>NC_044315.2:31455360-33910360 GCF_007474595.2 Lynx canadensis
ACAAAGTCAGAAATCTCTAGCTCCTCAAGAAAGAACGCAGGCTTCTTGTTGACAGGGCTCCCAGGTGTAGTCATTCAGAGACTGCCTTTGCCTACACCCAGGCATTTCTTATTCTGGACACAACCAGGTTGATAGGAGACTGTGATGGGTACTTTATTTTCAACATTTCTACAAATCATGTGTGAGGAAGAACTCTGGCAGTCTTTGTCTCTATGTCCAGCAATTAACCTGTTTTTTAAATAAGTTTCCAAGTGGTATCTATTCAAAGCCAGTGTCTTATAGTTATGTCCCCTTCTTCTGCTTGGGAGTCTGCTGTTGTCCTTTTGATGGTGAAATATGTATTGTAATGGGCCCCTCTCAATTAAGAACCAGAATTATATGTAACCATACCCAAACTTAGGATGTGTGAAGGTGCCCAGGGACAATGCTTATGGGTAGGCTCAGCCAGAGGTTAGGGCTGGATCCTGCCTCATGTGTGAGAAGAGGGTAGGGAAGATAGGTATCTCATACCTCAATTTTATCCATGCCCATTTGAATGCAGAGCTTTGACTGGCCTGGAAGTCATTCCTATCCCATTGCTGCTATTCTAACTTGGTCTCAGTTCACACACCAAGACCATGGGACTGTGCCATACACAACCAAGGTACAAGGTTTGGAGGTGAGTTCCCAAGGCTTGTCCTGAACCAATGCAGGCCTCTAAGTGATATCCAAGAGAACCTCTAACACTCCTGTCCCTGAGCCCTCAGTGTTTGGCAGTCTACAATGATCCTGGTAATGGGTAGCCACATGGACTCCTACCCCTTATTAATGGAGATACCCTCATTAAGAAGGACAGTCGATCTGTACATGTGCAGTATGCTCCATGACCTGATCAACACACAAAAATCCTTTTGAAAAAATACTGCACCAAGGCCTCATTCCCACATCTTGATCATCACATGGAAGCACCTTCTTCATAACTCAGAGTCACTGCTGCTCCTATCTACTGAGAAGGTGGGCAGAAAGGCACCAAAAGCAAGTTTCCTTCAGGTTTTGCTGGGTGCACATGATATGGCCCACATCTATGAAATTTGGCCTGAGAGCTTGTGGGACTTACCCCACGTGCCATTGCCAGTGTGCTGGATCAGAATCCTGGGGGCTGATTCAGATTTAGTGGAGTAGGTGTGTTCCCAGCTATCCAAAATCCAGAAAAGACCTTCCAGGCCTCCTTCAAATTCCGTGACTGGGGCTCAGTATGGTGTCCTACCTCTTGTTCATTGTCCGTGTGAGATGGTGCCCAAGATATCACAAGTTTGGGGCTGAGCCCTCAGATTTTCCTGAGGGTTACACCAGATGTGTCAAGATAGAAACCAGCCAGTCAAATCAGTGGGGTGGGTGTGCTCCCACTGACTTTAAGACTGGAAAGGCCTTCTGCACCTTGTTGCCCTACACTAACAAGGCTCGATTAGGAAGGTCTGGCTCTTGCCAGGTGGATACCTCTGATATGGTGCCCCAGATCTCCATGGTTTGGCCTGAGATCTCGAGGAATTTACACCTGTGTCAGGCATGTCTGGTGAGTGAAATGAAAAGCCAGGTGGTTGACTCAATGGAGCGGGTGTGTTCCCCACAGGTGTGAAGATAGAGAAGGATTTCCAGACCTCATGTGCCCCTGTGAAATAGGCTTGACAAAAAATTTCAGTCTTAACTGTGCCCCCAAGATGTCACCCGAGATCTCTATGGTCTGGCCTAAGATTTCTCAAGATTTGCCACTGGTTCAAGTGAGCTATTTCCAAATGCAAACCAGGCTGCCTTTCAAGGGAGCACGGGTGTTCCCTGTGGTCATTCATCTGAAAAGGCCTTGTGGGCCATTTTGACTACCAGGAAACAGGCGCAGCCTCTTAAGGAGTTCCAGCACTTGAATACTTGCATGGAAGGTGCCAGAGATCTCATGATATTTGACCCTAGATCACAGGAAGTTTGTCAGAATGGAAACCAGGCTGTGTTTCAGGGGATCAGGGGTACTCGCAACATTCCTGAATCCGCGGAATAGCAATTTCAGGGCTTTTTCATCTCCAAGAACAAGGTTCACCAGGAAATTCCAGCACTTGCCAGGTGCCCAACAGACACAAGGAGGCAGTGATATTGTGAGTTTTGTCCAACATCTTGCAACATTTGCCCCTGGGTTACATGAAGTGTGAAAAAATGAAAGCCAGGCTGTATTTCAGGGAAGCAAGGGTATTCCTGACAATCCAGAATCAGCGAAAAGGAATTCAGGGTCTCTGCCTCCAGGAATGAGCCTCTGCATGGCAGTTCTGGGTCTTCCCAGATACCCGCCAGTTGGCTCCCTAGATCTTGAAAGATTTGGAATAAAACCTCGCGAAATTTGACCCTGGGTAGGCAAGCTTCTTCCAACAGGAATCCTGGCTGCCTTTCAGGGGAGTGCAGGTATCCCCCATGTTACCTCATTTGCTGAAAATGCCTTGCAGGCCATTTTCACCTACAGAAAACATGATCAGCTAGCGAGTTCCAGTGCTTGCTGGGTATCTGCCAGAGAGCACTGGAGATCTGCCGAAATTTGCCCCTGGATCCTGGGAGATGTGTCCAAATGGAAGCCAGGCTGCCTTTCAAGAACACAGTAGTCATGATCTTCCTGAAAGACTGGAAAAGTAATTCAGGACCTTTTCCACGTCCAGAAACCTCAGCTACAGCTCTTCTGCTGTGGCCTGGTGTCCTCTTGGTGCCCTAGATCTCACGAGATGTGGACTGAGGTCTCACAAGATTTACCACAGGGTCACAGAGAGGTTTGTCAAAATGGGAGCCAGGCTGAGTTTCATGGGAGTAGGGGCTTCCCAAACCATCTCAAATCTGCCGAAAAAATGCGCAAAGGGCAATCTTGCCTCCAGGAAGGAGGCTCTGCTAGGAAGTTCTGGCTCTTGCCGAGTGCACGCTACATGTTGGCCAAGGCCTCAGGAGTTGTGGCTCAAGATCCCACGTGTTTGACCCCTGGCACGTGATTTGTGCATGGACATGGAAGTTAGGTTGGCGTTTCAGGAAAGCGGCCATGTTTCCGACGGTCCCACTTCTGCGGAAAATGAATTCCGGGGCTTTTTCCCCTCCAGGCAAGAGCCTCGGCTAGGGAATTCCGGTTCTTGGTGGGGGTCTGCCCGATGGGTGCCGGAGATGTCACGATATTTGGCCTGACAAATAGCTATATTTAGCCCTGGGTCCCACGTGCAGGCTGTGTTTAGGTGGGGAGCAGGACTATTTTCTTCCTTAAGAAAAAATATAGAAATCTCTTGGGTTTGGCTGTTTTGCCTTCCTTTCCCATCAGTATACAGAAGTAGCAGTGATTCAGAGGTGCATGCCAGTTCTCCCAGGTAATGATCAACTACTTGGGACAGGGCCCTGATGCATTAGTCTCTAAAAAGGTCTTTCTGCTCTAAAAATGTCCTGGGGCATATGTAACAAACACAAGCCTTATGCTCCTCAGCCTGAAGGCACCTCAGTCAGCCAGGAAGGGAGGCAAGCTTGCTACACATCACTCCTTACACCATCTGGGAAAGCACAATCTGGTCAGGAACTAGAGGGACATTGTTTTTTGGGTGTGGTTATCACAAACTGGTTGCTCTAACTAGCAAAAAACCAGAGGGAGAACTAGTCAGCAATCCCTGGGTGTTGGCTATGTGAGTGACAACTGCATTACCTGTGAATGTGAATGAACATAGAAAAACAACAAGGCAATGGGAATTGCTCAAGGAAAGCCAAAGTTATACATTTCAAATGGGAATGGTATAATCCAGTAAATGATGTCTGTAATGTCATTTCCCCTTACCCCAGAAATGAGGTCATCTCCTTCTCATAACCTCTGGCTGATTCTACACACAGACACTCTCTGCTGGGTAACTTCAAATGCCCTAGCTCTCAGATGTCAACATAGTTTTGCAGCCAAGTAACAAACAGGAAGTCCTGTGGCCCATACTATCCCATAGTTCAAAGGACTTGCCCCTTTACCAAGTTTAACAGAGAATGTTGTTCTAAGACACTGGCTCTGAAAGGGCCCAAAGGAGAACCACCTATAAAAAAAGACAAAGGGGATGCAATGTGATACATGGAGGGTCAAATATCTTCATGAGATAAGAATAGGATAATGCTGAGAATGAAGTGAGTAGTACAATCAGAAGCCCAGTTAGCTTAAGACCATTATTCTTCCTTTACAAACAGTGGGAAAGCTTCTGATATTGAATTTTCACCCTACCTTTTCTTCAGTGGATAGAGGTAGCAGTGATAGAAGGGTAGCAGGTTGTTTCTCCCACCTGATGAAGTTTTTAGAAACAGTCCTTGGTGTCACATTCCTTTAAAAAAGATCTTTTTGTTCTAAATAGATTGTGGAGTATAGTGGGCATGTGCCAACACCCTGTTCTTCAGAATGAAATCATGTCAATCAGCCATAAAAGAAAGGCAAGCTGGTTCACTTTACTGAACTTACATCAGCTATCAAAACCAAGCATCCAAGGACAAGAGGACCATCTTTCCTTTGGTATATCAAACACTAGTTGCTTTCACTTTGCACAAAACCACAATGGGAATTGTCCATCAATATCTGGGTGTTGTCTGTGTGAGTGACCGCCCATTACTATTAACATGACCCAAGACCTAATTAAAGATACATCAAGGTATTGGAAATGGATAAAAGGATTGCTAAAGTTCTACACTTTAAATTGGATTTTAATAAATTTGGGAATGACATGTACAGTTTTGTTTATCCTTGACCAAGAAATTTGGCCAGATCTTTCTCAAAACCTTTCTCTGAGCCTACACAGATATATTATCTGCTGGGCACCTTCAGGTGTCCTGGGCCTCCTGATGTCAACATAGATCTGAAGCAAAATTATGGGTGGCCTTGTGAGCCAAATACCCCCACAGTCACAAAGTCTCAGCCAGACTCCCCAGTTTAAAGCAGAGATGATTGCTTTGAAGCACTTGTTCTAAGAGGTCCCCTTGAAGAACCTAGTTTGTAAAAAGAGCAAAAGGATGGAAATGATACAGGGAGGGCAATATTATTTATCAGAGATGAGAATGGAATAATGTGTGTGGTTTACATGTGTTTTATACATGTGCTGCGTATATGGTACATGTGTGTTATTTGGTGTAGGTGTGGGGGTATCTGAGTAAATGTGGGGTGTATGTGTGGTATCCATTGTATGTGATGTGTGTGTGTTGTGTTTGTATTGTCTATTGTATCTGTGATCTGTGTTGTGTGCATGTGTTTATTTTATGTGTGATGTGTGTGTGGTGTATGTTTAGTGAGTTTTTGTGGTATGTGTGTGTGTCATATATGTATTGTGTTTGTGATGTATGTGTAGTAAATGTGTCACGTATTTATGGTGTGAACGTGGTGCGCTTATGGTGTATGAGTGGATTGTGTTGTTTATGTGTGAGTGTATGTAGTGCTTGTTTTGTATGCTGAAGTATGTGTGGTGTGCGTTGTGTGTTTTGTTGTCTGTGTGGTGTGTGTTGTATGATGCCTGTGTGTTGTATGTGAGGTGTGTGTGTGATGGAGGTTCCCTGAGTATGGTGACAGTTTGATGTGTGTATGTGGTGTATGTTTGGTTTGTGTGTGGTGTTTGTGTGTTAGCATGGTGTATGTGTGAATGTGTAGTATATGTGTAGCATATTTGTATCTGTCATTTATGTGGTGTTTGTGTTGTATGTTTGCTGTCACCGTACTAAATATGTTGAGTGTGTTGAGTGTGTGTGGTTTATTTGTGGTTTGTGTGTTCAGTATATGTGTGTGTAGGGTGGTGCATGTGCATTGGTAGTGTTTCTGTGAGTGTGTGATATAAGTGTAATGTTTGTTTGCAATGTATGTGTGGTGTGTGTATAATGGTTATGGTGTGCCTGTTTGTATGTGTTTGGTATCTGCTGCATGTGTGATGCCTGTGTGTGTGTCTTATATGTGTTGTCTGTGTAGTGTATGTGTGATGTATTGGTGTTATGTTTGTGATGTGTATGTGTTTGTAGTATATGTTTTGTGTGTGTGCATTATGTGTGAGTTTTTTAAGTGTTGTTTGTGTGAGGTATGTGTGGTAAATGTAATTATCATCTTTGGTGTGAATGTGGTGTATGTGTGTGAGGTACATTACATGGGTGTGTGATGTGTGTGCTGTGGGTGGCATTTTTATGCTGTATGGTAATGGGCATGTAGTATACATTGTGTGTGTATTATATGTGGAGTGTGTATGGCGTATGTTTTCTGTGTTCTGTATTTCTGCTACACATGTGTGGTGAGTGGTGTGTATGTGTGGTGATTGTGTGGAGTATGTGTGTTATGTGTGTGCCCTGCAGTTGTGGTGTGCATGTTGTATGTGTGCTGTGGCAGTTATAGGTGTAATGTGTGAGTGTGGCATATATATGTGTGTTTTGTTTATGAATTGTGTATATGGTGTATGTCTAGTATGAGGATGATATATGTGTGGTGTGTGTGTGGCATGTGTTTGTCGCATTGGGGTGTTTATGTGATGTATTTCTGTTATGTATGTGGTATATGTGTTGTTTGGTGAAAATTTGTGTATTTGTTGCTGGTGTGTGAGGTAAGTGTGATAGGTGCCTCATGTATTTGTGGTCTATGTGTAATATGTGTGTGGCATATACATGTGTAAGTGTGTTGTAGGCATGTTGTCTGGTGTATGTGTGGTTTGTATGTGGAATATGTGTGTTGTATGTATGGTTTAAGTGAAGAGGGTGTTGTGTTCATGGTGTATGTTTGGTGTGTATGTGTAGTGTATATGTGTGAGATGTATTTGTGTGTTGTGTTTCAGTTGATTGGTGTGTGTGCAATGTTTTGTGGTATAAGTGTGTTCTGTGTGTTTTATGTATGGTGTGAATGTTTTATGTATGTAGTATATATGGGGTGTATTTGTTATGTGTAATGAATGTGTAGTATATACAATGTGTGTGTGTGGTATATATGTGGTGTGTGGGATGTATGTGTTGTGACTGCTGTATTTGTGTGGTGTGTATTTTGTATATGTGTACTGTATGTGTAGTATATGTGTATTTTGTGGTGTATGTGTGTGGGTGGTGAATGTGTGAATGTGTGGTTTATGCCTGGTGTCCGTGTTTGCTCTATGCAGTATGTGGGTTGTGTGTGTGTCCATTGCATGTGTGTTGTGTTTGGTGTATATCTGTGTATCTGTGTTGTATATGTGTTGTGTGATTGGTCTATGTGTAATGTGCATTTGTATGTCGTATATGGGTTAGTGTATATTGAATGTTTATTGTGTGTATGTGTATTGCAGAAATTGTTTTGTGTATTTTAAGAGTAGTAGGTATCTTTTCTATGTGTGGTATAATGTGTATTCTGTGTTTGTGTATGGCATATTTGTGTGCAAGTTTGGTGCATGCATGGTATGTGCATTATTTGTAGGCTATGTGTGTGGTGTATTGTGGTATGTATTTTTGTGGTATATGTGTGCTGAGTATGGTGTATGTGTGGTGTGGTTTTGTGAGGTATATGTGTTGTGTTTGGGTGATATATGTGAGGGGGTGTGATATTGTATGTGTGGTGTGTGTGAGGTGTATATGTGGAATGCTTTTGTATATGTTTAAAGTGTGTGTGTTATATGTGTGGTGGGTTTTTATTTTGTAGTGTGGTGTCTTTTTGTATTGAGTATGTTTGGGTGTGTGTTGTATGTATTTTTGTGTGGTATATGTGTTGTATATGTGGTGTGTGTGTGGTTTATGTGGTTTCAGTTTGTCTTGTGTATGTGTTATATGTTTCATGCACATGTTGTGTTTCTGGTGTATGTGTAGAAAATGTGACACATATGTGTTGTGTGAATGTGGTGTATGTGTCATATACTGCTATGTGTGGGTTCTTTGTGCAGTGATTGTGTTGTGTATTGTAGTTCGTGTGTTGTGTGTTGTGTGGAGGATAAGTAGGTAGGGCTGGAACATTCCTGGATTGGGGAAACCTGGGAAAACCTCAGGTCTCACAAAGTCCCCCTTGATGTCACCATGTAAACATTCAAGATGCCTCCCTAATAATTCCAGTCTGTCTGCATCTTAGATGTTGTGGGCATAACACCAGATCACAGAAAGAGGGACTAATGGACCAGACCAGCCCATTATTCACATTAAATTAGAGGTGCAAGAAGCAGGGGAGATGGATATGTGCAGAAAAGCAAAGTGCAGAGGAACCAGTCCTTCTGAACACTCAGACAGTCTCCCTGGGATGTTTGTCAGGCTTTGGATACTTAAGGGAAGTCTGTGTCCTATTCCCCAAAAAACAGCCACTTCTTCCTTGTTGCCAGGTCTCAGGTGACCTAGGGACAAATCTCAGGAGATCTAAGGCTAAATCTCATGGGAACATGGCAAGAGGAGCAAATGCCTAGCTTAGTCTCCTTTGTGCTGGATAAGTAGGAAGGGCTGGGACATTATTGTACTGGGGACACCTGGGAACACCTAATGTCCCACAAATGCTCCCTAACACCACCAGCACAAAGACACAAAGTATCTCACACATATTTCCTGCCTCTCAGCATCCTGGGTAAAGTAGGAGTAACAAGAGACTACTGAAATAAGGATTAATGGTTTGGGTGGCCAGTTATTCACCCTAAACTAAAGTTGACAGTAACAGTAGGGGAAGGGTGTGGGGAGAAACAAGTGCACAGAGGTGGGCTCCTTTAAACACACAGGCAGTCTCTGTTTTTTTGTTCCATGCTTTGGAATCTTCAGAGCAACATGAGTCTGTCCTTCCCCCAAAGAAAGCTCCAACTTTTTCCCTGAGACCTGATCTCACATGATGAAGGGCCCTATCTCATGAGATCTACAGCAAAATCTTGCAATCTCAAGCCAAAGTTCATGGAAACTCAGCACTAGGAGAAACTCCTTAGCTTACCACCTTTTGTGCATAAGTAGGTAGGGCTCGGACATTCCTGTTACTCATGCTAAAGTAGAGGTGATAGCAACAGGAGGTCAGGGGGTGGGAGACACAAAGTGCACAGGAGCTGGCTCCACTCAACACACAGGCAGGCTGCCATTTATCCTTCCAGGCTTAGGAAACTTCAGGACAGTCTCTGTCCTGCCCTTAAGGAAAACAGCCACCTATTTTCTGTTGACAGATCTCACAAGATCTAGGTGCAAGTCATGTGAGATCAAAGGACAAATATTGCAAGATCTCAGACCAAACACTGCAGAAAGGATGCTAGATCCTAGATGTGTTTTGGTCTGGTTGTTGAAAGAAGCTTGATAGATTAGAGAAAAAAAGGGAAAGATAAGAAAAGAAGAAAAAATAGGGAAAAAAGGAAACCGTTTGAAAATTTGAAAAATGAACACAAAATAGAATAAAATGAAATGATAAAGTAAAATATAGTTTTAAAAATTTACAAAAAATAGGGGCGCTTGGGTGGCGCAGTCGGTTAAGCGTCCGACTTCAGCCAGGTCACGATCTCGCGGTCCATGAGTTCGAGCCCCGCGTCGGGCTCTGGGCTGATGGCTCAGAGCCTGGAGCCTGTTTCTGATTCTGTGTCTCCCTCTCTCTGCCCCTCCCCCGTTCATGCTCTGTCTCTCTCTGTCCCAAAAATAAACGTTGAAAAAAAATTTACAAAAAATAAAAATAAAAATTTATAAAAAAGTAAAAATTATAGTAGAAAAACTTAAAGAAAAATCTTTTTAATAAAAATGGAAAATAAAAGTAAATTTTTTCTCTTTCTGTATTCAAGAAAAAGAAAAAATTGAATAAATGGACCAGCAAACAGAATGAAATACGACTGAAATTACATTTGGTTTCCTGTAGAAGTCAAACTATGAAGCACTTTATAGTCTGTAAACCAAGAAGATGGAGAGACTTGTGATGTTCATCAAGAGTACAGTTGGCCCAGTTGGGTGCAGCTTAGTATAATAGCAATCAGACAACACAAGGTAATGCTGGCTTCATAGAAAGAGTTTGAAAGTTTTCCTTCCATTACCTTGATTTCAAAACCAGAAAAAGACCCCACTAAAAAGGAGAACTATAGACCAATATCCCTGATGAACATGGATGCGAAAATCCTCAACAAGATATTAGCTAAACGGATCCAACAATACGTTAAAAAAATTATTCACCACAACCAACTAGTATTTATACTTAGGATGCAGGGCTGGTTCAATATCTGCAAAGCAATCAATGTGGTACGTCACATCAATAAAAGAAAGGACAAGAACCACATGATTCTCTCAATAGATGCAGAGAAATCATTTGATGAAATACAGCATCCTTTCTTGATAAAAACCCTCAAGAAAGTAGGGATAGAAGGATCATACCTCGAGATCATAAAACCCGTATATGAAAGACCCAACGCTAATATCATCCTCAATGGGGAAAAACTGAGAGCTTTCCCCCTAGGTCAGGAACAAGACAGAGATGTCCACTCTCTCCACTGTTCAACATTGTATTGGAAGTCTTAGCAGCTCTGTTTTCCACTAGATGGCACTGCTTAGCTTACTGAGGTGGATAGTTGTGGCGCTTGCAGGTGTTTTTGTGCATGCATGGGAGGGGTGAAAATGGCATCACCCAGCTACCCAGTCTCTGGTATTGGAACTCTGTGCTCTCCCTGACCAGCAATGAAGCACACCTCCTTTGACTCCAGCTTCCATCCACTCCCTGCTTTTACACTGTCCATGACCAAGCCATCAGGGTGCCAGATGGCACATCCCTCCTGAGTTTTATCTCAGATGTGTCTGTTTCCCAACCCCTTACTTCTGAGGGGGGACCCACTCAGACCTTCTGGGGGAGGGTCTCACTGAGCAATGGCTGGGTGCCCGCCCACCCCTAGGAACATTTGTAGGACCGTGCTGCTGCAGATGCCCAGAGACTGTGGCTAGGTGCCAGCCCACCCCAGAGGTTCACGCAGTCATGTAGCAGCAGCATTTCAGGGTTTATGGAAAATCACAACACGCATCTGGCTCCAGGCTTCCCCCTTAACATCTTTGTTCCAGCACGTGAATGTGGTTTTCTCCAGGGTCCACTGGGACCTTTGCCTGTGGGGCGGCCACACATCTATCAAATGTCCTTCCAGCAGGGGAACCACCTCTCCCCATTTGGCCCAAAGACCCCTTGGACCTTGCTGTTTGCTCTGGGTTTCGCCTTTCCCACCAGAGTACCACCAGGTATCGGTCTGTGGAGTTTCAGACTCTGCACCACCCCCCCCCAGTTTATAGAGTCTTAATGGAATTTAAACCCTCTCCTTTTCTCCTTTATCCCTTTTTTGTTCAGTTCCTGCAGCTGTTTCCACTTTTCCACTTTCTTTTCAGCTGCTTACGGGGGGGGGTGCTTTTCCCATACTCTTCCCCATCTCAGTCCTCTCTCAGCAAGCAAAAACAGCTCCCTGTCCCCCGCAGCTTCTCTCTCTCCCAGTTCACCTCTCCATGCCATATATCTGCTGAGTTCTGTGGTTCAGGTTGTGCATATTGCGTTAATCCTCAAATCAGTTTTCTAGGGGTGCAGGATGGTTTAGTGTTGATCTGACTGCATTTCAGGGATGAGAAATACAAAAAAAAAAACCAAACAAAACTTCCATACTGTTCTGCCATCTTGGCCCCTCCAGCCCATTCGTTTTCTATTTATTTGGTACATGTTTACAGTTCTGCACCTGGAATACTGAAGGGCAGGATGTATGAGCAAGGTACTTCATGTGTTAGTGCTGTTGCCATCTGCATGTGTTTGTGAGAACCTGGTTGTTACCAGGAGTCCCCAGTCCAGAAATGTACCAGCACCACATATTTACCCTACACAAATGAGGGTAGGCTAGGGAGTTCCCATTCCTGCTGGGTTCCCAGGATATGTGTCCTGAAATCTCATGCACTTTGGACTTAGGTCTCATGAGATTTTCCCCTAGATCATGCTAGATTTTTCAACAGGGAAGTCTGCCATGTTTTAGAGGAGCAGGACAGACACAGACTGCACTGAAATGTCCCAAGTCTGGGAGAGCTCACCACAGGGGGTCTGTTTGGGTGTTCACAGGAACCTCTTCTCATGAACCACATTGTTTCTCCCTACCACTTCTGCCCTCTGGTTTCTGTCATCTGTAGTTTAGCATGAAAAACACATTACAGCTCATTTGTTCCTATTTCATTGGTACTTTAGCCCTACTGCACCTAGAAAGCCAAGAGGCAGGAAGTATAGCTAAGCACCCTGTGTGTTAGTGCTGGTGGCCTCTATGGGCTTTTGTTTGACCCAGGTTGTACCCAGTAGT
Organism: Lynx canadensis; assembly: GCF_007474595.2. Classification (NCBI taxonomy): domain Eukaryota; kingdom Metazoa; phylum Chordata; class Mammalia; order Carnivora; family Felidae; genus Lynx; species Lynx canadensis. Next base: position 31,467,573 of record NC_044315.2, read on the forward strand.
CTGCAGTCCAGGAATGATCCAGCCCCACCAATTTACCTTTCACAAAAGAAGCTAGGTTAGGGAGTTCCTGTTCCTGCCCAGTACCCTCAAGATTTTCCCTGATATATCATGAGATTCAGCCTTAGATCTATGATAATTGCCCTTAGATCATGCAAGATTTGTCACCATGAAGTGTGACTACATTTTACTGGGGGCACGACAGACATGGACTGTGATGAAATGTCCCAAACCTGGGAAAGCTCTCAGAGAGTCTCTGTGTTTATAGGAGCCAGTTCCTGTGCACGTTGTTTCTCCCTAACATCATTACCTCTGGTTTTCATAACTTATAGTTTAGGGTGAAAAACTGATGGTCTGGCCAATTCCTTTGTATTTCATTGGTACGTGTTTATCATACTGCACCTGGAATGCAGAGAGGCAGTAAATATGTACAAGGAACCCCATGTGTTAGTGCTGGTGGCATCTCTGAGCATTTGTGGGAACCTGGCTGTTTCAAGCAGTCCCCAATTCAGAAATATCCTAGCCCTGCTGATTTACCCTGCACAAAAGAGGCTAAGCTAGGGAGTTCCCACTCCTGCCTAGATCCTGTGAGATTTGTCTCAAGATTCATGAGTTTGGGCTTTAGAGCTTGAAGATTTGCCCCTAAATTATTCCACATTTGTCAACAAGGACTGGCTGCACTTTGGGTGGACAGGATAGACACAGAGTGCCCTGAAATGTCCAAAGCCTGGGAAAGCTCTTGGGGAGTCTGTGTGTTCACAGGCACCAGGTCCTGGGCACATTGTTTCTTCCTACCTCTCTAGCCCCCCGGTTTCTATTACCTGTAGTTTAGATTGAACAATGGATGGTCTGATATATTTGTTCCTCTTTCATTGTTATGTGTTTAGCCCTACTGCACCAGGAAAGCTGAGAGGCTGGAAGGATGAGTGAAGCACCTTGTGTAGAAATGTTGGTGGCATATGTGAGATTTTGTGTGACTCTGATTTTCCTGGCAGTCCACAATCCAGGAATGTCCCAAACCTGCCAATTTACCCCACAGGAATGAGGCTAAGCTGGGGAGTTCCTGCCCCCGCCAAGTTTATGCAGCATTTGGTCTGAGGTCTTGTGAGTTTTGGCCTTACATCTCCCAAGATTTGCCCCTAAGTCATGATAATTTGTCAACAGGGAAGACTGGTTGAACTTTTGGAGGGCAGGACATATACAGCCTGTGCTACAATGTCCAAATACTTAGAGCTCTCAGGGAGACAGTTTGTGTGTTTACAGAAGCTGGTTCCTGTGCATCTTACTTCTGCCTATACCTTCTGCTTTTTCTGTATCATTCATATGTTAGCCTGACTAATGAGCCATCTAATCCATACATTCTTATTTCATCAGTCTGTTGTTAGCATTATCTCCCCTAGAATACTCAGAGGCAGGAAGTATGAGCAAGGCACCCCATATATTTGTTCTGTTACCATCTGCATGTGTTTATGGGATGCCAGGTGTTCCCAGCAGTTCCCAATCCAGAAACATCCCAGCCCTATTTACCTTATACAACTGAGGCTAGGCTAGTGAGTTTCCTTTCCTTATGAGTCCCTGAAATATGTGGCATGAGCTATCACAAGATTTGGACTTACATCTCATGACATATTGCCTTAGATATTGCAAGATTTGCTGCTAGATAATGCAAGATTTGTAACAGTGAAGTGTGGCTGCGTTTTAGGGGCAAGACAGATACAGAATGTGCTAAAATGTCCAAAACCTGGGAAAATTCTCATGGAGCCTGTGTGTTCACAGGAGGCAATTATTTTACATGCTGTTTCACCCTACTCCTCCTGACCTCTGGTTACTATCACTTGTAGTTTATGTAAAAAGGAAAACAAACAAAAAAATGGGTGGTCTGGCCCATTCATTCCTATTTTATTGGTACATGTTTAACTACTCTACCAGGAAAGCCAAGAGGCAGGAAGTATGAGAGAGGCACCTCATGGGTTAGTGCTGGTAACATCCATAGTTTTTTTGGATCCAGATGTTCACAACAGTCACCAATAAAGGAATGTCTCCACCCTGCCAATTTACACTGCACTAATGGGATCTAAGTCCAAATCTCGTGAGATGGTGAGATCTCAGGCCAAATCCCATGGGAATTTGGCAAGAGCAGGAAATACTCCTTAGCTCAACTTCATTCCTACAGGTTAAATTGTAAATGCTGTGACATTCCTAGATTAGGGGCTACTGGATACAATTGTGGTCAAAGGCCAACAGATGCCACCAGCACTAACAAAGTGTCTCATTCATGCTTCCTGCCACTTGGCGTTCTAAATGTAGTAGGGCTAAACATGACTAAACATGGAATAGGAATGAATGGACCTGAATACCTATTTTCCCTGATAAAGTACAGGTGATAAAATCAGAGGGCAGGAGGGGTAGGGGAAAACAACATACATTGGAACTGGGTCCTGTGAACACAAAAATAGACTCCCTGAGTGCTCTCCCAGGTTTGGACATTTCAATGCATCTTTGTCCTGTCCCGTCTATCCTAAAATACAGCCACACTTCCCTTTTCATTAATCTGATCTAGAGGCAAATCCTCCCAATATCTAAAGTCAAAGAGAGACCTAAGTCTAAATATTGAGAGAATTGGCAGGAGTGGGAATTCCCTAGACTAGCCTCATTCTTGCAATAAAATAAGCAAGGCTGGGACACTCCTGCATTGGAGATGGCTGGGAACACACCCAATCTGCTGAAATGCAGCCAGGCTTTCCTCTTGGCAAGTCTCCCCAGGTCTAAGGCCAAATCTCACAAGATCTAAGTCCAAATCTCGACAGATTTCAGATGATATAATGAGGGCACTTGGGAGGAGTGGGAACTCCCTAGACTATCCTTGTTCATGCAAGGTAGATAGGCAAGGGTGGCCATCTCCAGGTTGGGAACTGCTGGGAACACACCAGCCTCCCTGAAACACAGTCTTCCCTTTTGGCAAATCTCCCATAATGTAGGGGCAAATCTCATGAGATCTAAGACCCAATCTCAGGAGATCTTGGGTGACATATAGTGGGAACTCATAAGGAGCAGGAAATACCTGGTCTAGTCTCATTTCTGCTAAGGGATATAGGCAAGGATGGCCATTTCTGGACTGGGGACTCCTGGGAACACACACACCCTGAAATGCAGCCAGGCTTCCCTTTTGGCAAATCTCATGTGATCTAGGGGAAAATATCATGAGATATAAGGTCAAATCTTTCAAGAGCCCAGGTGACATAAGAGGAAAACTCAGCAGGAGTAGGAACTCTCTAGGCTAGAGACTTTCATGCAGGGAAAATATTCGGGGATGACTATTTCCAGATTAGGCAGAACCTGGAGCACCTGGGGTCCCATGAGGCTCATAGACAGCAACAGCACAAATACCAGAGGGGACATGCTCATACTTCTTCCCTCTCTCAGCAGTTTTGGTGCAGTGGACTCAACACTGACCAATAAAATAGGAACAAACAGGCCACATGGCTCATTATTCATGCTAAACTAGAGGTGATAGAAACAGGAAGGTGGCAGCTATAGGAAAAAGCATCATGCACTGGAATCAGTTCTAGTCTCAAGAGACTTGGACTTAGATCTCGCAAAATTTGCATCCAGATCATGTGAGATTTGTCAAAAGGGAAGCCTGACTGTGTTTCATGGAGGTAGGTGTGTTCCCATCATTTCCCAATCAGCAAAAGGCAATCCTTCCTATTTCCACTGCAGAAGTGAGGCTATACTAGGTATTTCCCACTCCTGATGAGATCCCCCAAAATCTTGTGAGATTTGGACTTAGATCTTGAGATATTTAGCCCTAAATCTCATGAGGTTTGACCCAACATCATCAAAGATTTGCTAAAAGGGAAGCCTGGCTGCATTAAAGGGGGAGGGAGTGTGTTCCCAGCAGTCCTCAATCCAGAAATGACCATCCTTGTCTATTACACTGCATGCATGGGTTAGACTAGGTATTTTCCACTCATGAAGAGTCCCCATGATATGTCTGCTGAGATTTTGTGAGATTTGGACATAGATCTTGTGAGATTTGCCCCTACAACCATGTGATATTTGCCATCTGGGGTATCTGGCTGTGTTTCAGTGGGGCAGTGCAGACCCAGACTGCACTGAAATATCTGAAGCCTGGAAGCTCTCAGGGAGTCTGTGTGTTAACAAGAGATGGTTCCAGGATGCAGTGCTGCTCCCTATGCTTCCCACCTTCTTATTTATATCTCCTCCAGTTTAGCATGAATAATGGGACATATAACCCATTTGTTCCTATTTCACTGGTCCATGTTTATTTCTGCTGTACCAATGAGGCTGAGAGAGGCAGGACATATAAGCGTGACACCACCAGTATATGACCTGTGTCCATCTGTGATCCTTCCTGGGACCCCAGGTGTTCCAGTTAGCCCACAATGTGGAAATTGCCATCCCTGAATATTTTCCCTACATGAATGAGGGTAGGCTAGGGGGTTCGTGCTCCTGCCGAGTTCTCATGATATATTGCCCTAGAGCTCTTGAGAGTTGGACTAAGATCACAAGAGATTTGGTCTTAGATCTCATGAAATTTGCCCCAAATAATGCAAGATTTGCCAAAATGGAAGCCTTGCTGTGTTTCAGGGGGCAGGTGTTTTCCTAGCAGTCCCCAATCCTGAAATGGCCATCACTTCCTATTTCCCCTGCAATGAAGAGTCTATACTAGGTACTTTGCATTCCTGATGTGTCCCTGTGTATGTCCTCTGAGATCTCCCAAGATTTGGATTTAGGAACCATGAGATTTGGCCTCAGATCTGTTGAGACTTGCCCCTAGGTCATGAAAGATTTACCAAAAAGTAGCCCTGGATGCATTTCAGGGAGGCAGGAGTGTTCCCAGAAGTCCCAAATCTGGATGGCCATCTTTGCCTTTTTCCCTTGTACAGAAGAAGCTACATTAGGTATTTCCTACTCCTTACGAGTTCCATCAATATGTCGGCCAAGATCTCGTGAGATTTGGCCTTAGATCTCATGAAATTTCCCCCCACATCACGTGAGATTTGCCAACTGGGATATCTGGTTATGTTTCAGTGGTGCCAGGCAGATGCAGACTGTGCTGGCATGTCCAAAGCGTGGAAGATCTTAGGGAGTGTGTTTGTATGTTAAGAAGAGCTGGTTCCAGGATGTGGTGCTTCTTCCTACAGTTCCCACCATCCTGTTTCTATCATCTCTAGTTTAGCATGAATAATGGACCACCCAGACCATTTGTTCCTATTTCATTGGTCCATGTTTGCCTTTAGTGCACTGAGAAGTCTAAGGGGCACCTGGGTGGCTCAGTCGGTTAAGCATCCAATTTTGTCTCAGGTCATGATCTCACAATTTGTGAGTTCAAGCCCTGTATTGGGCTCTGTGATGACAGCTTGGAGCCTGGAATCTGCTTCAGATTCTGTGTCTCCCTCTCTCCCTGCCCCTCCCCTGCTCTCTCTCTCTCTCTCTCAAAACTAAACATTAAAAAATAAGTCAGAGAGGCAGGAAATGTGACCATAGAACCTGTGGTATTTGTGCTGTTGCCATCTTTCAGTGTCTGTGGGACCCACATGTTCCAGGCAGTCTCCAATCCGTAAATGGCCATCCCTGTATATTTGCCCTGCATGAATAAGTCTAGGCTAGGTAGTTTCCTTGCATGAACTGTGCTAGGCCAGGGAGTTCCTGCCCCTGACTATTTCCCATAATATGTTGCCAGAGATCTGTTGAGATTTGGCCTTAGATCTCATGAGATTTGCCAACAGAGAAGCCAAGGTGCCTTTCAGGGGGTGGCTGTGTTCCCAGCAGTTCCCAATCCATAAATGGCAATCTGCTTATTTCTCCTGCAATAACAAGGCTAACCAGGAAGTTTCTGCTCCCATCCTGTTCCTGTAACATGTCACCTGTGATATCCTGAGATTTGGAGTTTGAGCTCATAAGATTTGTCCCTTGATCTCAAGGAATTAGCCAAGAAGGAAGCTTTTCTGTTTCTTGAGGTGGTGTGCTCCCAGTCATCCCTAATCTGGAAATGGCCATCCCTGCCTGTTTCCAGGATATGGAAGGTTCCTGCTAAGGAACCTGCTCTTGCTAGTTTCCCCTGATATATCACCCAATATTGTATGAATTTTTACTTAGATCTCACAAAATTTGCTCCTAGACCATGCCAGATTTGCCAAAAGAGAAGTCTGGCTGCATTTTGGAGGGGCAGGTGTATTCATAGAAATCCCCAATCTGGAAATGGCCATCGTTTCTTCTTTTCTGTGCATAAATGAGACTAGGCTAGGGAATTCTCACACCTGCCCACTTCCCGAGATATGCCGCCTGAGATCTTGTGGGATTTGGACCTAGATCTCTCTAGATCTGCCAACAAGGAAGCCTGGTTGCATAAAAGAGTGTCAGATGTGTTCCCAGCTATTCCCAATCCGCAAATGGCCATCCTTGCCTATTCCCCTTCACGAAGAAGGCTAGGCTAGGGACTTCCCACTCCTGTCAAATTTCCTTGTAATGCTTCCAGAGATCTCGTGTAGTTTGGGCTTAAATCTCACATGATTTCACCTTAGATCTCACAAAAATTTTCCCCTAGATCATGCGAGATTTGCTAAGAGGGAAGACTGGCTGCCTTTCATGGGGTTGGATTGTAGCAGGATTCTCACAGAGAGTCATGACACTGAGTCATTTCTTTCCAGGATGCAACTTTATTCATGCCAGCACTGCTCATTTGGGTTCATACCCAAACAACTGAGCCCTGAACACCATGTGGTGTAGTTTTTTATTCCTTTTTTTTTTTTTTACTTCTTTGTCTCCCATATATGGTAACACACAAACATGTAGTCTGATTAAGTAGTCTCATGTTATAAGGTCATGAGGAATGTTGTCATGTACACGTATAACCAGGTTGCCTTGAGATTTTTTTTTTCCTTAGTGAGGGGACCCTACCACATTTCCCCCTCTGATGCTTGTATCTCTCTATTTTGGGTCAAAGAGCATCATCTTGGTTTAGAGGTTTATATTTCTATAACATCATTACATGAGTGGCCATCTTTTTTAAAATCATGGCCTCAGTGGGACTGAAGACAGACTGTACAATCAGGGGAGCTAAGCAAGGTAGGATTAAGCAATCTCCCAGATTTAGGAGGATAATTTTTGTGAGAGTTTTGAATCTCCCAAAAGTTGAAAAACATGCTCTAAATAACTTCCTGGGGTTTCAACCATCCCAGGTCTGGACGGGGACTTGCATAGTCCTTTTTATTTGATTTGTGATCTCTATGACTTTTTTCTCATTATCTATTTGTAGGCAGCAGTTGCTTAGGTTAAAACTTTTTATAAACTTTTTTCTCAGACACAAGTAGGTAATCTAAGACCGAGTGATTTTGATAGATAGCATTGCGTGTTTTGGTTTGCTGCTTGGCTAATAAGAGCGCCAGCAGATTTATTGGTTATAATTTTTATAACTGCTTGTAGTCTGATTATGTGGGAGCATGTAAATGGGAGTGTAGTAGACCAAGAACCCATCCTCTGCCCAAGTGTCAGCGCCATAATATTGGATAATATGCTCAGGAGACCATTTATCATCTTTTTAATTGCCAATTTGTAAGTCACACCACTTCCTTTGAGTCTCCCTATCCTCATACACTTGAACTCCCAAATGTTTCCCTCTGGCCAGTGGGAGCAAGAAGAAAGATGGATAGTTTCCAGAAAATATGACCTTGATGAGACTGAGAGAAGTGCTACATAGGTTGTCCTTCCACATATCTAGTATAGTCCCTCTGGGGTCTGCCATTTGATAGCTGCATTGACATTGTTCCAGGCCTCTCAGAGATGAGACAAGGGCGGGGATCTGGCTCAGGGTGATCTGGGGCCCCCCACCATTGGGTTTTCTGGACAGTTCAGTTATAAAATCTTTGGCCTAGGCATGTTAAGTTTTTAACAGAGACAATGATGAATTTTTCCCCACCAGGCAAGACAGTTTTTCCAAATATTTGAGCTTTTGAGGAGCCAAACCCCAGTAGCAGGACTGGGGTATTTTGTTTTACTATAAGGCCTGTTGGGATCTAATTTTCTAGTCTCTTATGGCCATTGTTTCCCCCATGTTGGTACCAACGAAGCATCCTATTCACAAAAGGAAGGTGAGTGCTAACAGAAACCTCTCACTTCACTTCCAGTTGGCTGGGGTGACGTTGGCCAACCCTATGGCAAAGAGTAGAGCAAGACTCACAATAATAGTGAGAAACAGTGCATCACAGTAAGAAAACAGATGTAGAAAATGAGGACAGTTGTTTTTTCAGACCATCGATTTCTCAAGATTCTGCTGTACATAAATTAGTCAGCTTCCAGAGTGACTAAAGCAGGCCTGCAATTTCCTGGAGGCTCTGGAGTTGCAGATTGCTTTTTCTGTATGGTCAGCTTGCACAGCATTGATGGATCAGGAATTCACTTTCAGTTTCAAGATGCTGGCTTCACTCTGCTGTGATGAATCCAGGGACCCACCTCAGCTACCTTTACTGCATTAAGGGTGGACAAAATGACAGTGAACAGGCCCCTCCAGAGGGATTTTAGGTGTTGGACATTTTAGTCCTTTATCTATATCGTATCTCCTAGTTTAAAAAGGTGGGCATCTGTGGTCAGACTCACAGGTAATCACTCCCTCTCCCAGTGGTGTAAGGTGGTTAGGGTAGAGCCGAGGGTCCACATCTGTTGCCTTAGGGTTAGATTGCCTATCTTATTTAGATCTCCACTTATGCCTTTGATAATGGGGAGAGGGTGCCCATAAGGGATTTCATAAAGGGAGAACCCCATCTGCTTTTTTAGCCTTCCACTTGCAGCTGTAGTCTGCCTCCCTGAAGGTCCCTTATCTCTCCTTGCCTAATGTTAACTCTTTTCCTATTTATTTCCCCCCCCCCCAGAATAGGGCCCCCAAGTGCTGTTAGGGAACAGGGATGATGACCATTCTGGCTTCTTCTAGCTGATAAGGGAGAGTGTAGGGGTACAGAAATTAGAGGCTACCCAAGGGTTGGTCTAGTGGTCCCTGGCATGGTTCTACCATGGAAGGCTAACAGGCATGAGGCAGCATAAACATTAGCAGATACAAAGAGGAAAACACAAAGTAAAGATTATACTGACCAAAAAGATGGTATGTTAAGATAATGTCCCCAGCTTCCAAACCTGTCAAACAATCTAGGAGAGACCCTAACTTTGTACACAACATATTTCAGGGAATCACTCATAACCCAGGTGATGAAGGAGCAGGAGTAGTAAGTATTAATGGTGGCTCTATTTTCAAGAGTTTGGCCCTAATAATTTAAAAAATGTTTTTAAAGCATCTAATGCTTTTGAAGTGTTATTTAGAGTTTTTCTGAGTATGAGCAGACAGTTTGCTTTATTTTGAGGTGTAAAACTTTTCCAATAACCAGGAGTTCTACTAGAGAAAGAGTCAAGGCAGACATTTATCAGTATTAGTTTGCAAATTTTTAGGTAAGCCAAACCTGGGTATTATTTTATAAAGCAGAACTTTTGTTACTTTTTGTACCTTTTTTGTCTTGCAGGGAAAGACCTTTACCCAATTAGTAAAAGTATCAACCCATACCAACAGATGTTGGAATTCCTTTGACCTTGGTATATGAGTGAACCTAATTGTCAGTCTTTCCTGGATAGCCTCCAGTTTCTTTTTTTTTTTTTTTTAATTTTTTTAACGTTTATTTATTTTTGAGACAGAGAGAGACAGAGCATGAACGGGGGAGGGGCAGAGAGAGAGGGAGACACAGAATCCGAAGCAGGCTCCAGGCTCTGAGCCATCAGCCCAGAGCCCGACGCGGGGCTCGAACTCACGGACCGCGAGATCGTGACCTGGCTAAAGTCGGACGCTTAACCGACTGAGCCACCCAGGCGCCCCTAGCCTCCAGTTTCTTGATTGGGAGAGCAAGTTTGTGGTTGAAAGGATTGTTTCTAAGACATATTTCACAGGCTGATACTGTTGCATCCACACGACTCCTGAAACAGAATGCTATGGGCACCAGTGACAGTCACAACAAAATTTATTGCAATGAGAGGCAAGGCCAATCAGGACCGACACTCTTGACCAGAGTGCGGTCTCAAACAGCCGGGTACAGAGTTTTTTATAGCCGACCACATTGTTTTATCATCTCCTGGGGACAGAACAAAGAAATAGTTCCCAGATGGGGGTGGAAACAGTTCAGACATGCCCTTGCCCCAATCCAATCAAACACTAAACCAGTTGATTTCCCTTAAACTTTTGTTCCCTTGATTGATAGGACAAGGCTATCTCTTAATCTACAGTGTTAAAACAAAGCTGTTATTTCTTAAGGCTACAGGTTAGCCCTACACTACAATTTAACCCTTACAATACTACTCGCTGAACTGTCCTTGACAAATTTTTTTTCAGTAAACATCTTTTGGGCCATTTGATAAGTTTTGTCCCTCCCTAAATGAAAGGACTGATGCTATGTTTTATGATCTTTTAGCTCTGTGAGCTCAATAATAGTAATTGCCCTACTCTGTTTATAACCATTCCAAGTGCTGGAGACAGTGTCTATGAATCAGGCCTCAGTTTATTTTCTTGGAAGAGTAGGTGGGATTGAGTCTCCTTTAATAATTGATATAGCAGGCAAATTATTTTCCTGAACCCTGGTATCTACAGCCTACAATATCCAGTAATTCCCAAAACTTATACAATGGTTTATTTGTTTTGGAGTTTGTAGTACTATAGTCTCTAATTTAGTTATAATGTCCCTTCCTAGCAAGGAAGTAAAGCTCTCTGGTATTATTAAAAAAGAATGAGAAAAAATTAGTTTTTCCCATTTGTATCCCAGAGGCTGAGAGAAGTTTAGTTATACGTTCATGCTACATTTGGATAGTTAGCCTAGAGTGGAAAGGAGGACAGAAAAGGTAACTCTGGTATCAAGAAGGAAATTAACCAGTTTTCCTTCTATAGTTACCTTCTAGTTACCCAAGGCTCTAGGTTTCTGATGGTTTAGGGGAGCTACCGCGAGGATACCCAGGTCCCATCAGTCCCTTCCAGGGACATTGGTTATCTGAGCCATCACAGATAGAGGTCCCTGAGGGCATTCAGATCGCCAGCAATTGTCTCCACACAAGGGGCATGGCTTATGGGGTTTTCATCTTGGTTGTCCCCTCTGAGGACGTTCTCATTTTTAGTGCTCTGAATGACCATATAAATGGTACTTGGTGCCAGGACCTCGGGAAGTCTGGTCTGACGTAGTACGTAAGGCCACAACTAAGGCCTCAGATTTTTAAAAGCCTCCTTTTGTGTTTGTTTTATTCTCCTCTTGATCTTGGTTAGAATATACCCAATTGGCAGCTCATAAGAGCTCCTCCAGAGTCCCTTCCAGATCAACAGCCAGTTTTTGCATTTTTTTCTGAATATCTGGTGCTGATCAAGTGACAAATTTGTCTTTTACAATCATCTCAGCCTCAGGGGTGTTAGGGGAGATAGCCATACATTTAATGAGAGGAAGGCCACTAGGGTTTTATTTTGTGTCTATAAGATAGTGGTTAATTTAACGTAATTTAAAGGTTTAACCTTAGACCTCCTGACCATATATAAAATTTCTTTTTAAAGATTTTTCTTTACAAACATTTTACAACTTTGCTTTTAGATTTTTGACGTAAGAACCCCCCACCTTTTTTTTTTCCCAAACAACCAGTCTCATTTAGGACAAAATTACTCTTTTTTTACCTTTAACAAAAAATGTATTTGCATTCCTTATATATTTTTTTAATATATCTACTTTTTACATGCAAAGTTGTTTTCCTTATTTTCATTAATCTTAACTACATTTAGCAGAATTTTAAGTCTTAAAAATCTTGGTCTCCAGTGAAAACTAAGTAGTGACCAATTGTGAACTGTTCCATCACAATTTCTTAGATGGCAAACTTATGAATCAATTAAGCACAAAGCATGTTTTCCAACATATCCAAATACCCTTAGTTTTTCTGCAACAAGTCAAAAGCACAAACCTACATGTAAGAGGATTTAGCCTCTTATATTGTTAGATATCCAATGAATTCAATCCCAATTTATCATGCAAGCAAAAACTTTAACATTTTAGGGTTACTAAAGACTTTAAAAGCAATCTTAACAATTACCCATGAAAACTATGTGACAAAGTTAACCATTAAGTCATCCTTTTGCTAACAAATTGGAACAGAGATAACATGAGCTTATTTGACCTTCAGCAAATCTAGGGAGAATAAAAGGTTATTTTAATTTAATGTTGATAAACATTGTCTATCTCAAAGCAACAAACTTAAATTAGTTTAAACACTGTTCCCCCATGGTTAATTTTTACCTAGAGCATTGGTGGGGAAATCTGAAATGGATGGTCTTCATGGCCACTAGGGTGGAAGGAGGAGCTGATGGTTCCTGAGGCATTGAGGAGTCAGTTATGCAGGCTACCTCCCAGGTGGTGCAGAAACAGGAGCGGGAGAAGGGAAGGCAGAAGATGTGAGGTGCCAGCATAAGGCAGAGAAGGGAATTCCTAGTTTTAAATCTTGTCAGCTCAGACAGAGGAGCGGACTCCAGGTTTCTTTTCTTTTGTTTTGTTTTCCACTAGTGGAGTTAGGCAGTCCATGTCAGTCCGGAGAAGACAGGGAATTTCCCTGAAACAAAAGAAGTTTTGGTAGCTGCTTGGGAATATTCCTTAAAGTCCTCGTTCTGAGGTAGAATAACCAGAGACAGTTGGCTCTAATTATCATAATCACTGACCCAGGAAATGAATGAGAGACAAGTCCCCACACACAGTTATACAGCGGCTCCAACCTGCTCCCCAGCGCCTTAAGAGTTGCGTCTTCATTCCTCATCACTTGTGGAACTACTAGGACAACTCTCGGAGGTGATCAGGCTCCCCTTCTGCTTCTTAGGGGAAGGTCTGCCAAAACGAACCCAGGTTTCTATCAGTCTGATGGGCAGAGCTCCCTGAGCTGGTTCCTGGGCCTCAAGCGTTCCTTTGGTTCACACCAGGTCCTTGCCCTGGTCCACTGGTGCCAGGCAAGGTCACGTCTCCCAGCGCTCTGAGGTTCGTATCCCTGGTGGCAAAGGAGGTGGAAATGCACTGTCTCTGAATCCGGGATGTGAACCCCCAAGTAATGTAGCAGGATTCTCACACAGAGAGTCATGACACTGAGGCTTTTCTTTCCAGGAAGCAACTTTATGCATGCCGGCACTGCTCAGTTGGGTTTGTATCCAAAGAACTGACCTCCAAACACCACGTGGTGTAATTTTTTATACATTTTTTTTACTTCTTTTCCTCTCATGTATAGAGGCACACAAACATGTAGTCTGATTAAGTAGTCTCATGTCACAACGTTGTAAGGGATATTGTCATGTACGTGTATAACCAGGTTGCCTTGAGGTTTTTTTTTTTCTCGCTTAGGGAGGGGACCCTACCACAGGATGTATTCCCAGCAGTCTCCAAAATGGAAATGGCCATATACTTGCCTATTTACCCTGCGGAAAGGAGGCTAGGCTAGTGACCACTCCTGTAGTGTTTCCACGATCACCCAAGTTCTCTAGAGATTTGGACTTACATCTCATGAGATTTGGCCTTAGATCTTGAGAGAGCTGCCCATAGATCACATGAGAGCAAGGTTCCTGTTGTGTTAGTTCTGATGGAGTTTGTGGTCTTTTGTGTTACCCTGTTTTTATCCAGCAATCTCCAAGACAGCAATGTCCCAGCCCTGCCTGTTTGCATTGCAAGATCGAGGCTAGTCTAAGGTGTTCTCCCACCTGCTGAGTTCCCTCAAGATGTGACCTGAGATACTGCAAGATTTAAACTTAGATCTTAGGTATTTGGCTTTCGATCTCAAGGGATTTGCCCCTGGATCACATAAGATTTGTAAACAGGGAAGAGTGACTGCTCTTTATGGGGACTGGAGACACACAGATTGTGCTGAAATGTCCAGTCTTGAAAAGTTTTCAGGAAGTCTGTGTTTGTGTTCAAAGTAGCCATTTGCTGTTTATTTCTCCCTACCCTCCTGACCGCCAGTTTCTATCACCTGTAGTTTAGCACAAAAAATGGGTGGTACAGCCCATTCATTCCTATTTCATTGGCCCATGTTTATCCCTAATCCACCTAACCTCCAGAAGGCAGGAAGTAGGAGCAAGGCATATCATGTGTTAGTTTTGTTGGGATCTATGGGTTTTTGTTTGACCCTGTATGAACCCAGAAGTCCCCAACCCAGGAATGTCACAGCCTTGCCAATTTTCCCTGCAGTTACCAGGCTATGGCTAGGGGGTTCCCACTCCTGCCCAGTTCTTGTAAGATCTGGCCCCATATCTTTCAAGATCTGGACTTAGATCTTGTGAGATTTAATCTTTGATCTTGCAAGATTGGCCCCTATATAACATGAGTTTTCTGAAAAGGGAAGCATGGCTGCATTTTCCAGGTCCAGGACAGACATGGACTTTGCTGAAATGAACAAAGCCTGGGAAAGCTCTCAGTGAGTCTGTTTGTGTCTTCACAGGATCCAGTTCATATGCGCATTGTTTCACCCTACCCCTCATCCCCTCTAATTCCTATCACCTGTAGTTTAGCTTGAAAACAGGGTGATGTGGCCCATTCATTCCTATTTCATAGGTCTGTGTTTAGCCCTACTGCACCTAGACCACCAAGAGGCAGGAAGTATGAGTCAGGCACCATGTGTGCTAGTGCAGGTGGCATCTGTGGGCTTTTGTTTGACCCCCTTTGTAGCTAGCAATCTACAATCCAGGAATGTCCCCTGCTTGCCAATTTTTCCTGCAGGATTGAGGCTACTCTAGGGAGTTGCCATTCCTGCTGTATTCCATTGGATTTGGCCCAAGATCTCTCCAGACTTGCCTTAGATACATCACTCAAGATTTGCCAACAGGGAAGTATGGCTATATTTTAGGAGGGTAGGAAAGAGACTGTGATGAAATGTCCAAAGTTGGGAAAGCTCTCAGGGAGTCTCTTTGTTCATAGGATCCAGTTCCAGTGCAAGTTGTTTCTCCCTACCCCTCATGCCTTCCAGCTTATATCACCTGTAGTTTAGCATGAAAAACTGGAAGTCTGGACCATTCATTCCTATTTCATAGGTCTGTGTTTATCCCTGCTGCACCTAGAACACCAAGAGTCAGGGAGCATGAGTGAGGCACCTCGTGTTAGTGCTAGTGGCATCTGTAAGCTTTTCTTTGACTCCTTTTGTCCCCAGAAGTCCTCAATCCAGGAATGTCCCAGCTCTGGGACATTGCAAGATGATACAATGCTAGGGAGCTGTTCCAGTTATCTTTAGCTGAGCTCTCATGAGATTTGGACTTATATCTCATGAAATTTGCCCTTAGATCTCACTAGATTTCTTTCTAGAGCACACAAGAGTGAGGAAACTCATATGTTAGTGCTGATGTCCTCCGTGGGATTTTGTTTGACTCCTTTTGTCCAGTATTCCCCAACCCAGGAATGTCCCAGCCCTACCCACTTACCTAGCAGGAATGAGGCAACCCTAGGGAGTTCACACTCCTGACAAGTTCCCTGAAGGTTTGGCACTAGATCTCATGAGATTTGGCTTTAGATCTCTCGAGATTCACTTCTAGAGCACCTGAGAGCCAGGCACCTTGTGTGTTGGTGCTGGTGGTGGATGTGGGCTTTTCTTTGACCCCATTTGTACCCAGTCACCCCCAATTCAGGAATATCAAGAATGAGGCTATGGTAGGGAGTTTGGGCGGCTAATCTGTTGCCACAAGATTTAACACAAGATCTTCAAGATTTAGACTTATATTTCATGAGATTTGGCCTTAGATCTCCTGAGATTTCCTTCTAGAGCACATAAGAGTGAGGCATGTCCTAGTTTACTGCTGGTGGTAGCTGTGGGGTTTTGTTTGACACAGTTTATATCCATCAGTTTGCAATCCAGGAATGTTCCAGGCCTGCTATTTACCCAATAGGAATGAGGCTACTCTAGGGAGTTCACACTCATTCCAAGATCTCACAATATTTGGCTCAAGATATTGTGAGATATGGACATGTATCTCATGAGATTTAGCCTTCAAACATAGGAGATTTGCTTCTACAGCACACAAGAGCAAGGGACCTTGTGTGTTTGTGCTGGTGGTGTCTATGGGCTTTTATTTTACCCCATTTGTACCTCGTATTCCCCCATCCAGAATGTCTCTTTACCCATCAGGAAAAGCAGTTATGCTAAGTTGCTGCTCCTAAGGAGACCTGCAATATTTGATCTGAGATCTCATGAAATGTGGATTTAAATCTCATGCGATTATCCTGAGATGACACGAGAGTTGCTTCTAAGAGCACATGAGAGTGAGGCATCTCATGTGTTCCTGCTGGTGACTTCTGTGGGCTTTTTTTTTTTTACCCCATTTGTATCCAGCAGTCACCAATCCAGGAATGTCTAAACCCTACAAATTTACCCTGCAGGAATAAGGCCAGGCTAGGAAGTTCACACTCCTGCCACATTCCCATGGGATTTGGCCCAAATTTTGCAAGATTTGGACTTTGATCACGTGAGGTACGGCCTTAGATATCACAAGATTTGCCCCTAAATCACATGAGGTATGTCAACAGGGAAGCCTGGCTGCATTTTAGGGGGGGAGGACAGACGCAGTTTGCACTAAAGTGTCCAAAGCCTGGGAAAGTTCTCAGGGGGGTTGTTTCTGTGTCCACAGGAGCCAGGTCCTGTGCCCATTGTTTCTTCCTACACCTAATGAATTACACTTTCTGTTACCTGTAATTTAGCCTGAAAAACTGGCTGCCCAGTCTATTTGTTCCTATATCATGCATCCGTGTTTAGATGTACTGCATGTAGAGCACCATGAGGCAGGAAGTATGAACGAGGCACCTCTTGTGTTAGTGCTGATGGTGTCTGTGGAATTCTGTTTTACCCCACTGGACCCAGCAGCCACTAATCTAGGAATGTCCTACCTTTGCCAATTTACCTTGCAGGAAGGATGCTAGGCATGGGAGTTCCTGTTCCTGCCATGTTCCCGCAAGATTTGGCACATTATCTCATGATATTTGGATTTAGATCTCTTGAGATGTGGCCTTACATCTCACAAGATTTGCCCCTAGATCACACCAGATTTGCCAACAGGGAAGCATGGCTGTGTTTTAGCATGGCAGGACAGACACTATATGTGCTGAAATGTCCAAAGCCTGGAAAAGCTCCCAGCGAGTCTGTGTTTTTGCAGGAGCCAGTTCCTGTGCACGTTGTTTCTCCCTACCCCATGTATCCTCCAGTTTCTATCACATCTAGTTTAGCATGAAAAATGGGCGATCTGGCCTATTTGTTCTATATACTTGGGTCCTTATTTAATCCTACTGCACCTAGATTGCCAAGAGGTATTAGTATGAGTGAGACACCATGTGTGTTAGTGCCAGTGGCCTCTGTGGGTTTTGTTTTATCCCATTTGTAACCAGCAGGCCCCAATCCAGGAATATCCCAACCCTGCCCATTTACCATGCAGGAATGAGCCTAGGCTAGGGTGTTACTGATCCTGCCCATTCCCCAAGAGATTTGGCTTGAGCTATTGCAAGATTTGGATTTAGATCTCATAATATTTGGCCTTAGATCAAGCATAATTTACCTCTAGAACACACAAGATTTGTGAAAAGGGAAGCATGGCTACGTTTTAGTGGGGCAGGACAGGCACAGACTACACTGAAATGTCCAACACCTGGCAAAGTGCTCAGGGAGCCTCTTTGTGTATCGCAGGAGGAGGCTGTTAGTTCCTACCCCTCATGCCCTCCAGTCCTATCACCTGTAGTTTAGCATGAAAAATGGGCAGTGTGGCACATTAGTTCCAAATTCATTGTTCCTTGTTTAGCCCTACTTGTAGGCTTGTAGGCTTGTAGGCCTTGTCTGTTGGCTAGAATGCCAAAAGACAGGATGTTTGAGTGAGGCTTCTCATGTGTTAGGGCTAGTGGCATCTGTTCGCTTTTGCTTGACCCTGTTTGTACCCAGCAGTCCACAGCCCTACTAATTTAGCCTGTAACAATGAGGCTAGGCTAGTGAGTTCCTGCTGCTGCCGAGTTCCCACAAGATTTGGCCTGAAATCTCACAAGATTTAGACTTAGATATTGCAAGATTTGGCTTTGATCTCATAAGGTTTGCCCCTAGCTCACATGAGGTTTGTAATATGGAAGTGTGGCTACATTTGGGAGACCAGGACAGACACAGACTGAGCTGAAATATCCAAAGCCTGGGAAAGCTCTCAGGAGCTCTCTTTGTGTGTTCACAGGATCCAGTTCCTGTGCACACTGAACATAATTTCTCCTTACCTCTCAGCCACCCTGTTTCTATCACCTGTAGTTTAGCCTGAAAATAGTTGGTCCATCATATTCATTCTGATTTCATTGGTCTGTGTTTAGCCATACTGCACCTAGAGCCCCAAGAGGCAGGAAGTATGAGAGAGGTACTTCATGTGTTAGTGCTGGTGGTGTTTGTGAGCTTTTGTTTGACCTTGTTTGTACCCAACATTCTCCAATCCAGGAATGACATAGCATTGCCAAATTACCCTGCAGGAACAAGTCTAGGCTAGTGAGTTCCCACTACTGCTGAGTTCCCTCCAGACATTACCCAAAATCTTACAAGATTTGGCCTTAGATCTTATGACACTTGCCCCTAGATCACACGAGAGTAAGTCACCATGTGTGTTAGTGCTGGTGGGGTCTGTGTGCTTTTGGTTGACCTTGTTTGTACCCAGCATTGCCCAATCCAGGAATGTCCAAGCCCTGTCAATATACCTGCAGGAATGAGGCTTGGCTAGGGAGTTCCTGATCCTGCTAAGATCATGAAGGTTTTGGCCCAAGGTCTCACAAGATTTGGCTTTAGATCTCTTGAGATTTTCCTCTAGATCACACACGATTTTTCAACAGGGAAGTGTAGCTGTGTTTTAGAGGGCCAGGAAAGACACAGACCATGCTGAAATATCCAAAGCCTGGGAAAACTCTAAAGGAGTCTGTGTATTCACAGGAGCCAGATTCTGTGCATGTTGTTTCTCCCTACCCTCTATACCCTCCAGTTTCTATCACCTCTAGATCAGCTTGAAAAACAGGCAGTCCAGCCCAAAAGGCAGGAATTATGAGGGATGCACCTTGTTCATTAGTGCTAGTGACATTTGTGGACTTTTGTTTTATTCCTTTGGACCCAGCAGTACCCAATGAAGGAATGTCCAAACATCACCAATTTACCCTGCAAGAACAAGGCTAGGCTAGGTTGTTCCAAGTCCTACTGTTTTCTGGCAAGATTTGTCCCTAGATTTCCCAAGATTTGGACTGAGATCTCACAATATTTGACCTTAGATCTCACAAGATTTTCCTCTAGATCACAGGAGATTTGTCAACATCGAAGTGTGGCTGTGTTTTGGGGGCCAGGACACAGACTTCACAATCCAAATCCTAGGATTGCTCTGAGTGTTTGTGTTCACAGGAGCCAGTTCTTGTGCACATTTTTTCTCCCTACCTTTCATGCCCTCCAGTTTCTATCACCTGTAGTTTAGCCTAAAAAATGGAAGGCTTAACATACTTATTCCAATTTCATTGGTCAATGTTTATCCCTTCTGTACCTAGAATTCCATGAGGCAGAAAGTATGAGTGAGGCACCTCATGTGTTAGTGCTGATGGTGTCTGTGGGCTTTTATTTGACCCCATTTGTACCCAGCATTCCCCATTGCAGGAATGTCCCAGCCTTACCCATTTACCATGCAGTACCAAGCCTAGACTGGGGAGTGCACATTCGTCCCATATTCCCTCAAGAGATGGCCGGAGATCTTGTGAGATTTGGACTTAGATCTCAGGAGATATACCCCATGATCACACAGGATTTGTCAACAGGAAAGTGTGACTACCTTTTAGTAGGTCAGAACAGACAC
Source organism: Lynx canadensis (assembly GCF_007474595.2). NCBI lineage: Eukaryota > Metazoa > Chordata > Mammalia > Carnivora > Felidae > Lynx > Lynx canadensis. The sequence continues at coordinate 31,487,434 of NC_044315.2, forward strand.
AGACTTCACTGAAATGTCTAAAGCCTCAGAGCTGTCAGGAGGCTATGCATTTACAGGACACTTTTTCTATGCTCCTTCCTTGTCTCTACATCTCCTGCCTTCCTGTGTCTATCACATGTAGTTTTAACATGAATAATGGGCCATCCACCCCAGTCATTCCTATTTTATTTGTCTTTGTCTAGCACTACTTTACCTAGAAGGCTGAGAGTGGCACGAAGAATGACCGCAGCACCTCCTGTATTTACACTGTTGCCCTTGGCTTGCATTTCTGTGACATTAGTTGCTCTAAGCAGTCCCCAATCCAGAAATGTCTGAGCCCTATTTACCCTACACAAAATGGGTAACTGCACAAAATGGCTAAACTGCAAAGTTACCTGGCTGTCAAGTTCCTAAAATATACAGCCTGAGATCTCCCGAGATTTGGACTTAGATCTTGAGAGATTTGCCTGTAGATTACACAGATTGTCAACAGGGAAGTCTTGCTGAGTTTTAGGGGGCCAGAATAGACACAGACTGGCTGAAATGTTAAAATTCTGGGAAAGCACTCAGCCATTCTGAGTGCTCACAGGAGCCCATTCCTATGCACATTCTTTCTCCCTACACCTCATACCCTGCAGTTTTTATCACCTGGAGTTTAGTATGAAAAATCAGCAGTCTGACCCATTGGTTTCTAATTCTTAACCTCCTGTGTTAATGCTAGTGGTGTCTGTGTCATTTTGTTCAATTCTGTTTGTATCCAGCAGACCCCAATCCAGGAATGTTCCAGCCCTGCCAATTAACTCTGCAGGAAGGAGTCTGGGCAGGGGAGTTCCCATTCCTGCAGAGTTTTCGTGAGACTTGGCCCCATATCTTGTCATATTTGGAGTTAGATCTCATGGTATTTGCCTTTTGATCTCACAAGACTTGCCCCTAGATCACATGAGATTTGTCAACAGGTAAACCCTGCTGCATTTGGAAGGGGGGGAGTTGCGGAGCAGAATTGGAAAGGACTGGCTGAAATATTCAAAGCCTGGGAAAGCTCTCAGGGTGTATGTGTGATCACAAGAGCTAGATCTTTGCATATTGTTTCTCCCTACCCCTCATGCACTCTGGTCTCTATCATCTGTAGTTTAGCATGAAAAACATGTGGTCTGGCTCATTCATTCCTATTTTATTGGTATGTGTATAGCCCCTACTTCACCTGGAACACTAGATCATGGACGTATGAGTAACAAACCTCCTGTATTTGCACTGTTGCCTACTGTGTGCATTTGTGGGACCCTGGTTGTTCCCAGCAGTCCCCAATCCAAGAAGGTCCCATCTCTGCAAATTTACCCTTCACAAACGAGGCGAGGATAGGGAGTCCCAACTCCTACCCACTTCCTATGAGATTTGGCCTGAGATCTCTCCAGTTTGGGCCTTGGATCTCAGGAGATTTGCCCCTAAATCACATGAGATTTGTCAACATGGTAGACAAGCTGCACTTTACTGAGGCAGGACAGAGACTGCATGAAATAAAGCTTTGGAGCTCTCAGAGAGTCTGTTTATAGGAGCTGATTCCCTAAGCATGTTGCTTCTCCCTACCCCTCGTGCCCTTCTGTTTCTATCACCTGTAGTTTAGCATGAAAAATGGGATGTCTGGCCCATCTGGTCCTATTTCATTGGTACATGTTTAGCCCTGCTGCACCCAGAATGCTGAGATCCTGGAAATATAAGCAAGGCATCTACTGTATTTGCACTGTTGACATCTGTGTATGTTTGTGAAATCCAGGAATTTGCCAGCACTGCCAATTTACCCTCCACTAAGAGACTGGGTTAGGGAGTTACCATTACTCCTAGTTCCTGCAATATGTGCCCTAAGATCTTGTGATATTTGGACTTAGATTTCACAAGATTTGTCCCTAGATCACCTGAGATTTTACAACAGGGGAGCCTGGCTAGGTTTTAGGGGGCAAGAGAGACACAGACTGCACTGAAATGTCCAAAGCCTGGGAAAGCTCTCAAGGAGTGTCGTTTTGTGTTGTCAGGAGCCAGTTCTTGTGCACATTATTTCTCCCTACCCCTCCTGTACCCCAGTTTCCATCTCCTGTGGTTTAACATGTAAAACAGGACATCCAGCCCATTCCTTCTCATTTCATTGGTCCATGTTTGGTCCTACTGTACCTAGAAGCCAGGGTTCCAGATGGGCCAGGAACAGATGGAAGTATGAGCAAGACACCTCCTGTGTTAGTGCTGGTGGCTGCCTGTAGGCTGGTGTGGGACCACAGTTGTTCCCAGCAGTCCTCAATCCAGGAACATCTCAGCCCTGCCAATTTACCCTGCATGAAAGAGTGTAGACCAGGGCATTCCCACTCTTTCTGAGATCCCAAGAAATTGGTCTGAGGTCTGGCAAGATTTGGCCTTAGGTCTTGAGACAGGAAGTATGAGGTAGACGCCTTGTGTCTTCTGCTGGTTACATGTATGGGACTCTTGCGGGTTCACGGGTTTTCCCCAGTTTTCCCAATTCAGGAATATCACAACCTACGTACTTACCTTGCAGAAAAGAAACTAGGGTAGGGTTTTCCCCCTTCTGCTGAGTTCTCACAAGATTTGGCATGAGGACTTGTGAGGTTTTGCCCTTGATCTCTGAGACTTGTCCCTAGATCATGCTAGATTTGTCAACAGGGAAGATGTGGCTGCCTTTTAGAGGAGTAGAACAGACACAGACTCTCCTGAAGTGTCTAAATTTCTGGAAAGTGCCCAGGGAGTCTATTTTTATGTTAACAGGAACCAATTCCTATGCACTGTGCTTCTCCCCACACCTCTGGCACTCCTGTTTGTTGCACATCAACTTTATTGTGTATCACTGGTCTAGTGATAGATACCTATTGTGTATCACTGGCTAGTCTGGTCCATTGGCTCATCTTTATGTGGTGTTTAAGCCACTACACCTACAATGCTGAGAGAGACAGGAAGTTTGAGGGAGATGCTGGTGTCTTTCTGCTGGTTACATGTAGGGGACTATTGTGTGTCTGAAAGTTTTCCCTTGTGTCCCCAATCCAGGAATATTGCATCCCTACCTAGTTGCCCTGCAAAAAAGAGGCTGGACGAGGATATTACTACTCTTGCCATCTTCTCAAGATACTTGGCGTGAGATCTTGCAAGATTTTGCCTTAGATCTCAGGGAATTTGCCCCTAGATCATGAGAGATTTTTCAACAGGGAAGAGGTGGCTGCATTTTAGGGGTTGGGACAGACACAGACTGCCCTGAAATGTCTAAAGCCCAGGAAAGTGCTTAGGGAGTCTTTCACAGAAGCCAATTCTTGTGCAATGTGCTCATTCCCTCACCTCTGACACTCCTGTTTCTTGTATGTCAACTTTTGTGTGTATCACAGACCAGTCTGATCCATTGGTACTCCTTTCTGTGTCCTGGTGTTTAGCCACTGAACCTAAGATGCAGAGAGACAGAGGGTGTATGAGAGAGATGCCTGTGTCTTTCTGCTCATTACATGTATGAGACTGTTGTGGATCTGTGAGTTTTCTCTTGTGTCCCCAATCCAGGAGTATCACTATTCTATCTACTTACCCTGCAAAAAGAGGCTAGGCTTGGGTGTTCCCTCTCCTGCTCACTACCGTGAGATTTGCCTTGAGATCTTTCATGATTTCTCATTAGATCTTGGGAGATTTGCCCCTAAATCAGTGAAGTTTGTCCACAGGGAAAAGGTGGCTGTGTTTTGGGGGGCCAAGTCAAGACAGACTCCCCCAAAATGTCCAAATCCTGGGAAAGTGCTCAGGAAGATTGTGTGTTCGCAGGAGCCAATCCCTGTGCACTGTGCTTCTCCCCACGCCTCTGACACTCTAGTTTCTTGCACGTCAACTTTTGAGTATATCATTGTCCAGTCTGGTCCATTGGCGCTTCTTTCTGTAGTCTGGTGTTTCAACCACTGCACTTAAGATGCTGAGAGAGTCAGGAAGTATAAGGGAGATTCCTTGTGTCTTTCTGCTGTTTACATGTATAGGACACTTGTGGGTCCACAGGTTTTCCCTGGTGTCCCAAATCCAGGAATATGACAACCCTACCTAGTCACCCTCCAGAAAAGAGGATAAGCTTGGGTATTCATGCTTATGCTGAAGTCCTGGGAGATTTGGCACTAGATATTGCAAGAACCTGGTTTAAATATCATGAGATTTGGCCTAGATCAAGCAAGACTTTTCAAAAGGGATGCCTTTCTCAAGTGCCTAAAGCTTGGAGAAGTGCTCAGAAGTCTGTGTTCAGAGGAACTGATTCCTTTACACTGTGCTTCTCCCCACAACTCTAACATTTCAGTTTCTTGCATGTCAACTTTACTGTGTATCACAGGCCAGGCCGGTATGATTAATCAGCACCTGTTTCTTAGGCCTGGTGTTTCACCCACTGCCCTACGGTGTTGAGACAGATAGGAAGTGTGAAGAAGATGTCTTGTGTCTTTCTGCTGGTTACATGGAGGGGGCTCTTGTGGTTCTACATGTTTTCCCTGGTGTCCCCAATCCAGGAATATCCCAACCCTACCTAGTTACCCTGCAGAAAAGAGGCTAGGCTAGTGTGTTCCCTCACCTCTGACTTCTCACAAGATTTCACCTTAAATCTCTCAATGTTTGCCCCCTAGAGCACATGATATTTTCCAACAGGGAAGAGATAGCTGTGTTTGGGTGGCAGGACAAATAGAAATGGCCCTGAAGTGTCCAAACAGAAATTCATTAGCATTAATTACATACCTTCTATGTTTCCCAGCCTTTGAGTGTTCATGCAGTTCTTTCATTTGAGGCATAATCTTTTCAACTCTTAACCACTTCACAGTAAACAACCCTCACCCCTACAACCAATATAATTTATGCTATTGAGGGATTCATACAGGAAAGGGGTGTATGTCTCACATTGTCCATGTATAGTCTGACATACTTCTCACATGTCACATAGTTTTCACATGACAGAGAGTGTTAGAGATTGGAGAAAGGGAAAAAGCAACTCAAAAAAAAATTTTTTTTTTTTGGTGACTACTGAACAGAATCCAGTCCTTGGCATATGGTGGGTGTTCAACAAATATTTATTGACTGGATGAAAGAATTTGGCCAATGTCTCTGTTAGAAAATATGTACCATCAGAGTCAGTTATAAAGCCATCTCTTCATTCGTTTATTATTTTATTCATTGATTTAAAAACTAGCTGTAAAGCTCCTACTTCTTCGTGCCAGGAACTGGCAATGTAAAGATGAACAATACACAGTCTCTGCCGTTGAGAAAGCCAAGGAATAATCAACATGGACTGTTACTGAACACATGCTCAGTAACACATGAGTTTAGAACACATGTTCTAAATAAATAAATAAATAAATAAATAAACCTGGGGAAGAGTAACCAGTCTTAAATCTGTCTTATGCTGGACTGTGTTTAATTCTTGGGCAGTTTTCCCCTAGGGGAGGCGCCATGCTTAAGAATTGTAGTTTGGTGGGAATGCAAGCTGGTAAAGCCACTCTGGAAAACAGTATGGAGGTTCCTCAAAAAACTAAAAATAGAACTACCCTACAACCCAGCAATTGCACTACTAGGCATTTATCCACGGGATACAGGTGTGCTGATTTGAAGGGACACATGCACCCTTGTGTTTATAGCAGCACTATCAACAATAGCCAAAGTATGGAAAGAGCCCAAATGTCCACATTATCCAAATTATCCAGATGGATGAATGGATAAAGAAGATGTGGTATATATATACAATGGAGTATTACTTGGCAATCAAAAAAAAATCAGTGTCTCCCTTTCTCTCTGTCCCTCCCCTGCTCTCTCTCTCTCTCTTTCAAGTAAGTAAACATTAAAAAAGAATAATTATAATGAGGTAATCTGTTTAAGCTTATTTAGTTCAGTAATTTCCAAACCTGTTAGTCCAATAGCATACTCTAAAAAAACCAAACTCCTGAAATTTAGACTTGAAAGCAAAATGTTGGGCAGAGAGAGATGGTTGGATCCAGAGTCTCTGACTCTCCTCTGGGTTTTTCCCTCTCGTTAGGATCCTCTCAGCTTACTTTCTGCTCTTGACTCCAGGGCTGTTCTGATGCTTCATTAAAACCCTTTATTTTCTCCTAGCAGAGCTTATACTGGCTGAAAGATCTCAAAGACTTTAATGAACACCTCTAGAAAAATACAAAGAAATAAAAAACACACCAAGAGCCTGATTTCTGGAGTTCAAGTCCCTGATCCTACCATATCCAGAAACTCTCAGGCATTGTCCTCTTCAGATAGTAGCTGAGCTGGCTTATTTTGATCTCCAAAGGGCTGAACCTTACATGCATAGTAACTGGCAAAAGGAAATCTGTTCTTTTGATCAAACTCAACCCTAATCCCCAAAGTACTGGAACTGGTCCTCTATAAAGGCTCACTGCAAAATAAAAGCTGAATGCTATTTTCACAAAAGCAAAAATCTCTTTCAATTTCTTTAAGTTACAAAAAAAAAAGGTACTAATGTAGATGTTTTGTAAAATCCAAGTGGTGCAATGTGCATGTTTTAAAAACAAAGGATACTTGTATTCTAAAAATACCAAGCTGGGACCTCTCCTTCAAATGATAACTCAAGTCAATTGGATTGTTTAACATAACATTCATAAAATATTTCTTAATATTCTTAAAAATGCTATGTGGAAATTTCTTTTCAAAAAGAAATCAGGGTTGGAAAGCTTGAGAAGATGGTGGACTAGGAGAACCCTAAGCTCACCCTGTCCACATTTACTACTGGATATCACTTGCATCCATGTAAATAAAGCAAAGATCAATCCAAAGACAGGCAGAACAAACTCTACAACTAAATGTAGTGAAGAAGCCACATTTGAGAGGTTAGGTACTTCAGAAATAGTGGTCAAGAGCTGCCTGCAGGAGAGAGTGAGCTGCAGGCATGGAGAGGGGAAAGAAATGGTCCCTCACATCTGGAAGCCCACTCAGGAAAGATGAATCACCACAACATTTAACTGAAATCCAGATGGGCCAAATTCTCTGAGTTTGTATAACCATCAATCAGGACATGAAACCTGGAGCTTTAAAAGTCAGCTGACTCAGCATTGGGTGAGTCAAAGGCCAGTGATAGCTGGGTCCATGCCCTTAAAGAGACAGTAGCCTGCTGAGAGACAACATAGAAGAGATAGCTTGCACAATGCCTGGGGTAAACAGGTGGAAAATATGTTTATACTGATTTTGGAGCATGTTGGGAGACTTCCAGGAACAAAGGAGCAGGCAGAATCATTTCTCTCCCTGACCCACAGCTTAAATACAAGGCCATCTGCAGGGGGTGCCACTACACAAACACTTGTTACCTAAGCTGCTAGCAGTGCACCATGCCCATGCATTCTTCTGAGGACTTGTCCACTCCACGTCTGCTGGCCTTGTCCCTGGGCTCAGCACAAATTTTGGTAATACCACACAAACATGCCCTGCCTAGCCACCAGGTACGCAGGCCTCCCACCCCTGGAGCCACCACCTTCACCTCCACATGCTATGACCCAGCAGCCACCATGCTTCAGGAGATCCAGCCTAGGACTAGCAGTGCAGCCCAAATTTTTCTAACACTGCTATTTTGCCCCTGGGCCCTCCTGTGGTCACACCCCTTCAGAGACCACCTTCTGGGCCCCACTAACACCACAGAGAGTGAGCACAGCCCACAATAGGTAGAGACTCAGTGAAGATATCTGGAGTGAAAGAATAAGACTCAGACATAATAACAGGATGCAAATAATAGAAATAGGAGACTCTCCTGAAGTCCCAGTTTCTGGTGAACAGGGGACTGCACTGCAGGGCAATATAAGACCTCTTCTTCATAAAGCCACTACTTTCAACAGCAGAAGATGTAACTGATTTTCCTAACACAGAGAAACACACACACACACACAGGTAGACAAAATGAGACAGAGGTACATGTCCCAAATGAATGAAAAGGACAGAATCACAACAAGAGACTTAAGTGAAACAGAAATAAGTAGTATGCCTGATACAGAATTTAGAATAATGATCATAAAGACACTAACTGGACTTCAGAAAAGGGTAGAGGACATCAGTGAGACCCTTGACAAAGAGATAAAAGATAACACATGAGAGTGATGAATTCAATAAATGAAATTAAAAGTACAATAGATGGAATAAATAATAGGCTACAGGAAACATGGGAATTTTTCAGTGACCTGGAGAATAGATTAATGGAAAGCAATCAGACTGAACAGGGGAGAGACAAAAAATAACACTATATAATGGGAATAGACTTAGAGAACTCAGTAATTCCATTAAATATAATAACATATGCATTCATGGATCCCAGAAGGAAAAGAGAGAAGGGGGCAGAAGTGTATTTGAATAAATAATAGCTGAAAACTTCCTAAACCTGGAGAGAAACAGATTCAGGAGGCACGAAAATGACCCCAAAATGTAACCCAAGTAGGTCCACACCAAGACACAGTAATTGAAACAGCAAAAAATAAATAAAAATAAAAAATAAAAAAATAATAAATAAAATAGGAAAAAATAGTGATAATTTTAAAAGTTGCAAGAGACACAATTACATAAAAAGAAAACCCCATAAAGCCATTAGCAGATTTTTCAGCAGAAATTTTGCAAGCCAGAAGGGAATGGCATGATATAGTCAAAGTGATGAAAGGAAAGTCTGCAGCCAAGAATACCCTGTCCAGCAAGGCTATCATTCAGAACCCAGATAAACAGGAGTTAAAAGAATTCATGATTATTACACCAGCTCTACAAGAAATTTAAAAGGGGACTCTGACTAGAAAACAAAAACCACAAGTAAGTGTAAGAAAAATAGGAATCACAAAAGCCAAAAGAAAAAAGAAAAATTAAGTATACCTGTAACAATCAATCAAGAGAAGTACAACATAAAAGGATGTAAAATATCCTGTCATAATGGCTAAAACTAACACACAGAAACAACAGGTGTTGGTGAGGATGTGGAGAAAGGAAAACCCTCTTGCACTGTTGGTGGGAATGCAAACTAGTGCAGCCATCCTGGAAAACAGTATGGAGGTTCCTCAAAAAGTTAAAAATAGAACTGTTCTATGATCCAGCAATTGCACTACTAGGTATTTACCCAAAGTATACAAAGTACAGATTCAAAGGGTAATGTACCCCAATATTTATAGCAGCATTATCAACAACAGGCAAATGATGGAGAGAGTACAAATGTCCATTAACTGATTAATAAAGATGTGGTACACATACAATGGAATATTACTCAGCCATCAAAAAGAATGGAATCATTCTATTTGCAATGATGTGGATGGAGCTAGAGTGTACTGTACTAAGCAAAATAAGTCAGTGTAAAGAAAGACAAATACCATATGATTTAACTCATATGTAGAATTTAAGAAGCAAAACAGATGAACATAGGGGAGGCAGGGAAGAGAAGGAAACAAACTATGAGAGACTCGTAAAGACAAACTGAAGGTTGATGGAGGGAGGTGGGTGGGAGATGGGCTATATGGGTGATAGGTTTTAAGAAGGGCACTTGTGATGAGCACTGGGTGTTGTATGTAAGTGATGAATCACTGAATTCTACTCCTGAAACCAATATTGCATTGTATGTTAACTAACTAGAATTTAAATTAAAAAATGGAAAAAAGGATGCAAAATATGATACCAAATATCTGAAACATGGAAGGGAGAGAAGTAAAGAAGGAGTTCAAAATTAAGTGACCATCAGATCACTACAGACTGACATATGCAGAATATGTTATATATAAACCGAATGATAACTACAAATAAAAAATGATAATAGATATGCAAAAAATAGGGGATAAGTAATCAAAGCATATCACTAAAGAAAACCAGCAAATCATGAGAACATAAAGGATTAGAGAAAAACTACAAAAAGGACCACAAAATATGTAACAAAATGGCAACAAATTATATCTATCAATTGAATGTAAATGGACTAAGTGTTCCAATCAAAAGACAAGGGGTAGGAAGGAGTTAAGATGGCAGAGAAGTAGGGGGACACTAGGCTTTCCTAGTCCCTCAAAACAGCTGTGTTGAGGTCAAATAACTTGGTACACTCTGGAAATTGATCTGAGAACTGGCAGAAGGATCTCCACGGTTGTAGGGACACAGTATGGCAGGTGCAGGGTGAATGGAAGTTAATTGTGGGTGAGAAAATCAGTGGTGCCATGGAGGGGAGGGAACCCTTTCCATGGAGAGACAAAAGAGAAAGAAAGAGAGATGGGTTAAGAGAGTGAGGCATGGATTCACAGAAGAGGAAAACCTCTCTGGACCACAGACTGAGGAATAAGAAGTACTGAGTGTTACAGGGTTTTGTTGTTGTTGTTTCTTTGTTTCTTTGTTTGTTTGCAAACAGTGTTTGGAACTTAAACTCTGAGGTGTTGAAAGTGCTTGACTTTAGAACAGAGCTGTGGCATGCACTCCTGGGGAGGAGGGAGCTGGCCCTGGAGTGCAAAACAGGGTGTGGAGATCTCATTGGGAGGAAACATTCCCCTTCCTGAAGTACTTTTGGAGGAGGGTTTATTGTCTCCCCAAGGACAAAAGTTCCACCAGACACCAGCAAAAGGCCTTTCATCAGCAGGCGATAGAGGCACACCCAGAGGGAATATAACTTTTGCTGCTTTTGCTGCACAGGTGTAGAACTGTTTTTCAGGGACAAAGGACTTCAGACACAGCGTGGAGAGGCTCTACTCTGGAGGATGAGGATTGGCCAGCACCATGCCAGGTCCTTTAAGACTTCAAGTTTTAAATCCAAGTTTTTTTTTTTTTATAAAATTTTTTAAACGTTTATTTATTTTTGAGACAGAGAGAGACAGAGCATGAATGGGGGAGGGGCAGAGAGAGAGGGGGACACAGTTTCTGAAACAGGCTCCAGGCTCTGAGCTGTCAGCACAGAGCCCGACGCAGGGCTCGAACTCACGGACTGTGAGATCATGACCCGAGCCGAAGTCGGATGCTTAACCAACCAAGCCACCCAGGCGCCCCTAAATCCAAGTTTTAAAACTGCCTTGCTATTCTGTGAGAGCTGCCTGAATAGTGGGGGATGAGATATTGGGGTGTCAACATTCCCCCCCCAACACCAACATGATGGGACTTCAGAGAGAAACACAGAGAGGATCAGTGGAGATGGGGTCCACTTATACCAGTTACCACTCCCTGCTTATTTACATGGGCAAGACAGATCCTGAGCCAACACAGTGAGCCTCTCCTTGAGAAGATCAGCACAGCCAGCACCCCACATGCACAAAATGTACTGAAAATTGAATGTTTAAAATGATACCTGTGAGATGAGTTAAGATGGCAAAAAAGTAGGGGGACCAGGATTTTCCTTGTCCCTCAAAAACAGCTATATTGAGGTAAGATCACTTTGAACACCCAGGAAATCAATCTGTGAGTAGCATTCGTTATGAGTGCATATGGAATATTCTCCAGAGTAGATCACATACTGAGTCACAGATACAAAAAGATGGAGATCATACTGTGGATATTTTCAGATCACAACACTATGAAACTTGAGAACAACCAAAAGAACAAATTTGGAAATCCCTCCAATACATGGAGGTTAAAGAATGAATGGATTGGGACATCTAGGTGACTCAGTTGGTTGAGCGTTCAACTTTGGTTCAGGTCACGATCTCACAGTTCATGAATTCGAGCCCCGTGTCAGTCTCTGTACTGACAGCTCAGAACCTGGAGCCTGCTTCAGATTCTGTGTCTGGCTCTCTCTTTGCTCCATGCCTCTCCTCCCATCCCCCAACTTGCTCATGAGCTATCTCTTTCTCTCTGTCAAAAATAAATAAACATTATTTTTTTTTACACGTAAGAGGAGATTTATTACAGGAATTGACTCATGTGGTTATGGAGGCCAGGAAGTCCTTGAGCCTTTTCACATATATGTTGACATTCATGTTGGTGGGCAACCTGGGTTGCCAGTCTTTTTTTTTTAATATAGGAAATTTATTGTCAAATTGGTTTCCATACAACACCCAGTGCTCATCCAAAAGATGCCCTCTTCAATGCCCATCACCTAACCTACCCTCCCTCCCACCCCCCATCAACCCTCAGTTTGTTCTCAGTTTTTAAGAGTCTCTCTCTTATGCTTTGGCTCTCTCCCACTCTAACCTCTTTTTTTTTTCTTCCCCTCCCCCATGGGTTTCTGTTAAGTGTCTCAGGATCCACATAAGAGTGAAAACATATGGTATCTGTCTTTCTATGTATGGCTTATTTCACTTAACATAACACTCTCCAGTTCCATCCACGTTGCTACAAAGGGCCATATTTCATTCTTTCTCATTGCCACGTAGTACTCCATTGTGTATATACACCACAATTTCTTTATCCATTCTTCAGTTGATAGACATTTAGGCTTTATCCACAATTTGGCTATTGTTGAGAGTGCTGTTTAAACATTGGGGTACAAGTGCCCCTATGCATCTGTAATCCTGTATCCCTTGGGTAAATTCCTAGCAGTGCTACTACTGGGTCATAGGGTAGGTCTATTTTTAATTTTTTGAGGAACCTCCACACTGTTTTCCAGAGTGGCTGCACCAGTTTGCTTTCCCACCAACAGTGCAAGAGGATTCCCATTTCTCCACATCCTCTCCAGCATCTATAGTCTCCTGATTTGTTCATTTTGGCCACTCTGACTGGCGTGAGGTGATATCTGAGTCTGGTTTTGATTTGTATCTCCCTGATGAGAAGTGATGTTGAGCATCTTTTTAGGTGCCTCTTGGCCACCTGGATGTCTTCTTTAGACAAGTGTCTATTCATGTTTTCTGCCCATTTCTTCACTGGGTTATTTGTTTTTTTGGTGTGGAGTTTGGTGAGCTCTTTATAGATTTTGGATACTAGCCCTTTGTCCGATATGTCATTTGCAAATATCTTTTCCCATTCCGTTGGTTGCCTTTTAGTTTTCTTGGTCGTTTCCTTTGCTGTGCAGAAGCTTTTTTTTATCTTCATGAGGTCCCAATAGTTCATTTTTGCTTTTACTTCCCTTGCCTTTGGGGATGTGTCAAGTAAGAAATTGCTGTGGCTGAGGTCAGAGAGGTCTTTTCCTGCTTTCTCCACTAGGGTTTTGATGGTTTCCTGTCTCACATTCAGGTCCTTTATCCATTTTGAGCTTATTTTTGTGAATGGTGTGAGAAAGTAGTCTAGTTTCAACCTTCTGCATGTTGCTGTCCAGTTCTCCCAGCACCATTTGTTAAACAGACTGTCTGTTTTCCATTGGATATTCTTTCCTGCTGTGTCAAAGATTAGTTGGCCATACTTTTGTGGGTCTAGTTCTGGGGTTTCTATTCTATTCCATTGGTCTATGTGTCTGTTTTTGTGCCAATACCATGCTGTCTTGAAGATTACAGCTTTGTAGTAGAGGCTAAAGTCTGGGATTGTGATGCCTCCTGCTTTGGTCTTCTTCAAAATTTCTTTGGCTATTCGGGGTCTTTTGTGGTTCCATATGAATTTTAAGATTTCTTGTTCTAGCTTTGAGAAGAATGCTGGTGCAATTTTGATTGGGATTGCATTGAACATGTAGATAGCTTTGGGTAGTATTGACATTTTGACAATATTTCTTCTTCTAACCCATGAGCACAGAATGTTTTTCCATCTCTTTATATCTTCTTCAATTTCCTTCATAAGCTTTCTATAGTTTTCAGCATACAGATCTTTTACATCTTTGGTTAGATTTATTCCTAGGTATTTTATGCTTCTTGGTGCAATTGTGAATGGGATCAGTTTCTCTATTTGTCTTTCTGTTGCTTCATTATTAGTGTATAAGAATGCAATTGATTTCTGTACATTGATTTTGTATCCTGTGACTTTGCTGAATTCATGTATCAGTTCTAGCAGACCTTTTGTGGAGTCTATCGGATTTTCCATGTATGATATCATGTCATCTGCCAAAAGTGAAAGCTTGACTTCATCTTTGCCAATTTTGATGCCTTTGATTTCCTTTTGTTGTTTGATTGCTGATGCTAGCACTTCCAACACTATGTTAAACAACAGCGGTGAGAGTGGACATCCCTGTTGTGTTCCTGATCTCAGGGGGAAAGCTCTCAGTTTTTCCCCATTGAGGATGATATTAGCTATGGGCTTTTCATAAATGGCTTTTATGATGTTTAAATATGTTCCTTCTACCCCGACTTTCTCGAGGGTTTTTATTAACAAAATATGCTGAATTTTGTCCGATGCTTTTTCTGCATCGATTAACAGGACCATATGGTTCTTCTCTTTTCTTTTATTAATGTGATGTATCACATTGATTGATTTGCGAATGTTGAACCAGCCCTGCAGCCCAGGAATGAATCCCCCTTGATCATGGTGAATAATTCTTTTTATATGCTGTTGAATTCGATTTGCTAGTATCTTATTGAGAATTTTTGCATCCATATTCATCAGGGATGTTGGCCTGTAGTTCTCTTTTTTTACTGAGTCTGTCTGGTTTAGGAATCAAAGTAATACTGGCTTCATAGAATGAGTCTGGAAGTTTTCCTTCCCTTTCTATTTTTTGGAATAGCTTGAGAAGGATAGGTATTATCTCTGCTTTAAATGTCTGGTAGAATTCCCCAGGGAAGCCATCTGGTCCTGGACTCTTATTTGTTGGGAGATTTTTGACAACTGATTGAATTTCTTCGCTGGTTATGGGTCTGTTCAAGCTTTCTATTTCCTTCTGATTGAGTTTTGGAAGTGCGTGGGTGTTTAGGAATTTGTCCATTTCTTCCAGGTTGTCCAGTTTGTTGGCATATAAGTTTTCATAGTATTCCCTGATAATTGCTTGTATTTCTGAGGGGTTGGTTGCAATAATTCCATTTTCATTCATGATTTTATTTGTTTGGGTCATCTCCCTGTTCTTTTTGAGAAGCCTGGCTAGAGGTTTATCAATTTTGTTTATTTTTTCAAAAAAACCAACTCTTGGTTTCATTGATCTGCTCTACAGTTTTTTTAGATTCTATATTGTTTATTTCTGCTCTGATCTTTATTATTTCTCTTCTTCTGCTGGGTTTGGAGTGTCTTTGCTGTTCTGCTTCTATTTCCTTTAGGTGTGCTGTTAGATTTTGTATTTGGGATTTTTGTTGTTTCTTTAGATGGGCCTGGATTGCAATGTATTTTCCTCTCAGGACTGCCTTTGCTGCATCCCAAAGCGTTTGGATTCTTGTATATTCATTTTTGTTTGTTTCCATATATTTTTAAATTTCTTCTCTAATTGCCTGGTTGACCCATTCATTCTTTAGCAGGGTGTTCTTTAATCTGCATGCTTTTGGAGGTTTTCCAGACTTTTTCCTGTGGTTGATTTCAAGCTTCATCGCATTGTGGTCTGAAAGTATGCATGGTATGGTCTCCATTCTTGTATACTTATGAAGGGCTGTTTTGTGACCCAGTAAGTGATCTATATTAGAGAATGTTCCATGTGCACTCGAGAAGAAAGTATATTCTGTTGCTTTGGGATGCAGAGTTCTAAATATATCTGTCAAGTCCATCTGATCCAGTGTAACATTCAGGGCTCTTGTTTCTTTATTGACCATGTGTCTAGATGATCTATCCATTGTTCTAAGTGGGGTATTAAAGTCCCCTGCAATTACCACATTCTTGTCAATAAGGTTGCTTATGTTAGTGAGTAATTGTTTTATATATCTCAGGGCTCCTGTAATTGGCACATAGACATTTATAATTGTTAGTTCTTCTTGATGGATAAACCTTGTAATTATTATATAATGCCCTTCTTTATCTCTTGTTACAGCCTTTAATTTAAAGTCTAGTTTGTCTGATATGAGTATGGCTACTCCAGCTTCTTTTGACTTCCAGTAGCATGATAAATAGTTCTCCATCCCCTCACTTTCAACCTGAAGGTGTCCTCAGGTCTACAATGAGTCTCTTGGAGACAGCAAATAGATGGGCCTTTTTTTTTTTTATCCATTCTGATACCCTATGTCTTTTGGTTGGA
The DNA here is from genome assembly GCF_007474595.2 of Lynx canadensis. Lineage (NCBI taxonomy): Eukaryota > Metazoa > Chordata > Mammalia > Carnivora > Felidae > Lynx > Lynx canadensis. The sequence continues at coordinate 31,503,347 of NC_044315.2, forward strand.
GCATTTAGTCTATTTACGTTCAGTGTTATTATAGAAAGATATGGGTTTAGAGTCATTGTGATGTCTGTAGGTTTCGTGCTTGTAGTGATGTCTCTGGTATTTTGTCTCACAGGATCCCCCTTAGGATCTCTTGTAGGGCTGGTTTAGTGGTGATGAATTCCTTCAGTTTTTGTTTATTTGGGAAGACCTTTATTTCTCCTTCTATTTAAATGACAGATTTGCTGGATAGAGGATTCTCGGCTGCATATTTTTTCTGTTCATCACATGGAAGATTTCCTGCCATTCCTTTCTGGCCTGCCAAGTTTCAGTAGACAGATCTGTCACGAGTCTTATCGGTCTCCCTCTATATGTTAGAGCACGTTTATCCCTAGCTGCTTTCAGAATTTTCTCTTTATCCTTGTATTTTGCCAGTTTCACTGTGATATGTCATGCAGAAGATCGATTCAAGTTACGTCTGAAGGGAGTTCTCTGTGCCTCTTGTATTTCAATGCCTTTTTCGTTCCTCAGATCAGGGAAGTTCTCAGCTATGATTTCTTCAAGTACACCTTCAGCACCTTTCCATCTCTCTTCCTCCTCTGGAATACAAATTATGCGTAGATTATTTCTCTTTAGTGTATCACTTAGGTCTCTAATTTTGCCCTCATACTCCTGGATTTTTTTTATCTCTCTTCTTCTCAGCTTCTTCTTTTTCCATAATTTTATCTTCTAGTTCACCTATTTTCTCCTCTGCCTCTTCAATCCGAGCTGTGGTTGTCTCCATTTTATTTTGCAGCTCATTAATAGCATTTTTTAGCTCCTCCTGGCTGTTCCTTAGTCCCTTGATCTCTGTAGCAATAGATTCTCTGCTGTCCTTTATACTGTTTTCAAGCCCAGCAATTAATTTTATGACTATTATTCTAAATTCACTTTCTGTTATATTTTTTAAATCGTTTTTGATCAGTTCGTTAGCTGTTGTTATTTCCTGGAGGTTTTTTTGAGGGGAATTCTTCTGTTTGGTCATTTTGGATAGTCCCTGGAGTTGTGTAGAACTGCAGGACACTTCCACTGTGCTGTCTTGAATAACTTGCTTTGGTAAGTGGGGCCACAGTCAGACCTGATGTCTGCCCCCAACTCACCACAGTCAGACTGGTGTGTACCTTCTCTTCCCCTCTCCTAGGGGCGGGATTCACTGTGGGGTGGCATGGCCCATCTGGGCTACTTGCACACTGCCAGGGCTTGTGGTGCTGGGGATCTGGTGTATTAGCTGGGGTGGATTGGCAAGGTGCATGGGGGGGTAAGGGCAGGCTCAGCTTGCTTTTGCTTCGGAGATCCCTTCAGGAGGGGCCCTGTGGCACCTGGAGGGAGTCAGACCCGCTGGAGGGACGGATCCACAGAAGCATAGCGTTGGGTGTTTGCATGGTGCAAGCAAGTTTCCTGACAGGAACTGGTTCCTTTTGGGATTTTGGCTGGGAGATGGGTGAGGGAGATGGCCCTGGTGAGCGCCTTTGTTCCCTGCCAAGCTGTGCTATGTTGTCTGGGGCTCAACAACTCCCCTCCCCCCCCCCCCGTTGTCCTGCAGCCCTCCCGTTCTCCAAGCAGATCTGGTAACTTATAACCTTCCAGATGTTAAGTCCCGCTTGCTGTCAGAACATACTCTGTCTGGCCCCTCTGTTATTGCAAGCCAGACTCGGAGGCTCTGCTTTGCCAGCGGGCTGCCCCTCTGTCCCGGCTCCCTCCTGCCAGTCCTTGTAGTGTGCACCACCTCTCCACCCTTCCTACTCTCTTCTGTGGGCCTCTTGTCTATGCTTGGCTCTGGAGAATCCGTTCTGCTAGTCTTCTGGCAATTTTCTGGGTTATAGGCAGGTGTGGGTGAAATCTAAGTGATCTGTAGGACACGGTGAGCCCAGCGTCCTCCTATGCTGCCATCTTCCCAGAAGCCTCAAGATTTTTTTAATTTAAAAAAAGAATGAATGGGGCGCCTGGGTGGCGCAGTCGGTTAAGCGTCCGACTTCAGCCAGGTCACGATCTCGCGGTCCGTGAGTTCGAGCCCCGCGTCGGGCTCTGGGCTGATGGCTCAGAGCTTGGAGCCTGTTTCCGATTCTGTGTCTCCCTCTCTCTCTGCCCCTCCCCCGTTCATGCTCTGTCTCTCTCTGTCCCCAAAATAAATAAACGTTGAAAAAAAAATTTAAAAAAAAAAAGAATGAGTTAACCAAGAAATTAAAGAAGAAATTTTTTAAAAATACATGAAAGCTGCTTAAAATGAAAGTAAAATAATCCAAACCCTTTGGGATGCAGCAGTCCTAAGAGGAAAGTAGGCAGTCCTAAGGCAGTCCTAAGAGGAAAGTATATTGCAATCCAGGCCTTTCCCAAGAAGCAAGAAAGGTCTCAAGTACACAGTCTAAACTTATACCTAAAAAACTAGCAATGGAACATCCAATAAAGCCCAAATCCATCAGAAGAAGGAAATAATAAAGGTGAGAGCAGATATAAACAATATAGAAACAAACAAAAAAACAGGACAGATCAATGAAACCAAGAGCTGGTTCTTTGAGAGAATAATCAAAATTGATAAATCCCTAGCCAGACTTATCAAAAAGAAAATAGAAAGGGCCCATATAGATAAAATCACAAATGAGAGAGGGGAGATTACAACCAACACCACAGAAATACAAACAACTATAAGAGAGTATTATGAACAGTTATATGCCACAAACTGGGCAATCTGGAAGAAATGGACAAATTCCTAGAAACTCACACACTACAAAAAATGAATCAGGAAGAAATAGGAAAATTTGAGCAGGCCCATAACAAGCAAAGAAATGGAATCAGTTATCAAAAATGTCTCAACAAACAAGAGTTCTGGGCCAGACTGCTTCCCAGGGGAATTCTACTAGACATTTAAAAAAGAGTTAATACCTATTCCTCTCAAACCATGCCAAAAAATAGAAATGGAAGGAAAGCTGTCAAGCTTATTCTATGAAGCCAGCACTATCTGATTTCAAATACAAAGACCCCACTAAAAAAGAGAATTATAGGCCAATATCCCTGATAAACCTGGATGCAAAAACTCAACAAGATTCTAACAAACCGAATTCAAAAGTACATTAAAAGAATTACTCACCATGATCTATTGGGGTTTATTTCTGGGCTACAGGGGTGGTTCAATATTCACGAATCAATCAACATGATACATCAGATTAATGAAAGAAAGGATAAGAAACATATGATCCTCTCAATAGATACAGAAAAACATTTGACAAAATATAGCATCCTTTCTTGATAAAAACCATCAAGAAAGAAGGGTAGGAAGGAACATACCTCAATATCATAAAGGCCGTATATGGAAGGCCCACAGCTACTATCATCCTCAGTAGGAAAAAACTGACAGCTTTCCCTCTAAGGTCAGGAACGCGACAGGGATGTCCACTCTCACCACTCTCACCACTGTTCCACATAGTACTGGAAATCCTAGTGTCAGCAATAAGACAAGAAAACTAAATAAAAGACATACAAATTGGGAGGAGTTAAGATGGCAGAGCAGCATGAAGACCCTGAGCTTGTTTCACCCCTGAAAGGCAACTAAATCAGTACCAAACCATTTTGAACACCTAGAATATTGTTGTGAGGATTAATGCAACAATCTGCATAACTTGAGCCACACAACTCAGCAGGTACATGGTGCAGAAAGTTGAACTGAGGGAGAAAAAACAGAAGAGGGTAAGGAGACATTTTTTAAAATTTTTAAAATGTTTATTTTTGACACACACACACACACACACACACACACACATACACACACACAGTGCAAATGGAGGGGCAGAGAGAGAGGGAGACACAGAATCCGAAGCAGGCTCCAGGCTCCAAGCTGTCAGTGCAGAGCCTGATGCAGGATTTGAACTCACCAACCTTGAGATCATGACCTGAGCTGAAGTCAGACGCTTAACCCAGCCACCCAGGTGCCCCATAAGGAGCGATTTTTGCAGAGAAAGGAAAGAAAGAGAAAGAGAAGGGGGAAAGTATGGCACATAGGTATCATTCAAGAAAAGCACTTCCCTGAAAGTAGCAGGAGAGAAAGAGAAAGAGTGAAAACACTCACAGGGACTGAACAAGAAATCTGTTCCACAAAACCATTGAAGGGGAGAAAGGAGAGGGTTTCAATACACCAAGATTCTATCAGTGGTGGAGCACAGAGTCTGAAGTTTCAGGACTCAGTGCCTGGAAATGCTCTGATGAGGAAGTAGAGAGAATCCCCAGGAGCAGGCAGCTTGGTCTGGGGGGGGGAGTCCATCTGCCACACAGGGAGAAGTGGTTACCCTGCTTGGAGTGTATTTGGTGGAGGCCATAAGGCCCCCACAGGCAAAGGTCTCAGTGGACCCAGGAGTGCAGCCATGTTTGCTGGTATTGGATAAAAATTCCAGAGTGCAGTGAAACCTGTGCTGGCTATGTGTTGTGATTTGCCATCATCTGAACCTCTGTCGCTGTGTGATCACATGAACATTTTCTGGGGCAAGCCAACACCTGGCCATTGCTCAGTGAGATCCTCCCCCAGAGAGTTGGTATGTGTCCAAGCCACAGGGGTCACTGAAGTGTGGGGTTTTTAAACACAACTGTATGTGGGACAAAACTCTGGAGGGAGGTGCCCACTGGCAGGTGGACAGCTTGGACATGGACAGGGTAGAGGCAGGGAGTGAATGGAGGCCTGAGACAAGGGAGGTGTGCTTCATGGTAAGTTGGTGAGAGTGCAAAGTTCCTGTGCCAGAGACTAGGGAGCTGGGTGAGGCCATTTCCACCTCTTCCATGCACGCACACATGTGTGCGTGCATGTGTGTGCATGCGCACATGTGTGCATGCACAGTGATACCCCCAGAAAGCAAAGTACTGCCACATAATAGAGAACAGAGCTGTTACACCAAAGCCCACCCAACTGTGCCCTCCAACACATCCCCAGAAGACCAGCACATCATTCCACCTGCTTAGTGTATGGACTATAGATTGCTTCACAATTGCAGTTTTAGGGGAAACTGGATGTAACTTCATTCAGGTTTCATTCTGTTTGCTGGTTCATTTATTTGTTCCTTTCCTTTGCTTCTATTTTTGTTTAAATTGTTTTCTTTTTTCTTTTTTTTCCTTTCTCTTTCTTGGATAGAGAAAGAGAAAAATTCATTTTCATTGTTTTTACTTTATCTTTTTATTTTAAAAACTTTTTATTCTATTTCATGTGGAGTTATTTCTAGAGAATATATTGTAAGCCCTGGGAAAGTGAATGGGGTAATTGGTGAAACTTCAGTGATGTTCTGATTTCAATAGCACAATAGCACTATGAGAATAGTGCCCCATGATCTCCCAGGAGATCATGTAATTGCCCAGTAGTCCTTGAAACTGCATACCTTCCCTGCATGCTTTCCTGTAAACACCAAATGTGTGTTTGGTCTATGTCTGGAGGCTCCTTATGTTTTCCTCTCATGCTTTAACATTCTTTGATGTTTATACATGGTGAATAGGAAATAAAGACTATGTGCAGTTTGCAGCTGCTTATTTTTTGCTGGCAGAGGCAGCCCTGCACATCCGCTCAGTCTAAGTGTCAGAGAAGTTTTACTTCCGTGCATGGCTACAAGTGGTGCCTGAGTAGGGACTGACAGAATCAACTGGCTCCTGGCTGCGTGCCTCAGCTCTCAAATCCAGAAAAGGGAAAAAAGCATGTCCACTCATTCAGGTAGGAACTACCAGCACTCAGTGCCCACAACAAGGTGAACAAAATATCCTTAATCTTTCCTTTTCCAATCAGACGTGCAGAATCTTTCATCTTCTTGTCTCTTTTAGTTTTGTTTTCATGTTTGCCTCATGGGAATTTCATTATCTAAACAGAATAATATACATAAGGAGCAACTCCATATGCTTTTGAACTCATCAGGATGTAAAATTCCAGACAAAGATTAAACCCAACTGTGTTTTATCATTTATCAGCAATACCCATGGTACTCTGCTAAGAGGTCCATTGAACTGGCTGATTGGGAGAGCATAAGGAGCTGCTTAAAAAATGTTCTCCACCCAGTAAAGATCTTTCATTTACACACTTGGAACTTATGCCCCATTCCCATTCATGCTTTACAAGAAAAACCTGATAAAAATAGTTGGCAGGACTTAATCCCTCTGCTTCCTAATTCACTTCCTCCATCTCGCCTTATGGCTAGGAGCCCAAAACATGTAGCCCCTGGCACATTGCCAAATATGTCTAATCCTGACTCCAATAATATGCAGGACCCTCCACTTCCTCCATCCTCCCCTCCTCTGGCTGTGCCACAGGATCCTACATTAGTGTCCTCAACCCCCACACTTTCTCTGGTAGATTGTTTAAGGAAGGATAAGAACAGGAAGGATTTGCCTTCCATGTTCTATGGGCTCAAGTCCAGGCACCTCTGCATGACCCTTTCCATGTGTTTAAGAAGATTCATAAAAGCATATGCAAAAATTGACTCTCAAGCACCTTTACCAAGGGAATTATAGAGGGAATAGGGGGAGGATATGAGATGACCCCTTGGGATCAACTCAACTTTTGTTAAAACAGTTCTCAATACTGCTCAGTATTCCCTCTGGTTGCAAAAATTTAAAGATGCCTTACATATTACAGCTATGGAGAATTTAAATAATGGAATTCCTATTGGAATGGACATGCTTTTGGGAAAGAGTCCCTATATGACTGTACAGGCTTAAATAAACATGGACAGCAGAATTTTTCCCCAGATCTCAGATGTGGCATCTAAAGCTTTGTCCCATATCTCTGATACTCAGACACACATGGGTTCCTTTGCCTCCATCCAGCAAGGCAAAAATGAGCCCTATATGTCCTTTATTGAAAGATTACAAATTGCTATCTTAAGACAGGTTGATAATGTGGATGCTCAAAATGTTTGAACTCTTCAGTTGATATAGGAAAATGTTAACCAAGATTTCCAGAAGATCCTTTCTCCCTTAAAGGGACTGAACCCTAATATTGCTGAAATGATTAAAGCTTATCAAAATGTGGGGACTGGATCCTATAAAGCAGTGTGATTAGCCTCAGCATTAAAACCCCCAAAATATTTTAAATATTGAAAACAAGACCCAAACCTCCTATTCAAAAATGCCCAAAATATAAAATAGGATATCATTTGGCCAATCAATACAGATCAATAGATTCCAAAGGTAACTCTATTCCGGGAAACTTGAAGAGAGGTGCCAACTCCTGTGCCTCAAAACAAAACAGGAGTCAGTCATCACAAATTTGGAATATGAATGCCAAGGAATAGATCCACAAATCAACAAGCAACCCTTTCAATAAAAACCTAGACTAATCTCTGATCTCCTGGCCACCACCTCTGGCAGTGTGGGACTTGATTTGGCCCTTATGTCTAATTTAACCCTTAATATCATGGGGGAAGTCAAGAAGAGGCCTACAGGCATTTTTTGCCCCCTGCCTCCTGGTTACATGGGACTTCTATTAGGGAGATCTAGCACCACTTTAAAGGGGGATATTTGTTTTACCTAGAGTTATTGATTCTGACTTTACTGGAGAAATTCATATCATGCTTACTTCCTCTGTTTACACAGAGATTCCCTAAAATATCCCTATAGCACAGTTGCTTATATTACCTTATTGGGGGGCTGGCAAATGTCAATGCTAGGCATGGTCCTAAAGGTTTTAGTAGCACTAATCCTAAAGATGAAGCATTCTGGGCCATGCCCATACAACACACAAACTTAATAAATAAAAATTGCAAGCCAAACAATTAATGGTGTAATTGATACTGGGGCTGATGTTACAGTTATTAAAACACATGATTGGCCATCTGAGATCCCCCTTGTCTCCACAACCCAGACCATAACTGGGATCTAGGAACAAGGACTTCCTTTACAAAGTAAATTTCCTGTCATCTGTACTGACGTGGAGGGACACCAGGCTACCATTACCCCATTTGTCCTTGACCTCCCAATATCATTATGGGGTTGGGCCTTACCCAATTAAACCTGTCCATACAGTCAAATTTACCCTAACGGCCATTGCTGGAAAAATATCCAACTCAAACTGTCCTGGAAAACTGGAAAATGGGTCTGGGTGGAGCAATGGCCTTTAATTTCTTTTTTTTAAAGTTTATTTTTGACAGGGAAAGAGAAACAGAGCATGAGTGGGGTAGGGGCAGAGAGAGGGAGACACAGAATCTGAAGCAGGCTCCAGGCTCTGAGCTGTCAGCACAGAGCCCTATGCGGGGATCAAACTCACAGACTGCAAGATCATGACCTGAGCCGAAGTCAGAGGCTCAATCAACTGAGCCACCCAGGTGCCCCACAATGGCCTTTAAAAGGGGGGAAATTAAAGCAAATTCAAATACCAGTGAAAGAACAACTTAATCTTGGACATGTTGAACTAGCTCTTTCAACCCTCCAATTTTTTATATTCCAAAGAAGCCAGGGAAATGGAGGCTCCTCTATGATGTAAGTGCTGTTAATACTCTTTTGATCCCAGTGGGGCCATTGCAATTTGGCCTACCTAACCCAGCTTTAATCCCTCGAGATTATAATATCATTATAATTGATTTAAAAGATTATTTTTTCACTATTCCATTACATCCAGATAACAAAGAAAAATTTGCTTTCTCTGTCCCTAATATTAACAATCATCAACATATACAGAGATTTCACTGGAAATTCCAGCCACAAGACATTTTGAACAGCCCCACCATGTGTCAGTCATTCGTTACTGCAGCCTTAACAACCACCAGAACAATTTCCCCAAGTTCTCATTTTTCATTACAAAGATGATATTCTATTAGCAGTCCCCCAACAAAACATTCTCGAGACTTGTTCACAATTTCTTTTTCAATTACTTCTGTCGGCCTCCTCATTGCTCCTGAAAAAATTCACAGGTAGGCTCCATAGAAATATTTAGGATATAAACTTTTGCAAAGTTATGTCATCCCACAACATATTCATCTCCTTAACCCTTTGACACTTAGTTCAACTACAACAATTCTTAGGACATATCAATTGGCTCAGACCCACCTTAGAAATCCTGACGCATCAGCTTACTTCATTGTTTGACTTGTTAAGAGGGGACCCTAGCCCTACTTACCCTCAGCATGTCACACCAAAAGCTCTAGAGCAATTGCATCTCATAGCCCATCAGCCTTCCATTACCTTTATTGATCAGCAGGAATCCCTATTTCCTTTTGTTATTTTCATTTTAAACACACCCATTCTCCCACTGGAGTTGTCAACTTTTGCCTACTAAATGTATAATCATTGAATGGTTATTTTTACCTTCCCAACTCAAATGTCAGGTATCTCCTTATTTGTCACTCCAACTGCAATGAATCCATGAGAGCTGTAATTGAATCACTCAACTTACCAGGACTGACCCTATATCTATTTTTCCAGGAATTAATAAAGATGAGATTGAATACCTTTGGACCCAAAATTAACCTTTCCAAATCACTATGGCAGTTTACACAGGTAATTTTCTTTATTCTTTCCCACATGCTAAAAGAATCCAAGGTCTTCAATTTCTTCATCTTTCTGCTAAACCCCTCATTTCCAAACAATCAATTTTTGATGCTCTTACTGGTATATTATTTTATTATGGCTCAAAAAGGGCCTTCTGAGGTGTCATTACATGGACCGAAAATGCCACCTGGAAATTTACCTTTACTGCTTCCACTACTTCTACGTAAAGGGCTGAGCTAGCTGCTGCTATATTGGCTCTCAAAACATTTTTGAATCAACCAATTAATTACCAACTCTCAATATGTTGCTTAATTACTTAATGACCTTCCTTGTGCCACTCTCAATACTAACCTTGATCAACCTTTGCTCAATATGTTTCTAGAAGCCCAAGAACTTTTGCAAATGCATCATCATCATCTCATTTTCATATTTCATATTCAAAGTCATTCTCATTTACCTGGGCCCCTTAAATATGGAAATGACTTAGCTGGCTCTTTATTAACAGGGTCACTTTTCTCATCCACTATCATTTCTCACTCTTTTTTTCACCAAGGTGCATGCTCTCTATCCAAATATATTTCCATTCCTCTTGCTCAAGCAAAGAATGTCATTCATTCCTACCTAGAATGTCAATAATTTTCCCCTACTTACTTTCTCCATGGAATAAACCCTCAGGGCCTAACAGTCAATCAATTATGGCAAATGGATGTTACACACATATCTTTTGGTAAGTCTCAATGGGTGCATGTGTCTATAGACATTTTTTCCATATATATATATATATATATATATATATATATATATGGGCTTCTGCCCAGAAAGAACGCATCTCACATGTTATCTCTTATTTACTGGAATACTTTACAGCAATGGGTGTACCTGAAAAGATCAAAACTGATAATGCCCCAACTTACACCTCACAACAATTACAACTCTTCTTCCAACAATGGAATATATGTCCCTTCACTGGAATTCCTTATAACCCACAAGGTCAAGCCATTGTGGAATGTGCAAATGGCACCCTAAAACTACTTTTATTGAGACAAAAGGGGGAAAATGCTACCCCTATGGCCAGATTAATGAAAGCCCTATTCACATTAAATCATTTATAATTAGAAATTCTCATTCTGCAGTGTTCATTTTCAAATGGAACAGGAACTCCCCAAAACCAAGATATGATATAGATTGCCCAATGAGGGGCAACCTGGAAGGGTCCAGCACCATTGTTAATTAACCTGGGGGAGGGGTTATGCTGCTGTGTTTTCTTCTCAAGGCCCTGTATGTGTACCTTCCCAGTTAATAAAACCACATCATAAGCTGGCACGAGGGACTCAGAAATCCAATACCAGACCTCAAATTGATGGCAGTGGCCCCTTCCAATGGGATGTCGAATCAAAGAAAAGGAATATTGGGGCCCCTAGGTGGCTCGGTCGGTTGAGTCTGGGACTTCTGGCTCAGATCATGATCTCACGGTCTGTGAGTTTGAGCCCCGCATTGGGTCTGTGCTGACAGCTCAGAGCCTGGATCCTGCTTCAGATTCTGTGTCTCCCTCTCTCTCTGACCCTTTCCTTTTCATGCTCTCTCTCTGTCTCAAAAGTAAACATTAAAAAAAAAAAACAAAGAAAAGGAATATTGGCCACTCAGCCAACTGAGATATATCCTGGGGTGATGTTAAGAAATTAACTTCACAGGCTGAAGCAGTGTTAATCAACACAGGCACACCTGTGACCTCTGAAAATGTTTCTGTCCATCATCTCTTACTTTACTGCCCACTCAACTAAGGTAATACTCCTGCTAATGTGTCTTCATTCTTTACCTGCTGCTTTCAGCCACCCACACTTTACTTTTCCCTATTGGACTTATCCTGTTAGCCCTCCTATGTTTGATCTAGTCTCCTGGGAAGATCTTGAAATTCCTATCTCATCTAATGATTCCTCTATTACCAAAGGACACTGGGTCTATTAACACTGATGATTCGTCTATGCATCACATAGACTCTCCACAAACTGGAATTTTTCTCACTTGGGCATTCCTCTTTGTTTCTATTATAACTCTAATACTTGCAATATTAACCTAAGCCCCTGTGTCCCTCTTCACAAACAATGAAGAGTGTACCTAAAACACCAGAAGATGAATCTCAGGTAAGTATTATCAGATATCAACATTTTGTTCTCACAGTGGGAATATAAGTAAACCTATCTGAGGGAAAATGAATACCAAAACTTCCAGTGCCAGTATGTTCCAGACTCTGGCTGGAGACGGGGTACCATGATGGCTTCTCATGGGACCTCTGCTGTTCTTGTAATTTTACTCAAATTTCATTAATTAACAAAATAATAAATTGGTCAGTAATCAAGAATCTCCCAACAAGGAAGATTCCAGGTCTGGATAGTTTTCCAGGGGAATTCTACCAAACACATAAAGAAAAGTTGACATCTATACTTTTGAAACTGTTCCAAAAAAATAAAAAAAATAAAAGAAATAGAAGGAAAACTTCCAAACTCATTGTACGAGACATTACCTTGATTCAAAAACCAGACAAAGACCCCACTAAAAAGGAGAACTATAGACCAATATCCCTGATGAAATGGATGCAAAATTTCTCAACAAGATACTATCAAACAATACATTTAAAGAATTATTCAGCATGATACAGTCAGAATTATTCATTTGATATAGGGCTAGTTCAATACTGCATCAATCAAGGTGATACATCACATTAATAAAAGAAAGGATAAGAACCACATGATCTCAATAGGTGCAGAAAAAGAATTTGACAAAATACAGCATCCATTCTTGATATAAACCCTCAACAAAGTTTAAGAAGGAACATACCTCAAGATCATAAAGGCAGTATATGAAAGGCCCACAGCTTGATATAAACCCTCAACAAAGTTTAAGAAGGAACATACCTCAAGATCATAAAGGCAATATATGAAAGGCCCACAGCTAATATCATCCTCAATGCGGAAAAACTGAGAGCTTTCCCCCCAGGGTCAGGAACACAACAGGGATGTCCACTCTCATCACTGTTGCTCAACATAGTGTTGGAAGTCCTAGTCTCAGCAATCAGACAACAAAAAGAAGTAAAAAGCATCCAAATTGGTATGGAGGAAGACAAACTTTCACTCTTCACAGGTGACATGATAATCTATGTGGAAGACCCAAAAGACTCCACCAAAAAAACCAAAAATTCTAGAATTGAGACATAAATTCAGCAAAGTTGCAGGATATAAAATCAATGCACAGAAATTGGTTGCATTTCTATACACCAATAACAAAGCAACAGAAAGAAATCAAGAAATTGATCCCATTTATAATTGCACCAAAAACCATAAAGAACCTAGGAATAAACCTAATCAAAGAGGTGGAAAATCTATACGCTGAAAACTATAGAAAGCTTATGAAAGAAATTGAAGAAGACACGAAAAAATGGAAAAACATTTCATGCTCATGGATTGGAAGAAAAATATTGTTAAAATGTCACTACTACCCAAGCAATATTCAATGCAATCTGTTTCAAAATAACACCAGCATTCTTCACAGAGCTAGAACAGTCTTAAAATGTGTATGGAACCAAAAAAGATCCTGAATAGCCAAAGCAATCTTGAGAAAGAAAACCAAAGTAGGAGGCATCACAATCCCGGACTTCAAGCTGTATTCATCAAGACAGTATGGCACTGGCACAAGAACAGACACTCAGATCAATGGAAAAGAATAGAGAACCCAGAAATTGACCCACAAACGTATGGCCAACTAATCTTTGACAAAGCAGGAAAGAATATCCAATGGAATAAAGACAGTCTCTTTAGCCAGACACACCAAAAAGAGAGAGAGAGAGAGAGAGACCCAAATAAATAAAATCACAAATAAATAGGAAGAATAACAACCAACACCACAGAAATACAAAAAAAAAATGTAAGAATATTGTGAAAAACTATATAAAAACAAATTAGACAACCTAAAAGAAATGGATAAATTCCTAGAAACATATAACCTACCAAAATTGAAGCAGGAAAACATATAACATTTAAACATATAACAGACATTACCAGCAAGGATATTGAATCAGTAATCAAAAAACACCCAGGGCACCTGGGTGGCTTAGTCAGTTAAGCATCCAACTCTCGGTTTCCACTCAGGTCATGATCTCACAGTTCATGGGTTTGAGCCCTTCATTGGGACTCTCTTGGGAGAGAGACTTGGAACTCTCTCTCTTTTGGGAGTCTCAATCTCTCTCTCTCTTTCTCTCTCTCTGACCTCTATTCTCTCTCAAAAATAAATAAACAAACATAAAAAAAACCTTACAAAGATGGCTGAAGAGTAGGGAGACGCTAGGCTTGCCACATCCCTCAAACATAGCTAGATGAATATCAAATTGTTTTCAAGCCCCAAGATCTAAGGAATGAGAGAGCTAAAAATTCATAAAGAGAGATGAAAAAAGCACCACATTGTGGAAGGTAGGAACTGCAGAGAGTTGATTTGGGGGAGAGAGAGCTGTGAGTACTGAGATGGGGAGGGAGTCCTGATCGAGGAAAAAGGAGTGCAAAAGAAAGAGGGAGAGAGAAAGAGTGAAAGTGTGCATGAGGAATTGTGCAAGAAAAACTCTTCTCTAAAACCGTTACTGGGAAAAGGAGAGGGGCTGAATACCTTTGGTTTTTGTAAACAATGGAGTGCAGAGTCTGTAGTTTTGGACGTCCATACCATCACCAGAGTCATGCCTGGTGAACTTAGTGGTGATCTGGTGGGGAAGGAGGGTAAAAATCTGGTAGGGGCACCATGGTCTGAGCCATGGTCTCCCATGGCTCACATGGGGAGAAGCATTTTCTCTCTTAGGAGCGCATTTGGAAGAGATGGCACATCTTTTCTAGGGTCAAAAGACCTGGCCAGCTCTACTGGGCTGGCCCATTCACTAACATAGGAATGGGAACACTGGCTGAGGGCAATGAGCCTTGGTGTTAGCTTTCTGCTGCACTTAACGATAAATCCCAAACAACTGCACAGCAGCATAACCGATTTCTGGGACAAGCCAGCACCAGTCACAGCATAGTGTGACCCTCTCCCAGAGGATCAGCTCAGGTCTGTACCATGTGGATCTCTAAAATTTGGAGTTTTGAAATGCAGCCCAGTACCTGATATAAAACACAGGAGTGCTATGCCACCTGGCAGACAGGCAGTTTAGATGCAGGGAGGGTGAAGATGAGGATCTTCCAGAAACCTGGATGATTGTTTGCTCTTCTGTGAGGGCTTCCTGAAGAGTGCCATGTGCGACCTCGTTGCTCCAGGGATGAGAGAGCTGGACAATGCCATCTTCACCCTGCCCACCAGCACTGACTAACTTCAGTGAGCAAACCAACACCACCAAGTGGAGGCTGGAGCCATGTACACCAAGTCCTTTCCCCTAGCATCCTGCAGGCGCATCTCCACTAGGACAAGTCTTCCTGAGGATCAGCCACAGGCCCTACCATCATAAAACCAGCACAAACCTCTCACATGAACCAAGCCTACTATTCATAGAGTGTTACAAAGCTTCAGCTCTAGGGGAAACAGGATCCAGCTTCCTTTTTTTTCTTTTTTCTGACCTTGACAACATGATAAGCTGAAGGAATTGACCCCAAAAGAAAGAATAAAAAGTCATGATGAGGGATTTAATCAATACAGATAAAATAAAGATGTCTGAACTATAATTTAAAACAATAATTATAAGTATACTAGTAGGGCTTGAAAAAAAGCATAGAAAATACAAGGGAATCCCTTACTGCAGAGATAAAATAACTAAAATCTAATCAGGCTGAAATTAAAAATGTTGTAACTGAGATGCAATCTCAATTGGAAGCCATAAAAATGAGGATGGATGAAGTAGAGGAGGGAATCAGTGGTATAGGAGATAAAATTTTGGAAAATAATGAACCTAAAAGATGAGGGAAAGAAAGGTCATGGGCCCTGAAGGCAGACTTAGGGGACTCAGAAACTTATTAAAACATAGTAACATTTATATCATGGGAGTCTCAGAAGATAAAGAGAGAGAATAAGGGGAAGAATGTTTATTCAAAGAAGTTATAACTGAAAACTCCCCTAATCTGGGGAAGATCATGGACACCAAAATCCAAAAAGCACAGAGAACTCCCATTTAAATTCAACAAAATCTGATCATAGCCAAGGCATATAATAGTGAAATTCACAAAATAGACAAGGACAGAATCCTGAAAGCTGCAAGGGAATAAAAGTCCTAAACCTATAAGGGAAGACAGATCAGGTTCACAGAAGATCTGTCCACAGATACATGGCAGGCCAGAAAGGAGTGGCAGGAAATATTCAATGTGATGAATGGGAGAAATATGCAGCCAAGAATTCTTTACCCAGCAAGGGTGTCATTCAGAATAGAAGGAGAGATAAAGAGTTTCCCAAACAAACACTGAAGAAGTTCATGACAACTAAATCATCCCTGCAAGAAATTTTAAGAGGAACTCTTTGCGAGGAGAAAAAAGAAAAAAAGACCAAAGCAACAAATATGAGAAAGGACAAGAGGACATTACCAGAAACACCCACTCTACAGGAAACACAATGGCACTAAATTCATAACTTTCAATAATCATTCTGAATATAAATGGACTAAATGTTCCAAATAAAAGACATAGGGTATCAGAATGAATAAAAAAAAAAAAAAACAACCGAGATCCTTCTATATTCCCCCTATAAGAGATTCAGTTTAGACCTAAAGACACCTGCAGATTGAAAGTGAGGGGATCATCATGCTAATGGATGTCAAAAGAAAGCCAGACTAACCATACTTATATCAGACTAGCTAGATTTTAAACCGAAGACTGTAGCAAGAGATGAGGAAGGGGTCTATAATTAAGGGGTCTATCCATCAAGAAGATCTAGAGGAGATATGATGGCAGAGGAGTAGGGAGACCCTTAGCTTCTCTTATCCCTTGAACATAGCTAGATAGTTACCAAATCACTCTCAACACTGAAGAAATCAATTGGAGGTCTGAGAGAACAAAAACTGCAAAACTACAAGAGAAAAGTGACCACCTTTTGGAAAGCAGGAGGTACAGAGAGTTTATGGTGGAAGATATTTCTCTGGATATGGCTGCGGGGAGGAAGCCTGCTTACAGAGGCTACTACAAAATAATATAAGCAGCTGAGCACAAAATCTGAACTTTTAGAAATCCGCTACCATGGGGAAGTGCCCAGCTTAAAGGTGCTCAAGTGGTGAAGCAGGGAAGAATCCCAAGAGTGACAGCATGGTCTGAAGATCCCTTGGGTCACAAGAAAGATTGGTTGCACCAAAGTTTTGTGCTGTTTCCAGACATAAAAGAGGGGACTCACTCTGGCTGAGGGCAGTAAGCAGGAGTGTCAGCCTTCTGCTCTGGTTTTTCGTTTTTTGTTTTTTTTTGTTTTTTGTTTTTTGTTTTGTTAAGGGTTGTAAAGTTGTTAGGAAAACTTAGCTCTTTTTAATTTTTTTAATTTATTTTATTTTTTAAGTTTACAACCAAATTACGCAGCATATGATTTCAGGAGTAGATTCCTTAATGGCCCTTACCCATTTGGCCCATCCCCCCTCCCACAACCCTTCCAGTAACCCTCTGTTTGTTCCCCATATTTAAGAGTCTCTTATGTTTTGTCCCCCTCCCAGTTTTTATATTATTTTTGTTTCCCTTCCCTTATGTTCATCTGTTTTGTATCTTAGTCCTCATATGAGTGAAGTCATATGATATTTGTCTTTTTCTGACTAATTTCGCTTAGCATAATACCCTCTAGTTCCCTCCACGTAGTTGCAAATGGCAAGATTTCATTCTTTTTGATCGCTGAGTATTACCCCATTGTATATTTTCCACACCTTCTTTATCCATTCATCCATCGATGGGCATTTGGGCTCTTTCCATACTTTGGCTATTGTTGATAGTGTTCCTATAAACATGGGGGTGCATGTGTCCCTTCAAAGCAGCATACCTGTATCCCGTGGATAAATGCCTAGTAGTGCAATTGCTGAGTCATAAGGTGGTTCTATTTTTAATTTTTTGAGGAACCTCCATACTGTTTTCCAGAGTGGCTGTACCAGCTTGCATTCCCACCAACAATGCAAAAGAGATCCTCTTTCTCTGCATCCTTGCCAACATCTGTTGTTGCCTGAGTTGTTAATGTTAGCCATTCTGACAGGTGTGAGGTGGTATCTCATTGTGGTTTTGATTTGTATTTCCCTGATGATGAGTGATGTGGAGCATCTTTTCATGTGTCAGTTGCCCATCTGGATGTCTTCTTTGGAGAAGTGTCTATTCATGTCTTTTGCCCATTTCTTCACTGGATTATTTGTTTTCTGGGTGTTGAGTTTGATAAGTTTTTTATAGATTTTAGATACTAACCCTTTATCTGATATGTCATTTGCAAATATCTTCTCCCGTTCTGTCGGTTGCCTTTTAGTTTTGCTGATGGTTTCCTTTGCTGTGCATAAGTTTTTTATTTTGATGAGGTCCCAGTAGTTCATTTTTGCATTTGTTTCCCTTGCCTCCAGAGACGTGTTGAGTAAGAAGTTGCTGTGGCCAAGGTCAAAGAGGTTTTTGCCTGCTTTCTCCTTGAGGATTTTGATGGCTTCCTGTCTTACGTTTAGGTCTTTCATCCATTTTGAGTTTATTTTTGTGTATGGTGTAAGAAAGTGGTCCAGGTTCATTCTTCTGCATGTCGCTGTCCAGTTTTCCCAGCACCACCTGCTGAAGAGACTGTCTTTATTCCATTGGATATTCTTTCCTGCTTTGTCAAAGATTAGTTGGCCATACGCTTGTGGGTCTATTTCTGGGTTCTCTATTTTGTTTCATTGATCTGAGTGTCTGTTTTTGTGCCACTATTGCTCTATATTCTGTAACTATAGAATACTTATGAAAGAAATTGAAGAGGACACAAAGAAATGGAAAAGCATTCCATACTCATGGATTGTCAAACAATATTGTGAAAATGTCTATACTACTCAAAGCAATCTACATGTTTATTGCAATCCCTATCAAAATACCACCAGAATTTTTTTCACAGCAGAACAAAGAATCCTAAATTTTTTATGGAACCAGGAAAGTCCCCAAATGCCAAAAGAAATCCTGACAAAGAGAAATAAAACTTGAGACATCACAATTCCAGATTTCAAGCTACACTACAAGGCCATAGTCACCAAGATAGTATGGTACTGGCACAAAAACTGACAGAATGATCAGTGGAAAAGAATAGAAAACCGAGAAATTGACTCACAAATATATGGCCAACTAAGCTTCAACAAAACAGGAAAAAATATCTAGTGAAAAAGAAAATAGTCTCTTCAACAAATGGCGTTGGGAAAGCTGAATGGCAACATGCAGAAGAATGAAACTGGACCACTTTCTTACACTATACACAAAATATATTCAAAATGGATGAAAGACCTACATGTGAGACAAGACACCATCAAAATCCTAGGCAATACAGTCAGCAACCTCTTTGATCTCAGCCAGAGCAACTTCTTACTAGACACATTGCTGGAGGCAAGGGAAACAAAGAGAAACATGATCTCCTGGGACCTGATCAAAATAAAACCTTCTTCAAAATGAAGGAAACAATCAACAAAACTAAAAGACAGCCTATGGAATGGGAAAAGATATTTGCAAATGACATATCTGATGAAGGGTTAATATCCACAATCTATAAGGAACTTACCAAACTCAACATCCAAAAACCAAATAACTTAGAAGAAATAGGCAGAAGACATGAAAAAACATTTCTCCAAAGAAGACATCAAAATGGCTAACAGACACATGAAAATATGCTCGTCATCAGGGAAATACAAATCGAAACCATGATGAGATACCACCTCACACCTGTCAGAATGGCTAGAATTAACAAGAAACAACACGTATTCATGAAGATGCAGAGAAAGGGGAACCTCTTGCACTAACGGTGGGAAGGCAAACTGGTGCAGCCACTCTGGAAAACAGTATGGAGGTTCCTCAAAAAGCTAAAAATAGAACTACCCTATTACCCAGAAATTTCACTAGATATTTACCCAAAGGATACAAAAATACAAATTTGAAGCAG
Source organism: Lynx canadensis (assembly GCF_007474595.2). Taxonomy (NCBI): domain Eukaryota; kingdom Metazoa; phylum Chordata; class Mammalia; order Carnivora; family Felidae; genus Lynx; species Lynx canadensis. Next base: position 31,522,862 of record NC_044315.2, read on the forward strand.
TACATGAACCCCAATATTTATAGTAGCATTATCAACAACAGCCAAACGATGGAAAGAGCCCAAATGCCCATCTGCTGATGAATGGATAAATATGTGGGGTGTGTTTGTGTGTGTGTGTGTGTGTGTGTGTGTGTGTGTGTATACAATGGAATATTACTCAGCCATCAAAAAGAATGAAATCTTGCCATTTGCAATGATGTGGAAGGAGGTAGAGTAGAGTGTGTTATGTTAAGCAAAATAAGTCAGTCAGAGAAAGACAAATAACATATGATATCACTCATGTGGAATTTAAGAAACAAAAGAGATGAACCTATGGAATGGGGGGAAAAAGAGAGAAGGAAGCAAGCCATAAAGACTCTTTAGGATAGAGAACAATCTGAAGAATGATGAAGGGAGGTTGGTTTGGGATCTGCTAAGTGGGTGATGGTATTAAGGAGGGCGCTTTTTATGATGAGCACTTGGTGTCATATGTAATTGATTCATCACTAAATTCTACTCCTAAAATTAATATTACACTATATGCTAACTAACTAGAATTTAAATAAAAATTTGAAAAAAAATAATAGAAAGCTAGATCACCATTAAAAAGGAGGGTGGGACTGGGCGATTGTTCTGACACTTGAGCCAGCTTCTGTGCATATGTAGGGGCTGACGCTAGTTCTCCTGGAACAACTTTCCCGTGGAGAGGGGAGTTGACAGAGTCCTCCCGACTTCTTTCCGAGAGTCCAGCCTGTGGCTGGCAGAAGCTGACTCTTGCTCTTAGATGTCTGAGGGAGTGGGGGAATTCCTGTTGTCCTGTAGTTACCTCCAGGCTGTGGCATACCCAGGCTAGGGCATTCCCATTAGCCCCCATGTAGACATGCCTTCATTCTGTTCCTGTCTCCACCTCCCCAATGCCCCTTCACCTTCAGAACTTCTTCATCTGACATCCCTTTACTCCCTTTATTGTAATGAGAAATAACTTATTAGCTGATTAGAATGTAGCAACACTCAGGCCACAGCTGAACATGAGTTCATAGGCTTAATCCACTAACCCTCCCTCTCAAGGCTGTTTGCATATTCATGGGAGATCTACAGAGGCATCAGCCTTTCTCATGCCAGGAACTTGCCAGGCACTGCACTGGGTGATTTTACATATTTTATCATCTCACTTAATTCTCATAGAAATTTTGTAATTATTATTTATTCCCATTTTGTAGATGAGGCTGATGAAGCTCAGAGAAGCTAAGTAATTTGCCCAAGGTCACACAGATAATAATGGGAGTTGAGATTCCATGTCATTGTGTCTAGGTCCAGGACCCTACAGTGCATAGGAAAGGAGCACTGTTCACAGCCTGCCTCAATCACTGCAGATATGTCTACCTGCCTTCTCTACCTTCTGAAATACCATTTCTATTTATTCAGCTTCCCCTACAAAAGGGAAGCAGCATCAACTCCTATTTACAGTGATGGATTTTATAACCTTCTAGCATTTTCTGATGGGATGTATGTGAGAGAACAAAACCTCACAGTCTTGTGGAAAGCACAGAAGAAGGTTCTAAGCCCTAAGGAGGATGAGTAAAGAGGATTCTGGCCTCTAAACTGTGAACAGGAGGGTTTTGAAAAGATCGAAGAGGCATCTCTGCAGCCAGTCTTTAGCTGCTTCATCAGGTGGACCATTGGTTCGGGGGCGGGGGTGGGGGGCGCGGTCAAAGCCCACCAGGGGGCAGCAGAGAATGAGTCAATGGACAGCAAGCTAACTTTGGGACACTGGCAGGTTAAGTTGCAACCTCACATCCAAACTAAAGGCAGATTTTAGCTGGGCCAGAAGAGTAATGGGTGGGGCAGCCTTGTAGTAACAGCTCACCCTTGATGCTAAAGGTATTTAAGCACATGGTAAGCATTATCTCCTTTAGCTTTCACAACTTACCTAGGAAGTAAATCCTATTTATTATTAGCCCTACTTTTTCATGCAATGAGGCTCCAAGAAGTATATGATTTGCCCAAGGTCACACAGATTGAAGAGATGAAGTACAGACAATTTGGACTCTAGAATCCCTGTGGTTAGCCTTGGAGCTATACTGCCGGGGAAGAAAGGACATTATGGGAAGTGTGGAAGGTAGTAGGGCCTGGGTTCGTTCTGGGGGCAGAGACTGATGCCTAGGCCAATCCAAGTACAGTGACTAGAAGCCTGGTCAAAAGGGAATTCTGGGGGTAATTCCAGGAAACAGGATGTGGTAGGATTTTCAGTCTGAGGTTCCCTGGAAACTCTTATTTGAAGAAGCCACTCCAGCTCATCCTTGGCACTTTACCCTGACAGGACTGGACACATCAGAAGCTGCAAGCCACTCAAAGACCCAAAGAGATGTCCCTGTAAGATCTGATCAGGACTCTCTTGCTGAGCTTCAAAAACTGGATGAGTGGAAGAGTATGTCCCCAAACAGGCTGTGGTGTCCCCAGTGTGCCAAATCTGGTCCTGTGGCTCTCTCTGGGGCAGGGGATGATGTTAGCTGCCTTGCATGATCCACGCTGGAACAATACCTGGGCAAATTCAAGGTCCCTGAATTAGTTCACATCACCAGGGGACTTAAACAAGACCTGGGAGCTTGCCTTACCCTGAGATCCAAGTCAGTACCTCCTTCTCTGGTCTTGCCACCAATCATGCAGGGGCCCAGTTTAGTTGAGGAATCCAGCTTAGCACAAACCTTCGGCTTCCTGGCTCAGAATTGCATCCTTCTTTCTAGACTTGCACCCACCACTAGGACTGTCTGGGAGTTACTGGGCATAACCCTAAGGTTCTCAGGTTAAAGTCACCTTCCTCAAATCCACTGACACAATGGGCTTATATTCTTCCTGATGCATGTACAGAATCTACTGAATCAGTCTCAGTTCTGGGAATCCAGACTAATTCATGTTCTGTTACTCTGCCTCAGGGCCTTTGCTTCAGGTTCTTCTATCTGAAATCCTCTTCCTCCATCTTTGTATGACTTCTTTGCTGACTCCTTTTTGTCACTTACATCTCAGTTTACATTTTTCCTCTTTTTCAGAAAGGCATTCCCTGTCTTACCTAATAAGGATCAAACCCCCTCTCTCTCCTTTTTGTCTTTTCTCTCCTTTGTCATTTCCAGTGATGATTATCCAGTATCCAGTAGGTTGATAATGCCCTCACACAGAACAGTCTAAAATGGAAAGTGGAAAGCCATAGGATAAGGAAGTAGTGGGGACCTTGGATATTATGGGGAAGTGACCTTAGTAGTTATTTAATCAAAGTCCTCAGCTGATAAGAATTATCATATTCTTTTTTTTCAGTTGAGTGTTTTGTTTCTCCACAACAGTTACAGAGAGCTGGTAGGTAACTGTTCTATCCTAAGACATGCTTCTGGGTTATACACAGTTGACTCTTGGGGTAGATTATAATGCCAGGTCAAATCAGTTAGATACTAGGTAGGTCATATCTACCTTCAAAGAGAAACTTTTGTCTGCCCCTTGCAAATGCACAGAACCCACTCTCCCCAGGAGACAATTATCTTTGAATATGTCACAGAGAAATCAGGGAGCTTAGGAAGTTTTTAGGAGGCCTTAAGGATCTTCTATTTCCTACTAGGAAATAGAATCCAACAATACATTAAAAGAATTATTCACCATGATCAAGTGGGATTTATTTCTAGGATGCAGGGCTGGTTCAGTATCTGCAAATCAATTAAAGTGATACATCACATCCATAAAAGAAAGGATAAGAACCACATGATCCTCTCAATAGATGCAGAAAAAGCATTTGATAAAATACAGCATCCTTTCTTAATAAAAACTCTCAAAAAAGTAGGGATAGAAGGAACATATGTCAACATCATAAAGGCCATATATGAATAGTCCCACAACTAATCTCATCCTCAATGGGGAAAAACTGTCAGCTTTTCTACTAAGATCGGGAACACAACAGGGATCTCCACTCTCACCACTGTTGTTCAACGTAGGGCTGGAAGTCCTAGTCCCAGCGATCAGACAACAAAAAGAAGTAAAAGGCATTCAAATCATCAAGGAAGAAGTCAAACTCTTACTCTTCACAGATGACATGATACTCTATGTGGAAAGCTCAAAAGACTCCACCAAAAAACCCTGCTAGAACAGCAAAGTCACAGGATATAAAATCAATGCACAGAAATTAGTTGCATTTCTATACATTAAAAATGAAGCAACAGAAAGAGAAATCAAGAAATTTATCCCATTTACAATTGCACCAAAACCATAAAACACCTAGGAATAAACCTAACCAAAGAGGTAAAAAATCTATACACTGAAAACTATAGAAAGCTTATGAAAGAAATTGAAGAAGACACACAAAAAATGGAAAAACATTCCATGCTCATGGATTGGAAGAACAAATATTGTTAAAATGTCGCTACTACCCAAGCAATATTCAATGCAATCTTTATCAAAATAACACCAGCATTCTTCACAGAGCTAAAACAAACAATCCTAAAATTTGTATGGAACCAGAAAAGACCCTGAATAGCCAAACAATCCTGACAAAAACAAAAACAGAAACAAACCTGAAAACTGGAAGCATCACAATTCTGGACTTCAGGCTTTATTACAAAGCCGTAATCATCAAGACAGTAGGGTACTGGCACAAAAACAGACACACAGATCAATGGAACAGAATAGAGAACCAGAAATGGACCCACAGATGTATGGCCAACTAATCTTTGACAAAGCAGGAAAGAATATCCAATGGAAAAAAGACAATATCTTCAGCAAATGGTGCTGGGAAAACTGGACAGCAGCATGCCAGAAGAATGAAACTGGACCATTTTCTTACACTACACATAAAAACAAACTCAAAATGGATGAAAGACCTAAATGTAAGACAGGAAACCATCAAAATTCTAGAGGAGAAAACAGGCAGCAATCTCTTTGATCTCCACCGCAGCAACTTCTTTCTAGATAAGTCCCCGGAGGCAAGGGAAACAAAAGCAAAAATAAAGTTATTGGGACCTCATCAAAATCAAAAGCTCTGCACAGCAAAGGAAACAATCAACAAAACTAAAAGCCAACTGACGGAGTGGGAAAAGATATTTGTAAATGACATATCAGATAAAGGGTTAGTATCCAAAATCTATAAAGAACTTACCAAACTCAACAACCAAAAAGCAAATAATTCAGTGAAGAAATGCGCAAAAGACATGAACAGATACTTTTCCAAAGACACCCTAACGGACTAATGGCTAATGGACACAGGAAAAAATGCTCCACATCACTCATCATCAGGGAAATACAAATCAAAACCCCAATGAGATACCAACTCACACTTGCTAGACTGGCTAAAATTAACAATTTAAGGAAACAATAGATGTTGGTGAGGATGTGGAGAAAGAGGAAAACTTGCACACTGCTGGTGGGAATGCAAACTGGTGCAGCCATTCTGGAAAACAGTATGGAGTTTCCTCAAAAAATTAAAAATAGAACTCCCCTATGACCCAGCAATTGCACTATTAAGTATTTATCCAAAGGATAGAAAAATGCTGATTCGAAGGGGAACATGCACCCCAATGTTTACAGCAGCACTATCAACAATAGCCAAATTATGGAAAGAGTCCAAATGTCCATCAACTGATGAATGGATAAATAAGATATGGTGTATATATACAATGGAATATTATTTGGCGACCAAAAACAATGAAATCTTGCCATTTGTAACAATGTGTATGGAACTAGAGTGTATTATGCTAAGTGAAATAACTCAGTCAGTAAAAGATAAATATCATATGATTTCACTCATAAGTGGAGTTTAAAAAACAGATGAACATAGGGGACAAGAAGGAAACATAAGATAAAAAGAGAAGGAGGTAAACCATAAGAGACTCTTAAATACAGAGAACAAGCTGGAGGGATGTTGGTTGGGGGGATGGGCTAAATGGGTGATGGGCATTAAGGAGGGCACTTGTTGGGATGAACACTGGGTATTAAATATAAGTGATAAATCACTAAATTCTAACAAAATAAATAAATAAAACCCTGATAAATTTTTTAAAAAGTATCTTTTATTTCCTCTTCTTGATCAGAACCAGGTGGGACTAGATGGTCTCCAGGTCTGAGCCTAAAGGCTCTTTAAGTCTTTGAGGTGGGGATAAGGGAGGGTATAGGGTCCCCAGGTATATTTTCAGATAAACAATATCTAATTTTTAAAGTAAAAATATGTCCTATCCAGTAAGTGGGGCATAATTATGCTAAAAAAATATTTCATGGGACATAGTTATATTAAAAATTATTCAGTGTTTATCTGAAATTCAAATATAATTGGGCATCCTATATTTTATCTAGCAACCTTAAGGGAGACGGACCAACATTTAAAATAAGTGGCTTCCAAGGGGTGCCTGGGTGGCTCAGTCAGTTAAGCGTCCGACTTCAGCTCAGGTCATGATCTCGCTATTCATGGGAGTTCTAGCCCCGTGATGGGCTCTGTGCCAACAGCTCAGAGCCTGGAGCCTGCTTCAGATTCTGTGTCTCCCTCTCTCTCTGCCCCTCCCCCACTCGCACTCTGTTTCTCTCTCTCTCTCTCAAAAATAAATAAACATTAAAAAGAAACATGTTAAATAATAAACAAACAAACAAACAAATAAAATAAGTGGCTTCCCTAAAAGGAAATCTTGAGATTGGGGAAAACAGAGGCCACAGTGAGAAATGACTTTTTGAGGAGAGGAATGAAGTCAGTTTCTTTCATGCCAATTAAGCAATCACAGGCGACCCTGTCAGAAATCCAAACTCATGACTAACATGGGACTGGAGATCAGGAAAAGAAATTTAAAAGATTAAGAGTCAGAGAAGCAATCTTCACACACAGGACAAGCCAGCAGACAGAACAATCCCATCCAGGAAGGTAAGAGCATGGCCTTCTCAACCATTGTTTTTGCCCAAGAGAACAGGTTTTGGGGGATTCTGGTGGGCTCCTTTGCCCTCCTTCGTTGCTTCCCTGATGCTTGGCTGCCAGCGAAATTTCTCCTCAGTGCATGTAAGTCTTCAGCTACTGAGAGCTCATGAAGTCTCTTCCTAGGTCCTGTTTCTAGACTGCCAAAAAGCAAAGAAGAGAGCCAGGTAAAGCAATCATTCAGGCTACATCCTGATTTTGATTCTGTGTGTGTATTCTCTTGTCATTTGAAAGACTGCTTCTCTTGGTTTGAGTGAGATGAGATGAGGTACATTTGTTGTCCCTATACTGTTTGCAGAGGTTTACATAGATTTACAAAAACAATTTAATGCAGAATCAAGTTTTGTATCTGTAATTTTGAGCACAGGGCTCACCCCTACGTTATTTACCTGAGATGATCATGAGTTCAACTATAATTTCTTTCTTACAATTGGGAAGGAAAAATTATGCACAAAATGCCCCAGTGTAAAGTGTTCATGTGGTGAATTCCCCCTCTGTTCTCCCACTTCTCTCCTACTATTTTAAGCAGGCTCATTAATATAACTCTATTATCAGACCTTTGAAATTCATAAGAATAAGAGGGAAGAAAAATACATATAATAGCAAGGAGAGAAGAGAAACCACTGTTGGTTTCCAACCAGCACACTTTAATCATGACTTCCATAGTTCATGAGCTTTTGTCTATTTGTTTGTATTATGGCTTAAAATTGTGTATTAAAATATATATCATTATAAGACATATACACAAATTTAAGCCCTATTCCTGAGACTTGAATGAAGGAGAAAGAGGATGCTGTGTTCAGCCACATATTCATGTCATCATAACCATCTATTTGGCCAAAGATTGAAATGAAATTAATACCTTTGGAGAGACCTCCTTTTATTAACCAGTTTTGTGCCAAGGAAAGTAGGGAATAAATAAAAATGAATTTTGTTTCTCTACAAGCTTATGGTATAGAGTCACATTGAAGGCAAATGATGAGCATTTCCCCCCAGAATAATAACTCAAAGTTTGTTGTTGTTGTTTGCTTTTGTTTGTAGTTTCTTCTTTGAACTTGTTTCAGTTGGTAGAAGTGGTTAGAACCTTGAGCAATCTCCACTTGATATCAATGAAAAAAGCAAGTACAAATCCTTTCCCAGAGAGAAACCAGAGGGTCTTGGGTATTTATTAATGTCCACCTGGAGAGAATGTCTTTGTGGATCTTTATGAAGTGCTGAGTGAGATGCTCTGGATGCATTAAATGATGCCTGTGTGCCCCTGCTACAGGTATCCTGTGAACTGTGCCCATAAGATGCCAAAAGAAGAGGCTTACTTCATTCTTGGCTACCCCAAGAAGGGGCACAACCACTCCTACATCACAACTGAAGAGTAAGTTCAAAACTGAACCCAGGGGGGTTTCTAGTTTGCCATTTGCTGACACAGCCTGCTGATTTCCACCAGCACCTGCCTGTCAGTAAATCTCTCTAGTGTTCATTTCTCCAGAGAGTAAAAACCCTGATAATGAGGTGAGGAACCCCCATGATCCTACAAGGGGCTCAGTCAAGCTTCTCTGAGGCCAAACAGGCAAGGAGACAGGAATGATAATCAGTTGGATCTTGGCATTTATTTTTCTGTATCCTTGGCTATTAGGTTTTCACTACAGGTTCCCTGGATGGAAAACGTCTGGATGCAAGATGACGCTTTCCTCAAACCTTGTTATGTCTAACCCACTCAGGCTCCTAGAGATGGTCTGCAGACAGAACAAAGGCGAGTTGCCAAAGAGCTAGTGAGAATGAAGGGCAAGTATGTGCGACTCCAACTGCAGACTGACTCCAGGGTGAAGATGATGGTTATAATTCTGCATCATAATTTATCCTAAGGAAAGCTGTTTGATATTATGAATTAATTAAAAATAAGTATTTATATGATTCAGCATTTCTAAGTGCTAAGCAATGCATAATCAGTCCAAGACACTATCCTTGTCTTTGGAAAAATATTACAGTCTTTTGGATAATTAGGTTCAAGAATAATTTTAGCAAACATAAGTGCTGTAACGGGATGACAGTCTCCTGGTACACACTCTACATATACTAGAGTGGGCAAGATTGGTGGGAGGTCAGTTTACACCCTCTGAGTGGAGACTCCAACAGGAAAAAAATGGTACCAGGTTTTTATTTGGACTATCTCTTAAGTTCAGAACTTACTGAAAACTTGCTCTCCCTTGGAAAAGAACTATTTAAAAATCTTTATTAGAGTGAACTAGCAGGGGCAAGCAAGATGTAGAATCCATTAAAGGGACTGAGGAAGAATTTAGGCTGGGAGCATTTCCTTAGAAGACTCTAGTGGGATTCTCTAACATTCCTGCGTGGTCAGTGGGGAACTGGGATGGGGAGATCTTCTGAAAAAATGTCTGAAGAGCAAAAATACACTCTTTGGGGTATTTGGGGGGTACACATATTAGGTAGGATATTGTTTCAGCTTCTGTATAATGATTTAACAAACTGTATCACTGTGAAACGTCAGGAAAGAGAGGTTGAGGGGTTCTCTCAGTTGAAAGGGCATAAGTAATTTATGGAGATTTTAAACTACAGTTTTCCAGTCATTGCCACTAGAGAGGCTGATTTCATAGGTCTGGGGGTAGGGGCACAGAGTTGGCACTTTAACAAGCATCTCATGTGACTCTGCTGCAGGAGGCATTTGAATGACACTCTAGAGAGCCCTGCCCAGCTGGGTAGTGGATTCTTTTGGTGTGTCTGGCATATCCTGATGTTTTCCACTACTGTATCAGTCACTGGATGTGTGTAAATGCAATGTGACTGTGCATAAAGAAGTGGAACAGAGCTCTGTCTGTGTCAAGATGTCCAAGGGGATGACCACAGACTTGGTGGGTGTAATTAGAGCACAAGCATGCTAGGAATTAAATCAGCTGCCTTCAGTCATGAGAACCCACTGAATGCTTCTTGTGAAAGCTTCATTTCAGGAAAGGGTGATATGGCAGGAAAGAATGATATAGAAGGAAAGGCACTGCTTGGATATCTTAGGCCAGTCACTGTGAATGCTGGTTCTTTCACTTACTAGTTGTGCAGCCTTGGGCGTTTTACCACCTTAAAATGTTAGGGATATCAGCTGTGACATGAACATCATATCTACTTCGGAGGACTAAATGTGAGGATGTGAGGATGAAATAAAAGTCTATATGTGGGCTGCTTAGCACAATGCATGGCACAAATCAGTGCTCAATGAATGGCAGAGAAGCCACTAAGCTGGTGGTGATGTTGATGAATCTTGGTAGGTCTCAGCTTCATGATCCACAAAATAGGTGGACTGGCCTGCATAATTAGGTCAGAGTTTTTATCCAGCACTGTCATCCATCCTGTTTAGAGATGGACAGAATAGACTTAATGCCTCAGCAGCCTTGAGAAGGAGGTGGTCAGGTAGATGTTACAGGGCTTCTGTCCAGGAGAAGCCTCAGCTATATCTTGATTTATGTTCAGATGCTCAATCTCCTATAAATCACCCAGCTCTGCAGAGCCTTTCTTTAGCAAGTCACAGCACTCTCCATTTTGATCATGCTATGAAGTAGAAAATCAGGCCGATGCCACCTAATTGACAGTGTTATACAGGGAAAGCACAGCCTCAGTCACTGTTTCCAGGGCCTCTGTGGTAACTAATGCTTCCCATGGGCCACTGGACATAGGGCTCAAAAGGTTGGCTTAGATGCCCGGATTGCATCCTGCTACAATCTTAGTGAAGTTCCATTCTTAGTGAAGCTACAGGTTTGCTCTAGGTTCAGCTCAGACAGTTCTCCCCAGCACTGAGCCTCCTTGTTATATCTTTTAATAACCCATGCCTGGCCAGCTGGGAGGTTCTTATTGAACATCTTTAGAGTCTCTTGACTCCAAAGTCAAGTCGGCTGGCATCTCTGACTTGGCAGCCAAGCAGTCTGGAGAGATAAGGTTGCTTGTCTCAGCATCCCCTGGGCTCTAGTCCCAGCTCAATTCTAAAATATCTTTTCCAGGTCACTTAGATGAGAACAGAGTAAGCAGTAAGCACTGACCCATCTGGTTCAGTCTTTGGTGATTCTAAACTGGATTCCTGAAGCAAGCAGAGGCCAGATAGCATCTTGTGTAATGGAGTATAAACATGAGACACATATCCTAACAGCTGGGCTAGGCTCTGGCATCCCCATGCAATATTTACAGTCTTGGGGACCTTTAAATCCAACAAGCCCTACTTCCACCCCTTCAGTCAGAATGTGCCAGCCCTAAGTCCTCAGTGGTTGCTTTAAATACTTTCTCCTCTTCACTATCTTTTCTCTATCCCCAGTCAAAACCTACTCTGTGGAAAGTCGCAGATCCCCTCATTCTCACTAGAGTGTCAATGACCCACAAGAGGTGAAAGTAACAGAATATTAAGCTTTTAGGACAAAGGAAAGATGAATCTTTAAAGATGGTATTTCAGGTCTTCAGTTCCAATTGTAAATGAGTAAAAATAATGATGTTGGGGCTAGCATTATGCCCCAAATCCACATATTTATAAATAGTTATCTTAAAAAAGGCATTCAATGGTTCATTCATTTTGCAGATGTGAATTTTTAATCACTCATAATTCATTTGTTCATTTTTTATTAATTTGGCCATCCATCCAACTGTCCACTTAGCCATCCATCCATCCATCTTCAAGAAATATTTTTTTGAAACACCAATGTGCCTGACACTTTCTAGGCACTGAGGAAACAAATTAAAACATAAACCAAAAACCAAAAAACCCCTTTGGGACCTCCTCTCCTAGAAGAGACAGGTAAGCACACTGCTGATTACCACTGCAGGGCTGCGTATAAGAGAAGACAGGATTGGTTGCCATCATACTGGGAGGGGTGGGTGGTGCTGAATCTTTGAACATGAATTTATTAGTCATGCACAAGGAATAAAGGGGTGAGTTTGGGTCAGAAAAGACACAAACACAAATGAGATAAACTCAAGTTTAAATCCTGGCTCCATCTTGTGCTACCCTCTGTATGATCATCAGCAAGGCACTTCACCTCTAAATCTATTTCCTTATCTGTGAAATGGGGATGATAGGTGATGCCTCCTTTGCAGGATTGTTGTAAGAATTAAGTAATCTAGTATGTGTACAATGTTCATCATGGCATCCGGCTTAGAGTAGGTCTTAAGTCAATGTTAATTATCAATCCTTTTTCTGGACTAATAGTTGGGAAAAATGTTTTAAATAAGTCCTTATGGAAAGAAAAGATAACTCAGTCTCAGTAAATACTTTGTTCATGTAAGGGTCAGTTGCTACTGCACTTCTTGTGCCTGGAACTTGGGTGCTTAGGCCATGCCAGTTAGCCCTATTTCTGTGGGCACACACCTGAGAGACTCCTAAAGAAGTTCCTGTTCCTGGTTACAGATGCTGGAGGCCTGGTGAGCGTTCAGTGTGGTATGGGGTAGGAAACTACTTGGGGGCTGGGAGGTGTTGCTCTGGGCTGGAAAAACTCCTGTGAAGATTGAAGATTGATGCATGTTCATTGCAATCTGGACCAAGGTTTCTGTACCCAGATGGATTTGTCTATCTCTTGGGCCAGGGCTGCAGGGATTGGAATCCTGACAGTAGTCCTGGGAATTTTGCTGCTCATTGGCTGCTGGTATTGTAGAAGACGAAGTGGATGCAGAAGCTTGAGGGTTAGTAAAGTTTCCACTGCTGGAATCCCTCTGGATCCAGGATACCCTTCCCTTTCTTTCTTTGAATTTCTGGGGAATGAGATAACATTCTCATGATCACCTCTAGCTCTCCTCTCTGGTTCTGATGAGTCTTTCTCTATACTTCTTTCAAGTCTTCTTTGCTTCTACCTAGGCATGAACCCCAACCAGAAACTTGGCGCATCTCAGTGATTTGATTCACAGCAAACCTGAGTACTTGGCTGTGTATGTAGCTGAGCACTGATAGTTTGTGTGGTGCAAGGACAGAGGTCCTGATACTCTTGCACAGCAAACAATGGCATGTGAGATGCTCCAGATCTTATCAGTCCTTCTGGGAATTCTCACTGGTTCTGTTCTCCAACTTAGTGGCTTGCTCATCTCACCTTGCTGCCTCGCCTGGGAGTTCCAGGTTCTTCTAACTCTGTTATACCAAGCAATTCAGCATGCCTAGGACCTATACAGCCATAAGTACAATGAGGAAATCATCCACCCCTCAGCAGCACAAAGGACCGCTGGGTTTTTAACAGAACCCATTCTCGTTTGATGACCAATGTAGTTTTGACAGAATTTTTTCTTCTTTACCCACATGAACAGGAAGCTAACAAATTACACAGTCCAGTCTTAGGGCAGTAGTGTCTTCCACACATGGGAAACATCAATTGATCTTAAACCATTAGAACTACAGGTCTCACTTAAAAGCCAAGTAGCACTTTAGCTCTTAAGCATCTAAAGGCTCTCTCCATAGTGAGCAATGGAATGAAAGGAAAGTTGCAATTTCTCTCTCCCTTCCCCCTTCTCTCTTCTCTCTTTCCTCCTCCACCCTCTCTTTTTCTGTCCCTCCACACTTCTCTCCATTTCTCCCTTTATTATTACACATCTGAAAACTTCTGAGTTGATACATAATGGAAAACATTATCTTTACAGAAGATGTTGGAATGTCCCATTCCTCATTCAGCAAACACTTCATTTAGAAGAAAAGGTTCTGTGATGGAGAGGACGGTTGTGAGGGTGGGGTTTGGAGCTTGGCAGTCTGAAGAAGGAAAGGGGAAGATAACAGCTTTGAATTCTCCTTGCCAGGAAGCTTGGGCAGTCCCATGTGCCCCTTGCCCTAATCCCCATCTTGCCAGAGTGTCCAAATACAAATCATGAAATACAGTGCAAGTTTGGGGGCCAACACGGCCACTGAGCAGTAGTAGCCCTCCCGTGTGTTGACATTTAGTGGAAAGAAGGAAGTTTATGAGTCTGAATAAGATCCCAAACCAAGTACCATAGGAAAGCCTTGGCTTAGGAGATTAGGGATGGATCTTGTGTTCATATGACACTTCTCTGTGGCTGTTCACAACAGATTAGGGAGGGACTTTGCTCTCTGCCACAGAATTCCATTTGTGCCTCTAGTACAGAGTTAATAGTGCTTTGCAATTGGTTATTAATTTTTTTTGCCTCCTCCACCCCTTATCCTTCCTCCATTTATGTCTTGGGACAGAGAATATTTCTTACTCATCTTTGTACCTCCAGTGCCTGGCCCATAGCAGTCACCCAATTGTATGGCATCAGGATTTGGTCTCATTGTCTGTCATTGACTCGCGTGATGACCTTAGATTTTAACTTCTCTGAGCCTCATTTACTGTATTCTACACCTAGGCACATGTGATATAATATGATATATATCAGTTTTTATTTAATATATATTTTCTTCCATATGTTTATTTAATTCTATATTTGTATATAAAAACACACAATGATTTAAGTCTTTCAAGGAGTAAAAGCTCTACAAATTCAATATGTTGACAACCATTTCCTAATTGGCTTGATGCCACTGGACAAAAATACAATGATTTTTTTCCTTCCTGATTCAACACTCCCATCTTAAACTCAATTAAACCATAACAGAGAGTCTTTAATGTCATAAGCTCAGACACTGTGAACATTTTGCTTAGTAAGGTTTAAGTTCAACCTTACTAGATCAGTGATTTGTAGAGTTTCTGGAATTTTTGTGAGATGGAGCTGTGTTTAAGTTTTCTGGTTCCTGTGGCACCTAAAAAATGCTGTCATTTATTTTTTTTAATATTTATTTTTATTTTTGAGAGAGAAAGAGAGACAGAGCATGAGTAGGAGAGGGTCAGAGAGAGAGGAAGACACAATCCAAAGCAGACTCCAGGCTCTGAGCTGTCAGCACAGACCCTGATGTGGGGCTCAAACCCATGAGTCATGAGATCATGACCTGAGGTGAAGTCGGACACTTAACCGACTAAGCCACCCAGGTGCCCCTACTTCTTAAATTAATATTAAAATCTTGTTTTGAGACTTTCATATTTCCTGAAAAGCTGGATTGGGGATCAGTAGTCTAAGAAATTTAGGCAAAATTATGTAAAATAGTGCACTAAATAAATCCTCCCTGCCTCTCTTCAGTGATTCTTTTTTTTTTTTTTTTTTCCATTTTGAAACCAAAGGACATAAATGACAATAAATGCAAGCTTCAGGTAGCTAAGTTACTCTACCTTTAACAAACTGCTTTAAGCTTTGAAATGTTTACTTTCCCACTTCCATTGACCATAGAATGGTAGCATGGTTGGTTGGAATTAAGATCTCCTAAAGTGTCTCCATTGACTCACAACTCCCTTTAGCCCTGAAAAACATCTTTTGAAAGAAAAGAGTGCTTTTTGCAGCAACTTGTTTCTGCAGGAAAATGATTTATGAAGGGATGGAAGTTGTTTTTGTATTTACCAACTTTACCTTTCACTTGAAAGTTTAGGACAAAATGCTTTTTGATTCTTGGAGAATTTCTTGGAGAATTTCAAGGCCCCTGCTACAGCTCAGTTGACACTCATGTTTCACTTGTGTTTCTCACTGCTTGATCAGGGGCCCCTGCACTGGGGCTCTTGCTAAAATGCAGATTCTGGGACCCTCTCTGGTGGTGGGACCCAGGAAGCTGCCTTTTAAAAAGATTTATTTTTGAGAGACAGGGAGAGAGGCGGTGGGGGCAGGGGGAAGGTGGAGAATCCCAAGCAGGTCCCACACTGTCAGTGCAGAGCCCAATGCGGGTCTCGATCCCATGAACTGTGAAATCATGACCTGAGCTGCAATCAAGAGTCTGACACTTAATGGACTGAGCCACCCAGGCATCCCCAGGAAGATGCCTTTTAAATCGAATGCTGAAGTTTCAGTACAAATACATAGAATTGGCAGTGAACTAGGGGAGTGGATCATGCCCCTATCCTATAGCAGGTGAGAGATTTACAAAGAAGAAAAAGAATATAAGTGATAATTGAGGTAAAGGGAGAAAAGGCATTAAATACCTTACCTGTGGGCTGCGAGTTGGGAAGGGGAGCAGAAACTTCCTGCATCCTCACATCAAGATTAGGGCCTTTGCGCATATATCCTTCCAGGGGGTAACATCAATAATAATTTCAGACTAGAGTCTAGGAAAACTACTTCTTTACAGTCTGCAGACTGTGTAGTTATCAGCCCAATCCATGTCTGGCCTGATCTCACTGATATTTCAAACACTTCTCCACTTCTCCCTGAGAAACCTGCCTTAATGCCCTCTTCCAACCTAGTAGACCCCAATGATTAGCCACAGTCTGCAGAAAAGGCTGAAGAACTGCTAACATCCTCACAGCCTCCTTGTTCCAGTCCCTCTCAGCCAGTACCACAGAATGCATATTGCTAATGCCCTACTGGCTAGATTTGGCTCACTGGTGTTTGGGACTGTATTAAAAAAAAATTGAATTAGGTACTAAAATTTAAAAGTAGCATGTTACATAAAAATCTCAATTTCCAGTTTCTTTTTAAAAATCAAGAGATCTAGCAAAAACTGGCAGCTATATAGTGGTTGTCCCTTTAGATGAGACACTCTCCCTCCTTTTCTATGGCCCCCACCTGGCCCCTTTCCTCCCCCTTAGCATTACCTGCCTGCTCCTTCTAAGGATCTGAATAGAGCTGGGTTGCCTGGGGGCAGGCAATAAAGAGGCGCATTGTCTGCATAGCACTGGTTCTCCATGTGACCCTGGATCATCAGTTTTGACAGTATCACCTGGGAACTTGTTGGAAATGCGCATTATGGGCCTCACCCTAGTGTCAGAAAGTCTGGATGTGGGTCTGCCAATCTGGGTTTAACAAGCCCTCAGGTAATACTGATGCATGCTAAAATTTGAGAACCGCCACATGGAGAATTTAACAAAAATAAAAGCAACTAAAACTATGCTTTTTATTATCATAATGTGCTAGTAATTTTAAACTATGTCAGTGATGAAATATTCCACCTCACTATGGTGGACCACTCCTGAAGTCCCCACTTGGGTATGTTTCTCTGTGCTGCACAATTTGTTGTTATTATATTCTAGGGATGGAGAATATCACCTTGTAAACCTATGCAAAGCACCAAACTAAGCTTTCACCCACCCCTCCCCATAATAACTCAGGGTACATAATTTATTCCTTGACTAGTCATCATGTTGCAGCTTAACTTGGAAGCTCAGGCTACAACCACAGTATTTCTACCACAACATATGCGTTTATAGCATTTTAAAGATATTTTGCTGTCATTATGGGGAAGGCAGAAATAGTCAGTGTGTCCCTGCTGCCAAGTTTCTCAAAAGTTTTTTTCTCACTGAGATACCTCACTAGCTTTGACCACCTCCACTCAAAATCATTCTCTGAGGTTCATTTTTTAGATTGATTCTTTTTCTCTTTCCCTTCAAGAATATTCATTGACGAACTAATGGGTATCAGGCACTGTACTAAGTGCTTTACCTTTAGTTTTAATTTCTACAACTCTGAGAGGTAGGTGCATACTACAGATGCACAAATACTGGAATTCAGACAGGCAAAATGACTACTAGCTTGAAACACACTGCACATAAGTGGCAGAACCAAGATTAAAACCCATTCTTCTTCTTCTTTTTTTTTTTTTATAAGTTTATTTATTTATTTTGAGAGGCAGGGTGAGGGGAGAAGTAGAGGAAGAAGGAGAGAAAGAATCCCAAGCAGGCTCAGTGCTGTCAGCACAGAGCCTGACATGGGGCTTCATCTCACAAACTGAGAGATTATGACCTGAGCCCAGATCAAGAATTGGGTGCTCAACCAACTGAGCCACCCAGGCATCCTGATTAAAACCCATTCTTAAAATTTCAACTTCCTTCTCTTTTCTTTATTGAACTCAATTATTTTTTTCTCAACCACTGACCTTCATGCATGCACATTTCAGGACAAAAGCATTCACATTGGCACTCGAAGTACCTTAACAAGGAGATGTCCACGTGAGGGGTTTGGTCACAAGGATAGCAAGCTGCCTTTTCAAGAGAATAATTGTGAACCTGTGGTAGGTTGAGATCCTATATCTTGGTGTTTCTGTATGGCTGTTTTTAACTCAAATGAATAAAATTATTCCAATTTAAAAAGCAAGGACAATATGAATATACACAATGCTACTGAACTGTACACTTAAAAATGTTAATTAAAATGGTAAAATTTATGTTTTATATATATATGTATATATAAACATAAGTAATAACATAATAAACATAACAAAAACATAAATAAACAAAATACATAACAAATAAACAAAAAACACAATAACAAAGATAAAAATGGGGAAGCCCAGAGATTGTCTTAAATCATGTCCTCTTTTACTCAGATTTTTTAGGTCAATGATCTTATGTGTATAAGATCCAAAGGAAGAAGTTTGTTCTGCATACAATATCTTTTTTGTCTTATGTTTTTAGTATATTTGCCTTTTTCTGAATATAGATATATCTAGGGGAGAAAAAAAAGCATCTGTTATTAATTGTATAGAGCTGTGCAGTCCAAAAGGGTAGCCACTAGCCACATGTGACTATGGAGCATTTGTAACAAAGTAGTTTAAATTACAATGTGCTGTAACACATACCAGATTTCAAAGATTTAGTATGAAGAAAAAAATATAAATAATTCATTAATGATTTTTATATCAATTACATGTTGAAATGATATTTTGATATGTGGGATTAAATAATTAAGATTAATTTTACCTGTTTATTCTTATTTTGTAATGTGGATACTAGAAATGTTTAAATCTCATATGTGGTATACTCTATTTCTATTGTGTGCACTGGTATAGGTGCAGTATATCATAATGGTGGAGAGAATGGACTCTGGAGCCAAATTGCTGTGAAATTGTGTGACCTTGAACAAGTGACTTAACCTCAGTTTTCCAACCTGTAACATGAAAACAATGTAAACACTCTAGAATTCTAAATTTTGAGCATTAAATAAAGGCCTGGCACATTTTTGCTATACTGATGATAGCACTGGCCTTTAGATACACAAGATACACAAGGATGTATCTATGTGGTATAAATGTAATGTATATTAGTGGCTTTAAAAACAGTGTTCAAGAACTCACTAGCTAGGGCTTGGGACTTAAACTGACAAAGGTAATGCAGGTATAAATAAGTTTTTGAGATTTTGGGAAGCCTGTGGACACTTACAAGTTTCTGTCCAGAGAAATAGCATAGTTATGATGCTAACCATTAACTCTACCCTCTCCCAGAACATACGCACTGTTGCCAAGCCCATACTCTCCCTTTCTCATTCTCACAGGTTCCTAATGCTCCACCTGCCTATGAGAAACTCTCTGCAGAACAGTCACCACCACCTTATTCCCCGTGAGAATGCTGAGAGGTGCTGAAATGATTTCCCTTACAATTTTGCTGGAATTTAATATGGACATCTAATATTCTGCTTTGGAATGCTGTAGAAACAGTATAAATCATCCCTAATAATAAGCTTAGTATTAAATTGTTAGTAGAGCAACTAGTAATACTAATTGGGGAAATTATGAGAAATATTAAAATGGAAAAAACTTTGTTAATAAACACAATAATGATACTATTTGTATAATTTTCTGAGACAGAATTCAAGTGTGTATTCTGGCACCATTAAATTTCTTCTTTGTTGAAATTTGGCTAACAACTAAGAAACTACTATTCTGATTTTTGAAGAAGCAGCATCTTGGCCAATAAGAACTCTAACAAAATTGCTGCACATGAGTCTGTGGCATGGAGTACTTGCAAAGGATATCTTTATAGGTTTAAGACAAATTTGACCTACCAAATTATACTCACATTCAGAAAAGTATCAGTAATGTCTCTTTGTGGTCTACAATTCCATGATACTACAATAACATACTGCAGATATCCTGTATCTTCATACATAGAATCCAGTTCTAATTACATTTCACTTCAAGACTCAATACTATCATAATTAATGATAAAAAGTTTCTGTTAAACCAGAAGGTGGTGTAAGGATTTAAATAAGATACTGTAGGCTTCTGGGAAGATGGCGGCATAGGAGGACGCTGAGCTCACCGAGTCCTGCGGGTCACTTAGATTCCATCCACACCTGCCTAAATAACCCAGAAAATTGCCAGAAGACTAGCAGAATGGATTCTCTGGAGCCAAGCGTAGATGAGAGGTCCACGGAGGAGGGTAGGAAGGATGGAGAGGCGGTGCACGCTACAGGGACTGGCAGGATGCAGCTGGGGCAGAGGGGTGGACCGCCAGCAAAGCAGAGCCCCCAAGTCTGGCTTGCAAAAACAGAGGGGCCGGACGGAGTGTGTTCTGACAGCAAGCAGGACTTAACATCTGGAAGGTTATAAGTTAACAGCTCTGCTCGGAGAGCAAGAGGGCTGGAGGACAACAGGAGGGAGAGTTGTTGAGCCCCTGAGGACAGAGTGCAGCTTGGTGGGGAACAAAGGCGCTCACCAGCGCCATCTTCCTTGCCCATCCTCCAGGCAAAATCCCAAAGGGAACCGGTTCCTGCCAGGGAACTGGCTTGCACCACGCAAACACCAAACGCTGTGATTCTGTGGTTCCATCCCTCCAGGAGGTCTGACTCCCTCCCGGTGCCGCAGGGCCCCTCCTGAAGGGGATCTCTGAAGGATAAGCTAGCTAGCTGAGCCTGCCCCTCCTGCCCCCATGCACCTTGCTGATTCACCCCAGCTAATACACCAGATCCCCAGTACCACAAGCCTGGCAATGTGCAAGTAGCCAAGACAGCCACACCACCCCACAGTGAATCCCACCCCTAGGAGAGGGGAAGAGAAAGTACACACCAGTCTGACTGTAGTCCCAGTGGTGGGCTGGGGGCAGACATCAGGTATGACTGCGACCCGCCCACCAACCCAAGTTATTCAAGACAGCACAGGGGAAGTGCCCCGCAGTCCCGCACCACTCCAGGGACTATCCAAAATGACAAAACAGAATTCCCCTCAAAAAAACCTCCAGGAAATAACCACAGCTAACGAACTGATCAAAAACGATTTAAAAAATATAACAGAAAGGGAATTTAGAATAATAGTCATAAAATTAATCGCTGGGCTTGAAAACAGTATAGAGGACAGCAGAGAATCTATTGCTACAGAGATCAAGGGACTAAGAAACAGCCAGGAGGAGCTAAAAAATGCTATTAACGAGCCGCAAAATAAAATGGAGATGACCAGAGCTCGGATGAAAGAGGCAGAGGAGAGAATAGGTGAACTAGAAGATAAAGTTATGGAAAAAGAAGAAGCTGAGAAGAAGAGAGATAAAAAAAAAATCCAGGAGTATGAGGGGAAAATTAGAGAACTAAGTGATGCACTAAAGAGAAATAATCTACGCATAATTCGTATTCCAGAGGAGGAAGAGAGACGGAAAGGTGGTGAAGGTGTACTTGAAGAAATCATAGGTGAGAACTTCCATGATCTGGGGAAGGAAAAAGGCATTGAAATCCAAGAGGCACAGAGAACTCCCTTCAGACGTAACTTGAATCAATCTTCTGCATGACATATCATAGTGAAACTGGCAAAATACAAGGATAAAGAGAAAATTCTGAAAGCAGCTAGGGATAAACGTGCTCTAACACATAAAGGGAGACCTATAAGACTCGTGACCGATCTCTCTACTGAAACCTGGCAGGCCAGAAAGGAATGGCAGGAAATCTTCCATGTGATGAAAAGAAAAAATATGAAGCCAAAAATCTTTTATCCAGCAAGTCTGTCATTTAGAATAGAAGGAGAGATAAAGGTCTTCCCAAACAAAAACTGAAGGCATTCGTCACCACTAAACCAGCCCTACAAGAGATCCTAAGGGGGATCCTGTGAGACAAAGTACCAGAGACATCGCTACAAGCATGAAACCTACAGACATCATAATGACTCTAAACACATACCTTTCTATAATAACACTGACCGTAAATGGACTAAATGTGCCAGCCAAAAGACATAGGGTATCAGAATGGATAAAAAAACAAGACCCATCTATTTCCTGTCTACAAGAGACTCATTGTAGACCTAAGGACACCTTCAGATTGACAGTGAGGGGGTGCAGAACTATTTATCATGCTACTGGAAGTCAAAAGAAAGCTGGAGTAGCCATACTTATATCAGACAAACTAGACTTTAAATTAAAGGCTGTAACAAGAGATGAAGAAGGGCATTATATAATAATTACAGGGTCTATCCATCAAGAAGAACTAACAATTATAAATGTCTATGCACCGAATACAGGAGCCCCCAAAGATAGAAAACAATTACTCACTAACATAAGCAACCTTATTGATAAGAATGTGGTAATTGCAGGGGACTTTAACACCCTACTCACAGCAATGGATATCATCTAGACACATGGTCAATAAAGAAAAAAGGGCCCTGAATGAGACATTGGATCAGATGGACTTGACAGATATATTTAGAACTCTGCATCCCAAAGCAACAGAATATACTTTCTTCTCGAGTGCATATGGAACATTCTCCAAGCTAGATCACATACAGCGTCACAAAACAGCCCTTCATAAGTATACAAGAATGGAGATCATACCATGCATACTTTCAGACCACAATGTGATGAAGCTTGAAATCAACCACAGGAAAAAGTCTGGAAAACCTCCAAAAGCATGCAGGTTAAATAACACCCTACTAAAGAATGAGTGGGTCAACCACGCAATTAGAGAAGAAATTAAAAAAATATATGGAAGCAAACGAAAATGAAAATACAACAATCCAAACGCTTTGGGATGCAGCGAAGGCAGTCCTGAGAGGAAAATACATTGCAATCCAGGCCTATCTCAAGAAACAAGAAAAATCCCAAATACAAAATCTAACAGCACACCTAAAGGAAATAGAAGCAGAACAGCAAAGACACCCCAAACCCAGCAGAAGAAGAGAAATAATAAAGATCAGAGCAGAAATAAACAATATAGAATCTAAAAAAACTGTAGAGCAGATCAATGAAACCAAGAGTTGGTTTTTTTGAAAAAACAAACAAAATTGATAAACCTCTAGCCAGGCTTCTCAAAAAGAACAGGGAGATGACCCAAACAAATAAAATCATGAATGAAAATGGAATTATTACAACCAATCCCTCAGAAATACAAGCAATTATCAGGGAATACTATGAAAACTTATATGCCAACAAACTGGACAACCTGGAAGAAATGGACAAATTCCTAAACACCCACACACTTCCAAAACTCAATCAGGAGGAAATAGAAAGCTTCAACAGACCCATAACCAGCGAAGAAATTCAATCAGTTATCAAAAAATCCCAACAAATAAGAGTCCAGGACCAGATGGCTTCCCTGGGGAATTCTACCAGACATTTAAAGCAGAGATAATACCTATCCTTCTCAAGCTATTCCAAAAAATGGAAAGGGAAGAAAAACTTCCAGACTCATTCTATGAAGCCAGTATTACTTTGATTCCTAAACCAGACAGAGACCCAGTAAAAAAAGAGAACTACAGGCCAACATCCCTGATGAATATGGATGCAAAAATTCTCAGTAAGATACTAGCAAATCGAATTCAACAGCATATAAAAAGAATTATTCACCATGATCAAGTGGGATTCATTCCTGGGCTGCAGGGCTGGTTCAACCTTCACAAATCAATCAATGTGATACATCACATTAATAAAAGAAAAGATAAGAACCATATGATCCTGTCAGTTGATGCAGAAAAGGCATTTGACAAAATTCAGCATCCTTTCTTAATAAAAACCCTCGAGAAAGTCGGGGTAGAAGGAACATACTTAAACATCATAAAAGCCATTTATGAAAAGCCCACAGCTAACATCATCCTCAATGGGGAAAAACTGAGAGCTTTCCCCCTGAGATCAAGAACACGACCTAGAGGTCCACTCTCACCACTGTTGTTTAACATAGTGTTGGAAGTTCTAGTATCAGCAATCAGACAACAAAAGGAAATCAAAGGCATCAAAATTGGCAAAGATGAAGTCAAGCTTTCACTTTTTGCAGATGACATGATATTATACATGGAAAATTCGATAGACTCCACAAAAAGTCTGCTAGAACTGATACATGAATTCAGCAAAGTTGCAGGATACAAAATCAATGTACAGAAATCAGTTGCATTCTTATACACTAATAATGAAGCAACAAAAAGACAAATAAAGAAACTGATCCCATTCACAATTGCACCAAGAAGCATAAAATACCTAGGGATAAATCTAACCAAAGATGTAAAAGATCTGTATGCTGAAAACTATAGAAAGCTTATGAAGGAAATTGAAGAAGATATAAAGAGATGGAAAAACATTCCATGCTCATGGACTGGAAGAATAAACATTGTTAAAATGTCAATACTACCCAAAGCTATCTACATGTTCAATGCAATCCCAATCAAAATTGCACCAGCATTCTTCTCGAAGCTAGAACAAGAAATCCTAAAATTCATATGGAACCACAAAAGGCCCCGAATAGCCAAAGAAATTTTGAAGAAGACCAAAGCAGGAGGCATCACAATCCCAGACTTCAGCCCCTACTACAAAGCTGTAATCATCAAGACAGCATGGTTTTGGCACAAAAACAGACACATAGACCACAATGGAATAGAATAGAAACCCCAGAACTAGACCCACAAAAGTATGGCCAACTCATCTTTGATAAAGCAGGAAAGAATATCCAATGGAAAACAGACAGTCTGTTTAACAAATGGTGCTGGGAGAACTGGACAGCAACATGCAGAAGAATGAAACTAGACCACTTTCTTACACCATTCACAAAAATAAACTCAAAATGGATAAAGGACCTGAATGTGAGACAGGAAACCATCAAAACCCTAGAGGAGAAAGCAGGAAAAGACCTCTCTGACCTCAGCCACAGCAATTTCTTACTTGACACATCCCCAAAGGCAAGGGAATTAAAAGCAAAAATGAACTATTGGGACCTCATCAAGATAAAAAGCTTGTGCCCTGCAAAGGACACGATCAACAAAACTAAAAGGCAACTGACAGAATGGGAAAAGATATTTGCAAATGACATATCGGACAAAGGGCTAGTATCCAAAATCTATAAAGAGCTCACCAAACTGCACACCCGAAAACCACATAACCCAGTGAAGAAATGGGCAGAAAACATGAATAGACACTTCTCTAAAGAAGACATCCAGATGGCCAACAAGCACATAAAAAGATTCTCAACAGCGCTCCCCATCAGGGAAATACAAATCAAAACCACACTCAGATATCACCTCACACCAGTCAGAGTGGCCAAAATGAACAAAACAGGAGACTATAGATGTGGAGAGGGTGTGGAGAAACGGGAACCCTCTTGCACTGTTGGTGGGAAAGCAAACTGGTGCAGCCACTCTGGAGAACAGTGTGGAGGTTCATCAAAAAATTAAAAATAGACCTACCCTACGACCCAGCAGTAGCACTGCTAGGAATTTACCCAAGGGATACAGGAGTACGGATGCATAGGGGCACTTGTACCCCAATGTTTAAACAGCACTCTCAACAATAGCTAAATTATGGAAAGAGCCTAAATGTCCATCAACTCATGAATGGATAAAGAAATTGTGGTGTATATACACAATGGAGTACTATGTGGCAACGAGAAGGAATGAAATATGGCCCTTTGTAGCAACGTGGATGGAACTGGAGAGTGTGATGCTAAGTGAAATAAGCCATACAGAGAAGGACAGATTCCATATGTTTCCACTGCTATGTGGATCCTGAGAAACTTAACAGAAGACCATTGGGGAGAGGAAGGGGGAAAAAAAGTTAGAGAGGGAGGGAGCCAAACCATAAGAGACTCTTCAAAACTGAGAACAAACTGAGGGTTGATGGGGGGTGGGAGGGAGGGGAAGGTAGGTGATGGGCATTGAAGAGGGCATCTTTTGGGATGAGTACTGGGTGTTGTATGGAAACTAATTTGACAATAAATTTCATATAATATAAAAAAAATTAAAAAAAAAAGATACTGTAGTTTGGCTGATGTCTTGCCTTAAATGTTCCAATGGTAGTTTAGCTACTTTGGGCTCCCAAAGCCCTCTCAAAAAAAAAAAAAAATATATATATGTAATCAAAAAGGATCAGAGATTTTGGAATGGTATGGAATGGTGCATAATAACATTAATTTTTTTTGTTGACATCTACATGTCATCTCTACTATTGTTTATCTAATATTTATTCTTTCAGTCAACTCATTAAAAAATTTTTTTGTCTTGAATTTACATCACAACCCTAAATGGAAAATCAGTATCATTTTCCATAAGTAGAAGATAATGCTAAAAATGAAGATAATGAAAGTATTTTTATTCACACCTAGAAGGTTACTGATGATCACAGAAGGCTGTCAACCTGAGACCTGCTCTTTTTATTAAAGAGGGAGATTAGCAAGAATCAAAGAGCTTTCAACATAATTAAAAGACTTGCAAGAGAGGGGCCCTGAGTGGCGCAGTCGGTTAAGCATCCGACTTCAGCCAGGTCACGATCTCGCGGTCCGTGAGTTCGAGCCCCGCGTCAGGCTCTGGGCTGATGGCTCAGAGCCTGGAGCCTGTTTCCCATTCTGTGTCTCCCTCTCTCTCTGCCCCTCCCCCGTTCATGCTCTGTCTCTCTCTGTCCCAAAAATAAATAAACGTTGAAAAAAAAATTTAAAAAAAAATAAAAGACTTGCAAGAGAAAGTTATGACTGCCTCACTGTATGACTTAGCGTTTTTTAATGCTGAATCAGTAAACCACCTAAAGTCATCTTGTATCATCGGAAATACTAGGGTGGCAGAATTGTTTCATTTTCTACAAAAGACACGATTGCACTGAAAAGAAAAAACACTGAATAAACAGACTTTTACACATTGAAAAAAATCATTGAACAAAATGCTGAAATACCTACATACTGTTCCTGATTCTGTTGTCTTACCACTTAAAAGAAGCCTTTTCCCTTCCCTTTTCAAACAAATGAGCTCTAAATAAAGTAAACATCAACAGGCATTTGGTCAGCTCCTTGCAATCCCTAGTCTAAGCCTCAATCCTCCACTTCTATAGAAGTATGTGTGGCTTGAGCCCTGGACCTCTCTAGCATCTCCAGACCATCATTGCTGAGAGTGCTCTCCTTTACCCATGGAAAAAGGCTCTCTTCACAAAGTCCTTCAAACTAGCATCCTAGGTGATGAACAAGGAGGACTGAGAGATTCCCTGAGGGAGTCTGATTGTTTTTACAGTTAAAAGCAGACACCCTTTCAGGAGAAAAAAAGTCATCTCAAGTGACTGATGCCAAAACATCTTAAGAGCAATTCAGAAGAACATTCTTCATGGCATATTTGGATAAAAACATTCATTTTTAAGAAAGCTTAAAACTGCTATTCTAAGAAGTTGTGCAATGTAAGAAAAAGTGTAGGAAATGAACAGAAGACAATGCTTGACAACTTGAAAACACAAATGAAAGAGACTTTAAATTATAAAGAGAGCCTATTAAAATCTCTAAAACAGCACTGAAGACAAGTTTGCCTGCTCTCTTTAGAGAAGGTTACATGGATGATGGCAACTTGAAATCAGACAAAGAGAAAGAAAACTGAGACTCCCTAAACTGCCAATCAGAAGTTAACTTGGACAAATACATTGATGCTATTAATTTTTAAACAAGGCTTGAAGGAGAATGACAAAGACAATCTAAAAAGTGAAGAAAATTAATCAATTGCTTATAATTCAAATAAAAGGTCTCCAAACTGAACAAACACCTTTACAGTCTAAAAATACTGCTTGAAATTGAGATTCAAAAACTTCAGCTAAAACTTCAAATACTACCTGAACTACACCAAGAACATGCAATGCATATCTGTAGAAAATCCATCAAGGAGAGACTTTACAGTTTAGAAATAAAGAAGAAACTTCCCAAAGTATATGAAGCCGCATACATCAGAAGTATGACTCCTATAGGTAGATGGTCTTGAGAAATAGTTGGAAAGAAGTACTTCCTTTTACCAAAGCTGGATTGTCTCCCATGAGAAAAGAGCACCTTGGCTGAGTCAAATCTCACTGAGCTAAGAAAAAAATCACAACAAACAAAAATTAGCTGAAGAAGTGTAAATTCCAGTTTT
This sequence comes from Lynx canadensis, assembly GCF_007474595.2. Taxonomy (NCBI): domain Eukaryota; kingdom Metazoa; phylum Chordata; class Mammalia; order Carnivora; family Felidae; genus Lynx; species Lynx canadensis. The sequence goes on from NC_044315.2 coordinate 31,550,794, forward strand.
CCCAAGTGGCCTCCACTGCTCCACAGGTAGTCCTGGGCAGAGGCTAGAGAGTATCAGGGGACTCCCTGAATCATCAGGTCCGCAAGGAAAGAGGAAGATTGAACTGTAAGGGCTCAGGTATCTGAGTCACCTGTAAGTTTGATTCAGGTTCATAGTAGCCAAGTCCTAAACATCCACAGCAGGACATCTGTCTTTTCTCTTTAAAAATAATTTAGAGCAGGGGCACCTGGGTGGCTCAGTCGGTTGAGTGTCCGACTTCAGCTCAGGTCATGATCTCACAGTTTGTGGGTTCAAGCCCTGTGTTGTGCTCTGTTCTGACAGCTCAGAGCCTGGAGCCTGCTTCGGATTCTGTGTCTTCCTCTCTCTCTGACCCTCCCCTGCTCACACTCTGTCTGTCTGTCTGTCTGTCTCTCAAAAATAAACATTAAAAAAAAAATAATTTAGAGCAATCTCTTTTTAGTTTAACTATTGTTACTTAATTGATGCTATATTTGCCCAAATTCAAGTTTGACAGAATTATAATTCCTAAGATAGCATTTTACCAATCTAGATGGTTTTAATAAAATTCTTATGGACATTAGAACATTTCATTAGATATTACAGAATTAGATCCAAATAAGTATTGTATTTAGATTGAACTAAATGGTCTACTATTACTTAAGCCACAACTTAAGTTAACTTCTACATAATCAGGGAAAAACATTTAATCAATAAATTCCATTTATATATGTTATGAGCTGTTTGAAGAAATCTGTAAAAATATTTATCTAATAAATTTTGGTTTAAAAAAATATAAAACAAGAAACCCACCAAAAACAAAACCCTAAACCAAATTACCCCCCCCCCAACTAAACCTATTAGTCTTTTAACTTTTTTTTAGCACTAGATTCAGATAATTTAGGGCAGATAAAATTTTGTTCATGATATTCTTTGCTGTTACAATGTTTCTAAGTTTTATGCAATCAAAATAAATTCTTTCCCCTAAAAAACATTTTTCTATCCTTCTCAATCCAAATACAGGTTTCCCCAATTATTTGAAAGTAGACAGTTCTTAGGAAAACTTTGAAGCCAACATGGGGTAAAATGAAGAGATGATTACCATTAACTACATGGAAAAGTTTTCAGCCATCCTAGATCCCCAAAATAACCTCTTAGGCTACTTTGATACCTTAGGACACATCTTGGTAACAGATACAAAGCAAATTGACATAAAGCACAGATACTCACAGGTCAAAGCTATGGCGACTTGAAGCTGAGAAGTTCCCAGGGAAGGAGCTTGGTGGTGCCTCTCACTGCTTGGGGTGCCTGCTGTTTCTATAAAGGCTCAATGCAAAACAAATGATGAGTGCTGTTTTTGCTTTTCTCTGTTTTTTTTTTTTTTTTTTTGTAAAAGTGAAAATCCTCTTTGGACTTCTTTTGGTTAGCGAAAACAGGTACTAATGCAGGTCTTTTGTAAAAGTAAAGTAGCATGATGTGAACTTTCGAAAATGGTCAGAAACCTGTAGTTTCTCTTTTTCTCACTTCTCTGTTGCAAGCTACCATCACTGCCAGATAAAAGGTCTTCATACTACTTTCTTGACTTACCTAGTAACTTCCTAATTGGCATGTCTCTAGTCAGGTAAATGATAGCAGCTACTATTTATTAAACGTTTACTTTGTGGCAGACTTTGGGCCAAGTGTGTTACATAAACTATTACATGTAATCTTCACAGCAACGCTGCAAGGTAAATTAACTGATCTTCATCTTACATGTGAATGTTAATACCTTTGCCTCAAAAGCTTCAGTACCATCCCAATGACTTTCAGAATATTTTTCAGTCCTTTGTCACCCCTACCTATTTTTTAGTCATTCCTCATCAGCCCCCCAACCCATAATATTCTATTCAAACTCAACTGCTATTCCCTAAATGCTCCTTGTGCTTTTCTTTAAAGAAAACTGAGATATAATTGACATATAATATTGTATTCATTTTGGTGTACATGATTTATGTATATATTGTAGAACTATCACATTAAATCTAGTTAACATCTATCACCAGTGATAATTTTTCTTGTGATGAGAACTTTTGATCTACTCTTAGCAACTTTCAAATGTGCAAAATAGTACTGTTAATTTACCTGTGCTTTTTAAAGACTCTTTCCAAGTCCAGTTCTAAATATACTTTCAGTCCCAGCACAAATTCCACCTCTTATATGAAACCTCTGGCACCTTACCACTAAATTCCTAAGAGTTCTTTATTCCTCTGATATTTACTTTTAACTTATTGTTACATTCTTTTGTTGTTGTTGTTGTTGTTGTTGTTGTTGTGTGTGTGTGTGTGTGTGTGTGTTGAGGACAGGGATGTGATCTTATTCATCTATGTTGATCCTACATCTTCTGTATTATACAGTTCTCAACAAATGTGTAGAATTAATTTACATCTCTTTGAATTTAAAGCTTGTTGACAATCATGTTTTCCATTTACATTGATAATTACTTTAAGAATGATATTGAGGATTACACACATAAAAACATGCATTTCTTTAATACTTCTTTATATATTACTTAACCATAGAATTTTCTCACACTCAGATTTTGTCCCCATGTTAAACTATAAGAACCTGAACTGTGCCATGCCCTTCAACTTTCTTGGTAATGGCATGCATAATAAATACTTATTCAATAAATGAGTAAAAATACCTGGGACAGTGGACAACATTATAGCAACAATCAGGCTTCAGGCTCAGATAATAGCAAAACAACTTTTGGAGTGACTTAAGGTAATTTGTTATCATCTCTATGTTATAATACACTGTAACTTGGATAGTTCATCAAATTTCTTAGATCACTTTCAGAATTTGCTACATTCTCAAACTTTTAATATCAAAGATTTCTAAATTCACTGTCAATTATATACTGGGGGAAGCAAAAATTTTCACTTATCTAAGTGTACATATTACTATCACTGCTTTAATTATAAAACTATTGAGGTCAATTAATCATTAAATGCACCAATAAAATTGTAGGCTTGAAAGGAAAACTTCTAAACTCTATGAAGCCAGCATTACCTTGATTCCAAAACCAGAAAAAGACCCCACTAAAAAAGGAGAACTATAGACCAATTTCCCTGATGAACGTGGATGCAAAAATCATCAACAAGATATTAGCCAACTGGATCCAACAATACATTGAAAAAACTGTTCACCACAACCAAGTGGGATTTAAACCTGGGATGCAGGGCTGGTTCAATATCCACAAAACAATCAATGTGATTCATCACATCAATAAAAGAAAGGATAAGAACCACATGATCCTCTCAATAGATGCAGAGAAAGCAGAAAGCATTTGACAAAATACAGCATACTTTCTTCATAAAAACCCTCAAGAAAGTGGGGATAGAAGGATCATACCTTGAGATCATAAAAGCCGTATATGAGAGACCCTACGCTAATACCATCCTCAATGGGGAAAAACTGAGAGCTTTCCCTGTAAGGTCAGGAACAAGATAGGGATGTCCACTCTCACCACTGTTATTCAACATAGTATTGGAAGTCTTAGCCTCAGCAATCAGACAACACAAAGAAATAAAAGGTATCCAAATTGGCCAGAAGGAGGTCAAAACTTCACGCTTCGCAGATGACGTGATACTTTATATGGAAAACCCAAAAGATTCCACCAAAAAAACTGCTAGAACTGATCCATGAATTCAGTAAAGTTGCAGGATATAAAATCAATGCACAGAAATCAGTTGCATTCCTATACACCAACAATGAAGCAAAAGAGAAATCAAGAAATTGATCTCATTTACAATTGTACCAAAAATCATAAAATACCTAGGAATAAATCTGACCAAAGAGGTGAAAAATCTATATATTGAAAACTATAGAAAGCTTATGAAAAAAATTGAAGAAGACACAAAAAAAATGGAAAAAGATTCCATGTTCCTGGTTAGGAAGAACAAATATTGTTAAAATAACACCAGCATTCTTCACAGAGCTAGCACAAATAATCTTAAAATTTGTATGGAACTAGAAAAGACCCTGAATAGCCAAAGCAATCTTGAAAAAGAAAACCAAAGCAGGAGGCAACACAAGCCTGGACTTCAAGCTGTATTACAAAGCTGTAATCATCAAGACAGTAGGATACTGGAACAAAAACACTCAGATCAATGGAACAGAATAGAGAACACAGAAATGTACCCACAAATGTATGGCCAACTAATCTTTGACAAAGCAGGAAAGAATATCCATTGGAATAAAGATGGTCTCTTCAGCAAGTGGTGCTGGGAAAACTGGACAGCGACATGCAGAAGAATGAACCTGGACCACTTTCTTACACCGTACACAAAAATAAACTCAAAATGGATGAAAGACCACATGTAAGACAGGAAGCCATCAAAATCCTCAAGGAGAAAGCAGGCAAAAACCTCTTTGACCTTGGCCACAGCAACTTCTTACTCAACAACTTACTCTCCGGAGGCAAGGGAAAAAAGTGCAAAAATGAACTACTGGGACCTCATCAAAATAAAAAGTTTCTGCACAGTGATCGAAACAATCAGCAAAACTAAAAGGCAACCAACAGAATGGGAGAAGATATTTGCAAATGACATATCAGATAAAGGGTTAGTATCCAAAATCTATAAAGAACTTATCAAACTCAACACCCAAAAAACAAACAATCCAGTGAAGAAATGGGCAAAAGACATGAACAGACACTTCTCCAAAGAAGACATCCAGATGGCCAACTGACACATGAAAAAATGCTCCACAGCACTCATCATCAGGGAAATACAAATCAAAACCACAGTGAGATATCATCTCACACCTGTCAGAATGGCTAACATTAACAACTCAGGCAACAACAGATGTTGGCGAGGATGCGGAGAAAGAGGATCTTTTGCATTGTTGGTGGGAATGCAAGCTGGTACAGCCACTCTGGAAAACAGTATGGAGGTTCCTCAAAAAATTAAAAATAGAACCACCTTAGACCCAGCAATTGCACTACTAGGCATTTACCAATGGGATACAGGTATGTTTCGAAGGGGCACATGCACCCCAATGTTTATAGCATGGCTATCAACAATAGCCAAAGTATGGAAAGAGCCCAAATGTCCATCAACAGATGGAGGGATAAAGAAGACGTGGTATATATATATACAATGGCGTATTACTCAGCAATGAAAAAGAATGAAATCTTGCCATTTGCAATTACGTGAATGGAACTAAAGGGTTACTATACTAAGTGAAATTAGAGACAGACAAAAATCATATGACTTTACTCATATGAGGACTTTAAGAGACAAAACAGATGAACATAAGGGAAGGGAAGCAAAAATAATATAAAAACAGGGAGGGGGACAAAACACGAGACTCTTAAATATGGAAAACAAACAGAGGGTTACTGGAGGGGTATGGGAGGGGGGATGGGTAAATGGGTAAGGAGCATTAAGGAATCTACTCCTGAAATCATTGTTGCACTATATGCTAACTTGGATGTAAATTAAAAAAATAAACTAAATTAAATTGGAGGCTTGAAATGGAAGCAGGAATCTAAAGAGTCCCTTAGTATTTTATATATAATTTTGTTTTTACTATTCACAAAGGAGAATTGATTTTTTTTTTTTGAGGAAAAACCATATAGGAAATGAGAGGAAAGAGCTAACATATCAGAAAGACATGTTATTTCCCCATGTTTTAGCTTAGCATTGAAAATGATGCTGAATATATTCAAATGTCCTATTTCTATACTATGTGTGGAAACATACTGTTTTAGTACCATGAAGCTTTCAGGTAGCATTGTAGTGACTTTTCTTCCTTTACATGAATGCCTTTATAAACAGTGCTGAAGAATACTTAACGATAACACTGATTACAAAGAACTGAGGAATTTGACTTTGTACTCTTTGGTTGGCCAAGATCCCAGAAATCCACATGATCTACCAACCTGGAAACAAAAGAAAAAGAATTTGGCTTTTGGTTATATTAAGAAGCTACCTACATTTCTCACTGATTTATTCAGCAAACATATTGAATGTCTACTGGGTGCGAGTTACTGAGGTGACAATGATGACTGACAAGGTCTCTCTTTAAAAAGGAAGACAGACATTCAATAATTGCATACAAATCTCATTACAGTAGTGTAGTACTATGCCCTTCTCAATCTATGAGTGACTACAATATCATGATGCTGGCTAGGATGAAGTAAGGAGAGGGAGTTATGTAATATGTAATGGGAATATGTAATGAAACATTAAGTCAAAGAGAACTTCTAGGAATGCCTTGAACTTTCTAGAAACTAAAAGAAAACTAGAGTGCAATAAGCAAGGGAATAGGTTGAAAAGAAGCTGGTGAGGTAAGCAGCAATAGATTGAGGCCCCTTTTAATCCCCAAGGGGATGGCAGGGTCGGGGACTGGGGCTTCACTCTAAAAGGTTCACCACATCACACAGAGTTTCAAAGGTCATATTAGGATTTTGGATTTAGGAGTTAGAAAAGAATTGTGGTTAATAATTAGTTTAGGTCCTTCACTGGGATTAAAGTTGGGCCATAGGTAATTCAGTAAATTAGTTTCTAGAAATGGCTTGGAGAATTCTTTAAAGGGAAAAGATGAATAATTTCTGGTTGTTTTGCTTTAAAAGTTGAGTATGTAAGTACATTTATTTATTGAGCACACCTATGCACAATGCAATTGCATTCCCAAATATCACCCACATTCCCTTGAAATCCAAGGTCTTTCTAAACTGACAGGGAAAGAGGGGCAGTGACTACAGAGGAGAACATAGACATGATTGGCAAAGGCACTGTTTTAGAACATAAGTATAGATTTTTGAGAGCCTTTAGCAACTTTCCAGGAACATCCTCACACCCTTTCCACTTTGATAACTAATACATTTCAGTGTAGTTTCAAAGGAAGTCTTCAGGCCTACTCTTCCCCATCATTTTTAACCCTAGACTACAACTCCATGTGATGACGTTTAACGTCATTATAAACCTAATCTGGATGAATATACAATCACTATCTTAGATAATGGATAAAGATCCAATAAATATAAAATCTTTTTTTGACTTTTTATGCTTTGCCTTCTTAAAAAGATATTTATTTATGACTAAGCAATTATACACTTTTTTGGTGTATTCCTTATGCTGTGTCTTTTTTCCCAGACTTTTAAAAATTTTAATTCCAGGGGCGCCTGGGTGGCGCAGTCGGTTAAGCGTCCGACTTCAGCCAGGTCACGATCTCGAGGTCCGGGAGTTCGAGCCCTGCATCAGGCTCTGGGCTGATGGCTCGGAGCCTGGAGCCTGTTTCCGATGCTGTGTCTCCCTCTCTCTCTGCCCCTCTCCCGTTCATGCTCTGTCTCTCTCTGTCCCACAATTAAATAAAAAACGTTGAAAAAAAATTAAAAAAAAAATAAAAAAATAAAAATTTTAATTCCAGTACAGTTAATATACAGTGTTATATTAGTTTTGAGTGCACAGTATAGTGATTTAACAATTCTATACACTACTCAGTGTTCATTGTGATAATAAAATCTATCTTTTATTTAAAATGAGGCATATTCTGAAATACCACAAAGTCAAACCCTGAGAAGAAGCTGCCCCATAAAAATCACTTGTTTTACAACAGAATATAAGTGACTGCTGTGATTGAAAAAAGATCAGCAAACAAAAGCAAAGAATGCTTATAAATAACTGAAAGTGTTCAAATTCATTTGTTATTCTAAATTAAAAAAAGGAAAATTCTTATGTTTTATCATTTTGGAAAATCAGTCAACTATGAAATAATACCTCAATATAAAAACAGACATATCAGGAGGGAAGCTATATATAGGGTACATAAGACCTCTCCATACTACCATCACAACTTCTTGTGAATCTAAATTTGAAAATAAAAAATTAACAAAGCATATCTGAGGTGCATAAACACAGACCAAACACATTGGCCTGAAAGATTACTTAATCAATGGGGAATTTGGTGGTGAAATAAGACAAAAAACTTAAAACAATGAAATCCAAAGTGAAATTTTATAATAGAAGTAATGTACAATCATGGAAATTTAAAGCATCAGGTTCAACTAATGGCTCAGGTCTACCACCCACTTGCTGGATGACCTCGGACAACATCACTTAATCTTTCAAGACTACTGTGAAAAGTAAGTAAGATATATGAAGTAAAGTTTGTAAACTGTAAAACCTTGTACAAATGCTAGCCATTAATTCAAATTTCCCACCTTTAATTCCTTTTTGTAGAGGGCTGTCTTCATTTTATATAATGTATTCTTTCAATGGAACAAGAATGCAATTTAAAAACGGTATTCAAACAAAGAAATACAGCAACTCAGTTTATTACATGCAGATTCTTCTGCATTGTTGCTAACAGTTCACTGGTCCAAAATTACTAAAATATTTAAAAAACTATACATTATGTAAACAAAACATAAATAAGACAGCATAGTTCTTTGTACATATAGTTTAGTACAGGTTGTTAGGGATTTAGGAATATGTACAATTTTACAACATGGACTGCATTTTCACAATGCATAAATATGTGTGTGTGTGTGTGTGTATACACACACACACATACATACATTTATATTTTTACAGAAAACAAAAAACAAGATTTCACTAATGACACAGAATACAATATTGTTGATACACACTGCCATAGTCCAAGTTCAAGAAGAAACATGTCAATTCAAGTGTGCAAAGAGCTAGCCTACTACGAACTAGTGAAACTTGACTTTGTCCAATCTATGCAATACAGACAGGTAGATTCTGTCTATTTTAAACAACTTTGGAAAACATACTCATACCAATGAGTTAAATGGAACAGATCTTTTTCTCCCAAAGGAAACAAAGCCTTGTTGCAAGCTAATGAAAAGATACATTAAAACACACAGAACTATGTATAGTATGTTTTCAACAGTATAATAAAGTTAAAATTTTTATGGGAGTCAAAACAATGCCCCATTATTTAAAAACTGGCTCATTTAGTCTAAATTCAGGATGCAGCTGTATTGGGCTTCTCTAAGTCAGATGAGTGAAAAGCAGGGAAGACAGAGGCAGGATTTCGACTAGCAGATACAACAATTTGAGAGAGAGAGGAGGAGAGAGAAGAAACCTTAGATGCTGGAGGATTTATGGTATTCAAAATGGCTCCTTCTGGGCTAACCAACAATTTTTTGACTGATGTGTCCAGATGAAATACTGATGTGCTACTTGGCAGTGGAGGATTAGTAGAACAAATGGCAGAAACCAAAGATGTCTTAGCCAAAAGAGTAGCTGGAGGAGACTTAATTACTGAAGTCAATGACACTGTTGGTGCGGGAAGTGGAACAGACACTTTAGCAGTTGTGTTTATGATCTGTGATGTTGTATGTACTGTGGGTAGAGGACTGACATTCCCAAGAGAGTTTATAATTTTTGTAGAACTTCTTAGAGAATGCTTCACAGGTTGCCCACTTAAAGAATTATTTGATGCTAGTGTGATCTGGGCAGGGTTATCTACTGATACAGCCGGAAGGCCTTGGCCACTGTTAAGAACTAAGGGAGGTCCATATTTTGGATTAGTAGATATAAGAAGAACATGGCTACCAGCTCCAAGACCTTGTGGTGGGACAATAAACCGGGTTCCATTAATCATGATCTGAGTACCAGGTGCCAAAGGTGTACTGGTGTTGATGACTATTTTTTGCTGAATATAAGGTTCACTGAACTGACCCCCTATCACACTATTCACATTTGATGGTGCTGTAGCAGTGTGAATGGCAGAGCCACCAGGAGCAGAACTGTAACTTGAGGTTGATTTTACTAAAGCAGAGGACATTTGCTGGTTTGGCAGAGAAGCAAAATTGGAAATATTAATTACTTTACCTAGACTTTGTGAAAGGGATGGCAATTCAGCTTGAGGTTTATTTGTGTTTATATTTGTTGGCACTGTAGTTAAAATCCCTGGTGACTGAATCTGGACAGAAGTCCGAGACTGTCTTTTAGAAAGAGATATAGAACATGTGGCTCCTGGTACAGTTGCCACTTGTGGAACTGTGTTGATTATTTTAGGGGATACAGTCACAGGTGTAGGTAAGGCAACAGTAACAGGGATCTGCAAAGCTGATGTTAAACATTTAGGAGACACTGTTGGTTGTGTAGTTGAAATCAGAACAGATGATGCAAGATGTCCTGTTTTCACAGTTGATATAGCCACAGTGTTTCCGAGATTTGACGTGCAAAGTCTATTTGACAAAATAGGCATAATTCTTGAAGAGGTATCATTTCCACTGACTAAAACAGGAGGTCGTGTCCCAACGGAAGCAGAGGCTGAGGTCACTGAAAGAGAACCCAAAGACACGTTTGCTCCTGTTACTGAAAACATGTTTACTGCTCTTGTTGCAGAAACCATTGATTCATTAAGAGGAGTAATATTTTGACTCACAAAACTTGAGCTTACTGGAATTGAATTACTACTTGTTGACAATGGCAAAACATAGCCCTTGGTACTTTTTTCTTCTCCTTTTGGGGTTACATTTTGCAATATGTTAATTGATGGTATAGGTGGCACACTGCCTGAAGTGTTTACAATTGCTTGACCTATGTTTAGTCCAATTTTCACATCTTTTATCTGAGATACAGTTGGTGATGAATTTATTTTTATTGGTGCTCCCACTGTTGATGGAATTAGTACTATCTGGGGTTGTTCTGGAGTCTTAACATATGTTTTACTCAAGGGGGGAGAAAGAGTTTGTTTTAATGGTTCTGCCACAATAGTTGGAGTTGAAGTGCCACTGGGAATTGGAGCATTAATAAAAACTAATTTCTGGGCAGAAACACCCGTAGATGTTGGTGCAGGTGTCACATTAATTGCAGTTCCACTGCTAGAAGAAAGAACAGATGGAGCTGACACCAGCATAAGTTTGTGAACTGCAGTTGCACTGATCACATCACCATTTGTCGCTGCTGTTGCTTCTGATCTTGTAACAGGGAAACTTTTTGTGAAATAATCTCCCTGTTGTTTATTTGGAGTATGAATAACATTCGTACTGGTTTGTCCAAAATTTCCTGTTGATATACTAATTACATTTACTGAATTATTTGCTGTTGATGATAGTAGAGTGCCAGAAGAAAGAGAGGACTTTAAGGGAGAAGGTGGCATATGTGAAGCTTTATCTATCATGTGGCCCAAATTACCACCGCAGGAAGACTGGCCTAATGTAAGCTTGAGATTCTTTCCCACTGATGGATTAAAGCCAGATGGAATGGAATCAGAAGTTGATGTTTGGCTAAAAGATGGGAGACTAGATGTAGTAGTCACTCCAACTGAGGGTGAAAAAACAGAGGATGATGAAGTTGTTGATTTGGGTACCAGAAATGCCTGAAGCTGAGGAGCAAAAGTGAAAACTGAACTTGAAGATAAGCTATTGGGTGAATTTTGATCTGGACTGGTCTGTACTTTTACAACTCCAGTGTTCCCACCTCGTGTCCTAACAAGAATTGACTGTGAATCTCTTATACACACAGTTTTCAGTTCTTGCTTTACTTCAGAAGAATCAGGAGTTTGTTGTGCAAAAGAGTTGAGGGAACTACCAGGATTTGTAGATCCACTTAGTGTTGTTGCTGATAACAGAGGCTGAACTGTTGAGGAAATGGTGGATGAAACAATGGGCTGGGAAAATGTGGCTGCTGAAACTGCATTCTTGACTTTTCCTGACTCACTCTGGCTAGTCTTAACAGGTGGTGTTAATAAATTACTTATGGAGGTTACAGGTGACAAAGGTTGTGGCCTATCACTATTTGACAAAGGTGTAATTGTCCTATTGAAAAGTATATTAGGTAGCTGGGCAGAAACAGTTCCTGCTGAGCTGACAAGAACTGATGCTAAAGAAGAGTTTACATTTGTTGTCTGCAGGAAAGATGAACAAGGTTGTTCTGTACTTTTCTGTTGAAGTGGCGGTACTTCTTTTGCAACTGCTTTCCCTTCCTTGTGCTGAATCACAAAATTCTTAGGCAGAATGAGAACCTGTTGCATGATTTTTTCTCCTGTTTTAGAATCTAGCACAGGTTGCATCTGAATCTTTACAGAGCTGTTATGGAGATCTATGGGCAACCACTGGCCACAGGGCACTTTGTATACCATTTGTAAAGGACCTTTTGTACTGGTGTGGCAGGTCAATGCTGGCTTTATAGGACTTGCTTCTGGAGGAGATATAACTGGTTTTTCCAAAGCAGGAGCAGTTCTACCTGTGGAAGGGGGCAGTTGATTTGTTAAGGTCACTTTGTTCCCAATATTCTTTGCAAGCAAGGCCTGAATAGGTTTGGTCCCTTTCTGGAGAATAGGTACTGGTGTTGAATCCACTGAGGCAAACGACTCTGGAAACAGTGGCTCTGTATGCTTGAATTCATTCAAATAGTCAATCTGCACCTCACCTTCTGCATTCTCAACTGTTGTCTCATTTGTGCTTAACTTTGCTTTCTTCCTTGGGGAAAGATCTTTTGTGCTATCATCCACATAATTAGTTTGTTTTGACTGTCGTTTAAGTGTTTTAGGCAGTATCTTTGCAATATCTTTAGAAGGCAATTCCTTTTTCAACAACTTGCTTCTGGCCATAGGAAAATCTATTTCAGACAGTTTCATGTCATCTGAAAATTATAAAAGCAAACACTGTGTTTAAATAAAACAGCAACTGAATAGCAATAAGACCAATTATAAAAAAGCAAGTCAATCTTTGAACTGGAATTTTATTAAGAAATCTACTACAGGGTGATTTCAAAGTCTCAGCACCCTGATTAGAAAATTAAGGTAAGGTGATCTTTGACATGGCAATCTTGATAGCACAACCCATTCCCAACTATGTATTAATGACAGAATTTTTTTTTGTTCAAACTCTGCTAAGTCTGCTGCAATACAAACACAAAGGAAAATTTACATCTCTTAAAGAGATACTCAGGCCAGCAATTAGAGCTCAGAATTTAGATCTGAAAAGGAATATAGTCTAGTTCTTTTCTTCTAGATAAGGAAATCATGAAATCAAAGAGAGATAGTTCTCCATTCTAATTTTCAGAGACTCTAAAGGAGTTTCTGGGGTTAATTATTCCTACAGTAAAAAAATTATGTTCCTATCAGTCAAACTGGGTTGATGAGAAGCTACTCTTTTTCAAGTCACCAAGGACATGAAAAACAACAGGTTAAAAAATTACTAACCACAAATTTTCACACTAACCTATTATATAACTAAATAAAGTTATTTAACTAGATTTAAAGAATAATATAATCTGATAAACTGAAATGAATTATAGATAATCTAATCTAGCCCCCTTATGATGATATGTCCACTCTGGGGTCTCATTAGGCCATCAACCTTGGTCATTCCTCATAAAAAATCTTCCCAGATTAGGGACTTGTCAAATTCCATTTAAATCAAACATCAAAAACAGTGCTTCAAAAATAGTAATAATAAAAAGAAGATGATGAACTTATTTTAGAGGGATTGTATATTAAAGATGTGTGGTCTATAATGAGCAAAGACATGCCTAAAGTTTGGAGGCAGGCACTGGCTCCAGAAACTCCTAGAAATGTAATGATTCCAAGGAACCTTTACAAGGACACAGGACACCTTCAAAACATGGCAGATTTTCCTAATTAATACACATCATTAACCAGATTAACCTTTATCTCCACAAAAGATACTAAAACTTCTCTTTGTGGTTTTAGTGTTGATTTAAAGAAAGTTTTAATACTTACCTGAATCAAAGTTATCTTTCTCCAGGATATCCAAAGGTTCTGTCACCTCTACAGACTTACTAATTTCTACTTTAGGAGATTCTTTTCCAGGATCTCCTTCACCTTCTTCAGTAGTCCACAGTTCTCTAGTAAATTTATCATGATCAGGCTGTCTTCTGAAATCATCGTAGTCTTTCTTTAGGCGGCTCCTGAAATAAAATGCCCAACAAATAACACATACATCTTAAACTCTTGGAAGCTAAACTAACTTTTAGTAATTTAAACTTTATTTTGAAATATTTTCAATTAAGTCACTAAAAGCTATGTTTTAATCTCAAGTGTGTCTAAGATGCTTGGTTCAGTCTTACCAACAATTATTAAAGAAGAGAAAACCCAGGGGGTAGGCATAAGAAACCAGAAAGGATTATATTTATAACTTCAGAATATAGTGTTTGAATATACCACCAATTTGTCTTTTTAAATGCTATTAGACCTATTAAATGAGAGAAAGGTAATTTTTTTTTTCTAGCTGCATGGACAAAAATAGATTTGAAATATTTTCATAATTACGGATTATAATATAGTAAAAAATGCCATTTAAAAAAGTTAATCAAATCCTAAACACTTTACCAGCAAATGAATGAAGTAAAGTTGCAGGATACAAAATGAATACCCAGAAATTGATAGTATTTCTATATATTAATAACAAAATAGCATAAGGAGAAATTAAGAAAACAATTCCTTTTACAATTGCATCAAAAAGAATGAAATATCTAGGAATAGGCTTAACCAAAGAGGTGAAAGACATGTACTCTAAAAACTTTAAAACACTGATGAAAGAAATTGAAGATGACACAACTAAAAAAATATTCCATGCTCATGGATTGGGAGAATATTATTAAATGTTCATACTGCCCAAAGCAATCTACAGATTCCAAGACAATCACTATCAAAATACGAACAGCATTTTTCACAAAGCTAGGGGAAACAGTACTAAAATATGTACAGAACTACAAAGACCCTGAATTGCCAAAACAATCTTGAGAAACAAAAACAAAGCTATAGGAATCACAATTCCAGATTTCAAGATATACTACAAAGCTGAAGTAATCAAAACAGTATGGTAATGGGGCACAGGGGTGGCTCGGTGGGTTAAGCGTCAAACTTTGGCTCAGGTCATGATCTCATAGATCGTGGGTTTGAGCCCCATGTCGGGCTCTGTGCTGACAGCTCAGAGCCTGGAGACTGCTTCGGATTCTTTATCTCCCTCTCTCTCTGCCCCTCCCTTGCTCGCACTCTGTCTTTCTCTCACAAATAAATAAACATTAAAAAAAAATAGTACGGTACTGACACAAAAACAGATACACACATCAAGGGAACAGAATAAAAACCCCAGATACAAACCTATACTTATATGGTCAACTAATTTATGACAAAAAAGGCAAGATATACAATGGGAAAAAGTCTCTTCAATAAATGGTGCTTGGAAGACTGAACAGTCACATGTAAAAGAATTAAACTGGGGGTGCCTGGGTGGATCAGTGGGTTAAGTATCCGACTTCGGCCTAGGTCATGATCTCGTGATTCATGAGTTCAAGCCCCGTGTTGGGCTCTGGCAGCTTGGAGCCTGGAGCCTGCTTCAGATTCTGTGTCTTCCTCTCTCTCTGCCCATCCCCTGCTCATGCTCTGTCTCTCAAAAATAAATAAATGTTAAAAAAAATTTTTTAAAGAATGAAGCTGAACCACTTCCTAATACATAACAATAAACCCAAAATAGATCAAGACCTAAATGTGAGATCTGAAACTATAAAAATCTTAGAAGAGGACACAGGCAGTAATTTCTCTAACATCAGCATGGCAACATTTTTCTAGATTTGTCTCCTAAAACAAGGGAAACAAAAGCAAAAATTAACTACTGGGACTAAACAAAAATAAAAAGCTTCACAGTGAAGGAAACAATCAATGAAACAAAAAGGCAACCTAATAAATGGAAAAAGATATTTGCAAATGATATATCCAATAAAGGGTTACTAACCAAAACATAAAAAAAAATTTCTACAACTCAAATACCAAAAAGCAAACAATCTGATTAAAAAATGGGCAGAGGACCTTAATTGACATTTCTCTAAAGAAGACATATGAAAAGATGCTCAACATCATCAGAGAAACACAAATCAAAACTACAATGAGATATCACCTTACACCTGTAAGAATGGCTAAAATCAAAAAGTTAAGAAGTAACAAGAGTTGGTGAGAAAAAGGAACCCTTGTACACTGTTGGTGGGAATGTAAATTGGGGCAGATACTGTGGAAAACAGTATGAAGGTTTATCAAAATTTAAAGATAGAAGCTTTGCACAGTGGCAGTATCATAGCCAATGAGGTTTATCTGAGGCATGATTACTGCTAATTGAAAACTTTTCCCAGTATCTTGCCAGGATGATTTAAAATATAGTCAGCATTGGCAATTTTTGAAAAAAAGAAATTAAAAATAGAAATAACACATGATCCAATAATTCCATTAGTGGGTGTTTGCCCAAAGAAAACAAAAACACTATAAAGGAAATAAGCACCCCTGTGTTCACTGCAGCATTATTTACAATAGCCAAGCTTTGGAAGAAACCTAAATGTCCATCGATAGACAAACAGATAAGGAAGACATGGTATATATTATGTGTACACACACACACACACACACACACACACACACACACACACACACTGGAACATTATGCAGCCATGAGAAAGGATGAGATCCTGCCATTTGCGATAACATGGATGAACCCAGAGGATATTCTGCCCAGTGAAATAAGTCAGAGAAAGAAAAATACCATAAGATTACACTCACATGTGAAATCTAAAAAACAAATGAACGGACTTTTCAGAAGATGGCGCAGGAGGACACTGGGCACACTGCGTCCTGATGATCACCTAGATTCCACCCATATCTGCCTAATTTACCCAGAACACTGCCAGAAGACTAGCAGAACGACTCTCCGGAGCCAAGCGTAGACGAGAGGCCCACAGAAGAGGGTAGGAAGGGCAGAGAGGCAGTGCGAGCTACACAGACTGGAGGGAGGGAGCCAGGGCGGTGGAGGGGCAGCCAGCACACCCGGCAAGGCAGAGCCCCAGAGTCTGGCTTGCAAAAGCGAAGGGGCCGGATGGAGTGTGTTCTGACAGCCAGTGGGACTTAACATCTGGAATTTTATAAGTCAACAGCTCTGCTTGGAGACGGGAGGGCTAAAGGACAACAGGAGGAAGAGTTGTTGAACCCCGGAGGACAGAACTCAGCTTGGTGGGAAACAAGGGCGCTGGGAAGCGCCATCTCCCTCGCCCATCCCCCAGCCAAAATCCCAAAGGGAATCAGTTCCCGTCACAAACTTGCTTGCACCGGGCAAACACCCAACGCTGTGCTTCTGCGGATCCATCCCTCCAATGGGTCTGCCTCCCTCCCGGTGCCACAGGACCCCTCCCGAAGCGGACCACTGAAGGCAAAGCGAGCTATGCCCGCCCCTCCTGCCCCTATGCACCTTGCGGATCCACCCCGGCTAATAGGCCAGATCCCATAGAAGCAGCACCACAAGCCTGGCAGTGTGCAAGTAGCCCAGACAGGGGCCACACCACTCCACAGTGAGTCCTGCCCCTGGGAGAGAAGATAAGGTACACACCAGTCTGACTGTGGCCCCATCGGTGGGCTGGGGGCAGACATCAGGTCTGACTGCACCTGCCCACCAACACAAGTTACTCCAGACAACACAGTGGAAGAGCCCTGCAGTTCCCCGCCACTCCAGGGACTATCCAAAATGACAAAACAGAAGAATTCCCCTCAAAAGAAACTCCAGGAAGTAGGACAGCTAACGAACTGATCAAAAATGATTTAAGCAATATAGCAGAAAATGAATTTAAAATAATAGTCATAAAATTAATTGCTGGGCTTGAAAAAAGTATAGAGGACAGCAGAGAATCTATTACTATGGAGATCAAGGGACTAAGAAACAGGAGGAGCTAAAAATGCTCTAAATGAGCTGCAAAATAAAATGGGAGGCGACCACAGCTCGGATTGAAGAGGCAGAGGAGAGAAATAGGTGAATTAGAAGATAAAATTATGGAAAAAGATGAAGCTGAGAAAAAGAGAGATAAAAGATTCCAGGAGTATGAGGGGAGACTTAGAGAACTAAGTGACATAATTAAACGAAATAATATATGCATAATTGGGATTCCAGAGGAGGAAGAGAGAGGGAAATGTGCTGAAGGTGTACTTGAAGAAATCATAGGTGAGAACTTCCCTGAACTGGGGAAGGAAAAAGACATTGAAATCCAAGAGGCACAGAGAACTCCCTTCAGACATAACTTGAATCGATCTTCTGCATAACATATCAGAGTGAAACTGGCAAAATACAAGGATAAAGAGAAAATTCTGAAAGCAGCTAGGGATAAACGTGCTCTAACATATAAAGGGAGACCGATAAGACTCGTGACAGATCTGTCTACTGAAACTTGGCAGGCCAGAAAGGAATGGCAGGAAATCTTCAATGTGCTGAACAGAAAAAAAAAATGCAGCCGAGAATCCTTTATTCAGCAAGTCTGTCATTTAGAATAGAAGGAGAGATAAAGGTCTTCCCAAAACAAACACAAACTGAAGGAATTCGTCACCACTAAACCAGCCCTACAAGAGATCCTAAGGGGGATCCTGTGAGACAAAATACCAGAGACATCGCTACAAGCACAAAACCTACAGACATCACAATGACTCCAAACCCATATCTTTCTATAACACTGAAAGTAAATGGATAAATGCACCAACCAAAAGAAAAAGGTTATCAGAATGGATAAAAAAAACAAGGCCCGTCTATTTGCTGTCTACAAGAGACTCATTTTAGACCTAAGGACACATTCAGATTGAGAGTGAGTGGATGGAGGACTATCTATCATGCTACTGGAAATCAAAAGAAAGCTGGAGTAGCCATACTTATATCGGACAAACTAGACTTTAAATTAAAGGCTGTAACAAGAGATGAAGAAGGGCATTATATAATAATTACAGGGTCTATCCATCAGGAAGAGCTAATAATTATAAATGTCTATGTGCTGAATATGGGAGCTCCCAAATATATAAAACAATTAATCACAAATATAAGCAACCTTATTGATAAGAATGTAGTAATTGCAGGGGACTTTAATACTCCAGTTACACAACATTGGACAGATCATCTAGACAAAGGATCAATAAAGAAACAAGGGCCCTGAATGATACATTGGATCAGATGGACTTGACAGATATATTTAGAACTCTGCATCCGAAAGCAACAGAATATACTTTCTTCTCGAGTGCACATGGAACATTCTCCAAGATAGATCACTTACTGGGTCACAAAACAGCCCTTCATAAGTATACAAGAATGGAGATCATACCATGCATACTTTCAGACCACAACGCGATGAAGCTTGAAATCAACCACAGGAAAAAGTCTGGAAAACCTCCAAAAGCATGCAGGTTAAATAACACCCTACTAAAGAACGAATGGGTCAACCAGACAACTAGAGAAGAAATTAAAAAATATATGGAAACAAACGAAAATGAAAATACAACAATCCAAACGCTTTGGGATGCAGCGAAGGCAGTCCTGAGAGGAAAATACATTGCAATCCAGGCCCATCTCAAGAAACAAGAAAAATCCCAAATACAGAATCTAACAGCACACCTAAAGGAAACAGAAGCAGAACAGCAAAGACACCCCAAACCCAGCAGAAGAAGAGAAATAATAAAGATCAGAGCAGAAATGAACAACATAGAATCTAAAAAAACTGTAGAGCAGATCAATGAAACCAAGAGTTGGTTTTTTGAAAAAATAAACAAAATTGATAAACCTCTAGCCAGGCTTCTCAAAAAGAACAGGGAGATGACCCAAATAGATAAAATCATGAATGAAAATGGAATTATTACAACCAATCCCTCAGAAATACAAGCAATTATCAGGGAATACTATGAAAACTTATATGCCAACAAACTGGACAACCTGGAAGAAATGGACAAATTCCTAAACACCCACACACTTCCAAAACTCAAACAGGAAGAAACAGAAAGCTTGAACAGACCCATAAACAGTGAAGAAATGCAATCAGTTATCAAAACACTCCCCAACAAATAAGAGTCCAGGACCAGATGGCTTCCCTGGGGAATTCTACCAGACATTGAAAGCAGAGATAATACCTATCTTTCTCAAGCTGTTCCAAAAATAGAAAGGGAAGGAAAACTTCCAGACTCATTCTATAAAGCCAGCATTACTTTGATTCCTAAACCAGACAGAGACCCAGTAAAAAAAGAGAACTACAGGCCAATATCCCTGATGAATATGGATGCAAAAATTCTCAATAAGATACTAGCAAATTGAATTCAACAGCTTATAAAAAGAATTATTCACCATGATCAAGTGGGATTCATTCCTGGGCTGCAGGGCTGGTTCAACATTCACAAATCAATCAACGTGATACATCACATTAAGAAGAGAAAGAAAAGAAAAGAAAAGAAAAGAAAAGAAAAGAAAAGAAAAGAAAAGAAAAGAAAAGAAAAAAGAGAAGAACCATATGATCCTGTCAATCGATGCAGAAAAAGCATCTGACAAAATTCAGCATCTTTTGTAATAAAAACCCTCGAGAAAGTCGGGGTAGAAGGAACGTACTTAAACATCATAAAAGCCATTTATGAAAAGCCCATAGCTAATATCATCCTCAATGGGGAAAACTGAGAGCTTTTTCCCTCAGATCAGGAACACGACAGGGATGTCCACTCTCACCCCTGCTGTTTAACATAGTGTTGGAAGTGCTAGCATCAGCAATCAGACAACAAGAGGAAATCAAATGCATCAAAATTGGCAAAGATGAAGTCAAGCTTTCACTTTTTGCAGATGACATGATATTATACATGGAAAATCTGACAGACTCCACAAAAGGTCTGCTAGAACTGATACATGAATTCAGCAAAGTCGCAGGGTACAAAATCAATGTACAGAAATCAATTGCATTCTTATACACTAATAATGAAGCAACAGAAAGACAAATAAAGAAACTGATCCCATTCACAATTGCACCAAGAAGTATAAAATACTTGGGAATAAACCTAACCAAAGATATAAAAGACCTGTATGCTGTAAACTATAGAAAGGTTATGAAGGAAATTGAAGAAGATATAAAGAAATGGAAAAACATTCCGTGGTCATGGACTGGAAGAATAAATATTATTAAAATGTCAATACTACCCAAAGCTATCTATACATGCAATGCAATCCCAATAAAATTGCACCAGTATTCTTCTTGAAGCTAGAACAAGCAATCCTAAAATTTGTATGGAACCACAGAAGTCCCCGAATAGCCAAAATAATTTTGAAGAAGACTAAAGCAGGAGGCATCACAATCCCAGACTTTAGCCTCTACTACAAAGCTGTAATCATCAAGACAGCATGGTTTTGGCACAAAAACAGACACATAGACCAATGGAATAGAATAGAAACCCCAGAACTAGACCCACAAAAGTATGGCCAACTAATCTTTGACACAGCAGGAAAGAATATCCAATGGAAAACAGACAGTCTGTTTAACAAATGGTGCTGGGAGAACTGGACAGCAACATGCAGAAGGATGAAACTAGACTACTTTCTTACACCATTCACAAAAATAAACTCAAAATGGATAAAGGACCTGAATGTGAGACAGGAAACCATCAAAACCCTAGAGGAGAAAGCAGGAAAAGACCTCTCTGACCTCAGCCACAGCAATTTCTTACTTGACACATCCCCAAAGGCAAGGGAATTAAAAGCAAAAATGAACTATTGGGACCTCATCAAGATAAAAAGCTTCTGCACAGCAAAGGAAACAATCAACAAAACTAAAAGGCAACTGACAGAATGGGAAAAGATATTTGCAAATGACATATCGGACAAAGGGCTAGTATCCAAAATCTATAAAGAGCTCACCAAACTGCACACCCGAAAAACACATAATCCAGTGAAGAAATGGGCAGAAAACATGAATAGACACTTGTCTAAAGAAGACCTCCAGGTGGCCAAGAGGCACATGAAAAGATGCTCAACATCGCTCATCAGGGAAATAAATCAAAACCACACTCAGATATCACCTCACGCCAGTCAGAGTGGCCAAAATGAACAAATCAGGAGACTATAGATGCTGGAGAGGATGTGGAGAAATGGGAACCCTCTTGCACTGTTGGTGGGAATGCAAACTGGTGCAGCCACTCTGGAGAACAGTGTGGAGGTTCCTCAAAAAATTAAAAATAGACCTACCTTACAACCCAGCAGTAGCACTGCTAGGAATTTACCCAAGGGATACAGGAGTACGGATGCATAGGGGCACTTGTACCCCAATGTTTAAACAGCACTCTCAACAATAGCCAAATTATGGAAAGAGCCTAAATGTTCATCAACTGATGAATGGATAAAGAAATTGTGGTGTATATACACAATGGAGTACTACGTGGCAATGAGAAAGAATGAAATATGGCCCTTTGTAGCAACGTGGATGGAAGTGGAGAGTGTTATGTTAAGTGAAATAAGCCATACAGAGAAAGACAGATTCCATATGTTTCCACTCCTTGTGGATCCTGAGAAACTTAACAGAAGACTATGGGGGAGGGGAAGGAAAAAAAATGGTTAGAGAGGGAGGGAGGCAAAACATAAGAGACTCCTAAAAACTGAAAACAAACTGAGGGTTGATTGGGGGTGGGAGGGAGGGGTAGGTGGGTGATGGGTATTGAGGAGGTCACCTGTTGGGATGAGCACTGGGTGTTGTATGGAAACCAATTTGACAAAAATTTCATATTAAAAAAATAAAATAAAATAACAAATGAATAAACAAAATAACAACAACAACAAAAAAGCCCTATAAGTACAGAGAACAAACTCATGGTTGCTGGAGGGTAAGGGGTGTGGGGGATGGATAAAATGGGTGAAGGGAATTTGGGATACAAGTTTCTAGTTTTGGAATAAATAAGTCACAAGTGTAAAAGGCATACCATAAAGAATATAGTCAATGATATTGTAGTAGTGTTGTACGGTGACAGATAGTAGCTACACTTTTGGTGAGCATACCATTATGTATAAACACGTCCAATCACTACGTTGTACACCTGAAACTACCGTAACATTGTGTGCTACCTATACTCAAAAAAAAAAAAAATGTTTTAAAAAGTTAATCAAGAAATTCTAGGAAATAGTACTATTATTTGACTTATGCAGAGTACAGTAACAAAAAAAAAAAAACCCTCATCATTTAATCCGGAGAGTAATCATATCTACACATTTTGATCTCACTAGAAATATTTTTATTTACAAAAATAAACTCAAAATGAATGAAGGACCTGAATGTGAGACAGGAAACCATCAAAACCCTAGAGGAGAAAGCAGGAAAAAAACTCTCTGACTTCAGCCGCAGCAATTTCTTACTCGACACATCTCCAAGGCAAGGGAATTAAAAGCAAAAATGTACTATTGGGACCTCATCAAGATAAAAAGCTTCTGCATTGCAAAGGAAACAATCAACAAAACTAAAAGGCAACCAACAGAATGGGAAAAGATATTTGCAAATGATATACTGAATAAAAGGCTTGTAACCAAAATCTATAAAGAACTCACCAAACTCCACACCTAAAAAACAAATAATCCAGTGAAGAAATGGGCAGAAGACACAAATAGACACTTTTTTAAAGAAGACATCTAGATGGCCAACAGGCACATCCAAAGATGCTCAACGTCACTCCTCATCAGGGAAATACAAATCAAAACCACACTGAGATAGCACCTCATGCCAGTCAGAGTGGCTAAAATGGACAAATCAGGACACTATAGATGCTGGAGAGGATGTGGAGAAATGGGAACCCTCTTACACTGTTGGTGGGAATGTAAACTGAAACAGCCGCTGTGGAAAACAGTGTGGAGGTTCCTCAAAAAATTAAAAACAGATCTACCCTATGACTCAGCAATGACACTGCTAGGAATTTACCCAAGGGATACAGGAGTGCTGATCCATGGGGGAACTTGTACCCCAATGTTTACAGCAGCACCTTCAACAATATCCAAATTATGGAAACAGCCTAAATGTCCATCAACTGATGAATGGATAAAGAAGATGTGGTTTATATATACAATGGAATACTACTTGGCAATGAGAAAGAATGAAATCTGGCCATTTAGCAATGTGGATGGAACTGGAAAGTGTTATGCAAAGTGAAATAAGTCATACAGAGAAAGACAGATACCATATGTTTTCACTCTTATGTGGATCCTGAGAAACTTAACAGAAGACTATGGGGGAGGGGAAGGGGGGAAAAAAGTTAGAGAGGGAGGGAGGCAAACCATAAGAGACTCTTAAAAACAGAATAAAGTGAGGGTTGATGGGGAGTGGGAAGGAGGGGAAAGTGGGTGATGGGCATTGAGGAGGGCACCTGTTGGGATGAGCACTGGGTGTTGTATGGAAACCAATTTGACAGTAAGTTTTATATATATATAAAAGAAATATATATATATTTTATATATGTGTGTGTGTATATGTGTGTGTGTGTGTATATATATATATATATATATATACACACACACATATATATATATATAACAGAGAAAGCTGAAAAGTGATCTCTCAGAGATCCTTTTCACATAAAAATATAATAGCTATGTTTCCATAAAACAATGGAGAGATGAAAACATTTCCAAAGACACATAATTTAGAGATCCTCTATTATTCCTCTTGCTTTCAACTGAATTTCTCTATTCTACCACTAACCTTTACCTTATTTCATTTTGTTTAAAAAAGAAATGGGGGTGCCTGGGTGGCTCAGTCCATTAAGCATCGAGTCTTGATTTTGGCTCAGGTCATGATCTCAAGGTTTGTGGGATTTGAGACCTGCATCGAGCTCTGTGCTGACAGCAGAGCCTGCTTGGGATTCTCTCTCTCTCTCTCTCTCTCTCTCTCTCTCTCTGTTCTCTCTCTCTCTCTCACTTTCAAAATAAATAAACATTAAAAAAGATCTGAACATACATTCTCCAATTTATTTTTACTACAAATTCTTATTTAAGTATTCTGAAGCTTAAGTCTCACCTCTGTCACTTCATAGCTGTGAGACTTTGGGGAAGCTCCTTAAACTTTCTTTTTTATTTTAAGCTTATTTATTTATTTTGAGAGAGAGAAAGAGAAAGAAAGAAAGAGAGCAAATGAGTGCGTCCAAGTGGGGGAGGGGCAGAGAGAGTGGGAGAGAGAGAGAATCCTAAACAGGCTCCTCGCTCAGACACAACCTGATGCAGGGCTCAATCTCATGACTGTGAGATCATGCTCTGAGCCAAAGTTAAGAGTCAGATGCTTAACCAACTGAGCCACCCAGGCGCCTAGCACCTTAAACTTTCTAGCATCAGTTTACTTTTTTGTATAATGGGTATAATAATAGTACTTACCTCACAGTATGTGTGGCACATAGAATAATTGTAAAATTAATCTCCTTTTAGAAATATCTTCATGGGGGTTGTATGAAATTCCTCCCTTCTCAGCCCTCTTCTTTGTCTCAGCTGTTTTGTTTTATTTTATTTACAGGGAAAATAGAAGCTGGGGCACCTGAGTGGCTCAGTCCATTAAGCATCTGACTTTGTGAGTTCAAGCCCTGCGTCGGGCTCTGTACTGACAGCTCAGACCCTGGAGCCTACTTCGGATTCTGTTTCCTTTTCTCTGCCCCTCCCCTGCTTACGGTCTGTCTGTCTCTCTCTCTCTGTCTCTCAAAAATAAACAAACATTAAAAAAAGAAGAAGAAAATAGAAGCAGACAAGAACTTTCATATGCTCTTATCTCATCTGCCACTTATGACCTTCATTTGTACTCATATTCTGTCTTCCTATTTAAGCTAATGCCTCCATTTATGCATCCTCTCTCATCTATCCAATGATATCATTCTACCAAATGTCTCTTCCTTTCCCTGAGTCCATTTTTGCTTATTAGATCATTTTTACCAGCATACAGAAAGTTATTTCCCCATTAATTAAAACAAACAACAACAAAAAACCAAAGCACCTTCTCTTGACTGCAACTTGTCCTTCCAGCTACTGCCCTATTTATCTGCTCCACTTTATGATAAAACTTCCTCTCCCCTAATTCTCTTGAACAGACTTCTATGACTTTTACCCACTACTTTACCAACACAGCTCATCAAGGTCATCAATGATTTCCATGTTGCCAAATTCAAAATTAATTCTCAGGCCTCATCTTTTTCAATCTATCACAAGCAGCCCTCCTTTTTGAAATTATTTTCTTTACCTGGCTTCCAAGACACCCCGCTTTCTCTTGGTTATCCTACCTTACTGAACATTCCTTCTCAGTCTCTTCTGCTGAGTCCTATTCCTCTCCACCATCTCTAAATGTTGGAATGCCCCAGGGCCCAGTCTTTTTCTCTATGCTCACATTCTAGGTGATTTCTACCAGTCTCATAGCTTAAATATAATCTATATCCTGACAACCCTAAATTTATGCCTCCAGTCTGGTTTATTCCCTTGAACAGGGACTCATACACTAAACTGTCTACTCAATTAAGCCCAATTAGATGTCTAAAAATCATATCAAACTTCACATGTTGAAATCCAAACTCTTGAATCCCTGCCCTGCAAACCTGCTACTCCTTTAGTTTCCCTTATCTAAATTAATGGCAATTCCATTATTCCAGTTTAGACCAAAAATAGAACATCATCTTTTTACTCTTCCTCTTTTTTTTTTTGACACTTTATATCCAATGTTAAGAAAATTCTACCTATCCTACTTTCAAGATACATCCAGAATCCAACCACCCCTTGCCATCTGAATAGCTGTTAAGGAGAATCATGAAAAACAGGTGACCACCAATTGACCCATGAATTGGACCCAGGCACTCAAAGGCTTCTCATTCCTTCCCCCACCCTTGGAATGCAGGTTCTACTTGCCTTTCCTGCCCCCCAGAGACTGCTCCAAGAACACAGCCTTGAGATAGTGATGTGATGTTGAAAATACCTACACGATATATATGTGATTGCATCTAAGTAAGGCCTCCTTATATGAACTTTTAAGATCTGGTGGGCAGGTGCAGAGATCCATTTGTCTTGCTGCTGCTCAAGAAAAGCCTTATCAAATGTAATTTCCTTTTACTTACTCAACCTGCCACCTACGCACCTGGAGTGGCCTGTTTCTTCCTTTGGTCTCTCCCTGCCCTCTGAATACAGACACCAGTTTCAGATTACACCAGGGAAACTCCTTAAGAGGGTTACAGACTAGTAACCACTATCCTGTTCCAAGCCATCATCGTTTTTGTTTTTGTTTTTGCCTGGATTATTGCTTTTTGTAACTGATTTCCCTGTCATCCCACTACACTAATCTTAGCATGACAGGTAGTGTGAGTGCTTTAAAACATAAGTCAGATCAGGTCCTTCCTCTGCTTAAAACCATTCAATGGTGTCTTATTTCAGAGTAAAAACAAAAGTCCATTAAGACTTACATGATCTGGATACTGTTCCCTATACTTCTCTGATATCTTGACTCTTAGCCTTTTAATCCTCACTCACTCAGCTCTGGATACACCTGTGAACCTTTGCATTTCTTCTACATGCCAAATATGAGGCCAACCTTAGGGCTTCTGCATCTTCTTTTCCTTCAGATATCCATGTGGCTCTCTTCCTCATTTATTTCAGGTCTCTGAATATCAACTCATCAGGGAAGCTTTCCCTGACACCCTACAAAAGAGCAATCATCATCTCATCCAAACCAGGCATTTCCTATTCTCCTTACCGTAATTTAATTTTCTTCATAGTACATATCACTAACTGACATTTTGAGCTTGTCTGTTTCTTCCGAGAATGTACACCACAGATGAAGTCAGAAATCAATAATAGAAGGAAAACTGGAAAATCCGCAAATTTGTGGAAATTTAATAACACACTATTAAACAACTAATGGATTAAAGAAGAAATTATTTAAAAAACCCTGGAAAATACTTATACATAAATGGAAATGAAAACACAACATAGTAAAACGATGGGACACAGTGGGGAAAAAAAACAGTGCTAAGGGGGAAATTTAGAGCTATAAAGAAATGTTTACACTAAAAAACAAGAAACATCTCAAATCAACGACCTAACTTTATAATTTTAGAAATTCAAAAAAGAAAAACAAACTAAACCTAAAGCTAATGGAAGGAAGGAACTAAGATATCAGAGGTAAACAATATAGAGAATAGAACAACAATAGAGAAAAATCAATGAAACCAAAATTTCCTTCTTTTAAAAGATCAACAAAATTAACAAATCTTTATCTAGATCAACTTAGAAAAAAAAAAAAGAGAGAAGACTCAAATTAGGAAAATCAGAGATAAAAGTGGGGCCATTACAACCAATCCCATAAAAATAATAATTAGAATGTTATGAAAAATTGTATGCCACCAAATTGGATAATTTAGATGAAACAGACAAATTTCTAAAATCAAAAACCTACCAGGATTAAGTTACAAGGAAACAGAAAATCTGAATATGCCTATAACTATTAAAGGAGAATGAATCATTAATTCAAAAGTCTCTCAACACAGAAAAGTTTGGATCTAATGCACTCACTGGTGAAATCTACCAACATTTAAGAACTAATACCTTTCTTTTGCAAACTTTTCCCCCAAAAAACTGAAAAGTAAGAAAAACTTCCTAATTCATTCTTTGAGGCCAGCATGACGCTAATGCCAAAGCCTGACAAGGACACTACAAAAAAAACTAGACAAGTATCTCTTTTTTTTTCTTTTTTGTCACATTTTAATTCCAGTTAGTTAACAATTTAGTGTTATATTAGTTAAGATGTACAATATAGTGCTTCAACAATTCAATACTTCATCCTGGTGCCCATCACTACAAGTGCACTCCATAATCGCCATCACATTTTTAACCCATCCTCTACCCTCCTCCCATGTAGTAACCATCAATTTTTCTCTATAGTTGAGTCTGTTTCCTGGTCCATCTCTCTCTCTATATAGATGTAGATATATAGATATAGATAGATTTCTCCTTTGCTTATTTTGTTTCTTAAATTCCACATGAGTGAAATCATATGGTATTTGTCTTTTTCTGACAGTTTGATTAGCATTATACTCTCTAGCTCCATCCATGTTACTGCAAATGACAAGATTTCCTTCTTCTTTTATGGCTGAATAATATTCCATTGTATGTATGTATGTGTGTGTATATCTATATCTATATCTATATCTATATCTATATCTATATCTATATGCCACTTCTTCTTTATCCATTCATCAATTAGTGAACACCTGGGATGCTTCTGTATCTTTGCTACTGTAAATAATGTTGCTATAACATAGGGATGCCTGTATCACTTTGAATTAGTGTTCTTGTATCCTTTGGGTAAATACCCAGTAGTGCCATTGCTGGATCATCATTTTTAACTTTCTGAGGAGCTTCCATACTGTTTTCAACAGTACCT
This sequence comes from Lynx canadensis, assembly GCF_007474595.2. NCBI lineage: Eukaryota > Metazoa > Chordata > Mammalia > Carnivora > Felidae > Lynx > Lynx canadensis. The sequence goes on from NC_044315.2 coordinate 31,579,968, forward strand.
GCTCCCACTGACACTGTAAGAGGGTTTCCCTTTCTCTGCAACCTCGTCAACACCTGTTGTATCTTATGCTGTTGATTTTAGCCATTGTGACAGGTGTGGGGCAATATCTCATTGTAGTTTTGATTTGCATTTCCCTGAAGGTAAGGGATGATGAACATCTTTTCATATGTCTCTTTGCTATCTGGATGTCTTCTTTGGAGTAATGTCTGTTCATGTCTTCTGCCTACTGTTAACTGGGTTATTTGTTTTTTGGGTGTTGAGTTGTGTAAGTTCTTGAGTTGTATAAGTTCTTTATATATTTTGGATACTACCCCTTTATCAGATGTGTCATTTGCAAATATCTTCTCTTATTTAGTAGGTTGCCTTTTAGTTTTGTTGACTGTTTCCTTCCTTGTGCAGAAGCTTTTTATTTTGATGTTGTCCCAATAATTTATTTTTTCTTTTTAGGTTTTTTAATGTCCCAAACATTTATTTTTTCTTTTTGGGTCTTTTGATGTTGTTCCAATAATTTATTTTTTCTCTTTAGGTCCTTAATCCACTTTGAATTTAGTTTTGTGTATGGTGTAAGAAAGGAATACGGTTTCCTTCTTTTGCATGTTGCTGCCCAGTTTTCCCAATACCATTTGTTGAAGAGACTATCCTTTTCCCATTGGATATTCTTTCTTGCTTTATCAAAGATTACTTGACCATACAACTGTGGGTTCATTTCCATTTCAATACCATTCCATTGATCTATGTGTCTATTTTTGTGTCAGTACAATAAATACTGTTTTGATTACTACAGCTTTGTTAATATAACTTGAAGTCCAGAATTGTGATGCCTCCAGTTTTGTTTTCCTTTTTCAAGACTGTTTTGGCTATTCAGAATATTTTGTGGTTCCATGCAATTTTAGGGTTGCCTGTTCTAGGTCTGTAAAACATGTTATTGGTATTTTGATTGGGATTGCATTAAAGGCGTAAATTGCTTTTTGAAGTACAGACATTTTTTTTTTTTTTAAACGTTTTTTATTTATTTTTGGGACAGAGCGAGACAGAGCATGAACGGGGGAGGGGCAGAGAGAGAGGGAGACACAGAATCGGAAACAGGCTCCAGGCTCTGGGCCATCAGCCCAGAGCCCGACGCGGGGCTCGAACCCACGGACCGTGAGATCGTGACCTGGCTGAAGTCGGACGCTTAACCGACTGCACCACCCAGGCGCCCCTGAAGTACAGACATTTTAACAGTACTTGTTCTTCCAATCCTTGGGCATGGAATGTCTTTCCATTTCTTGGTGTCTTCAATTTCTTTCATCACTGTTTTATAGATTTCAGAGTACAGGTCTTTTACCTCTTTGGTTAGGTTTATTCCTGGGTATCTTATTATTTTTGGTGTAATTGTAAATGGGATTGATTCCTCAATTTCTCTTTCTGCTGCTTCATTACTGGTGTATAGAAATGCAACAGATTTCTGTATATTGATTTTGTATCCTGTGGCTTTACTAAATTTGTTTAGCAGTTCTAGTCATTTTTTTAGTGGAGTTTTTGGGCTTTCTATATATAGTATCATGTCATCTGCAAATAATGAATGTTTTACTTCTTCCTTGCCAGTTTAGATGCCTTTTATTTATTTTTGTTGTCTGAGACCGCTGTGGCTAGGACTTTCAGTACTATGTTGAATAAGTGGTGAGAATGGACATCCTTATCTTGTTTCTGACCTTAGGGAGAAAAATTTGTTGAAGGTTTTTTACCACGAATGATGTTGTATTTTGTCAAATGCTTTTTCTGCATCTACTGAAATGATCCTATGGTTCTTATCTTTTCTCTTATTGATGTGGTATATTACGTTGACTGGTTTGCAACTATTAAACTACCACTACAACCTAGGAATAAATCACATTTGTTTCTGGTGAATGATCTTCTTAATATACTGTTGAATTTGGTTTGTCAGTATCTGTTGAGGATTTTTGCATATATGTCAATCAGGGATATTGGCCTGTAGTTATCTTTTTTAGTGGTATGTCTATCTGGTTTTGTTATCAGGGTAATCCTGGCCTCATAGAATGAATTTGGAAGTTTTCCTTCCTTTTCTGTGCCCTGGAATAGTTTGAGTAAAACAGGTATTAATTCTTCCTTAAATATTTGGTAGAATTCACCTATGAAGTCATCTAGTCCTGGAGTATTTTTGTTGGAAATTTTTTGATTATTCATTCAATTTCTTTCCTGGTTATCAGCCTGTTCAAATCTTCTATATCCTCCTGTTTCAGTTTTGGTAGTTTATAGGTTTCTAGGAATTTATCCATTTCTTCTTGGTTGTCCAATTTGTTGGCATGCAGTTTTTCATAATATTTTCTTATAATTATTTGTACTTCTGTGATGTTGGCTGTTATTTCTCCTCTCTCATTTGTGATTTTATTTGAGTTCTTTCTGTTTTTTCCCTGATAAACCTGACTAGACTTCTATCAATTTTAATTGTTTGTTTGTTGTTCTTTTTCTCACTCCCTTAGATGTAAGGTTAGGTTGAGATTTTTCTTGCTTCTAATTGAGCCCTTTATTTCTGCTTTATTATTCCTTATCTCTGTATTAAGGGTCTCACTCATGTCTTCCACTCTCTTCTCAGGTCCACTGAGTATCCTTATGATCACTGCTTTAAATTCTCTATCAGGCATATTACTTATATCTGTTTGGCTTAGATCTCTGGCTGTGGCCTTGTCCTGTTCTTTCATCTGGGATAAGTATCTCTGTCTACTCATTTTGTCTGCCTCTCTGGGTCTGTTTCTCTGTGTTAAGAAAAGCAGCTATGTCTTCTGCTCTTGAAAGAAGTGACTTTATGAAGAGGAGGTTCTGGAGTGTCCTGAAGTGCAGTGTCCCCTATTCACCAGAACCTGGCACTTCAGGAGAATGTCCTATGTGTATTGCTTATGCCTTACTGTAATGTCCAAATCACTTTTCCTTTCAGAGCAGTCGTCTGCGCTGACCCTCTGCCTGTTGTGGGCTATGCTTACTCTGTGGTATTAGTGGGACTCAGGCCGACCAGCTCTAAGAGGGGAGAGCTCACCAGGGAACCTGGAAGTGGGAATCGGTGTTAGCGAAATTATATTGGGCCACTAGTCCTCTGCAGGATCTCTCAAAGCGCTATGGCTGTGGGGGATGTGAAGCTGGTCTGGGCGCAAGATGATGGCTGGGCATGGCCTGCAGCAGCAGATATGCACCTGGAGTCTGGGCAGGGTACCTATGCAACTTTAACAAAACTTGCCCTGAGTGCTGGTATCTGTGCAGCTTTGTCTCCTATAGCTGGTTCTATGTTTATCCTGAGGGTCAGGGAGGAAAATGGTGCCTGCCAGCTTCCTCATTTTGAAAAAAGTTCACCAAGTCTAAAATCAGTATGAACAGATCTGTTTCCTGTTTGCCCCTGGCGTTGTGTAAACTGCTGTTTTTATGTTGCCTCTCTGCACAGGCTGTTATCTCTTTAAAGGCAGGAACCCAGCAGCTATCACTTACCCTCCTGGCTCACCCAGTGCTTAGTCAGCAGACTTTTAAAGCTCCAGGCTCCAATTCCCACTGGTTTTACAAACTCATGGAATTCAGCCCCTCTGGTTTTTAAAGCCAAACATTATGGGGATTAGTCTTCCCCATTGTGAACTCCCTGGCAGAAGTACCTGTTTCTTCACCCTCTCTGTGTACACAGCCCTTTCCCTCCTGCTGGCAGCCTCCCTCCACATTTTGGCAGCCTCCCTCTACATTTTGGACTTCCCTAAACTTTCAGATGCAGCTTCTTCTCTATATTTAGTTGTGGAGTTTGGTCTGCCAGTCTTCAGATTGCTCTCTGATTTATTGACTTGGGTGGATGATATCTAGCTGTAAACATGGGATGGTGTGAGCTCAGGATCCTCCTACTCTGCCATTGTTCCCATGCTCCCCCAGACCAGTATCTCTTATAAACACTGATGCAGAAATCCTCAACAAAACATAAGCAAATGGAATTCTGCAGCATACTGAAAGGACCTGAACAAATGGGATTTATTGCTAGAATGCAAGGATAGTTCAACATATGAAAACTGATTAATGTAACATACCACATTGACACAAGAAAGCAAAGAAACCACATGATCATCTCAATCATTGCAGAAAAAGCATTTGACAAAATTCATCATTCTTTCATGATAGAAACACTCAACAAATAGAAGGAAGCTATCTCAATATAAGAAAAGCCATAAGGAAAACCCATAGTGAACATTACACTCAATGATGAAAGACTGAAATCTTTTCCTTCTAAGTTTGGGTAGAAGGCAAAGATACTCACTTTTGCTACTTCTATTCAACACAGGACTAGAAGTTCTAGACCAAGGGGTGCCTGGGTGGTTGAGTGTCCGACTTTAGCGCAGGTCATGATCTCACGGCTTGTGAGTTTGAGCCCTGCATTGGGCTCTGTGCTGAGAGCCCAGAGCCTGGAGCCTGCTTCCGATTCTGTGTCTCCCTCTCTCTCTGCCTTTAACCCACTCGCATTCTGTCTCTGTCTCTCTCAAAAATAATAAACAAACATTAAAAAAAAAAAAAAAGAAGTTCTAGACCAAGCATTACGCAGGAAAAAGAAAAGGCATCCAAATTGAAAAGAATAATCTTTTCACAAACAACATGATCTTACATGTAGCAAACCCTACAATTCCATTTTTAATAGCATAAAAAAGAATAAAACACTTAGGAATTAATCAAGGATGTGAGAGACCTGTACAATGAAAAGTACAAAACACTGGAGAGAGAGATTAAAGATGACATAAATAAATGGAAACACATCCATGTTTATGGATTAGAAGACTTAATATTTTTAAGATGTCAATACTACCCAATGGGCTCTACAGATTCAAGGCAATCCCTATCAAAATCCCAATTATATTTGTTACAGAAATAGAAAAACCTATTCTAAAACTCGTATGGCATCTCAAGGGACTTGAGCCAAAACAACCTTGAAAAATAAAAACAAAGTTGGAGTGCTCACACTTCCTGGTTTCAAAACTTACTACTAAACTTACTAATAATTTCTTGGGAATTACACCAAAGGCAGAGGCAACAACAAAAAAAGACAAACTGGACCTCATGAAAAACTTCAAAAATTGCTCATCAAAGGCACTATCAACAAAACAGAAAGACAACACACAGAATGGAGGGAAACATTTGCAAATCATATACCCAATAAGGGATTAATAGCCAGAATATACAAGGAATTCCTAAAAATCAACATAAATCAACAAGCAGATTCAAAAATGGGCAAAAAACTTAAATAGCCATTTCTCCAAAGATATGTAAGTAACCAATAAGCACATGAAAAGACACCCATTTTATTTCAATATTATTAATCATTAGGTAAATACAAATCAAAAGTACAAAAATATACCACCTAGTGCTCATTAGAATGGTTACTAGTAAAAAAAACCAAAAAAAACCAAAAAAACCAAAAAAACAAAAAAAAACCCCAGAAAATAACAAATGTTGGTGAGGATGTGGAGAAATTGGGATCCTTGTGCATTGTTGGTGGGAATGGAAAACTGTACAGTCACTTGGAAAAGAGTATGGTGGTTCCTTAAGAAATTAAAAATAAAACTACCCTACAACCCAGCACTGCACTACTGGGTATTTATCCAAAGGATATGAAAATGTTGATTCAAAGGGGCACACGCACCCCAAAGTTTATAGCAGTGCTATCAACGACAGCCAAATTATGGACAGAGCCCAAATACAAATGTCCATCAACTAATAAATGTATAAAGAAGATGTGTGTGTGTGTGTGTGTGTGTATGTGTGTGTGTGTGTGTGGTGGAATATTACTCAGTGATCAAAAAGAATGAAATCTTGCCATTTGCAACAACATGGATGGAACTAGAGTGTATTATGCTAAATCCACTGAATATGCTGAAATAAGTCAGTCGGAGAAAGATAAATATCATATGATTTCATTCTTATGTGGAATTTAAGAAACAAACAAGATCAACATAGGGGAAGGGAAAGAAAAATGAAATACAGTAAAAACAGAGAGGGAGGCAGACCATAAGAGACTCTTAAATACAAAGAACAAACTGAGGGTTCATGGAGGAGCCATGGGTGGGGGATGGGCATTAAGGAGGGCACTTGTTGCGATGAGCACTGGGTGATATATATGTAATTGATGAATCACTGGGTTGTACTCCTGAAACCAATACTACACTTTATGTTAACTACTTGAATTTAAATAAACAAATAAATAAAAACAAAACAAAACAAATAAAATAAAATAAAAATAGAATTACCATATGATCCAGCAATTCCACTTCTAAGTATATACCCAAAAGAAGTGAAAGCAGTATCTTGAAGAGATATTTGTGCACCCATGTTCTTAGCAACATTATTCATAATAGCTAAAACATGAAAACCACCCAAGCATCAGCACTGACAGATAAATAAGCAAAATGGTATACACACACAATGAAATACTGAGCCTTAAAAAGGAAGGAAATTCTGACATATGCTACAACGTGAATGAACCTCGACAATATTATACTAAGTGAAAGAAGATAGTCACAAAAACACAAAAATATAAATGCTGTACATTACATGAGGTACTTAAGAGCAGTCAAATCATATAGACAAAGTAGAATGGTGGTTGTGAGGGGTGGGTGGAAAGGAAAATGGGGAGTTATTTAATAGGTACAGTTTCATTTTTACAAGATAGTAGGGTTCTGTTTAAACAGCACTACTTTTTCAGGGCTTAGAAGTGCCTTGCACACAGCAGGCACTCAAAAATAATTGTTGAATTATAAATCAATGGAAAAATACCAAATGATTCCAGAACATCTTCCCATAATCACAAGTTAAGAGCCCTAAAATAAGTAAAACGTTATAAAGCTCAAAGTACCTGTTTCTTTGAAAAGCTTTCATCAACTTTGGTTCCCATGGCAGCAACTCATTTAAAAGACGTATCAATGTACCATGCAATTCTTTTACAGCTTGCCTCCGATGATACCATTTGCCCTAAAAACACAATATTAAAGTAAATCCTTTAGATTTAATCTAAAAGTAAATGTCAAGCCTTATTTTCTGAGTAAAACACAAAACAAAACACCAATACTCATCAAATGAGTGTATCTTTTTTAGAAGGTTGCAGAAAGGAAAAATATTCTGTAATAAATTTATAATATTTTAAAGATTCTCAATTCTACTAGAGAAATCTAAAACCTATTTAATCAAACAAGGAGACAAAATTTTTTTTTAAGTTTTTAATTGGGTCAACTGTAAATATTTTAATAAGTCATTTCTAAATACATGTAAAAATACAAACATTCATAAAAATTCACTAAATATGTAAATGGTATGGTTCACTTCTGTAAAGTTTTTGTAATTATCCCAAAGAGTGGGAAAAAAGAGAAAAAAGTCAGGATTGTTATATTCAAGCACAGTCTTAACAAACTTCCTTAGGAAGTTTTACAATTATTTTTACTTAAAAATATTTCCAGCACAGACAAACAGATAAGTGGTCATAATTTTCAACACTATAATGCTACAGCTACACTGAGTTAATAATTACTGACACCCCCTCTCCATTTGTTAAGTATTATCCAAAGTATTTAACTCATATATCTATCTCTATTTCTATCTATCTGTATCTCTATCTAGAAGGGGAAAAGGAGGGAGGGAAAAGGAGGAGGAAAGTGAGGAAGAGAAGGAGGGGAAAGAATGGAGGGGTTGAATGACCATGAGAGTACACATGTACTTTAGTGTCATGAAAACCTTTCTAATGTACGTGCCTTTTTAGTCTCACTTAACAAATGAAACTAAGGCCGAGAGATTAAATGACTTGTTTATGGTCCTATGACTTGAATCCAGATCTACCTTATGTTGAAGTACAAGTTCTTAGAACTACATCACTCTACTCTATCTACTACATCACTCTACTCTACATGTCTACTCTTTAAAGCTGTATTGCATAAATTCAATGACATAGGTTATAAAAACCATTAGTAAAGATACACTTCACCAGTACCCATAAAATTATTCAAATACCATAGGAACAATAAGGTTACAGAAGTTATATCGTTAGGTAGTCAACTCCTCCCTTTTCCACAATGTTAGTGTATACCTATCACCATCACCATCTTCATCATCATCATCATCATCATCACTACCATCTTCATCATTTGCTGCTCTATAACCATGTGGTATTTCTTTTTTTTGTTGAGATATAATTCATATACCATACAGACCACTCATTTTTTTCTTTTGTAACAAAAAATACACAACTATATATATTGTGGATCACAATTAACATGCAAAAATTAGACTTCATCTCATAGCAACTATTGAGTTAATTTACCACATAGGTAGAACACTACGGCAGAAAAATAACCACATCCTAAAGCAAAATGTATTCTGAATCTGTGCATAAATTTCCCAATTTTATATATATATATAACCGTCAACATTTCAGCCACTTACTGAAATGTGAAATTTATCTATGTATGTGAAATTTTAGTCACAAACATAAATGATGAATAGTGTAGTTCCTACTCCAACAGAATATTTATGCATGTAGAAATAAACAAGTACATTTTTGCTTCTGAGGTTTTTATACCTTGGAAGGGAACTGTTTATTAGAAAAGTAGGAAGATTTGGGATTATATGTGTGCACATAATGAGTATGGAACCTAGGCTCAATGATTAACCCTTATCTTTTTAATGACATGACAAATCAGACTACTGTGAAAAAATTTCAAGGAAAGTAATTATTTCATATATCGTTTATATATTATATCAATCATTATTATATCAATTGTATCAATCATTTATATGATATATTATATCAATTATATTTCATATAATAAACTAGACAGACTTTTCTTCTTGTCAAATGCTTTCTCAAAGGACTCAACAGTAAGTTATATCTCAAAAGTTTATTTTCTCAAAAAAAAAAAAGGGGGTTAGAAGATAGTATAAAGTGCTTATTCTAACCCATGAAAACAAAACTGTTAAGCAATAAACAATACTTTTATTTAGGGAGAGGTAAATGAGGAAGATGAAAAGGCAGATGACAGACAGTCACCCTAAATCCTTTGTGGAATGAGGTAGTACTCTCAGTTAAAAAAAAAAAAAAAAGGTAGAGATTCTTTTTTTTTTTTTTTTTCTTTAACAGGGCATACAACAGCATTATTTCTCAACTTTTTAACTACTACTTGGCTCAAAAATGAAATGGTAAGAATAGAAGCAGAAAGACGAAAGGCATGAGTAATGAAGGGAGACTATCATCTTTGTGGTATACTTAATTGGAAAAGTGTTAAAAGACTAGAGAGCACCAGGCATTCTCTTTCTTTCAATTTTTCTTTATAATTCAATTTCTTTATAATTTTTATTTATTTTTGAGAGAGAGAGAGAGAGAGAGAGACAGAGAGAGAGACAGAGAGGGAGACACAGAATCTGAAGCAGGCTCCAGGCTCTGAGCTGTCAGCACAGAGCCCGGCGTGGGGCTCAAACTTAGGAATCACGAGATCATTACCTGAGCTAAAATCAGACATTTAACTGACTGAGCCACCCAGGCACCCCGAGAGCACCAGGCATTCTGAAGTTTTTGTAACTGAGGGTTATATGGGGGAAGAATGGCAGATGCAGAATGAACCTGGGTAGTATGGCTTCTATCTGGATTAGTGTAGTGGTGATGGTGTGGGGAATGTAGAAGGACGAGCAGTATTGTGGGACCTTGAGACTAGGTAGGTGAGGCAAAGGAACAGGAGTCTGTGTAGCTGAATGTCATTATTTTAAGACACTTGTCAGCTGTGTTTGTGTCTCTATTAAATTATAGCATTAATTTTTGTAGAAAAGACATTAAAAAAGATTAGGAGAATTTTATCTTTTGATTTTGATTACTAAATTTTAATTAATCTAATGTCCAGAAAATATATTACTGAACTATCCAACTATATATACAGAGAAGGGATCATAAATATTAATCAGAGAATAGAATTCTAACTTTCATATAATTCTGTCTTATCTGCTGACCTGTTTGAAAATGCCTATAGCTTTCTAACTTTATATATGTTTTTTGGCCTTCTTCCCCTTTTTTAATATTGTATATTCTCAACTTGGGGTGGTGATGGTATGGTATTTCATTATTTAAAAATGCATATTTAATTATTATATATTTGGAAAACAAAAAGTCTATTATTCTCATAAAAGAAATTATAGAAAGAGTGATAAAAACTAGAAGATACATGTAAAGAATACAATGACCTCAATAAAGGATATCACTATATCCTGTCATGGGGTATGTGTGTCCACAGTTTTTATGTTTACCAAAAGGGGATACACATTTAAAAAAGTTCAGAATCACTGCACTGGGACTGGTATTTTAGGTAAGGTGATTTAACCACTTGACAGTAAAAAAGAAACTCACACTGCCTGTTTCATTTACCATCTTCTTTGGTCAACAGAAACCAAATGGAATTAATATAACGTGTCCCCTCCTACCTAGTGGTGGTCTTGGAGTGTCACAGTATACAATGAAACTAATATAAAGAGAAAAAAGTTATGAATTTTTAAAAGAAGTTAGAGATGGTAACCATCTGCCTTAACTTAGGTCTAATGTAAAAATTTATATAAAATCAAATATATATTTGATATATATTTGATATATAATATCAAATTTCCCGAATTTAAATCAGGTCATTAACTAAAAGCTAGCAATAGCTTTTCTGACTGATCAGCTTTATTTACATATACAAAAAGGCAAAACTGAGAACAAATACTGTGTTTCTTCTAGGATGAAATTATTAAAGCTAAAGGGAAGGAGGAGAACATAGACTCAGTGAAACACAGGGAAGTGCCTGTAGACAGAGGCAGACTTTCAGCTAGAATTCTAGGTCTTCTGAATGTTAAAATCCCTTCTTCCACACAATGCTGTCCCACTTGGCCTACATACAGACAATTCCTAAAGAATAAGAGACTGTATTACCTAAGTACCTATCTTTACACGTAGGTGTCTCTGTAATGCAAAAATTAAAATCTATAAAATTTAGTTTATTTGCAATATTACTTAAAATTATACTGTTCTAAAGTTTAAAACTGGACTAAAAAACACAGAAAACAGCAAATTCCTCATCTTCAAACACTTAAGAGGGAATATGGATGTAATAAAAATCAGAAAGGTTCTTACAATCTTTATCTGTAGATATCAACACAGAATTGAAAATAAAGACAGTAGGTATAGAAGGACTAGTAAGAGGTCATTTGTGAAACAGCGTTATAACTATTTCTCTAATAAAAAAATATTTTATAAGCTTTATGTATATAAATGTAGTCCTAACACTTTTTATAAACAGGTATGTGAAAAGGGGGAAGAATAAACTGTTTTTCATTTAATATTATTTTCATTTAATATTTCATTCAATATTAGAATTCTATTTTCAGGGATAAAAACTATCTTGTAAGATAATCCCAATGTATTACGTGAACTTAATAATGCAAACATTTACTGAAGGTCACGTTAAAAGAGGAGAGTAATATTTTTCTTTTATGAATCTAATATAAAGTTTAACATAAAGTATGAATTTCAAGCATACACCATAGAGCCAAAGGCATTTAATATGGTCTAAATCTGAAGCTTACCTTTCAATACTTCTCATCCAATGTCCACAGCAGCTGCAGATTGCCAGCTCCCTTTCCATGAGATGCCCCAAATGTCAAACAATGGAGGTATTATAACCTCATAGGGATTACTACAAAAAGAACCTGGTCTATGGTTACAAGATAAAACTTTTATTATATTATGCAGTTTTATAAGTTTCTGAATAAGATACACTAATAACCTAAGGAACCATACAGGAAAAGAAACTTGAAAAAAAACTTACAAAACTACACAATATTATAAAATGAAAAGCTGAGTCTATGTGTGTGAAATGAGTGGGGAGGGAAACTTACCTTACAACTAAAGAACGATTCCATTCTGCTGCAGTAATCAGGGATGGGTATGACAGAACCAGCATAATGCTGGCTGGGGTGTTGCAAGGACAGGGAGTTGGCAATCTACTGATGCTGGAGACATTGGACACCTAAAAGAAGAACAAAAGGAAAACAAATAAATTCCAGGTTCCTTACATGTCTCATCATCATGGATGTATTTTACACATTTTAATAATTGTAGATGCTTTGAATGTTAAACTTAGGTGAAAGTAACTTGTTTACACAAGTCATCCTATTACTTATATAGATTTTCTTATAACATTATATGTAAACAAAATAGCTGTTGACAGCTATATGAAGAAAAAATAAAATCATATATAAATATACAAAGAATGCTTTTATAAATTGAGAAGGTACTAATGTGTTAAGAACAGTAAAAAAACAAGATGTATATAACAAAAACATCAATACTATTTTTCTATTTTTCTATACTCCTTTATTTATAAATGTTAGATCACAGAAACTGGACCATATGACAAAATATTTTTTTGTTACAGGCGTGGCTCTTGTCACATAAATTGTGACAAGGGATTGGAAAAGGGATTAAATAACAATATATTGAGCTTTTCAAATAAAATGCAAATAACTTTGAGAAAAGCTAACTGTACACAAAGGTGTCTCATTTAAAATCACTAGCAGTATCTGAAGGTAACTTGTAAATAATTTCAACTCCTATGTATAAAAACACAGCACAAATCAAATTAACTATAATTAAGTATATTAATAAACCAATTATTTGGCATTCTCCTTAGTCTAAATAATATTAAATGAAAAGGTAGTATTTACTTTTTCTTATTGCTTACCTAAATAAACTATCATCATACTCATGTATTCCTGCATACTCACAGTTTTAGGGGTAAAGTATTACATTCACCTTTTTGGTATACAGTCCCTTGGAAAAGTGCTAGCTTGACAGTATAGTGAAATATATGCATATTAACATCAGAAAAGTTAAAAGGTATTAACATTGCCAGAGGTTCTAATATGAACTATCTCATGCTAGTATTTTCTCTCATCCATTTTCACCTAAGACTAATTTAACAGAAAAAGGGGCACCTGGGTGGCTCAGTCGGGTAAGTGTCCGACTTTGTCTCAGGGCATGATCTCACAGTTCGTGGGTTCGAGCACCGCATCGGGCTCTGTGCTGACAGCTCAGAGCCTGCAGCCTGCTTCGGATTCTGTGTCTCCCTCTCTCTCTGCCCCTTCCCCACTCACGCTCTGTCTCTGTCTCTCAAAATAAATAAACATTAAAAAAAATTTTTTTACAGACTAATTTAACAGAAAAGCATTTGTACTTTATTTTAAAGGCATCCCACACTGAACAACATATACAACATGCCCATTATATATCCATAATAGCATTTAACTAGAAAGCATGAAAACAAACAACTGCATCAATGCTGAAAATTTACTGCAAATTTCAATGGCATTTAGTTTTGTAGAGAGGAAAACTGGGTAACAGATCATATTCCTAGTCAGGTAATTACTACTACTGGGGAAGAAAATCTAACAATATGTATGTACAGATGGTATATAACCACTTTCATTTACAAAGAAGAACGAATTCTGGATTGGAAATTAACCACAGGTTGAGTATCTGAATTTGACCTTTTTCAAAAGTAAATGGTGGTAGCAAATAAATTGATAAAATTTGATCAATCTATACCTGATATATCAGAAAGGTGGGTTCTCAAGCAATTCACTGCACAGTCTGAATCACTAAGTAATGCTACATTTCGTATCATCAGAGCATAAAAAAATTCCACATAAGTGACATGAAGATTGGGACTATCTGAAGAGCAAGGACAGTAACCTACTTATTTTTACTTTCTCAGGTTCTATCACAATGCCTAGCACAGAGTGGGCCTACAAAAAGTATTCAAACTACATAAGTAAATTTCTTACTTAACTGAGGTTTTCTGCTCAGATGCAAAAGATTTTTTAATTGAGGGAAATATGTCTTCTAGATTTTCTGAACACACAATGAATATAATTTAACTCTTGATGACTTGAATCATCATAAACAAATTATTGTGTTACATTTTAATACAGTGACTCTCAGGGACTGTTCACATTTCTCTATGATCTGTATTTCTACATCAAATGATTATTGACTATATTTTTGGACTACCAAGACATACTCTTACAGGTTTTTCTAATTGCCTGTCAGTGTTTCATGCTACTGTCAATAAACCTGCCTTAAATTGCTCTTGTCCTAATTAAAAGCACCTACTACTACTTGTTAGCATCACATATTGTTTAAAAAGTATTTACAGGGGCGCCTGGGTGGCGCAGTCGGTTAAGCGTCCGACTTCAGCCAGGTCACGATCTCGCGGTCCGTGAGTTCGAGCCCCGCGTCAGGCTCTGGGCTGATGGCTCAGAGCCTGGAGCCTGTTTCCGATTCTGTGTCTCCCTCTCTCTCTGCCCCTCTCCCGTTCATGCTCTGTCTCTCTCTGTCCCAAAAATAAATAAAAAACGTTGAAAAAAAAATTAAAAAAAAAAGTATTTACAGGTAAGCCTTTTTCTATATTAAAAATAATTTTAATTCAAGTGTAATTAACATACTTTATATTAGTTTCAGGTGTACAAAATAGTGGTTCAACAGTCCCACATATTACTCACATGCTCATCAAGTGTACTTTTTAAAAAATGTTTATTTATTTTTGAAGAACGGGTAGACAGAGAGGGAGACACAGAATCTGAAGCAGTCTCGAGGGTCCAAGCTGTCAGCACAGAGCCCGATGCGGGGCTCAAACCCACGAGCCGTGAGATCATGACCTGAGCCGAAGTCGGATGCTCAACCAACTGAGCCACCCAGGTGCCCCAAAAGAAGTGTACTCTTAATCCCCTTCACCTCTTTCACCCATCCCCTCTACCTACCTCTCTCTCTGGTAACCATCTGTTTAGTCTCCTATAGTTAAGAGTCTGTTTTTTGGTTTGTTTCTTTTGTGCACTTTACACCCTCTATGCAGGCTCCTTTCTACTCTCTGCAGATTCTGAGTTGATCTTTCTTTAATATGTAATGTATCATTTTTTTCTTTTCCTAAAGTCTGGTAAAATGGTAGGGAAGTTCTATTACTGTTCAATGCTCTCAGTTTTTTTTGTTTTTTTTTTTTAATATTTTTTACCAATTCACAAAATGCATTCAACTATTCTATCTTTAAATTTTGGGGTCTTTCCAAAGAGTTCAATATCTTCTGTAATATAAAAAGTTGGAATGATGTGAAGCTTATGGAGGGGTGCCTTAATCACCCCAAAGATTTCAATTCAATTTTCCACAACTTTTGTCAGTGGAACGTAGTAACTATTAAATAGCTAATACAAATTTAGTTGGTGCTTTGAAACGTATTTGACATATAAATGTTACTTATATTTGTGTGTGATATGTTAATTCAGAAGGGTTTAAGCCACACTATGAAGCTCTAGCTACAGAAGAATCTGTAACTTAGTTCAACTCTTCCTTTGAAGCTCACTTCAATTATCTGCCTGATATAAAAATACAAAATAACCCTTTTCCCTTTTAATTGCAACTTTCTTTTGAAGAAAAGGGGTTTTCAAGTAATTGTTTTTATGAAAGTTTCCCTAATGGGATTAAAACTATGCCAAACTGTAATTAAGTAGAAACAGTGAGATCTATTAACAGGGGTTAAAATCCAGTTCTAGGTTGAGTAGTTATTAAAGGTCAAAAAAAAAAAAATACCCAAAGAACAAGATTTACGATAGATATAAATATGGATAATGCATTCTTAGATAATTCAGTAATTAGTTGATTAAAGCTTTGTCTTACCAAATATTGCTCTGGTTCATATTTCCTGTCATCTAACTTTCTTTTCTATTATTTTGAGCATGTCAATTACCATCTGATTGTTCATAAAACACATATGTTTTCTATCTCTCCACTATACTCTCAAACAAGGGAAGTAAGCAGGTGTCTGGAGTGTTTGGTGACTTCTGAATTAACACTGTTTGAAAAGAAAAGATTAAGTCTTTCATAAAAGGACAGAAGCTAGCTCAACTAACCCTGTTTAAAATTAAAAATTTATCCTCGGGGTTGGGAATAAAATCTTAAACTCTGTAAGTGGATTCTTTAAGGATAAGGACTATGTTTTAATCTCTGGACCCCTACCAAGTTCCTGGTAGTATGCATAGCATACAGAGGACAGTGAGGAAATACAAGCCTTATGAATAAGACTTGAACCTATAACTAAGATACATACAGAAACTTATTTTATCTGTTGCACAGGCCTTCCAGAAGGTTGTTTTATTTTTTTCAAAAATGTTTATTTATTTTAAGAGAGAGCACACACACATGTGGGTGAGGCAGAGAGGGAGAGAGAAAATCCCACGCAGGCTCCACACTGTCAGTGCAGAGCCTGAGAGGAGGCTTGATCTCAAGAATCGTGAGATCATGACCTGAGCCAAAATCAAGAGTTGGATGCTTAACCATCTGAGCCATCTAAGTGCCCCCAAAAGGTCGTTTTAATTTTTTAAAAGCTTTACATATGACTAAAGACGTGATTCCCCCACCACAGCTGAGATAGTTTTCAGTTTTGTTAACCAGTAGTTTACCAGAAAATCTAGAATAAGAAAATGATATATATAATGATGTAATTGTAAAAATTTAAGTATAATTAATTTTAAGGACAATTTAGAGATTACTGCAACCATATCTACAGGAAAAGCCATTAAATAAAGTTAATTAGGGCATATTCAGGACTCTGAAGGTATCTAATATTCTTTACACTCTAGTAAAATAGATTACGCACTCTCAACAGCTGGTTATAAAATAATTATGATTTGATGCTTCACTGTGAGCACATGGATACAGAATACAGAGAGGAGGGAAAAATCCCATAATCTTTCATTATAATAAAATTTGTTACAGGTGTTAGAAAGTGAGATTAAAATATAATAACCCTTGGCTGCATATTAAGGCTATACTACATGCAATTATGTTTTGGGGGTCCCGTATAAAGTCTCATAACTTTTAAACATAATTTGACTATATTTTTCTATTTGTTTCTACTCCTTACTGTATCTTCACTTTTTAAGAATATATTACAGCATCTTTCTAAAAATGAATAAAGAAAATACATATACAATCATGTTATTTGTAATTTCTTCATTTCCTATATAAAGGAAGGTAAAGGTAAATGGTGAATATACTTGAAAGAGGTCATAAATCATAATACATTGAAAACAGCTGGATATGAAGCTAAGGTCAAGAATATTTTTTAACTATCTGATGAACTACAAAGGGTAAATGTTAATACTAACATTCACAAGTTTCACCAAATGTGAGTCTGAATTAGAAGTATATGGTCTACTAAAAGTACTCTCAATTATGGGAGCGAGTATATGATTCCATTGATTTCTACGTAACTTTCAAAACATCAACTTATTTTCTCTCCATAATAAGTTGGCAGCAGCAGACAAAGCAAGGGAATAGGGCCCTTAGCAAATACAGGCTTATGCTGGGGTTTTGCAATTTCCACACAAATGACATTTGAGGCCAGATAATTTTTTATTGTGGGAGATTATCATGTGCATTATAGGATCATTATAATGTAGGATATTTTTGAGGCCTCTATCCATTAAGTGCCAGTACCACCTCTTCAACAACCAAAAATGTCTTTAGACATTGCCAAAAGTCTCCCAGGTGGGGAGAGGAATCATCTCTGATTGATAACCAGTGGCTTATACAGAACTCTGTGATCAAAAAAGGGGTTTCACCATCTCTGATAAAAGCTTCTAATTTCTCTAACGTTTGGTCTTGTTAATGTACACCCTTTGGTTAGGCAAGAGAAATATTATTATTGTATGATGAATTTAAATTATCTTAAGAACATAATAAAGATTAATTTTATTCACTACTTGAAATTCCTTTCCAATTCTTAACATGTCTTTTTATATATTATAATCATTAGTCACATATCATTTTATATATTTAAAAAATTTAACATTTCACAAATTATTTCCATGTAGTAACAATGACCTACAAATATTTTATTTTACTAGCTTTATGATACACTACTGTGTTAATACTGTTTGGTTAGACATCTTCCTACTGTTGGACATATAGGCTTTTTCCAAATTTCCACTATTAGAGGTAGTCTGCTCAACACACTATTGTGTAAATTGCTTTTGGAGATAGGGCATGAAATGGGGAAAGTAAAAGTTAAATTCCAAACAGGATTACAGGCTCAAATAGCAAGGCAGTTTTATAGCTTTTCTTATATATTGATCATGATATTTATCCTAAGTGTTGAGTTACTTAACTACTAAAAGATAGAAAAGAAAAAAAAAAAAAAAGAAAAAGTCTTGTATTTTAAATTTTAGTTTCTCTATATTGATAAGGCTATCATTCATCACTATATAATCCAGACAAGGTTTCTTTTCTTATAAAAAAAAATTTTTTTTTTTTTTTGCCAAATTGTTCACACTTTTCCTTACACCCAGTTTCTATAGGAATCTTTCCTTATTGAAGAAAACTAGGTTGAAACCTCTTTGAAAATCTAAATTATGATCTAAAACATAAGGAAATTAGGGAGATATGAAAAAGAGAAAAAGGTCACATGAAAAACGCAAAATATAACCACTTCTGATATCAGCCTGGCAAAATTTTCCAATTTTGACTGTTCAAAATTTTGACTGAAAGCAATACTAATATATTTCAAATACAATAGTATCAGGCAAATTTATCAATAATCTGAGCTCTATCTTTCTGGAAAACTAATACATTTCCTCAATCTAAAAAGATATTTTCTGGGGCACCTGGGTGGCTCAGTTGGTTGAGCATCCAACTCTTGATTTTGGTTCAGGTCATGATCTCAGGGTTTGTGGGTTTGAGCCTTGTGTGCGTCAGGCTCTGCACTGACAGCATGGAGCCTGCTTGGAATTCTCTCTCTCCCTTGCTCTCTCTGCCCCTCCCCTTCTTCCTCTCTCTCAAAATAAATAAATATTTAAAAATTAAATAAGATAAAAATATAATTTCCAAATAGACAATGTGAATTTTATCTCTTGATTAAAAACACAAAATAAAAATAAAATGTTATGATTTTCTCCTTTAGCTCCCTGAAGAATCCTATGATCTAAACAATAATGAGGAAAACAAAATTTAAAAACTGTCAAACTATATATTTCTATTTATCTCAACCAGATGTCTCACTTTAAACAAATCTCAGGTGAATAATTAGGTATAACACTGCAGGATCTAAAGGATGTTGAAAGTTGCTTCCAAAATTGAAGTAATGGTATCAAGTGTGCTCAGACAAACTCAAGAAAATGAAAGCATTTTTCTCCTTACATTATTAACTATAAATGGAATTAGCTGTCTTACAAGAATGAGTAAACGATCCAGATTTTTAAAAGATTATAAACTATCTGAAGAGGCTCTGCAGAGAAGAAATCCTCTAAAGAAGTGAGGTGTTTGTATGAATCCATATTAAATCCTCTATCACATAAATATTTGTTTTTAAAAATGGCTTATGACAGATAAATGTCTATATGGAATAAATCCTCTTTGTTACTGGAGCATTATAGATATAAAAGCCGATGAGTAACAGAATTGTTTTGATTCTAAATACTATTTTAGTTTTGACAGTGATATCTTATGAAGATCAAAATTAATACTCTATTTGTCTGGCAATAGTGAAGGAAGTCCACAGGCAAGGAATCAGTGAAAATGGCTACCACCATCACCAAGTTCATGCATTTCTCATTATTAAGAAAGTCTCTCAGGTCCTTACTACAAGTCCAATTCTTATAAATATTGTTACTTCCTTTGTAATTCACAGTATATTAGCTAAGGCAAGTACATGGACAAACACAAGAAACAACAGGTTGACCAAGAAAAGATAACAAAAGCAAAAATACAAACACACACCTTCAAAATATATAACATAAAGGTCTTTTGGTAAATGTTTAGAGTTATTGATATCAATACACTTTTAGGGTATCAGTATAATTATGGATATTCATAATGATCCTTGAATCATCAAAAAGTGTTAAAATTTTGTTGAATACAGTACAAGGAGGCAGGGAAGTTTCTCAGTAAATGATTAAAATAAGAAATTAAAAAGAAAGGAAGGAAGGAATTTAGTCCTAAAGTTTAGGTTTCAGTTACCTAGAAAATTCAGTTCAGTGAAACATCTTATTCCAAAATGATGCCAAATAAATTGATATTTAATATTAACATAAACATTCAATAAGGTTAGTTCCTATAACTAACATCTACCATACTCAATAATAGCTTGTATAGAAAAATAAGGAATGACAGATAATAATATGTAAACTTTTATGGTCTATTGTTACCTTTATGCTGTGTGGCCATTTCACATGAAAACAACCTTTTAGGCAGTTTAAAGGGAAATAGCTCTTATGTTAGTAATCTCAGTAAGATTATCCCTACTAAGTACAGTCCCAAGAATTTCTATTTCTTGAAGAGCAGAAAACATATTTTAAAACTAATATGCATTGGGGCGCCTGGGTGGCGCAGTCGGTTAAGCGTCCGACTTCAGCCAGGTCACGATCTCGCGGTCCCTGAGTTCGAGCCCCACGTAGGGCTCTGGGCTGATGGCTCAGAGCCTGGAGCCTGTTTCCGATTCTGTGTCTCCCTCTCTCTCTGCCCCTCCCCCGTTCATGCTCTGTCTCTCTCTGTCCCAAAAATAAAAATAAACGTTGAAAAAAAAAAAAAAACTAATATGCAAATATTACGAGTCATAAACAAGTTAAAAATTTAGAGTCACAAAATTTAAAAATTAAACCCTGTATGTAACCTAAAACTATCTGATAAACATGCCTCCACAGACTACAATGTCAAATATTTGTAATCTATACTTTCTTTTACCCTTCTACTTGTTCCGTTAAAGGAAGGCAATATGCATATACCTCCTACCACTAATGGAAGTGAGGTGGATGGCTTTACAGAAAACTCTAGGATACTTGCAGAAGTCTTTTTCTCTTACAATGTATGCTGTAAGTAAGTACATAAATCAGTTATGCATAAAACTATTTATTGAAAACAACACCCTAATTTATAATATGGGAACAAGAGGCATACATTATGTTTAACCATAGCATAAAAAACAATTAGCAAATTTACTTAACAGAATTCTATTTAGACTCATGAAGAACAGACAACTCACTAAAAATAAACAGCTTCTACAAAAACTATAGATAACACCCTGATTAAAAGACTATTCTTCCTATTAAAGAACAGAATTAGTCCTTTATGATCATATAACATCAGATATATTAAAAATAACTTTGCTGAGAAAATATTTTAATATAAATGTTGTTTGAAAAAACACCTGGTGTTTCACATCAACTACCCATATACCAAAGTGTGTATGTGTAAACACACACACACACGTGTATACACACACGAGTGTATACACACACATACACACACACACGAACACATAAGAATCTAATAAGGGTCTAAACCATTTTTAATAGAAATATTTCTAGGGGCGCCTGGGTGGCGCAGTCGGTTAAGCGTCCGACTTCAGCCAGGTCACGATCTCGCGGTCCGTGAGTTCGAGCCCCGCGTCAGGCTCTGGGCTGATGGCTCAGAGCCTGGAGCCTGTTTCTGATTCTGTGTCTCCCTCTCTCTCTGCCCCTCCCCCGTTCATGCTCTGTCTCTCTCTGTCCCAAAAATAAATAAACGTTGAAGAAATATTTCTAAAAATAACAGTTTTCCACATTCTCAGATTGTATACTGAACATAATGTTTTTTTGTTAATAGCTATCACTACGAACATTATCCTATCTCTTAGATTATATCGATATTCTCAGAGGTATCACTTGAAACTTCTGAACGCTTATGGCTGTTTTATGCCTCTGTTAAATAACCTCAGAAGGTTGTCCTTTAATGGCATTTAAGTCTCCTCCCTTCAGAGTGCTACCAATATGTTTCTCCTAAACAGCATATAAAATGACTACTACAAATCTGCTGATATGAAGCTTTGCTGTATGTATCACTATCCTTATTTTATACATAATTCTAGATTAACAGGTTCTGAGCAAACACCTAAAAGTGGCTTCATGGCATTCCTAAGCCATAAAAAAAAAGGTATTTTTAAAATAATGATTGATTTTCTCCAATGCTTAAAGC
This sequence comes from Lynx canadensis, assembly GCF_007474595.2. NCBI lineage: Eukaryota > Metazoa > Chordata > Mammalia > Carnivora > Felidae > Lynx > Lynx canadensis. The sequence continues at coordinate 31,602,037 of NC_044315.2, forward strand.
CTTCACATTTACTGGTGTATAACTGTGTTTCAAATATGTAATATCACTGAACTATTAATGCCAGTTAAGCAAGTATCACTGATTTAATAAATAACATAAATGAGTATTTTACCAAGTGTTGAGTGAATATTCTTTTCTTTATATTCTCTCAAGAACTATAAAAAATGAAGGTAAAATTGTGAATTTAGAATATATAAAGTTTAAAAAAGACTTTAACTGATAAAGGTGTTTTAAAAGACATACTGGTAAGTATGTTTCAAAAACATCTGGGGCAGGATTAAACAATTTATATATTATTTATGTCACAGTTAATTAAAATTTTTATGTTAATAAGCAATAAACTTCCATTAAAAGCATATAATTATTAATTAAGAATATCTGCAAGGCAAGCGTTACCCTAAAAACTACCAGTCAGCAAACAACCAACCAGTATATTGGGAAATATTCTAAAACTATACCTGATATAAACCAGGCAAACAAAATTTAATTTACTTGCCCTGGTACCATTTTTCTCTATGAAAAATGAAAACCAGACCACACAGAAGAAATAAAAGGAACAATGTTTCTATTTTTCATTGCAAATTTTTATGTAACCCAGAAAAACAAGATTAAAAAAGAAAGCTTTAGAAAAAAGCAGGAATAAATTTTAATGCTAAAAATAATAGATAGAACTTTTGGATCAACACCTACCGATTTTTTTCTACTGTTTTCCAGATCTTTGAGTTCATTCTCGATTTTTGTGATTAATTCCCTGAGTTCATCAAGATTAGTGCAAATAAGCTAAAATAAAACACAAAAACACAGCTTGATAACACATAATATGAAACACCCAAAATGTGGTAACAGAAGTTGATTTAACATACACTAAATTCACAATTATTTGTAATAGTAAAAAGCAAAAAAAATCCCACAGTTTATATTTTAAAATATATCACTTGTTATAATGTATGAACTTCAGGCATAGCATAAAAATAACTGAAATTTCAACCCTGGTGGTTTCATACCACACCCCTCTGTTCTCAGCTTGCTTTATAATCCAGGTACTTTCTTAACGTTATCAACTTTCAGCCCAGAATGACAAAGATCTGGAAACTCACCCTATAATTCACAGATTACCGAATCACCTTTAAGAAATGCTTTATCAGGCAGTATCCTAGTTGATGAATAAATGTGTCCCTGGAGAAATGTCATTATACATTTGCTTTAGTTTGCTAACTATATGATCAAACTAATTGTATTATGGTTGGGACTGCCAAGAAAGAAGGATTTCCACTATATGTAATACATATATTCAAAGAAATAAATGACATTAAGTACACATTCTTAATATGATCTTGTAGTCTTTAATAAAATCATCTCCATAGACAGCATCTATTTCTTTTCATAATTATATGGAAATATAATTTTACTTCACCTTGGTAATATTGACAAATGGCCAAAATAATTGGTTTTTAGTTATGAATAATCAAACTAGTTTGGCTTAACTACTAAAAGCTTTAAACAGTGAAGTGTCTGGGACACCTGGGCGGCTCAGTAGGTTAAGTGTCCGACTTCAGCTTAGGTCATGCATTCAAGCCCCGCATTAGGCTCTGTTCTGACAGCTCAGAGCCTGGAGCCTGCTTGGATTCTGTGTCTCCCTCTCTCTGCTCCTCCCCTGCCTGCATTTTGCGCCTCTCTCTCTCTCAAAAATAAATAAACATTAAAAAATAAGTAAAAAACAGTGAGTGTCAGCAAAAATATTAATAACTACATTTTAGTTCTTGTAAAATTATACTTTTTCCCAATATATTTAACTTTTCCCTAAAATAATTTAAGCCCATATTTTAAAAAATCTATTATAAAAAAGAAATGTTTCTAAAACAACTGCAACTACATAAAGAGGAAAAGTTTTAGGTTAATTAAAGTCTTGTAATGTTTACACTGCATGATAATTTAAAAAAAAATACTACACTTATAAAGCTATTAATTCACCATAAGTTTTTATCAGCCCAAATTTGTTATATTCGTTAATTTCTGTGTAAGGATACTGTTTTCCTAAAGGCATATTTTTTGTAAAAAAAAGCCCAAAAAACAACAACAAAAGAAAAGTGGGTTACAACAAGATTATTCCTAGTGATAACTGTGTGACAAAAATGGGAAAGTAGGACCCCTTTGAGCTTCATTATTAGGTTAAGCCATATGAAATCACTGATATGCCCTTGATCTACCTAAATGGCAATATAGTTAAATCTAACAGACTAAGAAAAAATCACACATATTATAAATTATAATTAGTATTAACAATTATTATTAGAAATGCCTACATACTTTCAAACACACAGAACTGACGATGAAGAGAAAATATGCATTTAAGTAACTCAAATAATTTCAAGGGTATAAAACACAATGATGTAGTAGGACAGTGTTGCTAATATTTTATTATAAACTACACATTCCCATTTGCCAAATCTAGAGTCCTGGAAGAAATGCTAATAGGCAGTGGACTGGACAACTATGTGAGTGCCTCTAAAATTTGATAATGTCTTCAACTTCTATTCCATTTATAAAGCTTCATTGTTGGTCCTACACCAGGTTTTTAGTAACTACTCACTCAGTGGTAACTAAACTTCCCATTGTAAAATCTGCTATTCTGACTAACATTTCAAATTTGCCCCAGAGCTTACAGATGGGTTACATGCCTTTTCACTGAACTTCGTGCGGTAGTTAATATCACAGCACAGATTTCTCATTTGCACACATGGCAAAGCACAGAGGAATTTTCACCTGCATCTTAGGTGTCTCATTATACAAGGAATAAGGGTACATTTTGCATGTATAGTTTGTAGAAACTTACAGTAACAATGAAAACATGCACCCCGACAACCAGACACACTCTAAGAAACTTAAAATCTTTCAGTTCATAGGAATCAACAAATACTTAATATTCCATTTAAAGGAACACAGTTTTGAAGTCAAACTATGAATATTATGAATATATTAAAATAGTATTTCGAAGTGGCTTACCAGCTTAGTAAGTTGTATACAAAAGTCAATGCTTCTCAGACTTTAATGTGCATAAGAATCACCTGGGAATCTTGTTAAAATGAAGTTTTTGATTTAATGGGCCTGAGGTGGGACCTGAGATTCTGCATTTCTAACAAGTTTCCAGGTATAGGCTACATACAGATCATACTTTTGAGCAGTAAGGTTCTAAATGATTAAGAATTCCAAATCTTCATGGCTTCTGAAACATTCTGGTACTACAGAGTTCATAATGAACAACTAGCTTAACCAAACTCCCCTTACCCCCAAGTCCCCTGTAACCCTATAATAGATAAACGTATTTATTATCTTCTTGCCAAACCCCCAAAATAAGACTAAATGCACATCCAAATATAAGGCTCAAACATCAAATTCCCATATAATACACTAGGATACATAGTCCTGAGCTCTCTTTCTTCTTGAACAGTTAATTTTCACTAAACAAGTACCATAAAAATCAACTGATAAACTCAAATCCAAATCAACATAAACCTGTTAGTATAGCTTATTGAGTAAAGCAAGACACTGAAAATGCCCAGATGAGTCGTCAGACTCCATAAACACAAAGGTTTGGTCCTAGCCTTTCCACTGGTTGTTAAAAAGATTACACATGCAAGTCTTCGCACCCCGGTGAAAATGCCCTCTAAATCACCAGTGATCAAAAGGAGCAGGTATCAAACACACTAAAATGTGGCTCATGATGCCTTCTTTAACCACAACCCCACAGGATACAGCAGTGATAAAAATTAAGCCATGAACGAAAGTTAGACTAAGCTATATTAAACAGGGTTGGTAAATTTTGCGCCAGCCATGGTGGTCATATGATTAACCCAAATTAATAGACTTAGGGTGTAAAGTGTGTTAAAGAGAACCCTGCACTAAAGTTAAATCTTAACTAGGCTGTAAAAAGCTACAATTAATATAAAAATAAGTCACAAAAATGACTTTAATTCCTCCTGTTACACTATAGGTAAGGCCCAAACTGGGATTAGATACCCCACTATGGGTGCTTTATATCCCTCTAGAGGAGCCTGTTCTGTAATCGATAAACCCCAATATACCTCAGTACCCCTTGCCAATTCAGTCTATATATTGCCATCTTCAGCAAACCCTACAAAGAAAGAAAAGTAATAACAACTATCATATATCAAAAAGTTAGGTCAAGGTGTAACTCATGAGGCAGGAAGAAATGGGCTACATTTTCTACGTAAAAACACAATTCCCTATGAAAATTCTTATGAAACTGAGAACTAAAGGAGGATTTAGTAGTAAATTAAGAATAGAGAGCTTAATTGAATTGGGCCACGAAGAAAGCACACACTACCCGTCACTCTCAAGTGACATAAACCTAAAGACAACTTATTCAAATAACAAAAACACAAGAGGAGAGAAGTCATACCAAGGTAAGCATACTGGAAAGTATGCATGGATAAACCAAGATGTAGTTAAAGCATCTGGCTTACACCCAGAAGATTTCACATCAAATGATCATCTTGAACCAAAGCTAGCCAAAACAACCAAAAACTCAACTAACATGAAACAACCAAAACATTTAATAAATTCTTACAAGTATAGGATAGAGATATTTAAATTGGCGCTATAAAGAAAGTACTGTAAGGGAACAATGAAAAGAAAAATTAAAAATTCTAAACAGCAAACATTACCCCTTTGTACATTTTGCTTAATTAACTAGAATAACCTAACAAAGAGAAGTTAAGCTAGTCCTCCCCAAACCAGACAAGCTACCTATGAACAACCTGTGTAGAATAAACTCATCTATGTTGCAAAATAAGTGAGAAGATTTGTAGGTAGAGGTGAAAAGTCTAAGGAGCCTGGTGATAGCTGGTACCCAGAAGAGAATCTTAGTTCAACTTTAAACTTCCCTAAAAACCTAAAAATTCTAATATAAGTTTAAAATATATCTAAAAAGTTACAGCTTTTTAGAAAAAAATACAACCTTGTTTAGAGAATAAGCATAAACAGAACCATAATTGGCCTAAAGGCAGCCATCAATTAAGAAAGCGTTAAAATCATCTTAATACCAAAATATGCAACCAACTCCTAATTTAACACTGGGTTAATCTATTTAACAATAGAAGCAACAATGTTAATACTTGTCCTTGCATAAACTTAGAGCAGATAACACAGTTAACAATAAGATAAAATAATCCAGCTATAAACTAATTATCAAACTAATTGTTGACCCAACACAGGCACACAACTAAGGAAACATTAAAAGAAGTAAAAGGAACTCAAACACAAACCCCGCCTGTATACCAAAAACATCACCTCTAGCATTTCAGTATTAGAGGTACAGCCTGCCCAGTGACATTTGTTAAACGGCCGCAGTATCCTGATCTAAATGGCTGTGGTATCCTGATCATGCAAAGGTAGCATAATCATTTGTTCTCTAAATAGGGACTTGTATGAATGGTCACATGAGGGTTTTGCTGTCTCTTACTTCCAATCCATGAAACTGACCTTCCCATGAAGAGGCGGGAATATAATAATAAGATGAAAAACCCTAGGGAGCTTTAATTAACCAGTCCAAAGAAATCAACTCAATTCAACCAACAGGGACAATACATGGACTGACAATTTAAGTTGGGGTGACCTCAAAGAATAAACAACCTCTGAGGGTCTGAAATCTAGACCAACTAGTCAAAAGTATTACATCACTTATTGATCCCAAAACTTGATCAGTGGAACAAGTTACCCTAGGAATAACAGCACAATACTATTTTAGAGTTCATATTGACAATAGAGTTTACAACCTCGATGTTAGATCAGGACATTCCGATGGTGCAGCAGCTATCAAAGGTTCGTTTGTTCAACAATTAAAGTCCTACGTGATCTGAGTTCAAATTGGAGCAATGCGGGTTGGTTTCTATCTATTAAACAATTTCTCCCAGTACGAAAGGACAAGAGAAATGAGGCCTACTTCACATAAAGTGCCTTAAACTCATTAGATGATATAATCTCAATCCAGACTTTGTTAACTTCCACTGCCCAAGAATCCAGGTTTGTTAGGGTGGCAGAGCTGGTAACTGCATAAAACTTAAACCTTTATAATCAGAGGTTCAACTCCTCTCCCTAACATGTTTGTAATTAACATCTTTTCACTGAACGTCCCAATCCTCCTTGCAGTAGCTTTCCTAACACGAGTAGAATGTAAAGTATTAGGATATATACAACTTCACAAAGTACCAAACATCTTAGGAACATACAGGCTACTGCAACCTACTGCAGATGCGGTGAAACTTTTTAATAAGAGCCCCTGCAACCCCTCACATCTTCCATATCTACATTTATTATAGCACCCATTTTAGCCCTCTCACTCGCCCTAACCATCTGAATCCCCCTGCCAATACCATATCCACTCATCAACATAAACTTAGGAGTATTATTTATACTAGCTATGTCAAGTCTCGCCATTTACTCAATCCTATGATTACGCCTTAATCAGAGCCCTGTGGGCCATAGCTCAAACAATTTCATACAAAGTTACATTAGCAATAATCCTACTATCAGTACTGCTAATAAATGGATCCTTTACACTATCAATGCTAATCATCACTCCCTTTATGACCTTTAGCCATGATCTGATTCATCTCAACTCTAGCAGAAACTAATCGGGTTCCCTGTGACTTAACAGAAGGAGAATCAGAACTTGTATGTGGGTTTAACATTGTGTATGTAACAGGTCCCTTCACCCTATTTTTCCTAGCAGAATACACCAACATCATCATAATGAACATCCTCAATCTTATTTTTCGGAGCATTCCACAGCCCATATTTACCAGAATTATACAGAGTCAACTTTACTGTTTAAACCTATTCCTGACAATTACCTTTTTATGAATTCGAGCATCCTATCCATGATTCCAATATGACCAACTAATACATTTATTAGGAAAAGAACTTCCTACCCCTCACACTGACCCTATGTATATGACATGCATCACTACCTATTATTATAGCAAGCATTCCACCCCAAACATAAGAAATATGTCTGGTAAAAGAGTTACTTTGATAGAGTAAGTAATAGAGGTTTGAATCCCCTTATTTCTAAAATTATAGGAATCGAACCTAGTCTTAAGAATTCAAAACTCTTCATGCTACATTATACCATATTCTATAGTAAGGTCAGCTATACCTTACAGCCTGGGGTATCAGGCCCATACCCCAAAAATGTTGACTTATACCCTTCCTGTATTAATAAAACCCCCTATTCTTATTATTACAACAGTCATCTCAGGAACTATAATTTTAATAATAAACTCTCAGTGATTAATAATCTGAATCGGCTTCAAAATAACTATGCTAGCTATCATCCCTATCCTTATAAAAAAAATTCAGAGGCGCCTGCGCGACTCAGTCGGTTAAGTGTCTGACTTCAGTTCAGGTCATGATCTCACAGTTCGTGGGTTCAAGCCCCGCATCAGGCTCTGTGCTGGCAGCATGGAGCCTGGAGCCTGCTTCCAGTTCTATATCTCCCTCTCTTGCTGCTCCTCCCCTGCTCATGCTCTGTCTCTCTCTCTCTCTCAAAAATAAACATTAAAATAAATTAAAAAAAAATTCAACTCACAAGCCAAAGAAGCATCTACAAAATACTTTTTAACACAAGCAACCACATCCATACCCTTAACAATAGGAATTATCATCAACCTACTATACTCCGGGCAATAACATAAAAAACCCTCAATCCTATAGCATTGACTATAATAACTGTTGCCTTAACAATAAAACAGGGGTTAACCCCATTTCACTTTTGAGTACCTAAAGTTGCACAGGGAATCTATCTTCAGGCCTAATTCTGCTAACATGACAAAAAATTGCACCACTATCCATCCTGTATCAAATCTCACTTGCCATCAATCCCAATCTACTTCTAACAATAGCCATCACATCCGTCCTAATTGGAGGCCGAAAAGGACTTATTCAAACATAACTACGAAAAATCCTAGTATATTCCTCAATTGCCCATATAGGATGAATAACAGTCATTATACTATACAGGCCCACAATAATTTTAAACCTAGTAATTTATATCATAATAACACTCACTACCTTCATACTATTTACGCATAGCTCAGGCATAACAACATTATCACTATCCCATACATGAAACAAAGCACCCCTAATCACCTCACTCATCCTAGTGTTAATACTATGACTAGGAGGCCTTCTACCACTCCTAGGGTTTATCCCAAAGTGAAAAACCATTCTAGAAATTAAAAACATGAAATTATTATATCTACACTATTAGCCATCACAGCACTCCTCAACCTATATTGTTATATACGACTAACATATGTCACAGTACTGTTTCCCTCAACAAATAACATAAAAATAAAATGACAATTTGAAAGCACAAAAAGATAAACTTCCTGCGCCCACTTATTGTAATCTTGACTATGCTACTCCCACTTATACCAATAATATCTATTCTGGACTAGGAGTTTAGGTTAAAATAGACCAAGGGTGTTCAAAGCCATAAGTAAATTAAATCAATTTAACTGCTGCATATTTAACCTTAAGGACCGCAAGAATGTATCTTACATTAATTTACTGCAAATCAAACACTTAATTAGCTAAGCCCTTGACAGATTGGTGGGCTTCCATCCCATGAAATTTTAGTCAACCGCTAACTAATCAACTGGCTTCAATCTTCTCCTGCTATATCTAGGGAAAAAAAGGCAGGAGAAGCTCTGGTAGATTTGAAACTGCTTTTTTTTTTTTTTTTTTGAATAATAATAGCGAGCATTTATTGAGCATGTAGTATATGTCAGGCAATATCCTGAGTGGTTTTTTTTGTTTTTATTTATTTATTTTTTTAATATATGAAATTTATTGTCAGATTGGTTTCCATACAACACCCAGTGCTCATCCCAAAAGATGCCCTCTTCAATACCCATCACTCACCCTCCCTCCCTCCCACCCCCCATCAGCCCTCAGTTTGTTCTCAGTTTTTAAGAGTCTCTTATGCTTTGGCTCTCTCCCACTCTAACCTCTCTCTTTTTTTTTTGAAACTGCTTCTTTGAATTTGCAATTCAACATGCTATTTCACCACAGAGCCTGGCAAAAAGAGGACTTAAACCTCTGTTCTTAGATTTAAAGTCTAATGCTTTCCTCAGGCATTTTACCTATGTTCATAAACCCCTGATTGTTTTCCACTAATCACAAAGATATTGGCACTCTTTACCTTTTATTCGGTGCTTAAGCACTCTTTACCTTTTATTCAGCGTAGTAGGGACTGCCCTTAGCCTTCTAATTAGAGCCGAACTTGGACAACCTGGCAACTTACTAGGAGATGATCAAATTTATAATGTAATTGTCACAGCCCATGTAAATGTAATAATCTTTTTTATGGTCATGCCTATTATAATTGGGGGTTTGGGGAACTGATTAATACCTCTGGTAATCGGAGCACCAGAAACAGCATTCCCTCAAATAAATAATATGAGCTGTTGACTACTTCCCCCATCCTTCCTACTACTACTTGCATCCTCAACAGAAGCTGGTGCAAGGAACAGTTTATCCCCCTCTGGCCAGTAAGCCCACATAGGAGTGTCCTTGAATATGAAGATCAAAAAGACTAATTTCCAAATAGTGGATGAAATACTGAATTAAGTGCACAATGGTAAGATAAATGTTCCTTAAATGACAGGACTCTTCAACATAAATTTGTTGAATTTGAGGGTGAAAATAATTTTAGCAATATTTACTTCGAAGTTATCTTAAAATGAATTAATAGCTACATAACAATTTACAGTCTCTTTCTATACTAACTCTCTACAAATAGATATATACCTAAGGCAGATACTCAAAATATATAGTCAAGTTAAGCTCTGAGAAAATTCATGTATAGGAACATACATAATTTTGTTACTAATACTGAAAGAAAAAATACTCTGATTAATGCCAACTCTGCCTTATATACCCTCTATTCCTTCTCTTTTTATATAATATGGCATATGTATGGCCTTTAAACTCAACTTCAAATGGTGTTTTTAAAACAGAATCAATAAATAAAGTTCACCTACTAAGGAGAACAGATGCATTTTTTGAACAAAGCAAAACATCTTATCAAAGTCTCCATTACCTTGAATTAGAAAGATGTTATCTGAGGCTCAGGGCTTCCAGGGATGAAAAACAAAAGCTCCATAGCAGCTCATATTACAGTTGGGTCACACTGCCAATACTCACGAGACAAGATTTTCAATCATACTGCAGAAGTTACGAAAGAGTTTGATCCCCTAAGGAAAACCTCTTGAAAGCTGTCACACTCTCCCTCAAGGTAACTTTTCACTTAAGGCCAATCCATGAGAGCCACAAAATCATAAATCTTAGAACAGAAAGGACTAAAAACATGTAATTTTTAGACTAAAAAGATGTATCTCCAGTTCACATACAAACTAATTAAAACTAACAGAGGTAACCTAAGATGACACATTGGTAGAAGAGACCATAGAACATAGGACTCATCTACTTCCTACTATATTATATTATATTCTTTAAGGGATCTTTCCAAACAAAACAAAATAAAAAATCTAATAACAATTGAATATGTATTATAGTTTTAGGTTTAATTTATCCCTAAGCTTTGATTTCTATTAAATGTTAAATATTAAACGGTCTCCTCTTCAACTCAGAAAGTAGGAATGTGTGTATACAGTGGGGGAGGGGAGGTCCAGTAGAGATCAAAAGAATTCTGATATGATCACATATCAGAAAAACAACATAATAAATCATTCCTTACTTTATCATTACTTCAAGCTAGAAATTATGCCTTTGGGTATAAACTCAATAGGTATGAGAGGTATTTTCTTTATTTGTTCCAAAAAGAGCATAAGGCAGCATACAAAACTAAAGCAACATAATAAATCACATTAAACAGCAAAGGGAAAACAATGCAGGAGTCAAAATGAGTAGGCCCAAACTGGATCTCTCATTCACTACCATTCTAATAAAACAAACCTACACTTCATTCTAAAAATTGTAAGCAAAACACTAAATTCATGGTATAAATTCAAATTTCATATTGTATTTAAACTAAAATTATAATGTGGTGACTGGCTGGCTTAGTTGGTTAAGCATCAGCACAGAGCCTCCTTCGGATCCTCTGTCCCCCCTTCTCTGCCTCTCTCTCTCTCTCTCAAAAATAAATAAACTTTTAAAAATAAATAAACTAAAATTATGTTAACATCTTAAAATACGAGGACAGAAAATTTCTTCTCATTTCTTATGATCACCATACTATCAAGAATGACTGCTTCAAAACCTGCAAATAGGATATCATATGTGATGTGAAAAATAAGTCTGATTAACAAAGTATTTGTATTAATGAGATATGTTTCTCTCAATGCACAATATTTAAAAATTGAAAGAATTTTAAGAGGAAAGTAAAACCCATACTTTTAAAAGTGAAACAGCTGAAGTTAAAAATATTTAAGAGGTGGCAATTTAAAATAATATAATCAAAATAAAATAATATAATCAAAATAATCCTTAACACAGTGAAGCAGGTGAACTCTAATTTTGGTCTCAATTTGTTATACTGAGGGTCTCAATTTGTTACTTTATTTCATATCCTTTAGTTTCTCCATTGGTTAAATATAGTATGGTTAACATACCTGTGAAAATTATAGTTTTTTACATTTTAAAAAGTTTTAAACTTTTCCACAGGTATGTTAAGGATCTGAGTTTATGCTTATGTTTAAAAATACTACCACTATGTAAGTCCTAGTCAGCAGCTGGATTCTGGATTTCCTCTATAAACCAGCCTTTAGAATAAACCACACATATAGAACAGGATCAAGTATAAATTACATGAAAGATTTTGGTTACCAATGAAAAGCAAAGACATGGCAACTAAAGCTCTTACATTATTTTAAAATTTTACTGAGACTTGACACACTGTTTTAAAAATACTTCCTATGACTCATAACTGTGTTCAAAAAGAGAATTCACATACTAGATTTCTCTCTCAAATAAACAAATTAAAAGGCTTTGGCAAATATTAATTTTATTAAGAAAATTGATATTTACTTTTCAGTTTAACAGTCTTATATTACAAAACTGACAAAATAAAATTTTAGTCAATTTAATAAAGTCATAAGCAATTGTTCAATATGATTTAAAAGTTTAAATCACCAACATGCTAAATACTAAAAATAAAAATATTTCCTAATTTTTTTGCACCTATTGCTAAATTAAAAAACCCCAAAATTTCCCAATAAGCCAACTATATAATCACCATAACCCTATAGTGGGTAAGCATAAATTTTTCCCCTGATTAAATCTAATGATGCAAATATTACTTGGTTTTTCACTTTTCAAATTCTTGTAGGCTTAATCATAACATTTCATGATTTATAAAATATGACCAAATCTGAGATTTATTGCAAAGTTTTTTTTTTTTTTTTTTTTTAATTTTTTTTTTCAACGTTTATTTATTTTTGGGACAGAGAGACACAGAGCATGAATGGGGGAGGGGCAGAGGGAGACACAGAATCGGAAACAGGCTCCAGGCTCTGAGCCATCAGCCCAGAGCCCGACGCGGGGCTCGAACCCACGGACCGCGAGATCGTGACCTGGCTGAAGTCGGACGCTTAACCGACTGCGCCACCCAGGCGCCCCTGCAAAGTCTTTATGTGGTAAAAGTCAGTAATAGATGCTTTTAAGCCAATTCTTAATTTATTTTCCTACTCATAACACTGTACTTATGTCTAAATAATCTGGCATGCTTATTTGAAAAAATAAATAAGAAAGAATACATAAAACAGTTAACTCTCTCATTTAATTCTCACAAGAACCCTATAAGTAGGTACTATTGTTACCCCATTATACAGATGAGGAATTGAAAAGCACAAAGAGGTTAAGGTTACAGAGTTAGTGGTAAAGCTGGCATTAGAACCTATATAGCCTGGTTCCAGAATCCATGCTTAACTACTATGCACATTACTGGTACCCACCTAGATCCACTGAATCAAGGATGAAATCTTGGTGCATAAAACCCAGGAATTTTCATTTTTAATAAAGGTATCACATTATTTTTATACTATCTAAAGTATGAGAACCACTGACATAACCCTTAGGAACAAGTGGCACAGATGTGGTTAGTCTCTTTATAATACACACACAAAAATCAATCCAATCCACTATTTGAATATCTATAGTGTATACCTTAAATAAAGGTAGGATAATTCTTTTCTTAAGAAAAGTTTAAACTGAGATATAGATACTAGGTGTAAATATAAGTAAACATGAAGCAAACAGGCAATGTTAATTTCCAGATTTAAAAAAGTCAACAGGGGCGCCTGGGTGGCGCAGTCGGTTAAGCGTCCGACTTCAGCCAGGTCACGATCTCGCGGTCCGTGAGTTCGAGCCCCGCGTCGGGCTCTGGGCTGATGGCTCGGAGCCTGGAGCCTGTTTCCGATTCTGTGTCTCCCTCTCTCTCTGCCCCTCCCCCGTTCATGCTCTGTCTCTCTCTGTCCCAAAAATAAATAAACGTTGAAAAAAAAAAATTAAAAAAAAAAAAAAAGTCAACAAAAACACCGTCGAATTAAAAAGTAGTTGAGGTCGGGGTGCCTGGGTGGTTCCAGTCGGTTAAGCATCTGACTCTTGGTTCCAGCTCAGGTCACGATCTCACTGTTTCGTAAGTTCAAGCCCCATAGCCAGCTCTGCGCTAATGATGCAGACAGACCCTACTTGGGATTCTCTGTCTCCCTCTCTCTCTGCCCTTCCCCCACTCATGCTGTCTCTGTCTCTTGAAATAAATAAATAAACTTAAAAAAAAAAGTAGCTGAGGTCAAAACAGGATTTACTTTTTTAGTTCATTAGGACTTATCAAGAAATAAACTTTACAATTTAATCCCTGGACACATTTTTCTCTTAGCATGTTTTATTGTCTATTTAAAGATGGACTAATCCTTATACAAATTAAGTCAGGTTTTGCAAAAGGGATCCAATCTCTATCTACTAACAGCTTCATTACTTTCAGTAATAAAATATTTTAGAATAAATGTGGTGAAGAAAATCTCCCAGCGAAACCATTTTAGAAAGTATTTTTATGTTTAATACTAGAAATGGGATATTTAAAGAACTTGGATAAAATGAATAATTTGCAGAATCTGAGGTGCTAAATGACATATTGCTAGAACTTCTGGGAAAGAAATAAATTCACTTCTTTATTACATAATAATCAGTTTCTTACATGTGGGGAACTTCAAAGAAAAAAAATTCTACATAAAGTTATTTTGAAAGGCAAAACTATAGGTTTTGTCTGTAACAACAAAGTTTACTAGTGACTAATACTGTCTTATCTCCTGTTCTTTGCTTATTTGAAGCAAATGACCTTTTTCCTGGGAGACAGCTATCAATTTCATGGGATAATACCATGGTATTCATATTATAAACTAGGCATAAGAACCACTGCTTTCATAAGCCTATTGCCCATCCTAGCACCCCCCCCCAACCCCCCACACACACTAGGACACCTTAAGAACCAGGAAGGGGATTTATATATAACATAATAAAACATAACATAATTAATATAATATTTATTTTAAACAGCTCAATTTGGCAAAACATGTACTCTGACCTTAAGTTTCTGAGAGTGGTAAGCAAATGGTCAGTAACTGACAAAGCATCACTTAGTATTGTGCTTTTCAAGATTTTTTGCTCTACCCATGGTCAAAAATATATTTTACAGTGCAAGCAAGTACAATAAACACAAGACCAAAACCAAAGTTTCATGAAATGATATTACCCTTACTGTATTTGACACATTCATAATTTCTTTTCTATTTTAACTGTTGGCTTATAAAAGGAATGGTGGTCATATAATCTGCTAGATTAATTTCATACCTCACTAATGAATACCATTTGCAATTTTAAAAATACTATGCTATCTATGTCACTTATTACATATAAAAGTCCATCCACTAAGATAGGAATGGAAACAAACATCATCAGCAGGTCAGATCTGTTCTGAGACTTATATTCCCAGGATGAATATTTTAAGGGATTGAGGGGAAAAAAATCAGTGGGAAAAATAGCAAAGGCTGGTATGATATCAATGGAAGAATGACAATATTATAGTACTGAATACCAGGTATAAGCAATGGTTAGACAAGCCTCCAAGTAAAACAGTAAATATACATTTTTCACTTAATATTCTGTAACCAAGGTTACTTTATACAAAAAGATTATGTAGAAATGTTTGAAATTCATTCTAAGAAAGTCATTAAAAATATCTATCCTGGGATGCCTAGGTGGTTCAGTTAGTTAAAATGTCCAACTCTTGATTTCTGCTCAGGTCATGATCTCACAGTTTCATGGGTTCGAGCCCTGCATCGGGCTCTGCTCTAATTGTGTGAAGCCTGCTTGGAATTCTCTCTCCATCTCTCTCTCAAAAAAACTAAATAAACATTTAAAAAAATATATTCTATCCTAAAATACTAAAAGAAAATGCCTATTTTCTTTCACTGTTCATTTAAAATTGTATTTTTACCAATTAGTAACTTCCATAAGAACACTTCTAAAAATAAGATTTTTACTGAAAAATAAATGTGTTCACATTTTTGGATATATGTAACTATTAAACTCACATTACATATTACCAATATTTTCATAGTTATTGTTCTTTGTTTTCTTCTTGACTTGAGACTGACAGAAATTTATTTTAACACCATTTTTATTTTTTGGCAATTAAGTATTGTTAGAACTGGACTGGACATGGTAATACAAAGACATTTTAAAAGAAGAGTCATTTGAATGAAAAAACATCTTTTATTAGATTTAAAATAAAAGTATTATTTAGGGTGAAATTCTCTGCTGATTCTAGTACCAGCTACAAATGAAAAATTTTTCACATAATAATCCGGCAGTAAATATAGTTATTTCTTTTTGCAGAAATGTGTAAAGACCATTCAATTAAATGTTACTTAATATTCTCTCTGAAGTTCATATATAGTTAAGAGTTAAAAGATTTGTTTTTAAGTTAATAAGTCTACTATTTCCACAGTGCCCAAATAAGTGAAAATAAATTACCTATTTACAAATTGTTTACAAATTATGATTTGTTCTTGGAAGACTCTCATGTACACATTTGCTATCATATATTAAACATTTATATTATATTTATAATATATAGTATATATTCTATTAAACTACTTCTACAAAGTAGAATAACATAAGAAAAACCAGAGATTTTTGACTATCAAAGAGACAAAAATAGAGGTAAAAAAATTTGAAATACTAGATTAAATCTTAGCCATCCGTGCCTTGCACTTAAAGGGAAAAAAGTCATAGTTGGAAACACTTCATTTAAAGTATGGGTGTTACAGTGGAATTCAGCCAATCTCTTGAGGAACAATATAAACACTAAAAAAGTTAAACTAAAAATGTTGAGACAAAATTGAAACATTTACCTGAAATTCTGGTACAGTGGGTGACTTTGTAACAGTTTTCCTCTTCTTTGTGATTGCTTTTTTAGATATGGATTTTTTTCCTTTCAAGATTAAAAGAGAAAAGCTTCATAATACTGTTTATAGCACTTCATTAACAAGAACCAAATTACATAGAACCTTGAAAGTTAAAATATAACTAACAGATGGCTTCTAGTGAGTCAAATAAAAGTGATGAATCAAAACAAGCCGTAGTAAAAGCAAACATTAAACTATAACTACCTGTAACAAGTATATTAACAAATGCTGTTTTCTTTACACATGAACTAAACTATCAAAATCTCTGATGAATTTCACAGTATCAGAACTTACTGTAATAAGATTTGGCAAAAAAAAAAAAAAAGGCACATTACTACTGCTCAGTTAAAAATCTAATTCACAACTTAAAATGAAATTTTATAAGACAAAAAAATCTTACCTTTTAACAATGACTTCCATAGTCAGGAACTTGCATAAAACTATACTCTGAAGACTATGGTCTTAAACCAATCTAATGTGAAAATCCTCTCAGCAGCTTAGGAAACAAGGTCTTTCTATCTCTTTATCTCTTTATCACCTAAGAGGCTGCCTTTGGCAGATTCAATAATCACTTTAAAAACAAGGTAAAAATCTCCCTTTAAAAAGTGCATCTAGTCATTTATGCAATCAGAAATCACTACAAAAAATAAATCCACATTCTTAAAGAAATCCAACTCATTAGCACAGATTGAAATGTATCTACTCTGTATTTAACATAACAGAGATACATAAATGCATATAGCCTCTGTTTTTAGAAAGGAACATGTTAAAGTGTTTTGTCTACATTTGCATTTAGCAAAATCAGTTAATAAACTGGTTGTTAATTATTCAACAAACATGAGATACAGGGCACTTTACAATTTATGGGAATAACAAAGAATTATAAAATGGAAATCCTGTCCTCCAGGAGCTGATAATCTATATAAGGGAATAAAAATTAATCAGAAACACTTAAAAGTTAATTTTAGTTCACAATCATTTGTAGGTTAAAATCAGCTTAAAAGTTACTATTTTTTTACATAATCCCTTTCTGAACATTTTCCTATATAGATATGATCTGCTTCCATGCAAAGAGTTCATTTGATTGCAACATTTTATTCAACTTGTAGGCACAATTCTAATTTAAATATAATTGTATTTTCTTCTGTATTCCTTTACAACCATATCACAGAACTATCATTTGATCATTTCTAACTTTTGACTCAATAAAATGCACGTATACTATGCTTGAACTACTACAAATTTTGAGTTGCTGAAGTTCACATGGATTTCACTGTCCAGTTCTAATAAGTATCAGCCTGCTGCCACTTGACATTTGTTTTTAATTAAAATAACCTAACATTTATTTCTTTTCTTATCACTGTTACTTGTTTCCGTGCTTACACAGAATCTATACGGGAACTAAACTTCCACAAAAATAGGCAAATGCGTGGTCTGCTTAACCAGTATTCAGGAAGAAGTGATTCAACTCTTGGTATCTCTATAACACAGCTAGAATAACTGATTTCTAATTGGATGCAATAGGTACCTCTCAAAGGGACTCATGAGTCTGGACACAAGAATGACTTTCTTCTATAAACTACATTTTTTAAAGTTCATAGGAAAAGATTTAATGGCCTCACGAATTTTGGGAAAGCTATAAAAACAATTTGAAGGAAATGAAATCCTTCCTTATCCCCCCACCCTCACCCCAGCCCCAGCGCTGTTCTAATTAGCTTTTTAAAAACCATGTGAAAATAAATGAGTAAATAAATATCGTTTGATTTTGCATTCATTTGTAAGCACAACAGAGGTCACCCTTGATAACTTCCAATAAAGTTTATATTGTTGCCACATAAGCACTAAATTTGGGTACTAAATGCTCAAGTTCACTCTAGCAGCCATGCTTATTTTAATGGATTAAGCAGCTGAAGTGGTTACTGGGTATTTCCTTTCACTATATGATTAGGATACCTAAATGTAGATTAAATAAATGGAAGTAGTATTCTGTTGTGGTTTTAAGCTTGAGTTTTGGAACTAAACTACCTGGGTTTGAATACCAGTTCTAACCACCTACTAGCTACAAATTGCTTTATTTCCTTGTGCAGTTTATCTATAAAACAGAGATAATGATATTACCTACTTTCTTATTGAGAATTAAAACGTAAAAAAAACTCAGACTACTGTTAGGCACATGGTTAAGTGATCAATGTTAGTTGTTATTATCTCCCTTAGCTAAGGCATTATGATAAGTGTCTAAACAAATATTATCATTTTACCTTCTTCAAATTCTTTTATTAACTTATTCTTTCATCTTAGTTCTTGCTCATATATCCTCTGTGCTACCACTCTACTTCCTACAAAATTTATGTAACACATCATACAGTATTGTAATGATCCATTTATAGGTTTCTCATCCTTACTAGACTGAATTATTGATGACAGAAGTCACATTATTCATTTTTTATTTACAGCATTTTTCATACAAGAAGTTATGAGAAATGATCCTTAAATAGAAAAATCCTAATTTTAATCAGAAATTTCACCGGTCTGGAGATAGGAAAAGGGAGGCAGGTAACTGTTTATAATTCTTAAGGTCTCTCTGAGTCCATTTTTAAATAAAGAAAGCACTGGCAATAACTAGATAATTTACGCAATTTACCAAAGAGTTTCACAACATGACCTAGGAGTGGTAGTAAGAACACTAATTTTTATTGAGAACCTATTATGTCAGACACTTAGCAAGATAATTTATATAAATTATCTCAATTAATACTCAAAACAACCCCTCAAGGTAGGCAACACCTCATTTTAATGTAGGATAACTGAAAATCAAAGGTTACTTAACTTATTCAAGTGTTACACTGTAAGCAAGCACCACAGCCAGGGATTCTAACTCCAAAGTCCAAGTTCTTTCCATTATATAATTCTACCTCTTGAAAATCAGTTACCATTTACTGATTCCTACCACATGCCAGGCACCATGTTAAGTACTATGCATTCACTATTCCAATTAATCTTTGTAATGATTACATCAAGGTATGTCTTACCTCATTTTTCACAGATAAAAAAACTGGCTATCAACAGGCAAATAAACTGATGGAGGACTTATAGCTAATGTGCACTGGACATATATTTGCACTACATCTGCCTCACTTCAAAGTTGCGTGCTTTTTATGATAAAATATTGCATTCTTTCAAATTTTCTGCAGGAATGTAATTTGCTTCTGACTGATTTCAGAGCATTCCTTTTTTGATTAGGATTATAAGATTCACATATTCACTATTAGTATCTTCAGACTATATCCTCATAAAAACTTGAATGCAAATTTTCCTTCATTCTTCAGTAAAAACTGGCTCTTCCTTTTTATTATACCACTTTTAAAATGTAGCATGGATACTACAAAACCACACAGGCTTTATTTGGTAATCTGCTTTTGTTCCAGGGCAAGATACATATAGGGCAAGGTACATACTGCCCCCTAGTGGGCTTCCATTCTTCCACCACTCACTTGATGATACACCAGGTCTTTACCCCCGCCCCCCCACCCCAGCCCTAAATCATCTCATCCCATAAAACAGAATACAATTTTCAGATCTGGGGCTGTGCTAAAGTCAGAATCACTTTAAAGCATATACAGAATTTTGACACAATTATTGGGCCTAAAATACACACATGAGCAAAAAATGAGTGTCAACTTGTACCTGGAAAATAGAGAAGGAAAACTTAACATGGCCTAGTAATTAGTATTCAAGTGTGGCCTAAGGAAGCTTTTTAAAAGTATGCTGAGAACAGCTGTAGTAAAGGAAGCCCAACTTGAGAGAAAACAATGTAACTAAAAATATATTTTATAACTTAGGCACAAAACTCTAGTCTTCCAGAACATGGAGATATACCTCTTAACTAGCAAAATGCAGGTGATTATTATCCCCAATCCAACTCCTCTTTCCTGTCTCTTATTCTCCATCTTTCCCTTCTCCTTTATCTGCCTTACCTGACTGTCTTCATTCTTTGGCCCCTTGAACTATTCAGAGACTTCTAGTTCAAAGCCCTCCTAGATTTGGCCTTCTTATGTTAAAAATTATCCTGGAGCACCTGGGTGGCTCAGTTGGTTGGGCGTCTGATTTCGGTTCAGGTCATGATCTCACAGTTCCTGGGTTTGAGCCCGCATCAGGCTCTGTGCTGACAGCTCAGAACCTGGAGCCTGCTTTGGATTCTGTGTCTCCCTCTCTCTCTGCCCCTCCCCAGCTCGTGTTTGCCCACCTGCACTCTTTCTCTCAAAAATAAACATTAAAAAAAAAACTATCCTAACACATTCGCTAGTTTCTCAGTGCTTACATTTTAGGAATCGTAACAAATGAATGGATACTAAGACATTAATCACTGTTAAAAAAAAACAAAAGGCCAAGGGCATTTATATTATTAAATAGAAATCTGGGAAGTGGCTGGAATGTGAAGTCACAGAACCAGAGTCTAAATTTGACTTTTTATGTACTAAATGTTCATGTCCTAAGCAAATATTTAGTCTATACAAGTTTCTGGAGTGTTGTATCTCTTAAGTAAGCAATTTAACCTTAACAAAACAGCTGATTTTCTTTCCATTCTTCTTGCCTATTAGCAAATTTCTCATCATACTGTTAACTTTTTACCACTATCATATAATTCAATAACTGCTAAACAATGATTTTTTTCTCCTTTAGCTTAAAATATTGAATCAGCTGTCAAATTCTGCTACTTATTGTAACATCTCTCTCAAAACATTACTTTCTTCTGTCAATGTGAAAGAAAAGTCATATAGTCAGTCATTCTCTATCTGGATTTAGAAATTTCCTCTTCTTAAACTTACCTTCAACCCCTTCATGAAAACCCTGCCAGTTTCTTTTATAACTCTTTAATGGTCCTAACTATTCTGCAAGATCCTTTCTCCTAATCCTGCCACTTATTAGCTATGTAACCTTGGACAAGTTAATAAACATCTCTGTGCCTCAGTTTTTTAAATCTATAAAATCTATATAATGAGGAATAATAATACCATTTAATGGAGTTTTTATGAAAATCAAATGAGAAAATATATATAAAGGCTTAGAACAGTGCCTGGCATACAGTTAGCACTTATGAGTATACAGCATTAAAATAAAAGGACAAAATATTCTATCGATCCTTCCACTCTCTTATATCTTGGCATCTTGAGTTGGTCCTCTAAAATTTTCCCCATACAGACACACATAGTTAGGATCTTTGGGTTTTCAACAACAACAACAAAAAACTGTAAAACTTTTTCACAATAATGGGTCTGGATGTAACCAAATATTGTAGATTACACTGCTTTTTTAGTTATTCCCTATAAAGGATCTTATTGCTTTTTACACATTATCTCTTATTGTAAGGTCATTTCCTTGCACTAGGCACTTGATGCAATTATTTAAAACAGCACCACCTGTCCAGAAAGAGATCACCCATAACTGGCACAGTCTCATCATTCACATAGCTTCTAAAACCTCAACTTTTCACCTTTCTCCTTATGTTTTTCTCTGTGTTTTCAGTGACACCAGCTTAATTATACCCTCATGCTTTTATTCACATTACTAACCACTGTTCATCTAATCCAATTCCCACTATTCTTCAAAGTCTTATATCCTCTGCAAAACCTTCCAAGACAACTATAGCAAACACTGACTGATTTACTCTCGACTTGACCTTTTACTCTATTATATACTTAACAATTATTAAAATGAATTGTTTACCACTTTGAGCCTTAGTTTATTCACTTATAAAAGAATAACACCACCACTTGTCTTATTTATTTTAATCAGTTCAGAGGAGCTAACACAAAATGATTTCGTTGAAAATAATGAACATGTGAGAAGAGGGAAAAACCCTCCAAACCAAATTGGCTAAAATGAGTAACTTAAAACACCATAAGCTTTTTGTAACAATTAATGTATCTTTAATAATTTTTGCCCATTTTTTTCAGGTTTTATAAAAAGTCCTCTAGTTTTTAAAACCTATTTTATTTCAGCCAACTCTACTCCACAAAATCTATAACAGAATACTATTGAAAACAACCAAAATGTCTAATAAGGAGGTTGGAAAAATAACTACAAAATACACATAACAAAATGATGGTGCAAAGATCTATTGATCACACAGAAGTTCACGGTGCACTGTTACGCAAGGAAAAAACAGATTGTAAAATGGTATGGATAGTACAATGCTAATTTAAAAATATATAGGCCTTGAAAAGGATATAAAAGATACATTTTAAGGAGCTAATCTTACTTATAGCTGAGTAAACTATATTATGTGTGTTCATTTATTTATTCGACAGATTCCTACACAATGTGTTCGTCACTGTGCTAACCTTCTGTCCCCAAGGGAAGACAATCATCAGGGAAGACAATCATCAAAATAATTTACAAAGAAATAAATGCAACCATTATAAATAAATGTTATAAGCATTATAAAGGAGAAGTATCTGATGCTATAAGCATGCACAACTGGGGATATTCCAACGT
Source organism: Lynx canadensis (assembly GCF_007474595.2). Classification (NCBI taxonomy): domain Eukaryota; kingdom Metazoa; phylum Chordata; class Mammalia; order Carnivora; family Felidae; genus Lynx; species Lynx canadensis. Next base: position 31,625,043 of record NC_044315.2, read on the forward strand.
TTTTCTATTCTATAATATTTCTAAGAGTAAGGAAAGGCTTAAATAACTAAAAATGAATTCAATTAAAAAGCAGAAAGCAAACTCCAATTCTAAAAAATAGATAAAAATGCTTAAAAGTTGCAAAACTGCCCCAGAGTTCCCTAAAATTATCAAATCATTCTCAACCAATTTGTCTTTGCACCTTCTACTAAAAATTATCTCCCACCTGCTAAATTTAGAGAGTCCACCAAAAATTAAAGCCTGTATAATCAACATAAAATGGACCACATTAACCACATGTAGAATTTACTCTATCCTAAGTGAACGCTCATGGATGACACACTTTATCCCAAAGCATATTCTACAGAATGCTATTACTTGAAAAAAAAATCTCTGTGTTCAAGTAAACTTAAAAATACTAGGTTAAACAAAACTAAACAGTTTTTTTTCTTCAAGACTTCCCAGAGTCCTTAAAATAAAGGCCCCAAATCACTTTTCCACAATTCTGAAGTTCAAAAAGTTCTCAAAAAGTTCTAAAAGTTTATTTTAAAAATAAACATGACATGAACTGTTCTAAGGTTCTTTATAGTTTTCATCTCATTTAACCCATTCACATATCTTTCTGTAAAAACTATGTGTGTAATTACAGGGGCTACACCAAACTCAACTGGGGATGTTATTTAATAAACATATATATCATAATATCCTTCTATAATCTGATGATTTCTGAATTCCAAAACATATCTGATACAAGAGTTTTGTAAAATGCATTGTGGACCTGCACTAATGCACAATGTGAATCTAGAAGAGGAGCATTTCCACATTTTCCAAACATGTCACCATGGAACTCCCTTTTAAAAATAGTGAAAGAGAAAACACTGGATTAGAGTATGCCCAAAACTGACTATAAAAGGCTACAATGCCTCATAACTAATAAAGGAGCCCAGGGCAAAGCCTCAGGAAGACAAGTGTACTGAAAATGATGTAAAACAAATGTTCTGTTGTTGTCGTTGTTGTTGTTATGTGCCTAGGTGGCTCCATCAGTTAAGCCTCCGACTCTTGGTTTCAGCTCAAGTCATGATCTCACGGTTTGTGAGTTTGAGCCCTGCATAGGGCTCCATAATGACAGCAGGGAGCCTGTTTGGGATTCCCTCTCTCACTCTCTCTGCCCCTCCCCAGCTCCCTCTCTAAATAAATAAATAATTAAATAAACAAACAAACAAATAAATGTAATTTAAAAAAATTTTTAAAAGGCATGGCTCAGTCGGTTTTGGCTCAGGTCATGATCTTATGGTTCATGAGTTTGAGCCCCACATCGGGCTCTGTGCTGACAGCACAGAGCTTGCTTGGGATTCTCTCTCTCTCCCTCTCTCTGCCCCAGGCTTGCTCACTCTCTCTGTCCCTCTCTCTCAAAATAAATAAACTTAATAAAAAATTTTTTTAATATCATTTTATGTACTGCTGTTATAACAGAAAGGAGTTTAGTATCTTATAAAGAAAGAGTGGGCATATGCTTACCCAGAAATATCAAGGGAGAGAGAAACTGTATTTGCCAGATCCAAGTATTTTTGTTACTGAAGACTAACCTCCTAAATTTGCTCTGAAGATAAAATTAGTATATAGGCTAGTGCATTATTTTCTTCTATTTCATCCCTGTAAGCTGTCTATACCCACCTGAAGATGCTCAGAGAGGGTACATAAGTACTTGCTGAATTTGCTTCTTTTTTTTTATTCACTTGGACAACTGGACATGACACCCCCACAAATATTCTCTCTGATCTACAAATATTCTGAACTACCATTTAAAAAATGTGGCAACACTTTAATTGCTTACCATAAAAATACATTTAAAAGTAATCCTTACAGGGGCGCCTGGGTGGCGCAGTCGGTTAAGCGTCCGACTTCAGCCAGGTCACGATCTCGCGGTCCGTGAGTTCGAGCCCCGCGTCAGCCTGTTTCCGGTTCTGTGTCTCCCTCTCTCTCTGCCCCTCCCCCGTTCATGCTCTGTCTCTCTCTGTCCCCAAAATAAATAAACGTTGAAAAAAAAAATTTAAAAGTAATCCTTACAGTTAATATTTTTACTCTGCTATTGGTAAAGCCTGTATAGGAGCTACATCAGTATTTACCCCCATAAGTCACAATTACCTTTGAACACATGAATAGTAGGTCATAAATAAACAAAAGGTTTCAGGTGACAACAGTACTAATAAAACAGTATTACATACTTTAGCACTGGAAAAAATATTTCCAACTTAAACTACTAATTAATATTTTTGAGAGGAAAACGTGCCAAATCAAACTAAATTTATATAGCCTAAATATGTGGATTATTACAAAATTTAAAAGGCTTATTTCTGAAAGTTACTTTAAAAAATTGTAGTTTTTCATCATCTGGCCAGTGTAGTGGTTCAACTTTGCAATTATCAGTTCATCAAATTAAGCCTGTTCTTAATAGTAAATTTTATGTTTATCAATGATATATTACATACACATTTTAAAATATACTTAACTGTATTCATTTAAGTAACAGCAAGTATATCAACTAAACAAACTTCACTCTCTCATTTACCAACTCATTATCAAATTATTGTCAAATCCTAATTATCTTTGTTACTGAGGGAAGATATAAAAAATGGAAATCCACAAATAATGACAATAAACCACAACTCATTTTAGTAAACAATTCAAGTTTTTCCCAACCAGGCAAAGTTTATAAGCGGAGTTCAACATCTGCTTTTATCTCACCTATCTTCTTGACAAACAAGACACAGAAACTGATTAAAAGGCAAACAATAGAAAAAGCAAAAACACCTGAGTAATGAAAAGATAGTGCAACCAACCACCGAAGATTTTATTTACAGAATTTTTTGTTATTCTTTAAATAGACTTGCAACAAATACACGGGGTATTCAAATTTGATGTAAGACAAATGTGCAAATCTTCTTACAAAATATGCTTCATGTCCTATTAGTTGATGCAATGTTTTTCCTTGTATTTCACATTTTTCCTGGGTATGAAAATATATACTGAAAATAGAGTGCTAAAAAATATATGATGTGGGAAAAAAACAACACCCAGAAAGATAATCTGACTTGCCTTGGTTTAAGTTGCTATGTACTCTATATAGTATTGGGAATGGTATCTCCTGATATCAGTGCTTTTTCCATTTGCTGTACTGGTCTTAGCCTGGGGGGAAAAACACTTCTCAAAAATGATGGGAAGCATTATTTATCAAGAATCTGGTCCAGAGAATGTAAAAACATTATGTCCAAAGATCTTCAACTGAAAATTAAATTAAAATGTACTGTGACAGTATTTTTTTCTGTTGAGTATACAAAACCTCTTCTGCTCTGAGTTTTAATCAGTGGAAGAATATAAAACTTGATCTCTTAAACACACACACACACACACACACACACACACACACACACACTTTTCATTCTGTTAATCAGTGCCTCTCATGCCTAATTGCAAGAACAACATGAAGTATGCTTAAATGTAATTCTCATCCATTTGTGTTAGCTTACCAGATTTGTGCTTCTTGTGTTTTGCTTTCTTTTTGATGATCAATAACTTATTCTGGATCTCAGGTTTGTAAGATTTGAATGCAAGAGAATGAAGACTTTCACGCTTTCTCTGTAAGTTTTCATTTAAAACATCTTTCAATTTCTTTTTTTTCTTTTTCTTCTTTTTTGCCCTCATTTTAGTTAGTTTGATTTTCTTGTGACTCTGCAGTGACTGCTCTAATAGAATGTCTCTTACAACTTTGTGGCAGTTAAATTCTGGATGATCACTGTGACTTCCATTTACATGTATTTGGCAAGATTTTAGAGCATTTTCTTTTAATGGACTGGGTTCAGGCTTTACTCTGGAAGCTTCACCATATTTTTCTTGATTTTCTATAAACCTTATTTCACCTGGACTAAGAGGCTCTCCAAAGCCAGTAACTTCCCCTGGACTCCCTGGTTCCCCTAAATTTTCTTTATAACAATCAGTTTTTTTAATTTCACAGGGCCTGCAAATTCTAATTTCACAGCTGGATTTCACTTCCATTTCAACAGGGATGTCATGATTATCCAAGTTCATCTTAGCAGAGCCCCAAGTTGTATCAAAATTAGTTTCCTGCTCTTTCTTGAAGGCAGAGGAGAGGCCTATACTACACCTATGTTCTCCATTACTCGTACTAACATAGTCACATTTCAATTTCTCCAGTTTAATCCGAGGTACTCTTTGTATTTTAATGGGTGGAACTGGAAATTCTGGGGCTTGAAAAGGTCTCTGTTTATAAATCCGTACATCTGCACCACAGAACTGTGGAAAATGCACATAAGCATTCTCCAAATAATCGTAACCCAAGATAACTTCCCTGCATTCATGAATAGGCTGTCCAAGTACAGCATCTTGAACTTCTTTTTGTGTTTCATACACAAAGTCACAAAGACCCTTAAGTAACCATACTTTTTGGTAAAAAGGTAGTTCATGAAAAGGTTTTTCTTCCAATGGATTAACTTCTCCAAGAACTTTAAAAAACTGAGGACATAACCCAAGCTTTTCAGCACAGTTATCAGGATTTTCAGTCTGTCCTACAGCAGTATACCACTGCTGTACTTTCTGTCTCAGTGCTGCTTCCCAGGTCCTATAAGGCAAAGTAGGTCTTCGATGTAAGGTAGGTCTGCGATGAGGTGGACTTAACAGAGAAGTCATTATTTTAGAAAGAAAAGCATTACACTGAGGCATCAGAAGACAACGTTCCAATTCGTAAAAGACTATTTCTGGCAAATTTAGAATTTGTTGGGCTAAACAAAGAAAATGACCAATAGCTGGAATTTCCCACATAGTCTCCATACAAGTTGGAGCTGCTTGAGCTAGGAGTTTTCTTTCCCATTCTTCCATTTCCTTTTGACTAGCTTCTTCTGCTTCTTTTCTTTCCTGCTCCCGAAGCCTAAAGAAAGTTTAACAAATTATACTATTGTTAAAGTAGAAAGTACCATTAAATACTAAATATTTGGTGTCATATTAATCTTTAATCAACAAGGCAAATGGCTACAAAGTATCTCATTAGATGTACCATTATTTTCTTCAGATGATGAAATAAATATATAACTTGACACTGAGTCTTCTGACATTTCTTCATCCAAAGTAAAATTCTTCAACTTAGGATGTGTATCAATTTCAAAGTAAATGAAAAAAATTTAAACATGTGTACTAAACAAAAGCACAGGGTAGTGCTTTCTAAAAGTAGTATGATGTCATATAAGAACTATAAAGATATTTAAATCCTTTGACATGGTAATTCCGTTCCTAGAAAGTTTTTGTTTGTATTAACTTGACAGAGTTAACTTTAACCATATAAAAAAAGTTATAAAGAAGTTTTTATAAACTTTTGTAAAGTTATAAAAAAGTTACACAATTGGGAAATAAGCTGGCTATTATTAGGTAGCCTTAACAACTAAAATTATGGGAGGAGGATGGCACAGGAGTAGGGGGGCCCTAAGCTTACCTCATCCCTTGAACATAGCTAGATAAATATCAAATCATTCTGAACACCTAAGAAATTGATTTGAGGACTGAGAGAATAAAACTTCACATCTACAAGAAGAAAAATGACCACCTCGTGGAAGGTAGGAGCTACAGACAATTGTTGTGGAGGAGAAAAGAACTGTGAGTGCTGCAGAGAGGAGGGAGCCCTGATCATGGAGGTGTGCCTGAATGAGAGAGAAAGAGTGAAGCAACAGGCAGGGGACTGCACAAGAAAAACTCTTCCCCAACACCAGTGACTGGGAAAAAGAGAGGGGCTGACTGTTAGTTTTTATGAGCAGTGGAGCTCAAAGTCTGAAGTTTCAGAAGACCCTACCATTGCTGGGTTGTATCTGGCAGGCTTAGCAGTGCCCCAGTGGGGAAGGAAGGAGGAAGGAGATACAGGAGTAGGAAGCATGATCTGAATATCCCCTGGGTCCAACTGGGAGAAACAGTTCCCCTTCTTGGGAGTTCATTTGGGAGTGGTGGCATGGACTCTCCCGGGACAAAAGAACTGATGGTGCCAATGTGTTGCCCTATTCCCTAGCATAGGAACAAAGACACAGGCTGAAGGTATCAAGTCTTGGTGCCAGCTTTTTGCTGCACTTCACCATAAACTCTGAACCACTGTGTGGTCATGCAACTGCTTTCCTGGGACAAACTGGTAAATGGCAAAAGCATAGCAAGACCCTCTCCCAAAGCATCAGCATTGGTGCGGACTACACAGTTCCCTAAAATCTGGAGTTCTGAAACCCAGCCACATGGCACAGATAAAACATAAGAGTACTGTGCTGCCTGGAAGGCAGACAGTTGGGACTCAGACAAGGTGAAGGCAGGGATCTGACAGAAGCTGGGAACAGTAGAGAGGGATTCTTTGCTCTTCTACAATGACTTCTTGAGGAGTGGCGGGGAGAACTCCTTGCTCCCAGGAGAAGAGAGCTGGCAACATCACTTTTTTGCTCTCCCCCATCAGTACTGACCAAATTCAATGAGCTAAACAGCCTCCACAGTGGAGACCAGAGCTGCTTACAACAAGCTCTATCCCACTGTGCCCTGCAGGTGCATCTCTACTAGGGCAAGACCACCTGAAAATCAGCGCAGCAGGCTTCTCCCCCAAACCCAGTGCACCCCTCACGCACAGAGTTTACTGACAGAGTGCTTCAAAGCTTCAATTTAGGAGAAATAAGGTCTAGCTTCATTTTTTTTTTGATCCCACATCTTTTCAAAAGCAGATCAAAACACACCTACAGACCTAGACAAAAACTACCACACAGTGGACAATGTCCAAACACCCCCTACTGCAAGCAAGGAGACACTCTACAGAGGACCGGCCTGAGGGTAGGAAAAGCCAAAATACAACAACAAACTGCATATAGGATACCCCTTTTGTTGGTCTCTTCTTAATATAGCCATTACTCTCAGGAGCAGGAATAGAACAGGCTTTCCTAATAATCACACACAAAAAAACAGTGACCTAAAGAAAATGACAAGACAGAGGAATCCATCCAAAAGAAAGAAAAGGAAAAAGTCACAGTTGGGGATTCAATCATTACAGACATAAGATATCTGAACCATAATTTAAAACAACGATTATAAGGATACTAACTAGCTGGGCTTGAAAAAAGCATAGAAGATACTAGAGAATCCTTTACTGCAGGGAAGTTTGCAGCTCTAATTTGCTGAAATAAATCTTCCTCTTCTTTCCTCTCTTCTTCTAGGACTCCTGTGATACAAATGTGATACAAATGCTTTAAGGAGTTGTTGAGTTCCCTAAGTCTACCATCGTGATCCAATACCTTTGTTGCCCTCTTATTTTTTGCTTCATTGTTCTCTATAATTCTGTCTTCTATATCACTGATTCATTCCTCTACTTCATACATCCTTATTGTCATGTCATCCAGTTGGGTTTGCAACTTAGTTATAGTATTTCAGCAAATTAGAGCTGCAAACTTCCCTAATATGGGGAAGGACAATACACATCAAAAGTCAAGAAGTGCAAGAACTCCCATTAAATTCAATAAAAACGACCATCACAAAATACAAGACCAAAATACACAAAGAAAGAATCCTGAAAGCAGCAAGGGAAAAAAAGTTCTTAACCTACAAGGGAAGACAGACCAGATTCACAGAAGATCTATCCACAGAAACTTAGTAGGCTAAAGAGACTTGCAGGATATATTCAATGAGCTGAATGTGAAAAATATGCAGCCAAGAATACTTTATCCAGCAAGGCTATCATTCAGAATAGGAGAGATAAAGAGTATCCCAGACAAACAAAAATATAAAGGAGTTCGTGACCACTAAACCAGACCTCAAGAAAAATTAAAGGGTACTCTTTGGGGATAAAAATACCAAAAGCAACAAAGATTGAAAGGACCAGAGGTCATCATCAGAAACACCAACTTTAGGGGCGCTGGGGTGGCTCAGTCGGTTAAGCGTCCGACTTCGGCTCAGGTCATGATCTCGCAGTTCATGAGTTCAAGCCCCGCGTCAGGCTCTGTGCTGACCACTCAGAGCCTGGAGCCTGTTTCAGATTCTGTGTCTCCCTCTCTCTCTGACCCTCCCCCGTTCATGCTCAGTCTCTCTCTGTCGCAAAAATAAATAAACGTTAAAAAAAAAAAAGAAACACCAACTTTATAGGTAACAAATGGCATTACATTCATATCGTTCAATAACGACTCTGCATGTAAATAAACTAAATGCTCCAATCAAAAGACATAGGATATTAGAAAAGATAAAAAGAACAAGACCTATCACACACAATGCTGCCTACAAGAGACTCATTTTAGACCTAAAGACACAAGCAGATTGAAAGTGAGGGGATGGAGAACCATCGAATGGACATCAAAAGAAAGCTGGACTAGCCATACTTACTTATATCAACAAACTAGATTTTAAACCAAAGACTGTAACATGAAAAAGGGCACTATATCATAATTACGAGGTCTATCCATCAAGATCTAACAATTGTAAAATTTATGCCCTCAACTTAGAAGAACCCAAATATATAAATCAATTAATTACAAACATAAAGAAACTCAGTGACAATAACACAGTACAGTAGGGGACTTTAACACTCTACTTATAGCAACAGACAGACCATCTAAGCAAAAAAATCAACAATACACAGTGGCTTTCAATGACGTACTGGCCCAAAAGGACTTAACAGATATATGCAAAGCATTTCATCCTAAAGCAGCAGAATATACATTCTTTTCAATGTCACATGAACATCCTCCAGAACAGACTGGGTCACAAATGAGCCCTCAACAGGTACAAAAAGATTGAGATCATACCATGCATATTTTCAGATCACAAGACTATGAAATTTGAAGTCAACCACAAGAAAAAATTTAGAAAGTCCTCAAATACATGGAGGTCAAAGAACAGCTTACTAAAGAATAAATCGTAAACCAGAAAATTAGAGAAGAAATTTAAAAAGTACATGGAAGCATGGGGCGCCTGGGTGGCTCAGTCAGTTGAGCATCCAACTTCAGCTCAGGTCATGATCTCACAGTTCGTGGGTCTGAGCCCTGTGTTGGGCTCTGTGCCCATAGTTCAGAGCCTGAAGCCTGCTTCAGATTCTGTCTCCCTTGCTCTCTGCCCCTCCCCTCTCACACTCTCTCTCTCTCTCAAAAATGAATAAATGTTTAAAAATATATATTAAAAAAAAAAAGTACATGGAAGCAAATGAAAACATGGTGGTCCAAAACGTTTGGGATACAGCAAAGGCAGCCATAAGAGGGCAGTATATGGCAATACAGGCCTACTTCAAGAAGCAAGACAAGTCTCAAATACACAACCACACCTGATACCTAAAGGAGTTAGAAAAGGAACAGCAAATAAAGCCTAAAACCAGCAGAAGGGAAATAATAAATATCAGAAAAGAAATAAACAATATAGAAACAAAAATAAAAAGCCCCAGTAGAACACATCAACAAAGTAAGAGCTGGCTCTTTGAAAGAATTAATAAAATTGATAAATCCTTAGCCAGACTTATCAAAAAGAAAAGAGGGCCAAAATAAATAAAATCAAGAATAAAAGAGATCACAACCAACACTATAGATATACAAACAATTACAAGAGAAAATTATGAAAAATTATATGCCAACAAACTGGGTATTCTGTAAGAAATGAACAAAATCCTAGAAACATACAAAATACCAAAACTGAAACAGGAAGAAAAAAAATTTGAAGAGACCTATAATCAGCAAAGAATTTGAATTAGTAATCAAAAATCTCCCAAGGACATAAGAGTCTTGGGCTGGATGGATTCCCAGGGAATTCTACTAGACAATTAAAGAGTTAATACCTATTCTTCTCAAACTGTTCCAAAAAAAACAAAAAACAAAACAACAACAAAACCAACCAGAAATGGAAGGAAAACTTCCAGACTCATTCTACAAGGCCAGCATTACCTTGATTTCAAAACCAGCCAAACACCCCATAAAAAGGAGAATTACAGACCAATGTCCCTGATGAACAAGAAAATTCTCAACAAGATACTAGCAAATCAAATACAACAGTATATCAAAAGAATTGCTGACCATGATCAAGTGGGATTTATACCTGGGCTGCAGGGCTGGTTCATAGTTGTAAATCAATCACGTGATACACCACTTTAATAAAAGAAAGAATAGGAACCATACGATCCTCTCAATAGATGCAAAAAAAGCATTTGACAAAACACAGCGTGCATTCTTGATAAAAACCATAAACAAAGTAAGGATGGAAGGAATATACCTCAACATCATAAAGGCCATACACAAAAGACCCACAGCTAAACTCATCCTCAATGGGGAAAAACTGAGAGCCTTTCCCTTACATCAGGTATAAGACAAGGATGTCCATTCTCACCATTGTTATTTAAAATAGTACTGGAAGTCCTAACCTAAGCATTCAGACAACAAAAAGACATAAAAGGCATTCAAATCAGCACGGAAGATGTCAAACTGTCACTATTTGTAGACAAAATGATACTGTATGTATAAAACCCGATAGACTCCACCAGAAAATTGCTAGAACTAATACATGAATTCAGCAAAGCTGCAGGATATAAAATCAACATACAAAACTCAGTTGCATTTCTATACACCAATAACAAAGTGGCGGAAAGAGAAATCAAGGAATCAATCCCATTTACAACAGTACCAAAAACCTTAAGATACCTAGGAATTAACCTAACCAAAGAGGTAAAAGATCTGTACTCTGAAAACTATAGAACACTTATCAAAGAAATTAAAGAGGACATAAAGAAATGGAAAAACATTCCATGCTCATGGAAGAACAAATATTGTTAAAACATAAAAGAAAATATATAATATTTTATATTATAATAAAATATTATAATAAAATATTGTTAAAATATAAAAGTCTATACTACCAAAACCAATTTACACATTTAATGCAACCCCTATCAAAATACAACAGCATTTAGCAGAGTTAGAACAAACAATACTAAAGTTTGTATGGAACCACAAACGACCCACAATAGGCAAAGCAATCCTGAAAAAGAAAAGCAAAGCTGGAGGCATCACGATATGGACTTCAAGCTGTATTACAAAGCTGTGGTCATCAAACAGTGTGGTACTGGTGTAAAAAGAGACACAGTGATCAATGGAACAGAATGACAACTCAGAAATGGACCCAGAACTATGTGGTCAATTAATCTTCAACAAAGCAGGAAAGACGATCCAATGGAAAAAAAAAAACAAACCAGTTTCTTCAACAAATGGTGCTGGGAAAACTCTATAGACAGTGACATGCAGAAGAATGAAACTGGACCACATTCTTACAAAAATAAATTCAAAATGGATGAAAGACCTAAATGTGAGATAGGAAACTATCAAAATCCTAGAGAACACAGGCAGAAACGTCTTTGACTTTGGCTGCCGCAACTTCTTACCAGACAAATCACCAGAGGCAAAGGAAACAAAAGCAAACATGAACTATTGGGACTTCATCAAGATAAAAAGCTTCTACACAGCAATGGAAACAATCAACAAAACTAAAAGGCAGCCTACGGAATGGGAGAGGATACTTTGAAATGACATATTGGATAAAGGGATAGTATCCAAAATCTATGAAGAAGTTATCAAATTCAACGCCCAAAACCAAATAATCCAGTGAAGAAATGGGCAGAAAACACAGACTAGACACTTTACCAAAGAAGACATCCAGATGACCAACAGACACATGAAAAGATGTTCAACATCACTCATAACCAGGGAAATACAAATCAAAACCACAATGAGATACTACTTCACATCTGTTAGAATGGCTAAAATTAACAACTCAGGCAACAACAGATGTTGGCCCTGCCTTGGGGGAACACTACTTCCCATCTAGCCTTTGCTGGCACAGAGCAAGAGATTATGGACACTTCCAGCATCTCCGTTTGACTCGGTTACCCATGCTTTCGGATTGTTTTCTCCTGTAATCTTAAGCATTGTTTTTAAGAATAAAACAAGGTTTAGTCTACACATTTAAAAACATTATCCTCGACTAGGAGGAACATGGCGAAGTAGGAGGACGCTGGGCTCACTGCGTCCTGCTGATCACTTAGATTCCACCTACACCTGCCTAAATAACCCAGAAAAATGCCAGAAGACTACTAGAACGGATTCTCCGGAGCAAAGCGCAGACGAGAGGCCCACGGAAGAGGGTAGGCAGGGCGGAGAGGCTACATGGACTGGCGGGAGGGAGCCGGGGTGGAGGGGCAGCCTGCTGGCCAAGCAGAGACCCCGAGTCTGGCTGGCAAGAGAGGAGGAGCCGGACGGAGTGTGTTCTGAAAGCAAGCAGGACTTAATATCTGGAAGGTTATAAGTTAACAGCTCTGCTCAGAGAATGGGAAAGCTGGAGAACAATGGGAGGGAGAGTTGTTGAGCCCCGGACGACAGAGCTCAGTTTCGTGGGGAACAAAGGCGCTCACCAGAGCCATCTCCCTCGCCCATCCCCCAGCCAAAATCCCAAAGGGAAACAGTTCCTGCCAGGGAACTTGCTGGCACTGCGCAAACACCCAACACTGTGCTTCTGCGGATCCATCCCTCCGGCGGGTCTGACTCCCTCCCGTTGCCACAGGGCCTTTTCCAAGCAGATCACGGAAGGAGAAGCGAGCTGAGCCTGCCCCTCCTGCCCCCGTGCACCTTGCCCATTCACCCCAGCTAATACGCCAGATCCCCAGCACCACAAGGCTGGCAATGTGCAAGTAGCCCAGACAGGCCACACCACCCCACAGTGAAACCCGCCCCTAGGAGAGGGGAAGAGAAAGTACACACAAGTCTGACTGTGGCCCCAGCGGTGGGCTGGGGGCAGACATCAGGTCTGACTGTGGCCCCGCCCACCAACCCAAGTTATTCAAGACAGCACAGGGGAAGTGCCCTGCAGTTCCGCACCACTCCAGGGACTATCCAAAATGACAAAACGGAAGAATTCTCCTCAAACAAATCTCCAGGAAATAACAACAGCTAACGAACTGATCAAAAAGGATTTAAACAATATAACAGAAAGTGATTTTAGAATAATAGTCATAAAATTATTCGCTGGGCTTAAAACAGTATAGAGGACAGGAGAGAATCTATTGCTACAGAGATCAAGGGACTAAGGAACAGTCAGGAGGAGCTAAAAAATGCTATTAATGAGCTGCAAAATAAAATGGAAATGACCACGGCTTGGATGGAAGAGGCAGAGGAGAGAATAGGTGAACTAGAAGATAAAATTATGGAAAAAGAGGAAGCTGAGAAAAAGAGATAAAAAAATCCAGGAGTATGAGGGGAAAATTAGAGAACTAAGTGATGCACTAAAGAGAAATAATCTACGCATAATTGGTATTCCAGAGGAGGAAGAGAGACGGAAAGGTGCTGAAGGTGTACTTGAAGAAATCATAGCTAAGAACCTTCCTGATCTGGGGAAGGAAAAAGGCATTGAAATCCAAGAGGCACAGAGAACTCCCTTCAGATGTAACTTGAATCGATCTTCTGCATGACATATCATAGTGAAACTGGCAAAATACAAGGATAAAGAGAAAATTCTGAAAGCAGCTAGGGATAAACGTGCTCTAACACATAAAGGGAGACCTATAAGACTCGTGACCGATCTCTCTACTGAAACCTGGCAGGCCAGAAAGGAATGGCAGGAAATCTTCCATGTGATGAACAGAAAAAATATGCAGTCAAGAATCCTTTATCCAGCAAGTCTGACATTCAGAATAGAAGGAGAGATAAAGGTCTTCCCAAACAAACAAAAACTGAAGAAATTCGTCACCACTAAACCAGCCCTACAAGAATCCTAAAGGGGATCCTGTGAGACAAAGTACCAGAGACATCGCTACAAGCATGAAACCTACAGACATCACAATGACTCTAAACCCGTATCTTTCTATAATAACACTGAACCTAAATGGACTAAATGTGCCAACCAAAAGACATAGGGTATCAGAATGTATAAAAAAACAAGACCCATCTATTTGCTGTCTACAAGAGACTCATTTTAGACCTGAGGACACCTTCAGGTTGAGAGTGAGGGGATGGAGAACTATTTATCATGCTACTGGAAGTCAAAAGAAAGCTGGAATGGCCGTACTTGTATCAGACAAGCTAGACTTTAAATTAAAGGCTATAACAAGAGATAAAGAATGGCATTATATAATAATTACAGGGTCTATCCATCAGGAAGAGCTAACAATTATAAATGTCTATGTGCCAAATATGGGAGCCCCCAAATATATAAAACAATTACTCATAGACATAAGCAACGTTATTGACAAGAAAGTGGTAATTGCAGGGGATTTTAACACTCCAATTACAGAAATGGATAGATCATCTAGACACACGGTCAATAAAGAAACAAAGGCCCTGAATGATACATTGGCTCAGATGGACTTGACAGATTATGTTTAGAACTTTGCATCCCAAAGCAACAGAATACACTTTCTTCTCGAGTGCACATGGAACATTCTCCAACACAGATCACATACTGGGTCACAAAACAGCCCTTCATAACTATACAAGAATGGAGATCATACCATGCATACTTTCAGACGAAAGCTTGAAATCAACCACAGGAAAAAGTCTGGAAAACCTCCAAAAGCATGCAGGTTAAAGAACACCCTACTAAAGAATGAGTGGGTCAACCAGACAATTAGAGAAGAAATTTAAAAATATATGGAAACAAACGAAAATGAAAATACAACAATCCAAACGCTTTAGGATGCAGCGAAGGCAGTCCTGAGAGGAAAATACATTGCAATCCAGGCCTATCTCAAGAAACAAGAAAAATCCCAAATACAAAATCTAACAGCACACCTAAAGGAAATAGAAGCAGAACAGCAAAGACAGCCTAAACCCAGCAGCAGAAGAGAAATAATAAAGATCAGAGCAGAAATAAACAATATAGAATCTAAAAAAACTGTAGAGCAGATCAACAAAATGAAGAGTTGGTATTTTGAAAAAATAAACAAAATTGACAAACCTCTAGCCAGGCTTCTCAAAAAGAACAGGGAGATGACCCAAATAGATAAAATCATGAATGAAAATGGAATTATTACAACCAATCCCTCAGAGATACAAGCAATTATCAGGGAATACTATGAAAACTTATATGCCAACAAACTGGACAACCTGGAAGAAATGGACAAATTCCTAAACACCCACACACTTCCAACACTCAATCAGGAGGAAATAGAAAGCTTCAACAGACCCATAACCGGCAAAGAAATTCAATCAGTCATCTAAAATCTCCCCAACAAATAAGAGTCCAGGACCAGATGGCTTCCCAGGGGAGTTCTACCAGACGTTTAAAGCAGAGATAATACCTATCCTTCTCAAGCTATTCCAAAAAATAGAAAGGGAAGGAAAACTTCCAGACTCATTCCATGAAGCCAGTATTACTTTGATTCCTAAACCAGACAGAGACCCATTAAAAAAAGAGAACCACAGGCCAATATCCCTGATGAATATGAATGCAAAAATTCTCAATAAGATACTAGCAAATCGAATTCAACAGCATATAAAAAGAATTATTCACCATGATCAGGTGGGATTCATTCCTGGGCTGCAGGGCTGGTTCAACATTCGCCAATCAGTCAACGTGATACATCACATTAATAAAAGAAAAAAGAAGAACCATATGATCCTGTCAATCTATGCAGAAAAGGCATTTGACAAAATTCAGCAACCTTCTTAATAAAAACCCTGGAGAAAGTCGGGAAGAAGGAACATACTTAAACATCATAAAAGCCATTTATGAAAAGCCCACAGCTAACATCATCCTCAATGGGGAAAAACTGAGAGCTTTTTGCCTCAGATCAGGAACACGACAGGGATGTCCACTCTCACCGCTGTTGTGTAACACAGTGTTGGAAGTTCTAGCATCAGCAATCAGACAACAAAAGGAAATCAAAGGCATGAAAATTGGCAAAGATGAAGTCAAGCTTTCACTTTTTGCAGATGACATGGTATTATATGTGGAAAATCCGATAGACTCCACCAGAAGTCTGCTAGAACTGATACATGAATTTAGCAAAGCTGCAGGATACAAAATCAATGTACAGAAATCAGTTGCATTCTTATACACTAATAATGAAGCAACAGAAAGACAAATAAAGAAACTGATCCCATTCACAATTGCACCAAGAAGCATAAAATACCTAGGGATAAATCTAACCAAAGATGTAAAAGACCTGTATGCTGAAAACTATAGAAAGCGTATGATGGAAATTGAAGAAGATATAAAGAAATGGAAAAACATTCTGTGCTCATGGGTTGGAAGAATAAATGCTGTCAAAATGTCAATACTACCCAAAGCCATCTACACATTCAATGCAATCCCAATCAAAATTGCACCAGCATTCTTCTCGAAGCTAGAACAAGCAATCCTAAAATTTGTATGGAACCACAAAAGGCCCCGAATAGCCAAAGTAATTTTGAAGAAGAAGACCAAAGCAGGAGGCATCACAATCCCAGACTTTAGCCTCTACTACAAAGCTGTAATCATTAAGACAGCGTGGCACTGGCACAAAAAAAGACACATAGACCAATGGAATAGAATAGAAACCCCAGAACTAGACCCACAAACGTATGGCCAACTACTCTTTGACAAAGCAGGAAAGAACATCCAATGGAAAAAAGACAGTCTCTTTAACAAATGTTGCTGGGAGAAATGGACAGCAACATGCAGAAGAATGAAACTAGACCACTTTCTCACACCATTCACAAAAATAAACTCAAAATGGATAAAGGACCTGAATGTGAGACAGGAAACCATCAAAACCCTAGAGGAGAAAGCAGGAAAAGACCTCTCTGACCTCAGCCACAGCAATTTCTTACTTGACACATCCCAAAGGCAAGGGAATTAAAAGCAGAAATGAACTAGTGGGACCTTATGAAGATAAAAAGCTTCTGCACAGCAAAGGAAACAGCCAACAAAACTAAAAGGCAACCAACGGAATGGGAAAAGATATTTGCAAATGACATATTGGACAAAGGGCTAGTATCCAAAATCTATAAAGAGCTCACCAAACTCCACACCCGAAAAACAAATAACCCAGTGAAGAAATGGGCAGAAAACATGAATAGACACTTCTCTAAAGAAGACATCTGGATGGCCAACAAGCACATAAAAAGATGCTCAATGTCGCTCCTCATCAGGGAAATACAAATCAACACCACACTCAGATATCACCTCACACCAGTCAGAGTGGCCAAAATGAACAAAGCAGGAGACTATAGATGCTAGAGAGGATGTGGAGAAACGGGAACCCTCTTGCACTGTTGGTGGGAATGTAAATTGGTGCAGCCACTCTGGAAAACAGTGTGGAGGTTCCTCAAAAAATTAAAAATAAACCTACCCTATGAGCCAGCAATAGCACTGCTAGGAATTTACCCAAGGGATACAGGAGTACAGATGTACAGGGGCACATGTACCACAATGTTTATAGCAGCACTCTCAACAATAGCCAAATTATGGAAAGAGCCTAAATGTCCATCAACTGATGAATGGATAAAGAAATTGTGGTTTATATACACAATGGAGTACTACGTGGCAATGAGAAAGAATGAAATATGGCCCTTTGTAGCAACGTGGATGGAACTGGAGAGTGTGATGCTAAGTGAAATAAGCCATACAGAGAAAGACAGATACCATATGTTTTCACTCTTATGTGGATCCTGAGACACTTAACAGAAACCCATGGGGGAGGGGAAGGGGGAAAAAAAAAAAGAGGTTAGAGTGGGAGAGAGCCAAAGCATAAGAGACTCTTAAAAACTGAGAACAAACTGAGGGTTGATGGGGGGTGGGAGGGAGGGGAGGGTGGGGGATGGGTACTGGGGAGGGCACCTTTTGGGATGAGCACTGGGTGTTGTATGGAAACCAATTTGACAATAAATTTCATGTATTGAAAATAAATAAATAAATAGATAAATAAAATAAAATAAAATAAAATAAAATAAAATAAATTTTTTAACTTGGGGAGCACTGGGTGGCTCAGTCAGTTAAACACCCAACTCCTGATTTCAGCTCAGGTCATGATCTCACGGTTCATAGGTCGAGCCCCATGTCAGGCTCTGTGATGATAGTGTGCGGTCTACTTGAGGTTCTCTCTCTCTGCCCCTTCCCTGCTTGCTTGCTCTCTCTCTGAAAATAAATAAACTTAAAAAATTTTTTAAAAATTAAGATTGGATGAAAAGTGAGCCATAAATCTTTGTAATCTTGCATTAGACAATATGTTCTTACGACACCAAAAGCACAAGCAATGAAGGAGAAAATAAAGTGGAGCCATCAGGGGCGCCTGGGTGGCGCAGTCGGTTAAGCGTCCGACTTCAGCCAGGTCACGATCTCGCGGTCCGGGAGTTCGAGCCCCGCATCAGGCTCTGGGCTGATGGCTCAGAGCCTGGAGCCTGTTTCCGATTCTGTGTCTCCTTCTCTCTCTGCCCCTCCCCCGTTCATGCTCTGTCTCTCTCTGTCCCAAAAATAAATAAACTTTGAAAAAAAAAATTAAAAAAAAAATTAAATAAATAAAGTGGAGCCATCAAAGTCAAAAACTTTTGTGCCTTTAAAAGACATAATCAAAGTGAAAAGACCAAAAATGGAAGAAAATTTTTGCAAATCATATATCTAATGAGAGACATATAACCTGAAAATATAAGGAACACTTATAACTCAGTAATAATAAAAGGCAACCCAAGTTTAAAAAATGGGTGAAGGATCTGAATTGACATTTCTCCAAAGATATACAAATGAACAATAAGCACACATAAAGACACTGAACATTATTATTCCTTACAGAAATGTAAATCAAAACCACTGTAAGACAGCTATTCATACCCACTAAGAGGACTGTAACAAGAGAGTTAACAAGTATTGGTCCAAAGGTGGAGAAACTGGAAACCACTATCAGTTTCTCAGAATGTTAAACATACAGTTACCATGTGATCCAGCAATTCTTCTAGGTATATACCCAGGAGAAATGAAAAGACATATCTACACAAAAACCTGTATATGAATGGTCATAGCAGCATTACTCACAATAGCCAAAGAATGGAAACACCCCAAATGGCCATCAATTGCTCAATGAATAAAGAAAATGTGGCATATCTGTACAATGGCATATTTATCAATTTAAAAAATGCTGATACATGCTACAACACAGGATGAATTTTGAAAACATGATACTAAGTGAAAAAAGCCATCCACAAAAACTACATTTTGTATAATTCCATTTATATGAAATGTCCAGAAATCTATAGGGACAGAACATAGGTTAGGAATTTCCTAGGATTAGGAAGGTCAGGGGAAATGGTGAATGACTATCAATAGTCTTTCTTTCCACAGTGATGAATGTTCTAACATTGACCGTGGTAATGGTTGAACAAGTCTGTGAATATACTAAAAGCAACTGAATTTTACACTTTAAATAGGTGATTTGTATGGTGTATCATATATTTCAATAAAGCTGTCAAAAAAAAAGGGGAAAACACATAAGGTTTGGGAAGCAGAAATAAGAATAACAACAACAAAGGAGGGAAAATATAATTTATCTTGCTCGTGATTCAAGAGAATTGTTCCTCTAGAAAAGATGTATGAAAGTACAGAGATAGGACTAGTTCCTGGACTCTAAATGAAAACTGAGGCAAAATAATGTCTGATACCGGATATTTTTCTGTACTATCCCACTATAACCTACAAAACCAATACACAGTTAAGTACACCACTTTGGCAATATCAGAACTTTCTCTTTTACAGAACAAGCCTACTTTTATATTTTTGGCTAAGAGATCACACTACAACTACCTTGCTAATACAGATACAGTAAATTATCTAATCAAATAGTACTGGTTCATTTTCAACAACTAAAAGAAACTGTCATTTGTGATTTAGCATTTATACATATTAATTATATTTGAACAAGCAATGTTAGGTATTCTTCATAAAACTCAAATTTTTTTCAAATGTGCTTATAGTTTTGAGGACTTTAAACCTTTTACTGAATGGAAGCATTGGTGGGCTGGTTAGAATGTGGGTTCAAAAGCCCACACAATCAGTAGAAGGGTGTACCAGAAACAAGAGTCCCCTCCCTTGTCCCCAACTATAGGGCTATAACAAAAATTGTTCTCCCAACAGAAGTGGTAGATGGAAAAAGTAACGTCTCTCCTAAGAATATGTAACTACAAACTGACTCTCACATGGATTTATTGCTGATATTCACATTTCTAGGTGCTCAGAAAAATATCACACTAAGAACCAAGTTTAATGTGGTCTCATGCCAAATTTGTTGTCTGGTACTTGAACAGAAAAAAAAAAAATCATATCTCTAAGGAAATGTATCTTACACCTATCTTAAAAAATTCCCACTGATACAGCTGACAAAAATTTAGTTCACAGCCAAAGATTACAAAACATAAGAAATAAGGTATTGTAAGGGACTGGGAAAAAATCTAGTCCCCCAAAACCATAGATAGGAATTACAGGAAATAGAAAATATATTGTTTAGTGAAAAGAAAGTGAAAACATGGATCGAAAAAAAAAAAAGACTATAAAAAGCAACAAAGTAGTTGTGAAAAGAAACTACAGAACTTCTAGATATGAAAAATACAAATATTAAAAGAAAAAAACAGATTTACAGTTAACTCCTCAACAGCAACGATGGAGGCCAACAGACAATGGAATATCATTAATGCACTTAAAAAATCAATGTAAATTTCCATTTAGAGCAAAAAGACCTTTCAAAAAATAAAGACAAAAATAAAAATATTTCAGACAAACAAAAACTCAGTATTTGTGATGAACAGAGCCCCACTTAAAGAAATTCTTGAGAATGAAATCTAAAGATGGAAGGACAGTGATTCTTGACTCAAGATCAGATACAGGAAAAGAGAAAAAAAGTAGTGATAGGAAAAGAGAAAAAAAGTGGTGATATATATCTATATAGACATGGCATAAAGTAATGATAAAAATGTCTTATAGATTTTAAAAAGAAGACAGAATTAAAATACATTACAACAACAGGAAATAAGCTTGGTAAAAAATGATTAAAGTGAAATGTATTGCAAAGTCTTTGCATTAATCAGGAAGGTAAAAATGCTGATTGATTTTAAACTTTGTAACATTCAAATTAGCAGAAATAGAAACATTTAAGAAAAAATGATACAATAATCAAAAGTGGTGGGTTCAGCTAAAAGAGTATTATGAGGGAAATTTATACATGAAGAAGGTATATTTAAGATGACAGAGTCATCCTGAGTCACCTTGCACCATGGACACCAAGGCAACAACTACATCTAACTCATGCAACTAACTCTGAAAATGACATGAAGATTGGCAGAACAGATCTTCTATAGGTAGTTGCAGAGAGAAGGCCACCCGTTAAAAAGGGTAAGAGGGGCAGACACGCAATCAGGAACCAAACTCCCGGTGAACCTAACCACAAATGGGAGGGATAATCACAAGCACAGAGGAGTGAGGGATAGCAGTTACCACACACTGGCCCTGGGGACTCACAAGTCTCCGTAACATCTAGCTTTGAAAATTAGTGGGGCTTAAGTCTAGGAACTTTAAAAAAAATCAACAGGGTTTAACTCCAAGAGAGCAAGCACATGATAGGAAGCCGAGTCCTTGCCCCTAAAAAGCCAGCATGCTAAAAAGTTTGGTCCAAGACACAGCACAATATCAACAGTTTGGAAAGTACCTAGGGTATACATGAAGGAGATATTCACTAATCTTAGGACTTTTGCCAGAAGGGCAAGGATGTGCAGATTTCTCCAGGAACAAAAGTGCTGGCAGGCACCATTTTTCTTACCTTTCCCCAGTGTAGACAGCCAGATGCTTTGGAGAGCCAATGCTATCACTCTTCATCAACCTTGCCAGCACCACAGGCCTTGCCCTGACATTACCCTGCAGACCCACACCACCCAACATGCCTACATGAGAAGGCAACCCCTCCACAACAGCTTCTACACTGCCATACCATCAGGCAGTCTCAGTTGGTACTGGCACTACTCCAAACTGACTCCCTAGGTGGCGGTGAAGGTTGTGTACATGAGGAGATAACCACACATGCCAGCATGTCTGTAGTTTCTGCAGCTAGGCCTCTGAGCTGGCTGTACAGGGAGCAAGAACAGATCTTCAATGTGCCTGTAGCTATTGCAGAAGCAAACTGTAGCCAGCCAGGCTGAGTCCCCACTATATCCACCACTGTGCTCCTAGCAATTGTGGCTCAGCCACAACTGGAGGGCACATGCAGCCTACACAGGGACATCCCTGGAGTTTCTAATTATAGTGACTAGCGGGGATTGTGCTACAGGTCACTTCAGGACCTCTCCAGGAGACCACTTCTTTTTTTTTTTATTTATTTTTTTTATTTAGTTAGTATGTAGGTATGTATGTAATCTCTATACCCAACATGGGGCTCAAACTCACAACCCCAAGATCAAGAGTTGCATGCTCTCCCAACTGAGCCAGTCAGGCACCCCTTACAGGAGGTCACTTCTTACAAGATCAGGAGAAGACAGAGAAAAGGGGGCAGAAAACTAAATGAAGAAATAATGGCTGAAAACTTCCCTAACCTGAGGAAGAAAGCAGACATCCAGGTCCAGGAATCAAAGAGAGGCCCAAACAAGATGAACCCAAAGAGGTCCACACCAGAATACTTAATAATTAAAATAACAAAAATTAATGATACAGAAGGACTCTTAAAAGCAGTAAAAGAAGTTATATACAAGGGAAACCCCAAAGGCTATCAACTGATTTTTCAGCAGAAACTTTGCAGACCAGAAGGGAATAGCATGATATATCCAAAGTGCTAAAAGGAAAAAAACTACAACCAAGAATAACTATCCAACAAGGTTATCATTCAGAATAAAAAGACAGAGAAGGAATATCCCAAACAAAAGTTAAAGGAGTTAATTGCTACTAAAGCAGTGTTCTAAGAAATGTTAAAGGTAATTGTTTAAGTGGAAAGAAAAGGCCATAACAGAAGAAAGAAAATTATAATAGGAAAACATTTCACTGGCAAAAATAAACATATAGTAAAGGCAGTAGATTACTTATAAAGTAATGGAGGTTAAAATTAAAAAAGTAGAAAAATCAATTATATCTAGAAATTGGTCAAGGGATACACAAAATAAAAAGATGTAAAATATGACATCATAAACATAAAACATGGAGGGAAGAATAAAGATTTAATGCTTCTAGAATGTGTTTGAACTTAAATGACCATCAACTTAATATAGATTGCTATTACACACAGGATGTTATATATGAACCCAATGGTAACTACACAACAAAAACCTGTAAGACATACAAAAGAAGAGAAAGGAATTCGAGCATAACACTAAAGAAAGCCATTGAAACCACAAGGGAAGAGAGCAAGAGAAGAAGAAAGCAACAGAGAATAACGACAAAAACAACCAGAAAATAATTAACAAAATGGCAATAAGTAAATACCTGTCAATAATTACATTAAATATAAATAGACTCAAGGCTCTAATAAATAAACATAGAGTGACTGAATGGACAAAAAAAAAAAAAACAAGACCTGTCTATATGCTGCCTACAAGAGATTTACTTCAGATCTAAAGGTACATACAGACTGAAAGTGAAAGAATAGAAAAACATATTCCATGCAAATGGAAGCAAAGGAAGGAAGAAAGGAAGAAAGAGAGGGAGGGAGGAAGAGAGGGAAGAAGGCAGGCAGGCAGGGTGGCTAGCTAGCTGGCTGTCCTGGGTAGCAATACTTATATCAGACAAATTATACTTTAAAACAAACACAGTGACAAAAGACATAGAAGTATATTACATAATAATAAAGATATAATTCCAACAATAGGATATAACAACTGTTGATATGTTTTCACTCAACACAGGAACACCTAAATGCATTAAGGAAATATTAACAGATGTAAACAGAGAAACTGAAAGCAATACAATAATAGTAGGGGGACTTTAACATCCCACTTACATCAGTGGGTAGACCATGCAAACAGAAAATCAAAAAGGAAACAATGGCTTTGAATGACACATTAGAGCAGATGAACCTAACAGATATATACAGAACATTCCATCCCAAAATAGCAGAATGAATTATTCTCAAGTGCACATGAAGCATTCTCCATAACAGATCACATGTTAGCCCACATAATAAGTTTCAATAAACTTAAGAAGACTGAAATCATATCAGGCATCTTTTCCAACACAATGGTATGAAACTAGAAATCAATTACAAGGAAAAAACACACGAAGGCTAAATAATATGCTCCTAAACAACTAATGGGTCAATGAAGAAATCAAAGAAGAAATAAAAAAATACATGGAGACAAATGGAAATGAAAACACAACAGTCCCAAATCTTTGGGATGCAGCATAAGCTGTTCTAAGGGGGTAATTTAAAGCGATATAGGCCAACCTCAAGAAACAAGAAAGATCTCAAATAAACAATCTAAGCTTACACCTAAAGGAATTAGAAAAAGGAAAAAGCCCAAAGTTATTAGAAGGAAACAATGATTAGAGTGAAAATGAAATGGAGACTAAAAATAAACAATAGAAAAGATCAATGAAACCAGGAGCTAATTCTTTAAACAAAACTTATAAACCTTTAGTAAGATTTATCAAGGAAAAAAAAAAGCAGACTCAAATAAGTAAAATCAGAAATGAAAGAGAAGTAGGAACTAATACCACGGAAGCTCAAAGAATTATAAGAGAATACTATGAAAAATTATATGCCAACAAATTGGACAACCTAAACAAAATAGCTAAATTCCCAGAAAAAATCTTCTAAAACTGAATCAGGAAGAAATAGAAATTCTGCACAGACTGACTACAAGTAATAAAATTGAATCTGTTATTAAAAAATTCCCAAGAAACATATGTATAAGATCAGATGGATTCACAGAACAGTTCTACCAAACATTTAGAGTTAATACCCATTCTTTTCAAACTTTTCCAAAAAAAAAAAAAGAAGAGAAAGGAAAACTTCAAAATTTATTCTATAAGGCCATCATTACGTTGATACCAAAACCAAAGACACTACAAAGAAAAAAAAACTATAGGCCAATATCCCTGATGAACACAGGTGGAAAATCTCAACAAAGTATTAGGAAACCAAATTCATGAATACATTAAAAGATCATTCACCACAAACAAGTGAGATTTATTTCAGGAATGCAAGGAGATGGTTTAATATCAAAAATCAATCAACATGATACATCATATTAACAAGAAGGATAAAAACCATATGATCCTCTTGATAGATGCACAAAAAGCATTTGACAAAATATAACATCCATTCCTGATTTAAAAAAAAAAAGAACTATCAACAAAGTGGATGGAGGGAACATTCCTCGACATAATAAAGGCTATGTTAAAAAAACTTACAGCTAACATCATAATGGTGAAAAAACTGAAAGCTTTTCCTTTAACATCAAGAACAAGGCAAGAATGTTCTCTCTCACCATTTTTACTCAACATAGTACTAGAAGTCCCAACCACAGCAATCAGACAAGAAAAAACAAAAAAACAGGGGCGCCTGGGTGGCTCAGTCGGTTGGGCGTCCGGCTTCGGCTCAGGTCACGATCTCGCGGTATGTGAGTTCGAGCCCCGCGTCGGGCTCTGGGCTGACTGCTCAGAGCCTGGAGCCTGTTTCAGATTCTGTGTCTCCCTCTCTCTCTGACCCTCCCCAGTTCATGCTCTGTCTCTCTCTGTCTCAAAAATAAATAAACGTTAAAAAAAATATATTTAAAAAAGAAAAAACAAAAAACAAAACAAACAAAAAAACCCCAAAAACTAAAAGGCACCCGAACTGGTAAGGAAGAAGTAAAACATTTACTATTTGCAGATGGCATAATACTACTTATAGGAAAAAACAAAAACAAAAACAAAAACAAACCCCTAAAGACTCCATCACAAAACTATTACAATAAGTAAATTCAATACAGTTTCAAGATACAAAATTAACATACATAAGTCTACTGCATTTCTCTACACTAATAGCAAAGTGGCAAAAAGAAATTAAAAGAATAATCCTACTGACAATTGCACAAAAAAGAAACCTAGAAATAAATTTATCCAAGGAAGTGAAAAGACCTTTGCTGTAAAAAGTATAAGACATTGATAAAAGAAAGTGAAAACAACACAAGTGGAAAAATTTACCATGCTGATAGACAGCAATAATTAATATTGTTGAAATATCCATACTACTCAAAGCAATCTATAGATTCAATGTAAGCCCTATCAAAAAATGAATAGTACTCTTCACAGAACTAAAACAAATAATCCTAAAATTTGTTTGGGAGCCACAAAAGGCCCCAAACAGCCAAAGCAATCTTGAGAAAGAAAAACAAAGCTGGAGGAATCATGCTCCATAATTTCATACTATACTATAAAGCTATAGTAATCAAAACAATATGACACTGGCACAAAAACAGACACATAGATCAATGGAACAAGGTAAGAGAGCCCAGAAATAAATCCACACTTATATGATCAATTAACCTACAACAAAGGAGGCAAGAGTATACAATGAGGAAACAATAATTCTTTCAATAAATGGTGTTGGTGGGAATGTAAATTGGTACAACCACTGTGGAAAACAGTATGGAGGCTCTTCAGAAAATTAAAATAGAAGTATCATGTGATCCAATAATTCCACTACTGGGTATTTACCCAAAGAAAACAAAAAACACTGATTTGAAAAAATACATGCACCCTGTTTACTGCAGCATTATTTACAACAGCCAAGATATAAAAGCAACCCAAGTGGACACTGACAGATGAATGGATAAAGAAAATGTGGTGGATACATAGAATGGAATGTTACTCAGTCTTAAAAAAAAGAATGAGATCTTGCCATTTACAACAACATGGATGGATCCAGAGGGTATAATGCTAAGTGAAATGAATCAGACAAAGACAAATACCATATGATCTCACTCACATATGTAATCTAAAAAAAAACCAAAAGAACAAACACAAAAACAGACTCATAAATAAAGAGACTATACTGGTAGTTGAAAAGGGAGGAAGTGGATGGATGAGAAAATAGTTGAAGGGATTTAAGAGGTAAAAAGTTTCCAGTTATAAAATAAATGTGCCACAGAGATGAAAAGTACAGCATACAGCAGTCAATACTGTAATAATATTATACACTTATGGAAATGAGTAATGTACAGAATTGTCGAATCACTATGTCAGACACCTGAAACTAACATAACACTGTATGTCAACTATACATCAATGAATACTTCTTTTAAAAAAGAATGTACATTTAGAAAAGTTGAAAATCAAATACATAAGTGTTCATTAGAAAAAAAGAAAAAGCAAATCAAAGTTGAAAAAAGAAAATATAGAGTAGAAGTCAATGAAATAGAAAACAAATATACAAGAGAAAAATCATTAAATCCAAAAGTTGGGTCTTTGAAAACATTAACAAAATTTGATAAATGCTTAGCAAGGTCACTCAAGAAAGCACGTGTGTGTGTGCTTGCATGTGCACACACACACTCCATCCAAAAAATGAAAATGTCACATCCTGTAGATCCTACAGACATAAATGATTTAAGGATATTATGAGCAATTTTATGCCAGATAACAATTTAAATAAATCAGCCAAGTCTTTCGAAAAACATGAATTAACAAAACTGATGGAAGAAGAATGAAAACTTACATAATGTTTATCTATTAAAGAAACATAATTTAAAATCTTCCCCACATTGAAAAACTGGGGTCCTAAGGCCTTCACTACACGATTTCACCTCAAAAATTTTAGTGAATGCAATATTAGAAACAAAATATAAGAGACATGTTAAAGAAATAAAAGAGGGAATTAAAGTAAGTAACAAATTATCAGAGAATTTCGAAGAACCATCTTTTGGATTTGGATTTTATTTAGGCAATTTGAAAACAAAACTAAAGAAACTTCTAGAAATAGCGGCTCCTAGGTGGCTCAGTTGGTTGAGCATCTGACTTCAGCTCAGGTTCAAGCCCCGCATCGTGCACTGTGCTGACAGCTCAGAGCCTGGAGCCTGCTTCGGATTCTGTGTCTCCCTCTCTCTGCTGCCCACCTGCCCATGCCCCGCTCGTGCTCTCTGTGTTTCTCAAAAATGAACATTAAAAAAAATTTTTTAAAGACACTTTCAGAAATAAAAAAGTATAAACACAAAAATAAAATATTCAATGGATAGGTTAAACAGTTGATTGTATATAGGAAAAGGCAGAGCTGAAGAAATTTCAAAGAATTCAGTGCAAAAAGACAAAAGTATAAAATGTATGGAAGAGATATAAAGACCAATGAAGGACAGATTGCAATCTAACAACCAACCAATTGGAGCTTCAGAAAATAAGAATAGAGAAGAGGGGTAGGAAGATGGTGATGACAGCAATATTTGAAGACACAATGGCTAAGTATTTCCTAGAACTACTGAAGGACACAAATCTTCAATTCAGGAAACCCAAGAAAATAAATTAAGAAAGCCACACTTGGGCACATCATAATAAAACAATAAAATATCAAAGGCAAAAAAAAATCATACAAGCAGAGAAGAAAAAAAGATTACATACACAGAAGTGACAAAAGGATTGAAAGACACATTAACAGCAACAAAATAAACCTGAAACAGTACCACTCATGAATGAAGATAAATTAATGTTTCCAATTGGACAAAAAAAGTAGAACTGATTCTAACAAAAGTAAAAACTTCTAAAGTGTCTTCTGCTTCCACCCTAAATGAAATAACAAGGAATCAGATTTACTCTCCCACCTGAACCAACCAAAAAAATCCTGTCAAAATAGATAACAGGATGGTTTATAGGAACCTAAGTATCAAGCAAAGGACAATGATCCTCTAAGAAATGGGAAGCAGACAAGGTGAGCCCAGCAACTGTGGCAGTTTATTGCCTGCTGAGATTTTCCAGGCCATGATGCAGGAAGGGGAAACCCAGGCAAGAGTCCAGAGATAGGAAGGCAGCTAGAGTCTTCAGGGCACAACACCAAAGAGGAGACAGCTGAAGGAAATGAGAATACCAAAGATGTTCAGAAGATCTTGGATATTCAGAGTACTAATTAGTGCATGCATGTTAGGTAACAAGCCAAGGCTAGGTAGGGGAAAAATACCCCCAAAATTAGAAAACAATATCTATTCCTACTAGACATACTAGAAGAACTCACAAATCATGGGACAGTAAATAGAATACTTGGTAGTAGAAAATAATTAGCCCTAAACTGGCAATTGCTCTGGACGCAGGTAACAAATCCTAAAAGATCCAAATGATCAAACTGTTTCCAAGTAATTTAATTGCATTCCAGAAAAAAACCCATTAAGATTTACAGGAATAAAATATGGGAATAAAAACATGTAGCATCCTCCAAGACAAAACCATGTTTGCCACCTAAACCAAAGCCAGGCCTACAATGAACCAGAAAACACATGACCTATATAAGGAGAAAAATCAATCAAAACTGGCCCAGAAATGAAAACAAATGTTAGAATTAGCAAAGAAGGCCATTAAAGTAGTTATTTAAACCATAATCAATACAGTCAAAAGATTAACTAGAGACATAAAGATATAAAATAGACAATAATCAAACCTTGAGAGATGAAAACTACAATGTCTGAGATGAAAATATACCATATTTACTAATGGCAAAGTAGACATGGCAGAAGAAAAGATTAGTGAACTTGAAGACAGTGATAGAAACTACCCCAATTTAAAGATACAGAGAAAATACTTCTAGAGTATATAATTCAGGAAGAAAAAAAAATGACCACGGAAAGAAGTTCTAAGATGTAAGGATGAGAGAACAAATCAACTGTTAACCATGTTACAAAAAACAGTAATTACAATAATGTCTAGTTTAGGGTAAAAAATGAGACAGAGCTAAATTATCATTTAACAATAATATGTAAGATTGATGAGGCAGAAGAGATCAAATTAAGAACAGACATAAAGAGCATGGAACTTCCAAATCAGTGGAAATGGCTGTAAGCGAATAAAATCTTCATCTTCCACAGATGGACTTCACACTAGATAATGCCAAAACAAAACATCAAGAAATAGCAATATAAGCATGCAATTTGAAATGTGGAAACAATCACTAAAAGAAATATCTAAAGGAGGATAATTTCTGACTCATCGACTTGAGGTTGAGCTGAAGTAAGGTTGCTGTCTTTCATTATAAACCTTAATAGAACCACCTGACTTTTATACTAAAAAGCCTGTGTGGTGCACCAGGGTGGCTCAGTCGGTTAAACGTCTGACTTCGGCTCAGGTTATGATCTCACGGTTCACGGGTTCGATTCCCCCTGTCAACTCTGTGCTGACAGCTCAGAGCCTGCAGCCTGGAGCCTGCTTCAGGTTCTGTATCCCCACCTCTCTCTGCCCCTCCCCAACTCGTGCACACGTGCACGCACACACACTCTCTCACTCTCTCTCAAAAATAAACAATTAAAAAATTAAACTAAAAGGACTGTGAAATGAAAAAAAATTCTTAAACCAACTTTTCAAAAGCTAAAGAATATAAGCCAGGTAATATTAAAGAATCTGTTTATCTTAAATTTATAGATATTGTGTCTTTTACCATGAAAATGAGTTTCTCTACACTTCAGATACTAAGAAGAGTAGTCACTTCTTCTTCAATATTCTGCTATTAATACCAAAAAGGTTGTCCAATTATTTCTCATGGAATATAACTCAGAGTTTCTTTAAAAGTTTGGTATAGAAAACTGTATCTATTGGAACACCAACCATCACAATGCAGGTAATTTAGTACTCTTAGCATTAAAATTGATTTTGGTCAACCCTGTCACAATCAACTCTGTTTCTGCAGAAGTGAAAGAGTAAAACTAGTGCTTGAGAAAGAAAATGAAAGGGGAAGTTGGAACAGACCAAAACACTTTTATGAACTTGTTTTTGCCTACAGTAGTGATAAGCAACCTTTGGTCAATAAAGGTTAGTGACACAGTAATTTCTTTAATTACTCAATTCAACTTATTGATAGGGACACTAAGGACATAGAAGGGTAAGAAAACTTCCTCAGGTGTAGATAGTGGGTTAGTGTAAATGCCAGAAATACAGTTTGCCATTTATAGCACCAAACACAGCATCAATTGGTTTACACTTGGAAGAAGAAAATTAGGCAATGGTGTGATACACACGTCTGTTGGCTCAAGTGCCTGGAAAAGTTATGATATAGTTGGGGCATGATACTGCCAACTGTGGGTATTGCCTGAAGGTACTCAAGGGCTGCTACTCACACTTCTGTTCCTTATAAATGGTACCTTTCAGGGAAGAATGATAGATAGAGTATAAAAAGGCACGAGGAAGAAAAACAAAGTCCAGTGTGGTATACGCAAGCATACCACAGAATAGTTCCTTAGAATTAGAAGTGTGAGTCTCTTCTAATCCTCAGTAGAAATGAGGCCTGCCAAAGAACTATAGAGTTAATGTCTATAATTCAACAATTTTTGAAACCTTTGTCAAACATAACATAA
Organism: Lynx canadensis; assembly: GCF_007474595.2. NCBI lineage: Eukaryota > Metazoa > Chordata > Mammalia > Carnivora > Felidae > Lynx > Lynx canadensis. Next base: position 31,656,512 of record NC_044315.2, read on the forward strand.
TTAAAAAAATATTTTAATACTGTATTCTGAAATGCTGGAGCAAACCACATTTTGCTGACAAGGACAGATAAAATTCACCAGATTTCAAGGTTATTCTCAATTTAAAAATTTGCTCAAAGGAGAATTCTACAATCAGATATAGTAGTGCACATTTCTAAAATGTCAGTTCAAAAAATTAAGCCTTCCGTGTTGGAGACATGCTAAAAAATTGTCTGAAGATAATTCTAAAAGCCATATTTGCTAAATAAAAAGAAAATAAAAGAAAAACAACAACACATGAACAGAAAAAGTGGTCCAAAATTTTTCTTTGACTGGACAAGTCTCATTTTTGATGTTGTTCTTTTTTGGCTTAGAGAGTGTTTACCTGTTACTGTGTGAAACAATAACAGAAGCTATGCCTAAAGTTATTTTGGTCATGTATAACTAAGGAACATTGCTAGTGAGTGAAAAGCTTTACAAAAAATAAATAATGTTTCAAAGTATCCTAACTTTACCAGTTTTATAAATGTTTATTGAATCTTTACCATGTGTAAGGATACAAAGAAATGAAAGCATGGGCTCCACTCTTAAAGAGATTACAATCTGGTAAAAGAAAAAATATATATATATGTATGAGATTTAATCCAAAATAATCCATCAATTAAGGAAACAATATAATGTATGCAAATTGAAGGCATGAAAAAAGAAAGCAAGGCATTTGTTTACATTTTCTTTTTTTTTTAAATTTTTTTTTTAACGTTTATTTATTTTTGAGACAGAGAGAGACAGAGCATGAACGGGGGAGGGTCAGAGAGAGAGAGGGAGACACAGAATCTGAAACAGGCTCCAGGCTCTGAGCCGTCAGCACAGAGCCCGACGCGGGGCTTGAACTCACGAACCGCGATATCATGACCTGAGCCAAAGTCGGACGCTTAACTGACTAAGCCACCCAGGCGCCCCTGTTTACATTTTCTAAAATAGAAATAGTAATATTAGGTATTCAGTCAAGCTTTCTACTTAACTGCCAACAGAAGATCTCTTCTGGCTAAAGCAGAAAAGGAATTTATTTAAAGATTAGTAGGGAGTTTATGGAAGCCCTGTTAAGGGCCAGGAAGCCAAACATAGTAGGTATGAAAATAGGAATCCCAACCATACTTTGAGAGGTTCTCCAGGAAAAACTATGTTGCCACCACACCTTGATACCTCTGATACTAGGAACATAGAAAACCAGAAGCTCATACCACCATCTTTGCCAAAAAATAAACCCCTGCCCAAGACTGCCACCTCATGTTGCTCTCACGCAATTTTAAAGGTGACAGTATATGACTGGTCATATGCCTCTGTCCTGGCTGTGAGTGGGAACGAGAATATAAATTTTCTACCACCTATTTTGGGAAGCCAGGACTTGTAATATAAAAATCAACAAAAATGTAGGGAAGCTATCCAAAATGCTAGGTGGTCACAAATAATATCTATTGCATTAAGTCATTGTTATTTTACGGTGCAGAGAAATTGAAAATAAATCACTTAATAAGTGATAGTTTTTATTTCACAAAAATGTAGAAAATATTTTCAACTCCAGTGATTTCCAAATCAACAAAATACCATTGAGCTTATGTAAATATATGAAACAAAATTATAAGAAACATGCAAAATTATAAGAAACATAAGAAAAATGCACTGAGCTTATGTAAATATATGAAACAAAATTATAAGAAACATTATAAGAAAAATATATAAAAAAATGAGAAACTAGCTACTATTCTGGAATCCATATAGTTTTGCAAAAAAGAATGGTGAACAGGCCCAATATTTTTAATAGAGCTAAAATAGACTTTAACAACCCAAACTGCCACCTAATCATATGATTATATTGTAACAAATTAACAGAAATTTCCTTGAGGATAGGTAACTTTCAATTATAAACAATTTTGTTTTTAAAAAAAACCTATCTAAAACATATTGTATACTTTGCTACATAATAAATGAGATATATAAAATGTAATAAACTTCCCTTAACAGTTCAAGGTCACCATTATAAACAGAATGCAGTGATCACGAGTGGCTTAAAGACTATTTCTGCAACTATAAATTAATCAGCCCTCTCACTCAACTTTCCCAAAATTTTGGGTTGTAGTGTTGTTGTCTCTTAAATCAACAGTGCCCCGTACACCAAGCAGCCCCAAGATTGCCTACTGTTCTGCAGCATTTATGTGAAGATGGACAAACTATTAAGCTTTACTGAACTTTTATTCCTTTCTGTTCAATACACACAATCTGTTGTCTCCTTTGCATTAGTTTCCAATGCTCTCCAAATAAATATAGTAGTAGAAGAATGCCAGGATTTTGGATTTTTGCAATGTGATTTAAGAAACCATTATTTTGGGGCGCCTGGGTGGCGCAGTCGGTTAAGCGTCCGACTTCAACCAGGTCACGATCTCGCGGTCCGTGAGTTCGAGCCCCGCGTCGGGCTCTGGGCTGATGGCTCAGAGCCTGGAGCCTGTTTCCGATTCTGTGTCTCCCTCTCTCTCTGCCCCTCCCCCGTTCATGCTCTGTCTCTCTCTGTCCCAAAAATAAATAAACGTTGAAAAAAAAAAAAATAAACCATTGAAAACAATTAAAAAAAAAAAAAAAAAAGAAACCATTATTTTAATAGCATGTACCATACAAAAATGGGAAACTAGCTACTATATAAAAATTCAAAGAAAGTGGAGACTCCCTTCCCTCAAGAGATCACAAAACAGACTTAACTATGAAATTTACAAGATTTTAAAAAATAATTTACTTTTATGTTTGTGTCTGCTCAGGTGATCAGCTAAAAATTATCAAATGCCCATAACTGAAATATTACAATATGAAAATATGCACTAGAATTGTTCAGCTTGCCGTCAATTTGAATTTCTGATAGAAATGTTGTTTTAACCTACTTAACAGTATGGAAAATTTATCTTCTCACTTCTTATGCCAAAAGTTTTAACAGAAAAAGTAGAAGGGAGGGGAAGGAGAGTGAGGAGAGGGAGGGGCGGGAAAGGAAGAGAAGAAGATGACAATGAAGATGACAAAGATGAAGAAGACCAAGATGAAGACCAAGACAAAGATGAAGAAGACTAAGATGTCACCAATGCCTATGCCCAGAACTGAAGTATAACCACAGTAATCATGTGATCTTTGCACACTTCCCTATCTTCCAATATGACCCTTCCTTATAAGGATTTCAAAGTTCCTGTCTAGAACTGACTTTACAGTGCCTATATTCTCAGCTAGTCTCTGACCAACTCTTAACAAATATTACATAGAATTGAAATTGACAGAATGTAAAGTATCATGATAGATGGCAAGTTAGGTATACACAGGGAGGAAGTGTTTGTTTAGCACTCCCACCTATCATACCACATATTGCTGCCTAAATGTCACACTTTCCTTCTGAGGATTCCAAAGAAATCATGGGATAGGTTAAAAAGACACTTAAAAACCTGCCTGTCCCACTACCTATTTGGCACATTACAAATTTCAATATTTATGTTTAACTATAAAAAAAATAAGCATACTTATGTTAGAAAATTTAGAAATCACAGGTTGAAAGAAGTCCACCATTCATGTGTTTTTAGGTGAACTCTACATTTGGATGCACATAAAGTTAACAATCTCCTGGCACTGAAAAGAAGGAAAAAAGGCCACTGTAGCTAGGATAACAAGTATGAGGGAAAGAAAGATAGGAGATAGAGCAGTATGCTGAAACTTAAAGGTGAAAGAGAGCCTTATAAATAATATTAAGCCATTAAAGTTTTTGTGTGTACTTGCTTTGTTTGGGGAGGTCATAGGTAATGGGATAGGTAAGTGGCATCAACAAATTTGCATCTCAGAAAGTTCATTCTAGTTTTAATGTAAAAACAGCCTGGAATTAGGCAAGCATGGACACTGTTAAACCAACTAAGAGAAATTTATCATAGGCTTAAGTGAGAAATGAAGAAACTAGATGGAAGTAGAAAAATAGAGGAAAGTGGACAGATTCAAGAAAGATTTAAGAAATAAAACTGTCGAAGGAATTAAGGTGATGCAGAAGTAGGGGAAAGCTGGGCTTTCCTTGTCCCTCAAACACAGCTGTATTGAGGTCAGATCACTTGGAACACCCAGGAAATTGATCTGCAGACTGGCAGAAGGATCTCCATGGTTGGAAGAAGGCAGCATGGCAGGTACAAAGTATGTGGAAGTGAACTGGGGGAGAGAAAAATGGCAGTGCTGTGGAAGGGAGAGAACCCTTTCTGTGGAGAGACAAAAAAGAGAAAAGGAGGAGTTGAGAGAGTGCAGCACTGGATTTGTACAGGAAGAAAACCCATCTGGACAAACACAATGGAGAGCAAGAAGTACTGAATGTTGCAGGTTTTTTGTTTTTTGTTTTTTTGGAAACAGCGTTTAGAGCTCAAACTCTGAGGTTCTGGAAGTGTGCAACTTTCTCTGGAGCAGAGCTGTGGCAGAGACTCCTAGGAGAAGGAGGGAACTGGCCCCAGAGCACACAGTGTGGCATAGAGATCTCCCATGCACACTAGGAGAGCGCATTCCCCTGCCTGGTGTACTTTTGGAAGAGGGTATATTGCCTTTCCAAGGACAAAAGACCCTGTAAGCTCAGCAAAAGGCCTTTCATAGGCAGGGGACAGAGTTGCACCCAGAGAACATGTAAACTTTTTGCTGCTTTTAGTGGTGCTCTGCCATGGATTCCATGCAACGCACAGAACTATTTTTCTGGGACAAAGGCCATCAGACACAGTGTGGAAAGGCTCTGCTCCTGAGGAGGAGGGTGGGTCGCTAAGTGCTAGGTTCTTTAAGATGTCAAGTTTTGAATCCCAGCAGTGCACCAAAGAAAGAACACAGGAGAGCTGTGGTGCAGAGAGAGCTGAACTGCCCTCATATTCTGTGAGGGCTGCCTGAATAGCTGGGGGTGTGAGATTCCTTGTCTGGGGACAAGAGATTTGGGTGGTGCCATTTCCTCCCCCCTCCCCCCAATACCAACACAATGGACTTTGCTGGGCAGCAAAGAGGCCCCCGGTACAGGTGGGGCCCACTTACACCAAACCCTGTCCCCCTATGCTTGGCAAATGCTTATTAACCAGGGCAAGATTGACTGTGAGCCAAGGCAGCCGGCCTTTCCTCCAGAAGACCAGCACAACCAGCACCCATCATGTACCAAGTGTACTGAAAATCCAGTGCTTCAAAATTATACCTGCAGTCCTGGTGGAACTAGGACTAGGCTTACTTTTTTTTCTTCTTTTTCTTTCTTCTTCATTTTTTCTTTTGGAATCAGTCTCACAGTTTCTTGTTTGTTTGTTTGTTTTCATTTCCTTTTCTATTTTTGGATCAGGCTTCTTTATTCTTTTCTTTTTTCTTCTATTTTTATTTTCTTCTTGTTTTCCCTTTCTGTTTCTTTGGAATCAGCCTTTTAGTTTTTTATTCTCTGGGGTTCCCTCCCCCTTTTTCCCAGGCTTATTTTAACAAACAAATCAAAGCACACCTAGTTAAAGGTCCAAACACTCCCCATTGCAAGCAAGGAGGGGCTCCAGAGAGGACTGACCAGTGGGAAAGAGCAGTCAAAACACAACAGCAGAGTGCACGCAGCATACACCAGAAACACTTCCTCAAGTGCCAGGCCCTAGACAGTATATGACCTCTTTTAAATATAGCATTACTTTTAGGTGTAGGAAATGCAACAAACTTTTAAAGCATGCAAAAGACAGAAACTTAGCCAAAATGACAAGAGAGAGGAATTTTCCCCAAAAGAAAAGTCAAGAAGAAATCAAAGCCAGGGGCTTGCTCAAAAGAGATATAAGCAATATATCTGAACAAGAATTTAGTACAAGTCATAAGACTACTAGCTGGGCTTGACAAAAAGCATAGAAGATACCAGAGAAACCCTTGCTACAGAGATCAAAGACCTAAAAAGTAGTCAGGCTGAAATAAAAAAATACTGTAACTGAGATGCAAAACTGACTGGATAGAGTCATAACAAGGATTGAAGAAGCAGAGGAGAGAATAGGTGATATAGAAGATAAAATTATGGAAAATAATGAAGCTTAAGAGGGAAAGTAAACTATTAGATCACAAGGGAAGACTTAGAGAACTTAGTGATGCCATAAAATGGAACAATATCCATATAACAGGAGTCCAAGAAGAAGAAGAAGAAGAAGAAGAAGAAGAAGAAGAAGAAGAACAGGAAAAGGGGCAGAAGTTTTCTTTCAACAAATTATAGCTGAGAACTCCCCTAATCTGGGGAAGGAAAAAGGCATTCAAGTCCAAGAGGCACAGAGAACTCCCCTCAAAATCAACAAGAACAGGTCAATACCATGACATACTGTAGTATACTGCAAAATACAAAGGTAAAGAAAGAAATCTGAAAGCAGCTAGGGACAAAATGTCCTTAACTTACGAGGGTAGACACATGGGTTAGCAACAGATCTGTCCACTGAAATTTGGCAGGCCAGAAGGGAGTGGCAGGATATATTCAACGTACTGAATGGGTAAAACATGCACCCAACAATTCTTTATTCAGCAAGACTTCATTGCGAATAGAAAGAGATAAAGGGTTTCCCCAACAAACAAAAACTAAAGGAGTCTGTGACTGCTAAACCAGCCCTGCATGAAATTTTAAGGGGTACTCTGAGCAGAGAATGAATGAATGAATGAATGAATGAAATTTAAAAATAAATAAATAAAAAGACCAAAGCAGCAAAGACTACCAAGGACCAGAGAACATCACCAGAAACACCAACTCTACAGGTAACACAATGGCACTAACTTTTTATTTTTCAATAATCACTCTGAATGTAAATGGACTAAAATGCTTCAATCAAAAAGACACAGGGTATCAGAAAAAAATAATAAAACAAAACTCATGTATATGCTGCCTACAAGAGATATCTACACCTGAAGACATGTGCTGACTGAAAGTGAGGGGATAGAGAACCAACTATCATGCTAACGGATGTCAAAAGAAAGCCAGAGTTGCTATACTTATATCAGACAAACTAGATTTTAAAACAAAGACTGTAACAAGAGAAGAAGGGCATTATATCATCATTAGGGGTCTTTTCACCAAGAAAATCTAGCAATTGTAAATATTTATGTCCTCAACTTGGACAAAACCAAATATATAAATCAGTTAATCACAAACATAAAGGAATTCATTGATAATAATACAGTAATAGTAGGGAACTTTACTCCTCCACATACAGCAATGGACAGATCATCTAAGCAGAAAATCAACAAGGAAACAATGGCTTTCAATGACACACTGGACCAGCTGAACTTAACAGATATATTCAGAGCATTTCATCTTAAAGCAGCAGAATACACATTGTTCTGGAGTGTATATACAACATTCTGCAGAACAGATCACATACTGAGTCACAAATCAGCCCTCAACAGGTACAAAAAGATCAAGATCATACCATACATGTTTTCCGATTACAACACTATGAAACTTGAAGTCAACCACAAGAAAAAATTTGGAAAGTCCTCAAATATATGGAGGCTAAAGAACATCGTACTAAAAAATAAATAGGTTAACCAGGCAATTAAAGAAGAAATTAAAAAATACATGGAAGCCAATGAAAATGAAAACATGACAGTCCAAACCTTTTGGAACGCAGCAAAGACAATCCTAAGAGCAAAGTATATTGCAATTAAAGCCTATCTCAAGAAGCAAGAAAGGTCCTAAATGCACAACCTAGCCTTACACCTAAAGGAACTAGAAAAGGAACAGCAAATAAAGCTTTAGCCAGCAGAAGAAGGGAAATAATAAGGATTAGAGAAGAAATAAACAATATAGAAACAAACAAACAAAACAATACAACAGGTCAATGAAACTAAAGGCTAGTTCTTGGAAATAAAATTGATAACCCCTAGCCAGGCTTATCAAAAAGAAAAAAGAAAGGATCCAAATAGATACAATCACAAACAAAAGAGGAGATTGTGCAAACAACACCACAGAAATACAATTATAAAAGAATACTGTGAAAAATTATATGCCAAGAAACTGAGCAATCAGGAAGAAATGGACAAATTCCTAAAAACCCATAAACTACCAGGACGCCTAGATGGCTCAGTTGGTTAACCAAGAGTCTGTGCTGACAGTACAGAGCCTGCTTGAAATTCTCTCTCCTCTTTCTGCCCTTCCCCCACTTACACTCTTGCACTCTCTCTCTCTCAAAATAAATAAACTTGCAAGAAAAAGAAAAGAAACCCACAAACTACGAAAACTGAAACAGTAAGAAATAGAAAATTTGAACAGACCCATAACCAGGAAAGAAATTGAATCAGTAATCAAAAAATCTCCCAAGAAACAAGAGTCCTGGGCCGGATGGCTTCCCAGGGGAATTCTACCAGTCATTTAAAGAAGAGTTCATACATAGTCTTCTCAAACTGTCCCCAAAAAAGTAAATGGAAGGAAATCTTCCAAACTTAATCTATGAAGCCAGCATTACCTTGATTCCAAAACCAGCTAAAGATCCCTCTAAAAAGGACAATTACACACGAATATCCCTGATGAACCTAGATGCAAAAAATTCTCAACAAGATACCAGCAAAGAGAATTCAACATTACATTAAAAAAAGTATTCACTATGATCAAATGGGATTTACTCCTGGGCTGCAGGGCTGGTTCAATATTTGCAAAACAATCACAGTGATACACCACATTAATAAAAGAAAGGATTAGGGGCACCTAGGTGGCTCAGTTGGTTGAGCATCCAACCTCAGCTCAGGTCATGATCTCACGGTCCGTGGGTTCGAGCCCCACGTCGGGCTCTGTGCTGACAGCTTGAAGCCTGGAGCCCGCTTCAGAATCTATGTCTCCCTCTCTCTCTCTGCCTCTCCCACACTCACACTCTCTCAAAAATGAATAAACATTAAAAAAAGAAAGAAAGAAAGGATTAGAACCATATAATTCTCTCAGTAGATGCAGAAAAAACATTGGACAAAATACAGCATCCATTCTTGATTTAAAAAAAACCTCAACAGGGGCGCCTGGGTGGCTCAGTCGGTTAAGCATCCGACTTCGGCTCAAGTCATGATCTCACAGTCTGTGAGTTTGAGCCCCGCGTCGGGCTCTGTGCTGACAGCTCAGAGCCTGCAGCCTGCTTCGGATTCTGTGTCTCCCTTTTTCTAACCCTCCCCCGTTCATGCTCTCTCTCCGTCTCAAAAATAAATAAACATTAAAAAAAATTAAAAATAAAATTTAAAAAACCTCAACAAAGTACAGATAGATGGAACATACCTCAACATCATAAAGGCCATATGTGTGAAAGACGCACAGCTAATCTCATCCTCAATGTGGAAAAACTGAGAGCCTTTCCCCTACAGTCAGGAACAAGATATGAATGCCCACTCTCACCATTACTACTTAATATAGCACTGAAAGTCTTAGACTCAGCAATCAAATAGCAAAAACAAATAAAAGGCATAGAAATTGCCAAGGAAGAAGTCAAACTTTCACTATTTGCAGATGCTATGATACTCTATGTAGAAAACCCAAAAGACTCCACGAAAAAATTGCTAGAACTAATACATGAATTCAGCAAAGTCGTGGGATATAAAATCAACATGCAGAAATCTTGCATTTCTATATACCAATAGCAAAGCAGCAGAAATCAAGGAACTGGTCCCATTTACAACTGCACCAAAAACAATAAGATACTTAAGAATAAACTTAACGACAGAGGTAAAAGATCTATACTCTTTAAACTATGGAACACTTATGAAAGATATTGAAGAAGACACAAAGAAATGGAAAAACATTCCATGTTCACTGACTGGAAGAAAAAACACTGTTAAAATATCTATACTATCCAAAGCAATCTATACATTTAATGCAATCCCTATCAAAATACCACCAGCATCCTTCACAGAGCTAGATCAAACAATCCTAAAATTTATATGGAACCAAAAAAGACCCAAATAGCCAAAGCAATCTTGAAAAATGAAAATAAAACTGGAGGCATCAGGATTCTGAATTTCACACTATTTTACAAAGCTGTAGTCACCAAGACAGTATGATACTGGCACAAAAACAAACACATAGATCAGTAGAAGAGAATAGAAAACACAGAAATGGACCCTCAACTATATGGTCAATTCATCTTTGAAAAAGCAGGGAAAAAAAACCAATAGAAAAAAGTCTCTTCAATAAATGGTGCTGGGAAAACTGGATGGTGACATGCAGAAGAATAAAACTGGACCACTTTCTTATACCACACGCAAAAATAAATTCAAAATGGATGAAAGCCTCAAATGTTAGACAGGAAACTATCAAAATCCTACAGAAGAACACAGGCAGCAACTTCTCTGACCTTGGCTGGAGCAACTTCTTACCAGACATGTAGCCGAGAGGCCAGGGAAAGAAAAGCAAACATGAACTATTGGGACCTCATCAAGATAAAAAGCTTCTGCACTGCAAAGAAAACAACAAAACTAAAATGCAGCCTACAGAGTGGGAGAAGACATATGCAAATGACAAATCCAATAAAGGGTTAGTATCCAAAATCTATAAAGAATTTATCAAACTCAACACCCACAAAACAAACAACCCAATTAAGAAGTGGGCAGAAGACATGAATAGACACTTTTCCAAAGAAGACATCCAGATGGCCAACCGACACATGAAAAAATGTTCAACATCACTCATCATCAGGGAAATACAAATCAAAACAAAAATAAGATAATACTCAACTGTTAGAAGGCTTAAAATTAACAAGACAAGAAACAACATGTGTTGGCAAGGATGCAGAGAAAGGAGAACCCTTTTGCACGGCTGGTGGGAATGCAAACTGGTGCAGCCACTCTGGAGAACGGTATGGAGGTTCCTCAAAAACCTGAAAACAGAACCATCCTATGATCCAGCAATTACACTATTAGGCATTTACCCGAAGGTTACAAAAATACAAATTTGAAGGGGTACGTGCACCCCAATGTTTATAAGCAGCATTATCAATAATAAATAACTACCAAGTATGGAAAGAGCCCAAATGTCTATCAACTGATGAATGGATAAAGAAGATGTGGGATATACAGACAATGGAATATTATTCAGACATCAAAGAAAGAAAGAAAGAAAGAAAGAAAGAAAGAAAGAAAGAAAGAAAGAAATCTTGCCATTTGCAATGACATGGATGGAGCTAGAGAATATTGTGCTAAGTGAAATAAGTCAGTCTGAGAAAGACAAATACCATATCATCTCACTCATATGTGGAATTTAAGAAACAAAACAAATGAACAAAGGGAAAAGAAAGAGACAAATCAAGAAAGAGACTCTTAATTATGGAGAACAAGGGGAGCCTGGGTGGCTCAGTTGGTTAAGTGTCCGACTTTGGCTCAGGTCAGGATCTCATGGTTTGTGAGTTCGAGCCCCGCATCAGGCTCTGTGCTGACAGCTCTGTGTCTCCCTCTCTCTCTGCTCCTCCCCCACTCATGCTCTGTCTCCCTCTCTCTCTCAAAAGTAAACATTAAAAAAATAAAAAAAAAATTTTTTAAATTATGGAGAACAAACTGATGGTTACTAGAAGGGAAGTGCAGTGTAGGATGGGTTAAATAGGTGATGAAGATTAAGGAATGCTGAGCACCTGGTGATGTATGGAAGTGTTGAATCACTACATTGTACACTTGAAACTAATATTACACTGTAGGTTAACTAACTGGAATTTAAATTAAAACTCAAGAAAAAATTACATATAGTTATGTCAGACTTTAAGTACTGATAGGGGAGAAAAAAAATGAAGTCAATGTAGATCTTTCTCCTTCAAAATGAAAGGAAAACTAAAAACTGTTTTCACACCAAAAAATTAAAGTTCATTGGCAGACCTACATTATGAGTAATGATAAAGAAAGTTGTTTAGGCAGTAGAAAAATGACACCAGATGGCATCATGGATCAATACAAAGGAAGGCAGATTGTTGGGAAGAGTATATGTATGGATAAATTTAAAATGCGTTTTCCCCCTCATTCTTAAAGTTCTTCAACAAGTAACTGTTTGAAGAACATACAATAATGGAGCATTGGGGTTTACAATACATTGTAGAAGTAAATGACAACAACAGCACAAAGTATGAGAAGAGGTAAATAGTAGTATACTGTAAAGTAGTATAACATTTGAAGTTAAATGGGATAAATAGCCTAGAGAAGCCACTAAAAAAAAAAAAAAAAAAAAAATTCAAACAATGATGGCTCAAAAGCCAACAGTGGAGATACATGCAATGTTAAACAGTGTCAGAAATATTATCAGGGATAAAAAGAGATACTCATAGTAATAAGGACACCAACCCATCAAAAAACCCTAAGCATCAAAATCTTTCAGAACTTAGAGTACAGACAAAAGGCCCTATACTAAAATCAACTGTGTATCTCTACAAAACTCTATACAAAATATCTATACAAAATTGTGTTTCTATTTAAAAACTAATACATTGACTTTAAAAAATGATTTACAATCTCATTAAAAACATGAAAATATGTATGGATAAAGTTAACCAAATATATGGAAAATGTAAACAATTTAAAATTACAAAATAGCACTGAAAGAAATTTACAATTATCTGGAAACTGACTGATAAATTCCATGCAATCTCAATCAAAATTTCCTCAGGCTGTTTTTTTTGTAGGAGCTTACAATATGATATGAATCACATAGAAATAAATGCAAAGATCCTAGAATAACCTAACAATTTTGAAAACAAAAAACAAAGACTCATATTACCAAATTTCAAGGCTTACTATAAAAGCTATAGCAATCAAGTCAATATATTATTAGCCTAAGAACAGACCTATAGATAAATGAAATAATATAAAGTCCACAAAGACTCACAAATATATGTTCATCTGATTTTCAACTAAAATGCAAATCTAATTTATAATCTAAGAACAGTTTTTTCAACAAATGATTCTGGGACAATAGACTATCCATATGGGAAAAATAATAAACTTTTATCCTTACTTCAAACCACATATAAAAATTAAGTTAAAAAAAATTAAGTTCAAATGAATCACAAACCTAACCATAAAATAAAAATTTAGAAATTTCTGGGAAAAAAGGGAGAAAATTCATAATCTTGGGTAAGCTAAGATTTCTTAAGTCCTAAAAAGCACAAAACATCAAAAAAAAAAAAAAGAACAAACCCAAAGTTAAAATTTTCTTTTTCTTAAAATTAAACACTGAAAATGAAAGGCCATAGACAGAAAATATCTGCAATACATATATATCTGACAAAGTACTTGTATTCATAATATACAAAAGAATTATTAAAATTCAATAATAAAAGGCATGAGAATGACAAGAGCAGTTTCTTCTGGGGACAAAGAGAAAACACAGGGGATCAATTTTATCTACGTTAATTTCTTTAAAAACTGCTAAGTAGTGGGTACATAGGCCTTTATTATAATTTTATTTATTCTTTGCTTCATCTTTAAAATATTTACAACTTAAAAATCAAAAGTTAACACTACACCCAAAGAAAAACTTTAATTCATATTACTCTATGAAACTATCATAGTCACTAAGACATTTAATACATAATTTAATACATTTAATTACTGTATTAAAATATAAAATATAAATATAAAATATAAAAAATATAAAATATAAAAAATAAGACATTTAATACATAAACACTAAGACATTTAATACATAAACACATGTAAAATCGGAGGAAGCAAAAAGATTCAGTTATATTTCTAGTTTTTTACTAGTCATTCCTACTTGAATGATTAAATGTTTCTCTTATCACTTCAAACAACTAACTAAAAAGAATTTACTGATCTTTCCCCATACGATGGACTTAGACTCTTCTGTTTTCTTTGTTCATTCCATCATTTTACAAGTCATAAATCAGCATACTGTTTAGGGGCACAACCTTCAGGGCCAAACTGCCTGGGTTCAAATACTGACTACCACTCAAAAACTGCCTAACCTTGAGCAAGTTAATCTCTCTGTGCTTCAGGACAAATGTTAAATACATGTAAGATGCCTAGAGCTAAACCTGGCAAATAATCATATTCAATAAATGATTACCATTCTTTTTTCTCCTTCGTAACTGCTCAATCACCATGATTATAACTGTGTCCTGACTTATCTTTGTCTTTTTTTAATCTTTGTTCCCCCTTAGTATCAAGGAAGGTATTAAGTAAGTCTTGTTACTTGTTCCCATAACAATCTGACCTCTCTCTCCCTATTTCTGGTCATCAGTAGTGGAGATCTAGACTACTACAGCTTTCTTCCTACAAGCCTTCCTCTTCATTTTCTCTCCATTCCAATCTATTGTACTCTATTGTGGGATTAATCTTTATCCCTTTCCATAAAATCCCCTTTCTTATAGCAAGAGTAGTTCTATGAGGTTTTGTAGAAGGAAAAAAAAGCATTTCACAGTGGGTTCTGAATTAATCACTAGAATAAAAAGTATGGTAGAAGAAAGTCTCAAAGTTGAGTTTTAATCATACAGTTATCAAAGCAAGCTAAATTTATTACTATGAAAGTAGCAACAACATATTATAAATTGCTTTTGAGTAAGCATTAGCAGTTCCCTATTATATCAGCAATCATTCCTACCATAGTTTGAGTCTGAGATTTGATTTAGTATAAAAATCACCAGTCTTTTCTGAGTAATCACTCACCTCTCTGGGCCCTTGTCTCTTTGTTATAAATAAAATGTTATATAAATGCCATTAGTCCATGCTCCCAGATCCTAGAAGGTAACACTAATTAAGCACAACATTCTTTCTTGATGAGCCCAGAGTAAGCTGAGTATCCAGAAAATTAATACCAATGGAGAAACTAGCAGAGGTAAACCTATGTGTCATTTTGAACTACATAATCTTTGTAATTTCTTTTAATTTTAAATGTATGTGAAACTATTCTAAGGCTATACAAATCTATATAAAACTCTCTTAATTTAAAATTTGATAATACATCTATTTCCATTTATAATTCTAGAAATCTAGAAGGCATTCTGAAATCTTCTGTCAAAATTATTTTTTATAGTTTCAAAGTAATTTGGATTAAAATTTAAAATTATATTTTTAAACAAATTTCACTGTGATTATTTCATTATGAATTTATACACTTGGTGACCATGTATTTTGCATCACTACTAAAATGGGCCCAAATTGACATGGGCACACAAGTTATATAAGCTACTCTTTGAAAAGTAGTTCCTAGAAATTTAAACATGAAACTTTTTTTTTTAACATTTACCTTTTTTCTTCTTTTGCTCTCAGCTGTTCTTCCTGTCTCAAAACTTGAACCATTATTGACTCAAAAACTCCACTTGTCAAGCCTGCCAAACTTCGTGGTGTTGACCGACGCCTTGTTGAGGTACATGCAGTTCCCTTCTCATCCTCCAGTCCATAATAGCCTCTAGATGTGACTGCTATCGTTGTCTTTTCTCTCAGGTGCCTTGGAGAAGAATAAGTCAATTCATAAGGTTAAACCTTCTGGGTAAGCAATAAACCCACTTAGCCAGCATCTTAAGAATAATCCCTTTTGCTAATTATATAAAAAGTATATAGTTAAACCTTACTTAACTAACTAAGCTCCAGATTTTTTTTTTTTTTTGATGTTCATTTTTGAGAGAAAGAGAGAGAGACAGAACAAGCACACAGGGGGAGGACAGATAGAGGGAGACAGAGGATCTGAAGTGGGTTCTCTGAAAGCAGAAAGCCCAATATGGGGCTGGAACTCAAGAGCCACAAGATCATGACCTCAGCCAAAGCCAGATGCTTAACTGACTGAGCCACCCAGGTGCCCCTAAGCTCCAGATTTTTATTCACCCTACGTTAATTTCTAGTTTTCCTTACCCATATCATAAAATCACTCTGAGTGATAGTCCCTTCCCTACATTTAAGAAATATATAAATCTTGGGTCGCCTGGGTGGCTCAGTTGGTTAGGGGTCCGACTTCAGCTCAGGTCATGATCTTGTGGTCAGCAGGCTCGAGCCCCACGTTGGGCTCTGTGCTGGCAGCTCAGAGCCTGGGGCCTGCTTCAGATTCTGTGTCTCCCTCTCTCTCTGCCCCTCCCCCACTTATGCTCTGTCTCTCTCCCTCTCTCAAAAATAAATAAACATTAAAAAAATTTAAAAAAAGAAATATATAAATCTTTAGCACTAAAATTAAGCATTAAAACACTACCTCTTTAATGGAAAAAAAGTTTATTGTTTGCAAAATTAAATGCAGCTCATCTTTACATTTCTTCATGTATTTCATACTACTTATCATTGGTATAGGAGAATAAACGATACTACAAAAACATTTTGAGGGAGTAAATTCATGGTACATAAACACTTTGAAGAAATTCTAAACAAATGAAGTATTACAACATATAAGTGCAAATTCAGAAAACTGACTAACCTATAATAAGAATCTAGGAATTAAGATTACCTCTTCAATGTCACCACAAATGTCTCTCTACTCTATAATGTTCTATTAATATTAGACTAGGACTTGAAAATACTGCTGAAAAAGTTTCTCAGGAGTTTAATTATCCATATATCCCCTTAATGAATTTGAAATAACTGATTAAAATAATATATAATGGAAGGGATGCCTGGGTAGCTCAGTCGTTTAAGCATTCAACTCATGATTTTGGCTCAGGCCATGATCTCACGATTGTGAGATCAAGCCCCACAACAGGCTCTGCGCTGAGTGTGCAGTATGCCTGGAGTCTCTCTGTCCCTCTCTCTCTCTCTCTGCTCTTTTCTTGCTGGTGAGCACACGCATACTCATTCTCTCTCTCTCAAAATAAGTAAATAAACATAAAAAAAATTTACACTGGGGAAAAAAACATTAATCTTATCAAGTTTTAAAGTTTAGGGGCGCCTGGGTGGCGCAGTCGGTTAAGCGTCCGACTTCAGCCAGGTCACGATCTCGCGGTCCGTGAGTTCGAGCCCCGCGTCGGGCTCTGGGCTGATGGCTCAGAGCCTGGAGCCTGCTTCCGATTCTGTGTCTCCCTCTCTCTCTGCCCCTCCCCCGTTCATGCTCTGTCTCTCTCTGTCCCAAAAATAAATAAACGTTGAAAAAAAAATTAAAAAAAAAAAAGTTTAAATTAAAACCTGACTTCTGAACTTTTATCTGTAAAAGGGAGAATTACAAAAAGCATCAGGGAAAATACCTACTCTTCTACCTTGCAAAATATTCCAGAGCCTCTGAAGGTTTTGTACATGGTGTTGTTTCTACAATGGCAAAATCAAGTCAATACCCCAGGTAAGCATTCAACACGCTCGATAAGAATCTATGTAAATTAAAAGTTGACCCTGTAATCAAATTTTCCTGCTTTCCTACAAGCTTTTCTTAAAATAGGGTAAGGTTCAACAAAACAAACCTTAGTGGCATGAAATACAATCAAATGCCTGTCCATCTTGGACTTTGTTCACAGTGGTTTATTACTTTAAATTAGAAGAACTTTTATAACAATCTTAGTCTCAGGCCATCTAGATCCCATGAATGGTACAACTACAAGGTTCTATTGAACTATGGCACTGTTATGTATTTTCTTTGTTATAGGGGATAATAATGTAACTGATTTAGCTTTAAGTAGGTCATGAACTTTTAAATTAGTTTTCAACTAATCCTGAAGAATTTGGGCTAATGTAGCCACACTGTTTCAGGCTGTGATTATTTTATGCACAATAGCGTAGATCTGTATGATGGCTAATTGGGCTGGGAATAAGGAATGTGGACCAAAAGTTAATAAACTGACTGGTGATAAAAGTAATTTTAATTACTTCCTCATCAATACTAATGGAAGAGAACATTAATGCACTGAAACATGAGTTCTCAGAGGTCACAGTATATGCAGAGAGTTGAGGGAAATAGTAAGACACACAGCTAAATTGTTACGTAAACAAGTCAGCAACCAAATTTTACCCTTTAACTTCAAGTAGAGAAGTCCTACAAGTAGAAAAGATGAAGTTATATAAACTACTTTTTAAACAGTATTTTTTCAGAAATTATCCTTTAGAGAAATATTCAAAGAGAAATTAATATCCTTTACTACTCATCAGAAATAAAAATGGATATGCTTTGATAGTTATCATTCATAATTAAAATACAAGAAAGAAAACTGTAATGTACCTTTTATATCAACATGTAAAGATTAAAAAGACATATTCCTCAGTGTTGGGGAGAATCTAAGAAAAGAATAATTCTATACAATATTGGATGTGTAAAATGGGCACACCATTTTTATAAGTCAATTTGGTAAGAATCATTAAAATTTAACGTGCACATATCCTTTGACCCTTCATGCTCCTAGAAATTTACCCTACAGGCGTATCTCCACAACTGTGAGCAATAATACACACACACACACACACACACACGTTTGCACAGAGTACTTTTAAAAAGAATAACCCCCAAGGCCCCTGGGTGGTTCAGTAAGTTAAGCGACTAACTCTTGGTTTCAGCTCAGATCATGATCTCATGGTTTGTGAGTTCAAGCCCTGTGTCAGTCTCTGCAGCTGGCAGCACAGAGCCTGCTTGGGATTATCTCTCTCCCTCTCTCTTTGCCCCTCCCCTGCTCATGCTGTCTCTGTCTCTCTCAAAATAAATAGGTAAACTTAAATAAAAAAGTAAAAAGAATATCCTGTAAACATAAATGTCCTTCTATACAACATGGATTAAATAATGTGTACCATAACATGGAATAACATCCATCCATCAAAAGGAGTAAGGAAGTCTGTATGTACTCACTATAAAAGATGTCTACATTACATTGCTGAATGTGAAAAAAATTCTGAATATATCTTTTAAGCCAAAAGCAATCATATATAAATGAGTATATGTAAACATATATATGGCACCAAGTAGCATGTGTGTTTGTATACAAGTTCAAAGTCTCATCTGACTACTGCAATCTCTTTGTGACAGGCACCCTGGCTTCTACTCTGATCTCTTTACAGTCTATTCTTCATGCAGCAACCCAGGTCATCCTTTCGAAAGGTAATCAGATCATGTCATCCCCCTGCTCTGTCTCCTCCAAAGCCTTTCAGTTACACTTAAAATAAAAACCAAAATTCTGATGGCCTATAAGACCAGTGTGATATGACCCTTATCAACCACTCCAAACCTCATTTTATACCATTTTGCTCATTGCTCTTTGTGTTCTGGCCACAAATGTCTCTGTTATTCTTAGTCACACCAATATCAGCTTTGCCTTTGATCAAGCTCATCCTCACTTCAGGCACTCTTCCCCCAGGTATCTGTATGGCTAGGCATTATCACTTTATCCTAATGTCTGTTCAACAGCAGTTGAGAGGACTTCCTGAGAGGACTTCCCTGACCATCATAACTGGTAAAGGATCCCTTGTTACTCTGTTCCCTTACCCATTTCTTTTCCTTCCTGTTTACCACGACATTATATTGTATAATTACCTATTTATTTGGTAATTTTTCAACTCACCAGAATAAAAGCTCCAGGAGAATAAGGATTTTGTTTTTTTAATGGATGTAACTTTAGAGCCACACACACACACACACACACACACACACACACACACACACACACACAAAGATATATGGAAGGATACAAGCCAAGCTATTTTTCATTTTAAATTTACAGACATAATTCAAGTTGAAAAATTGCAGCCATCTATTTTCTCCAGAGTGAAATACCTATCAAACAATTGTTACTAACTACTTGGGTTTCATTTATCAGAGAATAAAATGCAGTAAGACAAAAATAAATCTTACCTCCAAATAAGAATTGTCAGACAACCAATCAACAATCAAATCATACACTAAAATAACTCTCCCTTTCCAAAATTCAAGCTTTTGTACTATTAGGAAAATTAGTTTATGAAATCACTCTGGCAATAGTTTGAAAATAACAGATTGCTAACTATAAGCAAAAGCTAAGCAATAATTATAGTGGACTCATTGAGTTTTAGTTACCCTTTGTTTTTGTTTTTGTTTTTTTTTTTCACATAAAGCATCAAAGGTCTTTTCCGTGTTGTTAACACATTCCAAATTTCAGAATTCAGAGGCTTAATTCTGTTTCAAATTATTCAAGTTAAGTATTAATAAAGAAGTAAATTGCTATTTAAGCTTTACTTATGGTTAATACATGCACTAACACTGCCCACCCCAAAAAAACAGATGTTTGAAAAAGTTTCCCTTATTATGTGATTTTCGTTGTTGCTATCAAAACAAAGAAATGTGTCACCTATAAAAACTCTATCTGTACAACTAAAACTTGGAAACAAAATTATCTAATCTGTTTAAAAATATTCTAAATAAAGAGTTTCAGTCAAAATTTTTAAATGCGACTACAGCCCTCAGAGTTTTAGCCAGGTAATACTAAAACGGATGTAATGTTTAATGAAAAGACTATTCACAAATGCGTAGCCAACGTTAAGGGAAATTAGTAAGGGATGGTGAAGCACTCTTGGGCTAGCTAGGGAGCTATCAATCACTCTGGACCCAAAAGGGGAAAAAGATGGGATCATTACTAGAACAAAGGAAGCTATAATTACAGAAGAGGGCCACAGAATGATGGAGCACAGTTACTGATGACATATAGCCCAGCAAAGCGAAAGCCATTAGGCTATCCTGACCTCTCTCCAGTCCTCCTGTCAGTGCCTCCCATTGACTGAACCCAATCAAAAGCCAGAACACAAGGCAGACCAGTTGATGCAGTCCTTAGAAATCAGCCTCCTGGGACACAGCACAGTGCACAAAAGTGGAGAATAGATTTGGATGGGCAAATGAAAATTATCCATCAAAGTAGAACCGTAGTATTACTAGACTTCAAGAACAACTATTTGAAATTAGGGAAGACAAAACTCTCATTGGTTTATTTCAACAAAAACTTTTGCCTGTCTAATATAGTCAGCCCAGCTTACAATGCCATTCCATCTGGATGTATGCATCTTTATGAGCTCTGAACTACAAAAGTCATTAAAGCCAAGTATTAAAATAAATTTAATATAAAACAAAACTTTCAAATAGTTCTACAGTCAAGTATTAACCAAGGTTTTCAAAACTAATGAAATATCACAATGCCCTCACCAAAACTAACGTTTTGTAACATTAATGTTAACACTTATTTTAAAATATGCTTATCTCAATTAAAACCACACTCAGGTATCACCTCACGCCAGTCAGAGTGGCCAAAATGAACAAATCAGGAGACTATAGATGCTGGAGAGGATGTGGAGAAACGGGAACCCTCTTGCACTGTTGGTGGGAATGCAAATTGGTGCAGCCGCTCTGGAAAGCAGTGTGGAGGTTCCTCAGAAAATTAAAAATAGACCTACCCTATGACCCAGCAATAGCACTGCTAGGAATTTACCCAAGGGATACAGGAGTACTGATGCATAGGGGCACTTGTACCCCAATGTTCATAGCAGCACTCTCAACAATAGCCAAATTATGGAAAGAGCCTAAATGTCCATCAACTGATGAATGGATAAAGAAATTGTGGTTTATATACACAATGGAATACTACGTGGCAATGAGAAAAAATGAAATATGGCCTTTTGTAGCAACGTGGATGGAACTGGAGAGTGTGATGCTAAGTGAAATAAGCCATACAGAGAAAGACAGATACCATATGGTTTCACTCTTATGTGGATCCTGAGAAACTTAACAGGAACCCATGGGGGAGGGGAAAAAAAAAAAAAAAAAAAAAAAAAAAAAAAAAAAGGACGTTAGAGTGGGAGAGAGCCAAAGCATAAGAGACTGTTAAAAACAGAACAAACTGAGGGTTGATGGGGGGTGGGAGGGAGGGGAGGGTGGGTGATGGGTATTGAGTAGGGCACCTTTTGGGATGAGCACTGGGTGTTGAATGGAAACCAATTTGTCAATAAATTTCATATATATAAAAAAAAAAAAAAGAAAGAAAATAAAAGAAACTGTCTTATGAAAAAAAAAAATAAAAAATAAAATATGCTTATCTCTCATGTTTAAGTATTTAGATTGTAACACTTTATAATATACAAAATATAATAGTACAGAATATGATTAAATGATTGATAAATAAATATAGATACATTGGGGGTACCTATTCAAAATATTTTCTGCTTGGGAAGCCAGATCATAAAAGTTTGGAAACAAGTACTCTCATATTCAGCTGTACTGAATATCCAGAAAAGTTTTAAGAAAAAAAGTCTTCATGCCTACAAAAAAAGGTATTTATTAGGCTATGAAATTTATTTCTTACTTGATCTTCCTTACCTACTATTCTCCCAGTTATTACTCTTATTCCTCTTGCATTTTTAACCCATCATCATCCAGATCTCCAATCCCTTATTTGATTCCTTCATTTGCACTGATATAATTCAGCCTTGGGGCGCCTGGGTGGCGCAGTCGGCTAAGCGTCCGACTTCAGCCAGGTCACGATCTCGCGGTCCGGGAGTTCAAGCCCCGCGTCGGGCTCTGGGCTGATGGCTCAGAGCCTGGAGCCTGTTTCCGATTCTGTGTCTCCCTCTCTCTCTGCCCCTCCCCCGTTCATGCTCTGTCTCTCTCTGTCCCAAAAATAAATAAACGTTGAAAAAAAAAATTTTTAATTCAGCCTTTTAGCTATCCACATATCAGGTAGTTGGGACCCATCATACCTGACAAACTGCTGATCTCATCTCTCTTAACCAATTATCCGTCTCAGGCATTCCATCTTTCTTGCACTGACAGCATGAAGCCTGCTCAGGATTTTCTGTCTCCCTCTCTCTCTGCCCCTCCCCCATTCACACTCTCTCAAAAATAAATAATTAAATGATTTATTTTAAACCTAAAATATTTTTATGAATTTTTTTATTTGAATTCCAGTATAGTTAACATATGCTGTTATATTAGTTTTAGGTATACACTACTGATTCAACAATTCCATACATCACCTAGTGCTCATCACAAGTACACTCCTTAAGCCCCAACCTCTATTTCACCCATTCTTCCACTCACCTCCTCCCTGATAACCATCAATTTGTTCTCTATATTTAAGAGTCTGTTTCCTGGTTTGTCTTTTTTTCCTTTTGCTTGTTTTTTTTCTTAAATTCCACAAGTGAAATCATATAGTATTTGTCTTTTTCTGACTTATTTTGCCTACCATTATATTCTCTAGCTTGCATCCATGTCACTGCAAATAACAAAATTTCCTTTGTTTTTATGACTGAATAATATTCCATTGTAGATACATACCATTATTCTTTATCCATTCATCAGCTGATGGACACTT
Source organism: Lynx canadensis (assembly GCF_007474595.2). Lineage (NCBI taxonomy): Eukaryota > Metazoa > Chordata > Mammalia > Carnivora > Felidae > Lynx > Lynx canadensis. The sequence goes on from NC_044315.2 coordinate 31,679,686, forward strand.
GGGTTTCTACGATAAAAATTTGCTGCCATAGATAATGCTACTATAAACATCAGGGTGCATGTATCCCTTTGAATTAGTGTTCTTGTATTCTTTGCATAAACACCCCATAGTGAAAATGCTGAATCGTAGTTCTATTTTTAACTTTTGAGGAACCTCCATACTGTTTTCCACAGTGGCTCCACCGGTGTGAATTCCCACCAACAATGCACAAATGTTCCTTTTTCTCCACATCCTCGCCAATACCTGTTGTTTCCTGTGCTGTTGATTTTAGCCATTCTGACAGGTGTGAGGGGATAGCTCATTATAGTTTTGATTTGCATTTCTCTGATGATCAGTCACATTGAGCATTCTTTTATGTGTCTATTGGCCATATGTATTCTTCTTTGGAGAAATGTCTGTTCATGTCTTCCACATTTTTTAATTGCGTTTTTTTTTTTTTTTTGGCATTGAGTTTCATAAGTTCTTTATATATTTTTGATACTGACCCTTTATCAGATATGTCATTTCCAAATATCTTCCTCCATTCTGTAGAGGTTGCCTTTCAGTTTTGTTCGACATGCCTTTCAGTTTGATTTCCTTCACTGTGCAAATGCTCTTTATTTTTATGTAGTCCCAAAAGTGTATTTTTGCTTTTGTTTCCCTTGCCTCACAATACATATCCAGGAAAAAGTTGCTATGGCTGATGTCAAAGAAGTTACTACTTGTATTCTCTTCTAGGATTTTGATGGTTTCAGGTCTCCCAGTTAGGTCTTTAATCCATTTTGAATTTATTTTTTAATAGGTGTAAGAAAGTGGTCCAGCTTCTTTCTTTTGCATGTTGCTGTCCAGTTTTCCCAATACCATTTGTTAAAGAGACTGTCCTTTTCCCATTGGACGTTCTTTCCTGTTTTGTCAAAATTAATTGACCATAAAGTTTGGGTTTATTTCTGGGTTTTCTAGTCTGTTCCACTGATCTGTGTGTTTATTTTTGTGACAGCATCATACTGTTTTGATTACTACAGATTTGTAATAACTTGAAGTCTAGAATTGTGATGCTCCCAGGTTTGCTTCTTTTTCAATAGTGCTTTGGCTATTTGGGGTCTTTCATGATTTCATATAAATGTTAGAACTGTTTGTTCTAGCTTTTTTGGTGGAGTCTTTCGGATTTTCCATATACAGTATCATTTCATCTGCAAATAGTGAAAGTTTCACTTCTTCCTTGCCGATTTGGATTCCTTTTCTTTTTGTTGTCTGATTGCTGTGGATAGGACTTCCAGTACTATGTTGAATAGCAGTTTGAGAGTGGACATCCTTGTCTTCCCCCTGACCTTAGCCAAAAAGCTCTCAGTTTTTCCCCACTGAGAATGAGGTGAGCTGTTGGTTTTTCATATAAAGCCTTTATCATGTTGACATATATTCCCTCTGGACCTACTTTGTTGAGGGTTTTTATTGTGAATGGATATTGTATTTTGTCAAATGTTTTTGACGTATCACATTAAGTGATTCGGAAACACTGAACCACCCTTGCAACCAAGAAATAAATTCCACTTGATTGTGGCGAATGATTTTTTTTTTTTATTTTATGTAGGTGAATGGCTTTCTGAACGTATTGTTTAATTCGGTTTGCTAGTATTTATTGAGAATTTTTGCATCTATGTTCATCACAGATAATAGCCTGCAGTTCTCTCTTGTAGTGGTGTCTTTATCTGGTTTTGCTATCAGGATAATGCTGGCCTCACAGAATTAATTTGTTAGTTTTCCTTCCTTTTTTATTTTTTGAAATACTTGGAGAAGAATACCTATTAATTCTTTAGATATTTGGTAGAATTCAACTGTGAAGCCATCTGGTCTTTGACTTGTGTTTTTGGGTGGTTGTTTGGTTACTGATTCAATTTATTTCCCGGTTCAGTCTATTCAAACTTTCTATTTCTTCCTGATTCTAATTTGGTTAGTTATGTTTCCACAAATTTATCCACTTCTTCTAAGTTTGTCCAATTTGTTGGCATACAGTTTTTTCATAATATTCTCTTATAATTGTATTTCTGTGGTGTTGGTTGTTATTTCTCCTCTCTCATTTGTGATTTTGAGTTTTGGGTTTTTTGTTGTTGTTGTTGTTTTAGGTTTGTTTGATGAGTCTGGCTAGGGGATGATCAATTTTATTGATCTTTTCAAAGAACAAGCTCCTAGCTTTCTTAGTTTTGTATCATTTGTTTCTGCTCTAATCTTCACTGTTTGCTTCCTTCTGCTGGATTTGGATTTGTTTGTTCTTTTTTCTATCTCATTTAGCTGTAAGGTTAGGTTGTTTGAGATTTGTCTTGCTTCTTAAGGAGGCCTGTATTGCTATAAATTTCTCTCTTAGAACTGCTTTTCTGCATCCTAAAGATTCTGGACCATTTTGTTTTTATTTTTGTCTCCATGTAATTTTTAATTTCTTCTTGATTTCTGGTTGCCCCATTGTTTACTAGCATATTATTAAACCTCCACGTGTTTGTGGTCTTCCCAGATTTTTTATTGTGGTTGATTTCTAGTTTCATAGCATTGTCAGAAAATATGCATCATATGACTTCTATCTTTTTGAATTTCTTGAGAGTTGTTTTGTGGCCTAATATATGCTCTATTCTGGAGAATATTCCATGTGCCCTTGAAAAGAATATGTATTCTGCTGTTTTAGGGTGGAGTGCTCTGAATATATCTGCTAAATCTATCTGGTTCAATGTGTCATTCAAAGCCAGTTTCCTTGTTGATTTTGTTTAGATGATCTGTTCACTGATGTAAGTGGGGTGTTAAAGTCCCCTACTATTGTTGTTTTATTATTGTTGAGTTCTGTTATATTTGTTATTTTTTTATGTATTGGGGTGCTCCCATGTGGGGTGCATAAATATTTATAATTGTTATATGTTCTTGTAGGATTATCATATAGTATCCTTCTCTCTTCTCTCTTGTTACAGTCTTTGTTTTAAAGTCTAGTTTGTCCAATATAAATATTGCTATCCTATCTTTGTTTTGACAACGATTTGCATGATAAATGTTTCTCTATCCCCTACTTTCAATCTGCAGGCATCTTTTCTTCTGAAATGACTCTCCTGTAGGCAGCATATAGATTGGTCTTGTTTTTTATCTACTCTGTCACACTGTGCCTTTTGATTACAGTATTTAGTCCATTTACATTCAAAATAGTTATTGAAATTTTTCTCTGATCCTTTCTTGTCTTTCTCTCATGGTTTGCTGGCTTTCTTTGGTGATAGACTTAAATTTCTTTCTTTTATTCTTTACATCTCTATTACTGGTTTTTGAATTTGTGGTTACCATTCAGTTTGCATATAATATCTTCTATATATGTGGTCTCATAAATTTAAACCTGTTCTTTATTCCTCTTCCCCCTACATTTTAGGTATATACTGTCATTTTACATCCTCTTATTTTGTGAATCTCTTGACTGATTTTTACAGATATACTTATTTTTACTGCTTTTGTGTTTCCTACTTCATTCTCTTATTTATAGTCTTTCTTTTCCACTCAAAGATTTCTAGTAGGACTGATTAAGCGGTCATGAACTCCTTTAGTTTCTGTCTGAGAAACTCTCTTATCTCTCCTTATATTCTGAATGATAGTCTTAACTGGGTACAGTATTCTGGGCTGCAGATCTTTCATTTTCAGCACCTTAAATATTTCATGCCCTTCCCTTCTGGCTTACAATGTTTCTGCTGAAAAATCTGCTGACAGGCAAACTCATGAAGTTTCCCTTGTGTGTATCTCCTTTCTCTTGCCACTTAAAAAAAAAATTGTCACTAATTTTTGCCACCTTAATTACTGTTTGTCTTGGTGTGGACCTCCTTGGGTTGATTTTGTTGGGGGATCTCTGTGCCTCCTGGATCTGCATATCTGTGCCCTTCCCCAATAGATTAGGGAAGTCTACAGCTATTATTTCTTCAAATAAGTTTCCTGCTCCCTTTTCTCTCTCTTCTTATTCTGAAATACCTATAATGGGAATATTACACTTGTCAAGGTGTCTCTTTAAGGGAGGGTCTCAGCTTCCTAACATCCTCTGAGCTCTCCCAGAACTAAGCCCACTGATTTTCAAAATTCCAAACTTTATGTTCCGTTAGTTATAAGAACCCACGAATTCAGCCCCTCTCATTTTCAAAGCCAAATGTTATAGGGATTCAGCTTTCCCATGCAGACTCCCCAGGGTGATACTCTGTTTCTTGCCCTTTTCCGCACTTGTGACTTCCTACTGCCCGCGATGGCCAGGATTTTGCTTCCCACTGCATCTCCACCCTTCCTACCCTCTTTCATGTGGCCTGTTCTCTACCTTTAACTGTAGAATTTGTTCTGCCAGTCTTCCAGTAGTTTTCTGGGGTATTTACATTGATATGATATGTTACCTAGTTGTATCTGTGGGACAAGGCAAACTTAGGGTCCTCCTGCTCTGCCATCTTCCCAGCTTCCCATGTGATATTTTTTCATTCATATTTACTCAACTGCTCTATACTGTGTGATTACTTTCTCATCAAGGACTTGGACTTTGCAGAAAGAACAGTTTTACATCAGTAGGAAAGAGTAGAGAAAGAATACTAATTATATTCATTCCCGTTATTCATTCATTCAAAATATTTGCTGAGCAACAGGAACTCAGCAATGAACATGATGATAGTGTGTATGTACTGAATGAAAAGTGTAAGAATCAAAGATGAATTTGATATATTCAGATTGAAACAATAGTGACACCACGGAGAAGAATGAGAAAGCTGAAAAGAAAAACAGAAAAATTAGAAGGAGATCTGGGTTAGAAATAAACTTAGTTTTTAACATTTTCAGATACAATAGTTGTACAACCCATTGGAAAAGTTCTGTGGACAGAAATATGAAACTAAAACAAAAGGGAAAGCTCAAAATATTGATTTGAGAGTCTTACTGATAAAGTTATAAAAAATAAATGCTCTTGCCATACAAGAATAGATTTAAGAAGATCTAGGGGCGCCTGGGTGGCGCAGTCGGTTAAGCGTCCGACTTCAGCCAGGTCACGATCTCGCGGTCCATGAGTTCGAGCCCCGCGTCGGGCTCTGGACTGATGGCTCGGAGCCTGGAGCCTGTTTCCGATTCTGTGTCTCCCTCTCTCTCTGCCCCTCCCCCGTTCATGCTCTGTCTCTCTCTGTCCCAAAAATAAATAAAAACGTTGAAAAAAAAATTAAAAAAAAAAAAAAAGATCTAAAGGCATAACTTCAGAGATTATCCACAGTTATAATGAAAAACACAGCCAAAGGAAGACTCAAAAGATAAACAGTTTAAGTAATAGCACAATAGAGTGGAAAGGAGAAAAGTTGTAACTACGAAGTGATCTAAACTATTTCATTCACCAAACAGATGGAGAGGGGAAAGTGAAAGCAAAGGATTAAACAAGAAGGCATTCATTAGCAAAATGCAAGATGGCAAGTTCAACAGGAATTGCAAAAGTCCTTATAAAAACAAAAAACAAAACTTTCAAGGCCTATATTTGTAACTGCAGTGGCACCAAATAAAAAAATTAAATTTCCAAAAGAACTGCAGACTATCATAATTAATTTTTAATAAGAATATTTTGCTCAGAATAATTTTCCATTTCTTGATTTTCTCTAAGGTACACACAAAGGTTAAGTTTTTATTTACAAGAAAATAGCATTCAGTGCCTTACCAACGTCAACAATTTTGGTAAGCATTTTTACTAAGTTAGGACTGCTCTGCTGAACATCTTACTACCTACCACTACAGCTATTCCTTATCATACAGAAGCAATCACTTCTCAGCACAGGCAAAACAGAAGGCTCCCTGGGTCACTAACTCTCATACAGTGCATTTATATTCAAGTTCCCTAGAAGACAGTAAAGTTGTGACAGTTGTAAAGAGCTAACTAAATGTTTATGTACTGAATTCAGAAGCACCCAAATATATAAAACAACTGATTACAAACATAAGCAATCTTACTGGTAAGAATGTGGTAACTGCAGGGGACTTTAATACTCCACTTACAACAATGGACAGATCATCTAGACAGAAAATCAATAAACAAACAATGGCTCTGAATAATACACTGGACCAGATGGACTTGACAGATATATTTAGAGTGCACATGGAACATTCTCCAAGATAGATCACAAAACAGCCCTCAATAAATACAAAAGAATTGAGATCATACATACTTTCAGATCACAATGCTATGAAACTTGAAATCAACCACAGGAAAAAGTTTGGAAAACTTCCAAATGCATGGAAGTTAAAGGACATTCGACTAAACAATGAATGGGTCAACCAGGCAATTAAAGAAGAAATTTAAAAATATATGGAAAAAAATGGAATGAAAATACATCAATGTAAACCCTTTAGGATGCAGCAAAGGTAGCCCTAAGAGAAAAATACACTGCAATCCAGGCCTATCTCAAAAAACAGAAAAATCCCCAAAACAAAATCTAACAGCACATCTAAAGGAACTAGAAGCAGAACAGCAAAGAAACACCAAACCCAGCAGAAGAGAAATAATAAAGATCAGAACAGAAATAAACAATATAGAATCAAAACAACAACAACAACAAAAAAAACGGAAGAACAGATCAATGAAACTAAGAGCTGGTTTTTTGAAAAAATAAAGAAAACTGATAAACTCCTAGCCAGACACCTCAAAAAGGAGAGTGGACCCAAACAGATAAAAACACAAATGAAAATGAATTTATTACAACCAATCCCTCAGAAATACAAGCAATTATCAGAGAATACTATGAAAAATTATATGCCAACCAACTGGACACCCAGGAAGAAATGGACAAATTCCTAGACACCCACACGGTACCAAAACTCAAACGGGAAGAAATAGAAAATTTGAACAGACCCATAACTAGTGAAGAAATTTAATCAGTTACCAAATTTCTCCCAATAAATAAAAGTCCTAGACCAGATGGCTTCCCAGAGGAATTCCACCAGACATCTAAAGGAGAATTAATACCTATCCTTCTCAAGCTGTTCCAAAAAATAGAAACAGAAGGAAAACTTCCGGACTCATTCTATGAAGCCAGAATTACCTTGATTCCCAAACCAGACAGAGACTCCACAAAAAAGGAGAACTACAGGCCAATATCCCTGATGAACATGGATGCAAAAATTCACAAGATACTAGCAAATCAAATTCAACAACATATAAAAAGAACTATTCACCATCATCAAGTGGGATTCATTCCTGGGCTGCAGGGCTGGTTCAATATTCGCATATCAGTCGGTGTGATACATCACGTTAATAAAAGAAAGAATAAGACCACATGATCCTGTCGATAGATGCAGTAAAAGCATTTGACAAAACGTAGCATCCTTTCTTGATAAAAACCCTAAAGAAAGTCAGGATAGAAGGAACATACCTAAACATCATAAAAGCCATCTATGAAAAGCCCACAACTAATCTCATCCCCAGTAGGGAAAAACTGAGAGCTTTCCCCCTGAGATCAAGAAGACGACAGGGATGTCCAATCTCACCACTGTTGTTTAACATAGTGATGGAAGTCCTAGCATCTGCAATCAGACAACAAAATGAAATAAAAGGCCTCAAAACTGGCAAAGAAGAAGTTAAACTTTCATTTTTTGCAGACGACAGGATACTCTACATGGAAAACCTGAAAGACTCCACCAAAAGACTCCCAGAAGTGACACATGAATTCAGCAAAGTCGCAGGATACAAAGTCAATGTACAGAAATCGGTTGCATTTTTATACACCAATAACGAAGTAAAAGAAAGAGAAATAAAGAAACTGACCCAATTTACAATTGCATCAAGAACCATAAAATATCTAGGAATAAACCTAACCAAAGATGTAAAAGACCTGTATGCTGAAAACTATAGAAAGCTTATGAACGAAACTGAAGACACAAGAACATTCCATGCTCATGGATTGGAAGAATAAGTATTGTTAAAATGTCAATACTACCCAAAGCAATCTACACATTAAATGAGATCCGAATCAAAGTTGCACCAGCATAATTCTCAAAGCTAGAACAATCCTAACCTTTGTGTGGAATCTGTATTGTATGAAAAGGCCCCAAATAGCTAAAGTAATATTGAAGAAGAAAACCAAAGTGGGAGGCATCACAATCCCAGACTTTAGCCTCTACTACAAAGCTGTAATCATCAAGACAGTATGGTATTGGCACAAAAACAGACACATAGACCAATGGAATAGAATAGAAACCCCAGAATTGGACCCACAAATGTATGGCCAACTAATCTTTGACAAAGCAGGAAAGAATATCCAATGGAAAAAAGACAGTCTCTTTAACAAATGGTGCTGGGAGAACTGGACAGCAACATGCAGAAGAATGAAACTAGACCACTTTCTTACACCATTCACAAAAATAAACTCAAAATGGATGAAAGACCTAAATGTGAGACAGGAAACCATCAAAACCCTAGAGGAGAAAGCAGGCAACAACCTCTTTGACCTCAGTCACAGCAATTTCTTGCTTGACACATCTCCAAAGGCAAGGGACTTAAAAGTAAAAATGAACTATTGGGACCTCATGAAGAGAAAAAGCTTCTGCACTGCAAGGGAAACAATCAACAAAACTAAAAGGCAACCGATGGAATGGGAAAAGATATTTGCAAATGACATATCGGAAGAAGGGTTAGTATCCAAAATCTACAAAAGAACTTATCAAACTCAACACCAGAAAAACAATCCAGTGAAGAAATGGGCAGAAGACATGAACACTTTTCCAAAGAAGACATCCAGATGGCCAACAGACACATGAAAAGATGCTCAACGTCACTCCTCATCAGGGAAGTACAAATCAAAGCCACACTGAGATACCACCTCACACTGGTCAGAGTGGCTAAAATGAACAAATCAGGAGACTGTAGATGCTGGACAGGATGTGGAGAAATGGGAACCCTCTTGCACTGTTGGTGGGAACGCGAACTGGTGCAGCCGCTCTGGAAAACAGTGTAGAGGTTCCTCAAAAAATTAAAAATAGAACTACCTATGACCCAGCAATGGCACTACTAGGAATTTATTCGAAGGATACAGGAGTGCTGATGCCTAGGGGCACTTGTACCCCAATGTTTATAGCAGCACTTTCAACAATAGCCAAATTATGGAAAGAGCCTAAATGTCCATCAACTGATGAATGGATAAAGATGCAATTTATATGTACAATGGAATACTACTTGGCAATGAGAAAGAATTCATGCCATTTGCAGCAATGTCAATGGAACTAGAAGGTACTATGCGGAGTGAAATAAGTCAGTCAGAGAAGGACAGATATCACATGTTTTCAGTCATAAGTGGATCTTGAAAAACTTAACAGAAGACCATGAGGGAAGGGAAGGGGAAAAAAAAAAACAGTTACAAACAGAGAGGGAGGAGGCAAACCATAAGAGACTTAAATACAGAGAACTGAGGGTTGATGGGAGTGTGGGGGAGAGGGGAAAATGGGTGATGGGCATTGAGGAGGGCACCTGTTGGGATGAGCAGTGGGTGTTGTATGTAAGCAATAAACCACGGGAATCCACCCCAAAAACCAAGAGCACACTGTACATACACATTGTATATTAGCCACTATATATGTGTGTGTGTGTATATATATATATATGTATATATAAAACTTTGAGAATAGATTTGTTGTCTAAATCTTAATCCTAGTTTTATCATAAATAATATATACATAAAACAAATTGTTATATGTCACTAATATATATTTATATATAAAAGTATATTTATAAGTTTATACTTTATACATGCAATGCTATTATATACACCAAAAAGTAAACTAAAATAGAGATTTAAAAAGAATTAAAAAAAAAACAAATATATTGAAATTGTAATATTTTCTTCCTTCACCCCAGTCAATCATCCTGCATACCTGCTGGGGTGCAAACTCTACTCTGGAGACCACACTGTAGCTATACAGAAGCACCTGTAGTTCCCAGAAACACTGCATTTCATACCTTGCATTCACTATAGTTGAGCATTCTACAATGCCACCCTGAAGCCCTCCAAAAAATATACAGCAGCAATCTTCAATAATTGTTCAGGTATAAATGTCTTTACGTTATCTTTTACCTAATCTCTTTCCCCCTTCTCATTTCCTCTTCTCACTTGCCATCCCCACACTTATTCCCATTCAGATTTAGGTCTCCCTCTTTTTTTTAAAAATTTTTTTTTTTCAACGTTTATTTATTTTGGGGACAGAGAGAGACAGAGCATGAACGGGGGAGGGGCAGAGAGAGAGGGAGACACAGAATCGGAAACAGGCTCCAGGCTCTGAGCCATCAGCCCAGAGCCCGACGCGGGGCTCGAACTCAGGGACCGCGAGATCGTGACCTGGCTGAAGTCGGACGCTTAACCGACTGCGCCACCCAGGCGCCCCAGGTCTCCCTCTTAAATTCCCCATGTACCTGTCTATATGTCCATTATAGAATCGTTATCTTTTTAAGTCTCTGTTTCCCTACTAAACTATGTTTATAGGCTTGGGCTTATCTTTTGATCTCAGGAAGCTGAATGTCTAGCTTTGGCAGATACTAATCTGTACAAATAATCTAGCCTAATACTCTGATAGTACAAATGACTTAGACTGAGATTCAAATTAAACACTGTGTCCATAGTCCAGGGTACTAAAACTATTGGGCTGCTCTACCATGATAATGTGTCATTTTCTTTACTGTATCTCATTTCTTGCTCGCTAAAAGCTCGGTATATGGAGCAGCTGTAAAGTTCTCTTTACAATAATCTAAAAATAAGAATTCAATGTTTTACAAATATATATAAGACAAAAGAAAACTTAAATAATATCTAAGAGATTTTTTTTTATTACTAAAATACCACATACCATGTGTTTTCAAACAAGGTATCTGAGTCAACTGCTAAAAATCATACTCATGTGGCCGGTTCACAGAATGTTGTTCTGGAACATCTATGTATCTTAATTTATACCAGTTATAACCCACACTTTTCTCAAAGTTATGCCCACTCAAAGCATTTATTTAGTAATAACTCAGATTTTAGGCTATTATAGAAAAAGAAATGAATTCTACAAGTGTGGTCTGGCAAACTTATTAATAATTAATTACAAAATGTTTACTTACATCAAATACAATAAAATTGAAGGACTCAAAACTTCATCTGAGACCATCATATTTTTAGTTTTTGCTACTAAAATGCAAGAATTTTATCTCTTGAACTAATAATGTCAGAAATACATTATGTCATTATGTTTATAAACAACAGAATGTCTTAAGTTTACAAGACCAGTGCTCTAACCCCGGAGCTATGGAGTCAACTGAGAAGGTCTTAAGTTTAATTTTTCTTTAATGTTTATTTTTAAGACACACACACGTGCACACACACACACAGAGTATGAGCGGGGTAGGGGCAAAGGGAGAGAGGGAGACACAGAATCCGAAGCAGGCTCGAGGCTCCTAGCCATCAGCACAGAGTCCAACCTGGGGCTGGAACTCATGAACTGTGAGATAATGACCTGAACCAAAGTCGGGCACTTAACCGACTGAGCCACCCAGGGGCCCCTTAAGTTTAATTTCTAAGTATGGATGCTATTAGACCATATGGGAATACAGCATTCTGAGCATTAGCCACCAGGAATCATTCTAACTAAGCATTTAGAAATTAACTTTATGTTCAACAGTCTTCTTGTTCTTTTGTCGGGCTCAAAAAGTATTTATTACACACATACACTTTTGAAAAGACCTGTAATTCATCCAAACCAATATGCTACTTCTTAGCACTTTCATGCAATCTCATGCTAAAGCCGTTTCCACATTTGTAAATCTGGATGCTTGGACTAGATGAACGCTATGGTGCCTTCCAAGTCTAAAATCCTGTGACATCAACTTGGAGTATATTTTACCACTTAAAAAAGTGACGTGTGAATGGATTGTTTTTCTTTGTAAGTCATAACTATAATGACTCTGTGGAGACAATAGTAACAAACACACTACACAAGTATAATAACATTAAATAAAGTATTAAAAGCAAATCTGTGAATAATCATTACCAAATGATTGTATTTTATGAAAGGATTCAAGAAGAAATTCCTTAAATAGAGGCCCTCTAATGAGTCAAGCACTAGGTTAACTATTGTTTTCAGTGAAAGAAGTCACTGATAGTCTTGAAAACATCGTATGGGAAGCCAATGACATATTAGATTATTTTTAAACTACCATTATAAATCCAGGTCCAGGGGTACCTGGTTGGCTCAATCAGTTAAGCATTAAACTCTTAATTTAGGGTCAGGTCATGATCCCAGGGTAATGGGATCCAGCCCAACGTCAGGCACTGCATTGAGTGTGGCGCCTGCTCAAGATTCTCTCTCTTCCTTTCTCTCAAAAATAAATAAAATAAAATAAAATAAAATAAAATAAAATAAAATAAAATAAAATAAAATAATAAAATAAAAATAAAATAAATCAAGGACCAAAAACCTACAACTTCTCAGAAACTATTCCATAAAAGCACTAGTATAAGGCCCAGGAAATGAGGAAAATATTCATTTATTCAACTACTATTGCTAATATTGTAATGGTTACAACTTATATCAGACTAATTATGGAACTGACACTGTTGACTTTACACTTATTAACTCATTTAATCTTACAGCAACCCCATGAGATACTATTATTATCTGAAGCCAAAAAGGTAGTGACTTGTTCAAGTTCACTCAGCTAGTAAAGAATCAAACTACTATTCCACTTCAACTACCATTTCCAACATTCAATTATTTTTCTATTCCTGAAGAATTTCCACTTGAGAAATTAATTTGGTTCACATCAAATATATATTTATAAATATGTTTATTTTAGTATCTCTTGTGTTACATTATTTTCTCTGACTAAAGAAAAATAATTGACTCTGGCTATTTGTGTGGATTATATCAAGAGCACAGTGCCATCTGAATTGACTCTGATTTCTGGTAGAATAAACACAAAAGTCTAAACGTTTTAAAAATTTTGTGTTGATGCATCCACTATTATCACAAAAATTCGGCCTCCTCATATGAAGCTGAGAGAAAAGATCAGGAATACGCCAGAGTAATCATTAACCATTTAAACACAATCCGTAAATTTCCGACGGTGGACATGGGTAGTGAAAAAAAGATACATTTTTTAAACGGTTTGAAACGACCATCTTTTTACATAAGCCAAACACATTTTTCTAACGATACTTCATCCTAAAACCTTTTCTAACGTCATGTTAAAACTGTCTAAAAGTGGCGGGTCCATCTCCCATCTCACTAAAACTTTCTTTCCCTCTACCCTACCCCCGTAATTCTTCCTATGGGTACCATATTACTTTCTATCTACAAACTTTACCTGTTCTTCTGCGCTCAGGACTCGACTCCCTTTCAGCTTTCCATTTGGGTAATGAGTACATTCACCACACACCCACCACACCTTTGTGGGCCTCCACTCAGGCCTGCTCCTCCTCCCGGGTTCTGCAGCACCAACCCTGCACGTAACAGCTACGCCCCCCGTCCCCTGGCCCAACCCATCCTCGGACACGTGCGACGATGTTTGTGTCACTCCATCAGTCCCACTGGGGACAGGACTCACTTACCGAGAAAGAAGCGCCAACTTTTGCTCCAGCATCATCTCTAGCTTCTGGCCCTGTTTGGAGATCCAATGGTCCACTCCATGCAGGCGGTAGCATGTCTCCAGCATCAACCTGAAGTCCGCCACGAACTCGGTGATGCCGCGGTACAGGCCGCCGGCGAACTTCTCCTCCATCTGTAGCAGACACATGCCCTGCCCGACCTGCTGCGGGAGGGCGCGACCGCCCCGGCCCCCGCTGCGCGGCCCCTCAGCCACCTCAGCCTCCCCGAAGACAACGCCCCCCAAGGGCTGCAGGAAGGGGGCAGTGAGGCCCCGGTGCTTCTCCTGCAGGAACTCGCCCAGGATGCGGTAGCCCTGCTGCAGCTCATAGGTCAGGTCCTGCTCCTTGCAGCCACCGCCCCCGACCACCATCGCCTCTTCCTCCTCCTCTTCGTCGTCCTCCTCCTCCTGCGACGAGGTACCCCTCCCTTGAGCCGGCCTTGAGGCCGGGACCGCCACTGCCATCTCCTCCTCGTCGTCCTCTTCCTTGGTCGCTGGTGGCGGCCGCTCCTCCTCCCCGGCAGGCTCCATCTCCCCCGGCGTCTCGGGCACGCTCATGGCCCCGGCAGAACCACGTTGGGCCGTGTGGAGACGCCGATCGAGGCGCCGGGGAACGCGTGAGCGCGGGCCGCTTCCTTAGGGCTCGGCCTTGCCCCGCAGCCCCAGCCGCATTGGGCTTTCCTCTCAGCCGCCTGCTCCGCTAGCTACCCGCGGGGGTCCTGAGCTTGTAGCCGGCGGGGCGGGGTTACATGGCGCGCTGGGGAGGGGGGAGAGAAGAGGAGAGCCTAGGTGCCCTCCTCTCCCCTCCCCCCGGCGGCGGAGCGCGCCAGGCCCTCCTTTGCCTCACCCCTTCGCGCCCCGCCCGCCTGCTCCTCACCGGCCAGGCTAGGCCTGGCTGCCGCGGCCTCGGCGCCCCACCCTCTCCGGGCCGGCCGTAAGGGGGTTGGGAGGGGACGAAGAGGAAGTGAGGATTCTTCTCTAGCCGCCCCGAAGGGGGCTGCAGCACTGGGCTGCGGAGGCTGGGGCTCCTCCTCCTCTCCCCTTACACCCGCTCCCGCCCCCTCTCTACCTGCGGGGTACCCGGGCAGGAGGAGGCGGCGCGCGGAACGGCCCCGGCGACAACTGTCAGTTAGAAGTCCCGCTGGGCCGAGGGCGGGGGGAAGGAAGGGGAGGGGCGGAGAAGAAGAGGGAGGGCACTCAAGCAACCCCCAAGGCTCTGGAAAGAGGCAAAAAAAGGGCACCGTCGCCATCCACGGTGCGCATGCGTAGTAGAACAGCCCCACCCACCCCCTTCGCGTCTCGCCCAGCTACGCAAAAGCACTGACTTGGGTTGCGCGACCGGCTCCGAGGCCTATACGTTGCGCGGACCAATTATGTCATCAGCATGTAGACTACTGTTAAGGGGCGGAGTGGGGAGAGAAGCAAGGCGCCTGCGCAGGAGTACTCGACACTGCCGAAGAGGCCCAAGGGCTTTTAAAGAAAGTGAAAGAGTTTTTTTTTCCTTTTGCAAGACCCTAAAAGCCCTAAAAACTAAAATTAATCCTGGGGCGCTTGGGTGCTTCAGTCAGTTAAGCTTCTAACTCTGGCTCAAGTCATGATCGCACAGTTCCTTCGTTGGAGCCGCATGTCAGGCTTTGCGCTGACAGCTCAGAGCCTGGAGCCTGCTTCAGATTCTTTATCTCCCTCTCTCTCTGTCCCTCCACTGTTCTTGCTCTGTCTCTCGAAAATAAATAAATGTTGGGGCGCCTGGGTGGCGCAGTCGGTTAAGCGTCCGACTTCAGCCAGGTCACGATCTCGCGGTCCGTGAGTTCGAGCCCCGCGTCAGGCTCTGGGCTGATGGCTCGGAGCCTGGAGCCTGTTTCCGATTCTGTGTCTCCCTCTCTCTCTGCCCCTCCCCCGTTCATGCTCTGTCTCTCTCTATCCCAAAAATAAATAAACGTTGAAAAAAAATTTTTTTAAATAAAAAATAAATAAATAAATAAATAAATGTTAAAAAAAAGGGGGGGGGGAAGAAAAACTAAAATTAATTCTGAAGGACCTTGCTCCATAAAACCCTTGTTAATGGCAAATGAATAGTGAGAAGGCACAAAATGTAAATCCTATCCTGTTGTAAATTTCATATTTTCTGTACCCACCTTCCCCCATGTAACTGCCGGGTTTTTAATATAAAACTAGAATTTTATAGTTTAGAAAACAGGTTCAAGGACTCGACCAACTAAAACATATGTTCACATGCAAAAAAAAAAAAAAGATAATTTGTAAAACTGTTAATTTCTAAAACTCTGGTCCAGTTCTTGACCAATTCCTATTTTAAGTAATGTCTTGTTTTCAGTTAAAATTAACATATTCCCACCTCCATTCTTGAGATCTGCTAAGAATAAAGGAAGGGAATGGAAACTTACTAAAAATCCTTGGGGTTATAAAGTTTTGAAATATTTCAAGTCTCAGCTGCACAGTATTAGTCAGGTCGTTAGCCTTACAATGTCACCATACATTTAAAAATTACTTTTGAATGTCTAAAACGTGGACTCCTCATTCACTTTAATTAGGTAATGCTTAAAGTAAGTGGGGTGAAAGAGTGTAATGGTTCCATAAAGCAGATATTACTATTTTCTTATGTTCTATTAGAAAGATGCAAATCTTGGGGTGCCTGGGTGGCTCAGTCGATTAAGCAACCGATTTGGCTCAGGTTGCAATCTCACAGCTGGTGAGTTCCAGACCCACATCAGGCTCTGTGCTGACAGCTCGCAGCCTCTAGAGCCTGCTTCGGATACTGTGTCCCTCTCTGTCTGCTTCTCCCCCGCTCGTATTCTCTCTGTCTCTCAAAAAATAAATAAGCATTTAAAAATTTGTGTAAAAAGAGAAAGATGCACATATGTTTCTATTTACACAGAATGCTCTAGCTTGAAACTGGCAATTATGTCCTAGAAATCAAGCATTTTAAAAGTACAAGTCATCTAAACAAATGGTCAGGATATTCTGATCCTTGATTATTGTGAACCTTTAATGAACCAATAAAAGTCAAAACTTCAAAGCTTTTGGGAGAAGGGGGGGAAAGAGTAGCAGTAAGTTAAGTAGCAGAATTAGGTAAAATAGTTAAATGAGAACACTTATTGAGTATTGACGCTCCCACACACCCATTATCCAGTTTTCAAGGTCTCCTCTCATCAGTCATTTGTAATTTATGAGACATTTCGCTTTCTCCTCAGAGCCCTTAGATGTACCTCAGCTCACAGCAACAAAGCCAGGGAACAGTCTAATTTCAGCAAATGGCAACCCAAAATGAGTCTCATTGAGCATCCTTCATTTCCTTTGACCATTCCCCCAGCAAATATCCCCTCTTTATCTTTAGCCACCAACTCTATTTCATGACTCTCTCATAATATAGATTGTATTTATTGACTCCTGTGCCACTAAGCACCTTACATTCATTATCACCTTTAATTCTCACAACAATCATAGGTATTATGCCTATTTTACAGATGTAGAAACTGATGCTTAGGTTAAGAAAGTAGTTTGCCAAAATCCAAATCTAGGTCTGTCACACTTCAAAATTCTCCAAGGTACCTAATTCTCCAAGGCCACCTGGCAGAATTTCCAATTTTCAGGCACAAGAGTGTAGGGAATTGCTAGAAATTTGATCAAGGGCTTCTGATGGGATATCAATTAAGATAAAGAGGTAGGAGTTGAAGGAACCACAGCTATAGGTCATGGAGAGGCCACAATGATTGTGATCTTAGCTTTTATGAAAGTAGGATCAGATCCTTAAGCTTAAAAAAACTATTATACAAGAAATATGTTGGTTGTAGGTAAATTATTAGTGAGAAGAAAAATTGCCATTTAATCCCACCACCCAGAGAAAATTTTATTAATATCTTGTTGCAGAATTTTTCTATTAATTTATGTATACTTTTATTTATCTTAAATAAAATTGTGACTATACTATACTTACTGTCCTTTCCTATTATTTATTGTAATAAATAATAAATCATTGCAGGGAATGGATGGGAAATCCATATCTAAAATCTCAACTTCATATTTCTGTCCACAACAGCCTACATGGCCTGCTCATCTGAACTGGCAGGGAGTGAATCAGGGAAATTCTAATGTAAAAGGAATTCCAAACCATTAACACACACACACACACACACACACACACACACACACACACACACACACACAGCAGAGGTGCAAACAAACAACAACACTAACAGGTACCATTTATTAAGCACTTACTAGGTCTTAAATATTTGCTAAATACTTTACATACACAGTACTCACAATACCCCAGGAAATCATGACAGATACATTTGTTCTTAAATTTTGGGTCAATGATTCACTGAATAGAAAGCTTTTTTCTACCCTACAAAAAGCTGGACATTAAAGATCAACATTCCAATTAATTAACTCTAGATTAGCTGTTTTCTTAAAATGCACATCTACTGCTATTTGACTGGAGTCAAAGCTGTTTTTTCTCATGTTTAAAGATAAAATTGATTTTGCTTCCCTTTCATCTTCAGTGCTACTATAGAATCTATTAAGAACTTCTTCAGGGGCGCCTGGGTGGCGCAGTCGGTTAAGCGTCCGACTTCAGCCAGGTCACGATCTCGCGGTCCGTGAGTTCGAGCCCCGCGTCGGGCTCTGGGCTGATGGCTCAGAGCCTGGAGCCTGTTTCCGACTCTGTGTCTCCCTCTCTCTCTGCCCCTCCCCCGTTCATGCTCTGTCTCTCTCTGTCCCAAAAATAAATAAACGTTGAAAAAAAAAATTTAAAAAAAAAAAAAAAAAAAAAGAACTTCTTCAAAATAGAAATCTATTTAAACTCCATTTTAAATCAGGGCTTCTCTCCTTGTTGGGCTGCTTTCAGGGGGAAAATGGCATATATACACAATGCAATATTCTGCTTAAACACATAATACTGATTGAGTCCCACAAATATTGATTACTTACTATTTGTCAAACACTGCAGAATAGTATGTTACATGTTACCAATGTTCCATGTACCAGGATACCCTTTGCAGTAACCATAGTTCTTAGAGTCCTGGGTAACTTGAAAAATAGAGACCAGTCAGGCTAAGATTTTACAATTCTCTTAACTCTCAGCTGGACACCTTGAGGACTAGAATATGGATATGCTTCACCCAGTTCTCAGGAGGACATGATGAAAAAGTTCACATAATATATAGAGAAATCTCCCCACATCCAAGGCAGTATCTCCCAATTTCAGCATCCTCCCATTACTATGAAAAGCACCCGGAGGAATAAGCTTGCCACTATATCTTTCACCCACAATTCCAAATAGTTTGCCTTGGAAGTTCTCCTATCTTTGTAAGCTCTCAGCACCTTGTGATGGGCAGCATGACATCTTCACACAAGTATATTGTTTGCCCAGCATCAATAATTCAGACAAGTAGCAACAATTTATGTACTTCACATCAACTAGGGGAAAGGTGACAAACACTAAGACAATGGTTATCACCAAGCTCTATATTTAAAAGATAAAACATGCAAGGTGAACACAAGGCTGTAACACTGACTAATCCTGGAGAAACACATAGGGAAGGAATATAAACTGCTTGGCAAGGAGAGAACAGTTCTCACAATTGTAATGGAATCCATTCACAATAGTTATTTGGAATTACTTTTATGGTAGAAGATATTCAAATGACATTAACGTGCATCAAGCAAAATTTAGCAACTCTTGTAGAGCTTCCTGCTGCTCCTCATCAAGTTGCGATATGCATTCCAACCATAATTCTTCAGAAGTCTGTACCTGACGCACAACATTAGCTAGGCGTTTAGCACAAGGATCTTCATAATTAATAGTCTCATTAATTTTTCCTTCTGCAATTATACTGATTATTTTGGGAAGATTGGAATTATTTGGACCAAGTACAACTGGGTGGTTACTTTCAATTAAATCACAGAGAAAACTCAAAGTCTGAATAGCTTCCTCTTTATCCTCATGCAGTGGAAGCCATGATAACCAATGTGGAAGAACTTCATCTACATTTACACAGTTAGGCTTAAACCTCAAAATCTTCCCTACTGCTGAGATACAGTTCTCTGTAGCAATGACATTTTTTTTGGTTTTGGAATTTGCACACTTAATAACTTTTACCAGCAATGGGACAGCTTCTGAACATAAAGAACGATAATCATCTCCACCAAACTGTGCCATAACACCCAGGCCATAAGCAGCTGCTTGCCTGACTTCAGGGTTGTTATCTCGCATATTTAGTAGCATTGGCCACCGAAAATATTCTACATACTTATATGAGGTTGGACTGCAGTGCTCTATAATATCATCAAATATGCACAATCCCCACTGTCTATCTGGCCATGGCCTACTCGAACAAATTAGATTTACAATTAATGGAAGAAGCTGTTCAAACCATGGTAAAATCTTTTCCTTGTAAGTACTAAATAATGAGTGCAAAATATCTGATACTTTGGTCAGAATATAAACATCACATTCATCCTCATCTTGCAGAGACATTTCAACCTGCTGGTCGTAGTTTTCTTCCCGTCTTTTAACCTGTCTCAGTTCTTGGTTTTTAAAGTGTCCTTCAAGTTTTGCTTTCAATATTTCTCCTAGTTCTTCTAAGTGTTCATCAAGAAGGCACCCATCTCCCATTACTTCAATGGACTTTGCAAAAGAATTCATTATTTCTGAGAGTACATCTGTATCAGGTTCAGTCCCAATAGCCTTGATTAAGGGATCACATATGAATTGCCACATCTGTGCAAGATATTCTGGGCCACGAGTTCTTGCACATTCCAGGAGAAAAGGCATAGACTCTGCTGCTGCCACTCGAACATTGTCATGGAAATAAAATTTCAATAAAGGAACCATCAGCTTTACACTCTGTTCTGTATATTCCACAAATCCTTCCCTTAACTCCTTAGCATAGTAAACCAACATCTGGCAAGCAGTTGCTTTTGCTTCAAGTCCTGAAGTCTTAATTCCAAAACTTTGTTGGTCTCCAAGATTTACAAATTGCCATCCATCATCATCACTCATATTTTCCACATCTTGTGTGTCTAAGAGAGCAACATCAGGTTTAGCTGAAGCAGTCTTAATAAGAGGCTCAATAACTAGTGGAAGGTACTGTTGAAAATCACTTCCAAGAATTTTACACATTCTAGCCCATGCTGAAACCATGTAAGATGTCTGAGGGTCATCATCTTCCATATTATTTAAGTCTGATTGTGTCTTCAACAATAGCTGCATCACATTTGATGCATCTTGCATAAATTTTTCCTTCCCAACAGCAAGACCAACATGGCTAATGCATTCAATAGTTTTTCCTTTCAGAAGCTTGAGTTCCTTCTGAACAGCAAGCTCAACAATGTGCTTTAGTGATGGCATAAATATATCATAATATGGAACAAATTTTTCTTCTATTGTATCTGCAACTGAGGCAATGGTTGTCACAAGCTGTTCCAAGGCCAATTTAGTTCCATTCCGAATCAATTCTTGAAGTTTAATCACCAAGATGGAATGTAGATTTCTCACCATACTATCCAAATATAGAACTAGCAATGTTTTCGGACAGTCTTCAATAAAAATAATAAGTGCAGAAGCCGCATGTGATTGTACACGCTGATTACCTTGATTTTCCATGGTACGCAACAGAGCTGCAATCACTGTTTCATGGAATTTCTTTTGGAAGTTAGGAGAAAAATCTGTAGCCATCTGCCCAAGTGTAGTACAGGCTGCAGCCCTCACTCTTGGGTGAGGATCCTGAAGAAAAAGCAAAACAGAGTTAACTGTTTCATCTAGAATTGATTCCATTTGCTGATGGCATCCTTCTCCAATGGCAGATAAGGCCATTAATCCAGCATGTCGATATTTCCAGTCAGGGCTCTGAAGCATCTGCATGATGTGCTCCTTAGTCATTGGTAAAACAAGTTTCCCACCAAGCCCACAAGCCAGTCTGTCTAGTGCACTCTCAGCAGCAACGGCATTGCTGTCAAAATCATCTTCTTCCATTTCATCGGCATTTACCCAGTCCTCATCATCTTGTAGATCAACCATCATTGCTAATATATGAGGAACTGCCTGTGCAATTATATTTGTATGTTTTTTCAACATTGGGGTTGCAGTTTCAGACAAGGTCACTATTATTTCAAGGGCCAACTGGCGTTGCAGATTACTAAGTCTAGAGTCTCCACATAACTTCAGACTCAACTGCAGAGTATCTTCTAAATAAGGACCCAGGTATTTAGGTACGGTATCTGCAATCTCAACAAGGGATTCTAGCACTGAATCATCATCTTGGTAGCATGAGTCATTCACAGCCTGTAAGATTCCAGGAAGCAAGTCTGCAAAGTCCTTGAAAAGAGCAATATTATTCTCATTAGCAAGTACAAATGCAGCTGCAGCTCTAGCAGATAATGTCCTGATTGCTGGATGTTCTTGATCCTGAATGCACTGGTCCAACAAACGTTTGATGATATCCAAATCATGCCGCTCTTGGTTCCCAAAAATCCCAGGAAAGTGCCAGAAAACGTGAAGTGCAACTTCCCAAAGAACTACATTTTTAGAGTAGATTGAATCAATAAGGAACTTCAAACCTTCAGGCCAGTGGTTAGTGCCATCCTCATCTATCAAATTCCTGGCCAGCACTGCAAAAATATCACAAAGTTTTTTCCTCATGCTAGCATGTGTTTCTAACTTAACGGCCAGTATCAGTTCAATCTTGACGTCCCTCTGAACATCAGAAGGCAGATTTGGATAGACTTCCTCAAACCCAGAGGACAAAAGCCGTCGTAGCAGCGCGGCAGCCATTTGTCTCACCTCATAACCTGCTCTTCTATTTCTGACAGCATCTAAGAGGAATGTAGTCTTACACAGACCTGGAATATTTTCATAGATTTCTTCTGCCTGCCTCCGCACCATACAGCTTGGATTGATCAGGTTCTTCAGAAGCTGGTAAAACTCTTGCTTTCCCGACACGGTGGCCGGTACCCCTGCAGACCCGGCCGCCGCCATAGCGCTCTGTCAAAGAAACCGCGACGGAGATGGAGGGAGGGGGTCTGCGGCCAGAAACAGTGACGTAAGGGAGGCGCCCGAGGGGGATGGGCGGGGCTGCTTATCCACTGCTGGCGGGGTGCTGTGTCTGAGCTCCCGGAGGTGGGCTGCTGGGCCTGGGGGCGGGGGGGATAAGTGAGATAGGGTGGGGATGAGGGACATCCTCGGTCTGTTTTCCAATAAGATGAAAAGGCACCTGCAGAGAAGAAGAAAAAAAAGAAAAAGAAAAGTATGATTTGAATGTATTAGAATGGGATTGTGGGTGACTTTTTACCTCCGTTATATTAATAAACTAGCTCTGTTGTTACCCCGGTAATTTTAACGCAATAATTGCATCTTGAAAACCCTCCAGGTGGAAGAAGCCGGTCACAAAAGGTCCCATATTGTATGATTCCGTTTATATGAAGGGTCTTGAAAAGGCAAATCTACACGGAAAGTAGATTTACAGAGGCAGTGGGAAGGAGAGAATGTAAAATGACTGCTATCAGATAGTCGGTTTCTTTTGGGGTGATGAAATGTTCTAAAATTAATTGTGGTGATAGTTGTACATCTCTGTGATTATACTAAAAACCATTGCATTGTTAGATTGGTGGATTGTATGGTATTGTGAATAATACCTCAATAAAGCTGTTTATCAAATAAGTACAATAAAAGGTAAAGACATTGATTGCCATCCCACTACCACATCTAAAGCACTAAAAACAGTGGTGCTCAAACCCTGCTGTGTCAGAATCACCTGGCCCGTGGATAATAATAAAGAATGAGAAAAACAACTGAATAAAGTATGGTGGAAAGTGATCGGGGCTAGTAATCAGAAGACTTGAATCCTGGTCTTATCTATAAATTAATTTTGTATCCTTGGTCACGTCACTCAAAGTTTTCTTTGCATGTTGCCTACACTGTAAAATGCTTTTATGGTTTTCCTTTTAGTAGGAAGATGTTGAGATTATTGTAAGAAACAAATGTCCTTGAAGTCAAATATTGTTTCTTTAAATTCAAGCAGATGTGTCAATCAAAAACAATGATCGTTCCTCTAACAATAATTAGATCTTACTTTTGTATTAGCACTTTGCCACTCAGTCATTTTGACCCTTATGCAGGTTTGCAAAGTCGGTGGGAAAGTTTTAATACTAATTTTAGGTAAGTAATAGAAACCCAGGGAGGTTAAGGACTCTGCCTAAGATGACACAGCTGAGTCTCAAATCTACCTCTTCTGAAAGCAACACCAGTGATCTTTCACCATACCACTTCCCCATAATTACTCTTAATTTTGCAACATGATCAGAGGCCTTCACTTACTGCAAAGTCTGTCTTAAACTTCTCCAAGTGGGCCTAATTTTAATTTTGTAAAACACTGCTGCATATACCCTCAAAGACAGAAAATCACAGCTTTAGGGTTAACCAGATGATAGACAAAATAGTCTCATAAATTACATTGTAATATGCAATACTATACTCATTTAGGAAGAAGCATTATTCTCTAAGTAGTGTTTCTCATGCTGTGAACCAAAACCAGCTGCATCAGAATCACTTGAGATACTTATTTTTAAATTTAGATATTAGAGACCAAGGTCTAAACTAATGAATCAATCTCTGAGGAATGCAACCCCCAAATGTTCAATTTTAACAAACACACTGAGTTTTCCTGTAAATACCAAAATTGAGAACCGCTGATTAGATTAGTTTTGGTTCTGATTCCAAGATCTTGACTACAGTTTTGCATCTTGCTCCAGATGACTGGTTTTCTTACTGTTTCTTAAATAAGTCTAACTGCAGGGCCTTTGCATTTGCTGTTTCAGCAAATATATCATACATATATATTAAAAATTATATGGGGGAGGGGGGAGTCTTCTCTTAATACTATATCTACTAGTATTTTAAAGACTTATTAAAAACCACAATGAGACACCACCACAGACATACCACACACAATGCTTTAAATTTAAAAGTTTGATAATAGCAATGGTTGGTGAGGATGTGGAGCAACAGGGAACTCAGTTATACTTTTGGAGGTACTATCAAGGATTTGGAAGGTTTTAAGAGGTGTGTCAATGGCACTCAGAGAAGAAACAGCTTAGGAAATTTCCCCGAGTTTTAGTTTGGGCATCTGGTTGGAGGTACTGCAATGTACCTATTTATTTACCTAGAAATGGATAAACAGCAGTGACAATTCAAACCAAAAGACTGTTAACTCTTCCTGAAGGAAAAAAAAGGCTTCCCAAAAAAGTGACTCCCAGAATTTGTGTTTTGCTATCTTTTTGCTCCCACGTGCTATAGTGATGGTCTTCATATCAACAGTAGGAGCTAAACTGAATCCATTTCGGGAAAATTACTTATGATCTTTTATTTTAGAAAAACATACTGATTTAAAATCTTAAGGTACTTCCTCTATTGTATAATTCTCTTCTATTTACTTTTTGCACCATTTCCTCCCCCAACCTTGCCCCAGGAACATGCATAATACCCAGGATCAAGACTGGACTTGCAGATTTGGTTAGAGTTGAAGAACTTTATTAAGCCTTATAATTAAAGTTGGCTTTTAAAATTGTTTGCACTATTAACAGGCCATTTAAGAATGTTTCCATAAGGTAGCTCAATACCAGACAATTCAAGTATTCATTAGCAGCTTATTAAGTGAGAAAAGTGCAAAATAAATTGCAAATTTATTCCGAGATCTGAGAGATTTAGAGTCAAATGGGGGGGGGGCAGAATTAAATTGGACATATTTGATATTTTAACAAGAATAATCCAGAATAAAAATACAGGAAACAGCAGCAACAACAACAACAACAATAACAAGAAACCCACCAAGGCTCCCACTGGCCTAAGATGAGACAATCTGAATATTAAAAGAGAATAATAATGCCTATAATGGATTTAAAAACATCAAATATATGCACAAAAGTGCTGAGTTTCCAATACTAACAAAAGCCACTAACTTATTAACCATTTTTGGAAGTTGCCAGGTCACCAACTATGAAATGGATAAAATAATCAAGACTTTTCCTGCCTTTCCTGTACAAACTGTATTTCAGGATAACCAAATAGATAATGAGGGTACATTCTTCTTTACAGAATTCCAACTAATAAGTGCACTAATTAGCATAAGAATGCTAAAATCAGAAAATTTCTGTGTTATAACCCCAAAATAAATCATGAATTTAGGAAATAACAACCAATGAATGTTAAATATTGACTAGGAATATAATAATAGAGGAATTAAGATGAAACCAACTGAAATTACTGATTAATCTTAATATTATTAAATGTGGGATAAATGAGAGGCATCATTTACTGTTGTCTTTCAGGTCCACATCCATACTTCCTATAATTTGTTCTCTGATTCTGAGGTTGGGCTCTGGAAAAAATATTCTCTTTCCATAAATGAGTCCCTGATAGATTTCACCAAAAAGAGCCATTAGAGATTTGGAGGGTATGAAAAGGACAGAAACGGGATTATTCCTTTCCATTTTTCCTTTTCTTGCCTGGACTGCCCTAACCATGGCCCTTCCTCCTGGTGGCAACCATTCCCTCCCTTGTGTAACACTCAAAAAGTCTAATCTCGCTCATCTCTGCAGAGATACCAGCAGTAGCCTAGGGGCACCCCTTCCTCAGAGGTTTCACTTTCAACTCTGGGAGGTCCCTCCACTGAGTTTAAAGATACCAGTTCAATTTTGTTCCCTCAGCTTTAGGGAAGTTAACTTTAGGGAAGTTCCTTCAGTTATCATCTTTTGGTTTTTTCAGTGCTTTTTATTTACTCTTTCAGATATCCCACACCTGTATAACCAATCCCTTAAATAAAATCTCCTCTTGAAGTACTTAGTGTGGTTTGTTTTCCCAAGTAGTCCTTGGCTCATAACAGGCATTAAGTGATGCAATAGGAAGTGCACTGCACCACCTATGAAGTATTTTCATTTTAAATCAGGTTTATTGAGGAATAATTTATATGAAATAAAATTCACCAATTATAATTATATAATTAGATTACAGTCCAGTAACCATGACCACAACTATATAGAAAACATTTTCATTACCGCAAAAAGTTCCCTGGGTCAGTCCCTCAGTAGAAAATCTCCTTTCTCCACTCCTGGCTCCAAGCCACTACTGATCTGATTTCTGTTGCTATAGCTTTGTCTCTTCCAGAATTTCATATAAATGGAATCATTTAGTGTGTGACTTTTTGTAACTGGATGCTTTCTCTCAGCACAATGTTTCGATATTCATCCATTCTGTTGCATATTTTTTCCTTTTTATTCCATTATATGAATATGCCACAATCTGTGCATTCATTAACTGAGAGAAATTTGGGTTGTTTCAAGTTTTTTAAATTAATTAGTTAGTTAATTAATTATGTTTATTTATTTTTGAGAGAAAAAGAGCGTGAGTGGGGGAGGAGCAGAGAGAGAGAGGGAGACACAGAATCTGAAACAGGCTCCAGGCTCCAAGCTGTGAACACAGAGCACAATGCGGGACTTGAACTCAGAAATGTCCAGATCATGACCTAAGCCGAAGTCAGATGCTTAATCAACTGAGCCACCCAGGTGCCCCAGATTGTTCCAAGTTTTAAGCTATTATAAATGAAGCTCCTATGAACATATGAGAACAATTTATTTGTGAAAATATGTTTTCATTTCTCTTGACAAATACTAGGAGAGGAATGGTTTGGTTAAAGGGTAAGTGTAGCTTTATAAGAAACTGTCAAGTGCTCTTCAAAGTGTTTATACCATTTTACGTTTCAACAGCAAAATGTATGAAAGTGCCAGTTGCTCCACATCATTGTCAGCACTTGGGATTCTCATTTTTTAAGATTTCAGTCATTCCAGTGAGTATGTAGTGGAATATGACTGTGATTTTGGCTTGCGTTTTCTTAAGAACGAACAGTGTTGAGCATCTCTGTATGTGCTTATTTGCCACTTGTGTATCTGCTTTGGTGGGGTGTTTATTCAAAATGTTTTCCCATTTTTAATTTCATTTTTAAGTAATCTCTACCCAACATGGGACTCAAGTTCATGACCCTGAGATCAAGAGCCACATGCTCTACCAACTGAGCCAGCCAGGTGCCCCTCTTTTGCCCATTTAAAAAATTCTAGTTTTTTTGTCCTCTTATTTTTGAGTTTTAAGATTTATTTTTATATTCTTGGTACAAATCCTTAATTAGATATATATTTTCAAATATTTTGTCCTTTCCTTTTTCTTATCTATGTCTTTACAATAATCAAAAGTTTTAAAGTTTGGTGAAGTTTAATTTATCACTTTTTACATTTTTTAAGGCTTTTTATGTCCTACTTAATTAAATAGGACTCAACTCAAGGTCACAAAGATTTTCTTTAGTATTTTTTTCTATGGCTTTATAGTTTTAGATACAACATTTATATATGGGATCTGTTTCAGGTTGATTTTGTATATTGTGTGAGGCATGGGTTGAGGTTCATTTCTTTTTGCATTTGGATTTATAGTTGCTCCACTTTTACTCCCACTGAATTACCTTGATACCTTTGGTGAATTGACCATATATATGTAGACCTATTTCTGAACCATTTATTCTGTTTCATTAATCTATGTCTATCCTTACTTCAATGCCACAATAACTGTCTTGATTACTGTAGCTTTACAATAAATCTTGACCCAAGTAGTTATAGTCTTTTATTATTTTTGTTTCATTTTGTTTTTGAAAAATGACCCAATTTCTCATCCAAAAGGAGAAGAAAAATTGTTACATAATAAAAGACATAAGAGACATAAAATCACCCCTCCCGTTGAAAATGTTAACTTAGGAAAATGTCTAATGAAGATATTTATTTTTGTTTATTCAGTTATTCATTCTGATATCTCTTTCGTTATGAGCCCATTTCCTTTAATTGCTCTAATTTTGCCTTTAAAATAAATAGGAAACATCCATAACCCAACTTATTAACCTGGGTCTTTTTTTTTTAGCTTTATTGTGAAGAATCATTATTAATAAGATTCTGGATGGGAGATAAGGTAGTGCCATAGTAGAAGGACCCTAGGCTTGCCTTGTCCCTCAAACACAGCTAGAAAGCTACCAAATCATTCCAAATACCCAATAAATTAACTTACAGACTGACAAAATGAATTGCACAATTAGATGGAGAGAAGGCCACATCAAGGAAGGTAAGAAGTGCAGAGACATGGTGTGGAGGAGAAATGGATCATGAGTGTTCTGGAGGGGAGCAAGCCCTCATCATAGAGAAAGGCATGAGAGAAGAGTGCACAGGGAGTCACACAAGAACACTTCTCCAAAGCTACTAATTAGCAAAATGAAAGGGGCTGATTTTCATGAGATTTTGCAACCAGTGGGGTGCAAAGACTGGAATTCTAGAAGTTCCTGGGCTTGACTGGGATAGAGCCCTGAGGGTGCTGCCGTATTCCTGGAGAGAAGTCATGAAAGCAACCCAGGGGACAGATGGTACAATCTGAGGATCACCTAAGGCACACAAGGAGAGACTCTTTGCTCTTCTTGGAGTGTATCTGTGAGAGGTAGGGTTCACAGACACACCTCCCCAGGGACAAAAGAGCCAGCTGGTTCCATTTTCCTCCCCTGCCCCTCAGCATAGGCTCAGACACGAGACACCTGCTGAAGGCTGTTCACAAGGATATGGCTTTTTACCCTGCTTTGTTCCAAATCCCATACCCTGTGCTCTGGCATGACTGCCCTTCTCAGTCAAACCTGCATCAGTCCCAGCATGGTGAGACCCTCCCTCAGAGGACTAGCACAGGCCTCCACCATACCACATCCCTAAAGTTTGGAGTTTTAGAAGTCAGCAGGCTCGGCTGGGATAGAGCCCAAAGTGCACTGTGCTGCTCCAGGCAGGCAAGCAACCCCAAGATAGAGAGCATGAAAACAGTAATCTGAAAAATGCCTGGGATGTGTGAGGGGAAATTATTCATTCTTTTGGGACCTCTTCTTCATAAAGCCATTACTCTCAGAAGCAGGAAACACAATTGGCTTTTTTTAACCCACAGAAGACAGAGACCTAGACAAATGCCAAGAAATAGGAATTCATCCCAAAATAAAGAACAAGAAAAGGTCACAGCTACGGATACAACTGAAACAGATATAAGTAACATGACTGATGGAGAATTTAAAGCAAGAATGATAAAGCTCCTAGCCAGGCTAGAGAAAAGTATGGAAGACATCAGGAAACTCTTAATGCAGAGTTAAAAAAAAAAAGTCAGAAATGAAAAATGCAATAACTGAGATTCGAAACCAACTGGATATAGCGACGACAGGACTGAAGAAGGAGAGGAATGAATAAGAGATATGTAAGACAGAATAATGAACAATAATAAACTAAACAAAAGAGAGAAAGAAGAATTATGGATCATGAAAACAGACTTAAGGAATTCAGGAAATCCATCAAGCATAACATTAGTACCATACGAGTCCCAGAAGAGAAGAAAGAGAAAGGGGGGCAGAAGGTTTAGTTGAGGAAATAAGAGCTAAAAAATTCCCTAATCTGGGGAGGGAAACAGACATCCAAGTCCAGAGGCACAGAGAACTCCCATCAAAATCAATAAAAGCAGGCCAACACCATGACATATTGTAGTTAAATTCGCAAAAACATAGTGATAAAGGAAAATCCTAAAAGCAGCAAGACAAAAGAAGTCCCTAAGTTATAAGAGAAGACCCATAAGGCTAGCTGCAGATCTCTCCACAGAAACCTGGCAAGCCAGAAGAGAGTGACATAATATATTCATCATGCTGAATGGGAAAAATCTGCAGCCAAGAATATTCTGTCTATCCAGCAAGGCTATCATTCAGAATAGAAAGAAAGATAAAGAATTTTCGGAGAATTTTGTTTTTGGAGGAAAAACAAAAAAAGGAGTTTGCAACTGCTAAACTAGTCCTGCAAGAAATATTAAAGAGAACTTTTTGAGTGGGAAGCAAAGACCAAAAATGACAAAGACTAGAAAGGAACAGAGAAAATTTCCAAGAACAATGACAAAATAAGTAATAAAATGGCACTAATTATATATCTATCAATAATTACTCTGATGTAAACAGACTAAACATTCCAATCAAAAGACATAGGATGTCAGAATGGATTAAAAACAAAACAAACAAACTACATCCATATGCTGCCAACAAGAAACTCATTTTAGACCTACAAGGATTGAAAGTAAGGGGATGGAGAAAAATTTATGA
Source organism: Lynx canadensis (assembly GCF_007474595.2). Taxonomy (NCBI): domain Eukaryota; kingdom Metazoa; phylum Chordata; class Mammalia; order Carnivora; family Felidae; genus Lynx; species Lynx canadensis. Next base: position 31,710,481 of record NC_044315.2, read on the forward strand.
TGCAAATGGAAGTCAGAGTAGCAACACTTGTATCAGACAAACTAGATTTAAACCACTGACTATAAAAAGATGAAGAAGGGCACTATGTCATAACAAAGGACACTATTCAACAAGAAGATCTAACAATTATAAATATTTATGCCCTCAACTTGAACACCCAAATATGTAAAACAATTAATAACAAACATAAAGGAACTCATTGATAATAATGCAATAATAGTAAGGGGACTTTAACACCAAACTTATTCAGTGGACAGATCATCTAAGAAGAAAATCAACAAGGAAACAATGGCTTTGAATGACACACTGGACCAGATGGACTTAACAGATATATTTAGAACATCCCATACTAAAACATCAGGATACATATTCTTTTCAAATGCACACGGGACATTCTCCAGAATAGATCACATGCCAGCTTACAAATCAAGCCTCAACAGGTACAAAAAGACTGAGATCATACCAAACCAAAAACTATGAAACTGAAGTCAACCAAAGAAAATAATTGGAAAGACCACAAATACATGGAGGTTAAACAACATGCTACTAAAGAATGAATGGGCCAGCAAAGAAATCAAAGAATAAATTTAAAAAATACATGGAAACAAATGAAAATGAAAACATGACAGTCCAAAACCTTTGGGATGCAGCAAACATAGTCATAAGACAGAAGTGTATAGCAATACAGGCATACCTCAAGAAATAAGTAAAATTTCAAATAAGCAACCTAACCTTACACCTAAAGAAGCTAGAAAAAGAACAACAAATGAAGTCTAAAGCCATCAGAAGAAAGGAAATGATAAGTATTAGGGGACAAATAAATGATACAGAAACTAAAACAAAAAAACATAAAAACAAAAACAAAACCAAAAACCCAAGCAACCCTCCCCCCCACCCCCAAACAGTAGAACAAATCAATGAAACTAGGAGCTGGTTCTTTGGAAAAATTAATAAAATTGACACACCTCTGGACAGAATTATAAAAAAGAAAAGAGAAAGGACCCAAATAAATAAAATCACAAATGAGAGAGGAAAAAAATCACAACCAACACCACAGAAATGCAATTATAAGAGAATATTATGAAAAATTATATGCCAACAAATTGGGCATTTTGGAAGAAATGGACAACAAATTCGTCGAAACTGATAAACTATCAAAACTGAAAAAGGAAGAAATAGAACTCTTGAACAGACCAATAACCAGCAAAGAAATTGAATCAGTAATCACAAATTTCCCAACAAACAAAATTCCAGAGCCAGATGGCTTCACAGGGGAATTCTACCAGACAATTAAAGAAAAGTTAATACCTATTTTTCTCAAACTGTTCCAAAAAATAGACATGGAAGTAAAACTTCCAAATTCATTCTAGGAGACCAGAATTACCCTGATTCCAAAACTAGGCAAGACTCCACTAAAAAAAAAAGAACCACAAGGCCATATCCCTGATGAACATGCATGCAAAAATCCTCAAAAAAATATTGACAAACTGAAATCAGCAATACATTAAAAAAATTATTCACCACAATCAAGTGGGATTTATTCCCAGGTTACAAGCGTGGTTCAATATTTGCAAATCAATCAACATGACACATCACATCAATAAGAGAAAGGATAAAAACCATATGATCATTTAAATAGTTGCAGAAAAAGCATTTGACAAAGTACAACTTTCATTCATGATAAAAACTCTCAACAAAGTAGGTTTAAGAGAACATACCTTAAAGCTCTTATGTGAAGTAAAGCCCTTATATGAATAAAGCCCTTAAGTGAAAAATCCACAGTGAACATCACACTCAATGGGGAAAAACTGAGGGTTTTCCCTTTAGGTCAGGAACAAGATAGGGATGTCCACTCCCACCACTTCCATTCAACACAGTACTGGAAGTCCTAGCCAACTAGAAATTAGACAACCAAAAGAAAAAAAAAAAGGAATCCAAATTGCTAAGAAAGACGTAACACTTTTACTATTTACAGATAACATGATACTATATATAGAAAACCCTAAAGACTCCACCAAAAAACTACTAGAACTAATAAATAAATTCAGTAATAATGATGCAAAGTAATGGAAAGACATTCCATGCTTATGGGTTGGAAAATCAAATCAAATTGTTGCAGGATTCTTTTACCACAATACCCAGGATTCATTGTCTCGCTGCTCTGAATAATGAAGATGTGGACACAAAATGAGGAGCAGGCAAAAATTTAATAGAATATTATTATTAGAAAAGAAGAATAGTAGGAAAGCTCTTTTTATAGAGAGGAGACATTCAAAAGTGAATGCCTGAGGACTATAGGCAAGGGTCCTTGTTTTGTAAGGTTCTAGTCAGCCCTCTCCCTTCCCTTCCCCCTTGTTCCTTCTCAGCTTTAGGTGCTGGGTTGTCCATTCCTTGGCTCCTTTTCATTGAATGAGAGGTGGTCTATGGTCATATGTAGGTCTGTTGTCAAATTCCTGAGGGAAACCTGAGGGGGAATAGGTAGGGTCTGTTACATTCTTTTTTTTTTTTAATTTTTTAAAATTTAATGTTTATTTATTTTGAGAGAGAGACAGAGAGGGAGAGAGAGAGCACCAGGGAGGGGCAGAGAGAGAGAGGGAGACACAGAATCTGAAGCAGGCTTCAGGCTCTGAGCTGTCAGCACAATAGCCCGACATGGGGCCTGAACTCATAAGCTGTGAGATCATGACCTGAGCTGAAGTTGGACGCTCAACCCACTGAGTCACTCAGGTGCCCTGGGTCTGTTACTTTCTTAAGAGGAACTTTAGCCTGAGGGGTTTTGCTGTGGTCAGACACTCCCAGCATCATTCCAAAATATGTGTTTTCCCCACCCAGGGACCTCAGGCCCTAATCTTTCCCTCTCTGTCTACTGAATTCTGTCTTCTCCTATCATAATATGTTGTTAAAATGTCTATACTACTGAGAGCAATTGACAGATTTAATGTAATTCCTATCAAAATACCAACAACATTTTTCACAGGAGTGGAACAAATAATCCTAAAATTTGTATGGAACCACAAAATATTCTGAATAGACAAAGCAACCTTGAAAGTGAAGAACAAAACTGGAAGTATCACAATTCCAGGTTTCAAGTTATACTATAAAGCTATAGTGATCAAAACAGTATCAGGGCCCCTGGGTGGCTCAGTTGGTTAAGAATCTGACTTCAGCTCAGGTCATGATCTTGAGGTTCCTGAGTCAAGCCCTGTATCAGGCTCTGTGCTGACAGCTCAGAGCCTGGAGCCTGCTTTGGATCCTGTGTCTCCTTCTCTCTCTGCCCCTCTTCCACTCATGCTCTGTCTGTCTCTCTCAAAAATGAACGAAAATATATTTTTTAAAAAAACAGTATGGTACTGGCACAAAAATAGACTCATAGATCAATGAAACATAATAAAATACCTAGAAATAGGCCCACAGCTAATCCTTGATGAAGCAGATGATCAGCTAATCCTTGATGAAGCAGAAATGAATATCCAATGGGAAAAGGACAGTTTCTTCAACAAATGGTGCTGGCAAAACTGGTCAGCTACATGCCAAACAGTGAAACTGGACCACTTTCTTACACCATACACAAAAATAAATTCAAAATGGAAGAAATACCTAAATGTGAGATCTCATACCATAAAAATCCTAAAAGAGAACATAGTAATATTTCTGACATAAGCCTTAGCAACATTTTTCTAGATACATCTCCTGAGGCAAGGGAAACAAAAGCAAAAATAAACATTGGAACTACATCAAAATTAAGTTTCTGCACAGTGAGGGAAACAATCAGCAAAACTAAAAGGCAACCTTTTTGAGAAGATACTTGCAAATGAGATATCCGATAAAGGGTTGGTATAGAAAATATACTAAGAAATGATACAACTCAAAACGCCAAAAACAAATAGTCCAATTTTGAAAATTTAATCCAATTAATAATCCAATTAAAAAAACAATTAAAAATTAAAAATAATCCAATTAAAAATAAAAACATGCTGCTGAAATTAAAAATCCAATTAAAAAAAGAATTGAACAGATACATTTCCAAAGAAGACATCCAGACACATAAAAAGATGTTCAACATCACCCTGATGATCACATCAGGGAAATGCAAGTAAAAACCACAATGAGCTATCACTTCACATCAATCATAATGGCTAAAATCAACAACACAAAAACAACAGCCATTTGTGAGGATGTGGAAAAAAGGGAACTCTCTTGCAGCATTGGTGCAAACTGGTGCACCCACCCTGGGAAAACAGTATGGAGTTTCCTCAAAAAAACTAAAAATAGAACAACCCTACTACTCAGCCATTGCACTACTAGGTATTTACCCAAAGGATACAAAAACACTAATTCAAAGGGCTATCCACATCTTAATATTTATACCAGAATTATTTATAATAGCCAAATTATGGAAACAGCCTCAATGTTCATCAACTGATGAAAGGATAAAGAAGAAGTGATTTTATATCAATTCAGTCACAAAAAACAATGAAATCTTGCCATTTGCAATGACATGGATGGAGCTAGAAAGTATTATGCTAAGTGAAATAAGTCAATCAGGAAAAGACCGATACCATATGATTTCACTCAAATGTGGAATTTAAGAATAAATTCCACTCATATGTGGAATAAAGAAAAAGAGAAAGGCAAACCAAGAAGCAGACACTTAACTCTAGAAAACAGATGATGGCTACCAGAAGGGAGGTGGGTGGAGGGATGGGTGAAATAGGTGATGAGAATTGAAGAGTACACTCACCATGATGAGCACTGAATAAGGTACAGAATTGTTGAATCGCCATATTGTACACCTGAAACTAATATAACACTATATGTTAACTCTACTGGAATTAAAATAAAAATATTAAATAAAAAAAGAGATGTGAGACTTTGGGAGAGTTACTAAATTTCTTCAAGCCTAGTTTGCTCATATTCGATGGGGAATAATAGGACCTAATTCATTGGGTCATTATGACATCTAAATGGAATAAAAATATAGGGATTTTTGCAATATTAATTAATGTAGGATTTTCCTCCCTATTTCTTCCTCTTCTCCATTTTCTAGGGAGGTCCTTCGTGTATCCCTTTTTTGGGAGTAATTTATAAGGAAGGAAGCAGCTCTTTGAAGACAAAGGTTTTCCCTCTGTGAAATTTTAAACACATCAAGATTGTTTAGATCTGTGAGGGATGGGGACAAAGGGAGGTGGGTATCCTTACAGAGAAAGAAATAGGAACAGAGAGGAAGTGGATATTACTCTCAGGTTTATGGAAATGATGAGGGATGTTCCATGAGAGTGGGGAACTATGTTTCTTCAATAGGCTGGATCCCCACAGGTATATGGTATACAGGTGAGGTAAGACTGGATGCTAATACTGAGGCTCCCAGCCCTAGTAAATATTACTATGCCCAAAAGGAAGTGGGAATACTCCATAAGTGCATACCACCATACTACCATAACTGCATATTGGCGTTGGGTAATGAATATCTCAAGCGGTGGCCCAATGTGTGGACCAAAGGCTGGTCCATTTGGTCATAAGGCTGGTCTTACTCTTTGCAAGACCCAAAGGACTTTGTGTGAATTTAATCGGATGGGAGTGTGTCTTCACCTGTATTTCCTTGAAATCACAGCTTGAGATAGGGCTTGGGTGTAGGTAATTTATTTGGAAAGTAATCCTATGGAGCAAGTGTATAGGATAGAGAATGAGGGAAAGTCAGTGCAATGTTGCATTATTGAGCTGGTTACTGGCATGAACTCAAATCAAATTGCCTGCTGAAGGGACTAGGGACAAAAGGGAGACTCATTAGTCTGCTCCTACCTCCCATTGTTTGAGACATTAAACTTTTTGGTTTGCACATGTGTGAGTACTAAAGCAGGCACGTATGGGCACTCACAGAAAGGAACCAGAGGAGCTCTGAGGCAGGAAGTGAGAGAAACAAGTCTTGAGGTGAGGTGCTATCAGTGCCAAGAGGAAGGAGGCCTGCAGGGATCTGTTTGCCACAGCCATGGCAGGAATCAGAGCTGAGGCACACAGGATGTGAAGGTGTCTATATCAGAAGGAGAGACTCAGTAATGACTGAGCAATATCGGGTGGAGAGACTTTTAGAAATTTATTTTCCTCCTGATTAAAATAATAGATATATTTTTTGAGTAGAAACTAATTTAATTTGGTTAAATACAAATATAATCTTTTTAGTATCTCCTTATTTACAGTATAAGGTTTAACCCTGGTACAGTAGCACAAAAAAGGTTACTTTCCTTCCTCTAATCACATATCAATACATATAAGCACACACACATAATATATATATATATATATATATATATATATATATATATATATATACATCCTTGTCTTAAAATAAAAGGAAGAATTTTTAGGAAGTGTTTTGATTCCATTGTGAGTTTATACCTGTGTGATGCTAGCATTTGACTCGAAAATCCAAGAAACTGACCTAGGATCTCCCTGCCTTCCCAAAAGAGCTGGCTTGGGGTCTGATGTGTACATCCACTTATTATTTTGTAAAGAATCCCTATAAAGAATAATGCTTCATTTATAGTGCAGCTCCTCAAACTTTAACCTGCATACAAATAATTCAAATAGACAACTCATCTACCATCTCTGTTTTGTGTTTCTTCTCAGCACTTACCATTTTCTAACATATTACATATATAACTTATTTATCACATTTATTGTTTGTATCACACAAACAATAAATGAAGGCAGGGATTTTTGTCTGCTTATATCTGTAATGTCTGTCTCAGAATGATCACTCAATAAATATTTGTTAAATGACCAAAGACATATTTAATTCATCTATCTAAATTGCATTTTAAAGAATATTGAACACTTGCTAGGTACCAAGCATTGTGAGAGGTGTTTTGTGGAATACTAAGATAAAATACCACCAGGCAAGAAGAAAAAACAACACTGGGCCCTCCCTTCATGAACTGACAGGCTAGTGGGCAAGTAAGACATGTATAAATAAATGTAATAAAGGCAGGAGGGACCCAAGGAATCAAGGATCTATTCTGACATGAGGCAGCATGGGGAAACTAAGTGGAGGAGGTAGCACTTGAAGGATGGTAGAATTTTTACCTATGGGGAAGAGGAAGAAATTTCAGATAAAGGGAACAAGTGAAGGAGAGGTTTGGAGACAGAAAAATATTCTTTGTTGCTTTTTTTCAAGGAATAATAATTTCTCTACTGCAACTGAAACATGGGGAGAGGGTTATGTGGGCAATAAGTTAGAAAAGGTTAAGCGGGACCTGATAGTATGGAAACATGACGTCATGGTCTTTCATAATGGTCCTTAGTTGTAGCCAAATACAAAAAAAACACTTGACCACGCTCCTACTGACCTATGCATATGTATTTGCAAGGCTCTACCAGTGTTCTTGATGCCTGCCTAGAGCTAAAATCCACTAACTGGAAAGATGATTTGGGAGGCAGAATGAGAAGTGAGATGACTAGGAGGAGTCAGAGAATGAGGCAAGGAATCCAGGTAGAAGTCTTGCAAAACCTGGGGAGGGTTTATGGGAAAAAGAAGAGGAATCGTGTTCAAATCAGTGAGGAGAGGTTAGTAGAACTCTTATCTACTAAATGTTGAGGATGACTTGGGATCTGTCTTCTAGAAAGTAGCTTCAGCACTCCTTCCTCTTGGCTTCCTGGTTCCATACATTTCTTCTTTCTCTGTTGAAACCACACAATGCAGGTTCTAACAGGTCTTTGGAGGTAGGATAATATAGTAATTAAAGAGACATAATACAGAGTCAAAGGACTTACCCTGCTTCATGACATTGGCAAGTCCTTAAATGCTTTAAGGCTCAGTTTCTTCATCTGAAGAATGAGGAAAAGTGAGTAAATCAATTGAAAATACTTAAAGCACTTAGTTGAATATCTGGCTGTGATAGTTGAGATAGATTATGTTGTGCTACAGCAATAAATAATTCCCAAATATCTGTGGTTTAAAATTTCTCAATCATGCTACATGTCTATTGTGAATCAGCAGGAGAACTTGTCCCATTATAGTTACTCAGGGAGGGAACCAGGCAGAGTAGCTACCATCTGGAAAACTTCCCTTCCCAGTGTCAAAGGGAAAGAGAATTCTGGAAGGTCTCTTGCTGACAATTAAATGCGTGACCCAGAAGAGATACATGTCACTCTCACAGACAATTCATTGACAGGTGCCAATCACATGGCCTCACTTACTACTTACAAGGGGGGCCAGAATGTGCAATCCTCCCATGTGCTCAGGAGATATGAGAGCCTGAAGTATTTGGTAAATCTTTATTATTGCTATTATAACCTAAGATTCGTGATGCTAATAGTCCTCCTTTCTGTGCCCCTAGCCTCTTCCTTGAGCCTCCATTTCAGGGGTATGCAGTACAATAACCACCCCTCACTTCAGTGACAACAGAATCCTCACAGTGCTTTCTAGTGATATCTAAAGCTACTTCATTAGTCCTTGGTGGGAACTTAATTCTGCACCTTCCAGAGTGGAATTTACCTAGCAGAGCTAATAATAGTATTAATGGTAATAGCATTAATTTTCCAGCTTGCTCCCCATTTGTAGGCCTAATAAAAGCATTCAGGATACAAAACCCAACATTTTTTCACTGTTCAGACTGTTTTTATTACATAGATACTCCCCTTCTGGCTCCAGTACCCTCTCCCTTATAATATTTGTATTTAAATATTCATAGAGATTAAACCAAAACCATTGTATAATTCCTTAAGACCTATCTGCAAAATATGATCCTTAATTACAAATAATAGGAGCTGCTTCTGAGGGAACTATAATTTCATGTTCCTAATATCCTATTGTGGCTTCTTAATAGAAGTTTATGGACACTTGGCTACAACAGCATTTCATGTAATTAGTTTTCTTTGTAATTTTATGTATTGTGTTTTATGCATTTAAAAACGTTAGTCTGAGAAGGCCTTCAAAATTTCACCAGACTGCTTACTTTACTGGGCCTGTTAAGAACAGCTCTAAAAAGTTCTAGGACTAGTGTGAGGAAACATTTTAATCTTACCACTAGGTGGTGCTATTGCTTTAAGTAAGGAAGAGTAAGGCAACCTCTTGGCAGATAATGCAGATTACCTCAGAGGAACAAGGGGGTCACGTGGTCACAGTTATAGTAGTCTTAGTCTTAAGAGGAAGTTTCAAATCCTTAGCAGATAAAACACAAACCCATTAACTAACACTTTATAATCTAGTATATAAAATGTGATTGGTAATGGGTTTTACTACTTTAAAGAAGTATAAAACACAAAAATGCTAGGTTTGGGGAACCTGTTAACCTATACCCTAAAGATTTCTTCTACACAATATAGATTTTCTCCAATACACAGATGGCTCATTGTGGTATTATTTTTCTTGCCAAAGTTGTCTGGGTTTTATTTCTCCCATTGGCTCCATTCTAAGTTTTTGTAGGTAGATATCATACTTAAAATGCAATTAATTCCAGCTAGATTCAATCCATTTATTAGATGCACATGGCAAGTTCAAAGTAGAAGATACAACTCCTGAATAAAAAGTGAAAATAGAAAGTTATATAATTGAAATTGCAGGAAGAACCAAAGGAAGAAACATAAAACTGAGATGGTTATGCTGACAAAAGCAACATATACTTGAAATATTTGCTTTAAAAACAATGAAACAATTTGCTTCAAAAGAATCTGAGGGAAAAGGTGCTTGTGGGAAGTGGCTGGTGGTATAGATGGAAAAAGATGACCATGTGATAATTATTAAAACAAGGTGATAGGTAAATGGGAGTCCCTATACAATACCTTTATTTTTGTATAGTTTGATTTTTTCATAAAAGTTAATATACATATAACAAAATGCTAAAAAGATGCATACATGAATTTTTGGTGATAAGAGTTAGGTATGTGAAAATACATACCAAGTCACAGAATAAATGGGAAGGAAGGATGAATATTGATGTAAAAAATGTTGTGAGGTACGGGAAATGAATAAACTGGAGGGAAGTGTTTTACTGAGTTTCTATTACTCAATTCTCATTTAATTCTTTTGGCAAGAAAAAGATTTTACAACATTTTTCTATCAGATCTAAAAATCAATTTTAATGAGACTTTAATTCTCCTGGCCTTTTGTTTGGGGGTAAGAGGATTGGTGAGAGGGTCAGCAAAGAACTAAGTGTTAGGAAACACAAAAGACTCTTTTCAGCATTTTTAGGCAAAGGGGGCTGAAAGAAAGTTGGTTTTTCCAATTAGCTTTGTAAATTCTTCATGGCTTTAAGAAGAGAATACTTAGTTTATTTTTATTATCTATGGTCCACTCGAAGATATTTGTTTTAAGAAATCAATTTCATCTCCACTGACAAAAGGGGATCTTCCCAGGTTGTTACAAATGTATGTCTATGGGATTTAATATTTTTGAAAAGTTAAATGAAAATGGTTTTTAATCCATGAACACCTCAATTTCTGATCTAACCACAAGAAGAAAAAAATGCCTTTAGTGTAATTTTTCTTAACAGTCAGAAACCCCCTCAATTTTTGCTTTTTGCAGGATAACATAAAGAAGCCATTTATATTCTTAGTTTTATAAGGAGAAGTAGGAGTCAGAACTTACTTTCTGTCAATACAAGAGTAGTACTTTATCCTCTTGAATAACAGAACCAATTTATTAGCAATAATGTATTATGTTTTTATTTAAAACAAAAATAATTTATAATCCAATTACAACAGCAATCAGTTCAAATGTTGAGGGAGATAATATTTTGGATTACTTCCAATTTAAGTAATCTCATTGGTAAACTAATTTTTTTGCTCCCATACCCTGTCCACCATAGCCATGAATTTGGAGTCTGGAAGGAGTATCTGACTTACAGGAAGTGTCAAGTCCGAATGTTGTTCCTTTTGGCCTGTTTTGGTCAGTGTTCTTCAAAGAAACAGAACAAACAGGATAGATAGATAGATAGATGATAGGTAGGTAGATAGATGATAGATGGATAGGTAGATAGATGATAGATAGATAGATAGATACATACATACATACATACATACATAAGATTTATTATAACAAGTGGCTCACATGATTACAGAGGCTGAGAAGTTCCATAATCTGTCATCTGCAAATTACAGGCCAGGAAAGTCAGTAGTATAATTCAGTTCCCAGCTTGAGAACCAGAGAAGCCAATGATATAAGCTCCAGTCCAATTCCAAAGCCCCAAGAACTAGAAGCACCCATTCTGATGTCAAAGGGCAGAAGAAGATGGATGTCACAGGCTCAAAGACAGCAAATTTACTGTTCTTCCCTCTACCTTTTTTTTTTTTCTATTCAGAATAGTAGTGAATTGGATGAGGCCCTCCTTCATCAGTGAGGATGATCTTCTTTCCTCAGTTTACCAATTCAAATGTTAATCTCTTTCCAAAAAACCCTCACTGACATACCCAGAAACAATGTTTTACCAGCTATCGGGGTAGGCATCCTTTACCCCAATAAAGTTGACACATAAAATAATTAACTATCACATAGCCCCTGGGAATTATGATGTAGAAGAAGGGAGACAGATTGAGGAGAGATAAGGGGTAAGGGTCAGATGGCCTAGTCTCTCCTCTCTGAGCTTTGGCCAGAATGGGATCATCCCTGGCACAGGGCTTTGCCTCATTACACATTTGGGTCTCCAGAGGAGGCCCTTACACTAGCCTGGGGACAGCTACAGCAAAGATCTCTGTGGCACTGATTGCAGAGGGTGGGTTTGAGTTTAGTTTTCCTGAGCTGCCTGTGGTTTCCAGGCAGCAAAGGTGGAAATCTCCTACATATCCAAAAAGGGCACACAGAAGGTGGGCCTGCCATGAGGCCTGCTGTAGCAAATGGCACAGCCTAGGTAGGCATCACAGGTCAGGGCTGAAAAGGGAAAAGGAGCGGTCTTAGAGGGATCTTTAGCATCAGTTGAGAGCAAAGGCCAGGCTGAACCATCTAGCAAGCACCACCAAGTTCTTACCAGAGATATCACCATGAGCTATCTCATTGCAGACTTCAGAAGCAGCAGCCAGGAGAATCCATAGGCATGGGACCAGTCACTCTTCAGCGCACCAGGGAGCACCCCAAAACAATCACTCATTGATAGAGACAAGCAGTGATACAGAAGTCACCACTAGGATTTGAGAACTTTACCTCATCTCCGCTGTCACCAGTATACCTGGGCTACTGTCCTTGCTTTACTGTCTGACAAGTGGGGCATATGAAGGGAATCAGATTAATTACATGCTTTTCTACACATTTGAGTGTAGTGTGAATTCTTTTGAACCTTATTTATACAACTACAAATAAGTATGGACATTTTCTTTACAGAGGATAAAAACTTAAAAAAAATGAGGACTGTATATGATGAAAAAAATTAGTGAATAGTTCCTTTCGTACTCCATTCATAGTTTATTGTTTATACTGCCTCTACTTCACAAAAGGAGTTGAAATAGTTTGTAGTAAAATAATGATAGCTAATATTTATTGAATGATTCTTCTTTCTATTTTAAATGTTCTAAATTATGTTATTGAATCTATAAGGTAAATTCTTTGGATTATATCTATTTAACAGATGAGAGAGAGAGAGAATGCTCAGAGTGGGAGAGCAATACACCTAAGTTACCCCAGCTAAGAAGTGGAAGAGCTAGGCTTCAAACTACTTAGCCTCCCTGTGTTTGTAACCATTATGCTATTAGAATAAAAACTTAAATACCTCAGGGAAAGAGCAATTATATCCAAAGATAGCTAATATAGTCTTTATAACGAAATTAAACTTAGTTTGCTGTACCATAAGGTCAATTAAAATAGATTTTTTTTATCAGGTGGCCAGGAACTGAACTAAGAATTTATGGAAAGTAACAGTGGACATTATGCTCATTAATGTTTACAAGAATTTTTCATAAGAGCCCAAATAATTAAAATTGCTTTTACATAGGATAAAAGAAGCTTGAGCTTTTTGCAATGTGTCAGATATCATGTCAAATGTTCCACATGAATTATCTTCTCTAATGTTCCTAATAAATGCTCTGAAGGTGGGACTTTATTATCCTTATTTTATAGATAAAGAAACTGAGGAAAAGTTTCTAGAGGTGCCAGAGTTAGTAAAAAGCAGAGTAGAGATTCAATCCTGTATGCTTGCCTGTCACATGATACTCCTTCCTGCAACTAACAAGCACCACAATGTTCATCTGGTCACTACCAGGACAACTACAAAGGTTACCTATGATTGGCATCCATTCTGACTGGTCAGTGCCCATGCTGTTACTTATTGTTATACATTGTCATCTTCTGGTAAAAAGAGCAGTGCATAATTATATCCTTTATTATGGAGTCAAGATACATTTTCAACAAGTGGGAGAGACTCCTGTTTTGAAACTTCATTTACACAAATAGAAAATAAAAATAAATAAATTCTAAAAATAAAAACCCATTATTCCAAATAATTTTAAGTGGCTAAAGTAGATGTATATTTGCTAATGAATCCACAGTTTGGTTAAAGATCACACCATTTTCTTGAATCAATGATTCTGCCCACCATACAAGGATCAGAAAAGAGCAAATTATAACTTATGTTGCTTTAGGTCATGTTTTGTTACTGATGTGTCATATCATGGTCTGTTGATGGTGAGTTTAAGTACTTGGTATAATTCTGGGGTCAGAAGTGAATGGTGGTAAGTGTAGGAAGCAGGAATTTGGCCCAGGTAGAATGAATGGATACTGAAAAGAGCCATCCTAGTAAGCATGAGTCCAAAGAAGAGGTCTGTAGTCAAAGCATGTTCAAACATGACATGATTATCACAGGGCCAAGAAAACTAAAACCATGGCAGACATAGTAAATGCCTGAAGTTTTAACAGGAACATTAGTTTTATTCCCTGAATCCCCCAACTCACAGGATGGTCTTTAAGAGGGTACAAGTGTGTTTTTTGTTTCCTCTTTGTCCCTTCCTCCATCTTGTTTAGCACATATGCACTGCCATCTTGGACCATGATGTCAAATCTATTCAGAGAAGAGCAAGAAGACATAGAGAATATTGTCTCTGCACCATTCCATGATGCACCATATCACATTTAGATCTGTGATACAGTCTTGGACTTGGGAGGAATAAGTGTAGATACTATTTCAGCCATTATTATTGTTGGTTGTTGATAGCCTGAAGCTGAACCTAATACTAACTAATAAAGAGACCATTTATCATAGGTGGGGTTCCTCAGAAAGCAGACTGAAATGGAAATTGGCATGTAGGAAGTGTAGTGTATGGGAGTGTCCTTGGAAACTACAGTTGTGGAAGAAAGGAAGTAGAATTGCATAGAGGGAGAAAATGAGCTGTAATGTAGTTACTGCAAAGGCTTCAGCTGACCCCATGAAAAGCTCTGACACTAGGATAGTCCTTGAGAGTTGTCCTCTGTTGGGGATAGGTGGCCTAGCCCTTATGTTTTCATGTTGACCAGGCACTGGTATAGCCAGCCCATACTGGGCTGCTCCCAGGGAAGGGAGTGATCAAACTTGATTGAGGCAGACAGATCTCTATAGTGAAAGTGCTGCCCAGTTATGACAGAGGAGGTCTGTTAGCCAACACTTATAGCATATTGGTGATTATATCCTCTAGTCCTGAAAGTGGATCTGGAGAGCATAGCTCAGCATTGATTTTACCACTCAACTCTTTATTTTGAGATGATGTAATTTTAACTGAGTTATTGATGGTTTAAGAGTGCTACTCTATCAACTCTATCAATAATTATCAATAATTATATCAATTATATATAGAGAGAATTATCAATAATTATATCAATTCTAATGCTTTCAGTTGTAAGCAACAGAACATCCAACTTAAAGGAAAGGGGTGTGCTTCTAGGAAAGAATCTGAGTCATCCACCTTTGGGTGTAAATGGCAAATAGCCACAAAATACTCTTTTTGGAAATAATTTTATTTTATCATGAGGCCAAAGCTTAAGCCAAAGACATGAGTCTCAATCTATGGAGTAGTAATTTTATAGAGACAAAAGAATTAATTTCATAGAAACTAATGCCTTCTCAAAGACAGGCTGCAACTGTGGACCCTTGTAACATCTGTGAGTCCTGAGGAGTGGTCAGCTCTTTTGACAAGGAGACAGAGAGTCAGGAGACTTACTGAGACCAACTAGAATCCTTCACCATCACATCTTCCAGACCTCTAGCACCCTATGTTGCAGACCTGATAAGTTATTGGTTTACCTTCACCTGCTGATTCCTGATGTGGAACATTGGTTATTTTTTCTTCTCCTTGATAGTCTTTCTTCCTGTAGTGAATATTCTGTATTAGTGGCCACACAATGATATCAAATATTCTCTTTTATTTTAGTAATTTCCACATTATGGGTACAACCATCTCAGAAAATGTTCATGGTCAGATTCCCTTAAAGTTAGGCTGCAAACATGTAACCTAATTTCTATTAATCATTTAAGTCCACATGGGTCAGAGGTCTCCAAGTGCAATGTAAAGAAATAGTGCACATACCAGGACTGACCTGGCACAGGTGGCAACAGAAGTGTTAGGCTCTGGTAGGAACAGGACTCTGGCACTCTCTCCTGAGCAGTACAGGTACTAAATGGCAGAGGTAGTGATGTACTAAGAAAAGTCTCCCCCCACAATGTGTGTCTGGACACTGTATTTGACTACATGGCCTCAGAGTCTGGCCTTGGATCCTCCAAGTGAGTCTGTGAACTATTATCCTATAATGAATTCCTTCTTTTCTTTCCTTCCTTCCCTCCTCTCTCTCTTCCCTTTCTTTCTTTCTTTCTTTCTTTCTTTCTTTCTTTCTTTCTTTCCTTTCTGGGTCTTTCTTTCTGTCTTTTCTTTTCTTTCTTTCTTCCTTAAACTATCTAGAGACAATTCCATTGTTGATTGCTAAGACCACTATACCCATGAAAGGCAAGTGTAGTCAGCAAAAACCCATATCACCTTACAGATACTAATAATACTCTGGAATTTTCACTTGTTAATATCCTGACTTTTACTTTAAATTTCCATCTCATGTCTTACATTCACTTTCCATTTTCCATAGACATTGTTTAATGGCTTACATCATAGTGAAAATATCTCAAGATGTGATATCTGAAGCTGTGATGCCTCAGCTTCACAATACTATGAAAAGGCATATTTCTTTTTTTTATATATATATATATATATATGAAATTTATTGACAAATTGGTTTCCATACAACACCCAGTGCTCATCCCAAAAGGTGCCCTCCTCAATACCCATCACCCACCCTCCCCTCCCTCCCACCCCCCATCAACCCTCAGTTTGTTCTCAGTTTTTAACAGTCTCTTATGCTTTGGCTCTCTCCCACTCTAACGTCTTTTTTTTTTTTTTTTTTTTTTGAAAAGGCATATTTCAAAGTCAAAACTTCAGCCATGGTCATACCATATTAAAATTTGACCAATAGAAACGTCATTTATGATAAAAACCAGATTTCAGTACTTGACTACCCATCACCCTAGGTGAGTTTTTCCCTGAAATGTTTTTAACCTTAATAGCAACAACAACTTCTAGCCTGACTGCCCAGTGTTCAAGGGGACCTCACTCTCCAACTTTCCATGATTTAATTGATACTGGTTTTGATATTGGGCAATGTTGTTAGGATTTGCCTTTTGAGAATATTTTCTGAAGTTTTTTTTATTTTTAGATAGAACTTCTCTAGAAGTGATATTGTGAACATTCTCCAATGACATATATTTTTGCTGCTGTGATTACATAACTACTCAAAATTTTGGAGCCCAGGTTAATATATGTTTTGTAAATTTAGGGCAAAAAGTTCCATATCTCCTTAATCTTTAGGTGATAATTCATTACAATATTTTCATTTTTTTTTTTAATTTTTTTTTCAATGTTTATTTATTTTTGGGACAGAGAGAGACAGAGCATGAACGGGGGAGGGGCAGAGAGAGAGGGAGACACAGAATCGGAAACAGGCTCCAGGCTCTGAGCCATCAGCCCAGAGCCTGACGCGGGGCTCGAACTCCCGGACCGCGAGATCGTGACCTGGCTGAAGTCGGACGCTTAACCGACTGCGCCACCCAGGCGCCCCTCATTACAATATTTTCAAAAAGAATTCTAATAAGGGTATTCACATTTATGATCTTTAGTAGATTGAATTAGTGACTTAAATTCTTGATTTTTTTTCTGTATCCATGCCTTTGCCACTTAACTTTGCAATTCTTCCCTCTAAAACAGGATTTCTCAACTTAAACACTATTGATATTTTGGGATGAGTAATTCTTTGCTGTGGGGTGATCTTGTGCATTGGAAGATGTTTAGCAGCATCCCTGGCCTCTACCTACAAGATGCCAGTATCACTTCCCACTCCCTGCCATTCTGAAAAACAAATATGCCTCCAGACACTGTCAATATCCTCCCCTAGAGGCAAAATTGCCCCAGTTGAGAGGCATCCCTCTAAAGGTGAATAGCTCTCCCACTGACTTTGGGAGTCAATGTGATTTTCTTTGGTTAAGGAGGAGATTGAAATATACTTATATAGGAAGTTTGATCTTTTGTTCATTTTCCATTGCCACAAGAAAAATGTCTCCAGGTTAACTGCTCACTCTCTAACCTAGGCTCTAGAATGAGACACACAAAGAACAACCACCTCAGCTGATCTGAAGAAGTATGAGAGATGCCCCATCTACCACAGACTCATCCAGCTTCAGCTATTTGGGAAATAAATGCCATGCATATTATATGCCACTGAGATTTTGTGGTTATCAAACAGCAAAAGATGACTGATACAGACTTGTAAGCTGAAGTAAAGTGTGTCCAACTTAGTTATAATGACCTGGATTTTCCAGTTACTTACTATGTCTTGAGATGATCCCTCACTCCTTGTTTCCTTTCCTTTTTTTTTTTAATGTTTATTTATTTTTAGGAGAGAGAGAGACAGAGTGTGAACAGGGGAGGGGCAGAGAGAGAGGGACACACAGAATCTGAAGCAGACTCCAGGTTCTGAGCTGTCAGCACAGAGCCTGATGCGGGGCTTGAACTCATGAACTGTGAGATGATGACCTGAGTTGAAGTCAGATGCTCAACCAACTGAGCCACTCAGGCGCCCCATCCTTTCCTTGATTGTACATCTTCTAGGGAAAGAATGTTTGTGCTTCATACCAAACAAATCCATTCAGCTCTCTTCTAAGAGCTACCTGTAACCACCTGGCCACCTATTTAAAATGAACTTAAGCGATGAAACTGTTTTGTCTTTTTCATGTTAAATTTTATGAGGGGTTCTTTATAAATTTAGGATACAAACCCTTTTTCAGACATATGAATTGCAAATATTTTCTCCAAATTTATGGTTTGTGTTTCATTTTCTTAACAGCATCTCTTGATGAGCAAAAAATTTTAATTTTGTAAAATAAACCCTCATTTTGTTCTCTGTATTTGAGTCTTTTATGGTTTGCCCCCCTATCTGTTTTTATGTTATTTTTACTTCTCTTCCCCTATGTTCATCTGTTTGATTTCTTAAATTCCACATGCGAGTGAAATAATATGATATTTATCTTTCTCTGACTGACTTATTTCACTTAGCATAATACACTCTAGCTCTATCCACGTTGTTGCAAATGGTAAGATTTCATTCTTTTTGATCACCGAGTAATATTCCATTGTGTGTGTGTGTGTGTGTGTGTGTGTGTGTGTGTGTGTGTATGAAGTGATATATATATCCATTCATCAATCGATGCACATGTGGGCTCTTTCCATACTTTGCCTATTGTCGATAGTGCTACTATAAACACTGGGGTGCATGTGCCCCTTCGAATCAGCATTTTTGTATCCTTTGGATAAATAGCTAGCAGTGCAATTGCTGGGTGAAGGGCAGTTCTATTTTTAATTTTTTGAGGAACCTCCATAGATTTTTCCAGAGTGGCTGCACCAGTTTGCATTCCCACCAGTCGTGCAGAAGGGTTCCTCTTTCTCTGCATCCTTGCCAACATCTGTTGTTGCTTGAGTCGTTAATTTTAGCCATTCTGACAGGTGTGAGGTGGTATCTCATGTGGTTTTGATTTGTATTTCCCTGATGATGAGTGATGTTGAGCATCTTTGCATGTGTCTGTTAGCCATCTGGATGTCTTCTTTGGAAAAGTGTCTATTCATGCCTTTTGCCCATTTCTTCACTGGATCATTTATTTTTTGGGTTTGATAAGTTCTTTGCAGATTTTGGATACTAACCTTTTATCCAATAAGTCATTTGCAAATATCTTCTCCCATTCCATCGGTTGTCTTTTAGTTTTGCTGATTGTTTTCTTTGCTGTGCAGAAGCTTTTTTATCTTGATGAGGTCCCAATACTTTATTTTTGTTTCTGTTTCCCTTGCCTCCAGAGACATGTCAAGTGAGAAGTTTCTATGGCTGAGGTTGAAGATTGTTGCCCATTTTCTCCTCTAGGATTTTGATGGCTTCACATCTTATGTTTAGGTCTTTCTCTTTGATTTTATTTTCGTGTATGTGTAAGAAAGTGATCTAGGTTCCTTCTCCTGCATGTTGCTGTCCAGTTTTCCCAGCACTACTTGCTGAAGAGAATGTATTTTTTTCCATTGGGTATTCTTTCATGCTTTATCAAAGATTAGTTGGCCATACATTTGTGGGTCCATTTCTGGATCCTCTATTTTGTTTCATAGATCTATGTGTCTGTTTTTGTGGCAGTGCCATACTGTCTTGATGATTACAGCTTTGTCATACAGCTTGACATCCAGAAATGTGATGCCTCCAGCTTTGGTTTTCTTTTTCAAGATTACTTTGGGTTTTGGGGGTCTTTTCTAGTTCCATACAAATTTTAGAATTGTTTGTTCTAGCTCTGTAAAGAATGTTGGTACTGTTTTGATAGGGATTGCTTTAAATACATAGATTGCTTTGGGTAGTATCAACACTTTAACAATATTTGTTCTTCCAATTGATGAGCATGGAATGTTTTTCCATTTCTTTGTGTCTTCTTCAGTTTCTTTTATAAGCTTTCTATAGTTTTCAGTGATAGATTTTTCACCTCTTTAGTTAGTTTTTTCCTAGGTATTTTATGGTTTTTGGTGCAATTATAAATGGTATCGATTCCTTGATTTCTCTTTTTGCTGATTCATTATTGGTGTATAGAAATGCAACCAATTTCTGTACATTGATTTTATATCCTGCAACTTTGCTGAATTAATGGATCAGTTCTAACAGTTTTTTGGTGGAGTTTTTTGGGTTTTCCACATAAAGAATCATGTCTGTAAAGAGTGAAAGTTTGACTTCCTCCTTACCAATTTGGAAACATTTTATTTCTTTTTGTTATCTGATTGGTGAGGCTAGGACTTCCAACACTATGTTGAGTAACAGTGGTAATAATGGACATATGACTTAAGGGGAAAACTCTCAGCTTTTCCCTATTGAGGATGATATTAGCTGTGGGTCTTTTGTATATGACCTTTATGATCTTGAGGTACGTTCCTTCTATCCCTACTTTCTTGAGGGTTTTTATCAAGAAACAATGCTGTATTTTGTCAAATGCTTTCTCTGCATCTATTGAGAGAATCACGTGGTTCTTATCCTTTCTTTTATTAATGTGATATATCACATTGATTGATTTGCAGATATTGAACCAACCCTGCTTCCAAGGAATAAATCCCACGTGATCGTGATGAATAATACTTTTAATATATTTTTGGACCTGGTTGGCTAGTATCTTATTGAGAACTTTTGCATCTATGTTCATCAGGAAAATTGGTCTGTGGTTCTCCTTTTTAGTGGGGTCTTTTTTTTTTGGTTTGGAATCAAGGTAATACTGACCTCATAGAGTGAGTTTGGAAGTTTTCCTTCCCTTTCTATTTTTTGGAACAATTTCAAAAGGATAGGCGTTAACTCTTCTTTAAATGTTTGGTAGAATTCCCCTGGAAAGCCACCCAGCCCTGGAATCTTGTTTGTTGGGAGATGTTTTTTTTTTTATGATTCAGTTTCTTTACTGGTTATGGGTCTGTTCAAATTTTCTATTTCTTCCTGTTTTAGTCTTGGTAGTTTTTACGTTTCTAAGAATTTGTCAATTACTTCCAGATTGCCCAATTTATTGGCATATAATTGTTCATAGTATTCTCTTATTATTGTCTCTTATAATATTTCTGCAGTGATGGTTGTGATCTCTTCCCTTTCATTTGTAATTTTATTTATTTGGGTCCATTCTTTTTTCTTTTGAATCAATCTTGAATCAATCTGGCTAAGGGTTTACCAATTTTGTTAATTCTTTGAAAGAAACAACTCTTGGGTTTCATTGGTCTGTTCTACTGTTTGTTTTGTTTGTTCTGTTTTTTTGTATCACTGATTTCTGCTCTTATCTTTATTATAGCTCTTCAGCTTGTTCTGGGCTTTATTTGCTGTTCTTTTCCCAGCTATTTTAGCTTTGGGTTAGGTTGTGTGTTGAGACCTTTCTTCCTTCTTTAGGATTGCTATTTACTTCCCTCTTATAACCGCCTTTGCTGCATCTCAGAGGTTTTGGACTGTCGTGTTTCATTTTCATTGGCTTCCATGTATTTTTTAATTTCCTCTTTAATGTTTTGATTAACCCATTCATTCTTGAGTAGGATGTTTTTTAATCTTCAAGTATTCATGGTCTCTTGAAAAAAATTTTTTGTGGTTGATTTTGAATTTCATAGCCTTGTGATCTGAAACGTGCAAGTTACGATCTTGATCTTTTTGCACTTGAGGAATGTTTTGTGTCCCAGTATGTGGTCTATTCTAGAGAATGTTCCATGTGCACTTGAGAAGAATGTGTATTCTGCTGCTTTAGGATGAAATGTTCTGAATGTATCTGTTAAGTCTATCCAGTCCAGTGTGTCATTCAAAGCCATTGCTTCCTTGTTGATATTCTGCTTACACAATCACATTGCTGTAAGTGGGGTGTTGAAGTACCCTACTATTACAGTATTTTTGTCAATGATTTTCTTTATGTTTGTGATTAATTGATTTATATATTTGGGTGTTCTACTTTGGGGGCATAAATATTTACAATTGTTTGATCTTCTTGGTGGAAAGACCCCTGAATTATGATATAATGTCCTTCTTCATCTCTTCTTATAGTCTTTATTTTGAAATCTAGTTTGATATAAGAATGGCTGCACCAGCTTTCTTTTGACGACCATTAGCATGATATATTGTTCTCCAACTCCTTACTTTCAATCTGCTGGTGTCATTAGGTCTAAAATGAATCTCTTCCAAACAGCATATAGATTGGTTGTGTTTTCGTATCCATTCTGATACCCTATGTCTTTTGACTGGGGCATTTAGACCATTTACATTTAGAGTGAATACTGAATGATATGAATTTATTGCAATTATGTTGCCTGCAGAGTTGGTGTTTCTGGTGATGTTCTCTGGTCCTTTTTAGTCTTTATTGATTTGGGTCTTTTTTGTTTGGTTTTGTCTTTCCTCCACTCAAAGAGTCTCCCTTAAAATTTCTTGCCAGATGGTTTAGTGGTCATGAACTCCTTTAGTTTTTGTTTTTCTGGGAAACTCTTTATCTCTCCTTCTATCCTGAATGACAGCTTTGCTGGATAAAGGATTCATGGCTACACATTTTTCTGATTTAGCATATTGAATATATCCTGCCACTCCTTCCTGGCCTGCCAAGTTTCTGTGATTAGGTCTACTGTGAACCTGATATGTCTTCCCTTATATGTTAAGGACTTTCATAATTCTTTCCTTGTCTGCGTATTTTTTTGAATTTGACTATGATATGCCTTGGTGATGGTTGGGTTTTTTTAATCTCATGGGAGGTCTCTGTGCTTCTTGGATATTGATGTGTATTTCCTTCCCCAGTTCAGGAAAGTTTTCCACTATAATCTGCTCACATAAGCCTTCTGCACCCTTTTCTCTCTCTTCATCTTCTAGGACTCTCATGATTCAGATGTCATTCCTTTTTAATAAGTCATTGAGTTCTCTAAATCTTGTATCATGATCTTTTGCCTTTGTTTCCCTCTTTTTTTCTGCTTCATTATTTTCCATAATTTTATCTTCTATATCACTGATTCCCTCCTCTGTTTCATCCATCCTTGCTGTCATGGCATCCATTCAAAATTGCAACTCAGTTATAGCATTTTTAATTTCAGCCTGCCTAGATTTTCTTTTATCTCTGCAAAAAGAGGATTCTCTGGTGTCTATGCTTTTTTCAACCCCAACTAGTATTCTTATTATCATGATTTTAAATTTTAGGTCAGACATCTTACTTATTTCTGTGTTAAGTCCTTGGCTGTTATTTCTTCCTATTTTTTCTTTTGGGATGAATTCCTTCATTTTGCCATTTTGGAGGAAGATAAAAATTAATAGAGTAAAAACTGAAAAACAAAACAAAAAATCAAATAAAGGAAGATGTGTTTCCATTTTTTTGTTGAAAGAAGCTTGATAGAATAGAGGGAAAAAAAGGAAGAAAAAGGGGGAAAAAGTAAAAAATTTAAAAAGTAAAAAAATATATAATAAAATAGAATAGAATAAAGAAAATGAAATCGAATAAAAATAAAAATATAACTAAAGTAAAAAAATAAAATTAATTTCCTTCTTTCTTTATCCAAGAAATAGAAAGAAAAGAAAGAAAAACAAAAACAATTTAAGCAAAAGCAGAAGGTAAGAAAATTAACAAATGAATGAACCAGTAAAAAGAATGAAACACAAATGAAGTTACATCCAGTTTCCCCTAGAACTCAAACTATGAAGCACTTAGTCCGTACACTAAGCAGGTGGAGTGACTTTTGATGGTCTTCTGGGGTATGTTCTTGGAGGTCGCAGTTGGGTGGGCTTATTATAATGACTTGTTCTCCATCAGGTGGTGCTGCTTAGCTCACTGGGGTGGATCAGTAGGTGCACTTGCCTGTGCCTACATGCTATTGTGTAGGAGAGGTGGAAATGACCTCACCCAGCTCCCTAGTGTTGGCACAGGAACTTCAGGCTCTCACTGACCTGCGATCTAACACCCCTCCCTTGTCTCGGTCTTCCATCCATTCCCTATCTCTACTCTGTGTCCAAGCTGTCTGCCTACCAAGCAACACTCCCCCCAGAGTTTTATCTAAATGGGGTTGTGTTTCAAAACCCCACACTTCATAAGGCCCCATGGCTTGGATCTGTGCTGACTCTCTGGGAGAGGGTCTCACTGAGCAATGGCTGGGTGCCAGCTTGCCTCAGAAAACATTCATGCAATTGCATAGTGGCAGAGGCTCAGAGGTTATGGTAAATCACAACACACAGCCAGCACCAGCTTTCACTGCACTCTGGCATCTTTGTTCCAATACCATCAAACATGGCTGTTCTCCAAGGTCCACTGGGACCTTTGCCTGTGAGGAAGCCATATGACCTCTACCAAATTCACTCCAAGCAGGAGATCCACTTCTCTCCATGTGGTACACGAACCCTTCAGACCACACTGCCTGCTCCTGGGGATTTAACCTACTTCATCACCAGAGCACCACCAGGTACTGAGCTCCAGAACTTCAGATTCTGTGCTCTACTCTTTATAGAATCCTATTCTATGTTATTGAAACCCTTTCCTTTCTCATCATCAATGGTTTTGGGGAACAGATTTCTTGTTCAGTCCCCTATGAGTATTTTCGCTCTTTCTCTCCAACTATTTTTGGGGGGAATGCTTTTCCTTCACAATCCCCATGTGCTGCACTCTCCCCATTTCTCTTTCTCTCTCTGTCCTCACTCAGTGAAGATGGCTCCCTACCCTCTGAAGTTTTTCTCTCCCCCAGTTCACCTTTATGCACCATTCTGTACTCAGTTTGTGGCTCAAGTTATGCAGATTGTTTTGTTAATTCTCAGATCAATTTCCTGGGTGTTCAAAATGGTTTGGTGCTGATCTAGCTGTGTTTCAGGGATGAGACAAGCTCAAGGGGCTCCATGGTGCTCCACAATCTTGACACCTCTAGGATAGAAAGTGAATATATTTCTGTCTTATGATTTTTGTAACTGTGGTTGCTCTTAGAAATGTCTGACACATGATAGGTTTTTACTAAATATTTATTGAATGAATGAGAGGTATTTTACCCAAGGTTACAACTCAACATTTTTTTGCCAAATGCTTGGTTAGTATTGCCAAATGCTTGGTTTTGAATCATGCAGGTTTATAATTTTCTTTCTTTTATTCCTATTTGTGTTTATTTTCTCTTTCCCCTTGCTAGAATGTAAAATCCATGATGGCAGGGATCTTCACCTGTTTTAATCACTGATGATATAAAACTTACAGAAAAGAACCAGACATAGGAGGCACTCAATAAATATTTGTTGAATGACTAAACTCCTTTCTCTAGAAATAATATGCAGTAATGTTTTCTTCTCGACTTTATTGAGGTGTTTTACATACAGTGAAACGTATCTATTCTAAGTACAGTTCCATGAGTTTTGACAAATCATTATTCCCCATGTAACTACCACTATAACCAAAATATAGAACAATTTCATCACTTCAAAAGGTTCCCTGTACTCTTTCTCAGTCAAACCCAGGCCCAGAAAACCACTAATGTACTATTAGTATAGATTAGATTTGCCTTTTCTAAAGTTTCATATGAGATCATACAATATGTACTTAATTTTGAGTCTGAGTTTTTTTTGTTTGTTTTTGCTCTGCTAATGTTTTAGAGATAATGATTTATAGTAAGTTTCTTGTTTTATGTAAGTTTTTTTGTCTTTATGTCATGGTGTGACTTGTGAGTATTCTCCCCACATTTTAGGCCTGTATTGGGTGTTCCTACACTCAGTGTTCTGGTTCACAATGTTCCTGTAGTGTTATTGTAGGAACTGGATGGTGGCACCAGCCCACTGCACAGAACCCACTTCAGAGTTCTGAGTTCACATCTCACCATCTTAGGTGGTGTATTGCTGATAGAGGGGCTGAATATGTTTTTTTCACTAAATGGTTAATTGTGGCAGTGTTCCTTGGCAAGTTTTCTTTATTCTTGTAACTCTTTCTTTAAGAAAAGACATTTGATAACTTTAGATTTAGTACCACACTTTTGAGAAATAAAATGTTTGGGTCCTGGAACTAGACTTAAGAATTCAAATTCTGGCTATATCACTAACTGTGTGACCCTGGACAACTTAATTAGTCTATACAATAGAGATGCTTTCTAGGGTCACCATGAGGATCAGATGTGTTAAGTTGTGTTATGTACTTAGAAAAGTCCCCAGCATATGGTAACCTCTAAGTTTTTATTGATGTTATGTTGTTGAAGGTATATTTTGCAATATATAAATACAAATATATTTATTCCCCCAAACCTGACTATGTACACTGAAGTCCTCAAAACTTTCTGGCAGAATCATTTCCTTTTGAAACTTCACTTTGATATGTTCTGAGTGCTTTGATTTGTCTATTTTTGAGAAACCTCCATATTTTTATTATGCAGTTCAAATCCTGCTCACGTCCCTCTGGAAAAAAATATCTCTTCCAAACCTTATGATGAAGGAACAACCCCTTAGACATTATATTTACTTTCCTTGAGGAAACATTTCCTAATAAGTGAATATATTTTCTCAATAAATGAAGGTTTAATTTCCACATGGAAAGATGATAACTGACAAACTGAATTCTTATATCAGTCAGAAGTAACTTTTAAAAAGTATAATTACAAAATATAACTTAAAATTATAAATTATTTATTTAAAAGAAAAGGTATTTCTGGGAAACAGAAGTGGAAAACCCTAACATTTAAGATAATGTGTGTGTGTGGATTATTAAGCTAATATCACTTA
Source organism: Lynx canadensis (assembly GCF_007474595.2). NCBI lineage: Eukaryota > Metazoa > Chordata > Mammalia > Carnivora > Felidae > Lynx > Lynx canadensis. The sequence goes on from NC_044315.2 coordinate 31,737,188, forward strand.
GCATCAAACCCATCCTTCTCTTTTGCCTTCATAATGTTGGGGCTGGGATTCTACAAACCCCATTACTCCTTTGCCAGCTTGTCCCCTGTTAAACCCAGTCAATAGCGAGTGCTGGAGGGAGATTGGAAATCTGGAGGAGCAGAAAACCCTGGCTCCTTCTTGTCTGATTCCCATTCCTCTCTCATCACACTAGCAAAGACTCTTCACTTTGAGTGTAGCAACTTCCATGAGCCACAGTTGATTCTAGTTTGTAATTATCCCCAAACTCCTTGAACCAGTTCTGTTACATCCTTCCAGGGACATCAGCCACAGCTAGCTCATGTGCCTTCCTCAGAGGTCTGTCTTTCTATCTGGTTCCTTCTCAAAACACCTAGAGCTCCACTAACTGCTGAGCAGCAGCCACTACTCAGAGGTCTGAGTCTTATCCTGAAAAATGTCCTTTAAGCTTCTTAGATTTAATTTACAAACTCTTCTCTTTTTTCTATAGCCCTGGCAATAGAATAGCTGCTTATGTCAATATCCATTTCCACAATAGCTTCATTGTTCCCTGTTTGCCTTTTCAGTTTTCCAATACCTGTTAATACTTTATATTAACTATCTGACCAGATGTCATGTAAGTCATCATCAGTAAACTTCCCATATCATCTGTTCACTTATTATCCATCTGTATTTCTGTTTATTTAAATATCTTTCTATTTAGCTCATCAATACATTTTTATCAAGAACTTCACTTGTTTTGTGGAGACCACTTCTCAGTCTGACTTGGAGTAAACAATTCTCTTCATGGTGTGGCTTGAAATACATCTTCTGGCCCCAGCATATCTCCCTCATTAGCTTGTTGCCTACTAAAATTTCCAGCACCAGGGAATAATCCCTTTGGTGAGTGATGAGTTTTGCATCTCTGGAGATCTTCTTAAAATGCATATACTGCTTAAAGGATAGGGTATGGTGTCATTTATATTACAACATATATTAGTGGATCATATTGGAACACTGGCCTATGAGACCTGTCCTCTGTGTCCTCTTGTATGCTCTGGACCCTCTTGGTGGCAATGCCCTCAATTAGTATGTGTCACATCCATGGAGAAATTGAGGTGGGGAAGACTTCATATGGGACAGAAAGCAATGTTTAATTGTGGTGACCTCATAGTAGGGAGGCAGCCTGAGAGCAATGGGTGCCTGAAAAAGAAGAAGCAGAGAAATAGCAGGAATGAATGTTGAGGATAAACTTGTTTATTTCAAAAATCTTGTCTTGTGCTAGATTCCTCAGGCAGAGATTGTGCTTAGGAAAAAATAAATTGGCAATAAAATAATCTTTTATGGGAAAAGTAATAAATTATTAATTGCATCATGGTATTACTCTATTCTATCCCATCTATATTAGTGTAAAATTAGTCATAAAATCAAGCTTACAAAGAATCACTGACCTAGGCAAACTGAAGAGGTAGAATAAACAACAGATCAAAAAATTGCATTTCTTCTACAATCCATTTTATCCCCTCAGGCAAGAACAGTTTTCCTTATGCAGCTGTGGTGGTGGGGAACTGGCAGACTTATTCACTTAGCCTCTGTTATCTCCATCTCATTTCATTCTCATTTACAAGGTTTCTAGCATTGACAATTTTCACCAGCTTTTTTCTCCAAAAATGGTCAGAGAAATGTTTATTTTAATCAATATCTATATCCAAATCTATATTTCTTCTTTTTTCTTAATAGAGTCACGCTTACAGAGGGCAACTTTGTATGTTAAGCTGCACTGTAGAAGTGTTACAAGACCAAATGAGAAGATGGCTGAGAGAGAGTAACATCAGCATTATGGTAGAATAATAATACTTCCCTTGTTTTTGTCCCCCCACTCAATGACAATAATTTTGGCATTTATCCACAGACAAAAGTGCCTTTATTAAAACTGTGGGATCAAGCACCATATAACAAGAGAACCAGGAGGAGTCTCACCCACATGTGTATTGAGCAATAGGTATACAAACTTAAATCCTGGCTGTGGACTCTGCAGTGACCCATGGACCTGCTCCAGTCCTTCTTGGCCACAGTCTGGGACTCCGTGAAAAACATTGCCTTAGACAATCACCCACAGATGAGAGAGACTTTGTGGAAGTCCAGGTTTCCAGAGGAGAAGTTCCAGCACACTGCTGAAGAAAAAAAAATGAATTTGGACATACTGAAATGGGTAAGAGAAACAGCTTGATTTTACCAACATCACTTCACCCCAGGTAGCACAGTAAAGGGCCAGGAAAGATCTTCCTCAACCTTTGATTTATCCTGTGGGGGAAAGGAGAGCATGTGAGTGAGCACTGGCTTCCCCAGCTGTGCAGGACACTTAAAAAGGGACTCATTTCTCTCTGGCCCAGCCAGAGTACTGAATCATGAGATACAAAACTTAGGCATGGAAGAGGCAGATATGACTCTAAGAGTGCAGTAAAGGGGCACAGACCTTATTAACTGCATCATTCACCCTATCAAAAAGCCTACTATGGACCACTGGGAATGCCACACCTGTGGATGCCCCCAGCTGGCCCAGAGGCATCCTCAGCATTTCATGAGCCTTGCCCACTCCAGCCCATGACCAGAACCCCATGGTCACTCCTGATAGCAGTGGTGGGAGTGAGCTTTGGCAGAAGCATGTGAGCATGTGGGGAAAGGTGGCCTGAATCTGAGGGCCAGGCAGAGACCATAAATTTAAGCTTTAGTGCCATCTTTGGGAAAACAAGGGTGGCTATTAGCACTCAGCCTACTGGAGAGAAGGCATATAAACTCAAAAATTCTGTCACAAGAGAGAAAGAAGCATGGAGAAGGTGTATCTATAGAAGGTTTAAGAAAGCTCCAGAAACACTAGCAGGGTTAAAGGAATGTATTTCTCACTTCAAGGCAGTTAGTAAAGATGGAGAAGGTGACTGCTACTTCAAATGCAAAGACAACAATGCAACACTTCAAGTAACATGAAAAATCAAAGAAACATGACGTCACCAAAAGATCACAATAATTTTCCAGGGACATTTCCAAAGACATGAAGGTCTACAATTTAAAGAATTCAAAATAGCTATTTTAAGGAAATTCAAAGAGCTATGAGAAAACACAGAAAGACAATACAATGAAATAAAAAAATACACAAACAAGATGAGAAGTTTAATAAAGAGACAGAAACCCTAAAAATCTGATACTGGGAGAGGCCAACATGGCAGAGAATAGGGAGATCCATACTTCCTGTGTCTCTCAAAGAAGTGTAAAAGCCAAAGGACTTTGAACACCAGAGCCTGGGAGGAAAAGAGACTGAATCTACTAGGAAGAAAATGGGAAAGCTGGAAAAAAGATAGGTGGGTAACTGTGAACTGGGGGAGATAAAAAAAAAGGCTGCGTGGGCATGGAGGGGAGGGACCCCCTGCTATGGAGAGACAAAGTGAAGAGAAAGAGTGTCTAGGGAAGTGTAGGATCACATCTGGACATGAGGAAGACCTCGGACTGACACTGAGAGGGATCCAATCTCTGCAGGGCTTTCTTCAGACTGGAGCCAGCTCCCTTGCACACCAGGGGAAGAGAGGAGCCAGGGGCCTGGGTGTGGTGGTAGGTCAGGGGCTGTCTGCAGTTGGAAAAAGCGGTTCCCTCCCTGGAGGGCTGTGTAAGAGTACAAACTTGCCTGCGTCCACCATCCCCGGGCTCAGTGGCTGGGCTGAGGGCACAGTCTGCAGGAGGAAAAGGCGGCCGTCTCTCTGGAGTGCTGTGGGAAAAGACAAAGCCTGCCTGTGCCTGCCACCCCTGGGGCTTGCGGCAAGGGCAGCGGCTCTCAGTCCACAGTAGGAGAAGGCTGTCCTCCCTGAAGTGTGGCAGCACAAAGCCAGCCAGGACCACATATCGGGCCACACTGAGAGGCGCTTCCCCAGTGCCAAAGCGCACGGAGTAGGACTTTGAATCCTAGCCAAGCACAGGGTCAGGGGAGTTGGCGGGGAGAGAAGGACTGCACCCTCTGTGCCTGCAGCACAGTGAGGACGACTGAAATGGAGTCCACCGGTCCAGCTCCACTCTGTGGAGGAGACTAGGGGACCACCATCCCCCCCCCCCCACACACACCACCACCACCAAGCTGGAGCCTCAGGGATCACTCCTGGGGCCCAGAGTGGAGGTGGGTCCAGATTACACCAAACCATGCCCCTTTGCACTGGGTAACTGCATATCCACCTAAGCGGCACAGACCCTGCAGACAGCTACTCCCAACAAGAGATGCAGCATTGCCTGGATTAACTCTAGGTCAGTTCTGGATATATAGATATATTCTTCCCCCCCCCCCCCCCCCCCCCGCTGCCATTTCTCCTCCTTATCTCTTCCATGCCCTAGGCTGGTTACTCTGGTTATTGGTATGTCTAAACAGACATATTTAATCCATTGTCTTGATACATGTTCTACACGCCTTCTTTTTTTTTTTTTTAAATTTTTTTTTTGAATGTTTATTTATTTTTGGGACAGAGAGAGACAGAGCATGAACGGGGGAGGGGCAGAGAGAGAGGGAGACACAGAATCGGAAACAGGCTCCAGGCTCTGAGCCATCAGCCCAGAGCCCGACGCGGGGCTCGAACTCACGGACCGCGAGATCGTGACCTGGCCGAAGTCGGACGCGTAACCGACTGCGCCACCCAGGCGCCCCTCTACACGCCTTCTTTACATTCTTTTCTCTCTCTCTGGAATAATCAAGCCATATAGTTTCTCTGTCTGAGTAACTTTATCTTCGTTTCATTTTCCCCACCTCCTACTTTATTTTCCTTTCTCTCTCTCTGGATTAAGCCTTTTAGTCTCTCTAACCAATGTTTATTTTTCCTCCCCACCCCCCAGCCCTCCACTCCTGTCATTTCTTTGTATGTGCTCTTCCATCAGCACCGCCTCCACCCTCTTCTTTACTTGTAGTCAGTGTCTTTGGGTGTTTTGTTTTTAGTCTTTAGTTTTCTGTTTTTGTTTATTTGTTTGTGTTATTTGTTTGGGTGTTTGTGTGTTTTTGTCTCCTGTTTGTCTGTTTTCCTTTCCAGGGCTATGCCAAGGAACAAGTCAAAGCACACCTGGTGGAGGGTCCAAAATGTTATTACAAGTAGGATAATAAAATAACCAAAGTCACAACAGAGAGCAAGCAACAATCTCTGAAAAAACACCTCCTGAAAGGCCAGGCCCTGTACAGTGTACGACCCTCCATTAGTAAAGCCATGCTCGCAGGTGCAGAACACACAACAAGCTTGCAGAACACACAGCAAGCTTTTAAAACACACAAGGTACAGAGAACTAACCAAAATGATGAAACGGAAGAATTCTCCTCAGAAGAAATTCCAGTAAGTAGTGACAGCTAACGAATTGATCAAAACTGATTTAAGCAATATAACTGAAAAAGAATTTAGAATAATAGTCATAAAATTAATTGCTGGGCTTGAAAAAAGCATACAGGACGGCAGAGAATCTATTGCTACAGAGATCAAGGGACTAAAAAATAGTCATGATGAATTTAAAATGCTATAAATGAGGTGAATAATAAAAAGGAGGCAGCCACAGCGCAGATTGAAGAGGCAGAGGGGAGAATAGGTGAATTAAAAGATAAAATTATGGAAAAAAGAGGAAGCTGAGAAAAAGAGAGATAAAAAATCCAGGAGTAGGAGGGGAGAATTAGAGAACTAAGTGATGCAATCAAATAGAACAATATCCGTATCATAGGAATTCCAGAAGAAGAAGAGAGAGAAAGGGGCTGAAGGTGTACTTGAACAAATCATATCTGAGAACTTCCCTGATCTGGGGAAGGAAAAAGACATTGAAATCCAATAGGCACTTGGAAGAGACTCCCTTCAGATGTAACTTGAATCTATCTTCTGTATGACATATCATAGTGAAACTGGCAAAATATAAGGATAAAGAGAGAATTCTGAAAGCAGCTGGGGAGAAACGGGCCCTAACATACAAAGGTAGACACATAAGGGTAGTGGCAGACCTATCTACTGAAACTTGGCAGGTCAGAAAGGAATGGAAGGAAATTGTCAATGTGATGAACAGAAAAAATATGCCAAGAATCCTTTATCCAGCAAGTCTGTCATTCAGAATAGAAGGAGAGATGAAGGTTTTCCCAAACAAACAAAAACTGAAGGAATTCATCACCACTAAACCATCCCTACAAGAGATCCTAAGGGGGACTATGTGAGTGAAATGTTGCAAGGACCACAAAGCACCAGAGACACCACTACAAGCATGAAACCTACAGACATCACGATGACTCTAAACCCATATCTTTCTATAATAACACTGAATATAAATGGACTAAATGCTCCAATCAAAATACATAGGGTATCAGCATGAATAAAAAACAAGACCCATCTACTTGTTGACTATAAGAGACTCATCTATTGACTCATCTGAGGACACCTTCAGATTGAAAGTGAGGGGATGGAGAACTATCTATCATGCTACTGGAAGTCAAAAGAAAGCTGGAGTAGCCATACTTATATCAAACAAACTAGACTTTAAATTAAAGGCTGTAACAGAGATGAAGAAGGGCATTATATAATAATTACAGGGTCTATCCATCAGGAAAAGCTAACAAATACAAATGTCTATGCACCGAATTTGGAAGCACCCAAATATATAAAACAATTAATCACAGACATAAGCAACCTTATTGATAAGAATGTGGTAATTCCAGGGGACTTTAATACTCCACTTACAGCAATGGATAGATCATCTAGACACAGGATCAATAAAGAAACAAAGACCCTGAATGATACATTGGATCAGATGGACGTGAGAGATATATCCATAACTCTGCATCCTGAAACAACAGAATATACTTTCTTCTCGAGTGCACATGGAACATTCTCCAAGATAGATCACATACTGAGTCACAAAACAGCCGTTTATAAGTATACAAGAATGGAGATCATACCATGCACACTTTCAGATCACAATGCTATGAAACTTGAAATCAACCACAGGAAAAAGTCTGGAAAACCTCCAAAAGCATGCAGGTTAAAGAACACCCTACTAAAGAATGAGTGGGTCAACCAGACAATTAGAGAAGAAATTAAAAAATGTATGGAAACAAATGAAAATGAAAAGACAACAACCCAAATGCTTTGGGATGCAGCGAAGGCAGTCCTAAGAGGAAAACACATTGCAGTCCAGGCCTATCTCAAGAAACAAGAAAAATCCCAAATACAAAATCTAACAGCACACCTAAAGGAACTAGAAGCAGAACAGCAAAGACTCTCCAAGCCCAGCAGAAAAAGATAAATAATAAAGATCAGAGCAGAAATAAACAATATAGAATCTAAAAAAACAGTACAGCAGATCAATGGAACCAAGGGTTGGTTTTTTAAAAAAATGAACAAAATTGATAGACACCTAGCCAGGCTTCTCAAAAAGAAAAGGGAGATGACCCAAATAGATAAAATCACGAATGAGAATGGAATTATTACAACCAATCCCTCAGAAATACAAGCAATTATCAGGGAATACTATGAAAACTTATATGCCAACAAACTGGACAACCTGGAAGAAATGGACAAATTCCTAAGCACCCACACCTTTCCAAAACTCAAACAGAAAGAAATAGAAAGCTTGCACAGACCCATAACCAGCAAATAAATTAAATCAGTTATCAAAAATCTCCCAACAAATAAGAGTCCAGAACCACATGGCTTCCCAGGGAATTCCACCAGACATTTAAAGCGGAGATAATACCTATCTTTCTCAAGCTGTTCCAAAAAATAGAAAGGGAAGAAAAACTTCCAGACTCATTCTATGAAGCCAGTATTACTTTGATTCCTAAACCAGATAGAGACCCAGACTTTAGCCTCTACTACAAAGCTGTAATCATCAAGACAATATGGTATTGGCACAAAAACAGACCCATAGACCAATGGAATAGAATAGAAACCCCAGAACTAGACCCACAAAAGTATGGCCAACTAATTTTTGACAAAGCAGGAAAGAATATCCAATGAAAAAAAGACAGTCTCTTTAACAAATGGTGCTGGGAGAACTGGACAGCAACATGCAGAAGATTGAAACTAGACAACTTTCTTACACCATTCACAAAAATTAACTCAAAATGGATAAAGGACTTGAATGTGAGACAGGAAACCATCAAAACACTAGAGGAGAAAGCAGAAAAAAACGTCTCTGACCTCAGCCGCAGCAATTTCTTACTTGACACATCTCCAAAGGCAAAGGAATTAAAAGCAAAAATGAACTATTGGGACCTCATGAAGATAAAAAGCTTCTTCACTGCAAAGGAAACAATCAACAAAACTAAAAGGCAACCAATGGAATGGGAAAAGATATTTGCAAATGACATATTGGACAAAGGACTAGTATCCAAAATCTATAAAGAACTCACCAAACTCCACACCTGAAAAACAAATAATCCAGTGAAGAAATGGGAAGAAGACATGAATAGACACTTCTCTAAAGAAGACATCCAGGTGGCCAAGAGGCACATAAAAAGATGCTCAACGTCGCTCCTCATCAGGGAAATACAAATCAACACCACACTCAGATACCACCTCACGCCAGTGAGAGTCACAAAAATGAACAAATCAGGAGACTATAGATGCTGGAGAAGATGTGGAGAAATGGGAACCCTCTTGTACTGTTGGTGGGAATGTAAACTGGTGCAGCTGCTCTGGAAAACAGTGTGGAGGTTCCTCAAAAAATTAAAAATAGATCTATCCTATGATTCAGCAATAGCACTGCTAGGAATTTACCAAAGGGATATAGGAGTGCTGATGCATAGGGGCACTTGTACCTCAATGTTTATAGCAGCACTCTCAACAATAGCCAAATTATGGAAAGAGCCTAAATGTCCATCAACTGATGAATGGGTAAATAAATTGTGGTTTATATACACAATGGAGTACTACATGGCAATGAGAAAGAATGAAATATGGCCCTTTGTAGCAACGTGGATGGAACTGGAGAGTGTTATGTTAAGTGAAATAAGTCATACAGAGAAAGACAGATACCATATGTTTTCACTCTTTAGTGGATTTTGAGAAATATAACAGAAGATTCCATGGGGGAGGGAAAGGGAAAAAAAAAAGAGAGGGTGGGAGCCAAAGCATAAGAGACTCTTAAAAACTGAGAACAATCTGAGGGTTGATGGGGATGTGGGAGAGAGGGAAGGGTGGGTGATGGGTATTGAGGAGGGCACCTGTTGGAATAAGCACTGGGTGTTATATGGAAACCAATTTGACAATAAATTTCATATTAAAATAAAAAAAAGAATGAGTGGGCTAAAGAAGAAATTAAAAAGGAAACTAAAAGTACATGGAAGCCAATGTAAATAATAACAGCACAGCCCAAAACCTCTGGGAAACAGCAAAGGTGGTCATAAGAGGGAAGTATATAGCAATCCTGGCCTTCCTAAACAAGGAAGAAAGGTCTCAGATACACAACCTACTTTACACCTTAAAGAGCTGGGAAAAGTACAGTAAATAAAACCCAAAACCAGCAGAAGACAGGAAATAATAGAGATTAGAGTAGAAATCAATGCTATCGAAATGAAAACAAAAACAAAGCAACAACAAAAAACAGTAGAACAGATTAATGAAACCGGGAGCTGGTTCTTCAAAAGAATTAACAAAATTGATAAACCCCTAGCCAGTTAGGCTCAAGATAAAAAGGACCCAAATAAATAAAATCACGAATTAAAGAGGAGAGATCACAACCAACAGTGCAGAAATACAAACAGTATAAGATAATATTATGAGCAATTATATGCCAATAAATTGGGCAATCTGGGAGATATGAACAAATTCCTAGAAACATAGAAAACTACAAAAACTGAAATAAGAAGAAACAGAAAATTTGAACAGGCACAAAACCTGTAAAGAAATAGAATTAGTAATTTAAAAATCTCCCAAAAAACAAGAGTCCAGGGCCAGATGGCTTTCCAGGGGCATCCTACGAAACATTTAATGAAGAATTAACGCCTATTCTTTTGAAGCTGTCCCAAAAAATAGAAATGGAAAGAAAATTTCCAAACTCATTCCATGAAGCCAACCGGATCCAACAATACATTAAAAGAATTATTCACCATGATCAAATGAGATTTATACCTAAGATACAGGACTTGATACCTGCAAAACAATCAATGTGATACATCACACCAATAAAAAAAAAAAAAAAGGACAAGAACCTCATGACCCTCTCAATAGATGCAGAGAAAGCATTTGATGACATAGCTTGACAACAAGCAACCTTTCTTGATAAAAACCCTGAAGAAAGTAGGGATAGAAGGATCATACCTCAAGATCATAAAGGCTGTATATGAAAGACCCATCGCTAATATACATCCTGAATGGGGAAAACTGAGAGCTTTCCCCCTAAGGTCAGGAACATGACAGGATGTTCACTCTCACCACTGTTTTTCAACACAGTATTGGAAGTCTTAGCCTCGGCAATCAGACAACACAAAGGAATAAAAGCATCCAGGTTGGCAAAGAAGAAGTCAAACTTTCACTCTTTGCAGATGACATGATATTCTATATGGAAAACCCAAAAGATTCCACCAAAGAACTGCTAGAAATGATCCATGAATTCAGTAAAGTCACAGGATATAAAATAAATACACAGAAATTGGTTGCAATTCTATACACAAATAATGAAGCAACAGAAAGAGAAATCAAGGAATCGATCCCATTTACAATTGCACCAAAAACCATAAAATACCTAGGAATAAACCTAGCCAAAGAGGTGAAAAATCTATACACTGAAAATTATAGAAAGCTTATGAAAGAAATTGAAGAGGACACAAAAAATTGGAAAAACATTCCATGCTCCTGGATTGGAAAACAAAAATTGTTAAAATGTTGATACTACCCAAAGCAATCTACATATTCAAAGCAATCCCTATCAAAATAACATCAGAATTCTTCACAGATCTAGAAAAAACAATCATAAAATTTGTATGGAACCTGAAAATACCCCAATAGCCAAAGCAATCCTGAAAAAGAAGACAAAGCTGGAGGTATCACAGTCCTGGACTTCAAGATGTATTACAAAGCTGTAATCAAGATTGTATGGTACTGGCCCCAAAACAGACACTTCGATCAATGAAACAGAGTAGAGAACCCAGAAGTGGACCCACAAATTTATGGCCATCTAATATTTGACAAAGCAGGAAAGAATATCCAATGGAATAAAAACAAGACTCTTCAGCAAATGGTTAAGGGAAAACTGGACAGAGAAATGCAGAAAATGACCTTTCTTATACCATACACAAAAATAAACTCAAAATGGATGAAAGAAGTAAACGTAAGACAGGAAGCCATAAAAATTCTAGAGGAGAAAGCAGGCAAAACCTCTTTGACCTCCGCTGCAGCAACTTCTTACTCAACACGTCTCCAGAGGCAAGGGAAACAAGAGCAAAAATGAACCATTGGGATCTCATCAAGATAAGAAGCTGCGCAGTGAAGGAAACAATCAGCAAACCTAAAAGCAACTGATAGAATGAGAGAAGATATTTGCAAATGACATATCAGATAAAGGATTGTTAGTATCCAAATCTATAAAGAACTTATAAAACTCAACACCCAAAAAACAAATAATCCAGTGAAGAAATGGGCAAAAGACATGAATAGACACTTCTCCAAAGAAGACATCCAGATGGCTAACAGACATATGAAAAAATGATCTACATCACTCATCATCAGGGAAATACAAATTAAAACCACAATGAGATACCCCCTCACACCAGTCATAATGGCTGAAACTAACAACTCAGGCAACAACAGATGTTGGCAAGGTTGTGGGAAAAGAGTATCTCTTTTGCACTGTTGGTGGGAATGCAAACTGGTACTGCCACTCTGGAAAACAGTATGGAGGTTCCTCAAAAAGTTAAAAATAGAAGTACCCTATGACCCAGAAATTCCACTACTAGGTATATACAGAAGTGATGCAAGTGTGCTGTTTCAAATGGGCACATGCACCCCAATGTTTTTAGCAGTGCTATGAATACCAAAGTATGGAAACAGCCCAAATACCCATCAACAGATGAATGGATAAAGATGTGGTATATATACACAATATATATGTGGAGTATTACAATCAAAAAGAATGAAATCTTGCCATTTGCAACTATGTGGATGGAACCAAAGAGTATTATGCTAAGCGAAATTGGTCAGTCAGAGAAAGACAAATATCATGTAACTTCACTCATATGAGGAATTTAAGATAGAAAACAGATGAATGTAAGGGAAGGAAAACAAAAAGAATATAAAAACAAGAAGGGGGGCAAAACAGAAGAGACTTAAATGCAGAGAACAAACCGAGGGTTGCTGGAGGGCCTGTGGGTGGGGTGATGGGCAAATTGGGTAAGGAGCATTAAGGAAGACACTTGTTGGGATGAGCACTGAGCATTATAAATAGGGAATGAATCACTGGAATCTACTCCTGAAAACATTATTGCACTGTATGCTAACTAACTTGAATGTAAATTAAAAACAAACAAACAAATACATAAATAAATAAATAAATATATTTTTTTAAAAAGTGTATTAGCTTCTGGGAAGTCTCACCAACCTCTAGCAAGGCCAAGGGGGTGTGCAAGGGTTTTGTATCCCTGCTTATATTCCCTGAAAGCACTCCTACTCTCTAGATGTGTGGGATACTAATGCTTGTCCCTCAGGCTGAAGCTCCAGGCTAAGTAAGCCTTTTTCATAGGAAGATTGGGGTTTTTCTGTCTGTGCAGTGCCCAAGGCTAATGGCCTGCCAAGAACTGTCTTTCCAATTGTTATAATCTTGGCCACCAGGGCCAGGCAATTAAAGTGTGTCCCCTGTGTGGATTGCACATGCCCATTGGTTTGGGCAAGGCAGCTAGAGAGTACAGGGGGTAGGCCACATTCACCAGCTTCAGAAATGCAGTGGGCAAATGTCTTCACTGCATGCCCCTACATACTTTAGGAATGTAGTGCAAGAGTGCCTTGTCTGTGCACACACACCATCTTTAAGCTGAAAGGTGGAATGTGGTAACTACTTGCTCTTGCTCACTCCAGCCAGGAAGTGGGGAATCACTACAACTGCCTGCGCTCTCTGGCCTAAGCAAGTGCTATAACCATTTTCCTCCTCCCTCCCACACAAGTTGGTGAGAGGGTGCTGTATCTGAGCTCACCTGCCTGTGCTTGCAGGCTATGTGGAGAATGCAACAACTGTATCCACCAGCGTCTCCATTTCCAGGAGGCACCTCAATTATCCCATCCCTCCAGCCAATACTTCCAGATCAGCAAATGGATGTCCTCACATAGAGTCTAGGTGCTTTTCAAACTGCTGTGTTTTGTTTTGTTTTGGTTTGGCTTTTTTTACTGAGTCTTGGGGCAAGTAAGGCCACATGTGAGTTCTCCAAGAAGAGAATCTCAGTTTCTTTTTGCATTTTGGGACTTGTAGATTTCCTGGGGCCTTGTATTTCCCATGTAGATCCCACAGGCTGGAGCACCCAATATTGGATTCTAACCCTTTACTCTTCTGATAAATCCACATTAATCTAGTGATATCCCTTCCTGTTGCCATGCCAGGGGATGGGGTTTTTGTGAGACTGTGTCTTTGCCTCTCCTACCCATCTTTGTGTGGTCTTTTTATCTTTGTTGTATCCTTTTGTTGCTATTCTTTGTTTTGAAGAGCAGTTCATCTACTTTTCATATCTATTTCAGAAGAAAATGATCCATATATAGCTGTAGATTTGGTGTGTTCATGGGAGAAGAAGGTAAGTTCGGGAACTTCTCATCATCACCTAAAACTTCTTCCAAAAATTTCAGTATGAACAGTGCTGGGGGTGAAGTTCAACTTTGAAGAGAGCCAAGTTGTAATGTGTGGGGGCAGAGGATTGTGAGTTGCAGATGGGAGTGGGGATTGCATGTGAGATAATTCTGATGTGAGTTGGAAATAAAAAACCACAAAACGTAAAATCCATAATTGTTTAATTAAATTTTAAGATGGAGATGAGGAGAAGGCAGAAAGTAGGGAATCTTGAATGTTAACAGGATTGTAATTCTATTGGCTCTTTACATGCAATTAAAACCTGCCAAAATCTCACCCACTCAGATCTCCCTCCTTTGGCGATTTGATTCTCTGCCAAACTTTGAGTAATAAATAGAATCTGCAAGCCCTCTGAACACAGAACTGCTGCTTTTCAGAGGAGAAATCAAAACAAGATTACACGGTAAGAATAAGACTAACATTCTGGTAGATTTTTTTCTCAGGTTTGGCAAAATAAGATCTTGGGAACCATGGAGAACTATTTTTTATTTCTATAAAGTAAAGGATTAGGCTGAATTGTTGTTATTTATTGCCAATACTAGTAAAAGTTGATAATAATGATAGTTGCTACTAACTTATAATTCCACTTTGATTTCCTTTGGGTGATTTGGAAAATCATTAATAAATTGCTAAAATTGATTATTAATAGTCTTTATAGTAAGTTTTTCTCCCCCACCACAAAACTTCATAAAACAAGTTGATAACTGTACTTCCAAGACAAACCTACTCCCAATTGTTTACCAGTGGTTTCAAAAAAGGAGGACAAATAGAAGAACCGAGAGGGGTCATCCCTTCAAACTCATCTACTCAAAAATAAACAATTTTTTGAAAAAATAAGTAATTTACATCCTAAATGACTAAACTAAAAAGCTTATTAGTTTTGCTACTATTCTTCATTTAGACAATTTCATTTAAAGATTTTTTTTTCTCTTTATTTGTTACTGTCTGCCTTGTGGCAATTTTTTTCTCCTTGCACTTTTCTCTGCCTTATCTTTCCACACATGAATACATACCTCCAGACTATTTTAATAAAGAAAATGGCACAAATCCAAAAGTACTGTTGCTTCACAAAGTTGATTCTAGAAGGTCTTTGGAAATTTGAGAGTTTAGGACTAAGTTTGGTTGGATCTTCCTGACTCTCACTCCCTCCTCAGCCCTGTGCTTCTTCAGCTTAGAATCATCCCTGTATACTGTGGTCCTATGCTGTTCCCAATATCCCTACCTATTGCTTCTCACATTTGTCTTTAGAATACTTGATGCCCCTCTTTAAATTTTGCCCCAAAAGGGCATGGCTCTGTGTTCAGAAAACTTCAGAGTCCTCTATTTCCCAAAGTTTAGAGTGCTTGAGAAGAATCACATAATTGAGTAATATGCTTAAATAGTTAACTCTCTGAACAAGCATAACTCTGCAGCTCAAATTTCACATTTTCTCCATTCTTCTCTGAAAGGATCCTAGATTTCCCATGAAACCTTGGCTGGTAGCTACATAAAGCATTTTCTCAGCAATGACCTATTTTTCGATTTCCTATCACTGTTTAGCTTACAATATATACAGCCAGAATGTACCTCTTTCTTTTTCCCATTTATAGAGAGGGAAGAATTCTTAGGAGAATTTTTACTTAGGGTTTGAAACAGGGC
Source organism: Lynx canadensis (assembly GCF_007474595.2). Classification (NCBI taxonomy): domain Eukaryota; kingdom Metazoa; phylum Chordata; class Mammalia; order Carnivora; family Felidae; genus Lynx; species Lynx canadensis. Next base: position 31,752,611 of record NC_044315.2, read on the forward strand.
TAAAAGTAAGGCAAGAGACTGAGAAATGGAAACTGCCACTCCTGGTTAGGGTCTGCAGAGGGTTAAAGAAACAGAACTTACAACTAACTTCTGGGAATGTGTGTGAGATTCAGTTGTAAAAGTTTCACTCATGGGGGAATTAAATCATTACAAGCAAATACTGTTGGGTGTGTGTATGTGAAGCACAGAAGGGAGAAAAAATAAACACCAAGGAATATTTATGTGAGTATTTGACAGAACAAGGCCTTTTTTGGAGATACTCATGCAGAATTAAATCTTTACAGGGAAGGGGCGCCTGGGTGGCTCAGTTGGTTAAGTGTCCGACTTCAGCTCAGGTCACGATCTATGGTCAGTGAGTTTGAGCCCCAGGTGGGGCTCTGGGCTGATGGCTCAGAGCCTGGAGACTGCTTCCAATTCTGTGTCTCCCTCCCTCTCTGCCCCTCCCCCATTCATGCTCTGTCTCAAAAATAAATAAACGTTAAAAAAAATTAAAAAAAATCTTTACAGGGAAGTACTGCAGAAGGGACAGCATTGGGAGGAAGAAAATTCAGGGAATTTTTATGCCAGTAAATCTGATAGCATGAGGTCATTTTTGGAGATGTGAGTGTGACTGTGCCAAAATCTATGTATCTTTCATTCAACAAGTTGAAATTTTGGCAGACATGGTAAGAATCAAGAGCGTCTGTCAGAATCTTTCTTATTTATATCACAGCTTATAGCAGGGACATTTAGAAACAAGACCAAAAATAATCTCCTTGAAGAGCAGAAAGAAATCTTAATTCCTTCAAAAAAAAAAATGATGCTTGGTTCAAGGACTTCAGGAAATCATGGTAAAAACCTCTAATCTTTTTTTCAGTTTCCCTCTGGGTTCTCTGGTGTTGACATCTGCATACAAAAGAAAGCTTTAAGAGGAAACAGCCTCACAGGGCAGGCAAAGTTCATTATTGTAGGATAGTTATGGGCAAATAAGGAGTTTGGAGCACTTCCTCCCTGTAACAAACTCCTGGCAGATACTCGCATGCTAGCCTTGCTTCTATTGGTAGATCATGCTATATCTGTGAACACTTTTGTTTTTGTTTTTGCTTTAAGAGTGCAATATAGCGTAATAGTAAATATACACATATTTTTTGAGCCAGACAGGCCTTAAATCCATCATCTATCATTGACTACCTGCGTGATTTTGGATCTTAACTTTCGTGACCCTGAATTTTTTTCCTCTGGTGCAAGATATAAAAATAAACAAACCAATAATAATAACAACAAAAAATCCTACCTTAGAGAGGTGTTCTGATACCTATAAAGATAAAGCAAGCCAGAAGTAGTCATTAAAGGTACCTTTATTAATCACTGAACATGTACTAAATGAGTTATTTTCCCCCCATTATCCCATTTAATCCTCAGCACTTCTGTAAGATAATAACATTCTCCATGTATAAAGTTAAACAAGTAAGATTTGGGAAGATTGTACTAACCCAAGATAACGCAGTCAGCAAATTTCAAACCAGAGGTTAAAATCCAGAGTTAAGTCCCATGAAGGAAAAGGACCAAGAAGGAAGATGGATTCCAAACAACTTCATTTAGTATGGCCTTAATCTTTTTGTAAAGCGATTTTCAATTCAGTTTCCATGATTTCCAAATACAGAAACATTAGTGAGATGACATTAAAACTTTCCACCTATTTTTTTAGGTCTACATTCATTGCCATCTGAAGAAGTTTCCCTGCCAGCCACCATTTTCTTATGTAAATTTCTTTTGCCATTCCCGTTGGTATTGCCAGAACCCACAAACTTGGCTGATTGCTTTCACTTTTAATTAGCACAACAGTCTACATCTAATTCCTCTTCACTCTGAACACCTCAAAAATTAGATGATTGCCACAATTTTCCCTCACAATACTAGTGCATCTGAGACATTTAGCAATCATGTTTTGCTCATTACTTCTCTTGAATTTCCTAGCAAAGATTCAATGCTTTCTTAAAGAGTTTGACAGAGGTTCATTGTTTTGCATCTCTGCTGTGTTCAATATCAACCACTCTAACTTCTTAACCTATTGCTCTATCAGTGGCAGTAAGAAATGCTATCAAGCAGTTTATATATTTTTTTTTCTTAAAGAGAGTAAGTGATTTTTAAAAGTTTCAAATGTAATGTAATTTGAAAGAAAGAAAGAAAGAAAGAAAGAAAGGCAGGAAGAAAGGAAGAAGGAAGGAAGGAAAGAAGGAAGGAAGGAAGGAAAAAGGAAGGAAGGGAAAGAAAGGAAAGAAAGCTACCATACTGTTAATTTTTAAATTTCTCTTAACAATCAAATTTAATATCATCTAATATATGATACAGTTTATTACTAGGTGGCTATTTGGTTGTGAAAAATATCTCTTGGTTTATCCACGGGTGATGATGTTCATGTATGTTCTGACGTTCTGGTATGGCATAAGCAGAAATAAATAAAAGAACCAGCCACATGGAGCATATTCAGCATGCCCGCTGAATATCAGCATTAGAAGGAACTCTCATTCTGATTTTGGACTATACCAGCTAATCTGAGATAATGTGTCAGTGAGGGTGGTGTGGAATATCTAAAGTTTTACATAAGTATTAATAATTTGGCCAGTATTTCTGTAACTATTTGATAGACATATCCCAAACATAGGAGAAAATTCCTATAAAAGTTATGCAAGCAGTAATTTCAGTCTTTGTACAAGGAAAAACTTTCACATATTATGAGAAAATATTTACAATTAACTTACAAATATAGGTATTCTGAAATGATAATTTGAACAGAAAACAGTTTTTAGTGCTTTTCTCTTTTGAGCATCATTATGGACTCATGATTTTTGTTGACATTGTTGTAAATTTTCAAACTTAACTTGTTTTGATTAGCTATAATTTTTTTATTGTTTTGACTCAAATTGCCACTATTTGGCACTTAGAAGCCTTTTTATGCTGGTTCATTTGCTCTTTTATTAATCACCTTAGAACTCTACAAAATGCATCACTGCTTTCAGGCAACAATTTATTCAGGCTCATCTTGCATGTCTTCTACCTGTAACAGAAACCAGCTATTCTCCAAAGAACTTTGATTTCTTTAGTGGAGAACATTATTAGATTACAAAATATGGGCCCTGGGATATATAGTAGATTATTTCATTTTACCACTGACATTAAATTAGTTCAGTTACAGAGATAGGGGAGAAAATCTGTATATATAAAATCACGAGTTCATTTTGGCAATTTCAATGGAGTTCCAACATCACTTTATTATATACCTACTTGAGTTTTTACCTATTTTACTATGTGATGAGCATGGGATGTTGAATATAAGGGATAAATCACGAAATTCTACACTTGAAAAAAATAATAAAATTCAAATATTTTAATTAAAAATATATTTTTTATTTATACTTTGGCCCAATTGTTTCAGTTTTTTTAACTTTGAAAATGTTAACACCTTATTGACAGTTGTTGTTTTTGCCCCTTTGTTAGCTACATTAGTTACTGGAGGATATGAAAACCTGTTTAAAAGTTCACTTTATAAATAGAATGTTAACTTTGTTCAAAGTGTTTACAAGTCATTTCATTTTGTCACTATTTGTCCAAGCACAATGACCAATATGTATATGTATATGTAATTTTCATAATCAATTTTACACACAAATTTAGGCAAATTTATACATGTAAAAGTTTTTGGTAAACAAATCCAATTGATGTTTTGCAAAAATAATAATATAATAGTATATTGGCAATCTATAGAATTAATTGTAAAAAATAGTAATAACAGTACTGCTACTGGCCATCTGAATTTATTTTTTAAAAAGCATCTCAGTTACTTATATGTTTTCAAAATCTTGTCCTGATACAAAATATTTTCAGTTTATCTTTTCTATTTCTGACATACCATGCTTTTTCTCTCATATACAATATGTTATTGTTTATAACATATTGATTTATATATCCATATTATTATGCCATAATTTTTTAAATATAACATTATTTAAATATTAAACTGTTTAGCTGATATGGAAAACAGTATGAAGGTTCCTCATAAAATTAAAAATAGAACTACTAGGGGCGCCTGGGTGGCGCAGCCGGTTACCCGTCCGACTTCGGCCAGGTCACGATCTCACGGTCCGTGAGTTCGAGCCCCGCGTCGGGCTCTGGGCTGATGGCTCAGAGCCTGGAGCCTGTTTCCGATTCTGTGTCTCCCTCTCTCTCTGCCCCTCCCCCGTTCATGCTCTGTCTCTCTCTGTCCCAAAAATAAATAAAAAACGTTGAAAAAAAAAATTTAAAAAAATTAAAAAAAAAAAAATAGAACTACTATATTATCCTGCAATTCCACTTTTGCGTATATATCCAAAAGAATTGAAAGCAAAATATTGAAGAGATATTTGTACACCCATGTTCAATGCCATATTATTCAAAATAGCCAACAGGTAAAATCAACCCAAATGTCCATTCACCAATAAATGGATAAAGAAAATGTGGTATATACATACAATAGAATATTATTCAATGTTAAAAGAAAGAATCTTGTCAGATGCTACAACATGGATGAACGTTAAGGACATCATTCTAAGTGAAATAAGCCAGACACAAATACTGTATACTATATCAGTCCACTTATGTGAGGAATCTACAGTAGCCAAACATACAGAAACAGAGAGTAGGACAGTTTTGACAGGGGCCTGGGGAAGAAGGAAATGAGGAATTGTTGTGCAATGAATATAGTTTCAGTTTTGCAAGATGAAAAACTTCTAGATACCTGCTGCAGAACAGACCTAGTAACACTACTGAAATGCACACTGAAAAATGGTTAGATGATAAGTTTTATGTTATATATATTTTTACTACATTAAAAACTAAAGGAAAAAAAGAACTTTGAGCATGGCAGGGGGAGGGCAGGGGAAATGCTTAAATAATCCAGCTGTATTTAAAGATATGATTAAGACAATGTCCAGAATACATTAGTTGTTTGCCATTTCATTTTAGGATTTAGAAAAAGCCGATGTAGATTACATTTAGGCAAAAAACAAACAAACAAAAAAAAACAAGCCAAAGAGAATTTGTATCACTTGATATGCTTTAGCTGCAAAAATATAATAATGAATTAGATATGGCTTAAAATATAAGGACACTTGGTGCTTACTTAACAAGAAGTTCTGAAGTGGGCAATACCAGAGATGGTGCAAAGAATCAAGGACGTCACCAAGACCCAGGCTCTTCTCATCCTTCTACTCTGCCATCCTCAGACTGTCCATGGTCTCTTCCTTTATGAGATATTGTTGGCCCAGCTCTGAGAATTACATCTTCACAGAGGCAAAGTCAAAAAGTCAAAAAGTTCTTACTCTTAAGGAGAAAAATTGTCCCACAAGTCCCAGATACGCCACCCCTTTGTCTCATTGGCAAGATCTGGGTTACATGCCTAGTCCTAGACGCTGTTGGCAGATAGACAGGATTGCCATGAATGGTTTATGTTTCTGCATATCTAAATTTTGTCTTTGGTGAAAGAAAAGAGATTTGTCAGCTAAGGAACAACATTCATCCTAGGTAACAAATAACTTCCCAGGTTGTTGACATCCTCTGATTTCTGCCGAACTCAAACCATTTTTCTTTTTAAGAACTTCTGCAAAGGGCAGTCAAACTCTTTTCAAAGTTACCCTGAGGATTCTGCCTTACTCCGAAAAACACCTGAAAAATCTCTTTTAATCTGATTAATTTTCAATTTTTTCAGGTCAGAAAACTAAGTCTTTTTTTTTCAATATATGAAGTTTATTGTCAAATTGGTTTCCATACAACACCCAGTGCTCATCCCAAAAGGTGCCCTCCCCAATACCCATCACCCACCCTTCTCTCCCTCCCACCCCCCATCAACCCTCAGTTTGTTCTCAGTTTTTAAGAGTCTCTTATGCTTTGGCTCTCTTCCACTCTAACCTCCTTTTTTTTTTTCCTTCCCCTCCCCCATGGGTTTCTGTTAAGTTTCTCAGGATCCACCTAAGAGTGAAAACATGTGGTATCTGTCTTTCTCTGTATGAAAACTAAGTCTTTAATCAGGCATATCAGAACCACTTATTTTGTACAAAGGGAAGAAGAGAATGTGTTCATTTCCTGTCTGACCATTTTCCAGTCAGCTCAATGCATTCTTAAACACAGACACTGACACTGCTTTAATTCTTTTTAACCACAATATAGAGGGCTTATTTAATTCTGTCAGTGTGTCTTTGACCACCACATTTAAGAATATGGAACGTGTACATTTTAGAATTCACTGATAGTCTTCTCTTTCCTTTAACTTAAAAAAAATTCATTAACATATAACATACACACACAAACACTGCACAAATCTGACTGTATAGCTTAATGGTTTGTTACAAGGTAAACCAACCTCAGTAATTATTTAAAGAAATAGGAGTATAGAACTCAGAGTCTCCTTATGCTCTCTTCTAGTCACTACTCTCTACCTCAAGAATAGTATTTTACTTTCTAACATCAAACACCACATATTCAATTTGTGGGGTTTTTGAACTATTTACAAATGAATTCATACAGTATATGTTTTGTGTCTAGCTTTTCACTCAACATTATGTTTGTGAGATCCCTCTGTGTAGTTGCACATATGTTTATTCTTATTACTGGTTAGAATTCCTCTAAATAAATGTGTTACAATTTATCTGTTATAATGTAGATGAACATTTTCCATGTTTCCAGTTTAGAGTTATATAACTAAGACTGCTATGAACATTCCCTTACTATGTCTTTTGGCATTTTTATGCCTTTCATATATACCTTCAAGTAGAATTGCTTGGTCAAAAGTATGCACATGCTCAGCTTTAGTGAATGCTACCAAATTATTTCCCAAAGTGATTGTAGCAATTTATACTCTAATCAGCCATGTATAATTCCATTTGTCCCAAATCCTTGCAAATACTTGATATTTTCTATCTTCTTCATTTTAGCCATTTTGATAGGCGGGCATTATGTCAGTCTGGGGCAGCTAGTAATTTTCCCCCAGACTTGAGTTAGCTAGCAGACACACTTTAGAAAAATATATATCTTCCCTAAGATTGTAATTTTGGGGTTGAGGCATTTGTTTTTTGTGTCCCAGTTGCAAAGCAACATTAATGGGTGGGGGGAGGAAGAACCATTATATTGTATTTGTGATTCTTGGGGGAAAAAAGTCAGGAACCACTTTTTTTAAGTGTCCTACCTTGGTAGAAAAAAAAAAAAAGGATTATTCTCTTAACCCCATGGTCACAAATTTAGTTTCGATAGACTGTGTGGTTGTTTTGTTTTGTTTTATTTTTTTATTTTTATTTTTATTTTTTTTTAATTTTTTTTTCAACGTTTATTTATTTCTGGGACAGAGAGAGACAGAGCATGAACGGGGGAGGGGCAGAGAGAGAGGGAGACACAGAATCGGAAACAGGCTCCAGGCTCCGAGCCATCAGCCCAGAGCCTGACGCGGGGCTTGAACTCACAGACCGCGAGATCGTGACCTGGCTGAAGTCGGACGCTTAACCGACTGCGCCACCCAGGCGCCCCAAACCTACACTTTTATTTATTTGCTTTTCAGTAAATTTAAATCCTTAAGGAGTACAGCATCACAGGGATTCTGTGACTTTAGCAAGAAGGTGACTTTGGAATTTGGCATGACTGTACCACTGTTTCCATGAGCGTGAGTTATTTTTACCAGATTACTAGGATTTTTTAGATTACTAAATTTGTCACCAGGAGTCACTGGGTTGTTCTTTGATTTGTACACATAGATGCATCTCTTGCTTGGTAGAATTCATTTCCATCTCGAGCATAAACACCTTCAATTTTAAGAAGAGCTGTGTGCTCCCTCTGGTTCCAGAGACCCTGCTGATAGCCAGCAAAAATGGCCTTGGACTACAGCCTTCTGTCGTTTTAGGAGTACTGTTCCCAGCAGGTCTCCTCAGGCTCCAAGATGGCAGAAGGAGGTAGTTTTTTTATAGACTTTGAACACAACATACTTTAAGAAAGTTTAAAGTGGGGCGCCTGGGTGACGCAGTCGGTTAAGCGTCCGACTTCAGCCAGGTCACGATCTCGCGGTCCGTGAGTTCGAGCCCCGCGTCAGGCTCTGGGCTGATGGCTCGGAGCCTGGAGCCTGTTTCCGATTCTGTGTCTCCCTCTCTCTCTGCCCCTCCCCCGTTCATGCTCTGTCTCTCTCTGTCCCAAAAATAAATAAAAACGTTGAAGAAAAAAAAAAATTTAAAAAAGAAAGTTTAAAGTATTGTTAAATCATTATGAGCTAACAATAATCCACCCTGATTATTTTTCTTGATTTAAACATTGTTCAAATGATGTATAATTTAACAAAGTATCTGCTTTGTGTAATTTATCGCAAGCATTTGATAAACCAGATCATCTTGAGATTCTGCATGTGACATCAAAATAGTAAAGGCTCATTGGCTGACTGGTTTCTTAGCACAAGGACAATTCTTATCTTCTGGCTGGGTGTCAGGAGTCTGAAACTTATCTTTTGCAACTTATCTTTTATATCTATTTTTGAAACTTATCTTTAGTCTTCATAATGTAGCTAGCAAGCACTTGACTAAAAAGTAGTTGATTTCCATTCTTAAAGAGAAAACTTGTTTTTAATGTTTTTCTTATTTTTTTAAAGGAGATCTGCTACATTTATCTTCCACCAATGCAAAGTTTTGTTATCTCAGCTGCTGCTTCAGGCTGCCTTCTCTTGCTTCTAAATTTTAGAGACTTGAGTTCCACTTTCCACATTTCCATAAATATCTGGCTCATCCTTTTAGAAATTCCTCTTGTTATTCCTTAGTTTTCCAAAGCTGCCTTCATATGAAGCCTATTAGTTCCCAGAATCGATTCCAGAAGTATCTAAGTGGCATCCCTGTGCACTGGAAATTGAAGTTAAGTGTACTTTCATTGGCTTTACATATATATATCTGTGGTATCTGGAATAAAAGTCTCCTCATCAATGTTTCATGTGTTTTATGTGCCAAGTCGACCTCTTTAGAGCCAAGTTAAAGATACATTACATTTTACTCAGAAGATGTGCTTCAAAATGTAAATCTTTGCCTGTCTAAAACTCATGTATGTTTCTCTTGAATAACAAATGGTAAGTCACTTGATAGAATTTAGGATACTTCCCAAAGACTTGTATCCTTGTTAGGATTTCAAATTTTGAAAATATTAAATTACTTTAGGCTTTGGAATCTGGGGACTATCCCCAGAGTCAAAACTAATATTAATGGGCAAGTTTTCATCCTTGGTTAAGCAATCTGTTTTGCTTATATTGTTGCCAATTCAGAGATGTTCTTAATACTTGTTGGTACATATTTGCAGAGAATTAGGCAAGACTCAGAAATAAATCTCCCATACATACATATACATAGATGCAATTACTATCTTTTCATGAACAGAGATGACATATTTTAAAATATATACAAATGTTATACACATTTGTCTTGGGACACTACCTTTGCAAGTTGTCTTCCTTTGTGGATCTAGGTACAAATAAAAATTTAAAAAGTAAAACAAGCCAGGTCTAAAGCAGTGAACTGAAGCAAGACAGATTGTATTTCATCTCCAGTTTTGAGAACTAATTCACAACTTAGTGACTCAAGTCAATACACATTCTGTGGCTTGGCATCTGCTTTTTCCATGTGCATGACTCTGAAAAGCATTTGTCCAGGCTGAGATTTTAGATCTATCTGCTCCCACCTTGTTTTTCTGCCACCTTATACGGAATGCTCTGCCAGAACTATTTTCTGTGACTCAGCTTTAATTACATCTTCTAAAACCTTCCTCATTATTTAATGGATTTCTTTAATTTTTTAAACTTGCTTGGGATTCTTAGATCTGAGGATTGGAGTCTTTCAATAATTCTGGAAAGTTCTTAATCTTTATTTACCTTCAAATATTTTCCCTTCCCTATTTTATCATCTTCTTCTAAAATTTCAAATAGATACACATTAGACTGTCCAATTCCGTCCTTCAAGTTTCTCACCCTCTTTTTCATATTTTCCATCTCTATGTGTCTTTAAATTGTTTTCCAATGAATATTTTCAGATATATTTTCTAATTCATGATTCTTCATCTAATTCACTATGTGTAATCTGCCATTTAATCTGCTATTTAATGAAGCTTTAATTTCAACATTGTATTTTTTATTTCTAGATATTCTATTTGGATCTTTTTCAACTCTAAATTTTCCTTATTCATTTTTTCAATATTTTTAAAACTCTACCTAAAGATATTAAAACCAGTTGTTCAATATGTCATTTCTGATTGTTCTAATACATGAATCAACTTTCAGGTTGGCTTCTGTTGTCTGTTCCTTCTGTGGCTTTCATCATGTTGCCAAGTATTTTTATTTGTTTTATAAATCTTGACTGCAAACTATTCATTTGCCCTGGAAATTTTTCTGTGTGGATGAATACTTTATGGCTTGGGCTGCAGCTGAGTTCATCAAGATAGGATTTGTGTTTGCCTTTCCCATTTGTCTTGGGATACTACCAACCTGAAACCATTTGATATTTAATTCTCTATTTCAGGCTTTTGGAAACACACAGGTAGTGTGATTTCAAACTACAAACCCGTGTGGGGGCTGACTTTTCATGAGGAATCATCCTCAGAAGAATGATTTTCCCTCTATCTAGTGACAGAGCTTCCTAGCAGTCCCCTTCTGCAGGTGAGGTTTATTTATCTCAACCACCCTTACACTTCAAGTGTAGCCGTTTTGGTGTTCAGATTTAGGCCATGCAGTTTCCTATTAGGATCCCCATTTTAGGCATATCCTGGACTTTATCTCCTGGACCCTGAACTTCATGTAGTTGTCTAACCTGTCTCTAGAATATAGTAGATGACTTTAGGAAAAAGCCAAGGTTTCTTGTCTCCCAGTATTTTGAACACTATACATTCTTTACTTTCATTCCAGTTCAACAAATGAGTTTGAAAGATTTTTTTAATATTTCTTTCAACATTTTAGTAGTTTTAGTAAGGAGGATTGGTCATAATAACTAATCCACCATCATGCTGAAAAGAGAAGTCTCTAGTTAGTTAACATTATAATGAGCAAATATTAAAAATTTAAACATATGAACAACATTTATATTAGTAAGTTACTGATTTGTCAAATCCTTTTGGGGTTTCTAAGCAATATTTCTTTTTCAGACAAGGTTTCTACTCATGAAAAAGTTTTGAAAATTCCCTCTTCCAGCCTTAAAGTATAATGGTTTCTTCTTATGATGTTGCTAAATCTCCTCACCAACAAGACCACCAATGATGTATACGAATTGGACTTTAGTCTCACTCTCCCTTTTCAGGGTTAAATAATCCAGGTGTTATGGATTTAGGCCATATTCTCACCCCCTTAATTTGTTTTCTTGTAGCAAAATATTCTTGACCAAGTATACTTTAAGCAGAAACCAACTATGGGTAAGGAGTTTCTGCTCTGGTGTGAGGGATCGGGGGGAAGATGTGAAATCCAAAAGAAACGCCTTTCTAGAGCCCCTCATGAATTCTGAAAACATTTGCTTCAGGTTTTAGCCAAGGGACCTTGGGCAACTTACTTGACCCTTCTGTGCCCCAGTTTCATCACCTGTAAAATAGGGAAAATAACAGTACACTTTTGACAAGATTGCTATGATAATTGAATTAGTTAACTATATAAAGCATGCAGTACGATACTTAGCACATAGTAAACACTATACAAGGGTAAATTTCTAAAAACACAGAACTTTTAACTCTGCATACTCCTATTGCATTTTTTATGCTCCACTAAATTTTTACAAAATTCATAATTTGTATATTATTTGTCCAGCTTTACTTAAAATTTTTTTAAGTAAACAAAAAAAGATCTCAACTTTAAACCTCAGAATTAACTAAAACCAAAGACGTATTTGTTCCATGTTGTTTCTATCCTGTACATTGCTTTCCTCTACACTTAAAAGCTTCCTGAATCCATAAAAAAGAAAATATATACTACAGACTCTATAGACTTCCTCTTTCCCTATAATTTTGCCCTAAGACACAATGTACCCAAATCAATGGCTTAACTGGATTTCAGATCTGCCTTTGCCAGGACATGACCCCAGGTTAGTTAATTGCCCCCTTGTCTAACCCCATTATGCTATTTGCTGTAAGGTAGTGGAAGGAGAAGAGGAAGGTACAGGGCTGAAGCAGAACTTGTGCAGTTTTCTGAGGCTAACATCTTTTGGGTGGGCAATGGGCTGGTGCAGCTGCTGGTATTGAAGAAGCAGGCCCAGGGAAAGGAGAAGGAAGAGGCTGAAGTGGAATCCTGTATAGGAGCACAGGAAGGAGTCAAAGGGATAGGAAGACACTGGCTTTCATGCACCCTCTTCATTTTTGAGAAGAGGAAACTAAGACCGAGAAAGCTGAAGAGCCCTGCAGAGAGGGAGCAAATCTTGAATGTAAACTTAGGAATGGAGGTCATTCTTCTGTTTCTTCAAAAATTGTTAAAGATTTGGTTCAACACGTAGCTAGATCTCCAAAGTTTGTGAGACATGGGGAGGGTCACTGGAGGGGAATAAAAACAATGCATTGAACTGAACAATTCGAAATGTTTGGCCACACTAAAACCACAGGGCCATAGACCAAACAGAAAGTCAGCTTCTTTGAATGCTTTAGAAAGAGCATTGACCCAAGAACAAGAAGACCTGGGTTTCATTAGACTGAGTCATATAAAACTGTCATCTTTGTAGGTCAAAATGTAGTAGTGCCAATTCTATCCTGTTCAACTCACAGTTCCAGCTCTACCACTCAGTAGATGTTTGGGATTTGGACAAGATCTCCACATTTCTTCAGTGGGTAATACCTTCCTTACCTATTTTTTTCGGGTTTTTGCAAGGACAGATCCAAAGTACACATTTACTGAGTGCCTGCTATCAAAAACTGCTTGGGAAACAAAGATGACTAAGGTACAACCCTTATTTCTAAGGAGCTAGCATTCCAGCAGAGGATATAGGAAAACTAATTTAGTTGGATATGATAAGCAAGTAAGAAAAGGAAGCAATAAATTCTGTTTGATTGTGTGTGGTTAGGGAAATGAAGGCATTTGAACTGGGCTCTAAGGGTTAAATAGAAGCTTCCCAGGCAAAGAGGAAGAGGCATCTCTAGCAAGAGGAACAGCTTGTACAAAGGCATGGAGGTATACAAGTGTGTGGTGAATTGAAGAATAGTAAGCAGTCCAATGGGTATAAAATGTACAGTGTGTCTGTGTGGGAGTAGGGGGGTTACTGTTGTGTGAGGCTACAAAGGTTGAAGGGGTAGGTAGTGTCAGTGAATAAAAATGACTGGGTAAGAATGCATCCAGGAATACTGTGGGAAAGCATAGAAGTGCTTTACAAATGCTAAGTAAAGAACAAAAGAAAGTTTTCCTAAAATCTCAACATCCCTCCCCTCCTGTCACAAGGAGTTCTACTTGAATCATATACTGATTTGCCAAATTTCTTTGTAGTGTTTCCTCTCCTTGGGAGAAATGTTCTCTCCTGGGTCCAGGTAAGAGGCGTGTAGAAACTTTCAGAGTGCCAGGGAGTCAGGGACAGGAAGTGATTCAGTTTGAACAAGGACAATGCTATCTCATTGTTCCCCAAATTTCAACCTCCCCTTCTGCGACATCACTTTTTCTGACCTCCCCCAAGAAAGAAGTGAAACCACTATACCCAAGGGAACAGAGGATAATGTGATCACCCTCCCACCTCACCCTCTCCCTCCTGCTCCCCTGTGAAATCTCCCAGAATGAAATCATATAGCGTTGTCAAACTTAATCATTCTCCCCATTTCCTGTCCCTCCTACCAGCCAAGTTGTGGGGCACTGTCTTCTTCCAGTAATTTTCTAGTACCCAACAAGAGTTTTGATGACCCCTCTATACCTTCATAGATCTTCTGCTCATGCAAAAGTATGTAAGCTTTACAAGGTGGTGAATGGACTTTAAAACCCCAAAATTTAATTTCACCTCATTTTACCAACAGTTCCCATGGAATAAGAGAAAGAACCAGATGGACTTAAGTTCAGATCCTAGCTTTGCTACTTACTAGCTATGTGGTCTTTTGCAACACACTTAATCTCTTTGAGTCTCTATTTCCTAAATTTTAAAATGGCACTCAAATACCAGGGTCATGGTAACAATTAGAGATAACATATGTAAAGCATCTGGCCCACAGAAGATGCCCAAGACACTGTAAGTGCCATCACCATTATCATCACCACCACCATTATTAAGAGCTTGAACTAATACAGACTCCTTGCTGATTTCATTTCTTTCCTCTTCCTACCCTCCATCTATTCCTTATATGACAGCCAAAGCAGTCTTTAAAAAATGAAAACCAAGTCACATCCCATATTACTTAAAAACCCTTCATTGCCTTCCCACTGAATTTTGAATAAAATCCAAGCTCCTCCATCTGGTCTCCAGGGCCCAGCCCTACCTGGCTTCTGTCCTCTTCTACTGCCAACACCATTACATTATACTCTCCTCATTGTCCACTGTGCTCCAACCATACTAGCCCTCTCATTTCCAAATACGACAAATTCTGTAAGACCCTTTGACCCTGGGGTTTTCTCTGCCCAGAAAGCACTCTCTGTTCCCTCCCTTCCATATATTCTTCACACCCTTGGAGTGCAACATAAATGCCACTTTCTGTGACCACACTACTTTAATACTACTGTTTATCTTCTTTACCAGCCTAGTTCTTATTTATCACTGTTTATAAATGATTTATTTGTGGGGTCATGATACCACCATTCATGAGTTCGAGCCCCACTGACAGTACAGAGCCTGCTTGGAATTCTATATCTCCTTCTATCTACCCCTCCCCCGCTTGTGCACACACTCTCTCTTTCTCTCTCTTTCTTTCTCTCGGTCTCTCAAAATAAAAATAAACTTTAAAAAATAAAATAAAATAAATGATTTATTTGCATGATTATTTGTTCAACATCTATTTCTCCAAAAGAGAGTGAACTGCAGGAGGCAGGAAAAACTTTGTTTTGTTCACTGCTATACCCCAGCACCTAATGCAGCACTAGACAAGTGTTTGAGTTATTACTGTTGTTATGATTACTCGGCAGCACTCTGTGGTATAGTATAGACATGTACAAATCCAACATCATTTGGGACTTTTCTTGGGATATTAGGAGGGCAGAATTTCTTTACAATGATTACTAGGCATGTTTCTTTTCTTTCTTTCTTTAAAAAAATTTAATATTTATTTTTGAGAGAAAGAGACAGAGTGAGAGCAGGGGAGGGGCAGAGAGAATAGGAGACACAGAATCCAAAGCAGGCTCCAGGCTCTGAGCTGTTAGCACAGAGCCTGATGTGGGGCTCAAACTCAAGAACCAAGAGATCATGACCTGAGCCTAAGTTGGACACTTAACCCACTGAGCCACCCAGATGTCCCAAGACTTTTTTTTTTCCCCCAAAGCATTTAGCTCCTTCTAGGGCATCAAATGTTGAACTTTATATTTTGTATTCCAAAATTTCCATAATTAACATGTATTTCTAATAAAAATTTCTTATAAACTCTACATGTTAATGACAAGCCTCTTCACAAGAAATCAATCTATCAAATGAATTTATTTTACAAGTAAAATTCACAATCAGGAAAGAAAAGCCAACAGCCAACTTAACATTATAAAGGGTATTGGTATTTTAAAAAAAGGAAATTGCTTATCAAAGGGCATTGCCTGACATATGAGAGGTGGTTGGTAATTCAATAAATGATTTTCCAGTTGATCAGATGTAGATAAGAAGACATAGTGAAATGAAAATTTTCATGCAGTGTCCCATGGGTTAATGGGGTTGGAATACATAGTCCTTGGCAAGTAATGGGCACTTGATATTTGTTGAATGTGTAAGTTTCTGGAAGACTTTGCCAGGCAAAGAGACAAACATAACACTGCAGTTTGGGAAATGACTACACTTCATACATTTTTGTTGTTGTTGCTCAGATGTGAATCACCAACTAATGAATTTCCATGCAAGATATTATTTCTTGATAGATTAAAATATTCTTTCAGGTTGTTTGGGTTGTTTTTTTTTTCTTTCATAATTTAAATGTGTGTCATTTCCTCTGGAATGTCATCTCCCTCCTTTTTTTCCTTAAAAAGGTCCTTCTATTTTCCTTTATTAACTAAAATGCAGCTTCCCTTGGTGACACCACTATTCTCAAAACCCACACCCTTTCTTTGTGTGCCCATCTCCCAGGGACAATAGAGAAGTGACACATTTCTTATTTTTTACTGCTCTTGCTAACCCTCACCATGGGTCCAACTACCTAACTACTTATGTTAATTCCTTTCCATTCAGGTTGATAGAGACCCTAACGTCCTTTTCTGTTTGATGGCGCCTCTATTGAGGTCACCTTTGGTGACTCCAGTGCCTGTTTTGATGAGTCTTTAATATTCTTCTACAGTTCACCTGCAAAAGCTAATCTTGACTACCATTATCATCAGAACTTTGCAATCTCCAAGATAGAGAACATTCCTCGGAATTCCCCCAAATTCCTCAGTTTACAAACAACCTCCAGTCTTTCTACTTCTCCCACTCCAATTTTTAAATTCTTTGTAAAATCACTTTTTAAATTGTGGTAAACTTTACCATTTTAACCATTCTATGTATACAGTGCAGTAGCATGAAGTACATTCATACTGCTGAGTAACCATTACCACAATCCATCTCCAAAACATTTTTCATCTTCTAAAACTGAAACTCGATATCCATGAACAGTGGTTCCCCATTTCTTAGTAAATTCTTTTTTACATTCTCTAAGGAACTGTTTCAGACTTTTCCTACTCATCCTCGGAAATTAAAACACATGCTTACTTCTCTTAATTTCTGTAACTCTCCTCACAACTTACTTTCTGAAGATTCAAGCCATTTTTACAAGACTGTCAAGTTCTTGTCCCTTAAAACTTTACATCTCTACCATTCTTTTGCTTTTCCTCCTCTACTACAGAAAGAAGAATGCCTCCTCCTTTTCAAAGCCAACCCCTCCACTACTGCTCTCTCCTTTCACTCTGTTTCTTCTGGGACTTTATTATATCAGTTTTCTCCTTTTCATTTCTCTCTTTCATTTTCATTTTCTCTTTGCATTGTAACATGCCCAAGAGTCCCATATTCCAATAAAAAACATCAATAATAATAACAAGTATTAAGTTCCCACTATGTGCCAGGTACTGTCCCAACTGCTTAAAATATACCTTCTCATATAATTCTCACAATGACCCACTGAGTTCAAATTATTGTGAAGAAAATTATTATGATAAAGAAATTGAGAGTTTAGAAATATTGAGCAACTTGCCCAAGATTGTCTAACTAGTAAGCAGTATTTTCCCTTCTCCATGCTACTCTGGCAAGATTCCATTGTCTCTTTGTTTCCCTTTCATTACTGTATTTCTTGAAAAAGTCTCAGTTCCTCCTCTACACTATGCAATCCACTGCAGTTTCTTGGAGAGTCCCACGCTTAATGGTCTCTCTAAAAGGTCTCTAATCCCCAGCTGGGTCACTGTAGTGCTCATCACCAAATGTTGCTTTTTGAGATGGTCTTCTCTCTTAGTCTTCATAATATATGACCTCTTTTTTTCTGGTTCTTTTCCTAGTCTTTTCTAACTCCTTATCTTCTCTTACTCTTTAAATGTAAGATTTCCTATAGTTCCATCTAGACATAGCCTGCTTTCTGTTCCACATTCAGCTGAGACATTCTCATTTGCTCCTACATCATCAACTCTCATGCTGTAATGAAGAACAAATCCACACAGCTAATTCTGGCCTCCCCTACCCACCCACAACCTAATTCCAGCTCAGTGCTGAAATTTCCATGTAAGTGCTCCTCAAGTATCTCAAACTCCATCTGCCCCACATTATACTCATTACCTGTGCTTGACAATGGACTCCCCACCTGAGTTTCCTACCATGAACCACGGGCACCCCCTTCAATTCCCTTTGCCTCCCTGCTACCCCAGTCCAGAGCTGATACAAACACATCCAAAAAGAGCTATGGAGGCTCTGTAGTGGACACAACCCTGAACTGAGAGTGAAACTTGGGTTTTAATCCTGACTCAGTCACTAAGAAGCTAAGTGACTTAGTGGAGCTAGAACAAGGATCTCTGGGGCCTTTTATCAATCTAATATTTAAGGACTATGACCTTCATCCCCTCCTTACTGGCCTCACTAACATTGCCCTGACCCTGCCCTCACTGCTTTTTGCCTGGGCTATTTTAATTGGCCTCCTGACTGACATTGTTTCCTGTCTTTTCTTCTTTCATTCCTCCAGACACAACCATAAAATTACAGTTTTTATAATATAATCATAAAACACAGTTTTTGTAACACTTCTCACTTATTTAAAAAACTTTTAGAAGATTCCTGTTAGCTATGGGATAAAATTCAAACTCCTTATTTCTGCATTCATAGCCTTTTGCATGTTAGTTCCAACATAACACATGAAACATCACTTTGTCTAAATTGGATTACATGTGAGGTTGGAGATAAGCACTGTAGGAAAAAAATACCTTATTCTTCATAGTAAAAGTAATAGTGTATCAAAGATTTAGGTGTTAAGTAGTAAACGATATAATTTTAGGAAATGGTATAATAAATTTATTTATAAGTTTAGAAGACGGGAGGTATTTTGAAGCAGGATGCAAAATCCAGGAATTCTAAAACAGTGATTAAATTTGACCATATAAGATTTGAAAATTTATGTACAGCAAAAAATGGAAAAAATTTCAACTCACACAGAGATAAGGCTTTCATTTCTTAATTTACAAAGGATTCATATAAATCAATAATTGACAGAAATTGAGGACAAATAGATTTTTAAATATTTATTTTTGAGAGAGAGAGAGAGAGAAAGAGAGAGAGAGTACACATGGGTGTGAGTGGGGGAGGAGCAGAGTGAGAGGCAGACAGAGGATCTAAAGTGGGCTCTGTGCTGACAGCGGACTCAGACTCACAGGGTTCAAATTCACTAACCATGAGATCATGACCTGAGTTAAAGTCTATGCTTAAATGACTGAGCCACCCAGGCACCCCAATAACAAATACATTTTGTTAAGTTGCTTAATTTCACTAAATAAAATTCAAAACCATGAAATATTTTCCTTTCTTTAGACAAGCAAATATTTTTTTAAGTTTTTATTTAAAGTCCAGTTAGTTAACAAGCAGTGTAATATTAGTTTCAGGTGTACAATATAGTGATTCAACACTTCCATATAGCACTGGAAATGATCTCAAGTGCACTCCTTAATCCCTATCACATATTTCACCCATTCCCTCTCCCACCTCCCCTCTGGTAACCATCGGTTTGTTTTCTATAGTTAAGGGTCTATTTCTTGGTTTGCCTCTCTCTCTTTTTTTCCCCTTTGCTCTTTTGTTTTGTTTCTTAAATTCCACTAGAAAGGCAAATATCTTACAGGTGATGACACCATTGCTGCTAAGACAATGATGAAAAGGCATTTACTTGGATTGTTGAAAAAATTTGGAATTCAATGGGAAAATATCTATCAACATGTAAGATGCAAGAACCCTTTGATTCAGCAATCCCAGTACGAGGAATTTGTGCTACCAATGAACGTACAAAGGTTTACCAAGAATCACAACACACACACACACACACAAACACACACACACACACACAGATGTCAGCTGCAACATTGGTGATATTAGAAAAGAAGAAAAGAAAGGGGAAAAAATAGAAACAACCAAAGTGTTAATAAAAGATTGGTTATGGGATATTTATATAATTGAATGCTAATTTTAATGCTTCCTGTAAAAGAATATTTCTGACATGTATTCATGATGTAGTATTATTGAAAAATCAAGAAAGCAGCTTATAAAATAAAATTTGTGGAAGATTCTATTTTTTTTGGAAGATTCTATTTTTATGAAAAAATAGATATGCATAGTATTTCTACATTGGAAAAAGAATGTCGAGAAATACAACATATATGCTTTCCTGTCATTTACCTATCTTCTGAGAGCATGTACATCATTTTTATAATCAGAAAAAAAATTACCTAAAGTTTTCAACTTCCCAAAAGAAAAGAGAAAGGCAATGAAACAATCTGTGCCCTTGTATGATCTACATTGAGCAATAAACAGTACCTAGAGTCCATGTCATAGAGGTTTCATAAAAATTAATGATTAACTGAGTATAACTCATTGAAATTGCTGCAGTTAAAATAATCTAAAAGTTCTGTTTAGGATTTGGCTGTGGAAATAAAATATACTCCCACTCATTCTAACCCATTCAACTAGCACTATTTACACTGCCTCATTCATCAAAAGCTGTCACCCAATGTTGCTTAATCCAAGTGTGTATATATAAGTGGAGTTGAAATATAACTGCATCAACTACTACCAAATGTTGACAAGAAACTTCATCATTTGAGAGCAGCCCTTCACGTTTATAACTAAGGTGAGTTATCATAACCGGTGTATAAGAATATTTGCCTATGTTTTTGGGAAAAGCAGCATGAAAGAACCAATGATGTTTATATTGCTATATTTTCTGAAATATTTCTGATTTTAAAATAGGAAGATAAAGAGTAAATTTTAAGTCTGAAAAAAAGGTGAAAAGAATGCTTGT
Organism: Lynx canadensis; assembly: GCF_007474595.2. Classification (NCBI taxonomy): domain Eukaryota; kingdom Metazoa; phylum Chordata; class Mammalia; order Carnivora; family Felidae; genus Lynx; species Lynx canadensis. The sequence goes on from NC_044315.2 coordinate 31,773,200, forward strand.
ATTTTTTAGAGTAAAGATATGTAGGTTGTTTAAAGAAATGCTTTTTTTCTTTTTGAATAGGATTTGAAAATATTTCCTGACTATGCTTTTGACTTACCATTTGATTCTTAAAAAGCAGCTAACTTTCTCTGTGTCAATGACTGCATTGTAAATTTGGTATTTCAGTTGCTTATCTATGTTGCTTAAATCAGAAAGCTAATTTTGGTTTAAAGCTGAGTTCCTCCAAGTATGCTATCTCAAATTAGCCCATGCTAATAGATAGTCCATGTTAACAGGGTTGTTAATAGAGGTGGTGGGGGAAGTTACAAGATCAAATAATTACCCAAAATAATTAAGCTAAAGTACCTATGAATCTTCAATGAAAGACTGCTTACCTCTTCACTCTGGTAATGTGGTTCTGACTTCACAAGAGGTGGAATATAAATAGGGACATTTCCTACATTTATTTGAAACAGTTTGTTTTGGGTTTTATTTTTTTTATGTCCATCCAGGAGTAGTTTTTTTTCCTGGAATGTAAGGATGCTTGGATAAAAAAGGAAACAAACTTAAAAATGAGTGTTATAATTTTCATTTTATCAGTATTGTCTGCACACCTACTGTGTGCAAGGTATTATTTGAACTATTTTCTATAAATTTAAAATTTAACTACAATAATACCAAACTATTCCACATGTTATGATTACAGATTAACTACCATATTTAGAAATTTATTATTTTCAAAGAAGTTGGACAACTGGCTAAGCATTTGAAACTAAATTCCCAGTTTTGATTATTTTCTTCTTACATTTGGAGGAGGAAGAGAGGAGATAGGGTGGGAAACTCTGGCATAAAGAAGGAAATCAGGAAACTAGATTCTGGTCCCAGTTTTTCTTTTGTGATCCTAGGCAAGCCACTTAATCTTTCAGTCTTATCCTACTCATCCATTGTTTTAGGGGCTCAGGAAAATGATATCAAAGATTCTCTGCTTCTAAGTGTTCTTACCATTGAAGAATTTTGCTCATGAAACCCAGTGTAAATAAGATGGTTGCATGTAATGTTATCCATCTAAACAATAACAACAACAAAAACAACAAAAACAATGGAATTTCAACCTATGTGAAGTCCAGAGACAAAAACAAAGTTGTATGAAGTTTATCTTCCAAGGAGTCCTCTAATTCAGAAACCCAATGCTCATTCCTTACCCTGCTAGAAGAACAGATTCATATAAAATTTCTAAGGGATTTAAATAATAACCACTCCTGGAATAAACTGATTTTTTTTTTTGTAATCTAGGAAAAAGAGGGCAATGCTTAATACAAGTAGAAATAACTATTAGCAGAGTTTCAGGCAATATAAGGGAGAATTTAAAGCTGGAGAAATGTTGGGGCGCCTGGGTGGCGCAGTCGGTTAAGCGTCCGACTTCAGCCGGGTCACGATCTCGCGGTCCGTGAGTTCGAGCCCCGCGTCAGGCTCTGGGCTGATGGCTCGGAGCCTGGAGCCTGTTTCCGATTCTGTGTCTCCCTCTCTCTCTGCCCCTCCCCCGTTCATGCTCTGTCTCTCTCTGTCCCAAAAATAAATAAACGTTGAAAAAAAAAAAATAAAGCTGGAGAAATGCTGCTCTCTCCACAAATCACAGCACCACTGCCTTACCTTGATAATGAAGCCAGTCTGTGGTACCTTACTGAAAGAATTTGAGTTTTTCTGCAATTTATAATAGAGAACACAATATTCTTTCAGTAAGATATTGCCACCCAGTTTGATAGTCAAGGTGCAGCAACCATTGATGATCCTTGCATGAATCAAGTATTAAATTGGGGGCTATAAGACTGTTGTTTTTCTAATTCTACCATTCTTTCTATAATGAATAAATCCCTCATTCATTCTTTCTTGAGAAATGCAAGACTGGTGGGTTTCTTTTTACATTAAATGCTTTATAGTAAATTGCCTTCATTTTTCTTTTTGATGCTCAGATTATGCCAAATTTGGCCAGTGGGAAACCCTTTAAGGGGACTCCTGTGTCCTTTTGACACAGCCTCACAAATTTTTGAATGACACATGGCTTTTTGGCATTACTGAATATTCCATATTCACTTCTACATTCCCAACCCATATCTAGAGTCCTGGTTCCTTTTAGTGTAAAAACTGTTTAGAAACTAAGATGGGCATACTGATACTGCTGATTCAGATTTAACACAACAGAGATTTCCCTTTGGCTTCTTATATTTTATATTTGTATCTCCTTTCCCCTGCGGTAAAAATCCTGTAACATTAACATATCTACTTATTTGTTCTATACTCTAGTATAGAAAAAACTGTTTCAGAATTCCAAAATCAGTAATACCACCAACAAAAAGCCCAGTAAGTAAAGTTTAAGATTTCTTTGCAGTTCTTTTTGACCTCTGACTATATTCCAATATAGATATATTTTCAGAAAACTATGTTCAAATATTATTGAAATAATTACTTTCCTTATGTGGCTGTTATTAATATTGAGTTTGCCACAGTTGTTTCTGTTTATTTTCAAGTTGAGACAATTGAACTAATATTACATTTTAACCTACAGAAGCCTGAAAATGAAGACTAAAATGGAGTATTCAACCACCAAAATCTCCCCAGCAAAGATGAACAGCTCAGCAGGCAAGGCTTTGGTAAAATCTCCCAAGTTGGGAAGTAAGAACTTAAGCATTTCTGATTGTTTTACACACTATATTCATCTGTTATCAAATCTTTATGATTCTGATGTTCATACATGATATCTTGCCAAAAGCTACTAAGAATACAAGAGCTGAAATTAGGAAGGATGGCTCATAAGTTTGTAATACAGCAGTCTTTGGTTTTAGACAAACTATATATAGCCAACTTTTGCTTATTTGATACATACCAGGACAAGAATGGTTTAGGTAATTGAAACCTGCTAATAGTGATAAACATGAATAACCCTTAATATCAATCCCTTCTTTCTACCCACACCTCTTTCTACCTAACCCAAAATCTTTTTCCCAGATCAATAAAATTTTAAACTGATTTTCTTTCATTCAACAAACATTTATTATGTATAAAACACCTTTGGTGTACTGTGGTCTTGACTTGCAACTTCTGATAAGGGAGAGAATAATAAGTGAAGATATTTGAATAATACATGCCCCAAATAAAGCGGAGTTGATCAAATGATGCTCAAGTCTATCCAATTGAAAACTCAAAGGAATTGGCATAAATTGAAGGGTAAATAAAGGCAGGTAGTAGCCATAGTTTTAAGATGAAAGAGCTAATATCTTTGATCCTGAAAATCATCCTAGGAAAGAATTATGCAAATTTACACTCATGTTTTTCATACAAAAGAGGTAACACCAAAGAAAGTTAATAGAAGTCTGGCAAGACTGGAGAGAAAATAGATGAGGAATGATAGTGGGGACTGGCATATCTTTGTTTTTTGTTCTCTTCATCTCTTTGAACATCATTAAGGCTAGAAGACAGCAGTGGTAAAGAATATCGTTTTCTGTCTTCCCTAAAGCTGTGGCACACCCATGCTGTTTTTAGTAACCAAGGAAAACATTAATTTAATTGTAGTTTCTGAATGGCCAGAAAATCGCAGTTAAGTTAATCCTTTTACTTGTGTCTGAATCAAAACTCTCTGTGTAGAAACAGTGACTCAGTGGAACTGACTCTATGTCCTCTTAATAAATGTGTTTTCTTTGTACACCAGGAGATGTGGCCACTTTATAGATACTGGAGTGGAGGAGCAGGCTGGAGTTTATGCCAGAGTTGCTGGCATTGATGCAAAAATTAAAATGTAGCCTCTCCTTTAAGGGTGCAGTGGCCCTAACAGCTTACTTATACCATTTAGAGAAACATGATAAAGATAATCCCCAAATCATGTATATGGCTTTGGAATACAGCACATTATTCTTATTGTCCCTTAGCAGATCTTCTTTTCCAATAATATTGCTCAGTTTAACACTAAGATTTTCATTATTTAGACACTGTTGGATAAAATTTCAACAGATATCTATAAAGTGCGTGGCAGGTGCACTTCTCAAAACTCAAGGTGCAAGTAATATTGTATCTTATTTTTCTAAATTAACTGCTTTGAGCCTCCAAGCAACAAAGCAAGAAAGCTCATTTTTGTTCCTTCTCCTTTGGACTAGCAGGATCTGATACAATCACAAAGCCAGAAAACTCAATATCTATCGGCTAGAGGTATACATACAATCAGGTTCCATATGAGTTTGGTCACCACTAAAGTATTTCATCCCTAGTACCAATAAGATACAGGACTTAATGAGCTAGACAAAAGCCCCTCCCCAAACTCATTTCCTTCTTAGTTTCAAGGAAACTACTTGTAGAGTCAGGCCATTTTCCTCTGCTACTTCTTCTCCCCTACATTCATCAACACTTTCTCTGTCCTGACAATCCAGCTTCCTAGTGAATCTAGCCACCAGTCACAGTATGAGAGCCATGGGACAGATCCATCCAGCAGAAGTATTTTATCTGGCCTGAACAGTATATTGTTGTTTTTTAATTGAGGAAACATTTAAAAATTAGAAGATTGTGCATAAAAATCTCCATATCTTGAAAAATCTGAAAATCTAGCAACACTGGGTCCATATCCCTACATGGCAATAATTGGCAATAGAAGCGAGTAGAGGTCACACCCTTTAATTTGAGTTATGTCCATGGAATATCTTCTGTTACAGTGATGGAGCTCAACTTTATCCTATGGACAGTAAGAAACCATTGAAAACATTTAATTGGGGAATAGCAAGATTTTTTTTTTAAGGTAGAGAGAGTGCATGAGCAGAGGAGGTAGGCAGAAGGAGGGTGCATGAGCAGAGGAGGGAGACAGAGAGAGAGAGAGAGAGAGAGAGAGAGAATCTCAAGCAGGCTCCATGCTCAATGTGGAGCATGATGCTCCCACAACCCTGGGATCATAACCTGAGCTGAAATCAAGAGTCAGATGCTCAACCAACTGAGCCACGCAGGCACTGGATATTTTTATTTTAGAGAGATCAATCACATTGATGGTGGCATATAGAGTGAAGGGGCAAGAATAGAAACAAAAATGCGTTAGAAGTCCACTGCATTCATCTAGGGGACTGATGATGAGGGCCAAACCTAAAACAACAGAATAGGAAGGAAGAACTAAATTTCAGATACACTCAGAAAGTGAAATCAATAAGATTTAATGACAGACCACATAAATTGAGGCATGGACAGAGATGGAAAAATAGATGATTCTCAGCTTTCAGGATGATTTAAGAATGAGCAGACAATGGTAGAAAGTGGTACTGTTTTTCAAGATAGGATTTCAGGAGGAATATATTTTGGGTAGAAAAAGATAACGAAGGGTTGATTTTTTTATGAGTATATTTGAATTTGGAGTAGGTGTTGGTCATCCAGGTAGAGACGTCTAGAATTCTGGTGGCTCTACATAGATAGATACAGAGATGCTGTGGGATAACTTAAGTCAAAATACCCTGTGAAGAAAGAGCAACAGATAGGAAACTCAGGAGACAGAACTAAGGGACAGTTACAGTTTGGGGAGTCATCAGTGTATAAAAAGATGTCATTGGAGCAGGCTTGCCCAGAAAGAAAGTCTAGAGTGAGAGGAAAGGCAAAGGACAAATTTTGAGGAACACCAATATTTTAGAAGCAGTCAGACAAGGAGAAAGCCAACAAAGAAGCAGAGATGGATGATCAGAGAGAAAAAAGGAGAACATAAGAAAACTGGTGACATGACAACAAGAAAAGAAAGAGTTTCAGAGAAGGATGTGGTTGCCAAAGTCAAATGCCACAGATAAATCAAGGGTAGTAAGCAGTGAGGAGAGACTTTGGTGAAATAGGTGTTTCGGGAAGAAATGAAAGATGAGTGATTCACTTATGTAGTTCCTGTCAGCCATAGTCTGGCTCTCTTAGTGACAGAAGTACAGAAAGATTTCCAAGCCCCTTTCCATTTACTCACCAGAAATGCGTGAAGGATTTCATCATGTTGCTATGATGAAATTACTTATGAGAATTTCTTTAAAAACCATCTGAGACACTGCCCTCATACATCAGGCAGGATAGAGACATAGGAAGTGGCAACAGCCCTTACATAAGCTTGAGTTGGCCTTTTGACCCCAGCAGAGAACTCTCTCCCACAGAGTCCCCAAGGCCATGCCAGCTTTGTGCTTCCTGTCTGAGAACACAACCCTCACAACCATACTTTCAGCTGCCCTGAACACGAAAGTATACCTTCTTACAAATTCTCCCAATGTAAATTATCTTCAATACTTCAAAGAATTTTTTAAGTTTATTTATTTTGTGAGAGAGAGAGAGAAGGAGAGGGAGAGAGAGAGACAGAGACAGCATGAGCAGGGGAGGGGCAGAGAGAGAAGGAAACAGAATCTGAAGCAGGCTCTGAGCTCTCAGCACAGAGCCGGATGCGGGGCTCAAACCAACGAATGGTGAGATCATGACCTGAGCTGAAGTCAGATGCTTAACAGACTGAGCCACCCAGGTGCTCCATCTTCAATATTTCAAATGTAGTCACCCCTCAATAAATTACACTAGTGTTCGTCCCACTAGATGATAGCCTCTACATCAATATCTTTAGCTCCTCTCTTCTACACCCATAATACTTCCTCAATATCATGACTGTTACTGCTAACTACCCAAGACCCACATCCTGCTCCCTACAGGGTCCACTCTCAATGTTAGACATGCCTGTCAGTTATGTCCAATGGGATTCTGAATATAACATAAAGATAAGCATGTAAAGAATGAGCATGCCTTCAGTATCATCTTATGCCTTTTAGTTCTGGAGAGACAATGTGAAACATTTAATAAAGTATTTTATTAAATTAGTCATCAGGAAACTAAGTTCAATGCTGGCATTGGCATAGGTTTATAAATTATCCTTGCAATTGTAAAAGCATTACGTAAATGTGATACTACAGTTGATATTTATAAATTTGATGCAATGTTAGGGTGTTCCAATGTAGATGTTAGTATAATTAAGTGCTCTTGCCCCATTAAGAGTGTTGAAGATACCTAAAGGCAGATGCCCATCTGAATTGGAGGTAAGATATAGATAATTCAAAATAGTAAGTTACAAAAGTTTACTTAACTTTCAAAAGTATATCAGGAAGACAAATCTTCTAGAGAATTAAAAGGAGGAGGGGTGCCTGGGTGGCTCAGTCTGTTAAGTGTCTGACTCTTGATTTTAGCTCAATAATGATCTCATGTTTCATGAGATCAAGCCCCACATTGGGCACCAAGCTGAGTATGGAGACTACTTGGGATTCTCCCTCTCCCTCTCTCTTTCTGTCCCTCTCCCACTCACTCTCTCTCTCTCTCAAAATAAATAAGCAAACATTAAAAAATATATATCATAGAATGGATCCTAAAATCATAATTTTCATTTTCTGAATCACTGAATAATTGAAATTTGGCTGTATTGATACAAATTGCTTGATAATTCATTTACCAAAACACTAAAAGTTGAGATGCCATGACTCAAGTGTTACAACTTTCTTTTCCATTTGACTCTGAAAAACCTTTTATGAATTTGCAAGTAGAAAATTTAATTTTTTATTTGAGACTTTTTCTTTGACTAAATGAAAGAATTACTAAGTAGGTGATTAAATTTTTTACTTTGACTTCATTTGGATTTGTATTATGTTAGTTCCTAAAATTGCAGTGTAGCATTTTCTTAGATGGAAGTGGATGGAAAGAGTAGCTTTGATGCTAGACATACTTGAGTTACAACTTCTCACCAGATCTGTAACCTTGGGCAAGTGTGTTTGAAAATCCATGATGGGAGTAAGATGGCGGCGTAGGAGGACGCTGGGCTCACCGCGCGTCCTGCTGATCACTTAGATTCCACCTACACCTGCCTAAATAACCCAGAAAACCACCAGAGGATTAGCAGAACGGAGTCGCCAGACCCAAGCGCAGACGAGAGGCCCACAGAAGAGGGTAGGAAGGGCGGCGAGGCGGTGCGTGCTCCCCGGACTGGCGGGAGGGAGCCGGGGCGGAGGGGTGGCTCGCCGGCCAAGCAGAGTCCCCGAGTCTGGCTTGCAAAAGCGGAGGGGCCTGACGGACTGTGTTCCGACAGCAAGCGCGACTTAGCGTCTGGGAGGTCATAAGTTAACAGCTCTGCTCGGAAAGCAGGAAGGCTGGAGGACAAAGGGAGGGAGAGCTGCGGAGCCCCCCAGAGGACAGAGCTCGGTTTGGTGGGGAACAAAGGCGCTCGCCAGCGCCATCTCCCCTGCCCATCCCCCAGCCAAAATCCCAAAGGGAACCGGTTCAGGCCAGGGAAATTGCTCGCTCCGCGCAAACACCCAACTCTGTGCTTCTGCGGAGCCAAACCTCTGGCAGCGGATCTGACTCCCTCCGGCTGCCACAGGGCCCCTCCTGAAGTGGATCACCTAAGGAGAAGCAAGCAAAACCTGCCCCCCCTGCCGCCGTGCACCTTGCCTACCCACCCCAGCTAATACACCAGATCCCCAGCATCACAAGCCTGGCATTGTGCAAGTAGCCCAGATGGGCCACGCCACCCCACAGTGAATCCCGCCCCTAGGAGAGGGGAAGAGAAGGCACACACCAGTCTGACTGTGGCCCCAGCGGTGGGCTGGGGCAGACATCAGGACTGACTGCGGCCCCGCCCACCAACTCCAGTTATACAGCACAGCACAGGGGAAGTGCCCTGCAGGTCCTCACCACACCAGGGACTATCCAAAATGACCAAGCGGAAGAATTCCCCTCAGAAGAATCTCCAGGAAATAACAACAGCTAATGAGCTGATCAAAAAGGATTTAAATAATATAACAGAAAGTGAATTTAGAATAATAGTCATAAAATTAATCGCTGGGCTTGAAAACAGTATACAGGACAGCAGAGAATCTCTTGCTACAGAGATCAAGGGACTAAGGAACAGTCACGAGGAGCTGAAAAACGCTTTAAATGAAATGCAAAACAAAATGGAAAACACCACGGCTCGGATGGAAGAGGCAGAGGAGAGAATAGGTGAACTAGAAGATAAAGTTATGGAAAAAGAGGAAGCTGAGAAAAAGAGAGATAAAAAAATCCAGGAGTATGAGGGGAAAATTAGAGAACTAAGTGATACACTAAAAAGAAATAATATACACATAATTGGTATCCAAGAGGAGGAAGAGAGAGGGAAAGGTGCTGAAGGGGTACTTGAAGAAATAATAGCTGAGAACTTCCCTGATCTGGGGAAGGAAAAAGGCATTGAAATCCAAGAGGCACAGAGAACTCCCTTCAGACGTAACTTGAATCGATCTTCTGCACGACATATCATAGTGAAACTGGCAAAATACAAGGATAAAGAGAAAATTCTGAAAGCAGCAAGGGGTAAACGTGCCCTCACATATAAAGGGAGACCTATAAGACTCGTGACTGATCTCTCTTTTGAAACTTGGCAGGCCAGAAAGGATTGGCATGAGATCTTTAATGTGCTGAACAGGAAAAATATGCAGCCGAGAATCCTTTATCCAGCAAGTCTGCCATTTAGAATAGAAGGAGAGATAAAGGTCTTCCCAAACAAAAACTGAAGGAATTTGTCACCTCTAAACCAGCCCTACAAGAGATCCTAAGGGGGACCCTGTGAGACAAAGTACCAGAGACATCACTACAAGCATAAAACATACAGACATCACAATGACTCTAAACCCGTATCTTTCTATAATAACACTGAATGTAAATGGATTAAATGCGCCAACCAAAAGACATAGGGTATCAGAATGGATAAAAAAACAAGACCCATCTATTTGCTGTCTACAAGAGACTCATTTTAGACCTGAGGACACCTTTAGATTCAGAGTGAGGGGATGGAGAACTATTTATCATGCTACTGGAAGCCAAAAGAAAGCTGGAGTAGCCATACTTGTATCAGACAAACTAGACTTTAAATTAAAGGCTGTAACAAGAGATGAAGAAGGACATTATATAATAGTTACAGGCTCTATCCATCAGGAAGAGCTAACAATTATAAATGTCTATGCGCCGAATACCGGAGCCCCCAAATATATAAAACAATTACTCATAAACATAAGCAACCTTATCGATAAGAATGTGGTAATTGCTGGGGACTTTAACACCCCACTTACAGAAATGGATAGATCATCTAGACACAGGATCAATAAAGAAACAAGGGCCCTGAATGAGACATTGGATCAGATGGACTTGACAGATATATTTAGAACTCTGCATCCCAAAGCAACAAAATATACTTTCTTCTCGAGTGCACATGGAACATTCTCCAAGATAGATCATATACTGGGTCACAAAACAGCCCTTCATAAGTTTACAAGAATTGAAATCATACCATGCATACTTTCAGACCACAATGCTATGAAGCTTGAAATCAACCACAGGAAAAAGTCTGGAAAACCTCCAAAAGCATGGAGGTTAAAGAACACCCTACTAACGAATGAGTGGGTCAACCAGGCAATTAGAGAAGAAATCAAAAAATATATGGAAACAAACGAAAATGAAAATACAACAATCCAAACGCTTTGGGATGCAGCGAAGGCAGTCCTGAGAGGAAAATACATTGCAATCCAGGCCTATCTCAAGAAACAAGAAAAATCCCAAATACAAAATCTAACAGCACACCTAAAGGAAATAGAAGCAGAACAGCAAAGGCAGCCTAAACCCAGCAGAAGAAGAGAAATAATAAAGATCAGAGCAGAAATAAACAATATAGAATCTAAAAAAACTGTAGAGCAGATCAACGAAACCAAGAGTTGGTTTTTTGAAAAAATAAACAAAATTGACAAACCTCTAGCCAGGCTTCTCAAAAAGAAAAGGGAGATGACCCAAATAGATAAAATCATGAATGAAAATGGAATGATTACAACCAATCCCTCAGAGATACAAACAATGATCAGGGAATACTATGAAAAATTATATGCCAACAAATTGGACAACCTGGAAGAAATGGACAAATTCCTGAACACCCACACTCTTCCAACACTCAATCAGGAGGAAATAGAAAGCTTGAACAGACCCATAACCAGCGAAGAAATTGAATCAGTTATCAAAAATCTCCCAACAAATAAGAGTCCAGGACCAGATGGCTTCCCAGGGGAGTTGTACCAGACGTTTAAAGCAGAGATAATACCTATCCTTCTCAAGCTATTCCAAGAAATAGAAAGGGAAGGAACACTTCCAGACTCATTCTATGAAGCCAGCATTACTTTGATTCCTAAACCAGACAGAGACCCATTAAAAAAAGAGAACCACAGGCCAATATCCCTGATGAATATGGATGCAAAAATTCTCAATACGATACTAGCAAATCGAATTCAACAGCATATAAAAAGAATTATTCACCATGATCAAGTGGGATTCATTCCTGGGATGCAGGGCTGGTTCAACATTCGCAAATCAATCAACGTGATCCATCACATTAACAAAAAAAAAGAGAAGAACCATATGATCCTGTCAATCGATGCAGAAAAGGCCTTTGACAAAATCCAGCACCCTTTCTTTTTTAAATTTTTTTTTTCTTCCACGTTTTTTATTTATTTTTGGGACAGACAGAGACAGAGCATGAACGGGGGAGGGGCAGAGAGAGAGGGAGACACAGAATCGGAAACAGGCTCCAGGCTCCGAGCCATCAGCCCAGAGCCTGACGCGGGGCTCGAACTCACAGACCGTGAGATCGTGACCTGGCTGAAGTCGGACGCTTAACTGACTGCGCCACCCAGGCGCCCCTCCAGTACCCTTTCTTAATAAAAACCCTTGAGAAAGTCGGGATAGAAGGAACATACTTAAACATCATAAAAGCCATTTATGAAAAGCCCACAGCTAACATCATCCTCAACGGGGAAAAACTGAGAGCTTTTTCCCTGAGATCAGGAACACGACAGGGATGCCCACTCTCACCGCTGTTGTTTAACATAGTGCTGGAAGTTCTAGCATCAGCAATCAGACAACAAAAGGAAATCAAAGGCATCAAAATTGGCAAAGATGAAGTCAAGCTTTCGCTTTTTGCAGATGACATGATATTATACATGGAAAATCCGATAGACTCCACCAAAAGTTTGCTAGAACTGATACATGAATTCAGCAAAGTTGCAGGATACAAAATCAATGTACAGAAATCAGTTGCATTCTCTTACACTAACAATGAAGCAACAGAAAGACAAATAAAGAAACTGATCCCATTCACAATTGCACCAAGAAGCATAAAATACCTAGGAATAAATCTAACCAAAGATGTAAAGGATCTGTATGCTGAAAACTATAGAAAGCTTATGAAGGTAATTGAAGAAGATTTAAAGAAATGGAAAGACATTCCCTGCTCATGGATTGGAAAAATAAATATTGTCAAAATGTCAATACTACCCAAAGCTATCTACACATTCAATGCAATCCCAATCAAAATTGCACCAGCATTCTTCTCAAAACTAGAACAAGCAATCCTATATTTCACTTTAAATCATGAATTAATATTTGGTTATGAGTGCTTCCCTAGTCCCTGCTGGGAGTACTACATATATACAGCATATACTCTACCTGACAACTCTAAAATCTAAAAAAAACTCTGAATTTGGGGGCACCTAGGCAGTTCAGTCGGTTAAGCGTCTGATTTCGGCTCAGGTCATAATCTCATGGTTTGTGAGTTTGAGCCCCATGTCAGGTCCTGGGCTGACAGCTCAGAGCCTGGAGCCTGCTTCAGAATCTGTGTCTCCTTTTCTCTCTGCTCTTCCCCTGCTCATGCTTTGCCTCTCTATCCTTCAAAAATAAACATTAAAAATTTTTTTAAATAAAAAACTCTGAATTTTGAAACACAATTGGCCCCAAGCTTTCTGATAAGATACTGTGGATCTTTAGTTGCTTTCGTGGACTGCTATGCTCAGGGTTTGTAAAAAGATAAATATGGATGGAATGAAACAGTATCAAAATTTTTCAATTGTTTAGAATCCCAGCAGAAGGCTGAAGAAGTTTGCCAAATGTACTTTATGCAGCTACGTTCTGGCCTTATAAAAAAGACAGCCTGTTATTTTAAGAAAGAAACCACCAAAAGACATTCAACAAGAAGAGGTAAGGGGAAACTACATTTCCTGGTAATTTTTCAGTATAGTAATGAGCATCTATTAGCCTTCATTTACCACATCTTAGATATATAATTTTTTCCCTCGACCAAATTTTCCTTCTGAAAAATAGTAAGGATGCTGAACTATTTTCTAGCCATTTTCAAAAGGACATATAAAGAGTTTTATAGCATGGTAGAAATAGTCATGTCATAATAAGTGAAAACAGAGGATATTAAATTATAAATATATTTACAGTATTTTACTTTTTTTTTCATTTAAAGGTATTAAACTAAAATGTTAATAGCAGTTTTTTTTTTTGGGGTGTTGAGACCATGGGTCACTAGTTTTCTCCCATCTGGACTCCAATGAGTGTACCCTACTGTGGTATAAGTGTGCCAGGAAATATTGATCCCTTCAGACTGTGGGGTGGCTAAAGCCCTGGGGTCAGTCATCACTGTCAGCAAGCAGCTTTGACTCAGAATCCTCAAAGTGGGGGTAAGGGGTTTGGGCAGAGTGGGTACTGACAATCCACTCCTTATCCTACAGCTGGAAAGTATAAAGAACATCTAGTATTCACTGCCCGTCATCAGCAGCTGGAACGGCCTGTGGGGGGCTTAGCCTTTGGTGTGCCTATGGTCCAGAAATGCTTTGGAACAACTGATGTTCCAAGTATCCAAGGTATGCCTGGTGATGGGCATGGTGTGGGTGTGAGGAGGGAGGTAAGACACAGGACCATGGCAAGTGCCACTTTAGGAAACAGCTTCAAGTCCATGCCTACTTGTGTAACAGAAACTTCTGTCCAGTTGCTGTCATTGTACCCATTTAGTGGTATCCAAACTAGTCACAGTGTAGCTGCTCTAACAATATATGTGCATTCTATAGTTAGCCCTCCATAATTATTTTGAAATGCTTGTCATGGGTTGGAATCCCATATACATTATTCCTGGGGAAAATACATAATCCTTCAGGGAAAAAAAAAACCACATTTCCTCCCCAAATGTCAACATTTTGACAATGAAAGAAAATGAAGAACTATTATATTTTTAAAATATAATTTCAGCTCATAAACATTTTAAATAGTTGTTAAATTGGTTTTAGGTTGTATCACCTACTTGTGCAAGTAAACCCCAAGTTGATGGTAACTATCAAGAAATGAGGAGATCATTAAGAAAACTTGACCAGGAATGGCATATTGCCATTTCAAGCATAACTCCTGATATAAATATCTTAAGTTTCCAGAAACATACTGAAGTTTCTCATTAAGAATTTATGCTAAGCAAAATAAGTCAATAAAAGAAAGACAAAAACCATATGACTTTACTCATATGTGGAATTTAAGAAATAAAACAGATGAACATAGGGGGTAAGAGAAGAAAGGGAAACAAACCACAAGAAACTCTTAATAATAGACAACAAACTGTGGGTTGATGGAGAGAGGTGGGTGTGAAATGGTCTAGATGAGTGATGGGTACTAAGGAGTACCCTTATGTTGTGAAGAGCATTGGGTATTGTATGTAAGTGATGAATCACTGAATTCTACTCCTGAACCCAATATTGCATTGTATGTTAACTAACTAAAACTTAAATAAAGACTTTTAAATAATTTTACTTCAGAAATTCATATACACAGTCAATATTTAACATTCTTCTATTTTGTTTATTATTTCTCTTAGCACAATTCTATAATATAAAGAAAATGTAATGATTTTTTTCCTTCAAGGACCAACATAGGTCCTAATTCTACACCAGTTTACCCCAGCGTGCCACAGAAATACTATCATTTTCTATGTGTGCTGGGACATTGTTTTAAAAGTTGAGAGTGCTGCTGTAAATGTCTCTGTTATTTAGCCAGAAGACAGAATGGGTCTCCACACCTTACAGATGGGTATTCATTTAACCATGTCTCTCAAAATACAGTCCCTTCTTGTCCACAGTCCCCTTGACCATAAGAAACAAGGAAGCCGGCAAAGTCTGTCACTTTTCCAGCTTACTTCTCACCATCAAATCCTGCCATAAGCACACTAACATGACCTCCTATAGTCCTCATGAAGGAGACCAGCATCTTTAATCCCATTCAAGCGACATACCTCTGCCTTTGAGCTATGTTAAGCTTGCACCAAAGGCTTTTATCTATCCAACAATGGTGGACAAAGTACAGCTCAAATTGGAAAAACAAAACCAAAAACCTTAAACAAAGTGGTTTTTTTTAATTGCTGAGGATTGTTCATGGGAACAAGATATTTTGAATTTTTAATGGCAAGCTTTTCACTTGTTACAGAATATTCTGCTTCCCTGAGCACATACAATGATCAATCTATTACTTTCGTTTTTGAGGATGGAAGTTATGAGATCTATGTAGAAGACTTGGGAAAAGACCAAGAGAAAGGTAGAATATTTCCTTTTGTCTATAACGATATAATGATGACTAGTAAAGTAAAAAATAAATTTACCAAGCCATAAATAATGTATTACTTCAGACATGACACATAGATTTCATACTGTGTGCTAACTCCAATACATTGGCGGACATGCCTAAATATCACTAAGTTGAAGAGAATTCAGAAGCTTAGTGAGGATTTAATAGGAAAGGATGCTGATATTGAGAAGCGGTATCTGTTGTGAAAGATGGAAGAGGGATTCCTGGGTGGCTCAGTCAGTTAAGCATCCAACTTTTGGTTTCGGCTTAGGTCATGATCTCAGCGTTCATGGGATTGAGCCCCATGTCAGGCTCTACATTGACAGCACAGGTCAGCTTGGGATTCTCTCTCTTTCTCTCTCTCTCTCTTTCTGCCCCTCCCCAACATGTGCTCTCTCTCTCTCTCAAAATAAATAAACTTTAAAAAAATGGATGAACAGACCACATATATTTGCTACTGCTAATTACCTGCTATATCTTTCCAGTCCTATCAATATCACCAAAGTACAATCTCAAATAAGAGAATATACCAGTGTTATGGACAATTTGTTAAATATTTTAATAATAACTGTGTTAGAGAATTCATCAGAGCATATTCATGCATTTTTGAGACCTTCCTTAAAATCACAAAATTTCTTTAATTGATGTATAATAAAAGAGGATATTGTCTGACGTTATGTATTTGTTAAAACTGAAACATTTTGATAAAATTGTATCTCACTGAAGGGATTTTATGCATTCTCTTTCAGATAAGGTGTTATTCCGTTATTATGATTTCCAACCTCCTTCACATGAAACAGGTAATTTGGAAGACTAGGTAGCTGTAGTACTTGAATTCTTGAATTTGGGGCAAGGACAAATCCAAAAATGCCCCATAAAAAAGGAAGGCAGTCTCAGAAGATTCTCTCCAGCCCACATTCATGGTTAGCTCTTAGATTCTTAGAGGATTTATTCCATCCCATCCATTTGCAGTTTAATAGCTAGGATGAAGGTTAACATTTAAAAAAGATCCAGAATAATAGTGGTTTAAGCTACACAAAACTTCATTTCTATCTTAGCCAGGACGAGAATGGCAGTGCTGCTCAACAAGTTGTCCGGGGACCAGGATCCTTCTCTCTTTGTCACTCTGCCAACATCTACATGGTTCAAGATTACTTGCTACCTCAGCAATGCCCAATCAGCAGGACAGTGGAAGACAGATGCATGAATTATCTTTCCCTTTAAGGACAAAACCTTGAAGTTGCACGTGACACTTCCATTCACCTCACATTGGTCAAAACTTAGTCACATTGCTACACTTAGTTACAAGAAAACAGACTGGGAAATGTTCTATTACACAAGGAGAGTAGTTGGGATATTGAAGGAAAACTATCAGTGGCTTTACATGGAGACAGGGAAGCTGACACCCAGACAAATAACCAATAGAGTCATAATTCTACAATTAGAAACCAAATAAGAAAACTAAGGAGCTTAAAAATACCCCCAAATTGTCCAATGACTCTTTAGGAGCTTAACATTACCCCCAAATTATCCGGTGACTTTTTAGTTTCATTTGGGTACAAATACTTCTATAAGACATGTTGGTTAATGAAGCAATTATTTTACATCACATCTTGGATTCTTTTCCTAGGTGTTAAATTCATTTCATTAAATTGAACTTACTTGTTCAATTCTTAGCTTTATAATTTAGATTTTTAAATTAATTTATTATTTTTAATTTACATATTTTTTTAATTGCAAGGTGATGCTGATGATGGCCATATGTTATTGGTAAATCTGAGTCCTACAAAAGACAAAGACTTCCTGCTGCATGCCAATAACAAAGAACACTCTGTGGAGGTAATAGAAATATGCACTTAACTGTCATAATTGACTCCACTCTTTTGTGCAGATTTGGGTGTTTGGCACAGTTCAAGGAAAAAGTTTTGTTTCTGCTATTGTACATAAAACACAGTTACTACTAATAACTTGCTTCTGGAGTAGGGAAGGGAGGGAAATGGCATGTATAGCCTTGCTACTGAAAGTCTGGGCTCTGCCAGTAGTGCAGAATCAACTGCGAATTTGTTAGAAATGCAGAATTTCAGGCTTCCTCAGAACTGAATGCGAATCAGTGTTTTAACAAATCTCCAGGAGACTCATATGTGCATTAAAGTTTGAAAAGTGCTACTATGTAGAATGATCTGAAATTCTATCTACTCAGCTTTAGGAACTACTTTGTTTTTCCAGGAAGCATTTCTTAATAAAATAGTTTTCTTAGGCAAATGCAAAAGTAATTTTACACTCCAAGCCTGCTAAAGGGAAAGTCATAAATATTTCCATCTGCCAAGATTTACAATTATCATTATAAATAATAATCTACATTCTAATCATAGGATTCACTACTCAGTCTTTTTCAGTTAGTAAATGTTAGTATAATATTGGTCATGATGAAGAGTTATAAACATTTTGAGGAACAAACAAGCCAAAGATGGAGACCAGGAAGAAAACATAAGAGTATAATATAGATGACAAATTACATAAATACAAAATTATAAATCTAACTAATACAGCCATGTAAGGTATTAACATAAACACTGGATGGTACCCCACATCTTCCTTAACAAATGCTCCTCAATGTATATAACAGTGTTTGGCATATATAATTACTCAGTAGTAAGAGCTAACCCATACAGAACTCTATTATATGCCAAATACCATGCTAAATGTTTTACAAGCAGTCTCCTTTAATTCTTGTAGTAATTCCATGATGGAATTATTGTTTTTGTCAGATATTATTGTATAACAAACCATTCCGAACACTTACTGGCCTTAAATAATAATCATTTATATCACTCACATGTAGAAAACAGATTAGGCTAAAAAATTGAGGCTTGAGAGGTAAAGCAATGTGCACAGGACTCAGAGATAGTACATGGCAAAAGTGGGGCACAAATCCTGAGCTGCTGTATCCAAATCCAGTCATTCTAAGCTACAAAGTATCTCAAAGTATGTAGACCATCAGTAAATTAAATTAAATACGCCCCACTTCAGCCCTCTACTAGCTTCTTCCTACCCCATTCCCATCCCCTACTTAGTAAGTAGCCTTGCTAGAAATACCAAGTTATAATTATTTCTCTTTAGTTTCTAACACAGGGAGGTGAGGTTGACTATGGATTTCCCACTCACGTACCGATTGCTTTCTTTCTTGTTTCCTCAGCTACAAAAATGTGAAAAACCATTGCCAGACCAGGCCTTCTTCCGCCTTCATAGGAAGTCTTCCAAATGTGTTTCATTTGAATGTAAGAATGACCCTGGAGTGTTTATAGGAGTAAAGAATAACCACCTTGCTCTAATTAAAGTAGAGGATCAAACTGAGTATTTTAGTACAGAGAATATCATATTTAAACTCTCTTAAACTTAATGTATGGAAAGCTGTGGATCTTGTGTTGGATAACTCAAATAGTTACCACTGGAGAAATGATCGAGAAATAAAGAAAGAGGTAACATTCAAGGGAAATGGAGGGTACTTAGTATGCTATGGAATGTTTTTCTCATTATGTGTAAATACTTTTTTATGGTCTTTCATTTCTGCATTTTATTTCCTTCTGTATCATTACATATTCAATAAGG
Organism: Lynx canadensis; assembly: GCF_007474595.2. Taxonomy (NCBI): domain Eukaryota; kingdom Metazoa; phylum Chordata; class Mammalia; order Carnivora; family Felidae; genus Lynx; species Lynx canadensis. The sequence goes on from NC_044315.2 coordinate 31,792,250, forward strand.
TATTGCTAAAGACCTCAGAAGAGGTACAACCTGAACTTTAATTTTTTCTACTTTCAGTACAGAAAGAACTTCATATTTAGAGCTGAGACCTCTGGGGAGAAGCAAGGGCCTTAATCCAAGTCTCATTTTAGACAGGGATCCATTTTAAAGAGCTACATAAAGACATAATTTTCCCTGGTTCCAAACAATGAGTTCAAACACTAAAGCTATTGGTGAAAAGACAACCAAATCTATTTGGACTGACCATTTCACAACTGGAATAAAACACCAAATTTGTTTGAAGATGCCCAAAACTTCAGATACCTACCTACATAGGTAGGCAGATAATATAAATATATGAAATGACAAAGACAGTCAAAACATTAAGAAAAATAAATCCAGTATTTGTAAATAATTTTACCTCTAATTGTTTGTAAACTGCTAATTTTTTATAGACTTAGTTAAGTTTAAGCAAAGCATTCTTCTATTAGGAAATGAAATAAATTTTAGTTCAGACATATAATTGAAATCATTAAGAATATCCAACAAATTAAAACGTTTTTTTAAAAGCACTGAGACACAACTTATTTTAGGACATCCAAGTACCATGGGATCCAAGTACCACAGTGAATTCAGAAATCCTCTAATCTACTAGAGCCTAGATAGGACACAGGATTAATATCACAATTTCAATAACTGACTCTTCCTGATGTTTGTAGTATACTATGTCCTTCTGACCCTATTCTCCAGGGATCTATGACTTTTGATATACATATCACCCTGGACAAAATTTCTTCTAATACTTTCTTCCCATGTATACAAATGTTTTTCTTGTCCAGCTTTCCGATTACCCTACTTATTATGGCATATTTGTTTGACTTTTGTTACTTCTTTATTCTTTTGACCAAATGTGTTCTTGATATACCTTTTGTGACTCCTGAGCTTCATTACAAATCACCTGATATCTGGATGCCATCTTTATTTTACTTCATCTATCTGATGTTGTAGAATTTCATATAAGCCTATTAAAGAGCAATATTTTTTTATTAAACATCTTTGCATTTTACATTACTAAGGTAATAAAATTCATACTCAACCATATAATAAGATTTTTCAACTACTAAAGGAATAGTTTTGCTTATTTTAAGGCCTTAATTCTACTATAATTTTTCCTAGGCTTAACACTGACAGTAAATGATAAAACTAATGACAATACTTATAAAATGCAACTTTTTCTGAAAGTGTAGGCTTTTTAATTTTTAATTGTTGAGTTCTATTAGATTATAATTCTGGTGGAACATAAGATTAAAAAGGCTGAGAATTACTGTGTGAGGGTAAGCAATTATAAACAATAATAAATCTTTCATTACATTGCCAATTTTATTATTTTTTTGTATATTGTTTCAAGTTTCTTTTTTTTTCAATGTATGAAGTTTATTGTCAAATTGGTTTCCATACAACACCCAGTGCTCATCCCAAAAGGTGCCCTCCTCAATACCCATCACCCACCCTCCCTCCCTCCCACCCCCCATCAACCCTCAGTTTATTCTCAGTTTTTAAGAGTCTCTTATGCTTTCATTGCCAATTTTATTATGGAGACAAAAATAAATGCAGAATCTATATCATCCGCTCTGAAAAACACTAAATGTTAATCATATGCATCTCTATGATATACTTAAAATTATTGTTTTTAAGTAATCAGATATATCTATTACATTGTTTAAGTTCTTGAATAAATTGTATTTTTCAAAAGTCTGTGAGGCCACGTTTTTATCATAAAATGACTCAATATTCTGAAGTTTTTAAGTGAAAGTAAGTACACTTTACTCCACCAATGTTGGTATATGAAGTAGGTCATTTGTCTGATATTCTTGGTCATTCGAAATTAAGTAAGATATTCCAGAAAAGGGATTGTGTCTTTTACACCTTTATATTCCCAGTGCCCATCATCCTGGCCAGCACAGATGAGCTATTTGGTGACTTTTACCCCAAATCAAACAGCCAACATACACCTGCCAAAGGAAATTTAACCTGACCTCTGATCATTTAGGTATCTTTCAACCTGGTTATCTTACTTTTCATGTTCAATTCTCCTTTTCTAAAAAATACTTTGTGCCATTACTATACTGAGTATTATTTAAAATATTTAAATGTGTGGTGGTCTTTTGTCATTTACTTTCATGTCTTTTGATGGTCGATAACACAGACATAACTGGAAGGAATTTTTCCATTTCATTGTATCAGAATAACAATTATGCCAAAACTTACTTTTCCCTCATTTTATTTATATTCATTAGATTTTTATGTATTTATTGGATACCTTGAAATACTGTCAAGAAAACTTTATTTGAATAAGTAATATGACTTAGAGTTGGAAAAAAAATGAAGTAAGAGTTAAGATTCAGGGAATTTGAAAAAATAATTGCTAATTTAATTAGAATGCAACAGCTTGACGGGGTGCCCGGGTGGCTCAGTCAGTTAAGCATCCAGCTTCAGTTCAGGTCATGATCTCGCTGTCATGGGTTCAAGTCCTATATTGGACTATGTGCTGACAGCTCAGAGCCTGGAGCCTACTTCAGATTCTGTGTCTCCCTCTCTGCCCCTTAACCACTTGTGGCATCTCTCTCTCTCTCTCTCTCTCTTTCTTTCAAAAATGAATAAACATTTTTTAAAAAAAGAATGCAACAGCTTGATTAAAATCTTAAAAAATTGAATTATAACCACCACATCTGCAAAAAAAAAAAAAAGCCAAAAAATAAAAACAATTTCAACCTTTATGCCTCATGCTGAGAAATTGCATGATGGATGGAAAAATCTTAAACAAGGGTACTCAAAATTCCTCCCCCATCCCCATCATACAATGACCTATACAGCCCAGAAGACTTGTCCTCTAGCAGTTGCTCCCTTAATACATGTCATGCATATTGGACTTTGCTAGGTAGTGTGAAAGCAGCTCCCCCCCCCCCAAAAAAAAAACTAAACTATGCTCCTTGTCCACATGGAACTTAAAACATGTACAATTTATGTATTAACCTCCAACTCTGCAGTACACATTTGCACAAAGGTAAGATAGATCAGTGTGTGTTTCACATTAGAGAAAGAAATAAGAGTGAATTCTCTACCCTACTACCCACCCTGATCTATTCATGTATCCATCCTCAAGGTTATGTTATATAGGTTCCTTCTACAGGCCCCAGTCAGGGTTGGGATTAGGGGGCTTAGGACTCTGAGAAATGGATGCAAGAGATAAAAGTTAAAGCCAAATTGGTAGAGATAGAATCAATGAGGTACTTCCTGTTGAGGTGCCAAGATTATGAAACACTTGTCCAAGTCCAATTATAGTCCCTAGCCCATATGGTATTCCCATAAGAAGAATGCATGAATCACTACCCAGCATAGTAAGAACATAGATTTGGGAGCACTTGGTTGGCTCAGTTGGAAGAATCTGCAACTCTTGATCTCAGCGTCATGAGTTCAATCCTCGCATTGGGTGTAGATGTTACACACATACATACATACAGAAACAAGGAAACAAAACAATTTTTTTTAAAAAAGACCATAGGTTTGGTTTACTGCTTACAGGCTGTGCAACTTCAGCAAATTATGTGAACTCTCTCAATCTCTGTTTATTCTCTGTAAGGTAAGAAGGTACCAAATATTGTAGTTGTTTACCTAATATCCAACACCACTATCCCCACTTTCTTAACAGGATTACGCCTTCCCAGACTCCCATGTAGTAGATATGGTAACCACTTGACACTGTTCTGAACAATAAAATATAGGCAGGATAAAGGTTTGAGAAAAACTTTTATTTATTTATTTATTTATTTATTTATTTATTCTAGAGAGAGAGAGCCAGCTCGAGTGGGGGAGAGTGACAGAGGGAGAGAGAGAATCTTAAGCAGATTCCATGCTTAGCACGGAACTTGACATGGGGCTCGATCTCACAACCTTGGGATCATGACCTGAGCCAGAAATAAAGTCAGACACTTAACCGACTGAGCCACCTGGAGCCCCAAGAAAAACTTTTTTAAAGGGAAATATTCAACTAAAATGCGCTTTTTGTCTTTCACCCTCTCTGCCTTCCTCTTACCTAGACCTAGACCTAGACCTCTTACCTATATGAGGCTGAATGTAGAACAGCCAACTTCTGACCATGGGGCAATGAACATGGGGATAAAGGTCAATACATTAAAAATGGTAGGAAGGAAATATGGAAGAACTCTGGTGTTGTGAGCAATAATGGTGTTCTACCCAAATCCCCTTGGATCCCTTTATATTGAATTATTTTATTACATTTCTGTGTGTACCATACACCCATATAAACACCACCACCACCACCACCACCACCATCTTCTGTGCACTTTCAATATCCATCACTTACAGTTTTTCTTACAAGAATTTTTTTTATGGTACTGATGTTGCTTTGCCCTCTTGCACAGAGAGTTGAAAATTTCTGCTAGTTTGCATTCCTCCCATCAGCCTCACGAGACTTTTGGAAGTTTTTGCTTGGGTCAAAGAACTCTATCTTAAATTTCACTCAAAAATTCTCTTAGAAGCTTCATGCTGAAGCTACCCTCTGCTGGACTTAAGCATGAGATCACATTCTTACTTAGATTCCTGCCCATCCCTGTTCTGCCCAACTCCCTTAGCAATCTTTTTTGGGAACATTTCCTTAGTAAATTGCATACTCATGAATCCCTAACTCAGGTCCACATCGAGGGAGCCTAATGTAAGACAGCGGGACATGTGTGCCATTGTTTTCTGCTGTGCCAGTCTTGTAGTATTAACTGCAAACTTTCTTTTTTTTATGTTTATATATATTTTTTTAATATGAAATTTATTGTCAAATTGGTTTCCATACAACACCCAGTGCTCATCCCAACAGGTGCCCTCCTCAATAGTATCACTCACCCTTATCCTCCCTCCCACCCCCCATCAACCCTCAGTTCGCAGTTTTTAAGAGTCTCTTATGTTTTGGCTCCCTCCCTCTCAAACTTTATTATTGAGAGAGAAAAATAAATCCATGTGTGCTTAAGCTAGAGTTCGGTTTTCTTTTTAATGTGGCTTCAAGCAAACTTCAACCACTAGGAGATGATGGGAACACCTGCTTCTTAGGACACTGATAAGAATTGCCTTGCACATTGCAAGCTCTCAGTGAATGTTAGCTTTAAAAGGCAGGAAAACCTGACTGATATTAACTGAGAACAATGTTTCTTAGGTACAATTAGCACATAGAGAAACATGCTCAAATTTCTCTACAACTTTAATAGAAGTTACCCTGTAAGAGATAAAGTGTGTGTGTTGGGGGAGGATAGGAATCAGAATTAAAGAGATCTGACAGGTATAGAAGTAATCCACCAACTTCATAGGTGTTTATTTTATTATACTTCTTTATCTACAAGTTACATATAGTATTTTATAAGTATAAAATATTACATTATAAGTAAAAAAGTTTAATAGTAAAAATGAAAAGACCCATATTTCTTCAAAAGATAATTTGATAGGGGCATCTGGGTGGTTCAGTCGGTTAAGTGTCCAACTTCAGCTCAGGTCATGATCTCACAGCTTGTGAGTTCAAGCCCTGCATCAGGCTCTGTGCTGACAGCTCAGAGCCTGGAGCCTGTTTTGAATTCTGTCTCTCCCTCTCTCTCTCTGATCCTCCCCCCCTTGTGCTCTCTCTCTCTCTCTCAAAAATAAACATTAAAAAGTATTTTAAGATAATTTGATAAAAGTACAGATGTTTCAAGATATAGGAAAGAGATAACTATAAAATTATGTCGTAATCTATTAAGTAGATTGGAAAAATGATAGAGGAATCAATGAAACCAAACGCTAGATATTAGAGAAAAATTAATAAAATTGATAAGCCTCTAGCCAGACTGATCAGAAAAACAAAAAGAAATAATACAAATTACCAATATTAATAAGAGAATTGGCATTACTATAGACTCTAAAGATATTAAAAGGATGAAAAGGAGAATACTATGGACAACATTTTGGTAATTTCAGTGAAAATAGACAAAATCCTTGAAAGGCACAAAATATTAAGACTCGCTCAAGAAGAAACAGACAATATGAATAGCCCTATATTCATTTTTTTAAAGTGAATTTATAGTTTAAAATGTTTTAACAAAAAAACTTCAGTTCAGTGGTAAATTCTTTCAAACATTTAATAAAGAAATACTATCAATTCTAAGCAAACTCTGTCAAAAAATTAAAAAGGAGAGAATTCTATTGAACTTATTTTATGAGGCAACCATTACACTGATATCAAAACCAAAGATACTACAAGAAAAGAAAAATACAGATCAATATTTTCATGAACGTAGATACAAAAATTCAAAAATTTACATGCTAAAATTTTAGTTAATCAACCCACAAATATAAAAAGTAGATATATAATGTATATAAGGATATGTATTATATGTATTAAAGGGATATAAAGGTATATAATGATCAAGTAGGGTTCATCCCAGGAATACAATGTTAGTTTAATATTCAAAAATTAATTAATGTAATTTACTATTTTAATAAGCTATAAGAGAAAAACCATATAATCATCTCACTAGATGCAGAAAAAGAAGCTGACAAAATCTAACATCCATTCCTGATAAAAACAGTCTATAAGGGAACTTCCTTAGCCTGATAAAGGGCAGAGACCAAAGCAAACTTACAGCTAGCATCATAATAGTCTAAGACTGAATAGAAGACTGGTTAAGATCAAGAACAATAAAAGGAAGTCAGTCTCACTACTTCTGTCCAGAATTTTTCTGGAGGTTCTAGTAATTGCAATAAGGCAAGACAAAGAAATAAATAATCCAAATTGGAAAAGAAAAAGTAAAACTGCCTTTATTTAAAAATAAGATGATCATCCATGCAAAAAATCCAATGGAATCTACCAAGAAGCTAATAGAACTAATGAATTTAGCAAGGATGCAGAATGATACAATATCCATACACAGAAATCAACTGTATTTCTGTATAATAAAAGAAAACTGGAAATTGAAATTTTTAAAATACTATTTATAATACAATTAAAAATTTTTAAATACTTAGGGAGAAATATGACAAAGATGTGCAAGACCTATAAACTGAAAACAACCAAACACAACTGAAAGAAATTAAGGAAGACCTAAATAAGTGGAGGGATATACTTCATTTATGGGTCAGAAGATCTAATATGGTTGGGGTGCCTGGGTGGCTCAGTCTTTTGAGCATCCGACTTTTGATTTTGACTAGGGTCATGATCTCACAGTTTGTGGGATTGAGCCCCACATCGGGCTCTGTGCTGTCAGCAGAGCCTGCTTGGGATTCTCTCTCTTCCTCCTTCTTCCACTCCCCAACTCATGTGCTCACTCTCTCTCTCTCTGTCAAAACAAATAGTAAACTTAAAAAAAAGAAGACATAATATGGTTAAGATGTCCATTTTTCCCAAGTTGGTATATAGGTTTAGTGCAATCCCAATCAAAACCCCAAGCTGATTTTTAAATTTATATGGAAATTCAGAGGGCCTAGAATTGCCAAAACAATTTTGAAAAAAAATTTTTTTTGTCTACTACTTACTTGCAAGGCTTGCTATAAAGCTACATTTATGTGGACAATGTGGTATGTCCATAAAGATAGAGCATAGACAGTTCAGAAATAGACTTAATCATATATACACAACTGATTATTTACAAAACTGCAAAGACAATTCAATGGAAAAAGGAAGTCTTATCAACAAATAGTGTTCATACAATTGGATATCCATATGCCAAAAAAAAAAAAAAAAATGAAGTGGTCCAAGATGGTGGCATAGGAAGACCCTGAACTCCTCTCCACCCACAGAAACACAAAATCTAAATGCCTACATATACAGCAATCCCTCCTTAAGAGAACTGAGGGCTGATTGAACAGTTTCTGTATAACAAATGATAGAGGGACCACAGAGAGAAGGGTTAGACAGATGGTGACACAATAATTATGGGAACACCACCCCCCAGGCAGCAATCTGAAGTAGGTAGGGACATCAAGTCAATAAGGCTTCCCCATCTTGGCACAGCAAAACTTTCAAGGAGCACCTAGTTTAAAGGGACAATGAGACTATAAGTTAAAGAAACCTATTTACTAACTCTAGAGCATCTGCAAAACAAGGAACTGCTGGAAAGCTCTCTCTCCTGGGTTGGAGGTGCTGGCAATTGCCATTTTTTACATTCCCTTTCCACCTTGATAGCATGGAGTAAGCATGATCTAGGAGCTCTAGAGGGACTAGTAGGGCCACCCCAGCTTGCCCTGGGCCCTGGCCCATACCAAATCCAGCTGTCCCCCCCAAGGTAGCTCTGTTGCAGCATGCCCTAGTCCTTCCACACACACACACCTTTGCCAGCCCACTCCATCTCCAGCCCTCAAGCTTAAAACAGAAAATCTATAGAAATGAAAAGTAGATTAGTGTTTGCCTAGAGCTTAGGGTAGAAGCAGAGAGTGACTGCTAATGGACCAACGGTCTTTTTAAGGTGATGGAAATAGCCAAAAGTTGGATTGTGATTATACAACTCTGTAATATTAAAATTCATTGAACTGTACATTTATAATGAATGAATGTTAAAGTATATAATTTATACCTCAATAAATCAATTTAAAAAAAGATGTTTAAAGTAAGTAAACATACATCTATCATATGATCTATCCATTCCACTCTTAGGTATTTACCCAAAAGCAATAAAAGCATATTTCTATACAAAACATGAATGCTATTGTTTGCAATAGTAAAAAACTGGAACCCAAATATCCATTCACTGGTGAATGGATAAACAAACTATAGTGTATCTATACAATAAAATTACTCCTCACCACCAACAAGGAATAAACTATTGAGATTCACTACAACATGGATGATTCTCAAAATAACTAAGCTGAGTGAAAAAGCTGGATTAAAAAGAAAGAGTACATACAAAATGATTCTATTTATAAAAACTTTAGAACACGCAAACTATAGTAACAGAAAGCACATTAGTGGTTGGTTGAGGATGGAAGTGCACAGGAGTGGGAAAGAAAGGAGCAATTACCGTAGATCAAGAGGAAACTCTGGGCATGATTGATATGCTCACTAACTTGACTGTGCTGTGAAGGTGTCTCAGGAGCATTCACATATCAAAACTTACCAAATTGTCCATCTTAAATTATGTTTATTGGTTATCTATTAAGCTTCAATGAAACTATCAGAATGCTTAAAGATATTTAATAGGCTACACTATCAATAATTAATAACTGTATTTTTGACATATTTTCTCTTATTCAGTTTCTTATTGCATTGTCCTTAAAGTTATTCACCACTAACTGCTTAAAATACGTGATTAACTGAATTAATAAAAACTGCAATAGAAGAAAGAAGTAACCCACCAAATGATGTTGCATGTTGAATTGAACAACACAACAACACGAAAAATAGTTTTTTGGTTCTCAGATCCAGGTTGGAAAATCATTAGATTTATCAGTAAGTTACTTTTAACATCATTCAGCATCTGTTTCAGTTTGTGAAGGGGAATGACAATAAGATCTGTTGCACAAAGCTGTTCTGAATATTAAATAAGGTAATACAAGGAAGGTGCCTTAATGCCATGCCTGTTGTCTCACAAAAGTTCAATACATGGTTATTCTTCTTCTCACTTTTCAGACATAATCTGGATGGGAGAAGCATTTGACTAAATAAAACTGTTTCTAAGCAATTATCTCAAGATTGTGTAAACAGGAGGTAGGGGTGGAAATGGATAATTTCCAAAAATTGGGTAGTATTTATTTAGAACTCTGGCAAACAAGAACTTCAGTTCATACAGAGATATATTCCACAGTGTAGGTATTTCCAAGACCTAGATGAGATAGCACTTCAAACTATTGCCCTCCTCCAAAAGCTAACAGTTGCTATCATTGGATTGATGGAGTTGTGGACAATTTTTATTTTTATCTTGATATTAGCTTATCTTGATAGCTAACTGCATTACCTGAATGCATTACAATGAGCAAAGATAGTGAGAAAAATAGTTTTTTCCATTTTGAATGAAATTGATTGAAAAAATTAATAAAAAAACACTTTATACCTATCAAGGCGGGGGGGGGGTGGTTAAAAAAGGAAAATAACAAGTGTTGGCCAGAATATGGAAAAATTGAGACCTTCATACAATGTTTGTGAAGAAGTGAAATGGTACAACCAGTATAGAAAAGTTTGTTGATTCCTCAAAAAGTTAAACATAGTTACTATTTGACCCAAATTCTACTCCTAGGTGTATACCATAGAGAAATGGAAACATATTCACACAAAAAACTTGTACACAAATGCTCATAACAGCACTGTTTATAGTAGCCCAAAAATAGAAATGTCCATCAACAGATAATAACCATACAATGGAATATTATTCAGCCTCAAAAAGGAATAAAGTACCAATAGATGCTACAACATAGATAAACTTTGAAAGCATTACCCTAAGGGAAAGAAGCCAGACACAAAAGGCCACATAGTATGTGGTTTCATTTATATGAAATACCCAGAATATTCAAATCCACAGAGACAGAAAATTAGTGGTTTGCAGTGAAAGGGGGTGTGGGCCAAGGCCAGTGGAGAAGAGAATGAGAAGTGATTGCTAACAGGTATGAAATTTCTTTCTGGAATGATAAAAATGTTCTGGAGTGAGACAGGGATGGCTCCACAATATTGTGAATACAATAAAAACATCTGAAATGTACAGCTTAAAATTGTGAATTTTATAGTGTGAATTACACATAGTTTTTAAAAATGACCCTGTTTAGTATTTGTCTTTCTCTGCTTGACTTATTTCACTTAGCTTAATACTCTCTGGCTCCATCCGTGTCATTGCAAATGGCAAGATTTCATTCTTTTTTATAGCTAAGTAATATTCCAGTTTGTGTGCGTGTGTGTGTGTGTGTGTGTGACATCTTCTTTATCCAGTCATCCGTCAATGGACACACTTGGCTGTTTCCATAATTTGGCTATTGTAGATAACACTGCTATAAACATCAGGGTGCACGTATCTCTTTGAATTAGTTATTTTTGTATTCTTTGGGTAAATACCTAGTAGTGCAATTGCTGGATTGTAACAATTTTTTAAACTTTTTTGAGGAACCTCTATACTGTTTTCCAGGCTACCTGCACCAATTTGCATTCCCACCAACAATACAAGAGGGTTCCCTATTCCCACATCCTCACCAACACCTGTTCTTTCTGGTGTTGTTGAGTTTAGCCATTCTAACAGGTGTGAGATGGTATCTCATTATACTTTTGATTTGCATTTCCCTGATGATAAGTGATGTTGAGCATCTTTTCATGTGTGTGTTGGACATCTGGATGTCTTCTTTGGAAAAATGTCTTCTACTCATTTTTCAATTGGATTATTCAATTTCAAGGTGTTGAGTTTGCTAAGTTCTTTTTTTTTTTTAATTTTTTTTTCAACGTTTATTTATTTTTGGGACAGAGAGAGACAGAGCATGAACGGGGGAGGGGCAGAGAGAGAGGGAGACACAGAATCGGAAACAGGCTCCAGGCTCCGAGCCATCAGCCCAGAGCCCGACGCGGGGCTCGAACTCACGGACCGCGAGATCGTGACCTGGCTGAAGTCGGACGCTTAACCGACTGCGCCACCCAGGCGCCCCAAGTTTGCTAAGTTCTTTATAGATTTTGATTACTAACCCTTTATCAGATATGTCATTTGCATATATCTTCTCCCATTCTATAGGTTGCTTTTTAGTTTTGCTGATTGTTTCCTTTGCTGAACTTGTGATGCACACTGGGTGTTGTATGGAAGTGTTGAATCACTATATTGTACACCTGAAACTAGTATTACTGTATGTTAACTAACTGGAATTTAAATTAAAACATTAAATTTTTTTAAAATTAAAATGACCTTGTTTAGAAGTAGTAAGCTACTTAGTTTGCCACTACTAGTATAAATAATAGAGCAGGGATTAAATGTTATAAATATGAAGATTAAGGCTCAGAGGGATTAAATGTTGACTCTCTTCCTTTCAGACCTAGTTTGGCCATTAGGAATAAAAACTTTCTCAAAGTTGTTCAACAACAACAACAACAACAACAACAACAAAAACTGGTATTGGTTCACATTCTTGAAAGAGAATCATATTGCCCCAGTATATCTACCTATCAAGCTGTACTTGATTGCTGGTCCATCCAGTCACTATGGCCATGGGGTCGCATTCTCATAATATAGATATGAACACCTTCATCAGGGACTACCAATTGAAATGGCTGAGTTGTAGGCATCCTAGAACACATCTCCTAGTTTATGCCAGGCCCACAGTCAGTGAGTGGTGGAGTCAGAGAACCTAATGAGAAAGAAAAATCAATACACCTGATGGCTGAAGAATCAAGATTAATTCCTAGATATTGAGCCTGAGAGACTGGGAAAAATGAAGTCGCCAGAAACAGAAATGAGGAGGTGGGAAACAGGAGTTAGTGGTAAGGAAGAGAATGGGTTTGTTGGAATAGTTTGAGTGTGAGCTGAAATGATCATGATAAGGAAATAAAACCAGAAATAAAAATGGTGTAGTCCACAACCTTAAGTATAATTGGTGATCAAAACATTAGTTGTCTTCCACCATCCCTTAATTCAATCCTGCCTCTTATACTTTTCCACTTATTCTTGATAGACAGTCCTATTGTCATATTACATTGTAAACAGTCTCAATACAATAATTAGAATGTCCAGTTCAGTGCAATACTCAAATCTCTGAACTTAATTTAGCATCACATCTTTTCCCCACCCCTACCCTTCCTACCCCCGACCCCAAAATCCTGCTTCAAGTTGGGGTGAGGAAAGGGACTTGGCCTTCTGGTCACATTCTCCTTCACTTGCTACCTGAAGACTTGCTCTCCCTAGGGATTAAAGTTGTGTGGAGAGTGGGGAACAGACAGAATGAAGAAGAGAGGAGAGGTGAAGAGATAAAACTGTTCTTTATTACTTGTATGGCTTCAAGTTTGCCAGTCTTAGTAGACAATTAAAGCTGATATATCCCTGAACCAGACTGGCAGATGATTAAAGTTGATACTTTCTTTCAAAGTGCCCTTTAAAGATCTGCTGGTCTCCTCTCTACTGCTGCTCTCCTAAAAAGGCTGTAGGGTTAGAAGTGTTGGAATATATTACAGTTTCTTCCTCAGCCCCTTGTCATTAGCTGATACACCTTTATCTTTTTTCCACTGGGGTCTCCTTGCCCTCTCACAAATGTCCCCTTGATGGCTTTCTCTCCTGCATGGCCCCTTCTGGTCCTCAAGAAACACTCAGACATTTATTATTGACCATTTCAAACACATTATAAGCTTAAAAAGTAGTCTCATAATAGAATAATGAGGACCCATCAGATAGCTCTAATGGAGAATAATCAATAATCCTCCATTCTTATTTAGTTAATTCCCCATTTCAATCCCACTAAATTTTTGATGTTGTTGCTGGAGTATTTGAAGGATGTAATTTCTCCCATAAATACCTTAGTATCCATTCTCTCTGAATTCACTGTTCTATGGTTTTATCTTTCTTTCTCCTACCCCTCCCCTTACTCTTCCCCACACATATCTTTTCACACATATTCTATCAAAACTGTTCTAACAAGGTAGCATGAATACATCTGAAATGAAAAATCCAATATTCACTTTTCAGTCCATTTCTTCCACTGCTCCCAGCAACATGTGTTCTTCTCAACCACCCCATTCTTATTGGGTAGTCTCTTTTAGTTTGATTTCTCTGATATACCTCCCCAGCTTCTCTTCCAACTTCTCTTACCACTCTTCTTGGCTTCCTAAACATGCTCTTTTTCTCTCTGCCATCTTGAGTATTTGTGTTTCTATATAAGAATATGAGACCCACTTTCTCAGATAAGCAAGAGCTTACTTAGATCCTAGACCCAGGCTGGGAATACCACGTCTGAGTATATGGATCATTTAAGAAACACAAGGCACTTTCTTCTACAGTCTGGGGTGGTAACCTGCCAGCTGAATTTACAGCCAGGAGTGATGTGGTTTGAAGTGTTGGGGTTCAGACCCAGTGACCAAGAAAGAATTCTTGAGATGTCTTTGCTGCAAAAAGGTGATTTTATTAAAGCACAGGGACAGGACCTGTGGACAGAAAGAGCTGCATGAGATTGTGAGGAGTAACTGATTATACATTTGGGAGTTGGAGGAGGTAAAGGCAAAGGGAAGTTTCAAAAGGGGCTTTCATATGTTAAATAAGACTCACAGGATCCTGAAGGCCTAGATATTGTCAAGCTATGGTTGTTTTTCCCTCTAGCAAAGCATTAACATGAAGACAGCTGGAGTTCCTGGAAGAATGTCATACTCTGCCTGTCTCAAGTTATACGCCAATGGGCTGTGGGTTAAATGGAAATTTAATTTTATCTACAGTTCCTTTTGCCTTTGTTTCCCACATCAAGGAGGACTATCCAAACCTATTGTCAATATAAAAGTGTGTGTGTGTGTGTGTGTGAGAGAGAGAGAGAGAGAGAGAGACAGAAGGCGGGTGGTGTTGTTGGAGAAGTGGATAAAGTACACTAAAGATGGCTGATTGGACTAAAACAAACTCTGGTCTCTAGCTTAGAGACCCCTCCTCTGGGCCCTTCTTCCTTTGCTGCTTGCGCGGGAAAACCATCCCCCCCCACACACAAATATGGAGGCTGATAACTATAAATTACCCTTCCCGCTCGCATTCGGAGCTCAGATCTTTGGAGAAAAGGTGTCCTCTGAGCCCGCTGGTGTTAAATAAATCTCCAATCCACCAAGGTCTCTGAGGGCCACTTGGTTTTTCTGCCAGCGTTTCAGCCTGATTCCATAACAAATTTGGTTCCCTGACTGGGAAACCCAACCGCGCTGGCCCATTGTTGCCACCAGTTTGGGAGAAGAGCGAGGCAGTTACAGAATGAGGGATCACAAGGGAGAGTGTGCACCCTGCCTAAATTTCAGCAGTCTCCTTGTCTGTCCCCTTTAGGCTGGCCCGCTCCACCGTTCCCACCAGACTTGAGGATACTTGGCAGGTGAGGACCTGGACCCGACATCGAACCATAAGGCTGGGGCCCAATCTAGTCAGGCCCACTTGCAAGAGTGGAAGGGGGACCTGATCACTCCCTGAGACTTCAGAAGTCTTACAGGTAGGGATTTTATGGTAGGGAATATAATGACCTCTGGTGTGTATGTGAATGTGAATGTGTGACTCAGTCTAGCTTGCCTGCTGAGTTAGATTCTGTGGCTCCACAGGCAGGTGCCCTTGGGGTCCCCAGGGGGCCACGGAGTCTGAGTGGGCCCATCTGTGATTCCATGATGGATGGCACTCGGTGTGGTGATACAGAATGGTTTCTGATCGTGGGTGGCAGGGCTAGGACCTGTGGGCTGAGCGTCACCTGGGTTCCTTCAAGACACAGCCAGGCGGGCATCTGGCTGGTCTCCTCATTGGAGGGGATGCCCCTGTCCCTCTGTCTTTGTGACTCTGCCTCACAGGAGCATTGTGGGGTTGGGACAGAACAAGGAGAGCCAGGTAAAGGTTTTAGCTGCTTTATCCGGAGACTCACCCAGGGAGCCAAAGGAGTGACCCACCCCTCCCCTAATGTTACCCTCTTCATGACTCTTTAGGCTCCCTCTCCCCTCCCCTGAGCTTGAAACTCCTCCCCTGGTGGACTGCTGCCACTGCTGCCCCAGCCAGAGTGCTGCTGCTGCTGCTGCAGCAGCCGCCCATTTCTCCTCCCCTTCCAGGCCAGAGAACCCTCCCCCACAAGGCTCATGGCCAGATTACATCCTAGGCCAGGCACAGGCGCTCAGGGGCAGGCGCTCTCCAGATGGCAGTCCACATCCACTGATATCAAGAGGCTCTCAGGAAGATCAGAGCAGGGGTCTGACAAAGCCATAAATATGCCCAGTAGCAAGGGGGGATGCCCAGAACATCCTTAGCAAGGGGTCAATGAACCTACTGCAAGGGGAAAGGACATTAAAAAGAATAAGTGTCCCAACCAGGGAAAGTCCTAAAAACCCAGCGGAAATCAGGAGGAACCTCCAGAAGGGGACCTTGTTGGTCTAGCTGTGACAGAACCAGACTAAAAGGGGAAACTGACTCTCTCTCCCTGTTCCTCTGCTTAATAGATGTGAGGGATTCTCCCTCATTTCCCAGGTTAAAAGTTATAGTTGGAGCCAACTGTGGTTAGTCTACCTGAAGACAGGGACTTTAAGGAATATTCCCAAGTAGCTGCTGCTTCTGCCTTCCCCTTCCCCTCATGTTTCTGCACCAACTTAGGTGTGGTCCTATACCATCCTCAGTGTCTCAGGCACCATTGGTTCCTCCTCCCACCCTCCAAGTCAAGGAGCAAAGTGCACCCTATTTGGACCACCCATTTCAGATATCTCCACTGGTGCCCCAAATGAAAATTGACAATGGGGAAAAGTTGATTGACTTTTAGGTGGATGCAGGTTAAACATATTCGATGTTTAAACTAATTTAAGTTTATTGGACCTGTCTTTAAAGTTATCAGCAAAGGTCAAATAAGCTCATGTTATTTCTGTTGCAGTTTGTTAATGATAGTTAATTTTGTTTGTCTCAAAGTTTTCATGGGTAATTGTTAAGATAACTTTCAAGGTCCTTGGCAACCTGAAACTTTCCAAATAGTATGGAATGCTAAAGCTTTGATTATTGAACATAGGTTTGTGTTTTTAACTTCTTATTGCTGAGAAATTAAGGCTATTCAGACCTATTGGAAAGCATGCTTTGTACTTAATTGATTCATGAATTTACCATCTAAAAAAATTCTGATTAAACACCTCTTAATTGGTTACCAAGTCCTCATTTGGAGACTAAAGTTTCCTAAGAGTTTAAATTTTGCTAAATATACTTAAGACTGATGAAAATAAAGAAAGCAACTCTGTATGTAGGAAAATAGGAGGTATATAAGAAAGATATAAGGAATGGAAATACAGTTTGGTCGAGGGTAGAAGAAAATAATTTTGTCCTGAATGAAACTGGTTATTTGGAAAGAAATGGCTTTGGGACAAAATTTAGAAGCAAAAGAAAGTTATAGAAGGTTGAGATGAATGGAACTTTAAAAGTACACTAGTATAAGGTTGAAATCCTGCTTTTCTCTCTGCTCAAATGACAAAGTTTTCTTAAACTGTTGATCTGCTTTTGATAAGACAATGCAAACAAAGGTTTATCCTCCAGGAAAATCAAAGTTTTAGGTCTCATCTCTATCAGGTCTTTGATTACTTAGTTAAAACTTCTGAATGTTAAAGGAGTTATGTTTTGATAACAACTGTATAATGCTATATATTCACCTTTGGGACCTTTTATTGCCACTTTGGTTGAATATATAAAATTGTAAGATTTGTAATGATCTGTAATCCTATTTAGGATGCACTTATGACTTTTGGGGTTTTAACAAACTTCTCAAGATTTAAATGGTAAATGAAGTCTTCTTGACCAATTAAGCTCTTTTATTTGGGATGTTAAGTTACTTGGAAAAGCTCTGTCATACAATAATAAACCTTAGATTGTATTGCACAGGTAAATGCTGTAACTTCCTGAATATATGCAATTCCTAAAATTTTAATGTTTTGATATAAGGTTATCACTTAATTTTCTGATTACTTGAGGTGTTATGTGTCACAGAAATAACCGAATTTCTTTGTCAATTGCATCATAATGAACTCTCATCAGATCTTTAATGATGTCTATTTCTGAGATTTTGCCATTTATAATTGTTCTTATTCTCTCACAAAACATGTCTCTTCTTCAAGAAGATTTATAAAAAGGAATTTGGGGACAAATACAGGTATTCAACATCCTTAAGATTAATACTAAAATGGGTAAAAATTTCCAGAACTAAAAAGCTGCATTCAAATTGAATAAGAATTAGGAACATGAGATTAAATGAACTGAGGAAGATTATAGTTTTGTGATTCTTGTTAAAAATATTGCTGGTTCCCTAATGTTTCCTCTTCCAGATTAAGGAAACTTTCTCTTAAGATAACTATGATATATAAAAATGTCATAAAGTATGCATTTGTAAACTGAAGCATTTATCTTTTCTCTCTACATAATTCCCCTGAAATTCAAAACTCTCAATGAGTATTCTTTCTTTCATGGCCATTACAATTGTTTGCAAAAGTTCAATAAGAATCTGTTCATCTTATAACAGGTCACCATTTGGAAATACTGGTTATTTTACCAAGGCTTTGACTGGAATGTCATATTTGAGGATGACATTCATAGACTCAGATATGACCAGACAGCTTTAAGGAATTAGGGTTGGCTTTATAAAACATGGAGCCATAAAGCCCCTTGGAAGTGTTGGCCTGGTCCCTGCTTACAGAGTTACCAGCAGTCTCACCAGGTAAGTAAAGAAAGTCACTTCCTGGCAGGTGCAGGAACCTGAGGATATCTTGGGGACCTCATGAAGAGGAATTCGCCCAATTCTACATGTATTGCAGGCCTGTCTGATGGCATGTATTTGGCTTGACTTCTGGCCTGGAGAGGCTACTAAAAGTTCAACCTGAGGATTCCTTATAAAAGGTTCCAACAAAGCAAACTTTAAAAGATCCTCATGATCAATCGCCATTCTTGCTGAGCTTATGTAAATAATTAGGCCAGATTTGTTAAGACTGGATTTGTTCTACAAATGCATTGGTCTCAATTTGGCTATCTCTGGAAAGGGGGGGGGGGTGTTTAGAGAGAACAACTATGTTTCAACAATGCACCGTTATGGATGTTAAATTCTAGTTATGATTGCCTTTAAATGTTTGTTGTTTGCCTAAACTAGACAACTTGAGATAAACTTCAGAAAATTGTCACAGTATTTCATATATAGGCAATCTTCTGTGCTTGTTATACTATGGGGATAATAATAAGACCCCATGGGCATATGATTATTTAAACAACTGAAAAACACTATGGATCTCTAAATATGCAAACCATATCTTCCCTAAACCTGATCTGACAGTTACCAGAAACCTATCCCTTTGGAAGACTTGGAGGTGGACTTTACAGACATACAACCAAATAGAGGATTCAGTTTCAGGTATCACCCCATGGGTCCATCACTCCAGAGCTAAGAAGGCCAACTCAGAAGAACCTTCAACCTGGCGAAGTGATCCAGATCCAGGGAACTCGCTTAAACTGACCCTCAAAAAGACACTGGCCCCTGAGATCTCCAGCCCTGCTTCAACCACACCCCAGAAGTTGGCTGGCCTGTGCATGGCAGAAGCTTGAGGAATCAATATATGCACCGAACCCAGGGGTTTGGATACAACTCTGCCAGCCCTTGCCTCTCACTGGTGTCATAGCCCTGATCTTACTTCTTACTGTTGGGCTGATAGAGACTGCACCAACAAGCTGGACATGGGACAAAAGATGTATGCTGGATCTCATATACCTCCTCTAGATGGGTATTGTCTGTATATTATGATAACCTCTCTCACTTTCACAACTGCCACTTACCCACTTTGCCCCCAGGATTGTTATATGACAATAAGGGGGTCAAGGTCGTTCAGCACTTTCACCTCCCTCCACAAAGATTGCTACAAGGGAAAAACACCCACTCTCTGTCAGGCCCCCTGGGGCCCCAAGGACTAAGGTTTGGACTATGGGGATAACCCAAAATGTCAGAAACCCATGTCACAACAAGGGCCTCCAGAGAGGGAAGCTTGCTACACTTAGCTTCCTCAATGGGGGATCTCAGACAGGGGAGGAATGCAAGACAGGGCCCTTCAAAAGTTTATAAAAGATACCCAGAATAGGGTAATATAAGCCATAAAGGCGACCACTCCCCCAGCAGCCTACCAGGGTTTGAGGCTTTCAGCCCTTAGTCAGATGCTTACCAATTCCCCACTCCAGCGTTGGACTAACACTATTCTAAAGTCCTCCATCAAATAGATGATCACACCCATACCTGCTGGATGTGTTTGCCCCTCAGCTGGAGGGCTTGCTTAGCCACTCCTATCCCTTTGACCTGGGAAGCTCCTGAAAATCTCAAATCCAACACTTCTGTCTTAATTGGATCCTGACCACTGGGCTCCGTTTCACAAATGCCAACAATCTAATCTGTACAGTCCCTGAGGGTATGAATGGTACCTCTCTATAACGAAGAAATATAACCTTAAAAAGGAATGCAACCCTATGTTCAACCCCTAGGGTGTTCTATCTATGTTCTACTTCAGCTACCGATGCTTAGAAGCCAACTGGACTCAGATGTTATTCCATCTTCCTAACCCCAGAGATATCCGCATACACTGAAGATCAGCTCCTAACAGCCTTTAGCCCCAAGTCCCAGACTAAACAGGCAGTCCTGCTACCTGTTCTGATATGAGCAGAAATTGAGACAGGAATAGGAACTGGAATAGGGGGCATAGGTTCATCCGTGGGACTATACCATAGACTATCTCAAGAGCTAAATGAAGACATGGAACAGGTGGCAGATTCTCTGGTAACCTTACAAAGCCAAATAAACTCTCTGGCGGCAGTGACCCTCCAAAATAGGTGAGCCCTCCACCTCCTCACTTCGGAAAAAGGAGGGACTTGCATCTTTCTGGGGGGAGGAATGTTGCTATCTCCTAAACCAGTCAAGAATAGTTACAACTAAGGTTAAGAAATTCAAGGAAAGAATTCAACATAAACAATAGGAAAATATCAATCAATGGAAAGGATGGGATCTCACAGATTGGGCATCCTGCTTCCTGCCCTGGCAGGGCCCCTCCTCTCCATAATTTTACTTGTATCCATCGGCTCCTGTATACTGAATGCCATGGTATGTTTTATTGAAAACACTGTTGCTTGCCAAACTACTGCACATATCTTAGCCTTCTGAGAGTACCAACCTGTAAAACTGAAAGGTGATGCCTATTAAAAGTTTTTTTTTTTTAAAGGCATCAAAGGGGGGAATTTTGGAGAAGTGGATAATGTACACCAAAGATGGCTGATTGGACTAAAACAAACTCTGGTCTCTAGCTTAGAGACCCCCTCCTCCGGGCTCTTCTTCCTTTGCTGCCCGCGCGAAAACCACCCCCCCCCACACACACACACACAAATATGAAGGCTGATAATTATAAATTACCCTTCCCGTTCGCATTCAGGGCTCAGATCTTTGGAGAAACGATCTCCTCTGAGCCCGCTGGTGTTAAGTAAATCTCCAATCCACCAGGGTCTCCAAGTGCTGCTTGGTTTTTCTGCCAGCATTCCAGCCTGATTCCATAACAGTGTGAGAAGGGAGATGATTCATTTTCAGAAATACCAAATAAAAGCTGTGCTGTCTAGTTAACAGTAGGTTTACAACCTATTGGAAATATGTACAACTTCTCCCCACCACAGTGGAGTCCCAAACCCTTAGACTCTTCACTTCCTGGTTCTTCTTCCCCTCTCTGTTTCGTGGACTTATTTTCCCGGATTTATTTTCATGGGCTTTGCAAAGAGCATGCACCAAAGAACAAAGGGAGGAAGGACTGAAAATCTCTGTGTCACCTTAGTGAATGTACATTTGTTCCAATCAGACTACTTTTTGTCTTACATGGGCATGGGTGACATCCAGGTGATAAGGGAGCATGGGGCGGGCTGACCAAGTGCAAGCTAGCACACTCAACCCCCCCCCCCCAGGTGGATGTGTGATATTTTTCAGGCACTCCTGTCTGCCCCAGGACAAAGGAAAGGAAAGAAAACAAATGGCCAACTGATAGAGATCACAGTCATACAGGACATTGGTCTCCATGATTTTATCTTAATAAATTACAAGAAAAAGGCAATCTTATTAGGCAAGAAAAAGCCTAATCTCCAGAAACCTATGGACTCAGTTTCCTGGGGCCCCAACATCACCCCTCCATAACGATATGGAGAACAAAGGCAAGAAGGAAATGGCAGGTAAAATTAAATTTTCTGGTGACCTGCAGCCCATTGACAAATACTTGAGGCAAATAGAGTATAAAATTTCTCCAGGAACTCCCTACCGTCCTAATGTTAATGCCTTACCAGAAGAAAAACAACCTTAGCTTAACAATAGCAAGGCCTCAGGTACCTTAAGAGTCCTCTTTAGCATATCAAAGTCCCTCTGGAAGCCTCTCTTTTGACTTTACCTCCCCAAATCCATAGTATAAAACCAGCCATTCTTCACAACCCCAGCGCAACTCTTTCTGCCCATGGGTCCTGTCCCTGTGCTTTAATAAAATCACCTTTTTGCACCAAAGACGTCTTCAAGAATTATTTCTTGGTCATTGGCTCTGGACCCCCCACCATCACCCCAAAACCTCATCATGGGTAAGGCTGTAACCTCTGTAGTACTCAGCCAAAGAGGAACCAGGGGAGGGACTTGCATGCTAGGAGATAAATTGCTGTAACTGCCCTAAGTGTGCCTGTTCATCAGACACCTGCTCTTGCAAGAACGTTGATTAAAGCCTCCCTTCACTGTGCTCCCTCTGTGTCCCTTGTTTGGTTGTGTCGATGGGCTTATTTCTAACAGGTGGCAGAGAGATATCAGGCTGTGGAATGAAAACCAAAAGAGAACAAGAAGGCTTTAGCCCAGATAAACTCCCTTAAAAGAAGACGGTTGTTGAAGTGCACTTCCCATGTATGCTGGTGAATTGTAAAATCTGAAATTCCATGTGCTGCCTTGACAGCTTTAAGCCTCACAGAATCCCAAAGGCCTACCATGAGTTCCCTTGCTCCCCACCCAGCTAGCTCACCTGTCAGCCCAGCTAGCTACACACTACCCGGCTCTCCAACCTAACAGGTTTCATCTCTTTGACAGCCCAAGTTACTATTCAAATAAACCACACCCTCCAACAGGGATCAAGGGTCACCTCACTCTCATGTCATTATAAATCTTGCCTCCCATAGCCCCTGCTTGTTCACTCTGCTCCCAAGAGAAACCCCTGTGGGCCCTGGCATATCGTGTCCTCCTCTCCCCAGGCTGTGAGTATATGTGACTAATAAACTATTGCTGATCTCATCTGATCATGTCAGGTATTGCGTGTTTGGGCATCTCATACTACTTAGGGCAAGGAATAATCTCCCCCTTTCACTAATAGAGTAAATAGAAGGTAGAACATCTGGCAGGGAATCTGGTTGGGAATGGAGTGGTTAACAAGGTCTCAAGGAATCTCAGACATTTGACCCTCTCATTCCTCACTCCACATTGCCAGCCCCCAACTAGACCCCACCCCACACAAGGCCATTAGCTCCCAGAAGTTTAGCTCTTCTTTTAAGGACTGGTAACTTTTTAGACAAGATATCTTTTCTGATTAAAGGCCAACTGTGCTTCCTATTGCCTATGGGACACTACCATTTAGATGTACTTTAGATTGTTCAAACTTAACACAACTCTGACTAAATGTATTCTTTTCCTCTATCTCATCAACAAAGTCATTCTTATGCCTTCATCTTTGTATAACCAGTACCTAACACAGTGTCTGGCACTTTTAATAATTTTTTTATTAAGTATATGAAGGAGTGAGTCAAGGCTCCATGACTAGTTTATTCTTTCCTGCTACTTGATGCTCTGTACCTCTAGTTCAGAGGTTCCTAAATATTAACATGAATAAGGATAATCTGAAAAGTTTGTTAAAGCACAGTTTCCTGAGTCCCAGTCATGGAAATCCTGATCCAGTAGATCAAAGTGGAACTCATGAATTTGTATTTATGAGAAGTTAATATGTGATGGCAATACTGCTGGTCAGAGGATCATATCTGAAAATCAATGTTCCAGTTCATACAAGTGCATGGCCACTGGTTAATGGGGGAAACAAAGGCAGAAGAACTGTAGATAAAATTAAATTTCCATTTAACCCATAGCCCATTGGCGTATAACTTGAGACAGGCAGAGTATGACATTCTTCCAGGAATTCCCAACTGTCTTAATGTTAATGCTTTGCTAGAGGGAAAAATAACTTTAGCTTGACAATATCTAGACCTCCAGGATCCTGTGAATCTTATTTAACATAGGAAAGTCCTTTTGGAAACTTCCCCTTCCCTTTATCTTCCCCCACTCCCAAGTGTATAATCAGTTACCTCTCACAACCCCAGTGCAGCTCTTTCTGTCCACAGGTCCTGTCCCTGTGCTTTAATAAAACCACCTTTCTGCACCAAAAACATCTCAAGAATTCTTTCTTAGCCATCGGCTCCAAACTTCAACACTTCAAACCACATCACTGATGACCTATGCTTGGAATCATTTCTCTGCATGATTATTCTTTCTTGTAACAAGTTCTTTTGGGTCTCTGATATCTGTTTTGCCTTGAATTCTGATATCTGTACTTGCCTCCATGCCAGTTTCCTCATTTCTACTGACCAATCTTGCTACACTCTTTGAATTTTCCTAGTTGTCCCTCCTTGCCTAGACCAAAGGCCCTAAAATGCCCTCTGCTCAGTCCTCACAGTAAGCCTAACATTTGCAAAGACTGAAGTCTAAAGAGATGTCTATATTGTATAATGTCAAATTTATCAAAGACCAAAATATCAAGTTCTGTTTAAAGTACATGGTATGATCAAAGCTTTCCTAATACAATGAATATAAAGAGAAAGATCTCATTCTATGCCAACTACAATTAGATGAAACCATTTCAGAAACCACAGAACTAATCAGTAAAAACAGCAATGGGTTACTTTTGTGTCAGGCCTCCATATTAATGAAAGCATGATGGACAGCAAGAGTATGAATTTTGGTACTAGAGAGATCTTGGTTCTAATCTTAATTTCTGCCATCTATGTGACCTCACACTGCTCTGTATCTCAGTGTCATTGCCTGTTAAATAGAGCTAATATATCTCCCAGATAGGGATCTTGAGAAGATGGAATAAGGAAATGGTTGTAAGCACCTAGCACAGTGTCTGGACTATATTGGGATCAACAAAAGTTAATCCTATTTCCTCCTTTTGACATACATTTGCAATTTAATATCCAATAGAACTTTTTTTTTTCCTCAAGGGAGGCATACTTTTCAAAGAACCACACTCAAAGAAAACAAACAAAACTTGTTAAATCAGGTCAGAATTTTGCAGTTGAATGGGATCCTCATTATTAGTTTGCCTCATTATTAGAGGCATTTTGTAAAATTAAACAAAGACAAGAAGAAAAA
The DNA here is from genome assembly GCF_007474595.2 of Lynx canadensis. Lineage (NCBI taxonomy): Eukaryota > Metazoa > Chordata > Mammalia > Carnivora > Felidae > Lynx > Lynx canadensis. Next base: position 31,817,312 of record NC_044315.2, read on the forward strand.
TAAATATATTTCTGCTTTTTGCTGCTGATAACATACTACCATTGCACCATACTGGCTTTTTCTTCTATTAAAAGAGTGATTACTCTACATTCTCTAAGGAAACACTTGGGAATTTTGGAATGAGTTTCAGCTTACACACCACCTCTTTGACATAAACAGTCCTTCCTCAGTGAGAAGTCTTTTTTTTAAATGTTTATTTTTGAGAGAGAGAGAGACAGAACATGAGCAGGGGAGGGCATAGAGAGAGGAAGACACAGAATCCTATGTAGGTACCAGGCTCTGAGCTGTCTGTATAGAGCCTGACGTGGGGCTCGAACTCACGAACCATGAGATCATGACCTGAGCCAAAGTTGGATGCTCAACCAACTGAGCCACCCAGGTGCCCTGAGAAGTCTTATTAATTGCAATATAGGATTTTAAGCAAATCAGTATGAACTGATTTGGTATTCAGTTCCATGCAAGTGTAACTTATTTAACAGAACTTTTCCTATTTTTCCTTGAATTGTCATCAAGACCCCATAGATGGAAAGAAAACCAGTAATTACCCAATATTTGAAATTCAGTTATTTGAACAAACCATTTCATCCATTTCAATGCAAAAGAGGACTGATAAGGGATGGAAAAGTCAAGTGTTCGAGGAATGCTAAACTCGTGAAGAAAAACAATCCCCTCCCTTCATCTCTTAGAAACCAAAAGTAAACATTTCCCATAAAATCGCTGATAAATTTTGGGAGCCTGCCAGAGGGGACTGACATTTAATTGCCTGGCTGATGCCTGCTCTACTACAGGCCCTGCCTTTGTACTGCTGAGCCAAAAAAGGCACACTTGGGAAAGAATGTAGGATGATCACAGAGTTGAAAACATAAGACTTCTCTCTCAGTATACGACAGAGCAAGCAGACCAAAAGAAAAAAAATAAAACAGTAAGGAAATAGAAAATATGCAACACTTTCAACTAAATTGGCCTAATTTATTTGGGTGTTTTGTTTTGTTGTTTTGTTTTGTTATAGAGAGAGAGCAAATGCGAGTAGGGAAGAGGGGCAGAGAAAGAGAGAGAATCCTAAATAGGCTTCTTGCCGAGTGGAGCCTGATGTGGGGTTTGATCCCATGACCCTGGGATCATGACCCAAACCCAAATCAAAAGTCAGACACTCAACTGATTGAGCCACACAGGCACCCCTCTGTTTTCTGTTTAATAAGTCTAGTTAGGGGGTTATCAATTTTATTCTTTCAAAGAACCAGCTCTTAATTTTGTTGATCTATTCTACTGGGTTTTTTTGTTTGTTTGTTTCTATATTATTTATTTTTGCTCTAATCTTTGCTATTTCCCATCACCTGCTGGCTTTAAGCTTTATTTGCTGTTCCTTTTCTAGCTCCTTTAGGTGCAAAGTTAGGTTGTGAATTTGAGACTTTTCTTGCTTCTTGACTAAGACCTGTATTGTAATATACCTCCCTCTTAACTGCCTTTGTTATATCCCAAAGTGGACTGTTGTTTTCATTTGCATTTGCATCCATGTACTTTTTAAAAATTTCTTCTTTAATGTCTTGGCTGACCCATTCATTCTTTAGTAGGATGTTCTTTAACCTCCATGTATTTGTGGTCTTTCCAAATTTTTTTCTTGTGGTTGACTTCAAGTTTTATAGTGTTGTGGTCTGAAAGTATGCATTAAACCTTTCAGGATTAAAAATAAAGTTAAATCTGTTTTGTGTAGATATTTTTTTATCAGGTTCAGGAAGTTTCCTTCTATTTCTAGTTTGCTGAGAGTTTTAAAATTTTGAATAAATATTGAATTTTGCTAATGCTTTTCTGTACATATTGAGATTATGATATAATTTTCTTTTTTATTCTGTTCATATAGTAACTTACAATAATTGATTTTAAAATGTGGAACTAACATTGTATAACTGAGATAAGTCCTACTTTATGATGTATGATCTTTTTGTATATTACTGGTTTTTTTTAATCTGGGTTTTTTCCTTTTGCTGAAGTATTTTTTTATATGAAATTTATTGTCAAATTGGTTTCCATGCAACACCCAGTGCTCATCCCAACAGGTGCCCTCCTCAATGCCCATCACTCACTTTCCCCTTCCTCCCCCCCCATCAACCCTCAGTTTGTTCTCAATATTTAAGAATCTCATGGTTTGCCTCCTTCCCTCTATGTAACTTTCTTTTCCCCCCTTTCCCTCCCCCCTGGTCTTCTGTTGAGTTTCTCAGGTTTTTATTACTCATTTTAATTTACCAGTACTTTATTCAGATTTTTGAAAAAAAAAAACTTTTTTTAAAAAGGGGGGGCCTGGGTGGCTCAGTTGGTTAAGTGTCCAACTTTGGCTCAGGTCATGATCTCACAGTTCACGGGTTCAAGCCCCATGTTGGGCTATGTGCCAACAGCTCAGAACCTGGCCAGCTTCAGATTGTGTCTCCCTCTCTCTCTGCCCCTCCCCTACTCAGGCTCTGTCTCTCTGTGTCTCTCAAAAATAAATAAAAAGTTAAAAAAAATTTTTTTTAAGTTTTTTGAGTTAGGTTTGGGAGGGATATTGGTTAGTATATTTTCTTTATATCTTTATTTGACTTTGCTACTGGGAATAGTGCTGTCATCATTAAATGAGTGGCTAAGTGTTACCTCCTCTTTTATTTCCTGGAAGATTTTGTATAAATTATTATTATTTTTTCCTTAATTCCATGGTAGAATTCACTAGTGATGCAATCTGGGCCTGGAGATGTTTTGTGGCAGCATTTTGGACTATGAATTCAATTCTTTAATAGATATGCTGTTATTCATGTTATCTTTAGTAATTAACTTATTTCAAGAAATGTGTTCCTTTTATCTAAGCTATCAAATGTATCAGCAATAAGATGTTCAAAATATTCTCTTATCTTTTAAGATCTATAATGATGTCCCTTCTTTCATTTCCAATATTGATAATGTGGGTTTTCTTTTTGTTGTTTGATTAGTTTCGTGACATGTTTATCAGTTTTACTGAGCTATTCAAAAAACCAGTTTTTAGCATCTTTGATTTTTCCTTTTTTTTTTGTTTTCTCTTTCACCGATTTCTCCCTTTTATCTTTTTTAATGTTTATTTATTTTGAGAGAGAGAGAGAGCATCCATGCAAGTGAGACAGGGATATATAGAGAGAATCCCAAGCAACCCATGCTCTGTCAGTGCAGAGCCCAACTCAGGGCTTGATCTTACAAACATGAGATCATAACCTGTGCCAAAATCAATCAGATGCTTAATTGGCTGAGCCACCCAGGCACCAAGGCATCTAGTCAATTTTAGAACCAGCTTCTCAAAACTCTGCCATGATTGTGGTAGAGATTTTAATCAACATATATGTAACCTATATATAATAACCGAGATCAGGTGCCTTCAACAAAGATTTAAATCAGCAGAAAAAGGATGTTTTTTTTCCGTAAATAGTGCTTGAACAATTGAATGTCCATATGTAGAAGGAAGGAAGGAAGAGGGGATAAAATTGATTCTATTTCACACCAGACACAAAAATTAATTTGCAAAGATCATAGACCTAAATGTAAGAGCTAAAAATACAAAACTTTAAGACATCACACACACACACACACACACACACACAAAATATGTGACAATAAGTCAATCAAAGATTGGTTAGATAAAACCCACAAAAAACACAAACCATAAAGAAAAAATGTTACTGTAGGTAACAAATATTAAGAACCTCTGTTCCTCAAAAGACATTAAGAAAATAAAAAGATAAGCTTCAGACTGGAAAATATATTTACAAAACATTCATCTGGTAAAAGACTCATATTCAGAATTAAATATAAAGAATTCTTGCAACACAGCAACAGTACAAATAACCCATTGAAAATGGACAAAAGATGGGAATGCAAGCTGGTGCAGCCACTCTGGAACACAGTATGCAGGTTCCTCAAAAAACTAAAAATAGAACTACCCTATAACCCAGCAATTGCACTACTAGGCATTTATCCAAGGGATACAGGTATGCTGTTTCAAAGGGACACATGCACCCTCATGTTTATAGGAACACTATCAACAATAACCAAAGCAAGGAAAGAGCCCAAATGTCCATCGATGGATGAATGGATAAAGAAGATGTGGTATATCTATACAATGGAGCATTACTCGGCAATCAAAAAGAATGAAATCTTGCCATTTGCAACTACATGGATGGAACTGGAGGGTATTATGCTGAGTGAAATTAGTCAGAGAAAGACAAATATCATATGACTACACTCATATGAGGACTTTAAGAGACAAAACAGATAAACGTAAGGAAAGGGAAACAGATAATATAAAAACAGGGAGGGGGACAAAACAAGAGATTCATAAATATGGAGAACAAACTGAGGGTTACTAGAGGAGTTGTGGGAGGGGGATGGGCTAAATGGTGAAGGGACACTAAGGAATCTACTCCTGAAATCATTGTTGTACTATATGTTAACTAATTTGGATGTAAATTTAAAAAAATAAAAAATTAAAATTAAAAACAAATAAATAAATAAAAATGGACACAAGATTTGAACAGACACTGAAGAAGATATACGGATGACAAATAAGCACATGAAAAAAATGCTCAATACCATTAGTCATCAGGGAAATGCAAATTAAAACCACACTGACATACCAACTACTACTATATAACACTATGCAACTATTAAAATAGATAAAATCTAAAAGACTAAGAATATCAAGTGCTGTCAAGGATGAAGAGTAACTAGAACTCTATCACATGGCTAGAAGAAATGCAAAATTGTTCAGCCATTTTGGAAAATAATTTGTCAGTTTCTTACAAAATACTCCACTCCTGAGTACTGAAGAGAAATGAAAACATATTTCCACATAAAGAGCAGTTTGTAAATGCTTATAGCAACTTTATTCATAATAGCCAAAAACTGGAAATAACCAAAAAGTCTACCAATTGGTGAATGGATAAACAAAATGTAATATATCCATTCAGTAGAATACAAACTACTAACACATGCAACAACATGGGTGAATTTCGATAGCATTTGTTAGGTGAAAACAGCCATCAATAAAAGGGCATATAGTGTATGATATTTGTTATATGACATTCTGTAAAGTCAAATACTATATAGACAGAAATTAGATTTGTGGTTGCCTAAGATGAGGATAGATTACAAAAGGCAATAAGGAAACTTCTTTCAGTGATGAAAATGTTCATATCTTGACTGAGGTGGTGATTATACATCTATATGCTTTATCAAAACTCATCAAACTGTACAATTAATAAGTGAATTTTGCTGTATGAAAATTATCCCTCGATAAATGTGACTAAAATAATAAAGTCAAACAGCAATTGGCCTGATACCATGCAGTGTAAACTCAGTCTGCCAGCCTATAAGTGAAACCATTTAGCATTTTTTAGAGATGAAAATACAATGGTGTTTTGGTTGTTTTATTTTGTTGTTTTCATTAAAAGCTGATTTAAACTTGTCAGAATGCTAAATTCCTCAGTAAAATTGGAATTTGTTCTTGCCTAGAATAACAGGAGGATAAACTGTTTCCAGTGAGAGGTGGTAGAAGAGAGTGGCTAAAGGAAAGAAATGATTACAATGAGATATCACTATATACTTACTAGAATGGCTAAAATCCAAAATACTGACAATACCAAATGCTAATGAGAATGTGAGGCAGCAGGAACTCTCATTCATTGCTAGTAGAAATACAAAATGGTATAGCAGATTTGGAAGACAGTTTGGCCACTTTTTAAGAAGCTAAATGTAGTCTTGCCATATGATCCAGCAATCTTGGTCCTTGGTATTTACTCAAATGAGTTGGAAAACTTAAGTCTATACAAAAGCTGGCATATGAATGGGTATAGCAGTTTCACTCATAATTGCTCCAAAGTGGGAAGCAACAAATATGTCCTTCAACTGGTGAAGGATAAAAAAAAGCATAATATATCCATAAAATGAAATATTATTCAGCAATAAAAAACAAGCTATCAAGCCACAATGGGGCATGTAGAAACTCTAAATACATATTGTTAAGTGAAAGAAGGCAGTCTAAAATGCTACATATTGTAAAATTCCAATTATATGACATTCTGGAAAAGACAAAACTATGGAGACAGTGAAAAGATCAATGATAGCAGAGGCTCAGGAAGGAAATGGAACAGTAAGGGATATGAGATGGTACACAGGGGACTTTTAGAGCAATGAATCTATTCTGTAGGATACTATAATTGTTGATACATGACATTATGCAGTTGTAAAACCCCATAGTACTGTGCAACAGAGTAAACTCTAATGTCAACTATGGATATTAATTAATAATAATTTTCAATACAGGCATATCTTGTTTTATTGTGCTTACCAGATATTTTATTTTTCACAAATTGAAATGTAGCAACCCTGCATCAAACAGGCCCATCAACAACATTTTTCTAAAGGTATGTCATCATTTTGTGTCTGTGTCACATTTTGGAAATTCTCACAATATCTCAAACTTTTCCTTATTATTATATTTTTATAGTGATCAGTGATCTTTGATGTTATTATTGTAATTGTTTTGGGGCACCACAAACCACACTTATATAAGATAATGAACTTAATAGATAAATGTGTGTGCTCTGACCTCTCTACCAACTGGCCATTTCCTCATCTCTCTCCCTCTTTTCAGGTTTCTCTATTCCCTAAGGCACAATATTCAAATTAGACCAGTTAATAACCCTACAAAAGCCTCTAAATGTTCACGTGAAAGTAAGAGTCACACATCTCACTTTAAATCAAAAGCTAGAAATGATTAAGCTTAGTGAGCAAGATATGTCAAAAACTGAGAAAGACTGAAAGCTAAGCCTCTGTAATAGTTAACCAAGTAATGAACGCAAAGGACTACTTCTTGAAGGAAATTAAAAGTGCTACACCACTGAACACATGAATGATTTTTTAAAAATTAAAAAAAAAAACAAAACAGAACAACCTTACCGTTGAGATGGAGAAAGTTTTAGTGGTCTTGATAGATAAAACCAGCCACGATATTACCTTAAACTAAAGCCAGAGCAAGGCCCTAACTTTCTTTAATTTTATTAAGGCTGAGAGAAGTGAGGAAGCTACAGAAGATAAGTTTGAAGCTAACAGAGGTTAATCCATAGGTATAAAGAAAGAAGTTATTTCTAAAACAACAGATTTTCCTATATAGATGAGACACTCTGATGTTGGAAATAGATGTCATCTAAGACTTTCATAGCTACAGAAGTCAGTGTCAAGCTTCAAAGAACAGTTTGATTATCTTATTAGGAGCTAATGCAGCTAGTGACTTTAAGTTGAAGCCAATGCTCATTTACCATTCTAAAATTCTTACAGAGTAGGTTATGCTAAATCTACTCTGCCTGTGTTCAATAAATGGAAGAAAAAAACCTGGATGACAGCATATCTGCTTATGATATAATTTACTGAATATTTAATCCCACTTCTCAGAGAAAAAAATCATTCAAAATACCTCTGTTCATTGACAATGCACATGGCTACCCAAGAGCTCTGATGGAAATGGGCAAAAAGAGTAATGTTGTTTTCATGCCTGCTGACACAAAACCCATTCTGCAGTCTATGGATTAAGGAGTAATTTCGACTTTCGAATCTTATTATGTAATAAATACATTTCATGAAGCTAGTGCTGCCATAGACAGGTGATTCCTCTGATGCATCTGGCAGTCAATTGAAAACCTCCTGGAAAAGATTCACCATCCTAGGTGTCATGAAGAACATTTGTAATTTATGGGAAGAGGTCAAAATATCAACAGGAGGAGGAGTTTGGAATAAGTTGATTCCAACCCTCAAGACTTAAGGAGAGAAGATATCTTCAGATGTAGTGGAAATAGGAAGAAAACTAGAATTAAAAGTGGAGCATTAAAAAGGCATCTGGGTGGCTCAGTTGGTTAAGCATCCAACTTAGGTTCAGGCCATGATCTCACAGTACGTGGGTTTGAGCCCTTTGTCAGGCTCTGTGCTGACATCGCAGAGCCTGGAGCTTGCTTGCTTCAGATTCTATGTTTCCTTCTCTCTCAGCCCCTCCCCCACTTGTGCTTGCTCTCTCTGTCTCTCTCAAAAACAAATAAACATAAAAAAATATTTTTTTTTAAAAAAGTGGAGGAAGATGGTGGCGTAAGAGGATGCTGGGCTCACCGTGTCTGGCTGATCACTTAGATTCCACCTACACCTGCCTAAATAACCCAGAAAAATGCCAGAAGACTAGCAGAATGGATTCTCCAGAGCCAAGCACAGATGAGAGACCCATGGAAGAGGGTAGAAAGGGCGGAGAGGCGGTGCGTGCTACGCAGACTGGAGAGAGGGAGCCAGGGCAGAGGGGCACCCCGCCAGCCAAGCAGAGACCCCCCAGTCTGGCTTGTAAAAGCTGAGGGGCAGACGGAGTGAGTTCAGACAGCAAGCGGGACTTAACATCTGGAAGGTTATAAGTTAACAACTCTGCTCAGAGAGCAGGAAGGCTGGAGGATAATGGGAGGGAGAGTTGCTGAGCCCTGGACGACAGAACTCAGTTTGGCGGAGAACAAAGGCGCTTGCCAGCACCATCTCCCTCGCCCATCCTCCAGCCAAAATCCCAAAAGGAACCAGTCCCTGCCAGGGAACTTGCTTGCACTGCGCAAACACCCAAAACACCCAACACTGTGCTTCTGCGGATCCATCCCTCCGGTGGTGGGTGTGACTTCCTTCTGTTGCCATAGGGCCCCTACCGAAGTGGATCATCAAAGGAGAAGCGAGCTGAGCCTGCACCTCCCGCCCCTGTGCACCTTGCCTATCCACCCCAGCTAATACGCCAGAGCCCCAGCACCACAAGCCTGGCAGTGTGCAAGTAGCCCAGATGGGCCACACCACCCCACAGTGAATCCCACCCCTAGAAGTGGGGAAGAGAAGGCACACACCAGACTGACTGTGGCCCCAGCTGTGGGCTGGGGGCAGACATTAGGTCTGACTGTGGCCCCGCCCACCAACCCATGTTATTCAAGACAGCACAGGGGAAGTGCCCTGCAGTTCCCCACCACTCCAGGGACTATCCAAAATGACAAAACGGAAGAATTCTCTTCAAAAGAATCTCCAGGAAATAACAACAGCCAATGAACTGATCAAAAAGGATTTAAACAATATAACAGAAAGTGATTTTAGAATTATAGTCATAAAATTAATCGCTGAGCTTGAAAACAGTATAGAGGACAGCAGAGAATCTATTGCTATAGAGATCAAGGGACTAAGGAATAGTCAGGAGGAGCTAAAAAATGCTATAAACGAGCTGCAAAATAAAATGGAGACAACCACGGCTCGGATTAAAGAGGCAGAGGAGAGAATAGGTGAACTAGAAGATAAAATTATGGAAAAAGAGGAAGCTGAGAAAAAGAGAGATAAAAAAATCCAGGAGTATGAGGGCAAAATTAGAGAACTAAGTGATGCACTAAATAGAAAACATCTATGCATAATTGGTATTCCAGAGGAGGAAGAGAGACGGAAAGGTGCTGAAGGTGTACTTGAAGAAATCATAGCTGAGAACTTCCCTGATCTGGGGAAGGAAAAAGGCATTGAAATCCAAGAGGCACAGAGAACTCCCTTCAGACGTAACTTGAATTGATCTTCTTCAAAACATATCATAGTGAAACTGGCAAAATACAAGGATAAAGAGAAAAATTTGAAAGCACCGAGGGATAAACGTGCTCTAACACATAAAGCGAGACCTATAAGACTCGTGACGGATCTCTCTTCTGAAACTTGGCAGGCCAGAAAGGAATGGCAGGAGATCTTCAATGTGATGAACAGAAAAAATATGCAGTCGAGAATCCTTTATCCAGCAAGTCTGCCATTTAGAATAGAAGGAGAGATAAAGGTTTCCCAAACAAAAACTGAAGGAATTCATCACCACTGAACCAGCCCTACAAGAGATCCTAAGGGGGATCCTGTGAGACAAAGTACCAGAGACATCACTACAAGCATAAAACATACAGACATCACAATGACTCTAAACCCATATCTTTCTATAATAACACCAAACGTAAATGGACTAAATGCTTCAACCAAAAGACATAGAGTATCAGAATGGATAAAAAAACAAGACCCATCTATTTGCTGTCTATAAGAGACTCATTTTAGACCTGAGGACACCTTCAGATTGAGAGTGAGGGGATAGAGAACTACTTATCATGATACTGGAAGTCAAAAGAAAGCTGGAGTAGCCATACTTATATCAGACAAACTAGACTTTATTTTTTTATTTTTTATTTTTATTTTTTTCAAACTAGGCTTTAAATTAAGGACGTAACAAGAGATGAAGAACGGCATTATATAATAATTACAGAGTCTATCCATCAGGAAGAGCTAACAATTATAAATGTTTATGTGCCAAATATGGGAGCCCCCAAATATATAAAACAATTACTCACAAACATAAGCAACCTTATTGATAAGAATGTGGTAATTGCAGGGGACTTTAACACCCCACTTACAGAAATGGATAGATCATCGAGACACACGGTCAATAAAGAAACAAGAGCCCTGAATTATATATTGGATGAGATGGACTTGACAGATATGTTTAGAACTCTGCATCCCAAAGCAACAAAATATACTTTCTTCTTGAATGCACATGGAACATTCTCCAAGATAGATCACATACTCGGTCACAAAACAGCCCTTCATAAGTATACAAGAATGGAGATCATACCATGCATACTTTCAGACCACAATGCTGTGAAACTTGAAATCAACCACAGGAAAAAGTCTGGAAAACCTCCAAAAGCATGCAGGTTAAAGAACACCCTACTAAAGAATGAGTGGGTCAACCAGGCAATTAGAGAAGAAATTAAAAAAATATGGAAACAAATGAAAATGAAAATACAACAATCCAAACGCTTTGGGATGCAGCGAAGGCAGTCCTGAGAGGAAAATACATTGCAATCCAGGCCCATCTCAAGAAACAAGAAAAATCCCAAATACAAAATCTAACAGCACACCTAAAGGAAATAGAAGCAGAACAGCAAAGACACCCCAAACCCAGCAGAAGAAGAGAATAAATAAAGATCAGAGCAGAAATAAACAATATAGAATCTAAAAAAACTGTAGAGCACATCAACAAAATGAAGAGTTGGTATTTTGAAAAAATAAACAAAATTGACAAACCTCTAGCCAGGCTTCTCAAAAAGAACAGGGAGATGACCCAAACAGATAAAATCATGAATGAAAATGGAATTATTACAACCAATCCCTCAGAGATACAAGCAATTATCAGGGAATACTATGAAAACTTATATGCCAACAAACTGGACAACCTGGAAGAAATGGACAAATTCCTAAACACCCACACACTTCCAAAACTCAATCAGGAGGAAATAGAAAGCTTCAACAGACCCATAACCAGCAAAGAAATTCAATCAGTCATCTAAAATCTCCCCAAAAAATAAGAGTCCAGGACCAGATGGCTTCCCAGGGGAGTTCTACCAGACATTTAAAGCAGAGATAATACCTATCCTTCTCAAGCTATTCCAAAAAATAGAAAGGGAAGGAAAACTTCCAGACTCATTCCATGAAGCCAGTATTACTTTGATTCCTAAACCAGACAGAGACCCAGTAAAAAGAGAACTACAGGCCAATATCCCTGATGAATATGGATGCAAAAATTCTCAATAAGATACTAGCAAATCGAATTCAATGGCATATAAAAAGAATTATTCACCATGATCAAGTGGGATTCATTCCTGAGTTGCAGGGTTGGTTCAACATTCGCAAATCAGTCAACGTGATACATCAAATTAATAAAAGAAAAGAGAAGAACCATATGATCCTGTCAATCGATGCAGGAAAGGCATTTGACAAAATTCAGCAAGGTTTCTTAATAAAAACCCTGGAGAAAGTCGGGATAGAAGGAACATACTTAAACATCATAAAAGCCATTTATGAAAAGCCCACAGCTAATCATCATCCTCAATGGGGAAAACTGAGAGCTTTTTCCCTCAGATCAGGAACACGACAGGGATGTCCACTCTCACCGCTGTTGCTTAACACAAAGTTGGAAGTTCTACCATCAGCAAACAACAAAAGGAAATCAAAGGCATCAAAATTGGCAAAGATGAAGTTAAGCTTTCACTTTTTGCAGGATGACATGGTATTATACGTGGAAAATCCGATAGACTCCACAAAAAGTCTGCTAGAACTGATACATGAATTTAGCAAAGTTGCAGGATACAAAATCAATGTACAGAAATCAGTTGCATTCTTATACACTAATAATGAAGCAGCATAAAGACAAATAAAGAAACTGATCCCGTTCACAATTGCACCAAGAAGCATAAAATACCTAGGGATAAATCTAACCAAAGATGTAAAAGATCTGTATGCTGAAAACTATAGAAAGCGTATGAAGGAAATTGAAGAAGATATAAAGAAATGGAAAAACATTTTGTGCTCATGGGTTGGAAGAATAAATACTGTCAAAATGTCAATACTACCCAAAGCTATCTACACATTCAATGCAATCCCAATCAAAATTGCACAGCATTCTTCTGGAAGCTAGAACAAGCAATCCTAAAATTGTATGGAACCACAAAAGGCCCCGAATAGCCAAAGGAATTTGAAGAAGAAGACCAAAGCAGAAGGCATCACAATCCCAGACTTTAGCCTCTACTACAAAGCTGTAATCATCAAGACAGCATGGTATTGGTACAAAAACAGACACATAGACCAATGGAATAGAATAGAAACCCCAGAACTAGACCCACAAATGTATGGCCAATTAATCTTGACAAAGCAGGAAAGAATATCCAATGGACAAAAGACAGTCTCTTCAACAAATGGTGCTGGGAGAACTGGACAGCAACATGCAGAAGGTTGAAACTAGACCACTTTCTCACACCATTCACAAAAATAAACTCAAAATGGATAAAGGACCTGAATGTGAGACAGGAAACCATCAAAACCTTAGAGGAGAAAGCAGGAAAAGACCTCTCTGACCTCAGCCGTAGCAATCTCTTACTCGACACATCCCCAAAGGCAAGGGAATTAAAAGCAAAAGTGAATTAGTGGGACCTTATGAAAATAAAAGCTTCTGCACAGCAAAGGAAACAACCAACAAAACTAAAAGGCAACCAACGGAATGGGAAAAGATATCTGCAAATGACATATCGGACAAAGGGCTAGTATCCAAATCTATAAAGAGCTCACCAAACTCCACACCCGAAAACAAATAACCCAGTGAAGAAATGGGCAGAAAACATGAATAGACACTTCTCTAAAGAAGACATCTGGATGGCCAACAGGCACATGAAAAGATGTTCAGCGTCGCTCCTTATCAGGGAAATACAAATCAAAACCACACTCAGGTATCACCTCACGCCAGTCAGAGTGGCCAAAATGAACAAATCAGGAGACTATAGATGCTGGAGAGGATGTGGAGAAACGGGAACCGTCTTGCACTGTTGGTGGGAATGCAAATTGGTGCAGCCGCTCTGGAAAGCAGTGTGGAGGTTCCTCAGAAAATTAAAAATAGACCTACCCTATGACCCAGCAATAGCACTGCTAGGAATTTATCCAAGGGATACAGGAGTACTGATGCCTAGGGGCACTTGTACCCCAATGTTCATAGCAGCACTCTCAACAATAGCCAAATTATGGAAAGAGCCTAAATGTCCATCAACTGATGAATGGATAAAGAAATTGTGGTTTATATACACAATGGAATACTACGTGGCAATGAGAAAAAATGAAATATGGCCTTTTGTAGCAACGTGGATGGAACTGGAGAGTGTAATGCTAAGTGAAATAAGCCATACAGAGAAAGACAGATACCATATGGTTTCACTCTTATGTGGATCCTGAGAAACTTAACAGGAACCCATGGGGGAGGGGAAGAAAAAAAAAAAAGAGGTTAGAGTGGGAGAGAGCCAAAGCATAAGAGACTCTTAAAAACTGAGAACAAACTGAGGGTTGATGGGGGGTGGGAGGGAGGGGAGGGTGGGTGATGGGTATTGAAGAGGGCACCTTTTGGGATGAGCACTGGGTGTTGTATGGAAACAATTTGACAATAAATTTCATATATAAAAAAATTAAAAAAAAAATAAAAGTAAAAATGAACTATTGGCACCTCATGAAGATAAAAAGCTTCTGCACAGCAAAGGAAACAACCAACAAAACTAAAAGGCAACCAACGGAATGGGAAAAGATATTTGCAAATGACATATCGGACAAAGGGCTAGTATCCAAAATCTATAAAGAGCTCACCAAACTGCACACCTGAAAAACAAATAATCCAGTGAAGAAATGGGCAGAAAACATGAATAGACACTTCTCTAAAGAAGACATCTGGATGGCCAACAGGCACATGAAAAGATGCTCAACGTCGCTCCTCATCAGGGAAATACAAATCAACACCACACTCAGATATCACCTCACGCCAGTCAGAGTGGCCAAAATGAGCAAATCAGGAGACTATAGATGCTGGAGAGGATGTGGAGAAATGGGAACCCTCTTGCAGTGTTGGTGGGAATGCAAATTGGTGCAGCCACCCTGGAAAACAGTATGGAGGTTCCTCAAAAAATTAAAATTAGACCTACCCTATGACCCATCAATAGCACTGCTAGGAATTTACCCAAGGGATACAGGAGTACTGATGCATAGGGGCACTTGTACCCCAATGTTTATAGCAGCACTCTCAACAATAGCCAAATTATGGAAAGAGCCTAAATGTCCATCAACTGATGAATGGATAAAGAAATTGTGGTTTATATGCACAATGGAGTACTACGTGGCAATGAGAAAGAATGAAATATGGCCCTTTGTAGCAACGTGGATGGAACTGGAGAGTGTGATGCTAAGTGAAATAAGCCGTAAAGAGAAAGACAGATACCATACGTTTTCACTCTTATGTGGATCCTGAGACACTTAACAGAAACCCATGGGGGAGGGGAAGGAAAAAAAAAAGAGGTTAGAGTGGGAGAGAGCCAAAGCATAAGAGACTCTTAAAAACTGAGAACAAACTGAGGGTTGATGGGGGGGAGGGGAGGGTGGGTGATGGGTACTGAGGAGGGCACCTTTGGGATGAGCACTGGGTGTTGTATGGAAACCAATTTGACAATAAATTTCATATATTGAAAAAAACACAAAAATAAATTCTAAAGTTAAAAAATAAAAAAATAAAAAATAAAAATAAAAAAAGTGGAGCATGATGATGTGACTGAATTGCTGCAAACTCATGGCTAAACTTTAACAGATGAGGAGTTGCTTCTTAAAAATGAGCAGAGAGTAGTTTCTTGAGATGGAATCTGTACTAGATGAAGATTCTGTTAAGATTGTTGAAAGGACAAACAAAGGAGTTAGAATATTACATAAACTAAGTTGATAAAGTAGCAACAAGGTTTTGAGAAGGTTGATTATAATATTAAAAGAAATTCTACTGTGGTAAAATTCTATGGAACAGCACTGCATGCTGCAAAGAAAGAGTTTCATGAAAGGAATCAATATGGCAAAATTCACTATTGTCTTACCTTAAGAAATTGCCACAGCTCATTTCATCCTAAAGCAGCAGAATACACATTCTTCTAGTGCACATGGAACATTCTCCAGAATAGATCACATACTGGAACACAAACATACCTCAACAAGTACAAAAAGATCTAAATCACACCTTGCATATTTTCATACCACAACACTATGAAACTTGTAATCAACCACAAAAAAATTGGAAAGACTGTGACTACTTGGAGGTTGAAGAACATCCTACTAAAGAATGAAATTAAAGAGAAAATTTAACCAAGAAATTAAAGAGGTAATTTAAAAGTACATGGAAGCCAGTGAAAATGAAACATGACAGTTCAAAACCTCTGGGATGCAGCAATGGCAGTCACAAGAGGGAAGTATATAGCAATCTAGGCCTTCCTAAAGAAGGAAGAAGGTCTCAAATATACAACCTAACCTTACACCTTAAAGAGCTGTAAAAGAATAGCAAATAAAGCCCCAAAACCAGTAGAAGAAGAGAATTAATAAAGATTAGAGCAGAAATCAATGATATTGAAATCAGAACAACAGAACAGATCAATAAAACCATGAGCTGGTCCTTTGAAGAATTAACAAAGCTGATAAACCAGTAGCCAGACTGATCCAAAAGAAAAGGAAAGGACTCAAATAAATAAAACCACAAATGAAAGAGGAGAGATCACAACCAACACCACAGAGATACAAAGAAAATAAGAGAATATTATGAGCAATCATATGCTAACAAATTGGGCAATCTGGAAGAAATGGACAAATTTCTAGAAACGTATAAACTACCAAAACTGAAACATGAAGAAATGGAAAATTTGAACAGACCCATAAGCAGTAAAGAAATTGAATCAGTAACCAAAAATCTTCCAACAAACAAGACTCCAGGGCCAGATGGCTTTCCAGGGGAAATCTACCAAACATTTAAAGAAGAGTTAACACCTACTCTTTAGAAGCTGTTCCAAAAAATGGAAATGGAAGGAAAACGTCCAAATTCATTCTACGTGGCCAGCACCTTGATTCCAAAACCAGACAAAGACCCCACTAAAAAGGAGAACTACAGACAAATTTTCTTGATGAACATGGTTGCAAAAATTCTCAACAAGATACTAGCAAACAGGATCAACAATATGCTAAAAGAATTATTCACCACAATCAACTGGGACTTATTCCTGAAATGCAAGTCTAGTTAAATATCCACAAATCAATCAATGTGATACATCACATTAATAAAGAAAGGATAAGGACCACATGATCTTCTCAATAGATGCAGAGAAAGCATTTGACAAAATACTGCATCTTTTCATGATTAAAACCTTCAAGAAAGTCGGGATAGAAGGAACATACTTAAACATCATAAAAGCCATTTATGAAAAGCCCACAGCTGATAACATCCTCAATGGGGAAAAAACTGAGAGCTTTCCCCCTGAGATCAGGAACACGACAGGGATGCCCACTCTCACGACTGTTATTCAACATAGTGTTGGAAATCCTACCTTCAGTAATCAGACAAAAGAAATAAAAGGCATACAAATCAGCAAGAAGGAATTCAAACTTTCACTCTTTGCAGATGACATGATACTCAATTTGGAAAATCCAACGACTCCACAAAAAAACTGCTTGAACTGATCCATGAATTCAGAACGTTGCAGGATATAAGATCAATGTACAGAATCAGCTGCATTTCTATACCACCAACAATGAAGCAGCAGAAAGAAAAATTACAGAATCGATCCCATTTACAATTGCATCAAAAAACTGTAAAATACTAGGAATAAACTCTACCAAAGAGGTGAAAATCTATCACTGAAAACTACAGAAAGCTTATGAAAGAAAATGAATAAAAACACAAAAAAATGGAAAAAACATCCCATACTCATGGATTGGAAGAACAAATATTGTTAAAATGTCGCTACTACCCAAAGTATCTACGTATTCAATGCAATCCCTATCAAAATAACACCAGCAATCTTCACAGAGCTAGAACAACTATTCTAAAATTTATATGGAATCAGAAAAGACCCTGAATAGCCAAAGTAAGGTTGAAAAAGAAAACAAAGCTGGAGGCATCACAATTCCAGACTTTAAGCTGTATTAGAAAGCTGTAATCATCAAGACAGTATGGTACTGGCACAAAAACAGACACTCAGATCAATGGAACAGAATAGAGAACCCAGAAATGGACCCACAAACGTATGGCCAACTAATCTTTGACAAAGCAGGAAAAAATATCCAGTGGAGTAAAGACAGTCTCTTCAGTAAATGGTGCTGAGAAACTGGACAGCAACATGCAGAAAAAATGAATCTGGGACACTGTCTCACACCATACACAAAAATAAATTCAACATGGATCAAAGACCTAAATATAAGACAGTAAGCCATAAAAATCCTAGAGGAGAAAGCAGGCAACAACCTCTTCGACCTCAGACTCAACAACTTCTTACACAATATGTCTCTGGAGGCAAGGGAAACAAAAGCAAAAATGAACTATTAGGACCTCATCAAGATAAAAAGCTTCTGCACAGTGAAGGAAACAATAAGCAAAACTAAAAGGCAACTGACAGAATGGGAGAAGATACTTGCAAATGACATATCAGATAAAGGGTTAGTATCCAAAATCTATAAAGAACTTATCAAACTCACCACCCAAAAAACAAATAATCCAGTGAAGAAATGGGCAAAAGACGTGAATAAACACTTCTTCAAAGAAAACATCAAGATGACTAAAAGACATTCAGATGTCTAACAGACACATGAAAAAATGCTCAACATCACTCATCATCAGGGAAATACAAATTAAAACCACAATGAGATACCACCTCACACCAATCATAATGGCTAAAATTAACAACTCAGGCAACAACAGATGTTGGCGAGGATGTGGGGAAGAGGATCTCTTTTGCACTGTTGGTGGGAATGCAAACTGGTTCAGCCACTCTGGAAAACATTATGAAGGTTCCTCAAAAAGTTAAAAATAGAAGTACCTTATGACTGAGCAATTGTACTGTTAGGTATATATCCAAGGGATACAGGTGTGCTGTTTCAAAGGGGCACATCCACCCCAATGTTCAAAGCAGCACAATTGACAATAGCCATAGTATAGAAAGAGCCCAAACATCCATTGACAGATGAATGGCTAAAGATGTGGTATAAATGGAGTATTACTCTGCAATCAAAAGAATGAATCTTGCCATTTGCAACAGCATGGATGGAGCTAGAAGGTATTATGCTAAGTGAAATAAGTCAGTCAGAGAAAGACAAGTATCATTTGATTTCACACATATGTGGATTTAAGAAACCAAATGGTATGAACATAGGGAAAGGGAAGCAAAATAAGATAAAAACTGAGAGGGAGGCAAACCATAAGAGACTCTTAAATACAGAAAACAAACTGAGGGTTGCTGGTGGGGTGTTGGCTAGGGGGATGGATTATATGGGCAATGGACAGTAAAGAGGACACTTGATGGGAGGAGCACTGGGTATTGTATGTAAGTGATGAATCATTAAATTCTATTTCTGAAATCATTATTACACTATCATTAACTAACTGGATTTGAATATAAATAAATAAATAAATATAAAAATAAAAAAAAGAAATTGTCACAGCTACCCCAATCTTTAGCAACCACCACCCTGATCATTCAGCAGCCCTCACTATCAAAACAAGATCCTCTAGGAGGAGGCTGGGAAGATGGCAGAGTAAGAGGACCTTACTCACTTGTCCAGTTGATACAACTAGATAACATTCACATCAGTGTAAATAACCCAGAAAATGATCTAAAGACTTGGAGAACAAATTACACAACTAAAGAGGCCACATCAAAGAAAGTAGGAAGTACACAGATAGGGTTTGGGAGTAAAATGGACTATGGCAGTCCTCAGTGGGCAGGAAGCCAGTGACACAGAGAAGGTGAAAAACAGATTTTCACACCCAGAAGCCCACATGGAGAAAACAAATCCTCATAACATTTGGCTTTGAAAGCAAAAGGTGCCAAATTTCATGAGTTCTTACAACCAGTGGGACTTAAAACCTAGAATTTAAAAATCATCAGGCTTGGCCCCAGAAGAGCCCAGAGAGCATTAAAGAGACAGTAGGACAGCTAACCTGAGCAGATACAGTGTAGAACCGTGAGTTTGAAAAATGTCAGGGGCAGACCAGAAAGAGAGTGATTTACACATCTCAGAGTATAGCCCAGAGAGGCAAGGATCACAGGAAGACCTCTCTAGAAACAAAGGAGTAGGTGTATAACATTACCACACACACCCTCCATCCCCCAGCATAAACACAGCCACCTTGGGAACCAGCAAGGGACCAATAGTCACTACCTAACTTGTTTTCCCAAAGTCCCACCCCTCTACACTTCATCAGACCTGCCCTTTCCAGTCACCCTTGCCTCAGTCTTCAAATTGCAGGTGTGCTTCCTTGAAGAATGGCACAAATCCCAATAGCACCTTGTTTCCCAACCCATGCATTTACAGGATGTCAGTTCCAGTGGTGGTGGTAGGTCTCATTTAGCAAGCAAACAAGTGCACACTTTGTTAAAATGGACTGCACGTCTGCTGGAGAACAAATACTTCCCATATCAGGCAAAGAGCCTCTGCAAGCAATGGGACTAAGGGAAAAATTGGCCAGGACTCAACAGCAGAGCACACACAACACACATAAGAGACACTCCCTGAAGCACCATGCCCTGGGTAACAGGGACATTACACTGCATGGCACAATAAGACCTCTTCTTCATAATGCCATTACCATCAAGAGCAAGACATGTAGCTGACTTTCCCACACAGAGAAACAGACACAGAGAGTTAGACAAAATGATGAGAGAGAGAGAAATATGTCCCCAAAGAAATAACAGGATCAAACCAGGTCTTAGGAAGAGACCTGAGTGAAGTGGAATAAGTAATATGTCTGATAAACAATTTAAATTATGCAACTATGTGGAGGGAACTAGAGGGTATTATGCTAAGCGAAATTAGTCAGTCGGAGAAGACAATATATGACTTCACTCATATGAGGACTTTAGATACAAAACAGATAAACATAAGGGAAGGGAAAAAATAATATAAAAACAGGGAGGGGGACAAAACATGAGACTCAAATATGGAGAACAACAGAGGGTTACTAGAGGGGTTGTGGGAGGGGGATGGTCTAAATGGTAAGAGGCATTAAGGAATCTACCCCTGAAATCATTGTTGCACTATATGCTAACTAATTTGGATGTAAATTAAAAAATAAATAAATAAATTAAAAAAAAATACCAAAAAAAAAAAAAAAAAAGAATTTAAAGTAGCGATCATAGTCACTGGACTTGAGAAAAGAGTGGAAGACATTAATAAGGCCCTTAATAAAGTGATAAGAAAAAGAACCAATCAAAGATGAAAAACATAATAAATAAATTAAAATACACTTGAATGAAAAAATACCAGGCTAGAGGAAGCAGAGAAACAAATTAATGACCGGAAGACAGGGTAATTGAAAGTAACCAAGCTGAGAAGATGAGAGGAAAAACAAATTGTGCAAATTGAGAATAGTCTTAGGAAACTCCGTGACTCCACCAAACATAATAATATTTACATTATAGGGATCCCAGCAGAAGACAGAGAAAAAAAGAGCAGAAAATTTATTTGAAGAGAAGATGGCTGAAAACTTCCCTAATCTGGGGGAAGGAAACAGATACCCATATCCAGAAGGCAGAGATGCCCCCGAAAAATCAACCCAAGAGGTCCACAACAAAACAAATAATAATTAAATGGCAAAAAGTAGTAAAAAAAAAAAAAAAAAACAAAACTAAAGCAGCAAAGAAGACAGTTACATATATGGGAACTCCCATAAAGCTATCAGTGGATTTTCAGAAGAAACTTTGTAGGCTAGAAGGAAGTGGCATGATATACACAAAAGGCTGAAAGGGGAAAATCTGCAGGCAAGGAATACGGTATCAAACAAGGCTATCATTGAGATTAGAAGAATAAGGAGTTTGTCAGGCAAACAAAAACCAAAGAAGTTCATAACCACTACAAGAAATCTCAAAGGAGACCCTTTGAGTGGAAAGAAACAGACGTGAGAGTATGAAAAGGAAAAAAACACAAAAGCAGAAAAAAATACGTGTTTTTGTAAAAATTAGTCAAGGGATTCATAAATAAAAGAACGTAAAATATAACACCATATACCTAAAACATGGGGGGGGGGGGATTCAAATATAAGATTCAACTTAAGCAGCCATCAAATTTATATAGACTGCTAAACAGAAAAGGTTATATACAAACTGGTAGCCACAAATCAAAAACCACTAATAGATACACAAAGAATAAAGAGAAAGGAATCCAAGTATATCACTAAGAAAGCCAACAAAACATGAAAGAGAATAAAGGATCAGAGGAAAACTATAAAAACAACCACAAAACAAATATCAAAATATATATTTATCAATAATTAATTTGAAATGGACTAAAAGCTCTAATCAAAAAACAGACAGACTGCATGTAAAAACATAGACTCACCTATATGTTGCCTACAGGAGATTCATATGAGACCTAAAGACACCTGCAGATCGAAAGTGAGGGGATGGAGAAATATTTATTATGCAAATGGATGACAAAAGAAAGCCAGGATAGCAATGCTTAAACAAACAAACAAACAAACAAATTAAACTTTAAAACAAAGACTGCGGGGCACCTGGGTGGCTCAGTCAGTTAAGCGTCCGACTTTGGCTCAGGTCATGATCTCGCTGTTTGCGAGTTGAGCCCCACGTCAGGTTCTGTGCTGACAGCTCAGAGCCTGGAGCCTGCTTCAGATTCCGTGTTTCCTCCTCTCTTTGCCCCTCCCATTCTCATGCTCTGTCTCTCTCTCAATAATAAATAAACTTAAAAAAAATTTTGGAAACAAAGCCTGCAACAAGAGAAAAAGAATGACACTCTATGATAATAAATGGGGGGAACAAATAAAAGGTACAAGAATTGTAATATTTATGCATCAAATATGAAAGCATACAAATACATAAAACAGTTCAAGACAAACATAGAGAAACCAATTGATAGAAATACAAAAACAGTAAGGGACATTAATACCACACTTAGATCGATGAACAGGTCATCCAAATAGAAAATCAGCAAGGAAACAGTGACTTTGAATGACATAGTGGATATTCACAACATTCCATACTAAAATAGCAGAATACACATTCTTTTCAAGTGTACATGGAACAGTCTCCAGAATAGATCACAATAATAGGCCACAAATCAATCTTCAAAAATTTCAAAAAGATCAAGGTCATATCATGCATCTTTTCTATGAAACTAGAAATCAACCACAAGAAAATCTGGAAAGAACACAAATACATAGTGGTTAAATAACATATACTAACAATGAATGGTTCAACAAGAAATCAAAGAATTAATCAAAAAGTACATGAAACAAATGCAAATAAAAACATTACAATTCAACCTTCAGAATATAGCAGAATTGTTCTAGAAGTGAAGTTATAGCAATAAGGTCTACTTCAAGAAGCAAGAGAAATCTCAAATAAGCAACCTAACCTTACACCTAAAGAAGCTAGAAAAAGAAGAACAAACAAACCCAAAGCCAGCAGAAGGAAGGAAATCATAAATATTAGACCAGAAATAAACAATATAGAAATAACAACAACAAAATAAAGCAGAGAAAAGAAACCAGGAGTTGATTCTTTGAAAAGATGAACAAAAATCATAAACCTATAGTCAGACTCATCAAAAACAAAAAGAAAAGACTCAAATAACAAAACCACAAATAAAAGAGAAGAAATAACTGACATCACAGAAATACAAACTGCACTTAAGAGAATATTATGAAAAATTATATGCCAAGAGTTGGACAATCTAGAAGCAGTGGATAAATTCCCTAGAAACATATACCCTAACAAAACTCAAGCAGGAAGAAATAGAAAATGTGAACAGATCAATTACCAGCAATGAAATTGAATCAGTAATCAAAACATTCCCAATAAACAAAAGTCCAGGACCAGATGGTTTTATAGGTGAATTCTATCAAACATTTAAAGAAGAAATAATGCCTATGTTTCTCAAATGATTCCAAAAAGAAAGAAAGAAAAAAATAAAGGAAAACTTCAAAATTCATTTTATGAGTCTACCATTATCCTGATATCAAACCAGAATAACACAGGGGTGCCTGTGTGGCTCAGTTGGTTAAGCATCTGACTTCAGTGCAGATCATGATCTCACCATCATGAGTTCAAGCCCCGTGTCAGGCTCTGTGCTGATAGCTCAGAGCCTGAAGCCTGCTTCAGCTTCTGTGTCTCCCTGTCTTTCTGCCCTTCTCCTGCTCACACCCTGTCTCTCTCTCTCTCTCTCTCACACACACACACACAAATAAACAGTCAAAAAAATTTTTAATTAAAAAACAGAATAAACAGAAAAATAAAGAGAACTAAAGCCAGTAACTCTGATGAACATAGATGCAAAAATCTTCCTCAAAATACAAGCAAACTGAATCCAACAATACACTCAGAAAAATAACATACACCATCATTAAATGGGATTTATCACTGAATGAAAGGATCATTCAATATTCACAAATCAACCAATGTGATACATCACACCAATAAGAGAATAAAAAATCGTATAATCATTTCAGCAGAACATAAAGAAGCATTTGACAACATAGTCCAACATCCATTCAAACCCATAGGTAACATCATATTCAGTGGGAAAAAAACTGAGAACTTTCTCCCTAAGGTCAAGAACAAGACAAAGATGGGGCGCCTGGGTGGCGCAGTCGGTTAAGTGTCCGACTTCAGCCAGGTCACGATCTCGCGGTTCCGGGAGTTCGAGCCCCGCGTCAGGCTACGGGCTGATGGCTCGGAGCCTGGAGCCTGTTTCTGATTCTGTGTCTCCCTCTCTCTCTGACCCTCCCCCGTTCATGCTCTGCCTCTCTCTGTCCCAAAATAAATAAACGTTGAAAAAAAAAAAAAAAGAACAAGACAAGATGTCTACACTCACCACTGTTATTTAACATAGTACTGGAAGTCTTAGCCACAGCAATTAGATGACAAAAGAAATAAAAGTCAACCAAATTGGCAATGAAGAAGTCCAAACATTCAGTATTTGCAGATGACATGATACTGTATATAAAAAAACTTGACTCTGCCAAAAAAATTGCTAGAACTGATTACATGAATTAATTAAATTCACAGGACACAAAATTGATGTACATAAATCTGTTGCATTTCTATATACAAATAATGAAGCAGCAGAAAAAGAAATTAAGGAATAAATCCCATTTAGAATTACACAATAAGCAATAAGATATGTAGGAATAAATCTAATCAAAGAGGTGAAAGACGTGTACTCTAAAAATTATAAAACACTGATGAAAGGAATTGAAGATAACACAAAGAAATGGAAAAATACTCCATGCTCATGGACTGGAAGAACAAATATTGTTTAAATGTCTATATTCCCCAAAGCAATGTACACATTTAATGCAAATCTATCAAAATACCAACAGCATTTTTCACAGAACTACAAACCCTAAGATTTGTATGGAACCACAAATACCCTGAATAGCCAAGCAACCTTGTAAAAAGAAGGCTAAGAGTTACATTACATAGCTATAGTGATCAAAAGAGTATGGTACTGGTGCAAAAATAAACACATAGGTTAACAGAATAGAATAGAAAACCTAGAAATGAACCCACAACTATGGTCAATTAATCTTCCACAAAGCAGGAAAGAACATCCAATGGGAAAAAGGCAGTCTCTTCAACAAATGCTATTGGGAAAAGGAGATAGCAACCTGCAAGAGAATGAGACTGGAGCACTTCCTTACACCATACACAAAAATAAGTTTTAAATAGATTAAATATCTAAATGTGAGACTTGATGATGGACCAAGATGGTTGGAACAACATGGAAGTTGTTTTTTTTTTTTTTTGCATCTCTCATCTCTGAAATGCAGCCAGATAAACACTAAACCATCTTGCACACCTAGAAACTGATTTGAGGATTAACACAACAGTCTTCACAACCTGAACAGAACTCAGCAGGTACTCAGTGTGGAGAGGTAATTGGGGGAGAGAGAAGCTGAGGAGGGCAGAGAGCTGTTTTTGCTTGTGGAGAGAGGATGGGAGGATGGGGGGAGAGTATGGGAAAAGCACCCCACCCCAAAAACAGCTGGAGAGAAAAAGAAAAGTGGAAACAGCCCCAAGGGTCTCAACATAAAAGGGAGAAAGGAGAAAGGAGAGGGTTTAAATTCCTTAAGACTCTATAAACAGGGAAGCACAGAGTCTGAAACTCTGTAGCTCAATACCTGGTGGTCCTCTGGTGGGAAGGGTGAATCCCATGTGCAGAGAGGAGCTCTGAGGGGTCCCCAGGGCCACACAGGGAGTAGCAGTTTCCTTTTGGGGAGGACATTTGATAAAGGCTGTGTGGCCTCCCCACAGGCAAAGGTCCCAGTGAACCCTGGAGAACAACCACATTCACTGGTATTGGAACAAGGATGTTAAGAGTGAAGCTGGTGCCAGATGTGTGTTGTGATTTACCATAAACTGAAACACCACTGGTACATGATCGTGTGAAGTTTTTCTGGGGCATGCTGGCACCCAGCAGCAGTCTTTGGTCATTGGCAGCAGTGTGGACTTGCGAATGCTCCTGAGGGTGGGCTGGCACCTGGCCATTGCTTAGTAAGACTCTCCTCCAGAGGATCTGAGCATGTCAAAGTCACATCCTTACGAAGTGAGAGGTTGGGAAACACAGCCCCATCTGAGATAAAACTCAGGAGGGAGGTGCTGCCTGGCAGCCTGATGGGTTGGTCACCAACAGTGTAGAAGCGGGGAGTGGATGGAAGCTGGAGACAAAGGAGGGGTGCTTCATTGCTGGTCAGGGAGAGCACAGAGTTCCAATACTAGAGACTGGGTAGCCCGGTGATGCCATTTTCATCCCCCAACACATGCACATAAACACCTGCACGTGCCACAACAATCCACCCCAGTAAGCTAAGCAGCGCCATCTAGTGGAAAACAAGCCCCACCCAACTGGGCCAACTGCACTCTTGATGAACACAAGTTTCTCCATCTGCTGGGTTTATGGACTATAAGTGCTTCATTGTTTGACTTCTATGGGAAACCAACTGTAATTTAGTCGTATTTCATTTTGTTTGCTGGTCCATTTATTCAATTTTTTTCTTTTTCTTTTCTTATTCTTGAATACGGGAGAAAATTTTTTATTTTCCATTTTTATAAAAGATTTTAATTTTTTCTACTATATTTTACTTTTTTGTAATTTTTTTAAATTATATTTACTTTTATCATTTCATTTTATTCTATTTTATTGTGTTCATTTTTTCTGATTTTCAAATGTTTTCCTTTTTTTCCCTATTTTTTCTTTTCTTATCTTCCCCTTTTTCTCTAATCTATCAAACTTCTTTCAACAACCAGACCAAAACACATCTAGGATTTTAGCATCCTTTCTTTGATTTTTTTGTGTTGTTTTTAATTTTTAATTTTTATTTCTTTTTTACATTATTAATTCCTTTTCTTCTTTCAAAATGATGAAACGAAGGAATTCACCCCAAAAGAAAGAACAGGAAGAAATGACACCTAGGGACTTAATGCAGATACAAGCAAGATGTCTGAACTTGAATTTAGAATCATGATAATAAAAATACTATCTGGGGTTGAAAATAGATTAGAATTTCTTTCTGTGAAGATAAAAGAAGTAAAAGCTAGTCAGTCAGGATGATAATGAAAAGCTACAATTGAGCTGTGATCTCGAATGAATGCCACAGTGGCAAAAATGGTTGAAGCACAGCAGCGAATCAGTGATAAAAGAGATAAAAACTCTCATAAAAACATAAAAACTTATGGAGAATAATAAAGCAGAAAAAAAAAAGAGGGAGACCAAGGCAAAAGAGCATGATATAAGAATTAGAGAACTCAGTGACTCATTAAAAAGCAACATCAGAATTATAGGGGTCCCAGAAGATACAGAGAGAGAAAAAGGTGTAGAAATTTATGTGAGCAAATCATAGCAGAAAACTTTCCTAACCTGGAGAAAGACACAGACATCAAAATCCAGAAAGTACAGAGAATTCCCACTAGATTCAACAAAAACTGACTATCTACAAGGCATATCATAATCAAATTTACAAAGTACTCAGGCAAGGAAAGAATCCTGAAAGCAGCAAGGGAAAAAAAAGTCCTTAACCTACAAGGGAAGACAGATTAGGTTCTCAGCAGACCTATTCACAGAAATGTGGCAGGCCAGAAAGGAGTGGCAAGATATATTCAATGTGCTGAATCAGAAAGATATGAAGCCAAGAATTCTTTATCCAGCAAGGCTGTCTTTCAAAATAGAAGGGTATATAAAAGATTCCCAGACAAACAAAAATAGGAGTTCATGACCATTAAACCAACCCTGCAAGAAATTTTAAGAGGGACTCTCTGAGGAGAGAAAAGACAAAAACAAAACCAAACAAAACAAAACAAACAAAAACAAAAAACAAAAAACAAAAAAAACTCCAAAAGCAACAAAAACTAAAAAGGACCAGAGAATACCACCAGAAACTCTGATTCTACAGGCAACATAATAGCAATAAATTCATATCTTTCAATACTCATTCTAAACTTCAAAGACATAGGGTAACAGAATGGATAAGAAACAAGATCCAGGGGCGCCTGGGTGGCGCAGTCGGTTAAGCGTCCAACTTCAGCCAGGTCACGATCTCGCGGTGCGTGAGTTCGAGCCCCGCGTCAGGCTCTGGGCTGATGGTTCAGAGCCTGGAGCCTGTTTCTGATTCTGTGTCTCCCTCTCTCTCTGCCCCTCCCCCATTCATGCTCTGTCTCTCTCTGTCCCAAAATAAATAAACGTTGAAAAAAAAAAAAAAGAAAAACAAGATCCATCTATATGTTGTTTACAAGAGACACATTTTAGTCCTAAAGACCCCTTAAGATTGAAAATAAGGGGATGGAGAACCATCTATCATGCTAATGGTCACCAAAAGAAAGCTGGAGTAGCCATACTTATATCAGACAAGCTAGATTTTTAAAATAGACTGTAACAAAGATAAAGGGCATTATATCATAATTAAAGGATCTATCCACCAAGAAGACCTAACAATTGTAAACGTTTATGCTCCAAACATGAAAGAAACCAAATATATAAATCAATTAATCACGAACATAAAGAAACTCATTGATAATAATACCAAAATCATAGGGGACTTCAACATCCCACTTACAGCAATGGACAAATCATCTAAGCAGAAAATCAACAAGGAAACAATGACTTTGAATGACACATTGAACCAGATGGACTGAACAGATACATTCAGAACATTTCATCCTAAAGAAGCAGCATACATGTTCCTTTCAAGTGCACATGGAACTTTCTCCAAAATAGATCACATACTGGGTCACAAATCAGCCCTCAACAAGTACAAAAAATTGAGATCATACCGTGCATATTATCAGACCTCAGCCCTGTGAAGCTTGAAATCAATCACAAGAAAAAATTTGGAAAGATAACAAATACTTTGGAGACTAAAGAACATTCTACTAAAGAATGAATGGGCTAACCAAGAAGTTAAAGACAAAATTAAAAAGTACATGGAAGCCAATTAAAATGATAACACCACAGCCCAAAACCTCTGGGATGCAACAAAGGTGGTCATAAGAGGGAAGTATATAGCATCCAGGCGTTCTTAAAAAAGGAAGAAATGCCTCAGATACACAACCTAACCTTACACCTAAAGAGCTGGAAAAGAACAGCAAATAAAACCCCAAAACAGCAGAAGACAGGAAATAATAAGGATTAGAGCAGAAATCAATGCTATCAAAACCAAAACAAACAAACAAACAAACAAACAAACAAAACAAACAAAACAAAACCCATAGAATAGATCAATAAAACCAGGAGCTGGTTCTTGAAATAATTAACAAAATTGATAAACGCCTAGCTAGATTGATCCAAAAGACAAAGAAAAGGACCCAAATAATAAAATTAGAAATGAAAGAGGAGAGATCACAACCAACACTACAGAAATACAAACAATATAAGAGAATATTATGAGCAATTATATGCCAATAAAATGGGTAATCTGGGAGAAATGGACAAATTCCTAGAAACATATAAACAAAAACAGAGACTGAAATTAATGGGACAGAATAGAGAACCAAGAAATGGACCCACAAACGTATGGCCAACTAATCTTTGACAAAGCAGGAAAAAATATCCAGTGGAGTAAAGAGAGTCTCTTCAGCAAATGGTGCTGAGAAAAATGGAGAGGGACATACAGAAAAATGAACCTGGACCACTTTCTTACACCATACACAAAAATAAACTCAAAATGGATGAAAGACCTAAAGGTAAGACGGTAAGACATAAAAATCCTAGAGGAGAAAGCAGGCAAAAGCCTCTTTGACCTTGGCCTCAGCAACTTCTTACTCAACACGTCTCTGGAGGCAAGGGAAACAATAGCAAAAATGAACTATTGGGACCTCATCAAAATAAAAAAAACCTCTGCACAGTGAAGGAACAATCAACAAAACTAAAAGGCAACTGAGGAATGGGAGAAGATATTTGCAAACGACATATCGGATAAAGGGTTAGTATCCAAATCTATAAATAAATAATCTAACTCAACACCCCAAAAATAATAATCCAGTGAAGAAATGGGCAAGAGACATGAATAGACACAAAGAAGACATCCAGATGGTCAACTGACACATGAAAAATGTTCAACATCACTCATCACCAGGGAAATAAAATTGAAACCACAATGAGATACTACTGCACACCTGTCAGAATGGCTAACATTAACAACTCAGGCAACAACAGATGTTGGCGAGGATGCGGATAAAGAGGATCTCTTTACACTGCTGGTGGAATTCAAAATGGTGCAGCCACTCTGGAAAACAGTATGGAGGTTCCTCAAAAAATTAAAAATAGAACTACCCTATGACCCAGCAATTGCACTACTAGGTATTTTTCCAAGTGATACAGGTGTGCTGTTTCAAAGGGGCACATGCACCCCAATGTTTATAGCAGTGCTATCAACAATAGCCAAAGTATGGAAAGAGCCCAAATGTCCATCAACAGATGAATGGATAAAGAAAATGTGGTATATATATACAATGGATTATTACTCGGCAATCAAAAGAATGAAATCTTGCCATTTGCAACTATGTGGATGGAACTAGAGGATATTATGCTAAGCGAAATTAGTCAGAAAAAGGTAAATATCATGTGCCTTCACTCATATATGGAATTTAAGATACAAAACAGATGAACATAAGGGAAGGGAAGCAAAAATAATATAAAAACAGGAAGGGGGACAAAACGTAAGAGACTCTTAAAATACAGAGAACAAACTGAAGGTTGCTGAAGGGGTTGTGGGTGAGGGATGGGATAAGTGGGTATGGGGCATTAAGGAATCTATTCCTGAAATCATTATTGAAGTGTATGCTAACTAACTTGAATGTAAATTTAAAAATTAATTAATTAAAATTAATTAATCATTTAAAAAATAATAAATGTGAGACTTGAAACCATAAAAATCCTAGAGGAAAGCACAGGCAATAACTTCTTTGACATCAGACGCAGCAACTTCTTTCTAGATATATCTCCAGAAGGAAGGGAAACACACACACACAAAAAAACTATCAGGACTTCATAAAATAAAAAACTTCCTCACAGCAAAGGAAACAACCAACAAACTAAGACAGCCTACTGAATTGTAGAATATATTTGCAAATGACATATCTGAAAAGAGTTAGTATCCAAAATATGTTAAGAACTTATAAAAGTCAACACCCAAGGGAGAGAAGATAAGATGGCAGAGTAGTAGGGGCACACTGAGCTTGCCTCATCCCTTGAATACAGCTAGATAACATCAATCATTTTGAACAACTAGGAAATCTATCTGAGGATAAAGAAAACAATAGCACTTGGAGGGAGAGAATATGGCAGATGAAAGGTTGGAGCTGTGCTTTGAGGGATAGGAAAGCCATGGTTCTGCAGAGGGAAGAGAACCCTTTTCACAGAGAGAGGTCAGGAAGAGAAGGAGAGTGGTGAGGAGCATGTAGGTGGAGCAACATGTAGGATTCATGTAAGACTCCATGGTGTGGGAATCCCATAGGTCACACTGGGAGAGATCATTCCCCTTCTTGGTGTACATTTAGAAGAGGGTTTTTTTGCCTCTTCAAGGACAAAATTCTTGCCTGGATCTATTGAGAAGTCATTCAACAGCAGCAAATAGAGGTACACATAGATTGCAGATATCTTTGTGGTAGCTTTTTGCTGTGCACAGTAGACTCCACCCTTGTGTGACTGTTTTTCTGGGACAGAAGGGAGCAGGAGAAAGAGGCATGCACAGACTGCAGTTAACCTGGTCACAGCTTTTCAGTGTGCTCCACAGTAGACCCCAGCCACAGTGCTCTTGCCCTGATACTACTTTTCTGGAGAAGAATGGTAGAGGGCATGCAGTGAGTCTCTCCTCTGGAGGAGAGGAGTGGGTTTTGCCAGGCTCTTTAAAATTTGGAGTTTTGAATCCCAGCCAGCAGCCAGAATAAACACAGAACTGTGGTTTGGGGCATGTCGATTATCAGGACAAAGACAGGTTAAGGAAAAGACTCTGACTAAACATGGGACACTTTTTTTGTGAGGGCCTCTTAACAGAGACAGCCACAAGTTGCCTTCCCAGGAGATAAGAGGGCGAGGTGACACTATATTCCACCTACCCCCACCCACCAGAACACTAAGAATTCAGAAAAAACACTGAGCCACCTAATGGAGGCCAGAGTCACTTACACCAGGCCCTGCCCCCCTGCACCCTGGAGACCCATTTCCACTGAAACAAGTCAGCCTAAGAATAAGCACAGCAGGAGAAGACCTGCAGAAGACCAGCACAAAAAACTCCCTTGCACCAAGTCTATAGATCATAGTGCTGCAAAGCTTCAGCTCTAGGAGAAATAGGTTCTAACTTCCATTTTACTTTTATTCTTTATTCTTTTCTTATTATTACCTCATCTTTTATTCTCTTATATTTTAATTCCTTTATTTACTTATTATTATTATATTTTGTTTTCATATATATTCTTTTAATTTTTTAATTTTTATTTTATTATTTATTTCATTATATTTTATTTGTTTTTGGATCTGGATTCATCTACAAGCAGACTAAACACACTTAGGATCTAGGGGTTTTTTTGTGGGCTTTGTTGTGTTGTTGTTGCTTGTTTATTTTTTCTTTGTTTTTTGCTTGTTTGTTTTTCTTTATTTTCTTCTTTTCTGGACAAAATGGTGATACTGAGAATTCACCCCAAAAGAAAGAAACAGGCAGTAGAACTCATGACCCAGGATTTAATCAATACAGATATAAGTAAGATGTCTGAACTATGATTTAAAACCATAATTACATGGATATTAGCTAGGCTTGGGAAAAGCATTGAAGACACTAGGGAATCCCTTTCTGTAGAGATAAAAGAAATAAAATCTAGTCAGGCTGAAATTAAAATGCTATAAGTGAGATGCAGTCTCATATGGGTGCCATGACATTGAGAATAGATGAAGCAGAGCAGCGAATCAGTGAGATAGAAGATAAAATTATGGAAAATAATGAAGCTGAAAGAAGAGAGAAAAGGCAAAAGATCATAATACGAGTCTTAAGAGAAATCAGAGACTTATTAAATGGGAATAACATTTGTATCACAGGAGTCCCAGAAGATGAAGAGATAAAAAAGGGGGAATAAGGTTTATGTGAGCAAATTATAGTTAGAAACTTCCCTAATCTGGAGAAGGACACAAACGTCAAAATCCAAGAAGCATAGAGACCTCTCATTAAATTCAACAAAGGCTGACCATCACCAAAATATATCATAATCAAATTCCCAAAATACACAAACGAGGAAGGAATCCAGAAAGCAGCAATGGGAAAAAGACATTAACTTGCAAAGGAAGGCAGATCAGGTTTACAGCAGATCTATCCCCAGAAACTTGGCAGGCCAGAAAGGAGTGGCAGCATATATTCAACATACTGAATGGGAAAAACATGCAACCAAGAATTCTTTATCCGGCAAGGCTGCCATTCAGAATAAAGGAGAGATAGAGTATCTCAGATAAACAAAACTAAAGGAGTTCATGACCACTAAACCAGCCCTTCAAGAAAAATTAAAGGGGACTCGTTGAGTGGAGAGAAAAAAAATACTGAAGCAACAAAGACAAGAAACGACCAGAGATCATCACCAGAAACACCAACTCTCAGGCAGCACGATGGCACTAAATTTATATCTTTCAATAATCACTGTGAATGTAATGGACTAAATGCTCCAATCAAAAGACATAGGGTATCAGAATGGATTAAAAAAAAAAAAACAAGAACCAGGCACATGTGGGTGGATCAGTCAGACTTCAGCTCAGGTCATGATCTCGTGGTTTGTAAGTCTGAGACCCATATTGGGCTTACTGCCAACAGCCTGTCAGCACAGAGCCCATTTCAGATCCTCTGTCCCCCTCTCTTGGTCTCTCCCCTGCTTGTGCTCTCTCAAAAAAATAAATAAATATTTAAAAAAACAAGAGCTATCTATATGGTGTGAAAGAGACTAATTTTAGACATAAAAACACTTGGAGATTGAAAATAAGGGGATGGAGAACGGTCTATCATGCTAATGGATATCAAAAGAGAGCCAGCGTAGCTCTACTTGTATCAGACAAACTAAATTTTTATATATATATATATATATATATGAAATTTATTGACAAATTGGTTTCCATACAACACCCAGTGCTCATCCCAAAGGTGCCCTCCTCAATACCCATCACCCACCCTCCCCTCCCTCCCACCCCCCATCAACCCTCAGTTTGTTCTCAGTTTTTAAGAGTCTCTTATGCTTTGGCTCTCTCCCACTCTAACCTCTTTTTTTTTTTTTTCCTTCCCCTCCCCCATGGGTTCCTGTTAAGTTCTCAGGATCCACATAAGAGTGAAACCATATGGTATCTGTCTTTCTCTGTATGGCTTATTTCACTTAGCATTACACTCTCCAGTTCCATCCACGTTGCTAGAAAGGCCATATTTCATTTTTTCTCATTGCCACATAGTATTCCATTGTGTATATATACCACAATTTCTTTATCCATTCATCAGTTGATGGACATTTAGGCTCTTTCCATAATTTGGCTATTGTTGAGAGTGCTGCTATGAACATTGGGGTACAAGTACCCCTATGCATCAGTACTCCTGTATCCCTTGGATAAATTCCTAGCAGTGCTATTGCTGGGTCATAGGGTAGGTCTATTTTTAATTTTCTGAGGAACCTCCACACTGCTTTCCAGAGCGGCTGCACCAATTTGCATTCCCACCAACAGTGCAAGAGGGTTCCCGTTTCTCCACATCCTCGCCAGCATCTATAGTCTCCTGATTTGTTCATTTTGGCCACTCTGACTGGCGTGAGGTGATACCTGAGTGTGGTTTGATTTGTATTTCCCTGATAAGGAGAGACGCTGAACATCTTTTCATGTGCCTGTTGGCCATCTGGATGTCTTCTTTAGAGAAGTGTCTATTCATGTTTTCTGCCCATTTCTTCACTGGGTTATTTGTTTTTCGGGTGTGGAGTTTGGTGAGCTCTTTATAGATTTTAGATACTAGCCCTTTGTCCGATATGTCATTTGCAAATATCTTTTCCCATTCCGTTGGTTGCCTTTTAGTTTTGTTGGTTGTTTCCTTTGCTGTGCAGAAGCTTTTTATCTTCATAAGGTCCCAGTAATTCACTTTTGCTTTTAATTCCCTTGCCTTTGGGGATGTGTCGAGTAAGAGATTGCTATGGCTGAGGTCAGAGAGGTCTTTTCCTGCTTTCTCCTCTAAGGTTTTGATGGTTTCCTGTCTCACATTTAGGTCCTTTATCCATTTTGAGTTATTTTTGCAAATGGTGTGAGAAAGTGGTCTAGTTTCAACCTTCTGCATGTTGCTGTTCAGTTCTCGCAGCACCCTTTGTAAAGAGACTGTCTTCTATCCATTGGATTGTCTTTCCAGTTTTGTCAAAGATGAGTTGGCCATATGTTTGTGGGTCTAGTTCTGGGGTTTCTATTCTATTCCATTGGTCTGTGTCAGACAAACTAAATTTTAAAACAAAGACTATAACAAGAGATAAAGAAGGGCATTATATCATAATTAAGTGGTCTAACCATCAAGAAGATCTAACAATCATAAATATTTATGCCCCAACTTGGAACACCCAAATATATAAATCAATTAATCACAAATATGAAGAAACTCACTGATAACAAATACTGTAGGAGACTTTAACACCCCACTTACTGCAATGAACAAAGCATCTAAGCAGAAAATCAACAAGGAAACGATGGCTTTGAATGACACACTGGACCTGATGAACTTAACAGGTATATTCAGAGCATTTCATCCTAAAGCAACAGAATACACATTCTTCTTGAATGCACATGGAACATTCTCCAGAATACATCACATCCTGGGTCACAAATCAGCCCTCAACATGTACAAAAAGATTGAGATCATACCATGCATTTTCAGATCACAACACTATGAAACTTGAAATCCACCACAGGAAAAAATTTGGAAAGCTCTCAACACACAGAGGTTAACAAACATCCTATTAAAGAATGAATGAGTTAGCCAGGAAACTAAAGAGGAAATTTAAAAAATACATGGAAGCCAATAAAATGGAAAAACTATAGTCCGAAACCCTTTGGGATTCAAAGACAGTCCTGAGGGGAAAGTATATTTCAATGTAGGTTATCTCAAGAAGCAAGAAAAGTCCTAAATACACAACCTGAACTTACATCTAAAGGATTTAGAGAAGGAACAGTAAATAAAGCCTAAAGCTGGCAGATGAAGGGAAATAATAAAGATTAGAGCTGAAATAAGTAATATAGAAACAAATAAACAAAAACAGCAGAACATAGCAACAAAACAAAGAGCTGGTTCTTTGAAAGAATAAACAAAATTGATAAACCTCTAGCCAGATTTATCAAAAAGAAAAGGACCCCAAATAGATAAAATCATGAGTGAAAGAGGAGAAATCACAACCAACACAACAGAAATAGAAATAAATATAAGAGAACACTATGAAAATTATATGCCAACAAACTGTACAATCTGGAAGAAATAGACAAATTCCTAGACACTCACATGCTACCAAAACTCAACAGGAAGAAATAGAAAATTTGAACAGACTGATTACCAGAAATGAAATTGAATCAGTGATCAAATATCTCCCAACAAACAAAGTCTAGGGCCAGCCAGCTTACCAGGAGAATTCTACCAGACATTCAAAAAAGAATTAGTACCTATTCTTTTCAACTGTTCTAAAGAATAGAAATGGAAGGAAAGCTTCAAACTCATTCTACGAAGCCAGCATTACGTTGATTCAAAAACCAGACAAAGACCCCACTATAAAGGAGAATTACAGGCCAATATCCCTGATGAACATGGGTGCAAAATTTCTCAACAAAATACTAGCAAATATAATTCAACATTACATTAAAGGAATTATTCACCATGATCATGTGGGATTTATTCCTGGGCTGCAGGATTGGTTTAATATTTGCAAATCAATTGAGATATACCACGTTAATAAAAGAAAGGATAAAAACCACATGATCCTCTGTCATAGACTCTAAGTCTAAAGTTCTCTTTTGGCCAGCAAAAGAGCAGGACACAGGATGAAAAGCGAGAGATGGCTAATGTCCAGGGAAAGACAAGAGCCCTGAATAAGGGTCCTTGCCCTGTATTTATTCAGATCAGAAGGCTTACAAATGTGATGGGCATGTACAAAGAGACAAACTGTGAACATTAACTTGGGGACATGAAGGAAAAAGGGGTTTGAAGATATACAGTGTTTGGGGTTTGGGTCAATATAAAACAAAATCCTGGCGCCAGGCAGATGGGTAGATGGTTGTTAATAGCAGACATGAGACAGCACCTCTGTTTATCTTAGCTAGCCTAGGGGATAAGGCAGATAGGGGAAATAACCTCAGGGTTAACAAGGCACTTTTTCTTTTGTTAACCATTTCCGCTCTGGGCTGCTTCACCTGCAGCACAGTGGTCTATAGTCCAATTTACCTGTTTACCTAACTTGGTCCTTTCCGCCTGTGAAATAAGCTTTTTGCTATAGTAGTAAATTGGGGGATGCTTCTGCCCTGAACACCTAATCTTGCTTACCTCATATACCTTTGTATTGGGTGCCTTTGCCCCTCTCTGCACCCTGTCTCTATTCTGGGGTGCCTTTGAACCCCATATTTTTGGTGCCCTTGCACCTCCCTATTCTGCGGTGCTAATCTTGTTTACCCAAACTCGGGTGTGAGCATCCTATGCTTTGTATTTCTTTATGCCTTGTTAACCCATTGGTGTAAGCCTGGGGATTCCTAAGCTTATTCCCCACAGTCCTCTCAATAGATGCAGAAAAAGCATTTGACAAATACAGCTTCCTTTCTTGATAAAAACGCTCAACAAAATAGGGATAGATAAAACATACTTCAAAATCATAAAGGCCATATGCAAAAGACCCACAGCTAATATCCCTAATGGGGAAAAAATGAGAACCTTTCCCTACAGTCAGGAACAAACAAGGATGTCCACTCTCACCACTACTATTTAACATAGTACTGGAAGTCTTAGCCTCAGGAATCAGACAACAAAAAGAAATATAGGGCATACAAGTCATCCAGGAAGAAATTCAAAATTTCACTATTTGCAGATGACATGATACTCTCCATGGAAAATCCAAAGGACTCCACCAAAAAATCGCTAGAACGGATACATGAATTCAGCAAAGTCGCATTGTATAAAATCATTGTGCAGAAATCTGTTGCATTTCTATACACCAATAATGAAGCAACAGAAAAAGAATTCAAGGAATCGATCCCACTTGCAATTGCACCAAAACACAGGGTGCTGGTTGCTCAATCGGTTAAGCATCAAACTCCAGATTTCAGCTCAGGTCATGATTTCAGAGTTCGTGAATTCGAGCCCCTCATCAGGCTCTGCACTGACAGTGTGGGCCTTTTGGGATTTTCTCTCTCTCTTTCCTTCTCTCTCCCACGCCCCCAAAGGAATTAATAAACTTAAAAAAATGCACCATAACTCATAAAATACCTAGGAATAAACCTAACCAAGGAGGTAAAAGATCTGCACACTGAAAATGATAGAATGCTTATGAAAGAAATTGAAGAGGACACAAGAAATGAAGAGACATTCCATACTTGTGGATTGGAAGAACAAATACTGTAAAATGTCCTATACTACCTAAAGCAATCTACACATTTAATGCAATCCCTATAAAAATACAAACAGCATTCTTCACAGAGCTAGAACAAACAATCCTTAAATTTGTATGGAACCACAGGAGACCCCGAATAGCCGAAAGCAATCCTGAAAAGAAAAACAAAACTGGAGGCATCATTATTTTGGACTTCAAACTGTAGTGATCAAGACAATATGGTACTGGTAAAAAACAGACAGGTAAACAGAACAGAATAGAAAACCCAGAAATAGAACTACAACTATATGGTCAACCAATATTAAACAAAGCAGGAAAAAATATCCAATGGAATAAAGACAGTCTCTTCAACAGATGGTGCTGGAAAATCTGGATTGTGACATGCAGATGAATGAAACTTTGGCCATTTTCTTACACTACACACAAAAATAAATTCAAAATGGAGGAAAGACCTAAATGTGAGATAGGAAACCATCAAAATCCTAAAGAATGACACAGGCAGCAACCTCTTTGACCTCGGCCAGAGCAACTTCTTACTACACACATCACCAAAGGCCAGGGAACAAGAGAAAACATAAACTACTGGACTTCATCAAGATAAAATCTTCTGCACAGCAAAGGAAACAACAAAACTAAAGGCAGCCTATGGAATGGGAGAAGATACTTGCAAAGGACTATTGGATAAAGGGTTAGTATCCAAATCTGTAAAGAACTTATCAAACCCAACACCCACAAAACAAACAACCCAGTTAAGAGATGGGCAGAAGACATGAATAGACACTTTCCCAAAGAAGACATCCAGATGGCTACAGACACATGAAAAGATGCTCAACATCACTCGTCATCAAAACCACCATGAGATACCACCTCCTCACCTGTCAGAATGGCTAAAATTAACAACACAAGAAACACGTGTTGGTGAGGATGTGGAGAAAGGTGAACCTCTTACACTGTTGGTGAAAATGCAAACCAGAGCAGCCACTCTGGAGAACAGTGTGGAGGTCCCTAGAAAGTTAAAAATAGAACTACCTTTAGGGAAAAAAATAGAACTACCCTAAGATTCAGCGATTGCACTATTAGGTATTTACCCAAATGATAGAAAAATACAGATTCAAAGGGTACCTGCACCCTGATGCTTATCGCAGCATTATCAACAATAGCCAAACTATGGAGAGAGCTAAAATATCCATCGGCTAATGATAAAGAAGATGTGGTATATATACACAATG
The DNA here is from genome assembly GCF_007474595.2 of Lynx canadensis. Classification (NCBI taxonomy): domain Eukaryota; kingdom Metazoa; phylum Chordata; class Mammalia; order Carnivora; family Felidae; genus Lynx; species Lynx canadensis. The sequence goes on from NC_044315.2 coordinate 31,857,270, forward strand.
GAATATTACTCATCTATCAAAAAGAATGAAATGTTGCCATTTGCAACAACGTGAATGGAGCTAGAAAGTATTATGCTAAGCAAAATCAGACAAGCAGAGAAAGACAAACACCATATGATTTCACTTATATGTGGAATTTAAGAAACAAACGGATGAACAAATGGGAGGTAGGGGGGAGAGAAAACAGGGAAATAAAACACAAGAAACCGTTAAAGATAGAGAACAAACTAAGGGTTGATGGATAGAGGTGGGTGGGAGATGGGATAGATTGGTAATGGGTATTAAGGAGGGCACTTGTGATGAGCACTGGTGTTGTATGTAAGTGATGAAACACTAAATTACTTCTGAAATAAACAAAACAAAAACAAAAACAAACCTTAACACACACACACACACATGCAAAACGAATAATCTAATTTAAAAATAGGCAGATGACATACACAGACATTTCTCCAAAGAAACATCCAAATGGCCAACACCACATGAAAAGATGTTCAATGTCACTCATCATCAGGGAAATGCATATCAAAACCATGATGAGATATCACCTTACACTTGTCAGAACTGCTAAAATCAAAAGCTCAAGAAACAAGTGTTGGCAAGGATGTGGAGAAAAAGGAATCGTGTTACACTGTTGGTGGAAATGAAAACTGGTGCAACTACTGTGGAACACAGTATGGTGGTTCCTCAAAAAAAATAGTACTACCCTATTTTTCAGTAATCACACTACTGGGTATTTACCCAAAGAATACAAAAGTACTAGTATAAAGGGATATATACACCCCTATGTTTATTACAGCACGATTTACAATACCTAAGCCATGGAAGAAGCCCAAGTGTCCATTGACAGATGAATGAATAAAGAAGTGAGATAGATGATTGATAGATAGATAGATAGATAGACGATAGATAGATATTATTCAGCTATGAAAGAAATGAAATCCTGCCATTTGCAACAACATGAATGGAGCTACAGAGTACAATGCTAAGCAAGATAAACCAGTATGAGAAAGACAAATATCACATTATTTCACTCATATGTATTTTAAAAAACAAAACAGTGAACAAGGAAGGGAAAAGAGACAAAATAAAGAACAGACCTTTAACTACAGAGAACAAACAGATGGTTACCAGAGGGAAGGTGAGTGGGGGTATGTGTGAAATAGATGATGGGAATTAAGAGTACACTTACCTGATGAGTTTGAATGATATATGGAATTGTTGAATCATTATGTTTTACACCTTAAACTAATATAACTTTATGTTAACTACACTGGAATTAAAATAAATAAAAAATAATTCTAAATTAATAAATAATAGCCATGTCAACATCCCTTTTATTATGTAATGAGAAGGGGAAAAAAGCACTTCTATAACATTCTTGCCAAAACTCAAAACTTTCATATAACTATGGGGATACATCAAGCAATCTCAAATTGAGGAACATTATACAAAATAAACCAGTACTACTATTCAGAAGTGTCAAGGTCAGGAAAGATAAGGAAGGACCTAGGAATTGTCACAGATGGTTGGAGACTAAAGAAACATGGTAACTAAATGCAATACTGGATTAGATACTAGATCAGGAAAAGGACATTAGTGGGAAAGTTGGTGAAATTTCAGTAAGGTCTGTAGATTAGTTAATAGTATTGTATTAATGTTAGTTTTTTTTATTTCAATAATTTACCTGGTTATGTAAGACGTTAACATTAAAGTAAGGTGGATAAAAAATATACAGGGATACTTGCACTCTCTTTGCAACATTTATATGAGGCTAAAATGTATTCAAAATAAAGAGTTAAAAAAAGAAACTGTGTTAACAGAAAGAAATATGTGTCTATTGTTATTGCAGTCCCTGCAAACTTACCCTTGGTTTTAATCTTATTATAAACTAAGCTGCTTTTCCAATTGTTTGACATATAAATGTGCAGACCAAGAAAGAATAAGACCCAGCCTTAATTTGCTCCCATCCCTAATAAAGACTTGTATCAAGGCCTCCCATTTCCTATGTGGTGGGTGTACAAATCTGGGAAGGAAGTTTGGTCTTCAGGAAGCTTTCAGTTTTCACCAAGGAATAATGGATAATAGACCCAGCCCTTAAGATAAGGTTTTCTAATTAGCTTACCTGTGGTTCTGCAGAATCTACAATCTGTTGTTCAAATCTTCCTCTACTTCTGGAGAAAATAGCCAAGGCATCTTACTCAAACCACAGATAGCAAAACCCAACTTTGAGAAGCAAGTGTGTGTGTGTTTGTGTGTGTGTCTGTGTGTGTCTGTGTGTGCCCTTTCTTCTTTAAGGAGAGTTACCAAAGAAGGCCAAGAATTCTGATCTCCTTCACCACTCTCTAGGCTAGTTTAGTTACCTCCTCTCATGCTGCCATGACAATATTCTTCCTTCACTCTTATTAGATGGTATTATTATAGTTATCTGTTTATTTCTCTGTGTGAGCAGGCACCGTGCCAACCTGTTTACCACTTTTTCCCTAAGCACCCAGCAGAATGCAAGAATATAATATATACTCAAAAGTATTTGTTGGCAGCCACATGGGGTTCAGGGAAAGCCCCAACAACAAAGTGAAGAAACTGAGGCACAGAAAGCTGCTAGTAGCAACAAGTGAATGACAGAAGGCATCCATTCCAGTCTGTAATTGAGCATCTATAATTATGTGAGGAATATGACTATCTGAAAAAAAAATGAGTGACATACTCCAGCATGTGATGATGCAGAGGTGTAACTAGAAGTCCAGGTAGGTGACTGCCAAAAGATCTCAGAAAGCACCCCAAACGTGACATGGAGATTGACTTCATTAAGATGGAAAAAAAAAAAAAAGACATCCCTCACTCATATCCCATCCTAAAAATAATAATTTGGCATTCTTTGATGAACAAAAATGCCTTTGTAGGAGCTTTTGGGATCCAAGTAGGAGACTGTGAATCTGCAATTCAGTCCAGATTGAAAACAGCCATTTTGAGGAAAACAGGTCCACACCCAAGCAGCTAACTCACCAGGTGTTATCTTAGCTGCAGACATGGAAACAGCTTTGTACCCACGAGAACCTATCTACAGCACCATTTGGCTTTGGTTCTGCTACCAGTACTGTAGGCCAAAGATACCTGAAGGACCTGCACACCCACTTGTGCAGAGTCAGACCACAGAATCTTGGCTGTGGAACCTGAAACAGCCATGGGGCTCAGTTTCAGCCCTCTCAGCCACAGTCCAGGGTTAAGTCCTACCTACAGGAACCCATTAATGACCTGGCATCAACCCTCTCAGGGACCTAGTGGAAACAACACCTGTCTACATCCCTGGTAATAGACTCATTGTCTGAGGACACAACTGTGGACCCTGCAGACACTATCCCAGCACCACCCTCCTGAACAAGGCACTAGAGGCTATCTCATTACACCCATGGACCAGACAAGATGCCAGACAACATACCCCCAAGTCCCTGGTAACAAGCCCACCAACCACAGTCACCACTGCAGACCTAGTAACAGCCTCATCATCAGCTCCAACTCAGCACAACTCTAATTCCAGAGGTAATCCCATCAGCCTGGGAACTGACAAGAAAATATCTTACCTGCTGAAACTAGTTATTTTTCACAGAAATAAAAAGGAAATGCTAAAATTTTTGTTAAACTACAAAAGAGTTGGAATAAAAGCAATCTTGAGGACAAAGCTAGGCTTTGAGCCCCATCTTACACACTCACAAAAATTAACTCTAAATGGATTAAGGACTTAATGTAAGACCTGAAACAATACAACTCCTAGAAAAAAAAAAAACATATGGGAAAAGCTCCTTGACATTGGTCTTGACAATATTTTGGATATGACATCAAATGCATAAGCCACAAAAGCAAAAGTAAACAAATGAGACGATATCAACTAAGAAATTTCTGCACAGCGAAAGAAACAATCAACAAATGAAAAGACAACCTATGGAATGGGAAGAAAATATTTGCAATCTATGTATTATATTAGCAATTAATATCCAAAATATATAGAGAACCCACAACTCAATAGCATACAAACACATAATCCAATTAAAACACGGGCAGAGGAACTGAGTAAACATTTTTCCCGTGAAACTTACAAAAACTCACAGGTAAATGAAAAGGTGTTCATTATCACTAATTATCAGGGAAATGCAAATCAAAGCCACAATGGGATATTATCTCACACCTGTTAGAATCGCTCTCTTTGAAAAGACAAGAGATAAATGTTACAGGATGTGGGAAAAGGGTACCCTTGTGCACTGTTAGTGGTAACATAAATTGGTGCAGCCACTATGGAAAACAGTATGGATGTCCCTCAAAATATTAAAAATGGAGCTACAGTATGATTCAACAATCCTATTTCTTGGTATATATATTTTAAGGAAACACAATCACTATCTTGAAAAGATATCTACACTCCCCTATCCACTGCAACATAGTTCATTAGAGCCAAGAGTGGATACAGTTTAAGTGTCCATTAACAGTGGATGAATAAAAAGGATATTGGTCAAAGGGTACAAACTTCCACTTGTAAGATGAATAAGTTCTGGGGATCTAATACATATCATGATTATTTGTTAATAGTACTCTAATATACCCTTGAAAGCTGCTGGAGAGATGTCTTGAAAGCTACTAGAGAGATGCTAGAGATGTCCTTAGCACAAAAAGGAAACAAATTATAATTACATGAGGTGAAAGATGTGTTAACTAACCTTATTGTGGTAATTATTTCACAAATCAAATTATCCCATTGTATACCTTAACTTACATATTATATGTCAATTATATATCAATAACCTGGGGGGGGAGGACATTTGTTGACTGAGTATAGTAATATATGAAGAAAATATATCTATTCTCACTATACTGGTGACTATATATAGCAACAATTCCTAGAATCATTATTTTCTGTAAGAATCAGATTTAAGTCTGTGTTCAAAAACCACAGCCAAGTTCCAATTAGAAAGTTCCCCTGAAGGTTAGATTGTCCTCCAGAGTACACAGCCAATTTTCTAGTAGCCTTAGGGGTAACCTACTCTTTTATTACTTTGCAAAGCATACTGGAAAAACATTAACAATTTTGGTTGAGTTTCATCTGTGAGAATGGTCCAGCTCTGGTCCAAGCAATAAAGCATATCAGAGCCTTAGTTTAGCTTCAGATCACTACTGATATTTTCTTTACCTTAGGGTTTCTTAGTCCTACATACCTTGAACAGGGACCTTTGTACTCAAGCTCTAGGTTGCATTCAGACATTACCTTTGAGTGTCTCAGTAGGTATCTCTCCTGGAGAGGAATCCTTTGGGACATCTTCAAAGCAGCCTCCCATTCAGATAGAAAAAAATGTAAACTATTTTTCAATATTTTCATTAAAAGGAAGCAGTGCTGGGGCGCCTGGGTGGCGCAGTCGGTTAAGCGTCCGACTTCAGCCAGGTCACGATCTCGCGGTCCGTGAGTTCGAGCCCGCGTCGGGCTCTGGGCTGATGGCTCAGAGCCTGGAGCCTGTTTCCGATTCTCTGTTCTCCCTCTCTCTCTGCCCCTCCCCTGTTCATGCTCTGTCTCTCTCTGTCCCAAAAATAAAAATAAAAAAAACGTTGAAAAAAAAAAAATTTTAAAAAAAAAAAAAAAAAAAAGGAAGCAGTGCTCCATAACAATTCCACTGAAGAAGACAAATGCTTACTTCATCTTTTGGACTCTCTTTTTTCAGCACATGACACTTTAACATCATTTAAATCATTTCATGATTTTTATAACTGTGAAGAGGCTCTTACCTTGCAGGGATCTGTCAGACACGTCCTATGAGCACTAATGAGGCCAAGATCCAGATGCAGGCCCAGGTACACCACACAACTTCTCTCCTACCTCATGGCACAAACTGTACCTGAACTGTGCTTATGAACACTTGTGACCCAAATGTGTGGATTTTTTCAACACTAACCAATTCTCCAACATTCCCAACACCCACTACCCAGAGTTTAGTCTCAGACTCCACAGTAAGGATTCAGTCTATAAGTCTGCCCCCACTTCAGATGTTAGTCACAAGTCCAGGTTATAACTGTGTACTTCTGAATGATTGGCTATAAATTTGGAAGTTCACACAACCCCCCTTCTCAGATTCAATAATTCACCTGAAGAACTCACAGAACTCAGACAAACCACTTTACTTGCTATTGCCAGTTCAGTATAAAGGATACCACTCAGTAAGAGACAAATAGAGAGATGCTTAGGGCAAGGCATTGGAGAAGGGTCAAAAGCTTTCATGTCTCTCGCCACACCACCATCCCAAAACCTCAATGTATTCACCAACCCAGAAGCTCTCCAAACCCTGTCATATAGTGGTTTTTACAGAAATTTCACTACATAGGTGTAATTTGGCAATCATTGGCCACTGGTAATTGACTCACTCTCCACTCCCTCTCTTCTCCACAGGGGTGGGGAGTGGGGCTGAAAGTTCTAACCCTCTAATAATGCCTTCATAATGTTTCTGGCTATCTGAAGCTATCTAGGGGCCCTAGCCACCAGTCATCTCATTAGCCTGCAAAGGACACTCTTACTGTTCCAGAGATTCCAAGGGTTTTAGGAGCTATACACCAGGAACTGGGAATAAGGACCAAATATTTATTTTTATTATATGACAGCACCTTAATTCCTACCTCAGTCATGCCATCTATGTAAACTCTTGGCCTCAGGGACTGATCAATATAGAGTAGATTAAATTTTAGAAATTCATCATTAAATTTAAGAAAACCTATAAAGGTATGTTATTGAAAGGTCAGTAGCAGCATCTTATTTACAAAAAAGTATTGTAACAGTATAAAAGCAGTCTTATGATCTGAAAAACAGGGCTCACTACTGGACCTACTAAGTCCCAGGAGCAAATTATTAATTACTCTGAGCTTTGCTTTTTCTTACCTGATTTGTAAAATGTGAGATAAACCCATTTTACATTATACATTTTCTGTATGTCCCAAATCAGATAATCTATATGGAGGTGCTGGGATAACTATATAAGTGTTTTATGAAAATATTTACAGTGGACAGGATTTTCATATTTGGTTTCCAAAAATTGTTCAATTTGACCAAACAACTAACCCCGTGGAAAGAACCTCTTCTATGATATTTCCTGCTATTTATGCCAACTCTGATACTGCCATTTTGAAATTGCACCTTTAGCCAATTATCTCCTGTCAGTTTTGAAAATAGTCACTAGCTATTTCTACTAGCTGTAAATGTTTTCTGAAAACCACAGTGCTTGACATGCTAAGCAGCAGATTCATAAGTTATTAAATTTTTTAAACTTTTTTTTATTTTAACATTTGAAAGAGACAGAGCATGAGTGGGAGAAGGGCAGAGAGAGAGGGAGACACAGTATTGGAAGCAGGCTCCAGTCTCTGAGCTGTCAGCACAGAGCCCGATGTGGGGTTCAAACTCATGAGCAATGAGATCATGACCTGAACTGAAGTCGGATGCTTAACGACTGAGCTACCCAGGCGCCCCAAGTTTATTAAATTTTGTAAACACGATTTTATTTCAGAATGCTAATATGTTAATGGGAGATATAAAATATTCATATTTTATATATTTATTTATATAAATATTTACATGTAAATACAAACGTATATAAACCAGTAACAGGAGATTTGGCTGACCTTTGTCTCTGGTTCTTAAAAGGTACCCCTCCAAATCCTTGGAAATTTCCTCAGTGATATAAGTGTCTGTTGTTATTCAAAGTAGGTCCCTCAAACCAAACTTGACAGTTTATCCTGATAAGGTAACTCATGGTGGGTCGCTAGATAGTTATATGAAAATGAGATTGATTCAGGATGAGGGCTGGCCACACCAGAAAGACCAACCATGTGATTAGATGATTGGGGCTTTGAGCCACATGATACTAGCATGACCTGTAGGAAAGGTAGTAGACTAAAAGGTAAAGATTAAGTTCAACCTCCTGGCCAATGATTCAATCAATTGTGTCTATGCAATGAAACACAATAAATTTTGAACACCAAATTCAGGTAAATTTCTTTGATTAGCAGCTGGGAGGGCTGATATGTCCTGACTCCAAGGAGAAAGGACATGAAAGATTTCATTTAAAACCCTCCCAGACTTCTCCCTATGTGCTTCTTCTTTGGTTTCCTGGTTTGTGTTTTCGTGGATCTTTTTGTTTGTTTGCTTTGTGCTATAAGAAAGTGTTATCACAAATATAGCATTTCATGAATTTTGTGAGTTGTTCCAGAAAATTACTGAAACTGAGGGGATAGTGGAAATCCCCAATTGCAAGCAAGTTAGTTGGTCAGAAGTGTGAACCATGCCAGGAACCTTCACTTCTCACTATTCCTCTACTGAACATTCATTACTACCAATTTTTTCACATACTTGAAATATCCTCTTGCTTCTTTTTCCATCAATGTCATTCTTGTGCTTCCTTCAAATTCAACTATTGCCATTATCCTTTCAGGGCTTTATGGATGATTCTAGATAATTATGGTTACAAAGTTGATTGTATTCTGCCTACTTGTATATATACATGCTTTATCTCCCATAAAGGGTACCAACCATGATGACATGTATTCTACTTGTTTTTTTCTTTCTTCTGGGATATACAGTTATCTATAACGAAACAAAGTAATTTTATTCCAATTTTACTTGTAGCTTCATCCATGGTTATGACAAAATTTTGTCAAATACATCTTTCAGAGAATATATCAAACTCCAATTCTGGGTCCTATGGCATTCCTACTCTCAAATAGCTATTAAGGCTTTTATTAGGGGTTGGGATCTTGATAAAGTTTTTCAAGTGTACCACATTACTTATGGCTAAATTCTCATACTGGGAAAATTGAGTTCCCACATTAACTAATGTAGTAAGGAGGAAATAGTGGATGGATAAAGCTGAAAAGCTAGGCATAGGACATATCATTCGAGCTTAATAGGTCATGTTAAAGATTCTGGATTTGTCTTAGTGCAAAGGGAATCCACCAAAGCTTTGGAGCAGGATGATGACAAGATCTAATGATTAGCCGCGAGAATAAGAGTAGAAGTGAAGAGATTAGTTGGAAAGCTATTGCAGTAATCTGGATTTTAACAAATACGATTTGGATTTGGGTGATGGCAGTAGGGATGGGGGTGAGTGGACAGACTGAAGATATATTTGGAGAACTTTAAATAACACTTGGAGATGAACTGGATTAAGAAGTGAGGGATCAAGAGATCTGGGAATGACTCAGGTTTGGGGTTGAGCAGCTGAATGCACAGAAGCACTGTTTAGTGAGATGGGGAAGGTCTAAAGAGGAACAGATTCATGGATGGAAGAGCAAGTGCTCTATTTTGGATAAGTTGAGTTTAAGATGCCTGGCATATCACATGCAGGTATTAAACTCTGAAGAACTCTGAAGCTCAGAGGCATTATTCTCAGGAATAAAATCTGCACTATAATTGCCTTGCTGTAACCTAATTTCATTTTCAGTGAGAAACCAATTTCCATCATTGTATCTTCCAGAGCTACTCACCATGAAGTTGCAGCTTAAATTCTAGCATAAACTTGGCAGTATGGAGACTCTTTTCAAAGACTGTACAATATCATTTTAGAGCAATCCTTGAAAAATAAAATGGATCACTGAGCTCAGGACCCAGGCTCTCCCAACTTAAGGTTTATTGTGCACCTACCATCTGCTAGGCTACATGCTTACATGCACTATCATATTCACATAATAATCCTGCAAGGTGCCTCTATTACTTTGCTTCATTTACAAATGAAGAAACCAAGGCTTTGAAAGAGAAAGCAGTTGATACCATCACAGCTTATTTAGTAAGTGACAGAGCCAGAACTAGAAGCCACGTGTATCTGATGCCTTCAATCTTCAATTGTTTTCTTGAAGTTATGTTTTGCATAACATGACAAACTAAAATGTCAGCAGTATTTTTTCTCTAGAATATGAAATACAACTCCCCTCCCCCACCTGAAGTCTCCCTTTTCCCTTTTCTTCCTTTTTCTTTCTTTTTTTCTTTTTGAAAGAAAAAAATGATCATTGATGTGTAATGGTTTGCACTGAGTACCTTTTAAAAATTTTTTTTAAATGTTTATTTACTTTGAGGAGAGAGAGAGAGACAGAGTGCGAGTGGGGGGGGGAAGGGCAGAGAGAGAAGGAGATGCAGAATCTGAAGCAGTTCCAGGCTCTGAGCTGTCAGCACAGAGCCTGACATGGGGCTATAAATCTACAGACCACGAGATCATGACTGAGACGAGGTTGGACACTTACTGACTGAGGCACCCAGGCGCCCCTGCACTGAGTACCTGTTAACCAGGGAATTTACCTGAATTTGGTGTCCAAATTGTTGGGGTTTCATTACATAGACATGATTGAATCATTGGCCAGGACTTAATCTTTAGTTTACTACCCTTCCTGGAGGTCATGCTGGTATCATGTGTCTCAAAGCCCCAGCCACCTATCACATTTATGAAGGGAGAAAGAAAGAAGAAAAAAAAAAGAAAGAAAGAGAAAGAAAGAAAAAAAAAAAAAAAAAAAAAAAAAGAAAAAAAAAAAAAAAAAAAAAAAAGAAAGAAAAAAAAAAGAAAAAAAAGAAAGAAGAAAGAAAGAAAGAAAGAAAGAAAAAGAAAGAAAGAAAGGTAAAAGTGGTTCTTCTCTGAGTAATGGACAAGGAAAGATGGATAGGGTTCAATACTCCAATGATGTGGGTAAAATTAGGCTTTCTTAAGGCACTGTTAAATATGCTCATAACTGAGCTACAGAAAGAAAACATTTGCTCTGCCTTCACTAGAGAACCATTATAATTTGATGGATGGGGAATGAACAACTCCTACAGCAGCTGCTGTATTCATTAATTACTCAAGTAGGTTCAGCTATGAGAAAAAGGCACTCTGCTCAGGCATTTAGCCTATTACCATTAAAAAAAAAACTGACCACACCCTCTGCATTACCCTTGTGGTCTTAATTTATTAGGATGTAAGTCAGCTTTGAAATTAATACAAAGTGAGTATGCAAGTTAAAGACTGACAAACTGATTCCAAATTTGGTCTTGAATTGTTTTTTAAGTCTCTTTTCTATACACCTGCTCCAGACTTTACAGAATGCAGAGGTTCAATTCAACAAATCATTCCTCTTTTATAGCTGATTGTTGGCACCATATTCTTTATCCCTAATGGAAGAACAATGAGCCATGTTAACATTTCATGGGGGTAAGAAATAATTTGAGTATTTTGAATCTTCCTGTTAGATAGTATGGCATACAGTGTTCATGAAATATATGACATTTGGGAATAGTCATACCATACTTCTTACCTGTTCATGAACAATGAAGCTTATACTTGTCAAGGACATTGAGTTGTGTTTTTGTTTTGTTTTTTTGTTTTTTCGCTGTTAAAAACTGCACTGCTATGAATATTCCTATAATTTCTTCACCTGTCCCTTGGTGCAAATGTGCAAGAATTTCTCTTGAAGTGGGACTGATGAATCATGGGGTATTTTTATCACTATTTTTATTCCAAAGTGGTCATACCAATTTACATTATTGTGATCCACGATATATGGTGTTCCTCTTGCTTCATATCTCACTAAAACTATTTGTTTGCTAATTTCATGGTGAGATTATATAGTATTACATTATGGTTTTAATGTGCATTTCCTTAACTACTAATGAGGTAGAACATTTTTAATAGGTTAACTGGCTATTTAGCTTTCTTTTCCGGTAAAATGCATATTCAAGTTTTGCCCAGTTTTCTAACTAATGTGTATAAGTAATATGTATATATCCTGGATACTGAGCTGTTATTAGTTTAATCAGTTGCAAATGTCTTCCCCCAGTTTGTGCCTTGTATTTTCACTCAATCATTTTTGCTGTCTTTTGTTAAACAGAAATTCTTAATTTTAATATGGCTAACTTATTAATCTTTTCATTTATGGTTTAGGTCTTTTGTCTTATTTAATAAATCCTTCTCTACTCCAAGTCCTTAAGGTATTTTTCTATATTGCTCTAACAATTTCATTATTTTGCTTTTTCATATTTAAATCTTTCAAAAAGTTTTTATTGAGTATAGTTGACACATAGTGTTATTACATAGTTTCTAAATCATAATGCATCTAGAATATTTATTTTTACCACATAGACAATCATATTCTCCCTGCATCATTTTATTCAAATATTAATTCTTTCCCTCACTGATTGCTTTAAGTTTTCATATACACATAGATATATTTAAATCTCAATTCTGTTCCAATAATCTATTTGTCTATCTTCGAACAGCTTTATAAATGTTAATATGTAATATCCTGGTAGAGCAAATCCCCCAATGTCATACTTGCTCAGGAATGCCTGTTTATTCTTCATCCTTTGCATTTCCACATAAACTTTAGAACTGACTCTTCAGGTTAAATACACAATTGGGATTTTGATTAGAATTGCACTGAACTACAGATCACTTGGGATAAGTGAAACCTTTACAATAATATGGTTTCTAATCTATAAACATTGCATATTTCTTTATTTGGGTTTTTTCTCTAATGTCTTTCAATAAAGTTTTGGAATTTCTGCCATAAAGTCTTAGATACTTCTTGTTAGGTTTCTACGAAGAACTTAATATTTCTTAACACTATTGTAAACTTTATTGAATTACACCTTCTGTGCTATTGCATAACAACGTAATCACTTTTAGCATATTTTCATTATGCTAATAAGCCTGCTAACTTTCATATTAATTCAAATAATTACCTATTGACTAATTTCCCAATCTTTATACTTTTTTCCTATTTTTTTCCTTTTTTCTTACCATATCACTTTAGCTAGAACCTTTACTACAATGCTGAAAGAAAGCAGATGATAGACTCTCCTCTTGTTCCTGATCTGAAAGGGAATGCTTTTGACTTTTCAACACTGGGTTATGCCAACCATCTAAAGTTGAAGAAATCATGCTGCTGAAAAGTAAAGCTGCTGTTCAAGATCATAAGTCCTCTAAATGTTAAACTCAGGATTCAACCTAGATCTAAGAACCCATGTTCTTTTTATCAATTTATGTTGGTGGACAAAGTTAGCTAGTGAGACTGAAACAGGCAGAGGCAAAGAAGTACATTTGGATTTAAAACAATCTACATCACAATAAAATAAAGTCTTTGAGCTTTGCTAAAACTTCAGAAATCTTGGGAATCATTCTGAGGGGCAAACATGAATATGATTTTCCTTAAATTTGCTTGATGACTCCCTGCTACTCACAAGGATAAAGCCCCAAATCCTCAGCACTACCTTTCCAGATTTATTTCTAGCCATCCTATCTTCAATACCTTCAACCTTGCACCATTCCCAACTGGTTACAATATTTTCATTCTCCTGTGACATTGAGCATTCAGTCCTTCCCCTGTTGTACAATTAAGAATCCTTACCATTCATTCATTCATTCAACCAACAGATACCAAGAGCCTAGAATGTGGAAAAATACAGTAACCACTGAGGATACAATGGGTAAAGAAACAGAATTAGTCCACGCATTGTGTCAAAGCTTCAGAGAACAACTTGTTGTGGCAGAGGAATAAGAGAAAGAATAGCACTATTCTCATGTTCTTTATATTTTGTTTTAATTGAGTTTTAATTTGAAACCTGGTTTAACCATTCTGAAGTCCCCCATCTTACCTTCATTTCTATTTATTTTTTAAAATTTTATTTGTTTATTCTGAGAGAGAGGACAGCATGAGTGGGAAAGGGGCAGAGAAAGAGTGAGAGAGAGAGGAATCCCAACCAGGCTCTATGCTCAGCACAGAGCCAGATGCAGGGCTCAATCCCTGACCATGATCATACCTGAGCCAAAATCAAAAGTCAGGACACTCACTGATTGAACCACCCAGGCACCCCTTCCACGTCTTATTGTAGTCAGAGTTGTCCAGAAACACAGGACCAATTGAAGGATGGATGTATGTTTATATATGTGTGTATATACATAAACATATATGGACAATAAGAATGAACATATGTGTACATACATACATATACACATACGCAATGCCTATATACATCGGTATGTATGTATACAGAGGGAAAGAGAAAGAGAAAATTTTATTTTACGGATTGTACATGATTGTGGAGGCTTGGCAAGTCCAAATATGATGGGTAGGCCAGCAAGTTGGAGACTCAGGGAAGAGTTGCAGTTGAGTCTAAAGGCACTCTACTGGCAAAATTCCTTCTAAATTGGGGAGAAGTGGGTAGAGGAGTTAGGCTTTATTCTGTTAAGGTTTTCAACGGATTATATAAGGCTTTTCCGACCCCTATTATGAAGGGCAATCTGCTTACCTCAAAAACCTACCAATATAAATGTCAGTTGCATTCAAAAATATCCTCACAAAACAATCAGCATAAGATTTGACCAATATCTATGTACCATGGCCCAGCCAAGTTGACATATAAAATTAAACATCACTGGGGCACCAGGGTGGCTCAGTCAGTTAAATGTCTGACACTTGGTTTCAGCTCAGGTCATGATCTCATGGTTGAGAGTTCGAGCCCAACATTGGGTTCTGCACTGACAGCACAGAGCCAGCTTGGGATTCTCTCTCCCTCTCTCTCTGCCCCTCCATGGCTTGCTCTCTAAATACATACATACATACATAAAAACCTAAAAAATATTTAAATTAACCATCACATTTCTTACCCTTTTTTCTTGCCTACACCCTTAACTTCTTTTTTAAAGGAGAACTTGAGTAGGAGGAGGAAAAGAGGGATAAAAGGAATAAGTGTCAAGGATAGCCATCTGATTCCCTTTTCCTTCCAGTTTTAACCTGTGAGGAAGGTGTAGTTAAAGAAGAGCTCAACTGAGCAGGGTTCAACTGTGTAGCCTGTTTATCCCTGAAACCCCAACAAACAATAAATGTCTTCATGACTGCCTCCTTCAGAAGTTCCTAGTACATGCATAGATCACTCTGCCAACCTTGCTGAAGCTAAGGAAAAAATCTTATAAAGCTAAGTATTAATTTTCTTTATTAAGAGCTAATAAATACAAAATCACTTGGAGTTTTTATTTATGTATGGAAAACCCAAGCGGACCCAATAGATTTCACCACTAAAAGAATATAAGCTTCAGTCTGAAATAACAGAAATAACAGAAAATGATTATGTT
This sequence comes from Lynx canadensis, assembly GCF_007474595.2. Lineage (NCBI taxonomy): Eukaryota > Metazoa > Chordata > Mammalia > Carnivora > Felidae > Lynx > Lynx canadensis. The sequence continues at coordinate 31,872,380 of NC_044315.2, forward strand.
AAAGTCCTATAAATAAAGTATGGAAAGAAAAATATATTAAATACAAAACATGAGGGCCCTTTTGGGGACACTGGAAGCACCTACGTGTTTGTGTTTTTAATCTCCCTTCCACGAGATGAAAAAAAAGAAATATGAAGTAACAAGATGTACTCCAACTTGTACAATCATGTAAAACAGTTTCTTCAGGATGGGCATAAAGCTCAGCTATCCACCGGAGGAATACCGAGCTATAAGCATTATAAAATAAGGATGCAAATATACAAATTTGAATTCACCTTGGGTTCAGGTGAATAGTCTACCATCAGACAAGTTATACTACCATCCAGTGGTCTCCTTTAGGGAAAGACATTGTACCCTTCAAAATGTTTCCACTAGATACGGCAATCTAATAGATATAAATGGACTATTTTTTCCTAAAAGAAACAGGCTAAGGAGGGAATAAAACAAACACTGAGATATACAGTAGGCCATAACAGACAAGTCATTTGGTTAAAACCCCGAGATCTGGAATTCTGGCTCTGAGTTCTACTATTCACAGCTGTGTGATTTTGGACAAGTTTTACCTGTAAAAGCTTGTTCCCATTGTAAAATAAAATGACTACACTACATTGGTGTCTTCTCAAATGGCAAGTGGTCATACAATCAATTAAATGAGTCATGACCAGGATTTTTTTTTTTAAATTTAAATGTGACCTCCCCCCTCAAAAAAATATGAGAATACACAAACAATTTGTAAGAGTGTTGTTTGATGAAGTGAAGAAATGTACACATTATGTGCTGTATGTGTCTGTGGATGTGTACACTGCCTGGAACACAATATAAAATGTATCTGCTAAATGAGTCCACCAACAAAAACAGATGAAAAGTCTCTAAGATTCCTATCAGCTCTAAATTCCATTATTCCTATAAATAGTGGCCATGAGTCCTGCATCAGGGTACTCATACAGGGTTTGAGCTGCTTAATTTACAGTTAGATGTCTGATAGACCCATCTGCTGACGAGTTGGATGTCTTTGTTTCTCTCTTACAGTAAGTCAAAAAGACTTCAACCAAAATAGAAATATTTTCTTGGTTTGTTTATGTGTTTTATTTCCTTCCCCAAAGACTCCTACCAAGTCTTTCTAATACAATGCTTCTCAAAATAATGGTCCAGGGACCAACTGCCTTAGATTCATCTCAAATGCTTGTTTAAAATACTAACTTTTGCCTTCCCTGTCCTACACCAGAACCCACTGCATCAGAACCTCAAGGCACAGAGTTCAGTAATATGCACTGTCTTCAAGTACCCTAGGTGATTCTTATGTGCCATAAAGTTTGAAAATATTAGCTTAACATTAGCTTAATAATCAATGATATTTTCAAGGAGAGAGCTCTTAGCAAGTAATTTTTGATACTTGTCCATCCATCATCCTCTGTGCTATCTCTGTCCTTTCTTCAATTTATCCCTCTCAACAAGGAGACAATCCTTGCTCATCCCCATACCAGGGGGACAAATCTCTACTATCTACAGAGAATGAGGCCAATGGAAGTAATTTCAGTATAAAATCTAAACAGTAAATTCCAGGTATAAAATCTATAACATCTAACATACTATCTGAGACCAAATATGATTTTAATATATTAACTATACTGAAACAATATTAGACAGCAATATTTGTTTTCACATATTCATGCTTGATACTTTTTTAGGGTATTACAAGAACATTTACTTTTTAATTTAAACTTTAGTTAGTTAACATAACAGTGTAATGTTGGTTTCAGGAGTAAATTCAGGGATTCATCACTTGTATACACACCCTCTGCTCATCACAATAAATGCCCTCATTAATTAATACCTATCACCCATCTATCCTATTTCCAACCCATCTCCCATCAACCCTTTTTGTTTTCTCTCTTAAGATTCTCTTATGATTTTGTTCCCCTTCTTCTCTTTCCCCATTCCTTCCCATATGTTAATTTGTTTTGTTTCTTAAATTCCACAAATGAATGAAATCATATGGTATTCGTCTTTCTCTGATTGACTTATTTCACTTAGCAAAATACATTCTAGCTCCATCCATGTTGTTGCAAATGGCATAATTTCATCTTTTTGATGGCTGAGTAATATTCCAGTGTGTGTGTGTGTGTGTGTGTGTGTGTGTGTGTGTGTAGATATGGATAGATAGATGATAGATAGATAGATAGACCACATCTTCTTTATCCATTCATTAGTCTATGGACGTTTGGGTTCTTTCCATAGTTTGGCCATTATTGATAATACTACTGTAAACATTGGGATACGTGTGTCCCTTCAAATCTCTATTTGTCTATCCTTAGGGTAAATACTTAATAGTGAAATTGTTGGATCATAAGGTAGTTCTATTTTTAGTTTTTTGAGGAACCTTCATATTTCTCCAGAGTGGCTACACCAGTTTGCATTCCCACCAACAATGCAAGAAGGTTCCCCCTCTTTTTTTGAGGTTTATATATTTATTTCTGAGACAGAGAGAAAATGTGTGTGCACAAGCAGGAGAGCAACAGAGAGATATGAAGAGAGAGAATTCCAAGTAGACTCCATGCCATCAGCACATAGCCTGATGTGGGGCTTGATCCAATGAAACATGAGAGCCCAAATCCAGAGTTGGACACTATGGGGCACCTGGGTGCCTCAGTCGGTTAAGCGTCTGACTTTGGCTCAGGTCATGATCTCGCTGTCTGTGAGTTCGAGCCCCACGTCGGGCTCTGTGCTGACAGCTCAGAGCCTGGAGCCTGCTTTGGATTCTATGTCTCCCTCTGTCTCTGCCCCTCCCCCGCTCATACTTTGTCTCTCTCTGTCAAAAATAAATAAACATTAAAAAAATAATAATAAAAAAAGAATTGGACGCTAAACTAACTGCACCACCCAGGTCCCCCGAGAGGGATCCCTTTTCTCCAAATCCTCACCAACAACTGTTGTTTCTTGGGTTGTTTCTTCTAGCCCTTCTGATCGGTGTGAAGTGGTATCTTATTGTGGTTTGATTTGTATTTCCCTGTTGATGAGTGTTGTTGAGCATCTTTTCATGTGTCTGTTAGCCAGGGGATGTCTTCTTTGGAAAAGTGTCTATCCATGTATTCTGCCCATTTCTTAACTGGGTTGCTGTTTTTTGGGTGTTGAGTTTGATAAGCTCTTTATATGTTTTGGATACTAACCCATTATCAGATAAGTTGTTTGCAAATATCTTCTCCCATTCCATAGGCTGCCTTTTAGATTTGTTGATTTTTTTTTTCCTTTGCCGTGCAGAAGCTTTTTATCTTGATGAAGTCCCAATAGTTCATATTTTCTTTTGTTTCCCTCACCTTTGGGGACGTACTTAGTAAGAAGTGCTTCAGGCGCGAGGTCAAAGAGAATGCTGCCTATGTTCTCTTCTATGATTTTGATGGTTTTCTGTCTCACATTTAGGTCTTTCATCTATTTTGAATTTATTTTTGTATATGGTGCAAGAGAGTGACCCTGTTTCATTCTTCTGCATGTCACCAACCATTTTTCCCAACCACTACCTATTGAAGAGGACTGTCATTTTTTGACTGGATATTCTTTCCTGCTTTGTCAAGATTGGTTTGACCATGTAGTTGTGGGTCCATTTCTGGGTTTTTCTGTTCTGTTCCACTGACTCTATATGTCCTTTTTTGTACCAGTACCATACTTTCTTGATGACTACAGCTTTGTAATATAGCTTGAAGTCCAGAATACTGATGCTTCCAGGTTTGTTTTTCTTTTTCAGAATTGCTTTGGCTATTCGGAATCTTTTGTGGTTCCATGCAAATTCTAGGACTGTTTGTTCTAGCTCTGTGAAGAATGCGGTGGTATTTTGATAGGAATTGCTAAATGTGTAGATTGTTTTAGGTAGTATAGACATTCTAACAATTTTTGTTCTTCTAATCCATGAGCCTGGAATGCTTTTCCATTTTTTTATGTCTTCTTTCAATTTCTTTCATAAGTGTTCTACAGTTTTAAGTGTACAGATCTTTACCTCTTTAGTTAGGTTATTCCTAGATATCCTATGGGTTTGGGTGCAATTGCAAATGGGATTGATTCCTTGAATTCTTTTTCTGGCTTCTTCTTATTGGTGTATAGAAATGCAACAGATTTTCTACACATTGATTTTACAGTCTGTAGTTTTGCTGATCCATGTATTAGTTCTAGCAATTTTTGGTAGAATCTTTTGGGTCTTCTACATAGAATAGCACATGTCTGCAAATAGTGAAAGTTTTCACTTCTTCCTGCTGATTTATATGCCTTTTTATTTCTTTTTGTTGCCTGATTGCTGAGGGTAAGACTTCCAGTACTATGTTAAATAGTAACGGTGAAGTGGACATCCTTATCTTGTTTCTGACTGTAGGGGAAAGGCCCTCAGTTTTTCCCCATTGAGGATGATATTAGCTGTGGGTCTTTCATATATGGCCTTTATGATGTTGAGGTATGCTTCATTCGTCCCTACTTGTTGAGGATTTTTATCAAGAAAAGATACTGTATTTTGTTAAATGCTTTTCTGCATCTATTGAGAGGATAATGTGGTTCTTATCTTTTCTTTTATTAAAGTGGTGTATCACATTGGTTGATTAGTGAATATTGAACCACCTCCTGCAACTCAGGAATAAATTGCACTGAGTGTGGTGAATAATTCTTTTAATGTAATGTTGAATTTGATTTGCTAGCATTTTATTGAGATTTTTGCATCCAGCTTCATCAGGATATTGGCCTATAATTCTCTCTTTTAGTGGAGCCTTTGTCTGGTTTGTAATCAAAGTAATGCTGGCTTCATAGAATGAGTTTGGAAGTTTTTCTTTCCATTTCTATTTTTTGGAAAAGTTTGATAAGAATAGGTATTAACTCTTCTTTAATGTCTGGTGGAATTCCCCTGGGAAGCTATCAGGCCCAGAACTCTTATTGTTGAGAAATTTTTTATTACTGCTTCAATGTCTTTTCTGCTTATGGGTCTGTTCAATTTTCTATTTCTTCCTGGTTTCCGTTTTGGTAGTTTTTTTAAAGTTTATTTATTTATTTTGAAAAAAGAGAGAGAGATGAGAGAGAGAGAGAGAAGGGAGGGGAAGAGAGAGAAGACAAGGAGAATTCCAAACAGACTCCACACAGTATGCATGAAGTCCAACACAGAGTTTGATTTCACAACCATGAGATCATGACCTGAGCCAAAGTCAAGAGTCAGAATTTAACCAACTGAGCCACTTAGGCACCCCTCAGTTTCAGTAGTGTGTATGGTTCTAGGAATTTATCCATTTCTTCCAGGTAGCCCAATTTGTGGTATATAATTTTCACAGTATTCTCTTATAATTGTTTTTGTGTTTCTGTGGTGTTGGTTGTGATCTCTCCTCTTTCATTTGGGATTTTATCTATTTAGGTCCATTCTCTTTTCTCTTTTATAAGTCTGGTAGGGGATATCAATTTTGTTTATGCTTCCAAAGAATAGTTCTTTGTTTTATTGATATATTATACTGGGGTTTTTGTTTGTCTGTTTCTATATCATTTGTTTCAACTCTAATCTTTATTATTTCCCTTATTCTGCTGGCTTTAGGCTTTATTTGCTGTTTCTGTTCTAGATCCTTTACATGTAAGGTTAGGTTGTGTATTTTAGGACCTTTCTTGACTTCTTGAGATAGGCCTACATTTGCAACATACTTCTCTCTTAGGATTGCCTTTGCTGCATTCCACAAAGCTTTGGGCTGTCGTATTTTCATTTTCATTGGCTTCCATGTATTGTTTTATTTCTTCTTTAATTTCCTGATTAACCCATTCTTTCTTTAATATGATGATCTTTAACCTCCATGTAGTTAAGGGATTTCCAAATTTTTTCCTGTGGTGGATTTCAAGTATCATAGTATTGTGATCTGAAAATGTGCATGGCATGATCTCAATCTTTTTGTACTTGCTGAGGGCTGATTTGTGTCCCAGTATGTGATCTATTCTGGAGGATGTTCCATGTGCACTCAAGAAGAATGTGTATTCTGCTGCCTAAGGATGAAATGTTCTGTAATTCTGTTAAGTCCATCTGGTCCAGTGTGTCATTCAAAACCATTGTCCCCTTGTTGATTTTCTGCTTAAACAATCTGTTCATTGTTGTAAGTGAGATGTTAAAGTCTCCTACTACTATGGTATTATTATCAATGAGTTCTTTTATGTTATTAATTGATTCATATATTTGAGTGCTTTCAAATGAGGGGTATATTTATAATTGCTAGATCTTCTTGATGGATAGACCCCCTTACTTATGATATAATGCTTTCTTCATCTCTTGTTACAGTATTTGGTTTAAAATTTATTTTGTCTGATATAAGTATGGCTACTCTGGCTTTCTTTGGAGATCTATTTAGCATGATAGATTGTTCTCCATCCCCTCACTTCTAGTCGGCAAGTGTCTGTAAGTCTAAAATGAATCTCTTGTGGGGTGCCTGGGTGGCTCAGTCAGTTGAGCGCCCGACTTCGACTCAGGTCATGATCTTGTGGTCTGTGAGTTAGAGCCCCACATCGGGCTCTGTGCTGACAGCTCAGAGCCTGGAGCCTACTTCAGATTCCATGTCTCCCTCTTTCTGCCCCGCCCCTGCACATGCTCTGTCTCTCTCTCTCTCTCTCTCTCTCTCTGTCAAAAATAAATAAACATTAAAAAAATAAATAAAATAAAAAGAATCTCTTGTAGGCAGCATATAGATGGATCTTGTTTTGCTTTATCCATTCTGATAACCTATGTCTTTTGATTGGAGCATTTAGTTCATTTATATTCAGAGTGATTTTTGAAAGATATGAATTTAGTACCATTGTGTTACCTGTAGACTAGGTGTTTCTGGTCATGATCTCTGGTCCTTTCTAGTCTTTGTTGTTTTGGTCTTTTTTTTTTTCCTCCACTCAATGAGTCCCCCTTAAAATTTCTTGCAGGGCTGGTTGTGTGATCACAGACTCCTTTATTTTTTGTTTTTCTGGGAAACTCTTTATCTCTCCTATTCTGAATGATAGCTTTGCTGGATAGAGTATTATTGGCTGCATATTTTTCCCATTCAGCACGTTGAATATATTCTGGAACTCCTTTCTGGCCTGCCAAGTTTCTGTGGACAGATCTGCTATGAACCTTATCTGTCTTCTCTTGTAGGTTAAGGACTCTTTTCCCCTGCTGCTTTCAAGATTCTTTCCTTGACGGTGTATTTTGTGAATTTGGCTATATGTCTTGAGGATTGCCAGCTTTTGTTGAATTTAGTGGGAGTTCTTTGTTCTTCTTAGATTTTGATGTCTTCGTCCTTTCCCAGATTGGGGAAGTTTACTGTTATAATATGTTCACAATAAACCTTCTGCTCCATTTCTCTCTCTTCATCTTCTGGAATGCCTATGATATGAATGTTTTTACATTTTACTGAGTCATTAAATTCCCTCAGTCTGCCTTTGTGCTCCATGACCTTTCTTTCCCTCTTCTTTTCAGCTTCATTATTTTCCATAATTATATTTTCTATATCACTAAGTCCTTCCTCTGCTTCATCCATCGTCATTATTATGACCTCTATTTGGGTTTATATCTCAATTATAGCATTTTTTAATTTTGGCCTGACTAGGTATTAGTTCTTTAATCTCTGTAGTAAGGGATTCTCTAGTGTCTTCTATGCTTTATTCAAGCTCAGCTAATATCCTTATAATTGTTGTTTTAAATTCTAGTTCACACAAGTTACTTATATCTGCATTGAGGAAATATCTGGGTGTCATTTTTTTTTCCTGTTCTTTCTTCTCAGGCAAATTCTTCCTTCTCATCATTTTGGATAGAAAGAAAGACAAGCAAAATAAAACAAAATAATTTTTTTTAATTTAAGAAAAAATTTAACAATAATATACCTACAGAAAGCTTGACCCTACGTGTGTTTGGTCTGCTTGTTATGAGAAGCATGATACAAAAAGGTAAAGTGAAATAAAATGAAAAGAGAAGAAGAAAATAATTAAAAAATATATGTAATTTAAATTTTTTAAATTGCTCTGTCTGTATTAAAAGAAAAAAAGCAGACAAAAACAAAAACAAACAAAAAAAGAGAGAGAAATAAACCCCAAAAGATGCTAGATCCTTTTCCCCCTAGAACTGAAGCTTTGTAGCACTCTATAATCAGTAGACTTGGTGTGGGAGAAGAGTTTCTGGTCCTCTGAGGGAAGGGCTTGCTGCTCTGATTCTTAGATGCAATCACCCCTGTGGAGATGTGTCTGTAGGACTCAGGGGTGTGGGGTTTGGTGGCTCCATTCTCCACTTGGTGGTGCTGTTTAGCTCACTGTGGTGAATCAAGCTGGTGGGTGCAGGGAGAAAATGGCTTTGTCCCATTCTTTCATCTCAGGAGCAGGAAATGTGTGCAACCCCTCTTCAGTAAGCCCTCAGAGATGCTCAGGACCCCACCTGTGTCCCTGGTTCTGTCAGATCCCCACCTTCACCCTCTCTGTGTCCAAGTTGTCTGCCAAACAGCACAACACTCCTGTGTTTTATCTCAGGTGTGGCCATGTTTCAAAACACGACACTTCAGAGACAACTGGGGCATAGACCCACACTGATCCTCTGGGCTGGGGTCTCCCTGCATTGTGGCTAGTGCCAGCGTGTTGCAGAAGACAGCCACATGACTGCACATTAGATCAGAGTTTATGATAAATCTCAATACACAGCCAGCACCAGGGATTGCAGACCTCTGCCAGCATTTTTGCTCCTGTAACTGTGAGTTGACAGCTGGATGATGCCCACAGAGTCCTTTGTCCATGGAGAGGCTGCATCACCTCTCAAATGCACTCCAAGCAGGGGAACCACTTCTCCCCGGTGACCCTGGGGGGTCCTCCCCACTGCTGGGGCTCAGCTCTCCTCTACCACCAGAGTACTTTAATAAGCTTGCCAGGCACAAACCTGGTAATGTTCACACCTCTGAAAACTGTGCTTCACTGTTTATAGAAAACTGGCATTATTGTAACCCCCTCCTTTTTCCCCATCAAAGGTTATGGGGAGTAGGTTTTTTTTGTGCATTCCCCTGAACATGTTTTCGCTCTCTCTTACCCTGTGCTTTTTCTTCTCTCTCCTCCTCCTCCACTCTCACTACTCCCACCAAGGTCAGGGCTTTCTTCCCTGGAGATTCCCATGGCTCTTTACTCCCATGAACTCTACACAGTTCTTACCTTCCATGGGTCATTTTTCTGGTTTCTAGACACGTAGCTTTGTTCTCTAAGACTTCCAATCAATTTCTTGGGTGTTCAAAATGATTTGATATTTATGTAGCTGTTAAACCTAATCCATGAGAACATGGTCCTTTTTTTTTTCCAGGATCAGTACCAATGCATAGAGCCCAGCTGGGACCCCCACTCATCATCTCTTTGCATGCTTAATATTTTTAAACAAAGCCCAAATCCTTTCTTTTCCAATTTTCCAAATAAATATTCTGAGTATGTGTGGTTACATATATCCTTCCTATTCAAGTGTTGTCCCTATATCAGCAACATCAGCACTGCCTGGGAGATTGTTAGAAATAGACAAATTCTACCCCAGAATCTGAATCATCTGTATTTTAACAAAATTCCCCAAGATGAACTTTATATACTCTACTATTTAACAAGCACTGTTCTATAAATAGTGGGCATGAAATAGACAATCAGTACATGCATGAGTGGCTGCAGCCAGAATTTTTGGTGATGCTCATAGGAAGGAAAAAAAAAAGTAATGGTTTATATTCATTGTTATGGACTAAATGTTTGTGTCCCTTCCAAATTCACATACTGACTTCCCAACCCCAGTGTGATGGTATTTGGTGGTGAGGTCTTTGGGAAGTAATTAGGTTTAAATGACATCATGATTGTGGGTTCCTTATAAGATTAGCATCCTTATAAGAAGAGACACTACAGCTTTCTATCGTGAGAAAGCAGCCATCTGCATGCCAGGAAGAGAGGGCTCACCAAGAATCAAATCTTCTGGCACCTTCATCTGTACTTCCCAGTCTCCAGAACTATGGCTGCTTAAGCCACTTACTCAATGGCATTTTGTTATAACAGCCTGAGCTAAGACAATGCACTAAACCATCTTTTTAAACCTGGAGATTTTTACTCTTTTTTCAAAAAGTGAGGACTCTAACACCCCTCCTGCCTGTGTAGGAAATACACAGAGTAATACAGGAGAAAGGAACTGACAGAGACTGAGGACTGAGAGAATTTTTAGAGGAAACCACAAATTTCCATGTAGTTGTTAATGGTTCTGCACTAAATGAAGTGGTTGCAGATGGAGAGACAGAGAAATATCTAATATAAATATGAAGTCCCTGATACAAGTAAATGAGCAAATGAATTCCAGGAAAATGAGACACAGAAAAAAGATCAAGGCTAACATAAACCAGTAAGATGCCAGAACAAGACTACAGTAGCATTCCTCTAATTTCCAATTGCAGTAGAGATTCCATTACTTAGAGTCACCAAAATAGATATTATTGCTCTTCGGAAGTTCACATGTTACATAACCCCATAGCTGTTGCCACAATATTTCTGAATTTGAGTCTGTTTGAGGGAACTACCTAGATAACTGACACAATTTTAAGACTTAAGGTTTAAGGGCTTGATGTTTTTGGTCCAAATGGTAAGTGATAATAAATCATAACTATAATATCCTTGACATCAAAGGCCACTTATTCTTAAGAAGTAAGGTAGAGGGGTAACTGGGTGGCTCAGCCGGTTAAGCATCTGACTTCGGCTCAGGTCATGATCTCACTGTTCGTGAGTTCGAGCCCCATGTCGGGCTCTGTGCTGACAGTTCAGAGCCTGGAGCCTGCTTCAGATTCTGCCTGTCTCTCTCTCTCTGCCTCTCCCCCAGTCGCACTTTGTCTCTCTCTCTCTCTCAAAAATAAACATTTAAATAATTTTTTTAAAAGAAGGTAGAAATGAGCTATATAGGAATCAAATATCAATAAATGCCCCTCTTATCCCACCGAAACTATCTTCCAGGTCTGAATCCAGTTTTGGCTTTCTTTCTGGCTTGATTCTGTTCCCCTAGTTTGAATTAACCTCTAACTTCTGGCGGTAGTGTGAATCAGGACTTGAAACATTCATATGTGTGAGGTAATCTAACAGCTACATCTTATTAAAGAAGCCTTTTCCAGAGTTCTAAAATTCTCCATTCTGCACTAGTTGCCTTCATGCCTTGGTGTATAACTCTTATACTGGGATATTCCTTTATCATCAATCTTAGGAATTCCCCTGACTCATTGTGTATCATATGTTTCATGTGCCCTATGTCTTCTTCTTCCTTGTTTTGGTGGAGCATATCCTACAGTAATTTCCAGGACAGGGTGCATGGTAGACAAAAAATAAGGTAATCTATTTTTAGTTTTTTGAGGAACCTTCATACTATTTTCCAGAGCGGCTGCACCAGCCTGCATTCCCACCAGCAGTGCAAAAGGGATTCCTTTCTCCACATCCTCACCATGTCTGGTGTTGCCTGAGTTGTTAATTTTAGCCATTCTGCCAGGTATGAGGTGGTATTCTCATTGTGGTTTTGATTTGTATTTCCCTGATGATGAGTGATGTTGAGCTTTTTCATGTGTTGGTTGACCATCTGGAGAGTGGTCTTCTTGGAGAAGTGTCTATTCATGTCTTTTGTCCATTTCTTCATGGCTATTTATTTTTTGGATGTTGAGTTTGATAAGCTATTTACGAATTTTGGATACTAACCCTTTATCTGATATGTCATTTGCAAATATCTTCTCCCATTCGTCTTTTAGTTTGCTGATTGTTTCCTTCGCTGTGCAGAAGCTTTTTATTTGATGAGGTCCCAAAAGTTCATTTTTGCTTTTGTTCCCTTGCCTCCGGAGACGTGTTGAGGAAAGAAGTTGCTGTGGTCAAAGAGGTTGTTGCCTGCTTTATCCTCCAGGATTTTTATGGCTTCCTGTCTTACCTTTAGGTCTCTCTGACCTATTTTGAGTTTGTTTTGTGTTTGGTGCAAGAAAGTGGTCCACGTCCATTTTCTGCATGTCGCTGTCCAGTTTTCCCAGCACCACTTGCTGGAGAGACTGTCTTTATTCCGTTGGGTAGTCTTTCCTGTTTTGTGAAAGATTAGTCAGCCATACGTTTGTGAGTGCATTTCTGGGTTCTGCATTCTGTTCCATTGATCTGAGTGTCTGTTTTTGTGCAATCCCCATCACTTTCTCATTTCTCTTTTGAAATCTCTAATATTCAGCTATTAAATCTGCTACAATGACACTCTAATGTTATTTTTTCTCTCTTATTTTCCATTTCCTTTCTTTCTGTTCTATATTCAATACGTCTTCAATTTCATTGCCTAACTCTTATTGAGTTTATCATTTCTGTGATCATCTTTTTAGTTTCCAGGAGTTATTTTTTATCCTTTAAATATTCCTTTTATCATGTTCTCTTCTTTTTTCACAATTATAACATCTTATGTTATCTCTCTGAGAATATTGATAATTCTTAAATATTTTCCCTTCTTCCTACATTGTCTCTGTTTTCTCCAAGTTATTTTTCATGTTTTCACACTTTGGTATCTTTCTTTTGTGAGTACAGTTTTTCTCAAATGTATGATAATCTTTGGTTGCTTTCTCATATTTAATAGAGGGGGACTAAAAAGCCAATTGGAAGTTCTGAGTATCTGGGTGGCACTTGCCCACTGTAAGCTTCTTCATTAGATATTTTAGAGGGCCTGTTGAGTTGGAAACTTCCAATTCCAGTATGTGGCATGATGTGCCAAAAGCTATTTGATAGCTAACCTGTCAACCATCCTTCCCTCCATCCTTGATAACAGAACACTGATTTTTTTAGGGTGCTAAATTTGCCCAATCCAAGGTATGAAACATACTCCTGCAGAGCAGATGGACAGCCTATAATATAGTATCTAAAGTGCACAGAAATACGTGGCTGTGGGTTGAAAAAGCATCAATACTAAGGAATATAATCCAAGAGCAAGAACAGCACAGAGGTGGCAGGTTGTGGTCAAAATTCCATAGGAGTTCTATCATGATTACAGGCTATATCTGTCCATTTGCAACAAGAGTACGACAGTGACTGGAGAGAGGGAATCAAAGGAAGCAGGATTATACCAAAAGTATCAGATACCAAGGCATACTGGGGAGGGAAACTGAGGCAGAAGTCTGCCCTACTAATAAGACCAAGATTGGGGGATTGAAGGGAAAGCTACACCTCAGGGATTACATAGATAGCCAGGCTCTTGTTGGAAAGCAAGCACTAGATTGCTGATGTTACTGATTAGACTGCCACCATCTTCAGGGTTGACTTAGAACTGGTGAGGGCCTGAGTCTAATAGATGGGATCCATCATATGTAGAAATCTGGGGAAGATATGGAGTAGAGGAAATAAGGCAGTGACAGACAACTTAGGTAAAACATAAGTTGAAGTAACATCTACAGCATCCTAAATAATTCATGTTAGAGCACCATGGTTGGAAGAAAAGGGAAAGACTCAAAGCTGACAATTAATTATATATATCATTATGGCCATACCTACCATAAAATATAAAAATATTTCCACACTAGCTGGAAAATAGCAGCTGCACTCAGCCTTCAAAGTGTCCCCATCCCCTCACTCTGCCCCTTCCTAAATCTCTCAAGTGGCCCAAATCACCACATGATCCAGCATATTAATGGCTTAGCAGAAGGCCTCCTAGACCCTATTCCATCCACTGACCATTCTGATTGTCAATGCTCATGCATCATCAGTTATTAAATATTTGGCTATGTTCCTAAGAGGCTTAACCTGAATTATGAATATAATAAATGTGTACCTGTTTGATTAATTATATTGCATGTAAATAAACAACTTCAAAAATGTTTTTGCATAAGTGACCCAACTCTTTAATACCTTTATAAATGTGAGTGCAGAGATATTCTAAGAGATCGTGAATAGAATTTTCATCAGTAGAAGAGTCTTCCTTATACTGATGTGGGGCAACTTCAAGATCCTCTGGTCTACAACAACTATCCTTTATATCCTTTCTGAATCTGAAATACCTGAAATAATTGTCAACTTAACAAAGCCAAGCAAAACATTTTCAAATTCAAGATACAAATTCAACTCAGGACTTCCTTGTTAAAACTCCATGTCTCAAATAAACCTCACCAAAATAACAGTATAGTAAATTATATACTTTTAAGTCATAATTTATTAAGGACAAAAAGGTCAGGAGATGAGATAACCACACAGAAATGAGGAAGATGTAAGCACAGGGGACAATAGTAACTTATTTGGAAGACCTGAGAAATTTTCATCTTAAACTGGCAGTGGAGAAAGTCAAGAATCAAAGCAAATTATATTCTATAACCACCAAAAGCACCACCAGGTGTTTTCTGGAAGTAGGAAGAGGAAGGTGGTGGTGTGAAATGGAACTAAAAACAAGAAGATTGGTTAAAAATCCAGTTAAGGAGTTAGACACCCCAAAGCTCTCCCCCAAATCTAGTCAAGCAACTGTGACAAAGATTATCACAAAATATTGAAGGTTTACTCTCTGGAAAGGGTAAAATAGAGATCTATAGAAATTGAAGGACACTAGGTACAAATGAGAGCTTAGAATTTAACAAAATAAAACAGCACAGCTACAGATGTTCGATGAAGACCTGTTTTATTTTTAAGTTTAACTAGTAATCAAGAAATATAAATTAAAAGAGCAAGATGTATTTTTTCTATTAAATTTGCAAAGACTAATGATAATACTTTGTGTTAGTGAGAATGCAGGGAAACAAACTCATATTCTCTTGGTGGAGGAGAAATTGTTAAAAGTTTTCTGAAGGAGCTCCAGTCCAAGATGGCAATGTAGGAAGATCCTGAACTCATGTCCTTCAAGGACACACCAAATCTACACCCATTTATAGAGCAATTCCTCCTGGTGAAGAACTGTGGGCTATCTGAACAGCTTCTGCACAACAAAAATAGAATGGCAAGAAAGAGACATAGTAACAAAGGGAACCCTCACCCCTGACGCTGGAAATTGCGGTGGGGAGGTATACTATAAAGAGATTGGGGGGGGGGGGAGCAGATTCCTATGCCCTGAGGCACAGAAAAAAAAAGCCTCAGTTTAAAAGAGCAACTAGAATATAAAGAAACTAGCCCTAGAACCCTGCCAGTGAAGGAGCTACTGAAACTCTCTCCAGGTCAGAGAGACTGGCAAGTGCCATGGTTTATACTCTTCTTCCACCTTGACAGTGTGAATGAGAGCAAGGTCTGGGCACCCTAAGCAACCTATTGCTTCAGTGAGCCCTGAGCCCCTAGCTCACCCCAGCCCCAGCCATCCCACTAAGGCAGTCACAGAGTGGTGCACGCCAGAGCGCCCCTCATTAGCACTCACTACATCTCCAGCCATCACCTCCAGATGAAACAAGCACAAAGCACCCTGAAAACTCTAGGCCCCACTCCAGCTTCAGACAGCTTGCTAGGGCACTACCTGCTTCAGTTCCAACTGCCCCATACCAGCACACTCCAGCTTGTATCCACTTCAGCTTCCACTGTCTTACAAGGGCACCCTCTACACAAAGAGCCCCAGGACCACCTCAGCCTACACACACTTGAGCTCAGCTGTCCTGCCAAGGCACTCCTTATGCAGAGTGCCCTTGAACCCTGGCCTGTGCCCCAACTTTAGCTCCAGTGTTTCACCCAGGGCACCCTCTGTGCACAGAGTCCTAGAACACCCCAGCTAACACACCTCAGCTGCAGCTATCTTGCCAAGATGCCCTCTGTGCGTAAAGCCATAGGATCTCCCAGCTTGCACCCACTTCAGCTTCAGCTGCCCTGCTAGGGCACCCTCTGCATAGAGAGCCTCAGAACTGTCCCAGCCCTTACCCACTTCAACTCTGGCCATCCCACCAGGGCAGCCCCAGCACAAAGTGCCCCACAAATACCCATCCAGTGCCAGCCACAGCTCCAGCCGGCCATAAAAGTCACCAGGCAAACACAGTCTATACAGGGGGTGCCCATACACACGACCATTCTTTCAAGTTTAGAAGTAGATGTTCTGTCTAATTCATAGAAACAACACAGAAAAGCAAGGTAAATAGGGAGACAATGAAAGAACAAGATAAAACCTCAGAAAAAGAACTAAATTAAATAGAGATAAGCAATATGTCTGATAAAGAGTTTAAGGCAATGATCATAAAGATGCTCACCAGAGTAGAGAGACCTCTAACCTAGGGAAGGAAACAGACATCCAGGTTCAGGAAGCACAGAGAGTTCCAAACAAAACAAACCTAAAGAGGTCCACATCATGACACAGAATAATTAAAATATCAAAGTTTAGGGGTATTTGGGTGGTTCAGTCGGTTAGGTGTCCAACTCTTGATTTCTGCTCAGGTCATATCTCAATGTTCTTTTCTTTTCTTTTTTTTTTTTAAATCTTTTTAATGTTTATTCATTATTTGAGACAGAGCATGAGTTGGGAAGGGGCAGAGAGAGAGACACACACAGAATCTGAAGCAGACTCTGGGCTCCGAGCTGTTAGCACAGAGTCTGGTGCAGGGCTCAAACCCACAAACCATGAGATTATGACCTGAGCTGAAGTCAGACACTTAACCAACTGAACCACCCAGGTGCCCCGGTTTTTTTTTTTTTTTTTACTATTTATTTTTGAAAGAGAGAGAAAGCACACATGTACACATGAGTGGCGGAGGGGCAGAGAGAGGGAGACAGAGGATCCGAAGTGGATCCACGCTGACAGCAGAGAGCCCAATGTGAAACTTGAATTCATGAACCACGAGATTATGATCTGAGCCAAAGTCAGATGCTTAAACAACTGAGCCACCCAGGTGCCCCGATCTCATGGTACTTGAGATTGAGCCCTGCATTGGGCTGTGCACTGACAGCATGGAGCCTGCTTGGGATTCTCTCTCTCTCTCTCTCTCTCTCTCTCTCTCTCTCTCTCCTTCTCTCCCTGCCCCTCCCCCACTCTCTCTCAGTCTCTCAAAAATAAAAATAAACATTTTTTAAAATGTCAAAGTTTAAAGATAAAGAAAGAATTTTAAAAGTAGCAATACAGAAGCAAAAAGTTATGTACAAGGTAAACCCCATAAAGTTATCAGTTGATTTTTCAACAGAAACTCATTCAAAGGACTGGAAAAAGCAGCGGGGCGGGGGGGACCTACAACCAAGAATATTATATTCAACAAGATTATCATTCAGAATTGAAGGAGAGATGAAGAGTTTCCTAGAAAAACAAAAGTTAAGGGAATTTATCACCACACTAAACTGGCCTTACAAGAAATGTTAAAGGAATTTCTTTAAGTGGAAAAAGGGGGGGCATAATTAAACATAAGAAAATAATGGACAAAAAGATGTAAAATATGACAACATATACATAAAATGTGGAGGGAGAGTAAAAAGTTTTTTTAGAATGTGTTCAAACTTAAATGACCATAAATTTAACATGGACTGCTATATACTTAGGATGTTATGTATGAACTTCATGGTAATCACAAATCAAAACCTATAATATACAAAAATAAAGAGAAAGAAAGGCAAGCATAACACTGTAGAAAATCGTCAATCACAAAGAAAGAGAGCAACAAGATAAGGAACAGAGCAAAACAAAAAAAGAGCAAAACAAAACAAACAAAATAAAATAAATAAATAAATAAATAAATAAATAAAAAAGCAGAAAGAGATCCGTAAATACAGATAACAAACTGATGGGGGCAGGCACACCCTTCAATGGGTGAAGGGGAATGGGTTTCCAATTAAGGAATGAATAAGTCACAGGAATAAAAGGTACAGCATAGAGAATACAGTTAATGGTTTTGTAATAGTGTATGGTGACAGATGGTAGCTATTTGTGGTGAGCATAGCATAATATATAAACTTGTCAAATCACTATATTGTATATTTAAAACTAATATGACATGTGTGTCAACTATACTTCAATTTTTAAAAGTTTAAAATTTTTTCTGAAGCTTATATGTGTCAAAAATCTTAAAAGTGGGGCCTAGCCACTCTAGTTCTAAGAATGTATCTTATGAAAATAAAACTAGGCATGCAAAGATTTAAATAAAGAATGTTTATAACAAGCAAAAAGAAAATCTGGAAGCAACCTAATTACTCAACAACAGATGATCGATTTAAAAAATTATATATTATACAATGAAGTATCATTGAGCTAGATATTCTGTTTGCTTCTGCAGCTTAAATCTCCATCCTTCTCCACTTTCTCTACTCTCTTCCTCCTTTCTCTGTGCTCTGGAAGGTTAATCTTTGTAGACTGTTTTGAACAGGCTTCCTTATCCTCTGTCTTCAGGTTAGGTTTGGCAGATGTTCTGATCAAATGGTGGAAGGGGAGAAGTTAGGGTACTTATTCCTCCTGCCCCCTCCCTGATGGCCCATAGTTTGTCAGTGGCTATGTGCCTTTACCAAAGGCCACAGCTCTTAAGGGGGTTTCTGTAACCATTTCTTTCTGTGCCCATTCAGGCCTAAGGATAGTAATGGCTTCCCTATCTCTAGCCCTCGCTGCTGCACTATCCCTCAATCCGTTGTAAACTCTCTTCAACGATTTAAGTAAATCATCTATGGTCAGCTACAATCCTAACTCTGCTGACACTAAAAATCATGTTTTGCTGCTTTACTGAAAGACACTGTATGGGTGTCTCACAATTTGTTCAACCAATACTCCACTGAAGAACATTTATTTTTTTTTTTTTTTTTAAATATTAGTCTTTTTTTTTTTTTTTTGTTATATTATTATTTTATTTTATTTTATTTTTTTTTTATATGAAGTTTATTGACAAATTGGTTTCCATACAACACCCAGTGCTCATCCCAAAAGGTGCCCTCCTCAATACCCATCACCCACCCGCCCCTCCCTCCCACCCCCCATCAACCCTCAGTTTGTTCTCAGTTTTTAACAGTCTCTTATGCTTTGGCTCTCTCCCACTCTAACGTCCTTTTTTTTTTTTTTTTTTTCCTTCCCCTCCCCCATGGGTTCCTGTTAAGTTTCTCAGGATCCACATAAGAGTGAAACCATATGGTATCTGTCTTTCTCTGTATGGCTTATTTCACTTAGCATCACACTCTCCAGTTCCATCCACGTTGCTACAAAAGGCCATATTTCATTTTTTCTCATTGCCACGTAGTATTCCATTGTGTA
The DNA here is from genome assembly GCF_007474595.2 of Lynx canadensis. Lineage (NCBI taxonomy): Eukaryota > Metazoa > Chordata > Mammalia > Carnivora > Felidae > Lynx > Lynx canadensis. Next base: position 31,891,473 of record NC_044315.2, read on the forward strand.
TATAAACCACAATTTCTTTATCCATTCATCAGTTGATGGACATTTAGGCTCTTTCCATAATTTGGCTATTGTTGAGAGTGCTGCTATGAACATTGGGGTACAAGTGCCCCTATGCATCAGTACTCCTGTATCCCTTGGGTAGATTCCTAGCAGTGCTATTGCTGGGTCATAGGGTAGGTCTATTTTTAATTTTCTGAGGAACCTCCACACTGCTTTCCAGAGCGGCTGCACCAATTTGCATTCCCACCAACAGTGCAAGAGGGTTCCCGTTTCTCCACATCCTCTCCAGCATCTATAGTCTCCTGATTTGTTCATTTTGGCCACTCTGACTGGCGTGAGGTGATACCTGAGTGTGGTTTTGATTTGTATTTCCCTGATAAGGAGCGATGCTGAACATCTTTTCATGTGCCTGTTGGCCATCTGGATGTCTTCTTTAGAGAAGTGTCTATTCATGTTTTCTGCCCATTTCTTCACCGGGTTATTTGTTTTTCGGGTGTGGAGTTTGGTGAGCTCTTTATAGATTTTAGATACTAGCCCTTTGTCCGATATGTCATTTGCAAATATCTTTTCCCATTCCGTTGGTTGCCTTTTAGTTTTGTTGGTTGTTTCCTTTGCTGTGCAGAAGCTTTTTATCTTCATAAGGTCCCAGTAATTCACTTTTGCTTTTAATTCCCTTGCCTTTGGGGATGTGTCGAGTAAGAGATTGCTACGGCTGAGGTCAGAGAGGTCTTTTCCTGCTTTCTCCTCTAAGGTTCTGATGGTTTCCTGTCTCACATTTAGGTCCTTTATCCATTTTGAGTTTATTTTTGTAAATGGTGTGAGAAAGTGGTCTAGTTTCAACCTTCTGCATGTTGCTGTCCAGTTCTCCCAGCACCATTTGTTAAAGAGGCTGTCTTTTTTCCATTGGATGTTCTTTCCTGCTTTGTCAAAGATGAGTTGGCCATATGTTTGTGGGTCTAGTTCTGGGGTTTCTATTCTATTCCATTGGTCTGTGTGTCTGTTTTTGTGCCAATACCATGCTGTCTTGATGATGACAGCTTGTAGTAGAGGCTAAAGTCTGGGATTGTGATGCCTCCTGCTTTGGTCTTCTTCTTCAAAATTCCTTTGGCTATTCGGGGCCTTTTGTGGTTCCATATGAATTTTAGGATTGCTTGTTCTAGTTTCGAGAAGAATGCTGGTGCAATTTTGATTGGGATTGCATTGAATGTGTAGATAGCTTTGGGTAGTATTGACATTTTGACAATATTTATTTTTCCAATCCATGAGCAGGGAATGTCTTTCCATTTCTTTAAATCTTCTTCAATTGCCTTCATAAGCTTTCTATAGTTTTCAGCATACAGATCCTTTACATCTTTGGTTAGATTTATTCCTAGGTATTTTATGCTTCTTGGTGCAATTGTAAATGGGATCAGTTTCTTTATTTGTCTTTCTGTTGCTTCATTGTTAGTGTATAAGAATGCAACTGATTTCTGGACATTGATTTTGTATCCTGCAACTTTGCTGAATTCATGTATCAGTTCTAGCAGACTTTTGGTGGAGTCTATCGGATTTTCCATGTATAATATCATGTCATCTGCAAAAAGCGAAAGCTTGACTTCATCTTTGCCAATTTTGATGCCTTTGATTTCCTTTTGTTGTCTGATTGCTGATGCTAGAACTTCCAGCACTATGTTAAACAACAACGGTGAGAGTGGGCATCCCTGTCGTGTTCCTGATCTCAGGGAAAAAGCTCTCAGTTTTTCCCCGTTGAGGATGATGTTAGCTGTGGGCTTTTCATAAATGGCTTTTATGATCTTTAAGTATGTTCCTTCTATCCCGACTTTCTCAAGGGTTTTTATTAAGAAAGGGTGCTGGATTTTGTCAAAGGCCTTTTCTGCATCGATTGACAGGATCATATGGTTCTTCTCTTTTTTTTTGTTAATGTGATGTATCACGTTGATTGATTTGCGAATGTTGAACCAGCCCTGCATCCCAGGAATGAATCCCACTTGATCATGGTGAATAATTCTTTTTATATGCTGTTGAATTCGATTTGCTAGTATCTTATTGAGAATTTTTGCATCCATATTCATCAGGGATATTGGCCTGTAGTTCTCTTTTTTTACTGGGTCTCTGTCTGGTTTAGGAATCAAAGTAATACTGGCTTCATAGAATGAGTCTGGAAGTTTTCCTTCCCTTTCTATTTCTTGGAATAGCTTGAGAAGGATAGGTATTATCTCTGCTTTAAACGTCTGGTAGAACTCCCCTGGGAAGCCATCTGGTCCTGGACTCTTATTTGTTGGGAGATTTTTGATAACCGATTCAATTTCTTCGCTGGTTATGGGTCTGTTCAAGCTTTCTCTTTCCTCCTGATTGAGTTTTGGAAGAGTGTGGGTGTTTAGGAATTTGTCCATTTCTTCCAGGTTGTCCAATTTGTTGGCATATAATTTTTCATAGTATTCCCTGATAATTGTTTGTATCTCTGAGGGATTGGTTGTCATAATTCCATTTTCATTCATGATTTTATCTATTTGGGTCATCTCCCTTTTCTTTTTGAGAAGCCTGGCTAGAGGTTTGTCAATTTTGTTTATTTTTTCAAAATACCAACTCTTGGTTTCGTTGATCTGCTCTACAGTTTTTTTAGATTCTATATTGTTTATTTCTGCTCTGATCTTTATTATTTCTCTTCTTCTGCTGGGTTTAGGCTGCCTTTGCTGTTCTGCTTCTATTTCCTTTAGGTGTGCTGTTAGATTTTGTATTTGGGATTTTTCTTGTTTCTTGAGATAGGCCTGGATTGCAATGTATTTTCCTCTCAGGACTGCCTTCGCTGCGTCCCAAAGCGTTTGGATTGTTGTATTTTCATTTTCGTTTGTTTCCATATATTTTTTGATTTCTTCTCTAATTGCCTGGTTGACCCACTCATTCGTTAGTAGGGTGTTCTTTAACCTCCATGCTTTTGGAGGTTTTCCAGACTTTTTCCTGTGGTTGATTTCAAGCTTCATAGCATTGTGGTCTGAAAGTATGCATGGTATAATTTCAATTCTTGTAAACTTATGAAGGGCTGTTTTGTGACCCAGTATATGATCTATCTTGGAGAATGTTCCATGTGCACTCGAGAAGAAAGTATATTCTGTTGCTTTGGGATGCAGAGTTCTAAATATATCTGTCAAGTCCATCTGATCCAGTGTCTCATTCAGGGCCCTTGTTTCTTTATTGACTGTGTGTCTAGATGATCTATCCATTTATGTAAGTGGGGTGTTAAAGTCCCCTGCAATTACCACATTCTTATCAATAAGGTTGCTTCTGTTTATGAGTAATTGTTTTATATACTTGGGGGCTCCGGTATTCGGCGCATAGACATTTATAATTGTTAGCTCTTCCTGATGGATAGACCCTGTAACTATTATATAATGTCCTTCTTCATCTCTTGTTACAGCCTTTAATTTAAAGTCTAGTTTGTCTGATATAAGTATGGCTACTCCAGCTTTCTTCTGGCTTCCAGTAGCATGATAAATAGTTCTCCATCCCCTCACTCTGAATCTAAAGGTGTCCTCAGGTCTAAAATGAGTCTCTTGTAGACAGCAAATAGATGGGTCTTGTTTTTTTATCCATTCTGATACCCTATGTCTTTTGGTTGGCGCATTTAATCCGTTTACATTCAGTGTTATTATAGAAAGATACGGGTTTAGAGTCATTGTGATGTCTGTATGTTTTATGCTTGTAGTGATGTCTCTGGTACTTTGTCTCACAGGGTCCCCCTTAGGATCTCTTGTAGGGCTGGTTTAGTGGTGACAAATTCCTTCAGTTTTTGTTTGTTTGGGAAGACCTTTATCTCTCCTTCTATTCTAAATGACAGACTTGCTGGATAAAGGATTCTCGGCTGCATATTTTTGCTATCTAGCACCCTGAAAATCTCGTGCCAATTCTTTCTGGCCTGCCAAGTTTCAAAAGAGAGATCAGTCACGAGTCTTATAGGTCTCCCTTTATATGTGAGGGCACGTTTACCCCTTGCTGCTTTCAGAATTTTCTCTTTATCCTTGTATTTTGCCAGTTTCACTATGATATGTCGTGCAGAAGATCGATTCAAGTTACGTCTGAAGGGAGTTCTCTGTGCCTCTTGGATTTCAATGCCTTTTTCCTTCCCCAGTTCAGGGAAGTTCTCAGCTATTATTTCTTCAAGTACCCCTTCAGCACCTTTCCCTCTCTCTTCCTCCTCTGGGATACCAATTATGCGTATATTATTTCTTTTTAGTGTATCACTTAGTTCTCTAATTTTCCCCTCATACTCCTGGATTTTTTTATCTCTCTTTTTCTCAGCTTCCTCTTTTTCCATAACTTTATCTTCTAGTTCACCTATTCTCTCCTCTGCCTCTTCCATCCGAGCCGTGGTGGTTTGCATTTTGTTTTCCATTTCCTTTAAAGCGTTTTTCAGCTCCTCGTGACTGTTCCTTAGTCCCCTGATGTCTGTAGCAAGAGATTCTCTGCTGTCCTGTATGCTGTTTTCCAGCCCAGCGATTAATTTTATGACTATTATTCTAAATTCACTTTCTGTTATATTATTTAAATCCTTTTTGATCAGCTCATTAGCTGTTGTTATTTCCTGGAGATTCTTCTGAGGGGAATTCTTCCGCTTGGTCATTTTGGATAGTCCCTGGTGTGGTGAGGGCCTGCAGGGCACTTCCCCTGTGCTGTGGTGTATAACTGGAGTTGGTGGGCGGGGCCGCAGTCCGACCTGATGTCTGCCCCCAGCCCACCGCTGGGGCCACAGTCAGACTGGTGTGTGCCTTCTCTTCCCCTCTCCTAGGGGCGGGATTCACTGTGGGGTGGCGTGGCCCGTCTGGGCTACTTGCACACTGCCAGGCTTGTGATGCTGGGGATCTGGCGTATTAGCTGGGGTGGGAAGGCAAGGTGCACGGCGGGAGGGGGGGCAGGCTTAGCTCGCTTCTCCTTAGGTGATCCACTTCAGGAGGGGCCCTGTGGCAGCCGGAGGGAGTCAAATCGCTGCTGGAGGTTTGGCTCCGCAGAAGCACAGAGTTGGGTGTTCGCGCGGAGCGAGCAATTTCCCTGGCCGGAGCCGGTTCCCTTTGGGATTTTGGCTGGGGGATGGGCGGGGGAGATGGCGCTGGCTAGCGCCTTTGTTCCCCGCCAAACTGAGCTCTGTCGTCCGGGGGCTCCGCAGCTCACCCTCCCTTTGTCCTCCAGCCTTCCCGCTTTCCGAGCAGAGCTGTTAACTTATGACCTCCCAGACGCTAAGTCGCGCTTGCTAAGTCGCGCTTGCTGTCTGAACACAGTCCGTCAGGCCCCTCCGCTTTTGCAAGCCGGACTCGGGGGCTCTGCTTGGCCGGCGAGCCGCCCCTCCGCCCCGGCTCCCTCCCGCCAGTCCGTGGAGCGCGCACCGCCTCGCCGCCCTTCCTACCCTCTTCCGTGGGCCTCTCGTCTGCACTTGGGTCCGGTGACTCTGTTCTGCTAATCCTCTGGCGGTTTTCTGGGTTATTTAGGCAGGTGTAGGTGGAATCTAAGTGATCAGCAGGACGCGCGGTGAGCCCAGCGTCCTCCTACGCCGCCATCTTCCCAGAATCCTCCTGAAGAACATTTAAATTGTTGCTAATATTCGTGATGAATCTGACTCCTGGACAAAAACCTATGTGTTATTTCTCAGGCCCCAACACAGGCACTTGCAAAGGTTTTATCTGGCAAGTCTCTTGGGAAAACTGCCCTCCCATAGCAGATTTGATGTACAGTCAGTGCTCTGCAATCTCAGGAGGAAGTTGCAAAGACTCAGGTCCTCCAGCCAACCATGTTCTTACACATGTCTGTATTCGTAGCCCAGGCACCTCCATTTGGAGACCTCTTTATCAGGGCTTTCCCAGACACTTCTGCTGAGACCTCCTTATGAGGGGATGGGGAGAGGAACCTTGAAGACACTTTTCTTCACTCTGACTCAGTACTTAAGGAGTATTATTTTTCCCTATCTCTTTCTCCTCTACCTCCCCCCAGCCCCTGAGTCCATAAGATAGCAGGAAGCTTTTGCTAAGGGCTCTCCTGGCAGTGAGAAGATCCTCACATCTGTACTAATCCACCTGACCCTCACTGGGTGCTGTTCCATGGGGAAGAATGGGACACTGGAGAAACCCACACTTTCTCTTGGTTAGCCTCTTGCTTATACTAACTACAGCAGTAATGAAAGGCTTAAAGGCTTAACAGTTACTTTCATTTTGGCAGCTCAGCTCTTGACATTTTCCTATTATAAATACTATCATGAAAAATAACATTATATATGTATAATTTCTGACATGTTGGAATATATGATAAATTCCTAGAAGTGTAATTCTGATTGAAGAGTAAATGGACAATTTTGATAGCTATTGCCTAACTTCTCTTCATAGAGATTGTATCAGTTTACTGTCCCCCAACATTGTAAAAGAGAACCCTGGGTAAATTATATAAATGCAGTGCACCAGTCTCTTTCTCTGTAAAATCAGCATAAAAACAGAACCTACTTCATAGAGTTGTGAGAATTGAATGACTTATTACAAGTTAACTGTTTAGAATAGAGCTTGGCTATTATTATTGTTATTACTTCCATATGCCCCTGACAACACAGAATGCCATTTTATTTTGACAATAAGATGAAAAATGGTCTCTTGGTGTGGCTGTAATTTGTGTTTCACTTAATATGAGTAAAGTAAGCATTTTATCATATGTTAGAGAACAAGAAAGCTCTTGATACTGATGTGGAAATGCTGATATGGAAGACATGGAATAATCTTCAAAAAGCCTTATTAATAAAGAAAGAAAGGGGCAAAAGAGTGCAATATGCTAACATTTACATGTATGAAGGGGAAAAATAACATGTTTGTTTATATGTACACAAAATAGCCCCAGAAGAATACTGGATCCAGGGCAGGGTGAGTAGGAGGAAGACTAGGATAAGGATAGAAGAAAGAATTTTCATTGCATACCATTTGTACCTTTTGAATTTTGTGTCTTCTGGATGCTTTACATATTCTCCCATCACCACATACACAAAAAGTATCTAATAAAAACGCTCTTTAAAATATTGTATTGGAAAATAATGTATGTTTAATAACATGGAAAATGTTCATGATAAATTGTTAAGAGAAATATAACAGGTTATAAGACAGGAATATATACATAATCCAAATCTAGTAATCATATATGGATAAGAAAAATAAAAGCCTGGAAGAGTATAATCAAAAGCTTTAACAATAAATATCTCTGGATAGTGGAGTTACAAGTCATTTTTATTTTCTTTTCAATGCTTTTTCCTATTTTCCAAATTCTGTGCTATGAAAATATATTACTTTTGCAGCTAGGAGGAAATGTTAGCTTTAAAAGGACATACATACATAGCGACAAAATATGTAACAAAATAAACATATAACAACATAAATAAATCTCCTACATAATTTTAAAGAAAAGAAGCCACACACACAAAAAACGTGCTTATTGATTCCAGTTAGCTTCTTGCTTATACTATGATATATGTATATGATTCCAGTTATAGCCTATTCAAGAATAGGCAAAACCTATGTTATTAGAAGCCAGGTTAGCTACAACCTGTGGCAGGGAAATGGCTATGATTAGAAAGGGGCATGAGATAGTCTTCTGGAGTGTTAGAAATATTCTATAACTTAATCTGGGGATGGTTACATGGGTGTATACATATACACAAGTACCTTGAGTTATGTACTCAAGATATGGTCAATTTATGTGTGCTATATCCCAATTTTAACAATTAAGTCTAGAAAATGGAAGAGTAGTAAGGGAACCTTGGGTTCATCTGTTCCCTCAAACACAGCTAGATCAATATCAAACCATTTTGAACAGCTAGAAAATCGATTTGAGGATTAACAGAACAATCTGCATAATTTGAGAGACAGAATGTTACAAGTACATGGTGTGGAAAAGTGAACTGGGGGAGAGAAGAGCCATAGTGCTGCAGAGGGGAGGGATCCCCTTTTGAGGAGAGGAGAAGGAGAAAGGGGGAGATTGAGCAGTGCCTTGGGTTCTTGCAAGAAAAGCACTCCCCTTGAAAGGAAAGAGAGAAGAAAGAGTGAACACACAGGGGACTGCACAAGAAAACTTCCACAAAACCACTGACAGAGAAGAAGGAAAGTGTTTCAAAACCACCAGTTTTTTATAAACAGTGGAGCACAGAGTCTGAAGTTTCCATGCTCAGCACCTGGTGGTTCTCTGGCAAGGAGACAGGGTGGAGCCCCAGAGGCAGAAAGAAGGGTCTGAGGATCCCCTGATCACACAGGAAGAAGCAGTTCTCGGGGCGCCTGGGTGGCGCAGTCAGTTAAGCGTCCGACTTCAGCCAGGTCACGATCTTGCGGTCTGTGAGTTCAAGCCCCACGTCAGGCTCTGGGCTGATGGCTCAGAGCCTGGAGCCTGTTTCCGATTCTGTGTCTCCCTCTCTCTCTGCCCCTCCCCCGTTCATGCTCTGTCTCTCTCTGTCCCAAAAATAAATAAACGTTGAAAAAAAAAATTAAAAAAAAAAAAAAAGAAGCAGTTCTCTTGCTTGGAGTGCATTTGGAAGAGGTGATAGGGTCTCTCCGCAGGCAAAAGACCCAGTGGGCACTATAGAGCTGCTCCATCCACCAGCATAGGAACAAAGAGGCCAACTGAGGGCAGCAAACCCTGGCACAGACTGTGTGTTGCAATTTACCATAAATACTGAGCTGCTGCTGCTGTAGTCACATGAACATTTTTTGGAACAAGATGGTACTGGCCACAGTGCAGCCAGACCCTACCTCAGAGTATCAGCACCAGTCTGAGCCATGAGGGCTCTGAAGTGTGGGGTTTTGAAACACAGTTGTGCCTGAGACAAAACTCTGGAGGGAGGTACCACCTGACAGGCAGACAGCTCAGACACAGGGGGAAGATGGGGATCTGACCAAAGCTAGGTACACATAAAGGGTTATTAATCTCCAAACTGTGAGGTTGCAAACTTCCCACTCCAGAGACTAGAGAGTGGGGTGAAGCCATTTTCACCATTTGCCCACTAACAAAGATGGACCCCAGTGAGATAAACAGTGCCACCAAGTGGAGAACGGAGCTATTACACCAAGCCCCACCCCCTCTGGAACCTCCAGGCACATCTTCACTAGGGCAAGGTCTACTAATCAGAGCAGCAAGCCCCTCCCTCAGAAGACTGGCACAAATCCCTTCCACATGCTTAGTCTACTGATCATAGAGTGCTGCAAATTTTCAGAACTAGGGGAAACTGAATCTAGCTTCATTTGGGTTTTGGTTTGTTCAGTTGTTTGTTTGGGGTTTGGTTTTTTTTTTTGCTTCTGTTTTTGTTTTTGTCGTGTTTTTTTTTATATAGAAGGAGCAAATTTTTTATTTTATTTTATTAATTTTTAATTTCTTTCTTTTCTCTTTTTTTCTATAAAGCTACTCTTAAGCAGACCAAAACACACATAGGATGTGGCTTCCTTGATTTGATTTTTTTATTTTTAAAGTTTATTTTATTTTATTTTATTTGTCCAAAATGACAAGACAAAGGAATTCACCCCAAAATAAAGAATAGGAAGAAATTATGGCCAGGGATATAATCTATACAGATAGAAATAAGATGTCTGAACTAGAATTTAAAACAATTATAAGGTTTCAAGCTAGGCTTGAAAAAAGCATAGAAGACACTAGAAAATCCCTACTGCAGATATAAAAAAGCTAAAATCTAGTGAGGCCAAAATTAAAAATGCTGTAACTGAGATGCAAACCCAAATGAATGCCATGACTGAGGATGGTTGAAGCAGAGGAAGGACTTGGTGATAGAGGAGGTATAATTATGAAAAGGAGGGAAACAAAGGTAATAGATCATGAAGGTAGACTTAGGGAACTCAGAGACTTATTACAACAGAATAACATTCATATCATTAGAAGTCTCAGAAGATGAAGAAAAAGAAAAAGGACAGAATGTTCATGTGAGCAAATTATATCTGCATACTTCCCTAGTCTAGGGAAGGACACAGAAATCAAAATCCAAGAAACACAAAGAACTCTCATTAAATTCAACACAAAAGCTGGCCATCACCAACACATATCATAGCCAAATTTACAAAATACACAGTCGAGGAAAGAATCCTGAAAGCAGCAAGAGGAAAAGAGTCCTTAACCAAAAGAGAAGACAGATCAGGTTCATAGCAGATCTGTCCACAGAAACTTGGCAGGCCAGAAAGGAGTGGCAGGATACATTCAACGTGCTGAATGGGAAAAACATGCAGCCAATAATACTCTATCCAGCAAGGCTAACATTCAGATTACAAGGAGAGATAAAGAGTTTCCCAGACGAACAAAAACTAAAGGAGTTTGTGACCACAAAACTATCCCTGCAAGAAATATTTAGGGGGACTCTGCTATTGAGTGGGGAAAACAAAAAGACCAAAAGCAACAAAGCCAAGAGGGGACCTGGTGGCTGAGTTGGTTAAGCATCTGACCCTTGATTTCAGCTAATGTCATGATCTCGTGGTTCATGAGATCAAAACTCAAATGAGACTGCACTGACAGTGTGGAGCCTGCTTGGGATTCTCTTTCTCTCTCCCTCTCACTTTTCCTCTTCTCCCTTGTGCTCACTCTTTCTCAAAACAAACAAACAAACATTTACCAAAAAACCCGACAAAGACTAGAATGGAACAGAAAACACCACCAGAAGCACCAACTTTACAGAGAACACAATGGCATTAAACTCATCTTTCAATAATCACCCTATGTAAATGGACTAAATGCTCCAATCAAAAGACACAGAGTATGAGAATGGATAAAAAAAACAAAATACATCAATATTCTGACTACAGGAGACTCATGTTAGACCTAAAGACATTGACAGATTGAAAGTAAGAGGATGGAGAAACATGTATACTAATGGATGCCAAAAGAAAGTGAGAGTAGCCATTCTCATATCAAACGAACTAGATTTTAAACCAAAGACTGTAACAAGAGATGAAGAAGGCCATTATATAATAATTAAGAGGTCTATCCATCAAGAAGATCTAACAATTGTAAATATTTATGCCCCCAACTTGAAGTATCCAAATATATTAATCAATTAATCACAAACATAAAGAAGAAACTCATTGACAATAATACAATAATAGTAAAGGACTTTAACACCCCAATTACAGGAAGGACAGATCATCTAAGCAGAAAATCAACGAGGAATGATACACTGGACTGGCTTTGAATGATACACTGGACTGGATGGATTTAACAGATATATTCAGAACATTCCATCCTAAAGGAGCAGAATACACATTCTTTTCGAGTGCACACAGAAAAGTCTCTGGAATAGATCACATACTGGGTCACAAATCAGCCCTCAACAAATATAAAAAAGATGGAGATCACACCATACATATTTTTAGACCACAACACTTTGAAACTTGAAATCGACCACAAGAAAAAATTTGGAAAGACCACAAATACTTGGAGGTTAAAGAAAATCTTATTAAAGAATGAATGGGTTAACCAGGAAATTAAAGAAGAATTAAAAAATACATGGAAGCAAATGAAAATGAAAACACTACAGTCCAAAATCTTTGGAATGCAACAAAGGCAGTCCTAAGAGGAAAATATATTGTAATATAAGTCTACCTCAAGAACCAAGAAAGATTTCAAATACAAAACCTAAATTTACATCTAAAGGGGCTAGAAAAGGAATAGCAACTATAGCCAAAAGAAGGGAAATAATAAAGACTAGAACAGAAATAAATCATATAGAAATAAACAACAGTAGAACAGATCAACAAAAATAAGATCTGGCTCTTCAAAAGACTTAATAAAATTGATAAACATAGACTTATCAAAAAGACAAGAGAAAGGAACAAAATAAACAAAATCATGAATGAAAGGAGACAGATCACAACCAACACCAAGAAATACAAATAATTATAAGAGTACATAATAAGGGGCCCCTGGGTGACTCAGTTGGTTAAGTGTCTGACTGCAGCTCAGGTCCTGATCTCATGGTTCGTGAGTTCAAGCCCCACATTGGGCTCTGTGCTGACAGCTCAGAATCTGGAGCCTGCTTCCAATACTGTGTCTCCCTCTCTCTCTGCTCCTCCCCTGCTCCCACTCTGTCTCTGTCTCTCCCCAAAATAAATACACATTAAAAACATTTTTTTAAAGAGTACATAATGAAAAACTATATGCCCAAAACCAGGACAACCTGGAAAAAATGTATAAACTCCTAGAAACATACAAACTACCAAAATTAAAACAAAAAGAAACAGAAAATTTTGAACAGACTGATTACCAGAAATGAAATTGATTCAGAAATCAAAATTCTCCCCAAAAAACAAAAGTCCAGGACCAGATGGCTTTCCAGGGGAATTCTAAAGACATTTAAAGAAGAGTTAATACTTATTCTCTCAACTGTTTCAAAAAATAAAAATGGAGGAAAGCATTCAAACTCATTCTATGAAACCAACATTACATTGATTTCAAAACCAAAGATCCCACTAAAAGGGAAATGACAGGCCAATATCCCTGATGAAACTGGATGCAAAAATCCCAACAAGATACTAACAAATTGAATTCAAAGTACATTAAAAGAATTATTCACCATGATCAACTAGGGTTTATTCCTGGGCTTCAGAGCTGGTTCAATAATCATAAATCAAGCAATGTGATATACCACATTAATTTTAATTTTAATAGATAAGAAGGATAAAGGATAAGAACCACATTATCCTCTCAATAGATGCAGAAAAAGCATTTGAAAAAACAGAGCATCCTTTCTTGATAAAAATCCTCAACAAAGTAGGGATAGGTGGAACATGCCTCAACATCATAAAAGCCATATTTTAAGTCCCACAGCTAATATCATTTTCAATGGGGAAAAACTGAGAGCCTTTCTCCTATGATCAGGAACAAGACAAGGATGTCCACTTTCACCATTACTATTTTAAACTGGAAGTCTAAGCCTCAATAATCAGACAACAAAAAGAAATAAAAGGCATCCAAGTCAAGAATAAGTCAAACTTTCACTATTTGGAGATGACATAATACTCTATGTAGAGAACCCAAAAGACTCCACCAAAAAATTGCTGGCACTGATAAACAAATTCAGCAAAGTTGTAGGATATAAAATAAATATACAGAAATTCATTGCATTTCTGTACATCAATAACAGCACAGCATAAAAAGAAATTTAAAAATTGATCTCATTTTCGGTTGCACCAAAAACAACTAGATACCCAGGGATAAACCTAACCAAAGAAGCAAAAGATCTGTACTCTGTAAACTATACACCTATGAAAGAAATTAAAGAGGACACAAAGAAATGGAAAAACTTTCCATGCTCATGGATTGAAAGAACATTATTAAAATGTCTATACTACCCAAAGCAATCTACACATTTAATGCAATCCCTATAAGAATAGCACCAGACCTTTTTTGCTGAGCTAAAACAAACAATCTTAAAATTTTTATGAAACCACAAAAGACCCCAAATAGCCAAAGCAATCCTGAAAAAGAAAAACAAAACTGGAGGCATCATGATTACAGATTTCAATCTCTATTAGAAGTCTGTAGTCATCAAGACAGTATGGTACTGGCACAAAAACAGACACATAAACCAAGGGAAAAGACTAGAAAACCCGGAAATGGACCCACAACTATATGGCCAAACAATCTTCGACAAGCAGGAAAGGATATCCACTCAGAAAAAGACAGTCTCCTCAACAGATGGTGTAGGGGAAAATGGACAACAACACACAAAAGATGAAACTGGACTACTTTCTTTCACTATATACAAAAATAAATTCAAAATGGATGAAAGACCTAAATGTGAGACAGGAAACCATCAAAATCCTACAGAAGAACACAGGCAGCAACCTCTTTGACATTGGCCATAGCAACCTCTGTCCTCGCCAGAGGCAAGGGAAACAATAGCAAAAATGAACTATTGGGACTTCATCAAAATAAAAAGCTTCTGCACAGTGAAGGAAACACTCAACAAAACTAAAAGGCAGCCTACAGAATGGGAGATGATACTTGAAAATGACGTGTTGGATGAAGGGTTAGTATCCAAAATCTATAAAGAACTTATCAAACTCAACACCCACAAAACAAACAACCCAGTTAAGAAATGGGCAGAAGACATGAATAGACACTTCTCCAGAGAAGACATCCAGATGGCTAACAGACACATGAAAAGATGCTCAGCATCATTCATCATCAGGGAAATACAAATCAAAACCATGGTGAGATACCACCTCTCACCTGTCAGAATGGCTAAAATTAACAACACAAGAGACAACAGGTGTTGGCATGGATGCAGAGAAAGGAGAACCTTCTTGCACTGTTAGTGAGAATGCAAACTGGTGCAGCCCCTCTGGAGAGCAGTATGGAGGTTCCTCAAAAAGTTAAAAATAGTTAAAAATAAAACTACCCTATTCATGAATTTCACTACTAGGTTCTTAGCCAAAGAACACAAAAATACTGATTTGAAGGGGTACATGCACCCTGATGCTTATAGCAGCATTATCAACAATAGCCAAACTATGGAGAGAACATCAACTGATGAATGGATAAAGAAGGTGCGTTATGGGAGGAGGTAGGGAAGATGGCGACTTAGGAGGATGCTGGGCTCACCGCGCATCCTGCTGATCACTTAGATTCCACCTACACCTGCCTAACTAACCCAGAAAACCACCAGAAGACTAGCAGAATGGAGTCTCCAGAGCCAAGTGCAGACGAGAGGCCCACGGAAGAGGGTAGGAAGGGCGGAGAGGCGGTGCAAGCTGCACGGACTGGTGGGAGGGAGCCGGGGCGGAGGGGCAGCCTGCTGGCCAAGCAGAGCCCCCGAGTCTGGTTTGCAAAAGCCGAGGGGCTGGATGGAGTGTGTTCCGACAGCAAGCGCGACTTAGCATCTGGGAGGTCATAAGTTAACAGCTCTGCTCAGAAAGCGGGAAGGCTGGAGGACAAAGGGAGGGAGAGTTGCTGAGTCCCGGGAAGACAGAGCTCAGTTTGGCGGGGAACAAAGGTGCTCGCCAGCGCCATCTCCCTCACCCAACCCCCAGCCAAATCCCAAAGGGAACCAGTTCCTGCCAGGGAACTTGCTTGCTCCACGCAAACACCCAACGCTGTGCTTCTGCGGAGCCAACCCTCGGGCAGCGGGTCTGACTCCCTCCTGCTGCCTCCTGAAGTGGATCACCTAAGGAGAAACGAGCTAAGCCTGCCCCTCCTGCCCCCGTGCACCTTGCCTACCCACCCCAGCTAATACGCCAGATCCCCAGCATCACAAGCCTGGCAGTGTGCAAGCAGCCCAGATGGGCGACACCACCCCACAGTGAATCCCGCCCCTAGAAGAGGGGAAGAGAAGGCACACACCAGTCTGACTGTGGCCCCAGTGGTGGGCTGGGGGCAGACATCAGGTCTGACTGTGAGTCCGCCCACCAACTCCACTTATACACCACAGCACAGGGGAAGTGCCCTGCAGGTCCTCACCACTCCAGGGACTACCCAAAATGACCAAACGGAAGAATTCCCCTCAAAAGAATCTCCAGGAAATAACAACAGCCAATGAACTGATCAAAAAGGATTTAAATAATATAACAGAAAGTGAATTTAGAATAATAGTCATAAAATTAATCGCTGGGCTTGAAAACAGTATAGAGGACAGCAGAGAATCTATTGCTACAGAGATCAAGGGACTAAGGAACAGTCAGGAGGAGCTGAAAAACGCTTTAAACGAAATGCAAAATAAAATGGAAATGACGACGGCTCGGATTGAAGAGGCAGAGGAGAGAATAGGTGAACTAGAAGATAAAATTATGGAAAAAGAGGAAGCTGAGAAAAAGAGAGTTAAAAAAAATCCAGGAGTATGAGGGGAAAATTAGAGAACTAAGTGATACACTAAAAAGAAATAATATATGCATAATTGGTATCCCAGAGGAGGAAGAGAGAGGGAAAGGTGCTGAAGGTGTACTTGAAGAAATAATAGCTGAGAAGTTCCCTGAACTGGGGAAGGAAAAAGGCATTGAAATCCAAGAGGCACAGAGAACTCCCTTCAGACGTAACTTGAACCAATCTTCTGCACGACATATCATAGTGAAACTGGCAAAATACAAGGATAAAGAGAAAATTCTGAAAGCAGCAAGGGATAAACGTGCCCTAACTTATAAAGGGAGACCTATAAGACTCATGACTGATCTCTCTTTTGAAACTTGGCAGGCCAGAAAGGATTGGCACGAGATCTTCAATGTATTGAACAGAAAAAATATGCAGCCGAGAATCCTTTATCCAGCAAGTCTGTCATTTAGAATAGAAGGAGAGATAAAGGTCTTCCCAAACAAACAAAAACTGAAGGAATTTGTCACCACTAAACCAACCCTACAAGAGATCCTAAGGGGGATCCTATGAGACAAAGTACCAGAGACATCGCTACAAGCATAAAACATACAGACATCACAATGACTCTAAACCCATATCTTTCTATAATAACACTGAGTGTAAATGGATTAAATGCACCAACCAAAAGACATAGGGTATCAGAATGGGTAAAAAAACATGACCCATCTATTTGCTGTCTACAAGAGACTCGTTTTAGATCTGAGGACACCTTCAGATTGAGAGTTAGGGGATAGAGAACTATTTACCATGCTACTGGAAGCCAAAAGAAAGCTGGAGTAGCCATACTTATATCAGACAAACTAGACTTTAAATTAAAGGCTGTAACAAGAGATGAGGAAGGGCATTATATAATAATTACAGGCTCTATCCATCAGGAAGAGCTAACAATTATAACTGTCTATGCGCCGAATACCAGAGCCCCCAAATATATAAAACAATTACTCACAAACATAAGCAACCTTATTGATAAGAATGTGGTAATTGCAGGGGACTTTAACACTCCACTTACAGAAATGGATAGATCATCGAGACACACGGTCAATAAAGAAACAAGGGCCCTGAATGACACATTGGATCAGATGGACTTGACAGATATATTTAGAACTCTGCATCCCAAAGCAACAGAATATACTTTCTTCTGGAGTGCACATGGAACATTCTCCAAGATAGATCACATACTGGGTCACAAAACAGCCCTTCATAAGTATACAAGAATGGAGATCATACCATGCATACTTTCAGACCACAATGCTATGAGCTTGAAATCAACCACAGGAAGAAGTCTGGAAAACCTCCAAAAGCATGGAGGTTAAAGAACACCCTAGTAAAGAATGAATGGGTCAACCAGACAATTAGAGAAGAAATTTAAAAATATATGGAAACAAATGAAAAGGAAAATACAACAATCGAAACACACTGGGATGCAGCGAAGGCAGTCCCGGGAGGAAAATACATTGCAATCCAGGCCTATCTCAAGAAACAAGAAAAATCCCAAATACAAAATCTAACAGCACACCTAAAGGAAATAGAAGCAGAACAGCAAAGACACCCCAAACCAAGCAGAAGAAGAGAAATAATAAAGATCAGAGCAGAAATAAACAATATAGAATCTAAAAAAAACTGTAGAGCAGATCAATGAAACCAAGAGTTGGTTTTTTGAAAAAATAAACAAAATTGATAAACCTCATGCTTCTCAAAAAGAAAAGGAAGATGACCCAAATAGATAAAATCATGAATGAAAATGGAATTATTACAACCAATCCCTCAGAAATACAAGCAATTATCAGGGAATACCATGAAAAATTACATGCCAACAAACTGGACAACCTGGAAGAAATGGACAAATTCCTAAACACCCACACACTTCCAAAACTCAATCAGGAGGAAATAGAAAGCTTCAACAGACCCATAAGCAGGGAAGAAACTGAATCAGTTATCAAAAATCTCCCAACAAATAAGAGTCCAGGACCAGATGGCTTCCCTGGGGAATTCTACCAGACATTTAAAGCAAAGATAATACCTATCCTTCTCAAGCTGTTCCAAAAAATAGAAAGGGAAGGAAAACTTCCAGACTCATTCTATGAAGCCAGCATTACTTTGATTCCTAAACCAGACAGAGACCCAGTAAAAAAAGAGAACTACAGGCCAATATCCCTGATGAATATGGATGCAAAAATTCTCAATAAGATACTAGCAAATCAAATTCAACAGCATATAAAAAGAATTATTCACCATGATCAAGTGGGATTCATTCCTGGGATGCAGGGCTGGTTCAACATTCGCAAATCAATCAACGTGATCCATCACATTAACAAAAAAAAAGAGAAGAACCATATGATCCTGTCAATCGATGCAGAGAAAACATCTGACAAAATTCAGCACCCTTTGTTAATAAAAACCCTCGAGAAACGGGATAGAAGGAACATACTTAAACATCATAAAAGCCATTTATGAAAAGCCCACAGCTAATATCATCCTCAATGGGGAAAAACTGAGAGCTTTCCCCCTGAGATCAGGGATGTCCACTCTCACCACTGTTGTTTAACATAGTGTTGGAAGTGCTAGCATCAGCAATTAGACAACAAAAGGAACCAAAGGCATCAAAATTGGCAAAGATGAAGTCAAGCTTTCACTTTTTGCAGATGACATGATATCATACATGGAAAATCCGATAGACTCCACCAAAAGTCTGCTAGAACTGATACATGAATTCAGCAAAGTTGCAGGATACAAAATCAATGTACAGAAATCAGTTGCATTCTTATACACTAACAATGAAGCAACAGAAAGACAAATAAAGAAACTGATCCCATTCACAATTGCACCAAGAAGCATAAAATACCTAGGAATAAATCTAACCAAAGATGTAAAAGACCTGTATGCTGAAAACTATAGAAAGCTTATGAAAGAAATTGAAGAAGATACAAAGAAATGGAAAAACATTCCCTGCTCATGGATTGGAAGAATAAATATTGTCAAAATGTCAATACTACCCAAAGCTATCTACACATTCAATGCAGTCCCAATCAAAATTGCACCAGCATTCTTCTTGAAACTAGAACAAGCAATCCTAAAATTCATATGGAACCACAAAAGGCCCCGAATAGCCAAAGGAATTTTGAAGAAGAAGACCAAAGCAGAAGGCATCACAATCCCAGACTTTAGCCTCTACTACAAAGCTGTAATCATCAAGACAGCATGGTATTGTCACAAAAACAGACACATAGACCAATGGAATAGAATAGAAACCCCAGAACTAGACCCACAAACATATGGCCAACTAATCTTTGACAAAGCAGGAAAGAACATCCAATGGACAAAAGACAGTCTCTTCAACAAATGGTGCTGGGAGAACTGGACAGCAACATGCAGAAGGTTGAAACTAGACCACTTTCTCACACCATTCACAAGAATAAACTCAAAATGGATAAAGGACCTGAATGTGAGACAGGAAACCATCAAAACCTTAGAGGAGAAAGCAGGAAAAGACCTCTCTGACCTCAGCCATAGCAATCTCTTACTCGACACATCCCCAAAGGCAAGGGAATTAAAAGCAAAAATGAATTACTGGAACCTTATGAAGATTAAATCTTCTGCACAGCAAAGGAAACAACCAACAAAACTAAAAGGCAACGAACGGAATGGGAAAAGATATTTGCAAATGACATATCGGACAAAGGGCTAGTATTCAAGATGTGTAAAGAGCTCACCAAACTCCACACCCGAAAAACAAATAACCCAGTGAAGAAATGGGCAGAAAACATGAATAGACACTTGTCTAAAGAAGACATCCAGATGGCCAACAGCCACATGAAAAGATGCTCAACATCGCTCCTCATCAGGGAAATACAAATCAAAACCACACTCAGATACTACCTCATGCCAATCAGAGTGGCCAAAATGAACAAATCAGGAGACTATAGATGCTGGAGAGGATGTGGAGAAACAGGAACCCTCTTGCACTGTTGGTGGGAATGCAAATTGGTGCAGCCACTCTGGAAAACAGTGTGGAGGTTCATCAAAAAATTAAAAATAGACCTACCCTATGAGCCAGCAATAGCACTGCTAGGAATTTACCCAAGGGATACAGGAGTACTGATGCATAGGGGCACTTGTACCCCAATGTTTATAGCAGCACTCTCAACAATAGCTAAATTGTGGATAAAGCCTAAATGTCCATCAACTGATGAATGGATAAAGAAATTGTGGTTTATATACACAATGGAGTACTATGTGGCAATGAGAAAGAATGAAATATGGCTCTTTGTAGCAACGTGGATGGAACTGAAGAGTGTTATGCTAAGTGAAATAAACCATACAGAGAAAGACAGATACCATATGTTTTCACTCTTATGTGGATCTTGAGAAACTTAACAGAAACCCATGGGGGAGGGAAGGACAAAAAAGAAAAAAAAAAAAGAGGTTAGAGTGGGAGAGAGAGCCAAAGCATAAGAGGCTCTTAAAACTGAGAACAAACTGAAGGTTAATGGGGGTGGGAGGGAGGGGAGGGGAGGTGATGGGCATTGAAGAGGGCATATTTTGGGATGAGCACTGGGTGTTGTATGGAAACTAATCTGACAATAAATTTCATATAATAAAAAAATAATAAAATAAAATAATCAGCATATTCTCTCAAAAAAAAAAAAAAAAACATAGCTAACCACTATGCCTAATATGGTTTCTAAGGAGAATGCATCCTGAATTCTATATAGCTTACTTTAAATGGGCCATTGGAATTCTTCCATTCTTACATGAAGACTGCCTGTGCAACATTTAAATGAGGGAGGAAGGCACATTGGTGTCTTCTAGGACTTTTAGGTTCATAGGACAAGGAAAGATCATGTGTCCTTTTTGCTTGAAAGCTTCCTTATATTGCCTTTTGATCATTCTAGAGGTCAAGGAATGTGTTTCAAAAAAAAAGAAATGTGTTTCAAAAAATGAAATATGTTTCTTTCCTTCTGGCTAGGTCTTGAAGGATTCTGAGGCCACTGACATATCCATTGATTCCTGTAGAGTCAAAAGCAAGGATGTTGTGTCTCACTTGCTTAGAAATATAAAAGAACAAGTAAAAATTGAAAAGAAATTTAATTTTAGCTTCTTTGGACATTTTGATCATGAAAATTGCTAAAGTATATCTGATTCAAGTGACCCTCCTTACTGAAGCTTAGAGAATTTTTATCTAAATTTGAGTTATTAAACTTTATTTTATTGTAGCAACTTTAGTATAATTGTAGGTGTGTGTTCATGTGTATATGTGTGTGTGTAAGGGAGGGAGGGCAGGAAGAAAATGCAGTCTTCTTAGTAAAACTGAAAGTTTAGTTATTTCTGAAAAGATGCCAATACTATGTGAGCTATAGCTCATTGTTTATATGCAAGCTAGCCACCAAATCATATTTATCCTTTTGGGGGGTCCCTTGGCAAAACAATGCAATCAACTTCTAGTACATGGAAATATTCCTACATTGCAAGGTTCCCCTCCCCACCCCACCCCCCGGGCGGTGAGGCGGGGGAGAAACATGATTTGAAAATAGCAAGAGATGAAACAGGCTTTTTCATATTATGATTTGGTAATTAACATTTTTACACATAAGAAATTCCTACATTGTGCAAGTGGATCGAGGAGGCTCAGCTCAGCCAGCCCAAGAGCTGTGACCAGACCTTCAGCATCATGCACGAGCTGGTGATACGTGTCACCATGGAGCATGTAGACAGCCTGGAGCAGAACAACTACATCTGCTACTGGGAAGAGTGCCTTCGTGAGGGCAAGTCCTTCAAGGTGAACTACAAACTGGCCAACCACATTCAAGTGCACATGGGCCAGAAGCCCTTTCCATACCCCTTCCTGGGTTGTGGGAAGATCTTTGCCTGCTCCAAAAACCACAAAGTCCACAAGAGGATCCATACAGGGGAGAAGCCTTTCAAATATGAATTTGAAGGCTATAACAGACACTTTGCCAACAGCAGTGACCACAAGAAGCACACATGTGCACACCTTGGACAAGCCTTTCATCTGCAAAGCGTGCAACAAGTCCTGCACCCAAGCTCCCTGC
This sequence comes from Lynx canadensis, assembly GCF_007474595.2. Taxonomy (NCBI): domain Eukaryota; kingdom Metazoa; phylum Chordata; class Mammalia; order Carnivora; family Felidae; genus Lynx; species Lynx canadensis. The sequence continues at coordinate 31,913,387 of NC_044315.2, forward strand.
GCAAGTGCATGAAGGTTTATGAATCTCAAGGGTCAGATTCCTCTTCTGCTGCCAGTTCAGGCTATGAATCTTCTACTCCACCCACTGTAGCTTCTGCAAACAGCAAAGATACCACTAAAACCCCATCTGCAGTTCAAACTAGCACCAGCCACAACTCTGGACTTCCTCCCAATTTTAACAAATGGTATGTCTGAGGACAAACACAAAAACAAACCCTTTTAACCATAGAATGGACCAAATGGATTTTAAAGAGAAAACTAAGACCAAGCAGATGGAAATGGAGTTTTAAGGCAAGAGGTGGGATTACATCTTGGTAATTGCATTTGTCTGGGAAGGTTTGGGGGCAAGATCCCAAAGTAGCCATGCCCTTTTCTCAGGATTAGAAAATATGTTTTGGAATTTGAAGGATTTTTTTAAAACTTCTTTTCACTGCTTTTTCTCCCTTTTTTCTTGCTCTCTGCATACCACATTCCTAAACTCCTTCAGTTCATTTTAATGCCTGTCTTGTTTATTGACAGGAAGTTACAGAAGGCCTGTTGGTGGTGGTGATGTTAAACTGATGGAAATTCTTCACCTTACTGGTGATTGTTTAAATTCTCAGTCTTGGGGGGTGGGAGGGAGGGGAGGGTGGGTGATGGGTATTGAGGAGGGCACCTTTTGGGATGAGCACTGGGTGTTGTATGGAAACCAATTTGTCAATAAATTTCATATATATAAAAAAAAATAAATTCTCAGTCTTTTTTTTAAGTTTATTTATTTATTCTGAGTGAGAGAGAGAGAGAGAGAGAGAGAGAGAGAGAGAGAGAATCCCAAGCAGGCTCTTTGCTGATAGCACAGAGTTCGATCTCACTAACTGTGAGATCATGACCTGAGCCAAAATCAAGAGTCAGATGCCTAACTGAGCCACCTGGGTAGGCATTCCTCAACTCTCAAGGTCTTAAAGCATGCTAAAGTCCTGTTATGTCTTGAACTTCTCCTCAAAGCATTATACTTCTGAATGTATTTGTGTCCAATGGGGTCAAAGCTGTTCAGTATTTTTTTCAGGCTGAGGATGTGATGTTATCTCTCCACAGACTGTAACGTTAAGTACACAGTTTCCTTTTGTAACAACTTTTTTTTGTAAATACATATCCATTGTTGTCATAGTTATCATTTGTAATTTAATTATTGATACAAGTGCCAGAAACTGAAAATATTAATGGAAAAATATTTTCTAACAAATGCTGTACAACTTTTGATTATAACTGCTTTAGCATTAAATTTTATTGTTTTGAAAGAGGAACACAATTTACAGGTTTTGAGCCACTGATTCCTTTCTCTTGTTTTATAACAGCCACCTTCTACAAAGAGGAGATGTATGCAAATGGATCTTGCTTGTTGGTATTTATAACTCACTCATATTCCTTTCATAATTGTTAAATTAATTGTTAATTAATTACAATGTCAGTTGTAATTACAATGTTCGTTAATTACAGTGTCAGTTTCCATCTGGAGAGATTCTCCTTTAACTGCAAGTTTAAATGTGTTTGTCCTGGATTTTCAGCATGCAAATCAAATATTACTGATTGGTTTTATTAGTGGCCATAACATCTCAATCTTGTATTTCAAAGACTGAGAGCTGGATTTAATCATCCCTTCCCTACATACATAAACATAAGGTTTAAACTTAAGGTTTATATCCCCTAGTTTTTTTATTACCTTATATAAAAATGAACATTGCAGCAGAATGCATGTCTGTATATATTGAGAGATCACCCTTTTACATATATATTTATATATTTTTATCTATGACCTATCTAATCTGCCTATCAAACCTAGCTATCTATATATTTTCAAAAGTTACCATATGTCTGAAACAGTGGTGATGAGTAAGGCCAGTTGAGCCATGCTTTCTTATGGTTAAAGTGCTTCATAAAAGAACCAAAGTCCATTTACAATTTTGGAAGGCAAAGTCTGATTTGTTTTACTGTGTATAGTTCAATTGATAAATATCACAATTATTCATAACATTTTTACAGCAGCTTTGAAATGGTATTGTGGAAAGAAAAAACATTTGCAAAATATGGATTTTTAAAGTTCATGGTTTGTAGGCACAGATGTTAAGAGCATTGTTTACATTAAAATCAATAACAATGAAAAATAGTTATTTACTTTGTGATAAAATATTAACAATCCGTTTAATCTTCAGTGAAGAAACTCATTCGGGCAAACAGTTATTTTATAATTGTTATATGTTACTTTTGAGGGGGAAGGTTGGGTGAGTAAAGTATCCAGAGACTTTTTAAAACTAATTTAGGGTGCTGTTTAATATTGAGAGCCCAATCTCTACATGAATAACCAGCTTGCAAATGAGCAAATAGAATGGTTGAGATAAGGAATTGTAAATAATTTAGAAATGTAATAAATAGGCTTAAGTACCTCCTCCTCTTGAAGGGGCAATGCTCTAGGTTTTTTGGTGGCAGTCATTTGGTATTCTACATAATAATTTTGAATTATAGAATTTTGTTTATTGTTCTTTTTGAAGAAATAAAATCTTGGCACATCTTTAAAAAAAAGAAAAAAGAAGGAAATGTTCTGCAAATATTTAAAGAGCCTTCATAAGCAGGAGCACAGTAATAAAGTCCAATAAACCTTCATGTCATGCATTTATTTGAGTGCTATGTTCTAAGGTCTATACACCTATTATCTTCTTTAATCCCACCAAAGCACTTTAAGGAAGAAATTTCACAAATGTAAAAATTAAGGCAGGAAGATTAAGAAACTTATCCAAATCTCTGCAGCTTGTAAATGGCAGAGTGGACATTTGAGTCCAGGTGCATCTGACTCAGATCCAAGCTCTCAACTATCTACTGTCTCCCAAATGGCAGAAGTCCTGCTCCCACTACTAAGCATCAGTCATTATTACCAAAGATTGTTTGGGTACTTCTTTATAGTGCAAACATCATGTGTAAAACATTCCCAAAAGTTTCCTCTGTACAAAAAAAGGCACTTGCCAGAGGAAGTATCCCTATACATTAATTGCCAACAACAAATCTTTATAATTAATCTATAATTTTTGTGCAATAGATGATCTTTAAGCAAGTATCTTTTATAAGTAGAATATGAGTAATGCAATCTGCATAAAAATAGTCACGATGTGTGATAAGGATATAGGTGACTTGCTTTGGGGAGCTGACAGAGGGGAACAGGTATGTACGCAAACACACATGCACATGCCTTGGAAAAGTAGCCCTGCTATCACGAGAGAGAGAGGGAAGGACAGTACGTGCTAGTTTCATTTCTAGCCTTGTACAAAGCCTTGTTAATATATTTTTAACCTGTATTTATTTAATTTAATTTAATTTAATTTACCTATCTATATTTAAATTGAAATTAGTTAACATATAGTGTAACCTTGGCTTCAAGAATAGAACCCAGTGATTCATCTCTTACATATAACAACAAGTGCTTATCCCAGAAAAGTGCCCTCCTTAATGCCCATCACCCATTTAACCCATCCCCCCCATCGACCTCCCTTCTAGCAACCCTCAGTTTGTTCTCTGTATTTAAGAGTCTCTTATGGTTTGCCTCCCTCTCAGTTTTTATCTTATTTTTCCCTTGCCTTCCCCTATGTTCATCTGTTGAGTTTCTCAAATTCCACGTATGAATGAAATCATATGATATCTTTCTCTGACTTACTTATTTTCCCTAACGACTTGTTAATATTGAAAGGCTCAAGCCTGGTGACCTGAGCTAGGTTCTTACATAATTCTCCCTTGAGGCTGTGGCTGAATTGTGGTGGAATTTTGGACCACTCCTGCCTCATTTCCCCGCATGATAGCCCATAAAGCTCTAGAGGTGTCAATTCTTCCTCCTAGCAGATAAGCAATACCTATCAGTTCTTGTGGGTAGACCTTTATTGCTTCCCCTCTGGCAATGGCTTCTGGGCTTCAGGAGCAGAGCTACCACCCTCCACATCTTTTAAAATGCAGTATGTTAGAAATGCAATCAGTTTGCACCCACTAGCACCTCCCTCCTTCTCCAGTTCCCAACCAAAGCTCTGGATATTCACAAATCATTATGACTGCTTAATTTCAGAGAATTCTGCTGAATTGCCTCTACATTTCTCTGGATTGGTAAATAGGGATGAGCCTAGCTGCCCACAACAGCTGCAAGCCCCAGTAACTATGAAAGCGTGGTCTGTATCTGCATCCCAACCTACACTGACTGGGTGGACCCAACAATGGGAAACTGTCTGTAGGGCTCTGAATTTTCCTTCTGTAGTGTCATATTCTCCGAGCCCAGGAACTAAAGGAAAACAGAGCCATTGCCTTGTTGCCAGGGCAACCAAGCAGGTGCTCTGAATCTGGTGGTTCTTAACAAAATGCTCAATTTCTCCTTGCTGGGAGGCAGAGGTTGTTTTAGCTAGGGCAGAAGTTAGATTGCAAGTGCTCAGAACTAGAACAGTGTTTGCCATACGGCATCAGGAGGTCAGACACATCAGCTAAATCAGACTCCATTAGGGAAAGCTTACATTGGAAAGCTGGCAAGACAAAGAACTAATACTTAACCCAAATCCAGAGGTTGAGATTGCAGAACCAGGGTTTGAGATTCAGGCAAACTGGACTTCATTTTACGGGAAGGTAGAATGCAAAGAAAGGTATCCAAGGGCACTGCTGTAAAGAACCTCAATGTGTTTGTAAGTGAAACCAAGACAGTATGAAACATAAACATTTGGGGGCGCCTGGGTGGCTCAGTCGGTTAAGCGTCCGACTTCGGCTCAGGTCATGATCTCACGGTCAGTGGGTTCAAGCCCCGCATCGGGCTCTGTGCTGATAGCTCAGAGCCTGGAGCCTGCTTCAGATTCTGTGTCTCCCTCTCTCTCTGACCCTGCCCCGTTGATGCTCTGTCTCTCTCTGTCTCAAAAATAAATAAACATTAAAAAAATTAAAAAAAAAAGAAACATAAACATTTGTCAGCTTCATAGCAAAGTGTAGCCTTCTATCTCCTACCCAGCTCTTAGGTGATTTAAAATAGCCTTTGTTTCTAGTTTCAGGCCTGGGGTATACATGGTGAATCATATTATGGAAAAGCTCCTTCCTCAAGTTATGATATTATCTTGGTCTACTTTGGTCTACTTTGACCTCTGCTTCACCACAAACTTGCTGAAATCTTAAGCCCCTTCCTTCAGAAGGTCTTCTGTCCCAAAGTTTCGCAGATAAGCCTCAGACAAGGTCCTAATCAGCTCTTACTTAAGGCTCTGCAGACCTAAATGCAGTCTGACTGGCAAACAACCATACCAACAAACAAAAATCTAAATTCCTTGTCTTCAAGGCTTATCTCATCAGTTTCATCCTATTACCACAGCCTCCCATGTTTACCTCCTTTCAGCTTCACCAGTCTTTTTGTTCCTCAATCATCCCTACTTCCCACATCACCCATAAACCCAGGCCCTGCCCCAAATCCTGCATTTTATAGCTTTCCTTCCTCCATGCCACTCCCTATAGAATGAGGTCCACAGGCCAAGGGATGTGCCTATCAAAACCCAGTATCTCTCACTCTTCTAAATCACACATGAGATTGCTAGGACCACAGAAAGCTTTGTCCAAACAGCATCAAGCCTCCTCCTAGAGCCTGCAAGGACCTCTTCTGAGGTCTACCCTCCTGAGGCAACCACTCCCACTGGTATGTACATCTGTAGAGTCTGTGTTATAAGCATATCATGGAATATAATGAAATAAAAAATAATTATTAAATAACATGTTTGGTTAGGTCTGTCCAGAAATAAAGGGTTGGGGCGCCTGGGTGGCGCAGTCGGTTAAGCGTCCGACTTCAGCCAGGTCACGATCTTGCGGTCCGGGAGTTCGAGCCCCGCGTCGGGCTCTGGGCTGATGGCTCAGAGCCTGGAGCCTGTTTCCGATTCTGTGTCTCCCTCTCTCTCTGCCCCTCCCCCGTTCATGCTCTGTCTCTCTCTGTCCCAAAAATAAATAAACGTTGAAAAAATAAAAAAAAAAAAACAAAAAAAAAAAAACAGAAATAAAGGGTTAAATTAAAAGCAGTGTCTTCAACTGTGCCCTGAAGGTCAACTCATTAAGGCTCTGTTAAACTAGAAAGACAGGGAACCTCAGAGCTCAACTTTCCCCCAAGACACCTTGACTGGGCTCCCCTTCAGTCAATGGACTCTGGGTCTATTTAGTTCTAGAAACTGGGTGAGTTTTCATTGTAGCACTGATGTCAGTTTTCCAGCTCTCAAATTTTCTGTTATCCAAATCAAGCAATGCCTGATAGTTCTCCATGTATCTTGCCCCTAAAATCACTATAGGTACATCGCGGCCAATACACTCTAACTGCTATTCTGATTTTGATGTCCATTGTGTTAATTATGTACATCTTGCCTCTGAGAATTAAGTCCTGCCATAGGTGTCTGTCATTCTGGAATCCCATTATCCTCATTAATATTAGGCAGCCTAATTTCCATTCCACATCTACAAGCATCACTTGCAGAAAACAGGCACCACTAAGCTTCCTAAAGAAACTGGAATACCCAGCACTAGTATATTTCCTATTGTCTTAGAGATAGGAGTGAGCTCTGAGTCTTTCAGGGAACATAATCAGCAACAGGTTCTCAGGTTGTACATAGTAAATCCATTCTAATATTCTTGTCTTCCTGATCCATATGTCCTCACTGCTCAATATAATGCCAATACAACTGGCAACTTCACCTCACATACCCTGGGCCATTGTCATGACCAAGTTTAAAGAAGCCAACCTGGCAGTTTGTTTAGAGCAACTCTAGGTCCTGGAACATTGAATCCTGAGTCATGGAAGATACCCCCATACCTGTGACTTCTCTCCTGTCCAGCCTTATATTCCCCTGATCTATTCTCAAAATTCACTCCTATACATATTCCCTTGTTCTCTGCTAATATATGTAATGGCCAGATTCTGTCATTTAATAGGGAGTCTGTTTCTTCCCTAAGCAGGGACTGTACCTTTTCTCTCAGGCTATGCTGAATTATGACCCTGGTTATTGGCCTGGATGTGATGAGTTGTGGCAGAGGCAGCTTTTAAAGAGAACAAGTATCATCTTATTAGGCACCTGCTTTAGGTGAGGGCATCGTACAGATTTAGGAAAGGGGAGGGTGTTTTCCTTTAGCAAAGGAAACAGGTATATTCCACTGTCCCAGGAATATTTCAGGGAAATTTTTAGTTGAGGGTTCTTAGGTTTACCCATTTAAATATCCTCATAACAGATTTTTTGTGCCCTCTTTCCTACCTGGCTCCTGGTTTTAATATAGTATATACATATTAAGCTACAAATTTAAATTCCTTTATATCTTTACTGTGCTTATAATTAGAATCTGGATCTGATTTTCAACCCATTCTACCCTGAGGCCAGACTGCCATTGATCCTGCTGGTTTTCAGAGGATCCCTTAAGTTAGCCATTAGCTGCCCAGAGTATATAATTTTATTTTATTTTTTTTTCTTTAAGAATTCAGTTTTTTATTGAACAGTTTACAGAAGAGGTTTATTCAAAAAGACCAAAGCCTGTGTCATCATCAGACTCCTCTGATTCTTCTTTCTTTGTTTCCACTTTCTTCTCAGCTGGCACAGCCATGGTAGAAGGAACAGTGCAGTGCCAGCTGCTGGGGCAGGTCCATCAACCCTACAGTGCAGATGAGGCTCCCAATATTGACATTGGCCATGGCCTTTGCAAGCAAGCCCATCCAGAAAGGTTCAACATTTATACCTGCTGCTTTAATAAGGGCATTGATCTTATCCTCCGAGACTGTCACCTCATCATCATGCAGGATGAGGGCCAGTAGATGCAGGCGAGCTCCTAGACAGAGGCCATGGTGTGGGAGATTGCTGAGTGGGCGCTGCTGGGCCACACCCCAATGCAGATTTCCCTGGGAGGAGTAAAGATGGTGGAAAAGTAGGGGGGTTGGGATTTCCCCTCATCCTTCCAACACAGTTGTATCCAAGTTAGATCACTTGGAACACCCAGGAATTCAATCTGTGGAGTGGCAGAAGGATCTCTATAGGTGGAGGGAAATAAGCTTGGTGAGATAGAAGTGCCTGTATGTGCATTCAGGGAGATAAAACAGCTTAGGCATGAAGGGGAGGGAACTGCTTCTGTGGAGAAACAAAAGGAAGAGAAAGACAGAGGGGATGTGAAATTACAGTATTGAAATATTATGAAGGAAAACCTCCCCGGACCAAGGACTGGGGAATGAGAAATACGGAGAGGCCAGTTTCTATTTTGCAAACAGCCCTAGGAGCTGAAATTTCAGAGGTTTCAAAAGTCTGACTTTCTTCAGGCCACAGTTTACAGAAGAGGCATGCACCTGATGGAGAAGGAGCCAGCCCTGGGGTGCTATAGCAATCTCAGGGGAGCACTGGGAGAGGACAGTCTCCTTCCTTGAGTTCTGTGGGAAGAGGGTATATTGCCAAGGATGAAAGGCCCTGCAGGCACCAGCCAAAGGCCTTTTTTATCTGCAGGGCACTACACCTGAACAGGGTTTGCGTGGTGCAGGGCCCTTTAAGGCATCGGGTTTCGAATGCCAGCTAAGCACCTAGAAGATGAAGGATAACTGTGGAGCCAGGCAAGCTGATCACACACGCCAGTTCTGTGAGGGCTGCCTGAATAGCATGGTTGGAGACACCCGGTCCACCCGGAAGGAGAGATTGGAGTGTTGCCATTTTTCTCCCCAGCAGCAACACATGGGACTTAAGGGAGCAGCACGGCAGCCCCCAATGGAGGCGGGACCTCTTACACCAAACCCCACCCCTCCTTGCATGGCAACTGCTTACTTGAGGAAGACTGACACTGAGCCAACCAGAAGGCCTCTCCTGCAGACCAGCACAGCCACTGGTCCCAGTCACCAAAAGACAACTGTTTTTTGTTTTTGTCTACCTGTTTGTCCATCTGTCAATTTGTCTGTTTGGTCTTCTCTTCTCTTTTCTTTTTCCTTCTACCCTCTTCTTTTTCTCTTTTGGAATAAGGTGCATAGTTTCTGATTTGTTTTTAGTCAATTCTTGTTACATATATACATACATATTATATTACATATATTATTACATATATACATATTATATTACATATATACATACACATACATATATACATACATATATAATATGTATGCATATATGTACATATGTGTATGTATATGTATATACATATGTATGCATATATGTATATACATATGTATGCATATATGTACATATATGTGTATATATATATATACACACACACATTTTTTTTCCATTTTGTTTGTTTAATCAGGCATTTTTACTCTATTCTTTTTACACCTTTTCTATATATTCTGCTTCTTTATTTTCCTTTCTCTCTCTGGATTAAGCATTATAGTTTGCTTGACTCTCTGCTTGGTCTTCTTTTCTTCCCTTTCATTTTTCTTTTGTATGGGATCAGGCTTCCCCCTCCTTTCCTGTTTTTCCAGGGTTACCTCAATGAACAAATCAAAGCACACCTAGTTGAAGGTCCAAATACTCCACCACTACTAGCAAGGAGGAGCTTTGCAGAGGACTGACCAGTGGGACAGAGCAGCCAAATACGCAACAACAGAGTGCATGCAACACACTTCAAAAACACTTCCTAAAGTGCCAGGCTCTGGATAGTGTGTGACCCCTTTTTAATATAGTAGTACTTGCAGGTGCCCAGGACATATAACAAGTTATTAAAACATGTAAAAGAGGGGCGCCTGGGTGGCTCAGTCGGTTGAGCGTCCGACTTCGGCTCAGGTCATGATCTCACAGTCTGTGAGTTCCAGCCCCATGTCGCACTCTGTGCTGACCCCTCGGAGCCTGGAGCCTGCTTCAGATTCTGTGTCTCCCTCTCTCTCTGACCCTCCCCCGTTCATGCTCTGTCTCTCTCTCTATCTCAAAAATAAATAAACATTAAAAAAAATTAAAAAATAAATAAAAAAATAAAACATGTAAAAGACAGAAACCTAGCCAAACTGATGAAATGGAAGAATTTGCCTCAAAAGAAAATTCAGGAAAAAATGACAGAGAATTGTCCAAAACAGATATAAACAATATATCTGAATAAGAATTTAGAATAACAATCATAAGACTAATAGCTGGGCTTGAAAAAAGCATAGAAGACAGGAGAGAATCTATTGCTGCAGAGATCAAAGACCTAAGAAATAGTCACAATGAATTAAGAAATGCTATAAATGAAATGCAAAATAAACTAGGTACAGTGACAGCGAGGATGAAAGAAGCAGAGGAGATAATAGGTGAAACAGAAGATAAAATTATGGAAAATGATGAAGCTGAAAAAAAAAAGGGAAAGGAAATTACTAGATCATGAGGGGGAGAATTAGAGAGCTAAGTGATTCCATAAAACAAAACAAATCTGTATTAGAGAAGTTCCAGAAGAAGAGTGAGAGAAAGGGGCAAAAGGTTTATTTGAACAAATTATAGCGGAGAACTACCCTAATCTGGAGAAGGAAACAAGCAACCAAGTCCAGGAGGCACAGAGAATTCCCTTCACAATAAAAAAAAAACAGGTTAACACCATGACATATCATAGTGAAACTGGCAAAATACAAAGATAGAGAATTCTGAAAGCAGCTAATGGCAAACGATCCTTAACCTATAAGGTTAGTCACATACGGGTAGTAGCAGACCTATCCACTGAAACTTGGCAGGCCAGAAGGGAGAGGCAGGAAATATTCAATGTGCTGAATTGGAAAAATATACAGCTAAGAATCCTTTATCCAGCAAGTCTGTCTTTCAGAATAGAAGGAAAGATAAAGACTTTCCCAGACAAACAAAAACTAAAGGAGTTCATGACCATTAAACCAATGCAGACTTTGCTTCCCTGGAAAGATCAACTACTTTAGAGGCAGCTAAGGAAAATATGCTGCCCTCCACCTTGCATCTCCTCCCAACTAACCACAGGCAAAACTTCATTAATTGTGATTTCACTGCCAGGGATCATTTAATACCCCACTTACCACCAGAAATAGGATCTTTATTGTCTTTAGTTAAGTAGGTAACCCAACTCAAAAATTCCATCCTGAGGGTTTTCTTTTTAGGGCTAATCCTGGAATCCATTTTCTTAGCCTCAATTTCCAAAAAAAAAAAAAAAAAACCCAGGGCCTGAGGCAAAAATTTTGTGCTAATGTTTTATTGGGGAGTGCAATCTCAGGGAAGCAAGAATGAAGAAAAAGAGGATTCCATCAGGTAAGGAGAGAAGGCAAACACAATAGTACATTACTTAGCTGATCATAGCTTCAAAAAGCACACAATGGATTGCTCAGTGTCACAGGACCTCTCTAGAAAAGGCCATATGGAGCCACCATGTCTTGAAATCTTCTGTTAGAAAGAAAGATAGGCAATTTACCTGCTGACTCCTTCTTGTTTCCTGTTTTCCTTTACTCAAGTTTGCCCACACAGCATTAATGCCCCTGCACTTCCACATTCCCTCTGAATGTCCACTGGTTCCAGATGGATTAGACAAGACCCTAGAGTTACTGTGATAGCAACCAAGAACCATGGAACCTGTGGGGTTGAATCAATCTGAGAAGATCCATAAGCTATGTCTGGTACAGCCATAGCACAAATGGGGACGTGGGGGAAATGTCATCTCACAACTAGAGCCATTCCAACTTATTATGAAAACTGCCAAAGAGAAACAAAGCCAGACTCTAGTTAAAGGCAGTAAAGACAGGTTTACTCAATAACTACTGCAGTTGGGAAAAGAATCCACTATAAATTGAGTTTAGCTTTGATTCACGTAGAAGTGACTAGGCATTTTAAAGGGAGAATGAGGGAGTAAGGAAAAAGAATAAGTAGGAGCTTGACAGTCTGGAAAATGGGAGATTACAAAAAAGTCAGTAAGTAAGTTGGTCAATGTGAATAGGCCATCTGGGTTTGCTGACTGATACTTATCAAAGTTAGGCTTCTACCCTCTCACAGAGACTGGGAGTCAGTGGCCCTATTGTCAGGTGTTGACTGAAATAAACAGTAAATTATTTTGGCAGACTTGAGCTCTCCCAAGCAGGAACTTCCCAGGTATATGGCTTTGAGCTTGTAGAAACCTGCTAGAGTTTGTTCCAGTCTTGGGGGTGCTGGGAGACAGTGAATAAAATTGTTTATGCTGAGAGTCTGCAGTCTTTATAAACCAAGGTTGAGGCCTGGTGGAAAAGAGGTCTTAAGGGGACCCTGAATATGGTCAAGGAAAGAAACTCTGTCAGAACATCATGTACTACAGACTAAGGTGTCTGATACACAGCACTGTCTGACATCAGCCAATTCTCTAGTCGTTAAGTCCCAAATTATGAATACAAAAGCAAGCCTTATAAAGATGATGCCTTTTACTGCAATCCCTTTATCTTTTATGTCAACCATTTTTTTAACTTCTTGAGGGATGATAACAATTTTAAATGAAAAGATGTATATAATAAATCATTCAATAAATATTAGTTCCTTTATATGTTGAACTTCACTAAGAGACCCTCTGATACCAAATCTTTGTTCCCAAGGGTAATTCCCTCACCAAATGTCATCTTCAGTGAAGCCCTGGACTTTAAGCCTGAAGCTCATGTATATTTACTCCCACACTTCTCTGAGAAAGCTGAGGCCTTTAACACTTCCTGCCTGACTCACAGATGGAAGCCTCAGGCACCTTAAAATAAGACTCCTACTTCAGTCTCCTAGAGCCAGAAAGTCTCTTTACTTTTCAACCCTTCCCTGACCTCTGGGCATTCTCTCCTCCTAACATCCATTAACACCATCAGGCCAGGCTTGGCTTCCAGCCTTGACTTCCTAGGGCCCTAGGTTGGCAAGAAAATTTCAGAAACATTCATCCCAGTGAAAAAATCATCTTCCTTTGCAGCTGACTACCACCTCTCAAACCCCCCCAAAAAAACAAGAAAACCTGATAAAAATCCCCTTGCTCCCCACCATTCTTCTTTGCAAGACACTAGGTAGCTACACTGCAATTTAGTAAGATTAATTAAGGCCCTAAACCTCTAAAAGTATTAGTAAACTAACTGTGGTTTTCTACTATCAAAAAAAAAAAATGAGTATTTTGTTGTTCTTGTTTTAGGAGATAATAAGCATTACCTCCTTATTATAAATTCAGGTTTTAGTATCATTGGCTTATAAGAGACATGGTTTTTAGAGAACAAATTCTTTTATTTACCTTACTGTAGGTTTATTTAAATTCTGTTTAATAGCAAAGTGACTTGGATAAAAACTAAAGTGAGATTGCCCCTATGAAATTGTTTAATACATAAGAAAGAATGTACTCCATATCAGAATGCCTAAAATAAAAAAGACAAGAAATAGTAAGTGTTGGCGAGGATATGGAGAAAAAGGAACCCTCATACTGAAAAGGCGGGCCTATGCTGGCAGACTCCATCTTGTTCTGTGTCCTTCACCTTGACCACACCTCCTCCCCTTGAGCAACTCCCCCCCCACCTGCCTAACAGGACTCGGACCCTTCCCCAGCCAATCGGCTGAGGCCACAGCCATTACCTCACCAACTGTTTCTAGGCCCCAATAAAACCTTTGTCCTTTTGAAACTCGCTCTCTCTCCCCGGTATCTCACCGCTGCGTCGGTGCAGGTAGGGGATTGAGCTCGAGCTAGCTCGAATAAAGGCTCTTTTGCTTTTGCATGGGCCTCGCTCCCTAGTGGTCTTTGGGGATCACGAATTCTGGGCATAACAATACACTATTGGTGGGAATGTAAATTGGTACAGCTGCTGTGAAAAGCAGAATGGAGGTTCTTCAAAAAGTTAAAAATAAAATACTATATAATCCAATAATTCCACTACTGGGTATTTACCCAAAGAAAACAAAAGAGTAATTTGTAAAGATATGTGCACCACTATGTTTATTGCAGCATTACTTATAATAGATAAGATACGGAAGCAACTTAAGTGTCCATCAATAGATGAATAAATAATATGTGATATATATGACATATATATTATATGACATATATATTACATATATAACAAAATATTACACAGTCATGAAAAGGGATGAGATTGTGCTATTTGTGACAATACAGATGGACCTAGAGGATATTATGCTAAGTGAAATAAGCCAGACTGAGAGATAAATACCATATAATTTCACTTATATGTGGAATATGAATGAAAAAACAAAACAGGGGCGCCTGGGTGGCGCAGTCGGTTAAGCGTCCGACTTCAGCCAGGTCACGATCTCGCGGTCCGTGAGTTCGAGCCCCGCGTCGGGCTCTGGGCTGATGGCTCAGAGCCTGGAGCCTGTTTCCGATTCTGTGTCTCCCTCTCTCTCTGCCCCTCCCCTGTTCATGCTCTGTCTCTCTCTGTCCCAAAAATAAATAAACGTTGAAAAAAAAATTAAAAAAAAAAAAAAGAAAAAACAAAACAAATGAATAAATAAACAAAAAGCCCAACCATACATATAAATACAGAGAACAAACTGATGGTTGCCAGAGAGAAGGCAGATGGGAAGGATGAGCAAATTGAGTGAAGGGGTGGGAGATGAAAGTTTCTGGTTATGGAATGAATAAATCACAGCATAAGGAATATAGTCAATGATATCGTAATAGCATTGTATGGTGACAGCTACACTTGTGGTGAGCATAGCATAACATATAGAAAACTTGAATCACTAGGTTTTACACCTGAAACTAACAAAATATTGTATGTCAAATATACTCAAATTTAAAAATTAAAAAAAAAAATCTGAGTTACCTCTGAATCCTAATCCAACTCTGAAAAACCCTACCTGGTGTGCTTTTAGAGGATCTACTCCTTACTGCTAAGATGCATTTAAATTTTTCAAATATCTAGTTTTCAATTTTTTTAAATAAATCTGAATATTTAGATTGCCAAAATCTCTATCACAGAAAAGCTAGACCAAGAGAATTCTTTCCCAAAAAGTTATCTCTCCAGAGTTAATCAAGGAGGGATTAATCAAGGAGGAGAAATGACCTAGATGAGTTATTTTGTTACCTTAACCAAATTTTTTTAGAAGACTGTGGGTTAATTAGAATCATAAAATCTCATCCTTGAGTTAAATATTTTGATCTGATCACTTTGGTTGATATTTTGCAAATTCTTGGGACTTGCCCCAAATCAGAATATGTTAAAATGGTGTGTTAAGAATCTGCATTTTTAACAAGCTGTGTAAGTGATTCTTATATCCACTGAAGTTTGAGAACTAGAATGGAAGGAGACAGGCCCTCATATACTGCTGATAAGAGGGCAAGTCAATGGTACTTTATTGGAAAGCAGTTTAGTAGAAACTCTCTCAACCAATCCTGAATTAACTAAATTATTAGATAAACTGACACTGTATTCTTTCTATAAAACACACTGATGGCCTGGACCCATTGAGTCCAGCTACTTTATAGGCTTTATAGGCTACTCTTTGATCTGCTCTTGACATTTTGAATTTTCTTTTTATCAAGAGTCAGTGCTTTTTATTTTAACACTTTTATGTCAATTGTACTTGTTTTGCAATTATGTTATTTAATCGTATTATGTAAAAGAAAAGAAAAAGAGATGTTTCAGGGAAAACTAAATGAAATGCTTTGGATAGATTCTAAAGACATACCACACACACACAAAAATGTCAAATTAGGAGCAAAATATAGGAGGAGGAATATACATTTTTTTCAGTTTTTGCCCCACCTTAAAAAAAAGGAAACTAAAAACCTTAAACAATTCATTGCAGATGTCATTTATCCAACAAAGATTATGTGGAACTTTAATCATGGGTCCCATTGTCAACAACAACAGCAACAACAATAAATGCCCTTGACCTAAAAACAAATTTTAAAATTTCATTCAAATGGGTGAATGAATACATTTGTAATTTATATTTTCTAAGTAAAAGTAAAATATTTAAGATATATGTATAGATTTTATACATATATATGCTTGTCTGTGTGTATAAATATATATAATAATATACATAATATTTTTATGATTTCCCTCTTTAGCCACCTATTTTGATTAATAGGCCATTTACCAGCTTTTATCTCTTTGATTAAGAGGGCTTCTACCTTTCAAAATATGCATGTTCTTTAATCCAGTGAATATGTATCTAAGAACTTATTTTAAACAAATATCATTTATCACTTATAAGGATAGACAGGGATAGATATGTAAATATACAGATATAGCTATAGATATGCGTATGTGTGCATGTGTGTGTTCATGTTGGTATTTTTTATACGAGCAAAACTTAGAAGCTTCCCAAATATCCACCATTGGGAGTTTGTTAAATATGTTATCCATTCAATAGATATTATGCAAAACCATCAAAAATATCAAAATAGATCTCTATATAATAACAAACATTGTTCAGGTTATTCTGTAAAGTGTTAAGTAAACATTACATACACATAGAAAAATGACTAGAGTATTTATATTAAAAAATTCACAGTGGTGGGGCACCTGGGTGGCTAATCAGTTAAGCATCTGACTTCAGCTCGGGTCTTGATCTCATGGTTTATGAGTTTGAGTCCTGCATCAGGTGAGCTTGAGCCCTGCTTCTGGTGGACATGAGCCCCACTTTGGGTGAGCCCCACTTCTCTCTCTCTCTCTCTCTCCCTCTCTCTCCCCCCACCTTGGGATTCTCTCTCCCTCTGCCCTTTGCTCACTTGAGCCCTTTCTCTCTCTCTCTCTCTATCAAAAAAAAAAAAAATTCACAGTGTTTTTTTCTAAGAGATGGTAGAAATTCAAGTGATTTTCCCCCATTCTGTTTATCTCTAATTTCTACAATGAATATGTATTGCCTAGGTACTAAAGATAATAAAAGACAGATGAAAAACTTTGGGGCTGAGAAAGAAAATAATTTCTGTTTTAAAACTGACCAATTCTGATTCTTTGACTACTTAAAATCATACTTATCTTTGTGGACCTCAATAGAAATTACAACAATATTCTCTAAATTTTCTCCTAAAAAGTTGTCTTTAGAACATACTTATCATAATGGGGGTTCTGTGTTTACTTCAACAGATTTTTATCACTGCTTTATATCATTGAAGGGCATTTATTTACCAAAGTCAGAAGGGGGAGTGGGGGAAAGACTTTCTTTCTTTCTTTTTTTTTTTATAAGCCATTCTAGAAACCATTAAAGTTAGACATACAGGTATATAAACATTTTTTTTCTCTCAGAAAATATCATTAAACAGCAGAAACAAAAATACATGAATTTTCCAGGAAAATTAAAATATTTACAGTGGATAAAACCTGTGGTTATCCATGCTTGCAAAATGAACAGATTGCAAATTTTTCTACCTTTAATTTAATTTTATTTTATTTTATTATTTTTTTAATATATGAAATTTATTGTCAAATTGGTTTCCATACAACACCCAGTGCTCATCCCAAAAGGTGCCCTCCTCAATACCCATCACCCACCCTCTCCTCCCTCCCACCCCCATCAACCCTCAGTTTGTTCTCAGTTTTTAACAGTCTCTTATGCTTTGGCTCTCTCCCACTCTAACCTCTTTTTTTTTTTTTCCTTCCCCTCTCCCATGGGTTTCTGTTAAGTTTCTCAGGATCCACATAAGAGTGAAACCATATGGTATCTGTCTTTTTCTGTATGGCTTATTTCACTTAGCATCACACTCTCCAGTTCCATCCACGTTGCTACAAAAGGCCATATTTCATTTTTTCTCATTGCCACGTAGTATTCCATTGTGTATATAAACCACAATTTCTTTATCCATTCACCAGTTGATGGACATTTAGGCTCTTTCCATAATTTGGCTATTGTTGAGAGTGCTGCTATAAACATTGGGGTACAAGTGCCCCTATGCATCAGTACTTCTGTATCCCTTGGGTAAATTCCTAGCAGTGCTATTGCTGGGTCATACCCAGTGCTATTGCTGGGTCCAGAGCGGCTGCACCAATTTGCATTCCCACCAACAGTGCAAGACGGTTCCCGTTTCTCCACATCCTCTCCAGCATCTATAGTCTCCTGATTTGTTCATTTTGGCCACTCTGACTGGCGTGAGGTGATATCTGAGTCTGGTTTTGATTTGTATTTCCCTGATAAGGAGCGACGCTGAACATCTTTTCATGTGCCTGTTGGCCATCCGGATGTCTTCTTTAGAGAAGTGTCTATTCATGTTTTCTGCCCATTTCTTCACTGGGTTATTTGTTTTTCGGGTGTGGAGTTTGGTGAGCTCTTTATAGATTTTGGATACTAGCCCTTTGTCCGATATGTCATTTGCAGATATCTTTTCCCATTCCGTTGGTTGCCTTTTAGTTTTGTTGGTTGTTTCCTTTGCTGTGCAGAAGCTTATCTTCATAAGGTTCCAGTAATTCACTTTTGCTTTTAATTCCCTTGCCTTTGGGGATGTGTCGAGTAAGAGATTGCTATGGCTGAGGTCAGAGAGGTCTTTTCCTGCTTTCTCCTCTAGGGTTTTGATGGTTTCCTGTCTCACATTCAGGTCCTTTATCCATTTTGAGTTTATTTTTGTGAATGGTGTGAGAAAGTGGTCTAGTTTCAACCTTCTGCATGTTGCTGTCCAGTTCTCCCAGCACCATTTGTTGAAGAGACTGTCTTTTGTCCATTGGATGTTCTTTCCTGCTTTGTCAAAGAGTAGTTGGCCATACGTTTGTGGGTCTAGTTCTGGGGTTTCTATTCTATTCCATTGGTCTATGTGTCTGTTTTTGTGACAATACCATGCTGTCTTGATGATTACAGCTTTGTAGTAGAGGTTAAAGTCTGGGATTGTGATGCCTTCTGCTTTGGTCTTCTTCTTCAAAATTCCTTTGGCTATTCGGGGCCTTTTGTGGTTCCATATGAATTTTAGGATTACTTGTTCTAGTTTCGAGAAGAATGCTCATGCAATTTTGATTGGGATTGCATTGAATGTGTAGATAGCTTTGGGTAGTATTGATATTTTGACAATATTTATTCTTCCAATCCATGAGCAAGGAATGTCTTTCCATTTCTTTAAATCTTCTTCAATTACTCTCATAAGCTTTCTATAGTTTTCAGCATACAGGTCTTTTACATCTTTGGTTAGATTTATTCCTAGGTATTTTATGCTTCTTGGTGCAATTGTGAATGGGATCAGTTTCTTTATTTGTCTTTCTGTTGCTTCATTGTTAGTGTATAAGAATGCAACTGATTTCTGTACATTGATTTTGTATCCTGCAACTTTGCTGAATTCATGTATCAGTTCTAGCAGACTTTTGGTGGAGTCTATCGGATTTTCCATGTATGATATCATGTCATCTGCAAAAAGTGAAAGCTTGACTTCATCTTTGCCAATTTTGATGCCTTTGATTTCCTTTTGTTGTCTGATTGCTGATGCTAGAACTTCCAGCACTATGTTAAACAACAGCGGTGAGAGTGGACATCCCTGTCGTGTTCCTGATCTCAGGGAAAAAAGCTCTCAGTTTTTCCACATTGAGGATGATGTTAGCTGTGGGCTTTTCATAAATGGTTTTTATGATGTTTAAGTATGTTCCTTCTATCCCGACTTTCTCAAGGGTTTTTATTAAGAAAGGTGCTGGATTTTGTCAAATGCCTTTTCTGCATCGATTGGCAGGATCATATGGTTCTTCTCTTTTTTTTTGTTAATGTGATGTATCACGTTGATTGATTTGCGAATGTTGAACCAGCCCTGCATCCCAGGAATGAATCCCACTTGATCATGGTGAATAATTCTTTTTATATGCCGTTGAATTCGATTTGCTAGTATCTTATTGAGAATTTTTGCATCCATATTCATCAGGGATATTGGCCTGTAGTTCTCTTTTTTTACTGGGTCTCTGTTTGGTTTAGGAATCAAAGTAATGCTGGCTTCATAGAATGAGTCTGGAAGTTTTCCTTCCCTTTCTATTTCTTGGAATAGCTTGAGAAGGATAGGTATTATCTCTGCTTTAAACGTCTGGTAGAACTCTCCTGGAAAGCCTTCTGGTCCTGGACTCTTATTTGTTGGGAGATTTTTGATAACCGATTCAATTTCTTCGCTGGTTATGGGTCTGTTCAAGCTTTCTATTTCCTCCTGATTGAGTTTTGGAAGAGTGTAGGTGTTTAGGAATTTGTCCATTTCTTCCAGGTTGTCCAATTTGTTGGCATATAATTTTTCATAGTATTCCCTGGTAATTGTTTGTATCTCTGAGGGATTGGTTGTAATAATCCTATTTTCATTCATGATTTTATCTATTTGGGTCATCTCCCTTTTCTTTTTGAGAAGCCTGGCTAGAGGTTTGTCAATTTTATTTATTTTTTCAAAAAACCAACTCTTGTCTACCTTTAATTTTAAAAGCAAACTTAAAGTGTCTTTTATATCTATAGCTTTATGGGATCATAATATCATATTTTAAACTCTAATTAAGGGTTTGGACTGTCAAAATAGGAAGAATTTCTCTGAGAACAAGCACACCAAACTTGCCAGCACAGAAGAGCCACTCCAGATTTGCAGAAAAACCACAGGCTTCTTCTCTGGCATCCATGCCATGTTTATTTCAAAAGTAGGAAAGCCAAATCAGAGCAGCAATCATCTTTTAACATGATTTATCTCAGTACTCTTTCCTCATTTTCTAAAAAAATAGCTATTCTTAAAACATACGTATCGTTTCTATCTCTTTAGGTCATATATACAAAGTTCTTTCTTCTCTCATTACATATTTTTAGAACTTATTTATTTACATTTTTGAGTTCTTTGCTCTTTTAAGGAAAGTGCATCTTAACTATTTAGCTTTAGAAAGCAAAATTCTTTAGGTATTTTAGGGTTTAACATGATTCATTAAAAGGAAAAGTTCTGAAAAGTATCTCATCTAGATTTTCTTAGATTTGCAAAGCAAAAAAGATCAGGTCATTATATTCTTTCTCACAGTTGTTTTTGTTATTTATTTGCCAATGGTTTTACTAACATTTAAGATAACTGAATTTTCTAACATTAATATTCAACATCTGGTTATAATTCTTTCAGCTCTTAGCAATCTGAGGTTCTACCTGGCTGAAGTAAACTTTAAAATCCCTAAATTAGTTCCAAGGTTTTTTCCAATAGCAATTCATCCTTTACTTAAGGTATTTTGTTGTTTATAATTAGCAGTAAGTTGCAATCTTAAAAGGCAAGTGGGTAATGATAAACATCAAGTTCATGAGTGTGGCAATATCCTATGAACTCAATTATGTCCCCCTCCCCTCAAAATTCATGTTGAAGTCATAATCCCCAATATGACTGTATTTGAAGACACAGCCTTTCAAGAAGTAACTAAGGTCAAGCAGGTCATATGGGTAGGACCCTAATTGATATGAATGATATCCTTATAAGAGGGAAAGGCATTAGGAATGCACATGTACAGAGAAAAGACCATGTGAAGACAAAGCAACTAGGTGGCCATCTGCAAGCCACGAAGAATGGCCACAGGAGAATCAAACCTGCTTGATTCAAGACCACCTTGAACGTGGACCTCAAGCCTACAAACTGTGAGAAAATAAATTTCTGTTGTTTAAGCCACCTAGTTTGTGGTATTTTGTTATGGCAACCCTAGCAAACTAATACAATATCTGAAGCATTCAAGTATTTTTGAGCCACAAATAAATGCCTACTAATGAGGATAGGAAAAAAAAAATGACTTCAGGAATTCTGCAAATAATTTAACAGAAAATAATAAACTTGTTCCATACACAGTAGCAGATACAATGACCATGTAGGTCTGGATGCTTTAATGACCATGGTTGAATTGACTGCTCCAAAATGGGGCCACATTCAGAGTTACCATCTTAATCACTACATATGGATTAGGACTGAGCCCAGAAAAGATAGAAGGAAATCATGCTACATTTAGTATTAGCCTGATTGGACTTTCTGCTTCAAAGGAGACATTCAGGAGAATACATTCTATTTTTACTAACATTCCAAGACTATGGGACATACAAAAATCTTCCAGTAATATTTTAAGGGTTGTTTTGTTGAAATTACTGAATACAAAATCTGACAAGGGCAAGCCCCTGTCTCAATTACATTTACTCTTGTTGAGTTTCTTTTGTCATTTTTGACAATTAAAATGTATTTAGCCTATTTGCTGACTATGGATAATGTTGGTGAAGATATGCACAATTTAAACCACATTTATTTCTAATCCATGATTTCCCCCACTGATCTATGAATAATTTGGAATAATTTAAATCCTCAAGGAATATACTTTAAGTATAACCCCACTCTTTAAAATTTGTACCTTGTTTCAATTTGTTCTCATACTTTCATGATAACAGTAAGCTAAATGCAAATGCATTTTAGCTCTTTATTTCGACTTTTTAAAATTGTCACGCATTTTAAAATTGAAACACGCATGGGATGTTTCAAAATATGGTAAAAAATCCAATAGGTCGCTTTCTTTATGATCTACTCATTCACATGTCATTTAGTCTCTTTATCAAAGATCCAAAATCACACTGTGAGCCAAGTGTCTGCTCATTCTCCTTCATCTTTCCTAGCCCTGCCTTACCTCAGGGGGTTTGTCTCCCACCCCCACCTGCATTTGTCTATGTTGCAGCAGCTTCTCTGTTGTCACATAGTGGGGTTCAATTCACTCCACTCCTGGTGGCCTCATAATTTCTAGGATCATTGTCCTCCCTCTCTATACCCTGTGGTTCCAGTTACACTGACCTCAGAGATGGTAAGGCTGCTCTTCCGTTTACTGCCTTGTCTCTTAATTCCCTTTCCACTGTCCCCACAACACCCCTAACATAAGGCTGCAGAATGGGTACTATGTTTTTCTGAAAAATTCAGAGAAAGCTAGAATGAATTAAAATGTAGGAAAAAAACATAGAACCAGACACTACATGGTCCAAAAAATAGAAACAAGTGTCCCCTTGACAGAGCAGCATAGTTCCTAGACTTCCTTCCATCACCCTCCTTCAAAGGTCACTTTGCCTCAGAGATCCCCTCCATTTACCTTCACACTGAGATTCTAACCCTACTTTAGAGTCATGTACTGGTCCTAGGCTCTGTACCTTGTGCCCCACTTCCACCTAAAGCAATTCACTTGAAGGTAAACATTTCCCCAAAATTGCATTGTTATATCTAGAATAATAGTACTCAGGATCTTCAGCAGAATTTGGGAACTTAGAGCATACACTTCTGCTATTTTACAGGAAAGCTATGCCTCCTAGCTCCCCCTATGGGAATCTAGTAGAAAACACACATGCACCCTCATAGACACTCATGGGCACACATACATGCATCACATGTGTGCGCACATGTGCACACATATGGTCACACACATTCACACACATATGCTTGTGCACACACCACCATACCTTCCCCAAAATACAGAACAACCAACCTCTCATCAATATCCTTAATCGCAGAACCTGCAGAAGCTTTTAAATTTTGCTTTTCTTTACCTTTGACCAGATCAAACTCTTATACTGGGATTTCTCCCTAATAAATCTCTGAAAAAGGAGAGAGAAAAGCAGAAGGTTTTTTAATTTCTCTCTACAGATCAACTCTGAAGCCTGGGGTAGAATTTACATTTTCATTTGTATTACCCATAGAAATAAGAAGTCCACTTTTTCTAAGAAGGATATCCAGGGGCACCTGGGTGGCTCAGTCGGTTAAGCATCCGACTTAGGCTCAGGGCATAATCTCACAGTTCGTGAGTTCGAGCCCCGCGTCGGGCTCTGTGCTGACGACTCGGAGCCTGCAGCCTGTTTCAGATTCTGTGTCTCCCTCTCTCTCTGCTCCTCCCCTGCTCATGCTTTGTCTCTGTCTCAAAAAATAAATAAACATTAAAAAAAATAAAAATAAAGAAGGATATCCATATAACTATGTGAGTGTAGGTATAATATAAACATTTGATATACATAAAATGAACACATCAGAAGTAATTTTTCCATATATAAACCCGCCTGTGGCCACTACCCAGATCACAATATAGAATATTACTATCACCGAGAAGTTCTTCCTACCCAGACGTTTTCTCAGTCAACATTGCCAATTCCTTCACTCCCCAAAGTTTTGACTTCTAACACTATGAATTAAATTTGCATTTTCTTGAATTTTATATAAGGAGACATATAGCATATGCTTTTTGTGCCTGCCTTCATTTACTCAGCATAATTTTTTTTGAGATTCATTCATGTGTGGCATATATTAATAGTCCATTCTTTTTTATTGCTCTGTAGTATTCCATGGTATAGATATATTACAATTTGTTCATTCATTCTCATATGTATAGATATTTAGGTGGTTTCCAACCTGGAGCTATTATAACTAAGGCTACTACAAACATTCTTGCACATTTCTTATTGGACATATGCACTAATTTTTATTGCATATATACCTATGAGTGGAATTGCTCTTAGGGTGGGTAGGTAGAAACTGCCCAGGTTTCAAATTTGGTTGAATCAATTTGCATTCCCACCTGCATGGTATGAAAGTCCCAGTTGCTCTTTACTCTTGTTAACACTCAACATTATCAGTCTTTTTATTTTTAGTCCATTCTCCTGGGACTTGTGGTAGGTTTTAAGAAACTAAGCATTGTTGTGATATTCTTTTTAATGTTTTTAAATGTTTGTTTATTTGTGTGAGAGAGACATAGCGTGAGAAGGGGAAGGGCATAGAGAGAGGGAGACACAGAATCCAAAGCAGGCTCCAGGCTCTGAGCTGTCAGCACAGAGTCTGACACCGTGCTCGAACCCACGAATCGAATCGCGAGATCATGACCTGAGCCAACATGGGATGCTTAGCCAACTGAGCTGCCCAGGTGCCCCTGTTGTGATGTTTTTAAAAACATTTTTTATTGCTATGAATTTAAAACACATACCACAATCTGTGGTAGAATGAGAGATTGGAGGATTATGAAAAATAGAGTGATAAGCTTACTAATGCTAGAAAAGTATACCAATGGATAAATATTACTTCTAGGATTAGTAGGAGATGGTGATTAGATTTAGATTTAGATTAATTACAAAAATGGCCATAATTATTTCCCTCCCTACCCCTTTATGAGTCTTTGCAGCTCCTCCTGTCAAGAAGAAGAGTCCATTTTTTCTCTCCTTGAATTTGGGCTGGCTTTTTGACTTGCTTTGGTCAATACTGATGAATTGACATTGTGCCAATTCTAAGCCTAGGCCTCAAGAGGCCTTGCAGGGCTCCACTGGCTTTCTCAGAACTCTGCACATTCACTATGTGAACAAGTCCAGGCTAGACCCTAATGGTGCAGTGACAGATCATTTCAAGTCAGGCCATTCTAGATCAGCCAGCCATCATCTGAAACCTGAAGAACTGCTCAGCTGAGCCTAGTCCACATTGTTAACATCGAGAATTATGAGTTAAATAAATGGCTGTTTTTTTTAAGCCTGTGAGTTTTAGGGTGGCTTGTTGTGCTGCAAAATCTAACAAATATAGGAAGTATATCACGAGTCCTTGATGAAGAAAAAATTCTTAATTATCATTATGAAAAACTCAAACATAAATTGTTTCTGAGTCCTGCCAATAGTTGCTGCTGCTAATGATACTCAATATTCACTGAATAGCATGTTAAGTACTTACATATTATATCTCATTTATTATTACCATAAATCTATTAGGTACCTAAATGATTACAGTTGAGAAAACTGAGGCTTGCCTCACAGAGTTGACTCCAAAGCCGTCTCCAAAGCTTAAGCTATGAGCCACTGCACCACGAGCTAAGAACTATTGGTTTACTCTAACCCAATACTACTTTTATTGCTCATTAAAATTTACAGATAGGAAATTGATAGCCAAGAAAAACTACAATTTGCTCAAAGCTCTCTCTGCTATCTCTCACTCTAGTCTTTCACTAAAATTCTTTGTAGTCTATAAATTATATTAATGTTCATAATAAAAAAATCTTCATGGTAGTTTGTAAAAGAAAATATGTGAGCTAAATATCCTTTTTTTTAGATGCATTTTTAAAATTAATGTTTTTTAATTTACATCCAAATTAGCATATAGTGCAACAATAATTTCAGGGGTAGATTCCTTAATCCCCCTTACCCATTTAGCCCATTCCTCCTCCCAAAGCCCCTCCAGTAACCCTCTGTCTGTTCCCCATATTTAAGAGTCTTATGTTTTGTCCCCCTCCCTATTTTTATATTATTTTTGCTTCCCTTCCCTTACATTCATCTGTTCTGTGTCTTATTTTTTTTTTAATTTTTTTAATGCTAACTTATTTTTGAGAGAGAGAGAGAGCACAAATGGGGGAGGGACAGAGAGAGAGGGAGACACAGAATCCAAAGCAGGCTCCAGGGTCTGAGCTGTCAGCACAGAGCCCAACGCGGGGCTCAAACCCACGAGCTGTGAGATCATAACCTGAGCTGAAGTCGGACGCTGAACTGACTGAGCCACCCAGGTGCCCCTGTTCTGTGTCTTTAAGTCCTCATGTGACACTTGTCTTTCTCTAACTGACTAATTACACTTAGCATAATACCCTCTAGTTCCATCTACATAGTTGCAAATGGGAAGATTTCATTCTTTTTGGTCATTGAGTATTACTCCATTGTATATATATACCACACCTTCTTTATCCATTCATCCATCGATGGACATTTGGGCCCTTTCCATACTTTGGCTACTGTTGATAGTGCTGCTATAAACTTTGGGGTGCATGTGTCCCTTCGACACAGCATACCTGTATCCCTTGGATAAATACCTAGTAGTACAATTGCTGGGTTGTAGGGTAGTTCTACTTTTAATTTTTTGAGGAACCTCCATACTGTTTTCCAGAGTGGCTGCACCAGATTGCATTCCCACCAGCAATGCAAAAGAGATACTCTTTCTCCGCATCCTCACCAACATCGGTTGTTGCCTGAGTTGTTAATGTTAGCCATTCTGACAGGTGTGAGGTGGTATCTCATTGTAGTTTTGATTTGTATTTCCCTGATGATGAGTGATGTTGAGCATTTTTTCATGTGTCAGTTGGCCATCTGGATGTCTTCTTTGGTGAAGTGTCTGTTCATGTCTTTTGCCCATTTCTTCACTGGATTGTTTGTTTTTTGGGTGTTGAGTTTGTTAAGTTATTTACAGATTTTGGATACTAACCCTTTATCTGACATGTCATTTGCAAATATCTTCTCCCATTTTGTTGGTTGCCTTTTAGTTTTGCTGATTGTTTTCTTTGCTGTGCAGAAGCTTCTTATTTTGATGAGATCCCAATAGTTCATTTTTGCTTTTGTTTCCTTTGCCTCTGGAGACATGTTGAGTAAGAAATTGCTGTGGCCAAGATCAAAGAGGTTTTTGCCTGCTTTCTCCTCCAGGATTTTGATGGCTTCCTGTCTTACACTGAGATCTTTCATCCATTTTGAGTTTATTTTTGTGTATGGTGTAAGAAAGTGGTCCAGGTTCGTTCTTCTGCATGTCGCTGTCCAGTTTTCCCAGCACCACTTGCTGAAGAGACTGTCTTTATTCCATTAGATATTCTTTCCTGCTTTGTCAAAGATTAGTTGGCCATACGTTTGTGGGTCCATTTCTGGGTTCCCTATTCTGTTTCATTGATCTGAGTGTCTGTTTTTGTGCCAATACCATACTGTCTTGATGATTGCAGCTTTGTAGTACAGCTTGAAGTCTGATTGTGATGCCTCCTGCTTTGGTTTTCTTTTTCAAGATTGCTTTGGCTATTTGGGGTCTTTTCTGGTTCCATACAAATTTTAGGATTATTTTTTCTAGCTCTGTGAAGAATGCTGGTGTTATTTTGATAGGGATTGCATTGAATATGTAGATTGCTTTGGGTAGTACTGACATTTTAACAATATTTGTTCTTCCTATCCAGGTTGCAAGGAATGTTTTTCCATTTTTTTTGTATCTTCCTCAATTTCTTTCATAAGCTTTCTATAGTTTTCAGTGTATAGATTTTTCACCTCTTTGGTTAGATTTATTCCTAGGTATTTTATGGGTTTTGGTGCAATTGTTAATGGGATCGATTCCTTGATTTCTCTTTCTGTTGCTTCATTGTTGGTGTATAGGAATGCAACCAATTTCTGTGCATTGGTTTTATATCCTGAAACTTTACTGAATTTATGAATCAGTTCTAGCAGGTTTTTGGTGGAATATTTTGGGTTTTCCATATACAGTATCATGTCATCTGCGAAGAGTGAAAGTTTGACCTTCTCCTGGCCAATTTGGATGCCTTTTATTTCTTTGTGTTGTCTGATTGCAGAGGCTAAGACTTCCAATACTATGTTGAGTAGCAGTGGTGAGAGTGGACATCCCTGACTTATTCCTGACTTTAGGGGGAAAGCTCTCAGTTTTTCCCCATTAAGGATGATATTAGCGTTGGGTCTTTTGTATATGGCTTTTATGATCTTGAGGTATGATCCTTGTATCCCTACTTTGAGGGTTTTTATCAAGAAAAGATGCTGTATTTTGTCAAATGCTTTCTCTGCATCTATTGAGAGGATCATATGGTTCTTGTCCTTTCTTCTATTGATGTGATGAATCACACTGATTGTTTCGTGGATATTGAATCAGCCCTGTATCCCAGGTATAAATTCCACTTGGTCATGGTGAATAATTTTAAATGTATTGTTGGATCCAGTTGGCTAATATCTTGTTGAGGATTTTTACATCCATGTTCATCAGGGAAATTGATCTACAGTTCTTTTTAGTGGGGTCTCTATCTGGTCTTGGAATCAAGGTAATGATGGCTTGGGTTAAATATCCTTTTTAAAAAACCCTCTCTTTTGGATGCCTGTGTGGCTCAGTCAATTCAGCGTCTGACTTCGGCTCAGGTCATGATCTCATGGTTTGTGAGTTTGAGTCCCGCATCCAATGAGCTTGAGCCCTACATCAGGTAAGCTCGTGTCCCTCTTCGAGTAAAACATGAGCCCCTCTTCAGGTGAGCCCCACTTCTCTCTCTCACTCTCTGTCTCTTTTTCTTTCTGTGCCTCTTGTGGGATTCTCTCTCTCTCTCTCTCTCTCTCTGCCCCTTGCTCACTTGCACCCTCTCTCTCTCTCTCTCTAAAAAACAAACAAAACAAAACAAAACCTCTTTCAACAACCTAAAGGTAATAACAAAATTCCTCACTGTATGGAAACTTTATAAAATACAATTTTAATAGTATAGTTTTGTAGGGAGCACATTAGATATATTTGGTTTATTTGTATGTTTTAAACATCATTTTAGGTACCAGGTAGAAAATGAGAATGTTATATCACTGTAAATATTTTTGCAATTGTTTTGTGATTTTTTTTTGGCTTTGCAAAGTTATGTTTTAGATTTTAAATTTGGATTCTGGGAATGAGAAGAGAGAAGGCAAACAGTAGATCTTTCTGAGTTTTGGAAATCCTCTGGGATTTCACAAGAGGCTAGAAGCCTTAAAGTGCCTTGTAAGTATTATGATTTATTTGTTGAACTAATGAAATACAATAATAATTTAGATATATGTAAATTTGCCAAGCAAAGTTAGCACTTCATAATTCATCTCCATCTTGAGCTGACAGGAACCCTATCAGAAAGAGCTTCCTCAAGCTCATAAACATAAATCCATAAATCCATAAATGGATTTAAAATGACAACAGTGCTTCCCATTACAATTTCTTTATTATCTCAAATCACCAACAGAATCATTTGAAAACCAGCATAAATTCTATTGACAGAATGCATTCAGGTATTGTGACAAAAACAAAGTGCCTACTCAATGAGACTTTGTCTCATTTGTTTCTTGCGGCGCTCTGTATTTTGGATACAGAAATCAAGGCTCGGAGAAATTAATTAAGTTGCCCAATGCTATGACACTGGTAATTAGCAGATTGCAGGTTCAAATTCAAGTGTCCCTGATTTTGGAGCCCATGATCTTTCCGTTATAATACACACTTTAAGAAAAAATTTTTTAACGTTCTTATTTATTTTTGAGAGACAGAGTGTTATGTGGGGGAGGGGCAGAGAGAAAAGGAGACACATAATCTGAAGCAGGCTCCAGGCTCTGAACTGTCAACACAGAGCCTGACATGGGGCTCAAACTCATGAACTGTGAGATCATGACCGGAGCCGAAGTCAGATGCTTAACCAACTGAGCCACCCAAGTGCCCCTATGCTACGCAATTTCATTAAACCTACATTAAACAAACTAATTACTAAATGGATATGGATCAATTACAAAGGGTTTCTTGCTCAGGCAAATCAGCAAAATAGCATCAACATGTGTTTTCAACTGGAAAATGGGGGGAAACACCCTACTATAGAAAGTGTTTATGTTAATAAGTTTTCCCCTTCACAGGCAGTAAATCTTAATAGCAAATTAAACATTATATTAATGAGATTGAAACACTGTATTTTCTCTCTCTGTACTATTCTAGAGAAAAATCTATTTTTTGATTATGTCAATTTTCTTGTCCGTCATAAATAGCAATAGTTTTAAAGCTGTTTAACCTCTTAAAATCTGGTAATTTAGATTATAAGAAAATGTACAGCAAAGTTTTTTCTAGCAAAAATTATACTTATCTGTATAAAAGAATACATGATTTATCTGCCTCCCTGCAAAGAAGAGGTAGGAGGACATGAAGAAATGCTCTATGGTAAATTGGTATAGAATGATGAAGAAAGAGGAATCTCCATATTTAGAGGCCTACAGATTACACAAATTTGTTTTTTGCTCCAATTAGATACCTGAAGACTCTAATTCCTCCCTCCCTCCCTTGCATCCTTCAACAACCACTTATTAAATATATCTAGGTACCACGCACTGAATTTTGTGTTGGAAACAAAGATAATGAGACTGACTCCTTGTCCTCTAGGGAATAAAAAATTTAATGGGGCAAGACAGTCATGCAAACAAATAATTACAGCTATGAGTTAAGTGTTAAGAGTAGAGACATGATCTAAGTATGAGAATACAGGAGAAGCATTTCCTTCAGCTGGGGAGTATCAGGAAAGGCAGCCTGGAAGAAATGGCATTTGAGGGAAATCTTGACATAAATGTTCTAGGCAGAGAAGGCATGGTAAGAAAGCGCCAGGTCAAGTTCAAAAGATGGTGGCTAGAGGGGTCTAAAGATAGGAATTTGCTGACCTTTATCCTCAAGAATAAAAGATGAAAACAAGAGTCAAGTGAGGCTTCCCACAAATCAAAATTTAGCAAATCTGCCAATTCTATTCCTAAGTCAGTGTTGCTCAAAACTTCTTAAGGCAGAGGAGTATGATAGGGATGGGGTTGGAGATGGGTTATAACCTAGAGTAAGTTTTAGGGAACACGAGATATCTGTAGTGTTATAATTGTTATATTAGGGCTTAGGTAAGCAATGCTGCACTCTGAATTTATTTTTATAAAATAAAGTTTAATCAGAACATAGGCACACTGAGCCATGTCTAGGTGGCTCAGTCTGTTGAGCATCCGACTCTTGATTTTGGCCCAGGTCATGATCCCAGGCTTGTGGAAATTGGGTTCCATGCTAGGCATGGAGCCTGCTTGAGATTCTCTCTCTCCCCCCTCTGTCCCTCTCCCCAACTCATGCACTCTCTCTCTCTCAAAAAAAAAAAAAAAAAAAGAGAACACAGTCACATCATTCATTTACATATTGAATAGAGCTGCTTTTGCATTACAACTGTACAATGAAAAGTTGCAAGACATCGCTTGTCCAGAAAACATATTTACCATATGAACCTTTAAGAGAGTTTGTACTAGAGTTAGATAGTAACATAAATCTCAGAAAAAAAATTGAGTTAAAACATAAATTTCAATATTATAAAGAATCATGTTACATAAACCTTAAAAAGACATCAAAGTTGTTTGCTATTTTTAGAAATACATGTATTTTTTTTACACTTATTTATTTTTGATAGAGACAGAGCACAAATGGGGGAGGGGCAGAGAGACACAGAATCTGAAGCAGGCCCAGGGTCTGAGCCGTCATGTACATGTATTAAAAGCATAAAGACAGGCCTAATAATAGTAAATGTCCAATTCAAGACAATGTTTATCTGTTTGAAAAAGGAAGAGAATGTAAGCAGAGAGGGTTTTAACTACTTGAAATATTTTATTTCCAAAGCAAGGTGGTGAATACAAGAGTGTTTATTATATTATTCTCTGTATCTTTTTTGTATTACTGATGTATTTCATAATTTATTTTTGTTAAAATTTTTTTCAAATGTTTATTTAATTTTTGAGACAGACAGACAGACAGTGTGAGCAGGGGAGGGGCACAGAGAAAAGGTGACACAGAATCTGAAGCAGGCTCCGGGCTCTGAGCCATCAGCACAGGCTCTGAGCCATCAGCACAGCTCCCGACACGGAGCTCGAACCCACGAATGGTGAGATCATGACGTGAGCCTAAGTCGGATGCTTAATTGACTGAATCATCCAGGTGCCCCTGTATGTCATAATTTAAAAACTCTTTGGTTATACAAAAAATTAGATGGAGAAGTTATGCTACTGTTCTATTTCCTCAAAATGGCTGCAACAATATCTTCCATCCCATATGTTCTTCTTACATGATTTTGATACCCCTCCCATCAAGAGGTGGGGTATCTATCCTGTCCCCCTGACACTGAGTGGGCTTTTGTGAATGTTTTAGTCAAAAGAGTATGGTAGAATGATGCTATATGTCTTTCAAACAAAGCCATAAAAAGTGATACAGCTTATACTTTGCTGAGTGCAATTCTCACACTTGAAGTCTTCAACTACCATGTAAGAAGCCTAAGCACTCCAAGGCAGCCATGCTGTGAGAAAGCCCAAACTAGCCCAAAGAGAGAGATCACATGGAGAAGTCTGAGGGAAAGTCTCCTAGGGAGAGATGCCTAGCTAATCCCCAACTGCTCTAGTCCTCATTGTTCCAGTTTGAGCTGCATCTGATTATAATAGCTTAATGAATTCTGAGCCAGAACTCTAGCTCTCCAACTGAGCCAATTCAGAACTCCTATGTCACAGAAGCTGTGTAGTCACTAGTGCTATTTTAAACCTCTAAAATTTGTTTCACAGAGCAAGTTGTAACTAGCACTGACCCCGTAATCAGAAAGTTGAGCCCTAACTGCCTTCAGTGGGGGAATCTCAGCTGAATTGATCCAAAGACCATCAGAAAGGTTCAGCAATAGGAGGACCAATTTTATAGGGAGGAAGGGTGCCTGGCTGGCTCAGTCTGTAGCCCATGCTATTCTTGATCTCAAGGTTGTGAATTTGAGCCCCACGTTGAGTGTAGAGATTACTTAAAAATAAAATCTTAAGAAAATTTTTTTTTGGAAGTCAAGAGAAAACATGTGACTGAAAACATGGATAAATTTTAAGTCTTTAGTGAGAATCCCAGGTCCCCACTTCTATGTGAGCCATCAAAGAACCAGAGACACTATAGGAAGGATAAGGATTATTCTCTGAACAAAGTGAACGGAGAAGCCTTGACAGAAACAAAAGAGGGATGGCTGAAGAGTAAAGAACTCTGGCAAAAGAGGAAGAACACAGTGGGTCACATGTACGTGTCCAAATCACTTTCTCATTTGTTAGAGACAAGGTAGACCGGAATGATCTCTAAAGCAGATGTCCACAGTAAAAATCTGTGATTCTATCAAAAAGAAAGAGCATACCCTTTAAAATATAGCTAATTTAAGTAATAAGCCACAATATGAAGTGTTTTTTAGTCAATGGAAATTCTAGTTCACTTCTCATAACGTGTAGTTCTTTTAGAAATAGCACTAGAGATTATAACAAAATCTTCCATTAAAAGGGTATGGATGGGCCATGGTATAAATCTAGGGCTGTAGACCCAAAGCAACAAGAGAAAGGAAAGATTATCAGAACATGCAAAAGTGAGTCATGTAGAGTAGGCCACTGTGAGAGGAATAGTGACTTCCCAGGAAGGCAACAGACAGCTAGAGGTGAACTTTCAGAGGGGGAAGCCAGAAGAATAAATATGCTGACCTTATTCTTCCAGTTTACTGTCTGTGCTTCCTCCCTACTGGCTAGATTCAATTGGAAACCTGAGAGCACTGATTCCATTGATGTATTCCTTGCCCTTAGACTCCAGGAGAGCAAGCAGATAGCTCTGGTGGAACAAAAGGAAGACCACCAACATAGAGATGCTGATGAAAAGATGATAATCCCACCTTCAAGGGGAAATTGAAATTCATTTTTAATGTATATGAAAGTTCTTGAGTTTGAACAGTAGGTGAGAAAACTGGAGATATTCTGTGGTATGAGGAGTCTAGAATAATTAGTTCAAAAACCAATCTTTTTCTGTTTTGCCTGTTTTGACTTGCAGAAATATTGAGTCATGACTGATGGCATAAATTTTAGTATTTACTCTTTATCCATGAAAATAATTCCTCTTCTCTTCGATTATTCACATCCAAGTTGTGTCAGCAATACATGTGATAATAAGGTATGTTTATGTCAGAACTGTCTCGTATTTTGTTTTTTGTCAGAGAACTTCTATCTTGCTTTTGCAACTTAAGAATTTTCCTAAGCAGGAAAAAGCACTGTAGGGAAAGAGGTAAAACCTTAGTTACAATATGTACTGTGCGATGAAATACAGAAACACATTTTGTTACATACAGAATGTATTTTGTTACATACAGAATGTATTTTGTTACATACAGAATCACTATTTGCAATTACTTATTTATATCCTAAGTAACTTACTACACACATAGGCTTATGTTTCCAGAAGTAATTAATTTGTTCTCCACATGACAAATATATCTTTTCTGGGTCTCACTCTCTAAGTCCTGTCCTACCAATCCTTTAGGATCTATATTGACTAAATTAACATAAATCCCATACATTCCAAGTAGATACCACTCTTGACAGTTGTCTTTTCCCCCCAAGAGTTCTCCACTACATTAACAAGGATAAATCCCCTCATGGGGGTGAGTACAGAGGTCTTGACTAGTTCCTCTGTCAGAACTTTTCTACTTCCCTTAAAAACTTTGGACTTATTTTTCCAATGGTCAGTTACATATCTCCATCTAGTTCAGTTTAAGAGCATCACCATTTACCCAAGCCAACTCATTTTTCTCCTAAACTAGAAACTCGGGAATTAGTCTCAGCATTTCACATTTCCACAACCCTCATATTCACACATTTTACAAGTGTGAATGAACAAGGGTTCATTTTCTAGAATATTCTGGAATCTACCCTTTCTTCTCTTAGCCACTGCCACAAAATTTCACTGAAAATGACACAATTGCTTCTTCACTAAACTTTCTGACTTCATTTCCCTTTCCTTTCCCTGTCCCTTAGTTTTTCCCTAAGACATCCTACAACAAACCTTCTACTGTCTTTCCAGATGCATATTTAATCACATTGGTGGGCTCCCTAAAATTTTAGTTTCTCCATGGGGCCCACAAAACCTACTGCTTTGAATGCTAATCTTCACACTCTGCCCTTCTCTATTTAGTCAACCTTTCTCTGATATGCGATCTCTTCTGACCTGTAAAAATTCATACCCTCAGTCTGTGCTTATGCACTCTCCCCTCTTTGGGCATTCTCTGCTTATCTAAATCCTCTCCATAATAATACCATGAAAATAATTTATTGTGTACTACCAATGAATGGGTACTACGTTAAACACTATATATTCATTAAATGTTGTAAGCACTATTTTACACTGAGGAAATTAAATAATTTGTCCAAGATCACATTTGAAGTAAATGTCAACACTAGGATTATAATTCAGATCTATCTCAACCCATGAGTTGAACATTTAAATTCTGTCCCCATTACAATATAACATCTAACTCAGGTCAAGCTGTACCCCATCCTTACACATCTAGTGTAAGTGTAGTCCTCCTTCTCTCATTGCTAATTACTGCTTAAACTGACAGCAAACTATTTTATGCTAAATGATTCTTTAGTATTTTCATTTTTCTAAATCTTACCTAAACTAGGTTGTAAATTCTCTGTACACAGAGAATTAAAGAAACTCTTAACATGCCTCCACAAGAGTATAGCATATTCTTTTTAAAAAAAAAAAACTTAATGTTTATTTTTGAGAGTCAGAGTGTGAGCAGGGGAAGGGCAGAGAGGGAGTGGGACACAGAATCTGAAGCAGGCTCCAGGCTCTAAGCTGTCAGCACAGAGCCTGACACCTGCCCAAATCCTACAAACCATGGGATCATGACTTGAGCCATGCAGGTGCCCCTAGCGTATTCTTTTCATAGCAAATAGCTATCCCTTATTGAGGCAGGTTAGAAGTGTGCTTTACATATCTCCATCATCTCATTTACACATATAATGAATATTCAATATTTGCTTTACTTAAATCAGGAGCAGACAAGATGAATTATATTTAGAGGATATAAGTGAATGTAAAATTTTCAGCAAGAGCAGACACCCAAAATATGTGTATGTATTCCATTTTTTGTGTCTCTTCCATGTTGGGTCATCCTTTTTTAATGTTACTTCTGGACTTCTCTGTACTTGTAATTATTTGAATTGATTATTACAAAAATGCTGCTCTGCCTTTATGGTAATAATTAGCATCAGACTGAATATTCAAGTTACGGATTTTGGCAAATATAAAGTCCAAATCTTGTTTTAATATATATATGTATATATATATATATACATATATATATTATTTTATACCTATATCTCTAAAGTGTTTCTGCTTTCATATGCTCTTTTCCTTCTTATGAAAGCATTTTCGTTTTAAATAAACCCACTGTTAAGCAATGCTGCGATAGGCCTATTCCTGAGAATTTACTCCTGGTAGGATCTTGGGAGTTTTTTCCTCTGAGGGGTGTAGTTCCTCATCCTTTGTTAAGTGTTTTCCATGACCCCTCCATCCCTTAGGTCAAAAGCGCACCAATAAGGAAGGTTCACAAACAACGTCCTGGAGAGCGGCCCACCGGGCGGCGACACCAACACGTCTGTGGCCAGAGGTCCAGGTGTGAGCTCATTGGATCGGAGAGATAGCAGCTGGACCAGCGGCCTGCGGAACTGAAGCCGCCACCTCTGCCCAGCTGTGGAAAACCGCAGGAAGTAGGTTTCCACGCGAAGGCAGCATTCGGGCCCGGCGGGAAGTTAGCAAAGCAGGATCCTGGGTCCTTTCCTGGGCAGCGGGCCCCGCCAGGCCCCATTGGGGGCAGTGTCCCGCCGAGCGCGGTGGGACAGGCTCACTTCCTTGTGTGCTTTCTCAGAAATCTAGGCCGTGCCCGCCCGCACCCCCATTTTCATGATCATACAAGTGGACGCCAGAGTTTATTTTGGACATGTTTTTGAGATCACAGAAGCCGTATCCACTAGACCTGAGGAGTTGCTCAGTCCCAAAACCGGTACTAAGCCGGGAACCCCTGTGGTAGGCTTTGTAACGGCCCGAAAACCAAAGGCTAGAGGGCGTGTTCAGGGCCCAGGTGCAGGCTTAGAGACAAGTAACTGCTCTCGGTAGCCCCGCCCCTCAGCCCGCCCTCCCCGCACGCGCCCATCTTAGTTCTCTCTGGTCTGTAGCTTCTTCCCTCGCTGCTTCCTCTTTAAGGCGGAACCGGGCGTCGATCTCGCGAGATCCGGGTTGGCGCCGTGACCTCCATGTGGGAGCTAGAGCTCTCTATAAGTAAACACTCCGCGCGGCGCAGACAAGGCTTCTTCCTATTTGTGAGGCGGCGGTTGCGGTAGTGGCGTACCCTGCGACTGGTTCCGGTTTCCTTTCCTTCTCGGCTCCGCTGGGCGGGCGTGAGGTCTAGCAGTCACCGCCGCCAGTGGGGCCCAGCGTCTGGTCGGTTTCCTTCGTTTGTGCGCGCGCTCGCCCGCCACCCGCAGAGAGCCGGAGCCTCTGGGGAAGCCGCACGGGCCGGGCGGGGCGCGGCGTCCGAAGAGCAGGGGGAGACAAAGCCGGGCCAGCCCCCTTTCCCGGAGCCAAGATGTGGATCCAGGTTCGCACCATCGACGGCTCCCAGACGCGCACCATTGAGGACGTGTCTCGCAAAGCCACAATTGAGGAGCTGCGCGAACGGGTGTGGGCGCTCTTCGACGTGCGGCCCGAGTGCCAGCGCCTGTTCTACCGGGGCAAGCAGGTGAGGCGTGCCCACCGCACCCTCTCGGGAAGCCCGGGGTGAGGGCTGCAGGGCGCCTCCAAAACGCGTGGGCTCGGCGGGCCGGAGGGCTTGGTTCGCAGCGCGTGTAGAGAGCACCTGGTTCCTCCTGGGTTGGGCAGGTCGCGAGGCTCATAGCGCATGCCCAGGGCCCGCCGAGGGGGTGCAGCGGGTCCCTACCAGCTCGTTGTGGAAGTGCGCCCGGAGGGGTGAGAGGAGGGGACGCCCAGAGCGCAGAGACCTTACCCCTCTTTCTCAGCTGGGCAAGAGCAGCTCGCAGCAGAGCCCGCTAGAGCGTCTGGGTTCCCTCGCTTCCCGCGCTCAGTGGGGTCCGGCGCCCCTGGAGGCGGGGAGGGCAGCTGGCTCTGGCGGCCATGCCACGGTGCGGGTGGGGAGGGCTGACCCGGCTAACGGCTCACAGTGCTTCCGCGGCTCGCAGATAGGAGAGGGGAAACTTAAAAATCGCTTCCTCTTTGGCACAAGATCCCTAGTTCTGCCTCCTCGCTGTGAAGGGTTTTGAACACACAGCGAATCTTTGAAGATTCGAAGGTTTTCCAAAACTTCTGGCTCCCTTCCTTCACCTTCTCTTCTAAAATTGAAATCTGTCTTGAAGATTGGAGACTTGGGCTGAAGGAGCGAGCTCTTGATGTAATTCGGCATCGGGTTTAAGCTGCCAGGTATAGGCAAGGGGGATTATTTTCAGAGTGGAAAAGAGTACGAAAGGCTGTTTTATTCTTCCTGTTCTCACCTTCTAATGTCCCCCTCACCCAAGCTTTTAACACTGCAACTGGAGCATAACCAGCGGTACGTACAAGGCTGAAAGTGGTATTGGCAGTGAGTGAGGGTGTTTGTGGGTGTCTCTAGTAGTTACATGCATGGTATGGCCCTGCCCTGACCTATTGAATATTTTACCTATACCAGAGGTCTCTCATGGTCTATACCTAGAGGCAGGTCTCTATTTTGTCTTTGCCTTATTATTATTTTTTAATTCACTAAAAAAGGTGGCATTCTCCAGTTGGGTAGACCACAGTTTGGCTCCAGTTCTGTGGTTTGGAATAAATGTAGCTTGTTGATTTGGTGGAAGTAACGTTTTTTTTTTGTTTTGTTTTTTTATTTTTTTATTTATTTTTTTTTTTATTTTTGAGAGAGACAGAGACAGAATGCGAGTGGGTTGGGGCAGAGAGAGAGGCAGACACAGACTCCGAAGCAGGCTCCAGATTCTGAGCTGTCAGCACAGACCCTGACA
Source organism: Lynx canadensis (assembly GCF_007474595.2). Taxonomy (NCBI): domain Eukaryota; kingdom Metazoa; phylum Chordata; class Mammalia; order Carnivora; family Felidae; genus Lynx; species Lynx canadensis. The sequence goes on from NC_044315.2 coordinate 31,952,541, forward strand.
CGGGGCTCGAACTCTGGAGCTGTGAGATCAGGACCTGAGCTGAAGTCGGCCACCCAACCTACTGAGCCACCCAGGCACCCCAACGTTTTCCTATAGCCACAAAGGATTTGAAAGGAATATTTTTCTTCTCTTCATAGGTTTAGCTTCAAAAACTACCCAGAAATTTCAGAGTAACAAGATTATGCTCAGAGAAAGTGCCAAGGTTATTTTAATTTGTTTTTATTTTTAATTTATTTTAATTTTTTTTAATGTCTACTTATTATTGAAAGAGCATGAGCAGGGGAGGGGCAGAGAGGGGGAAGCACAGAATCTGAAGCAGGCTCCAGGCCCTGAGTTGTCAGCACACAGCCGGATGAGGGCTCGAACTCACAAACCACGAGATGGTGACCTGTGCCACCCAGGCGCCCCTATTTTGTTTCCAAATAAGTGGTAGCATCTTTCATATGTGTTTGCAGCTCTTTTACGTCGATCGTTTACTGTTTGACTTGTAAAACACATGTTCAATTTTTAGTTGTAAATCTTGCTTTTGAAATCGTGTATGTTAAACCCCATGTAGCTTTATATTGCTGTACCTCCAGTGATCCCTTTTTTATCTTTTGGTCAAAGATGAAAATTAGGTTATCAAGTCTTCTGAGTTTTATTTTCTAGGTAGGGATAATAGTACATGAATTCTGGGATACTTAGGTGACTTCAGCACAAGAGAGAAATGAAGCATGAGAATATATTCCTGGGCAACACACCTAAAGTCTAATTATCAAATATGCAAAAAGAGAACCTGCACATGGCTGCCTTGAGGAAAAAGTAGAAATAGAGTTACATTTAGGTCAACAAAGTAGACTTCCAGTAAACCAGGAAGTCAGTTCCAGGTTTAGGGAAAAACTGTTCAGGGTAATTATCCTTTTGTACTTCTTCCCCCAGGACTCTTAACTCACTACTTTGATTTCTTCAGCTCAGTGATAAAGCAGTAGGGATGAGGAATGGACCTTCGGTGCCCCATTGAGTTGAAGACAGAAGGATGACACTGCTCTGTTTTGTTTACTTCTCTGTGAGCTAAGTAGCCATGGCAGTGATTATTATCTCTTTGGAGTTCACAGTGCATGGAGAGAGTAGTATGTCTATAGCAGACAACTACTGGATTGGCATCACAGGGCTTTCTCTCACTTGTAAACTGCCTTTGTGCTTATCAGAAAAAGGCACCCCTTACTACATAGTGAGAAAAAAAGTCACAGATAAATTTATGGTGTCTGTGATGTAAGTGGTACCCTTTCTCCCTTATTCCCCACCCCTTTTTGTTAGGATTGTTACTTATAGTCTTTGGTATATATCACTTGTGGATATTTATTATAGATGCTCAGCTCACCCCAGAATTGCAAGTGGTTGAATATAACAAGACTGCATGGGAGATTCTCATGACCACCAGAGTTGAAAAATAGTCGGTCTCCTAATTTCTTACTCTTCAAAGTATGGTCCCTGAATCAGCAGGACCTGCAGCCTTAGCTTCACCTGGGAGCCTCACGCTACACCTATCGAAGTAGAATCCATATTTTTAATAAGGTCCCAGGTGATCTCTATGCAAATTAAATTTGAGAAGCAGAGTAATTGATTCCACTTTTGTGGGTCAAAATAGCAATTCTGGGCTGTGAGTTCTGGTTAGAGTAGGGTAACCTCACTTGGACATTATTCTGGGAGTTTGAGTGTGCATCCTGGGGATTGGGTCTTTAGGGAAGAGTTAGGTTGATGGATCTCTAAATATTTTGAAAATCCGGAGCTTTCCTACTTTTAAAGGAATTTGTTCCCTCCTCTTTTTTTCATTTGTATCACTGTAGATGGGACATGAACCAAAGCTGAAGAAAAACGGAGTAGTTGCTTTTGCCCCTAGATTCTGTTTTCACATGGATTACAAAGTAAAAGTTTTTGCCTATTTAAAGGGGAAAGAGAATGTGTATGTCATATTTATATTATATATGTGATGGGAAAGATACATAAAAGTTGTCAACCTCATGCCCTCTACCTGCATTCTTTATCAGTAACCCCTTTGGAATGAATTCTCCTCCCCTGACTTCTCAGCAGTTGTCAGTTGGTGTTTGCTTCCTAGTTTTCCCTTGCATCACTTTTCTAGTTCTTACTGTTACCTGGAATTTCTGACTTCAACCCAATACAAATTGAAGACTGCAGTCTGGCAAAAAAACCCAAAAAACAATAATAAAAAAATTCTAGGGCCATTCCTGCCTTTCTAGTATTCTAAGACTGTGCCCCTGTCTTCTAGGATGGCAGTTGGAAACATTTTCAGCTATGAGACATTGATGGACTATAGTTACATGCCTGAAATGCATAGGTGTTTATAATTTCTAAGTGACTCAATCTCTTTCTTACAGTATAATATAATTGACAGTGATTCCAGTCTGCACTTTCATTAATTTGGGGGCACTTCACTACTTTTCAAGTACATTCATTCCAACATTATTCACAATAGCCTAGCTGTGTGGAAGTTACTATGCAATGGCTGATAATCACTTTTTTTTGAAAACTGAATACCTATGAATTAGGGAAGGAGTAGATAATGTGGGTAAAAGTGACTCTCCTAGCAAGCATGAATAATTGAAGGAAAAGTTACATGTTAATGTAAACCTAACTTCTATTATAGGGCCTCATTCCTTGATATGCTTTGTGTTTTACTACACACATTGCTTTTCCTTTCAAACGAAATCCCATTTGAAGCAGCTTATGTTATTTGCACCAATCACTTGGTAGAAACTAGTCAGAGGTATTGAATATGAGAATGTCCCCACTATCGCTCTGACTCTTGTGCCTCAGATTTCAATGGAAAAATGTTTATGGAAGCACTTTGGATTTCCAGTTATTTTACTGCCTTCACAGCTCTCTTCATTTTAGGAAATGTCCTTCCAGTTAATTTGCATGTACTGTACTGTTTTGGTTTGGTTTGCATGCCCTATAAATGTTAACAGAGTTTTTATTTTCTGCTTTGAACACTGTCATAATGTGCAATAGTTGTATGTTTGATCACATTGTACTTATTTAACTATTCCAGAACTAGTATGTTCTCACCTTTTTTGGGGGAAAGGAGTATTGGAGAATGTCAAATGAAGGTGTGAATGTATAGTTCTTTTGCTCCTTGAGTTTGTTTTCTCCAGGAATTCAGGATTAGAGGAAGTTGTTGTTTGCTAATATTGCTTACCTTATTTATTTATTTTTTATTTTTTTATTTTTTCAATATATGAAATTTATTGTCAAATTGGTTTCCATACAACACCCAGTGCTCATCCCAAAAGGTGCCCTCCTCAATACCCATCACCCACCCTCCTCTCCCTCCCACCCCCCATCAACCCTCAGTTCTCGGTTTTTAAGAGTCTCTTATGCTTTGGCTCTCTCCCACTCTAACCTCTTTTTTTTTTTTTTTCCCCTTCCCCTCCCCCATGGGTTTCTGTTAAGTTTCTCAGGGTCCACATAAGAGTGAAAACATATGGTATCTGTCTTTCTCTGTATGGCTTATTTCACTTAGCATAACACTCTCCAGTTCCATCCACGTTGCTACAAAGGGCCATATTTCATTCTTTCTCATTGCCACATAGTACTCCATTGTGTATATAAACCACAATTTCTTTATCCATTCATCAGTTGATGGACATTTAGGCTCTTTCCATAATTTGGCTATTGTTGAGAGTGCTGCTATAAACATTGGGGTACAAGTGCCCCTATGCATCAGTACTCCTTTGCTTACCTTATTTAAAAACAAAACAATCTCTAATCCCTATAAGGACTTATCTGCTTATTGACCTGAGAGACTCCTTAAGCTTATTTGGAATAAGCATGTTAACTAACCTGTGAGATGGTGTCTAATTCCCCCCTGGGAAATTTGTGAATTTTTTGATCCCATATTGTAGTTAAAACTGAACATCTGTAATGTGCAGGATTGTGCTAGATGTGTTTTGGGACCACTTGAATTAAAATTACTCATCTAGTACATTTAGTAAGTCTATCAATATTTATGGACAAACTTTCATTCTTTGGTGGATTTTGGAAATATGGCCTTATTGTGTTAGGGAGTTGAGGATTGGTGACAGGAATGATATACAAAGAGGGGGAAATGAATAGTGATTAAATTAGTAATGTTTCTGGGGAAATGATAGTTTTGATATTTATGGAGTTTGGTTTTATTACTGTATCATGGTGAAATAGCCAACTGATTTTATAAAGAAACAAAATGGAGACTTTTAGTTTTCGAGGGTTTCTGTAACAAAGTACTAAAACTTACGTGGCTTAAAACGATAGAAATTTATTGTCTTCTATTTCCAGAGGCTATGAGTCTGAAATCAAAATATCATCAGGGTCTTGTTCCCTGGTTCTAATCGAGAATCCTTGTTTCCTTCAGCTTCTAGTGTTTGCCAGCAATCCATTGTTAAGTTCCTTGGCTTGTAGGTGCATTGCTCCATTCAGGTGGCTGCCTCCATATCTTCCTTCTGTGTTTGTTTCTGTGTTCCAAATTTAAACTTTTTATGAGGATGTCAATTACAGTGGTTTAGGGCCCACTCATATGACCTAATTTTAATTGATTACTTCTGTAAAGATCCTGTTTCCAAATAAAGTCACATACTGAGATATTTGGGATTAGGACTTCCGCAAATTGGGGAGGTGGGCAAGGTCTCTACCAAAATATGGGTAAGTTGCAAGATAATTTATTCACTATTCATCCTGGAAGACTTTTTATGATACAACTTGACAACCTTTACAAATAGAATTAGAGAACTTTAGGCAAGTGGAATACCATGAACAATAATTGTAATTATTCTTCAATTTTTTTTTTGATTTAAAAAAAAATTACAGGGGCGCCTGGGTGGCGCAGTCGGTTAAGCGTCCGACTTCAGCCAGGTCACGATCTCGCGGTCCGTGAGTTCGAGCCCCGCGTCGGGCTCTGGGCTGATGGCTCGGAGCCTGGAGCCTGTTTCCAATTCTGTGTCTCCCTCTCTCTCTGCCCCTCCCCTGTTCATGCTCTGTCTCTCTCTGTCCCAAAAATAAATAAACGTTGAAAAAAAAAATTAAAAAAAAAAAATTACAGTGCTTCAGAAACATAAAATTTTTAACTTAATGTCTTTATGAACACAAGATCATAAAACCTCTTACTTTCAAAATTCACCTTCCTTTCTTACAGTGGATTCAGATACTGTTAATTAAAATAAATAAGACCTGGTGAGAAATCTAGAGTTTTTCTGCCTGGGTGTTGAAGTCACAGAAGCAATGGTACATTCTTGGTTTCAGTGGCTATCTGTCTTCCTGATAGGTAATACAGAATGATTCTTAAGAATTTATTGAGGTCCTGAGAAGATGCTGACATCAGAGGCCATAAAGTAGTAGGAATGGTTTTAAATTCACTAAATTGCATTGCTATGAATTTTGTTTTAATAATTTGGCTAGGACATTTGAGTAACTAAAGATGTAGAAAGATCAAATTTTGAGAGAAGCATTTTAATCTTTTTTATTCTTTTTTTCTAGTTGGAAAATGGATATACTTTATTTGACTATGATGTTGGACTGAATGACATAATTCAGCTACTAGTTCGCCCAGACCCTGATCTTCCTAGCACATCTAAACAGACTGATGTACAGGCCAAACCCTGTTCTAATAGCCCACCTAAAGTAAAGAAAACCCCAAGGGTGGGACTTTCTGGTCAGCCGTCTACATCAACTTGTGATTTTCTTATTGATCCTGGCATTGGGCTATATAAGGTATGTTGTCTTCTTTAGACTTCATAGTTGTGAGAATACAGATGTCTGTTCTCTTTAGAATGTTTCAAATGGCAATCAATCTTCACTTATTTGCAAGTAAAGACTGAGCTGTTGATACTTTAACTTTTAAAAGTAGTCTTTAAAAATTGTGAAGTATATAGATAAATGTATATAAAATGTATAAGTACAGTTTAAAGAATATAAAACAAAAACCTGTGTAATTGCAGTGAGGTTAAGTAGAATAATGCCAGTTCCTTTTTAAAGCCTTCTGTGTGCCTCTCCCAGAACATATCTCCCTCTTATCTGAAGAGGTAAACTATCATGATCATTTTGTTTTGTTTTTCTTTAGTGTTACTACTTATGTTATCTCTAAAAAAATGATTTGCTTTGCCTATATTTGAAGTCTATCTAATGGAATTCTACTTTTTCACAGCTTTGATTCTCATGCATATAGTTGTATTTTACTTTTCATTATTACATTATTCTATTAACATGTACAGTATATTTAATCCATGATTAATAGATACATTTGGGCTTTTCCCAGTTTCAGCTATTTTGAACTTTTGTGTATCTAGGTGCACATGTTCTAGAATTTCATTAGGAATTTTTGTCTAGAAATAGTGCTCGTTCACTCACAGGATGCTGCACAACTGCTGTCTACTGTGTTCCATTGGTCTGCTTGTGTATTTCTGTGCTTATACTATTCTAAGTACTAGTAGCCTAGTAGACTGTACCTCCCTACCCCCCATCTCCCAGATCTATTCCTATTCAAGGGTGTCTTGCTTAACACTTGCATGTAAGAATTTTAAAATTAGTTTGCCAAAACTCTGCAGATAAATAATATGGGATTTTGATGGGAACTGAATCTATAGAGTAACTTGGAGAATTGACCTTCATTCTTGAACATAATGTCTCCATCAACTTCGATCTTTACCTCATTATCAGTTTTCTCTATATATCTTATTCTAGTAGCTGCATTTTTAAATGCTATTATAAATGGTTATCTTTTAAAATTGTGATTTGTTTGCATACATATGGAAGTGCAATTGATAATATTTATTGACCCTTGTATCTACCAACTTTTTCAAATTCTAATAAATTTTGTAGAAATAATTGACAGTTTTGCTTCTGTCCTTAAAACTATTTTTCTTCATTCATACTGGTTGGGACAAATTGGGACCTAGACTCAATTTTTTTAGAGCATTTTTAAGGCGAAAATTTAAAAAATTGGTAGCTGAAATAAATTATTTAAGAAAATGCAAATAGAGATAATTTTTGATCTAAGGAGAAATGCAGAAAGTCCATATGTATATAGAATCAAGAAAACCCACCAAGACCTATATCTCCAAAGTACCTGGTCTAGATGGCTACACTGATAAATTACCTTAAACCTCTATTGTATTATCTAAATTGACCCACATCTTAAAAAAAAGGAAAGCTTCCAGTTGCTTTTTAAATTTAATATAATACTAATTCTAAAACATGACAAAAAGGACACCAGTATCACTACATATTGATGTAAAACCTAAGTTATATTTAGCAAATAAAATTATGATTATATGTTAAAAGAACATAATACCTTGACCAAGTATGGTTTGTCAAGAAGTGGGATAGTTCGTTATTTGGATTTTTTTTTTTAATAGAAGTTTCAAGTATATAGCTTTATAGTTTGCCACCTAAAATTCAGGTGTACAGCTTTATAATTTGATAACACTACAAGGTGATCACCACGAGTCTAGTTACCTTCTGTTACCACACAGTTGACTCCCTTCACCCATTTCACCCAACCCGCAATATAGTAATATAATTCATCATATTAATAAATAAGTGATCTAATCTTAAAAGGGGGGTCCATTTCTAAATTTTAAAAAATCCTTGGTAAGTGAAACAAGGAGAGTGGATGAATATTTTAAACCATACTTCATATAATAGTGGGGAAAAGCCAAAAGCCTTCCCATTAAAGACAGGAGCCACAGAAGTCAGTTAATGCTGTTACTTAACGTCTTTCTAGATGATGCAGATAGGCAGGAGAACAACAAAGTGTAAATATTGGAGAAGGCAAAGTTATTTATGAATATATGGAAAGACTAAGATAAACCTATTAGAATGATGTGAACAGTCAGTAAGGTGGCTCTTTAAATACCAATAGCTTTCCTTGTTACCATCATTTAGTAAAAGAAAAAAAAAAACTTACAATAAGAAAATGTAAAGTCTGGGAATATTAACATGATATGAGCAAGACATATCAATTAAAACTTCTATGGGGGTGCCTGGGTGGCTCAGTTGGTTAAGCATCCAACTTCAGCTCAGGTCATGATCTCACAGCTTGTGAGTTCAAGCCCCGCGTCAGGCTCTGTGCTGACAGCTCAGAGCCTGGAGCCTGCTTCGGATTCTGTGTCCCTCTCGTTCAGCCCCTCACCTGCTTATGCTCTGTCTCTCTCTTTCTAAAAATAAATAAAACATTAAAATAAATAAATTAAAAAAAACTGTTTTATGTAGTACTCAAAATTTAGACAGAATTATTAATATTGAAAGTCCCCTTATGGAGATTTCATCCCTCTGAGTAACCAGTATTTTCTATGTTTTTTTCTAAATAAATTTGTTATTTTAGGACAATTTTAGATTTATAGCATAATTGGGAAGATACTAGAATTTTCCATATATTACACACCTGGTTTGCCCTGTTAACTTTAGCATTTTACATTAATGATACTATGGTACATTAGTTATAATTAATGAACCCTGTCTCCTTAGCTTTTATCTAATGTCCTTTTTCTATTCCAGAATCCCATCTAGGGTAGCATATTTACATTAGTGCGATAGAAAATGGTTGTTGAATTTCCTTAGGTTCCTCTTGGCTGTGACAGTTTTTCAGACTTTTCTTTTTGATGACCTTGACAGTTTTGAGGAGTACTGGTCAGATACTTTGTAAAATACCCTTCTATTAGTATTCATCTTGTTTTCCTCATCATTAGACTGGATTTACATATTTTTGGAGGAAGACCACAGAAGTATAGTGCTATTTTCATCACATCCTATGTAGGGCATAAGCTATCAGCATTCCATTTGCTATAGCTTGGGTTTTTACATCAGTAGTTAAGTTATCCCTGTTGCTATGAACCTTAATTACCTGGCTGAGGTAACATTTGTCAAGTTTCTTCACTGTGAAGTTAATTCTTCCCCTACCCCTTTTTCCATGCTGTAGTCTTTGAGATGAAGTCCCTACCTGTAGCCCAAATTTAAGGAGGGAGTTATGAACTCTACTTCATGAAGGGTAGATTACCTACAAAATGTATTGGGAATTCTACATGAGAGACTGATCTCTTTTCCCCCATTTATTTTTTGTTAGTCATTTATTCACATCATTAGGGATATTTTTTTCCACATATCCCTTCAGTATACCTCCATTTTTGTGGGGTTTTTTGTTTTTGTTAAAGCACCTTCTTTCTGGCCCTAGAAGTTGCTCCAGGCTCATCTTAGTTATTTCTGCCCCAGCCCTGGAATCAACCATTTCCTTAAGGAGCCTTGATTCTTTAATTGGGGAATGGTATTAGAAACCAAGATCTGGGGACTAGGTATGCTTCTTGCTACTGGAGTATCATTGCTCTTATTACCCTTAGATGCCAGACTAAGGAGGTTTGTGTATGTATGTATAATTCCTGTATATCCATATATCCATAAATATGTATGTAGCCATCTGTATCTATGTTAAGTTTATATTTTGACTTTTTGGCTAAGGGTAACAGTTGAGAAGCTGCTACATTTGACTTGATAGATTTTGGGCAGTGAAGGTATAGAATTTATTTTCATAGGAGGGCCAGCTTATGTATTGTCCAGGTTAAGCTGTCTAGTCAACTTAAATTCTTTCTGTTTAGCATATTTCTCAGTACCCTTCCATGTCTCCAACCAAATTCAGAAGACCATTATGAGAAACTGCTTTTCTCAGCAGATCTATGCATTTCATTTTCAGTATTACTACTTTGGCCACTATTTCTAGCACCTAACTTTTTTTAATACATTTTTTTTTCTTTTTCTTCTTTTTTTTTCTTTTTAAAGAGGATTTTATGTGTAGGACACAGGAGTATTTTTTGTCTGTTTTTTTTTTTTTTTTTAAAAGCTTTACATCCAGTGTGGGGCTTGAGTAATGGCCCTGAGATCAAGAGTCATATGCTCTACTGACTTGAGCTGATCAATCACCCCTCATGTACCTAACTTTTTAAACAACTCTTATATTTCATGTTAATATATAGCGTAGAGGTTAAGGTATTCAGTTTTGTCATCAGACTTGCTTCCAAATTCCAGTTCAGCTGCTTCCCAGTGGTACAGATGTGGCAAGTTTTACATGGTCTCCCTTTCCTCATTTAGGAAACACATGAAACACACATGCAAGCTGGAACTTAAACTCTCAAAAGGCTGTTATTTGTAATGTTTAGTCAAAGCTGCATTTAACTTACTAGTTGAAGAGAGTAACAGATTTATTTGCTTTTTTCATTAAGCTTAGTAATTGTCATAGGTATTTGAAATTTTCACTGATTTTTTTGACGTAGAAGTGCTTATTTCTGGGTAATTCATCGAATAAATGGTTATCTAGTATATATTTGTACTAGATATTAGAGATGCAAGGATAAACAAATGATATTGCCCCCTGTTTTCATGGAATGTTGTTAGCTATTAAAACTTATCTTTGGCTAACCTGAAAACTCTTAGAAGCTGCTACCTTTAAATTGGTTTGTTTTGAATATTTTCCTTTAAGCAAGTCTCATCAAAATTAAATTGTTCCTAGCTCAGTAAAATTGGGAGGGTTTTTTTGCCTTTATCTTGAATTACTGCTTATGTCACTTTTGCTTTGCAAAGATTTTCCTTTCATAGACATAGGACTGTCTGTAATTAAAATTGCTTTATGGATGAGCAAACAGATTTGGGGCTTTCCTTTTTGCCTAAACTTTTCTTTGGACCTCAAGTGGATACAAAAAAATGCATTTTCAAGTTAGTATCTCAAAAGTGGCATAGGTAAACATTTAAACTTAATACATGAAGATAGAATTTTAATCTGAAATTCTTACCCACCGTCATTCTTGTTTCGCCCTATTTGGTAACTGAGCAACATTTGGTCAGTTTCAGACATCTTTTCATAATGAAACTAGATATCATTATCACACTCAGCCTGTGGAAGATTGTGCAGAGGCTGGGTCCATCCGTTCCCATTGTTTCTGAGAGGTGATTTTCTCAAACAAAGTGGGCTTTTGATACCTAAATAGAGTTTAATTCTGGTTTTTGGATGCAGAAGCTTTGAATGACTCACAGTAGATCCTACTGTTGAAATGACTGTCATCTTGGCCTAAATAACTCTGGAATGATGATGATAATAAGCCCTTTAGAGTTTAGTTAAGTGTGTGGCACTGTTAAATTTTACATATGTTCTAATGCTCATTATAGGAAATAAAAGAAAGAGGAAACTTCACAATAATTAGTAAAATTCCTGGATACTTTAGTATTTTCTTTTACATATAGTGCAGCTCTTCTTGATTTTTAACCTTTTTGATTATGAAGCGTAATAGACAATACAAAAAAGTAGAGCTTAGTGAAATATTATGAAGTCAATGTCTGTAAATACCACCAAATTAGGAAATATAAAGCAGTCCCCCAGGAACTTCCCAGGGGCCCCCTCTTGATTCTTACTCCCTCCTCCCTAGTTGTAACTAATACCCAAACTTCTAAAAAATTTTTTTTAAATGTTTATTTATTATTGAGGGACAGAGAGAGACAGAGCATGAACATGGGAGAGACAGAGAAAGGGGGGAGACACAGAATCTGAAGCAGGCTCCAGGCTCTGAGCTGTCAGCACAGAGCCTGACGTGGGGGTCGAACTCACAAACCACAAGATCCTGACCTGAGCTGAAGTTGGACACTTAACTGACTGAGCCACCCAGGCGCCCCACTAATAACCCAAATTTCTATGGTAATTATTTCTTCACTTTTTATTAACTTTATCCTATTGTTACCCTTTAATAACCTCTTAACCTTTAACCTATATTTGCATCCCTTATTTTCTTTCTGAACTCTATGTAAATGGAACCACATTGTACTCTGATTTGTAAATTTTAGAAAACAACATGATATAATGAGAGAGTCCCAGAGTCAGAGAAACCTGTATCAGCTTTATCACAGTTCCCACTTCTAGCTGTGTATCTTCTGAGGACTAGTGTATTTACTTCTGTACCTCGTTGGAAAATAAGAATGACTTTGTATTATAGTTAATAAAGGAGTTAATGAGCATAATTATAAACTGCTAATATCTTTACTAAGAAGACTATGGTATTAAGACTATACTGAGGTTTAATGAGTCTTATAATTGGACATACTGATACTTAGCAGAAGGAGGCAAAGTTGTTTCATTTGTGTCTATGCTTGCTAGGTTGGCACATTGTGTGGATTTTGTCACCCAATCTCTTAATACACAGCAAAGTATATAAAGATGCTGAAGTGAGGGAGGTTAAGTAATTTGTTCTAGGTTATATCTAGTAGATGTTAGAGACAAACTTAAACCTAGGTTTATCTGCAGAGCTGGTGTGTTTTAAACAGAACATATAAAGTGCTTAGGAGTACACCTGGCATATAGTAAATTTTCTAGTATTTGTTGATATTTCATTTTTTAATGATTTCTCCTTGCCTCCCATACTTCCTTTTTTCTTTTTTTATATCACCTACTTGGATGTGGTAGATTCTTCTCTGAATGTGGCTATGGTTTTTATATTTACATAATTTATATAATTGGGTTTGTTTTGTTTTTAACTTTATCTCGTGACTTTAGCTCAAACACCTCTCCCCCGTTAATTTGTTTTCCTGTATCTTTACATGTTTTGATGTTTTGACCTCTTTGGGGGAGGTACTTGCTGGCTGAGGATAGATTACCTCTTTCTGGATAGACCATAAACAACTTGTCAGTGAGCCCACCTTCCCCTCCCACCCACACCATGGTGATAGGAAGATTTTTGTATAAGAATTCTGTTTATTTATTCAGGGTAGAGGTGTTTAGATTTTGTATTTCTTTTTATTTATTGCAGTATAGTTAACACAGTTATATCAGCTTCACATGTGCAGTATAGTGATTCAACGTTCTGTATACTAGTGCTCATCATGATGAGTGTACTCTTTAATCCCCATCACCTGTTTCCCTTTTTTTTTTTTTAAAGTTTATTTATTTATTTTGAGAGTGCGTGCAGAGGGTGAGATGAGAGAAGGCACCATGCTTGATCTCATGAACCCACAAATGAGGTCATGACCTGAGTTGAAATCAAGAGTCTGATGCTTAACCCAGGCACCCCAACCCATCACCTATTTCATCCATCCCCCGCTCACTTCCGGTTTGATAACCACCCAGCTGTTCTCTGTAGTTCAGTCTGTTTCATGGTTTGTCTCTCTTTTTTTTTTATTCTTTTGTTCATTTGTTTTCTTAAATTCCACATGAGTGAAATCATGGAATTTGCCTTTCTCTGACTGGCATTTAGCATTGTACTCTCTAGCTCCATCCATGTTATTGCAAATAAGTACTAATAAATAAAGGAATGCAAAGATTTCATTCCTTTTTAATGGCTGAATAATACTACGTGTGTGTGTGTGTGTGTGTGTGTATACACCATGTCTTTATTCATTTATCTATGGATACTTGGGCTACTTCTATAATTTCGCTATTGTAAATAATGGTGGAACATGGGTGAGTATAGCCTTTCAAATTAGTGTTTTTGTATCCTTTATAAACACCCAGTAGTGTGCTTTACTGAAAATAAGGTAGTTTTATTTTTAACTTTTTGAGGAACCTCTATACTGTTATCTACAATGGCTGCATCAGTTTGTACTCCCACCAACAGTGCAGGAGGGTTCCCCTTTCTCCACATCCTCACCCACATTGGGTGCTTTTTGTGTTTTTGATTTTAGCCATTTTGACAGGTGTAAGGTAATATCTCCTTGTAGTTTTGATTTGCATTTCCCTGATGATGAGTGATGTTGAGCATCTTTTCACATGTTTGTTGGCCATCTGTATGTCTTCTTTGGAGACATGTCTATTCATGTCATCTGCCCATCTTTTAATTGGGTTGCTTGTTTTTTGAGTATTAAGTTTTATCAGTTCTTTATATATTTTGGACACTAACCCTTTATTGGATATGTCATTTGCCAATATCTTTTCCCATTCATTAGGTTGCCTTTGAGTTTTGTTGATTGTTTCCTTCACTATGCAGAAGTTTTTTTATTTTAATGTAGTCGCAGTTGTTTATTTTTCCTTTTGTTTCCCTTCCCTGAGTATAGTGATTTATGACAAATCATATGGCCATACTGAGGAGATACTATGGCCAGTGTCGGAGACATTACTGCCTGTGCTCCCTTCTAGGATTTTGATGATTTTAGGTCTCACATTAGAATTTATTTTTGTGTTTGGTGTAAGAAAGTTGTCCAGTGTCATTCTTTTGTATGTGGCTGTCCAGTTCTTCCAATACCATTTGTTGAAGAGACTTTTCCCCATTGGATCTTTTCTTCCTTTGTCAACGATTAAATGACCATATAATTATGGGTTTATTTCTGGGTTTTCTGTTCTGTTCCATTGACCCATATGTCTGTTTTTGTGTCAGCACCATACTAGGTGTTTTTGGGTTTTTTGTTTTTATTTTTTGATTTGAGAGAGAGTGCAAGCAGGAGAAAGGAGTAGAGGGAGAGACAGCAGATCTTAAGCAGGCTCCATGCTCAGCACAGAGCCTGATGCAGGGCTTGATCCCACGACCCTGGGATCATGACCTAAACTGAAAGTAAGAGTTGAACGTGCAACTCACTGAGCCACCCAGGTGCCCCAGTATCATACTGCTTTAATTATTATCGCTTTTTGTAGTATAACTTGAAATCTGGAATTGTGATACTTCCAGCTTTGTTTTTCTTTTTTCAACATTGCTTTGGCTACTCGAGGTCTTTTTTTGGTTCCATAGACATTTTAAGATTTTTTTTTCTAGTTCTATGAAAAATGCTGTTGGTATTTTGATAGGGATTGTGTTGAATCTGTAGATTGCTTTCGATAGTCTAGACGTTTTAACAGTATTTGTTCTTCTAATTCATGAGCATGGAATGTCTTTCTGTCTTTGTGTCTTGAATTTTTTTCATCAGTGTTTTATAGTTTTCAGAGTACAGGTCTTTCACCTCTTTGGTTAAGTTTATTCATGGATAATTTTATTGTTTTTGGTGCAACTGTAAATGAGATTATTTTCTTTTCTGCTATTTCCTTATTAGTGTATAGAAATGCAATAACAACAAAAAGAAATGCAACAGAGTTCTGTGCATTGATTTTGTATCCTATGACTTTACTGAATTCATTTATCACTAACAGTTATTTGGTGTAGTCTTTCAAGTTTTCTGTGTATAGTATGTCATCTGCAAATAATGAGAGTTTGACTTCTTCCTTGCCATTTGGATGCCTTTTTTTTTTTTAATTTTTTTTTTTTAACATTTATTTATTTTTGAGACAGAGAGAGACAGAGCATGAACGGGGGAGGGTCAGAGAGAGGGAGACACAGAATCTGAAACAGGCTCCAGGCTCTTAGCTGTCAGCACAGAGCCCGACACGGGGCTCGAACCCACGGACTGTGAGATCATGACCTGAGCCGAAGTCGGCCGCTTAACCGACTGAGCCACCCAGGCGCCCCCATTTGGATGCCTTTTATTTATTTGTCTAATTGCTGTAGCTAGGGCTTCCAGTGCTAATTTGAATAAAAGTGTTGAGAGTGAACATCCTTGTCTCGTTGTTGACCTCGGGAACAACTCTGTTTTTCACCATTGAGTGTGTTAGCTGTGGGTTTTTCACATAAGGCCATTATTACTGAGATATGTTTCATCTAGACCTACTTTACAAAGGGTTTTTTTTATCATAACATATCCTAACTTTTTATCAATCAGTTCTGAATTTGAACTGGATTACCATGAAATCCAAGAAATTACCATGGCAGTATCCTATTTTCATGTTAATCATATTAAGTACTGTCTTATATACTATATTCAAAACCTAGGCTTTACCTTTAACTTCTTGCATGCATTTTGACACGTTCAAATTTGACCTAGTTTAGTATGTCCACATAATGTACAAAAACCTTACTTTTTAATTAAAAGGCATTTTTTCCCCACCCAGGTTATATACATTGTCATATGCTTAATGAAAATTTGTAGATCTTGTTTACAATTATAAGTCTCAGGTTGCTGTACTCAAAGGATGTCCTACCTCTTTGAGATAGTAAGTTCTCTTATGTGTGATGTATAAGCAATGGGAGTATTTTTAGATTTCCTTATGTTTCCTGTTACTATTTCAGTATCCATTGCATGCCACATTTTCTTCTATAATTATGTAGTGCTACATACAATCTTATATTTTGATTTGCTGTGAAAGAATAGTCTCAGTTTATTCTCCCAAGTATGATAGACCTTAACTTTAGTTTTTGTTTTACCTAATGTTGCCTGTAAGAAAGTAAATGTCTTTAAATTTGTCAGTGACTATTGAGGAAGAAAAGCATTTGTGTCCAAATGAATTAATTTATGTAAAATATATCGTGTTTCAGCTCTGATTCTTTCTTATGTCTAGACTGGTTTACCCTTACATCTTTTTCTGTCCTCCTAAACTCTTTGTTTTCATATTATGTCAGATGTTATTATGTCTTTGAAACTTTTCATTTGCTGTTGTATTCATTATTTACAGTACTTTTGGTCAGATATTATACCTCTAATGGCAGTGATTGTTAATATTTTTTGGTTTTGTCTATAGTCTACCTTGTATGTTAGCTTGGTAGTTTGAAACCTTTGTACATATACGTATGTATTTTATTTATATGTACATATACATGTATATTTTATTTATTTATTTATTATTTACTTATTTATTTTGAGAGAGAGAGCGACCATGAGCCAGGGAGGTACAGAGAGAGAGGGAGAGAATCCCCAGTAGGCTTCATGCTGTCAGCGTGGAGCCTGATACGGGCTGGAACTCAACGACTCATGAGATTGTGACCTGAGCCAAAGTCGGACGCTTAACTGACTGAGCCACCCAGGCACCCCTGATAGTCATATTTTCTAATGTACAGTTTTCCTTTTGTCAGATTGCATGGTTTAGTTCTGAATCATCCACTAGACTTGAGTTACATCTATTTTGCATCTTATACATCTGTTCTCTTTATTTTCTTTGTTCTTTGAAATACTAAATAATGCATTTGTTAGTGAATTATTAACAGGTAGTGGAACTTACCCCATTTTATATATATAGGTTCACTAGATTCTTCTCTTTATTCATGTGTATAATTTCCCCCATTTTCAAGTTTTTTCTGTTTAATAGTTAACTGTTTTCTGTTGAACTGACTATATAAGTTATCGCTAGGATTCTGAAGAAATTAATGGAGCAAATCAATAACAGGCACAATACTATGAAGTCCCTGCTTTTCACTAAGTGACATACTTATTTAATGACTTGCTAGAACAACTCTTGGGAACACAAGAATGATATTTTTAAAAGTCTAATGTAGACCCAGGCAAGGAGTAAAAGAAAACATCTATTTCATTGAACGAAATTGGAAGGAAAGTTAATTTTCATATTAGTAATTAACAGATTTCACAGTATAGTCCAAAAAGAATAGTTCTGATCTAATCTTTGAAATTAAACATGAATAGCTGCAAATGTTATTAACCTTGATAATTCTCACAGTAACTTGAGTTATAGTATGGTTTTTGAAGCAATAGATGAAATTAAGCTTCATTAACTAATTTTAAACTTTTTTTAGGTAAATGAATTGGTGGATGCCAGAGATGTCGGCCTTGGTGCTTGGTTTGAAGCCCGTATACGTAGTGTTACTAGAGCTTCTGATGGACATTCACGTGGCAAAACTCCACTGAAGAATGGCAGTTCTTGTAAAAGGACTAATGGAAATGTAAATCATAATTCCAAAGAGAACACAAATAAATTGGACAGTGTACCCTCTACGTCTAATTCAGACTCTGTTGCTGCTGATGAAGACGTTATTTATCATATCGAGTATGATGAGTAAGTGCTCATGCTATTGAGGACTTCGTTCATATTTTTGTTTATAGAAGCAAAGCCTTCCATCCAAGATTGTTTTCAAATAATAGTCTCTCTGAAGAAATCTTTTAGGGGTCATGTTCAGTCTGTTATCCTTTGTTTAATGGTTGTAATAAGGGCTTCTTAATGCTTAGTCATCTCTGGCTCCTAAGTGGTTTGTTGTTTTTGGTATCTTAATACCTGGCTTAATTTAGCACATAATTGTTTCTCTTTGTCTCTTCCTCTGTGATATTAGTGGTTTTTTTTTTTTTTTTATATGTATTCAGTAATGTTTTAGAAAGCATGTAATAACATGTAGAGTAGTAGCTTTTAGGATGAGGTTAAGAATGTTGAGTAGCTTACTGAGAAAATTCACATACACAGTTTACCCATTTAAAGGGTACAGTTCAGTGTTTTTAGTGTATTCACAGGATTGTTCATGACCACAAACTAATTTTTGAAGATTTTTATTCCTTCCCCACAAAAACCCCCATACCCAGCAGTCACTCCCTTCTCCCCCTCTCCCAATGAAATGTTTTTAAATGTTCATTTGAAAACTGTTAAGAACTTGCCTTGAGGGTCAAGATTCTAAAACTGAATTTTTTTTTTTAATTACCTGTTTTCAAAATCCTGTAAAAGTTACCATTGGGGCAGATTTAGTATTTATTCAACACACTAAATGAACTTGAGTCATCATGATAACCTTAATGTGTGGAAATATTAGACTGCCAAATCTTTTATCTAGTATAAGAGTTCAGTATCCAAAACTAGTTGTGATTTTTCTTGCCATAAAATGGTATAAAATACTTTGCTGTTAACCCAGAGTTCCAGGATATCTGGAAAGGGGTCAAAAGTAGATCGCTTTAATCTACTTTTCTGATATTTCTTATGGTTTTGGCTAACTTGCCAATGTTGCTTATTTCAAATGAGACTTCCTACAACAAATAGGACATCATATAACCAACAACTAGAATGAATATTAAGATCTAGAATTGGCCAGAACTGGCATTATTGGTAAATCAAGGCTGAGATAGAAAGGGTTTGGAGTTGGTGTGTTGGTTGTAATCAGTTTATGAGTTTATGAATGATGTAACAAAGAGTCAAGATACTGTATAGGGAACTTAAGCTCTCTGTATATTTGCTATCAATAATTAGAGTTCCTGATTTGCTTTGAGTTTTATTTCTTAGAGAATAGAAGAAATAATCCAGTAAAGCATCTAGTATTGGCAAAATATATTGTACAGAATGGCATGGCAAAGAAATAGGGTATTAAGCTTTAAACACTAAGCAAACCAAGGCTTATTAAATTTTCAACAGTTTTAGGGGCTCTTGCTATTGGAGTAGGACTTTTCCAGGGATAGGCCTGAGTTTGGTGTAATTAGGGCACAAATCACTGTACCTCAGCATTGATTTGGCTGGGGTTTTTTTGTTGTTGTTTTGTTTTGTTTTTTGTTTTTTTAAGGAAGGAGGTATTTGTCTTCATTAGAATAAATGTTAGTCTTCTCATGCTTATTGGGTTTAGACTCTCTTTTACTAAAATTAATTTGTCCTAAATACTTTTATGTGTTATAATTAAATGTGTCACTGTTGGCAACTTAAAAGATATAATAGTTGAACTATCTTTAAGAGATAAAAGATGACAGAAGCTTAGTGGTAGGTAAATGTCATTTACATCTTTAAAAAGAGAAAAAGACTATATAAAACAAAGTATAAAATAGATGAGCTTCTTGATAAGAATCTCAAATAACAGAAGGTTGGTATAGACATGACCCAATAAAGATGGATAGCAAATCTTGTTAAAGTCTTGTTTCCCATGGTTACTGGAAAAGTAAGTTAAAAACTATAGTAAAGTACATAATGGTCTCACTAAGCTAATAAAAAAGTTCTTGATTCCTTGGATGGAGGATACATTGTGTAGTGCTTTTGGAGTGTATGGTTTAGCAGCAGTAATAGAATTCTATTGAGTAGTAAGTTCCAAGTGAATCAGTAGAATATGGCTATTAGATACTTAAACTGGGGGCACCTGGGTGGCTCAGTCAGTTAAGCGTTCAACCCTTGGTTTCTGCTCAGTTTGTGATTTACAGTTTCGTGAGTTCGAGCCCTGTATCGGCTGTCAGTGCGGAGCCTGCTTGGGGTTCTCTCTCCCTGTCTTCCCCCACTTCCACTGTCTGTCTCAAAATAAATAAACTTAATTTAAAAATGCACTGTAAGGATGTTTTATCATCCTTAGATACCTAGAAAATATCTAGAATAAGCCCAGTAATGTTACTGTTGTGCTGGACTGGTTATTCCCTCCTTAGAATATTATTTTCCATCTCTCATGCTTTAAGAATACCAACAGGACCAGGGCGCCAGGGTGGCTCAGTCAGTTAAGTGTCCGAGTTGGGCTCAGGACATGATCTCGCAGTCCCTGAGTTGGAGCCCCCTGTCTGGCTCTGTGCTAACAGCCCTTCCCCTACTCACACTCTGTCTCTTAAAAATAAATAAACATTAAAAAAATTTTTTTAAAAATTCATACAGCTCATAAAATCTCTTATGGTTTGCTTCCCTCTGTTTTTATCTTATTTTTCCTTCCCTTCTCCTATGTTCATCTGTTTTGTTTCTTAAATTCCACATGAGTGGAATCATATGTATTTGTCTTTCTCTGACTGACTTATTTCGCTTCGTATAATACATTCTAGTTCCATCCACATTGTTGTAAATAGCAGGATTTCATTCTTTTTGATCACTGAGTAATATTCTGTTTGTGTGTGTGTGTGTGTGTGTGTGTGTACACATATGTATGTATATACACACCACATCTTTATCCATTGTCAGTTTTTAGACATTTGGGCTCTTTCCATAATTTGGCTATTGGTAGTGCTGATATAAACATTGGGTGCACGTGCCCCTTCAAATCAGCATTTTGTATCCTTTAGGTAAATACCTAATAGCGCAATTGCTGCGTTGTAGGGTAGCTCTGTTTTTAGTTTTTTGAGGAAATTCTATACTCTTTTCCAGAGTGGCTGCTCCAGTTTGCATTCCCACCAATAGTGCAAGAGCGTTCCCCTTTTAGAGATCTTGATTTCTAAATTTTACCTGATTTCTATGAAGAGAAATCTAGAAAACACCTAGTAGTTTGAATAAGGAAGTATATATGTAAACATGGAAAATGTTTATGGAAGTTATTTTTTTAAAGATTTTATTTTTAAGTAATTTCTACACCCAATATGGGGCTCGAACTCGCAACCCCGAGATCAAGGGTTGCATGCTCCACTGACTGAGCGAGCCAGGAGCCCCTTCTATACCATATGTTAAGAAAGAGTAATTATTCAGCAAAGTTCAAATCCTTAAACATTGTTAAGAGTTTTCATAATCACATGAAAACTGTGTGGTCTTCCATGCTCTTACAGTGTACCCTCACTCACTCTCTCTCTCCCTCTCTCTCTTCCTCTCCCACTTAAAATAGCAATGTCAGTTTACCTCAGAAACCAAGGTTCTTTTTGTTTTGATTTTTTAGTAAATTATTTTGAAGTATTCTTTTTAAAGTATACTAGCTTAATTTAATAATTATCTTTTTTTTTAATTTTTTTTTTAACCTTTTATTTATTTTTGAGACAGGGAGAGACAGAGCATGAACAGGGGAGGGTCAGAGAGAGGGAGACACAGAATCCGAAACAGGCTCCAGGCTCTGAGCTGTCAGCACAGAGCCCGACGTGGGGTTTGAACTCACAGACCGCGAGATCATGACCTGAGCTGAAGTCGGCCGCTCAACCGACTGAGCCACCCAGGCGCCCCATAATTATCTTGTACAGTGCCTGACACAGTATTATTCTAATAAGTACTCTACCTGGATTGTTTTATATAATCCTTATAAAAACTCAGTGATGTAGATACTTTTTTATGTGTTAAGTGGAAATAACTGAGATTTAAGAGTAACTTGCCTAATGTTGGACTGCTAGTAAGTGGTAGATCCCAATTCAGGAAAGCACATACTTGGCAACCACTCTACCATACTGTAATTTTGAGAGAAGCATTCTTATAAAATATCTATATATTGCATATAGGGTTGTTAACATAATGAAAATGTTTTCTGTCAATCTCTCCAATTATGATTGCTTTTTGCAGAACTGATACCTTGAACCAAAGTTCTTTACCTGTCCATGAATGCCTTTGTGCCCTTTTTCTCTGGGGATAATCCATAGCTCATTAGTGTTACACGACATTTAAATAGGTTAAACTGCTTTTAACAGTGTCAAGGCTCTACCGTGGGATTGAAATCAGATGGAAATTCCATAGCATCACTTGGGACTTGCAGGGTTACTTATGCTAGGCTGTAATTAAAAGCTCATCTGGGAAGTGTCCTAGGATAAAGTCATTGCTTTCAGCATTCTTTAAGATTTTTCAAGCTATTCCTACCCTGTGGTGCATGCCTTTGAGTACCTTTGCGTAGCCTCCATTATTGCACAGAATCACTGAGCCAGTTCTAAATAAAATCAAGTGGTATTTTAGATAAAAGTAGTTTTTCTATAAGGGAGCAGCACTGATTTTCTTAACTGTATTGATATAGTGATCTATTTCTGAAGGAGTCCCAAAAATATTTTAAGCAGTTTCAAGATGTAATGGTTTCTGGGTTTTGATGAGAGAGAGTAGGAGATTTTTAATCAAGTCAGTGTCCTGTTGGTATTGAGTATAGGGAGCAGCAATGAGAGGTCCAAACTGTCCTATTGTTATGTGTATTTACCAAAGACTTAGACTATTTCCTTCCAACTTTCTCTGACATGCCATTTTCTGAATGGATTATAATCAGAAGGAGGCAGAAGAAGTTAGGGCTGTAACTTTATCATTGTTCTTCTGCTTACTGCTTAGAAGAATGACTTTACATATTGATTTCACCTTTTCCTTTTGTTTTTTTTTTTTTTTTGTTGTTGTTGTTGTTTTTAGAGTGTGTGTGGTAACAGGGGAGGAGCTGAGGGAGACAGAGAATCTTAAGCAGGCTCCGTGCTCAGCACAGAGCCCGATGCAGGGCTTGATCCCACAACCCTGGGATCATGACCTGAGCCAAAATCAAGAGGCTCAACCAACTGAGCCACCGAGGCACCCTCACCTTTTTAAGTTTATACTTATACATTGTCCCTTTACATTAGTGTTTCTCAAAAGGCTGGTCAGCAGCACTTCAGATTCATGGAGGAAAGTTGTTTAAAATGTAGATTCCAGAGAGACACTAAATTCACCCCCACTCCTGTATAGGGTGCACCTGGGGTAGGACCCAGGAATCTGCTTTTCAAATAGGTACCCCAGAGACGTGTTAAGTTTTCAGAGTGGTAGTTCTTTCATAGTTCAGGCATTAGAATCAGAATTTGGTTTGAATTCTAGGTCTTTGGTTTATTGGTAAGTTTTTGTTTTGTTTGAACTCTTGCAGCTTTAATTTCTTTATCTTCAAGTAAATATCTACTTGACCTATGCTTTTTTCCCTAATAACGTTGAAAAGTACCCAGTAATAATAGAATCAAACTTTCTACATTTCATTTATTAAAGCCAGGTTGGTAGATACTCTTAAATAATAGAGTTTTATCTTTAACATAGGTATTTAGCATAATTATGTTGTTTATATTATTAAAATATAACGGTAGTTATCTACCATTGTTAATGTCTTATACAAATGATATTATTACCATGTAATATGTAAAGCCCTACTATAAGCAATTATAAGTTATTCTTAATTGTCTGAGTATGCTTTGCATTTAAGGTGTGACATTTTATTAAGCTGTTACATTAAGGTGTAACATTTTAGTAATGTTATCAATTAGAATAAGAAATGCTTTTTGCATGCGGTATGACATTAAAGACGTGCTAAACTAGAACATGCCTCCAGGTGAATGATGTTCTTATTTAAGCACGCTGTCTCCAGGAAGCCACGTTTTGAAGGAAAGTTTCAGTGATACCACTTTGTTAATACAGTTTGAGTCTAAAATTAGCATTAGCCTACAAGCCACATAAGGAAATGTAGTAATAAACCTATTTTTGAAGAATAATACTCAATTTCCCTTAAATTTAACTCCCCTGTCTTTACTCAGTGGTTGTTTTGTGAGTTGAAAACAGACTTGGCTTTGCTAAACAGAGTTTAGAATAATCAAAAGCATGTACTCTGAAGGATAGCTCTAAAAGATATCCAAATATTTGGAGCAGTGCGAATGTTACTGAAGAAACTTAAGCTTAGGGATTTTTAAAAATTTTAATTTAAGTATAGTTAACATACAATGTTATATTAGTTTCAGGTGTACAACATAGTGATTCAGCAATAAACAGGGATTTTTTTTATATTTTTTTTCCTCAATATTTATTTTTGAGAGAGAAGGGGGTAGGGCAGAGAGAGAGAGAAGGAGACTGAGGATCCGAAGGATCTGTGCTGACAACCCAGAACCTAATGAAGGGCTTGAACTCACAAACCGTGAGATCATGACCTGAGCTGAAGTTGGGCTCTTAACCGACTGAGCCACCCAGGCACCCCTAAGCTTACAGATTTTTAAGCTTATCTAAGTAGTCTAAACTCTAAAGAATGAGTAGCTAACTAGAACGATTTATCTTACATTAGAGTAAAACCTTGACTTCAGGTTCTGAGAACAGGAAGTCATGTAATATAAGAGAAAGAAGGACCCTAGTTTCATACTTTGGTACGTTATAGAGTTGGCCCTCAGCACCATGTAGGTAAAGTTGACCTTGATAGATTCCTATCTCTCTGTGTTTCAGTCTTTGAGGATGTCTTGAGCCCTGTTTTAGAAGTTGTTCAGGCATCCAACATTTTGTAAAATATTTCAGTCGCCTATAGTTTTCCCCTGTGCAAATGCTGAAAAAAGTCCGCAGCTTGGGCCGATTTGCAGAGGTTGTCTTCAACCATACACTGGACCTCAAGGGATGGGGAGAATGGTGTTTTGGGGACTGCCTGTAGCTGTCTTGAGTACTGGCGTAATTAACAGTTGAACTGACTACAGGTTTTTTGTTTTTTGTTTTTAATTTTTTTTTTTAACGTTTGTTTATTTTTGAGACAGAAAGAGACAGAGCATGAATGGGGGGAGGGTCAGAGAGAGGGAGACACAGAATCCAAAGGAGGCTCCAGGCTCCGAGCTGTCAGTACAGAGCCCGACGCGGGGCTCGAACTCGTGAACCACGAGATCATGACCTGAGCCCAAGTCGGACACTTAACTGACTGAGCCACCCAGGCACCCCAGGGTTTTTGTTTTTAAGAACATCAAAAACAGTCTTTAAAAAGCCGGTATTAGCTCTTCGTAGAATTCCGTGGTCCTGCTTAACTATCTAGCTCAAGGAAGGAGACTCAGAAGGATCTTTTCTAAATATAATGGTCATAGTTTATTACAGTTGATTAAGAGCCTTAGTTATATAAAAGTAGACTTTGTTATTTAATGCGTTACATCTTTCCAAACATTTGTAGACCTGGTATATCCCAAACACACTTAAGTTTGAACATGGTACCTGCTCCTCGATGAAAAGTCGTAAGTACTGTGATAGAAATATGCACCCCTAGCTTTTAGAGTACCTAGGGCTCTAAGAGTACAAGGTAGAGGAGATAACTTTTGTATTCCTGAAGGAGAATAGCAGGGTACCAAGGATAAGTAGGAAACATAACAGGGTTACCTGAGGGTAGATTACTATAGCTGGAGTGTAGGAGGTATATGGTGAGTAGTAAGCAGTAAAACTAAAGGTGAGTAAAGACTTTTCATTTAAACATGGCAGATTAAGATGGCTGTTTGTCTCCACTTCTTAAACCCTCCTAGAAGACAGTAAAAGAATAGATGCAAAAACCCCAAGGATAACAAATGAAATAGGAATAAAGTACACAGAAAAGAAAGCAGCTAACTTTTGGAAGGTACAAAGCTAATAGGTAAATGATACCTAACTTAGCAGGCTGGAGAAAACTGGAACCTAAAGGATGAGAAGCCAACAACAAGCAACTAAATTGGCATTGAAGAACCTTTGGAAGGCTCAGGCCTTGGATTTACGAGCTACTTTGGAGGTAGGCATATGGAACAAAACTGAGAACAAGAGGATTGGTTAATTTATATGAAAGAGCATTTTAACTACTCCCACCCTGCTCAGAGTTTAAACCAAGGAAGAGGGAGACTGTGTTAGGAAAATAAGAAGTAATGAAAGGAGATCCCAGCATGAAGCTGTGGAACAGGTATAGGCTTACAGAGCACAGAGCACACTAGTCCAGGTTAGACTAGGGTGAGGTCTCTAAAAAAGATGTTTTAAAGCCTGAAAGATTGGTTGAATGCCTGAAATGTCTGAATGTACAGGAGTTTTAACAACAGGGGCAGAATGGAGGTAAAGTAATGATAAATACAGAACAGTTAAGCATTCAACAGAAAACAAAGCTGTGGAAGAAAGGACAGGTATTAAAGCATACTTTATTTTCTTGTGATTACTATTTAATCAACATGTTTTAAAAATCATAAAAAACATAGTTTTACAAAGTTTGTATAATATTCTTAAGAGCAACAAAAAGTTTGGGGTCCCTGGGTGGCTCAGTTGGTGAAGCATCTGACTCGATTTCAGCTCAGGTCATGATCTCACATTTGGGAAGTTCAAGCCCCACGTGAGGCTCTGCACTTACAGCTCCAAGCCTGCTTTGGATTCTCCCATCTTTCTTTCTCTCTGCCTCTCCCCTGCTCTCTCATTCTCTCTCTCTGTCTCTCAAAAACAAACAAACATTAAAAAAAAAAAAAAAAAAAAAACAAGAAAAAGTTTGTTGAAGGAGAATGGGATTTAGATCATCAGGGTTGGAATCATGTCTCTGCTTCCTGCTCCTGTCCAGAAAACCTCTGTGCCTCATCTGTAAAATGGGGCTTAGAATAGCATACCTCTCTTCCAAGGATTGTAAATATATGTGCACACTTACAGCAGCACTATGTGTTAGCAATTATAAAGAAGAGGAGAATGTAGACAAATGAACTATACATGGGGACTGGGTAGAATAATAGTTTAAAGTAAAAAATCAAAGTTCAAGCATGTTATTAAAAAATACAGATGTAAATAAAAGAAATAGCTAAGAATTGAAAATGGTTGCATCTGGGGAATATGAGCCAGGAATATGGTGGGCTAGGGCAGGCTGTTTATCCTCACAGTAAGCCATGAGTGTTAACTTTTTGGATTTTGTACATATATGGGAAAACTGAAAAAGCAGGGTAAGCCTTTTGTTTGGATTTTAACCTGAACCACAAAGCATTGTATTATTTATTATAGAAATCTTTAAATTTATTCAGAGATTGAGAGAAAAGTATAACAAACCCATGCCCTAGCTTCAACCATTATGAACTCGTAGCCAGTGTTGTTTAATCTAAACCAGCATCCTCAGGCACCACTGGATTATTTTGAAGCAAGTCTCAAACCTTACCTCATCTCAACCAGTAAATGGTCTTATAGATGGCCTTAGTAGCTATGGTGGGTGCACTGCTCCCTTCAGAAAAAAAAACAAAAAGATGACTAGCTGCAAGGAATGAATGCAGTTAGCTGATAACTTTTAGCAACAGCACTTAGATAGCTGCCGCAGTGTTTGAGCCAAGATCACGCTCTCCAGGCATCCTCCAATGAGTTAGTGTGTGTGACCTGGCAGTTTCTGCTCACTATGGGACCATGTAGTCAGTTTCTGTACAGGGCTCACTGTTGGACTGGTCAGCTTTGTCAGAGTTGTACCACATTCTGATGCTTTTCTTGCCCAACTCTCCTTTCTTCTTTCAAAGTGATGGATCAACATGGTCTAAGGGCTTTTGCTATCTAGTCCAACTTTTTCTCCATAGCTTTTAAAGGTTCACCTTCATCTTAACATCTCGGGGCATTCAGCTGGCAAAATAGCTGACAGGATTCTTTTTAAAGTGTATAAGAGAAGAACTAACATATCAGATCTCAGGCTGATATTCTTTAAAAGGTCTGTTTGTACGGTGGACCTTTGGCTGGTGTTTGAGAAATTCACTTTCAGGAGGATTCTTACCATTCCCTGACTTAAAAAAACAAACCCACTGTGTCTAAACTGCAGACAGTATGGTTTATACTGAACACCTGCTTCTGGGAGTCTGGAATTTTGGTACGTGCTAGGAATTGAGTGCTTATGTGACCAGCCCCTAATAAAAATCTTGAGTATTCTTTACTACACATCCCTGGTACATAATACTTCACACGTGTTGTCATAATTTGTTGCTAGAGGAATTAAGCATATTTTGTGTGATTCCACTGGGAGAGGATTCTGAGCTTGTACCTGATTTCTTCTGATTTCACCGCGTGTGCCTTTTTTCCTTTGCTGATTTTGCTTTGTATCCTTTCACTGCAGTAAATCATAGCCATGGAAACAACCTTGTGAAAAAGAGTCCTGTGAGTTTCCGTAGTAAATCACTGAATCTTGGGGACCCTAGCAAGCCAACAAATCCCACATGAAATTTGTAATGATTCATGAATATCAAATGACCAGTCAATAGGCTGGTCTTTTCAAAAAATATATTTAGGTTGTCCAAATAGGGATCAAAAGCAAAATAAATCTACCCATTGCATTTAATTGATAGGTTAAGTTTCAACCTACAGATTTCACCCATTTTTCTCCCTTGCTAATTTATTTGCACAAGGCAAGTGACAGTTTATTCAGTTTTCAAAGTCTGGGCTTTCCTGATTACAACCCTGTAGTGGTATTTAACTTTTTTTTTCTGTTAATGTTAGTTTCCTGAAAGCTTATTAAAATTCCTTATTTGATAAGACTAGTTGAGAGATGATGTTTACTTACCTTTTGTAAGATACGGGGAGCCACATAATACCTGCTTCTTTCTCTTTTTTTATGTTAAGATTTCGGTGTTGTCATCCTGATCCATTTATTGTGAAATTTGCTATTAGCTTTTTTTTTTTAATTTTTTAAATGTTTTCGTTTATTTTTGGAGGAGAGTGAGACAGCATGAGCGGGGGAAGCGGAGAGAGAGAGGGAGACGCAGAATTTGAATCAGGCTCCAGGCTCTGAGCTGTCAGCACAGAGCCCCATGTGGGGCTCGAACTCACGAACTGTGAGATCATGACCTGAGCTGAAGTCAGATGCTTAACCGACTGAGCCACCCAGGCACCCTACTATTAGCTTTTAATGGTTCTACAGCTATTTATCTTTACCTGTATCCACTATTTTGTTGTCTTGCAAAAAGGATGATACCTCATTCTATCTTTCCCTCATTTACTAGCTATAATTCTTTCATAAAGAACTTTAACAAGCAATTGGTTCATATATAAAAGGATAAACTATTG
Organism: Lynx canadensis; assembly: GCF_007474595.2. Taxonomy (NCBI): domain Eukaryota; kingdom Metazoa; phylum Chordata; class Mammalia; order Carnivora; family Felidae; genus Lynx; species Lynx canadensis. The sequence continues at coordinate 31,981,621 of NC_044315.2, forward strand.
ATTCCTGAACTTTTTGAGTGTTAAGAGTAAGTTCTTTATCATCCTCCAAAGGTTGGTCAACAAGATTAAAAATCTTAAGTGTCATTATGAATAGATTTTAACACCTGATTTAAAGCTCTTGGTGCCCAAATTGTCCCCTCTCTGGCCTGGGGAGGCTCCTTTGGGTTGATTTTCACACAACAGTTCTTGAGGGCTTTTTGCAAATAGGTACAGCAGGAGTCCCCAGCTCTTCTATTTCCTTCACAGGCCTGGATTCAGCCATTTCTTCGTGGAGTTCTAGTTCTTTTTAGAGATGGTATTTAGAGTACATAGTCTGGGCTGCTCCATACTTGTTTAATCATATTTTTAGGTTTTCTGACTGGACACAGCTGGGAAATACTAAATATACCATAGTTTTATATTGATATTATTTCTAGTTAAATTTAAAGGGTTATACTTTAATCTCTTTAATCTTCCATTTATTATTTTTTCTCTTGAAAAGCATGGTTCCTAATAACACCATTGATTTGCTTTATCCTATTCATTGTAGTTTCAGAATAGGCAGTAGTAATATTGCAAACAATATGATTATTGGAAAGTTGGTGCTTTTGTTTTTTACTTTATGTCCTTGGGAAACAACCCTGTATGGGATGTGTACTGTTAATTTAGTGTTTTTAAAGTGATTCCTGTCTATGTATTTAAGCCACCATGCTTTTGATTTTAAGGAATTTCTTACATTTTTTTTATATTTTGCTTTTATAAAACATTACATGATCTATAGGTAAATCTCCAAAACAAGATATATGAATAGAAGTGTCCATCCCGGTTTCTTCTATTTCTTACCTCTTTTTATAGTAACTGTTTATTAGTTTTGGTTTATCCTTCTGTTTCAAAATAAACATATATACATATATATACACATACATACACTCACATCTATTTTTATATGTATACAAGTGTATTTTTATGTTTGTATTTCCACACACTTATTAGGTATAAAGTAGTACACTATACACTTGTTTGCATCTTGCTTTTTTTTTTTTTTTAAGTTACTATAGAGCTCTCCATATATATTATTTCACTGTAGACAATTCTGTTCCTTTTTATAGGAACATAATATTCCGTTATGTAATTGTATCATGTTATTTCAAGTGGTTTTCTACTATGGACATTTGATTGTTTCTAGTCTTGCTATTATAGATAGTACATATATAAATAGGCTTGTGTATGTGTCCTTTTTTCTTTTTAATGTTTATTTCTGAAAGAGTGGGAATGGTGGAGGGGCAGAGATAGAGGGGACAGAGGATCCAAAGCAGGCTCTGCACTGACTGCAGAGAGCCTGATGTAGGGCTCAGACTCACAAACCATGAGATCATGACCTGAGCCAAAGTCAGATGCTCAACTGACTGAGCCACCAGGGCGTCCACCAATGTGTCGTTTCACAAGGATTTTTGTTATCTATGTTTGGGATGGATTCCTAGAAGTAGAATTCTGGATCAAAAGGTAAACATAGGCAATTTTGCTGGTTATTGCTAAATTTCTCTTTACAAGGGGACAGTACTACTTTGTATTCCCATCAGCAATGTTTGAGGATACTTGTTTTCCCTCAACCTGTGAATAGACCATTATCAAACTTCACAAAATATTTTGAGGTATGATCATAAAGACAGGGAGCTATGTTGGGCTTTGACAATAGTCTTAGAGAAATGCAGGTCTTCACTAAGGAGGTACAATTACATTAAAGTAGTGTCAAAGGTATAGCATAAGGAGGACTTATTAACTGGATGAAGGCATTATAAGAGGAATCAGGGGTAATTCCTGAGTTTCTGGGAATATGAATAGTTTGCTTAGAGAATACCAAACATCAGATTATAGGATGGGAAATTCCATCTTGGTTGCCTTGAATTTGAAGTGCTTCTGAGATATCTGTTAGAAATGTAGTTGGATATGTGAGTCTGAAGAAAATTGGGATTATAGTAGAGTTTATGTGTTCCCATTCTGTTTACGCTAAGATGTCTGTAGATGAAGATGCTCAGGTAAATAGTAATAATATTTGAGTGTTTGGCATGCTCTTGATTTTGGTAAGGGTAGTTTTATGTGCCCCTTCCATGTTTGTGTTTATATACAGCATTGACTTAGCATCTTTTTGTGGCTGGAATTAGAAGAAGTGTACTTAATTTTCATGACTTACCTTCTATAGACTAGTAGTATATACATATAGAGTATGTGTATGTATAATTCTGTTACGAAATTGTACAAATTTATTCCCTGGCAAATATAGCTTATATTCCCTTGCTGTGGTGTATGGGATGATTTATTTTGCCTTGTCTCTGATAAACATGATTTTATATACAAATTTGAAACTTTGGTCAAGTTTTCTACTTTAAAATATTTCCTTAGTATCTACTTTTGACAAACTTAGGCAAATGGAGAATTGTTTTGCCATTGAAATATGCTTTCTTCCTGTATTAAACATACAGAGATACATGATAATGTCATGATGTCAAAGTATAATTTTCACATTACAGCTGAAAAAGGAATCTCATCTAAAAGAATAGTTTTCTATTCTTATATGGTCTTAAGAATATTGAAGCAGGAAACAAGTTCACAAACTTCAAAATTAGAGAAGTCCTTAAAAAAATCTAGTTTAACTTCATTTTACAGGTTAGGAGAAATGTTGGTTATTTTTGTGACCAAACCATTGTGAAACAACATGAGTGTATAAGCCCCAAGTGTTAGAGACTTCTAAATTTACATTTGACCATTAAAACTTTTTTAAATGTTTGTTTATTTTTGAGAGAGAGAGACAGAGCACAAGCAGGGGAGGACAGAGAGAGAGACACACAGAATCCAAAGCAGGCTCCAGGCTCTGGGCTGTTTGCATGGAGCCCAACACGGGGCTTGAACTCATGAACCATGAGATCATGACCTGAGCCAGAGTCTGACACTTAACTGACTGAGCCACTCAGATGCCCCAAGATTTGACCATTAAAAAATGGGATTGAAATCGAAGAGCAGAACCATAAACCTGACGTTGTAATTGTCAGTTTCTTTCTTTATGATTATTTCTGTGGGATAATAACAATATCTTAACTAACATTTACTTAGCCTATTATGTACTATTTTAAGCACTTTACAAGTCTTCTCATTTTAGTTCTCAAAACAACCACATGACGTACAGTTAGTTATCATTAAGCTACATTTTACACATGACAGAGTATTAGTAAGGGTACAGAATTTTCCCAGGGAGTCCCAATAGCAGGAAGCTAAAATGGGAATTTAAACTCAGCCAGTGAAGACACCGGGATGATAAAGGACTCAAAAACCTTTTTCTGTAAGTTGAAGATATTTTTACTTAGAAGATTGAGGGTGGTGGGGACATTGAGACCATCAAATATTAAGTCTTCTGTGGATAGAGTACATGGATTCCTTCATGGAATTTGGGCATAGAATGAGTTCCAAAGCTTATGTTCGATCCAGTATCAAGTATGTTCTCCTTTTTATGTCAGAGCTATGTGAAGATAGAATGGCTTTTCTTAGGGTTAAAATTTACCCCCTTGGGGCACCTGGGTGGCTTGGTCAGTGAAGCAGTGGTCTCTTGGTTTCAGCTCAGGCCGTGACCTCACTATTCACAGGTTAGAGCCCTGCATCAGGCTTCACACTGAAGGTGCAGGGCCTGCTTGGGATTCTCTTTCTGTGCCTCCCCTGCTTGCACTCTCTCAAATAAATTTGAAAAAACAACAACAAAAAAAACCTGCCCTCTCATCACAGTCCAAGCAGAGGTTACATGATTTTTTGGAAGGCTTGTGGTAGAAGGGAATTAAGGCAATAAGAAGGTAAATAGACGAGATCCACTTTGAGGCCCTTTGCTAATCCTGAGATTTTTGGATGATTAACTAAAGATCCCACCTAGAATTAATACCCATTTACTCTAAATGAGTTAAATATACTGTGAGAGTCATAGGCTTTCATAATACTTGGTTTCTTCAGAAAAACCAAGGCTTTCTGCTAGAGATGCTTCCAATTTCAGACCCACTTACATTTTGAGCAGGCCACTCAGTTGGTTAAGGATTAATGGTCTTTACTCTTAGTTTCTGCCTTCTTAATATTGTCACAGTAGGCTATGCTACTTATTCTTGTATTCTTAGAGCACACTAGGTTATCAGACTCGAGCATGCTTTTCAGTTACTAAGAGGATTTGTGAAATCAATTGCTAGGCCTTATTCCCAGATTATCTGACTCATTAGATCCAAAGTAGAGCCCAAGAATTTGCATTTGTAGCATATTCCCAGATGATGTTGATTCTGTTGATCATACTTTGAGAAACACCATTATATTACAGTAGTTTGGCCTACCCAAAAGACTGAGCTTTACAGGAGTAGGAACCAGACATTACTCATTTCTTTGCCCCCTACTCCCCAGCAATACATAGGGGCAACCGGTCTTAATTTTATAGAAACCACTACAGACTGTTACATTGCTGTCTTTGGCCTTGTTGATACCAGAAGTTAGGACTGAAAATTTAGAAAACTTCTAAAGCTTTAGGTTCAGATCAGTTTTGTTTTTTATGTTAAGTTTACCATTAGAAGCACAAAATCAAGATTCTGCTAGAATTATTTCACACAGTTCCACTCTCTGATATATACAAGTTTCTTTTTCTTTTTTTTTTTTGCCATTACTAGACTACATGGCTACATGTAAGAACTAGAATTTTACCTCTCTCTTCCTGGAAAAATGGAGGCTATTAAAATGTGCTAAGTTGTGTAAAGCAAACAGCAGATCTCAAACTGATTTCAAGTTCAGGAAGAGGTCCACATCTAGTCCCGTTAAAGTAATTTTTTTTTAACATTTATTTATTTTTGAGAGAGAGAGACACAGAGCATGAGTGGAGGAGGGACAGAGAGAGAGAGACAGAGACAGAGACAGAATCTGAAACAGGCTCCAGGCTCTGAGTTCTCAGCACAGAGCCTAAGGCAGGACTCAAACTCACAAACCGTGAGATCATGACCTGAGCCAAAGTCAGACACTTAACTGACTGAGCCACCCAGGCACCCACTGTTAAAGTAATTCTTAAGTTTAGGTTAAAAAAATGGAATAAGAAGAACTTGTGTTTTTTACCTACCCCTACCCGCACCCCTCAAGCTAGCAAAGAATGTCTTACTAAAATTTTAGCAAGAACTTTATTCTGGCAATTAAAATCATGAAAAGATGTCATTTAAGTTAAATTAAGAATGATTTGGTTCTTTATATGTTGCATATAGTTTTCGTCTTTGGTAGTAATCATAAGCAGCATTCTTTTTTTTTGTTGTTGTTTAATGTTTTTAATGTTTTTTTATTTATTTTTGAGAGCAAGGGAGAGACAGAGTGTGAGTGGGGAGGGGCAGAGAGAGGGAGACAGAATCTGTAGCAGGCTCCAGGCTCTGAGCTCTCAGCACAGAGCCTGACGTGGAGCTTGAACCCACGAACTGTGAGATCATGACCTGAGCCCAAGTCTGACGCTTAACTGACGAACCACCCAGGCCCCCCCATAAGCAACATTCTTATGTGATTCTTCTCTTTTTCTCTCCTCAGATATCCAGAAAGTGGTACTGTAGAAATAAATGTCAAGGATCTTCGACCACGAGCTAGAACGAATTTGAAATGGAATGAACTAAATATTGGTGATGTGGTAATGGTTAATTACTCTGTAGAAAATCCTAGTAACAGAGGATTTTGGTTTGATGCAGAAATTACTGCACTGAAGACCATTTCAAGAACCAAAAAAGAACTTCGTGTGAATATTATCTTAGGGTAAGATGCTCTACACTGATACCCTATAATTACTGAAGTAATCAAGGAATGTAATTCTTAGGTATTACTCACATGTTCCTCAGTAAAAAAGATGTAATCTATGAAAGATAAAAATTTACATACTAAAAGAGAACTATTTTATACAAATTCTTGAGATTTTTTTCTTTCCTTTTTTTTTTTTTTTTTTTTTTTTATAAGAATGGCCCTTAAATGTCTATCACTGCTTTAAGACTGGAGATACTATTTGAAAGCATCTTGGAAATAACTGAGTATTAGAGAAATCCTTGCTTACCTCACAGAGGATGTATGTTGATGTAGTAGCAGTGACCATCAGCCTAATCAGCTATCTGCAGTACTTGTAAGACTAGCTGAAATTTTCCTTCATAGTAATTTTCTTAAGTTTACAGAATTTAACAAGCTTAACGAAGAGAATTCAAAATGTAAAACGTCACCCAAAATGCCAAATTACTTAACCGCTATTTCCATCATTAATTCACTAATTTACTTTTTGAAAAGTCTCTTAAATTGTTTCTAGTTCTTATAATGTTTAAGTAAACAATCTTGGATTATGTATTTTGTGCTCTGCTTTTTTTGTAGAATGAATTCTTAGAAGAACATTTCTGTTGAGCAGTGGGGATTCTAGAATGACCCTGGCAGTTGTGCGTGTGTGTGTGTGTGTGTATATAAATATGTATGTATTTATATATGAAGCAGCCACACTAATGCTTGTCAAATTCTGATTAACAGAATTATTATATATAATATATATTGGATAGATAGTAATTTATATGTTAAATATAATGGCTGTGTTCTATCTTGTAACAAATCTGAGGTTAAGCATCTGCTTATGATTAGTAATACAAAGTAGGAGTCTATAAACTATAGCCTACTGGCTACCTGATTTTAGGAAAATAGTTCTTGGAATGCCTATCCATTTGCACATAATCTATGGCTGTTTTTGTATTGAAAAACATTGTTCAATGATTGCAATGCATACCATTACAGTAATGTGTACTGAAAATATAAGACTCCCTGGCCTGCAAAATCTAAAGTACTTACTTTCTGACTCTTGATGAAAAAGTTTGCTGACTCTTACAATAAAGAAAAATAATGTGAGGTGCTGATAATAACTTACACTTTAGAAAATGGTTTCTGAACTTTCTACAAACAGAATCACACTTCCAGGTAAAGATGTAACTCTCAGACTTCCAAGCAGCTTGAAATTCTGATAAGGATATAAATCATGAAGAAAAAGAAAAGGCATCTATATAAATTGGTTATATAGGGAGCCTTATAATGTACTTGAGTACAGGAAGTACAAAAACAGCATGTATACGTAATAGGAAGAGGTAACAGTACTCCTAGTATAGAGTAAAAAAAAAAAAAAAAAAAAAAAAAACCAGCTCACTATTTAAAAAGTTTTCCCTTAGTGATTCTGAAGTACAGTTAGAGTGGAGCACCCTGGCTTTAGGGACTAGAACTACAATTGAGTGGAAATTATAGATAGGCAAACAATTAGAACAATTATGTGATGCCTCTCCCAGTAGTGCAACATGCTGTCCTGTAACACGTTATGTTCTGTCATTTAAGGTTTTTTTAAAAAAATTTTTATTTAAAATTTATTTTATTACATTTGCTTATTTTTGAGAGACAGTGAGAGCATGAGCAGGGGAGGGGCAGAGAGAGTGGGAGACACAGAATCTGAAGCAGGCTCCAAGCTCTGAGGAAGCATTCAGCACAGAACCCGACGCAGGGCTCAAACCCACGAACCATGAGATCATGACCTGAGCCAAAGTCAGACACTTAACTGACTGAGCCACCCAGGCGCCCCTGTCATTTAAGTATTTACTAGATGTGTTAGGAACATGAGAGCCAAAAAGGAGCCAGTGTGGTATGTGGCTTGTGGATAGAATTTTTTTTTCCCCATGTTTAAAAGTCTTTTCTCATTACTAGAAAGAGTGGATAAAAAAATCAGAATGAAGGTATAAATGTATTCTGACGTTGATAGTTTGGAGCTGTTCCAAACTTTGCTGTTGTGACATTATCCCCGTGTTCTGGTGCTTATGTGCATTAATTTCTGTGGGACGCATCTTGTCTAGAAGTAGAATTGCTGGATTGTAAAACCTGTACATCTTTAATAGGTAGGACCAAATATTTAAGGGGCTGTATCACATTACATTTCTACAGCAGTATTAGAGGTCTCATTGCTCTGCATTCTCATCCACACTTAATTTTGTTAGACTTGAATTTTTGCTAATCAGGTGGGTGTAGAATAAAATAGTATATCATTATGGTTTTGATTCGTATTTCCTTGACTACTAAGGAGATTGATAACCTTATGTTTATTGTCAATTTAGATATCTTTTGTGAGGACTCTGTTCCAAACATAAATGTTTTGTTGTTACTAGGCAGTCTGTTATTAGGTAGTCTGTATTACTGATTTTTTTTATATTACTAATTTTTTAGGAGTTCTAATTGGGGGGCTTGGCCATTTCAGTTATGTGTAGAGAAAATATCTTTTATAGCTTTTTTCATGTTATGAATAATATTCTTAACCTTAAAACTATCTGAGGTGATGGAAGTTAACTTTTGTGGTAATCATTTGTCAGTATATGTATCTATCAAATCATTATGGTGTATAGTTACACAGTATATGTCAATTACATCTCAATAAAACATGGCATTGGCAGGGGAAAACCTTTTTCTGCCCAGAATGCATTATTATTTTAAGCAGCTTTGTGGTTTTATCTTTCTTTAGTAGGCCTTTAATCCATTTGAAGTAGGTTTTTGTGTACAGTGTGAGGGTTTGACTTACCTTGATATATATGGATAATCATTTTTCCTTGCATCATTTATTAAAAAACCCATTTTGGGGGGCACCTGGGCGGCTCAGTTGGTTGGGTGTCTGACTTCAGCTCAGGACATGATCTTACAGTTCGTGGGTTCGAGCCCTGCATGGGGTTCTGTGCTGACAGCTCAGAGCCTGTAACCTGCTTTGGATTCTGTCTCCCTCTCTCTGCCCCTCCCCCACTTGCATTCTGTCTCTGTCTCTCAAAAAATGAATAAACATTAAAAAAAAAATGAAGGGGTGTCTGGGTGGCTCAGTCAGTTGGGCATCTGACTTCAGCTTAGGTCATGATCTCACGTTTGTGAGTTTGAGCTCTGCTGACAGCTCAGAGCCTGCTTCAGATCCTGTGTCTCCCTCTCTCTCTGCCCCTCCTCTGCTTGTTCTATCAGTAATGAAAAAAAATTTTTTTTGACAATTAAAAAAAAATAAAAAGCCCATTTTTGAGGGAGAGAGGCTAAAATAAAACCCACTTTTCCCTCACTGATTTTCAGTATCCCCTCTTATCAAGTGACTATATTTGATGCATCCATCTGATGTCTGTTCTATACCATGGGTCTATGTTGTGTGTCCTGATAGCAGTTCCACACTTTAATGATATGATACAACAGGGCTTCCTACCTTGCTCTTCAGTAGTTCTCTATTTTCTTAGGTCTGTGTGCTTTTATTTGAATTTTCCAAGTCATCTTGGTAATTTAAACATAAAAACCATTGGGAATTTAATACGTATTGTGTTGACTCTAATCCATGAATGTGCCTGTTCTCCATTTATTTAGGTCTTTAATGTGTTTTTCTCATGTTTTTATTAGGTTGAACCACATAAAATGTCTTTGTAGGTTCAAAATAATTGAATGTTGGCAATTATATGGTAGATCCTGATTTAATGCCGTCCAGAGATCTGATCTTATATGGGTGTCTGTTATCCTTATTTAACTTCAGGTACTACTTGTTATTCCTGTAAATGGTATTTTTATTTCATTTTCCTTTATTAGTGGTATACAAGTAACCTTTGATCTTGGATCTAGTAGCCTTACTAGATTTATTAGTTTTAATTTACATGTCGATTTTTTGGGGAATCTTTATTATTATAATCATCATGTGTGAATTATGACATTTTTGTCTTTTGATTTCTTTTATTCACCAACTGCATTTAGTATGTTGTTGAAAGGAAGTGATGATAGCAGGCATCTTTTTTCTCCTTTATCTCTATAAAAAAAACTTTCAAAATCTCACCAATATCTATAGTGTTTGACATAAGTATTTTGTGGATACTTTGTGTGGGATTTTTGCATTGTGTTAATGACTAAGATTTGCATGTTAGTTTTCCTATTTAACTGTCCTTCACAAATTATTCAGATTTTATAAAATAATGAGAATATTCTTTATCTTATGGTGGAGTTTTGTTTCCTTTTCTTGAATGGTATAACTTCTCACTAAAGGCTTCTTTGTGGGAAGGATTTTTATAATTGGTTAATTTCTATAATGATCATAGGGCAATCCAGATTTTCTGCTTCTTGAAATAGAATTTTTTTTTTTTAAGGAACTTGATTTTATCTAAATTTTATTTAAACTTCAGCTTTGATACTCTCTATTGTATTGAAGGTGCAAAGGAAGTAGTAAATATAGGACATGATTTTTAATCTGCCTTGGATATTTGATAAGGGAACTAGGAGTTAAAGTTCATGCTTGTTCCTATTTTTAATCTGTGACTACTAAAAAGTGAATATGCTTAAACTGTCTAGCGATCAAATTCTATTTTTAGCTTATCATTTTCTGTTTATATTTTAGCTTTGAAAAAAATTCAGAACAAAAGTTTAGGAGTTATAAGTCCATTTTTCAAAATACTTTGTTCAGTTTCCATTTTGATGCATATTCATTTAATACCACATGAAGTTATATTAGTTTAGATATTTATAAGTAGAATTTGAGGGGCACCTGGGTGGCTCAGACCGTTAAGTGTCCAACACTTGGTTTTGGCTCAGCTCCTGATCTCAGAGTTTGTAAGATTGAGCCCAGAGATAGGCTTGTGCCCTGACAGCACCGAGCCTGCTTGGGATTCTCTCTCTCTCCCTACCCCTATACCCCTCCCCTGCCCCTCCTCCACTCATGTGCGCATGTGCGCTCTCTCTCAAATTTTTTTTAACAAAAACTTAGCCTTTAAAGACAAAAAAGTAGAATTTGAATCCTATAGGAAGAAAATCCTTTATCTAAAGCTAAAGTAAGCTATGGATGTACTTTATTTTCAGTGTCCTTTTTCTAGGGCTTTTTACTTACTAAATTTTATCCAACTCGTTTATCATCACATCTCTTTAGTGATATTCTTATTATTGTACCATTCTTACACACTACAATTTTGGTGTCCATATCAAGTTATAAATCAAAGTTTACTGTATTTTAACCATATTGGCCTCTTTGTGGTGCTTAATCATATAAACATGCTTCTGCTTCAGAGCCCTTGCCATTTGCTGTTCCTCTGCCTGGTCTGCTCTACGCATATCCTTATTTGGCTTGTTGTGTGTCTTGTCTTGGTTGTTTGTTCAGACATCACTTCAAAAGAAGCCTTTAATGTTGTATAACATTACATATGTACATGCAGGGCATTGAATTGTTTCCTTACGCTTTCTTTGTGGTATTGATTATCACCTGAGATTTCTCTCTCTTGCCCTACTTGTAGTAGTTTCCTGTTGTTGCTGCAACAAATTCATAAATTTAATGGCTTAAATAGTAAAACTTACCATTTTATAGTTCTGTAAGTCAGAAGTCTTATATGGATTTCACTGGACTAAAAGTGTCAGCAGAGATGTGTCACTTTTTGGAGAATCTAAGGGAGAATCTGTTTCCTTGCCTTTTCCAGATTTTACAGGCCTCCCAATGCCTTGGCCCATGGCCTACTTCTCCCATTTTAACGTTGCATATCTCTGACTCACTTCCCTCTTCTACTTTTAAGTTCCCCTATAATTACCTTGGGCCTACCTGGTTAATCCTATTTCAAGGTAATTAACTTCATCGTGTCCACAAAATTCTCTTTTGCCATGTAGTATAATATTCACGTGTTCCCGTACTTAGGGCATAGATATCTTTAGCACCCATTATTCTGCCTGTCATACCACTGAAATGTTAGTGCCTTGACTTTTGTTGGCTACTGTGTGCCAGGCCCTGTTCTAGGCATTAGTTATAATGAATATTAAGTAAATAGAGTATTTCATAGAATTGGAGATTAACGGTTTTCTTTATTTTACCATCTCAAATTAAAATATCTTGCTATTGGACCAAAGTTGGGTTCTTTAAGAGATTGAGTTTGAGTTTGCATCTACAAACCTGCATGAATCCTACCTTGTGGTTCAGTTCCTGGGATACTTTTTCTCCTTATACCCACTGATAACATTGAAATAGTCATGTTTATTTTTTATCTCTACCTGCTAGGTGGTTTATTTACCATTTATCTTAAACTAACTGTGAGAAGAGCCGTTTGGTGTCCTAGCTTTATTTGAGGGTGTTTCTCAGACGTCTCATCTCAAATTTTTTTCTTTTTTATGATGTCATAAAATAGTGTGCCTTATAGTTGTCTTCCATTTAGAGTCCTAACTTTGGGAGTTCTTCTTAGACTGCCCCATTGCAGGCCAGTTCTTTTTTGGTAGTACATAAACTAATGTATTTTATAATTGGTGGTTTATTAGATTCAGTTTTGGCTTCATCAGTTTTGTTCAGAGGAAATCGGTATGGTAAGCCTTCAACTGAAATGATAGATAAATGAAAAGGTGATTCTAGTTTTGAATCTGTTTTTGTGATATTTATTGTACCACCTAATGAAGTACATGGAAGGTTTCTGTTTCCAGGTAGGATGGAATAGCTGGCAGTAGATTAGCATTTTTACCTAAAACTAGAAGAGCCAGCTCAAATAACATTATCATCTGTTATGTTAATGACAGCAGAGAGGTAAGGAGAACTACCAGAGCCTATGACTCTGGAATGGGAAGAACCTTAGAAAGCAGTTGGTTTTTGTAGTTGCTTTTTGCCCTGGGAACCCTTGCTAATAATTATGGATGTAGAGCAGATCTAGTTGAAAGCAGCTGGGGGCAGGGTGGAGACTGAGCTTTTGGCAGATGTTGGGGATGTTTCACGCATATGGCCTGTTTTCCTCACATGACTTTTGCTAAATACTGGGGTTTTGCTGGGCAGGAGGCTAAAAATGTAAGTAAAAAGCACAGTGGAGTTTTCAGTAGTCTTCGAAGGCAAACAGATTTTGTGATCACTGGGTGAAATGGTCCCACAGAGTATACAAAAGGCTCTTAGTTGAAAACTGGATGGCTAAGACAAATATGTAGACTACATTTTGTAAACAGGCCTTGCCTCAGCATAGTTGCTGAATAAAATGTTAAATCACCACAGTATCTTCCCAGCACGAGGAAGATTGGTCTGAAGCCTCCTCTAATGTTTTATACTTATATTGTTGAATATTTTTGTTTGGTTTGATTACATCTTTATCTCGGCTTCATTTTTTATAATATGTTTTCATTAGAACTGTATTTCTAAGTTGAGAAATTTTTTGTCTGTGTTTTCAGATGCTGTTCCATTATGTTCTAGCTTACATTGTTTCTGATGAAACTTGGCTCATATTCCTTTTGTTTTTATCTTTAGTTTTCAGCAGCATTACTGCAATATGCGATTGTATTTTCTTTATATTTATCTTGCCATGGAACCAAAAGTATGCTACCAAAAGATAGGGCCACATAATCAAAAACCAGAAGAAAAATCAATAATAAAAATGGACCCATAGGTGATACTGATAATTCAGGTTATCAAACAGGATTTTAGAATAATTATGATTAATATGCTCAAGAAAATAAATGAAGATGGAGAATTTCAACTGAGAATTGGAATCTATAAAAAAATCAGTGGGAATCTATAAGATAATTACTCTAGAACTGAAAAATACAGTATCTGAAACTAAGACTTCATTAGATTGGCTTAATAGCAGAAGATAGGAGTAGTGATAGGCAAGTCAGTGAAAAATATCAAAACTGAAACATGGAAAAAAAATTATGAGAAACAACACAGCAAAGACTGTCGGACACATGGGACCTGGCAAAAGGTATGCATTACATCTATTTGTTGTTCCCAAAGAAGAGAAGGGTGAAAACAATATTTGAAAAACTAATAACTAGAATTTCCAGAAATGGGAGAAGATAGTCCAAATTGAAGCCCTGTGAACCCTAACCAGGATAAATACAAAGAACACACTGTGGCATATTGCAATAATGCTGCTGAAAACTAAAGATAAAAACGAGTATGAGCTGAGTTTTCATCAGAAACCGATGTAAGCTAGAACACAATGGAACAACATATGAGAACACTGATAAAAAATGTTAGAAATACATTTCTAATGAAAATAGATTACAAAAATGAAGCAAGATAAAGATGTTATCAAACCAAACCTAAGAATCCAAACCCTTTTGCACTGCTGGTGGGAATGCAAAATGGTGCAGCCGTTCTGGAAAACAGATGGAGGTTCTTCAAAAAATTAAAAATAGAACTACTCTACGACCCAGCAATCGCACTACTATGTATTTATCCAAAGGATACAGGTGTGCTGTTTCAGAGGAGCACATGCCACCCCAAGGTTTATAGCAGCACTGTCGACAATAGCCAAAATATGAAAAGAGTACAAATGTCCATTGACAGATGAATGGATAAAGAAGATGTGGTACATATTACTCAGCAATCAAAAAGAATGAAATCTTGCCATTTGCAACAACATGGATGGAACTAGAGTATATTATCCTAAGTGAAATTAGTCAGAGAAAGACAAATATCATATGACTTTACGCATATGAGGACTTCAAGATACAAAACAGATGAACATAGGGGAAGGGAAGCAAAAATAATATAAAAACAGGGAGGGGGACAAAACATAAAAGATTCTTAAATACAGAGAACAAACTGAGGGTTGCTGGAGGGTTTGTGGGTGGGGGGATGGGCTAAATGACAAGGGGCATTAAGGAGACACTTGTTGGGATGAGTACTGGGTGTTATATATAGTGGATGAATCACTGGATTCTACTCTGAAATCATTATTGCGCTATATGCTAACTAACTTGAATGTAAATTTTAAAATAAATTTAAAAAAAAATCCTAGGAAAAGAAAAAGACATTAAAAAAAAAAAAAAAAAAACCGGGGCGCCTGAGTGGCGCAGTCGGTTAAGCGTCCGACTTCAGCCAGGTCACGATCTCGCGGTCCGTGAGTTCGAGCCCCACGTCAGGCTCTGGGCTGATGGCTCAGAGCCTGGAGCCTGTTTCCAATTCTGTGTCTCCCTCTCTGCCCCTCCCCCGTTCATGCTCTGTCTCTCTCTGTCCCAAAAATAAATAAAACGTTGAAAAAAAAATTAAAAAAAAAACAAACCTAAGAATCCAATACCAACATACTACACTAAAAGAAATACTAAAGAGACATGAAATACAGGAAAGAAAAAACATAGGAAGGGTAACTGTATGAGTAAGTTCAAATAAACTATTCACAACACACAATAATAGTGAAGTTTAAAATATGTGTAAAATAAAATGCATGACAACCACAAAAGATGGAAGTTGGTAAATGAAGCTATGAAATTCTTATATGATCAGAGAAGTAGTGAGAACTTAAAAGTAGATTGATTTTTGCCTGGTATATTCTCTAAGAGCCACCACATTAAAGAAATATTTTAATACATAATTAAATATTAAAATATTAACAAATAGGGTAAAATGGAATAATTATTAGAATAATTCAAAAGAAAGCAATCAAGAAGAGTAAAAGAAACAAAAAGGTAGAGAAAATAGAAAACATACAGTAAAATGGTAGAAACAAACCCAGATATGTCAGCCATTATATTAACTATATGTGAGCTAAATATTAAAGATCAACAGAGGAGATAAAAACAAAACCCATATGCTGCTTATAAGAAAGACTCCTTAAATATGAAGTCACACAAGTTGAAATTACAAGGATAGATGAAATTCTAGAAAGATGACAACAGCATAGATTTTTAATCTCCCTAGATATTCTTATACAAACATAGAACAACTAAAATATCTAACCCGAAAGTCGTGGGCAACATTTATAACCATTCAGGGAATTGTGGTATCCCCTACAAACACCAAAATAGCTGGTGGGATAAATAACTGATAGCTATGAGACCTGTGTGGTATCAGCAGCCATACAAGAGGTAGGAGAGGGTAACTATAGCATATGTGATGAACCCAAGCTCACTGAAATAATAAAACTAGTTCAGCAAGCTGTTTTGAGAATAACAGTTATGGTGTTCATCTTTCAAAATAACCTGCAGTGATTCCTGCTTCCTGGTATACCACTTCAAGAACTATTAACAGTTTTACCAAAAAATGAACTGGATTTGATTAAGCATTTCTAAATGCAAGGGTTGGCCATTGTTTTGTGCAAAGGGCCAGATGGTAGCTTTAACCTTTGGCGGCCAAGTGGTCTCCACCATCACAACTATTCTGCCACTATAGTACGAAATGAACTATAGAGAATGCATAAATGAGTAGTTTTTCCAGTAGAACTTTATTTATAAAAATAGGCAGCAGACTAGGGTTTTTTGACCTCTACTCTGGATCCAACTATTAACTTACTAGAAATACAAATGATGGGGAAAAAACCTATTTAAACTACACTTTGGGAATGCACATATCAAAATCAAGTCTACGGGGAAACTCTATAGGACAAATGATAGCAGTTCTCCAACAAATTGTAAGCAAGAAAAAGATTGCATGGAAATTGATAGGTTAGAATCTTTAAAGCACAGGTAGAACTGTATATATCATATGCTTAGGCAGATAGGTGATAAGACTAAGAAAATTAAGGTAAATAAAACTCTTGAAAGGGAATGAGATTGGGAGGGAGCATGTCAAGTGCTTCTGAGGTAAACAGTTCTATTTCCTATCATGATTGATGACTGCAAGAATGTATACCTTATAATTGGCTATACTACACATTTGTCTATGCAGTTTTCTGCATTTGTGAATATTTGACATTAAAAGTTTTAAAAGGTGAAAGAAGAGAAAAAGTTACCAAGCAAATTCTAACCAAAAAAAGTACACTTTTGATATAGAATGCGTTACAGAGATACAGAGCCATTTTATGACAGTTTAAGAATCCTAAATCTCTGTGTACCCAATAACAAAACTTCAAAAATATAAACCAAAGTTGACATGTTAAAAGGAGAAATCCACATATAAATCCATAGTCACAGCCAGAAAGTTTGAAGAAGCTTATGCAAACAGGTATAAACTGTGTCTATGAGGAGTATGGCTTGGTATCTGAAGGACTTTTCTTTTTAATAAGAGGTCAACTTTTTACCCAGAAACTTACTGTATTTACTGGAAATATATTTAAATCTTTTATTTTGATTGATAGAGTATCATTTTATCTAGTATTTAATTTATAAGAAAACTGTCTTGTTCCTAGATAATCTAGGTGAAGTCTATAAATTTTTTTCCTAATATTACACTAAAGTTACACTTAATTTTGAATAGTAACTAGTCACTATTTGACTTTTCCTGCCATTGGAAAGCTCAAAGTGATTGGAATAGCTATAGTCCCAATTTGTAAATAGACAAAGTTCAGTGGGTTTCCTAAATGACTCTTAATTATTTGTATATGATTTAGATTTTGCTGGCAGAAGTTAACTTTTCTTCTTTTTTTAAACAGGGGTTCTGAAGGAAAATTAAATGACTGCCAGATAAGATTTGTAAATGAAATCTTTAAGATCGAGAAACCTGGAGCACATCCCCTCTCACTGGCAGATGGAAAGTTTTTAAGTATGAATTTTTCTTATGGATTTAGATTACATATATTGTACTTGATTGGTATTTTAACCACCCAGGGAATAACTTTCGAGAAAGTATAAAGCTGCTGCAGATCATACAAATTTATTTTCATGACCATGGTTTTGATCTAAGATCCTTTCTGGTTTAGTGAATTTTTCTCAAATGATAAGATTTGTTTTTAAAAAAACAAATTTTTTTTCTCACCTTGGCATTTTATTGCCATTTTCTTGTTTCGTTTATTATAAATCTGTCCAAATAACATTTCAGTAATTTTGTGGCTACCTACATTGATTTTTAATAATGAGACTTATTTTCATATGAGTAGAGCCTGACAGTAATGATGGTTAAACTTTGAATTTCTGGGAGGTAATAAATGAGGTTTAAATAATCATGAGAATATTAGGACGTAGCCCTACCTTTTCACTGTGCATATTGTATTTGCTTAATATCATACAGCTGGTTGGTAACAAAGGTAGGGCAAGATTTTAGGTCTTTTAATTCATGATTGAATTGCTATCTTTCCAAATAGATTACTGTTTCATACTTTCTTAATTCTGAATTTTTTGTGGGAAGCAATTTATTGGCTTTATGCCACATGTCAATGTCTAGTATTTTTTGTTTGTTTTTTAAGATTTAAGTAATCTCTACACCTAACGTGGGGCTCAAACTTACAACCCTGAGATCAAGAGTTGAATGCTGTATCTACTGAGCCAGGTGCCCCCAATTTCTAGTATATTTTAGAAAAATAAAGTTTTTAGGCAGACTAAAACGTTCTGCCTAACCTCTTCTTACCACAATTGTGCAAGATTACAGCAAGACAAGACCTTTAACAGATCAGTAAATAGACTTTCATGTTACCAGTCTAAGCCATTCTCATTTTTTGAGACTGCAATGTTGATGTATCTAGATTTGAATTAAGAACCTTTAGGAGTACTCTGTCAGGCTCTGTGCTGACAGCTGGAGCTGCTTCAGATTCTGTCTCTCCCTCTCTGGCCTCTCCCTTGCTCATGGTCTGTCTGTCTGTCTCTCAAAAATAAATACACATAATTTTTTTTTTTTAAAAAAGAACCTTTAGGTGTAGTCTGTAGGAGTACTTGTGTGGTTATATCCTAGGATTACAGGTAACTTGAGTAATTTGAGTAAACCTCTTTAATATAACTTAGTCATTCTCAGTAAAACAGTGCAAAACCAAGATAGGTAAGGTTTTTGTCATCTTTCTATTCTCAGTACCTCTGCATGTATTCTGTTCCCTCTCATTCTCCATATATCTCTTCTCTGCCTAATGCTACTCACATTATAGCTACAACTTGTATGTGAAGAAATCATTTCAGAGCCACAGCCAGACTGCCACTGATCATATCACTCTTCATACCAAAAATCTAAGCATGCCAAAGGCATGTTTTTAGGTCTGTCATGCATCCATTACTTGTATGTTGTCATAGCTCCCTTAGTGAAAGTAAAACAAAATTGTAATCTGCCATTCATAAGCAACAATAGAGTCGAAATTGACTCTTGATTTCAGCTCAGATCATGATTCTCAGGGTCGTGAGATTGAGCCCCATATTGTGAAGCCTGTTTAAGATTCATTCTCTCTCCCTCCCTCCCTCTTTCTCTTTCCCTCTCTCTCTCTCCCCCTCCCTCCCTCCCTCCCTTCCTCCCTCCCTTCCTCCACTTCCTTCACTTGCACTCTCTCTCTCTCTCAAAAATAAAATAAAATAAAATAAAATAAAATAAAATAAAATAAAATAAGGCAGTCACCAGTTAGAAAGATAGTGCTGAAATCAGTGCCTTTTCTCTTCCCCCTCTCTTATTTTTCAGATATGGCTTCCCATTTCCCTTATATTGCTAGATCAGTTCTGATATGGTAAATTTCCTCACAAATATGTTGTGTACATTTGTCAGAAATTCAAAATATAAAACAATATTAATTTAAAAATAGAACTCCCAAGAAGTAATCAGTCAATCTATGTATATCATCCTAGACCTCTTCCTCTATCTACATAATTCATCTGCAAAATTCTGCAGTGGGTGCCTGGGTGGCTCAGATCGTGATCTCACAGGTTCGTGAATTTAAGCCCCGCATCAAGCTGGCTGCTCTCAGCATGGAGCTTGCTTTCAGATCCTCTGTCCTCTCTCTTCTGCCCTCACTTGTGTTTTCTCTCTCTCTCTCTCTCTCTCAAAGATTAATAAACATTAAAAAAAAATTCTGTAGTCCTTTTTGAATTTTATATAAATTTACCTTAGTTTTCATAAAATCTTCCCAACCATTTCTCTTGACATTTTAATTTTTGGTATTGTGAACATAAAGATTTTTTAGTATATATACTGTATATTTTAAAATTTCAAGGGAACAGTTGGGTAGAAGGTGTTTGGATTTTAGTAGGTTGCCAGAGTTCTGAACCAATTGACAAATAAGATAAAAAATCAACTGGGTTAGAAATGCTATTTCTAGGGGTGCCTGGGTGTTTTAGTCGGTTAAACGTCCAACTCTTGATTTTGACTCAGGTTATGATCTCAACATTTGTAACATCAGCTCTACGCTGACTATGGAGCCTGCTTGGGATTCTCTCTCCCTCTCCCTCTGCCCTTCCCTGGCTCATGCGTGCATGTGCTCTCTTTCTCAAATAAATTTTAAAGACAAATAAAGAAATGCTATTTTCTATTATGTTAAAAAGTATGTTGGGGGCATAACTTGAATGAGAACCAGAATGGGCTTGCTAACTCTTAACAGCCCTCCCCTTCCTACTTTAGCATATTCAAGGAAAGGTTTGGGTCTGCAGAGTACATGGTATTTAATAGTTCCACTTATTAAGTAGTTAGATCCAAACGACTTTAACAGAATGTAGTATTCCCTTGAAATTTATTTTTTTATTATGAATATCATTGTCAAATTGGCTTACATACAACACCCAGTGCACATCCCAACAAGTGCCCTTCTCCATGCCCATCACCCATTTTCCCCTCTCCCCTACTCCCCCACCCCATCCACCCTCAGTTTGTTCTCTGTATTTAAGAGTCTCTTGTGGTTTGCCTCCCTCCCTCTCTGTTTGTAACTATTTTTTCCCCTCCCCTTCCCTCATGGTCTTTCCTTGAAAGTTAAAGATACCTTATGATGCCCTGGTGAGTTCACTGTATTGCCCCTGGACATTTGGGGAACTTCCAGCTAGCCAATACAAATTTTTAAGGCAAAAGTATACATTATCCCCATGGTTGCAGGTAGTGATGCCTGCTGTGCCAGTGCTTTATCCCTGTAATTTTGGTAAGTATAGAATGAAGCTCAGGCATTTATTCTTAAAGTCCCACACTTGATTATTCTTTGTGATTTTTTTCTGTTCATTAAGAAAAGCTGTATGCTATCTATTTTCATGCGTTTTTCTTTATAAGATTCATAGATAATAAAAATTATTTTAAGACTGAGCTTGTTATAATTTTGTTCTTACTAGGGAAAAATGATCCTGAGTGTGATATTTGTGGTGGAGATCCAAGTAAGAAGTGCCGTTCTTGCTCCTGTCATATATGTGGTGGGAAACAGGAACCCAACATGCAGCTTCTATGTGATGAATGTAACATGGCCTATCATATTTACTGCCTGAATCCACCTTTGGATAAGGTCCCTGAAGAGGAATACTGGTATGATTATCAGGGTTTTTTTGTTATTACTGTGTTAAGAATTGAATGTGAAATATGTATTTAAACCACAAAAAGATTTCTTAAGATATGTAATGTGTATTAAAGCACTTAAAATTTTATAGCCAGTGGTTTATTGGCATTGATAACTTTGATTATTATCACAGCTTGTGAACCAGTCTCTAGCTGTTTTTAATCCTTGCAGTTCTTCCTCTAATATGGAGTCTGTGTTCTTTCAAAAATGCAAATCTGATTGTGTTAATTCCTTTGCTTCTCAGGTTTTATGTTGCCGTGCAAGGCCTTGCACAATATTTTTTTAGTTGATTTCTCCAGGTGCATTTCTTACCATTTTCCTCTTCATTTTCCCAAATACTCTACAGTCTAGCCAGATTAAATATCTTTCAGCTCCTTAAGTAAGTCCAGTTCTTTCTCTCCTCTGGGTTTTTATACTTGACACATTTTCTCTTTGAAACCTATTCGTCTTTGCTTAACTTTAGGATATTTATCCTTCAGGTTTTCACTTAACTGTGATTCCATCTGTGAAGCCTTTTTGGGTGGCCTCTCTATCCCTCAGCTATTTTAGATGTGCCTGTTATAGTACTTAATAGTTATTTAAGTGCTTAATATATGCTAGATGCTAACAAAGTGTTTTACATGGATTATTGTATTTAATCCTATGAGGTTAATAAGTGGAACCAGGCACTAAGGTTAAATATACCAGCCAAAATCTCTGCTAAGTAGTCTTAGCTACAAAACAAAATCATTAGAAAAGAGACTGGGAAGAACATGCTCAAAGTAATAATGAACTTTTTCATGTCATAATAAGTTTTTTCTTCTTAAGCTTTGGACTATTGCTGGTGTGGAGGGTTAAGTTAAGGAATGACATACTCAGAAGTACGGGCATTCCTCAGAGATAGTACAGGTTCCAGAACAGTCTGGTAAAGTAAATATCACAATAAGGCAAGTCAGATGAGCTTTTTTGTTTCTCAGTGCATATAAAATTTATGTTTACACATGATGCTGTAGCCTATTAAGTGTGCAAAATACTTTATTGCTAAAAATGCTAGCCATCATCTGAATTTTCAGCAGGTCTTAATCACTGATCACAGATCACCCTGACAACATAATAATATTGAAAAAGTTTGAAATATTGTGAGAATTACCCAAATGTGACACAGAGACAGAAAGTGAGCAAATGCTATTGGAAAAATCACACCAATAGACTTGCTCGATGCGGTGTTGCCACAAAAGCTTCAGTTTGTAAAAAATAAAAAACCACACAGTATCTGCAAAGTGCAATAAAATGAAGTGTGCTTGTAATAACATTACAATTGGGTAGCTGGTGTTACTGTAAAGAATAGATTGTTTTCTTCCCTTTGGCCTATCCCCATCTGTTGGGAGGGTTGTTACTGTATTACCACAGAGGCTGTAAGGGTGGGTGGAGGGAAGGGATGTAACTTCTTCCTTTCACCCCCTTCCTCTGCCTTGCGTGGTCACAGCCTGAATTTTATCATCTGTAAACATATTTCCTCTAAAATCTCATATATTTTTCTTCCCTTTTGTTTCTGTGGACAGTATGTTCCTGCTTCTCTAAAATGCGAACCCTTCTGTCTGCTTTCACAGTTCCGTATCCCTTTGCCTTTTCAGGAACTTCATTCCTACGGTGAATTCCTCTCCCAGATTGCCATTGCTGGGTTATTCTCAGTATCCTATAATCTATTCAGTCACACACACACCCTTCCCTTGATCCCATTTCTTTGCTTCCTTTATGGCAAAGCTTCTCAAGAACTGTCTGCATTGGTAATTTCCATTTCCTCTCCTCCTGTTCATACTTGAGCTCTCCAACTGGACTTTCCTTCTCACAACTCCACTATATTTGTTTAAGTTAGGCTCACAGACACATTTCGTGTTGCCAAATCCATTGGTCCTGTCTAAGCCCTCTCTTACTTATACTTATCAGCTCTCTGTCTTTATAGATTTTATGATACCATATGACCTAATTTTCATCCTACTCCACTGGCCTTTCCTTCTTAATCTCTTGTTGGTTTTCTCATATCTACCAGATTTTGGAGTTTTCCAGAGCACTATTCACTTGCTTTTTGTTCTTCATGCTTGCTCCCTAGATGACCTCATCCTATCATGAGACTTTAAATATGAAGCTAATGGTTCTAAATTTTTGATATCTTCATAGCTAATCTTCCCTGGGCTCTGTATTCCTGTATTCATTCAATTGCTTACTTGACAAGTATCACAAAAGTAGTCCAGCTGGAGATCTTGATTTCCATAAACATACCCCCTAAAACCTTCCTCCTCCCTCAGTCCTCAGTAAATACTACAGTCATCCTGTCTACTTGCTCAGGCTTAAAAGCTAAACTTCATCTTTGATTCTCTCTTTGCCCTCCTTACATAGTCCACATCCAATTATACGTGAGCAGATCTTGTCAGTCCTGCATAATCTTTCTCCACTCTCACCCTTCAGTCCAAACCAACATCTCTTCCCTGAACTGTATAATAAACACCCAACTTGTGTCCTTGCTTTCACAATGCTTACCAGGTGTCCTTTCTCCCATAGCAGCAGAATGATCTTACTAAGTCTGAATCTGTTCAAAGCCCCCTAGTGTCTTCCTTTTGCACTTAGAATAAAACTAAGCCCAATGCCATCAATGACCTGACCCCTGCCTGTTCTATAACCTCATTGCTTATCTCTGTGCAGTTCAGAGTTGACCTAAACTTCAGCTTCCCAACCTTCATGTTTTTCAAGGCATACCACTCCTTCTTATGCCTCGGGACTTTTATACTTAATGTCTTTTTGCCCGGAATGCCTTCCCTGGCTTCTTCTCAAAGGAGACCAACTGACTCCTTTGGTCTCAGCTGGAATATCACTTCAGAAACTACTCTATCTAAAGATACGTGCCATGTTTAATCAGTCTTAACATCCACATAACCCTGATGTATTTCCTTTATAGAACTTGTCACTTCCTGAAATTGTTTCATTATATGTACTAGTTTTCCTTAACTACTCTGTACAAACATTTTGATCACATTTATCCCCAGTATCAAAATAGTGCCTGACATAGGAGGTTCTGAGCAAACCTGATGAAGGAATGAAGGTTTGACCATCTTTTCTATGTCTCCAAATCATTTCACCTCTGAACTCATTTTCTCATCAGAAATAGTACCTGCTTTGCCCCTAAGATCTCTGATAAAATTAGTTGTAAAAGTTAGCACATCAGGTAAAATTAATTTTGGGAAACCTCCTGATTTCTCAGTTAGAAGGGATTCTACTTGGTATTATCTGTTGACTTCTACATTTTAATTTTTGCCTTGATTTTGCATCTGTATATCACAACTTAACTGATTTTCTCAGAATCAGTGACTGACTTACATTTTTCTTTCCTGTAGTACTAAACAAGATATCTCATAATTAGGCAATTAGAATTAACTGGTGGGCATCGGTGTCTTTTTTTCCCTATAGACCATATGGATAATTATGAAATGGAAAGTATAGGCACATTTAAGATTAATTAATGCAGGGAGAGGCCAGTTGATCTTTGTTAGGGTATTCCTCAAGTTTCCATTTCTTGCTGACATAGGAATAGCCCCATCTGATTCTATAGACATATTTATTTATACTTTGCTCTTTAGAAATGATTTAAGGTATCTTATAATGATATATAAGTTATAGTAGGGTAACCAACTACAAATAGGCTAAAGAAAAAACAAGTATAGGGAATTAAAAAGAGCTAGGGATAAGGCTAATTAACATAAACAAGCATCCTTGAATCCTCTATATTTGCTGTGATAGACTATACGTTTTGACTTGGAGAGTTCTAATAACTAATTTAGATGGGAAGATGTATCAGTTGTATAGTTGAACAGTCTAGGATCATCTATTCTTGCTACTTTTGTTTTAATAATAGGAACTTCAAATGAGTAAATTCCATTCTCCAGGTTAGTGATAAGATCAGAGCGCATGCTGCCATTTGAATTGGACAGCTCTGGCTTTTGAACTGAATTTGAGATTCTATGATATTATAATCTTTCACATTCTTTAAAGGAATGATAAGGGTTTTTTTTTCTGCTACCTTAACCATATAAATATTTTGAAAAGTTTAATACTAAAATGCCAGCTGAACATCTATATTATACACCAAGTATTACATCTTAAAACATTTTCTGACCTAGAAAGGCCATTCTGTTACTGGCTTTAATATACTATATTAAAATTCCTTTCTCTTTTAAAGGTATTGTCCTTCCTGTAAAACTGATTCCAGTGAAGTTGTAAAGGCTGGTGAAAGACTCAAGATGAGTAAAAAGAAAGCAAAGATGCCATCAGCTAGTACTGAAAGCCGGAGAGACTGGGGCAGGGTAAGGAAGAAAGTCATCTTTCCTTCTTAGCTATAATGTTTTAACTGTAATGCAAGTTATAACTGATACCAACAGTAGTAGTGACATAAATTACATTTGCCGTATCAGAAATATTAAATAATTTTATTGTTTATTTGCTATAACTTAATTATGTGTTAATTAAATCATATAAATTATGTATTAATTATGCAGTTAGGTTTCTGTTTTGTTCTCATTTTATTTGACTTTAAGATTTGGCTTTAAGGGTTGACATAACCAATTTGTCAAACAACTTGTTCTATAACTTGTAGGGGATGGCCTGTGTTGGTCGCACTAGAGAATGTACTATTGTTCCTTCTAATCATTATGGACCTATTCCTGGGATTCCTGTTGGGTCAACATGGAGATTTAGAGTTCAGGTATGTTTTAAATTGATTTTGTTGAAAGGGTAAAGTTGTAAAAAATTGTAGCAGTGTCAGCATCTATTGATTATAAGTGGGCTAATCTAGGTTGTATCGCATGGCATTCAGTTGTTACAATGAAAGATTCTCTATAGGATGGGTAGACTCTTCCACATAGTTTAACAGGTCCATACATCATGGAATTAGGCATCAGCTGTGCTTTTTTTAATCATTTTTACTGTTTTCTAGATATGATAGTTAACATTATTAAACTTTCTAGAGAATTTTTCTTGCTGAGAATTTAATATTTGAAATATTAGGGGTTTCTTTCTTTAAAATTTGTGGTAAGTTCTCATTTAATGTTATTGAAGTCCAAGAAAGCTCATTCCGGGTGTTTTGTTTGTAGCTTATCCTCCGGAATGAATGTTAAGTTGTTGGTCAAAGGAAGTGCCAGGTGATCCAATGATAAAATCACTTGTCACATCTTTTCCTGTTGTATTCATTTCTAATTTCTTTATTATAAAGGTAATTTTATCATTATAGAGATTTTAAAAGTTTTTTGTCCTCATTTTCTGTTTCTCAGGCACCACCACTTTGAAGTTTTAGCTGTTTCTTCTAGATTTACCTCCTTATTTCTAAGTAGCATGTTTATACTGCTTTTGTCTTTGTATTTTAGTTTTATTAACTTCTTTCTATGGTTGATGAGCATTAAGTTTAACACACTGTGTGTCTTCCCATGTTTGCAATGGTTATATTACAATTTTGGCTAAATACATATGCATGTTGTATAGTATGACTCAAATCTTTAAATACAGTAAAAAATACTACAAATAAATACAATATAATATAAATACAATAAAAAGTACACTTAGCATATTTTTAATTGCCTTGGGTTTTTGTTTGCTTCATTCTTTTTTTATATACCTGTCACTAATTCATTCCCAAACTTTAAAAGCCCCCATTAATACTGTCTCAGATGTGTTTGCAGTTGTTAGCCTGAGCAGTTAGAAGAATGGATTTGCCATTTAGGAAGTGGGGAAGAATCAGAAGAGATTTATTGTCATCAGGATTGATGAGGTTGAGAATCAGGTGGTCCCATCTTCTGAAGTACCTGGTGTTTTCAAGGCTTACACTCAGGTTCTGAGGCTTTTATTAGCTTCTCACTGGCTTCTAATGTGTGTCTTTCCCTGCCCCACTGTGCACCGTCCAGGGAATTTGAGGAACACAAAGTAACGCTGTTTTAGTGAGCCAAAATTGAAGATCTATGGGGAGAAGCAGTAGGCCATTGAAGTAGTAGAATAGCATGATTAAACTAACGAATTGGGTAGCATGTTTGGGTAACATTGAGTAGTTTTGGTTCAAACATTTGCCCTATGAAGGAGAAGCTGGAGAAGATAAGAGTTAAGGCTGGGAACATGCAGAAGAATGAAACTGGACCACTTTCTTACACCACACACAAACATAAATTAAAAATGGATGAAAGATCTAAATGTGAGACAGGAAACCATCAAAATCCTAGAAGAGAAAACAGGCAGCAACCTCTTTGACCTCAGCCATAGCAACTTCTTACTTGACATTTCTCCAGAGGCAAGGGAAATAAAAGCAAAAAATGAACTGTTGAGACCTCATCAAGATAAAAAGCTTCTACACAGCAAGGGACACAGTCAACAAAAGTAAAAGGCAAGCAACAGAATGGGAGAAGATATTTTTAAATGACACATCAGTTAAAGGGTTAGTATCCAAAATCTGTAAAGAACTTACCAAACTCAGCACCCAAAAAAGAAATAATCCAGTGAAGAAATGGGCAGAAGACATGAATAGACCCTTTTCCAAAGAAGACATCCAGGTGGCCAACAGACACATGAAAGATGCTCAACATCACTCATCATGAGGGAAATACAAACCAAAACCACATTGAGATACCACCTCATACCAGTTAGAGTGGCTAAATTTAACAACTCAGACAGCAACAGATGTTGGCAAGGATATAGAGAAAGGGGAACTTTCTTGCTCTGTTGGTCGGAATGCAAACTGGTGCAGTCACTCTGGAAAACAGTGTGGAGGTTCCTCAAAAAATTAAAAATAGAAGTACCCTGCGACTCAGCAGTAGCTCTACTAACAATTTATCCTGAGGGTACAAGAGTGCTGATTCATAAGGGCACATGTACCCCAGTGTTTATAACAGTGCTATCAACAATAGCCAAATTAGGGAAAGAGCCCAAATCAACTGATGAATGGATTAAGAAGATGTGGTGTATGTATGTGTGTGTGTGTATATATATATATACACACACAAACACGCACACACACACACACACACACAATAGAATACTACTCAGCAATTTAAAAGAATGAAATCTTGCCATTTGCAACAATATGGATGGAACTGGAGGGTATTATGCTAAGTGAAATAAGTCAGTCAGAAATAGATATATGATTTTCACTCATATGTGGAATTTGAGAAACAGAAGAACATAGAGGAAGGGAAGAAAAATAAGTTACAGAGATAGAGGCAAACCATAAAAGACTCTTCAATACAGAGAACAAACTGAGGGTTGATGGGGTGGGGGGTTGAGGGGGCAGGAAAAATGGGAGATGGGCATTGAGGAGGGCACTTGTTGGGATGAGCACTGGGTGTTGTATGTAAGTGATCAATCACGGGAATCTAATCCTGAAGCCAAGACTACACTGTGTACAGTGTTAGCTAACGTTGCGATAAATTACTTTAAAAAAAAAAAAGTTAAGGCTGGCAAAGCAGATAGGAGCCAGATTGAGAGAGAGTAATGTGTAATACTTAATTTGGGCTTGGTATACAATAAGACCATTTAATATATTTTAAGCAGTTGAATATTAAAAGCAGAATTGTTCTTAAAAGTATTTTCTGTTTGTGATCGGTAGAATGGGGTTTGAAGGGAAAAAACTGGAGGCAGTGAAAAAGGGGGGTTAATGACATTCATGACTCAAACTAAGATTATAGCAGAAGTAGAAAAGTAAAGACTTGAGAGATTTAGGAGATTGAGTCAGCAGTATTTGTGACCAAATGTGTTTTAAGAATAGAGAAGAATGATGCAAAAATGACTCTTGCCTTTCTCATGTGGCTAGGGAGCAGTGCCATAATTAAAGACAAGAAATAAGGTGGGGAGGGATCTGGGCCACTGATAGCAAATTCTGTTTGACCCAGGTTGAGCTGGAATGACCGGTAGACATAAAATGATGATTATTTAATAATTATTTTGAAACTTGGAATTCTAGATCTGAGCAGTTTTAAGAGTCATCAGCTTAGTACCTAAGGGATATGTAGTTAGAAAGAAGTAAAGTCGGGGAGGAAAGATAGAACTCTGGGTAACATTCAGTTCTTAGTTGGAGGGTTTTAGGATCCAATAATACATACGAAAGCATTTTGTAAACATAACTGTTCAAAGGTATTTTGAGACTCTCTTTATTTCATAGGTGAGCGAAGCGGGTGTCCATAGGCCCCATGTTGGTGGAATTCATGGTCGAAGTAATGATGGGGCTTATTCTCTTGTCCTTGCTGGTGGATTTGCGGATGAAGTAGTAAGTCATAATACAACCTTGTTCTTTAGAACCATTCTTAATCATTCAGTAAAATACAGAAGTTTTGTGTAGGGTGTATAAAACCCCATCTTTTTTTAGCATAGTTTTTATGTTGAAGTCACTTCTATATAAGTTATAAGAAAAGTCAATTGACAGTCTTCAATCTTTACAAGTGTTGATTTATGTATACATGTGGTTGCTGATTATTGCAATGAAAACATACTTTACAGAGCTCATTTTTTTTATTAAACTTTTTATTTTGGGATATTGCAGATTGACATGTAGCATTAGAAATACTACAGAGATCTCTGTGCTCTTTACGCATTTTCCTCCCAATGGTAACATCTTGCAAAACTGTAGTACAGTATCACAACCAGGATATTGACATATTGATACATTCAGGTCACTGAACATTTCCCTTAACCACAAGTATCCCTCCTTGTGCCCTTTGATAACCACACATACTGTATCTGCTCTCCCTCAACCCATCCCTAACCCCTGACAACCACTAATCTGTTCTCCATTCCTATAATTTTGTTGCTTCAAAGATTTTTATAATTGGGGTCATCTGGGCGTCTCAGCCCATTATGTGTTTGACTCTTGATTTTGGCTCAGGTTATGATCTCACAGTTGTGAGGCTGGGCTCCACACTGATCATGGAGCCTGCTTAAGATTCTCTCTCACTCTCCCTCTGCCCCTCCCCCATTTACATACTCTCACTCTCTCTCAAAAAAATAAATAAATAATTTTTATGAGTGGAATCATACAGTATGTGACCTTTGGGAATGGTACTTTTTGCCCAGCATAATTCTCAAATTGTGGCATGTATTAATATTTTATTCCTTTTTTATTGCTGAGTAGTATTCCATGATATAGAATACAGTTTGTTTAACCATTCACTCATTGAAGAACATTCAGGTTGTTATAGTGTTTGACTTTACAGATGACTGTGATAAATGTTTGAGTACAGGCTTTTGTTGTTTTTTGTTTTTTATAAACGTAACTCTTCATTTCTCTGTGATGAATGCCCAGAAGTGTACTGTTGGGTTATATGGTAGTTGAACATTTAGTTTTTTAGGAAGCTGCCAAATTGTTTTCCAGAGGGATTATACTACTTTACATTCCTATTATCAGTGTGTAAGTGATTCAGTTTCTCTGCATTCTTACCAGCATTCAGTGTTGTTGCTTTATTTTACTTTAGCCATTCTGATACGTATGTAGTGAGATCTCATTGTGATTTTAGTTGACAGTTCCCAAATGGCTGATGATGTTAGGCATGATTTATTTGCTTTTTTGCTGTGTGTATAGCTTCCTTGGTGGTATATCTTCAGGTTGTTTGCCCATTTTTCTAATTGGGTCACGTTTGGTTTGCTGTTCATTAAATGTGTACTTTACATGTGTTTTCTCCCATTCTGTTTCATTGGTTTGTTTTCATGGTATATTATAATGATGAATTAGAGTAGCTATGGAGAAGCCAAGATGTAGTATGCTTTCAGACAAAGGTAGAAAAGTTTGCCATTTTTCTGACTGGCAGATTTGGCAGTACGTTTGCATTAGCATGGCAAAGGAAACTGAAAATGGAAATATTCAAGTTAAGTCTTTGAGTACTCCTTTAACATGTATATTTTGAAGTTGTATTTTTCAGAAATACAAAGGGTGTTGTATAGTTTATTACAGTAGGCATTATTTTTTTTTAAGGCTCTGTAAGAAAACAAGCCAAGAGTAGAAACTCTTTAACATGTTTTTAGCATCGACCCAGTTGTGTTTGATCTGGAGTCTCACATTTGTGTGTGAGACTTGCCTAATTATTTTACCCCAGTGAACCTCAGTTTCCCCATGTGTAAAATAGAGAAAATAGTATCACCATTTTATATCAAAATAATTGATGTTAAATGAGGTAATTTATGTAATCTTGGAACATAACAAGAATTCAAATAATTGTATTGTCTATAGCAGATTATCTTAAATATATGAAACAAACATGTAAAGTTGAAAATGAGTGCTAATTGAATTCAGGTGGGTATTATTACTTCCCTTTTTCCCCATCTTTTGAATATAGTTACTAATCAAACATTAAACATTTGCAGTACTGATGAGCTCTCAATGATGTGTATTAAGCAGTTAAAGAATGTTAAATAATGTAAGAATATTTTAAGGCTAAAACACATAGGCTTAGTTCACCAACTAAGATGTATCTGGAGATGTTAATATATTTTATAAGCATTTTCAATCTTTTCCTCTTTTATCATAGGCAGATCATATGTACAGAAATAGGTGGAGGAAACCTGAATAAGCTCTTTTTTTTTTTTTTTTTTTGGTTAGAAAATGATTTGTTTTGAAACCTTTAATTTAGTATAACATCCATGGAACCAGTGATCTTTGTTCTGTCCAGATGAATGGACATGAAACTACTGAATACCTGTTGATAAACTGGTTAATATTTTAGTCCAGTAACTTGACAATCAAATGCTAGTTTTAGTGCCCTTTGTGACCTCACTTAAGGAATGAGGATCCACAAAGCTGGTCTGCCTTTTAGTTGTCTTGAGAAGTAGTTTGCTTAGTGACAGGAACAGATTCTGGAACTAAACAGTTAGGGTTTGTGTCCTGGTGCCATCTCTTACTAGCTAAGTGACTTTAGGGAAGTTAATGAACCTCTTCCTCATCTATAAAATAAGGCTTTATGATACTTTACATCACAGGGTTGATGTGAGGGTAAAAAGAATCCATGTAAAATCTTAGCCTAACCACACACACACACACACACACACACACACACACACACAGTAAATGGAAGTGTTACCAGCAGTAGTGGTAGTATCCAGTTTTGCAAACATGTAAGGAGTATTAGAAGAGAGAAACTCACAGAAATTGCAACTGTATTCTATCTAAATAGCCTTGAATTAAGGAATCATCAAAGGTGTCTGAGAAAAGTTTAATGATGTTAACTATGCTTTAGGATATTTATCTGATAGTCTTTGGCGGGGGGTGTTGAGAAGATTTGAGATGAATTCCTTTTGCTTGATAAAGGTGATGGCAGGAATGGGAACATCCAGCTTATTGTGTTAGACAGCTGCTTTACAACTTGAAAAAAGAGTAGAGACTGGGAAATTGAGTCACTGTGGGGCAGTGGTATGTCCCCTCTATAAATGATGACTTCTTATGTGAGGGGTTCTCAGACAGCAGTCTTTAGGCTACTGGCTCACAGGGGTACATGGACTTAAAGATGTAATAAATTTGGGCTGATCATTTTTCCTTAGGAAAATTAGTCTGAACTAATACCGACTGAGCTCTGACAGTCTGACAATTCTTTTTTCCCCAGTGACAGTTAAAGTTTCTATTGGTGTGACGATTAAAGTAAGGATGAGTTAATGACATAGAATACAATATGAGGTAGAATAACTATTTTTACTTATTTGCTGCTTGAAAAATAATCAGAAATGTTTTTGTTCTTTCGTTTTAAACAGTACTGAGCTTAGATTGTCCCTATTCTCTCCTATTCCCCACTCCCTTTTCCTTTATAGCACTGCCACAATTCTAACTTCAAAAGTTGACAGAGTTGGGGTGCCTGGGTGGCTCAGTTCAGTGTCCAACTCCTGATTTTGGTTCAGGTCATGAGCCTTAGTCTTTAAGATATAGTCCTCAGTATTGGATCAACAAAAACTGAAGTCAAGGTTTTTAGACAGATAAGAACACTTACTAGACCATGAGATTTTGGGGGGACCTGGGTGGCTCAGTCAGTTAAGCATCCGACTTTAGCTCAGGTCATGATCTCACGGTTCATGAGTTAGAGCCCTGGGTCATGAGTTAGAGCCCATGCAGGGCTCTGTGCTGACAGCTCAGAGCCTGGAGCCTGTTTCAAATTCTGTGTCTCCCTCTCTCTCTGCCCCTCCCCAGCTCACAGTCTGTCTCTCTCCATCTCTCAAAAGTGAATAAACATTTAAAAAAATTTTTTTTAAACATGAAATTTTAGTTTTGACTTTATCCAAAGGAAAAACAAGATGCAAAATAATTGACCTTTATTACAGACAAGGATTTAATAGAGAACACTTCATTATCTTGAGTTCAGTCTAAACTAATTAAAATCTTGCAATAAAGAAGTAACACTAATGGGTGGGGGAATGGGCAAGATGAGTGAAGAGGAGTAAGAGATAGAGTCTTCTAGTTATGGAATTACTAAGTCATGGGAATATAAAAGACAGCATAAATAATATAGTCAATGGTTATATTAGCATTGTATGGTGATAGATGGTAGCTACATTTGTGGTTAGCATAGAGTAATGTGTAATTTTGTTGAATCACTATGTTGGATGCCTGAGACTAATGTTACATTGTGTGTCAACTATAACAATAATAAAAAAAAAAAAGAACCACTATTTTGATAGTGCTAATAGAATTAATTTGTATACTGATACTCTTCTCAATTGATTTTGAGTACTGATTCAGATAGAAACTTAGTAATATCAATATAAATTTATAGCTATTACAGAGATATTTGTGGAGCTAGTTTATGTAATACCTACTTCCTTTGGCATGTTTTTTTCACATTTACTAGATACTTTATACAGATTTTAGTTTTCAAATTCTTTTCCAATGTTCTTTTTAATGCTAGGTGATTTTTTTTTATCTCAGTGTGATTTGAGTGAACCTGTACAGCGTGAAATGTGGGGAACTTAGTATTCTGTAAGGATTTTAATTTTGAAATTTAACAGCAAACTTGGGTATGACATCGATTGCTGATGGGAAATCAGATACAGAGTATTTACTGAAATGATACTCTGTAAAAACCTACAAGCTAATATTGATGTTTATTTTAATACCGTTGAATTAAATGAAATAATATTCCCAGTCCATAAGACCTTATTTTCTAGCATTCTTTTTTTTAATTTTTTTAAATGTTTGTTTGTTTATAATGTTTATTTGTTTTTGAGAGAGACAGACAGACAGAACAAAAGCAGGGAAGGGGCAGAGAGAGAGGGAGACACAGAATCCGAAGCAGGCTCCAGGCTCTGAGTTGTCAGCACAGAGCCTGACCTGGGGCTCAAACTCACGAACCGCAGGATCACAACCTGAGCCAAAGCTGGCCGCTTACCCGACTGAGCCACCCAGGAGCCCCTGTTTTCTAACATTCTGTAGATTATTGGCTTATATGTATAGCATGAGAATAGCCACATTTAGAAGTATTGGAAGCTATAACTTTAACATGATCAACTCGATAACTTGATATAACTTGAAGGTATACTACATACACCGCATTTAAATTTTGTCTGATTTTGGTATATACCTTGAGAGAACGTGTAAATTCATAATATCCTAACCAAGTGCTCTGACTGTAAAACAAGAATTAGTGAAATTATATTGGGCTTAGGTATCTTAATGTTGAAATTTTTCTCCTGTAGGACCGAGGTGATGAATTCACATACACTGGGAGTGGTGGTAAAAATCTTGCTGGTAATAAAAGAATTGGTGCACCATCAGCTGATCAAACATTAACAAACATGAACAGGTATTCTTTACTGTTAGAGTTTGTAAAGTCTATTTATTTGGGCTTTGTATAAAAGTTTGATTATATTAATATAATTTGTAAGTTATTCTGTAGGGCAGAATCTTAAATTGAGAGTTAAAAATCTAAATTTAAAATCCCATTATCTGATTATATAATTGTTTATAAGTGTTGTAACTTATTTCTTTATATTTTGTAAATAACATAATTCCCAGTCTTAATACATGTGCTTTACATTTTAAAACATGTTGAAACCTTTGAAGGAAGGGAATCTAATATAAGTGATATTGAGAACAAGGTGGCTTATCTACTACCTCATGGATCAAAGTTATGTTTTACCCAACACAGATTTGTCTTTTAAAGTAACAAACTTCTTTTTAGAGGAAACTCACCAATATGAAGTAGGTTTAAGATTGGGAGCCCACATTTGTGGGCATAAGTGAAATATCAGATAAACTTAAAGCTATACTCAAGGTGCTTTTAGGATTTATAATGTCTTTTAAGTGTTAGAATGTTTAGTTATAAAAGTGACCTTTTCTAACTAAATGCTTATAAAGCATTACAAAAGAGCCACCTTGTGCTGACCTTTGTTCTATAGAGGTATTAATGATATGCCAGCTTCCCTGGGAGCAGAAAACTTGACGACTTCAAAATGTTTTAGTTCATAAATGCATGCTAATAGCAATAATAATAAAGTGACCCAGATCATCAGATAGCAACAACCACATTATAACTTGTCATAATTTTTAGATCAATTTCATAAAGTCAAAATTTTTGTATCCTATTGTTACGAGTGTTTTATGGATTATTGAGTAAAAATGAGTATTTTTCTTTGAATCTGAATCACTCGGTTTTAAGTAGTGTGCCCTTAATTTCTGATTACCGTGTGAAGTAAAGAATATACCAGTATGATTTCAAGAATTTGTTGCATACCAAATTACATAGTCTGTTTTTATGTCTTCCTTCTCTATTATTTCTGACAGTAGGATTATTTAACTGAACCAGCAGAGGAGACAGGTCAGATTTGCTGGTGAAAACATTCCTGAAGTAGGAGTCCAGTCCCTAGTTAGTCTTTTTCTAGCGAGAAAGCAGCTCTTTAGGAGGAATGATCTTAAAAGGAGTTAGAAATATTTTGATGTGTTTTTGTCAGTGAAAGTATATCTTGAATTTTTAAAAGTGCTTTTTTAAGTTGTCTCATCTGAAGATTATATTTACCCTTTAATAATAATGAGTTATTTTGCTTGAATGAGATTTGTTTCCTAACTACCTGCACTTGTAATGTAAATGGTAAATATTTTTCAAGCTTTTAAAGAATCTAAGTATAACCCTGTTTACCATTATGTTACAATCTCAGAAAATAATTGACAAGTTGTAAAAATGTTTGTATTTAAGAGAAGGTAGTGAAAATAAAATTCTGACTGAAAACAATTTAGGATTGACTTACCATAGGGACTCTGACATCCATTCAGTTAATTTATACATTAAGTTTTGAGTACACATTGTGATTATAAAGACCTCTTGAGCAAAGATACATATATGTTTCATAAACATGAAAACCAAGGTCAAAGACCCTTAGCTCTGACCCATATTACACTTTTTCCTGACTAGTGTATGGTCCAGTTTATTTTTCCTTCTCCACTAAGAGGGAGTTTGACCCTTGCTTCTTGCTTTGAGAAGGTTGTTCCTATTTCTTCTCAGCTCTTTCACTTTATGAAACTGAAGTGGGCAGCAAGGTATCCTGGCCTTCCTTTATCAGGGCAGTTAGAAACAACCAATTGAGCTGCAGACTAATGGTAAAGCCTTGTTTTGCATAGTTTGATCTTCTTGGAATCTCTTCACATACTTGAACAACCTACATACTTAATGTGAAAATAGAAGTGAGTTATTAATGCCAGTTAGTGGTGGCAGTTCTGACTAAAGGTCCTTGTAAGTACCAAACTATTCTGTTCATTAATGTGAAAATAGTACTTATTCTTTTCCTTGCTCTTTAAGAAGATGAAGTATGTATATCTCAATAGGCATTCCATAAATAAGATATAATACTAACACTAGAAGATTGGATACATTTTCTTCTACCTCCCAGAGATTTAATGCATCTCCCTTTGAGATTAAAAAAAAATAACTTGGTAAACTCCAACTATTTGACCACATTTATGAAAGTTTTTTTTTTTTTTTTTTTTTTTTTAACAAAACACTGTATTTACTTTAACAATATAACTGTGATGAAGAGATTTGGGTAGATTAGACATTTCATCTTAGGTGAATTTCATTTGAAGCTGCATAAAAAGAATTATGCCCTGAAAAAGTATTTTGTATCATATCTGAATTTACCAAATTGGGTGTGTGTGTTTTTAACCTTACATGTTCTCAGTGGTGTCTTGTCACTTAAGTTAGGAAGTAGGTATCTCAGAGGAAGAATACTAATTTTAAATAGTTTCTGATTTGGTGGGAACTTTGGGGTTTTTTTGTTTGGTTTGGTTTTTTTTGTTGTTTTTGTTTTTTTGGCAGGACTAAGTTCTCCCAAGAAAGGTCTTCTAACATAACCTTACTGATTAATTACTACTAAGTGAGTACACATACTAAGGAAGCTTCAAGTAAATCAGGTGCTGCTTCTCACTCACTGTTCCTCCTTGTTCATGTGTCATCATAAAAATAGTGATCTGGAGGAGCCAAAAATCTTTATTATCATGATTTAGTGCAGGCATTTGATTGCTTCAGTTTTATTTAAACTTACCTTTTTACTAGAAATCTTTAAACGATAATTTCATATTAAAATTGTTCTTTAATAACTTTTAAACGGTAAGGAATCTCTATCATCTGGAATGTGGAAAGTAGACCTAGAAAGGTCATTTGTACCTTGCTGACAAATTTATTTTTCTGGATTTCTTTCTACATTATTCCAGCATTATACTTCACTCCCTCCCTTATCAAAAATAACTACTACAACAATCACTTGCTTTAGTGTCCAACTTTCTCCCTTCCCTCGTTATTTAAAAAAAAATTCCATGTATTTCTAGTTGTTTTCTATTATACGTGGCACAGATGTTATTACTTTCAGAAGAACCCTACAGGCTATCTGAGAACCAATCCCCTGGCTTGGGGGTGACATCAGAAAACTGATTTGTCTTCTCTGCTGGTGGGGGAAAGCATAATCCTATTATCTGGAATAATATGGAAAGAATCATAGAATCTTAACTATCAGGTAAGGCATAATTCACCTTTTAATTGAGCTAATAATGCGATTATATACTTAAAGATTACTTGGTATAAAGACTTTGTTTTATTTTTTAGGGCATTGGCCCTAAACTGTGATGCTCCATTGGATGATAAAATTGGAGCAGAGTCTCGGAATTGGAGAGCTGGTAAGCCAGTCAGAGTGATACGCAGTTTTAAAGGGAGGAAGATCAGCAAATATGCTCCTGAAGAAGGCAACAGATATGATGGCATTTATAAGGTGCTCTATCTGGCATGACATCTTGTTAGTCATTTTTCCTGGGCTTTCAAGACAGGGTTGCCACAGGGAACTACCCTACAGTGGGTGGGCTAAAGGAAGTAGTAGACCACCTTAGTTGGTATCTCTACTTTTTCTGGAAATGTAACAGATATACAAAGTGAGCTCCTAACCTTGATATTTTTTCTCTTAATGCTTATTTGAAGTCCATAAGGGCAGAGTTCTGTTTTAGGTTAAGTTTTTTATAAGTATATATTCTCTGTGATAAAACTATTTAAATAACATGGGCATCATAGATACTCATTGTTATATCTTTCAGAATTATTTTAATTATAATAGATTTTCAGAGCCAAGCACATTATAATTGTTCAGATAGGTTGTATTGTTTTAAAAAATGGAGGCATTTACTGCCACCATTTTTATATCCTATTATGCGAGATTCTATTATTGAGCATAATCTTGTTAATATTTCAAACTTATAGCAATGGGTACTTATGTGGGAACTACCTTAATTAAAAATCAAGGTAAAAACAGTATTCTAGTGATTTTTTATTTACTATTCTTAAAGCAAGTATCTTTTGAAGTTGCATTCAGTTAAGTCAAGTGTACTTAAACTAGTAATGTGGCATTATGAATAAGTCTAAATATTAAATCTCAAACTAGTACTGAAATAATTATGATTTAGGTGGTGAAATACTGGCCAGAGATTTCATCAAGCCATGGATTCTTGGTTTGGCGCTACCTTTTAAGAAGAGATGATGTTGAACCTGCTCCTTGGACCTCAGAAGGAATAGAACGGTCAAGGAGACTATGTCTACGTTTACAGGTTAGATTACATTTGTCTAGGCTACCTGTATGCTCATAAAAACACACACCTCTGTAGTATCTTTGTGCCTTAACACTGGATACAGCTCACAGCAATTGATCAGTGGACTGTAAGGGGTGAGGAATGAAATCATTCAAGTATACAGAAGGAAAACAAATAAAAAGGTAGTAGCATTCTAGGTGTCAAACTGCTCTAAGACCAAGAATTGTGCTTGGGAAAAACCAAGCCTTCAATGAAAAGTAAAATAGTTGTAATTCAATTTGGAAATGACTTGAACAATGAAGGAGAGGGATACATAAAATTAATATAGAGAAGACCTTAAGAAGGGAAGTTTATCATAGAGGGCACAGGGGGTGTGTCTCTGGTAGGGGAAGGGGGAGGTGGCTTATAGAGTGGTCTGCTTCTCCTACCCTTCTCACTTTTCCTCACCCCTTTTTTCTCTTCCCCCTCAAAGCTGCTTCCCTGTCCTGTCACCACCTTTAGTGCTTTGCCTTTTTTTTTCCCCTTTGCCCATGTTCAGCTGTTAACCCATATAAGACTTTGTTGGTTTTGTATGCATAATGGATGGTATGGCTACATTCCCCCATCCACTGCCTATGCACCCTAGACTTTGTCCCTGACACTGACTTCAGAGCATGGTTTGAGTTCATCTTCCATCATTCCCCATTGTTGTGCTTCCTGTAAAGACTACCAGCTTTTCATTTCCCCTGGCTCTGCCCACACTGCATGTGTAGGGGCTGAACTATGGGCAAGTGTCTGACCACCCAGGCAGGTGAGTGTGTGTTTTCTAGTGCAAGTCTGTGTCTGTTTTTGTTTTCTTTTTAAACTTGTAGAATTGATTGTTTAAATGAGACCCATCAGCTGAGAAAATAACTGCCAATATTCTTTTTATAACAATATAAAAAAATAACTTGTTAAATCCATTTTCAAAAGAATTTTTCAGATTCATTGTTCAGCAGAGCAATGCTCTAGATAGGTTAGATTTGAAACTAAGCAGAAGCATGTAAGCTCATCTACTATGATTAAGTTAAAAACATCATTGATGGGGCCTGAAACATGTTGAGCTTTAAATATCAGTGTTATCAACAAAGCATGTTCTCCCCATAAGGGTAGCCAGTAAAAC
Source organism: Lynx canadensis (assembly GCF_007474595.2). NCBI lineage: Eukaryota > Metazoa > Chordata > Mammalia > Carnivora > Felidae > Lynx > Lynx canadensis. The sequence goes on from NC_044315.2 coordinate 32,021,888, forward strand.
ACAAATAGGTAGAATTTTATTCCTTAAAGTCTAACCTTTAGCTGATAAAGAATTCAGTAATTTAGTGTCTTTAGGTCCTCTAAAAGCCCCTGTGCCCCACCTTATTTTGGGAGATAAGAAATTTGACCCTTAATGTTGTGGGTGGGTTTGTTTTGTTTTGTTTTTTAAAGATTGGCTCCACAATTGAGTGTACTACCATCTCTATGAGTACCATATTGTGCTGTGTGGTTGATCTCACTTACCTTCATATCTAGATTCTTTAATTTCTTCCTCACACTTTTCAAGCCACCTAGTCAAACCTCCTGAAAACTTGTCTTTCCTCTTTTAGATCTGAAACTAAGATTATTATTTTATAAAATGGAATGTTTAACAGTCAAAACTGCATGGTTTTACACTGAATTGGGGATTTTAATAGTCTTCTGTCCTTTAAATGTTTGTTTCCTTTATATAAAGTCTTTCAGTTTAGGGAAAATACAGACTCTTACCCCACCTCCCCTTTTTTAATTTCTCAGCAGCATCTAGAACCCCTTTTCTCTGTGAAACTTAAATCTATATTGTACTTTTTCCCCCAACAGTATCCAGTAGGTTACCCTTCAGATAAGGAAGGGAAGAAGACTAAAGGACAGTCAAAGAAGCAGGCTAGTGGAGCCTCAAAAAGGCCAACTACAGATGGTAGGTAATGATTGCAAACATAAGTCCTAAAATCATAGTTTCTAATAAAGAAAAATATTAAGAGAAAAATTTGAGAAACTCATAAGAAATTAAAAGCAAAGTGAAGGATTTTTTGGGGGTGGAGGGGTGGTGGGGGGCTTTCTGTGTATTTTAATAGTGTCAGAGCCAAAATAGCAGCAAACGTAGTATTCTAAACTCCATCGGAAGTTAGATGCTGCTGTGTGTAGGTTATCTTCATGCTAAACATTAACTGGTACCAGTTAACTCTTAGGTCTCATAGTTGTGCTTAGAACCGCTAGTAAACCTGCTCATGTATTTTTAAATAAATCTAGATGATTGTCCAAGTGCCTCCAAAGTGTTAAAAACATCAGATTCAGCAGAAGCAGTTGAGGCTTTCCAACTAACCCCTCAACAACAACATCTAATCAGAGAAGATCACCAAAACCAGAAGCTATGGGATGAAGTGCTTGCATCTCTTGTGGAAGGTCCAGTATGTAAAGATTTTTTAAATAATAATGTTTTATTATTGACATGATGAAAAATAATTTTCCTTTGCAAGTCAGTCAAAACTTGATGTTTTTATGTAATCATCTCATCCAGTGTCACTTTCAGAAATAATCTAAGGTAATACTTAAATGCTCTTAGGTGGATTTTAGGCCTCTTAGTTGTTGGTTTTGACCTCTTTGTGCCTGAACTTAATCATTTATGTTGAAGGCACTATTCATGGGAAGAATTTTCAGTTGTGTAAACACACTTAATTTAAAACTCATCAGGAAATTTTTTGCTATAGTTCAAAGTTATCTGATGATGGCATAAGTCTTAAGCAATGCAGCACATGTTTAACCTGTTTGTAAAATAAACCAGTATTGATTTATTTAAATACTTTATATGTTTTGGATTTTTTTTCCCATTTTTGGTAATCATGAAATTTTAAAGTGAAAAGAAATTACAACTGATGTGTGTGGATTTTGTGTTAAGCTGTGTTTTGCAAACGAGGCTTCCTTATCAAATCCTAAAAGCTGGAGTTTTCAAATGTGAATTGGCTATTCTTTGTTCACTTGCTTTTATTTATGTCTTAATTTATTTTGCTTAAAATTAGAATATTCTGTTTATTAGATATTAACCCCTTGTCAGGTGTAACATAATTACTTCTCTGCATTTTTTCCTCTGTGCAGCTATTGTGAGTGAACCTTGGTATCTTCTCTTGAAGTTTTATCCTGTCATCTTCTACTAATTTTCTTCTTTCCAATGCTCCTTTTATTTCTGTCAGTGTATTAGCCAGAATTTCTCATATGTCTGAAATCGGGTTAGTTAAGATCTATCTTTCTATCTAAATTTAGAACTCTGAATTTTTGTGTTGCTTTTTGTTTGAGAAATAGTCATCAATATTAAGGAAGAATGTTCCCTGATATAATTTTTAAACATTTATTTATTTCTATTTGTGTGTGTGTGTGTGTGTATACATATTTTTTTTCAGATTTCATTTTTAAGTAATCTCTGTACCCAGCACGAGGATTGAACTCAGAACCCTGAGATCTACCCTGGCTCTACCGATTGAGCCAGCCAGACAGACGCCTTACTTATTTTTTAACTTATTTTTGAGTAATACCCAAAAATGGGGCTCAAACTCATGACACCAAGATCAAGACGCTCATGCTCTACAGACTGAGGCAGCCAGATGCCCCTAATTTTTAAAGTTTTAGAAATGGGTGAAATTTATCAAATACCCTTTAGGAGTCATCATTTCCTTTGCTTATGTATGTGATAATGGGTTATTCTTGGTAAAATGAAGCTTATGTGTTTGGAGGACAGAAGGAAAGTGAGCTCTGTGTGAAGTGTTACTTGCTTTTTAGCCAAGAGACCCAGACATAGTGAGAGTCTGACCCTGGTAGGTCATTTTCACTTAGAGAAAGTAAGGTGCAGCAAACAGTTATTGATCATAGTCTAAATATTCTCTAGTTGGAGGGGTACAGCTGGTGGTTAGGTGGATAACGTGGGTGAGTTCCAGCTGTGGGTGGGCAGGAGACAAAGTAGCAGATACAGGTGGAGGAAAAAGCTACCTGAGTGTACATGGAAGTTCTCTTGCATATCTATTGACTGGTTTGGATGTGTGTATTGGGCTTCAGTGTAAGACTGCTAATATGTGTATACTGTTTATCAATTAAAAAAAAATATTGAAGTGATTGAGTCCTGTGAGACTTGGCAATTGTATGCAAACCAAGAATACTTGTGAGTTCTTTCAATGTAACTTTAATATGAAATAAAGTCAATAATTGACAGTTCTCAAGCCACAATTTTTTTTTTTTAATTTTTTTTTTTCAACGTTTATTTATTTTTGGGACAGAGAGAGACAGAGCATGAACGGGGGAGGGGCAGAGAGAGAGGGAGACACAGAATCGGAAACAGGCTCCAGGCTCTGAGCCATCAGCCCAGAGCCTGACGCGGGGCTCGAACTCACGGACCGCGAGACCGTGACCTGGCTGAAGTCGGACGCTTAACCGACTGCGCCACCCAGGCGCCCCTCAAGCCACAATTTTAAAAAAGGTGGGAGCACCTGGGTGGCTCAGTTGGTTAAGCATCTGACTCTTGGTTTCACTCAGGTCAAGATCTTGCATTTTTGTGGGTTCCAGCCCCTCATAAGGCTTCACACTGACAGTATGGAGCCTGCTTGGTATTCTGTCTCCTCTCTCTGCCCCTCCCCCCTCTCCCTCTCTCTCTCTCTCTCTCTCTCTCTCTCTCTCTCTCTCTCTCAAAATAAACTTAAAAAAAAAAGACAAAATTGTATCCAGTAGGTTATCCTCTGTTGGCAGGATCTTGCATGCCTGGGTGAGATGATTATGAGCTTGCTGCTATTGATTACTCTGGATGTGTATGTACTATTGTTGTGAACAGCTTTTATGCCCATTCTCTTCAGATAAGCCAGGAACACATTTATTAAGCCAGAAAAACCAAGTGTTGGCCATTGGTGGCTTTAACATAAGTGCATATGTTATGTATATGTGAGTATATTTTTATCCCAATACCTTCCCAAGGCCCTCCATGATCTGGCATGGGCCCTCTCAGGCCCAAACGCTTCAGCCATATTTAAACACGCTCTGTGCTATTTAAACATGCTCAGCCTGTCCCTTATCCTAGGCCCTTAGACCCATACTATCTCTCTGACTAGAAAATTCTTTACACCTTCATGTCGCTCACTCCTTCTTTCCTGTAAGTCTCTGCAAAGTACAGGTCTTCACAAAGGTCTTCCCTGGCTACGCTTTCTAAAACCAGCCACTCTTTTACTCTCTTGCTTTAGTTTGCTTTGTTTGCTCAGTTATTACTATCTGAAATTGATTTTATAAAGTTCCATGAAAGGAGAGACTTTGCATTTTTGTCACCACGATGCAGATGAGTACCTAGCCCATTGTAGGAATTTGAAATATCTTAGTACATAATACAAGTATCATGGAGATGCCAGGGAAATTAGCAGTCATTAACAAAGTAGTTTGTTGTGTGTTGGGGGGTGTACTTGGTATTAAAGTTTGAGTTTTTTCCGTATCTCCTCCCATTTTATTCTTCCAGTATATTGTATAATATTTTGTTACTAATTCACTTGACTTTTATAATGTCCATAAATAAGTTAGTTTCAAGATATAACTTTGAAATGGGATCTTTGGTTTAATTTTAACTTGAAACTCCTGTAAATTCTACTTTTTTATTGACAGAAAAAAACATAAAATATTTTCCCATATTACCAGAAATAACAGAAGATTAGCCTTGTGACTATTCAAAACTCTACTTACCTTTCTAGTTTAAAAGAAATAGTTGGGTAAAATGGAACCAGTAATCGCTTTTGATGAGTATAAGAGTACCCATTTGATCATATTTGCTTTAGATGGCTCTACCGTTTATAATTTAGTCCCAATTTGAGTAAACATTGGCATTAGGAAAATACGGGATTTTTGGATTGAGGCAAAATATCACAGAAGATAATCCTAGGAGAATAAATATGTTGATTCTTTGGAGTATTAGATACTACAGAGTATTATTGCCTAGTGCTAGTATTTATTTATTTACTTATTTATGTAGCTAAAAAATAAATATTGAAGTTTCTTAACAGCAAAAGATTAAATAAATAATGTGTTCATATTACTGGAATACCACCCACCCAGCTTTTTTGAAAAGAGACATCTATATGTAATGACCTTGAGACAAGCTATCCATGATTGATATTTTTCCCCCTTTTAAGTTTTTATTTAAATTCTAGTTTGTTAACACATGTCCATGACTGTGTTAAAGGCAAAAATAGTAATCTCTGGAATGTGAGGTTTAAGGGGAGACATTCACTTTTTAATGCCATATATTTTCATTTTGCAGCTTTTCCAAACCAATTATAAGATTTAAAACTAATGTGTATATATTATGGAATGAAGTTTCTTCGGTTTTATTATTTTCATATTTGCTTATGGTTACCGTTACTTTTTTTTAATACAAAATGTTTTAAATGTGACAAAGACATTTTTTTCCCTAATTACTTATAATCTTACTAATTTTTTACAAAGCTAACCTTTTTTTTTTTTTCTTCCCCCTGGGTGCCATTCTAGAATTTTCTGAAAAAATTGGAACAATCTTTTATGTGTGTCTGCTGCCAGGAGCTAGTTTACCAGCCTGTGACAACAGATTGCCTCCATAATGTCTGTAAAGTAAGTAGGTTTCTTTCTCATTTTCCCTTGTTAGGACAGAGGGCAACTAACCTCCAAACATAGTTTTAGCACGTGAAACATTTTTCAGCAGAATAGTTGTGGAACCTTGCCAGTTAAGAAACATTTCATTACATTTTGGCAGTAATGCATGTTTTAATTTATTTTAATTTTATTACTATAGACAGTAATAGTCAAATATGTATTCTATAGTCAAAGGTATTGTATCATGTTTGGAATTGTTGAGGAGAATTTGAAATGGAGAAGAAAGTAAGGTGTCATTGCTATTTTTGTTATAGCTTATGTATGTTTTATATATTATAGTGCGGACTGAAATAATTCCATCCACTTAATGAAACCTAAAACAGATTCTGTCTGGTAGCATTTCCAGAGGAGTTGAATATTGCATTATTAGTGTGGTGTAAAGGGGAAGATTGAGTTTTAGTTAAACCAAGGTTGGAATCCTGCTCTACTGCTCAGTGGTTGTGTGTCCTGACCTAGCTTCTGAATCTTAATTTCTTTTGTAACATGGAAACAAATCTTCCACATATGTGTTTGTGCCTGACCCATATATTTCTGGAAGACACATTCTATGTTAAGTGATTTGATAAGATATATAACTTAGTTCTAAGCAGGGAAATCCTAAATTTCTTTTAGGTGTTCTGTTATAAAGAACAGGATTAAAATCCAATGTAGGTGAGGCTAGTGAAAATCATACATAAATTCTAACACTCATTTTATTGGATGAGGAAATTAAAGCACTCAAAATTAAGGTCATTTACCTGAAGTCTCACAATATATGCTGGAAGTGGAACTTAAAGCCATGTCTATAGACTAGTTTTCAGAGTGCAGATTCAGGCCTTTACAGTTCATCTTAAGTTTCTAGTTCCTATTTAAAAGCATAAGCCATTGACTTTTCTACATGCTATACTCTGATGAAATTGGGTATGTTTTTGTTTCTGTTTTGATTTTGCCTTAGGATTGCTTACAGCGCTCCTTTAAGGCTCAAGTTTTCTCCTGCCCTGCTTGCCGGCATGATCTTGGCCAGAATTATCTCATGATTCCCAATGAGATTCTGCAGACTCTACTTGACCTTTTCTTCCCTGGCTACAGCAAAGGACGATGATTTGTCTACTACTGTGTTGCTCTTGGTGGCTTTTTGGACAATAAAGAATCTAAAATGGTTGGGGGGAGGGGGCGGGGAGGGTGGAAGCGCTATGGTGGACCATATCTCTCACGTTCTGAAGCAGCTAATCCTCTTTCCTACATAGCCATTATCTTGTGTGTGTAGTGAGAGGCCCATTTCTCAACTGTCTTTTAAATATCAAAAGGTAGTTCCTGTCAGTAACAACTAGTTTTAAATGAGTAAAAAGTCAAAGCCTCAGCTCTAGTTGATATCCAAGTTATGATTTATTTTGCAACTACCTCAGGACAGAAAAGACGTATGGGGATTTTTTAAATCATTGAGTAATTAGTTAAATGAAGTTTTAGCTACGCACTGCCTCCCAAATATTAGTTGTGCCTGGTTCATGTAATTTGATTTTACAGAAAAGGAAATGACACTCGAGATCTTTGGAACGCAGCTTATGTATTGTGCATAATACATTTTTAATGTCTTCTTCCATTACAATGTGTTTTGCAAGGACAAGTTCATTTTTTAGCCCATTTTGTGAGCTCCATTGTGCTTTTTTTCTGGTGTTTTATGCAAGTTGACTACTAATGACTAATGAGAACAATATGAATGCATTGTTGCTGCATTAGTGTAATGTGGTGTGGTTTTGCACTTAAAAGAGGTATTCAGATGCTCTAGTTGTAAATGTTCATGAAAAGCCTCTTCTGTACTAGTCAAACTGCTTTTAGTGAGTCTCACCAGTGGTTTTACATCTGCAGAGCATTGAGGGCTGGGCTTGACTTTTGAGAGGACTGAAATTGCTTCATATTGTGATCCTAAATTTTATATTCACTATATTCCCTAAAGTATACATTAATAAATATTTTATGACCAGAAAAATAGCTCATCTTACTTCACTTTTCTACATTTGTCTGGCTTATAAGTATGTATTTTTAAGAAGTAATCGCTTCCAGAAGTAATCACTTCCAGAGTATTTCATTGTGCATTTTAAAATAGACATTTGTACAATTCTCTATTCTTGGTTTTTGGTAATAAGAACTAGTATGAACTAAGGACAGGTTTCACCTTATGTTTGATTTTTCTTTTTTAATTTTACTAAATTAGAAAAATTTTCTATAATAACTTGTCTTACGTTCAATTTTAGCATCAGTGCTACTTCTTATTTCACAGACATGAGAATATGCTAAAACATTGTTCTGGTCTCTGAAAGTATATTGTTTTCATCAGAGTAAAGTTTTAATATGATTGAATCAGTTTTTCTATTACTGAATTCAGAGCCATATATAATGCCAATATTTATTGAGTATATGTGTGTTTATTTAATCCTTCTGACCACCCTTAGAGGCAGTCCTGTTATCCCCATCTTATGGATGAACCTCAGAGGTACAGAAAGGTTAAGAAACTTGCCAAAGTTCAGGGGCTTCTGGGTGGCTCAGTCAGTTAAACGTCTGACTTCAGCTCAGGTCATGATCTCACAGTTGGTGGGTTCAAGCCCCACGTTGGGCTCTGTGCTGACAGCTCGGAGCCCAAAGCCTACTTCTGATCCTGTGTCTCCCTTTCTATCTGCCATTCCCCTGTTCTCTCTCTCTCTCTCTCTCTCTCTCTCTCTCTCTCTCTCTCTCTCTCTCTCTCTAAAAAATAAATAAACATTAAAAAAAAAAAAAAGGAACTTGCCAAAGTTCATACTTCAGAGAAGTGGCACAGCTGTGCTAGAAACAGGCAATGTGAGCCCAGGTGCTGGCAGTCTTTACTGTTGGGCTATAAAGGATCTCACATCAAAATCAAGTTCTGGGGAACACTTACAGCATAGTGATTGGAATGGTTGTCACTCTGGGCTTGTTTTTAACAGACATTGGAATCATTTTTATTTTGAAGGATCTAATTTAAATAGAACCTTTTTAGATTGAAATGAATCATTAAATTGCATCATCTAGTGTATTCCCTTTGGCATTGGCCATCTCTCTGCATGAAGGGTGGGGAACATCTCCCAGTTTCAGCTACTTGAACTGGATTGTTCTGCTTTTATTAGCAAAATAAGTGATTTCCATAGTTAGGCTATGTTTTGTCTTTTTTTTAATTTTTATTATTTTTTTTAACGTTTATTCACTTCTGAGAGACAGAGCATGAGTGGGGAAGGGGCAGAGAGAGAGAGAGACAGACACACAGAATCTGAAGCAGGCCCCAGGCTCTGAGCTGTCAGCACAGAGCCCGACGTGGGGCTTGAACTCATGAACTGCAAGATCATGACCTGAGCCTAAGTCAGACACTCAACTGACTGAGTCACCCAGGCACCCCTACGCTATGTTTTGTCTTAACTTTGCTATAACATTATAGACTAGGAAAGAAAGCTGATTCCAGCTTAACATGTTCAGGAGTCCAGGACGGCCCCAAACTAAGCAATTTTATTTTGCTTTTAAACTTTTTTAAAAGACTTCGTTTGTTTTTACATAAATATTTCAGTTTACTCTAAAAGATACAGGAAATAACCACAATACCATTGTCATACATGTAAAGAAAAAAATGTTATCAAATATCTAGTAAATATTCAAAATTCCATTGTCTCAAATGTCATATATAGATATTTTAGGTTAGTTTGTTTGCATCAGGATCCAAATGAGGACCTTACATTGTTGTTAATTGCTATCACTTAAGTATCTTTTAGTCTGTATATATCCCCTCTATCAATTTTCCTTTACTTTTTGTGATTTGTATGTTTAAATTACTCTAGAGTCTGACAGAGTAAGATTTTGCTGACAATAACCATGTGGTATGGTTTAACCTGTTTCTCTTTTATGTAAATTGGTAGTTAGAATTCAAGCATGACCAGATTTAGGTGTGAGGGGTTTTTTTGGCAAGATTTCTTCATAGGTGATGTGGTTATCCCTTCAGATACTACATAGTATCTGGTTTCTCAGGCTTAAATTTGAAAGAGGAGCTTTTCACTGGATTCTGGTACATGTAGTAGGTTACAGTGATTACTATTAAGTACTCAGCCACTTTCATATGGGTAGTTTTTTTTCTTAAATTTTCTTAGATTAAGAAGGGCTTCTAGTTATAGACTCATTTCTAAATAATATGGCTCACTCAACAAATATGTGCATCCAGGTATGTTTAAGAATGTTAGGTAAGGGCATCTGGGTGGCTTAGTTAAGTGCTGATCAGACTCTTAATTGCAGCTCAGGTCATGATCTCAGTTTGTGAGATTGAGCGCCATGTTGGGCTCTATGCAGACAACTCAGAGCCATCATGGGATTCTCTCTCTCCCTCTCTTTCTCTGCCCTTCCCCTTCGCAAGCCCTCTCTCAAAATAAACATTAAAAAAAAAAAAAAAAAAAGGAGGGCACCTGGGTGGCTCAGTTAAGCATCCGACTCTTGACTTTGGCTCAGGTCACGATCTCGGTTTGCAAGTTGGAGCCCCACTTCAGGTTCTGTGCCAACAGCACAGATCCTGCTTGGGATTCTTTCTGTCCCTCCCCCAGTCACATGCTCTCTTTCTCTCAAATTAAATAAACATTGAAAAACAAAATGAAACAAAATAATATTAAGTAAGCTTTGGGGAGGTAGCAATCTAAAACACCGTAAGCTCTCCCACAAACTTGTTACGACAGTTTGGCTAACAGAAAAGGGCCCTACCTGTAACTTAAAAGCTTTGGATTTTAGTGTAGAGTCTACATACAAATTGGATAGAGATCTGTTCTGACTTGTCCACTGTGTGGCATTTCTATTTTTGCTTATTAGGGATCAAACCTTTCCCTATTCTCCAGAGCACCCTGAAAAGATAGAGCTCATGACTACCTGATTTGAGGGAACTGAGCTTGATGGTCTACTCATCACCAGCTTACGCTGGGAAGAGTGTTTTGTGCTTAACTGTTGTATGCTGGCTGATCCCCATATCAGACCTTTAAATCCCTGAAGGAACTACTTATTTAGTAACCTGGATTAATCAGACGCTACACACACACACACACACAAAACAAACACTAGACACAAGATACCAAGAACTAGCTAGAGGGACCAGACAGGCAGACCAAATGACTACTATTGAAAGAATGAATGAAAGAATGTCACACTATATTCTCAAGTATAAAATTGCATTGCATTGATAGAATAACAACAAGCTGCTGTGTGAAGAGTAGTTTGAGATTAAAATTCTTGTAAATAAATGAAAACAAAATAGACAAAACAGAATAGACAAAATCTGAACATATTACTGGGTATTCCATTATATATGGATATTCCAAAATTTGTTAATGCATCTGCTAATGGATATTTGAGTTTCCAGGATATTGCTGTATAAAGCTGCTTCATGTGTAAGTATTTGGAAAATAGTTGAAAGTTTCCTATAAATTAAATATGTTCTTACTCTGCAACCCACCAATTTCATTAGTATTTACTCAAGATAAATTAAGAGATATTCGAAAGTGGTTTATACCATTTTACATTCCTGCCAGTCATGTATGGGAATCTAGTTGCCCCACATTCTCACTAACACTTCATTTTTGCCCTTTCATTATAATCATTCTAGGGGACATGTAATTTCTGTAGGACACAAGAGTGGGTTGAATATTTACTGACCAGAATGAGGGTAGTCATTGGTACTGTACTCCTGGTATTTCTGACTCTCAAGGGCATGTTAGGATTGTACATCTTAGCCTCCTTGTGGCTGGCTATAGTCATGTGACCAGTTAATCATTGAACTGTAACAAATGCTGTGTGTCACTTCTAGGCAGAGCATTTCATTGCCCTCCAGAGTTTTCTTTGCCCTTTCATGGGGATCAGTAGCACCAAGACAGCTTTTCTCATAACCTGGGTCCCAGAATGAGAATAATACAGAGGCCCACCCCACCCCCAGCCAAGCCATGATGAACATGTAACCATAAGTGAAAAGTAAATCTTCAGACCCTAAGATTTTTGAGTTAACACAATATGACCAAGACAACATGACCTGTTAGAAGCCAGAGGTGCCAGCTAAGCTACTTCTGGATTCCAGACCCACAGAAACTATGATAAGGAATGTTGTTTTAATTACTAAACTTTGGGGTAATTTGTTATGCAGCAAAAGATGACTGATACAGATAGGGTAACCCTAAGTGTCAGTTCGTCAGGACAAACCAAGTTTTATTGTTTGTTCCAGAGTGATTATGAATACCATTCACTTTTCCTCTTTTAAAGTGGTCAAGTTTAGGAAAGATTACCTTATTCATAGACTCAATTAAGATCTCTAATGACCTAACCCTGACACTTTGTTTCTGAAAATATTCTTTCCCTACCATACCCAAGAATTTAACTCAATACCATTTTTTTTCCTTGAGAAAATACAGGGGTTTTTTTTGTTTTGTTCTGTTTTGTTTTTTAAATCTCTGGTGAATTGCCATAGATGAGAAACGATACCGGTAGAAAGCATAGCATTCCCATGAACATTTTGCCTGGAAATGGTCTCCAAAAAACTTCTAACTAGAACTCTACTAGACACTAGGAAAAATTTTTGAGGTGCCCTTCCCTTCTCACATATATCTGTTCTTCATTCTGTTTGTGTGAAGATCATGAACTATATTGCTCAAATGCTTTAGTTAGAATTTGCCTGATTGGTTATCTATTAAGAAATCACAGTAAAAGTTGCATGAGTTTTTGAGCTTGTTTGCAACCACCACTAAACTATATAGACTACACATTTTAATTTTGGTCCCAGATATTTATTTACCAAAAATTCACACAAACACATCTTAACAAATCTATAAGTCCTTATAAAATACTTATAAAATATAATACTTATAAAAATACTTCAGTTTTATAGAGAATACCCCCGACTCACTTTTTTTCACTTTGTATTTTAAATTTATTGTACACTGACAAGTTCTAGAGTTCTTGTGTACTCTTCACTTACCTTTACCTTAAAGATACATCTTCTATAGCCACAATAAGTTATCAAAACCAGGAAATTGATACTGGTGCAATAATATAAATTTATAGATCTTACTCAGATCTCATCAGTTTTTACATGAAGTCATTTTAGACAAATCTAGTTCTGAAATTTTATACATGTATAGATGGGTGTAACTGTATATTTAAAGGTTCCATCACAGGGCACCTGGGTGGTTCGGTTGAGCATCCAACTTCCACTTAGGTCATGATCTTGCAGTTGGTGGGTTTGAGCCCCACAACGTGCTCGGTGCTGACAGCTCAGAGCCTAGAGCCTGCTTCAGATTCTGTGTCTCCCTCTCTCTCTGCCCCTCCCCCACTCACTCTGTCTCTCTCTCAAAAATAAACATTAAAAAAAGATATTTCAATGTTCTATCACAAAAAAAATTGCTTCATGCTATCCACTTCGTAGTCACACCCTTTCACTAACCCTAACTCCTGACAATCGCTAATAAGTTCTCCATAATTTTGTCATTTCAAGAAAGTTATATCAGTGGAAACATACAGTATGTAACTTTTTGAGATTGATGTGTTTTTTTCCCCATAGCATGATAACCTTGAGATCCACCTAAGTCATTGCATATATTGATAGTTTCATTCTTTCTATTACTGAGGAGTAGTCAGTTTTATCTTCTATTAACCCATCAATGGGCTTTGAGGTTGTCTCTAGTTTTTGCCTATAAGAAAAAAAAAAAAAAAAAAAAAAATCATACAGGTTATTGTGTGAACACAAGTCTTCATTTCTCTAGGATACATACACAGCACAATTCTGGGTTATATTGTGTGTGTGTGTTTTACTTTATAAGAAACTGCTACACAGGTTTCCAGAGTGGCTGTACCATTTTGCATTCCTGAGAGACCCAATTGTTCAGTGTTCTTGCCAGTACTTGTTATCGTCAATATTTTTTTCTTTTAGTAATTCTAATAGATGTGTAGGAGTATCATCATGGCTTTCTTTTGCATTTCCCTAATAGCTGATGATTTAATCTTTCTTTTTTTTTTTTTTTTTTTTAATTTTTTTTTCCACGTTTATTTATTTTTGGGACAGAGAGAGACAGAGCATGAACGGGGGAGGGGCAGAGAGAGAGGGAGACACAGAATCGGAAACAGGCTCCAGGCTCTGAGCCATCAGCCCAGAGCCCGACGCGGGGCTCGAACTCACGGACCGTGAGATCGTGACCTGGCTGAAGTCGGACACTTAACCGACTGCGCCACCCAGGCGCCCCTGATTTAATCTTTCATGTGCTTATTTACCATCCGGTATATTCATGAAGTGTCTGTTTAAATTTTTTGTCTGTTTTCTAGTTGGATTGTTTCTAATGTTGAGTTTAGAATTTTTATTTTTTTAATGTTTATTTTTGAGAGAAAAAGATCGAGCATGAGTGGGGAGGGGCAAAGAGAGAGGGAAACAGAATCCAAAGCAGGCCCCAGGCTCCGAGCTGTCAACACAGAGCCTGATGCAGGGCTTGAACCTACGAACTGTGAGATCATGACCTGAGCCAAAGTCGGATGCTTAACCGACTGAGCCACCCAGGCACCCCTAGAATTCTTAATATGAGCACTAGTCCTTTGTCAGATATGTGAATTTCAGAATATTTTTATCCCAGTCTGTGACTCATATTTTCGTTAAGAGAGTGTTTCTTGGAGAAAAAGGCTTTAATTTTGATGAAGTCTATCTGATTTATCAGTTTTTTATTTTATGGGTCATGTTTCTAGGGTTAAACAACTCTAGAGGAACATAATTTATTACTTTTACTCAGATACTTTCCATTATTCTTTACAAGGCTGATTTTCCGCTTTTCTCTCTGTTATTTCCTTTCTGTATGAAGAATTTACTATAACAATTCTTATAGATCAGATCTTCTGGTGACAACTTCTCTTTGTTTTCCTTCATCCAAGAAAGTCTATTTCACTTTTACTCTGGGAGATCTTTTCACAGGATATCGAATTCTGGTTGGCTTTTCTTCTAGCACTTGAAAATATCTTGCCACTTCGTTCTGGCCTCTATGGTTTCTGATAACAAGTCTGCTGTAGAGGCATGGAAGCCCCAATCATAAAACACATATCTTGTCCAGCCTCCTTCATGTCCACATGGTTTCAGGCCCTGTGGGTTCCCTTTTCATTTCTGCCATCTGGAGGTCTCCTTTTCTTCCTTAATAACCAGTTTTTGTTTTCCTGTTTGTTTTTAATGGGGGGGATAAAGAGCATTTTACCAGCCTTTCCATTTGGAACAGGGATGGCAACAGTTCCCACATCTCTTGAGTCTGTGTCCAAAAAGAAAAGTGCTGTTGGCATTTTTCATACATTATTATTTCACTTCTCATACACACTTTGTGAGGTAAATGGTATTATCTACATTTTATAGATAAGTTACTGATTTCAAGAGAGTTACCATAAGTTAGATAGCAGCCTTAAACTCAAGGCTCTGTGTTACTTTCTACTACTTTTTCTGCTTCACTATGTTGTTTATTTACTGCAGTATTTACTTTGAATTTATACTATATCCTTTTGCTCTTTGAAAACCAAGTTTGGACACTATTATAAAGAGAACAAATGTGCAACCTAACTGAATTTCATCTAAAAATTCTGAATGATTATTGTTGCATGGTGCGTATTTCTTTTAGAGCTTTTCATTTTCATAAGAACTGTATGTTAACTAAAATTTAAATTAAACAAAATAAAACATGGGGGCCCCATGGGGGTTCAGTCAGTTAAGTGTCTGACTTCGGCTCAGGTCATGATCTCACCGCTTGTGGGTTCCAGCCCTGTGTGGGGCTCTGTCCTGGCATCTCAGAGCCTGGAACAGCCTGCTTTGAGTTCTGTGTTTCCTTCTCTCTCTGCCCCTACCCCACTTGCACTCTGTCTGTCTCTGTCTCTCTCTCATACACAAAAATAAACATTAAAAAAAATTTTTTTTTCAAAACATGGATATCATTCTTCTTTTAATGTTTTTTTTTTTTTTTTTTAATTTACTTTTGAGACAGAGAGAGACAGAGGATGAGCAGGGGAGGGGCAGAGAGAGAGGGAGATGCACAATCCTAACCCGGCTCCAGGCTCTGAGCTGTCAGCACAGAGCCCGACGAGGAGTTCAAACTCACGGACTGTGAGATCATGACCTGAGCTGAAGTCAGACACTTAAAGACTGAGCCACCCGGGTGCCCCAACATGGATTTCATTCTTAAAGGCAACTAGGAGCACCTGGGCGGCTCAGTTGGAAGCATCCGACTTGGGCTCAGGTTTTGATCTCATCGTTCATGGGTTAAGCCCCACATAGGACTCCATGCTGATGGTGTAGAGCCTGCTTGGGATTCTCTTTCTCCCTCTTTCTATCCCTCACTGCTCATACTTTCTGTCTCTCCAAAATAAATACGGTTTAAAAAAAAAAATTAAAGGCAACTAATTTCTGGGAAATAATGAATTATGTACTGAGCCTGTTTAACTGTAGCACCTTTCAGACTCTCCTCCCAGAACTTCCTCATGCTTAGGAGCATTAGACTTCAAATTAACAACAATTTCCTGAATGGCAGATACCGTTCCAGGCTAAAGGCTGTCTTTTTGACAAAATACAGAAATAGAGTGCTAATCCTCCACAGTCCATCCACTCCCTCCCAACATGGCTGGCATCACATACTATACTCACTCCTTTGCTATTTGCAAGTTTATTTAACAGCCTACCCAACTGTCGCCTTCTGTGGAAAGTATTTTCCTCATTGTATTGTGGAATGCATTTGAAGCAACCTCTTTTAACCAATAAAACCATTTAGCTCTATTTTGGGGAACTTTAATATTCCTCTGTAGTTCATGTAGGATAGAATGTCTTGAACATAAGCAAGTTATTTTTTTCTTTCTGTTCTTTATACCAGACTTTAAAGAAAGGATCTGTTAGCATCTAATTCTTCTTTGGCTGCTCCTACTGCAGTGAGTAGCAGTTTGAGATCAAATTCCCAGTGACAGCACTGTTGGGAAAGTCTGCATATTTTTAGGATGACTGACATCACTCCTGGTGCTGTTGGATGACACCCTGTTTTCTGGAAATTTATGACTTTGGCTGTTACTTAAAACACTTAAATCTTCACAGTCTCACCAAGGTTTGTGTTTTGTTTTTTCAAATGAACTTCAGAATTGTTATTGTACAAAATCAAAAATGCCACATCCTGAACTCTACAAACACTGGTAAGGTTAAAGTACAATGCAACAAACAGATCAAAAGCACACAAAAATTTCTCTTGCATTGGTTCTGAAAACCCTAGGCTTCTGTAAGAGGTCCAAATACCCAGAGAATCATACAGATTAATTTAAAAAATAGTTTGTAGTTGATTTTTTCAACCCCCCATCAATTTTTTTGACTTTTGAAGAAATTACAGATTTTATCTAACTTAATTTTAGAAGTTAATTTTTAAGATGATGACAATGATTTCTGACTTCATGTAGGTTGAAAATGCAATTATGTCATTTGTATGAATTTGTACAAACATTTTGTATAGGAGCAGTGATACAGAGAAAAGGTGTAGGTTCCCAGGTTAGCATACAAAAGACTATTAAACCATAATTTAGTAACACTGCTTTTATGGAAAAGATATCCAACAACCCTTGCCAGTTCCAGGCAGCAGAGACAGGCACTATTCCAAATTTACTACATTTTTCCCAACTTTGGGGTGGGTAATCCGAGGGTACAGATTGTTATCTTCTTTAATATCAAAGGCTCATCTCTATTCCTAGTGAATTGCATGTATGAAAGGTAGCAGGGAGACATGGGAAAAGCTCCAGATGAAAGTAACAATGTATGCAAAACTGGGTGGTTAAAGCACCACTGAGAGTCACCCCTGAACTGGGAGGAGTGGGGGGGCATCAAAAGGGAGGAGTGGGTGGGACCCAGTACTCAGTGAAGTAAACAGTGAGAAGGACTTGCTAATAGGAGAAGGAAGAAAAGGGCAGCAGTACAAGAACATCATACACATTACATGAATCCTGCGTATCAGGGGACTTGTCTGTGTACATAGTTATAGTTGGTAATGAACAAGTGGGTCCTCCAGCATCTGGGTTACTGCAGTGATTCTGGGAAGTGTCCACCAGTCCTATCCCCAGGGTTTTGCTGCACACTGGGCTGTTTTCAACTTTGCAGACACTCTAACCAGGGCATTCACTTCCCTGCCTCAGGCCTCAGGTTTAGGTTCCTGTATGGTCCCATTAGCTCAACCGTCTTCCTGCCTAGTTGGTTTCCAAAAAAACTTCCCTTGTTCTTCCTCTTCTGAGGGTCCTCCCTTCTCACACACCTTTCCCTTCTAACCATGGACCCTCTAACCCTCTACCCCTTTACTGAGAGGCCACCCTAAAATTCGCCCACACCCTGCCCAGACTTTTGCACTCTGTGTACTTTTTAACCATGCCTCTTCTCCATTTTCTTCTTGCTCCTTGTCCTCTTCCTAATTTGAGGGAGTCTTCTTGCACCTCCTGACCCTGTGCCTTATTACTTACAACTCTTGACTCCCTTCTCTTCCCACTCTGGACAGCCTTCTCCCATGTCTCCTACCCCACCATTTCCTGACTTTCATCTGTCTGGTCAGTGAGCTGATAATGTTCTTTCTCCTTCCACTTCTTAATCCTTTCCTTCTCCCCATCCCCACTGGAAGCCTCTATCTACCTCCTCCCCCATTTCCTTCCTATCTGTAACCTGCATCTTTCTCCCACTTTCAATCCTACTCTCTGCTTTACAGTCCCCATTACAGATCCTTCCCTCTTCCTGACCCAAGGACCTCCACCCACTCCATTCCTTTTCTTTTTTCTCAAAGCCCTTCACCTGAGACAGAGTCCCCTTCTTCTCCTCTGTACCCTATTTTCATTTTCTGTGATCTTGACTCTAGGCTAAAACCCCTCCTCACCATTCTTGACTCTTAGGAGTCCCACACCTCTTCCCAACCCTGACTTTCATTCCTCATCTTCTTTCTCCCATCCATATTTCCCAGGGACTCTTTTTTTTTTTTTTTTAATGTTTATTCAGTTTTTAAAGAGGTGGGGGTGGGGGGCAGGATCCAAAGTGGTCTCCATGCTGTAGCACAGAGCCCCACACGGGACTCGAACTCATGAAAACAAGATCATGACCTAAGCCAAAGTCAGACATTCAACCAACTGAGGCACCCAGGCCCCTTCCTAGGGATTCTTAAAACCCTTTACATATGAAAATAACCAAATGCTGCGATAGAGATCCTAAGGCCTTCAAGCATGCTTCTCTCTATTCCTGAACACTCCTCCTGCCCTTTCCCCACATCTAGTCATGCCTGGCTTCTTTCTGTTCAGATTTCAGGCTAAACGTCACCTCAGAGAATACCTCCCTGCCCACCCAATGTAAAAGTTTCCCAAATCCCTCCCCCCACAACCTACCATTTTTGTTTTCTAAATACTATTTAACACTGAAGTCTTGATTGATGTGTTTTCTGTTCATCTAGCATTGGTGCTGCATGAAAGAGGTTGTCATTTAGAATGGTGTCTAATACAAAAGAGCTCAGTCAAAATTTGCAGAATAAGTCTGATTTCTTATGCTAAGAAATTGACTTATGCTAAGTGATCACTTTGTGTTATTTCATTTAATCCTTACAATAGGCCTGGTTTAGGTAAGTACTTTATTATTGCTATTTGACCTTAACTGAAGTGCAGAAAGGGTAAGTGAATTTGCCTAATGTCTCAAAACAGTTGGCATATCTAGGAACTTAACCTACATCTTATCAAGTCACAGCCCGTGTTCCTCGTATATTCTCTGGGAGCCATTTATAGGAAAGGGGCACTTAGGAATGTAGAGAAAAGGAAAGGATATGGATCCGAATGCAAGATGGGTCCAATTGGGGTTGGGGCTCCACTCCTAGAGCAGGGAGTGCAGGGATGTGCAGTACAGGACACAAGACCCTAAGTGAAGCTCTGAAAATAAGAGCTAACACTTACAAGTACTTACTTGGTGTCAGGCAATGTTTTAATATATTGAAACCTCACCCAAGAGTGATAGATAATGTTTTCTACGTAAGGAGACTAGAGCTGAGAGATGCCAGTTATCTTTTCCAGAGTCATACAGTCATACAGGAGAGCTGGGATATGACTCCAGGCCATATGACTCCAGAGCAAGTACTCTAATTGCCAGCAAGAAATTCATCAGATTTACAAGAGTAGTGTACTCTGTGTTGGGCACTAACTCCTGCTTCCTGGACTTTGTTTTCTTCATGGAATGACCTCAGGTAATGTTACACTTCTCCCTCCTGGCCTACTCCTCACTACTCTCCATAGAGAAGGTGATGGATGACATTCATTCATCCATGTCACTGCACTACCACTGGGGAAACCACCCTTTTTATCTTTTGTTCCCCTGTGATCCTCATGAGGCAGCAATTCTGCACTGGTGCATCTGCTCTACAGACTCAAACTTCTTCCTTGAGTGGATGTCCCAGGCTTAGATTGGTGAAGCATGAGAGGGGCAGAAATGGAGAGGAAGCCCTCCTAATCGCAAGTAAAACACTATTTTTTCCAATCAGCTTTATTAGCAATAAAACTGACATTTTGATCTAAAAAAAAAATTTCCTTCATGCACTGCTGGTAGGAGGAAGCCTACCAGATCAGAAACCATGGCCAAAGTGCTGATTGCTTCCACTCCTGGACAGCCTTCTCCAGCCATAGGATTCTCAGTGAAAGCAAGGCAAAGAGGGATTTTTTTCAAAATGCTAAGATTTGCATAAAAAATACAAAGCTAAGTCCAACCTCTCACCCACCTTCAGCCTCCCAAAACCCACCCTTTAAAGGCTGAAATGTGAACAAAGGAAGCTGAAAAGTAATACCTGAAACTCATTAGAAATGCAAATTCTCGGGGCGCCTGGGTGGCTCAGTGGGTTAAGCGGCCGACTTCAGCTCAGGTCATCATCTTGCAGTCCGTGAGTTCGAGCCCCGCGTCGGGCTCTGTGCTGACAG
Source organism: Lynx canadensis (assembly GCF_007474595.2). Lineage (NCBI taxonomy): Eukaryota > Metazoa > Chordata > Mammalia > Carnivora > Felidae > Lynx > Lynx canadensis. Next base: position 32,042,233 of record NC_044315.2, read on the forward strand.
CTCAGAGCCTGGAGCCTGTTTCGGATTCTGTGTCTCCCTCTCTCTCTCTGACCCTCCCCCGTTCATGCTCTGTCTCTCTCTGTCTCAAAAATAAATAAACGTTAAGAAAAAAAAATTTTTTAAAAGAAATGCAAATTCTCTGGCCCTGTATCTGGCCCTGTATCAAACTCTGAGGCCAGGGCCCAACAACCCCTCCTAGTGATCTATACACACACAGTTTGAAAACCACTGCCCTAGCACACATCCCTGACCTTGGCCAATTAAGGACCCAAAACATTATGTCCCATAGCCTTGTAAACCTCTAAAAGCACTAACATCTCAGCTTCCAAACTACTTGTCTCAGATGGCTTCTTGCACCCAAAAGTGGTGCCTACGTCCTTTATTTGGATGATAGGCACCAGTTTGGTCATTGAAAAATTTGGCCCTGTATTTATCTAAAGATTTCATAGGGTTTCCAGACTGGGCCAGAGCCCTTGCTCTTTATCATACACAGCTTCAAGGCCACAGACTAAGGGCTGGGAGAAGGCAGAGGGAGTACCCCATTTATATGAAGTATGTGCATGTCTACCTCAGATCCTGTCTTCAAAACTGCTCAAAAGGCACATTTTGCACATTTACTACGTACTTAATTGCTACTGAATTGAATAAATTTTATGTATACCATAGAAAAAAAGAGGCAGACATCCTATATATACAAAGCCTGTCCAAAGGCCTTGTCTTTAAGGCCTGGCATTTTGTACTTTACCATCTCCTAACAGCAGGCATTGGAAATACTGGTTTCCATGACAGTGTCTCTCTTTAAGATAAAGGATCATTCCTTTCATCAGTTCATATTTCTTTCTGTTGAACATATACTATGTGGAAGACCCTGGGTCAGCACTGGAAATCCAATGATGAATGAGATATGGTCCCTGTTCTCAGGGAACTTAGTCTGGTGAGGCAGAAGAAAACCAAGTAAACAGAATAATTACTAATTGTGCTAAGGCTAAAGGAAAACAAGCTAGGTGCAGATACAAAATAGCACAGGGGCACCTGAGTGGCTCAGTCGGTTAAGCAACAGACTTGATTGCATCTCAGGTCTTAATCTCCTGGTTCATGAGTTCGAGCCCTGCGTCCAGCTCAGTATGGAGCCTGCTTGGGATTCTCTTTCCCTCTCCCTTTCTGCCCTACCCACCACTCACGTTCTCTTCCTCCCTCAAAAAAAATTTTTTTTTTCATAAAAAATACCAATAGCACATTTCACAGACATGAGTGGAAGACCTTCTTGAGGAGATGCTAAAACAAAATCCAGTAAAGCAAAGTTAGTAGGGAAGAGTGCTCCAGGTGGATACCACCTGGGCAAAGACCCAGAGGTGGGAAAGATGGGCACAAGCATCAGGTAAACATGAGTGACTTAATAGTGAAGGACAATTTCAACTTTTTTTTTAGTTTGATTTATTTCCTTAGCACGGGCAGAGGAGGGGCAGAGCCAGAGGGAGAGAATCCTAAGCAGGCTCCAAGATCCCTAGCTGGCTTCATGCTGAGCCTGATGCAGGGCTGTCAGAGCAGTGAGATCATGACCCGGGTTGGGTGTTTAACCGACTGAGCCACCCAGGCACCCCAGAGCAATTTCAACCTTTAATCACGTGTATTTGCTTCTGATATACTTTACAGTCTGATGAAGAGCTGCTGTTCACCTGTATGATTTGTTTTTATGTGCTTGTCTTTTCTTCAAAGAGGCTACTCCGCAACCTGATGGATAGTCTGTGTTGAGACCCTGGTTTCCAACTCAGGAAGGGCAAAATCTCCAGGTATAAAGTGACCATGGTGGTGTGGTAGCCTGTTTTGACCAGCTGCCACTGGAGTTGTGCAGTCTGGGTTCAAATTCTGGCTTATCCCTCTCATTAACTATATGACTTTGGGCATCTCTCCATACCCACCCACTCACCCCCCCCCCCCCCCCGTGTGTAAAAGCGGACTGTTTTGAGGTTCCAATGAGATAATACATCTTAAAGACTTAGAATAGTACCTGACTCCAGAGAAGAACTCAGTATTAACCATTTAATTATAATGTAAAAAAGAAACAATGGATCCCATCACTTCTCTATTGCTTAGTTAGGCTAAAATAAATTGTTCTATAAACGTTTTAAGTGTGAGAATAAGTGGACCACCTACAGAGCATTCAAAAGAGCACTAAGACCTTTCCACAGATGACTATCATAATAGTTTGAATAATAGTTGTGTGATCAAGCTGCCATGCAAAGAACCAAGTGGTCAGGAATTGAACAGTGCTCACTAATAGGGAAGAACATCTGAAGCATTTGCTATTTCTAGGGAAAAGTTATTTTGTGCCAAGCATGCTAGTTGCCTATCTGAAACCCACTTGCCCCCTTTTATTTAGCTAATAAACTGATTTTCTTTGGGGCACTAACATACCCAGGGAAAAGACCTCCCCATACTCCTTTGCAGGTAGAAGTAGCAATATGAACCATTTCTGGCCAGTTAAAAGCAAGCAAAAATTACTGGGTGAAATCTGCCTCTTGTTTTTGGTTTTTCTCCCCTTTTCCTATCAAAATGGGTATGTGATGTCAATATGCAGCAGCCATCTTAAGACCATGAGGATGAAGACTGCCTACAAAGGAAGGCTGAACAAAAGACTGAAGGGACACTACACCTGGACTTACTCTGTCTGGACTTACTGTTAAATGAGAAAAGTTGCTAGACAAAACTGCTAATGTAAAAAAAAAATGGCTATTGGGTTGGATCTTCTTGCCATTCAAATCCCTCTGAACTTAGTATAAATGGGAATAACATTGAAAAATGGACCAAGAAGACATTCTTCAAATTGAAATGCTTTTATTAGAATACTAATAATGGAAGATAGAAGAAAACCATACACATGGAAAAAGGAAAATACTCAGAAATGCTATTACAGATTAGGCAAATTAGAGAAAATTTCTTCAGTGTATGCAAAATGTAAACATTTGCCCTGGGATTCCTCACAGATGGCACAGTCCACAGAGACTTATTTGGAACAAGATTCTATCAAGTAGTCTACAGTATAGCCTCTACAATGTTTCCAACATTAAACTTAAAGCTCCTAGCACACCCAAAATTTTCTATGCAAAAAACTAAATGGCTCCCAATCAAAGCAACTTGAACTATCAACTGCTACATGTGAAAGCAGGCACTGAAGCAAACCAGTCTTTCAACACTGAGCTTCCATACACTACTATGCTAATTGTATTTACATTTACCTTGACAGAGATTACAAAAATATACAGTGTATAACCCCATGGTGAGTCCAGTGTGGAAAATTCTAGAGTTCTTGTTCATCAAATGCTTCAGAGAAAGACATCAAGTCAGTCACATGAACTTAGGGAAATAGGACTAAGAAGAGGCCCTTTTCTCCTCAGAAAATGGGGACTCATAAACTTCCATGGGTGGACAGGTACAAACCAGGTGCTGATCTCCATAAATGTCATCAATCCGGGCAATGGTTGGCCAGAATTTGCTCTCTGGTTTCACAAAGGGCTGCAAGGGACAAAAGATGGAAATGTCCTGGGTATTCTGAAACATTTCTCTTGCAGAAAGAGATTGCAATGATGTCCCTACAGGCTAAGATGCCACTAAACCACAAATGTTTAAAAGCATAAGAAGGTAAAACCCACACTCCTATTTTTACTGCATCATTAGTTACAGTAGCCAAAATATGGAAGCAATCCAAGTGTCCATCAGTAGATGAAAGAAGATATGTATGTATGTGCATGTGTGTGTGTATACACACATGTGTGCACATAGATACTCACATAGGAATATTGCCCAGCTATGAAAAAGAGTGAGATCTTGCCATTTACAACAACATAGATGGACCTAGAGGGTATTGTGCTAAGTAGGAAGACAAATGCCATATGATTTCACTTACGTGTGGTATCAGAAAACAAAACAAAAGCAGAAACAGACCCATAAATACAGAAAACTGATGGTTGCCAGAGGGGGACAGGCAGAATGGGCAAAATGGGTGAAGAGGAGTGGGGGGGAACAGGCTTCCAGATATGGAATGAGTAATTCAAGGGTATAAAAGGTACAGCATAGGGAATATAGTCAATACTATAGTAATAGCATTTTTCCAGTGACAGATGGTGGCTATGCTTGTGGTGAGCATAGCATAATGTATAGACTTTTCAGATCACTATGTGGTACACCTGAAACTAATACTACATTGTGTGTCAACTATACACCAGCCCAACAAAAAAGCTAAGTCACCCCTTCATTACTGTCCCCCCAAATCCAACTTTTGACCCTTGTCCCCACACTGCCAGAGACTGCAGAGCACCTTTTCGTGTAAGAATCAGAAAGGAAGAAAAATTGCATTTGGGGATATCTCCCTTTGGATGATAGTAGAAAATACCTTAACCCATTTGACAGCGACTCCTATTTGGTCTTTCTCCACTGTATTCCCTGTGGATCCTCAGACCTGTGGCTGACACTCTAACCTCAGAGCTCTGAAAGCCAATTCCTGTGCTCTGCGTCACTTGTCATGACCCATTTAAGAAAGTGTCCCAGGGGCGCCTGGGTGGCGCAGTCGGTTAAGCGTCCGACTTCAGCCAGGTCACGATCTCGCGGTCCGTGAGTTCGAGCCCCGCGTCAGGCTCTGGGCTGATGGCTCAGAGCCTGGAGCCTGTTTCCAATTCTGTGTCTCCCTCTTTCTCTGCCCCTCCCCCGTTCGTGCTCTGTCTCTCTCTGTCCCAAAAATAAATAAACGTTGAAAAAAAAAAAAAAAATTTAAAAAAAAAAAAAAAAAAAAAAGAAAGTGTCCCACATATGGTAACTGTAATGACACTGCAAGGATAGGAGTCCCATCAGATAGGTGATGGCCCCTCATACGCACGTGGACGGTATACCAGCTGGCACACTCGGCTTCAGAAGACAACTTACAAGTGGGAATGCCGCCACCTCTCTGGAATATGGCCGATCCCAGTGGGAGGATGTGACGCAGGTCAGGGAATGTGGAGACATCTGAGACACACAGATGGGAAAGGGATCAGAGCAGAACACTGCCTTCTGCTGTGCTTTGCTTCAACCAGTGAGCTGACAGAAAGAAGCCCAGGTATGGGGCTGCTGGTTGGTTTTATTTCAATTTGAGGGGGAAAAATTTGATGGGAAATTTATTCTGAAATATTTCAAATGTCAGAAAGTCATGGTAATACATTAAGCACATCTACCACCCAATATAAGTCAACATTTTATCATATTTGCTTAACCCTTTAAAATAAACATTGGGGGCACCTGTGTGGCACATTCACACAGGGGACACAAAAGTGTCCAACTCTTGATTTCGGCTCAGACCTCACAGTTCATGAGATTGAGCTCTGTGCTGACGGCACGAAACCTGCTTGGAATTCTCTCTGCCTCTCCCCCACTTGCATGTGTATGCACGCCCTCTCAAACATTTTTTTTTTTAAATAAATAAACACTGAAGAGACAATTAAAACTGCCTTTATAACTCCTCCAGCTCATCTCTTACCCTATTCCCAGTGATAACCACTGTCCTGAATTTTGTATTCACCATACTCATTGTGATTGTATACTATTACGGCATATATGTATAAACAGCATATGGCATAGTTGGGCACATTTTAAAATCTTTTATCATTTTACGAGTATTATTCTCCACTTGCTTTTATAGCTCTGTATTATGTCCTTTAAATGTCTATTGCCATTTTTAAAAATAGTTAAATCCTTGTAATCTCTTTTCAGTATCCACAGAAAAGAGAAATAACAATGAGCAAGATGCCTTCTCCTGCCAGCCATTGGCCCCTGTGGTGCACCTTCAGGTGCACACTTTTGGAACTTGCCTGAGCTTCCCCAGGCATCTCAGACTTGCTCTCTGGCTCAAGGCCATAGTAGCACAGCCACAGCCTTCACAATATTCCCAATTCATGATCTCCCTCTGGCCCCCAACCCAGATTAATGTCTGGAGCTAACAAAAGACATACAGCTCAGAAGCAAATATACAATAAACATCTTTCAGATTTTCTCCAAAATAGGCCATAAGCATTAAAAAACATTCAGGCCAAGTACCAATCAGTTGTTCTAAGCAATAATTGCTCTAGTAGAATAATAACTTGTCTTTATCAAGAGTTTGTGAGGTAATCTCACTAGAGTGCATTAAATAGAGACACAAGAATAAAACTACCCCAACTAGATAAGAGCTCTTCAGCCCCTGCTCCCTCCCTTGGTAACCAGTTGGATGCATGTGGGAGGTATACCTCTCACAGTGACAAAACAATTACACAAACAAAATATATCTCAAAACATCCACATTATACTTAACTGGTACTGTGTTGTTCAAGATTCAAACCTGCAAGTAATGAATTTATCATCCTTTCAGAAGAATGGTCTTATTCTAGGCAAGAATAAATATCTTCTGATGGGAGTTCAGGGGTTGCTGGTACACTGTACATATGCACTCTTATACTCTATGGAACATTTTGGATCAAGTACCAATGCCTACGCACCTTCAGTGGATTGACCCTGGGGTCAATGCGGCCCTCCTCGATGTCAGCAATCTCCTGCCGAATGCTGATCATGGCATCACAGAATCTATCCAGCTCTTTCTTGTCTTCTGACTCAGTGGGCTCAACCATGAGAGTTCCTGCCACCGGCCAGGACATGGTAGGGGCATGAAATCCTGCAAAGGAGATAGGGGAACTTGTGTCACTAACTTTGACCTCCCTGATTTGTAATTTTTTAAAATGTCTATTTATTATTGAGAGAGAGACACAGGGTGCGAGCAGGGAAGGGGCAGCGGAAGAGGGAGATACAGAATCTGAAGCAGGTTCGAGGCTCCAAGCTGTCAGCACAGAGCCCAATGCAGGGCTTGAACTCTCAGACCATGAGAGCCAAAGTCAGACGTTTAACCAACTGAGCAACCCAGGCACCCCTGACCTCCCTGATTTGGAAGAAATTTCATATATATATATATATATATATATATTCATCTCAGCAAGAAGAACTTAGGAAATAAACTAACACCCAAGAAGAAACAATCAGTTAAGCAAGTTTTAGAGAGTATCCATAATAAATATGCAACCATACAAATGTATGTAAATTTTTATTTGTTAAATTGGGTAAGCAATAAAAAATATAAAAGGGCAAGTTACATAATGACATCCCATTTTTATGAAAATGATAGTGTTTATATATTTTTTAATATTTTACTTTTTTATTTAATGTTTATTTTTGAGATATAAAGCATGAGCAGGGTAGGGGGAGGGGACAGAGGATCCAAAGCAGGTTCCGCACTGATACTCCTGACACCAGTGAGCTCGATTCGGGGCTCAAACTCACAAACCATGAAATCATAACCTGAGCTGAAGTCAGACCACTTAACCAACTCAGCCACCCAGGCACCGAAAGTGTTTATATTTTGAGGGAAGACACCTTGAAAAATAAGTACTAAAATATTAACAGGGCTTATTGCTAATATGAAGCTGAGATTCTTTTATTTTTTATTAGAATCATACTATAATGCTTATTTATTACTTACAATAAGAGAAATTAAAATATTATAGCCTATCAAAAGTTAAATAAAGTGATAGCAACCATAAAGAAGCCTACTAACCCCATTTTACAGATGAAACTGAGGTTTGGCAGTACATGGAAACCCTTTGCCTTTATTCAGAACATAGGCTGAAGGTGTTTCTGTTTACAAAAGCTTTCATATGTAAGATGAATCACCAAGACATACTCAAGAGAGATTTTCTGGACAAAAGCCAAAAACCTTTTCCCATTTCTGGCTCTTTTTCTGTGAAACTATAAAAGATGAAGACATTTAAATGGTTCCCCAATTCTGATTTGCATAATTACATGGAGTGCTTTAGGGTCATGCCTGCATGCTTTAAGGGATTATCTCCTCAACATGTTACAAACATTTTCAAATGGTAAGTTGAAAGGACTGTAAAGTGAACACCCCTATATCTTTCACCTACATTCAACAATGATGCTCTCTTTGCTTAATCACATCTGTTCATTCATTCATCCATCTTATTTTTGATGCAATTCTAAGAATGCTTCAGTCATCAGTATACTTCTCCCTTAAATACTTCAGGATGCATATCATTAACTAGAATTCAATATCTGTTTACATGTATTTGTGATAAAATTTACATACAGTAAAATGCACAAATCTTAAGTTTATCACTTACTAAGTTTTGACAAATACATAGAATAGTGTCACTCAAATCAGAAAGGGATTTTAAAAGCTAATCTCTACCTATGAAGTCCAACCTCAATTTCATGGGTGAGCAAATTCAGCCCAACATACACTGTTGTAGTGGTTCCCATAACCAGAACCATCAGAGTTATCTTGGGAACACAGATTCTTTGGTCCTGACCCTGATTCAGGAAGCCCAAGGTAAGTCTCAAAAACATGAGTCTTAAAACTCCCCCAGGTGACTCATTTACTCGCTAAGTCTGGATGCCTCTGCCCAAAGGCATTATGCCCCACATTTGGCTGTTTGAAGATACTGATTACTAGGCCCCTCCCCTGGAGATTTTAATTAAGTACATGTGATTAAGACCCAGAATCTGTTATTCTCGATTGCTGTTTTTTTGCTTAGCCATTCATTCATTCATCCATTCATTCTCTCACTTATTAGACACATATGTTTTGAGGTACTAAGTGCTAGCCACCTGTACAATTCTAGGCTTAGGGCAAGTGTGGCATTCACTCTATCAAACATCAAAATAACCTCCTAGCCAGTGCTCTCCCTCCCTGCAAATGCTGCTACTGCAGTCAGATATGTGATACAGACAACACATCCCAGAAGTGAAGGTATATCCTGCCTGAATCTGCCATCAGCCAGGAGGCCTAGTCAGGTTACAGGAGCAACCAAGAGATTTTGGAGAGGTGATTGCTAATTTCATTAATGAAAACTTTCTCTGGCTTTCCCATTTATAATCAGTATAACTCTACATAATAAGATCATGCATTCAAGAGAGGAATGAATCACACATGTGGGATTCCCAATATGATGCAGTAGTAAAACTATTAAATTACTGAAGCTTTCACTTTCCTTACTAAAAGAAGTTATTCCAGTTATTAAAATTCAGATAGGACTCCACATCCATTGAAAGGCAAACTTCTCACCATCTCTGCCTTTCTAAAAATTGAGGGGTCGTTGATATTATTAATAATGTCACTAAAAATAGGTATTTCAATAAGGTCTGTGCTTAATGAACATCCACTAATTCATTAGAGGCCTGTCTTTCAAGTCTTCCAAGAAAATACAATCTTTATGGAACTAGCATGTGCCTATTCCTTCATCTATGGAAGCAGCTGTAGAAGCTGAAACAGCTATAAAGCTCAAATGCCATTCATCTCTATCTAACACTTCAGCAGTTTACCTGAACCTTCATCATTACACCAACTCACCTCTTCATGGACTCCTTTCTTTACCAGAAATGGGATAGGAATAAGAATTTAATAGAAACATAGGCAATACAACTCAACACCAAAAATCCCCAAATCCAATTAAAAATGAGCCGAAGACATGAAGAGACATTTCTCCAAAGAAGACACGCAAATGGCCAACAGACACATGAAAGGATGCTTAACATAACTCATCAGAGAAATGCAAATCAAAACTACAAGAGGGGTGCCTGGGTGGCTCAGTTGTTTAAGTGTCCAGACTCTTGGTTTCAGCTCAGGTCATGATCCCACAGGTTCATGGAATCGATCCCCACTTCAGGCTCTGCACTGACAGCACAGAACTTGCTTGAGATTCTCTCCCTCTCTCTCTCTGCCCCTCTCCAGCTAATGCTCATGCACACACTCTCTCTCTCTCTCTCAAAATAGATATACTTAAAAAAAAACACTGCACAATATTAACAAACACCTGTCAGAATGACATAAATCAAAGGCACAAGAAACAAGTGTTTGAGAGGATGTGGATAAAAAGGAATCCTCTTGCACTGATGGTAGCTGATGGTGGTAATGCAAAATAGGGCAGTCACTCTGATAACAGTATGGAGGTTCTTCAAAAAGTTAAAAATAGAGGGGCGCCTGGGTGGCTCAGTCGGTTAAGCGTCCGACTTCAGCTCAGGTCATGATTTCACGGTCCATGAGTTCGAGCCCCGTGTCGAGCTCTGTGCTGACAGCTCAGAGCCTGGAGCCTGTTTCGGATTCTGTGTCTCCCTCTCTCTCTGACCCTCCCCCATTCATTCTCTCTGTCTCAAAAATAAATAAACGTTAAAAAAAATGTAAAAAAAAGTTAAAAATAGAACTACTCTATCCCTATGATCCAGCAATTGCACTACTAGGTATTTACCCAAAGAATACCAAAATACTGATGCAAAGAGATACATGCACCCCGATGTTTATAGCAGCAATATCAACAATGGCCAAATTATGGCAAGAGCCCAAAGGTCTACCAACTGATAAATGGATGAAGAAGATGGCATATATATTATATACACATATACATTCACAGTGGAATATCAGCCATAAAAATAGTGAAATCTTGCCATTTGCAATAACATGGATGAAACTAGAGAGTATAATGCTAAGCAAAATAGAGAAAGACAAATACCATATGATTTCACTCATGTGGAACTTGAGAAATGAACACAAATGAACAAAGGGGGTAAAAAAGAGAAAGGCAAAGAAACAGACTCTTAACTAGAGAGAACAAAGTAATGGATACCAGAAGGGAGATGGGTGGGGGGGATGAGTGAAATGGGTCATGGGGATTAAAGAGTACACTTGTCATGATGGACATTGAGTATGTATGTAAGTGTTGAATCACTATATTGTACACCTGAAACAAATATAAATTAAAATTTAAAAACTAAAATGAAAAAAAAGAAACTAGGGAACAAAAACCATTTTCTTTGGGATTTTAAATTCTTTTAACTATAAAGACTTTTCTTGAATGCCAATGGATTCAAGATGCTGATTTAATATCTTTTGAAGGGTAGTACCAATGTAGTCATAGGGCACGTTTTTTCTCTATCACTTTGAAGTTTACCCAGAATCCTGTGCTCACCATTTATCCTACAGACCAGTTTATTGTGGTGCCTGCATGTTTGTTTTGTGCCTTGAGGAAGTCGCCCATAGCTAGCATGAATGTCAAAAACCTTAGATGCCCTCTGAGGGTTTTTTCCCAGAGGATCACTCACCATAATCCTGAAGCCTCTTGGCCACATCCACAGCCTCAATATTTGCAGACTTTTTGAAAGGTCTTGTGTCCAAAATAAATTCATGAGCCACATAACCTGTGGGAAATTGTGTCAGTTCAAGATTACCATCAGCTTGTTTTGCCCAAGCAAATGTACAAATCAGCTTTGTAATGCATATCAACAAGGCCCAAGATGCCAAGGTAACTTGGAAGTTTATAGGTGGCAACAAAGACCTCATTTACTTTTATTAATAACTATAATTATAGGGGCACCAGGGTGGCTTAGTCTGTTCAGCGTCCAACTTCGGCTCAGGTCATGATCTCACCATTTGTGAGTTTGAGCCCCACATTGGGCACTGTGCTGCCTACTTGGGATTCTGTCTCCCTTTCTCTGCCCCTCCCCTGCACACACACTCTCTCTCTCTCAACCTCTCTCTCAAAATAAATAAACTTAAAAAACTATTTAAAAAATAATTATAAAATATAAAAGTGATTATAAAAATAAAATTTTAACATGTCAAGCCAATGTGTTTAGTCCTTAGTGCACAACACACACAAGGCAAGAGGCTGATGGGAGGTGGAACTTTGGTGCCAGTGCATTGCTGGAACATTTGACTGAGATTCCTGGGGATGAGATTCTTTCAACTCTGATGATATAAAATCTATTTGCAATAGTTAAACATGTCATCACACAGGCCTGACCCTTTTATACAAAATATCTCTAGAGCCAAAGGTCCATTGATACCATTCTCCATAACTCTGCCCCAGCATCAAATAACTGTTTCATCTGTGTGAATGTAATTATATACGGAACATGTATCTCTAAGGCACATACATAATTGTATGAGATTCTTCAGAGGGGCTTTTGAGGGTTTGGTTTCAGGCTTCAGGCTGATTATTAGAAATCGGGTCTGTCAAACAGCACACCACAGGTGGCAAGAAGATGAAACCAAAGTCTGTGGGAGTCAGTTCACTTTGCTCTAGTTTGTAAGCTGGTTTCCTCTCTAGGCCCAGGTCACAATCTCCCCAGCACAAACTGTTTGACCCATCAGCAGGAATAAACCATCAATGAAGTCAGCATTTTCATTAATATAGAACAACAGTTCTGGGGGCTTCCCAAATTCTGTGGCCCCAAATCTGATGAATTTCCTTCTAGGAAAGTATCTGTAGATGAGAAAATAATGTATTACTTCCTAACCTACTTTCCTTTCAGCAAACAAGGAATCTACTTACAGATACATGGAGCAGATAATTCCTCAAGCCTGAGAAGAGTTGCTCCAGTCACTAAACAGCTTCTGAAATCATCCATAACTGCTCTGCTTCTTATGTAATGAATAAATAAGAAAGGACTGATTTTGTGAGAAAATAAAGTATGAGAGCCTCAAGCTTTAAATATACTGTCACTGAATATTATAAAATATTCTAACAATGATGGAAATTAAATTTGTGAGGAGTGTGATTCAAAAGTGGGAAGTTATATTCATAGCTAGGTAAAGTCAGGGGCAAAAAGTGCTTAAAAGGAATGCCCAGTTGGAATGTTCAAGGGTGAGGGTGGGGTGGGGGTGGGGAGGCGGTGGAGATCATTTAAGTGCAGGAATCCTAAATACCCAATTATCCCCACCCCATTTTGGGAGCCCAGCCTCAACCTTTGACCTTTCTTCTCTGAGCCTCTGGCAGCCACCCAGCGCTGTGACAGTGACACAAGAAAGAAGGGTAATGAAGTTCACTGCTCTAAAGGGCACTCAGTGGGCAGGAGATGAAGAGGGGAGGGACACATCATGGAGGAAAAGGAAAGTCACTGTTGCTGGCAGGCAGAGGGCTGTCTTCCAAGAAGTTCAGTAACAGCTGAAAGGCCCCATCACACGGAGCCCAGCCCAGCACTAACACAAAGACTACATCTGCAGTGTCCCCACCACAACCAGGCAGTTTGGGAAGAGCTCCATTTCTGAAATGAGGTTCAGATGTTATTTTCTAAATCCATATTCTAATGTGTTCAAATGGAAACGGTAGAATTTTAGCATATCTCTCTGAGCTCTGAAAGGGATGAAATTGAAACTTGGTGGCTGTTGGAGGCTAAATCCCAAGATGTTCATCTGTGTTTGTAGTTTTTAAGGAGAAGAGGTACACAAACCTTCTGTGGTATGTGGTAAGTCAGGGCAATCTGAAGTAGAAATTGTATACACTGATCAGCACAAGGTTTAATTTTCACTGAGTAGGTATTTCTCCTGGGCCTAACCATGGCTATAGCTGAGAGTCTGAAAAGATACCAAGTCAAAGGAACAGGGAGAAGAGTGAGGGGGTGACAAAAAAACAAAATAAAAGTGGCGTGGCTCTAAATTTGGAACACCTTTCCTCCAACTCCTATCCTCAGAATGACTACCTAGAGATATGTGGAACTCACTAGCTAATTACTCTTTAAGGCTTAGGTGAGCAATCAATGCTTAGTCAAGCTTTTCAGTTGCAATCCAGAGACCATAACTAATAGAATCAAAACTGAATGTTTCCATGGGAATGAGGTCGGGTAGGCAGAGCCTCTGGCCTCAGGAGGGTCACTTCCTTGCCTGGGACATGAAAGACCATTCCATGAAGTCCATGTCTGCCGGTAAAGGCCACTGGGAAACCAACTCATAACAGAAATTTCCAGGCAGCATTAGGTTTGTCTGAGGTCATAAGGGGATAGGCACTGAAAAAATTAAAACATAAATGAAACATTGGGATAGTAACAAAGTTGCCGCCTCCACTAAAAGGAACTCCATTTTCATCAGTGAGTTTAGCCTCCCACATGAGTAGACAGCTGTGAATTTTTTAAATTCCTCCTTTAAAAATGTACTATCTTGGGGCACCTGTGTGGCTCAGTCGTTTAAGCGTCAGACTTCAGCTCAGGTCATGATCTCACAGTCTGTGAGTTCAAGCCCCACGTCAGGCTCTGTGCTAACAGCCTGGAGGCTGCTTCGGGTTTTGTGTCTCCTCCTCTCTCTCTGTCCCTCCCATGCTCATGCTCTTGTCTCTCAATAATAAATAAACATTAAAAAATGTTTTAAAAATAAATAAAAAAATAAATAAAAATATACTATCTTACCTGAGGTAATTCCTTTCTTTCCTCATCCTAAATACTACTGCTTTTCCCTTCCCAATTCTTGCCTGTCACTCCCTTGCTTCACAAAACCCTAAACCTCAACAGTTCAGCTGGGGTTTTCAAATCTCTCAAAGAAATGGTTCATAAAGGGAAGACTGGAGTTCATTAAAATTATTGCCTCATATTCATCTGTAATTACAATGTCTTATATAGAGCTAATAAATATGATTAAGATGAATAATAGTCTTCTAATATTGCCATTAGACATTTTGGAATACAATGTGCTTATTAAGAACATTTCTATTTTGGGCCCTCAGGAGGTACAATGATAATTCTTTTTTAGGTCCGAGAATAAATGTTTTTACCAGACCAAATATGAGACAATTTTTGATTCCATGAACTTTTGGATTAGGTGACAAGGTCTGTAATTACCAATACATCTCTGTGTGGGATGAGAAATACAATTCATTGTTTGATTCTGGGATAAAATGTCAAAACAAACGGAAACTGGATCTATCATTTTGTGCTGCAAATCCCCTAGGACTGAGACAGTCGCTGTTTTTAAAGCAGTCACTCAAACACTAAGCACGTGGTTAGGCACCTGAGAAACACTTGCTTTGTTCACTTTCCTCTCTCCTGGATTGCCACCAATCCCCATGTAGTCCAGATCACATGGACTCTTTAAAAATGAAAGTTTGCATTTACACAAGTCTGTGAACATACTAAAAATCAGTGAGTTGTACATTTAAAGTGGGTGATTTGTGTGATATGTGAATTGTCTCAATGAAATTATCAAATTAAGTTAATCACAAGGAAGTTTCAACTACATTTAAAAAATAATAAACATGGGGCCCCTGGTGGCTCAGTCATTTAAGTGTCTGACTTCAGCTCAGGTCATGATCTCACAGTTCATGAGTCCAAGCCCCACATTGGTCTCTGTGCTGACAGCTCAGAGCCTGGAGCTGCTTCAGATTCTGTGTCTCCCTCTCTCTCTCTCTCTGTGTCCCTCCTCCCCCCCTCAAAAATAAACATTAAAAATTTTTTCCTTAAAAAATAATAAACAAGGGGGGGGAACCTATAAACCTTGTCAATTAAAACAAAAATACCGTTTTCCAGCCACCGGATTGGGAAAGATATTTTGGTTTCGGTTTGTGGGTTTTTTCCCAGCCTGGCACTTGGTGTTCACTGGTCCCCAGCATGATGGTCACTTCATATGCTATGAGAGTGAAATAAATTGGCACCTGTGGGGATAACCAGGGCACATGTACCAAGAGCTTAAATGCATTCACACTCTGAGATAATAATTTCTCTTCTGCAGCTCTAAGGAAATAATCAGAGATGTTTTTTTTTAAAAATCTAAGTAAAAGATATCCATTGCAGCATGTTACAGATGCAAATGACTAAGGGGAAAACATGACAGAATTCGTGGAATCCTGGTATATCCAAACAAATGAATCAATGTAGCCTCTTTCAAAGAACACTTAACGACATGGGGAAATGATCACAATATAAGATAAAATTAAAAAACAGCACACAAACTGTAATACTGGTTCAATGGTCTAAAAGTAAGATGAGAAGGAATACAGTGAAATATTAATAGTGGTTATGTCTGCTTACCAAAACCATGAATCATTTACATTTTCTTCCTCAGATTTTTAATTTTCCAAATTTTCCATGTTGAGCATATACATATTACTTATATAATCAGACAAAACAAATACTTAAACTTATCCTGAAGGCCAATACATAACAGGATGCATTTCACAGAGCAGGAGCTATATTTGAATTAATTAGTAGCTCTTGTAGGTTAATACCCACTTCAGAAGCATTTTATTGTGTTGCTTAGAGACATATTGCCCACAATTTTTTTTTCCTAATCTCTAGGGAGCATTCTGGTTATTTAGAGCTTCTGGCTATTTAGTTCTTTCCTGTTTTCAAACTATAGAACCACGTCTTTGGATACATATTTTTAAGGCAAGACCAGCCTTTAAATTAAAGATGACAGATGTAGACGTATACTCTGCCTGAGCTGGAGAAATCAAGAGCCAAAGCGAGGTCTCATCCTGTCGCCCAGGTCTGGGCATGCTGCTGTCTGTCTGCTCCAAGCTCCAAGTCCCCATCTGTCCCTGATCTCCAATTCTGTGCTCACAGCCAATGTGCTGTGTGTCTTAGGGCCATCTCCTCCTATTACCTCCAGTATAACTTTGTTCCCCCATCTACTATTTCCTCTATTGTAGCTTCACTCTTCCCTCTTCAAAGCCATTTCTCTGGCAGTTTTAAATCCTCTACTGATTTCAAAACAAAACTGCATCTTACTGAAATAGCTTCCACATGTACCCCTGCTTTACCACCAAACTCCCCCAAACCATGACTGCTTCTCCTTTGTCCTCCCCACCCTCAATCCATTCTCAACTCATTGCGGTTTGGCATCTGCCTTACCATTTTTGTTCCAATTCTTTCAAAGGTGACCAAAGGATTGCTAATTGTTACAGGCAAATATTCTTTTAAGACTCCTACCAGAACACCATTCTGTCTCTCCCTGTTGTGCAATACATTTGTACTGGGGCAGGCATGATGCCAGGGATTGGTGCTCGAGAATGGAAGCAGGCACAGTCTTTACCCTGAAGGAGTTCAAGGTCTGATGGACAGAGCCAGACAATAAACTGAGTGGGAGAAATCCTCAGTAGCAGAGGGAGCCAAGAGGAGAGAGAAGTTCTCTCCACCAGGAAAAAGAGGCTTCAGGGAGGAGGTGTGAGGCCAGAACATAGGCAGGCAGGACAAGCAGGGGCTTCTCTAGGGAGAGGCATTGTGACAAATGCTGCAGCTGCCTCAAGCAGGGAGTCCTCTCTCACTGGAGTCCCCTATGCTCATCCTGCCTTTTTTTTTTTTTTTAATTTATTTTGAGAGAGAGAGAGAGGGAGAGAGAGAGAGAGAGACTGCAGAAGGGGCAGAGAGGGAGAGAGAGAATCTCCAGCAGGCTCCACAACTGTCAGCATGGAAGCTGACACAGGGCTCAAACTCATGAACTGTGAGATCATGACATGAGCTGACATCAACAGTTGGCCGCTTAACCAATTGAGCCATCCAGGTGCCACATCCCTCTTAAGGTAGCCATCTGCTTGCAGGGCTTTGCTCTGGTTTCTCAAAACTCTTTCCTTGAGTTTCACCATTTCCAAGAGTCTGCTCTTAGATTCTGTGCCTAAGCCAAATTTCTGCAAAGCTATCTGGCTCCATCCTCTCCTATCACTTCCAGGATGACTTGGTTCCCCTACTATTATTCTCTCTGCTGTTCCTCTATTATAAGCATAAAAGGCTTACATAGAATTTCACTTCACATTTAATTAATCAGTAACTAAGCCCTATTGATCCTACTTCTAATAGGATCTTCTTCCCCTGCCATTTTTGAAATGAGTTTAACCTTCTCTTAATCCTGTCACTCCGCTACTCAAAAAACCTTTCATGGCTGTCATCAAGGGTAAAGTCAAGAGCCTTCCAAGACTTAAGTTGGCCTCTCCAACTTCACCTTCATCTGCTCTCCTTCCTCCTATTCCATTCAACAACCCCCCAACAAGCTTCTCACCACCTACACAATTCTTTCTTGCTCCAGTGTTTCTGTTTACTGGGGTCTGATACTCTCCTTTCCAGGCTCATCTCAAGTGTCTCCTCCCAGAAGGCTCTCCCAACTATTCTGCACTTCCTCTGCCCAGTCTGAATTACTCCACTCTTCTGGAGCCATTCCCATAGCACTTTGTGAGGTTAAGAGTGCATGGTATTTATATATACATCTCCCCATGCTGTGGGCTCCTTGTTGACCTGGGCTGTGTAGGCTACTGCATCACACAGCCTTGCAAATAGTGATACTCCTAACCTGTTCACTCAATTGAAGTTATTTCCAATAACTATGATTTATATATGCAAAGAAACGAAAATTTCCTACCCACCACAGAAAACATTTACTAGGTCAAACCTGGTCAAGAAAAAAACCAAGGTGATAGTAGACTGTGATTGATACTTGCCTCTTGCACCCCGGAAAAGGACTCTATAGTGTTTTTCTAATCGCTTGGCCATGTAGTTGGCATTTAATATAGCAATTTCTGTGGCCTGTTTAAGGCCTTTGCCTCCCATCATCTGCAACAGAGAGAAAGAGTCATCAGCCATGGAACAGGTTAAACCCAAGGGGCACTAATGAAAGACATACCCAAGTAAATCCCACCCTCAAAGGGAGTCAGCCCAGTGTCAATCCCAACAAAGATGTCTTCCAGTCTTCTCTGATGCTGAAATGATTTTTGGTTTTCTCCTTTGAACATAACTTTGTATTTCTTATAAAAATAACAAAGTAATAACAAAGTAACAACACGGAACAAAGTAACAGAGGCAAAATTGATTGCTGACTATTATGTTACCTAAAGAGGAAAAAGAAACTTAGACTACACTCATTTGGGAATGTTTTTGTTTGTTTATGCATTTGAGATTATCTTGATAATTGCCAGGAATCTAATGGGATATTGACCAAAATCCTCACTGAATCAATTTGGTATGGTTTGTCTTCCAATTGACCATAGTCAGAGTTATTTATACATTTAACAACTGCCAGGCTTGATCTTACCCTGTTCTGGTGGTTCCTAGGTCCCTGTGATTATACCAGGTGAACATCATCACCAGCAAAAAGCTTAAAATCAAGACTGCATCAATTTTTATTGCCTACATTCTTCCCAGAATACCTCATGTATGATGGGGATTAATATGTATTAAATACATAACTAGTATAAAGCAAATGAGAAAGCATCAAATAAAAAATAGAGACACCAAAGTCCAAAGGAAGGAAAGGACACATCTTGCCTGGCTGGAAAAGAAGGGTTCCCAGAGTAAGAGTTAGTACTTGAGTGGAAATCTACAAATGGGTAGAATTTGGTGAAGCAAAAAGAATGGGGAAGACACTCCAGCTGAGAAGAATGGCCAAAACCAAGGTGTAGAGGTAAAGGCACATGGTTGCAGTCTGGAGGTTACTATAGAGGTTGGTGGGTTGTGACAACTTCTTGCAAGCCTGGAACCTTTGCCACAAAGAACTTGGATTTGGTTCAGCCAGCCATGTCTCTCCACTCATGCACCAGAATCACTTGGAAGCTTGATGGCCGAAGTCCTACCCAGTCATATGCTGAATTTGATTTTCTCTGGGATTGGGCCTAAGAATGTGTGTTTTGGGATAAATCCCCTAAGAATTCTGTGTAGGCTAGTAAGACTGAGAAGTAGAGGCAAAAGGAAACCATAAGATAATTCTGGCTCTTCGGTAGAATCTTGCAGTCCTATAGGGAGTGTCCACAATGGGCTACAGTAGGGAAAGAAGGTAGTTCTAATGCCCAGGTGGCAAGTTACAACAGCATGAAACAAAGAGAGGGGTCAAAGTCAGAGGGGTATTTTAAAATTTACTTTATTTACTTCATTGTTATCTGAGGTTCTGTCTGGTACTCCTGGCATATGGCCAAATCAGCCTGGGGGCATTTACTTTTTAAATGTGGGAAATCATCTCCAACCCAAACACATCCATAATAACCCACGTTTACATGATCTAGGGACCAAAAGGAACCTGGGAATAAGATTCTGTTTGCAAAGAAGCAGACCTTTACTATGATTGTTTTTGTTGTTACTGCCTGTAAAATAACTCAAGTATCATTTTTAAAAGCAGGTTTTAGTCTCCGGGGTACAGAATTGTTGTTTCTGCTTCCCAGAAAGTTTTCATTAAGAATCATAAATGCCACACTGTTAAAGAGTAACAGCCAGCCCCAGAGAGTCATCCAACATGATTTGCACAGCTGAGTTTGAGAGTCTTGTTTCACCCTCCTTTAAGGAGGGAAGACAGTTTGGGAAGGCTGTTCTAATTAGCCACTGAACAAGTGTTCCTGTCCAATGTACAGTCTTAGCCCAGGAGGTAGGCAAGCCAGTTTGAACAAGAGCTGTATAAAATAAACTATGGCCCTAGTGTTTTTTTGGAGAAACACAAAGGAAGGAAAGCTGTTCTCTAACAAAATTTAATTACCCCAGAGAATTACAGTTCCACAGACTCTAAAGGGCAAAGAGCTTAGGGAAACCACCAGATAAGCAAATTTCTGCTACTTTTTCATCTTACCCTCCAGGCTCATAAGAAATCTAAGCCAAAATGAGATTTCTAAAATTTATCCTAGGATTTCAACCTTCTGTAATAATTAGTATGTACACTGTTTTTCACTTGCAAGGGGCTATACAAATCCTACAGGAAATCAAATGATGTAACCAGAATATCCATATGACTCATGGAACTTTGTCTGGAAAACATATCTGGCATGTCAGTTTCTCTGATGGTAAACTCACTATGAGAGCTCCAAGGAAGCATAACGAAGAGATGAAATAAATTTTAGCTGATCTTTTTAAGAAGGTTTCTTCCACCCAAGTCAGCAATGTTCACTGAACTCCATCTCAGATCACGGACTTCATTTTTAAGTCAAGAAGAAAGTCTACAGACTTAGTTTCCCACCCACATATCACATCCCCCACCGGCCTAACACAGTCACAGGCCTCACCTTAATGTAAGCCCATGAAATGGGCAGGATGGAACTGGAGCCCCATGGGGCTGCGCTGACAGTACCCACAGGCCGGTTATCCTCACATGGCTTTACTGAAATGATCGGATGATTGGGCAGAAAAGGAGCAAGATGCTTCTTCCTGTATTTTTTCAAGCACAAATTCAGAAGATATCAAAAAGATCCAGACCAACCAAACACACAAGTAAGTGCTGGGCCCTCTTGGGAAGCTCTATTCCTAGTAGAGAAACTCAGAGCAGAAGGGATCTGACGCCTGCTAAGAGACAGATGTTCAGGAAGTGTTCCATTCTTCTTCCTCCTCACCAGCCATCAGTGTCCCAGCAGCTCACTGGAGAACTGTGGCAGAGGATTTGGCAGATTTCATGTAGGCAGCCATGAAATAGCTTGTGGATTCATGGACTCACCAGGATGTGGAGACCTCCCTGCCCCACACTCTTTCCCAAGGCATCTAAGGGATAGAGGGTGCTTCTGAGGAGCCACAGGGCCTACACATCAGAGGCCAGCCTATGAATGCTACTCAGCCGCCTCCCGCATATCTAAGGCACTGAAGTGCCCCCACTTACTATAAATAATAATAATAATAATAATAATAATAATAAAAAGCAGGAGGGCCAGACTCCCAGCAATCTGAAGACTGGGACCTTTGGTCCATGTTTAGAAAACTTAAGAAACTCAGGAAATGGCTGATCAGCATCATCTTCACAAGATGATTCAATTTCAGTGTAAAAAGTTATCAACAGCTGCAAGATACTCCTTTAGTGCTATTATGATCTCATCCAATTATTCCAGTAACAAGGTTTGTTTCCTGCTTATCTCAGATGTAATCAGAGTTCAGGCTGCAAAGGGTTCAACACCTTATATCCAATTCACTGCTTCCTTTCCCTTCCTTTTTCCCTCTCTCCTTCCCTCTCTTTTCTTTCTTTCTTTCTTTCTTTCTTTCTTTCTTTCTTTCTTTCTTTCTTTCTTTCTTTCTTTCTTTCCTGAGAACACTTAAGTTCTACTCTCTTACAAATTTCAATTATACAATACAGTGTTATCAACTAAATCACCGGGTCATCTACGGCTGAAAGTTTGTACCCTTTACCAACCTCTCCCTACCCATCCCCTGCTCCCCAGCCCCAGGCAAGCACTTTTCTACTATAAGTTCCTTTGGTTGTTAATTCACTTTCAATGTAACCAACAGCTGATCTCTTTTTTTAAAAGACAGAAAAAAAAAAAGAGAAAACATCTTGGAAGTCTAAGTTATCACCCCTCTCACTGCTTCTCTCCAGCCCCTAAAGGAGGACTAGATATGACGGTGTCCATGACACTTGAAGACCTCGATGAGAAGAACAGCAAACTTGGAGCCATTCTTTCATTCTCAGTCTCCAAAACCATCCTGAAATGAGCAGCCCGGAACTCACACGCCAATGGGCCCCATGCCAGGGCCACCTCCTCCGTGGGGAATGCAGAAGGTCTTGTGAAGATTTAGGTGTGAGACATCAGACCCAAAATCTCCAGGACGACAGATTCCCACCTACCACAAAGGGAAAAGAGCCAAAAGCAAAAGTCAAGGCTTGCAAGGATATTCTGGAAAGGCAGCCATGCTATTTGCTGCAGCTTCTCCTCTCAGAGGAAAGGCAGGCAGCACTGTTCACAGAAATGTTCTTAATACCGGAAGAGTTCCACATTCAAAATCTGACATCCCATAAGCAGCCTGGCTTATGGTTTCTGTGGAAACAGCAATTGACCATTTAGCCTAATTTAGATTTCAAAATACGGATTTGAGGAGAGGAAACACCATGAGCAAAAGGGAAGTACCTCCTTGCTGCAGAAACAGATGACATTCAGACCAGCAATGCTACTTCCCCCGCATGGTAGGCTTTGAGCATCATGCATTTTGGGTACCCCAATGAAAGAGACTGGAAGGCTACCTGATAGGATGCTGAACCAAGGCGAAGAAAGGAAGGAAGTTTTCCTGAGACCACCCTAATACCAGTCACAACAGGCCTTCCTGCCACTTAGGCATTAGGGCTAATTTTGAACATAAATTAAGTGCCAAACATAAAGAGTACATTCCTGAACTCTTAGCAATAGACAATCTGTCAACTACACTTACAAAGGGAATCAGAAAGAAGCAAAGAAAAGCAGAAAGAGTTTGAAATGGTAAAGCAAAACAAAACAACAAACAAACAGCAAACAAACAACAAACAAACAACAAACAACCCACAATCACAAAATAATGACAAAGAAGTTAAGAAAACTCTGAAACTGAAACTTCTGCTCCAATGAACCCCTACAGCATTTGCAGAGAGGTGCACATTACACCCCACCCCCAACAAACACAGTTAGGATTGGCCCTTCAGGGACAGAACCATTCAGCTATTTTACACTGATGAAATTGAAGCCAGATTAAGGACTTGTCCATTGCCATGGGAGATCAATATCCACCAGTGGCTAGAACATGGGTGTGAATTTCCGTAGGGAGTCAGGAGACCTTCATAGCTGTAGCACCCAAGAGAGATCAAACGCTCTGACATTCAGTTTATTCCATGCTTCCTGTCAACCTTTTTATCTCCTCCAACCTCCCCTATTGCCCCCTTCAAATCTGATCTCAGTGAAATTGTGGTACTTTCCTTGAAGTTGGCAATACAGAAAGTCAACCTCATTTCTGAATTCAGTATCATGTTTTAAGACAATTGTCAAGAAATCAGAGGAAAATAATATTTTTCTGTCACTTTCTCAGGGAGTCCCTCTTCTGTTGCTCACCTGTGCATTCATATTTGCCCCATCTAGATAGACCTGTCCTCCATGTTGGTGGATCAGGTCACACACATCACCAATGTTCTCTTCAAACACCCCATTGGTGGATGGGTATGTAATCATGATTGCTGCCAGGTTCTCCTTGTGTTTATCCACCTATGGGATAGAAAAGGGCAGAGGGAGACAGAAGAGGAACTGTTTGTTTGTTGCCCAAACCATTGCTTTTACCTTACAGGATTAGGAAAGGTGATTTTTTTGGTCTTTTCATTTCTAGAATTGTCTCAAACTATGATGACAATAAAATCCATTACTCCTTTCCTAAGTCATTCCAAAGAAACAACAAAATCCCTTCAAACTAAGTCTCCATGATCAAGACAAAAAACTGTTTGGAAGTTGGGTATTTTGGGCTCAACTCTCCTAGGTTTTCCTTTGGTTTTAGTCATCTCAATAATTACTTCAGATCTTTTTCGTTATGGACATGTCTATTCTCACAGTTAATCTCTCTCTGCTCATCTTGCCATAATCCACCCTTATTCCCTCTCCCTCTCATTCTGTTGAAATTAGAATTCCCACAAGGAGTGTTCTGCTCTGATTTAAAAAAAAAAATCTCCCTCATGTTTCCTTTTCACAGAAAGCAAACATATAAAAGGCATATTCCTGGGGTTTTTTTTTTGGCCAGTGACTCAGAGCAAGCTCGTATGGAAATAAAAAAAAAAAAATTTAAAGGTCATATCCTATATTGGGGAAACTTAGTAATTACAAGCACTGCCCCAGAATATCTGTGGGTAAAAACTTTGTGGGGTGCTGAATAGGTGGGGATGGTTGGGAGAGACTAACAGTGCTATTTTCAGCTTCCTTTGAAGGCAGTTACATGAAGTTCTCTGTCTCCATGCCTAATAACCTTGACAAAATCACATTGCTATTCAACTGATTTCCTTCCCTCTTAAGATGCAGCCTCCAGTCCACCAGTGGAAAGCAGATACAGTTGCTAGGCAACCTCTTCCTGGAGGTTGGGAGGTTGGGAGTGAGGGGTTGGTGTTGCAGAAAGGAGTGGAATGCCGCCCCAAATTCAGCAGGTAATGGCTGGGACAGTCACACACATTTATAAAATCTACATGTATGTTTTAATTCCCAACACAAAGATTGAGAACAACTGTGACTGCCTGTTTGGTTATTAATAGGGGAAGAAGGGGGAAGGTGGGCAGAAGGAGACAGGCAGGCCCTACAAGGAGTAGCCTTACTATGACCATGAATAATTCATTCAGTTTCTTACATATGCACGAATTAAGAGAATAGGATTTCAGTTTAAAGGACCTTGTCCCTGACTGGTGAAGGAAGAGGTAAAGTAGACTATGTTCGGTTTTATTCTGGACCAAAAATGTGACTGTTGCTTTTTATTTTTCTTACAGAGACAGGTTTTCTGATTTTATGCCATTTTCCCCAGACCCATTCAGGAGAAACTGCAGTCTTTTAATTAGAATGCAAAGAAAGACAATGTTGCTATAAACTATCCAGTCCCTTCTTCCCACCACCTCTTCTCAACCCAGACCTCTTCCATCTGTTTAGCGGAAGACTAGTACCATGGCCTTGAGGTGAGCTGTGTCGATATTCCCATATTTATCCACCTCCACAGGCTGAATCTTCATGCCTGCCATGTGGGCACTTGCAGGATTGGTCCCATGTGCTGATTTTGGAATGAGGCAAACCTTAGGAATGGAATGAAAGGAAGGAAGCAGAAAAAATCATCACCAGGCTATTCATGAGAGAAAAGTCCTACAACATGCTTGGAGCACAGATTAAATAGGTGCCACATGCTTTATTTAAACTGACCATAACATGTGAAATCTGCTATAATTTCATTATTACTGTATTGTAAAACAATGTCCAAAAGGGCAGGTTCCGTTTGAATCCACAAATACCGCTCTTTAAAGATTCCTGTAGGGACACCTGGGTGGCTGAGTCAGTTAAGCATTTTACTTCGGCTCAGGTCATGATCTCACAGTTTGTAGGCTCAAGCCCCACATCAGGCTCTGTGCTGATAGCTCAGAGCCTGAAGCCTGCTTCAGATTGTGTTCCCCTCTCTCTCTGCCTCTCCACCATTTGCACTCTGTCTCTCAAAAATGAATAAACGATGAATAAACAATTTTTAAAGATTCCTATAATATTAATCAGTATTGTCCTCCCTTATCTCAGCACACCAAAACACAGGTCAGTGCTTATTCTGACCTTGTCTCAGTTATATGTAGAAAGTATCTTATAAGAACATGAGATTAGAAGTTAAACTCTAGGACCCAACTGCCCACATCACAGCTTCAGTTCTCTGCTTCACTTTGCTGAGATCCAGGAGAGATGATAACAGTAGACATAATTCCAAGGTCTTCCTATGCTGACACACCAATTATGGCACCATTTACTGGATGCTTATTCTGTGCAATGAATTGCCATGAGAATCATACAGCAAGCATGAAAACCAATCAATACCTGTCCTGGGCACATTGACAATGCTGGTAAATGTATAAACAGGTGCCATAGAAACTCAGAATAAGGGGGGTATTGTTTCAAGTGGAAGAGGTCAAGGGAGGGTGATTCAAGAGCTAGAGCCTAAGCTAACATTTAAAGATAAGTTGAATTCTTACAGAAGGTGGAGGGTGGGTACAATTTTAGAATTCCCAGATTTAAATCATTTTCATTTCCTCCTACAAATCATGTGAAGACAAGTGAACACACGTGCTCTGATAGATCTGATGATGCTGCACTGCAGGAAACTGCATCACAAGAGGTTTTACCAAAAGAAAGCAATAAGGAGAAACAATGATCACCCTGAAAATAATCCTCCTTTTTTTTTTTTAAGTCCCAGAACTAATATTGCAACCCCTTGAAGAGAAATGGATGGGCATTACAGAAATGGCCTTATGGAGAGAAAACTTTGCAGGTATTTCCTCAAAAACAGCAAAGGTGTCTACTTCAGAAAAGCACAGGAGTACACAAAGACAACTGTTTGCCAGAGGCAAAGTGTTACTCTTCTGTTGACAGAAGGTTTGTGCCTCTTTTGAACAGTTATTTGTCTCATGCTGGTTATACAGTGTTGTATTCAAATCCTTTTTCTTGTTTGAATGCTCCCCTATTTTATTGAGTTTAATTTCTCAGAACCAAAGCTGGAGACACTTGTCCTTTCCCATAAGTATTTTTATTTTACCAAAGGATCTTTGGATAAAAGGATCCCTTCTGGGCAGAACATTGATCACAAAGGAAAAGGCAAACATTAAAAGTGAATACAGTCAACCATACTTAAGCGTAAAAGAAAGTTTTAAATTTTTTAAATGTTTATTTATTTTTGAGAGAGACAAAGTACAAGCAGGGAAGAGCAGAAATAGAAGGAAACACAGAATCTGAAACAGGCTCCAGGCTCTGAGCTAGCTGTCAGCACAGAGCCCGATGTGGGGCTTGAATCCACAGACCACAAGATCATGACCTGAGCTGAAGTTGGACGCTTAACCGACTGAGCCACCAGGCACCCCTCAAATAAAAATTAAAAAAAAAAAAAAATTAATGAATATAAAACATTGGCTAAAGGCCTAAATTAAGAATTCATACCAGGGAAGTTCTGCTGAAATAAATATATTCAAGGTAAAAATGTCAAACCATCCTATGGTACGCTGAGTACCCCTTCAAATGCCCGTGTTCTAATTCTCAGAATCAATGGATGTATCCTTATGGCAAAAGGGACTTTGAAAATGCGATTAACTTCAGGCTCATGAGATGAGAAATTAAGGATTTTGAAATCTGTCTGGATTATCAGTGGACCCTAAACACATTCCCCAGTACTCTCAGCAGAGGGAGGCAGGTGGAGGTTTGACAACAAAGTAAGTAGAAAATATGATGAATGGGGGCGCCTGGGTGGCCAGTCAGTTAAGCATCAGACTTTAGCTCAGGTCATGATCTCGTGGTTCATGGATTTGAGCCCCACATCAGGCTTTCTGCTGGATCCTCTGTCTCCACCCTGCCTGCCCCTTCCCAACTTGCATGCACGTGCACACACACTCTCTTTCTCTCTCTCTCTCAAAAATAAACATTTAAAAAATACTTTTAAAAACGACAGGAAATTTGAAGGATGAACAAGAGGATGGAGTGATGGCAAGAAGGGGCCCCAAGCTAAGGAATGCAGGAGGCATCCAGAGAGGCAAAGAAACATTTTCTCTCATGGATCCTCCCAAAGGAGACTGCCTTACCAATACCTTGACTTTAGCCAAGGGAAACCAATTTCAGACTTCTGGACTCCATAACTGAGAAGATAAATTTTTGTTTTTTTCAAGCCATTAAGTTTGTAAGAATTTTTTACAGCAGCCACAGAAAACTAATACATATCCTGATATAAGGAGCAGCAGAAAAAGTCTCAGCGGTTTTGTCAGTGACTCATTTATATGTTGCTATTATACAGTTCTGTTTTTCTATGTAAAATTAGGAAACTTTAGTATTTTTTTTCTGTAATTTTATTTAATGTTGGTTTTGACTCACTTTAAAATTGTGCGGTCACAAGGGAATGGATGTGATGCTTTAGTTTATATAAAACAAATCCTCTTTGGAGCATTTAGATGGATGCTGTTTTTCTAACTCCCCAATGTACCTGGTATAAACCCAACCCATAACTCATTCTCCAACACTTGCTGAATGAGTGAAGGATTAAGAAGGAGTA
The DNA here is from genome assembly GCF_007474595.2 of Lynx canadensis. Classification (NCBI taxonomy): domain Eukaryota; kingdom Metazoa; phylum Chordata; class Mammalia; order Carnivora; family Felidae; genus Lynx; species Lynx canadensis. The sequence continues at coordinate 32,070,481 of NC_044315.2, forward strand.
CTCATTTGTGAGGGAAAATCAAATTCTTACCACTAAGAAAATCTAAAAACCAAATGCCACTACTTTGTCTCAGGCAGTTAGGAAGAGAAAAATACTCCCATATACATTTTGGGGGATGTTTTTTGGTATTTTCTGTGGGGTCAATGTTTTCTGTTGTATAAAAACCACATCTCTGCTCAGCAAATCGAAGTTAAAATTGGACTAACAAATTGAGTTGTTAATTACAAAGGGTTTAAGACAATCCCTGGTGTTTGTTAAACAAATTTATAGTCCCCCAAATTAAACTGGTAAATCAAGAACTTGGTTGTTGCATTTTAGGAACCTCTGAAATTTAACCCAAGAGCAAATGTGAAAAATAATTGCCAAAAAACAGCTTGAAATAAGAGAACCGTCAGGGACTTGGGTGGTTCTGTAGCATACAATTTCCCCACACTCCTTTTCAAAAAAGAAGGATGTATTTTACTGGATTCCATTAGGGTCTATTGTGCAGGAACAGCTGTCTGAGACTCTTCTGATATGGAAAAATCCTCCCTGATTATTTGAGTAATAAGTCATTTTCTTCTCTAACTGAAAATGTCAGCTTTAATTAAAATCTTTAATCTAGAAAGGATGCCAACATTTCCAAACTTAAGAGTTCTGTATTTCTACAAGCTCAGGGCCTGGGTGGCCTTCCCTGTCTCTCCCACCCTCGGCCCTTCCCCAGCTTCAGTGGCTAGCTTCCTGCAGTCCTTCAGAATGAAAAAATGACACTGTGGTTATAGCAGTGTGGACAATGGTCAGACAAGAAACATCACACGCAGGGGGACAGACAGAGAAGAGAGGACTGGAAAACACAAAGAGAATGAAAAGGAACCATAAAGGATCTGTCAGTCACAGAAGAACTCTGTCCAGGCCCAATCAAAAGTTCTTTCATCCTTTCTGCTTGACCTTTCTGGTTTGGTCCCCCACTCCTGGACATTCACAGATACTTCCTGATGTCAGAGTGGAGACCTGGAAACAATAAGGGGTGGGGAGCATCACAGATTTGATGCAACCTGGGTTTTAGCATGACCACTACAACGCAGATCTCAAAAATCTCTTTATAAAGCAGGGGCAGGAGGAGGATGAGGAAAAGGAGGCAACATGGAGGTGGTCACACAGAACGAATGGATCCCTTCCCAGGATCCCCAGACACCCAGTGGTTAGAAAGTATAACAAGGAGTTCCAGTGGCTACCTTAATACATGGAAGTCACAGAGGAAGAACAGAAGGGGGAACTTTTAATGTCAGTCACCTGCCATTCTTTCCCCGGACAACATGAGCTTCAATGTTTCCTTTCTGATGCTATGACAGTGCTGAGACTCTGAGGTCCAAAGAATGATTCTAGTTCTAAACTAACATTTCCTTAGAAACTTAAAGAATTCAAAACCACTAGGAAACCCAACTTGGAGTGTCAGGGACTGTGTCTATCTGATTTATCACTTAATCTAACTCAGGACTGGCACACACCGTGCCTTGTACGTAACCAGGATTGAAAAATTATTCAATTAATGATGTCCTCTTTTTCAAAGATTTTTGAAAATTAGTTCTACTCCCCAACTAGGACAAAGGCCTGAGAAAACATACCTGTGAAATCAGGATGGATAAACAGGAGGAGAAAGAAAATTCTTTTTTCCCTCCGTTTTTGAAAGTGAAGTATAACAGCTTTCAGATTCTCCATTGCAAAATACAGGCAACTAACCACAAATAATCTTCTAGTTTTAATATACCCAGAAATGGACTGAGATAGGGCCACCAGCTTCTGCACTCCCACTAACTTGGGCAACCAGAACTAGCCTGGCACCCTTTTCTAAGTCTCCTGGGATGGGCAGTCACTTTTATCCTGCTCCCGACCCCTACCCACTGCTCCCTCTAAGAACTCCACCTCCACAACTCAGTGGAAGTTCTCGCTCAGTGTTGGTCAACACCAAAATGAAGACCTCAGAAACAGGCTCATTCGCCACACTCTGAAGCCTATGTCAGATCAACTGCTAGAGGCACTGCTACCTGGAGATTAGTGGAGTCCAGTCAAGCCCATTAGCACCTGTGGGTCCCTAAACAGGTTCCACAAGCAGTTTGGACCCTGGAGACTAGACTCCCATACTGAAAGCAAAAACTGAAGCAGAACCATGAACTCTGCTCCACCATCTTCTTTTGCTGCTTAGAGATGACAATCCTCAATAGGGAATTTACTTATTCAATAAATATTTTATAAAAAAAAATTTTTTTTAAGTAATCTCTATAGCCAACGTGGGGCTCAAACTCATGATCCTGAGATAAAGAGTTGCGTGCTCTACTGACTGAGCCAGCCAGGTGCCCCTCAATAAACATTTTTTGAGCATACATATGATCAGAATTGTGTCTAGTCACAGTAGGGGTTACAGAAGAATTAAAGGCAAGTCCCTACCCTTTGTCCAGGTGTAGGGCCAGGACTACACAAGGGAGAAGAGACCTGGAAGGGTAACATTCCTGCCCCTTCCATTCTTTGCAACCTGTGGAAAGCAGTTCCATGGCCAACTGGCTGACTTTTACAGACTGGGCTTGAACAAAAACCTTTATTTTCAAATGTTTTCCCTCAAAATGGTCCGTGGAAGTGTCTCCGGGGCAAGGATCGTAATGGCCAGTTCAGGGAAATCTGTTTCTTGATTATATGTTCCCTAGCTGCTTCCAAGAAGGCTTAGAAGGAGTGCACCACAAAAGAAAAGGGACTCTGAGAGCTGGACCCACTGCCCCCTGATGGTGGGCAAGCACCACCTGCTCATACTTACTGTCCTGTGTCCCTCTCCTTTCCCCTCGAGGTAAGCTCGGATAGTGGCCAACCCAGCATATTCCCCCTGGGCTCCGCTGCAAAGACAAGAAGAGAAGGGTCAGGGCTTTGGGCCTCTTTGCTTTCATTGACTCATTCACTATTCACTGGGCAGGGACTGCATGTTCTCCATTTGACAAAAAGTCACTACCAGACACCATGGAAAGCTCACCTAGGATCTCTGCACAACCTAAAAGCTCTTGAATGACCACAGAATGGCACTCAGTCCGTGTACTAAAGCTCATCTACTCCTACTCAGAAATGGGCCTTTCAAACCTCGCTCAGTACCATGTATCTACGAATTCTATTACAGAAAATTTCAAAAATCACACAAAAATAGTAGAATATAAGGAGCTGCCATATATGTATTATCCAGCTTTAACAATTCTTGGGTATGGTCAATCTTTTTCCAACCATATCCCACACTAACCCCCTCACTCTGAACTAGATTATTTTTATTAGGTGGGCTCCACACCCAACAGGGGGCTTGAACTCACAGCCCAGAGATCAAGAGTTGCATGCTCTACCTACTGAGCCAACTAGACACCTCCTGAACTAGATTGTTATGAAGCAAAACTCAAGTATCACATCATTTTATCAATTCAAATGTCAGTGTGTATCTTTCAAGGAGAACAATTTTTTTTTTAATTTTTTTTTCAACATTTATTTATTTTTGGGACAGAGAGAGACAGAGCATGAATGGGGGAGGGGCAGAGAGAGAGGGAGACACAGAATCGGAAACAGGCTCCAGGCTCTGAGCCATCAGCCCAGAGCCTGACGCGGGGCTCGAACTCACGGACCGCGAGATCGTGACCTGGCTGAAGTCGGACGCTTAACCGACTGCGCCACCCAGGCGCCCCAAGGAGAACAATTTTTAATAACATTAATTACAATTATTACACCTAAAACCAGAATTTGTCCATACCACATATATAATCAGTGATGATATTACCCCAAAGGAACTATGCCCTTTGAGTGTGGCAATAGTCCTTTATTCTTAGGTGAGCTTTGCCATGCCCCCATGCATGTGGCAGCTAGAAGCTGTCCATACCCAACTAGGCAGTCCTTGAAGGCAACAATTTAAGAGCACACTTAATAACAGTCCAGTGAGCAATACTGAGTCAATCATAAACTGTTACTTAATGTTCTCAGTAGTCTTTGCAGAAGGAAAGGGAAGTGAGTAATAGGTTTTTAAATCCCATTCAAAGTGGTTATTTCCTCTATTTTGCAAAATTACACCATCCCTTAATCCTGTAGAAGACCCAGTGGTTTGGGTGTTCATCCATTCTAATCATCCCATAATACTGAGATAACACTCTACAAGTACAAGTTGTAAGAATAAGGTAAATTTCTAAATTAAAAAAACTTCTAAAAGCTAGGGGTGATGGGTGGCTCATTGGGTTAAGCGTCCAACTTTGACTCAGGTCATGATCTTGCAGTTTGTGAGTTCGAGCCCCACGATGTGCTGTGTGCTGACAGCTCAGAGCCTGGAGCCTGCTTCATATTCTGTATCTCCCTCTCTCTCTGCCACTACCCCACTCATGCTCTGTCTCTCAAAAATGAATGAACATTAAAAAAATTTTTTTTAAACCAAAAGATAAAATTTGGAGCACTATTTTTGTTTTGTTTTGTTTTTGTTTCCTTGTTTGTTTTATTTTGAGAGAACACCAGGACAAAACCAGTTGGATTTGAAATGTTTTCAAACTACTGTGGGGACACTGATGGTCTGGTGTTAGGAAACAGCAGAATTGAGGACTTAGGTCAGGAGAGATAACAGGGAAGTATCTGGGGCTTATAGCCTGGCTGGAGAAAGAGAAAGTGGTGACTTGCAAAGCAATAGGATAGGGTAGATTAGCTAAGTAATAGTAATAATAAGTATAAATTGCTCCATTAATTAAATACTTCCTACTTAACAGGCACTCTGCACAGAGTACAGAGAAATGGTAGCCCTTGTTGTGGGGGTTGCCACTAAAGCATTTTACATCATCTTATTTAGTCCTTATTTAATCCTCCCAATACCCCCATATGATAGGTCCATCACCCCCGTTGTGTACATGAAGAAACTGAGGTTAAAGTGTTACATGCCCACATGGCCAACAGTGACAGAATTAGACTTCAGTACAAGTTGGCCTCTCAAGGAGCCTCATGTTTCCCCTGAGAGCAGTACTGTTTCTCCGAGCACATTGTGCTTCCCAAAGGATTCAGAGCTGTGATTTTCTTTCACATAACCCTTGTCGAACTAGGGAGGGTTGGCTAACACATATAATAAGTTTCTTGTCACTTACACTGAGTGAGGTCTGCCTCTTCCCTCTTCCAGGGAGGTAGGCAGACATGAGTCTTCCATTTTCCTGTCTTTGGAAAAACAAGTTGTTGCTCACTTGTTGTTTTTATTTTGGAAACAGAAAAATGAATATGCTTCAGCAAACCACCAACACCAAGTTACCTAGCCTCTGTTTCCTCATCTCTAAAATAGGGATAATAATTGTAGCCATATGCACTCAGTATTTTGTTACTGTTATAACACAATCCTATAAGTGCACTGTACATTGAAAATTATTTTAGAACTCCAATGTACTTTGTGTGCCTGTCTTATCTCAATTAGAGTGTAAGCGCTGAGGGTAGGATATAGTTCTCAGCATATATAGAACAGTACTCTGCATGGACTTTGTTCAAAACTTAGTTCCCATGGCCAAATCATGGAAAGAGCCTAAATGTCCATCAACTGACGAATGGATTAAGAAGATGTGGTTTAAATATACAATGGGATATTACTTGGCAATGAGAAAAAATGAAATCTGGCCATTTGTAGCAACATGGATGGAACTGGAGAGTGTTATGCTAGGTGAAATAAGTCAGGCAGAGAAAGACAGATACCATATGTTTTCCCTCATATGTGGATCCTGAGAAACTCAACAGAAGACCAGAGGAGGAGAAGGAGGGGAAAAAAGTTACGGAGAAGGAGGGAGGCAAACCATAAGAGACTCTTAAATACTGAGAACAAACTGAGGGTTGATGTGGGGGTAGGGGGGAGGGGAAAGTGGGTGATAGGCATTGAGGAGGGCACCTGTTGTGATGAGCACTGGGTGTTGTATGGAAACCAATTTGACAATAAATTTCATATTAAAAAAATTAGAAAATAAAATAAAATAGCCAAAAAAGTTGGTAGAAAAAAACAAAACAAATAAAAACAAAAAAAACCCCAAAATTTAGTTCCCATCTCCAGCTGAAGCAGTCAACATTGATATCCTTTCTTCCATGGAAAGGGGACTCAACAAATGGATTCTATACTTAACCTCTATTTTTTTCTCATGACTTCTACTCATCTTATCTTGTTGGAAACCAATCAAGGTATTCAGAACAGGAATGAAAGAGAATGGAACTGTGAGCCAGTAATCCAAGAGAGAGGCATTATCCTACGGATGATCATAAATGCTAGATGTGGCAACTTAAAACTAAATGCCACATAAGGAGCACCTGAGTGGCTCACTCGGTTAAGTGTCGAATCTTGATTTTGGCTCAGGTCATGATCGCACCGTTCATGAGATAGAGCCCCTAGATGGGCTGGCATTGACAGCACGGAACTTGCTTGGGATTCTTTCTCCGTCTCTCTGCCCTTATCCCACTTATGCTCTTTGTCAAAATTAATAATTTTTTTTTAAAAAAACCCTTAATAAATAAATAAATAAATGCCACAAAGGCTTATTATTGGGGTTCTATTAAAATAAGAGGAATTAGTGCCACATGTTGATGGAAAAGTATTATGAAAAATAACTGCTTATCTCCATAACCCAGATTGAAAGTCCATCAGAAAACCACTACATGTGGAGAAAAAACACAGCAAAAACAGTGGTTTTCTGACATCCATTTAAATTGAAGTGGTTGGTGGCTTGGATCTGCAGAGTTGGCCACAGAAAGGAGGACACTAGTGGGTGGGGAGCCTCAGACCCACAAAAGTGTCAAGTAAGCATAAGCTTAAATTGTCTTAGAAAAACAATATCCTCCAGTCATGGCATATATTCAGGCTGGTGAAAGAACTGCTACATATTGTACTGCTAAACACAAAATGAGTGAAGTCTAGCAGACAACATCCTCCAAAACACAGACTCATTGCACAAAAAATCTATAAGAAGTCATAGACTATAAGAAGCTAGAACAAGTACAATGTCCCACAAGGTGAAAATAAAATGCAGTTGATGGGATTCAACAGTTTTGTAATGATTAAACTAGACTATTAGTATCAGTGTAGAATTCTAAGTGCAATCCTAGTCAGTGTGAACTTAGCAAAAGGTTTGGGAGGGAGAGGAAGAGGGTAGAATTTGAAGATGGCATGACAGAAACAGGGTGACACTACAGCTCTTTTGCTAGAAAGAGACTAGAACTAGAATTCAAGGACACAAATGTCAATGATTTTTATCACTTTACCTTCATCTTTGCTAAGAACCCTGGGATTTAGAAATATTGCAACTTAGTTCTACCTGGAAAGGTTTAGTTTTTAGACCTGTGGAACAAATTTTTATTGGACCTTCACACAAGATGAATCCCAAGGGAGACTTAAAGACTTCTGCTAGATGTTAGAAATATGACTGCAGATGATCTAACAATCAATGATGAAGAAGGAATAAGGCCTACTCATACAGATGATTGTGGAGAACATTCACGGCGAGTAGTCACAGGTAGAAAGCTTAGCACTCCTTAAGCATAAAACTAAAGATGGGTTAAGATAATGAATGAATTTTGGGGGCACCTGGGGGGCTCAGTTGGTTACTAGTCCAACTTCAGCTCAGGTCGTGATCTCACTGTGAGTTCAAGCCCTGCATCAGACTCTGACTGAGCCTGGAGCCTGCTATGGATTCTGGATCTCCCACTCTCTCCTACCCTTCCCTGCTCACGTTCTCTCTCTCTCTCAAAAATAAATGTAAACAAATTTTTTTAAAGAAGGTTTTTATCTTAAAAATTGGGGGGGTGGGCAGGGGCGCCTGGGTGGCTCAGTCAGTTAAGCGTTTGACTTCAGTTCAGGTCATGATCTCACAATTTGTGAGTTCGGGCCTCACGTCAGGCTTTGTGCTGACAGCTCAGAGCCTGGAGTCTGCTTCGGATTCTGTGTCTCCCCCTCTCCCAACCCCTCCTCCATTCATGCTGTCTGTCTCAAAAAATAAATTAAAAAAAAAAAAAAGAAGAAGAAGTAGGAAGGGAGCAAACATTCCCAATCACTGTCCATTAACAAGTTATTGAACATGTGACCCAATCACAGCATAGAGGAAACTCCCACAGCCTGGGACTTCATAATCTGGAGGAAATGACCCAAGAAGTGGGACAGTCACAGATTTTCCAGTGATAGTGGTGACCCTTCACCTGGAGTAACCCTGATTTGTTCTCTGCTGCAAGCCTCCCTTGGGTATTGTCACCTAATTCATAGGTGGATTTGAAAGTTTTTTATTATAAAATAAAACATTCATGTGTTTAAAAAATTTGCATCTATAAAAAAAAAGCAACCTTCTCCCATTCTTCCCCATCTAATTCTCCAAAAGGAAACACTATTAATGATATGTTTTTTGTTAATTTTATAATTTTTTTTTAATTAATGTTTATTTATTTGTTTTCAGAGAGAGAGAGAGAAAACCACAAGCTGGGTAGAGTCAGAGAGGAGAGACAGAATCCCAACAGGCTTCGCACCATCAGTGCAAGAGCCCGATGCAGGGCTTGACCCCAGGAACCGTGAGATCATGACCTGAGATGAGATCAAGAGTCAGATGTTTAAACAATTGTGTCATCCAGGTGCCCCTGTGATATATGTTTTGATGTCAAACTCCCCTCAACCAAACACTTTAATAATACCACCAAGTGCTTGGGAAGTGACCAAGTGAAACATTAGCTAAGAAACTGACATGATGGGATGCCTGGTGGGAAGAATCTGAGTTTGGCTCAGGTCATGATCTCATGGTTCATGGGCTGGAGCCCCACTTTGGGCTAGCTCAATTTCTCTCTCTCTCTCTCTCTCTCTCTCTCTGTCCCCTTGCTCACTTGCGATCTCAAAAGAAAAGAAAAGAGAAGAAAAAAACTGACATGGTAAAACTGATCCCAGTAAGATGATCAAAACAGCCACTGCTTCAAAATGACCCACTTTAGTCCATGGCAACATCTTAAGACACCTCCAAGAAAATAAAGTAAAAAATGGCACTGATTCCTATCTTATGAATGGAATAAATAGGGTGACTGACAATTTTTCCAATAAACATACCTTGGAAGCAATAGGATATTAATCAGTCTAATTCTGTTGCTTACCTCAAGTACCCAAACATTGCCTGGATCTCCATTCCAATGAGCTTATAATAAAAATCTCAATATATCATTCTGGAATGTTCTTACCAATCTGTATCTGACTTAAACATTTTTTAATGTTTATTATTTGAGAGAGAGAGAGAGAGAGAGAGACAGGGAGCAAGCAGGGGAGGGGCAGAGAGAGAGGGAGACGCAGAATCGGAAGCAGGCTTCAGGCTGTGGACTGCCAGCAAAGAGCCCTACGTGGGGCCCGAACCCACAGACCATGAGATCATGACCTGAGATGAAGTCGGCCGCTTAACCAACTGAGCCACCCAGGCACCCCAGTCTATATCTGATTTGACTTAAGCTGAATTCTATACTTAACCTTCAGATTCTGTCAAGAAACATCTGAATAGATCCAGCTGTTCTAACCATTCTGATATCCGAAGAGTATGTTAAAGCAATGGTTCTCAAACTTAAATCTTCAAAGCATCAGCATCATCTGGGAACTTGATAGAAATTCAAGTTCTGAAGTACTGAGTCAGAAATTCTGAGGGTGTGACCAAGTGCAAAAACCACTGCTCCAAGCCTTACAAACTGCAAAAATCAAAATATGCTTTTGAGAGTTAGGGAAATTGGGGGAGGGGAGGTCCTTCTCCTCACTATTTTCTGTGTCCCCAAAGATGGTTCTCTTCATCCTTCACCCTTCTTTCTCTTCCTCCTGGTGTTCTGAGTACTTCTTTAGGAAATCAGTCTCTGACCAGAGGTCTCTGATATCTGGCTTCCTGGAGTTCTCTGACAGGAGGGTTCTGAAGCTGCACCAGGCTCAGTAGGAAAGCATTATCAGAGATTATCAATGGTATCAGTCATGTTAGAGCTAATTAATCAATTATGAGCTCAAGAATGGGGGTGTGGGAGGTAACAACCATCAAGTGTTTTGATTCTCCTTACTGTAAACTGTCCTGATACACACATGGTGGTCATGACTTAGTCTTCAAAGGGCAGTTTCAAATTTCAGTCCACTGGAAGATATTAATCATCTAACTAAACCTTCCTCTTTGGTGTTCTTTCAGGGCAACACACTTTCCACCTCAGTGATGCACATTAGAATCACCCAGGAAGAGTTTTAAAAACCTTGATTCCTGAACTCCACCCTAAGGGGAAATTCTGATGCAACTAGTTTGTGGAGTGAGAAGAGCATCAGTATTCTTCAGAATCTCCCCAAGTAATTCTAACATACAGCCAGGACTATGAATCTCTGTAACCCCAGTGGTTTTCCCAGGATGGTAGTTAAAACAGCACATTAGCATCATCCAGATACTTGTTAGAAATGCAAAATTCTCAGGCTCCAAACTAGACTTACTGAATCAAACTCTGGCTGTGAAGCTAGCAAGTTAATGAGCTCCCCCAGGTGATTCTCATGCACAATAAAGTTTCAGATTCATAGAGTATGCCCTGTTTACACCTTTATTTAAGAACCTCCAGGGAAGGGGAGCCTGGGTGGCTCAGTTGGTTAAGTATTTCTGACGCTTGGTTTCAGCTCAGGTCATAATCTCAAGGCTCTTGAATTCAAGCCCGAGTCAGGCTCCATACTAACAGTGTGAAGCCTGCTTGGGATTCTCTCTCTCCCTCTCTCTGCCCTCTGCTACTTGTGCTTGCTCTCTCTCAAAATAAATGAATAAACTTAAAAAAAGAAGAAGAACCTTCCTGGAGATTCTGGAAAAGCAACTGCCAGCCTCAATCTACATTCAAGATCATAGTTTGCTGCTTTTAAAGACAAAAGCAACTTATTCACTCTTATAAGCCAAAGGAGTTAATAGTAATTCCAGATTGTATTTCACATTAGATATCTGTGGAAGGTGTTAATTACTGTTGCTGTGTGCCTCCAACATTACATTACCCAGCATTACATTACCCAGCAATTCCTGGAGTGTATTTGTGAGCTGCTGAATGATTTTAAGAGTGTCACAGTGTAATGGGGAACAAGTCAAAGCAAGCCACACTGGATACAATGGAAAATGGAAAGGTAATTAAATATTTTATGGCGATTTTCTTTACCAAACTGGAAATGCTCTCCAGGTTTGTAGATTGAGCAAATAAATAGGAGAAAGGGGACAAGTTTCTTGACATTTTTGTTTCAAGTCTTTTAAACACCTTTGGGATCTTAGGAATCCCAGAAAATAGACCTAATAAAGGTTTAGTCACATGAACAAAAGATTTTATGCCACAATTTATCATAATAAAATCCTTTATCAACTATAATCACTGGCCATTCCTCAATTAAACCTCACTCAGATCAATAACATAGCATTTGCTTTCTTGCTGTATAGGACAGATATCTACATCATCACTAAGGAGGAAGCCATATAATAGAGGTTTGGAGGCCTCCACACATTGTGGGTGCTATCCTTACAACTTTGAGCTGCTGAATTTCCTTTCAGAGAAAAATCCTCTGACAAGAAAGCAAGTCTATGTCAAGGCATAAACTATTAGAGAAGGAACAAAAGCCTCCGGTAAGCATAATGTAGATAGAAGTGTACTGGATCTGGACACTATTGAAGGGCCTAGCAGCAAAGATGAGGTATAGAAGTCAGGGCCATATATGCAGAAACACTCAGGTTTGTCCCTGAAAATATAGTTCTCTTATACAGGCCTATTAGAACCAGAGTTGTATTTCAAGTTCAATATTATTCTCTTCTGCAGAGCTTGGTTCCTTTCCCTTTGTTATGAGCCTTTCACACTTTGAGTACTGAGTTGCTCCTAAAACTGAGGTAGTATATGGTTTGCCTCCAACCCAAGGGCAAGCTTCGAAGCTGGCTTCATCATGCCATCAGCTGACGGAGAAATCCTCTGAATCTGCAAGTGTCTTACATTGCATTTAATTATTTCATAATACACATGTCCCCCAAATAAAATTAACTTCTTTTCATTTTTTTGAATTAACTTCTTTTTAGATTATATATTAAACATATATCATGGTTTAAAAAGGTTTTTCGTAATCTAAAAAAGGATAAGGACAAAAAGCATTGAACTTGAGATACCTATTCTTTTCTTTACCTCTTTTGAACTATAACTCTGCATAGATATATAAAACAGTATGGCCATTCCTCAAAAAATTAAACTGAGTCACCATATAGCCAATGTCACACTTGAGCATATACCCCAAGAATTAAAACCGGGGACTCAGGGATGTATGTACCAATTTTCATAGTAACAATATTCACAATAGCCAAAGGGTGGGAACAACACAAATGTCCATCAATAAATGAAAAGATAAACAAAATGTGATATATGCATACAGTGGAATATTGATCAGCCTTAAAAAGGATATGTTGAGGGGTGCCCGAGTGGCTCAGTTGGTTGAGCATCCAGCTTGGGCTCAGGTCAAGATCTCGCAGTTAGTGAGGTCAAGGCCCGTGTTGGGCTCTATGCTGACAGCTCAGAGCCTGGAGCCTGCTTCAGATTCTGCGTCTCCCTCTCTCTCTGCCCCTCACCCATTCATGCTCTGTCTCTCTCTCTCTCTCTCTCTCTCTCTCTCAAAAATAAACAAACATTTAAAAATATTTAAAAAAAAAAAAGGATATGTTGACACATGCTACAAGATAAAGACATGGATATAAAGACATTATGCTAAGTAAAATAAGCCAGATATAGAAGGACAAACATGATGTGTTTCCTCCTACATGACATACTTAGAGTAGTAAAGTTAAAAGCAGCAGAAAATAATAGCACGAGCCAGTGGCTAGTGTAACAGAGAAATGGGGAGTTGTTGTTTAATGGGTAAAGAACTTTAAGAAGACAAAGTCCTGGAGTTGGATGGTGTTGATGGTTGCAAAACAATATAAATGTACTTCATGACATTGAATTGTACTCTTAAAAATGTAATTTTTAATTGGTAAATTTTCATGTTATGTTTATTTTACCACAAAAAAAATTTTTAGAGTTGCAAAACATTACTAATGCTACTTCCTAATTCTTGCCATATTTAACTTTTAAGTATACGATAGCGGCACCTGGGTGGTTCAGTTGGATAAGTGTCCAAATGTGGCTCAGGTCATGATCTCATGGTTTGTGAGTTGAAGCCATGCATTAGGATCCCTGCTGTCAGCACAGAGCCTGCTTTGAATCCTCTGCCCCTCTCTCTCTGCCCCTCCCCTGCTTGCGCTCTCACAAAATAAATAAACTTGAAATAAATAAATAAATATTATACGGTAACAAAAAAGGAACCATTTACTCTTCATTTATTTATTTATTTATTTATTGTCTTTATTTATTTTTGAGAGAGACAGAGACAGAGTGTGAGCAGGGAAGGGGCAGAGAGAGGGGGAGACACAGAAAGTAGGCTCCAGGCTCTGAGCTGTCAGCACAGAGCCCAATGGGGGAATCAAACTTCCCAACTGTGAGATCATGACCTGAGCGGAAGCCAGATGCTTAACCTTGACCGACTGAACCACACAGGTGCCAGGGAAAGGAAACATTTAGATATATTTTGGTGACCAGACTCTAGTCTACAGACATACTGACCAACTCCAATTAGGTATAAGTGAAAACACCAAGAAATGGTCTTGAGAAGAAAAACAAGATAAAACGGGTCAGCCAGATAACCCCAGATGAGGCTGGATACTCCCCTTGCATACTTTTGGTTTCTGTAATCTTGTTTGCCTCCTGCCTCCACCAACTACCTGTGTAGCACCACTGATAAAGGACCCCTCCCCTTTTTCTTTTGTCTCTCAACCCCCTACCATCCCCAGCCATAAAAGGAGACTGATGCCAAAGTTGGGGCTCAGCCTTTGGAGGTGACTCTGCTAGGCCAGCACTGGTGTGCAATAAACAGTTTTTTGTGATTCCCTGAGTGTATGTGGCTTGTCTCTTCCTAGGCGCCGAGGAGTTGCTGTAACAGTCTCTTGATAATTGTTACCGCACCCTTTATTTTATGAGCATAATTTCAGTGGCTGACACGATACATCAAATTCTTCCTCTGTACAGAATACTCAAGAAAACTTCTTACAATAAATATGAAGCCTACATCAGCACCTTGGATTGGTCACTAGCCAGCAATAAATCATGATAAATAACAGTTAACCCTGTGGTAGACTAATTATAATACTTCAAACATAGGTTATAAGACCTGAAAATATAATTCACTTGTGGAGAGAAGCTTAGCACAAGTAAACCAAGATAGTGTCACAGCAAGATAAAAATAAAATCTCTTGCATATAGAATATATGGTGCATCCCTTCCTCTTTTCCTCAAATTAAGACATCAAATCACTTTCATCTCTGGAAGCATGGCCCTTGATAGAAGGGCCAACAAAAGAGCAGGGCATTTCCTTACCTGTCAGAGCAGCCTCTGCTAAGAACCAGAAATATCCCTCATCTTAAGCCTCAACTTTGGGTACAGCTACTGTCACTTTCAAATTGGCTCCTAGAAATGTGTTACACCTGGGAATCTCTGTAGTGTAAGAAGGCATCACTGACAGGAAAGGCATCTTGATAATGATCTCTTTATTTTCTGCACAACTTAAATGGGGTAATGAAACTCACTGCCAATCATATGAGGAGAGCAGGACAGAGAAACTTCTAAGAGAGTAGTTCTTAACCTTGCCTTGTCTTTCTCTCTTTCTCAAAATAAATAACTTAAAAAAAAAAAAAAAAACTACTCATGCCTGTGTCCCTTCCCTTACCCCTCTTTTGCTATTAAGATTATGATTCAATTTGGGATTGTGATCTGATCATCAGGATCTTTTTATAAACGCACCACATGAGTAATTTCTATGCAGGGTTGGGAACCATTCTATTAAGGGAAGGCAAACTTCCTCATTTGTAGGTCGGACTTCTGGGAATCCTGTTTTGGCCCTCAATTAGCTGCAAAAGCTAATGATTTAACAGTTAAAATAGGGGCGCCTGGGTGGCTCAGTCGGTTGGGCATCCGACTTCAGCTTAGGTCATGATCTCACAGTCCGGTCCGTGAGTTCAAGCCCCGCATCGGGCTCTGTGCTGACTGCTCAGAGCCTGGAGCCTGTTTCGGATTCTGTGTCTCCCTCTCTCTCTGACCCTCCCCCACATTCATGATCTGTCTCTCTTTGTCTCAAAAATAAATAAATGTTAAAAAAAAAATTAAAAAAAAAAGAGTTAAAATAATCCTGAAAAATTACTAATCCACAGAAGATGTAATCATATTCCATCACTAGAGGGCAAAATTTCTTCATTTTCAATATTTATTTAACGTATTATTTCTTCAGGCTTATCATTCAGTTTCCTTTCCTCCTTTGAAAAGGAAGAGGGGCCGGATGATGATGTTTTAAAGAAGGCATGAAGCCTGACTTTCATGAATATCATTCCTTCCTATTTATAAAATCAGGGTTCCAGAGGCTATTATTAAAAGATCTCTGTGTCCTTTCATTTGCATATGCCCCCTTCCTAAAAGGTTTGTATTTTATAGGATGTACTGTTTTTACAGAGTGCATGGCTTTGCTATATACCCTATCTTACCAAACAGGAGGTGGGGCTTGGCTGTATCTAAGATCTGATTATTTTCTGTTGCATAGAGTCAGAAAATAAATGTCTCAGTTTTAAAATCATTTGATTTTTGTATCTTGAAATACAAAGTCTGCATTTCTAACAAGCTCCTAGGTGTTGCCAGTGTTGAGGCTGCTGGTGGAAAATTAACACTTGAGTAGTGGAAGGTGGAAAAGCCAGCGGCAGAAACACAACTCTTCTGAAGATACTTAAAATGTGGACTCCTGCTGGTAGTGTTTGTCTGCCTATCCATCTATGATGTATCTATTCCCATGAAGACAGCTCACAAACCTAGTGGATTCCAGATTGGAAATCAGAAGGGATCAGAATCACTTGTTTGCTTCTTAAAAAAAAAAGATTCTTAGTCCCAACTGCTGGAGATTATGATTAGTAGGTCTGGAGAGGGACACAGACATTTGTATCTTTAACAAGTACCCAGGAGATTGTGCTAGAGCCCTCTGCTTTTAAAAATCACTGTTATTCTTTATCCACGGGATACAAGTATGCTGTTTCAAAGGGACACATGCACCCCCATGTTTATAGCAGCATTATCAACAATAGCCAATGTATGGAAAGAGCCCAATGTCCATCGATTGATGAATGGATAAAGAAAATATGGTGTATATATACATACACACACAATGGAGATTACTAGGCAATCAAAAAAGAACAAAATCTTTCCATTTACAACTACATGGATGGAACTGGAGGGTATTAAGCTAAGTGAAACTAGAGAAAGACAAAAATCATATGGCTTCACTCATATGAGGACTTTAAGAGACAAAAGAGATGAACATAAGGGAAGGGAAACAAAAATAATATAAAAACAGGGAGGGGGACAAAACAGAAGAGACTCATAAATATGGAGAACAAACTGAGGGTTACGGGAGGGGTTGTGAGAGGGGGGATGGGCTAAATGGGTAAGGGGCACTAAGGAATCTACTCCTGAAATCATTGTTGCACTGTATGCTAACTAGTTTGGATGTAAATTTAAAAAAATAATAAAAAATAAAATTAGACTGCTAAAAATAAATAAATAAATAAATAAATATCACTCTTCAAAAACATATCCTTTACATATAAGGAGACAGAGGCCAGAGGCGGGCAGGGAACTTTCTTTTTTTTTTTTTTTTAATGTTTTATTTATTTTTGAGACAGAGAGAGACAGAGCATGAACAGCGGAGGGGCAGAGAAAGAGAGGGAGACACAGAATCCGAAACAGGCTCCAGGCTCTGAGCTGTCAGCACAGAGCCTGATGCGGGGCTTGAACTCACAGACCACAAGATCATGACCTGAGCCGAAGTCAGACGCTCAACCGACTGAGCCACCCAGGCGCCCCTGGCAGGGAACTTTCAAAGTTAGTGACAGAAGGAACCAGGATCTAGGGTCTCCTGACCCTACTGGATTGAGACATGGCTTCCAGTTAGGAGTTAATGTATACTTGATTCTAATTATTATGCTATGTCATTGATGGATGTAGTAACTAGTTTCCAAAGACGGCCCACAATGAACCTCAATTCTGGACATTCACACCCATGTATCATCCACTCTTGCATTCAAACTGAGCTGACTCTTTCACTTGCTGAATAAATAGCACAGCATCTGGAAATGACGTTGTGAAACTTCAGAGGCTAAGCCTTAAGGAGTTTGCAGCTTCCACATTCTTCCATTATGGAACACTCCATTTTGAACCCAGACAACATTCCAGGAGGAATGACACTTGAGCAACCACATGGAGAAGTCTACATGGGCAAGAACCAAGACCCAGGTCAGCATACTCAGCTGCGCTCCCAGCCAGCTGCCTATCACTAATTTTCTGGCTATGTGAATGTGACTACAATGGACCTTGTAGCCATCCGCCCCAGTGGATTTCAACTGTCTACTCAACTCTCAGAGTAAGAAATAATAAATTGTTTTTTCAAGCCTCCAAGTTTTGGAGTGGGTGTTATACCACATGAGATAGATGAAATGACAGAAGAAATCTCTTACCTGTTAGGCTGGAAAGAGATTCGGTCATAGCCCGTGAGTTCACACAAGTCCTTCTCAAGCTCTCGGAAAAGTTGCTGATATCCTTGAGCTTGGTCCAGAGGCACAAACGGGTGGATATTTGCAAACTCCTTCCATGTAATAGGCTGAAGAGCAATGGGGGAGAAGACACATGCATATGTACATATTGTAATAGTAATTACCAATGCTAACTTTAATGATGATGATGAGTATAGTAATAGCTAGCACAAAGAGTGCTTACTATGTGCCAGGCACTGTTTTAAGCACTTTAAATATATTCATTTAAACCTCACCACAATCTTAACAGATAAATACTGTTACTGCCATCATTTTACAAGTGGGTCACAAAAGCCCAGAAAGGGAACTTACACAAAAATATAAACTTTTTCTATCTTTTCAGGAACAAAATATATTTATATCCATGAAATCCAATGAGTTGTTGCAGGTAAGGTTTACTCAAACTCTTATACAGCACCTATATTATTCTGTCTTCATTGAGCAGAACAAGACATAAACCAAAGTAAATGGGGGAAAACCTTTCTAATAACAATATAACATGATTTCCTTTGCCTGATGTCATTTGTTGTATGGAAAAAAAGTAAGATAGTTTTGCTAAAATGGATCCTAGCCTAGTAGAGATACTTACCAACTACATGATCAGGTTACAACAAATCTTCTGTTGATATAAGAAATAAATGAAAACCTCCAGTCTATACCTTCTGGTATTTCTAGAAAGAAGGCTTAAGGTTCTGAATTCTACTGAGCATAATAAACTCCAAGTTGATAAAAGCTTTTTACAATGCAGATTTAAAAGGGGAAATAGGAGGGGCACCTGGCTGGCTCACTCAGTAGACATATGACTCTTAGTCTCAGAGTTGTGATTTGATCTCCACATTGGATGGGGAGATAACTTAAAATAAAATCTTAAAAAGTACACAAATAAATAAATAACGGGGATAGGAAAGCATAAATACTTTAATATTAGTTAATTATTAATTACATATATTAATTTAATTAATATTTATTTTAATTTAAAAAAATAATTTTACTCATAAATTTAAATGACCAAGTCGCAATAAAACTAGGGTTTGTCCTGAGGTTGTTGAATACCAGGTAAAGAATTATTTAGACAGTTACTAAATCATAGTCCCAGTAGCTTTCTCTAGTTATCCACTTATGTACAAGCTAGAACACTGCTCCTATTAAATTCCTTCCTAAGAAAAGTTTTTAAGAAAACCTCCTACTTACTGCGAGTTCAGATGAGCTGTTGAGCTTCATGGTGCAGGACCCCTTTAAGAAGCACATCCAAAATGTACCACATTAATAATTTCCTCTTATCCCTCTGATCTCCCGACATGGCCACCCCTTCATTCCTCTTGCAGCATATCAGCTGCAACCCAAAGAGGTGGAACCAGGCGTGAGATAGAAGCAGGAATAAAAGGCAACAATTACCAGTGGAATCATGCTGTGAACAAGGGAAATATCTTTGTTTTCCAATTTCTTCATATATCGGACAATGTTTGTTTCTGAGTGATAGCTATGAACACAAAACACATGATTTGGGCCATTATAATGAGCTAAGAGTCCATGCACATCCTCCTGAAAGATAAGACACACTGAGATCTACCTTCAAACTACAGATCAAATTGAGCCATAGCCAACATGCTAACAAAGTGTCAGAAGCAAGGACATAGAACCCCCACAAACCGCAGGGATGCACCAGGACAAGAAGGTTCCAGTGGTCAGGTTAGGAAGAAGAGGATGTTGAGTTCCTGGGTATGAACATCAGCCTGGCAACTATGCATCCAAACTCCCCTCTTCCTGACAAGTGGGTTAGGGGTTACAGTTCCAATGGAGCAGAGCCAGCAACAGGTGGCTTTGCCACAATCAGGAATGGAATCCTTATGGCAATGGTTTCTTAGTGAGCCATGGCTGAGCTACAAAAACCAGATCCATCTCACAGGTGGATTCAGAAGCCACTCTCTATTGTACTCCTGAGCCACAGTACACAATGCAGAAGTCTCACACCCAAGCAAACCTGTTAAACACTTGATGTGTGAGGAATGAGCTAGTTCTCTTGAAGGCAGTCCCTGGAATACCTCTCCGCTCCTCACCCATGCTTTCGGCAACCAGCTCCTGCATGGAGAGACCACAGAGTAAAGGAAGGGAAGCAAGCCTTGAATTGCTCAGCATGCATTCTGACAAAGCACTGCAGATCTACTACCACTGCCCACCTCCCTGGCATCTGTCATGGTTAGGTAAAAGGTATCAGGAGTCATGAATTGTGGCAATTGTCCAGAGCACTATTTTCAAAGTCTGTTGACCTCTGCCTCAGATAAAAAAGGAAATATGACAATTTTTATGCCCCCCACTGCACCAAAAAACTTCTCCTGCATGTTCCTTGAGTAATGAAGCAAGTTCCAGGAAGTTATTTTAAAGTGCTATCCAAAAAAGTTATGATGATACCACTCAAGTAAGGATTCTCACTTGACACTGCTTTTATCTTTGACAACAAGTTTAATAAAATACACGCACTAAAATGGGCGAAAGGGCAATCTCTTCAAATGAGGCTGAGAAAACTGGTATCCACATGCAAAAGAATCAAGTTGGATCCTTATCTTACAACATATAGGAAAACTCAAACTGAACTAAGAACCTAAATTTAAAAGCTAAAATTATAAAACTTTAAGAGAAAAACATAGGCACAAATCTGCATTACCTTGGATTTAGATTTTGGTTTCTTAAATACGACACCAAAAGCATGAGTAACATGCTTTTGAGTAACAAAAGAAAAAATAGAGTGGACTTTAATTAAAATAAACTTCTGCATATCAAAGGCACTATCAAGAGAGTTAAGAACTCACAGAATGGGAGGAAATGTTTCCATATCATATCTGATAAGGGTTAATATCCAGAATATATAAATACATGTCTTGTTCTTCATTCTGCCTCAGGCTGATAGTATAGCCATCTAGAGCCCTCAGTGGATACTTCATAAATATTCCTTAAATGCATGGAACAAATACCTGTGGTTAAATTTAATGCAGAATTCTAGACAGAATATGGCTTATTCAGTCCTATTTATTACTTAAGGCTTAAAAAAGAACAGTGTGATATCTCTTTGATGATTTATATTTGTTATCTAGTACTCTAGATAAGTCCCTTGTTAAAGAGTGCATAGACAACCAGGACAGAACCTATTACTACTGACCACTTTCTTTTTCATCCGTGCAAGTGTAACCTTTCTCGTCACATGGCCCTGCAATTTCATTGTTTCAGAAATCAACTCAGTCACACTGTACTGTGTCTAGTTCTCACTATAATCCTTGGCCTCTAAGCCTTTATAGTTGCTTTTCCAAGTGTCTGGAACCTCTCCAGCCCCAGCCTCCTGGTCATTAACTGTGCCATCTTAGATTCACAGTCCTCAGAGCCTAACATACTACCTGCCATATATTAGGTGTTCAATAAGTATGTTACATGAATGAGTATTTTCCCAGAATTGACATAACCAGGACACCAATGTCATGATTCCCCATTTGGGACAGTTTGAATTAAACACCATTAACCATCCTTCAAATTAGCTTGACTTCCAGTTCCTAGCTAGAGCCCACAGCAGTGACCACTAGCTATAGGGGATGGTCAGTGGCATAATTTTTAACAGCAGTCCACCCAGTTTCACACTTGGAATCACAAGAGGCACAGTTATCTTGGACAACACCTCAAATACTCATTGAGAGAAATGTATCTTCTTATTTTACTTACAGCAGATGACTCACAGCCAAAGATCCACAACAAGTCATCCAGATCTTTTTCACTCACTGTTTCATCAAGAGAAATACCAAGCTGCAGAAATGAAAATTAAAGGGAAAACATCAGCCCTAAACTCCAAGACCAGTGGAGAAACCCCAAGAGAGGTCAAAGGGAAGAAGGTGCTAGATAAAACTCTCAGTTGTTTCAAACTATCAGGGTGCCATTATACCCAAGTTGGCCCGTAGGTGAAGTTGACTAGACGAGTTTAGTTTAGTTTAGTTTAGTTTAGTTTAGTTTAGGTTTTATGAACCATTTCTGGACCCCAGCAGTCTCATGCCTGCAGGTCACCCCTACTGATGCTAGATAGACTTATCCTTTTCTTCCTTTAACTTACTTCATTATGGTGCTTATCACACCATACTGGGTATGATACTATACTTCAACAGTCATCCTGGGAAGAGTATTATGAGCAAAATATGTGCCTAGGAGTATCATACATGAAAACATAAAGTCTTAAGGAAAGCTAAGAATGAATTATCCTTTGAAGGTCACAATGTTCAAAGTTGGAAAACAAAATTGTTTGTAAGACGTAGATTGTGCCTAAAATTTAAATATTGGGTTTTTAAATAAAGAAGAAAATTTTTAGTGAGTAAAGTTATGAAATCTTAGAGAATATATAAAGAAATGGAAAAGTTTTACTTACCATGCCATCCTCAAAGAGCCGAAAATTGATTTGCCGCTGAGTGGCCCTGTCCAAAACCTCCTTCACTGAGCAGCCACACTGAATCTTCAAAGTGTCAAAGAACAATTCATGCTGGAGTTGATGTCCAGCTCGCTTGAGACCTAGATAAGATAGGAGAGCCACCAGTCCCCAACAAAGAAATCTGCTCCTCTGCTCTTGGCATTCCACAGAGAAATAAAGAGGTAAATTCTAACCATTGTCTATTTCTGGTCTTAGCCAGTGTTTTGGTAACTGCTTTTTTTTTGTAAAGAAATTAAAGCTTATTACTATAGTAGAGACTATTATGAAATAAATACATATAAAAAGAAAAATCACCATAATCGCCATCTAGGAATAACCGTGGGTTATATTTTGGTGTGTATTCCTCTAGAACTGTAATGTATGTGTGTATGTGTGCATGTGTGATATATCACACATCTCTTTACACTTTAAAAAAATTTATATATCATGAATATTTTTATTTTCTACAGATCAATAACTATATCATTATTTTTAATGGCAGTGTAATATTCAAATGTATGCATGTGCCAGAGTTAATCAATTATTTTTGGACATTTAGGCTGTTTTCAAGATTGTGGTATTATAAATAATGTTTCAATGGACACCTGATTATTTCCTTTAGATACATTTCTAAGAGTAGAATTTTTGGTCCCAAATGTAGGCATATTTTAAAAGGCCTCATAAAAGTTATACCAACATCAGCATTCTTCTTAATCTTTGCAAAAGTAATGGGAGAAACACTATTGTTTCAGTTTACATTTCCTTAATAGTGATGCTGAAATGTCATATGTTTATTGGCCATTGATTTGTACATGTATTTCTTCTAAAATTTGGGGCATCTGTGTGGCTCAGATGGCTCAGGTCATGATCTCACAGTTAACAAATTCGAGCCCTGTGTCAGGCTCTGTGCTGACAGCTCGAAGCCTGGAGCCTGCTTCGGACTCTTTGTCTCCCTCTCTCTCTCTCTGCCCCTCCTCTGATCACACACTGTGTATCTCTCTCTCAAAAAATAAAAATATTAAAATAAATAAATAAATAAAATAATTTATGCTTCATGATATTTGGTCATTTTTCTCTGAGTGATCATCCCTCTCGTTTATGGGGTTGAGGGATAAGAAAAATCCATATTAAAATTTTTAACACTCAGTATATCATAGATGTTGAAGTAATTTCTTATTTGACTTTTAATTTTGAATACAGTATTGGACATACAGTGAATTTTCTATTTTACTTACTCAGGTTTATCAGTCTTGTTATGTTCGAAAGTTTTTAAACAGATAAATGACTCACCTTCAGACAGAATCAAAGTGGCATTATGTACCCTCCTAGCAATATGCTTCAGCCCATGAGAACCATGGTAGATTGCAAACATGGCAGCCATATTCGCCAAGAGAGCCTAAAACAACAAACAGCATTTAAGGAACCATGTTCAATAACATGATGGAAGACAATTAGTGGGAAGGAGTATTCTCTTGACTTGAAATGCCAAAATTAAAAACAGGGACAAAACAAAATGATCTGCATTAACTATGAGAGGGGGAGACCATTCTCAACCTACCTGACTATCTGAGGGGCAAACACAACATCCAACATACCCAGATCAAATTTTACGACTATAAAGGAAAAGGTTCATTGATGCAATATAAACATGTCACTCATAAGGGGAAGATCAGGCTGTCATTAAATATTGATGGGCAATATTTAATGTTGCAAGATGTGGAGCATTAAAGTCATCAGGGAAAAAAAGTGATATCCAAGGATTTTATACTCAATCAGTTATTCAAGGATAAAACCAACAAGGAATTTTCAAATATATAAGAACTCAGGGGGGGCCCTGGGGAGTGTCCGACTTCAACCCAGGTCATGATCCCGTGCTTTGTGGGTTCAAGCCCCATGTTGGGCTCTGTGCTGACAGCTTGGAGCCTGGAGCCTGCTTCAGATTCTGTGTCTCCCTCTCTCTCTGCCTTTCCCCTGCTTGCACTCTGCCTGTGTCCCCAAAATAAATAAATATTAAATAAAAAAAAAAAAACTCAGGGAACATATCTTCTGAGAACTTAAAGCACTAGATGCTGAATTTCAGCAAACCAAGAGATGAATAAGGATTATGTGGCAAGGTTCTACCAAATATGAAAATGAAGGATGCAGTGGAATAAAACCAAAATAAATTTGCAGGACATGTATTAGGAAGAGAAAATCAGAATCTACTGGCTATTTCCTCTCTGCTCATAGCAAGGTCACTTTCTAAAGTAAAGATATCTCCCCTTGACCATTGGCCTGAAGTTTCACAAAAATATTTACAGGGAAGTATATATTTTTGTGTGACAGAAAATAGAAAAGAATGGCATTGAAATTTCTCAGAAATAAGGGACACAGACAACTCCAATGACGCTTCAGTGAGGAAGTCCTGCATGGGGAGCAAGGAAAGGCCCCACTGTGATGGCATGTACGTCAGGAAGGAGGATAAAAAGAGAATGGTTAGGATGAGAGACCAAAATAAGTGACAATGAGGGGGAAAATGATGGAGGCCCACCTCCTGCTTCTCTTCCTCTTGTTCTTATCTTTATTGGCTTTATCATCCTAGATCCTGCCAATAAGCAATCTTCTAACCATGCAATATCATCCTTGCCCCCCAGGTAATTGGTCCAAAACCAAGTCTCAGACTCCTTCCCTACCCAGTCCACTCCATTCTCCCACAGCCCCTCCTATTTTACTGGTCTAGCACCTAGACTCTGATATTTCCAGTCCCACTAGTGACTTTTCTACTAATGTACAAGGTTAGCAGTTCAAGGTCAACTTCACAGTCAATCATCCTAGAGTGGGAAGAACACCTGAAAAACACAGTGCTTTAAAGTTGGAACGTGTTCATTATTGGATCTAGTGTCAGGTGCATATTTTCTTTGCTAGGCTACTAGAAGGAATCCATGGGACCACTGGAAAACAAGAAACAGTTCACAAAAAATACTAGAAACTGAAACCAACAGTCAATAAAGAAAATGGAAAGGAAAAGAAAACATCTGAAAACAGAGAAATGGACTTCATTGGGCCAAAATTCCCCAAGAGAGTTTAGACTATCGTGTGGGACTCTATACAACAACTAGTTGTTGGGGCACCAGAGTAGCTCAGTCGGTTTAGTGTCCAACTTTGGCTCAGGTCATGATCTCATGATCTCACAGTGAGTTCGAGCCCCACTTTGGGTTCTGTGCTGACAACTCAGAGCCTGGAGCCTGTTTCAGATTCTGTGTCTCCCTGTTTCTGTCCATCCTCTGCTTGCACTCTGTCTCTGTCTCTCTCTCTCTCAAAAATAAACATTAAAAAAATTAAAATAAAAAAAAGAAAGAGAAATGTAGAAGCACTACAATACATTCCAGCTATGAAGAGGGCAAGTCAAACAATCCATGACACTGTGTATCTAAATGCTTATGACTACTACAGGAGAATTAAAACTCAGGCCTCATAATCACAAAATCCTCTGGAAGCCTCTCATTGTAACAGCTTTGTAGATGGTGGTTCATGTCCCTTTTTAATCCAGAGGTGATTCTTGAGTAGCCAACAAATTGATGACTAGTAAAATCATTTTTAGGGGCTCCTGGTTGGCTCAGCGACTCTTGATTTTAGCTCAGATCATGTCTCATGTTTTATGAGCTAGAGCCCCACATCAGGCTCTGTACTGACAGTACAAAGCCTGCTTGAGATTCGTCCTCTCTCTCTGCTCTTCCCCACTTGCACTCTAGTGGTCTCTCTAAAAATGAACTTAAAATTTTTAAATCATTTTTAGAAATCTTAGAAAGGCATTAGAACTCCAAAGGAAGTTCAGACAAATAAAGACTGAGAAAATTTGAATTTTCTGGATAATCTGGATAAAGTTAATTAGTATACTTAAAGAAAGTAATTTTTTTAAAAAGGAGTAAAAAAAAGCTCGTGATTAAAATTTGCTCAAGACTTTGGGAGGGAGGGGCCAAGATGGCGGGGCAGCAGGCTTCTCTCATCTCTGAAATGCAGCTAACCCTTTTGCACACCTAGAAAATTGATCTGAGGAATAAAACAACAATCTGCATAACTTAAGCTACAGGTAAGTGGCAGGGAGAGATGAACTGGGGGGAGAGAGAAGCCATGGAGGGTAGGGAGCTGTTTATGAGAAGAGAGAAGAGACAAAGGGGGGAGAGTACAGGAAAAGCACTCCCCCCAGAAGTAACTGGAGAGAAAAGAGAGTGTGGAAGAACCCTCAAGTGACTGAACAAGAAGAGGAGAAAGGACAGGGTTGATACCATAAGGACTCTATAAACAGAGGAGAGCAGACTGGGAAATTCCTCAGCTCAATACCTGGTGGTGCTCAGCAGGAGGGGCGAATCCCCAGGAGCAGGCAGTGAGGTCCAAAGAGACAAAAGGCCACACAGGGAGAAGTGGTTCCCCTGCTAGGAGAGCATTTGGTAGAGGCCTTATGGTCTCCCCACAGGCAAAGACCCCAACGGACCCCGAAGAATAGTCACGTTTGCTGGCATTGGAGGAAAGATGCCAGGGGGTGGTGAAATCTGGTGCTGGCTAGATGTTCCGATTTACCATAATCCTTGAACCTTTACTGCCATGAAATTGCACGGACTTTTTCTGGGGCAAGACAGCACCCAGCCAGAATTTTTCAACCTCTGCAATACTGCAATTGTACAAACATTCCCGGGAGCAAACTGGCACCCAGGCAATGCTTGTTGAGACCCTCCCCCAAAGGGTTGGAGCGGGCTCAAGCCGCATGGCCCTCAGAAATGAGGGGTATGGAAAGACAGTCCCAGCTGAGAAAAAATTTGGGAGGGAGGTGCCACCTGGCAGGCTGATGGCTTGGACATCAATATGTATTACAAACCTGTAATCATTAAGACCATATGGTACTGGCACTTGAACAGACACACAGATCAATGGAACAGAATAGAGAACTCAGAAATGGCCCCACACATGCATAGCCACCTAATCTTTGACAAAGCAGGAAAGAATATCCAATGGAATAATGACAGTCTCTTCAGCAAATGGTTTGGGAAAAACTTGACAGCAACATGCAGAAGAATGAACCTGGACCACAATCTTACACCATACACAAAAATAAACTCAAAATGTGGCACCTGAGTGGCTCAGTCAGTTAAACATCCGTCATGGTCTCAGGTCATTATCTCACAATTCATAGGTTGGAACCCCGCATCGGGCTCTGTGCTAACAACTAAGAGCCTGGAGCCTGCTTCAGATTCTGTGTTGCCCTCTCTCTCTGCCCCTCCCCCACTCAAGCTGTCTCTTTGTCACTGTCTCTCTCTCTCTCCAAGAAAATAAATATTAAAAAAAATTTGTTAAATAAATAAATAAAATAAACTCAAAATGGATGAAAGACCTAAATGTAAGACAGGAAGCCATAAAAATCCTAGAGGAGAAAATGGGCAAAACCTCTTTGACCTTGGCTGCAGCAACTTCTTACTTGATATGTCTCCAGAGGCAAGGGAAATAAAAGCAAAAATGAACAATTGAGACATCATCAAGATAAAAACCTTTTGCAAGGCGAAGGAAACAATCCTCAAAACTAAAAGGCAAATGACAGAATGGAAGAATATATTTGCAAATGACATATCAGATAAAGGGTTAGTATCCAAAATCCATAAAGAACTTATCAAACTCAACACCCAAAAAACAAATAACCCAGTGAAGAAATGGGCAAAAGACATGAATAGACACTTATCCAAAGAAGACATCCAGATGGCAAACAGACACATGAAAAAATATTCAATATCACTCAGCATCAGGGAAATACAAATCAAAACCACAGTGAGATACCACCTTATACCAGTCAGAGTGGCTAAAATGAACAACTCAGGCAACAACAGATGTTGGTGAGGGTGCAGAGAAAGAAGAACCCTTTTGCACTGCTGATGGAAATGTAAACTGGTGCAGCCACTCTGGAAAACAGATGGAGGTTCCTCAAAAAATTAAAAATAGAACTACCCTATGACCCAGAAATTACACTACTAGGTATTCATCCAAAGGATACAGGTGTGCTGTTATGAAGGGGCACATGCACACCAATGTTTATAATAGTACTATCGACAAAAGCCAAAGTGTGGAAAGAGCCCAAATGTCCATCAAAGATGTGGTGTGTGTGTGTGTGTGTGTGTGTGTGTGTGTGTGTGTGTGTATTATTACTTGGCAATCAGAAAGAATGAAATCTTGCCATTTGGAACTACATGGATGGAACTAGAGTGTATTATGCTAAGTGAAATTAGTCAGTCAGAGAAAGACAAATATCATATGCTTTCACTCATGTGTGTAATTTAAGATACAAAACAGTTGAACATAAGAGAAGGGAAGCAAAACTAGTAAAATAAACAGCAGGACAAAATGTAAGAGACTCTTAAATATAGAAAACAGAGGGTTGCTGGAGGGGTTATAGGTGGGGGAATTGGCTAAATGGGCAAGGGGCATAAAGATGACACTTGTTGGGATGAGCACTGGGTATTATACATAGGGGATTAATCACTGGAAACTATTCCTGAAATCATTATTGCACTATATGCTAACTTACTCGGATGCAAATTTAATAAATAAATAAATAAATAATAGAGATGCTCAAAATCATTAGTTATAAGGGAAATTCATATGAAATCCACATGAGATATCACTTCACAGTTACTAAGATGGCTATAACCAGAAAGGCAGTAACAAGCATTGGTGAAAACATGAAGAATTTAGAACCCGTATACACTAGTGAAAGTGATGTAAAATGATGCGACCACTTTGGAAAAGTTCAGTGTAGATTTATAATATGGCCCAGTAATTCTACTCCTCAGTATGTGCCTAAGAGAACTGAAAACATGACCCCACAAAATCTTGTACATCAATGTGCATAACCACTTTAGTCAAAATAGAATAAAGTGAAAACAACCCAAATATCCATCAGTTGATGAATGGATAAACAAAATGTGGTATGTCCATACAATGAGATATTATTCAGCCATAAAAAAATGAAGTACTGATTCATACTAGAATATATATGAAACTTGAAATCATTATGCTAAGTGAAAGAAGCTAGGCACAAATGGCCACTTATTGTATAATCCCACTTATATGAAATGTCCAGAATGCAAAGACAGAAAGTAGATTAGTGGTTCTCAAGGGCTGCAGGGAAGATAAAAGGATGGAGAACAACAATCACTTCATGGGAACATGTTTCATTTTGGGATGATGAAATGTTTAGAAATGAATGCCAGTGATGGTTGCACAACTTTATAAAAATACTAAAAATCATTGAACTGTATACTTTATTTTTTGAAAAAATTTTAATGTTTATTTCAAGAGAGAGAAAGACAGAGCATGAGCAAGGGAGGGGCAGAGAGAAAGGGAGACACAGAATCTGAAGGAGGCTCCAGGCTCTGAGCTGTCAGACCAGAGCCTGACACGGGTCTCAAACCCATGGACTGTGTGATTATGACTCGAGCTGAAGTCAGACACTTAACCCATTGAGTCACCCAGGTGCCCCAGAACTGTATACTTTAAAAGAGCAAATTTTGGGGCACCTGGGTGGCTCAGTCGATTGAGTATCTGACTTCAGCTCAGGTCATGATCTCACGGTCTGTACTGGCAGCTCAGAGCCTGGAGCCTGCTTCTGATTCTATGTAGCCCTTTCACTCTGTTCCTCCCCGCTTGCACTCTCTCTCTCAGAAATAAATAAACATTAAAAAAAATTTTTTTAAGGGCAAATTTTATGGAAAGGTATACCTCAGTGAAAGAGCTGATGAAATGTAAATTATATCTGAACACACCTGACTTTAGATAAAAGTTAATGAAAAAATGGCTTGTGGTGGTAAAGCCTAAGATGTAAGAAAACACAAAGAACATGATGCAAATTCAGAGATCTGTGAAATATCACAAGTATACAGAAGAATTTTTAAAAACAATTCAGTAACACACTTTCAGAGATTAAAGGAAAAAAAAAAATCTCTGCACCACCAACAAGGACAAGTACAGTGTGGAGCCTGTCATACTCAAGAGGAAAAGGGGCTGCCTGAGAACACGATGCAGTTGCTTTAAGAAGCAGAGGCTGGTTGATCATGGTGAATAATTCTTTTTATATGCTGTTGAATTCGATTTGCTAGTATCTTATTGAGAATTTTTGCATCCATATTCATCAGGGATATTGGCCTGTAGTTCTCTTTTTTTACTGGGTCTCTGTCTGGTTTAGGAATCAAAGGAATACTGGCTTCATAGAATGAGTCTGGAAGTTTTCCTTCCCTTTCTATTTCTTGGAATAGCTTGAGAAGGATAGGTATTATCTCTGCTTTAAACGTCTGGTAGAACTCCCCTGGGAAGCCATCTGGTCCTGGACTCTTATTTGTTGGGAGATTTTTGATAACCGATTCAATTTCTTCGCTGGTTATGGGTCTGTTCAAGCTTTCTATTTCCTCCTGATTGAGTTTTGGAAGCGTGTGGGTGTTCAGGAATTTGTCCATTTCTTCCAGGTTGTCCAATTTGTTGGCATATAATTTTTCATAGTATTCCCTGATAGTTGTTTGTATCTCTGAGGGATTGGTTGTAATCATTCCATTTTCATTCATGATTTTATCTATTTGGGTCATCTCCCTTTTCTTTTTGAGAAGCCTGGCTAGAGGTTTGTCAATTTTGTTTATTTTTTCAAAAAACCAACTCTTGGTTTCGTTGATCTGCTCTACAGTTTTTTTAGATTCTATATTGTTTATTTCTGCTCTGATCTTTATTATTTCTCTTCTTCTGCTGGGTTTAGGCTGCCTTTGCTGTTCTGCTTCTATTTCCTTTAGGTGTGCTGTTAGATTTTGTATTTGGGATTTTTCTTGTTTCTTGAGATAGGCCTGGATTGCAATGTATTTTCCTCTCAGGACTGCCTTCGCTGCATCCCAAAGCGTTTGGATTGTTGTATTTTCATTTTCGTTTGTTTCCATATATTTTTTGATTTCTTCTCTAATTGCCTGGTTGACCCACTCATTCTTTAGTAGAGTGTTCTTTAACCTCCATGCTTTTGGAGGTTTTCCAGACTTTTTCCTGTGGTTGATTTCAAGCTTCATAGCATTGTGGTCTGAAAGTATGCATGGTATAATTTCAATTCTTGTAAACTTATGAAGGGCTGTTTTGTGACCCAGTATATGATCTATCTTGGAGAATGTTCCATGTGCACTCGAGAAGAAGGTATATTTTGTTGCTTTGGGATGCAGAGTTCTAAATAGATCTGTCAAGTCCATCTGATCCAATGTCTCAATGTTCATAGCAGCACTCTCAACAATAGCCAAATTATGGAAAGAGCCTAAATGTCCATCAACTGATGAATGGATAAAGAAATTGTGGTATATATACACAATAGAATACTACGTGGCAATGAGAAAAAATGAAATATGGCCTTTTGTAGCAATGTGGATGGAACTGGAGAGTGTAATGCTAAGTGAAATAAGCCATACAGAGAAAGACAGATACCATATGGTTTCACTCTTATGTGGATCCTGAGAAACTTAACAGGAACCCATGGGGGAGGGGAAGGAAGAAAAAAAAAAAAAAAGAGCTTAGAGTGGGAGAGAGCCAAAGCATAAGAGACTGTTAAAAACTGAGAACAAACTGAGGGTTGATGGGGGGTGGGAGGGAGGGGAGGGTGGGTGATGGGTATTGAGGAGGGCACCTTTTGGGATGAGCACTGGGTGTTGTATGGAAACCAATTTGTCAATAAATTTCATATTAAAAAAAAAAAAAAAGAAGCAGAGGCTGGGGCACCTAGATGACTCAGTCAGTTAAGTGTCTGTCTCGTGATTTCGGCTCAGGTCATGACATGATCTCACGGTTTGTGGAATCAAGTCCCGCATGGGGTTCCATACTGTCAGTTTGGAACTTGCTTGGGATTCTCTCTCTCCCTTTTTCTCTGCCCCTCCCCTCCCCTGCTCTCTCTCTCTCTCTCTCTCTCAAAATAAATAAGTAAACATTAAAAAAAAATCAGAAGGCTGGAGAAAATCAGAAGACAGAGAGCTCAAGGAGCATTTCCAAAGATACATCATCTCCTAACAAAAAAGAATAATTGCATCTTTATAGAGAATGACACTGGAGTTATGGGCAACTGCTTCATACAACCAATTATGAAAAGAAACTCATGAAATGGAATAGACAATG
Source organism: Lynx canadensis (assembly GCF_007474595.2). Taxonomy (NCBI): domain Eukaryota; kingdom Metazoa; phylum Chordata; class Mammalia; order Carnivora; family Felidae; genus Lynx; species Lynx canadensis. The sequence goes on from NC_044315.2 coordinate 32,102,725, forward strand.
CATAGCTGGAAGTTCTCCAGAATGAGAAAATTAAAATCAGAGAAGACAGAGTTGGGCTATCTCCAGGGCAAATACGACTTTAATAATTGCTGAAAAAGATAGAGACCTTTGTTCAGCCCAAGTTCACCTGTAAAATTAATTCCAAACATTGAAGCAGAAAACCCCTTGGGGTGCCTGGGTGGCTCAGTCGGTTGAGTATCTGACTTTGGCTCAGGTCATGATCTCACAGTATGTGGGTTCGAGCCCCTCATAAGGCTCTGTGATGACAGCTTGTTCAGAGCATACAGCCTGCTTCAGATTCTGTGTCTCCTTCTCTCTGTGTCTCCTTCTCTCTGTCTCCCCCTCCCCTGTTCATGCTCTCTCTCTGTCCCTCAAAAATAAATAAATGTAAAAAAAAATTTTTTTTCTAAAGAAAACCCCTTAATTCACTTATAATCAGACCGGCATTTTTTTGGAAGAACATGGGCAGAAAGGGCAAGACAGGAGCAGTCAGCTGCAGAGGACAGAGAAATATTTAAGCAGATAATTCAACAAATGAAGGGTAAGCTACAGAAAGTAACAGCATCGTATAAAGTTCAACTTGCTATCAACAGAGGAAAAGTTTGTGACAGCTAGCTCCATCCTAAGATAATAGAAGAGCTCTTACCTGAAAAGAAATAGCCACCTTTTTTTTTTTAATGTATTTATTTAGAGAGACAGAGAGAGAAAGAGACAGAGAGCAAGCAAGGGAGGGGAAGGAGGTGCATGGAGAATCCTAAGCTGGCTCTATATTGTCAATGCAGAGCCTGATGCAGAGCTCAAATTCATGAACAGTGAGATCATGACCTAAGTTGAAATCAAGAGTCAGATGCTTAACCAACTGAACCACCCAGGTGCCCTGAAGCAGCCACCTTCTTGTGGCAACAAATACAGGAAAACCTACTGAGGAAAGTATTCCAAAGACCAATAGCTATAGAACCACCTTTAATAATACCTTATCATCTACTGACCCTGGAAAGGGTTTCTAAAACCTGGTGGTGGTGCTTTGAGCCAATGCCCTGAGAGAAAAAACTACTGTACTGCCCAATGAGGTATGGGTAAGATCTCTTTCTCTGACCCTGAATGGAGAAGATGGACCTAGAATGGATTGGATGCTCAGGAACCATCTTCTACCTAAGCCTAGAAATTGGCTGGGTCTCAAACACTGCTCCCTCTGACCTGAGTCCTGGGCAACTTCCAGGCTCATCAGGAATTTGCGAAGCTCCTCCTCTTTGATTCCATCCATTTCAAGAATGATTTTCATGAGCCCACAGTAAGAATACCCCAAGACCACCACCAACTGGTCAGTCTGTACCATCCCCTCAAGCACAGTCACCTCAAACACTCTCACTTTGCTTCCTCGCCACATTCCTGGAGGGCTTCCATTTTAGCCCTAAGAGAAGGTGCCCAATAGCCACCCATAATGGACCTGCCTATGGCCAAGATTACTAGAGACACTGAAGTATAAAGTATGTACATGGACAGAGCTCCAGGTAAATACATCGTATTTTGGTTCTGACAAGATCACAAGGCTTCTCTACCAATAAGATCTCTCCATTTCTGGTGTGCACACTGGTCAGCAGATGGTGAAGGAAAATTAAGTGAATGAATGAGCAGCTCATGTCTACAGATTATAAGGCATTCAGTGGGAAGGACAGTCATGTGATCTACCTGAGCTGTACAAATGTTGCTAGTAGCTTTGTCTCTCCGGATGTGTTGTTCCCTGGTTTGAAGAGCAAGACGATACACTTCTTTCCCAGTGGCATCTCTGGGCAGAGAATAAAACATCTAGTTAGCAAAGATAATCACTACACCAAGGGTAGTCACAAATAGACCTGCTTCTTTCCTTCCCAGCTTGAAGGGAACCCAGCGAATTTATTCGGCTGCAAGGCCATAAGGAAATAATTACCAAGCCGTCCACTTCTAAATAGGACTACTAATTTTTAGTATGTACTTTGAGGGAGGGACCAAGGTATACACAATAAAGCTAGGAACCTTGAATGGAAACTTCCCAGGAATTACCCAGGCTAATATAATGATGGTGAATGTGGACTGAATTTAAAATTAAATTTAATGAAAAAAAATTAAATTTAATGAGAATTAAAGTTGACTATGAGCTTCTTGGCACACACAGGAAAAGGGGAAATATCTCACAAAGGAATTAATTTCTTCACTGGAAATCTAAAGTAACTATACAGCTATTAGGAAAAAGAATGTGCTGAATCACTAAATTGTACACCTGAAATTAATATTACACTGTATGTTAACTAAATGGAATTTAAATAAAAACTTTAAAAAAAAGAATGTTAATAATCTTACCACCTATCTCTAAGAAAAATTTTCCTTCTTTCTGAATACAGTTAATAATTTGGATAACATGGAGCACCTGGGTGGCTTAGTCGGTTAAGGGACCTACTCATGATTTCGGCTTGGGTTGTGACCTTAGTCGGGAGATGAAGCCCCACAAGTAGGATTCCATGCTGAGTGAAGAGTCTGCTTGGGATTGTCTGTCCCTCCCCTGCTCGCTCGCGCTCTCTCTCTCTCTCAAAATAAATACACATTAAAAGAAAAGTATTGGGGCGCCTGGGTGGCGCAGTCGGTTAAGCGTCCGACTTCAGCCAGGTCACGATCTCGCGGTCCGTGAGTTCGAGCCCCACGTCGGGCTCTGGGCTGATGGCTCAGAGCCTGGAGCCTGTTTCCGATTCTGTGTCTCCCTCTCTCTCTGCCCCTCCCCCATTCATGCTCTGTCTCTCTCTGTCCCAAAAATAAATAAACGTTGAAAAAAAAATTAAAAAAAAAAAAAAAAAAAGAAAAGTATTTGGATAAACACAAAGATTCAGCAGTCTTATCCTGTATTTCATCAAGCTCTGGGGTCCATTTTTCAGAAAGGTAAGTTCAATATAAAAATCAGCAGACAATAATTAATATATTAAACTTTTATTAATTAGAATAGTCTCTACCTCATCTCATCTGGTCAAGACACATCATTGAAAGAAACTAATGTAAGAATATTTGAAGACATTTATTTTTACACTGGAAAGCAAGGTGCCTCTTGCTATTATGTGATAATCCATGAGTATTTCAAAAATTCACATCATTCACTAATATAGACTATTCACTTAGGTTAGTAAGTCCAACCTCTATGAAAGTTCTAGTCTAAAAGATCATGCTAAATTTCCCCAGTAATGATCATGTCATTCATCTAAATTCTTAATCTGAGGAGCTTTATCAATGAATAGCACTTGGGAAGATACATTTGGAAATTACTAGCGGGGTGCCTGGGTGGCTCACTCACTTGAGCATCCAACTTCAGCTCAGGTCATGCATGATCTCACGGTTTGTGGGTTCAAGCCCCCAAGTCAGGCTCTGTGCTGAGAGCTTGGAGCCTGAAGCCTGCTTCAGGATTCTGTGTCTCCCCTCTCTCTCTGTCCCCCCCACCCCACCCCTGCTGGTGCTCTCTCTCTCTCTCTCTCAAAAATGAACAAATAAACATTTTTTAAAAATTACTAGAATAAACAAGTGGCAGGCCTCTAGGATCACATTATGTTCATGATAATCTCTCACTATTACTTGTATTTTACATAACTGTGTAGCATGATAATGCTTTTGAGAATGAAACTGGTCAGATAAAAAACACACCTAGAATATCAAGTCTTCCAATGCTTTCAACAACCTAATTTAATTCATTTATATGCCTTCAATACAAATATGTTATAAATTACTATATACATGGCCCAGGTAAATTTAGAGAGAAATCAACAACTTTTGTGTTAAGAAGGAACAAAGAAACTAATAGTAACAATAAAAGGGTAGAAACATGAGCTGCTTTACCTTGTTACCCCCACCATTCTCCCAGGCATCATCCTCACCAAACTTTCTCTGACAGCAAAAAAGGCTGCATGTGGTCCGCCATAGCCCAGTGGCACTCCAAATCTCTGTGAGCTACCTAGGGCAATGTCTACACCAAATTCTCCAGGTGGCCTCAAGATACACAGAGCTAAAAGGTCAGTAGCACAGCAGGCCAGGCTCTAAAGAGGAAACAAGAGAAAATGGACATGGTTGTTCCCTTCCCCTGAAAGAAGTGGGAGAGTAGCAAATTATCCCCAATATAAGCAGACAGACAGAGGGTTGTTTCATGCCATTTACTCATTGATTCACTAAAAAATATTTACGTAGTTTTTACTATGTACCAGGAATTAGTTGGTGAACAAAACAAATTTGAAGGCAGGCAGAAAGGAGACAGTTTTACCATTCCAAGTGATACAAATATGGAAATTAAGACACATCCAAAAATCATAATACAAAGTTGGGACAGACCTACGTGGACCCCCACAAGGAGACAGCTGCCTACCCCCGTCTGATGGGCCCTCTCCACGAGCTCTGTGAAATCTTCCACCTTCCCCTCAGTGTCTGGGTACTGGAACAGCACTCCACTAACATCTTTTCCACTGAAGTCCATTTCATGGGGTAATTTCAGCTCAATGAGAACTCCATTGTATCTGGAAAGACAGAAGACAAAGAAGAATCATGCTTTTGGTTTTCAAAAGGAAATGAAACTCCGTAAAATTTGTTTTCAGTGATAGAGAATTCATATTCTGTGTCCTTCCTCGTTGCCACCCCCCCCCAACTTCATCCAATACACACACACCCCCATCTCAAACCTGACTGGTAACAATGCTTCACACCATCTCACATGCTGCCAACAGTCTGACTTCTGTTTCTCTCTTGTACCTTCCCTTACCATTCCCATTACCCATTTCCTGCCAGAACCTTCTGAGAGGATCAGGAACATGGCTTCCTAGGACTAAAGAATCAATTCCTGCAATTACAGAGCTGTCTCACCAGGTCACCACCTTCACCCAGGATCAGTTTTAGATGAATGGAAAGCCATCAATTAAACAAAGAGAAAGACCTTCCTTAACCATCCAGTTCCAATCATATGTGAGAATACACCTTCTAAAGGGATGGTGGTATGGGGTTGGGGGAGATTGCCCAGCTCTTACAAGAAGAAAACAGGCGGCTCAGTGGTTTAAGTGTTCAGCTTCGGCTCAGGTCATGATCTCACAGTTTGTGAGTTCAATCCCCACATCAGGCTCTTGCTGACAGCTCAGATTCTAAAGCCTGCTTTGGATTCTGTGTCTCCCTCTCTGTCTGCCCCACCCCACTCACACTGTCTCTCTCTCTCTCAAAAATAAACAAGCATTTAAAAAACACAAAAGAGGCACCTGGGTGGCTCAGTCGGTTAAGCGTCCGACTTCGGCTCAGATCATGACCTCACGGTTTATGAGTTTGAGCCCCGCATTGGGGTCTGTGCTGACAGCTCAGAGCCTGGAGCCTGCTTCAGATTCTGTGTCTCCCTCTCTCTCTGCCCCTCCCATGTTAATGCTGTCTCTCTCTCTCAATAATAAATGTTAAAAAAAATTTTTTTTAGACACAAAAAAACAAGAAGAAAGCAAATAAACACACTGGCAAGTGATAGTTGTGCTGTTTATCTGATTGCAGCACTAAACAAATACAGTACACTTGCTTTAATCTATATCATACCACATCTAGGTTTAAGTGGATTCTGTATAAACTATGTTTGCAAGAATACACACAAAACCCTAATTGTGGGAGAGTTCCATTTTCTCCCTCTGCTTTGCAAACTCTGAAACATTGCTGAAATTATTTTAATTTTATTTTTACAAAAAGGAAACAAATGGCATGGTTACTCAATATAGAGCAGAGGTGGGGCACCTGGGTGGCTCAGTTGGTAAGTGTCCAGCTTCAGCTCAGGTCATGATCTCATAGTTCATGAGTTCGAGCCCCTCTCAGGCTTTGTGCTGACAGCTCAGAGCCTGGAGCCTTCTTTGGATTCTGTGTCTCCCTCTATCTCTCTGCCCCTCCCTTACTTGTACTCTGTCTCTCTCTCAAAAATAAATAAAACATTAAAAATTTTTAAAAATAAATAAATAAAGCAGAGCCAACTAAAGTCACTCATGTGTTCTCTCAGTTCTGACACATTTTTCTTACCAGCAAGATCTCAGGAAGAAAGTGGGAAAGAAAGTAAAATTCAACAACCACAATTTAAACCAGGTTCACTTCCAATCAGTTTGGAAGTAAGAAAAGAAACAACAGAGATGAGCATGATGCTATCCCTGAGTTCAAAAAATGAGTGAAATTAATTACTTAGCTCGAGTCTGGACCACAGCTATTGTCTGTGGGTGGCAACGGGGGTCAACCAAAAATTTCTTCCTCTTATTGTGTCTGTTGGAAAGAAAAATCACATTAAAAAATGCACATTAAAGAAATCAAAGTATCTTCTAAGAATGCAAAGCAAAGTTGGTTCTTAGGGAATCTCTGAGCATGGTATAAAATATGAGGCATTAATTACAGTGGTTAGAATTCTACTGAAATCCAATTTGTGTTGTTAAAAAAAAAAAAAAAAAAAAAAAACAGTTGCCAAATGGGAGTCACTTGTGCTAGGCCCATGTCACCAAACTGAGGCTTAATACATACCTGATTACAACCTTCCCTAGTAATATAATCCTAACTAGTCAGTCTAGAATTTCCTGGTAAGCACCAAAGAGGTAATTCACCTAATAAAACACTTTTTGTCTCCCAAAGGAAAGTGACCTTGCTCTAAATAATCCCTGTTTTGTTTCTTTAGGACTTCCTTCACCTACCTTTAAAAACCTTTCCCTTTCAAACTGGACAGAAACATGTAAAAGGATGAAACTGGACCACTTTCTTATACCATACATAAAAATCTATTCGAAATGGAGGAAAGGCCTAAATGTGAGACAGGAAACCATCAAAATCCTAGACGAGAGTATGGGCAGTAACCTCTTTGACATCAGCCATAGCAACTTCTTACTAGATGGATTTCCTGAGGTAAGGAAAACAAAAGCAAAAATGAACTATTGGGCCCTCATCAAGATAGAAAGCTCTACACAGCAAAGGACAAAATCAACAAAACTAAAAGGCAACCGATGGAATGGGAGAAGATATTTGCAAATGACATATCTGATAAAGTGTTAGTATTCAAAATCTATAAAGAACTTACCAAACTCAAAACCCACAAGACAAATAATCCAGTGAAGAAATGGGCAGAAGACATGAACAGACACTTTTCGAAAGAAGACATCCAGATGGCTAACAGACACATGAAAAGATGCTCAACATCACTCATCGTCAGACAAATACAAAATAAAACCACAATGAGATACCACCTCCCACCTATCAGAATGGCTAGAATTAACAACACAGGAAAGAACAGATGTTGGTGTGGACACAGAGAAAGGGGGACCCTCTTACACCATTGGTGGGAATGCAAATTGATGCAGCCACTCCAGAAAACAGTATGAGTTTCCTCAAAATGAAATAGAAATAAAAACAGAACTACCCTATGATCCAGCAACTGCACTACTAGATATTTACCCAAAGGATACAAAAATACAGATTCAAGAGGATACATGCACCCCAATGTTTATAGCAGCATTATCAACAATAGCCAAATTGTGGAAGAGACCAAATGTCCATTGACTGATGAATGGATAGTGATACACACATGCACACACGGGCAGGCACACACACACACATACACACACACACACACACGAGCATGCCAATGGAATATTACTTGGCCATCAAAAAGAATGAAATGTTGTCATTTACAACAATGTGGGTAGAGCTAGAGAGTATTATGCTAAGTGAAATAAGTCACTAGGAGAAAGATAAATTCCATATAATATTACTCATATGTGGAATTTAAGAAACAAAACAGATGAACATAGAGGGGGGAAAAGGAGGAAAATCAGGAAACAGACTCCTAACTATAGAAAACAAACTGAGGGCTGCTGGAAGGGAGGTGGGCAGGGGGATGGGTTAAATAGGTGATTGATACTTAAGAGGGCACTTGTTGTGATGGGCCCTGGGTGTTGTATAACTGTTGAATCACTAAATCCTACACCTTAAACAAATATTACACTGTACATAAACTAACTGGAATTTAAATAAAAACCTGAAAAAAGAAAATTAAATCATTGAGGTGAGGGGTGGGGGAGAAACCTTTCCCTTTCTGTAGCCCTTTGGTGTTCCATTCTACTTTATTTATCTTTATTGAATAAACATCTTTAAATTTACTCAGTTGAATTGGGTTTTTTTTAACACCAATCTGATCCATTTAGCAAAATCAATCTTAAGTTGGTTTAAATTTTGAAAAATATGCTAGGAGTTAAGAGAAATAAAAACAGGGTAGCAATTGGGTGCAAATTGAAATAAAAAACTGTTTTCTTTTTTCTTTTTTTTCTTAAATTTTTTTTTTTTATTTTCACTTATGTTTGAGAGAGAGACGCACACAAAGCATGAGAAGGGAGGAGTAAAGAGAGGGAGACACAGAATCTGAAGCAAGCTCCAGGCTCTATGATATGGGGCTCGAACCCATGAGGCATTAAATCATGACCTGAGACAAAGTTGGGACGTTTAACCGACTCAGCCACCCAGGTGCCCCAAAACTAACTCTTGAAATAAAAACATCTGAGAATTTTACTGCCAAAGAAGCCTTTAGAGATTATCTAAACCAAATGTCCTCATTTAGCAGAGATGAAAAGGACTGAGTTAAGTTGTGACATGTACAGCACCACACAGCTCCTAAAGGACCCAAATCCTGGGAGTTTTCTAACAATTCATGATTTCAGGAAATCAGACTGATAGGGATTGTTAAAAAGAAAACCATAGGCCCAAAATGGTATTTCTCGGGCCAAGCCCAGTCACCAAACCAAGGCTTAATTACTAACCTAATTGCAGTTTCAACCTCCTCCAGAAATTTAGTCTTAACCTGTGAATCAGGAATTTTCAGATAAGTGCAAAGGTGATCTGTCACAGGGGTGTTCTCCATCCACCAGAGGCTATATGAGGTCATCTGCAAATAATAAGACCCCCTTACCTTCTCCCTAAAGGGAAGGTGATCTTGCCTGGATTCTTTACTTTTACTTATCATTTTCTTGCCCTACCCTGCTTTCCATAAAAAACAAAAACCTTCTTGTACAACTCCTCAGGGAGCCTTTCTACCCTTTAGATGGAACATTGCCCCATTTATGAATTGTTTAATAAAGGCAATTAGATCTTCAAATATGCCCAGTTGAATTTGGTTTTTAAAACAGGATACGTAACAGTTCATGTATCATGAGCACATCTGGGTGAAAAAGGTGGGAAGCGCATATATATTGTGCTTTTCATTTAATTTCCCAGAAAGGTACACAATGACCAGTTAACAACAGTTTTCTCAATGGAACAGGACTGCGAAACAGCAGGTTTCACTTCATTATATTTTCTACTGTTTGCATATTATTTCCACTCTTAACAGGTATTTTTATAATAAGCATAAGTTAATAGAAGAATAAGTAGAGTTGGGGAAATACAAAAGTGATTAATTACCCAAAGCACAATGCTCTTCACAGTGTGAATCTAAGTAAATCGAGAGAAGAGCCATCTGAGCCTAAATGACCTAAGATGGAAACAAAAAAAACTGCTATTTTAAAGAACATTTTCCTGAAGACAAAAAGCACAAGGCTGCTTTTCAAGGGTATAATTAAATGCAGGCCCGAAGGTATGAGACTGAAGAGAGAGGAAGCAAATCAAGCATTTACAGAGTAGTAGGTCATTAACTCAAATCAGTTCAGGACAGAACCCCTGAACCATCAACCAGAAAGACCTCAGCTTCTCCAAGTGTGAAATGGAAGCCCTTACCTAGAAAGAGAGTCAGGGAGGAAAATGAAAAGGCAGCACAAAGGTGGATGAGGAAGACAAAAATATGAAAAGCTGAGAATAGAGAGGTATTCCTTTTTGGCTATCCTCCCAGGGTAAGGAGGAAGAGCCTGAGCCCACCCCTAGGGCTGCGGCGGGATATTTAGACATTTCCATACCTGGTAAGCGAGTTTGGAGTTCACTACTGCAATGTTATGATGTATAAGAAATACATATTTGGTCATTCAGAATTGAGTTGAATTCTTGGACACCTGCCTCTATCCAAGAATCGTTTGTTGGTGTGGGGGAAACTTCCATGCACACAGAACCAATTTAACCATCCCTTAAGTCTGTGGAAGCCAAGAAAGAGACTTACATGAGCATTCAGGGCCAGAGGCACAAAACCTCACAGACACACCAGTGAATGTGGGCAGATTTCCCCACCAGATGACATCTACATGAGAATTCTACCAGTAAGGTAAGCTCAAATGTACTCACAAGGCAAGAAGCAAAGGAAGGTGGAAACTGGAGAGCAATTGTTAAGTATATACCATGACCCGGCAATTCTACTTCTAGAAATGTGTCCTCAGGAAATAATCGGAATCTTTGACAAAATTGATTCTAAAGATGTAAAAAATAACAAGAACATTAGTAACTGTAAAAGATAGGATTAAAATACGTGTGAAACAATAGAGGTGAGGTTACATAAATGATGGTATTTCCATACAAGTGAGTACTATCATGTAGTCAATAAAAGCCATATCCTAAAAAGCTGACTAAAGAAATGGGGGGAACGTTCACCATATATTGTTAAATAGAAAAAGAAAGCAGGCTATAAAAATTATATACAACCTAAAACAATATGCTTCATGAAAGAAGGTAATATTTATGTATTACAATACAGACTGCCAGTTCCTTTGTAATATCCATTCTCTCCTGAACCAATAATAGTAACAGAATCCCAATATGTAAGGGGGCAGCAATGTGCCCATCTAGTGAAAACCACATTTCTCCAGGCCACTTGTAGATAGATGTGCTCAATGAAGAGTAAAGTTGCTGAGTTGGGGCTTCCAAAAGTTGGGGCTTCTTTAAAGTGCAGCATTGGTGGTATAGTGGTGAGCACAGCTGCCTTCCAAGACTCTTTAAAGAGGGCTTATTTAGCTAGCAGCACCCTTTACACTGCCCCTTTTCTTCTTTCTGGGTACAGAGGTCATGGTGAAAGCCCCAGCAGTTATTTTGTGACCATGAGGACCAAGACCTCACGCTAAAGATGGTACAGAGCAAGGAGCTTGATACTATCTCAGAATTGCTGTAACATCCCTGAACTTAACACTATGTAAGAGGACAAATGTTTTTCTTCTGTAATGTAAAACAGTGAACAATAGTGGCTTTAAAAAGTAGCTTTTTTAGGGACACCTGGGTGGCTCAGTTGGTTAAGCATCCAACTCTTGGTTTCGGCTCAGGTCATGATTGCACAAGTCATGAGTTTGAGCCCCACATTAGGCTCTGAACTGAGAACATGGAGCCTTCTTGGGATTCTCTCTCCCACTCTCTGCCCTTTTCCTGCTCATGCTCTTTCTCAAAATACAAACTTTAATAAGGTAACAAGTGGCTTAAAAAGCTTTAAAAAGCCACAGTTTTATTTCAGATTTTGTTATGTCAGGTGACTAGTATAATGCTATGTGTGTCTGTGTGAGAGGGATGAGTCACTGGACACTGACAGGGCCAGCTTCACCAGCACAGCAGGTGAGACTGGAGGATGTCCCTTGCCCTGTGGGCCTCTCACCTGTGGCACAGCTGCATCGCCTCAGCAGCTGCTGTAGCCTCATCCAGCAGGGATGCGTTGGCCATGTCCATGCCTGTGAGGTCGCACACCATGGTCTGGTAGTTTAGTAAACTCTCCAGTCTCCCCTGAGACACCTCTGGCTGGTATGGAGTATATTGGCTGATCCTGTGAGAGACATAAGAGGCCATGTCCAAACTCTGACTCCACTATTGGGAAAAGCTCACAGAATGTCTTCATTTTGGAATTTAGTAACTGAAAATTAATTTTGCCCCTCTTGAGAATTGTGTATCAGTAAGCTTCCCTTTGACCTTTGTTGGCTTTTTTTTTTTCTTTTTCTTTTTTCAATTTTTTTTATTTTTTAAAATTTACATCCAAATTAGTTAGCATATAATGAAACGATTTCAGGAGTAGATTCCTTAATGCCCCTTACCCATTTAGCCCATCCCGCCTCCCACAACCCCTGCAGTCACCTTCAGTTTGCTCTCCATATTTATGAGTCTCTTCTGTTTTGTCCCACTCCCTGTTTTTATATTACTTTTGTTTCCCTTCCCTTATGTTCCTCTGTTTTGTCTCTTAAAGTCGTCATGAGTGAAGTCATGATTTTTGTCTTTCTCTAATTTCACTTAGCATAATACCCTCCAGTTCCATCCACGTAGTTGCAAATGACAAGACTTCATTCTTTTTGATTGCTGAGTAATACTCCATTGTATACCACAAGATGTATACCACATCTTCTTTATCCATTCATCCATCGATGGACATTTGGGCTCTTTCCATACTTTGGCTATTGTTGATAGTGCTGCTATAAACATGGGGGTGCATGTGTCCCTTGGAAACAGCACACTTGTATCCCATGGATAAATGCCTAGTAGTGCAGTGCTGGGTCGTAGGGTAGTTCTATTTTTAGTTTTTTGAGGAACCTCCCTACGGTTTTCCAGAGTGGCTGCACCAGCTTTCATTCCCATTCCCTTTGACCTTTGTAAGGAAGCTCAGAGATAAGTCATATTAACAATATTATCTTTTGCTTGGGTACATTCAGTATTTACATTTCTATCTCTTTAAGTTATTTTTTAATCTTACATTCCTTTTTTTATTAATCTTACCTTTCTATTTTAATAACCTTTTCATATCTATGTCCAGTAAAACCTTGAATTGAGAGTAACTTGAGCAAACATTTCTAATAAATTTTAACTTGACAAATGAGCTATGTCATGATCACAACTGAGACAATGGTTCTTGAAATTCACTGATATGCAAGTGCTTTGGATTACAACCATGTTTCTGGAACCAAAGTTTTACTGTATTTTATTATAAGCTGGCTCTTAAAATCCACTTGAAGCTACCTATAGTAACATAAACAGAAGTTTTACTCCGTTATCTTTCTTCTAGCTAAAAGACTACCTCAATCACAGTTCACAATAGGAAAGCATCCAAGAATCTACTATTTAATACTCAAAACTTTTTGTTTAGGGGCACTTGCGTGGCTCAGTTGGTTAAGCACCTGGCTCTTGCTTTTGGCTTAGTTCTTGATCTCACAGTTTGTGAGTTTTAGCCCAGTGTCAGGCGGGCTTCTCATGGGGATTTTCTCTCCTCACTGTCTGCCTTTACCCCCCACCTTAAGTGCACGTGCACACACATGCATGGACTTTCTAAAATAAATGCTAAAAAAAAAAATTCAAGGATATAAATGGTTAGAAAGCAGCATAGATGTGAGTTCCACCCTTATATCCTCCAGTTACTAGCCAAAAATGGTTTATTAGGTATTTGAGTTAACCCACTTAGTGCCTTCATCCTTTTTTTTTTTTTTTCATTCCTTCATTCACTCATTCATCCATGTTATTACATGCCTACTAAGTGTCAAGAACCATATAATAAGTTCTGGTAATGATACATCATAAGCAAATAGGTCCCTGATATCAAGGAGAACATATTGTAATGGGGAAAAAGTGATAATAAATGAAATTATTTCACCATGATAATATTTTAAAGAAACTAAAATAAGCTGATGAGATAGAGGGTAACTGAGAACGTGTGGTAGAGCTATCTTTTCACCAAGAATCTGTTCACTCTGACAACCACCAAAGTGGGATAGATTGGGGCCCACGCTCCCACATATGGTTGACATAACTCTATTTTTGTTCTTCCCAGCCAGGAAAGCATTAGGAAAAAAATTTAGGCTTTTTGTTTTGTTCACTTTTTCAAGCCTTATGCCTTTCTCTCCTCCTCTGGTAATCATGTACAGGATATTTCCATCCTTTTTCTTTTTTCTTTTTTGAAGGCTTTGAAAACAATACTTCTTATGTTGAGCAGAAGTGGGTGGGGGAACTTGCTTTACCAAGCAGTACAATGTCAAGACTTTGAAATAATTTTCCCAAAACTTTTATTGGTATAGCTGTGTATGTGTGTGTGTGTGTGTACACGCACACGTGTGCGTGCGTGTGCGCACAGCAGAGTACATTTTTGTTTCAGTTAACTCCTTGAACAGCCTGCCTTAGCAACTCGGTTTGCCAAATTCTAACTGGGTGGTGAACTGGAATGAATGAGGCACACAATACATGTTGTAGACAAGTAGAAAAGGAATTTGAGTAGAAATGGGGTCACACAAAAGGCATAGACAAGGAGCAATTGTGACCTCACATCAGATAAGACTTTCACACACAGCATTGCCTGCCACCACAAAGACACGCTTAGTATGCCTGGCTAACATGAAACTTTATTCAGAGTCATTATTTTACATATAGACAGACACACAAACTTGCATACATGCACACACGAGCGTACACACAGATTAGCTAGTCCATCTAATGAATGGGAGAGACCCAGTATATCCAATGACATATAATATAAAATAGGAATACAGAGAGCAATGCTCCAAAGCACTGAAAGTTGAAAAATGAGGAACAAAATGAAGTGTCCACCGAAAAAGAATGATTGGACACTATACACACATAATACTATGCATTTACTAAAAATGATGGATAAAAGAATATTTCCTGACATGGAGATGTTCCCAATATATTAATTTTAAAAGTACAATGTAAAATTCCTTGATCCCATTTTTATAAATTCATAAAAACAATTAAACCAAAGTGTAAACTATAGTTTTCTCTGGGTGGTTTTTACTTCCTTTTTATTTTGTATTCTGAATATTAAAGACCTCTGCTACCATTTATTAATCACTTTATATATCAAGAATTTACAACCTTACACCTTTTCATTGTACAAAGTGAAAAACTCAGTCAACTGTCAAAAAAATAAAATCACTCATTATCCCAAAACTCCATTGTTATAATAGTTAACATTTACATACATTTCTTTTCTGTGTTTTTTCTTTTTCTCTTTTGTGACAGGCACACTCAACTATTATGCTGTCCATTTTTCTGTTGTGTTGTCTGTCTCTTGTTGATTTGTGACTTTTCTTTATAATTCTTTTTTCTCCAGCTTTATTGAGGTAATCAAAGCTGTATATACTTAAAGTATGCAATGTAATCATTTGATATATGTATACATTGCGAGATTACCAGTTGGTTAATTTACTCTCTTTTCTACATCATATATATGAGAGTAAATTAACTCATATATATACATATATGAGATATATATATATGAGATACATATATATATATACATATATATATATGAGATACATATATATATATATACATATATATATATGAGATACATATATATATGAGATATATATATATGAGATACATATATATATATATGTTCATATATATATATATATATATGTTTATTTTCAGGGGCACCTGGGTGGCTCAGTTGGTTAAGTGACCAACTTTGGCTCAGGTCATGATCTCACAGTTTGTGAGTTTGAGCCCCGCATCATCACACTCTGTGCTGACAGCCCAGACCCTAGAGCTTGCCTTGGACTCTGTGTCTCCCTCTCTCTCTCTCTCTGCTCTTCCACTCACGCTGCCTCTCTCTCTCTCTCTCTCTCTCTCTCTCTCTCTCTCTCAGAAATGAATAAACATTTAAAAAAATAATAGCAAATTTTTATTTTCAAAGAGAGAGAGTACAAGCGACCAGGGAGGGGCAGAGTCCCAAGCAGACTCTACACTGTCAGGGCAGAGCCTGACATGGGGCTCAAGCCCACAAAACCGTGAGATCATGACCTGAGCTAAAATAAAGAGTTGGATGCTTAACCTATTGAGCCACGCCAAGTGCCCCCATATTTATATTTACAGTAAGACTATGCCCTATGTACATTTTTCTTTTTATTTTTTTAATTTTACTTTTTTGTTTTTATTATGTACTACATTGATACACTGCATAACCTTCTAGAAAGGGCAGATGAGCATAACTGAATTATTCTTCAGTCAGGAAAAGGCTTCTTCAATCAATATTCTCCAAACACTTTGACACATAGTAACGATTAACTCCAGAGATGTGCCTATCTCTTTGCATCAGAGTCCACTGATACGGATAATAGGCAACCCTTTTTTCCTTGCCCTCGTTACAGAACCTTTGGATGTACGCAGTGGCTCATGCCAGGGATGACCAAGCACACTACCATGATGCCGATCCCGGGCAGAATCTCGAACCACCTCGTGCTGCGGCTGCCAGGACCAAGCCCTTCCTTCCTGACCCCTAAAGGTGACCCTATCTCGGACCCTTCCCGGTAGGCTCCTGTAAATTTTTCTATACTGATTTTAGAAAATACTGATTTTCTATACTGATTTTTTTCTCTACTGATTTTCATTAACATTATTCCATAGACAATTTCTAATAACTTCATTATTCTACAACATAATTTTAATTGTTATGTGGTATTAAATCATTTTATTTACCATAAATTCCCTTCAAATTAAATATTGCTTTGTGTTTTAAATATTAGAAATAGCATAACAGTGAACAGCCTTCTCTTTGTCTTATTTCCTTTGGATAATTTCTTAAAAGTGTAATTTTGAATTGTATATGAAAATTAGTTTTAAGGTTCTCAGTATATATTGCCATGTCCCTCTCCAGAAAGAACATATCTGTATGTACTCTTAAGTAGTATAATGATTCACAGATTTCTCTGCATTATCATGACACTAAATATTAATATGCCCTGGGTTTCAACCTTAATTCTTTAACTTACTACCTGTGAACTGGGACAAGTAACTAAATCTCTCTGCCAATTTCTCTTGGTGATAACATCACCTATATCATGTTTTCTTTGCACTCAAAGGAGATTAATATATATAAAGTATTTGGAAACGGTAAAATCCTACCTAAATGTTAGTTGTTTTGAAAAGTTGTGTTTTTGGCACAAAAACAGACACATAGACCAATGGAATAGAATAGAAACCCCAGAACTAGACCCACAAACGTATGGCCAACTCATCTTTGACAAAGCAGGAAAGAACATCCAATGGAAAAAAGACAGCCTCTTTAACAAATGATGCTGGGAGAACTGGACAGCAACATGCAGAAGGTTGAAACTAGACCACTTTCTCACACCATTTACAAAAATAAACTCAAAATGGATAAAGGACCTAAATGTGAGACAGGAAACCATCAAAACCTTAGAGGAGAAAGCAGGAAAAGACCTCTCTGACCTCAGCCGTAGCAATCTCTTACTCGACACATCCCCAAAGGCAAGGGAATTAAAAGCAAAAGTGAATTACTGGGACCTTATGAAGATAAAAAGCTTCTGCACAGCAAAGGAAACAACCAACAAAACTAAAAGGCAACCAACAGAATGGGAAAAAATATTTGCAAATGACATATCGGACAAAGGGCTAGTATCCAAAATCTATAAAGAGCTCACCAAACTCCACACCCGAAAAACAAATAACCCAGTGAAGAAATGGGCAGAAAACATGAATAGACACTTGTCTAAAGAAGACATCCGGATGGCCAACAGGCACATGAAAAGATGTTCAGCGTCGCTCCTTATCAGGGAAATACAAATCAAAACCACACTCAGGTATTACCTCACGCCAGTCAGAGTGGCCAAAATGAACAAATCAGGAGACTATAGGTGCTGGAGAGGATGTGGAGAAACGGGAACCCTCTTGCACTGTTGGTGGGAATGCAAATTGGTGCAGCTGCTCTGGAAAGCAGTGTGGAGGTTCCTCAGAAAATTAAAAATAGACCTACCCTATGACCCAGCAATAGCACTGCTAGGAATTTATCCAAGGGATACAGGAGTACTGATGCATAGGGGCACTTGTATCCCAATGTTCATAGCAGCACTCTCAACAATAGCCAAATTATGGAAAGAGCCTAAATGTCCATCAACTGATGAATGGATAAAGAAATTGTGGTTTATATACACAATGGAATACTACGTGGCAATGAGAAAAAATGAAATATGGCCTTTTGTAGCAACGTGGATGGAACTGGAGAGTGTGATGCTAAGTGAAATAAGCCATACAGAGAAAGACAGATACCATATGGTTTCACTCTTATGTGGATTCTGAGAAACTCAACAGGAACCCATGGGGGAGGGGAAGGAAAAAAAAAAAAAAAGAGGTTAGAGTGGGAGAGAGCCAAAGCATAAGAGACTGTTAAAAACTGAGAACAAACTGAGGGTTGATGGGGGGTGGGAGGGAGGAGAGGGTGGGTGATGGGTATTGAGGAGGGCACCTTTTGGGATGAGCACTGGGTATTGTATGGAAACCAATTTACCAATAAATTTCATATATAAAAATAAATAAATAAATAAATAAATAAATAAATAAATAAACAAACGTTAAAAAAAAACCAAACTGAAGTTTTCTTTAAAAAAAAAAAAAGTTGTGTTTTTTCCCCTATTTTGATCTTTAAGAGGATTTACATATAGTTCTACTCAGATATTATTAGATATTTCTACTTGGAAAGTTTTTTTTTCTCCCCCTGGAAATTTATCACATCTTGTGTCAGCCTCACATTGCCTATTCTTCCTCCAACTAGATCCCCCAAACAAACTAGTTTCTCTTCCGGAATATTCTTATTCCTTCAGAGGTACTCTGCCAATTGTCAAAGTAGAAAATACAGTTTTTTTGAGCTCAAATAATGATTAATTCCCATAGTCTTCCTTCCAATGCCTTATATCCACCGCTTGTTCTTTATCGCCTTACTGCCCTGATGCTGTCCTTAGAACAGGAAACTATTGAATATCTGTGGTGCAGATGTGTGCTGTATTTGACTTCCTTGCTTAAATGGGGATGTCTCCCCATTACCTGCAGGAAAAAACCCCATACCTCCCAAGCACAGTCCTTCATACCAGAGACTGTGCTGTTCCTTTCATAAGAGACTTTGAGATTTAATATTCTCTTCCCTTGCTCATCTTTTCTCACTGTGCTCATCACTTCATAAGCCCAAACTTGGGCTGATGCTAACTAGCACTGCTAAAGGTAGAGAGATATAATTTTTTCTTGCAAAAAAATAACATATGATCCCACTTCTTTTACTTGTGAACTTCCTTTATAGTCTACACATTTTCTACAGTACTGAAATAACTGGCATTAAAGGTCTTAACAAGCATCTATTTAAAAAATTCAGTTCAGTGAGTCTGAGGCCCAAGGATACTAGAAAACCTCATTTCAGGGGAAAAATGTTAACACGGGGCCTGCTGTAATACATGCTTCAATTAGACAAAATACACTGATTAAGAAAGTGTGTCTGTAATCTACATTTTTCTTTATTTCTTTTCTTTTTTAAAGGTTTTATTTTTAAGTAATCTTTACACCCAATGTGGGGCTCAAACTCACAACTTCAAGATCAAGAGTTGTGTGCTCCACCAACTGAGCCAACCAGGTGCTTCTACATTTTCTATATTTCAACTGACTATTTAACTGAATTCATTTCTGTTTCTTGTTGTATTTTAATTTTTTTTTTTTAAAGCATCTGCACATCCAAGAAGGCATTTTGTCTGGCTCAAACAGGATGTTTGACATATTCAACTTGGCATTAACATTTATTCAAAATAATCAGTATTTTCATGATTTGGGGCTGTGACTTCCTCGTAGAATTGAGAAAGAAGATGATGGTGGGTTTTGAGGTAGGACAAACATTCATTAGATTCTGTCATTTTAATCCCAGTGCCAAAGTTACACAAAACAGAAATAGGTACAAAAAAAATATAAGTTTTTTTTTATATTAGTTACTGATGTTATCAGCAGTAAAAGATTTGTAACAGTGGACCCCAGAAAATAAAATTCTGGACCTGATGTAAATTTTCTTGTAAGAGCCCCAATGTTTGTATTCTTTTGAAGCTATGTTGTCCATTTATTTTCACCTCACGTTACCGGAATTTGTTGGCTCCGTCTCTATGGAAACCATTCAGAAGGATGATAATGTGAAATCTCATGTGCACAGCCCTCTCTATCAGTGCTGGTGAGGTACAATATTACCCTGTGATTCAAATCCGCTTTCAGTAAATGGAAAAAAATAATATGTAAAATGTGCCCAAAAACCAGGACTGAAAAGCACAAACAACATTGGCTCCCTCTCAAAATCCTGGCTGCTCCTAAAGTAAATTAACACATCCACTCACAGCCAGGAAGCAATATGGTGAATATTCTCTATGGCCACCAAGAGTGAAGGACCCTGGCCACTATTCAGAAATGCTGAAGCTCATTCATGTACTTTTGAGGCTTATTTTGTAAGGGGAAAGAGAGACAGACCATTTGCATTTGGAGTTTATCATTCAAACTTTTATCAAAACCATAGTGGAAAACATGCCTCAGCAATGCAAATACATTCTCTCACACATACCAAAAGCAAAGCAACAACAACAAAACACAAACAACTCTACCTCTTTGATAGTTCTTTCCTGTTCTCTTACTAATGAAGGAATGGAGCATGTTCAAACTAAAAGGGAGAATGGATCCCTGTGGCCAGGGATCTGGCGCCTATAATGATGAGACACAAGTAACTGCATCTAGGACAAAGCACTCTGAGCAACCAGGTCTGCTTTGCATTCATGCAAAAGCAGAAAATGATGCAAAGGTGCTGTGCTCCCATACATGCAGGATAACTTCTGTGCTGACCCGCACAAATGCCTTTTTCCTCAGAACTACAGGTCTGGACTTGAGGCAGCAGATAACTATCATCTGTACTGATAGCGAAACACACCTCCAGCCCCTCACAGACTCAAACACACAGAAACCAGTTATGCTTGTGGGTGGTATGCAGGCAAGTATAAGTTCCCATGTCATAAACAGTAGCCACAGCAGGTTTATTCCTGGTGCTAAGAACATTTCGTGCAAAGTTTAAGTAGGACATTTTCAAAATGCCAAAATTGTCAAAAAATTTGTATTCTTAGATGGGTCTGCATCTTTGTATGTGTCTGTGCATATGTGCATGTATGTGGTGTGGTATGTGTACAAGAGGTAGCTCGATGTTTTAAGGAGAGAATGAGGGGGTAGGGAGGGAGTGAACAGGATCTCAGTGGAATCAGGGAAATGAAAAATTACAAAAATCAGAAAGGAGTGTGAACTCATCTGGTTTTGCTAACTGGTGCTCAGAAGTTAGCTCTTTCCCTCCCACAGAGGGCCCTATCTTCATGTGCTGACTACAACAAAACAGTACATTTTTTGGCAGCTCCTGAGTTTTTGGGGGGTATGAGGGTTACATATTTGTTTTTAAGGTAAAAAAAATGGATTAATCAATGTCTCAATAGTCTGTCCTAGGGTGGCGGGTAAAGAGCCACTTATATAAAGCCATTATATAGAAATGAGAATTCTGATCACTGAGAATTCAAATTAAATTTAAAATTTATTGCTGTGGAGGATGTCCTTTGGTATTTCAAAAGCTCACGTTGGGGCAACTTATGATTTCCCATAGGGAAGCCTACCTTCCCTTTATTAAAGTTGATTTTTTTACATATGCTAACCTAAAAGACAATCTTTACATCTTGCTATAATTACCTTTGAATTGCAGAGGCAATTGCTTACTCTATCCTCACATGATAATTGGTAGTACTAGAAATTAAAGTTACTTCTTATATCATCAGGTGCCAAGCATTGAAACTTGTTTTTAAAATTTTGCTTACTGTTTTTTTTTTTTTTTTTTTTGAGAGAGAGAGAGAGAGAGTATGAGCTAGGGAGGGGCAGAGAGAGAGGGAGACACAGAATCTGAAGCAGGCTCCAGGCTCTGAGCTGTCAGCACAGAGCCTGACATGGGACTTAAACTCAGAACTGTGAAATCATGACCTGAGCTGAAGTCAGAGGCTTAAAGGACTGAGCCACCTAGGCGCCCTAGGAAATTCAATTTTATCTGCCATTTCCTCCTTTTCTTTGTTCTCCATATCACTATGGAGGGGAGAGTGAAATTGGGGCTCCAGGAAACTGAGTAAATAGGTTTCTAGAGATTAGGCTTTGATAAGATTGCCGTTTTCTTATAATTTACTAAGATATTGAGCAGTGTAGTAGCAGAAAGAGGGAGACAGAGGATCCAAAACAGTCTTCATGCTGTGAGTGCAAAGCCCAATACAGAGCTTGAACTCACAACCCTGAGATTGTGACTGAGCTGAAATCAAGAGTCGAACCTTAACCAACTGAGCCACCCAGGTGTCCCTTGAAACTTATTTTTAAATATTAACTGGCACTATATATATTAACGTAAAACCATGTTAATTTACTCAATTTTTCAGCTTGTACTTCCTGGTATGTCTGTGTAAGAAGCCAATTGTGTATTATTACAGTTTCAGGTTATTTATATTTGATGTTTTATAAAACTCAAGTACAGCTATACTTATGGACCAAAGAAATGGCATCTGCATACTTGTTATACGTGCCTACATAATTAAAAAAAAAAAGTTATTTCTTACAGCAACTAACTCAAAAAAAAAAGTCATCTGGGAATTATCATTGCCTCCACACTTCTGTTTCTACACCAGAAATAAGTGCATACATTCCTTTTGAGACATCAATTGAAATACAATTTCATATTCAAACATTCACACTTCAAATAAAGTGTATGCGATGATAGTGATCCAAAACCAAGAGAAAGAAAGGCCCAGGCATCGCCATCTTTCCTCCTCTATAGTCAGATAATATTTCCCACTGGGTAGAAGCAGCAGATGGCCTGGTCTGCTCTCAGGCTCCTTTGGAGCCATGACCTCTGCCTATCAAGAAATATCCAAGGTGTTTTCTTATTTAGTATTGAGATGTGAACCTCTGTTTTGTTCTTCCTATCATACAGCCAACTGCAACGGAAAATAGCAAAATAGCATGGATGTGGACTTGGGTGTTTTCCTTAAGTGTTGGGGAAACACTTTCAGAGTTGTGCAAACAGTAGCAGCAAGAGTGGGCAGAACAGGGGAACACACACACACACACACACACACACACACACACACACTAGCACGCACACCCCTAGAATAGGAATGAGTTTCCTAATTGGTGAGATAAGAACAGAGCAAGCAACTGAGTATGTGCAGCTCTATCCCTTCTTTTACTGTTTCTAGAAGAGCCTGTTCACAGAATACATGTGTTCTCTTTCGCTACAAAGTGTTAAATAATGAAGCTGATATTTTAATCTCCATTTACCTAATACTATGTCTGCTTTTGCCATTGATTATGAACACAGAATATTGGGGGAAGGAGGTAAAGGACACTCCTAAAATCCTGAGAAGGCAATGGACTAAGATTCAGACTCACAGAGTAAGCTCAGACATAGGCTTAAAAAAAAAAAAAAAAAAAAAAAAAAAAAAAAAGACCTTAAAATCCCAGTGTCTCCGAAGAATAAAGCCCTGAATCTGTCCACCTACAAGTTGACATCTTGCTCAATGTGCTTACAAAGACAGAATGAACATTATATTTTGAACAGATTAACACCATCGACATTTTAGAGCTCTAGAATGTTTTAAGGGAATAAAAGTGGGAAGAACCTCAACATTTTCTTTACATTTAAGTAAGGAAATTTCCCAAACCAGAGAAAGCCAGGTAGGTTCCTAGAGGTTAGAGACAACACAGGAGTGTAGGTGTTAGTGTATAAGTTCTGATGCTCCAAGGGGGAGGAGGGCATGGGAAAATGGAGGGGAATAATGCAAATCAAAACACAGTACTCCTGTATTCAATCAACTAATACATTACCATCCTGCATTCTCCAGTAAGTTCCGCAAAATCGTCTGTGGCACAGAGCAGTTATAATAGCCCATGCCCATATACGATCTCCAGATCTGGTTTTTGCTGGAAATGGCATGCAGAGTTGTTAGGATTTCATTTTCACCTGATTGTAAGAAAGAGAGAAATATTATAGGCAAAAAATATCGCAAAAGAGAGCTTTAATTATAGTTGAAGACCTTTATTTCATTTGAATATACCCTATATATGAAAACAGCTATCTGGAAAATATAAGAATCAATCCCTTAACAACACTAAGGACTAAATGTAGAAATCTCAAAAATCTACAAAATAGTACTCAATTACTCCTCCAAGTTGGTTCCTCACAATTTTTTTTTTGGCTCCCCTTTTTTGGCTTTGTTAGAATTACCCAATTTTAATACTTGCCTCATTCCAACTTTCCTCTGGTTCCTTTACATTTCTGTGGTATTTACACCAAATAAAAATTCAGTTTTCTCTTAGTAAAGTACTGTTTTCCCTTTTAAATTGCCTTATACCAATATTGGCATAAGTCTTAAAAATACATGACCTATATTTTTCTCTAAAACTCCTCTACTAACTCTGATGCTTTTCCCTTTGTATCACTGACAGGGCTACTTATTTATTTTTTTAAGGTTATTTATTTATTTTGAGAGAGATAGAGACAGCATGTGCGAGCAGGGTAGAGGCAGAGGGTGGGGGGGAGGGAGAATCCCAAGCAGGCTCTGAGCTGTCAGCGCAGAGTCTGACATGGGGCACAAACTCACGAACCATGAGATCATGACCTGAGCCAAAACCAAGAGTCAGACACTTAACCGACTGAGCCATCCAGGCACCCTTGAAAGGGTTACTTATAAAAAGCTCTTCACCCAACAGTGTAAAATATTAGTTGTCATAAAAGATGTAGTTAAAAAAAAATGTTTTTAGTGTTTATGCATTTTTGAGAGACAGAGTGCGAGCAGGGGAGGGACAGAGAGAGAGAGAGAGAGAGAGACCAAGTCCGAAGTAGGCTCCAGGCTCCCAGCTGTCAGCACAGAGCCCCATATGGGGCTTGAACTCAGGAACTGTGAGATCATGAACTGAGTGATAGTAGAATGCTTAACCAACTGAGCTGCCCAGGCACCCCATAAAAGATGCAGTCTTAACCAGAATTCCCATTAGAGCATTTAGATAATTGAAAAGGAAGTACAAAGTTTTTGGTACAGGTGCGACCCTATTTGGGGTCATTCATATAATAATAACAAAATAATAATCGCATCTGACATTTGAGCATTACTCTTTGCCAAGAATTGCACCAAATACTTTTCATGCAGCTAAGGAATCTAAGGCATGAACAGGATCACTGGCCCAAGGCTACATGGCTTTTAAATTGAATGGTTACAACCCAGTTTATCTAACTACAGATTCTACACTTTCCCTCCAGGTACAGACCTGCTACAGGTACAGCACTTATACTAATAGTTTCCAGATACAAATGACCTTACATGGTTCTTTCTCTGCCTTTCTGCATATAGATGCATCATGCTGCTAAAAATTTAACTACTTGGGCAAATGTCTGGCTCTTCTAAGATCTTCTCAGGGACTCAGTCACTTACATCTTAGAATTATCTGATTTTATTGTTACTATATCAGAGAAAAATATACAGCCGTCTCTAAAATGGCCAACTGGCTAGAAGGATGCTTCACTTTCTTTTAACCTTTCTGAACTCTATGTGAATATTTCTCTCATTACTCCTTTATCCTCAAAGAAAGCACTTTTACCCTCCAATCTACCTTCCCACTCCACATGCTTTCACAAGAAATATATTTACAAGAAATGTATCATTTTGCCAGACTAAGTTAAAGAAAGAGAAGACAGGGTTTTTTTCTTAATTTGTTTATATTTTAGAGAGAGAGCGAGACAGAGCACGAGCAGGGGAGGGGCAGAGAGAAAGGAAGACACAAAATCTGAAACAGGCTCCAGGCTCCAAGCTGTCAGCAGAGTCTGACGCGGGGTTTGAACCCACAAACCATGAGATCATGACCTGAGCCGAAGTCGGGTGCTTAACTAACTGAGCCACCCAGGTGCACCAAGAGAAGACAGTTTTGTTACCTGAGTAAATATCATTCAACTGACTTATGATAGACAACCTTGCCTTATTCCATTGAAAGTCTAGGAATATGTGAAGTTCAATAAACCAATATCTGAGGAGATATAGCATCCTTAGCAATTATGCAAGAAATCCAATCACTTACCAAAGTCTTAGGATAGAGTGATTGAGAAGTCCATTAGGAGCTGGGATAGACTAGCAGTGCCTGGCAGGCCCACTATTCAGCAAGGCCAGCTTCAATTAAGATCTTATAAAAGAGGGACGGGTCCCTTTTCCATATTATGTCATGAGGACAAAAGGTCTAGCATCCAAATGACAACAGTCTGTGAAGGACTTTATCTGTCAAATCAAGAGTTTAATGTTTAGGAGTAACAGAGTACTAAATAATATGATCTTTTCTACATTATAGAAAGAAAATTGTAATGATACTGTGCCTAGGTCAGAGAGGAGACCCTGGAAACAGGGAGGTATGGTAAGAAGCCAGTACATTAGTCCAGGAGGGAGATGGGCAAAGAAGTCCTGTGAACTGTGTCCTAAGATGTTGAAGTCCTAACCCCCGATTCCTGTAAATGTGATCTCATTTGGAAATAGGGTTTCAGTAATGTAATCAAGTTAAGATGAACTCAGGCTATATTAGGGTCAGCCCTAATTCAATGACTGGTGTCCTTGTAAGAAAAGGGAAATGTGGATATAGAGCAACACATCACCATGTAATGACAGAAGCACTATAGGATCAACAAGCCTTGCTTCTCAAGCTTGACTTTTTTTCTTATTTTAGTGATTAAAGTTTTTCCCCCCCTTAAAAAATTGGACTGAGGATCAAGTGAATTAATGGGAATTGCAGGAAGAGGAACCCCAGAGACATAATAACATGGCTGCCGTCAACTGAGTACTACCCCTCTCTGTTCCCGTAATTTTTCATCTGGAGCTCTTGACTAGTAACCTCTATGCTTCTGGGTCTTCTCTATAATTAATTCTTTTGCTCTTCACTTATGCCAGTGGGCCTTTAAATTTCTTCAAGTGTTTCATTCAAGTGTGTAAGGCATAATGGCAGCTATAAGGGATATAGATATCTATCTGAAGACCTTGAACTGATGTGGAATGTGCCAGTGGGTACCTGGCTAGTCTGGGTTCATGTCTTCTTTTCCTAACTGTTTAAGGCATATGGCCAAGACAGGACCAGGGCTTGGGTGGCAGAGGCTGCTGGAAAGAGGGGAGCTGGGCTCTAGTTGAGGCACCCACTGGGCTCTACCCTGGACAGCTCTGCTAAGAGGTATGAGAGAATGGGTTTTCCTGCAGAAGGAAAAATCAGATCCCTCCACCATTCTAGCTGAGATTTTGGGGTCTCCAGATACATTATCAGCATCCTTCATAACTGCCACTATCTCTTACACACTACACATACACACACACACACACACACACAGACACACACACAGACACACACACACACACACACACACATACACACACACAATACCCAGAGCATGAAAATGATCAAACTTGAGACAATGAAATTTCTAATCCTATAACAGATTTATTCTAGTCCTCACTGGACCAAACTGCCAAAGCACTCATGTGCTCTACCACTATTCAGCTTGGGGCTAACACAAATGTTCCCCATTTGGCTCTCATCATAGATGGTCTTTACAACCAATTTTACCTTCTCTTGGGAAGAAAGTGAGTTAATAGAATGTACACCAAGCTAATTGACACTGCTGAGACATCAAGAGTAGGGTAGTTACTTGGCCACACTTTTCAAAGTGAGAATGGTGTGGAAGTCTTTCTCATTCTCTCATCCATTGTTCATCCTGAAGACACTTCCCACCTGGAGACCAAGGCAGTTTGTGACTTGAAGAACAAAGCTGCTCCTTTATTGTGATAAAATCAAGACCTCAGGCTGCATCAGTCACATATCATAAAAAACATTCCCAGGCACACAGCTTAGTGGGTAAGTGCCTGAATTGTCTCAAATGTCTGTTCACTGCTCACCATTTCTCATACCCACTAATGAAATCTCACTTTGGCCCAATTAGCAAAAGAGCCAACCCCATGTATTTAGGAGTCCAGAGTTTGAATTACTATGTTAAATGATGCCAACCAAGATCCAATGGACATTGAGAAAAGGAGGAAAGAGGAAAGGTCCACAATTAGAGATCTACCTACTGAACTTATCTCAAATGGAACCTAGCAGAATCAGTCTCTAAGGGCAAGTTTTGGGGCATGATTGGTCTAACTAAAAGCCAAAATCCTAAGCATGCAAATCTACCACTGCACTTCACACTAGATTTAGATTCCTTTCTCTCTTGGAACAGAATTCCTTTCTAGGGAAAATAGTGTAGGATCTATAACTGTAAAGTGGAAGTCTTTTCCCCCTACCTAGTAAGAGAAGCATTATAAAGAGGCAGTTGTGCCATCCAAACCTTGGGCAGCATGGCCCAAGGAGAACTCTGCGGACAAGACAGAGAGGAAAAAAGATTCCATCTTCCCCAGAGCAAACCCCACAACAGTGCACATTCCTCACTCTTCCTTCCAATGTGACAAAAACAGCTTCCTTCTGTAACCAGACCCAATTCCAGTAACTGTTTTCCTTAATGAGAATGGCAGTGAAACTAGGGGGGAAATGAGACAGAAAGAGAAAGGGAGTGTCCATTAAGAAACACTTGGAGACAAGTGTCATTCTTCAAATGCTTTCCTATAGCCTCCCAGGGGAGCAGCTAGTCTCACTATTGTGCCCCTCCCCACCCCCAGCCATGAAAGTCCCCAGGCAATCCTTCAGGAATTCAAGCAGTAAGTTCTTTTCTTATGGAACAAACCCTGCTTCTGACCTTGTTTACTAGTCTGCCTCTGAGCATTGCATAATGCCCTGGTTCTAATGTACCAAGAACAGAGTTCAGTGGCCTGAGCCCTGAGTCCCTAAGAATCTACAGGTGGGTCTCACACTGCTCCTCTTGCTGTTCCTCTTTGCAAAATTCAGAATGAACACTTTCTTGTTACATAATTCCATGTAAGAGACTTTCCAATAGTGACTCCCTTCTGTCACCAGCACATAAAATATCAAGGAGGGCTTTGTACTAACCACTACACTAAATAAATACTTTCTAACAGGAATAAATTAATTTAGCTATTAAATACTCAGTGCACTCTAGGCCCAGATTATAATTTTTCATGTGTGTGAATTTTGACAAAAATTGGAAAAATATCATTAGAATAGACAGGCAGGCTGTATGGGTTAATATTCTTGTGGCTTCAAAACACATGCATACACACAGTTTCCTCTTATGCTTTAACCTATCACCCCTAACACATAACCCCATGATTACTTTTTGTGTCAGTTATATGAAAAAAATGTATCCATGCTTTGCTTCTGGTTTTTGACAATCTAAAAATATTAGGCATAAGTTTCCATTGAGAGTATATATGATTCTGCCATTTATATTAAAAAGAGAATACATATGTATATGCAATCTATTAACAATATCTCTTGAATGATTCTCAAGAAACTAATAAGAGGAGACTGAAGGGGTCTTGCTTTTTCCTATTTATCTTTGTTTTAAAATTTTGGACAATATTTCTATAATACTCAAAAACTAAAAATTAAATTAAAATGTTATGTGCAGAACAAAATCCTTCTTGGTGAAATCTATGAACGTAGACACCTATCAGTTGCCACAGTGGCCAAAAGTCCACAGAGCATTTTCCGAGAAATTCAGCAGCACCCAACGCAGAACAGTCACTCAACCAGTGTCAGAGCCTCCCTCCCACTCCCTGCCCTTCGTGTACTTGGCAAGATACTCAGAAAAGGTCGCCAAGGAAATCATCAGGACTGAAAACCAACACAGTCATATTTGAATTTGCCCAGAAAGACCTTTTTCTGCCAGAGACTGAAGGGGAAAGCTGGGGCCAGCATGTTAAGACACAGAATGCCTTAGCATATTTTTCTTGCCAACCTGCAGATCCTTGGCTTCAAAGCTGCTCAGAAAACAATTGGGTAGGGTCGAAGGTCTCAATCAAGATAAACAGACCATGAATATTCAGATAGCATTTGTCCGGACATTTTTGGATTTTCTGAATGGAAGCTGGAGTTTGTATACAAATTCCATGCTAATCTGTAGCCTTTCGGTAGCATCACCTAATCATTTGCAGCACCCCTCTCCCTCCCCCATAACACCCTGGCTTCAACCCACTTACCCAGCCCATAAACCCTACTCCCTCTTGTCAAGTTTCCTTCCCACCAATGAAAGATAGTTTCACAACCAAAGTCTGTGAATTACAGAATCTCTTTATTCCAGGAAGGTAAACCAATTCATAAGCTCTGTGTAGTGTAGAAAAATGCATGGAAACTCTTTGAATTGGAAACTCTTTGAGACTGGCAGAGGGACACCCACCCTACATGACAAGATGTGGTTGGGACAGCACCATGCAGGCCTGACTTGGGGCTCTGATCCACTTGGCCCTAATCCTGCCAGGTTCTTCCCCATCTTCTTTCTAAGTTAATTAACACACCATCACACCCAGACCCTCATTACCCTCAGGGGTTAGAGCCATCCAGCAGGTACCTCCAAAGTCAAAAGGAGCTGAGGCAAGTTCAGTCTTTGTTTGCAATGGCTCCTTGGTCCCTTGTCTCCACAGGAGACAGCTCTTCCCCTACAGCTCTTCTTATTCACTCAAAACATATATAAGATTCAAGATCTTACTACTAGCTGTAAGAAAACCAGAACATCCCACAGTGGGGAGGTGAAGAGAAGGGGCACCATGTCTCTTATTTTCTCCTCAGCCTTGGGTCACACTACTTTCTGTGAGAGGCCTCCTCCACCACATCTTTTCGTTTAATCTATGAACATTTTTTAAAGAAATATACAGAGAAACATTACAATTCATATTTATCTGGAATAGCAGTTTACCTATGTAATCAGGCCAAATGGTAAATTTGAAATCAGAATCAGAGTGCAAGTCCTGGATTATTTGTTTTTCCTCATTGCTGCCTTGCGGGGACATTGTTATAGCCAGCAGAACAAAACCAAGGGAAGAATATGTTCTAGGAGTCCAATTCAAACAATTTAACATGCTTGCAGGAAAGAGATCATTTTTTATAGATCAAAGGAATAGGCATAGGGAGAAATTTATAGTCCAACCCAGAACCTTACCCACTAAATTATAATCTCTTTATGAGCAGGGGCATAGCGGGTTGCTAGGCACATAGTAAGTGCTCAGAAAATATGGGTGGATCAAGGTGTTGCAATGAAAACTCACCTAAACTCCCACATATAGCTAGCTCAATATTCACAATAAATAATCACCCATCACAGAATCCCATGATGACAAATCAATGCACAAACTGTTCTCACATTTAGTTCAACTGCATCCTTAAAAGTTTGGGCTTCAGAGGGGCGCCTGGGTGGCACAGTCGGTTAAGCATCCGACTTCAGCCAGGTCACGATCTCGCGGTCCGTGGGTTCGAGCCCCGCGTCAGGCTCTGGGCTGATGGCTCAGAGCCTGGAGCCTGTTTCCGATTCTGTGTCTCCCTCTCTCTCTGCCCCTCCCCCGTTCATGCTCTGTCTCTCTCTGTCCCAAAAATAAATAAACGTTGAAAAAAAAAATTAAAAAAAAAAAGTTTGGGCTTCAGAGAAACGTTTATAAATGGAAATTCAGCTATTAAGCAAGTTCTGTGAAATAATGCACTACATTAACTCATTAATGCAATAATTTCAGAATCTCAGAAATTGTATTTCTTCATTGCTTAATCAGTATGTTGATGTTCTAGATATTGAGAATCCTTACTAAAATTGTTTACATTTTTGTAAAAATACTGTTTATGTGTATGTAAAATTATGAGGTTTCTTCCTACACAGATGTTCACAATAGCTATTCTGGACCTTCCCACTTTTCTTTAATGTTCAGTCTCCCACTTCCTGTCTCTTACTCAGATCATCAGACAGGCAACCTCTCAACACTTACTTCAGAATGTCCTTACACCCTCAGGTGGACTTTATTCCCTTTTATGCCTAAGAAAGGTCCAGAATATGACAATAGGGCACAGAACACCCTACCTCCAGCCTTTGGAATTATTTCTCCTCAGACTGTTCTGCCTCCCTTTTACATGCTCTATTTCCCAACATCCTGGCTTCCACATTTCTTCCCATATTCCATCTCTAGGAAATCTCACTCCCATGAATTCATTTAGAAGACTCACGAAATCTGGAACTCCATCTCTCGACTCATGTTTCTGACTATTGCTTCAACATTCCAAATGCATGTTCCATGAACACCTCAAACACAATTCTGCTCAAACAAGAGCATAATCTCTACTTCCTCCAGTACCCTCTTCTTGTCCTGTTCCTTCTCTTAATAAGATTACATCACCTCAAGACATTCAGCCTAGAAATTGACTGACAGTCCGCCTGCTGCGTCTCTGGATCAACCACCATGTTTATACTGAAACCATAATCCCCATAGGCTACTCCCAGTCAATTACTAGCAACAGCAAGAGAACTAATGCAGGCCCATTCTTGCAAGCTGTGGGACCCCGTCCCATGGGCAACTTTGACTCAAGGACTCTCATTTGGACTGACCACAAGTTTCTTAGATCTGTGATGCAGTCTAAGTTTCCTAGCCATTTCTCCTTCCATCCCTCTCCCTTTCCACCAGAGTCAGATCTGCATCACCGTCTAAAGGTTCCCCTGCCTTCTCTTGTTCCCACTCCCAGTAAATTTCTTGCATATCTAATATTGTCCTGGTGAGTATTTCTTGGTGGACCTGAATGAATGAACATTTAAAATCTCACCTCTAAACTCTCCAACAATCTCCCAGCTGGTCTCCTTGCCTCTGATATCAGAGGCACTCTGCAAAACACAGTCATATCACTTCCCTCTGTAATAACTGTTATTATCTTCTCATTAGAGAGAAAAAATAAATCCTTTATCATGGCTCTGAGCCCCCCCATACCTTGTTTTCTATGCCTTTTGGCAGCCTGATATTCTACATACATGGTCATTCACCATATCAAAATAACCATGTTATCTCTATACCTCCATGTCTCTGCTCATGTCTTAACTTCAGCCAAAGCATTCTTCCTAATTTACAGATCTCACTGCTACTCAATATCTATCTCCCTATTATTTATAACCTATAGTCAGGGTCATATCTTTATCATCCTTTACCCCTTGATTCTTACCCTCAGTGCCTAAAACGGTAACTTATCTTCAATAGAAGCTTCCCAATAAATGAGAAAGGGAAGCAGATGGAGGAAGCTGTAAAATTAGCTTTGATGATAGCTTATAACCCATTGGTGACAAAGGTGAGTAGATGGGGACATTTAGTGTATGGGCAAATGGACCTGTGTACCATAATAGTCCTTAGGAGTAACACTATATTTACAATATAGTGATACAATATGACTGATTTCATTTTGATAACATTGAATAATTGTAACAGATAAAATTATTTATAATTTATGATAGAAATATGTGCTAATTTGGATGAATGTGGTAGTTTAAAAATGTCTGCAGGGAGGGGCGCCTGGGTGTCTCAGTCAGTTAAGCTTCTGACCTTGGCTCAGGTCATCAAGCCCCATGTCGGGCTCTGTTCTCTGACAGCTCAGAGCCTGGAGCCTGCTTCAGATTCTATGTCTCCCTCTCTCTCTGCCCCACCCCTGCTTGCATTCTGTCTCTCTGTCTCTCAAAATTGAATAAACATTAAAAAAAAATTTTTTTTTTCAATGTCTGCAGGGGAAAAAAATGTCTTCAGGATATTTTTAGGGCAGTGAAACTATTCTGTATGATACTATAGAGGTAGACACATCATTATACATTTCTCCAAATCCATAGAATGTACAACACCAAGAGTGAACCTTAATGTAAACTATGAACCTTGGGTGTTGATGTGTCAATGGAGGTTCATCAGTTGTGACAACTGTATCACTTTGGGGGGCGGGTATATTGATAATGGGGGAGGCTATCTCGAGGCAGGAGGTATGTGGGAACTCTGTGCCTTACACTTAATTTTGCTCTGAACCTAAAAGTGATCTAAAAATTAAGTCTAGGGGCGCCTGGGTGGCTCAGTCAGTTGGGCGGCCAAGTACGGCTCAGGTCATGATCTCGCGATCTGTGAGTTCAAGCCCCACATCGGGCTCTGTGCTGACAGCTCAGAGCCTGGAACCTGCTTCCTATTCTGTGCCTCCCTCTCTCTCTGCCCCTTCCCTGCTTGGTCTCTGTCTCTGTCTCTCTCTCTCAAAAATAACATTAAAAATTTTTTTTCAAGATAAATAATTAAGTCTAGTAAAAAAATACATCTGTACATTCTTTTTAAGTCCTGTTTTCAAAGGGTGGAGACATAGCATATCCCCTAGGTCCTCCATTGTTGTAAATGGCACGATCCCATCCATTTTCTGTGTATGTGTGTGTATATACATATATACCATGTCTTCCCTGTTCATTTTTTTTATTCCACTGTGTGTATGTGTATGTATACACATATATACCACATCTTCCCTATTCATTTTATCAGTGGACACAGGTTACTTCCATATCTTAGCTATTGTAAATAATGCTGTGCTAAACATAGGGGTGCGTGTCTTTTCAAATTAGTGTTTTCATTTCCTTTGAGTAAATACCCACTAGTGGAATTATTGAATCATATGACATTTCTATTTTGAAGTTTCTTTGCAAAGTTCATACTGTTTTCCAGAGTAGCTGCACCAATTTACATTCCCGCCAACAGTGTAAAAGTGTTCCTTTTTCTTTATCCACATCTTTGCCAACACTTGTCATTTGTTGTCTTTTTTATTTTAGCCATTCTGACAGGTATAAGGTGATACCTCATTGTGGTTTTGATTTGCAGTTCCCTGATTATTAGTGATGTTGAACATCTTTTCATATGCCTGTTGGATATTTGTATTTCTTCTTTGGAAAAATGTCTACTCAGGTCCTCTTCCCCAGATTAATTTAATCTGATTGTTTTTTAGTATTGAGTTGTATAACTTCTTTATGTTTTGGATATATTATGCTAAGTAAAATAAATCAGACTGAGAAAGACAAATACCATATGATTCCACTCTTTAGCAGAATCTAAAAAAATAAAACGAATGAGTAAACAGAAAATAGAATCAGACCTATAAAGACAGAGAACAAATTTGACTGATGGTTGTCAGAGGGGATGGAGGGGAAGGGAGTGGGCAAAATGGGTGAAGGGGAGCAGAAGATACAGGCTCTCAGTTATGGAATGAGTATGGCATGAGAATAAAAGTCACAGCATAAAGAATATAGTCAATGATATAAGGAATAGCACTGTATGGTGACAGATGGTAACTGCACTTGTGGCGAGCACAGCAGAATGTATAGAGTGGTTCCAATCACTATGATGTACACCTGAAACTAATGTAACATTATGTGCCAACTATATTCAAATTAAAAAAAAAAAAAAGCACACGCTTTTAAGTGAACATTAATTCCCCTTCCCTTGAATACAGGCCAGACTTAATAACTCATTCTAATCAATAGAAAGTGGTGTTAAGTGATGCTATAGGAATTCCAAGATTATGTCATCAAAAGGATAGCTTCTGCCTGGCTTTCTTTCTCTCTTGAATCACTGGCTCCGGGGGAATTCACCTGTCATGTGAAGACACTTAAGCAGCCCTTGGGAGAGACTCATGTGGGGATGAACTAAGATCTCCCACACAGACAGCACCAACTTGCCAGCAGTTGTGAGTGAGCCACCTTGCAAGTGGCTCCTCCAGGCCTAGATGAGCATCCACCAATATGTGGCAGCAATATCATAAAAGACTCTGAGCCAGGACCATCCAGCTTGGCTGCTCCTGGATTCTTGACCCACAGAAACAGTGAGGATAATAAATGTCCAATAAATATTTAAGCCATGGAGTTTTACAGTAACTTCTTATACAGCAAGAGATAAAGGATATAGTAGCTTCCTCCCCCGCCCCCCCAGCCCCCACCACCAAAAAGTCAGTTTTTAAAATATTTTAAAGAAGTAATTTCAGGGGCACCTGGGTGGCTCAGTCAGTTAAATATCCCATGCAGCAGCGGTTGTGAGATCAAGTCCCTGAGATAGAGCCCCGAGGCCAGCTCTGCACTGGGCATGGAGCCTCCTTAAGATTCTCTCCCTCCCTTTGCCCTTCTGGGGTGATGGTGGGGTTCGTGGGGTTTGGAGCTGAAGGCCAAGAATTCTTGAAGACATCTGGTGCAAAAAGGTGATTTTATTGAAGCACAGGGACAGGACCCGTGGGCAGGAAGAATTGCACTGGGGTTGTGGAGTGTAACTGGTTATAAACCATGGATTTGGGGAAGGTAAAGTCCACAGGCAAGTTTCCGCTGAGACTTCCACATGCTAAAGAGAGGCTTAGCTATTGTCAAGCTAAATTTGTTTCTCCCCCTAGCAAAGCATTAACATGAACACAGTAGGGAGTTCCTGGAGAAATGTTATACTCTTATATTTGCCACAAGTATTTGTCAATGGGCTGCAGGTTATAAGGAAATTTAGTTTTATCTGCCATTTCCTTCTCCTTTGTTCCCCATATCACGATGGAGGGGTGATGTCAGGGCTCCAGGAAACTCAGTCTACAGGTTACAGGAGATTAGGCTATTGATGGGATTGCCTTTTTCTGGTAAACTGGTGTACTCTTTATCAGTTTAACCATTTGTTTTGTCCTTTCCTTTGTCCTTGTGATGAGGGAGGATGGGGCAAGCTGAGGGCAAAAGTGCAGGCTAACGGCACCCTCCCCACCCCAGGTGGGTTGTGTATGATAATCCTTGGACACTCTAGGCTCCCAAAACAGGAAAGGACAAAAAAACCCAAATGGTAAACTGATAAGAATCTCCACCAGTTTACCAGAAAGAGGCAATCCCATCATTTCCTAAAGTCCAGGAATCCCTACTGTCTTAATGTTAATGCTTTGCTAGAGGGAAAAACAACCTTAGCCAGACAAAGCTAGGCCTCCAGAAAGTCTTTAGCATGTTAAAGTCTCTTTGGAAACTGCCCCTGACTCTATAAAATGGTCACCCTCCACCCCCGCACTTATAGTGCAGCTCTTCCTCTTCAAGAATTCTTTCTTGGGGGGCACCTGGGTGGCTCAGTCGGTTGGGCGGCCGACTTCAGCTCAGGTCAAGATCTCGCCGTCTGTGAGTTTGAGCCCCGCGTCGGGCTCTGTGCTGACTGCTCAGAGCCTGGAGCCTGTTTCAGATTCTGTGTCTCCCTCTCTCTGACCCTCCCCCGTTCATGCTCTGTCTCTCTCTGTCTCAAAAATAAATAAACGTTAAAAAAAAAATTAAAAAAAAAAAAAAAAAAAAAGAATTCTTTCTTGGTCTTCAGCTCCAGAGCTCACGAACCCCCCCATTACCCCAAAACTTTATCGCTTGGGCAGCCAAAAGTGCCTGAGGAGTATCACCCATAATCCCACTTGGGGGAGGGGGGGTGCTAGCTTGTATTTTGCCCTCAACCTGCCTCACACTCCATCAATATCATTTAAACTTTACTGTTTTTAAGTTTATTTTTATTATTTATTTTGAGAGAGAGAGAGTAGGGGAGAGACAGAAAGGGAGAGAGAGATAATGCCAAGCAGGCTCCTCACTGTCAGTGCTGAGTTGGAGGCGGGGCTTGATCCCACAAACCATGACCTGAGCCTAAATCAAGAGACACTCAACCAACTGAGCCACCAGGCGCCCCAATAAGCAATTTCATTTATATAAAATGTTTGATGATGCTGGACGAATTCCATTATCCATTAGCAAGATGAAAAGGAAAAGTTGTTTTTATATGTTATGTTCTTTGTCCCAGTCACAGGACCTATTTTATTTGGGCTCTCATCAGCATGTTTACATGTTTGTATCCTTTATATGTCAATAAATAAGCCCCAAACATTTTAATGCTAAAAATGGTCAATTTATAAAGACTGAGATTTCAACTTTGTATTCTAATTTTAAAAAGGGAAAAAACTGGGGTGGCTGGGTGGCTCAGTCAGTTAAGTAAGTGTATGACTTCAGCCTTAATTCCTGATCTCACAGTTCTTGAGTTTGAGCCCCACATTGGGTTATCTGCTGTCAGCACAGAGCCAGTTTCGGATCCGCTGCCCCCTTCTCTCTGCCCCTTCCTCATGGTTCTATCTCAAAATAAATAAAAACTGTAAAAAATAAATATAAAAAGTGAAAAAACTGATTATAATTTATTTCAGGACACATCCCTTTTAAAATATGTTCATTTCTCAACTTCTATTGGGATACACCTCCACATATTTAACTGAAATATCCCTGTGGTAATAATAAAAACTATATATGGTCTTTGTCTTTGGAATTTCTTGAGTAATGGGATTCCTTTGTTATTCATAAGAAGCCCTTGTAAAAAGTCACATTTATGCTAATGAAGTGTTTTAGGGTGGTGTCCCTAAAAAGCCTCAGGATGGGGCTGGTTAGAAAGACCTAAAAAGACCAAGTGATAAGAGGGTGGGAATTTTCTTGGCCTCACCCACAGACCTCTGAGGAGAGGAAGGGGTGGGGGTGGGAGGCTACAGATTAATCTCGGACAAAATTTGATGAGCTTCTAGGATGGCTAATGCATCCACATGCTGAGAGGGTGGTGAACCCCAAGTTCCACAAGGGAAGAAGCTCCTGTGCTCAAAACCCTTATGGACCTCACCCTATGTACCTCTTCATCTGGTGACTCATCTGTATCTTTTATAATATCCTTTAAAATAAACCGGTAAACATATGAAATGTTTCTGAGTTCTGTGAGCTGCTCTAGCAAATTAATCAAACCCATGAAGGGGATTGTGGGAACCTCCAATTTATAGCTTGTTGGTCAGAAGCACAGGTGGACTTGGGATTGGCATCTGAAGAAGAGGCAGTTTTGTTATTAAGTCCTTAATCTGTAGCATATTATGCTACCTCCAGGTGGATAGTGTCAGAATTGAGTTAAATTTGTAGAACACCTAAAGAATTGCTTTTGTCATGTTGGAACATACACTAGAATCCCTGAGTGATTAACATAATTATTCTGATTAAGATTCCATGAACAGAACTACAACAACATTAAAATACTTCCCTAATTATGCTTTTCATGCTGCATTTGCCATTTTCTGTTCTCAGTGAAGATACTGCCTTTATTCCTTTGCATTTTTCCCTTCTTATATGAAGTATATTTACACACCAAAAGAACATAGTCAATGTAAAGGTATTGTCTTTGCTTCTAACTGGAGAAGATATATTTCAACTCTTTATGTTGTTCCAGAAATCCCATTTCTCCATCCAACTGCTGAATACTTGCAGCATTTTATCCAAACTTCTCAGGGCACCTGGGACTTTTTAACTGTGTTTAACTTTTTAACTGACATATTTATATTAAGAAGGTAAGATATAAGCTTGAGGAGAGTGATTATGTTTACTCATATATTTTTCCTCACAGTGCTTTGCACATACTAGATGGCCGATGAACATTTAGCAATTTAGGCAATAGACTGACTTTCCAAGGTAT
The DNA here is from genome assembly GCF_007474595.2 of Lynx canadensis. NCBI lineage: Eukaryota > Metazoa > Chordata > Mammalia > Carnivora > Felidae > Lynx > Lynx canadensis. The sequence continues at coordinate 32,141,862 of NC_044315.2, forward strand.
CAAATCTGCAGCCATCTGCCTAATAAGAATTCATGACAAAAATAAAAGGACAAGATAGATTCTATTGTAAGAGACTGAATACACAAATAGACAATGGCAGACCATATATTACCACAGAACTTTCACCCACAACCTGCAGCAACCTGCTCAAGAAACCAACACCTTTTCTATAACAAACTCCAGAAGCCAGCCTGCTGTAAGTTAGACTTGCAGAAAGTCAACTTGTTATCTTCAGTGACTATGCAGCAAACTGCACAATAACTTACATAATAATTGACCAAAAATTATTGGCCAGGACTTGTAATCAACTGACAGCTACCTTAATTTTGGTGCTGGCTTCTGATGTAGGACCAACCATAAAAGCCAAATACACACCCTTAACCAATCACACAGGATCCCCTGCTTCTACTTGCCTCCCCTACATCTTCCGCATGCCAATAGCCCCCAACACTGGCATACCTGAAGCCTTTCCTTTATTTCACTATAAGGTTTTCCCATTCCTCTGCCAAAACAAAAGGCTGACTCCCCCTATAACAAGTACAGAATAAATAGTCTTTGCTTTTCTCATTTGACTGGTCTTCATTTATTTCCACAGCTGCATAATGAAAGTCCACTAGTATTAAAAAGACAAATTAATTCATATAAACTGGGAACTTGGCCAGGTAAAGGCCAAGGGTGAGCCTTGTCACAAACTGAGGAGTCTACAGACAGAACCCAATGATGGATATCATCCAGCTGAAAGACACCTGACATCTATCACCTGGGGAAGTGTTATCCTGTTTAGGTGTCCTTGAGATCAGTGCAGGAAAATGCCCAACCCCACTTGGGTGACATAGTCACCACCTGCAGCTGCATTACACAACACTCCTTCCATTAACCATTTATTAAGTAACACTCTAAAAGATGTGGCTTAGTACATTAAGTTCCCACAAGTCTGTCAAAAGTCTCATTGTGACAGCTCAGCTGCTTAGTTCTGCTTGAACACTCTGAACATTAGAGGGGTTAATGTCTTTCTTCCTCAGCATGCTCACAATAAGCAATGTGCAATTTTGTGTAAACTTTAAACCCTGCAGCTTCTGTGCAGTTCTGGACTAGTTCAGTCTGGTCAGCTTGAGATTATTTTACTGAGAATACTACACAGAGAGGCATACCATAGCTAAAAGTGATTAGTTGGTTCATACACAAAGTACTTTGAAATTTGGTATTATAAAATAGTTACTGTAGAAAATCTAGAAAAAACAAGGTAATAAAAAGAAAGCTAAAATCATCCCTCATGGCCCATCCAGGGAAATGAATGCTGCCATTGATATATATCCTTCCTATTTTTTTCTCTTTATGTGTATGTGGGTGAGGGAGAGTGGATTCACTTGAACAGGATAATAGGATTTTGAATTGAGTAGCTTTGCTTCTTTGAAGCATGATTTACTGAGAATTCAACTGATATTCTTTCAAAGGTATTCTTTCAAAGCACTTAAGTGTCCAAGGGGAGGGGAGCATCCCTCAGGACAGATGAATCATCTGATTCTGTCAGGCCACTCTATCCAGTACATGATGGTCCCTCTGTGGCAGCCTCCCCCAGCCTTGTCCAGCAAAGCCATCACGACTCATCCCTCAATACTCAACCCTAGTGCTGCACCCATCACCCCTTCCCTCTCCCTGGTAGTGGGCTGAGTGTTTCCACATCTGTGCTCTCAGTATGCCACTGCATTTCCACCAGAGCAGTTGGCAAATGGCAGAGGGATTCTGGCATGATTGGATTTGTGCATATCAATAAACTGGATACTTCAGAGTCAGGAGTTTTCTACTTCGCAGAAGGCACAGTGAAAACAGTGGGGTAGACTTTGGAGGGTGGACAGTGGATCTGGGCTGCCTGGGTCAACTTCTGCCTCCACTGTAAGTTATGACATATCCCCTGTAAAACAGATGATACTGGTACTTACCTCATAGGATTGTGCTAAGGACTAAATTAACACATGAAAAGCACTTTTAAAAGTACCTACTATATGGTAAGCACTAAACAAATGTTCGAGATTATTAAATTATGTCTAAGAACTAACTCAAGGATCTCCATGGTGCTTACAGCTCTGTCTTTTTACTCAGCAATGAGGGCATTTAAGACTCATGTAACCAACTAGCTCTTGTTAGTTTCCTGTGTATACAGGGAACAAATATTGGGTCCAGAATTCCTCTCTGAATACAACAGAAAACAAGCATTCAACATGAAACTGTTTGGGTAATGCTGCTCTACTATTAAATGGAAATGCTACTACTGGAGGTTACCCGGACCAGTTTGTTCTCCTCATGTGAAGGACATTCATTAACCATGACATGTGCACACCTCAGAATAAAACATTGATGCCTTTCTGACACATTCTCTGACTGCCCCAACCAGAGCTCATTCTTCCAAGAAGCAAGCTTTGTTGGAAAGCCAATTCACTTCAAGGCGAGGGAGAAGGGGGTGGAATCCTGACTGTGCAATATTTTCTCTGAGTCATCTCAGAATAACCAGATGGAACCAGCCCCAAATCTCACAGAAGCCACTGGGTTTAAAGTTTACACTTAAGTTGCAAATTACTTATCAGGAGTTCACTTTCAATGAAAGAGGAGAAATGGAATCCCCCAATGTTCACATTATTCAGCTGGGAAGAAACAGCTGAACTTTTTTTAGAGAGGCGGCTTTGACATGTTCCCTAGGCTCTAATGCTCTTAAAGAACATCTTGTTTTAGAGTATATTGTAAGAATGGGTGACCCAAACATTTTCTGACTTTGAAAATCTCAGAAATGCATTACCTAAGGCTTGCTTTAAAAATATACAGCTCTTAGGGGCACCTGGGTGGCTTAGTCAGTTAAGCCTCTGACTTCGGCTCAGGTCATGATCTCACTACCGGTGAGTTCGAGCCCCATGTCAGGCTCTGTGCTGACAGCTCAGAGCCTGGAGCCTGTTTCAGGCTCTAGATTCTCTATCTCCCTCTCTCTGCCCCTCCCCTGCTCATGCTTTATCTCTCTCTCTCAAAAATAAGTAAAGATTTTTAATTTTTAAAAAAATATACAACTCTTAAAAATATATACAACTCTTGGGGTGCCTGGGTGGCTCAACTGGTTAAGCATCCAACTCTTGATTTCAGCTCTGGTTATGATCTCACAGTTTGTGAGTTTGAGCCCTGATGTGGAGCTCTGCACTGACTGCACAAAGTCTGCTTAGGATTCTGTTTCCCTCTCTCTGTCCCTCACCTGCTCGCTCTCTCAAAAATGAATAAATAAATTTTAAAATATATATATATATACAACTCTTCACTCTTTAAACATCCAATAAATCAGGATTCTGGTTTCCTAAAACTGAAATAGATAAGACTATCCCAGGACTGAATCAGTTCAATTGAACAAAATGTGCAGATTTTCTTCTAAGGGCAAGGTCTTTGCCATCAGGAGAAATGGTTCAGATCTGAAACCAACAAGGGGAGCAATTCTTATCATAACCTGAGTTACATTAGCCACCTGGAGCTGGACTGGCTTCATACTTCAAGTTGTCTACTTTAAAACAAAATAAATTTTATCACTTCTTGGCCTTTTGGCTAAGATCAAGTATAAAACAAAATAAAGTTTGCCATCCACCTATCTTTTGTGTCCTAAAAAAAAAAAACAAAAACAAAGTTCTTTTTCTTCACCTGACTCCAAAAGTCTAAGAGACAGCATCTCTGTGATTCAAAAACCAGATAACCCAAGAAAATTCTTTCCTGTTTAAAAGAGAAAGAGATGGGCGCCTGGGTGGCTCAGTCAATTAATTAAGCCTTAAGGATCCCACTTCAGCTCAGGTCAATGATCTCATGGTTTGAGTTCAAGCCCCAAGTCACGCTCTGTGCTGACAGCTCAGAGCCTGGATCCTGCTTAGGATTCTGTGTCTTCTGCTCTCTCTGCCTCTCTCCCACTGGTGCTCTGTCTCTCTCTCAAAAATAAATAAACATTAAAATTAAAAAAAATTTTTTTTAAAAGAGAAAGAGAGAGCGAGAGCTCTTCAGCTCTGCCTGACCCTTTGACATGCGGATTCTTGTCTCACTCCATGAAGTCAAGTACTCATAAAAATACCTCTGAAAGTCAGTCTTCAGGACTATTAAAAATATTTAAGTATGGAACAAAATTCTAAGTAATCCTATGAGTAAACTAAACTTTTTTAACCAGGCACAAATCTTTTTTGCACATTTCTTCATAAAAATTATTTGAACTTGAAGAGTACTGCTGCCTTACAATAGATATAAGTAAATGAAATTGGACAGCCTTACAGTAGATATAAGTAAATGAAATTGGACATAAGAGAACAATTTGAAGCTGTTGTGATATAAAGAAGCTTGGGCTAGGAGGCCTTATGTCTGCATCTCCTCCCATTTTTGTCACTTCCTTAGTTGTATATGATTATAAGCATGTCCTTTCTCCTTTCAGTATCCTGACCTGCAGAGGTGATGACATCTCATCCCAAAGGATGTGAGAACCATGGCCTGGGACATGGGGAGTCTTCCACAGCCTTGTGCACTGCCTTCCTTCCACTGGCAGTTTGCTGGCGCCTAGATAAAGAGCTAGAAAGGCGAGGCATGGACTCCAACCTAGGGTACAGAACTGATTGCTCCAGGAACTAAATATTCCACCCTCTCCTGCCCTTTGAGGTACTCGCACTGTTTTGTTTTAATAAAGATATTCCCAGTCCTGGGCAATCCTAACCCAGAGCTGGATTTTCAGAAACTGTAGAAGACAAATAGGCCAAAGCAAGCAGAGTCGAAGGGAGCTCTCCCGGCAACTTACAAACAGGGTCTTCCATTTTCAAGGGTCTTTTCAAGCGGATGCTGGCAGGCACCGTCTTCTCAATCAGTTCATCAATACTCTAAAATGAAAAAACATAAATCGGTGAACACTAAAGGGAGAGGAAAGTGCTTCTGAGTTAAAGGAGTCACCTCTGTTTTGCATCTACAAAGGCTTGTGGGAACCTCATTTAAATCTCCTAATTAGTGTTTCTTTAAAAAAAAAAAAAACAACTTTGAGCAAATCAGAAATCACTTGGAGGAAAGCAAATGAACTGGGGTAGCGATTCTACCACTCTAGGCTGGATTTCAGTCAGCAACCAGAGATAATTGGATAAACCAGGAGGTCCTCCTTTTGCAAAGTTAGGGTTCATCAGGAGGGCGAGTTGGGTTGAAAAACATAAGGTTCTGAGGCGCGAAAAGCGGGTGGAGAAAGTAAACGGGTGAGAGAAGCCTGGGGCACAGGAACGGAACTCGCGGGCTCGCTTCCACGCCAGGGCCCAAGATCCGGGGTGCGGGTCCTACGCGGAGCCAAGCAGAGCTTCAGGCGGGGGCCGGGAGGCCGAGCCGGCAGAACCTGGGTAAGGCAGGGTGAGGCCCTGGAGGGCCGGGTGGGGTCCTTACCGCTAGCCCCAGGGCCTGTAGCATCTCCCTCTGGTCTTTGTCCCCCGGGCCGATGTGCCTCCGAGCGAAGTCGTCGTGTCTGGGCAGGAGGCGCTCGAGGAGGCGCGAGTCCCCAGCTCTGCTGCTGTCCCCGCCGCTGCTGCTGTCACGGCCCCGCGGCACCCAAAGCGGTCCCTTGCCCCCAGCCAGGCGGCGGCTGCCCCCGATTCCGCAGCCCAGACGCAGCCCCCAGGCCCTGGCGCACGTCTGCATGGTCGCGACCACAGTCCCCTGCCCTGGCCCACGAGGGTCAGCCGCACTCTCGGCCCCTTTGGGTCACAGTTCTCCAGGTGGCGGTTGCCTTCGGCCTGGAGCCTCTTCTCGCTGGACGACCGGTAGGACAGACGGATGGGTGCTCGTGGGCAATGAATGGGCGCCGCGCTCAGCCTAAACACGCGCGCAAAGTTGTTGCTCCACGCGAGGCACCTGCTCTGCACACTTTAAGTGTCGCCCGGCGGGCGGTGGGATGGGGCCTGGAAACCCTCAGCCAATGGGAGTAGACGGAGGGGCGGGGGCGGGGCGTCTCCCGCCCCGCCCCCTCTCCCTACTCTCTTCTCGGCCCTCAACCGAGTCCTGCGCCCGGCCCAGAACGTGCTGTCCTCAGTCACTCGTACCCCATCTCTGGCTGATGGGGAGATCTGGGCGCTCCATGCGGTCGGGGCCAAGGTCTGGGACCGCACTGGCGCGGGATCCGGCTGCACAACGGCGGGCGAAGTGCCTGGGGAACTAAGCTGAGGTGACAGATGATTCTGACAGGGAGGCCAGACTCTAATAATTAGGCTTTATTCATTAATTTTAGGCTCATATTTCATGGAAACCACTATGGACAGATGAACTTTTTTTTTTTTTTTTTTTTTAGCAGTTGTCGTCTTTGGGGGCGCCTGGGTGGCTCAGTCGGTTATGCATCCGACGCTTGGTTTTTGCTCAGGTCATGATCTCAGGGTTGGTGGGTTCCAGCTCCGTCTGTACTGACTGCCAGAACCTGCTTGGGATTCTGTCTCCCACTCTCTGTCCCTCCCCTGCTCGCGTGCGCTCTCTCTCTGAAAAATAAGTAAATAAACATTAAAAAAAGTTTTTTAAATAAAAAAATAGTTGTGGTCTTTTATAGTTGTATTGTGGGCAAATTACGCAACCTCTCAGCTTCATTCAGTGTCCTCATCTCACATAGCTTGGTGGGATTTAAAAAGAGATTATACTGTTGAAAGAATTGCCCTAATAGTAGACTTGAACTACTTCTCTCTCCCTCCCCCACACCTTTTCTCCATATGTGTGTGGGGAGGGGGTAAATACAAAAGATATTGAGGTATATATTATGCACTATCATCTTACTTGGGAAATTTTGTAACTCTAAGCTCTCCAGCTGTCTCTTAAGATTTTTATCAAAAATAAACTTTTGGGGCACCTGGCTGGATAGAACATGTGACGCTTGATCTCGGGGTTCTGAGTTCGAGCCCCACATTGGGTAAAAAGATGACTTAAAAATAAAACCTTTGGGGCACCTGGGTGGCTCAGTTGGTTGAGCCTCCGACTTTGGCTCAGGTCATGATCTCACGGTTTGTGAGTTCAGCCCTGCGACAGGCTCTGTGCTGACAGCTCAGAGCTTGGAGCCTGCTTGGAGTTCTGTGTCTCCCTCTCTCTGCCCCTCCCGCCCCTGTTCACACTCTGCTTTCTCTGTCTCTCAAAAATAAATAATTAAAAATTTTTTTTCTAATAAAAAAAAATAAAATAAAACCTTTGGGGCGCCTGGGTGGCTGAGTCAGTCGAGCATCTGACACTTGGTTTCAGCTCAGGTCATGATCTTGCCATTGGTGAAACTGACTTGTGCTGACAGCATGGGTCCTGCTTGGGATTCTCTCTCTCCCTCTCTCTTCCCCTCCCCTGCTCACACTCTCTCTAAAAATAATAAATTTTAAAAAAATTAAAAAATAAAATCTTTTAAAAAATTAACTTTCAAAATTATTATTGTCCTAATATGAGGAAGAGAGGACAGATGCCATCAGAACATTACTTAGACTACAGGTAAGTAAAACCTGTTTTTTTTTTTTCCTCCTCTTAACTTCCTCCTTCAACTATCCTATGCGCGCGCATTCTGGTTTCTGTAGCTGATAGGCACATAGACTAGGCAGAGAGGCAGGAAAGTATAAGACAAAACAGTAAGCAAACAGTAAGCAAAATGTGTGTGTATGGGAGGCAGGGGCAGCTAGTGAGCTAGAAGGGCTGGTTGAGTGTCTTTAAATAGTCTTTCATCCATTTGGAATTGAAATTATAGCCTGCATAAAAGTTGAGAGATACCCTCAGTGTAAGATGTGATGAGGCAGAGAGGCATTTATCCCTATTCCTGTTTATGCACTCTGTATCACAGGGACTGGAAGCCAGAGAACTGTATCTCCCAGATTCCTTCAGCTCTAGGGTTCTGGATGTTATTAATCTTCTGTCAACAAGATACACTTGTGTGAGAAGTGGAAAATAGAATAAAAGACACCATTTTCTTATTTCTCTGACAGCAGCAGAAAAATGAATGAGTGGCAGCAAACACAAGTGCTTCCCTACCAGCCACCCACAGCACAGCTGTGTCCCTCTATAAAAATGTCCTTTGGTTTTCCAACATCGGAGGCTGCAGGAATTTCTCACTGTCCTGGACTAGAGTTTCAATGGTTTACCTGAAGATAGGGATGGTCTACTCTATTTTTTGCTCTTCCAGTCCTTCCAATGGTTTTATATGCACCTATTCCTGGCATTTTAATCCTCCTCTGCTTGAGTACTCCAGGTTTTCTAAATAAACCTTAACAGACTGTAACTGAGGCCAAAAGTAGCTTTAGGAAACTGACCCCCCAAAATAGGAATCTGGGATTAGCTATCCAATCTGGTTCTATTTGAAGTAAACACTAGTGGAAGTTCGACGTTATTACTAGTGGAAAATGAGATCATTATAGTCTTAGGCATGAAATAGAAACAGTTGCTTAAGTTATCAATGGGGGGATTAAGTGCCTGTTGAAGGCAAGTCTTTGCAAGATCAACTAGTTGCTGGGTTGGACTGCTGTGGTGGGAATGATGCCTACAAGGACTATTGGGAAGGCTGGTGGCTTCCGGATGCACTGGAGAATTTACGAGATAAAATGACAGTTCAGAGAACTAGAGGGCTTCACCACTCTAAAAGAATCTCTTAACTTCTTTAGCTGCAAGGTATTTATAAATCAGACCCAATGTTTGATCCTGTGAATTGCCCAATGATCATACAAGTTGAATTCACACCTTATTAGGTCTCACATGTGAAAGTTTTGGTTTAATTAAACATTAAGTGTTAACTTTGAGCAGGGAGATTTTGGTAGTTTGGATTGAATTTGACTATCTTTAACCCCCCAACTTTCACTGAGACCCCCTGCCAGCTGAAGCTATTCCTCATACCCTGACATGCTGATCATCCCTTGCTTGAACATTCTGTAATGGTTTCACAAAAGCATTAACCTTGCAAAGGTATGTCAATAATTCTTTACCTCTAGATCCACAACAAGACTCTGATCTCAGCATACCCTGGGAAGATGAATAAGACATCTGACACCAGAGGAGAAGCTTACACAGGGGAAAAATTACAAGATATTGCTAATGTATATCAGTACTGGAAGACTTCTATGTAGGAGTGGGTTCTAGACCAAGGAAAAAGGAAAATAATACTGAAATTATTGATATGCTAGTAGCACCAAAGATTCCAAATTCAGTGGCTCTAAGAGTTTGCTGAGCTGGTTGACCGAAACCAGACTCAACAATGGCCTTCATTAAATTAGGTTAAGATACTAGAACTTTCTTGGTATAACAGAGAAAAAGTGATCTCTCTCTTTGTCTCTCTCTCTCTGTCTCTCTCTGTCTCTGTCTCTCTCTCTTTATATATATATATCACTATATGTATCTATATCTATATCTATCTACCTATCTGTCTATATCACTTCTGTCCTTAGAACAAGGAAAGTCTGGATAAACTAAAAATCAACTTTGGACACATCTGAAAAGTAAAATTGCAGGACAAAATGCCACTCTGAAATCTAATGAGACAGGCTCATCCAAAGAGACACACCCAAGATCTGTTTGCCAGGAACAGAAGCTGCTAGAACTATAAACTGGTAGGAACGTGTAATGGCAATTATGATGGATTGTTGGATGCTGACTGTGGACTAACTTGAGAGGGAGAAGCTCCTGGGGACTACAGTCTTAGTAGGGCTCCTACACTTGCATGATTTCATGGGCTTTACCTCTAGAAGCCCCGCCACAGTTAGGCTGAAAACCCAAGAAATGTCCCTGCACAGCACTGGTAGGAAAAGGAAAAGAGTAATCACTGTGAAATATACCCAGAGCCTTCTTCATAACAAAGACCTACTCTCCAAAGAAAAGGACTTTCAGAGTTTATCCAAGCTAGGGAAGGGAATTTCTCCCACTGAAGCCCTCTGCAGCCTTCTTGTCTCATATAATGTGGAAAAAGGTCAACAGGGTTTAATGCTTCCAGGAAATAGATTGGGAATCCTGCAGCCAAGGAAAGGAGTATGGGGTGGGGTGAGAGTGAACAGTTATATCACTGGAGAAACATTTGGAAGTTCACAGTCTGAGACATAGAATATACTTAACTAGAACATTAGAAAACACTTTTCCTCTTCCATAACACATCACCACATTAATAGGGCTCCAGAAAAACAACCAAAATTGCTGTACGACACAGGTTTTCTCTAAGGAAGAGTACTAGGGAATCCTACAAGCAACAAGGGAAAGAAAAACAAGGACACTAGAGGAATTTAAAGTCTCTGGCACTTTTAGCTACAGCAAACATTAAACACAATACAACCCTAGTCAAATTACCATAAATCCTCACACTAAAGCCCTATTTACCTCAGTTCCTATTACCCAGCATATCATGTTCAGCTTTCAACAAAAAAATGCAAGGCATGCAAAAAGTCAAGAAAGACAAACAGTCTGAAGAGACAAATAAATCATCAGAACCAAATTCATACATGATACAGACGTTGGAATCATCAGACAAGGAATTTAAAATAATTATGATTAAAATGTTAAAAGCTCTAGGGGTGCCTGTGTGGCTCTGTCGGTTGAGCGTCTGACTTGGGCTCAGGTCATGATCTCACGGCTCATGAGTTCAAGCCCCACATCGGGCTCTGTGCTGACAACTCAGAGCCAGGAGCCTGCTTCAGATTCTATGTCCCTCTCTTGCTCTGCCCCTCCTCTTCTCATGCTCTCTCTTCTCTCTGTCAAGAATAAACATTAGAAAATTTTTAAAAAAAATAATAAAGTGTTAAAACTCTAATAGAAAAAGCAGACAATTTGTAAGAATAGATGGCCAATGTAAGCAGAGAGATGGAAACTCTAAGAAATTATCAAAAGGAAATGATAGAAATCAAAACCCTATAGAGACATGAAGAATGCCTTCTGAGTGATCATGAGTAGACTTGACATAGCTGAGGAAAGAATTAGTGACTTTGAACATAAGTCAGTAGAACTTTCCCAAATTGAAATGCAAAAGAAGAAAATAGAATGAAAAAGAAAACAGATCAGAACATCCAAGAACTGTGGGACAATTTCAAAAGGTACATAATTGGAATATCAGAAGAAGGAAAAAGTGAGAAAGCAGAGGAAACTTTTGAAGTAATAGTAACTGAAAACTTTCAAAAATTAAAATAAGCATCAAACCACAGATGCAGGAAGATCAGAGAACACTAAGCAAGAGAAATACAGCAACACTTAGGCATATCATATTCAGACTACAGAAAACCAAGGAAAAGATAAAATTTTTCTTTTTTAAAGATTTTATTTTTAAGTAATCTTCACACCCAACATGGGGCTCGAACTTATAACTCCGAAATTAAGAGTCACATGCTTCACTGACTGAACCAGCCAGGTGCCTCAAAAGATAAAATCTTTTTTTTTTTTTTTTTTTGAGCAGCAGGCAAAAATGTATTAGAGTTGAAGATCAGAAAGTAATAATAGTAGAAAAGCTCTCTTTACAGAGAGAGGACATTCGAAAGTGAATGCCCCAAAAGATAAAATATTTTTAAAAGCCAGAGGAAAAAACACCTTACCTATCATAGAGGAACAAGAATAAGAATTACAGCAGATTTCTTCCTTCCTTCCTTCCTTCCTTCCTTCCTTCCTTCCTTCCTTCCTTCCTTCCTTTCTTTCTTCTTTCTTTCTTTCTTTCTTTCTTTCTTTCTTTCTTTCTTTCTTTCTTCTTTCTTTCTATAGCAGATTTCTTAAAAATATGCAAAAAAGAAGTGGAGTGAGATATTTAACTATTAAGAAACCACCACCCTGAAATCCAATGCAGTGAAATTATCCTTCAAAAGTGAACAAGATCGGGGTGTCTGGGTGGCTTAGTCTGTTAAGTGTCTGATTCTTGATTTTGGCTCATGATCTCACAGTTCGTGAAACTGAGCCCTGAGTCAGACTCTGTGTTGACAGTGTAGAGCCTGTCTGGGATTCTCTGCAACCACCCGCCACCACCACCACCCCCTTACCCCCGCCCCTTCCCTACTTCATGCTCTCTCTCCCTCTCTCAAAATGAATAAATAAACACTAAAAAAAAAAAAGTGAACATGATAGAGCTAGAGTGGATTATGCTAAGCAAAATAAGTCAGTCAGAGAAAAATATACCATATGATTGCATTCATCCATGGAATTCAAGAAACAATAAATGAACATAGCCGGGAAGAAAGGGGAAGAGAGGGGCAAACCATAAAACAGGCTCTTAACTATAGAGAATAAACTGAAGGTTGCTGGAGGGGAAATGGGAGAGGGGACAGACTAAACAGGTGATGGGTATTAAAAGGGCTTGTTGGGATGAGCACTGGGTGTTATATATAAGTGATGAATCACTAAATTCTACTCCTGAAACCAATATTACACTATATGTTAACTAACTGGAATTAAATAAAAACTTGAAACTACAAACAAAAAAACAACAAAACTGAACAAGAAATGAAAACTTCCTCAGACAAAAATTAATAGAATTCATAACTAGCAGACATTACCTATATTTTTGCTCTTTCCTTGCTCCTTCTTTTTCTTGACATTCCAAGAATATGTGTGGTTTTTGTTTGTTTGTTTTTTAATCATTTTCTTTTGTTTACAGAACTTTCTTCAGGTATTTTTTAATTCTAATTCTTAGTTTTGCTTTATTGGGAATGACTTGATTTCCCTTTCATTCATGAAAGATCTTTCATAAGACAAAAGATTATGGATCAACACTTACTTTCTTTCAACACTTGAAAAACATGTGCCATGTCTTTCTGTCCTCCATGGTTTCTAAAGTTTTTCTTTTCCTTTTTTTTTTCACCTCTATTTATTCATTTTGAGAGAGACAGAGATAGCTTGAGTGGGGAAGGGGCAGAAAGAGAGAGAGAGAGAGAGAGAGAGAGAGAGAGAGAGAGAGAGAGAGAAAGAATCCCAAGCTGGCTCCATGCTGTCACCACAGAGCCAGATGTGGGGCTCAGTCTCATGAATGGTGAGATCATAACCTGAGCAGAAACCAAGAGTCAGTTGCCTAACTGACTGAGCCACCCGGCACCCCTGTCTTCCATGGTTTCTGTAAGAAAATTATCATTCAAGTAGTTTTTTTCCTATATATTAGATGTCCTTCCTCTTTTGGTTTTTCCAGCATTTATCTTTGTCTTTAATATTTAGCAATCTGACTATGATATGTCTTGGCATGAACTTCTTTGGGTTTATCTTTTTTGGGGGGGCGGAGAGGGGGGAGGTATCTTATTTGAGGTTTTCTTAGTGTCTCAGTCAACTTGTGTTATCATAATGAAATACCACAGAGTGGGTAGAAACAACAGAAATTTATGTCTCACTGTTCTGGAGGCTAGAAGGTCCAAGATCAAGGTGCCAGCCAATTCAGTTCCTAGTGAGTACTCTTCCTGCCTTGCAGATGGATGCCTTCCTGCTAGGTCCTCACATGACCTTTCCTTGGTGTGCACACAAGAAAAGAGAGGTGGTGGGCAAGGGAGAGGTGGGTAGAAAGGAAGAAATCTTCCTCTTCCTATAAGGCCACCAATCCTATTGGATTAGTTCCTCCACCCTTATAACCTCATTTAATTAATTAAATTGCCTCCTAAAGGCCCTATCCCCAAATACAATCACATTCAATACATGAATTTGGGGTGAGGAGTACAATTCAGTCCATAGCACTCAGCTTCGTAAAAATGTAGGTTTGTATTTTTTACCAAACTTGAGAAATTTTCAGACATTTTTTTCTTGAGTTCTTCTCTCTTTTTCTCCTCTCCTACTGGGACTTCAATAACATGAATATTAGATCTTTTTTATTTTATATATACATAAATTCATATGTTTCTGAAGCTCTGTTCATTTTTTTCCTATTTGCTCTCTGTTGTTCAGATTGGGGAACTGTTACTGCTGTACCTTCTGTCCTCTGTCCTTTCCATCCTGTGTAAAGCCCAGACACTGATATAACTTTAATAGTATTTACTCATTGTATTTTACAGCTCTAAAATTTCTATGTAATTCCTTTTTGTATCTCTCATCAAGTTGAGGACTTTCCTCATTCTTCATATGATGAGTAATTTTGCATTTTATCCAGGACATTTCAAATATTATGAGACTATGGGTCCTATTTAAACCCTCCATTTTATAAGGCAGTCAAACTGTTTAGGTTTAGAATGCATGTCCTGGCCCAGTTTGTGGGCCATATTTCAAATGTCAATTAGTTTTCAAAGCCTTTGCTGTGCTATTCTGGTCTGCCCCACTTGGGTGCTTCCCACAACAATCTAAAACCTGGGCAGTAGTCCACACATAGTTCAGTTTGCTGTGTTGATTATGATCAGTTTCATGCATGGTCCACTCCAAGGTCTGTCCAGGACTTCATACACAGATTTAAAGAATCCCACTTTCTTTTTTTTGAATTTTATTTTATTTTATTTTATTGTTATTTTATTTTTTTAATTTACATCCAAATTAGTTAGCATATCAGGGCGCCTGGGTGGCTCAGTCGGTTGAGCGTCCGACTTCAGCTCAGGTCATGATCTCGCGGTCTGTGAGTTCGAGCCCCGCATTGGGCTCTGTGCTGACAGCTCAGAGCCTGGATTCCGTGCTCCCGCTCTCTCTAACCCCTGTTTCAGATTCTGTGTCTCCCGCTCTCTCTAACCCCTCCCCCACTTATGCTCTGTCTCTCTCTCTCTGTCCAAAATAAATAAACAAAAAAATGAAAAAAACAAAAAAACAAATTAGTTACCATATAGTGCAACAATGATTTCAGGAGTAGATTCTTTAATTCCCCTTACCCATTTAGCCCATCGCCCCTCCCACAACCTCTCCAGTAACCCTCTTTTTGTTCTCCATATTTAAGAGTCTCTTATATTTTGTCCCCCTCCCTGTTTTTATATTATTTTTGCTTCCCTTCCCTTATGTTCATCTGTTTTGTATCTTAAAGTCCTCATATGAGTGAAGTTATGATATTTGTCTTTCTCTGATTAATTTTGCTTAGCATAATACCCTGTAGTTCCATCCAAGAATCTCACTTTCTACTTCCCTTTTCTAAATCTCACTCACTCTCTACTTGAGATGAAATGGCATTTTTTTTGAAAGATGTTTTTAAATTTTTAATGTTTTTATTTATTTTTGACGGAGAGAGAGACAGAGCATGAGTGGGGGAAAAGCAGAGAGAGAGACACACACAGAATCTGAAGCAGGCTCCAGGCTCTGAGTTGTCAGCACAGAGCCCGACGTGGGGCTCAAACCCACAGACCGAGAGATCATGACCTGAGCCGAAGTAGGATGCTCAACCCACTGAGCCACCCAGATGCCCCTGTTTTGTTTTTTTTAATTTAATTTAATATTTTTAATTTACATCCAAGTTAGTTAGCATATAGTGAAACAATGATTTCAGGAGTAGATTCCTTACTGCCCCCTACCTATTTAGCCCATCCCCCCTCCCACAACCTCTCCAGTAACCCTCTGTTTGTTCTCCATTTTTAAGAGTCTCTTATGTTTTGTCCCCCTCCCTGTTTTTGTATTATTTTTGCTTCCCTTCCCTTGTGTTCATCTGTTCTGCGTCTTAAAGTCCTCATATGAGTGAAGTCATATGATATTTGTCTTTCTCTGACTGACTACTTTCACTTAGCATAGTACCCTCTAGTTCCATCCACGTAGTTGCAAATGGCAAGATTTCATTCTTTTTGATTGCCGAGTAATACTCCATTGTATATATGTACCACATCTTCTTTATCCATTTATCCATCGATGGACATTTGGGCTCTTTCCATACTTTGGCTATTGTTGATAGCGCTACTATAAACATAGGAGTGCATGTGCCCCTTTAAAACAGCACACCTGTATCCCTTGGATAAATACCTAGCAGTGCTATTGCTGGGTCGTAGGGTGGTTCTATCTTTAATTTTTCTGAGGAACCTCCATACTGTTTTCCTGAGTGGCCGCATCAGTTTGCATTCCCACCAGCCGTGCAAAAGAGAGCCTCTTTATCTGCATCCTCATCAACATCTGTTGTTGCCTGAATTGTTAATGTTAACCATTCTGACAGGTGTAAGGTGGTATCTCATTGTGGTTTTAAAGCATTATTTTTTTTATGTTTATTTATTAGTTTTTCTGAACTTTTATTTTTATTTATTTTGAGAGAGAAAGAGGGAGAGAGAGAGTGTGCACGAGTGGGGGGGGGTAGAGAAAGAGGGGGACAGAGGATCCCAAGCGGGCTCTGTGCTGACAGCAGCCAGCCCAATGTGGGGCTCGAAGTCACGAACCGGGAGATCATGATCTGAGCCAAAGTCGGACGCTCAACTGACTGAGCCACCCAGGCGCCCCTCAAATGGCATTCTTAATGCAATGATGGTCAAAAGTGTACCACCTCATAGTTTCTGCAGCGCTTGGTTAGAGGAGTGCTGCCTCTGTTACTGCAGGGCAGGCATGACCCACAGGGCTTGGTCCCACAGTCTTGTCCAGACCCAGCAATCAGGAGGATGGGTGTGGCTTTTTTCATGGTGTCTACCTGGAGTAGGACAGGAACAGTCAGACAGGTTTTGTCCTGCAGGGTCTCCCTTTTCTCATTCCTTTGGCTACTGAAAGCAGGTTTCTCTTGCACTGAAGCCTGGATACACAAGAGGCACAATAAAAACCTCAGGAAATTGGTGCCTGAGTCTGACTTTTTTTTTTTTTTTTTTTTTTTTTTTGGGACAGAGAGAGACAGAGCATGAACGGGGGAGGGGCAGAGAGAGAGGGAGACACAGAATCGGAAACAGGCTCCAGGCTCTGAGCCATCAGCCCAGAGCCTGACGCGGGGCTCGAACTCACGGACCGCGAGATCGTGACCTGGCTGAAGTCGGACGCTTAACCGACTGCGCCACCCAGGCGCCCCCTGAGTCTGACTCTTGATTTTGGCTCAGGTCACGATCCCAGGGTTGTGGGATGGAGCCCTGTGCTCTGCACTGAGTATGGAGCCTGCTTGGGATTCTCAGTCTCTTTCTTCCTCTGCCCCTCTCCCCTACATCCGTACTCTTTGTCTCTAAAATAAAAACAATTAAAAAAAAAATTAAAAAAAAAAAAACCCAAACCAACACAAAGACCTCAGGAAACTCACGGCTAGGTCATGTTTCAGTCCTAAAGTGCCTAGGCCACTTTCTTTTCTCCACCTTTCAGAGTCTTCTGATAGGTGCCTTATGTATTTCAACCAGGAATTTTAGTTCTAAATAGTGGGAGGAATAGGGTAAAGTACATTTACTCCAGAAGCAGAAGTTTGGTTCATATCTCTTTTAACCTTCCTGTTTAATCTGTGCAGAAGACATAATTTTAGAAATTGATAATGGATTATGAAAATTTATGCAGGTAGTAATTCCAATTGGAGCTGCTCCTACTGATTACTAGAACAAATTAACATAGCTCCTTGCAACTGATATGTGGCTGTTAATCTGTATTTTTCCTCTATACAATTGGTACAGACCACCAGAAAGACTTAATTTCACCTGTCAACAGAAGCAGTACACCTGCCTATCTTACCACAGGGCTGTGTCGGCTTTTCAACTCTCTGCCATGCTCTAATCTGCCAGGACCTTGGACTGTCTTGCCTTCCCATAGGAAAAGACACTTGAAGAACCTGGTGAACTGAATGCAGCAAATTTGCTTGATGCTTGGTAAGACACATATCAGAGTGGGAGATAAACCTCACGAAGATTCAGGAATCCACTACCTCAGTTAAGTTCCTAATGTTCTAGTGGTCTTAGTCATGTTGAGCTATACACTTTGAAGTAAAAGACAATTTGTACCCCTTAAACTTCATACCATTCAAAAAGATGTACAATGTTTGGTGGTCCTATTTTTATTTTGGAGGTTATATATGTCCCATTTACGTATACTACTCCAACTTATTTACCTATAAAGTTGCCAGTTTTCAGTAGAGCCAAAGAAAGAGGAAATACAAGCTGGTTTCAACCCTTGGGATTCACAACCTAGTAAATCCAATACTGGTCTGTCTTTGGCACATAGGGATACTATATGGAGCCTCTGGTAAGCACTAATGGGAGAATCACAGAGTTGAGACATAGGCTTTAAAGCAAAGCCATGCCCTTTTCTGCAATGATATGATCTTTTTGAGAAACAGCTTTTGGACAGATATTGGGTCATGAAACTGAACATCTTACAATGAGTTACTTAAGAGATCTTGTGATTTATAATGCCCATTAAGAACTGGATGTTAACTAACCTACTAGTCTTTAAAGTGGAGCATGCCCAGTAGCATTCTGTCAAGTAGAAGTGGTATCCATTCCATCATCCAGTGGAAGACAGGTTCAAGCAGTTTCTGAAGATTCCAGTAATTTCATGAACAAGTACTCAGACTCCTTGGTGCTTACTTGTGCTGCATTGACTCCTCCCCTTCAACCCACATGTATGGTCTCATGAAAGAAAGAATTTAGGCTTGACGTATAGTTGGTTCTTCATGATATTTGGCAAAAACTAGAAGAAACTACTATAAAACTATAGCCCACTCCAGAATTGCCTTGAAGGACAGCAGGAAAGAGAAATCCTCCAAATGGGCAGAACTTGAAATAGTTCATTTGCAAAGACAGATGTCCAGAGATATAAATCTCACTGACTCTGTGATAGTGGTTAATGGTTTGTGGATAATACATTGTTCCAAAACAAGACTGGAAGATCAGTGATAAGGAGAGAGATTGCTTGGACCTCTTAGAATGGCACAAAATGAAAAAATATGAGTTTTCCATGTGAACATTCGCCAAAGAGCACCAACTGCAGATGAGGGACCCAATAATCAAGTGGACAAGACTACAACCAGAATCAGTCCCCAAACACCTCAGTACTTACTCAGTGAGCTCATGTTTAAAATGGACAAGGAGTTAAATACAGGCTTAACAGTGTGAGACTATCCTCATTCTAGTTTTTGGCTCTGTTGATTCAGAGAATTTAATTCCAAAGAAAGGAATCCTTCTTTCAGGAAATAAAATGATCCCAGCTAGGGCTGTCACTTGGACATATGGGGCTCTTCATGCCATTAAACCAACAAGCAAAAAAGAGGGTTACTTTACCAGCTGAGGCCATTGATGCTAATTATAAACAGAAAATAGGTTTACAGCTTCACATTGTCCACATTACTTCCATGTCCAGTGGCTAAAATGTAATGGAAAACTATAGTAATCCTATACAGACAGGGCCAGTAAGAGCTCAGACCCTTCAGAACTGGAGGTTTGGGTCATCCCACTACTGGTAGAGAATCATGACCAGCTAAGGTTCTGGCTGAGGAAAAAGAGAACAAGATATAGGTAGTAGATTAGGGAGATTATAAATACAAGTTATAGGGCAATGACGAGTTGCAGAAACATACATGAGGTTCCTGTGTATGCTTTTCCATGTTTTGTTGTGTGTATACTTTATCAACCTATTTTCCCTTTCCCCTTTCTGTATTACTTTAAGGTATGTTGGGGATAGTTACCATTATAAATTAATGCACTGTGTACAGAATATCAAAGGGGGATTATAACTGAACTAGAAGTGTCATTCATAAATATAAGAATTGATGAGAATTTGATTGTCCCATTCCAGGGGAAACGGTGGGTTATGCTTCTTTTGTATATGCAATTTTTACATTACATTAGAAGGAAGCAGGCTATTTTTATTGCTGTTATTTGTAAACTTGAATATAGATAGAATGCTCTATATGGTTGCTGAGAAGCCAGAGAAATAGACTGCTTTTTTTTCTTTATTGAAAATGCATTTCCACCCCCTTCTTTCTCTTCTCTATATGACAAATGCTGGCGAGTCTTGGAACTGTATTTCTCAGACCCCATTTCCTCCAGGAACCTGAATGCAATTTACAGCCAGCCACATATACATTCATACAATATTTGTTAGGCAGAAGAGAGGCAAAAGCCATTTCTTTCTTCCCCTGACAGCAGTGGGCAGATGTGTGGGATGAGGCAGATGGGAAGCATTGTAACAACAGGTGTTCCACTGTTAGTCACTCGCGTCCATGCAACAAAACAGCAATGACAATTGGTAGCTAGTTCCTGTAATTTCCTGACCTGTGTGATAATCACAACTTACTTCTTTTCAGAACCATAGCAACAACACAAATCTGGCAGCCAGCGGCAGCTTTCTTTGACTTCTTCACAAAGAATCTACTGAATCTTTGCTCACAAAGAATTAAATGAAAGTAATTTGAACTAATAAGAGTTTCAATAGCTTATTCCTTTGCAATAAGCAATGATCACTTAGAATGAGAAAAATTTTATTCATAATAGCAACATAACACTTGAGAATAATATTAACACTAAATATTCAAAATTTATAGTATAAAAAACAAGGCTTATTAAAAAACCTAAATATAGTAAAAAATGATCACTTCTGCACAATATAATGTATAGGTTTAATTGAAGTCTAATAAAAATCCAACAGTAATTAGAGCTTTAAAAAATATGTCTGTTTTATTTACTTATTTATTTATTAAGAAAGCAAGCCCAAATGAGGGAGAGGGGCTGAAAGAGAGGGAGAGAGAATCTTAAGCAGGAGCCTGATGCAGGGCTCTATCCCATGACCCTGGGATCACGAGGTTAAAGTATGTCTAAGTTTTAGTTGGAAATAATAAACAAGAATCGTTAGGACTGTTTTAAACATAAAGAGTGATGACAGTAGAACTTTAAAACTTACAATGCTGGGGAGCCTGAGTGGCTCCGTCAGTTAAGCACTCGATTTGGCTCAGGTCATGATCTCACGGTTCATGAGTTCAAGCCCCACATCATACTCTGCGCTGGCACTGTGGAGCCTGCTTGGGATTCTCTCTCGCGTGTCTCTCTCTCTCTGTCTCTACTCCGCTTGCTTGCTCTTTCAAAATAAATAACCTTAAAAAAATTTTTTTAATAAAATATTACAACAATGCAAGGGGTGCCTGGGTGGCTCAGTTGTTTGAGTGTCCAACTTTTGATTTCTGGTCAGGTGTTGTTCCAAGATTATGGGATCGTGCCCTGCATCAGTCTCTGTGCTGAGTATGGAGCCTGCTTCAGATATTATCTTTCCCTCTGCCCCTTTCCCTTACTCACTTTCTCTCTCTCTCTCTCAAATAAAAACAAAAACAAAAACAAAAACAAAAACAAAAAACAATGTGAGGCACCTGGCTGGCTCAGTCAGTAGATCATGTGCTTTCAATCTTGGGGTCTTGAGATCAAGACCTTGGGCATAAGGCCTACTTGAAAAATAAAGAAATAAAAATTACAACAATGTGATACACACAAGAATCCTGATTCAGTTCTGGCTCAAAACACTAGCTATACAAGATAAAACTGAGAATTACATGGCATGAAGGAATTTTTGTTAACTATCTTAGACATGATAATGATTATGTAGGACAATGTTCTTATACTTAGGAGATATATATAAAGTATTCAGGGAGGGGGTTATGATGTCTGGGTCTTATTTTGAAGTGGTACAGAAATTTAAAAGACAGTCATTTTGTTAGAAGATGGAGGAGGGACAATGAAGTATCCTCCATTTTATGGAGTTTATTCACAATAACTTACAGATAGGATGGGGGAAGAGGAAGGTGGGAAAGAAGAGGAGATTTGGCAGGCAATGGTCCAGGCACTAAAAAGCTATTCTCCACCCAGTTTGGACTTTAACCCACAGCTTTTATAGAGCAAGGGGCATGTGGTGGGGTGAAAGGGTAGTTATCTAAAGTGGATACTTTCTGGACACCACCCACCTACAAGTTATCTAAAGTGGAGCCTTCTGTGTGCCACTTTAGGGAATATCAGAACAAGCCTTCCTATATTCTGATCAGGGCATACATTAAGTTCCATAGGGCCTGGAACATACAGCCCTGAGGAAGATCATTGCACAGGCATGAACAACATGGAGGGCCAAAGATGGAGTCAGTGTTGTCAGCACTCCTAGACTTCACCCTCAACATCTCTATGGCTGGTACAATCTTTATATGCCATTCTTCCATGATGACCCTATAGCCAGATATCGGGAGGTGACTTATGTCCCTATGCCACAGCAGCAATATTAATATACCTATCACACCAAAGAAAATACTTAGAATTATGATTCCTCAGAGGGTAAAGAAGCCCATTCCATAGACCCAACAATTGGAGTGATCGTGAACTTCAGTGTAAGTGGAGGCCCATGACAGAAAGATGTTTCCTGATGTGACAGAAAGAAACATCAGTAATAGGAGGCCGTGGCAAGAAGACAAATGTTTTATAGGCAATGTATATGGTAAATCTTCATTTAGTAACAACACAGTTGTTTGGTCCCCAAGAGTCAATACTAACTCTGGCTTCGGTATTTTCCCTGGAGGATGATACTGTATATTTTGTCCCTTAGTATCATCAGAGGGTGTGTCTATATTGTGCATAAGCATCTCAGTTGGTCCCCATACCAACAACTCTACCTCAGTACCAAGCGTCAGAGATTCAGAAGCAGTTATTTGCATGTGTGTCGGGCCTTGACCAATGTAGAACCAGAGGTTAAGAATAATACTGGGGGCACCTGGGTGGCTCAGTAGGTTAAGCATCTGACTTCAGCTCAGGTCATGATCTTGCAGTTTGTGGGTTCGAACCCCATCCCGGGCTCTCTGCTGACAGCTTGGAGCCTGGAGACAGCTTCGGATTCTGTTTCTCTCTCTCTCTCTCTCTCTTTCTCTGTCCCTTCCCCACTCATGCTCTCTCTCTCTCTCAATAATAAATAAAACATTAAAAATAAAAAAAAAAAGACTAATACTGGATGTGAACCTTTGGCCCCAAGAAATTAGGACACCAAGCCATCTATGGGCACACCAAGCCCATCTGTGGGCACTCCAAGCCAATTCCCAATGAGCTAAAGTCTTACCAGGTGGGAAGTCTTGTGGCAGTCACAAAATGAGTCCCTCTTCCCAGATAGGCCTCAGACCTCCTGACAGTACCTGCACCCAGAGGTCCAAGAAAGTTGTGGTTAGGCGTGGATATGCTGATATCTATCCTGCTGTAGTCTTGGCATTGAGTTGAATTGCCTCTATTAGTATCAGAGACTATCATTTGTAGGAAGCTTCTTTAGCACATTTTTTAATTAGCCCAGTCACCCTTTCAATTAGGCCATACAGCAGTGCATGGCAGGTGGAATGTTCATAATATATCCTAGGCCTCTGTCCATTCTTGGACCTCATGACTGGTAAAATATGTCCCTTGATCACTACCTATCTGAGTCAGAGCTCATACATGCCCTCTAGTTTTATTAATCCCTTTATAGTTGCAGCTTGATTAGCTCTTTTATGGGCAAAAGCTCATACAAGTCCTGAATATGTGTCCACACAGGTTAGTGCATGTTTTCTTCTGATACTGGCAAAGGGCCTATATTGTCTATGTCCCTGTGAGAAACTGGGCAGCAGTCCACTCAATATGTCCCAGGATGTGGCACAACAGTGGTCACCTGAGGTTGCACTGGGGGCAGTCCTTGTCAGCAGCTTGTCAATTGGAATGTTTTTTAAAATGTTTATTTATTTATTTTGTGGGCAAGAATGGATGAGCAGGGGAGGGGCAGACAGAGGGAGAGAGAGAATCCCAGGCAGGGTCTGCACTGTCAGCACAGAGCCCATCATAGGGCTTGAACTTATGAACCCTGCGATCATGACCTGAACTGGAATCAAGAGTTGGGTGCTTAACTGACAGAGCCACCCAGGCACTCCTCAACTGGAATATTTTAAAGATAAATGTAATCTTTTTACTATTTCCTGAGTAGTTTCGAACTTCAATGTCCTGACTTATAGTTGACCCATTCTGCTACAACAGACAGGGTCAAGATTTCTTCTGGCAGAATGGCTCATGCCCAGGCTAGAGTGTTTGCCTCATGATTGCCTGGATGGGGAATGAGCAGACATGAGCCATACTTGGATGAGTGCATCAGGCTTAGTGCATATTTCACAAATAACTTTCCTTAGTTCTGCTCCTCACAGGGGTGTATTTGATAAATCCCAGCCTTCTTTTTCCACTGCAACTTCTATGTTGTTAATACTTACCACACTGCCTAGCTGTCAGTGGCCAAATGGATGGGTAAGGGCTCATGCATCAACACAATCCATACTGCTTTCAATTCTGCCCACTCACTACTTTGTTTAGTTCCTTCTTTGAACAAAAGTACATCAGAATGCAGTCAAATGCCAGAGGAATGCCAAATAGGCTAGTTTCTCTGGCAACTGCCACCAGTGTACTATGTGTCCACTGGAGGCAAGCCTACCCTTTCCTTTACTTGGGGAATGGGAGGCATAATGTCCTCAAATTCTGGAAATTGGGCAGGTGGATGTGACTGACTGGCAGTAGTAACCAGTGTAGTTCATGAGATAGCATGCCATTTCTGTAAGGTGCTTACCTGGGCACAAGCACTCTTAGGTTTGTTTAACATATCCTTAATCCATCCTCCTGCTGGCAGAGAAGTTCATATCAACATGGGAATGTTGGCAGTCAGGCCCATCTGCTGCAGTTGAGATATACAGCTGATAGTTATTTCTCAATGGGACTACATACCTGGTTCCTGCTGTCTTCCATAATTGAGACCAGAATGTGTCTCCCATTTTGTCATTGTCGCAGCCCCAGCCAAACCCTTGTGGATGTGAATTTGCTGCTAATCCACAACTCATATCTGGCATTAATACTTCCAGAGCCTGTACTTGTTTTACTACCATTTTTGCCTTTAAGAAAGCCTCTTGTTGGTTAGCATCCCATTCCCATTGGCTCCTCCTCTTAATCCAGGTATCTGTACTAGATGGAGCATAAAAGGTCTCCAGCAAACCGATAAACCAACAAAAGCCTGTAATCCCATTACTGTTTTAGGAATCAGGAAGGCTTCTATTTTATCAGTGCCTGCCTATGGCATCACTTTTGTCTTACCCAACCAGATGACTATGGTCAAGGACTATGCTGATTGATCTGGCCCTGAGATCTTCTTGGTATTTACCTCCTATCCTCAAAGTGAACTTGAGTACTCCTCTAATGATGAACCTACTTGAGACAAGGAGGCTGAATCACCACAAATTAACATAACATCATCTAGGTAATGAGAAGGTACCATCTCCTCTGGCAATATCCATATTTCCAAATCTCTGGCTACCATCCTGTGGCAAATTGTGGGACTATGGAGATACTCTTGGGCAATGCCTGGAAGGTCCACTGTCACCCCCTTCATGTGAAGGTGTATTGGTCTTGGGTTTCAAGTCCTAATGGAATGCTAAGAAAAGCATTAGACAAATCCAGTACATAATGATATGTCTTAAAGTGTGCCGTAATTTTTTTCTAACAATAGACCGTATTAGGATGGGCAGAGTAATTTTATTGAGTTCCATATAATCTCATCATTCCCCAGGTCCCAATTAGATTTCTTTATAAGCCAACCCGGACTATTGTACGGGCTTTGAGCAGGCCTGATTATCCCCACCTTTTCTAATTCTCTAATTGTGGCCATAATCTTGCTGTGCCCCCTTAAGTGGCTTACGGTGTTTAATGTTTATTACTCTCCGGGAATGGTAGCTGTATAGATAAATTCCCATTTTGCTTGACCCATAACTGTGGGTTTCACTACTCAAATATGCTGCTATAAACATTGGGGTGCAAGTACCCCTTCAAATCAGCATTTTTGTATCTTTTGGAATAATACCTAGTAGTGCAATTGCTGGGTTGCTGGGTAGTCAGAGTGGCTGTACCAATTTGCATTCCCACCAGCAGTGCAAAAGCGTTCCCCTTTCTCTGCATCCTTGCCAACATCTGTTGTTTCCTGAGTTATTACTTTTAGCCTTTCTGACAGGTGGGAGGTGGTATCTCATTGTGGTTTGGGTTTGTATTTCCCTGGTTAGGAGTTATGTTGAGCATCTTTTCTTGTGTCTGTTAGCTATCTGGATGTCTTCTTTGTAAAAGTGTCTATTCATGTCTTCTACCCATTTCTTCACTGGATTATTTGTTTAGGGGGTGTTGAGTTTGGAGAATAACCTTATTTTTATAGATTTTGGATAATAACCCTATTTTTGTGTATGGTGTAAGAAAATGGTCCAGTTTCATTCTTTTGCATATAGCTGTCCAGTTTTCCCAACACCATTTGTTGAGAAGACTGTCTTTTTCTCATTGAATATTCTTTTTTTTTAATTTTTTAACATTTATTTATTTATTTATTTTTATTTAAAAAAAATTTTTTTTAACATTTATTTATTTTTGAGACAGAGAGAGACAGAGCATGAACAGGGGAGGGGCAGAGAGAGAGGGAGACACAGAATC
Organism: Lynx canadensis; assembly: GCF_007474595.2. NCBI lineage: Eukaryota > Metazoa > Chordata > Mammalia > Carnivora > Felidae > Lynx > Lynx canadensis. The sequence goes on from NC_044315.2 coordinate 32,168,069, forward strand.
TGAAACAGGCTCCAGGCTCTGAGCTGTCAGCACAGAGCCCGACGCGGGGCTTGAACTCACGGACCGTGAGATCATGACCTGAGCCGAAGTCGGACGCTTAACCGACCGAGCCACCCAGGTGCCTACATTTATTTATTTTTGAGAGACAGAGAGAGACAGAGTATGAGCAGGGGAGGGGCAGAGAGAGAGAGAGAGGGAGACACAGAATTCGAAGCAGGCTCCAGGCTCTGAGCTGTCAGCATAGAGCCAGAAGTGGGGCTCGGACCCACAAACCGCGAGATCATGACCCGGGCTGAAGTTGGATGCTTAACCAATGGAGCCACCCAGGCACCCAAATATTCTTTTTAAAAAAATATTTATTTATTTTTGAGAGTGACAGAGCAAGGGAGAGGCAAAGAGAGAGGGGGAGACAGATTATCCAAAGCAGGCTCTGTGCTGACAGCAGCAAGCCCGATGTAGGGATCAAACTCACATACTGTGAAATCATGACCTGAGCTGAAATCAAGAGTCAGATGCTTAAGCAACTGAGCCACCCAGGGGACTCTGCATTGAATATTTCCTGCTTTGTCAAAAATTAATTGACCATATAATTGTGGATTTATTTTTCAGTTTTCTATTATATTCTATTGATCTATGTGTCTATTTTTGTACTAGTACCATATTGTTTGGATTACTACAACTTTGAAATTTTTTTTTTCAACGTTTATTTATTTTTGGGACAGAGAGAGACAGAGCATGAATGGGGGAGGGGCAGAGAGAGAGGGAGACACAGAATCGGAAACAGGCTCCAGGCTCTGAGCAGTCAGCACAGAGCCCGACGCGGGGCTCGAACTCACGGACCGCGAGATCGCGACCTGGCTGAAGTCGGATGCCCAACCGACTGCGCCACCCAGGCGCCCCAAGGATTACTACAACTTTGTAATATAACTAAGTATAGAGTTGTGATCATGCAGTTTTCTTTTCTTTTTTAAAGAAAAAGCTATTTGGGGTCTTTTGTGGTTGCATATAAATTTTAGGATTTTTTTGTTGTACTTCTATGAAAAATGCTGGTGGTATTTTGATAGGGATTGCATTAAATGTGTAGATTGCTTTGGATAATACAGGCGTTTTAACAATATTTGTTCTTGCAATCCATGAGCATGGAATGTCTTTCCATTTCTTTGTGTCATCTTCAATTTCTTTCCTCAGTGTTTTATTAAATATTTTTTAGTGTTTATTATTTTTGAGAGAGAGAGAGACAAAGAGAGAGTGTGAGTGTGGGAGGGACAGAGAGAGAAGGAGAAGGACAGAGGACCAGAAGCAGTATCCAGGCTCTGAGCTGTCATAACAGCACCTGATGCGGGGCTTGAACCCATGAACTGTGAGATCATGACCTGAGCCAAAGTCAGATGCTTAACCAGCTGAGCCACCCAGGTACTCCAGTCTTTCATTGGTGTTTTATAGTTTATAGAGTACAAGTCTTTCACTTCTTTGGTTAGGTTTATTCCTAGATATCTTATTTTTTTTGGTGCAATTATGAATAGGATTGTTTTCTTAGTTCTCTTTCTGCTACTTCATTATTAGCATATAGAAATACAACAGATTTCTGTACATTGATTTTTTATCCTATGACCTTACTAAATTCATTTATCAGTTCTACTAGATTTTTGGTGGAGTCTTTAGGGTTTTCTGTATATACTATCATGTCATCTGCAAATAGTGAAAGTGTTACTTCTTTCTTAACAATTTGGATACCTTTTATTTATTCTTGTTGTCTAATTGCTGTGGCTATGACTTCTAGTACTATGTTGAATAAAAGTGGTAAGAGTGGACATCCTTGTCTTGTTCCTGACCTTAGGGGGAAAGCTCTCAGTTTTGCCCTATTGACTCTGATATTCACTATGGGTTTTTCATACATGGCCTTTATTATGTTGAGGTATGTTTCCTCTAAGCCTACCATCTTTAGGTCATTTATCATGAATGGATTTTGTACTTTGTCAAATGCTTTTTCTGCATCTACTGAAATGATCATATGGTTTTTATCTTTTCTCTTATGGCTGTGATGAATCATGTTGATTGATTTATGAACATTGAACCACCTTTGCATCTCAGGAATAAGTCCCACTTGATCGTGCTGAATGATTTTTTAACTTATTGTTGGATTCTGTTTACTTAGTATTTTCTTAAGGATTTTTGCATCATTTTCTTAAGGATTATATCTGCATCAGATATATTGGCCTGTGGTTCTCTTTATTTGTGGTGTCTTTATGGGTGATACTGGCTTCATAAAATAAATTTGGAAGCTTTCCTTTTTCTTCTATTTTTTGGAATAGTTTGAATAGAATAATTATTCACTCTTCTTTGTATGCTTGTAGAATTTGCCTGTGAAGCCATCTGGTCCTGGACTTTTGTTTGTTAGGAGTTTTTTTTATTCTGATTCCGTCTCCTTGCTGGTAATCAGTCTGTTCAAATTTTCTATTTCTTCCTGCTTCAGTTTTTGTCGGTTATATATTTCTAGGAATTTACCCATTTCTTCTAGTTTGTCTAATTTGTTGGCATATTGTGTTTCATAATATTCTCTTATGATTGTTTGTATTTCTGTGGTGTTGGTTGTTATTTCTCTTCTTTCATTGGTGATTTTATTTATTTGAGTTCTTTCTCGTCTATTTTTTTTGTCTTTCTCTTCTTTTTTTGATGAGTCTGGGTAGAGCTTTGTGAATTTTGTTGATCTTTTCAGAGTCAGCTCCATGTTTCTGTTCATCTGTTCTATTGTTTTGTTTTGTTTTGTTTTAGTTTCTATATCACTTGTTTCTGCTCTGATCTTTATTATTTCCTTCCTTCTGCTAGTTTTGTGTTTTATTTTATAGGTCCTTTACATGTAAGGTTAGGTTGTTTGAGATTTTTCTTTTTTTTATTTTTTTTAATAATTTTTTTAAGTTTATTTATATTGAGAAAGAGTATGCACAGGAACGGCAGAGATTGGATGAGAGAGGCAGACAGGGAGGGAGAGAGAGAGAATCCCAAGCAGGTTCTGGACTGTCAGTGCAAGGAGCCTGAAACTGGTGAGTTCATGACCTGAGCAGAAATCAAGAGTCAGATACCCAAATGACTGAGCTACCCAGGCGCCCCTGTTTGAGATTTTTCTTGCTTCTTGAGTAGGCCTGTATTGCTATAAACATCTCTCCTAAAACTCCTTTTGCTGCATCCCAGAGGTTTTGGACTTTTGTGTTTTCATTTTCATTTGTTTCCATGTACTTTCTAGTTTCTTCTTTGATTTCTTGGTTGACCCACTCACTGTTTAGTAGCATGTTATTTAAAATTTTTTAAATATTTATTTGTTTAAAAAATGTTTTTAATGTTTATTTATTTTTGAGAGAGAGAGAGAAAGACAGAGCATGAGAGGGGGAGAGACAGAGAGAGAGGGAGACACAGAATCTGAAGCAGGCTCCAGACTCCAAACTGTCAGCACCAAGCCTGACACAGGGCTCAAACTCATGAACTGTGAGATCATGACCTGAGTCGATATCGGATGCTCAACCAACTGAACCACTCAGGAGCCCCAGTAGCACGTTATTTAATCTCCATGTATTTGTGGTCTTTCCAGATTTTTATTGTGGTTGATTTCTGGTTTCATAGTGTTGTGGTCAGAAAAGATCCATAGTACGATTTCACTCTTTTTGTGTTTTTGAGGCCTGTTCTGTGGACTAATATGTGATCTATTCTGGAGAATGTTCCGTGTGCACTTGAAAAGAATGTGTATTCTGCTGCTCTGGCATGGAATGTTCTGAATATATTGTTAAATCCATTTGGTCCAGTGTGTCATTCATAGCTACTGTTTCCTTATTGATTTTCTGTTTTGGTGATCTGTCCATTAATGTAAGTGGGGTGTTAAAGTCCCCTACTATTATTGTGTTAGTATCACTTAGTTCCTTTATGTTTCTTATTAATTGTTTGATATATCTGGATACTTCCATGTTGGGTGCATAAATATTTATAATTGTTACATCTTCTTGATATATACGAGTATTATATATGTGTGTGTGTGTATATATATATATATATATAGCGAGAGACACACACAAGTATATATATATACATATATATATACACACACACACAAGTGTATGTATATATATACAAGTATTATATATAAGTATATGTGTATATATATATATATACAAGTATATATATACACACACATACAAGTATTATATGTAAGTATTGCCACTTGAGGTTTCTTTTGACATCCATTTGCATGACAAATATTTCTTCACCCCCTCACTTTCAATCTGCAGGTGTCCTTATGTTTGAAATGAGTCTCTTGTAGGCAGCATATAGATGGGTGTTGTTTTTTTTATATACTTCGTCACCTTACATCTTTTGATTCCATTTACATTCAGAGTAATTATTATATGCATTTATTGCCATGTTTTGTGGTTGCTTTTGTAGTTTTCCTCTGATCCTTTATTCTCTTTCTCTCTTTTGTGGTTTACTGGTTTTCTTTAGTAATATACTTTGGTTTCTTACTCTTTAGTTTTTGCATATATATTACTGTTTTTTGATTTGTGATTACCATTCAATTCATATATTAACATCTTTTGCATATAGCATTGTATATTAAGCTGATGGCTGCTGAATTTTGAACTCATTCTTACTTCTCTCCACTCCACATTTTAGATATTTAGTATCATATTTTGTGTTCTTTTATTTTGTATTTCTCTTGAATGATTTTTACAGATATAGTTAATTTTTGTTTGCTTTTGTGCTTCCTATTTGTCTTACATTTACCTATGGCTTTTGTTTTCCACTCACAGAGTCCTCCTTAATATTTCTTGTAGGGCTGGTTTTGTGGCCATGAATTTCTTTTATCTTTTGCTGGTCTGGGTAACTATTTATCTCTTCTTCTAGTCTGAATGATAGCCTTGCCAGATAGAGTATTCTTGGCTGCAGATTTTTCCCTTTCAGCACTTTGAATACATCTGCCACTCCCTTCTGTCCTATAAAGTTTCGGCTGAAAAATCATCTGATAGCCTTATGGGGTTTCCTGTATGTACCTGTCTACTTTTCTCTTGCAATCTTTAAAATTATTTATCACTATTTTGTGCCATTTTAATTACAATGTGCCTCACTGTGGACCTCCTTCAGTTGAATTTTTTGAGAAACCTCTGTGCCTCCTGAATCTGGATTTCTGTTTCCCTCCCCAGATTTGGGAACGTTTCAGCTATTGTTTCTTCAAATACATTTTCTGCCCTCCTTTCTCTCTCTTCTCCTTCTGGAATCCATATAATGTGAATGTTATTATGCTTCATGGTGTCACTGAGTTCTGTAAGATTCTCATTATGAAGTATTTGTTTTTCTCTCACCTGTTCAGCTTGATTGCTTTCTATTACTCTATCCTCCAGGTCACTGATATGTTCCTCTGCTTCCTGTAGCCTACTATTTATTCTACCTATTGTATTTTTTGTTTCACTTATTGAGTTCTCTGTCTCTGATGAGTTACTTTTTATCTTTTTATGAAGGGTTTCACTGATGCCCTACACCCTTTATGAAGCCCATTGAGTATTTTTATGATCATTGCTTTTTAAATGTTTTTGTGTATTTAAGAAAGACAGTTCATGAGGAGCTGACTGAGCCACCCAGGTGTCCCATATGATCATTACTTTAAATTCTCTATAAGGCATATTACATATTTCTATTTTGCTTAGATCTTCTGCTGTGATTTTCTCCTCTTCTTTCATTTGAGACATATTTCTCTGTTGCCTCATTTTGACTACATCTCTGTGTCTGTTTCTGTGTGTTAGGAAAGTCAGCCCTATCTTTTACTTTTTTTTTTTTTTTATATTTTACTTTTGAAAGTAGTGAGTGGCTTTATGAAGAAGAGGTTCTGGGGATGCCTGGGTGGCTTGGTCATTTAAGCAGCTGACTTCAGCTCAGGTCATGATCTCGCGGTCCATGGGTTCAAGCCCCACATTGGGCTATGTGTTGACAGCTCAGAACCTGGAGCCTGCTTCAGATTCTGTGTCTCCCTCTTTCTCTGCCCCTCCCCCCCCTCAAAAATAAATAAATATATTTTTAAAAATTTTAAGAGGTTCTGTAGTGCCATACAGTGTTGTGTCCCCTGTTCACCAGAACATGGTGCTTCAGGGGAGTCTCCTATGTGTGTTGCTTGAATCCTCTATTGTGTCTGAGTCGCTTTTTCTTTCAGTCCAGATGTCTGCACTGCCTTACTGTGCTTACTGGCTGTGCTTACTGTCTGTGATTGTTAGTGAGACCCAGGCAGGCCAGCTTTGAGGGGACATGACACAGAAGGGCTTGGGGACAGGGCAGCAGTGTTAGCAAAATTTGCACTGAGCTGCTACTCCTACACTTGCCTGGTGACTGCTGGGGCATGGCTCCTACACTTGCCTGGTGGCTGCTGGGGCATGGCTCACAGGAATGGCAGTGGTCAGGGTCTCATGGCTTCTGTGCATGCTGTAGCTGGGCAGGGTACTCACGTGGTGTTAGCAAAATTTGCACTGAACTACTAGTTGTAGCTTGGATCTCCTGAAGTCCAGTGGTGGCTTAAAATTTGCCTTTAGCTCAGGGTGGAGGCCAGCAGACTTGGAGTGGGTGAATTCTCAGGAGAACATGTTCCCCAGGGAGAACTGCTAACAGGTTAGGCAGTGCTACCTCCTGCTATGGGGCTGGGGAGAAAAATGGAGAGTGCCAGCTCCTTTGTTCTTAGAGAAGTCCCCTAACACACTCCAAAATCAGTATAAACATATCTCCCTTCTATTGCGCAAACTGTCAGTTCTCCGTTGCCTCTCCTGGGGCTGTTGTCTCTTTAAGGGCGGGGTCCCAGCCACCACCAGCCCTCCTGGCTCACTCAGTGCTGAGTCAGCTGACTTTAAAGCTCCAAGCTCCAAGTCTTGCTGGTTGTACAAATTCATGGAATTCAGCCCCTCAGGTCTGCAAGGCCAGACCCTATGGGAATTCATTTTCCCTGTGTGGGCTCTCTGGTGCTTTCCTCTCTCAGCCCCTTCTTCCTGCAGGCAGCTCTGACCGTGGTTTCTTCCCTTCCTAACCTCTCCGATGCAGCTTTTTCTCTACATTTAGTTGTGAAGTTTGTTCTGCCAGTCTTTGGATCACTCTCCAGTTTATTTACTTGGATATGAATATCTAGTTGTAAACATGGAATGAGGTGAGCTTAGGGTCCTCTTCTACCATCTTCCCAAACCTCCTTGTTTTTCCCCATTTTTCAACCCATCTATTTCCCTATGACAGATTTTTTTTTAAGTGGGCTCCATTCCCAACATGGGGATTGAACTCATGACTCTGAGATCAAGAGCTGCACATTGCACTGACTGGGCCAGCCAAGACACCCCAACAGATTTTTTTTTTTACTTTCACTTAAGTCAGCCACCATAGCAGCTACTGTAGCAAGGGGCTGATTAACCATAGCGGCAAGGACAGATGCTAAAGTCTTGTAACATATCCCTGGGGCTGACTCTAAGATACAGCCTTTCATACCAGAGGAAAATAATTCATTATCTGGGCCTCTAAAATGCTGAGCGTCAGGGCACCTGGGTGGTGCAGTCGATTAAGCAAGTATCTAACTCTTCATCTCCGCTCAGGTCATGATCTCACAGTTTGTGAATTTGAGCCCTGTATTGGGCTCTGTGCTGATAGTGCAGAGCCTGCTTGGGATCTTTTCTCTCCTTCTCTGTCCTTCCCCCGCTTATGCTCTCTCCCTCAAAATAAATAAACTAAAAAAATAAATTAATTAAAAAATAAAATAAAATGCTGGGTGTAAATGCCATGTTTCATTGCCAGTTCCTGTATAATTTCCTGTAGTTCTTTTTTTTTTTTTTCAACGTTTTTTTTTTTTTTTTTTTTTTTTTATTTATTTTTGGGACAGAGAGAGACAGAGCATGAACGGGGGAGGGGCAGAGAGAGAGGGAGACAGAATCGGAAACAGGCTCCAGGCTCCGAGCCATCAGCCCAGAGCCTGACGCGGGGCTCGAACTCACGGACCGCGAGATCGTGACCTGGCTGAAGTCGGACGCTTAACCGACTGCGCCACCCAGGCGCCCCAATTTCCTGTAGTTCTTAATTAGAGGTCCGGTGTAATGCAGGTCCAGTGTACTTTGTTAGGCCAGGCTATGTTTTTTTGTTTTTGTTTTTGGTTTTTTAATGTTTACTTATTTTTGAGAGAGAGAGAGAGTGAGCAGGGGAGGGGCCTAGGGAGAGAGGGACAGAGAATCCGAAGCAAGCTCTGTGCTGACAGCAGCAAGCCTGATGCAGGGCTCAAACTCATGAACTATGAGAGCATGATCTGAGCCAAAATTAGATGCTCAACTGACTTTGGCACCCAGGCGCCCCAGGCCAGACTATTTTAATGCCAGCATTTATCCAGTTAGTCATGGCAATTTTCACCCAATGTCTGTGGCATATAATCTTTGTCACAAGGCAGGTTGGGTAAGTGACTGAGGCCATTTTTGACTCATGACTGGCCTGAGTCTTTGTTTGAATCAAACAGCATGCCTATAAATCATTTTTGTCCCCTATAATAATGTCCTCCTCATCAGAAGAGTCATTATCCCAGGGATCCCATGCTTAAGGGTCCCAATTCTCTTGAGTTATAATAATTCTCCTTTTAGGGCATTATAGTCTGCACGCATGCATCTTTGTCTTCTTACATGCTTTTTTTTTTTAAGTTTATTTACTTTTTTAGTAGTCTCTGTACCCAATTTGGGGCTCAAACTCATGATGCTGAGCTCAAGAGTTGTATGTTCTTCCTACTGAGCCAACCAGGCACCCCACATGCCATAATTTCTAAGGATTCCTCCTGCTGTTGGATTCTTTTGGACAAAATGTCCATATTAGAGAAACATGCACCTCGTACATCTTTTTCCAAAGTCAACACTTCTCTAGTCCATTCCAATACTCTCCTTACCTATAATTCCCTTTCGATAGCATCTCTTAATGAACAGATCAATGGCCAAGCTACTGTTGCAAAAGCTTGTTCACTTTCCCTTCTCCATTTCCTTTTCCCCACCATTTCAGATAAGATATCTAACAATCCCTGGGGCATTTTGGGACATCCCTGTACCCATGCACCAGTCCAAAATACTCAAAAACATGACCAAATCTTCCCAGATGGAGATGGCTGGCCAACCTGGGTTTTCCCCCTCAGACAACAGGCTTTCTCTTGGCATGGCCCCATTACCCATGGTTGTTTTATTTTTAGCATCCTGGTTTGCTTGCCAATAGTTAGAAGGTGGTAGAAGAACAGTAAAGTATCCTCCGGACTGAGAAAACACTTTGAGACTGAAAAATGAAGGAAGCCACTCCATACTGTTTATACAGAGTTTTATTCAAGAAAATTTGCTGATGTGGGGGATCAGGTAGGCAACAGTCCAGGTGCTGGGCAGCTATTTTCTGCCCAGTTCAGACTTTATCCACAGCCTTTATATAGCAAGGGGCATTGTGATGAGGTCAAATGGTGGTTATCTAAAGTGGCCTTCTATGCACCAGAACAAGCCTTCCCATATTCTAATCAAGGCATACTTTAACTTCCATGGGGCCTCGAACATGTAGCCCTGAGGAAGGTCATTGTACGGGCATGAAGAAGACAGAGGGTCAAAAATGGAGTCAATGTTTTCAGCATTCCTACACCATCTAAAGCAAATATGGCAAATGGTATATAATTGTTGAATCAAGGCAATGTAGAGGTGTTCATGATATATATGTTATTCTTTTATTTTTCCTTTGTTTGGAAACTTATAATAATAATAATAAAGCAGTGGGATATTGGCCTAAGACACAGCAGTCAGGTGAATAGAACCAAGATCCCAAGGCATATCTTAGTACACATAAAAACTTAATATATAAAAAAAGAGAAAGAATTTGTAAAAACATTCAATGTAGTTTCACATAAGACTAAATTCCAGGGCACCTGGCCGGCTCATTCAGTAAAGTATGCAACTCTTGATCTCAGGGTTGTGAATTCAAGTCCATGTTGGGTGTAGAGATTAGTTACAAATAAAATCTTAAAACAAAACAAAACCCCCCCCCCAAATTCCAGATAAATAAATATAAAAATATAGCTACACATATGAAAGGAATACAGAGATGAATACCTAATCTCTGGTAGGGGAAAGGTTCTGTATATTTTAAAATAATGAACAAAAGTAAATAGTTATGTTATATTAATAACGGATATATAATTTTTTAACATATAACATAATCAATGTAGCCATTTCCCTAACTGTAGATATGCATCTCTACCCCAGATCCTTTGCCTCCAGCTTTCTTGCTTTGCACATGCAGTTCCCTCTGCCTGAATTGCTCTTCCCCTGATATTGCTGTGGCTTGCTCCCTCAGTTCATTCAGCTTAGATGTCACATCACTGAAGAGACCTGTTCTTGTCACTCATGTAAAATGATATTAAAGCAAGTCACACTATATCCCCTTCTTTGCTTTATTGTTCATAACACTTACATATTTGTCATGATCTTATGTTTGTTTTCCAACTGTCTCCCTTACTAGATTGTAAGCTCCATGAGGTAAACAAACAAACAAAAACCCTGCCTTCTCACTGTTATATCCCAGAGTCTAGAACATTGCCTGGTGCCTAGTATGTGCTCAAAATAATACATTAAATTGCATTGTGTTGCATTACATTACATCAATCAATACAAATTTTGATAATGAATCTAAAAAGAAACAGGTGCTATGAGAGATAATAACAAAGTCAATCTAATTTGGAGAATGCAAGGAAGGTTTTGCTGAGGAAGTGATATAAGCTGAAATCTGAATGTCAAATCAGATGTCAAGTAGGGAAAGAGGCATTTTCCAGGTAAAGGGAACAATGTAGACAAAGGTTCAAAAAATATAACAGCCATATATGAGCAGGTAAAACTGCTATACCTGGAGCATAGTGAGGGAGGAAGGGGAGAGAAAGAGTAGGGAGAGTTGCTTAAAATGGTATAGAACTTAGGGGCACCTGGGTGACTCAGTCAGTTAAGCATTCAACTTAGCTCAGGTCATGATCTCACAGTTTATGGGTTCAAGCCCTGCATTGGGCTCTGTGCTGACAGCTCAGAGCCTGGAGCCTACTTCAGATACTGTGTTTCCCTCTTTGCCCCTCCACTGTTCATGCTCTGTCTCTCTCAAAAATAAACATAAAAAAAATTAAAATGGTATGGAGCTTAAAAAGTTGAGTGGGACTGGGGTGCCTGGATGGCTCAGTTGGTTAAGCACCTGACTTTGGCTCAGGTCATGATCTCAGAGTTTGTGAGTTCAAGCCCCTGTACTGCCCCTGTACAGTGTCAGACTCTGTACTGACAGCTTAGAGCCTGAAGCCTGCTTTGGAATCTGTGACTCCTCCTCCTCTCTGCCCCTCACCTGCTCACTCTCTGTCTCTCAATAAATAAATGTTAAAAAAAATTTTTTTTGAAAGTTGAGTGGGACCCTTAGAAATGATTTATTCAATCAAGTCCTTTGGTTTATAGAAGGAGTTACTGAGGGCAAAGAGTTGACTGTTTTATTTGTATTGTCAGAAGCAATATTAGAACACAGTCCTTCTGATCTTAACTCCAAGATCCTCTCTATTGGAAAGGTTACTTGATCATTAAACTAGCATTTCAAGTCCTATAAATAAAGATGATCCTTTAATTATTGCTGTGAATATCTCAAGTTCCTGCCTATTCTGAAGCATTCTCCCTGCTTCTGTTAAGAGGACAATCATTTCTGGGCACCTGGGTGGCTCAGTCAGTTAAGCATCTGACTTTGGCTCAGGTCATGATCTCGTGGTTTGTGAGTTAGAGCCCCACATCAGGCTCTGGGCTGACAGCTCAGAGCCTGGAGCCTGCTTTGGATTCGGTGTCTCCCTCTCTCTCTGCCCCTCCCCAGCTTATGCTCTGTGTCTCTCTCTCCTTCAAAAAAAAAATAAACATTAAAAAAAATTTAAAAGCACAATCATTTCCTTTGGGAAAGCATCTCTCCCACATTATCAGGCCATGTATCTGAATGAGGTGATGCCACACCAGGCCACAGGCCTGCCCAAGACTTTCACTGTAAGTCCTGAGAGTTGGGGTTGCATATCAGATTGAATTAGATTCAATACATGTAACAACCCCTGCCCAAGTGGCTTAATCACACAGAAATGGATAAAGAGGGGCTCGTGTATGCTCTCTCTCTCTCTCTCAAAAAAAAAAAAAAAAAAAAGGAGAGAGAGAGAAATATGGACAAAGAAATATCCCATTCCTATGACATTAGATGAGAACCTGGACCTAGCACCCCTTAAAAGCAAGATACCTTTAAACTGTGAGCTAAAAATTTCTCTTTCTTGATCTCTCACCAAAAATGTTTTGTATCCCAAATCTCATGTATTTCATGAGTGTCTAGAATCTTCCAAACTAAATTATATGGTAATGCTTAGACATGAGGGTATATTAACAGGAATTCAGCATTAGGAAGATAATATAGCTTAGTCAAACACACAAACTTTGGAGTCATGTCGCCTGAATTCAAATCCTGCCTCCACTACTTGTTAACGTGGTGACTTCAGATGAATTTAAATTCCAGACTCTTTAACTATAAAGCAGAAATGAAAATAATACCTAGCTTATATAGTTACTGTGAGAAGTAAATGATATATTGTAGGTAGAACAGCTGATGAAAATAAATTCTTTAATGAGTGAGACATTCTGAGAAATGCAGAACTGATTTTATTTGGCAGTGCTTTCTATGACTGAGCTAGGAAGGGCTAGAAAGCCAAGAGCAAAGAGCAACTTTTCTCTTTTGAGCATTTCTGTGCCCACAGCCCCTTTGTGATTGGGAGAAGGAACCTTGAAAGAAGTGTGATCCCTACAAAATAAAGGCCCTTGTCAGTCTGAGCAGGGAGAAGCAGGAGCAGGAGCCCAGATCATGGTCACCTGGTAGCATCTGTGTAGAAAAAGAAAAGGAGTACACTGCTTGGGTTTGAGCGACTTAGAGGGAAGCACCTGGGAAAATGTTCTGACATATTTCTACCCCACCGGAGTCCCCGTCCTCCACTGCAGTATGCTTTTGCTCTCAAGGCCACAGAAATCACAAAGTAGAGTAAATGCAAAATAGTATCTTTGATATGCCCAGCACAGAGTCTGGCATGCAATCAATATTCAGTAAACATCCTTCAAGTCCCAAAGATACTTAGACCTATAAACATTATATGCTTGGATCCATGTTGACTATTTGTTCTGCAACCAGAACTAAATAACACCCCAAGTTAGCATTTGATATCTTGTTTCAAAGGAAACTGGCAGTGATTAGTTTTATTACTTTAAAGAACTGCCACCCCCAAATCCCTGCCCTTTGGAATATACAGGCCTTATTATTTAGATTAGGTTATCTAGGTCACCAGTGAAAAGAAACCTGAAATAATAGTGGCTTATTCCTTCTCATCTAAATGAGATCTAGAGATTTGACAGTCTAGGGGTGGTATGATGGGGCCACAGTCAATTTTCTAGGTTTTTCTCTCTCCCATCCTCATTACGTGCCTTCCACCTCATGGTTCAAGCTAGCTATACAAGTTTCAGCTATCACATCCACACTCAATCCAGCAGGAAGTAGGGATGGAAGAAATAGGGCGTGCCTCTTCATTTAGGGACATTTCTGGGTTGTTGTATACACAACTTTCATTGCATCTTGATGGCCAGAAATAAGTCATGTGGCTATACTCAGTTGCAAGGGGCAAAAGCTAGAAAATGTAAATGATATTGGGATAGCTATATGCTCAGGCAAAAATTAGCATTCCATTATAAATGGAGAGGTAGGTAATAGATACTAAAATTGATCTCTCCCATACAGAAACATTCTGGCCAGTAAACATTTGCATCAACAATGGAAAGATGGGGATAGGGGCATGAGGGGAATGGTAGAACATGGAACACTTAACAGGGAAAGATTCATCAAATCTTCCTTCCCTGAATTGAGCATGCATTTCCTGGAAGACCTCAATCAAGTCAGAAAGTAACATTTATAGAGGGCCTACTATGTGCCCAGTACTTTAAAAGCAATTACTGCCATGCCCAGTCTCATGTGAATTCCTCATCTAACAACTCTGTGAATTCCTTTAAACAGACAATCCACTCAGCTCTTAGCTGAGGCCTTGTAAATGTCCAGCTAGAGTCCCTGGATTTACCAAACAGCAAATTTATGAAGTAAATACATGTATCTCTCTATTAAAATTAAAGGAGAAAGAAGCAGATTCAGAAAGATGACTGTGGCAATGGGTGATACAGAAAATGTACTGGAAAAGGATCATGTTTCTTTCATTGACCAGCATGTGCAGTGTGAAAAGACAAGAAAGCAAAAGCCTGATTCAAAGCCCAGAAGACCACTAATTCACTGTTAAGGGCAAGCAATGTGCTGAAGAATTTGCTTCCAGACCTGGGCTGTTACCACATGCATAAACAGGATTCTGATGCAAAACTGGCCACCGGCTCAACACACCTGCTAAACTCTGGCCTTGCTCAGATTGTAAATTTCATTGCAAAAATAATAAGTACTGTTCTTTCTAAGGATCCAATAGAAATAGACATATTTTTATTTTATCTCTTCTTTTTGAAGTGATTTTTTTTTTTGAGAGAGAGACAGAGAGAACAGACAGAGAGTGAGGAAGAGAGAGAGTCCCAAGCAGGCTCCAGGCTGTCAGTGCAGAGCCCAACATACACAGGGCTAGAACCCACAAACCATGAGATCATGACCTGAGCAGGTCTTGAATCCACAAACCATGAGATCATGACCTGAGCCGAAACTAAGAGTCAGACACTTAACCAACTGAGCCACCCAGGCGCTCAAGTTAATTTTAAAAAAACAAAACTTATTTTTTAAAAAATACTATGTGTTTTGTAATGGAAAAAATATCACACAGAAGACAGTGCTCTAGGTAAGCAAGGGAGCTACCTCAAGCAAAGGAGCATTTGCTGTGAGAGGAGGAGTAGAAACTCAGCTCTCTGACTGCAAGGATTGCAGCTAAGTCCTGGCTCTGCCACTTATTGAAGTGTGTGTTTTAGCAGATCTTAACCTTGCTCCACCACTATTCTTCATTAGTAAAATCCAGTTATTGTGGGTTATAAATAAATGAAATGTTCCTTTCCCTTCCTTTCCTTTTCTTATACTTCCAAAGTATTCATGTTCACAGCCCCAAATATTTATAGAGATTGCTATTTTTTATTTGCTTGCATTACAGTTTCCTAACGTCAGTAAGTCAACATGATGCAAGAGGATCAAGACCTTTTTAGTCATTTACTGGGCTGAAATCTTGTCATACATGCCTACAGGATCCAAATTGGCAAAAGCCATATCGTTCAAAAGACCTGAGAATATGAGAAGTTCAGAGTAATGTCAGGTACAGGATAACAAATGTCAGGGAGACATTGGTAGGATTATTTGGGTAGTTTAGTCACCACTCCAAGCCCTAATGCATATCTTCATTATTAAATATCACAGACAGGCAACCTCAGGGCTAATCTGATGACACATCACTTAAGCACTGAACAAGATGTAAAGCCTTCCCAAACTTCTTATGCAAGATCCAGATCAGGGCAATCCACTCCAACCCTACCTTGAGCACCAGTCTTAGAGGAATAAACTATCAGGAATGAGCCAGCACCAGGGCACCCTTTCACACAGCTTTCCATAAGAAGCCACTTACAAGCCTGCCCAAACCCAGTGATTCCAACCCCTTGACAGAAAATTAAAAGAACAACAAACATGGCATAAAAGCACCAGTGTAGCTCCCATGAAATAAATGTTGAAAATATATCAAAAGGAACTCCAAATTATTAGCTTAAGTGGGGTGTCACCACATCTCAGGCAAGCCCTGCCACCTGCCCAAAGTTTGAAATTGTCCTAGAGCCTGATAACCCAGGCTGAGCCTACAGGTATAGCGTGGCTGATCCAGGCTGTAGGGAGAAGAGGCCCAAAAGTTTTAGGTCAGTCAGGACTTTATTGAAGCATGGAGAGACATTTTACAGTCTCTTGGTTAAAGGAAATTATCTGGGGGGCTGGGGAAACAGTTGAGAGTCTTTACAGTGATTCAAGGTGAGGGCTTCAGAGAGTGGTCTCAATGGTGTGAATACAAAGAAGGCAATCACAGCGGTGATTTTTCTGGGTGAATCGCTGAATCCCTGTTTCTCAGAATTATACAAGCCAGAACATTAGTTGGGAAATTTATTTTTAATAATAATTTTAAAGCTAGAATAAGTCACAGGGATAAGTGTCCAGCATAGGAAACATAGTCAATCGTGTTGTAATAGTGTTGTATACTGACAGATGGTGGCTACGCTTGTGGTGAGCATAGCAGAATATATACACTTGCTGAATCACTATGTTGTACACCTGAAACTAATGTAATATCATATGTCAACTATACTTCAATAATTTTTTTAAAAAAACCTATATACCAATGAATTTTTATGTTTATATCTAATAACTATTTTATTTATTTTATTTATTTATTTATTTATTTATTTATTTATTTATTTATTTATTTTAGAGAGCAATTGAACATAAGCAGCAGAGGGAGAGAAAAAGAATCTTACGCAGGCTCCATGCCCAGCATGAAGCCCTATGTGGGGCTTGATTTCAAGACCTTGAGATCATGACCTGAGCAGAAACCTAGAGTCAGATGCTTAACTGACAGAGTCACCCAGATGCCCTACTAACTCTCTATTCATATGTATTTTGTCTGCTTTCATAATAATAAAAACATTTTTTTGACACACTTTTCTTAAGTTACTACAGATTTCTTTCCTTTTCTCTAGGGTCTGACATGAGGACAGTCCATTCCACAATCAATACTGCTATGTAAAACATGGGAGAGCAGAAGAAAAGAGGGTGGAGAATTCTTGGTCTTACAGTTTGTGATTCTTGCATATACATGCCCTTGCTACCATACCATTCTCTATCCCTCTTCTTCCTGGAAAGAACAAGTAGGGCAGTATGATGTTTCTGCTGGTGGGACTTTTTTTTAAATTGAGGTGATGTTAAAAAAAATTAATAAATAAATAAATAAACAAATTGAGGTGATATTCAGATAGCATAAAATTAACCATTTAAAAGTGAACAATTCAGTGGCATTTAGTAAATTCACAATGTGTGCAAACCTTACCACCATCCTGTTTCAAAACCTTTTCATCACTCCAAAAGGAAAATCCATAGCCATTAAGCAGGTATTTCTTCTTAATCCTACACCTTAGTAACCCCTAATCTGCTTTCTGTGTTTCTGAGACCATGCTTGGTCACTTCTTCCCTAACAAATCCATGGAGACATGCAGGCTGTAATGTCTCTGTGACCTCAGAGAGACCAGAATGTAGATCACTCTGAGAACATGGTCAAACTGTGGACCTCCCTGGGGGAAATTATTCTGTTCCTTTAATAAGAATATATAGGAATTGGATTAAGAAATCAAGTCATCATATATTCAAAATCCCCTAATAGATGAATTGATAGACTTCTTATAACTCACTGGTAAGATCTAGTCTCATAGCCACTACTACATGCTGGGAAACAGCTTCTGTACTTATAGACAAGCCAAGGAGAAGAGAGCTGGGACACTTTTACAGTCAGAATAAGAAGTATATACGTATATATTTAAATGCCAATAATTCAATCACTTGAAAAGGAGACATTGGCCTAATAATAAATTAAATGTATATAATTAAGCCCAATATTAGTGAAGGGTAATCACAATGGGGAAATACACTCCTAAAAATATTTTTAAACTTTTTAAATAATATATGTATATTATAAATATATAAATAATATTATATATTATATATACATTTTTTCATTTGAGAGTTAGAGAGTGGGAAAGGGACAGAAGGAGGGAAAGAGAGAGAGAGAGGGAATCTTAAGCAGGCTTTATGCTGTAAACCTGATGCAGGGCTCAATTCCATGACCCTGGGATTATGACGTGAGCCAAAATCAAGAGTCGGGTGCTTAACTGACTGAGCCACCCAGGCGCCCCAAACTTTTTAAAAAACAAAGTAGTACTTTAGGAGCCTGGGTGGCTCAGTCGGTTAAGTGACCGACTCTTGGTTTCAATTCAGGTCATGATACAATTCATGGGTTTGAACCCCGCAACAGGCTTAGCACTAAAAGTGCAGAGCCTGCTTGGGATTCTCTTTCTCCTTCTCTCTGCACCTCCCCGGCTCACTCACTGTCTCTCAAAATAAATAAACATTTAAAAAAATAGTAGTACTTGATATTACAAGATATAATGAACACCCTTCCTGTAATATAAGTAAAAGACAAGAGAAAAGGAATAATCAAAGGTCGCTCCCAAATTCTGAGTCTAGAAAATGGGAGAGTATTAGCATACAAAACAGAATAGGTCTATCCAGGAGGAGAGTGAGTTTAGGGTATAGGAAGTTGACTTTGCTTCCCAAACCGTGAGTTTGAGGTAGGGAGGAAGGCTACTCAAGGGAAGGCAGAGAACACGCCAGTGATAATGTAGGGTTAAAGTCAGAGGTCAAGTCTAGGAATCTGGGCCTAAGAGCCATCTACTTTCAGTGTGTGTGGAGGGGGGAGTAGGTAGGGGGGGATGGGGTAAAGAAAAGGTGGGAAGTTAGTATATCATATCCAAGCAAGGTCTCTGGGAAGGGGTGTGACCAAACAGATCAGATCAAAACTTAGGGATCACCCATATTTAAGAATAGAGAGCAAAGCCCCTGAAGGAAGCAAGGAAAAGTCTTGAGAAACAAAGAGGAGACACAGTATGGCTTAGAATCCTGGAGACCAGAAAGGAGAAATGTCAGGATTGGGTGGGTAGGGGCATTGTGTCCATATGCCTCAGAAAGGTCAGGGGAAAGGGAAACAGGTAAAGAATCAATGAAGTTTACACAGAGGAGACCCCTGTGGCCTCTGAGAGAGCAACTGCCCGAGGTTCAGAGCCTGTCCATGTAGGGCTTGAGTTGAGAGAGTGACAAGGGAAGGGATGCAACAGATTTCAGTCTTCAGATGTCTGGTGATGAAAGAATGGAGGAAAATCCCATGGTGGTTTGAAGGAAAACGACAGAGCAAGTTTTCAAAGCAGCAGACCCTGACCTTCGTGGCAATGGGTGACACATTCACGTGGGGTTTCCTGGCTGGTGCTGGCCAAGGTGGTGTAATCCAGCACTCTCTGGTCAGAGTTTTACACCAACAGGTATCATAGAGTAAATTCCAAAGTTCACTCAGTGGCCAGCTTGTGAAAAGAGCAAATAAACCATGAGTGGTTTTTCTTCAAATCTATAAAAAAATGACCTCTGGAATTGCAGATAGAACCTCTACCTATTTTGGAAAGGAGTTCCATCATATATAGACACTGCATCAGAAGATGAACAGCTCATTCACATATTTGGAGAAGCTGGAGCCTAGCCAAACACAGTTCTCATTAAAAAATGGGGATGAAGAAGGCTGAGTACGGTGGAGATGAAAACAAACAAGATGAAAAACCTCTAACTTTGTCAGGCTGAGACTGGCTGCTGCTGCTGGTGGTGGTGGTGCCCTTCCTAGGAGGGACTTGGAGAGTCTGCAAGATAGAAGAAGGGTCATAGGACTAGTGCATAGTCCAGGGGGTGGCATAAGAGTGGGAGCAGGCATATTTTAGGAGCTTGGAATCTGGGGGGGAGGGGTCAGCTTTTAGCAATAGCCACTGCTGTGGTAGAGTGGGGAGGGGATCTTTCACCACAAGCAGCCAGAGCTTGGCCTCAGGCAACTGTTTTTTTTTTGTTGTTTGTTTGTTGTTTATTTTTAAAGCTGTAGGAGGCAGAGGTTCTAGCAAGCAGTAACTCCAAAGCAAGGTCTGGTCACTTGAAGTTCATGAGGTAAATACTCCAATAATACAGTAAGGAATCCATGAGATCCTAGACACACTGGGGTAATAGAAAATCCACTTGGAACTTAAGATAATTTTGGTGGCAGGGTCAATGAATCATGCAGAGTGCCCATTACTAAAAATCCAGGCAGAATCCCAGTTATTGGAATCAGGGAATAAGGTCCAAGTAGATCACCACCCACCCCCACCCTAGGCTAAATAGGAAAACTAATCTCCTAAGTATTTCCCTGTTTAGAGACCAGATTAATGGATTACTCTTAGAGTCTGGAGTAGGTGAAGGCCTGCAGCAGGGGATGATGTGGGAGGGATTTGGAGCCAGAATGAGGTCAGTCATTGCCAAAGCTATGTGTCCAGCTCAGCATTAGGCATCAACTCCTGTACTGTTTTCCACACCACCAAACAATTCCCCAGTTCTCAGGGGACACCAACTTGGTGTCCTACAAATTTAACAATTCTGACATTATCTACTTGGAGATAGCATCAGATCCCACAGGTTAAGAGCTCAGTCCCACAAGACTGCCCCCATTTCAGATGCCAATTACAAGTCCAGATTGTCACCTGTACTGGCTGACCACCTATACATTAGAGGTTCCCACAACCCTCTCCTGGGTTTGATTACTTAGCTAGAGCAGCTCACAGGACTCAGAGAAACATTCTTTTTTTTTTTTTTTTTTTTTTTTTGAGGCTTATTCATTTTGAGAAAGAGACAGAGAGAGTGCTTAAGTGCATGCGCAGGGGAGGGGTAGAGAGAGAGGGAGAGAATCCAAAGCAGGCTCCCCACTGTCAGCACAGAGCCCTGTCAGCCCAGAGCCTGACTTGGGGCTCAAATTTACAAACTGAGATTATGACCTGCTGAAATCAAGAGTCGGCCACTAAACTCACCAAGCCACCCAGGTACCCCTCAGAGAAACATTTTCATACCTTTACCACCTTATTATAAAGGACATTATAAAAGATAGAGGTGAACACCCAGATGAGAGGGTACACTGGAGCTTCTGTCCCTGTGGAATTAAGGTATGCCAGCCTCACTGCACTTGGATGTCTTCACCAACCCAGAAGTTTATGAAATCTTGCCATTCAAGAGTTTAACCTGTAACATCCCCTCTAGCTTCCCCTCCTTGGAGGTCAGTAGGTGGGGCTGAAAGTTCCAACCCTCTAATTGCTTGGTCTCTCTGGTGACCAGCCCCATCCTGAGGCTATCCAGGGGTTCCACCCTAAGTTACCCCATCAGCATAAACTCAGGTATGCTAAAAAGGGATTTTTTATGAATAACTTTTTTTTTTATGAATAACTTTCAAAAGAGTTTTAAAAAACTACTCTCATTCAGGAAAACAACAACAAAACCACTCTCACTTAAGATATTCCAAGGGTTTTAGGAGTTTTGTGCCAATAACCAGAGAGGGACTAAGACTAAATATATTTCTTATTAACCACACATCCCCACATGGAATTAGAATGATCAATGACGCTGTGGCATTCTAGTTCCTTAGCACCCAGTTGGGAATCCTTGGGGCTCCATCATCTCTGACTCTGACCTTATGCCAGGGTTAGTATTCTCTTCCAGTTCTAGGCAATGGGTGAGAAAGGGAGATGCAGGGTTGGAAGAGTACTGGGCCTGGCCTGGGTTCTGTCCTCCTCAGCTCTGAGGAACAACAAACAGGTCCTAAGAGGAACTCACTCATGGGGTCACCTGGCTGGTTCAATCTGAAGTGCATGCAACTCTTGATCTCAGGGTCTTGAGTTCAAGTCCCATGTTGGGTGTAGAGATCACTTAATCAAATACATAAACTAAAAAAAGAAAAAAAAAGGAGAAATTCACTCATGATCCCCAAAGGCAGTTCTCCTCCCCTAAGTCTTCTCTCTATAGAAATGGCATATGAATGTTAGCCTCTGACCTGAGGACAAAGACAACCAGAAGCCTTCACACTCTTAAAAATGTTTTGTTTTGTTTTTTTAAAAGAGGCACCTGGGTGGCTCAGTCGGTTAAGCGTCAGTCGGTTAAGCTCAGGGTGAGTTCGAGCACCACATCAGGCTCTGTGCTGACAGCTCAGAGCCTGGAACCTGCTTCAGATTCTGTGTCTCCCTCTCTCTCTTCTCCTTCCCTGCTCACACTCTGTCTCTTTCTGTCTCTCAACAATAAATAAATGTTAAAAAAAAAATTAAGACTTCACACTCTGCACACTGTAGATCATATCTTCCCTTTTTAATTAAAATTTCCACTTCAGTGCAGCCTGATTTCATTCACTCCCTGTGGGGTTCTGCTCCTGTAACATTTTCATTGCCAATTACTTTTTGACTCCCTTATTTGAGGCATACAGTCTTCCTTTTAACCATCAACTCTCCTCTCAATCTCCTCTAGGTTAATCAACCCAGTATGAAACTGACTGAGGGTCAGAGAAACTCAAGGTTAGGAGGGGTCAGGCAGCAGTCATAGGCTGAAGACATTTCAGACACAGGAGTAGAGACCATATGCTTTTAGGGGCTTCAGCAGCTAAAGGCTGGCCTCACATATTTACAGAACCACATGCAGAAGCATACAGAGACTGAGAACGCCATCAGCAGAGTGTTGCTGTCAACCTGAGCACTAGCTTCTTTAGAAGCTGGGCTCTACTTCCGGGATTTTCACTTTTCTCTTACCCCACTTCATCAAATGTGGACCTGACTCTAAAGTCTATGCTTTAACCACTCTGTATGTGCAAGAAAACATAAAGGACTGGCCCGTGTGTCCCCTACTATCCTCTAGTAATGGCCAATTTAACAGAGACTTGAAGGGAAGGACCAAGGCAGAAGGTAATATTATTGGCATATGTACATTCACTTTATAGCCCAGGGCTTAGCATGTAATGACTTTGGAGTCAAAAAGTGTGTGTTGAAGTGAAAGCCAAAACTATTCATACGTGGGAGATCAGAATTCGATGTCCTTCACCTGCCTGAATTCTGTGGATAAGATCAGAATGTGGAAGGCAACAGACAAAACAAACAGGAACTGAACTACACAGGGTAGTGCTGGGTCAAGGTGGAGAACCCTCTCCAGTGATCTACTTCATTGGTACCTTATACCTCTCAGCAGATTTTTAAGCTCTCTTCTTTTCCCCTTTAAAAAGGGCATCTTTTACACACATTCCTATCAGACTATACACATTCTTTTGGCCTCTGTGTCTCTGTCTATGGGGTGCCCAGACCACTCTTCCACCTCCACCTGTCCTATCAAAACTCTACCATTCTGTAATGCACATCTATTACTGTATATCCTGAAAATATATCTGTATTCTCTTTTTTTAAATTATTTTTTAATGTTTATTTAGTTTTTGACAGAGAGAGAGAGAGAGAGCATGAGCAGGGGAGGAGCAGAGAGGGAGGGAGATACAGAATCCGAAGAAGGCTCCAGGCTCTGACCTGTTAGCACAGAGCCTGATGCGGGGCTCGAACTCACAGACTGTGAGATCATGACCTGAGCCAAAGTCGGACGCTCAACCGACTGAGCCACCCAGGCGCCCCTATCTGTATTCTCTTTTTAAGTTGAAACAAAGAACAGCAAAACAAAAAATAAAACAAACAAAAAACCCCCCGCATACCTCAAACCAAAGAGCAGCAATTGTCACTCATACATGATGTCTTATTCTACCCCTCTTATCTGTGTACCTGTGGGCATTACTTACCCTCCATAAGACTCAATTTCCTCACCTAAAAATGGGAATATTAACAACCACTTAACATGAATTAGAAATACATAAAGTGAGGGGCGCCTGGGTGGATCAATCCCACGTCAGCTCTGTGCTGACAGCTCAGAGCCTGGAGCCTGCTTCAGATTCTGCGTCTCTCTCTCTCTCTCTGCATCTCCTCTGCTCACACTCTGTCTCTCTCTATCTCTCTCAAAAATAAATAAACATTACAAAAAATTTAAAAAAAAAAAAAGAAAGAAAGAAAGAAATGAAGTGGTGCCTGGGTGGGGCTCAGTCCAATTCTTGATTTCAGCTCAGGTTGTGATCCCAGGGTCCTGGGATGGAGTCCGAGTCGGGCTCTACGCTGAGCATGGAGCCTGCTTGGGATTCTCTCTCTCTCTCTCTCTCTCTCTCTCTCTCTCTCTCTCTCTCTCTTCCTCTGCCCATCTCCCCTGCTTGCATGCACTCTCTCTCAAACAATAAACAAACAAGCAAATTAATTAGTTAATTTAAAAAATGAAAATAAATTTTCAAAAATGAAAATATATGAAATGGTCTATGTAAAGTGCCTAACAGGGTCCTGACATATAGTAAACTCTCAATACATATTAATTCCCTTTCTCTATCTTACTGCTTACACCATTATAAAATAATTCATACCTCCTTTGCCACAATAAAACTTCTTTTGTGAGAACAAAATCCACACATTGCACACTCCACTTTTTCCTATATTATTAACTTACATGTCCTCTTTTCTCTCCAGTTTGCAATGCTTTTAAGTGTTAGAGACTTAACCTTATATGATTTATTTTACCTTCCCATCCGTGGGCCCAAAATGACACACTTAGTATTTCAAACACTCTACATGCTTTTAAAAATACTTGTTGAAAGCATGAATAATAAAGGAGGAAAGGAAGGTAATGAAGGAAAAAATTGAAAAAAAAAAATCTACCAGGATAAAAATGAAATTATCTTGTGTGTGGGTTTTTTTATTTATTTTTGTGAAAGAGAACATGACTGAGGGAGGGGCAGAGAGAGGGCGACAGAGAATCTGAAAGGGCTCTGTGAGCCCGATGCTGGTTTGAACTCATGAACCAGTGAGATCACGACCTGAGCAGAAGTCAGATGCTTAATTGAGTGAGCCACGCAGGCACCCCATTTTGTGTGTGTGTGTTTTTTTAATTTATTATTATTTTTTTAAGGTAAACTCTACCCCCAACATGGGGCTCAAACTCTCAAATTCAGGACTCCAAGATCAAGACTCACATGCTTCACCGACTGTGCCAGCCAGGCATCTCTATTTTTCCTAAGAAACTTAATATATAGAAGGAGAGGGCTTGTGGGCTAGGATTTTGTTTCTAAGTTTACCCACTCTTTGTTTTACCATATGTAAACATGATCAGAATAGTGCCTGGCACAAGTAAATACTATATAAACTTTTATTATTATTCCCCTCTCCTCCCAAGTGTACTTCTTTTAGTTTAGTTCCTGGCAAATACTGTCAAATACTGTCCCTCAGTTACTGTTCAAGCTAAGCAGGAAGATGGCTGGGCTTTTGTTTTGTCTGGGGGTTGGAAGGTATGGGTGTGTGTGTGGTGGAGAGAAGCCCCTTGGTCTGATACAGAAAACCCTGCCTAACTGCTGCCATCTAGTGTTCACTTAAAAAAGCTAGAAGTGTCTTAACAGACTAATCCTGTTCCTTCCTCTAAAGACCCTAATACTGTTTTGTTATTGGATCTCAGATTTGGGGAAATTCTGATTACCAAAAGTACAACTTTTGACAGCAGTGAGGTGGCAATTGAGAAACCGGAAATTTTCCTAGAATCCTAACATAAATGATCCCATAGTGTACTAATATAACTGTAGCCAAAGTCAAAGAAATGAAATTTGCATTATCCTGTGAATCCTTCTTCTTTAAAAAATTTTTTTAAGCTTATTTATTCATTTTGAGAAAAAGAGAGACCACGAGCAGGGGAGGGGCAGAAAGAGAGCACAAGAGAGAATCCCAAGCAGGCTCTACACTATCAGCACAGAGCCCAATGCAGGACTTGAACCCACTGAACTGTGAAATCATGACCTGAGATGAAACCAAGAGTTGGATGCTTAACTGACTGAGCCACTCAGGTGCTTCTTGCAGGTACACGTGGCTTTTGTTGGGAAGGGGAGTGAGAACACAGCTGTTTATTTGAGCACTTTCATGTAACAGTTTCTTTATACACACATACTCTAATTTCACATCTCCCCAGATCCCTCTGAGTTAGTATCACTATCCCCATTTTATTGTTTTTAGTTTTCCCATTTTAAAGATAAGAAAATAGAGGCCTAGACAGTTTAACTTGCCTGCTTTGTTTAATCATGGCTGAGAAAAGAATTAGGACTTGTACCCATGTCTATCAATGTCAAGCTCTATGTTTTCTCATCTATATTTCAATGCTTGTTAAACATTTGGAAATCCCAAAAACAGCCCACAAACTGTGGTTAAATATCCTTATATCTTTCCATTAGTGATGACCTTCTTTAAGAACAACTGAAGAAACACAAAACCCTCAGCATATTAATGTCCTTGAAATTAACTGTACCACTGAGATCTGAACCAACACTTTCAAATACCTAAGTTAGAAACAATTGATGCTAAGTACAAACTGACTTAATTCAATTTTGTAAGAATTGAACTAGATGATAGTAATTTAAAGGGAAAATAATCAATAAATAGTAAAATAGCAACCTTACCAAAAGTATCCTATATTTTGTCTTAAAAAAATTTTTTTTTTTTTTAAGTAATCTCTACACCCAACGTAGGGCTCAAACTCATGACCCTGAGATCAAGAGTCAGATGCTTGGGGCGCCTGGGTGGCTCAGTCGGTTAAGTGTCTGACTTCAGCTCAGGTCATGATCTCACTGCTCCTGAGTTCAAGCCCCACATCAAGCTCTGTGCTGACAGCTCAGAGCCTGGAGCCTGGTTCAGATTCTGTCTCTGTCTCTCTGCCCCTCCACTGCTCATGCTCTCTCTCTCTCTCTCTCTCTCTCAAATATAAAATAAAACATTAAAAAAAAGAATCATGGGAATACAAGCCGGTGCAGCCATTCTGGAAAACAGTATGGAGGTTCCTCAAAAAACTAAAAATAGAACTACCTTACGACCCAGCAATTGCACTACTAGGTATTTATCCAAGGGATGCAAGTATGCTGTTTCGAAGGGACACATGCGCCCCAATATTATAGCAGCACTATCAACAATAGCCAAAGTATTCAAAGAGCCCAAATGTCCATCAATGGATGAATGGATAAAGAAGATATGGTATATATACACACAATGGAGTATTACTCAGCAATCAAAAAGAATGAAATCTTGCCATTGCAACTACGTGGATGGAACTGGAGGGTATTATGCTAAGTGAAATTAGTCAGAGAAAGACAAAAATCATATGACTTCACTAATATGAGGACTTTAAGAGACAAAACAGATGAACATAAGGGAAGGGAAACAAAAATAATATAAAAACAGGGAGGGGGACAAAACAGAAGAGACTCATAAGTATGGAGAACAAACAGAGGGTTACTGGAAGGGGTGTAGAGGGGGGATGGGCTAAATGGGTAAGGGGCACTAAGGAATCTACTCCTGAAATCATTGTTGCACTATATGCTAACTAATTTGGATGTAAATTTAAAAAAAGAAAAATAAAATTAAAAATTAAAAAAAAAAAAAGAACAACAAAAACAACAAAAGAATCAGATGCTGTACCAAGTGAGCCAGCCAGGTACCCTTCTATATTCTTATCATTATGAGAACTGAAACTAAACTGGAGAAATCATGGAGATTTTGGGGCACCTGGGTGGCTCAGTTGATTGAGCGTCTAATTTTAGCTCAGGTTATGATCTTCCGGTTCATGGGTTTGAGTCTGGCATCAGGCTCCACACTGAAGGTGCGGAGCATACTTGGGATTCTCTGTCTCTCTCTCTGCCCCTCCCCTGCTCTCTATCTCTTTCTCTCCTAAAATAAATAAATGGACATTAAAAAAATTAAAGAAATCATGGAGATGTCATTTTTAATTACTTCTTATTAAAAATAAACTTGTGCTCAATGCTGAAAAAAATTTTTTTAAGTAGAAGAGGAAACAAAATTAAAAAGCAACACCAGGAGGGGCGCCTGGGTGGCTCAATCGGTTAAGTGTCCAACTTCGGCTCAGGTCATGATCTCATGGTTTGTGAGTTCGAGCCCCACATTGGACTCTGTGTTGACAGCTTGGCTCCTGGAGCCTGGAGCCTGCTTCAGATTCTGTGTCTCACTCTCTCTCTGGCCCTCCACTCTCGAGCTCTGTCTCTCTCTCTCTCAAAAATAAATAAACATTTTTTTAAAAAAAGAAAAAAAGCAACATCAGGAGCGCCTAGGCTGGCTCAGTCAGTTAAGAGTCCAACTCTTAATTTCAGCTCAGGTCATAAGGTTAGGTTGGTTAGTGAGTTCCAGCCCCAAGATGAGAAGTGCATTCAATGCAGAACCTGCTTGGGATTCTCCCTCTCTCTCTGCCCCTCCTCCACTTGAGCATTCATGTGCTCTCTCTAAAAAAAAAAAAAAAAAAAAAAAATTAAAAAAAACAAACAAACACACCAATCTCTAGAATTGTATCACTTAACCTCTCTTAATAAAGTTTTAAATCTATATGTGAATATGTGTGTATGCGTGTATATGTATTATATTTAAAAAAATTTTTTAAAGTAATTTCCACACTCAACAGGGCCTAGAACTCACAACCTAGAGGATCAAGAGTCACACTTTCTATTGACTGAGCCAGCCAGGCACCTCTGTATAATTTTAAAGTAACAATATGTTAAATATGCAGTTTGGTTGCCTTTTTATTTTTATTTTATTTTTAATTAAAAATTAAAAAAAATTTTAAAGTTTTTTAAATGTTTATTTATTTTTGAGATACAGAGAAAGACAGAGCACGAGCAGGGGAGGGACAGAGAGAGAGAGTGAGACACAGAATCCGAAGCAGGCTCCAGGCTCTGAGCTGTTAGCACAGAGCCTGATGCAGGGCTTGAACCCACAGACCGTGAGATCATGACCTGAACCGAAGTCAGACACTCAACTGACTGAGCTACCCAGGCACCCCAGTTGCCTTTTTATGTTTAAGTTTATTTATTTTTAGTAATCTCTACACCCAACATGGGCCTCCAACCACACCCTGAGACCTAGAGTCGCATGCTCTTCTGACTGACAGGTATCCTGGTTGCCTGTTTTTTTTTTTTTTTTAAGTTTACTTATTTATTTTGAGAGAGAGAGAGAGAGAGAGAGAGAGAGAGAGAATTACAAGAAGGCTCCACACTGCCATTGCAGAGCCCAACACGGGGCTCCAACTCATGAACTGTGAGATCATGACCTGAGCCAAAATCAAGAGCCCAACGCTCAAACGACTGAGCCACCCAGGTGCCCTGTCTTTTTAATTTTTTTAAACTGAGATACATTGGTAACAATTTTCCATTACAGAAACATTATTCTTCAATTTTTTAGTGCCTGTATTGAGTTCCATTTTATGGGTAATATTTTATTTAACCAGACTCAATATGAACATTTAGTTTAGTTCAGATTTTTACTATTGCAAGATGATGCAGGGATAAAAAACTACATACCTAAACCTAACATTGTTAGGTTACTGTGTTAACATTCAGAGAGAGATAAGCAGTAAAAATAGAAAGGAGCTTTTTTTTTTTCATGCTTTTTTAATGTTTTATTACCATCACATGAGGTAAAAAAAAAAAAAATCTATTTCCTTCTTTTCTCTCTCCCTTCCTGCTTTCCTTCCTTCCTTTCTTCTTTCTTTTTTTTTATTTTTTTCTTTTTTTTTTTTTTAATTTTTTTTTTCAACGTTTATTTATTTTTGGGACAGAGAGAGACAGAGCTGAACGGGGGAGGGGCAGAGAGAGAGGGAGACACAGAATCGGAAACAGGCTCCAGGCTCTGAGCCATCAGCCCAGAGCCCGACGCGGGGCTCGAACTCACAGACCGCAAGATCGTGACCTGGCTGAAGTCGGACGCTTAACCGACTGCGCCACCCAGGCGCCCTTATTTTTTTCAATATATGAAGTTTATAGTCAAATTGGTTTCCATACAACACCCAGTGCTCATCCCAAAAGGTGCCCTCCTCAATACCCATCACCCACCCTCCCCTCCCTCCCACCCCCCATCAACCCTCCATTTGTTCTCAGTTTTTAAGAGTCTCTTATGAAGGAGCTTTAATCAACAGTCGAAAAAAGCACAGGGTACAAAGATTTAATAGGAAAATAATAAATGATCAATTAGACTAAGCACCAAAGTTGCCCAAGAAAAGCCCTCTTGTCTTTACTGTTCCAAATGAAGTTAAATTGATACAAACTGCCTTCTCAGAGGCAGGCCTCTGGCCTTTCCTGTGTGCCGTTATGACAAAATTAGAAGAAATCAGGGTGCAGTCTCCAGTTAAGAATAACAAACTAGGGGTGCCCGGGTGGCTCAGTTGGTTAAGCATCTGACTTCAGCTCAGGTCATGATCTCACAGCTTGTGAGTTCGAGCACCACATCAGGCTCTGTGATGCCAGCTTGGAGACTGGAGTCTGCTTCAGATTCTGTGTCTCCTTCTCTCTCTGCCCCTCCCCCACTTGTGCTCTGTCTCTCTCTCTTTCTCTCTCTCTCAAAAAAAAAATAAATGTAAGAATAACAAACTAAATGCTTACACAAAGGAAAGTGTTAGAAAATAAAGTAATATTTTTAGACTGGACTCACAAACACAGGCAGAGGTTAAGAATATGAAGGAGAGATTAACCAGAGACCGTGTAAAGTCAGGGTTCTGGAGGGTGGTGGACCAGGGTTGGAAACCCAGATCTGCTAAGTACTGGAATTGTGCACCTGGGCTAGGTACTTATGGTCCTTGACCCTGTTTCCACATTTCCCTCATCCTGAAAATGGAAAAAGTAATAATACTTCTCTCTCAAAGTTGTTAAGATTGAATGAAATAATGTGGGGCGTCTGGGTGGCTCAGTTGGTTAAGTGTCACTCTTGATCTCGGCTCAGGTCATGATCTCACGGGTTTGTGAATTTGAGCCCTGCATCAGACTGCACGCCATCAGTGCGGAGCCTGCTTGGGATTCTCTCTCCCTCTCTCTCTCTCAGTCCGCCTCTCTCTCTCTCTCTCTGTCTCTCTCAGAATAAATAAATAAACTTAAAAAAAGGTTTTTAAGTTTAAATGAAATAATGTAGCTTCCATGCAGAGTAAAGTGGATGGCATGGGATAGATGCTTAATAACCAGTAGGTATTAACCAGGAAACAGTCTTATCTGATTAGGGTAGAAGGTATGGTGCTTTAGAATTAGAGGCTGGAACTAGATACAGCTCAATCAAAAGGGAGGAGAATGTCTAGGCCACAGAAGAGATGATGGTGACAGTGGTGAGGGACTGATCATGTGATACTAGATCCCACAAATCAGTATGACACTTGGGATCCATGAAAGGGAAGGGAAGCATGTGTTAACAGCCACATGCTAAGTCCAGAGAGTATGTCCCCAGTTGGAACTCTCTTAACTTCTCTGATTTCCCTATGAGCCCCCAAAGCTGTATGCTTTTTTTAGCTACTTTTACAGGGATTTCCCTCCTCCCTCTTTCTCTGTTTGCCCCTGTTAAGTTTCATACTGACCAAACTTTCAATATTTACCACTTTCTAAAGAGTACAGCCTTATTCCAGAAAGATCATACAGAGCTTTGTTTTCTTGGTGGAAGTGAGAGGAATTTCTGAATTCTTCAGAAAAGCTTGGAAACTCTCTCAATCAGTTTATCAGATCTTACCTGTCTCATTACCCCAAGGGTCTTTTCTGAATGTTTTCTGAATATATACACTTTCCTATATCTTTACTATTACCACTATGGTTTAAAATGACTTCATGTTTTGTCAGACACCTACAATTATCTCCTAACTGTAGTCTTCATTTCTACTTGTGCCCATACCAATCCTCCATTTGCAGCTAGAATGATATTGTATTATAAAAACAAAAGTATGATAAAATCTCTCTCTAACTTAAAAAACTTCTAGTAATGTTCCCTACTACCAGGATGAAGTCACAATTATTTTTTTTAATTTTACTTTTCTTTTTTTAAATTTACATCCAAATTAGTTAGCATATAGTGCAACAGTGATTTCAGGAGTAGATTCCTTAGTGCCCCTTACCCATTTAGCCCATCCCCCCCCTCACAACCCCTCCCGTAACCCTCAGTTTGTTCTCCATACTTATGAGTCTCTTCTGTTTTGTCCCCCTCCCTGTTTTTATATTATTTTTGTTTCCCTTCCCTTATGTTCATCTGTTTTGTCTCTTAAAGTCTTCATATGAGTGAAGTCATATGATTTTTGTCTTTCTCTGACTAATTTCACTTAGCATAATACCCTCCAGTTCCATCCACATAGATGCAAATGGCAAGATTTCATTCTTTTTGATTGCTGAGTAATACTCCATTGTATATATATACCACATCTTCTTTATCCATTCACCCATCAATGGACATTTGGGCTCTTTCCATACTTTGGCTATTGTTGATAGTGCTGCTGTAATACTGGGGTGCATGTGTCCCTTCAAAACGGCACACCTGTATCCTATGGATAAATGCCTAGTGGTGCAATTGCTCAGTCATAGGTTAGTTCTATTTTTAATTTTTGAGGAACCTCCATACTGTTTTCCAGAGTGGCTGCACCAGCTTGCATTCCCAGAAGTCACAATTCTTTAATACTGCTCACAAAGCCTGTATAACCTGGGCCTTATTTCTCTCTCCAGATTCATCTTGGCAACTCTTTGTTCATAATGCTGCAGTAGCACTGACTTTTTTTGCTCTTGGAAGTCATTGAGCTTTGTACAGCCTCAGGACCTTTGCACATAATGTTCCCTCTGTCCAGAAGGCTCACTCCACAACTTTCCACCTGACCAATTCCTCCTTATACTTCAGCTCTCTAATTAATTTGTGACTTATTCACTGACACCTACCCAAACACTGCAAACTAGGTTAGGTCTTTCTGTTTTATACTTTCATAATACCCTGTACTTTGTCATGGCTGTACTTATCACGAACCTAATTAAATAATAGTTGTTTAGTTATTGAATATCTAGCTCTTTGGGTTGTGAGCTCCATGAGATCAAGAACTTCTATCTTATGTTCAAAGCTATAAATCAATTATATAGTACAGTTAAAAGCACATAGCAGGCACTCAGTAAATAATGAATGTCCATAATTATCCATATTTGCATCTTTGGCCATAGATCTGTGCATATGAATGCTATATATATATATATATATAGATGATATATATAGAAATGTAGCTGATTTACTGCATTCTCTTTGGTAGCTGGAGGTTTTTTGTTTTGTTTTTCGTTTTGTTTTGTTGTGTTTTTTTTTTTTTTTTGCCTTATTTTCTGAGGGAGACTCACCATGATAAATTTTCTTCAAGTTTGGCTTGAAAAAACCTTTTTTTCAAGGTTTATCCATACAAAAAGAGCATGTCAACTATAAAGGATAGGGTAAATCAGGCTGTTAGCAATCTCCATATCAAAATTTAATGTTAAAAGAAAATGACGCAATAGCCTATAAAGCACACAGGCAAGAAAAAAAGTGTGATGCAAGATTGTAACATTCAGTATGGTGTCTTGAGACATAAAAGTTAAGAGAATGAAGAAAATGAATTAAATCTTAAATTTCTATTTCCATTTATGATGGGCTAGGTTATTCAGACCAATATGTCCATAGATAATGAATAAAGATGCTGAATGAACTATATACATATATAAAAATTCCTCCAAGGCACAAAATTGCTGACAAGATAGTAAAAACTATTAGGCCAAAAGCTAAGAAAAGGTGGAAGCCCAGAAAGTGGAGTACAAGAGCACAAAAGCTACTCTTGCCTTGAGGACATTTTCTAGACAGGGACATCTAGCATTGTTTTTAGTAGGTTCACTGGGCATGGAAAGAGCAGACAAGGTCCAGGGCTACCCAAGGTGAAAATGCTATTAGGTGGACTCTTCCTATATTAGTTTGGGACTCCATAGGCTATACCATAAGGATAAGGGTGAACCAGTACCCAAGAACTTTAGAAAATGTTGTTTTTTACATGGACTATAATAGGAGAAAAAAAATAAAAGCATCTCTCCCTATCCCATTTTTGAGCAGATATGGCCACCACACAGCTCCCTCCTGCTTAGATTTGTAGCCTGAGGAACCTCAATCCATGAAAACAGGTCTTACTGAGAAAGCCCTGGGGCACCTGGGTGGCTCAGTTGGTCAAGCATCCAACTTTGACTCAGGTCATGATCTCACGTTTTGTGAGTTTGAGCCCCATTTGGGGCTCTGTGCTGACAGCTCAGAGCATGGAACCTGCTTCAGATTCTGTGTCTCCGTCTATCTCTGCCCTTTCCCCCACTCACACTCTGTCTCTCTCTCTCTCTCAAAAATAAACGTTAAGAAAGCCTCAAGGCACTTAGCAGGAGCAAACAAAAATCATTTTTTTTCCCCCAAGAAGCCACAAATACTTTCCTTCACAAATAGTTTTTCAAGGATAAGAAGTAAACATACAAGGAAACTAGACACCACAAACAACACACAGCAAAAATATCAGGCAGCAGAAATAAACCAGAAAATAATTGAGACATTAGAATTATGATACAGATTACAAAAGAACTATGATTACTATGTTTAAAGAAATAAAACAACACAACTACCAATGCAGGAAATAGGAGAGAGGAACATGTTGAAATGCTCCATATACATGCAATTGGCAAAATCCAGACTGGAGGAAACTCTGTATTGTCAAAGAACCCAGGTTAGTTAACAAAAAATTGTAAGGAAGAGAAAGCTTTAAAATTTGAAGATTATCATGTTAATTTCCCCGTTATTCCTGGTTTTTCATGAACATTTCTCATAAATAAGTGTTTCATCTACATTTTTTTTAGAGGACATTCTCCACATTAACCATTAGTACCTTGAATTTTGATGTTAAAACAACCTAACTTGCTTGTAATGTATTGTTCTTTCTATACAATCCTGGATTTAGTTAATATTTTAAGGATTTTTGAATCTATATTCATGAGCAAAACTGGAATATAATTTTCCTTTAACTTGGTGCCTGTCAGGTTTCCCCATCAGGGTTATTCTGTGCCTCATAAAAAGTTGAAGTGTTCCCTGTGACTGTCTCCCTTTCCCCAGTTTGTAAATATCTCATTAAGACAGGAAAGTTATCCTGGTAATATGTTTGGTTTAACTTTCCAAGGAAATCAGGGTAGTCTGGAGTCTTCTTTGTGGGTAGCCTTTGCACTACTTTTTCAATTTGTTTTTAAACGATTTCGGTTTTCTATTTCCCTGTACGCAAGCAAAGAAGTACCGGCCCAGGACTTCTCAATTCCGGTAAGCCGACTGCAGAAAACTGAAGCCACAACACAGGAAAATGCGCACAAAACAAGTCACTTCCGTCTAGGAAGTGACGGTGTAACCACGTCGGGCGCAGCGGGGCCTCAAAACCCCTTCTGCGGAAGCCGCGTTCTGACGTCACCACGCAGCCGAATACCCATAAGACCGCAACGAGCCGTATTGCATTGTGGGACACTTGTCCATACCCTGGGGGCTTAGTGCGTCAGTAAGGGGTTCTCCACAGTGACGTATGCACCTGTTCATTCCGCCTGCTCAAAATCTCTCCCCTCTATTAAGAACGGGGGCCGTCCCATCTTAGAGGAACAAGAAAATGCTAGAGGATGGCGCCGGTTTTCGGTGACGCTGAAGGTAACAGAACCTGGCCCAGGGCCTGAAACCTATCAGAGACTCACGTGACTCACTGCTACTCTCCCACTGGTCCCTTTACTGAGGCGTGTGTGTGCGTGTGTGTCATATGACAGACTTCTGGCTCACCTGTCACGTGACTGCCACGTCGCTTGCGACTTTGGAGACTACTAGCCTCTAGGGGGCGAATGTCTTTACCGCCTCTTTTCCCACTTTGGTTTCCCCGTTAGTAGCGCATGCGCAGCATACGACTGCCGCCAGCTTTGTCTCCTGAACACCTCGTTCACCATTTCTTCCTCCGGAGTCGGAAAGGCGCGCTTCTTTGGGCTCTTGAGAAGGTGGTCCGGAAGCTGGCGACCAAGGGTAGTTGTTCACCCTCATCTGCTGATACTATAGAGGTCGCCCCCACCCCCACCCCAGGGTTGAAGTAAGGGTGCAGTGGGCAGGGCGGCGCAGCTGGGGAATCGGTCCTGCGTTGGGTGTTCTCTCAGAGCCAGAACTCGAGTGGGGAGCGCGCGTGCTAGTGACCCGTGATGCGGCTATGTCGCTGTCATCTTCCCTTTCCATTGGGTTATCCTGGGTGTGAGCCTACGCCACACGAATGTATTCCCTCACTCAGGAGAACCACAATCCACCCTCTCTTCCACTAATGTAAATCTAAGTTGGCCTGTTTTTGTTTGTTTGTTTGTTTTAGATTTTTAGCTACCCAGTTCAGGAAATACCTTCTGTCTTGTCCGTGATTTCCATCCTAATCTCATGGTGCTAGGACTAATCTACCGTTGCCATCTTTAGGTGTTTACCATTGTATTTGGCATCCCCCATCTTTTCATGGTATTTGACTTGATTTGACATGATAACATTTTTAAAATTTTATTTAATTCCAAGCTAGTTAAAAAATAGTGTAATAATGGTTTCAGGAGTAGAATTTAGTGATTCATTACGCATAACACCTACTGCTCATCTCAACAGTACCCTCCTTAATGCCCATCATGCCCCCACCCCCCTCCCAGCAACCCTCAGATTTTGTATTTAAGAGTCTTATGTTTTGCCTCCCTCTCTGTTTTTATCTTATTTTTCTTGCCTGTATGTTCATCTGTTTTGCTTCTTAAATTCCCATATGAGTGAAATCATATATTTGTCTTTAACTTATTTCACTTAGCATAGTATGTTCTAGTTCCAACCAGGTTGTAGCAAATGGCAAGATTTCATTCATTTTGATTGTAATATTCCATTGTGTACACACACCACACTTTCTACATGCACTCATTCAGTCATTGGACATTTGGGCTCTTTCCATAATTTGGCTATTGTTGATAGTGCTGCTATAAACATTGGGATGTATGTGCCCCTCCGAAACAGCATACCTGTATCCTTTGGATAAATACCTAGTATTACAATTGCTGGGTTGCAGGGTAGCTCTATTTTTAATTATTTGAGGGATTTCCATAGTATTTTCCAGAGCAGCTGCACCAGTTTGCATTCCCACCAACAGTGCAGAAGTGTCCCCCTTTCTCTTCCTCCTCTCTAGCTTTGGTTGTTTCCTAAGTTGTTAATTTTAGCCATTCTCACAGGTGTGAGATGGTATCTCATGGTTTTGGTTTGTATTACCCTGATGATGAGTGATGTTAAGCATCTTCATGTGTCTGTTAGCCATCTAGAAGTAATCTTCAGAAAAGTGTCTGTTCATATCTTCTACCCATTTCTTCACTGGATTATTTGTTTTGTGGGTGTTGAGTTTGATACATTTCTTTACAGATTTTGGATACTAACCCTTTGTCTGTCATTTGCAAATATCTTCTACCATTCAGTTGGTTGCCTTTTAGTTTTATTGTTTCCTTTGCTGTGCAAAAGCCTTTTATCTGGATGAGGTCCCAATAGCTCATTTTTACTTTTGTTTCCTTTGCCTCCAGAGACATGTCTAGTAAGAAGTTGCTGTGGCCAAGGGCAGAGAGGTTGTTGCCTGTTTTCTCCTCTAGGATTTTGGTGGTTTCCTTACATTTAGGTCTTTCATCCATTTTGAGTTTATTTTTGTGTATGGTGTTAGAAATTGTTCCAGGTTCTTTCTTCTGTAGATTACTGTTTGCTGAAGAGACTGTCATTTATCCGTTGGCTATTCTTTCCTGCTTTTTGGAAGAGTAGTTGGCCATACATTTCTGTATCCATTTCCGGGTTCTCTATTCTCTATTTTGTTCCATTGATCTATGTCTGTTTTTGTGCCAGTACCATACTGTCTTGATTACAGCTTTGTAATACAGCTTGAAGTCCAGAATTGTGATGCCTCCAGTTTTGGTTTTGTTTTTCAACATTACTTTGGCTCTTCGGGGTCTTTTCTGGTTCCATTCAAGTTTTAGAATTGTTTTTTCTAGCTCTGTGAAGAATGATGGTGTTATTTTGATAGGGATTAGCTGAATGTGTAGATTGCTTTGGATAGCATTGACATTTTAACAATATTTGTTCTTCTAATCCAGAGGCATGGAATGTTTTTCCATTTGTGTCTTCTTCAATTTCTTTCATAAACTTTCTATAGTTTCCAGATACAGATATTTTACCTCTTTGGTTAAGTTTATTCCTAGGTATTTTATGGTTCTTGGTACAGTTGTAAATGGGATTAATTCCTTGATTTCTCCTGCTGCTGCTTCATTATTGGTGTATAGAAATGGCCACAGCTTTCTGTACATTGATTTTATATCCTGCAACTTTGCTAAAATCATGGATCAGTTCTAGCAGTCTTTTGGTGGAGTCTTTCAGGTTTTCCACGTAGAGAGTGAAAGTTTGACTTCTTTCATACTGATTTGGATGCCGTTTATTTCTTTTTGTTGTCTGATTGCTGACTCTAGGACTTCCAGTACTATGTTGAGCAACAGTGGTGAGAGTGGACATATCTGTCATATTCCTTTTTTAAAAATATATATATTTTTACTGTTTATTTATTTTTGAGAGAGAGAGAGAGAGAGAGAGAGAGAGAGAGAGAGAGAGAGAGAATGAATGCAAACGGGGGCTGGGCAGAGAGAGAAGGAGACACAGAATCCAAAGTGGGCTCCAGACTCTGAGCTGGGCCCACTAGGCCCCAATGCAGGGCTCAGACTCATGAACCATGAGATTATGACCTGAGCCGAAGCTGGACACTTGAGCAACTGAGCCACCCAGGTGACCCTCCTGTCGTATTCCTGACCTTAGGAGGAAAGCTCTGTTTTTCCCCATTGAGGATGACATTAGCTGTGGGTCTTTCGTATATGGCCTTTATGATGTTGAGGTTTGTTCCTTCTATCCCTACTTTGTTGACTTTGTTGAGGGTTTTTATCCAGAAAGGATGCTGTATTTTCTTAAATGCTTTTTCTGCATCCATTGAGAGGATCATGTGGTTATTATCCTTTTATTAATGTTATTTATCACATTGATTGATTTGTGGATATTGAACCATTCCTGCAGTCCAGGAATAAACCCCACTTGATCATGGTGAATAATTATTTTAATGTATTATTGGATTCAATTTGCTAGTACCATGTTGAGAATTTTTGCATCTGTCTTTATCAGGGAAATGGTCCATAATTCTCCTTTTTAGTGGGGTCTTTGTCTGGTTTTGGGATCAAGGTAATGCTGGTAATACACAGAATCTGAAGCAGGCTCTGAGCTGTCAGCACAGAGCCTGACATGGGGCTCGAACCCACAAACCGTGAGATCATGACCTGAGCTGAAGTCAGATGCTCAACTGACTGAGTCACCCAGGTGCCCCTAAAAATCCAGTCTATCTTTAAGATAAGTTTGGTAAAAGTCTTTTAGTCATATCATTAAAAAATTAAAATGTAGAAAAGTATATAGTGAAAAATCTGTTTCACATCCTTACAGCCTATTTGCTCAATTTCCAATGTACCCCATCCCAAAGACAACTAGTTGGGAGGTTATGGTAGTTTATGCTAGTTGGCTAGACAACTAGTTGGGAGCCAAGGAAATACAAATACACTTATTTTCCTACTTTCTTTTTTTTACACACAAAGAGTAGCCTAATATACATAATGTTCTGCATCCTACTTTTTTTTCATTTAAAAACATTTTTGAGGGGCGCCTGGGTGGCTCAGTCAATTGAGTGTCCAGCTTCGGCTCAGGTCATGATCTCGCAGTCTGAGTTTCGAGCCCCGTGTCGGGCTCTGCTGACAGCCCAGAGCCTGGAGCCTGCTTCAGATTCTGTGTCCCCCTCTCTCTCTGCCCCTCCCCCACTCATGCTCTGTCTCTCTCTGTCTCAGAAATAAATAAACATTAAAAAAAATTAAAAAAAATAAATACAAAATAAAACCTTTTTGAGATTCATACGCATATACAATGTTATCACTTTTTGTACAGCTGTACAGATTCCATGGTATGGCTATACTATGTGGTTTTTTTTTTTTTTATTTTTTATAACCAGTCCCCTATTGATAGCCATTTGGGATTGTCTATTATGAACAATGCTGTAATGAAAAAAATTGTTGTTGTGCAAATTTATGATGATACAAATTCCTAAAAGACCATTTCTGTGTTAAAAGTTATATGTATTTGAAATTTTGATAGATAAATGCCAACTGCCTTCTGTAAGCACCATACTAATTGAATTTCCACTACCAATGTGTATATATTTTCCGATAGTCTTATCAACAAAATGTTAGCATACTTATTTCATTTGATGACTTGATAGATTGTCATGATATCACATAATATTTTTAATTTTCATTTCTCTTGGGAAATGAGCATCTTATATTTAAGAGCCATGTATATTTTTTCTTTTCTGGGAACTCAGTGTAAACTGTTGTCAATTTTTCTATTGATTTGTTTTATTCATGAATTTTTAATGTATTTTTAGTTCTTTTTTTTTTTTTAATTTTTAATGTTTATTTTTGAGAGAAAGAGCACATGCATGGGAGGGGCAGAGAGAGAGGGAGACACAGAATCAGAAGCAGGCTCCAGATTCTGAGCTGTCAGCACTCATGGGGCCTGAACTCATGAATTGGGAGATCATGACCTGAACCAAAGTCAGAAGCTTAAATGACTGAGTGAGACAGGTACCCAAGTATACATGCTGCTTCTTAATAAAAGGACCTGCAGCAGAGATAATGTATTCAATATGATTGAGAAAATTGAAAGGAAAATTTTCTGCCAAGCTTAATTCATTTGCTGTGATGGAGCATATTTCAGTCGAGCTTCTATCAGCTATGGCAAAAAGGGAAAGGTATTTGGCAAAAGGAAACAAATAGAAAACCGTTAGTGGGTTCTAAAAATTCTAAATGAACTATAAAGCTATAAGAGGAATCCATTACCCTGACTCTGTTTTGTTTTTTCCCCCTAGAACAAGACAAATTCATAGGAAAAATGGAAAAGCAAAAGTTCTGATGTTTTGCTTTTGATTTCACCAACTCCAGGTGTTTTCTTTTTAGAAAGGTAAGAAATTTATCTCAGAAACTAACAAATATGCTGTGCTTGAAAGATTCATTCTCACTTAGATTGCTGAAAAACATCTCTAACAATTCAGCTAAAATAAGAATGCTTACCTGTCTAGTATTTTTTATTTATTTATTTAAATTATTTATTTATTTATTTAAGTAATCTCTACAGCCAAAGTAGAGCTTGAACTCATGACTCTGAGATCGAGAGTTGCATGCTCCTCTGACTGAGCCAGCCAGGCGCCCCCACGTGTCCAGTATTTGATTCAACTGAAAATGGACACCAGAAAATCCCTTTCTTTTTAATAAATTAAATAAAAATAATTTAAAATGCTTACTTTTGAAAGCACTGATACTATAAAAGGTAATACTAAAAAATAAAGGTCCAGAAGAAAACAAAATACTTGGAAACTTACAAGATGGTATAGGGACCATTTGGAACCCCAAGGTCAGTATGAAGATTATTTTAAGCTGAAGACATTTGAGAATCAATACGTGCAGAAAGAAGCCTTCTCAGAGCTTCCCTTATCTAACTAAAAGCAGAAACTTCTGGGAAGTGAGGCTGCAAGAATTTCCCTGTCAGGGTCAGCCTACCCCAAGGAGAGAAATCAAGAGTAAACCTACTATAAATCCCTTTCCCAGAAGAGTTTTATGGCCATGAAAAGTAAGGAAAACCACTCACAGCAGCATAAACAAACTATCACAAAGGTTCTTTCCAGATGTTTTTTAAAAACCCATTTGTTTTTCTTAAGTAAATCTCTTTATTCTTCCCACAAAGTCTGTTTTTCTCTACTAAATTAGGTTAGCCTCTGACTAACTGTTCAATGAGCTAGATTCCTCCTTTATTAACACCATATGCCTATGAATAAACCTTAATTATCAGATCCCCAGTTGCTGAACTTAAAAGGGTGGAGGAAGTTTTTCCTCTCTAACAGTGGTCAAAGGGACAGCAGTTTTTTCAATGAGGAAAAGAAAATGGGGTGGTGGTGCAGGGAACTTCAAATATTTTCCAAAAAGAGGAAATCTAAATGGATCATAAACAAAGCCTTTTAATTTCATAAATATCCAGAAAAGGCAAATTTAAATCACCCTTCTGATTGACAAATATTAAGAATCTGACAGTACCCAGTGTTTGGCAAGAATGGTGAACAACAGGAACACTCAAACACTGCTGGACAGAGTGTAAATAGATGCAACAATTTTACAAACAGCTTGACATTTTCTAAAAAATTGAATATACAGATATTCTAGGACCCAGCACTTTTACTCCCAGCTATACACTCACCCTTGCTACTCAACTGCGGACTATACACCAGAAACCTCAGCATTTCCCAGCAACTTGTTAGAAGTGTAAATTTCTGGGCCTTACTATAGATCATATGAATTAAACTCTGCATCTTAACAAGATCTTGAGTGATACATAAGCACCTGTGCCCCAGGATCCATGGACAAGAATGTTCTTGATAGCTACAAACAAATAATCCCTTTATCTATGAACAGGAGAAAGTATGCTATATTCATAAAATATATGAAAATTATATGTTAATGAAAAGGAACAAATTACAGTTAAATGCAACATGGATAAGTATCACAATGTTGAGAGAAATAAGTAAGACAAAAAAATACATAGACTATAATTCATATATGTAATCTTCAGTAACAGTTACAACCAAACTGTGCTGTTTATGTATGATAAGGTACATTAAGGTAATGATACTAAAGAGGGGAGAAAGTAAAGCAAGAAATTGATTCAG
Source organism: Lynx canadensis (assembly GCF_007474595.2). Lineage (NCBI taxonomy): Eukaryota > Metazoa > Chordata > Mammalia > Carnivora > Felidae > Lynx > Lynx canadensis. The sequence continues at coordinate 32,210,495 of NC_044315.2, forward strand.
GGTGAAATCAGGGTGGAATTTCTCCAGAGGAGAGGGGTGAGTTGTGATCTTGGAGGGAGGGAGGCAGTTGTAGGGTGCTTACAGAACAGGCGTATGTGTTGGATAGTGTCTAAAGTGTTTCTATTTTATAAGTATTTAAATTTTTTTTTTTCAACGTTTTTGATTTATTTTTTGGGACAGAGAGAGACAGAGCATGAACGGGGGAGGGGCAGAGAGAGAGGGAGACACAGAATCGGAAACAGGCTCCAGGCTCTGAGCCATCAGCCCAGAGCCCGACGCGGGACTCGAACTCACGGACCGCGAGATCGTGACCTGGCTGAAGTCGGACGCTTAACCGACTGCGCCACCCAGGCGCCCCATAAGTATTTAAATGGTATATAAGTTCTGTGTAGTTTTCAGTATGTGTGTTATATTTCACATTAGATAAATAAATGCTATAGACTTATTTCCAACGATATCTGGATGGCTGACAATGAGAAAAACAATAAACAGGAAGTAACAGCAAAGTAAATTGGCACTGGATAGACTAGAAAAAGAAAAACCAAGGCCTCCCAGTGTTTGTTCTATTGAAAATAAGGCCTTTTTTTTTTTTTTTTTTTTTTCCTGGGTAAGGCAATCTTTATTTTCCATGAGGGAAGTTTGGGCATACAGACTCAAAGAGTGGATGTGTTCTAGGGGGAGGGGTAGAAGGAAGCAGGAGAATGGGAGGAGGCTACAGACCATGCCAGGGTGGAGGAGGAGATGGGGATGACAGAGGGTGGGGAGGGGTTGGGGTTGGGTGGCAGGGGTGGTAGTGGTAGATGGACACAGGATACAGCACTTAGAGATCAAAGAGGAGGCCATACCCCAAGCTCTCAACTTACATGTTTTCCTCCTTCCCCTAGTCCTGCCCCCTGTCCACCTGTTTGCATTTGACCACAGACCCTCACAGGAGTAGCAGTTCAAGAACCCTTTTCTGAGTCAAACATAGAGGGAAATGGTGTCCCATGTTGGAACTATCAGAGGAACATCCCAAAAATTGAGTTAAGGAAGATTTGGCCACTAGGGCACCTAAATAGGAAGTTAGGTAAGGTGAAGAATGCCCAAAAAGAAAACAATCAACCTCGGCTATGCTTTCTGTAGCTTTTATACCTAGATCTGATGTTCATGGAGTGGTCTTGAAGCCTCTCATTATCATGGCCTTGATGGAGATTGGTGAATATATTATTTTAATCTGGAGAAAGTTCCTTTCTGTGTAAAATAGACTATGTAAGATAACTAAACTTCAAATTGTTGAAAATAAACCTCACTTGAAAGAAAAAAAAAAAAACCCAGAAATTCCTAAGAATGTGTCCAAACATTAACAGATGATAACAGGAACAAAGAAATCCTTGGGTTCATGACCACTTCAGAATATACTTCAGAATACAACTCACTTTTTTTTTTTTTTTTTTTTACAACTCATTAAGAAGGCTGGGCTTAAAATTGTACTCGGGACTCTAAGAAAGTAGGCATAAGACAGAGGAAGATAAATTTAGGATGGACTTTGAGAAAGAAGTGGTAAAGAAATCTGAAAAATGTTACAAATTTCTGGAAAGATAAAACATAAGAAATCACTAAAATTTATAAAAATAAAAATGGCCATTAATTGTCTTAGTCCATTCCGGATGCCATAAGAAAATACCACAGACTGGCTAGTTTATAAACAACAGTAATTTATTTCTCACAGTTCTGGAAGTTGGGAAGTCCAAGATCAAAGTGCCAATATGGTCACTTGGTTTACAACTGTGCTTTAGTGCTGTGTCCTCTCTTAGTGGAAGGGGCAAACAAGCTCTCTGGGGTCTCTCTTATAAGATCATTAGTTCTACTCATGAGGGCTCCACCTCATGGATAAGCCCCTCCCAAAGGACCTACCTCCTAATACCACTACACCAGGCATTAGGATTTCAACATAAGAACTTTTGGGGGAGGGGCGCCTGGGTGGCGCAGTCGGTTAAGCGTCCGACTTCAGCCAGGTCACGATCTCGCGGTCCGTGAGTTCAAGCCCCGCGTCGGGCTCTGGGCTGATGGCTCAGAGCCTGGAGCCTGTTTCCTATTCTGTGTCTCCCTCTCTCTCTGCCCCTCCCCCGTTCATGCTCTGTCTCTCTCTGTCCCAAAAATAAATAAACGTTGAAAAAAAAATTAAAAAAAAAAAAAGAACTTTTGGGGGAAGCACGTTAAGACCACAACATCAATGAAGCAAAAGTTGTTAAAGAAACCATCAAATGTGAGCTATTTCAAAAGTAGGGGGCAAGAAATTCAGGTTTTGGAAAATAGAGCAGTTGCCACAGAAAGTAGAGAATTGGGATGAACCAGCCACATTGAGCTGAGTAAAACCTTGAAGATCATAAGAGGTCTCCAAATGTGGGGCGCCTAGGTGGCTCAGTCGGTTAAGCATCCAACTCCTGATTTTTGACTCAGGTCATGATCTCATGGTTGGTGAGTTTGAGCCCCACGTTGGGCTCTGCGATGACAGCACAGAGCCTGCTTGGGACTCTCTGTCTCCCTCTCTCTTTGCCTCTCCCCTTCTCTCTCTGTCTCTCTCTCTCAAAATAAATAAATAAGCAAACAAACATTAAAAAAAAGATGTCTCCAAAAGGAAAGAACAGATTTGTTGATTACAAAATTGCAAAGAGAATTGGAACAGTTATTTTGAGATGAATTCTGAAACTGAGGACAAAAGTAATGAAAAAACTTTATGTATATACTGAAATAAGCAATAGAGAATCAGGGCCCAAGCTCTATTAAACATGAAGACAGAAATGCTTCACTAGGCAAGATAAAGTGATACCAGCCACTCACAAATCATAGATTGTAGATGGAAGTTGGAAGACCACAGAAGGAAGTTGAAAGAGTAGTCCTGTTCATTGCGATTATTCCAGGTTTAACTAGAAACAGACCCTAAAGCAGAGTATGAAGAAACTAAAAACAAATGTTATGTACTAGGTTGAATAGTATATCTCCCAAATCCATGTCCACCTGGAACTTGTAAGTGTGACTTTATTTGGAAATAGGGTCTTTACAGATGTAGTCAAGTTAAAATGAGATTATGCTGGATTAGAGCAACTGGTGTCCTGAGAGGGGAATTTGGACACAGATATACACAGAGGGAAGACGGATAGAGATAGGAGTGATGCTGTCATCTGGCAAGAATGCCAAAATTTGCTAGCAACCACCAGAAGCTGGAAGAGTCAAGGAAGGATTCTTCCCTAGAGACTTTAGAGTTGGTTTGACCTTGCTGATGCCTCAATGTTTGACTTATGGCCTCCAGAACTGTGAGAGAATAAATTTCTGTTGTTTTAAGCCACCCAGTCTGTAGTATTTACTATATAGCCCTAGGAAACTAACGTACCCTATGATCAGATGGCAGAATGAGAAAGGTCAGGAACAATTAGTTGAAATAAAACAGTAAAAGCAGAGAATTCAATATCTGGAAAATTAATACAAAACAAGAAGATAACATTGCCATTCTGTAACAAAGTCCACTAAATTTTTTTTTTTTTTTTTTACACAAGGACAATTTTAATCCTCCATTATCCTGCAGTAACATCCACTGCTGGCTTTATATGTATTAAAACTGCATTTGCCAAGAACTGTGAACATTGAGAATCTTTACATGAAGTCACATGGTTGATACAGGTACATAGATACCTTCTAGCACCAACAGAATACACACACAATACATATCAAATGGTCTTGATGGATAAATTTGCTTCATTAGATACTCATATTTAGTAAAATTCACAGTTAATACAGAATTTCATTTTCTTAATTTATCTTTATTACACATTTTTTCTAAGATTTTAAGTATTTTTTTTTTTTCAACGTTTTTTTATTTATTTTTGGGACAGAGAGAGACAGAGCATGAACGGGGGAGGGGCAGAGAGAGAGGGAGACACAGAATCGGAAACAGGCTCCAGGCTCTGAGCCGTCAGCACAGAGCCCGACGCGGGGCTCGAACTCACGGACCGTGAGATCGTGACCTGGCTGAAGTCGGACGCTCAACCGACTGCGCCACCCAGGCGCCCCTAAGATTTTAAGTATTTAAGAAAAACACCACTTATTCATTCAAGGTTGTAATTTGTAGGGCAATAAACAATGGGTTCTAAATTTCTTAAAGGTGTCTATAGCAATTTAAAATACCAGGAGTCTTCTTTTTATTTTTTATTTATTTATTTTTTTTTTTTAATTTTTTTTTTTTTTCAACGTTTATTTATTTTTGGGACAGAGAGAGACAGAACATGAACAGGGGAGGGGCAGAGAGAGAGGGAGACACAGAATCGGAAACAGGCTCCAGGCTCTGAGCCATCAGCCCAGAGCCCGACGCGGGGCTCGAACTCCCGGACCGCGAGATCGTGACCTGGCTGAAGTCGGACGCTTAACCGACTGCGCCACCCAGGCGCCCCAGGAGTCTTCTTTTCAATTTGTAGCACCTGACTTGAGACCTTTATTAAGTGCAAAGTTTAAGTTCATTTAGTGCATTCATTAAAATTCATTGTCACTGTTTCTCTTGTGAGAAAGACTTATTTCAATTGCTATTTCTCAGACTACCTATATATATAGAGAGAGAGCATGGATGTATATTCTTTCCAATTGGGTAGAATTTTATTTTCAGAATTTATAGCTAGAACAAGAACTCACAGCATCTCTGAATGGCCTTTCACTCAAAACAATGGTGATAGTAATGTATAAAATGGATTTGGGGTCTTCCCCCCTATTTAACATTACCAAACATGTTTCCAAAGTATTCTTGGAAAATATTTAAAAATATATGAATAATTTACCATATGGTACATGATCATTCTCTAACTGTTTCTCAATTGTTCATTTACATCAGTTGCAATTTTTTTATGAGTAACATTGTGGTGAACATCCTCACCCCCAGTTTTAAGCAAGAATGATTCTATCTTTAGGATAATGTCAACTAAGTAGCTTACTGAGTCAGACTGCAGATGATTTTAAGGCTTTAGTATACTTTACCAAATAATCTCCAGAACGTGAACAACTCCTACCAACATTAATTTACTGTGATCACAAAGTGAACTTGGTATCAGTGAAGGAAATTCAACCACAAATCTATTAGATGCCCAAGCATCTCAAAACTATCACACCAAAGAAGCAAGGAGACAATATTAATGATGATTAAGCCAAAATTCAAATTCTTTAAAACATTACTCAGCTTCAAATCATGATTTAATTAAATCATGATTATTTTAAGAAAATTAACTCATTAAATCATGATTATTTTAAGATAATAAACAGAAAAGCTTTGCACAAAAAAATGTACTGTTTTTCCAAAAATAAAAAGTTAAAAAGAGAAGAAGTCAGTACTAAATGACCAAAAATTTTTATTTGACTAAATTCTATTTCATGCGCAAGCATGACAGTCTCCCCTGTTTTTTAGACTTTGGCAATTAAAAGAACACGCAGCCTTATACAGAACAGTGAAAATGCCAAGGGTGAGAGTAGTCTACAGTTTTACTGTAGGATAAATATATATATTTTTAAAAGGCCTCTCTCCCTTTGGCCATATCTACTCTCAGTTCAAATCATTAAATAGGGACAAATTTTCAAAATCACTTCTTTACTTCTCCAAGATTTTCGATACTACCATCATTCACCACCTCCGGCCATATTTCCTGAATGACATCAGTGATGTAATCTGTAAAGTCTTCCTGAATGATGATTTCATCCTCTCCTGTTACTGAGATACCACAGGAGAATTTTTGAGCAAAAAATCTTTGTACTTCTTTTAGATCAATTTCAAAAGTTGCAGGGCCACATACTCTTGTTACATATTTCTTCTTTGCTCTGGGAATTTTGGCTATCATAACCTTTTGTGGTACATTCTTCTTTTTTTGCTTTATTTGACCCCTTCCACCTGTCTTCTGCTTTTTCTTCTCTTCTTCTTCCCCTGGTGTGCCTTGACCCTCACTAGTTCCAGCCTCTTGTTTGGGTGAATTTTCTATAGTTAAGTTTTGCAAACTCATTTGGAAAATTCTTCTCTAACCACTGTTCACATTTAGCGACATCAGGCATATATTCACAGTACTCTGTTGGTAATGAACAGACTCCACAGTAGAGGACTTAAAGTGGGTAGTCTGCATCTAACTTGGTATTTGCCCAGCTCTCCTTTGCAATCATGCCTACCAGATTCAGAAATATCAGCAGGCATCTCAAAAACCCAGCTGGTCACGCAACCCCTGCTGCCTCCACTCCACCACTACTGCCAGCTCCACTGTAATTTGACCCTTGTCTAGGATACAGAAGGAACTGTTGCTAAAGAGAAAAAAAATCTTCCTAAGGCAGAAATGAATTCAAGTTATCAGAATTAACATCTCACTCACAGTGCCTTCTTTTTTTTTTTTAATTTTTTTTTTCCACGTTTATTTATTTTTGGGACAGAGAGAGACAGAGCATGAACAGGGGAGGGGCAGAGAGAGAGGGAGACACAGAATCGGAAACAGGCTCCAGGCTCTGAGCCATCAGCCCAGAGCCCGACGCGGGGCTCGAACTCACGGACCGTGAGATCGTGACCTGGCTGAAGTCGGACGCTTAACCGACTGCGCCACCCAGGCGCCCCCACAGTGCCTTCTTTAAGAAGCAGTCTGGGGCGCCTGGTGGCTCAGTCGGTTGAGCCACTGACTTAGGCTTAGGTCATGATCTCACGGCTTGTTGGTTGGAGCCCTGCATAGGGATCTGCGCTGATAGCTGGGAGCCTGGAACCTGCTTCGGATTCTGTGTCTCCCTCTCTCTCTGCCCCTCCCTCACTTGCACTCTCTCTCTGTCTCTCTCTCAAAATAAACAAACATAATAATAAAAAAAAAAAGGCAGACCTAATTTCAGTTCCTGATGTTACCATCCTGTGTGTTACTTTGGGCCTTTTAGTTAATCTTCCTAAAAAACATTCCTCATCTCAAAAAATGAGTAAAAGGTATTAATTACCTAATATGGTGCAGGCTTTGTAAAGTATCCATTATGTAGTAGGGACTCATAGTAGTGCACTTCCTTTTTCCTTAACCTAATATAAGATGATAAAATGCTACTTAATAAGACTTCGGTGCTGTGCTTATAAAATGTACATGCCAGAAAGGGTACCTTACTCTGAAATTTATGCTGCTGTCTTATTTCCCTCATGAGCCTGTGGTGGTGAACTTAACCAAATATATTTTCTAATCTCCCACCCTTAGTGACAGACTGATACATATACCAAATCTTACACTGTAAACACTTGACTTGTTGAAAGAAAAGTAGAGTAGAAAGATTTTTTAAAAGGAACAAGTACAAGGTGAAAAACTTGCTGTTATAATGAACAGAGGTCTTTAGAATTGATTGAGGAAGATTCCTTTCTCCCCCTGCTCTACCCTCTTCATCACTGCAAAGATGAAATCACCTTGTATTGATTCTTTAAAAAGGAAAGTAAAGTATAATGGAGGGACTTTATAAAGTATAAAACAAGGACAGGCTTAGAGGTTAGTTTGTTATTGTTTATTTGTTTTTTATTTAATCTTTTCTCTACATAATCCTCTACAGATGCTTCATTTTTAAGGTTAGTAACTGCTATCTTGATGGAGGCAAGTGGGAAGGCCCCTGGAAGCAGGATCCCCTGGGTAAGAAAGATTCCATGCTCAAAGAAGACTTGGCTTAGGTTTTGTCAGGAGTGGAGAAAAATGGGTCATTTTACCCAGACGATCTTGTCTAAAAGCTGCCATCTAGTGTTCATTTCTGAGAATACATGCTGACATACTAATCCTGTGGTTCTCTATCCCAAGGACCATTTTTATTGATGTTTTTTATGGTTATGCATAGATTCTAAGACAATTTCGTTACCAAAAGGAACACAATGTTAGAAGGAAATTGTTTTTCAGATATTTTCATCATATACATATAGTACTGCCAAAATAGGACTTTAGAATAATAACAGTATAATAATATTTCTGAAGGAAATTATCTCATATTGAACTGCTGTAATAGCAATTTAAAAAAAGTAACTCAGGTTATCTTATCCATCCTTCTAGTTAGTAAATGTTGCCTATAGTTTTTATTGGAGAGAGGGAGAGAAAAACCATTTATTGTATATTTTCAATATGCCAGACTCTAAAAACATTATCTTATATAAGTCTTACCGCAATCCTTTGAGTTAAGCATTCTTTTCTTTTAAAAAATATTTTTATTTATTTTTGAGAGAGAGAGAAGAGAGCATGAGAGAGGCCAAGAGAAAGGGAGACAGAGAATCTGAAGCAGGCTCTGTGCTGACATCAGAGAGCCCAATGCAGGGCTTGAACTCATGAACCATGAGATCATGACCTGAGCATAAGTCAGACGCTTAATGGCCTGAGCCACCCAGCACCCTTGAGTTAAGTATTCTTTACTTTTTGCCCCTCATCTTTACTGAAGTGGAATTGACAAAGGAAATTTGAGTTAGTATTCCTAACACTATTTTACATATGAGAAATTGTAGTGAAATAATTAACTTTAAAAAAATTTTTTTTAATGTTTATTTACTTTAGAGACAGAGACAGACAGAGTGCGAGTGGGGGAGGGGTAGAGAGAGAGGGAGACACAGAATCAGAAGCAGGCTCTGGGCTCTGAATGGTCAGCACAGAGCCCTACATGGGGCTTGAACTCAAAAACTGTGAGATCATGATGAGAGCCGAAGTAAGACCCTTAACCAGCTGAGCCACCCAGGTGCCCCTAATTGACTTTTTATCAAAGAGCAAGTTGACTAAAGAACTCACATCTGTCATACTCATGGTCAGTGCGCGTTCATTTATACCACAATACCTAGTAAACTTTTTGAAATTCAGGGGAAGTCTTACAAACCCCTTTTACTGCTTTCATAAATTGTTCAAAGGCCTAAACAACTCTAGAAATCATGGCATTAAAAGGAACCTCTAAAGGGGCGCCTGGGTTGCTCAGTTGGTTAAATGTGTGACTTCGGTTCAGGTCATGATATCATGGCTCATGAGTTCCAGCCCCGTGTAAGGCTCTATGCTGACAGCTCAGAGCCTGGAGCTTGCTTAAGATTCTGTCTCTCTCTCTCTCTGCCCCTCCCCTGATCGTGTTCTGTCTCCCTTTCTCTCTTTCTCTTTCTCTCCCTCTCTCAAAATAAACATTAAAAAAATTTAATAAAAAAAAATAAAAAGGAACCTCTAAACTCCCACATTGCTCCTTAGGATTATTTCCTTAAAACAGATTGTAGTTTTGAGACCTGAATCAAAATGTACACAATTCTTTTTTTTTTCCAATAAAGTTTATTTATTTATTTATTTTGAGAGAGAGAGTGCGAATGAGGGAGAGGCAGAGAGATGGGGAGAGAGAGAAACCCAAGCAGGCTCTGCATTGGTAGCACAGAGCCCGATGTGTGGCTTCAACTCATGAACCATGAAATCATAACCTGAGTCGAAACCAAGAGTTGGACTAAACCACCCAGGAGCCCTGAAAAGTTACAAAATTCTAAGTTACAAACACTTGGGTGGTTTTATTCTTGAGTTTTGCTAAAGCAAATTCATGAAATGTATGGGTTTTTTTAAAGATATACTTTAATTATAATACATTTGACTGAAATCCCATATTTTATATTATATTTACTTAAACCTTTAGCTATTCTGTATTACTTCAGGAATGCCAGTTCTTGCATGGATCAACCAAATGTGCCATGCCCCCAAATTTCAATTTTTCATTGTGTACAGACTGTACTAATCACAACAGAGAAAACACACAGTTAATTTTTAAAAATTAAAATATTAAATTTCCTAGATTCATTATGTAATGTATTTGATCACCTTTTGAAATTTGATGAGTATTTAACGCTAAATTCCCTAATTTGGAACAATTATTTTAGGGAGCTAGTATGATTTATTAATGAATCATTTAGCATAGAAAAGAGGACTCATTGATTGCCAGAGTCCAGCTCCAGCAGGTCCAGGGGTTCCCAAAGGAAGAACGGCGTCGGTGAAAATAAAACAAAACTAAAATAAAAAACTAGAAAATAAAAAACTAAAATAAAAAACTAAAACTAAAATAAAAAAACTAAAAATAAATAACTAAAATAAAAAACTAAAATAAAAACAAAAAATAAAAATGGACACAGACAACAGCAGTGTGTTGAACTGGCCGATTTATTGTAGTAAACATGCATTATATATGCTAGTGATTTCCTTGTAACATACGTCATCTATGTTTTTCTAACATTACCTAATTTTAAAAATGTTCCTATGTGTAAACAACCTTTAAGAAATAACATGGTGATTTTCCCCTAACTTTCCCACATACCCTTTGATTATAGATTAATTTCTTACATTATTCCATTATGCATCTGCATTTATCTATAATCTACAAAGCATTCGCTTTGCTGTTCTCGTGAAAGGCCCTCCATTTCTCAACACCTCAAGTGGAACAGTTACAGGGACATGACCTCCTAACCACATGAGGCCAGAAGAACAATGTGTTCGCCTCGGTCCGAGGTGCCAGAAAGGGGCTGAAAAAGCCTTAGAAACCCATGCCCCATACATTCTCAGGGAGACAATGCACCTAGGAACCAGTGAACCATTCTATACCTTAACCGACTAGGTTCAGTCATCATCTGGAATGCCTCCGGGGGCCAGGTGGGCCTAGGGGTTGAAGTCACTTGTGCCCAGAGATACACTCCTTAGTTGCTGGAGTGGGGCTTTCAAATCCATATGTCTCTCCTTAGTTGGCTGCCTTTGCTGGCAAAGGTATGATGCTATCCTTCCTGTAAGTAGAGGAGTCTCCATGGGGGATGGCAAGGGCTAAATGTAAGGCCGCACAATTTCTTGCAGAACCTTATTTTTCTTCCCTAATGGTTCTTTTCCCAGGGGGCCTGCTGAGGGCAATTCCCCAACAGACAATACCCCAGGTAGTTTTAAGGCCAAATTACCTAAAAGTGGGAGTACAAGAAGCTTCACTGTCTGTGGGCCGCCCTGCAGTCACCAATCCATCCACAGCCCAGGCCCTGCCACTCAGGCTGGGATAGCTTGGCTTCCAGCAATTGATTTGACATTCATCTTTCTAAAACCTGAGCTGCTTTTCTTAGGCAAGATTATTTTCCTTCAATCCTGACAACAGTTCTGTTAGGTTTGTAATAATTGTGTGAATTTTTAGGCAAACTACTGCAAATACCCCTCATTTTAGGGTGCTCAACACAATAAAATTTTATTGTTTCCATCACTTTCTTAACATGGATTGGTGGAGGTTCTGCTCCATGCATTCATTTAAGGAACTAGGCTCCTTCTCTCTAGTACTCTACCACCTTCAAGGCAGGTAGGATTGTCTAAATCCCAGTTTTCCCCCTTTAGGAGTCTGGCTTCAGGGCCATGTTTTTTATCCATTCCTTCCCTATGACTTGTTCTTACCAACCCAGAGTTAGATTTCTCTTTTTGAGCCTAAGATGTGCTTTTATTTATTTATAAATTTTTTTAATGTTTATTTTTTTTTGAGAGAGAAAGACAGAGCATGAGTGGGGAAGGGGCAGAGAGAGAGGGAGGCACAGAATCTGAAACCTGCTCCAGGCTCTGAGCTGTCAGCAGAGCCTGTCGAGCCCAATGCTGGGCTCGAACTCGGAAACGGCGAGATCGTGACTGGGCTTAAGTCGGTAACTTAACCAACTGAGCCACCCAGGTACCCCTAAGATGTGCTTTTATAAAGTTGACTATAAAATAATTTAATTCATAGAATATTAAGCATCAGACACAGTCCTTCACACTGGCAAGTTATCTTTTTGGCTAAATAATTCCACAAATACGTTCAGGCAAAATATTCAGAAACAAATTCTTCACATTTCATACATATTTATGAATTGAAACTTCATGATGTTACTTTTGAAAATATATGTATAGACCTATCTGTATATATGTATTTTAATTGACTGGCAAATGGGCAGTTGTTCTTCAGACCTTAAATATAGATGCACACATACATATATTTATTTTTAACTTAAGAAACTGTAACACATTTGTAGCATTATAAACTGTTTTTAGAGGGTAAAATTATTTTATCTGCAAAACAGAGATTACATGTTAAAACGGAGCTTTCACTTACACATATTTAGATTTTAATACTTACTCCTGCAACATTAAGATTCTTTTTTTTCCCCCAAAAAGCCGACAAGTTCTGTACTCCCTGGCCTTTAATAATTTCTTTGAATAGTGTGAAATTACCTTATTTTTATATATTTCCAGTTACTGAAAAATTAGGTTTGGGGCAATTAAGGTGTTAAATTCACCAAAACACATCTAGGGGGCCCATTTAACATGAAGAGATGGCTTCCATTGGAGCACAGATCTTTTAGGGAGTAGCTGGGTACTCTGGATGCATCCTTTCTATGGTATGACTTCCTAAGGACTATAGGCTATAGGCTTTTGGTGATAATTCAGGCAATTAGTCCTATATGGAGGCAGTTTGGTAGAAGATTCCTGCATCAACTAGTTCCGGGCATCCCAGAAGGAAACCTGGAAGGTTTAGTCAGTATAGGGTGATTTTTAAGTTAATAGCAACATCAGGGAGTTGCTGAGGTTTATTGGGGCATTCATTTTTCCAATGGCCATGCTGTTACCATGGTTACATTTGGACTACATAGTCCATTGGGGGGAAATGGCCTGTATTTGGTGCTTATCATAGGAACCCAATAAGGAAGTATTTACTTTTAGACCTAAGCAAGAGGGCCCTGTACTTAGTGGCCCACACATACCACAAACACTAAACTTGTAAGGCCTGTAGGAGGCAGGAGAAAGTTCTTTTCCTTCTCTTTCTCCTCCTCCTCCTCCTCCTCCTTCTTCTTCTTTTCATGGTTATCCTCTTTTTTTTTTTTTTTTTGTATTTTTTATTTAATTTATTTTTTAAATTTATATCCAAGTTAGTGTGTAGTGCAACAATGATTTCAGGAGTAGATTCCTTAATGCCCCTTACCCATTTAGCCTATCCCCCCTCCCACAACCCCTCCAGCAACCCTCTATTTGTTCTCCATATTTAAGAGTTTCTTATGTTTTGTCCCCATAACTGTTTTTGTGTTATTTTTGCTTCCCTTCCTTTATGTTCACCTGTTTTGTATCTTAAAGTCCTCATATGAGTGAAGTCATCTGATATTCGCCTTTCTCTGACTGACTAATTTCAGTTAGCATAATACCCTCCAGTTCCATCCACATAGATGCAAATGGCAAGATTTCATTCTTTTTGATTGCCGAGTAATACTCCATTGTGTATATATACCACATCTTTTTTATCCATTCATCCATCGATGGACATTTGGGCTCTTTCTATAGTTTGGATATTGTTGATAGTGAAAGTTCTTTTCCTTCTACCATCATAGGTTCTCTGGCTGAGTCCCTGCAAATTAGACTGATGAAAGACAGACTAACAAGAGAAAAACAAGTTTGTTAATATGTGAATCGTGTATATATGTGGGAGTACTCAGAGATAAGTAACTCAAAGGGATGATTAGAACTTGGGCTTATATAGCATTAAAAAAGTTTTTTTTAGTAATCTCTACACCCAACTTGGGGCTTAAACTCATGACCCTGAGATCAAGAGTCACACACTCTTACCATCGAGTCATCCAGGTGCTCCATGGCTTATATAGCATCTTAACAAAAGAACAATAAATGTTTAGAGAAGTGATAAAACAAAGGAATTGAGTTTCTAGGGCAGCAAATTGTGGGAAGGCAAATATATGGGGAACTAATGGAACATAAAATTAGTAAAATTTGTCATGGAGATTCCACTGGTGTAGTCTCCGAGCTGGTAAGGGTATAGAATTGTCTCTGGTCATTAACTTCTGTTCTTTCTGGTTGAGAGAAGATGGGGAATACCTTTATGAGTTTATGTTTTGCTTTTAGGCAAATAGGGGGAGGAAAGAAAGCTTTTTTTTATACTTGATTCTTCTCAGTTGCCTTCAGCTCAAAATAATCCTGATGCCAAAATGATATGTTTTGAAGTGGTGTGTTCTGCTACCCTTCAGATCCCAGGGAGATTAACACTTCAAGACATCTCTTATCTTGGACATATTCTGATGTCCTCAAAAGAAAATGTGACTGCATCCAAATGCTATGATGGCTCCCCAGTTGTGCATTGTGACATTGTGCCAACATCAGAGATGGATACTACTGCAGAGTGGAGAGGTTCTGAGAAGCAGAAGCATGTAAGTAGGACATCATAGCAAATTACATTTTTTGCCAGATCCTTTCAGATAGATGAATGCAAGGGATTCTTACATAACAATGACCATTTGCCAGTAGTGTGGCGCATCCATTTCTTGCTTCTCTTCATATTTCAGTGAGTGGTTCCAGAATCACTCATGAATTAGTTTAGCACAGTGTTTGCAAAGCTTTGGAAACATTTATGAATATTAATTTATATTGTATTTAAAGTCCTCTACGTGTATGACAAGACCTGATATACATGAAATATGCTGTTAACATTGTCAACTAGATGAAAAAAATTGGCAACTAGCTGGACATTGAATGTTAAAATCATGTTAGTTTTATTAAAAAAATTTTTTTTAATGTTTATTTATTTTAGAGAGAGAGAGTGAGAGAGTGGGGAAGGGGCAAGGAGGGTGTGGGGGACAGAGGATCTGAAGCAGGCTCTATGCTGACAGCAGCAAGCCCAATGCAGGCTTGGACTCACAAACTGGAAGATCATGACCTAAGCTGAAGTTGGAAGGCAGCTGTGCTCACCACTATACCACCAACGCTGCACGACCTGAGCTGAAGTCGGAAGCTTAAGCCATTGAACCACCCAGTTGCCCCTTAGTTTTCTTTCCTTCCTCCCTCCCTCCCTCACTTCCTTCCTTCCATCCTTTCTTTTTAAATTTTCATAACAGTGTTTAATAAGGGAGTACCTGGCTGGATCAGTCAGTAAAGTGTGTAGCTCTTGATTTTGGGGTTGTGAGTTGAAGCCTCATGTTGGGTATAGAGATTACTTAAAAACCTTAAATATATATGTGTGTGTGTGTGTGTGTGTGTGTGTGTGTGTGTATACACATGTATATATGTGTGTGTGTATATATATATATATATATATATATATTTACTAAGATTTAATTACATTTTATTACTCATTGCTGTTATTACAATCACTCATGTCACCCGACCTCCTAAGTAGTGTTAGAAGTCTGATATTGAAAAAAATAAAATGAAAGAAAGAAAAAGAATGAACGAACCCTGGTAATGTGCTCCTTATTAGGAATATACCCAATTATGTGCTAGTATAGGGAAAATTCAAAGTTTTGTGAGTGTGTAACCATGAGTATCATGCTCCCTTTATCTTCACTGTTCCCTTCAAAACCAAGAAAACATATGGGTGTAGAGACCACATAAGTTTTCAAATAAGCTGAAATTAGAGTTTTGTAGCATTGAAATGGAGTCTTTTCACCAAAGTACAATATAACTTGAAATAGGAAACAGCAATTGGACTCTGCCCAAATCTGTTGACTAGCATTAAGATTGGGCTAATCTTTCTTAGGTGGGAACACTACAGAAGAAAGTCCCACAGAGACTGGCAGTTGAGACACTGTCAGGCAGTTATGAAAATTCATTTTACCTTTGCTGAACATTTGTATGTTGAGCCAGCTGCCTCTGACAGCACAAAAGTTCTAAATTTGACACCTTGAAAGGCTGGTGTCGAAGTGCAAAACCAAAGGCTGCAACAACCTGACTTTGATACAGTGAATGGAACCAGAGTGCACCTGCACTTAAATTCTTTCAATTTCAGCCCACAGTGGGCTCCAAACATTCCTGATAATGTTCCTGTTCAGGTTCCCTTTTTGAAGGCTCCATTTGTGGGGATAGAACATGCTCCATACAGGGGCTTCCAGCAGATGGCTCTTGCCCTCCCCTAAACTTACAGCACAGCCATTGCTTAAGTGCCCCCTTGAAAAAGGTCCAAAGAAAGATATGTAAGCCCATCTATGACATTACCACTTCACAGAGGCTGCAGAGACCCCAGGCCTGAGGGAGACTCACCACATGACATGATCTCTCCATTCCAGAGCTCCAAGGCTGATGAGACCTGCAGCTGGTGGGTGGGAACTCACACCTCTAAGGTCACTGCTCTGGAAGGCCCTATGCTATGGTGTGGGAATTTATTACTAAGTGGGGTGCATTGACTCCAGCTGGTTCCCACCCTACAGGAATCCCACAGGGGACTAGGTATCATTTCCAACTTGTATTTTCCAGCTGTGTGATGACCGGTCAGTCTAACAAGGAAGTAGGATGCTTCAGTGTCTGTGGCTTTAGTTCAGGTGCTGTGTGGAAGAAGCCTAGAGAACTTAGGTCAAACAGTTGACCAAAGTGATGTAGGGCCTGGCCTAATGGTGCTCACTTTCACCAGTAGATGCAAGCTCATGTGAAGCACCTCAAACCTAGCAGGTCACATGAGGCCCTAAGAAGCAGGAACCATTGGCATCCAGGTCTTTCTGTCTACATGTAGGCAATCTACTGCCACCTTGGTGGAAAAATTTCTCAAGTGGTACCCTTAGTACTGTACTGTGCCACCTTTCTTCTGCTACTTTCTCTTCCAAGGTCCTGGAGGAGTAACTGTCCTTCCCAGCACACAGTGTTGGTGGAGGGTCTGGAACCAGGCAGCTAAGAGGTATGGAGACCACTGGAACACAGACAGTTCCTCTTAGGTTTGCTGTGATATGCCCATTGTCACCTTGAGTGAGCTGCAGACACTGACATCTTACCCAGCCCTGTTGGACTTTTGCTGTCTCAGCTTGCAGCTCTCTGGAGGACCAGAGTTGGTAGTCCTGACCAGTTGAATATTGGTGCATGCAGATGTCACTAGATGCCAGACCCAGCCCTGTCCTTCGCCCCATGGGCCCCTTTTTCTGAAACCACCATCCCCAGAGAGTTAGTTCTCCTGGGATATTCCCCAGACCCTTTGGCCAGCTTTTCCACCTTTCCCTTCTGGGGTCAATACTTTACAGTGTCTACAACCAAAATATCTCCCCACCAGGAGAACTTTCACCATCCACTGGTCATTTAGAACCCTTCTTCATTTGTGGACATCCATGGGCCTTATTCCACTTCACCTTTCTGGTAGGCTATCTTGGTCTTAAGACAGTACATGTCTCCCTCCTGTATAAATGGATCATCCCTTTGGCCCTGAAGACTATTAAACTGACCCCCATTTGTGTTTTTAGACCTAAGCCCTTCAGCTCAGATTGTCCTTTCCTCAAGGTCCTTGATTACCAACCCATCATAGGACTGGAGTAACTAACCGACCTTTCCCTTTTCAAGGTAGAAGTTTCTTTACATTCTTTCCTCGGGCTACTTTGTTAAAGCGCATTTCAAAATAAGGTATACATTTTCCTTTGATGTTTAGTTTTAGCAGTTTTATCAAACAGTATTTTTCTCTTGGAGCTGCCCTGGTATTATGCATTTCTGAACCAAACAACTCATATCTGATTGTTCTATCAAAAAAATAGGTTTGACATTAGCTGCAATGGAACACCACCTCAAAGCCTGTCCTCTTTGAACTCTCCTGCTTGGGTCTCAGCTGCTGCAGCAAGGAAGCCTAGATAAGGCCATATGGAGGAGAACTGAAACCTTTGGGCAACAGCCCCAGCTGAACTTCCAGTTGGCATCTGCCACCAGCTGTCAGCTTTGGGAGTGAGGTCGTTTGGACCTTTCTTCTGCACATCACAGAATGGGAGTCCTTTTCCAGATGTACTCCATGTGTGAGGTTTGGAAAAAAACACATAGTAGTTGATAATATTGCAGTGTAATGGAAAAAGAATGGCAAATAAGATCTAGCAGAGAAGAATGCCAATAGGATCCCTGTGAGGTGGGCATTCCAGACAGCAAGAGGGATGGATGTTCCAAGAGTGGGCAAGCTTGAGGCGAGCAAAAAAGACACCCATTATGATGAAGTCATAGGTATTGAGCTGGAAATAAATAAGGACAGGTGGCTAGGTCCGGAGACTAAATAGAGATTTCTTGTGGCAGAAAGATGAATACCCAATACTTGTTAGAGGTGATTGGTTTAGAAAGGGTTTTACCTTATCCAGATACTTGAAGAACCATTATACAGGGGGCAAAGAAAAGAATGCCCAACAACACTATTACTAAATTATACTTGAATTTAAAAATAAAGCCTCTTTCATTCTTAAAAGTACCCATTTCAAAAGCTTACATTGCCCACCAAACAGTCTTTATTTTTTTATTAAAGTTTATCTTATTTATTTATTTTGAGAGAGAGAGCAGGGGAGAGGCAGAGAGAGATGGAGAGTGGGAATCCCAAGCAGGCTCCACACTGTCAGTGCAGAACCTGATGCAGGGCTCAAACTTACAAACCGAGATCATGACCTGAACCAAAATCAAAAGCCAGACACTTAACTGACTGAGGTACCCCTCAGTAGCAGCAGTTTTTAAAGGATAATTTGGATCATGCTCAAATAGAGCTCTGCAAATTTCTTACTGCACTTTTCTTCACTTGAGAGAGAAACTGTTTACACGAACATGAAACAAACCTAAAACCTGGACCTTCACAGAGCTTTCACTCACCCAAATAAATGCATTTATTTGTTATTCTTAGCACTTAACCTAATAATACCCCCTGGGTTATATATAACATTTTTCTGAATATCTACAATGTAGCAGTTATTTCTGAACATTTACTCCTGGAAATTCACAGGATGAACAAGTTTGCATGCCGTAGGATTTCTGAAAACCATCTTGGCAAAAATAAAATAAAAGTAAGTGAGGTAGGGCACCCGGGTGGCTCAGTCAGTTAAGCATCGGACTCTTGGTTTTGGCTCAGGTTATATTCTCATGGTTTGTGAGTTCAAGCCCCACGTTAGGCTCTACACTGATAGTCCGGAGCCTGCTTGGGATCCTCTCTCTCCCTTTCTCTCTACCCCTTCCCTGCTTGTTCTCTCCCTCTCTCTTTCTAAAAAAAAAAAAAAAAAAAAAAAACTTAAAAAGTGAGGTAATCATTTCACAGTATATACATATGTCAAATCATTATGTTGTACATCTTAAAGGAATACAGTGTTCTATGTTGATTATATCTCAGTAAAACTGGGGGGAAATGAATGAGGGCTTTGGAATAAAATTGGAACGTAATTTTACTAGCTAAGTATTTAGTCTGTCTTGGCTTAACTACAGTGAAAGTATTCTAATATTAACCTCAATGAATCCTATTCCAAGAATATGGTAGTTAATGGTAAATAGGGCTGGAAGGAAGTTCCTCATAGGTGGAGATTTTTACGAAACCAATTAGAGTCTCAAAGTTCTATTTTTCTAGAAACATCAAAAACTATCAGGATGTGTTGAATTTTGATAGTGACTCTTGAAAATGTTTAGAAATTAAATGCACTGGTTCTTTAGTTGTATGTATATTATGGTGGATTTAATGAAAAGAATCTTCTCAGATCAAAAGCATATTTTCCTCAAATCTATCTTAGTTCCTTAACTACCTTGACATCCCAATTAAGAGCAGGGAGAAAATCAAGGAGAAGACACAGGGAAAATAAAAACTAATACAAAAGGAATACAGTGATGTTTTACATTTGTATCCCAGCATTCTTCATTTGCCCTCATTTTTTGCTGACAATAATAAAATCTGAAGCATGCAGTCTCACATAGTGAGTAGCTCAGTTACTGTAACCTATTATGGTAATACCTGCTCATAATTCATCAGGGGACCACAAGAAATACAGAACTACATGCTCACAAAAACAGCAGCTAGCCTTTAAAAAAGAAGCAAAAAAAAAAAAAACAAAACAAAACAAAAAAAGGAAAGGAAACAAAATGTATGGGGTCATTTCTTCTCCAGAGAATAAAAAAAGACTAAAATATATCAACTGATGGCAGAATATGAGAATTCATTACTCTTCTGTAAAATTTACAAAAATATTTGCATGCTAAAACCTATCAGAGTTTATTAACAAGCTGTCATTTATTGAGCACCTACTAGATACAGAGCACTTTTACATGTCAGTTGGGGTTACCATTCACAGTTCTAAGCCAGAGTAGCAGGGACTGTGGTCATAGGCATACTTGTATGTATGTAACATAACTGTTACAACAACTCCTTTGGAAATAATACAAAACCCAGTGCAAACTGGCTTAAGAAAAAGAATTTATTGGGTTACACAATGCAAAATTATTTTCAATAAAAAAATAGTTTTGATTTTTTTCCTTTTTTCTTAATGTTTGTTTGTTTATTTGTTTAGAGTGTGCACAAGGAGCAAAGGGGCAGAGAGAAGGAGAGACAATCCTGCACAAGTGGGGAAGGGGCAGAGAGGAGAGACAGAATCCCAAGCAGGCTCTGTGCCATAAGTGCAGAGCCTGATGTGGAGCTCGAACTAATGAACTAGGAGATCATGACCTGCGCTAAGATCAAGAGCCAGATGCTTAACTGATTGCACCACCCAGGTGCCCCAAAAATAGTTTTTCAAAATAAATTATTATTGTTTCAATGTCTATATTTTCTAGAGTCCAATGGACTTCAGAACATCAAAAACTGATTATGTAATTTGCTATTAGTATTATGAGCAATTGAAAAGCTCATTTATTTACTTATTTATTTTTAAATGTTTATTTTTGAGAGAGAGCAAGCGTGTGTGCGCATGAGTGGGGGAGGGGCAGAGAGAGAGGGAGACAGAGAATCCAAAGGAGGCTCCAGGCTCTGAGCTGTCAGCACAGAGCCCGACGTCAGGCTCAACCCCACAAACACTGAGATCATGACCTGAGCTGAAGTCGGATGCCCAACTGACTGAGCCACCCAGGTGTCCTGAAGAACTCATTTTTTAAAAGTTTATTTATTTTGAGAGAGAGTGGATGAGAGCACAGGCAGGGGAGGTTCAAAGAGAAGGAGAGACAGAATCCCAAGCAGGCTCCACACCATCAGCACAGAGCCCATGAGATCACTACCTGAGCTGAGATCAAGAGTCAGACACTTAGGGACCCCCTGGGGTGGCTCAGTGGGTTAAGCGTCTTTGACTTTGGCTCAAGTCATGACCTCATGGTGGGTCCAAGCCCCATGTTGGGCTATTTGTGCTGACAGCTCAGAGCCTGGAGCCTGCTTCAGGATCTGTGTCTTCCTCTCGTTCTGCCCCTCCCCCACTCACATTCAGGCTCTCTAAAAAAAAAAACCAAACACACACACACACACACAAAACATTAAAAACAAATCACTCAATCAGCAACTGACCAAGCCACCCAAGGCACGCTGAAAAACTCATTTAAAAAAATTAAAATAAAATTTAATGTTTATTTTTGAGAGGGAGATAGAGCGTGAGAAGGGGAGGGGGAGAGAGAGACACACAGAATCCAAAGCAGGCTCCAGGCTCTGAGCTGTCAGCACATAGTCTGATGTGGGACTTGAACCCACTAACTGAGAGATCATGATCTGAGACTAAGTTGGATGCTTAACTGACCACCCAGGCACCTCAAAACTTTTTTTTTTTTTTAATGGCCAATGTGAGGCTTGAACTTAAAACCTCCAGATCAAGAGTCACCTGTTCTATCAACTATGTCAGCGATGCCCCCAAAAGCTTTGGTTTTGTTTTTTTTTTTGAGAAACTCATTTTTTACAAGTAGTGTCTCTGAGGTAATTTCAAAGGTAATTCATTCACATAAAGGTTTCAAAAGGATCACAGCTACCTTGCAACTGTAGTTCATTATCAGAACTAAATGAATTATTCGGACAATAATATTAATTACAATCCAAATTTAATGGTAATTCTACTTCAGGGATATATTGCAGTTGTTTGGATTATAATTTAGTCAGTTTTCCTAAGTGGCCTACTTCAATAGTCAAGACTGTGAAACAAGTACAATGTAACATATTTTATATAGCGTTTTATAGCTTTAAAAATGCTCCCATTTAAAAAAAAACATTGTGTTTGGAGTGCATAACAACTCAGGGAGGTCAACACAACTGATTTAGCACCTTCAGTCTTAAGGTGAAAAAACTGAGACTCAGTTATACTTAGTTGAGCAGTTGTAACTTATAAACATTACACAACTGGTAAATAGTGGGGATGGGTCTGGAATAGGCCCCCAGACTTCCAGTCATTTCCCATTACACCAAGCGTAAAGAATACTACTTAAAAGGGCAGACGCTGGCTCCATGTGACTGTGAGCAAATTAATCCCTCCAGGCAACAATCTGTCTGTAAATTGGGAATAATAGCATGTACTTCACTGGATAATACTTCACTGAAGATAAAAGGTGCTAATACCTGCAGAGCACCTAGAACAGTATCTGGCAAATCACAAGCCTTATATAAGTTCTACCATGTCACCTTAACCCCTAATGAGATGGGGGTCTTCTACACCTTACTAAATAATACACCCAATTAAGCACAGAAGGAGGGCACATCTCAGAAATTTTCTAAGTGTGAGAAGAGTAGAGAGCAAACCAAATTTTTTACTTCTAATATTCCCACTATTTTTGATTTAGTTATATTTCCACAATGTCTTTACAACCAAGTAAATCTGGCAAACCTGTGTTAGGAGCACTTGCCTAGGGTTGAGACCACCAAGACCCTTAATTACTCAAGAAGCTGACATCAAGAGGACATGCCAGTCAACGTGTAACATAATTTTCAATAAAAACGAAGCAATTGGTCTCAGCCCAAGCCCACTGATAAGTACATGGAGTGACCTAATGAAAGATGGCTGGGTCAAAGCCCCAGCGAGACCCAGCTGCAACAATGAAAATTCTTTAAAGAAGTGTTTCAGTCCGCTAAAGGTCTGCTCGGGTCTTTTGGATACCTTGGATTGGGCAGAGCTTAATGCTCAGCTACAACAGGTGGCTGTAAATCGTCCGTGACCAGGAGGCCCCCACAGTTCTAGTTCTGCCAATGCAGGCCGAAGTTGGTTCAGCCGCCGTGCTCCTGACAAACCTGGAGTCCCCATTTCCCATTCGTGCCTCGCCCTCTAAAATCTCCACCAGTGGGGGCGGGACGTTCTCCGAGGTCTCGCGTTACTGGCGCAAATTCAGAGCAATTTCGCGAACGGAGGCCTTTGCTACAAAGTCGGGGGTAAGGGGATGGCAGAACCCAGGTCTTCCCTGGGAAGAAGACCGTAAGTGGAAGGCGACAAGGCGACGCCATAAGAGACGCCGAGCTCCAGGCTCTGTCGCCGCGGCTCCGCCCACGACGGCGGCTCTGACGTCGCAGCCTCTGGCGCCCCCACTCTCCCCATCTGCTTGCGATAGGCCGAAAGGCCAGGTAGACGCAGGGACTCTAGTCTGGTTGTGCCCAACGGCGGGGAGTCAGGGGGGTGGGCTGCGTCCGGCCGCCCCCTTCGCGTCGGTTCCTGTCCTCTCTCCGCTCTCTCCTCAGCCTCCCAGAGCCAAGACTTCCTAGGCCTCAGGGGGCCGGAAGTTACGAGAAGGTGGCACTTGCCCAAGTGAAGTGCGCAGCTTGGAGTTGGAGGGAGGAACGTGACAGGAACCCTCTAGGCCATGGAGGTTCACGCGGCTCCAAGTGGGGCTGGTGCTCACCGCTGCGGTTGACGGTCCAGCAGTACATCCTTTGGTACCTTTACTGGCCCTGCGAGTACACTGGCTTCTTGGGGAATGTCTCTGTAACTGACAGCCTTTTTACTGCCTCTGTAACTCACTCGCCTTTTTACTTTTATTTGTTTTAAAACAATACACATTTACTACCTCCTAGTTCTGTAGGTCAGAAGTACAGGTTGGCTCAGCTGAATGCTCCATTTCAAGGGGCACCTGGGTGGCTCAGTCAGTTAAGCATCCGACTTCAGCTCAGGTCATGATCTTGCAGTTTGTGGGTTTGAGTCCAGCATCGGGGTCTGTGCTGACAGCTCAGAGCCTGGAGCCTGCTTCAGATTCTGTGTCTCCCTCTCCCTGCCCTTCCCCTTCACAGTCTGTCTCCCTCTCTCTCTCTCTCTCAAAAATAAATAAACATTAAAATAATTTTTAAAAAAGGCCCACTTGCCTTTTTAGCTACAGTCTTGACCTGCCCTTCCAGAAAATTGCTGTCCGGCTGTGATGGGTGGGATGGAGGTGTAAGAAAAGACCTCAGAACAGTTTCTGAATACCAGATTCTGGAAGTGTCAGAGCTAGGGAAGGCAGAGACCATAGGGCAGTTTCCACCGTGTCCTCTATTCCTGTTGTCTGGTGGAGTGAGCCTCTGGCTGACCATTACCCCTTCTACTATTGAAGACTTTATTGCAGTGCTTTTTGGCATTGGCACCACCACAAGCATGAGAGCTTCCTGGGCCTAATCCCTTCTTCCACCTCCTTTTCTACTAGGCAAATTTTAGGATGATTAAACACCAAGGTCCTTAAAGTCTGGTGGAGAATCTGAGTTCAAAATTAAATTTGGAATATTTCAGGTGGATTAAAAAATATTTCAGCAATGCAGACAATTGTGAGGGATGGTGCTATTGGTAAGATAAGTCTTGATATCCTATCCAACAGTTTAATGTCTGAATATGTTCAATGGTTTTTGACAACTATGCAGTCACAGTTGTGATTGATGGGAGCCATACATGTTTGGACTTTTTGATCCCAGAGGCAAGAAAAATTTGACAGAATAACCCCTCTGCTATTCACAAACAGACATATTTCTAGTTTCTTTTTTAGTTAGTACCCTCGTCTGAAAATATGAGAGAAAAGTGGGTACCTAAGATAATTCTCCATTGTCTGAAGACTTCTAGTTTGTTGAAACCAAAATTGATCTCAGAAATGTGATTCTCGATTATTGAAAAGCTTGCCAAAGATACATAGACACCTCTCATGACACAGACTGCTGAAATGTTGGTCTGTGACCTGAACGCCGTGAAATATGTGGAGTATTCTGTATTCACACAGAAAAACCTAAAGGATGTGTTTGACAAAGCACTGTTAGCTGCCTTGGAGCCTCTAGAACTACAGAATAGCTGCAGGTGAGTACTGGTCTGAACATACCTCCAGACCACTTTCTGCACCATTATCATTAGACTAAAAGCAACATTTAAATAAAATTAAAAATTAAAATATATGTTTGCAGTTGTAGGAGGAACCACTCTATGCTAGTTCTCTAATGACCTTACATCCTGTCAGCCTTACTTGACACATTTGGCATCCAACCTGGGGCTTCTAAGGTTAGGAAGTCTTTTTGGAAGAAAGAGCCTCTTGGGCCATATCATAAGACTCCCTGCGATCTGGTAGTGTATGCTTTTGTCTAAGTGGTGGACAAGAGTGAGGAAAGAGCCTCCTCCCACTGCCATACCTGTTAATAGACTGTGTGTTGGATTAAGTGACACGAGTGAGGGCTCTGAGCCAATTCAATGTATCATTGTGAAAATGTATAATTTGAATGATATGCTACTTTATTGTAGTATGAATGCTTATAAAGTGTTAGAGAAAAAAATTTCTGATATTCAAAGTTTCCACTGTGTAAATAATGCCTGTTGACAAATCAAAAGTTTTGTCTCTGTGATATTAGCAGATGCTTGCCCACACATGTGACTAATAAACCCTTACAAAACTCAAGGCCTTCTTAACAAGTAACGTTTGGGGACTGTGTGAGTGAATTTTCCACACTGCCTTCTTGCAGTCGAAGAAAAAATGATGCCTCTCACAAAGTAAAGGACTGTATGGTTCTTATGAAGCTACCATGTCATGCCAGACTTGTAAGACCTGCCAGGAGTTGACCTGCTTATCTGCGGTGAAAGAGTTCATACCATTATGGCCATTGAAACTTATCTATGTTAGGTTTTATTCAGAAAACAATTCACACACCCAAGTAGTTGTAACTGATACCTCTGAATATACTGTGGGAACGGGTGTGTATGTATAATACTTCTCTCGATTGTAAGGAATGTTCCCATTGGGGAAATGCCACAAATAAAACAGCACTCGTGGGACGAGTATATAAGTAGGTGCATGCTGGATCTTTCAGCCTAGTTATATGACACTAGTAGAGCAGTACAGAATGCTGAGTGAAGGGAAGAGAGTGAATGAGGAGATCACTGTAGTGAAACTACCCAGCAGAATGTACAGACTGCCCTTCAGCTTGGACTGCTTTGTTCTAATTTGCCTTTTGAGCTATATGTGTCAGTGATTAACAGTTATGTAGCCTGGAGCCTGTGACACTAGGCAGTAGTGTCCACTTGGGTTTTTGACACAGCATTTGCTTGAAACTGCTGCCTGGTATACTCCATTTGAGGGGCAGTTATTGGCTTGTTACTGAGTGTGGGTGGACACTGAGAAGCTAACTAAGCCATAGCAGGTGTTGTTATATTCTGACATGCCCATTCTGGAATGAAGTAAAAATGAAAACACCAACAAAATGAGTATTGCCTAGTAATCATGCATTATAAAATGGAAATGATATATCTGGGAAAGAAGTAAACTCAGTGTATTCGTTTCCTGTTGTTGCTATAAGAAATTACCACAAACTTAGTAATTTGTTTAAGCCAAACTGAGTTGTGGCTTAAAATAACCCAAATTTATTGCCTTACAGTTCTGAGAGCCATAAGTTGAAAATGGATTTCAGTAGGCTGAAATCAAGATGTTGGAAGGGCCGTACACCCTCCAGAGGCTCTAAGGGAGTATCTGTTTCCTTGTCTTTTCCAGTTTTTGCAGAGTCTCCTCATTCTTGGGCTCATGACCCCTTCCTCACAATCATTCCAACCTCTTGCTTCCTTCATCATATCTTCTACTTCCTTTTCTAGTTAAATCTCCCTCCTCTCTTTTTCTAAGGATACTTGTAATTACATGTAGGGCCAACATGGATAATCCAGGATAATCCTCCCACTTAGATCCAGCAAGCTGGATCTCCTGAGTGTTTTTTGCTGTGCTAACTAAAGTGAGGGGGGGAAAAGGTGCAATTTGATGACACCTTTTTGTTTTTTGTTCTCTCCTCTAGGTGGGAGTGGAAAATTACCAAAGGTGAGCCTAGGTAGGCCAAAAATATTAAAAGTTTGGTGTTTCTCCAAGTGGGAGGAAAAAATGTTAGATCAATTCCTAGGGCTGGAGTAAAGCAAACCAGAGGGGAGTGGGGAGGGAAAAAAAAACATTTCAGCCGTTTCTTCAGCTTAGTTGCTATCACTATTATATTAGTTATACCTTCCATCTCCATTCTAGCTGATTCTTCCTTGGTACCTGTAATGTTAACCCTAAATTTTAAGTTCACTGGTAGAAGGTTGGAAAAAATTTCATTTAAAAGGGTGGGGGGCATATTTAAAAAAAAAAAAAAAAGCTTTGTGTTATCCTGGACTTCAGCCTCTACTACAAAACTATAATCATCAAGACAGTATGGTATCAGCACAAAAACAGACACATAGAACAGGGGAATAGAACAGAGAACCCAGAATTGGACCCACAAATGTATGGCCAACTAATCTTTTACAAAGCAGGAAAGAGTATCCAATGGAAAAAGGACAGTCTCTTTAGCAAATGGTGCTGGGAGAACATGCAGAACATGCAGAACATTCAGCAACATGCAGAAGAGTGAAACCAGACCACTTTCTTACACCATGCACAAAAATAAACTAAAAATGAATGAAAGACCTAAATGTGAGACAGGAAACCATAAAAACCCTAGAGAACAACCTCTTTGACCTCAGCCACAGCAACTTCTTACTCGACATGTCTCCAAAGCCAAGGGAAATAAAAGCAAAAATGAACTATTGGGACCTTATCAAGATAAAAGGTTTTGTACTGCAAAAGAAACAATCAACAAAACTAAAAGGCAACCAACGGATTGGGAGAAGATATTTTCAAATGACATACCAGATAAAGGGTTATTATCCAAAATCTATAAAGAACTTACCAAACCCAATACCTGAAAAACAAATAATCCCATGAAGAAATGGGCAGAAGACTTAAATAGATGCTTTTCCAAAGAAGACATCCAGATGGCCAACAGACACATGAAAAGATGCTCAACATCACTCATCATCAGGGAAATACAAATCAAAACCACACTGAGATACCACCTCACACCGATCAGAGTGGCTAAAATTAACAACTCTGGAAACAACAGATGTTGGTGAGGATGTGGAGAAATGGCAACTTTCTTGGACTGTTGGTGGGAATGCAAACTGGTGCAGCCTCTCTGGAAAACTGTGGAAGTTCCTCATAAAATTAAAAATAGAGCTATCATATGACCCAGCAATAGCACTACTAGGAATTTATCGAAAAGATACAGGAGTGCCGATTCATAGGGGCACATGTACCACTATGTTTATAGCAGTGATTTCAATAATAGCCAAATTATGGAAAGAGCCCAAATGTCCATCAACTGATGAATCAATAAAGAAGAAGATGTGGTTTATATATACAATGGAATACTACTTGGCAATGAGAATGAAATCTTGCCATTTACAACGACATGGATATGGAACTGGAGGGTATTATGCTAAGTGAGATAAGTCAGAGAAAGACAGATATCATATGTTTTCACTCAGATGTGGAATTTGAGAAACTTAGCAGAACACCATGGGGGAGGGAAGGGGAAAAAATAGTGTCAAACAGAGAGGGAGGCAAACCATAAGAGACTCTTAAATACAGAGAAAAAACTGGTTGATGGGGCAACAGGGGAGAGGGGAAATGGGCGATGGGCATTGAGGTGGGATGAGCACTGGGTGCTGTATGTAGATGATGAATCATGGGAATCTACTCCTGAAGCCAAGAGCACACTATATACACTGTATGTTAGCTAACTTGAGAATAAGTTATATTTTTTAAAAAAAAAGGAGATTTGTGTTTTGTGGCTATTGCATCTGAGTATAGAATAAAAATTGATGTAAAATGTTATGCTTATAATTTCATAAATGCTAGAGGGATCATCCCAATCAAGGAAACCTGCAAAAAACCTTGCTTTTTTGCCACTGGTGGGTGAGTTGAAATAAAAAATTTTAAGTATCAAAACCCAAGTAAATCTCCATAACTGATGATATTTACTATATTTTTTGCCTATTGGAACCTCTGGAGAAAAGGCAAAAGCATGAAAAGAGAGGTACTCTTCAGGTGAAATACACTTACGAAGTTTACAAAGCAGGGTTTTAGATGCTGATGAGCTTTTGTCAAATCAGATGTTCTGACCCATAAAAGCTGATCATTTTCCAAAGTGTTGTGCATATTTTTGAGTGGGTGTATTTGGACTCTAAGCCTGATAAGATAAAAAGGGTGTAACAAAGCCTTGCTTGGCAGTTGGACCTGGTACATAGTAGTCTAGCCTTGCAGCATCCCAGCTTTGCTACTGCTGAAGAAGAGCCACTGGCTCTTTTGGTATCCTAATGCTAATCGCCTAGACCTGACTCTAAGCTGAAACCTGATACTTTTGATAGGGCTGTTTCAACCCCACCCCTAGGTTTGCCAACGTAAAATCTGACAAAATTTCCCTGTTCAAAAATCAAAACCCAGATGCTGGGACAGTTGCAGATGGGACAGCCCAGATGTGGGCTACATTGTGGAAACATCTTGGATGCTGTCTATACCATCTGGGTCACAAACACCCAAAGAAAATGGCTTATTTCTAATGTTTGTTTATTTTTGAGAGAGGGAGAGAGAGAGAGAGAAAGAGAATGATTGGGGGAGGTGCAGAGAGAGAGAGGGAGACACAGAAACCGAAACAGGTTCCAGGCTCTGAGCTGTCAGCACGGAGCCTGATGCATGGCTCAAACTCACAGACTGCAAGATCATGACCTAAAAATGGCTTATTTCTGATGGGACCATCTGAAATTGAGCTACTGATCCACACCGTATCTCTGCTGCAGAGACTGATTGTGATCCTAACTTCTGATTCCTACAAAAGCTGCAAACTGGGCACATCATAGTGAGTGTGACCCCTCTACCCATTACTGACAGATGAAACCCTGGACCCCATCTCAGGGCTGTTTCACTGTTGTTGACTTGTTTTTGGCTTTCCAGATTGGTTGCATTTTGCAACAGTGATCTGATAGCCTGACTTCCCTCACCTTCCTCCAGGTACATACACCATGGTAAGGCAGTTTGATTATTTTTTATTTTTTTAATGTTTCTTATTTATGTTTTAGAGAGAGACAGAGACAGAGCATGAGTGGGGGAGAGGAAGAGAGAGAGGGAGACACAGAATCTGAAGCAGGTTCCAGGCTCTGGAGCTGTCAGCACAGAGCTCAACTCAGTGTTTGAACTCACAAGCCGTGAGATCATGACCTGAGCCGACAAAGGGAGTGATCTTTTCTAGGTTGCTCCTTAGATAAACAATCAGGACAAAAGGATGGGAAGTTATGTAAACTCATGAAAAAAATTGTTTTAATTCAAAATTTCATTCTAGACAATTCTGAATATGATGTCTTTCTGGTTCTTTCTAGTTAAATTATATAAAAATGATTTTGTGAAAATACTTTTGTGTTTCTTGCATACAACGCTTCCAGATGAAAGATCTAGATGAGAGTAGGGGGTGATTGAAAAAATGTTATGATTGCTAAAAAGGACACAACATAGTTTGTAATGATGAAGAAAAAAAAAATCCCAGCATCTGGGGTGTGGGGAGGGGGAAGGGCATTAATGATTTTTGCTTTTCAGAAGTGTTCCTGCAAGCTTTGCCCTCTTCCTAAAGGAAAACTCACTGTGTGCCTTTTCAAGCTGTAAGCACTTTGAATTCTCACTTGTTGAGCCTAGCCTCAAACCTGACTAGCACTGACCATGAGATGGCAGGGGGTGACCCCAATACCAGCACTTTCCTGCAAAATACCTACTGATGTCCACATGATTGAACTGATGTTATAGACATATAAAACTGTTTGGAACTGACTGACTCAAGTAGTCCCTCTTGAGACCATAGACTGAACTGCACAATTTGGACTAGACTAAGAACCTAGGGTGGGAGGCCCCATAGTGGAAGGCCACACTGGGTGCCCTGTTAACCTGTATTGCCTGGCTGATGTATGTCCTGCTGGGCATGCCGCAGGAGTGGAAAAACCCTTGCTTCTATGCATACCACATGCACCCTCTGAGACTGTACTTCTTGTCTGTGTGCCCTTGCCTATCATGCAATGCCTCAGCCCCGGAAGACTTTCAGGTCAGCTTCAATTTACTGGCTGTGCCTGAATTGATGCCTTGGGCCAAGTTAAAAAAAAATAAAAAGTTTTAAAAACAGAAACTCAAGGATGAAGCCATTTGGCTTTCTCAGATATATATATGGTTTATTTATTTCAACTGACTTAGTAAAGGACCCCTAAATTTAGGGCATAATTGAGATCAATATTGCAGGTTGCTCTCAAGGTCCTACTTGAGATACTTTTGCTGTAAAGATGCCTTGGCCAAGGGCCAAAGCCTGCTTATTCTTAGCAAGTCCTGCTTACAAGGTTGGCCTTAGGCTAGTTGTCTGAGAATTGTGATTTGGGAGGGTTCCCATTATTTGCAGAGCTGATAAGAATGACTTACTGTACCTAAAATGTCTGTGCAACCAATGTGGTTTATGCTGAATACCTACTTTCCTTCTGGGAATCTTTAGGCAGGGTGCCTACATGACCAGCCCCCAATAAAAACCTTGGGCATGGAGTGTCTAATGAGCTTCCCTCGTAGACAACATTTCATATGTGTTGTCACAACTTGTTGATGGCGGAAATAAGCATGTCCTGTGTGACTGTGCTGGGCAAGGACTTTTGGAAGCTTATGCGTGATTTCCTCCAGACTTTGCCCCATGTGCCTTTTCCATTTGCTGACTTTTTTTTTTGTATCCTTTCAAAAAAAGATACAAGTTTAGCTGTGAGTACAACTAACTACATGGTGAGTGTTTTCCATTCTCCTGGTGAGTCATTTGAATCTGGTGGGTAGTTTGGGTCTCCCCCACCCCAACAGGATTGTACTATGACATTGTAGTTGTGCAGCTCTAAAGAAAACTAATGAGGGGCGCCTGGGTGGCTCAGTCAGTTAAGTGTATGACTTTTGGTTTCAACTCAGGTCATGATCTTGCGGTTTGTGAGTTCAAGCCCCGCATTGGGCTATGCTCTGACAGTGTGGATCTTACTTGGGATTCTCTCTGTCTTTTTCTCTGTCCCTCCACTGTTCATGTTGCCTGTCCCTTTCTCCAAATATAAATAAACAAATGAGAAAAAATGAAAACTATGCATGGAAAAGGGAACTCTGCTCACTGGGTATAGATGTGAGTTGTGGTGCTTGCTCTAAAAACACCTCCCAGATGTTACGTTTTCATTGACTCATGACATTAGTCACTAGGCTTGCAGTATAGTCTGGGACATGGCAGTAGGAAAATTAGATGATCAAGTCTCAGACTTGGTGGGGACAAACATTATGGCAGAAGAATGCACAAGACCCATGCCTTCTGTTCACAACCCATGTGGATGCCTATGGGAAAGGACTGTTGGAGGATAAACAGAAATGCAATCAACAAGCTGATTTGGCCTGAACTTCCCAAGTAAGGACTGTAGCCACATGGATATACTATCACAGAGGGAATCGCAATCCATTTACAAGTCAAGACTAGGCGTGAAAATAAGCTGTTGTGATTTTAGCACCTGAGACCAAGGAAGCCTGGCACACATGCCCAAACTGCTAACTACACTCTTAAGTAGCAAGTGGAACTCAAGGACACATAATCTGGGGCACTGGTCTTGGCAAATGGACTATGTAATTAATCCTCTTATTCTTCGTCCCTCCCCACCCCCCGCTGCTTCCATGTCTACTTCCTGGGAAACTGGGGTACTGGGGTTTGTGAATATAAAAGAAGAGCCAGGGAGTGGAAGAATCTAACTTGGTGTTTTGTTTTGCTCCCAAACTAAGTTTCCTGGATTTGGACTGTTATGGATGATGATAATGATCATGGATATGGAATGACAACTCTAAAGTGCTCCTAGTCTGGCCCAGAGGATGGGAGGTGTTCTAGGGTGTTACATGTTGGACAAGAAAGAAACTGCTGAGCCACCTGGAAATGATTCTGGACATATGGTGTGAGTAAGACATGGGAGCACTGGTAAAAGGGTGACATTATTGCTGTGGGGACTAATACTGAGCATATGGCTATAGCAGCACAACAACAATCTTGGCTGCTGGGGAGACTTGGGGTTAGCCAGGAATAATTAATCTCTCTCAGTTCTTGTCTACAGAGCAGCTGGCCAATTTATTTTATTATTTTAAAAATATGTTTATTTATTTTGAGACAGTATGTTGCGTGTGTGCACATGAGCAGGGGAGGGGCAGAGAGAGAGAGAGAGAGAGAGAGAGGGAATCCCAAGAAGGTTCTGCACTGTCAGCACAGAGCCCCAGGAGGGGCTCTATCTCATGAACTATGAGATCATGACCTGAGCTGGAATCAAGAGTCAGACGCTTAACTGGCTAAGCCACCCAGGCACCCCATATCTGGCCAATTTAATGGAGATGGCCACTACCAGCCTCAACGTGATGGATGGCCAGTGGGAAATATTAATCTAAGAACTTTCAGAAACGTCCCAGTAGCTTCTGACTCCAGGAGTTAACAGTCTGCACTCAAGACAACAGAATAAGATCAACTTTCTGGACATTGATTGGATTTCCTTTAACCTCATCCTATTTACATACTATTGCACCTGCTCTGAATTTAACTGATTGTTGAATCTACATTGCCTATTAGGATATCTGGTGGGGTGGCCTATATTGTAAAAAGAGCTTGGTTGGTGATGTGAAAGGTTAGGAGGTAGAGTTATATGGTAACTGCTCCGTGCAAGTGTCCTTTTGTGTATTCATTCAGACAAGACCATAGACAAGGCTTATGCTCAGTTCATTTAAGTTTTGGTAGAGTGCCCCGTAACAGGAGAGAATGGCAGGCTTGTGAGGAACATGGCCATTTCTTACCCACCTCTTTATCTTCCCTTGAGGCTGTGATGAGACAATTTCTCATTACCTTCCAGGTTCTAGTGAGATATAAGTGTTTCTGCCTCGAAATTCCCCTCTTCCCCCTACTTTAGGGTAGATGTATGCTATAGGGTATAGACATATACTATAATACTCCAAACTGCTGAGTATGACATTGGCTTATCGGAAACAGAGCTCCCCATTGCCCATGTTGCATTGTTATCTGACGTCTTCTGTTTTGGCATCCGATGGGGCAAGGGACACAGTGAATTGGCACCTTTGCTGATCTTAGTATTGTTGTCTGTGTAAGAAACTACCTTATCTAAACAGGCTCATTTTTCTTTACCAGGTGAATCTCTCAGCCTTGCTTGACAGCAATCATGACAAATGCTCTGGACTCACCCATATGCACTTGTGTGAGAGAAAAGGTCCAAGGCCCAAGAGGTGTGGCCTGCTTCCTCCTCCCAATTCAGTTTAAAGACTAGTTATAGTTGAGTAATGTCAGAAAAGTGATTAGAATTAGTTTTGGTTTTTATTACTACAAAAAATTTGTATGTTTAAAAGTAAGGTGTGCTCATGATGACTTTTTAACAGACCAATTCTTGGTTCCAGTTTTTGAAACTGCCCACTGGTTTGTATCTGGAGAATAATCTGGGACATCTTAGTGTTTAACTTTTCTTTTTTGGCAGTGTGTCCGGTGTCTTGTTGTCGTTTTTAAATCTTGTTTTTTCATTCATTAACCAGTGAGCAGACTTAGAGGACAGATTGATTCTACTTCCTAGATTTAGTTTAGAAAACATAGGCTTCACCTGATGCTCTTAAGAAAGCATATTGCAAATGCCTCATTTAATAACATACTCTACTTTTTGAAATTTGCCTTTTCTCTCCACCCTTGAATAGGTCCAGTATTTGATGAAACTCATGAAAGTGAGTGGAACCTGACTTGTCCCTCTTTTCTAGGATACAATGCATATATGATTGTGACTTTTATTTTATTTTATTTTTTTTTTAAATTTTTTTTTCCAACGTTTATTTATTTTTGGGACAGAGAGAGACAGAGCATGAACGGGGGAGAGGCAGAGAGAGAGGGAGACACAGAATCGGAAACAGGCTCCAGGCTCTGAGCCATCAGCCCAGAGCCCGACGCGGGGCTCGAACTCACGGACCGCGAGATCGTGACCTGACTGAAGTCGGACGCTTAACCG
The DNA here is from genome assembly GCF_007474595.2 of Lynx canadensis. Lineage (NCBI taxonomy): Eukaryota > Metazoa > Chordata > Mammalia > Carnivora > Felidae > Lynx > Lynx canadensis. The sequence continues at coordinate 32,245,482 of NC_044315.2, forward strand.
ACTGCGCCACCCAGGCGCCCCTGATTGTGACTTTTAAAGTAATTTGTTTGCTATTTCCTTATTTATTTGAAGTTAATTTCTAACTTTTTAAATTTATAATGAAGAAAAATATTACATCTTTTGAAATATACTCAAGGAATTGAGTTTGTAATTTGAACAATTTTCATTGTTGGTGCCCTTGAGTGGCTGAGTGGGTTGTGAGCCCAACTCTTGATTTCAGCTCAGGTTGTGATCTAATGTTTGTGAGACTGAGCCCTGCGTTGGGCTCTGCGCTGACAGCATGGAGCCTGCTTGGGATTCTCTCTCTCCTCAGCTCCCTGCCCCTCCCCCACTCACTTTCTCTCAAAAATCAATAAACTTAAAAAAAATAAAGAATTTTATCCTATTAAAAAAAATGTTTGGTGGCACCTGGGTAGCTCAGTTGGTTAAGCGTCCAAGTCTTGATTTTGGCTAAGGTCCTGATCTTGTTTTGTGAGTTCAAGACCTGCACGGGGCCCTGAACAGGCAGCACAGAGCCTGATTGGGATTCTCTCTCTCCCTCTGTCTCTCTGCCCCATTCTCACTCATGATGTCTTTGTCTCTCTCAAAATAAATACATAAAACTTAAAAAAATTTTTTTAAAGTTTCATTGTCAAAAAAAAGTAAGTGTAGCAACCATTCTATAGTTCCAATATGTAAGTGTATGCATATATATGTATATTAGAATTCTGGGAGAACACAGAAGAAACTAGTAATAGAGGTGAAGGAATTGATTGGTGATGTTGAAATGGGAACTGGGTACACATAGCAAGACTGTAGAGTTCAGAGGAAACAACCAGACTATATATTGCCCATGTATATCATTTTTTTTTAATTTTTTAACGTTTATTTATTTTTGAGACAGAGAGAGGCAGAGCATGAACGGGGGAGGGTCAGAGAGAGAGAGGGAGACACAGAATCTGAAACAGGCTCCAGGCCCTGAGCAGTCAGCACAGAGCCCGACGCGGGGCTCGAACTCATGGACCGCAAGATCATGACCTGAGCCGAAGTCGGACGGTTAACCGACTGAGCCACCCAGGCGCCCCTCCATGTATATCATTTTATAGTTTTTAACATGATAATACCTGTTGAATACTTAATTTAAAATTAAAATAGATTATATTATTTTTATAATTTGATAAATATCTATTTCCTTAGAAAGTTTTGAGAATTTCTTTATGATGGCTCATCTAAATAAGTTTGTAAGATAGCATTCAAGTTAATTAAGAAGGCATCAGACCAATTTATTTATTTATTTTTATTTAAAATTCTTTTTTTCATTTTTAGATAGCATGAGATAGAAAGTAGGCAGAGGGGGAGAGAGAGAGAGAGACTTTTTTTTTTTTTAATATTTATTTTTGAGAGAGGGCATGCACGCATTAGCGGGGAATGGGCAGAGAGAGGGGGACAGAGGATCCAAAGCAGGCTCTGCTCTGGCAGCAGCAAGTTCAATGTCAATGTCGGATGTTCAACAGACTGAATGTCCTGGTGACCAAAGAGAGAGAGACAGAGAGAGAAAAGAAAGAGAGAGAGAGAGAGAGAGAGAGAGAGAGATAATCTTCAGCAGGCTGCACACTAAGCGTGGAGCCCACCACTCTAGGATCATGACCTGAGATGAAATCTAGAATTAGACACTCAACCAACTGAGCCACCCAGGTATCCCTACACCAGTTTATAACAAGTACAAGTAATGTAATATGAACATGGGCCTTAACTAAATACAGCTCACTTGGTTTGGGAGCATAATTTGTTCCAGAAACAGTCTTATAATCCAAAGCACTTGTATATTAATGTGAATTTCCCCATAAGAAATAATGAAAACTCAGATTCGTTTCACAACCCAAAAATATTCATATAAAATTATTATAATATTGTCATATAACATAAAATGATAAAGAAAATACAAAATATAAAGAAAAATAAACAAATTAACCTGCACTTATGTTTGAAAACCTTTGTGGCTGGTGTGAGAGAGACTAGAGAGAGGAGGGTAATTATGTAGGACAACTTTCACTATCACTGAAGGAATCATTGCTATCTATTGGGTCAATGGATCTTTTTCTTTTTGTACAACTTTAACAAGGAACCTATCCAATAACACTTGCTTTGGCTCCTTTTGAGGATTTTGCAGAAATGTGACATTGCATTGTCGTTAAACAGATTCATCGCTTGCACTGTTACAGCCTTATTGGGTAGTGCTTTTCTACAAAATTTTGCACTGTTTCCCACATTTTACACATCTCCCTAATCTCATTTGAAGTGAGGGATTCCTCCACCTTTATCTCCTCCTCTGCAGATGAGATCTCCTCTGTAACCTCTTGCTGTTGCTCGCAATGCAGATCCATCAGTTTGTTGGTGGTCAGCTCCTGGCCATGTTCCTCCACCAGCTTTTCAATGTTGTCCTCATTCACCTCCAGTCCCATGGTCTTCCCCAAGGACACAATTTCATTGACAACTGGCAGCTCCTGTTCATGAGCAAGCCCCTCTAAGTTATGTCCAAGAATGCAATCAGGCCAGTTTTCTCCAAGCAGAATTCAGGGTTCTCTTGGTGACCCCATCCTAGGTTTTATCAGTGAACTTGAGGCAGTTTCTAATATGGAAATAATTTTTCCAAAACCCTTGGAGGGTAAGGTTTTTTTCCTTCAGTCACCTCGAAGAATCGCTGAAATAGTGCTTTGTTTTAAAGCTTTTTGAAACTCAAAATGACCTGCTGATCCATGGGCTGGAGGATTGGAGTGATGTTGGGAGGAAGGAATTTGAGCTTAATGAGCTCGAATTCCTCCAGTAAGTCAGCCTCAAAGCCTGGAGGATGAGCAAGAGCATTATCCATAACCAGCAAGGCTTTGAGTGGCCGACTCTTTTCTAAAAGCTATTTCTTCCCTGCAGGATCGAAGACCTCATTGATCCACTTAACAAACAAGATATGAGTAACCCAAGCTTTGCTGTTGGACCTCCACATAACGTTTAACTGGCTCTTCTGCACCTTGCATTTCTTGAAGGCTCATGGATTCCCGGAATGATACACAAGCAAAGGCTTGACTTTGAAATCCCCACTTGCATTAGCATAACACATGAGGGTGAGATGGTCTTTCATGGATTTGTGACCGAGCATTGCATTCTCTTCTTCTGTAATGTAGGTCCTCTTTGGTATCTTTTTCCCAAAAAGCCCCACCTCATCACAGTTAAAAACTTGCTCTGGCAGGTAACATTCAGAAACCATGATCTTTTGGAACTTAGGAGTGAATGCCTCAGCTGCTTAGTGTCCGAACTCGCAGCCTCTCTGTGCCTCACAACACTATGGATGCCACTTCTCCTCTTAAAGTTATCAAACCATCCTGTTTGCCTTGAAGACTTCTTCATTTTCTGTTGCTGTACGTGGCAGTTTACTTATGAGGTTGCTGTATCAGGCCTTGGCCTTCTTGCAGATAAATTTCTCGGTCACAGTATCACCTGCTAGTTACTTCTTGTTTATCCAAACCAGAAGCAACTTTTCTATATCTTCCAGAACATATGGCCATTGCTTTGATATTCTTGTGACTCCTTTTGCTGCATCTAGCCCCCTTATTTCTTCTTTCTTCTTCAATACTGTGCAAATGGTCAATATAGACTTATAAAATCTTGCAATTTCAGCCACTCACATACCTTGTTCATATTTCTCAATGATTTCACTAACTTCCACCATAATCATCTTCTTACTGCCTTTCTTTTCAACCTTTTTCTACATGGGGGTCATTGTATACATTCACATGGATGTTGACTACAGTACAGTATTAATAAACTCTTGTCATATACTGCATTTAATGGAACTGGCAATAAGGCAGCAGAGGAAAGGGTCTGTATCTGGAGGCAGCCTGGCCTAGAATGAAAAAAAAACATTCCTAAGCTTACTCCTGTATGGAAAAGCAAAGGACTGTCCATAGGTGCTTTGAAGTGACAAAAAATACTCTAGTGCCAGTTATAGGCACCTTCCAATGTTCTGAAAAATCACTGATTTCTGCCAAACACCGTGGCCTGAGACAAAGCATCTGAGCATGGGAGACGATAACCCACAATTCCACAGAAAGAGAGAGAGAGAATCATTGGCTCAGTTGTGATCATGTGACGTTTGGCATCACGTACTACCTGTATTGTAAGACATCGCTCATTTATCAAGTTAAAATTTATTAGAAACATTTCCTTGTGTCTTGCAGAACACTCACAGACAAGTTGCTCTCAATCCAAGGTTCTACTGTACTTCGATCTTTGGTCCGGTCCAGAGATAAAATTTTGAAAGAAGTGCATTGCCCTGAATTGCAGACCCAAGAATAGCTTGGTCATGAGGGCTAGGGCAGAGTGAGAGAGGGAAGAAAGGTAGGTGACAAGGTCAGAGAGACAATGGAATGGTCCCTTGCCTATAGCCTATGTTGATAGAAGTAGTTCCTTTGAAGCACCAACTTCAGACTGCAAAGTCCTTCCATGCTATAGACTCCTTCTACCTAAACCCTGTGGATACTAGACTCTTACCCAAGAACAAGGGGTAAGAGGCTGCACACTGTGGGTTATAATTTCCATTTGAAATTAAGATATATACTTTAGTGTGGCCTAACTTATTTTGCTCCCTGTAGAATCTAGCTAATGAAAGAGTTTTCTCACCAATTACTTCATGACTACTTGCTCATTCAGGACACATAGCTCCCCTTCTACCACCAACATTCTTCTATGTCAACCAAGTCAATGTGAAAGAAGACCATTTGAAGGTTGCAGAAATTCATTCAAGGTCTTTGGGATTGGGTACTAGTCAGAGGTCACACTGAGGAGAGCACTAAACACATCCCAGACATGTGAGGAATGATCCTGGTGCTTTCAGGAGCAGGCAGCCTAAGGCTGTGGCTCATATAGTTATTATAGTTATGAGCCACTGAAAAGCTCATGGAGACAGTGATTAATCCAATATTGCTATTTATCTATAAAACTCAATTTTTCAGATACAAGGATAAGGCTTGTGTTGTGACTTTTCCTTCTGGCCCTCATTCATCATCCTTCATTTGTTGGCAACCATTTATTGAACACTTAATAGATGGCAGGTATTATGCTAAGCACTCAACTTGCCTTATTAAGTCATCATAAGCTGCTATTATTATTATCCCCATTCTACAGAGAAGAAAACTGAGGTTCACAGAAAGTCTATATGATCAAGTTTCCACAATTCACAAGGAGTAGAACTGGGACATGAACCCAGGTATGTCTGACATCAGGTCTATTATTTTAATCAGTCTTCTTTACTACAAGAAATTACAAAGGAACTTCAAAGGAGCTCATAATTTGACAGAAAATTTAAGAGAGGCCCAAGTAAGATATAATTATGAGGCCTGGCCTCCATTTCACTCATGTTGGCATGTACATCTTTGGGGCAGGCCCACCTGCAGTAGGAACTCAAACATTTTGTGTTGAGAAGAAATGATACACATTGGTACCAGCATTCTTAGGACTTGCTATGTTCACCTCTGTGAATTTGGTGAATGTATCATAATGCAAAGGCCATTGGGAAAGCCAGAATAGGGGCTCAGGAAAAGCAGGACACCAAGGTCAAATGGAGAGATTCTAGAAATAATCTGCAGATGTATTGACACAGATTTGGTCCTTGTGTAGATTTGAATGCTGTCTTTTTTCCCCCCTCTCTTTCAAAGCATTTATTGGTCTAAGAACTTAGGATCAATCACAGGTAGCCCCATTCCAGGCAGCCTGAATGCTCATCATTTCTCTCCTCTGCTTCCATTTTATGTCCATGCTATGCCTGGATGTCTGTTTCCTGCCTTCCCAATGTATTACAATTCTTCTATCTTACAATGACTATACATAAAGTTTCTATTTCTGAAAAATAAAGTAAGCCATTTTCAAAAATAAAAACAGTAGCTGATGCTACCCCCTCCCCCCATGAACAGTCTTTAGAGGCATACAGACCTGGGTTCAATCCTGGATTTTGCTGCTTCCTATCAGGAAACTTGCCAAGTTTATTTATCCTCTCTAAGATTCAGTTACTACTCCTGATAAATGGGTATTGTAAGTAAGAAAGTTCTAAACAGTAAAAATGATATGAAATTAAATCATGTATGTAAACCACCTAGCTCAATAACTGCCATATATATATGTCTATCCACATATATTTACATATATATGTGTGTATGTATATACATACATTCCTTAATATATTTCACTTTCTTCCTTTTTACTACTCAGCCAAATTGAGATAATCCTCTCTTTTACATCTGATAAAACCTCACATGTCTCACTTTCTACCTGCCCTGTGGTATTTCTGTAGTTGTCTTATTTTCTCTTCAGGACTACAATATCCTTAAGGAGAGAGGATTGCTTAGAATGTGTGACCCATTTCCCACTCCCTTACTTCTACCTCCCTTATCCTGCATTTATACAAAGTTCTTTATACACAGTATGTTCTTGTTAAAGACTTCTTCAAAACATGGTTAACATAAAAGAGAGGAAAGAAAAAATGAAAAGATAAAAGACAGTTGCATTAAAAAATTGATTGAAGTCATCAAAATGATTCAGATTCTTAACTAATACATTCTCTCTCCCAAATTGCAGTGATAAAATATAGCATATAGCTTTTTTTTTTAAAGTTTATTTTGAGAGAGAGAGTGTGTGCGGCAGAGAGGGAGAGAGAGAGAATCCCAAGCAGGCTTTGCACCTTCAGCAGAGAGCCCGATGTGGGACTCAAAGTCGTGAACCATGAGATCATGACGATGATGATATCATGACCCCAGCCGAAGTCAGATGCTTTAAATGACTGAGCCACCCAGGTGCGCCCCCCTCCTTCCGGTTTTTTAAGAAAGTAAAAACTACTGCAGAAATGGATCTGGCTGTATGGCTTTCAGTGATTGGTGTTTATTTGTTTCTTTTCTCCCCCCATTGAAACCCTCCTAGGTACTTGCCCCCACCTTTTTGATGTTTATTTATTATTTTTGAGAGACAGAGCATGAGTGGAGGAGGGGCAGAGAGGGAGGAAGACACAGAATCCAAAGCATGCTCCAGGTTCTGAGCTGTCAACACAGAGCTCAAACCCATGAACCATGAGATGGTGACCTGAGCTGAAGTCAGATGCTTAACGAACTGAGCCACCCAGTCTCCCCAGTACTTGCCTCTTCTAATTTGGCTACCTCGCAGTGAGGTTTCCAAATATCTCAAGTACCAAAATATCTCAACTCTCACCTACGAAGAGGAAATCGGGATTCTGTGTCAACTGAGTAGGCTGCAGGATTGTAGAAAAAAACCCTAATTAATTTGTGACCCAGAAAATCCTGTCTAAAATCTGCCATCTAGTGTGGGCTTTACAGAATTACGTGTTATTGGACACATTAATCCTATGGTTAATTCTTTTTCCCTATGGATATGAAGTTTGAAATTTTAAATTGTCAAACAAAATGATCAAAAATAGCATTAAATTTGGATTCCCATTTGGTTTTAATTATAGTTGTATGTAGAGATAGAGACAGAGATAGAGATACTAGATAGATATATTGATATGCCAAACAGAGCTCTTGATCAGCATGGTAATGTGGTACAGGAAACCTTTAAATATAAAAATTACCTACTAATGAATTTTTATAACTGGTAATAAAAACAAGGAAACACATTCCCCTTGTTTTCCTTATTACTGGTAAATGTCATCCCTGATCGGAAAGTGTGAGTTTGTTGAGTACATTCTATTGTTCTAGGCTCTTTACCTACCTACTTTAATTTCATTTAAACCTCATCTTTTGCTTTTTGAGTTAAAATATTACAATACCCATTTTACATATAAGAAAATTGACACCTAAAAGATGAAGTAATTGGTCTTCTATCACAGCTGGTTAGTAAAAGCAGGATTTGTACACATTGCTGTTAACTCATGCTCATGCTCTTTCATCTACTCCATAATGCCTGTTACAGTTTTTGAAATATTGAAAATAGTGTACAAACCTCCACTATGTAGCAGTAAACCCCTCTTTCATTTCTGATATTGGTAATTCATGAGTTCTCTCTTTTTTCTTTTTCAATCTTGCTATAAATTTATCAATTTTTTTTTATCTTTTCAAAGAACTACTTTTGGTTATATTGATTTTCTGTTTTCAATATTATTTCTGCTCTTGTCCCTTCTTTTCTTCTGATTGCTTTGGGTTTATTTTGTTCTTTTTCTGTTTTTCTTTTTTTAAGTTTCTTAAGTCTTAAGGTTTAAGGCTTAAGTATTAAGGCTTTCTTTTTTTTTTTTTCTAATATAGGCATTTAATGCTATAAAATCTCCCCTAAACACTGCTTTAAGTGCATTCTACAAATTTTGTCATATATTTTCATTTTCCTTTAGTTTAAAACACTTTCCAGTTTCACTCAAATTTCATTTTCATCCAAATTAAAATCTTTTTTAATTTGAAATTTCCTTGATGTATGAACTATTTAGAAGTATGTTGTTTAATGTCCAAGTGTTTAGAGATTTTTCTGTTATCTTTCTGTTACCAATTTCTATTTTAATTCCATTATGATCAGAGAATATAGTTTCAATGATTATTTTTTTAATGTCTGTTTATTTTGTGTGAGAGAGAGAGCGTGTGCATGAGTTGGGGAGGGGCGAGAGAGGAAAAGAGAGAATCCCAAGCAGGCTCCATGCTGTCAGTACAGAGCCCAATGTGGGGCTCAATCCGTGAGATCATGACCATGATCTCATGTGATCACAAACCGTGAGATCATTTCCTGAGCCAAATTAAGAGTCAGATGCTTAACTGACTGAGCCACCTAGGCACTCCAGTTTGAATGATCCTAATCCCTTTACATTTATTAAGATTTGGGGCAGGGAAGTTGTGGGGGGAAATTTATTAACATTTTTTTAATGTTTATTTATCAAGAGAGAGAGAGAGCATGAGGGAGGGGCAGAGAGAGGAGAGGGAGAATCCCAAGTAGGCTCCATGCTATCAGGGTAGAGCCCAACAGCAGGCTTAATCCCATGAACCATGAGATCACGACCTGAGCAGAGATCAAGAGTTCAACTCTTTTTTTTTTTAATTTATTTTTGGCAGAAGAGAGAGAGACAGAGCATGAGTGGGGGAGGGGCAGATAGAGGGAGACACAGAATCTGAAGCAGACTCCAGGCTCTGAGCAGTCAGCACAGAACCTGATGTGGGGCTCGAACTCACGGATGGTGAGATCATGACCTGAGCCGAAGTCGGACGCTCAACCGACTGAGCCACCCAGGCACCCCAAGAGTTCAAGTCTTAACCCACTGAGACACCTAGGCGCCCGTAAGATTTGTTTTTATCACATACACACACACACACATACACACACACATACACAGACACACACACATTTGTTTTATCACAAATCTTTGATGGATGTTTCATGTACACTTGAAAAGAAAATGTACCCTGCTGTTGTTGGATAGAGTATTCTGTAAATGTCAATTAAATCCAGGTTAATGGTGTTCAGTCCTTCAGTGTCCCTGCTGAACATCTGTCTACTGGTTCTATCAACAAGATAGGAATGTTGACATTTCCATCTATAGTTGTGTGTTTTTCTATTTTTCCTTTCACTTTTTTTAGTTTTTACTTCATATATTTTGAAGCTTTGTTGTTAGATGCACCCACATTTAGGATTTTTATGTCTTCCTTATGAATTGAGTCTTTTATCATTATGTAATGTTCCTTAGTGGTACCTAGCTTCTGAAATGACTCCTAACGATTCCCAACTCCTGTTACTTGCACCTGTATGTAATCGTCGCCTCTTGAATATAGGCTGGACCTGGTGACTCACTTTTAATGAACAGAGTATGGCAAAAAAATGATGAGCCATCTCTTCCAAGATTAGTTTTATAAATTATTGTGACTTTTTTTTTTTTTGCTTGCACTTTCTCTCTGGGTTTTGTTTTGTTTTGTTTGTTTTTGTTTTGTGCCCTTACTCTGATGATGACATACCGTGAGCAACCTTATGGAAAGGCCCATATGGCAAGGAGCTGAGTGTGGCTGGCCTCTGGCAAACAGCCAGTGAGGAACTGAGGCCCTCACTCTAACAGCCTGGGAACAACTGAATCCTGCCAACAACATCATGAGTGGGTTTGGAAGCAGATCCTTCTTTGGTTAAGGCTTCAGGTGAGACCACAGCCCTAGCTGACCTTTGATTGCAGCCTTGCTAGAGACCCTGAAGCACAAAATTTAGCTAAGCCATAAGGAGATTCCTGACCAACAGTAACTGTAAGATAATAAATGTGTGTTATGGACCACTTGGGTGACTCAGATGGTTAAACATCTGACTCTTGATTTTGGCTCAGGTCATGATCTCACAGTTGTGAGATGAAGCCTTGCATCTGGCGCTGAGCTGAGCGTGGATCCTGCTTAAGGTTTTCTCCCTCTCCCTCTGCCCCTCCCCTGCTTGTACTTGCTCTCTCTTTAAAAAAAAAAAAGAAATAAAATAAAAGTGTGTTGTTTTAGGTCACTAAATTTGGGGGTACTTCATTATATAGCAATAAGTAACTAATATACCTACCTGGTAATTTTCTTTGCTCTGAAGTCTACTTTGCCTTTAATATAGCTGTTCCAGCCTCCTTTTCTATTAGAGTTTACATTTCCCCCCACCCTTTAAATTTTGACATATCTATATCATTATATTTGAAGTGACTTTCTAGTAGACAGCATATAGCTGGGTCATGTTTTTTAATTTATTCTGACAATCTCTTTTAATTGATGTGTATAGAGCATTTAGAGTTGTATGATTATTGATATTTAAATTGCAATTCCTTATCATCATTTTATTATTTGTTCTCTCTTTATTTTCTCTGTTTTTCATTCCTTGGTTATCCCTTCCCTACTATCATCTGGAAAATTAGAACAGTTTTTGGTATTCCATTTTAATTTATTGATTGCATTTTAGCTGTATCTTTTTGTATAGTTTTGTGGAGAAGTTGCTCCAGAGATTTTGATGTACATACTTAACTTTTCGGTTTCCTTAGAATCAGTATTTTATCATTCAAATGGACCCACCATTTAGGTTCTTTTACCTTTCTTCTTTTATGTTATAGTTATCTTATATATTACATCTATGTATATTGAAAACTCATTAAAACAATGTTTTAATTTTTGTTTTCAACCATAAAAAATATTTTAAACAAATAAAAAATAATCTATTCTATTTATACTTATGTTATTCTTCCTTCCTTTCTGATGTTCCCAGTTTCCCTCTGACATTCGTTTCCTAATATCTGAACTTCCTTTAGAAATTTTTAAGAGCAGTTTTTTTCAACAAATTCTCTTAGTTTCCTTTTATCTGAGTATGTCTTTATTTCATCTCCATTCCTGAAGGATGTTTTCACTTGATACAGAATTCTGAGTTATCATCTCTTCTGTTTTTTTCTCTTTTTGGCACTTTAAACTTCTAAAATGAGTTTTTTAATGTTTATTTATTTTTGAGAGAGAGAGAGAGCAACTGGGGGGGGGGGCACAGAGAGAGGGAGACAGAGGATCCCAAGCAGGCTCTGTGCTGTCAGCACAGAGACCAATGCTGGGCTCAAACTCACAAACCATGAGATCGTAACCTGAGCCAAAGTCAGATGCTTAACCAACTGAACCCCCAGGCACCCCTCTTTTTGGCACTTTAGCCCTGGGTGTCATATTTAGGAGATGAATCACTGGGTTTTACTCCTGAAGCCAAGACTATACTGTGTTAACTAACTTGAATTTAAATTAAAAAAAAATCTTATACTCCTTCTGCCTCCACAGTCATTTGAATCTTTGTCTATCTATTTATTAGTAATACATTGTTAGTCTCTGGCTATCTTCAAGATTGTCTTGGGGCACCTGGGTGGCTCAGTCAGTTGAGTGTCCGATTTCGGTTCAGGAAATGATTTCAACAGTCTGTGAGTTTAAGCCCCACGTCAGGCTCTATGCTGACAGCTCAGAACCTGGAGCCTGCTTCAGATTCTGTGTCTACCTCTCTCTGTGCCCCCCCCCCCCCCCCCCCCCACTCACGCTCTGTCTGTCTGTCTTTCTCTCAAAAATAAACTTAAAAAAATATTGTCTTTAGTTTTCAGCAATTTGATTGTAGCATATTTAATTCATGTTCATTTGTATTTTTAAAAAGAATTTTTAACGTTTGTTTATTTTTGAGACAGAGAGAGACAAGCATGAATGGGGGAGGGTCAGAGAGAGAGGAAGACACAGAATCTGACACAGGCTCCAGGCTCTGAGCTGTCAGCACAGAGCCCAACGTGGGGCTGGAACTCATGGACTGCCAGATCATGACCTGAGCCGAAGTTGGACGCCTAACTGACTGAGCCACCCAGGCGCCCCTCATTTGTGTTTTTTGTTTAGGGTTTGTTGACATTGAATCTGTAAGTTGTCGTCTTTTGCCAAATTTGGTAATTTTTTAGAAAAAAAATATATAGTAACACAGTTTTTCTCCTCTTTTTCTGAAACTCCAATGATGTGAATGTTAGTCCTTTTTGTACTGTTCATGGACCCATGAGGTTCTGTTCACTTTTGGCTGAGAAGGGATTTCTTTTTTCTCTGTTGTTCAATTAGGATAATTTCTATTGATCTGTCCTCAAGTTCATTGGCTCTTTCCTCTGTCACTTACATGCTTCTGTAAGGTGTTTTTGTTTACTTGTTTAGTTTTTGTATTTTCAGTTCAAATTTTTAAATGTTTTACCTAATTTGTTTAAAGAATAGTACTATCTGGGAATGCAAGCTGGTGAACCCACTTTGGAAAACAGTATGGAGATTCCTCAAAAAACTAAAATAGAACTACCCTATGACCCAGCAGTTGCACTACTAGGCATTTATCCATAGGATACAGGTGTGCTGTTTCGAAGGGACACATGCACCCCATGTTTGTAGCAGCACTATCAACAATAGCCAAAGTATGGAAAGAGCCCAAATGTCCATCGATGGATGTATGGATAAAGAAGATGTGGTATATATACACACAATGGAGTATTACTCAGCAATCAAAAAAATGAAATCATGCCATTTGCAACTATGTGGATGGAACTGGAGGGTATTATGCTAAGTGAAATTAGTCAGAGAAAGACAAAAATCATATGACTTCACTAATATGAGGACTTTAAGAGACAAAACAGATAAACATAAGGGAAGGAAACAAAAATAACATAAAAACAGGGAGGGGGACAAAACAGAAGAGACTCACAAATATGAAGAACAAACTGAGGGGTTGCGGGAGGGAAGATGGGCTAAATGGGTAAGGGGCACTGAGGAATCTACTCCTGAAATCATTGTTGATATGCTAACCAATTTGGATGTAAATTTAAAAAAAAATTACAAATTAAAAAAAAAAGAATAGTACTATCTTCTAGTATATTTGTTTTCCAATTTCTCTTTTTCCCTATGTCTCATGACCCATTTTCACTGCCCCAGCTGGGTAGATGCACAGTTGTCTGCCAGCCACAGCTGGCGTTAGCTATGGTAAACTATGTGCTCAAGTGAGATATCAAATCCAGTAAAGAATTTACCACAAGTTTTCTCTACTTTATGTAAATTTTCGCCTCTTCTGCAATGTCTGTCCAGATATGTTTCTTCTCAAAGTTTAAATCTATTTTCTGAGATGTTTGAATATATACATCTCATTAGGGCAGTTTAAATTTGGGGGGAAGATGCTTTAGTTTTACTTCAAAGTTCATTATACACTATCAGAAGCCTTAATTTTTATCCTTTTGATAAATTATAGTTATTTTATATTTGAATGTTTGGGCTGTTGCCCTCTGGCTAAGAGGGTGGCTGGGAAATGACTGCTTCTCAAGATAACCTGCGAAAAGTATCCTCTTCATCTTTTTTTAACTTTTTTAATGGAGATATAAGTGGCATATAACATTGTATAAGTTTAGGGTGTATAATGTGTTACGCAACATAATTATATATATATATATATATATATATATATATATATATATAATCTGAAGCATATATATATATACCTCTTAAATGTTCTCACCACTATATATATATATAGTGGTGAGAACATTTAAGAGGTAGTCTCTTAGCAACTTTCAAGTTATAATACAATATTGTTAACTATAATCATGATACCGTGTATTAGATCGTTAGAACTTACTCATCTTCTAATTGCTGAGCTTGTTCCCTTGGACTAACATCTCCCCAATTCCCTCACTCTCTTTCCAAATCCTCCCCCCGAAATTTTCTATTTTGTGTCTGTTTATATTTTCTATTTCTTTGCTAAGAGTTTCTACCTTTCCATTCATTTCAAGAGTGTTTGCCCTTACTTCTTGGCAAACTTTTTAATAATAGCTGCTTTACAGTCATTGTCAGGTAATTCTAATATGTATACAGTCTCAGTTTTGGCATATATCCATTGTCATTTCCCATGTAAAAACCAAGATTTTCAGGGTTCTTCTTATGTCAAGTAAGTTTACTTTGTATCTGAGAGATTTTGAACTTTAATACTGAGACTCTGTGTGTTATTTGAATCCTATAGACTATGTTGATATTTTTGCTTTAGCAGGCCTGGGGGGAATATAATTGTGGGGGCAGGGAGGGGCAGGTGGATGATAAACCCAACTCAGTTCTCTGGTACTGATTTCTGTTCTTCTGCAATTCCAGCTATTATTTACTTTTCATTGTCTTCAGACTATTCCACACATTCTATCTAGGTTTTTTAGCTGGATCAGGGGAAGAGAAATAGTAGAGTTCAGTTACTACTTTTTACCCTGAACCTGAACTCACTGTGTCTTTTTTTTTTACAGATAAACTTGATGCAAATTTTCTGAACATCTATTACCACAAGGAATGACCAATAGTGTTAATATTTTTTTGTCTTAAACCCAATCCTACATCATTAATTGTGTGAAATAAAGCCACCATAGAAACTCCCATATCATAGAGTATCATGGGGACTTAATTTTTTCTAATTACTGATGTGATATGTGTGGGGTTCAGAGATTTTGAAAAATATAGCCAATATGTAAAAGGAGCCATTGCTAAAATTTGGTTATAGAGTTTCTAAGATTTTGTTCTTTGTTTATATGTACAGATTTTAAGCAAATGTAGAAACATATTGCTTTGTTACTTTTTCTTTAACATAATAATACTGTATATTGACCAGTGTTTTCTGTGACAATAAATACTAATGTTTAATGTTTTTATTTATTTTTGAGAGAGAGAGAGAGAGAGAGAGAGAGAGAGAGAGAGAGAGAGAGACTGAGCACAAGCAGGGGAGGGGCAGAGACAGAGGGACACACAGAATCCGAAGCAGGCTCCAGGCTCCGAGCTGTCAGCACAGAGCCTGATGTGGGGCTTGAACCACAAACCATGAGATCATGACCTGAGCCGAAGTCAGACGCCCAACCAACTGAGCCACCCAGCGCCCCCCCCCCCTTTTTAAGTAGGCTCCATGCCCAGCATACGGTTTGAACTCATATCCCTGAGATCAAGAGCAGATGCTCTATTGATTGAGCCAGCGATGTGCCCCAGATTTATCATTTTTGACATTGTGCCATATTTGCCTTATGTCTCTCTCCCTTTCTTTCTCTCCATACTCTCTCTCTCTCTCTCTCTCTCTCTCTCTCTCACACACACACACACACACACACACACACACACACACACACATTTATGTTTTTTCAACCATTTGAGGCTAGGTTGCGTAAGTCATATTTCCTTTCCCCTGAAAACTTTAGTGTATTTCTAAGAAAAAGAATATTTTCTGACACAACTACAGTACAGTTACCAAACTTAGGAAACTTAACATTAATAAAATACTTTCATTTTATCAGTGCTCTATAGTTGTATCTGCTCTACACTCTATATCCCAAATTAATTGTCCTAATTCCATTATGACATTTATTATTATTTTTTGTATTTATTGGTCCAGGACTACATATTGCATTTAGTTATTATTTCTTTTAATCTTCCTTTGATTTGGAATACTTTTCCAGTCTTAGTCTTTCATGACATTAGCGTTTTTGCAGCATACAGCTTAGTAGTTTTACAGAAAGTGTTTCAGTTTGAGTTTGTGTGATATCCTTCAGTAGGATGCTACATCTAGATCTAAACAAGAAAAATGAAGCTGAAATAGCATCAATCACGAATATGGCTTTCATCAAAAGATATTCTTGTAGAAAAAAATTGTGCTACCAAAGGATCACCCAATATGAAAATAACAAGGGATCAAGAGGAATAAACAACACAGCTGCTAGGTGATTAATCCTTTAAGTATAGCTAATGAAATTAGGTCGACAGAAACGGTTTCGTCAGTGGTGGGGGCTCCTGCCTTTTCAATGGTGTCACGTTGTGTAGGCAAAGCTATATCTACCGCATATACAATTATCATGGGCATCTTGACAATTCAATGTATATCCATTTACTGAGTTAATGAATGACAAGGATTACCCAGAATTGGCATCTTTAGTCTTACGGTTATTTTATTTTGTTGTTTGTGTACTCGTTTTACAGGAAGCTAGAACAAGAAAAAATACAAGATTTTCTGCATTCTATATGGAATCTGTGGCTAATCTTTGTTCACTTGACAAAGTGGATGTAGACCTAGTAGCTAAGAGATTCATTAATGTAAAATCCTCATCACCTCTAGGAGGTGGAGTGGGGAAGCAGGCAGGCTTCTGCAATCTCAATAGGGACAGTCTTTGGAAAAACTTATTTCCAAACGTAGAAGAACTCAGGATCTAGTTCACATTTAATTGAAAGGAAAAAAACTAAATTCCTGAAAAGATGTCAGAATATCAACAAAGCCTTCACAAACTAAGAAAGAATTCACTTGAAGAGAACAGCCAACAAAATAGGAATGCATCTCTCTGATGAAGGTGCTGGCTAAAATCAAGAAACAGTAAAAAAGTAATTTAAAGCCAGTGGAAAAAAACACTTGTTAGGGTGTAAACTAAGAAGAAAATGTAAAGAAATCTGTAGAAAAGCTTTTTAAGTTCATAGAAAAATAATGAGTAAGAATTCAGTAAACCTCTTAAAGGTAAGATAGCTCTTAAGGAAGCTATAAACCATTGAAGAGAAAGTTATATGCAGGCTCTGTCTTGCTACAGGAAGAGGAAGTTGGATGGAGCAAAACATAAAGCTCAGGAAAAACTGAAAATACATCAGAAGTCTCCAATCAGAGTAAAGAATCTCTTGATTATAAAAGTTATGATGCTAGAGTTTTCAATAATTTTCTTGTGCAGTTTGATTCTGAAACTGAGGGAAAAAGTAATAGGGATGAAATTGTATTTTCTGAATTAGACAATGGAGAGTTGGGGAATCACCAAGGTGAGAAAGTGAAAGAGAAGACAGGTCTATCAGTTATCTATTGCTGCATAACAACCCCAAAACTTAGTGGTTTAAAGCATTGGTGATTTATTTATTTATTTATTTATTTATTTATTTATTTATTTATTTTTCACGATTCTCTGGGTTAGCTGATAGTTTATCTGCTGGTGTTGCCTGCATTCAGCCAGAAGGTGACTGGGCTGAAAGACCAAGGTAGCCTCACTCACATTTGGTAATTGGTGCTAGCTGTCCATTGGGAACCTTAGTTCTTTTACATGTGACCTCCTATTCTCTAGTAAGCTAAGCTGGCTTCCTTATATGATGGTCTCAGGGTAGCATCATAAGAAGATGAAAACAGAAGCTGCAGTGTCCTTTAAGACCCAGCTTTGGAAGTCACATAACATCACTCCTGCACATTCTGTTGATTAAAGCAAGTCACAAGATCAGCCCAGTTTCAAAGGTTGGGGAAATAGACAACCTCTTGATGGGAGGAAGAGTAAAGTCACATTGTATAGGAACATGGGAGGAATTTGTGGTCATATTTTGTATTTCATCACAACATGGAATGGATATGACAAAGGCCCAAGCTACATCAGCATTAGTTCAAGGAGAGAAACCATTTATGACTTTAGCTGACCGATGTCAATCACTCATGATTGAAAGAAAACGTAAGGAAGGTGGAACAGGATACTCATTCATTGTAGTCATTTCGAGACCCCTAGAAAATGCATTACAAAGCTGAGAAGTGAACTCATTAATCAGGCAGAATATGTTACTGGAAGAATGTGAGCAGAAAAGAAAGATTAGGAGTAGTCAGGTACAGAGAAAGGGAAATAGAAATAAACTGTAGAATATGAAAATACATAGCAACATTTTATTCTGCACAAGAATGCCCATGATAATTGGATACTTGTTTGTGATACAAAGAGCTGTTACTGGAGAGATGAAGCAAGCCACCTTTCTGAGACAGAAATTGATAAAGGAACAAGTGAAAAGAAGTTGGTAATACTCTGAAAATCAAGGATTGTTAAAGCAACTTCAAGAAGACATTTTGAGGTCTCTTTCCAACTAATACATTAATTTCGTTTCTAAAATGTCAAGTGCTTTGTTTCCTATTGTAATCAGAGACTACAAAAATAGCAATACCAGAGCTCATGTCTCCCTCAGTGAAGGGATCTCTTAAGCTCATTGCCCAAGGGCAGAGGGGTATATTGCCCCTTGATGATGAAGGATATCCTGTGAAATTATAGGGGCTCTATGACCATTAATGGAAGAGATGTGCTTAGACTGGAACCCTGATGCAGTATTAATCAGTAGCCAAAACAATTCCTCTCCATCCACCACAGTGGATAGCTTAGTTGACTCTGGTACAAATTCCAACCCTTCTCAGATATGCCCATCACAAACCACCAGCTGGGCTTCTACCTCCTCCTGGTCAGGTTGGACCACCTTTCCCACTTCAGGAACATTAAAACTTTCCTTCTAGTCCCTATTCATGGAAGGCTCCCTATTCACCGCAGGCCTAAGATAAAACATACCTGGTCTCTACCTGAAATAATGGCCTTGTTCTATAGTTATTAAATCTGTAAACACTGATTTCCACCTTTTATCTTTAGCAATATGCTTTTGATACTTACAAAGAATACTGCTCTAAATATGTATTTTGATGCATATATACATGTATTTCTGTTGAGTATATACCCAGGAGAGAAATTACTAGGTCACAGAGTATATATATGTTCAATTTTAGCAGGTAATGCCAGTTCTCCAAAGTGGTGTTAAGTACTTAAAAGATATATGACCATATAAACAAAAGCGGCCTGTCTTTCATTTAAGATTAACTTGGAGACCCCAAAGGGATTTTTTATGGGAAATAAGAATTAAACTTTGAAAAAGTGAAACAAAGTGTATGTATGCATCAAAAAAACCATTAGAATTTTTTTGATTATGATTGGGATGAAGTCACAATAATTTCTCCACCAAATAAACCCTTTCCTCTCTATAATTCACATGAGAATACTATTTCCTAGCATATTTCAATAATAGCTGAATGACATAATTAATAGTTCTTCTCTACAGATTGGTTTAGTGCACTGGAATCTATTTGTTCAATACAGTGGAAATTATATGGTGTTTAATGGTTAGATATGTAATAAGATACACTTATTACTCCAGATAATTTTGTTCTGGGGCTTTAGTATATCTCCCCAGTAAACTCTCTGGTCTACAGACTAACGCAGTTAGTTAACACACAGTTGGCATTATCATCTGCTGTCATAAATGGACCTGCTGCCTTCTTTACTATCTGAAATGATTTCAGCAAACTGATGTGAGAAAATATTTACAAAATCATCCCCTTTATATTTTAAAAATTTTAATATATTCTTTGCCTGCAACTAAAAAGGGTTAGAAATATTAGTATGTTTATAATATGGCTGGAAAGGCCAAAAAATAACTTATGCTAATAAAATTATTACAATGGATTCTGAGTTATTGACAACCCTGATTTAAAAAAAAAAAAAGGAAGGGGCACCTGAATAGCTCAGTCAGTTAAGCATCTGACTCTTAGTTGTGGCTCAGGTCATGATCTTTCAGTTCCTGAGACTGAGCCCCATTCAGGGCTCTGTGCTGTGAAGAGGCAGAGCCTGCTTGGGATTCTCTTCTTCTCTCTGCCCCTCCACCAGTCATGCTCGCATTCTTTCTCTCTCAAAATAAACTTAAAAATAAATAAGTACAAAAAGGAAAATATCCATGTAAAAGAAACAGAGAGTTAAAGAGAGGGAAAAAAGTCTTTAGTTACTGAAATTCTTTTTTCCAGTTGCTTAAAATCATAAGTGTTGATAGGATTAAAAGGAAAAAGGAGCTCAGTTCCCCATCTACTTGTTTTTGCCTTCAAGTTTTCCTCTTTTCTAATACAACAAAAATTGTTACAGGAAAGGAAGGGGAAGGCTGAGAAGTTTTACCTTTTAATTTATCAAGCTAAAACAACCTGGGTGGTCC
Source organism: Lynx canadensis (assembly GCF_007474595.2). Classification (NCBI taxonomy): domain Eukaryota; kingdom Metazoa; phylum Chordata; class Mammalia; order Carnivora; family Felidae; genus Lynx; species Lynx canadensis. Next base: position 32,265,755 of record NC_044315.2, read on the forward strand.
ATTTGTCAAGAGGTAAGAAAGGGGATATAAAACATAAACAAAAATTAACACAGTAAATGTTGAAAAGTCTTTTAAATGTCACACATATAAAAGTACACACATCATAAGTGTATAGCTTGATGAACTACCACAATTATTGTCATCTGGGTCAAAAATTGAGCATAACCAGCATCCTAGAGGATCCCAGTTGCTCTGCCCCCTTTCTCTTTCTCAAATGCAGCCATTATTTTGACTTTTAACACCATAGAATAGTTTTATCTATATTTAAATGTTACATAAATGAAATCATACAGCACATATGATTTTGTGTCTATCTTCTTTCACTTAACACTATATTTGTGAGATTTAGTCATTCTTTTTTAAAATTTTTTATTTATGTTTATTTTTGAAAGAGAGAGAGAGAGAGAGAGAGAGAGAGAGAGAGAGAGAGTGAGTGTGAGCAGGGAGGGACAGAGAGAGAGGGAGACACAGAATCTGAAGCAAGATCCAGGCTCTGAGCTGTCAGCACAGAGCCCGACATGGGGCTTGAACTCACAGACTGCAAGATGATGACCTGAGCTGAAGTCTGATGCCCAACCGACTGAGCCACCCAGGAGCCCCTTAGCCGTTCTTTAAAAAAATAAATAAATAAATAAAAAAAATTAATGTTTATTTTTGAAGGAGACAGAGACAGAGCATGAGCAGGTGAGGGGCAGAGAGAGAGAGGGAGACACAGAATCCGAATCAGGCTCCAGGCTCTGAGCCATCAGCACAGAGCCCGATGCGGGGCTCGAACCCACGAACTGTGAGATCATGACCTGAGCCAAAGTCATATGCTTAACCGACTGAGCCACCCAGGAGCCCCTAGCCATTCTTTTTTTTTTTAATTATTAATATTTTATTTATTTAAGTAATCTCTACACCCAAAATGAAGCTCGAACTCACAGCCCAAGATCAAGTCACATGCTCCACCGACTGAGCCAGCCAGGCGTCCCTAGATTTAGTGGTTCTATTTTAGATTGCGGTAATTCATTTCTTTTCATTGTTGTTTAGTTTTCCACTGTAAAAATATAGAAGCATTTATATCTTCATTCTACCATTGATGTCTATTTGGATTGTTTCCAATTTGGGACTTCGTAAGTATAAATTTTCTCCTACATGTCTCTGGTTTATATGTATCTGTATTTCTATTGGTGTGTATGTCTATCCACATCATCACTGATGTTTGTTGCTGCCTTGTTTTTTTTAGCCATTTTTTTTGTTGTGTATTGGTATTTCATTGTGGCTTGACTGTGCGCTCTATGAAAGCAAGGCCACATCTGTCCTGTTCATAGTGGTGTCACTATCCAATATTGTTTATAAAACATAGTAAATACTAAGTGGTAATAATAAATAATAATAAAAATGAAGATTGATCGAAACAATTACACTCAGAGCTTGCAACTTTAGCTTATTATTTATTTTTATTTGTTAAAATGAATAGTTTTTACATTGTGTTATGATTTGGATGTCATAAATCATTTCCAATGTTTTCCTTAATGTGAAAAACAAACTACCTCACTGTTCCCTTGACACCCTGCCCTCCCAAACACACATACATGCAAATTTAAGGCAATGGCCCAGTGAGAAGTAGAAGCCCTAAGGAAAATATGGCATATCTCCCCTTTAATTTTATTCAAATATTTTGATAGGAAAATTAACTAATTTAACTGCTAAGTAATTTTAAGTATTTTTCTTACATTGAAACAAACACATATATAATGGTATTCAAATTGATTGAATATTGTACTTACATAGGAGGCTTGCATCACCTCAAAGTCTATCTGTACACCCTTAGCCACCATACTCTTCTTAGCCATTGTGACTCCTTTAGTGGAAAAGACTGAAAAGCTTTGATATGATGGGGAATTAATGATGTGTTTCAATTGTATGGGATCATGATTCAATTTTTATTTTAGGATAATTTTGGCTTGCACTACAGAAGATGAGTTGGAGGGGAAAGGGGGATGAAGAAGCACTGGAGGAAGAGATAGCATTAGGAAAATATTGAAACACATTATATTATAATAATTCATTATATTATAATAATCCAGGTAAGAGATAAGTTGACCTAAATCAGAGCACTTGACACAGAGAAGAACAGGTACCAAGATTTCTTTTATTAGGTATTCACTTTTATATTCACAATGACCCTTTAAAACATCATTTAAATGTCTAATTACTGGTTAGGGTTTGTACTATGCCTGCACAAATAACATACATATTTGATAGGATAAATAGAAATGTTAATGAGCACTGCTATTATTTAATTCCTTATATTTGCAAAAGTGTAATGGACTTCAATATATTCAAAATTAGCTATTATTTAGTTGTGTTTCAATTTGCTGCCTTATACCTAAAGAAATTTACAACAGTTGTCTGTGAGGTGATCTATAGTTATAACTATAACATAACTATAACATGATCTATAGTTATAAACATAACATACAAGCTTCAAGGGAAATCTTTGTATCCATTGTGGAATTCTAGCTTATTGCAGTTGGAAGTTTTAATTGGACCTAAGTAAATTAATCTACTATAGGGCTAAAATGTTAACTATCCTTGTGATTCACAATATACAGGTATTTGATATACTAGGGACTCAACACTGCCATGAATCCATTTGATTTTTCCTTCAATTTCCCAAACTGTAAAGTCCTTAATAGATTCACAGTGCTTTCCAGCTTTCGAAGTGTTTTGGCATTTTACATTATCTTCCTTGATATTCAAAAATGCTTGGAAAATTCAACAAGGCTGGTATGTCACCCCAATTTTTCAGTTTAAAAAAAGCTCTGAGACTTGATTTAATGTGTTCCACAAATGTTATTTATGTAACATCATGCACCTGCATACTGTAAAGGGACTGGAATTCAGATTTCTGGACTTTCCTAAGGACTCTGGTTTTTAGTAGCTGTTTGACAAATTTCTTAAGCTCTATACTTCGGTTTTCATATCTAAAATAAGGAGATAATAGTACCTAGTCATTGAATTATTATCAGGGTACGTTTAGTAAATATTTGTTAAGCACTTAAAAGCAGTGTCAAGTTCACAGTAAGCTCTAAATAAATGTTGGATTATATATTTATTGTTTCAGCATATCCAACTGACTTGTAAGGAGAGTTGGTATCCTCAAAATACACACATTTGGAAAATTTCCAGTTAAGTGTATAATGTTAGGCAGGTTCAGACGTGTATATGGGTAATAGAGCATAAACTTTGTTTCTAATTTAATAACTAAAGAAATGTGGTGGCCCATTAATCCCATTAGCCTTGTTTAATTAACCACATTTCATCTGACCTCGATATGCTCTTCCCAGAGAGAAAAGACTTCAAGGGTGTAGTGACTTTTTATTTTAAAAAGCAGAAATCAGTAGATTGTAATAGAAACAGTATATTAGCCCAAGTGTGCTCAGTAGTGTAAAGATCCACCCAATCTTTCTTAGCTGAGAGGACGTTACGGGAAATGCTACAAGGGACCCAGCTGGGTACTCTGCAGGAAGTTAAAAAAAATTGTTGAGTTTTGCAAAACATCTGGTGTCAGCCATCTGTCTTTGGTAGTACAGAGACTTAAGGTCTGTGTGGTTCCGTCTGACACCTTGGAAGGCGGAGTTACAGCGCAGAAGTAACAAATAGTACCAAGCTAATTTAAGTAGGTTCTCAGGGGTCCGGAGACACTTGCACTTCCTGTTACTACAGTTCAGGCCAAACTGCTGTCAACCCCTAGTTTGAGAGATTCCCCCAGACTGGATTCCTACTGTGGCCACCCTCAAGTCTCCTCAGCTCCAGCGCACACCTGGGCGGGGGCGGGCTGTGCTCCACCTAGGTGCTTGGAATATGGGACAGTTTCGCTCTCCGAGGCAAACAACACACTCTCTTGCTGAGAGTTACTCGTTAAAAGGTTGGCAGGTGGACCCCCTGGCCCACTCGGGATCTCCCATTATTTTTTGGAGGCTCAGGTGCCCGGGTCCGTAAGACGCTGTCATTGCCACACAGCGGCGAGCCCAGACATCCTAGCCAGGCTCCGCGGGGCATTCTGAGGCCCCACCCATGGCAACGCCACTCTGACGTCCGCGCGCCGGAGGCCGCCATAGGCCCGCGTCGCGGCCCTGGACGACGTGTGGCGCGTGGACTCCATCAGTTCCAGCCCTGAGGGAACCCGGTAGGCACTTCCGGGCAAGGTTCTGTGCACCTGTTCCTTCCTTCTGGTTAAGTGTGTTCCTCTGAGGGAAAAAGTGGACATGCCCCTCCGGAGAGAACACGATGTGTGATAGCTAGCAAGCCTAGATTAAGAACAGCTCGAAGCCTAATCCCAAAGCAAGAAGGCGCCAGGCATCTTTAAGCTGCTTGGAAGTTCACGTGACCCAATAAGTGCCGGGCCCCAGTGGTCACGTGACAGCGCGCGCGCCCTCGCGCAGGGAGAGCCGGCAGGCGCCGTGCGCGCGCCTTCGCCGCTGCCTCCCTTCTCCTCGACGGGAGGGTGAGGAGCTGCGGAGCGATCAGGCAACTGGGGTCCGGTGCGCGTGCGCAGCGAACAGCTGTCACCCAGTGCGGAACAAGTCTTCCAAATTTCCCAAATCTCCCTGGGCCGGAGGCCACCTTCTTCCTCCTCATTTCCTCCTTGGGGTCGTATCTCCGTCCCCACCCGCGCGCCAGGTAACCGCTTTTCCCGAGTCCGGACGATGGGGATGGTGGGGGAAGGGGCCAGGGCTGTCTTCTCGGCACTGCCCCTCTCTGCGCCGGGCCGCTGGGGGTGCCGGCGGCCGGGGCAGCGGAGACGCCGGTCAGCAGACGCTCGGTCCCCGGCCGCAGCGGCTGTCATGTCGGGGAGAGAGTGGCCAGCCATGGTCGCAGCGGAGGAAGGCGGGAGCCAGTGACAGTCCGCTCCGGCCCTCTCGGGGGTTCGGTCCCCGCGCTCGCCGTTCTCCTGGGGGCTGGAGTGCAGGTCGCGCTCCTTGGGGCAGAGGAGCGCGCGGGTGGTCCAGGGGTGCCGACTCCTTTCCATTCCCCTCCCAGCCTGGTCTGCGGCGGACTCCTGGGAGGCACGGCCTGCTGCACCCTCGGTGCCATCTCTTCTCTGGGACTGTCACGACCCAGGGGGTGAAGGCGGGGGCTCCTCTCCAGAACACCTCACCGCAGGCAGGCAGCCTCTCTCCCGGGTTCGTCCTCAGTCCCCGTGCTGTCCTTTTGGTTTTTCCCGCAAGGGGCCATTTCTTCCCGCAGTACCTGAAGCCACGATGTGGTGTAGACAGTGGGTGCTTAATAAATGATTTGGATCGCTTCGCGTGGAATGCCAGGCACGCAAGACGTGGCATAGGGTGGGGATGTGGAGGAGGGAGGCAGGCAAGCTGTGGCTCCGGGTTCGAGCTTCGCTTTTTCTTCCAGGCTTAACCCAGTGGAACCTGCAGGGCTCAATTCAGATGCTTTCCGGGTAAACTCGGACCGGGTCTTCCCCTAAGCTGCACGGTGCAGGTCTGCACGGACTGGCTTTGGTGGTGGGCGATGCCCAGGAGGGGTTTTATTTGGTTTCTGCTCCAGCAGAAGAGAGGGCAAACTTTTTTTTTTAGCACATGGTAAATTACACCGCAAGGTGATTTATCAAACCCTGCTTCGGAAATGTAGGTTAGAAGTTGGCGTTGGTTCACTTTTATTTTGGTGAAAGTTTCTGTTAGGCTCAGTTCCACCTAGTTCGGACCAAATTTTGCTCTATTACACCCACTTGATTTTGCAGTAATTTTCATTTTTAATTTTAGAAAATTCGGCTTCGCTGTTTCTATGGTAACAGTAACTAATACTATAATTTCGAAGTGTTGGGGTTGAAAATTAGTGGCTTTAATTCTTGAAGGTCCATTTTTGCTTTGAAGCACTTGGTTCTTCTTTACGATCATTACTCAAATTCTGCCTTGCTGGTCTCCTCCCAACCCCCCATGCTTTGTTTTGGAATGTATTACACGGCTGTTCCGGTTTTTTAGGCCCCTCTTTCTCCCAATTTAAGACGTTATGAAAAGTTTGCACATAATCTTTACAACACTCCACGAACTTGTAGTAAAATCCAATTTAAATCGGAGACTTGTTTCGTTTAATTAGCAGATTTTAATCGGTGCTTTTCTAAAGTTAAAAATATGTTTTAAACCTTTTTGTAGGTGCACAAATGCTTTTAAAAATGCTTAACCTTTCTATAAGAATAAAGATTTTAAGAAGCTGAACAGGTACATAATTTTTAAAAAGTCAGTTAGATGTAAATTTCAAATTAAGAATAAAAATCTGGTATTTTGAATTCTCTTCTTGACACCTTCTGAATCATCCAGAGGTAGGTTAGGTGCATAACTAACCTTGGGGTAGTCTGTGAATTCTTCCTTTTCTTTCTTTTTCTCATTATCTTGTCATTCTCTCTTGACTGGCTTTTCCTGTCTGTTAGAATGTTAGGGCTTTGAGAACAGGTTCTATGTTTTTTTCCCTTTGCTGTATTTCTGGCAATTTACCGTGATATGTGGGGTGCTAAAAATATCCTCCTTTTTAAATAATTAAGATGTAATTCATATACCATAGAATCCACATATTTAAAGTATACAATCCAGTGGTACTACTATCACCGCAATTAATGTGAGAACATTTTTAAATTTTTTGTTTGAGTGAGAGAGAGAGAGAGAGAGTGCAAATGGAGGGGGGAGAGGAGAGGGGGGAGAGAGAGTCTTAAGCAAGCTCCATGCATAGTGGCGGTGCAGAGCCTGATGTGGGGCTCAATCCCACGACCCTGGAATCATGACCTGAGTTGAAATCAAGTCAGAGGCTCAACCAACTGAGCCACCCAGGGGCACCAATGTGAGAGCATTTTTTATCACCTCAGAAAGAAACCCTGTTCCTATTAGCAGTTGTCCCTTTCTTTCCAGCTCCCATCCTCTCTAGTCTGAGGCAATGACTAATCTGCTTTCTGTCTCAATAGATTTGCCTATTCTGGACCTTTCATATAAATATAATCATATAATATATGGGTTTTTGTGACTGGATTCTTTGACTTAGCATAACATTTTCAAGGTTCATCTGTCGTGTAGCATCTGTCAGTACTTTATTCCTTTTTATGGCTGACTTATATTACATTGTATGATATATTACTTTTTGTTTATCAGTTGATGGGTTGTTTCTAGTTTTTGGCTGTTATGAACAGTGTGCTATGAACATTCGTGAACTGGTTTTAGTATGGATGTATGTTTTCTTTAATCTTGGATATAGACCTAGTACTGGAATTTCTGGGTTCAACATTTTCTCTTGAGTGAATGGATGAATGAAGGAGTGATAGTGTTGAGAGATACTCTCTCCAGGCCTTTGAGGGGCATACTCTACTTCACTACCAAGTCCACTTCTAGAGAGGCCAGAAGTCTTTGTGTGGGGCTTTGTCCTGAGGATTCTGGTGTGTTTTACTTGTCTGGATGTTTTTAAGATCATCCCTTTATGTTAGCCTGGTTTTTCTTCATACAGCTAATGATTATTCCCTTGATACTAATTTATTTGTTATATACTTGTTAGAGATATGGTGATAAAACAGGTATATTCCATATTGTCATTACACTCAGTTGCTAATGCAGGTCTTTCAGTTTTTTAAGATTTATATTTTTTTGTTAATATGAATATTTAATGCTCCTCTGCCCACCTCCATTTCTAATATGAATTTCTTGGTAGTTGTGCAAGAGTTAAAGTCACTTTTTTCCTTATTTGCTACCAGTGTAGAAGGTTGTGTGGAACCTAAAATACAAATTTAAAATATTGGATCACTGTCTTTTTATTCCCTGCACACCCCCAAAGATTCTCCTGTTTCTCGACCCTCTATACCCTTCGGGGGAGAAGATGCTGATCATAGAAGTCTGCACTTGCAGGGTCTAACCCTTTCCCCACCTAAGCAGTTGCAACAATTCAATCCTCCTTTTCCCAAGGATCAAGTCCTCTCAGCTCTCTCAGTAAGGCTCTGCCCAGCCAGTCTCCTCCTTCCACCCAACTTTCTCCCCAATGCCCTGCTGACATTCTTTTTTTTTTTTTTTAATTTTTAATGTTTATTTAACATATCTCTCTACATCTCTCTACATATTGAGAGATATATATAGAGAGAGCAGGGGAGGGACAGAGAGAGGGAGGCACAGAATCCAAAGCAGGCTCCAGACTCTGAGCTGTCAGCACAGAGGCCAATGTGGGGCTCAAACTCGCAAACCACGAGATCATGACGTGAGCCAAAGTCAGACGCTTAACGGACTGAGCTGCCCAGGCGTCTTCCTGCTCACATTCTTGTTCCCTCTGCCTGGACTGCTACCCTGACCTGTGCATCTTTATCTGGTTAATTCCATTTCACCCTTCAGGTAGCTCAGCTCAGTTGTTGCTTCTTCAAGTTAGTCTTCCCTCAATACTGTACACTAGCCATAGCAGCATTCTGTAATCTCCTTCATAGTCTTAAACAATTATATCATTAGTTGTGGATCACTGTTTACTCTCTACCCCCATGTATGCACAGAAAAAGTTCTGTACAAAATGTTGAAAGTGGTTAGTTACTTCTGGGTGATGGGCTTATGGGTTATTTTTCTCTTTTGTGTCTGTGTGCATTTTCTGAATTTTCTCCCATGTATCGGTATAACTTTTGTTAACAGGGGGAAAAGTCATCAGTAATTGCTTTTTATTTTCATAAATTTTCTTCTAACTTTTGTTTGTTTTAATAACCTAGATGAGATTTTACTATAGCTTTAAACATCAAACTTTTATTACATTTTGATTCTTTTTCATATCTAGGGGCAATAGGGAATGGTGAGCATATTTTACCATTGGTTGTCTAGGGATAGAATTTCTGGTATTGAAATTTAGCTGATTCTTAGGGAACAGAATCTAGTTCTGATACTATTAGGGTATGATAGAGTAAATAACTCCTTTCCCTTTTTTTCCCCAAGAAATATCCTTGCTATACATTTGTATGTTTCATAGTACAGAGTTTTTCCTTGCACAATTGCTTATTTGGGCTATTTGTCGTATTTTTGCTGGGTAGTTTATTCTGTCTAGTAGTGGGTATATTTCTTCATTAGATATTTTAACACCTGCTGTGTGTGTCGTGCTGCTATGTTAGATGTGGAGCATACGACAAGTGAATATAATAGACAAGTGATTCCCTACCATTTCCTGGAAGAGGATTATTTTGCGTGTGAATGTTTAGTTACATTGTTGCTCTATATTTGTAGATACACAGTGGGTTCAGCTACTGTGGTATTTATGAATTGTTGCTCCTTAGAATCTTTTAAGATTTATTTTAGATTTTTGGAGGGTTTGTATTACACATTATTGTGGGTAAATATTTAAGGAGCAGAATGGTATTATCATCAAAAACCCTTTGGATGATGACCTTTTTTTTTTTAATATTTCCATTCAGTTCTAGTTTTTAAATTTTTTAAAAAATGTTTTTATTTATTTTTGAGACAGAGAGAGACAGAGCATGAGCAAGGGAGGGGCAGAGAGAGAGGGAGACACAGAATCTGAAGATGGCTCCAGGCTCTGAGCTGTCAGCACAGAGCCTGACACAGGGCTCGCACTCACGGACTGTGAGATCATGACCTGAGCTGAAGTCGGACGCTAAACCGACTGAGCCCCCCAGGCGCCCCCCAGTTCTAGTTTTTAATTTGACATCTCTACTTGTTAACTGTAACCAGCTGAACCAGGATCTTCCCTCTCAGCTCTGCCTCTCTGAGTTTCTCATGCATCTTATCACTGCTCACTTAGGAAACCTACGAGTTATCCCAGGTATTTCATAGTTTCTCAGCCCTCATCACATCACCAAACCTTGTCACTTCTGCTTCCTAAATAGGTTAGATCAGTCTTCCAGTCTCTACTTGGCAGCATCTCAGTAGCCACTCTAGCCTCCCTCCTATTTCTGCACCACTAACGATCTTTTAAAATGCAAATTGAATCATTCTCATTGTTCTCAGGAGACTTAAAATTCCTGCATTGTCTCCTCCTATCCTAAGCAACCCCCAAACCTTATCTAGATGTTTTTAGTTTTCCTATCTGCCCTTTGGCTTTTCTTTTTCACAAACTGTGCAGGCCTTTGCCAAACTGCTGATTTCTGCCACACTTTCTTCCTACTTTCTTTTTGGTACATCTTTCCAGTCTCTTCTTGAATGTACTTCCTCAGAGAATCCTGACCTGGCTCCCCCACCTCTTCCTCAACCTGAATCAGCTTTCCTAATGATAATCTATCTTAATTCCCTAAATGTTTCCTTCCATAATACTTAAGCATACAGCAATGGACACAATAGATAAGTGATTCCCTAACATTTCCTGAAAGAGGATTATTTTGAGTGTGAATGTTTAGTTACACTGTTGCTCTATATTTATGTGGTTATTTGATGGTTTCTAAACTGTAAGAATTGTGCAAGGGCAGGGACCCAAATATTTTTATCACTTGTGTCATACCAGCACACTGTTGTCTCATCAACTGTATAATATAGTTACTCAAACATTTGTTGTACAAATTAATTACTTCTGCATATATGAAAAATTTAAGGAAATTAAAACTAGGGCACACAGTAGGAAATAATTTTACCCATCCTGACCCAACACACATACACCACACACACACACAAAAGTGAAACAAAAATTTCACAAAACAATACTTTGCCACCTTTGCCACCTCTGATATTTTCTGTTTTGTTCTATATCACATATTATGAAAATATTGATATAGCCCTCCAATTGGGTAGGACTGCAGGCTGCTGTCTGAACAATACAGTTCTAAGGCTCTACAAGGAGCCTCATTTACATTAGTCCCTCCCCTCTTTTTTGAAACACAATTACTATTTTCTAATTCTTGTCTGATGGCAAGTGCAGGTGCATATAGCTTTACATACCGTTGTCCCATCCTCCATCCTTACTATTAAAAGAAATCACTATTGCTAGTTCTACTTAGAAGTTCTGGCCTGACCTCAAAGGAGTGTTGCTTAAAGCCAGGTTGAGAAAAATCTAAATCTGACTCTACCTTATCCTCTAGGTTTCTCTGGGCCACAAATAGCCAGTACTCTTCTCTCTACTTGGCTGAGCTCATTGCAGGTGTGTGGTAAGTCGCAGAATTTTAAGGCTCGTCACTTTCATTCTCTCAGTTTGTTAAAAACTAAACAAAACTCTGAAAATGATAACAAGGGAATCAAGGCAAACAAGTATTTGTGAAAATATGAATTAAAGAGCTGGCTTAGTAAGGATGTCGTGTTCAGTGGATCATTAGAGCTGATCACTAGAGCTGTGTTTCTCATTTATTCACTTTACCAGGACCTCTGCAAAGAAGGCTTGGTGCTGTATCGCCCCCATCAATGAAATATTGATCTCTCATCTATTTTGCTAACCAAATAATAGAAATAACCTAAGTGTTTATCCCAAGGTTATTTTAACTGCACACTGTGATGTGATGCTTGTAACTTGGATGAATATTTTAAGATGTTAGAATTATTCCAAACCTATGTTTATTAATTTTTAATTAAAAATTTTTTTAAATTTATTTTGAGAGAGAGAGGGAGAGAGACTTACAGCATGAGTGGGGGAAGGGAAGGGAAGAGAGAGAGAGAGAGAGAGAGAGAGAGAGAGAGAGAGAGAGAGAATCCTAAGCAGGCTCTGCCTTATTAGAGCAGAGCCTTACTTGGGGCTCGAATTTACAAACCATGAAATCATGACCTGAGCTGAAATCAAGAGTCAGACACTCAACTGACTGAACTACCAGGGTGCCCCCAAACCTATGTTTAATGAAAAAAGGCATTGTTCAAAATTGTATACATTGCATGAGCCCAGTTATGTTTAAATGTGTTTATAAATGTGTGTATGTTAGAAAAAATATGCTGAAATGCTAATTTGGTGGTGAGATTACTGGTAATTTTGATTTTCCTTCCTAAAATTTTTTTAGAATGAACATTGTTGCATTTATAATCAGAAAGACTCAGTTGAGAAACAAATTTCCTGAACATGAATTTAGGTATTTACAAATAAGAAAAATAAAACCTTTATTAAATGGTGGATAGAGCCCAGGTTTCTAGTGGCTTTGTTTTGGGGACCTTTGTCCAAGTGGGACGTACATTCTACCTTCATGATATGTAGTCTTGCACAGCAATCCGTGTTTCTTCTCCTAGTCTGTGTTTTTTTTCCTTTCTTGCTTACATTATTAAAGCTTACCTTGTTCATCTTTTTTGCTGTAATAGGATTCTGTCTCTTCCGGTCCTACTCATACATGTTGATAATGAATGTTTCACTGATGGTTGCCCATAGCATGCTAATATGGAAAGTTCTAATATCCCTTATTAAATCCTGCTGTGTGGCATGAATTAAAGGGATGGAGAGGATTTGGATGAATTATGTATATGCAGGTTATATCTTTTTTCTGTTAAATTTGTCCAGTTATAGTGAGAATTAATAAACAAAATTGAAGGAAACATACAGTGACAGTTCAGTTGTGTAATCAGTACACATCAGTACATTTTTCCAAACCTGTGTCTGAAATTGTTTACTTCTTTAGCACTCAAGCCTTAGTAGTTTATCCATTTGAAAATATAGTTGATAACCATACAAAATAGATATACTAAATATTATTGATTTATTGTTTTCTAGAAGAGGAATTGGAAACTTGAATTTAGAGAGAAATACCAAAGTAAGAGCAGTTGGCTAGAAAGATAGTACCTTTTGTGTGTGTGTGTGTGTGTGTGTGTGTGTGTGTGTGTGTGCGCACTTTTAGGAGATTTCATAATTCTGTTCTCATTTTTAGTGTGGCATGTTCAGAAATCTGAACTTTCCCAGTTCATCTAGAGCATGTCAGGCATTAGTTGCCTAATGTCCTCAGTGTCACCTCCTGATCAGACTCATAAGAAGAACTATAACCTGGATCCAAAACATGCTTGTCTGCTCTTCATGGCTCTTTCTGGGAAGTCTTGCTTTTTGGGAAAGCACATCGTTTGGTGACAGGCAGATCCCAGCAGATGGACATGGGTTGTGTTGAAGAGTAGTTTAAACAATATATTTTTTTTAACTGCTGGGCTTCTCTGACCCTCTAGAGTACTCAACTTTCTCATCAGAGCATTCTTCATGCAGTAACATTTCCTCCTTTTGAATGAGGTTAAAGAAGTCAAATTCTTCACTTTGGCTCTGTCTTTATCTCCATCTTCTAACTAGTTTTTCACCAGACATTTGTTGAAATTCTGGTCCTAAGGATATTTTCTCTGATTCAACATCAGGCTTGTTCCTTCTTTTCTGTTTTGAGAATCTATCAGATACTTAGAAAGATCACTGGTGTCCCTATGTGGGTAAAACTGAAGGTGCAGGTGTTTTGTTTTGGAGTCTGCTTATCTCACCCATTTTGTTTTTATCTGTTTAACTCTCAAAAGGAACTATCACCTGAAATTTGGACACTTTACTGAGAATTCTGAATTTTCAGGGCAGCTTTCATTAGGTGGAATTTGGGTCCGCAATAGGGAAATTCATTCCTTTTTGATAATTTAACTTAGTAAAAATCATTATAATGTATTTTATATATATATATATATATACACACACACACATATATACATACATATACATATATGTGTATATATACGTGTATGTATATATAATACACATATATATGTGTATGTGTATATATATGTGTATATATATACACACACGTATATATACACATACATATACATATATGTGTATATATACATACACATATATATACACATATATGTATATGTATGTATATGTATGTGTATATATATAAAATACATATTATTTTAAATAGACAATGCAAAGTATTCAACAAGGTGTAACATTCAGAAGATATAAATAGGTAAAAAGTACATACTCTCACTTTTGCCATCAGCCAGCCAGTTTCCTCTTTTTGGTTAAACACTTTAAAAAAATTTTTTTTTAAAGTTTATTTATTTATTTTGATAGAGAAAATGCGAGTTGAAGAGAGGCAGAGAGAAAGGAGAGAGTGAGACTCCCTGGCAGGCTCCACACCGATATGTTGGGGCAGGGGGGCAACTCAGGAACCATGAGATCATGACCTGAGCTGAAGTCAGAAACTTAACCGACTGAGCCGCCCAGGTGCCCCAGTTAACCACGGTTAAAGGATTTCTTTTAGGGCTTTCCAGAGATATTCCATACAGCCTATATAAGATACTTTGTAAAGCATATATATGTATATATACACATTTTTTTTTTACACATTTATGTATCGTAGTATCTGTACTTGCTGTTCTGAATATTTTTTCATTTACCACTATAACTTGAATGTGGTTTTTAAAATATGAGTACATGTAGAAATCCCTCTTTTTAAAATGATTGCAGAGTATTACCTAGTATGCATGTACCATAATTTATTTAACCAGTGCAATATTGAAAGTGATTTAGGTTGGTTCTATTTCTGTATAGCGATCTATTTATATATCATAATTACTTCAGTGTTTTAATTGTTGTAGCTTTATAACATGTTTCCAGAACTTTTCAGGCTATTCTTATTTATTTTCCCTCATTATTTTTAATTTAAAATTAATATGTCAAACTCCAAAAACCTATTGATAGTTTTATTGGGAATGTCTTTAGATGGACTAACAGAGAAATATCTTTCAGATGTTGACTTTTCCTGCCCAGCATATGGTATGCCTTTCCATTTAAGTGTTTAAGTCCTTAGAAAGGACATTTAAAAAAAAATCTTTACACAGATCTTGCATATTTTCTTAAATTTTGTTCTCTTTTATTTTATTTTAAAAATAATTTTTTAGAAAAGTTGCAATTATTGTACAAAGAACTTTTATTTCCTTGAAAAATTTGCCTCATGTCCCATTGCTCCTCAGTACTTCAGTGTATATATTTCCTAAAACAGGCAGATCCACATAAACACAATATTTCCATCAAAATAAAAAAGCTACCATTGACATATTACTTTCAACGAATCTTTAGTCCTTTATATATCACCATTTGTAATAGTAATGTTCTTTGTAGTGAAAGTATCCAGTCCAAAATGATGCATTGCATTTTCTTGTTTTCAGGTCCTTTAAACATCCCTTCACTCTCAAATACAGTCATTAGTCTTTCCTTGATTTTCATAATATTGACACCTTTGAAGATTACAGGCCAGTTATTTTATAGTCTCCTTTAATTTTTGTTTTCTGATGTTTCCTTGTGATTAGATTCTTGAGGCATGTTTGGCAGGAATGTCACAGAGGTGGAACTGTATTCTTTTCATTACATCTTATCAGGTGGCATACAATCTCATTTTGTTCTGTTACTGGTAGTATTCACTCTGATTGCTTAAGATCTATGCTAGAGTCTTCTATGTTTCGCTAAAGTTTTTTTGTTTTGTTTTAAAAAACTGTATAAATATCGATCTCCTTATTAAGCTTTCAATTTATTTATTTTTATCTATTAGGATTTATGGTTTCCTATGCTATTCAATGAGTTATAATCTGTTAATATTGTTATTTATATTGCTGCTTACATTGTCATAAGTTTGGCCCATGGGAATCCTTTATGTGAGATTCTGTGTCCTTTTGACATGTCCCATCATTCTTTGAGCATCCCCTCCCTTTTGGGCACAGTGAGATATGCAGGCTTATCTTGAACTTTTCCTGCCCCAAATATTTAAAAGCAAAGATCTAGATGGTTATTGATATTGGGTGTTGCTCCTGTGCCTTCAGTGAACAGAGCTAGAGAATATGTGTTTGTTTAGACATACATTTATATGTATTTATCCATACACACACATGCACACAAAAATTATATAACAGATGTACTAATATTGAAGCATTCTTGTACTCTGGGATGATTTTTTTAGTCATGATATATTATTTTAATGTGCTCTTGGATTTTTCTTCCTCAGTTTTTAAAAGAATTTTCATTGATACTCTAACATAGAATTGTTCTGAAGTTTTTTGGGCCGTATGTCAAATTTTTTTACCCATTTAGGCTTGCTTCTTAAAGAATTTTAAAACATTTTCTTTTCTTTCATGGGCTCAGGAATAGCTTAAATAACATTGGATTACGTTTCTTAAAAATTGAGCATAATTCTGTGAAAACGTCTGGGCTTGGTACTGCAAGTTTATTCTTTTTTTAAATTAAAAAAAGTCTTTTTAGACATTTTCTTTAAATGTTCATTCGTTTTTGAGAGACAGAGAGAGACAGAACATGAGTGGAGAAGGGACAGAGAGAGAAGGAGACACAGGATCTGAAGCAGGCTGTGGGCTGTCAGCACAGAGCCCGACACAGGGCTTGAATTTACGAACCACGAGATCATGACCTGAGCCGAAGTCAGAGGCTTAACTGACTAGCCAGCCAGTCGCCCCACTGAGAGCTTATTCTTAATTTAGTGGGCTTTTGGCTTATTTTTTTGTGGTAGCTGAGGAGTCTAGCAAAGAGGTCAGTTATACTTGGCAATACTAAACGTGTAGTCAGTTCATTGCACGTATTTGCTGTCTGACTTTAGGAGAGTGATTTCCATTGCTGAGCCTTAGTTTCATCATCTCTCAAATGTAATAATCACAGCTGGATAGAACACTTTTAAGAATGAAAATGAAGTACTGTATGTTATAGCACAGTAGAGAACCAAGCAAATGCAAGGTTTTTGTTTTTGTTTTTAGATAAATTTTATTTTTTAAAATTTATTTAAATTCAAATTAGTTATCATACAGTATAGTATTGTTTACAGGTATAGAACCCAGTGATTCATCACTTACATGTAACGCCCGGTGCTCATTCCAACAAGTGCCATGTAGCCTATCTCCCACCCACCACCCCTCTAGCAACCCTCAGTTTTTTCTCTGTATTTAAGAGTCTCTTATGGTTTGCCTCCCTCTCTGTTTTTATCTTATTTTTCCTTCCTTCTCTTAAGACTCATTTTAATAAGATTTCATATTCAGAGAGTTGTCAATGAAGATAGTCCTGGGTGACTTGGTTGGCAGAGCATCCAACTCCTGGTTTTGGCTCAGGTCATAATCCCAGAGCTGTGGGATGGAGCCCCACCTCAGGCTCCATGCTGAGCCTGGAGCCTGCTTGGGATTCTCTCTCTCTCTCCCTTTGCCCCTTCCCTGCTTACTCTCTCTCTCTCAAAATAAAATAAAATAAAATAAAAATTCAAAAAGAATAAGTCAAGGAGAAGCATTGGGTAACAGATTATGATTTTCCTTTATGCTTTTATGATTATATTTGTGATTATTATAGTTTTGTTAAATATTTGAGATTTTGAGGAAAGTTAAACTCATCTAAATAGACACTGAAAATACTTTCATGTGTTTAGATGTGTTTGCATGTAAAAGAATTCCTGTATTGGTATTAAGATTAAGAGAATATATGATCAACAAATACCTGTGCGAGGCATAGCATTGCATACAGGATGAGAATATAGTAAACCCTTTTTCTGTAAGCTTGGTTTTTTTGGAGAGGTAGTTGCTGAAAAATGTGCAAATTGTTGTGGTTCTTTAAAATAGTGTTCTTTGTATTCATTAATAATGAAACAAGTAAGAAGTGTCAGATTATTGTGTCTGATGTTTTCCAATCCTTTTTGCTCCCCTGCTCAGTATAGCTGATACCATGTATGGCTTGAGTGATTGTGAATCTTTAGAAATAATTTCAGAGTTTGCATATAAAATTGCATTTAGATGTTTTATGTTTGAAACAAATAATGAGTGATTTACCTGGCCTCTCATGAGTTCTTCTGATAGGCCTAAATGGTTTAGGTAATCTCAGATGTA
This sequence comes from Lynx canadensis, assembly GCF_007474595.2. Lineage (NCBI taxonomy): Eukaryota > Metazoa > Chordata > Mammalia > Carnivora > Felidae > Lynx > Lynx canadensis. The sequence continues at coordinate 32,283,493 of NC_044315.2, forward strand.
TATGCAAAATGGGCTTTACTGTAGAGCTGGTGGTAGTGATATGGGTTCTACCCCAGACATTGATTGGGTCTGTGCCAGGTCAGGAATTGCACAGTTGGTGCAGTTCAGAAATCAGCTGAGGGGCTGGCCAGCAAGCTTGCCTCAGGGTGCTGGGCTGTGCGGTGGGCAACACAAGGCCAGTAGTTGCCCAGGTACTGCTGCAGGTGTCTTGGGTCTGGGCATTGGGACCTGGGAGACTCAGGTAGGTCTTGCCTGTGCCAGGAAGTGTTCCCTCCTTTGCAGGTCTTGGACGGAGACAATCCAAGCCCTCCAAGCCCTGCAAGATTCTTAGAACTCACAATTATGTGCAGTGCAAGTTTTGCAAACTTGAAATTGCTTTATTTCCTTTAGCGTTTTGTGTGTCCTTATCAATCCTTCTGCATAATAATAGGGATTTAGAAAGCCAATCAGATTTCTAAATTCACACTCATAGGGGAACAGCCCTTTTTTGCTATTCATGCAGAAATGGTAGTTAGCATTGACTGCATAATTTTTTGGTACTGTCTGTACCCATATTTTACTATAATTTTGTGATTTTCCTAAACTTGGAATTAACAGAGAATGAGTTTTTTTTTTTAACTCAAATTTTAGAAAACTTTAGAATTTCTCTTTTTAAGCCCTTTTCGTAAAGGTCATGAATCTCAATCAGATACAAATTTGAATGTTTTAAAAATGATTTCTACCTTCTTCATAACTTTTAAAGCATTTTTTGTTCCATGCTTAGATGTTTTATTGATATACAGGCTAAAGATTATGTTTGGCTTTAAATTTAAAATAGTAGGTTTAGAAGGAGAGTTCAGTGGTAAAGAAAATATTGGTCATTTTTACTTAGTATTTTCTATTCTTAAAAAAAAAAACTTAATGCCAAGATGATGCTTTCTCTGCCTTTTGATCATTGTCTGTCAGGTAATTTACTGTTAAATGTAATATCCATATTACTTTAGAATATCTTTTACTTTCCTCAAAAGGATTTAGCATTGTGTCTGCATTTATACTGAGTTTTTTTCTTTTCTTTGACCGTATTCTCTGTACTTTGACACATTGAATTGTAAGATCTGACATTTTCCTGCATTGCAATATGAGAAATTGCTTTTATGAAACACGATAAGCTACTTTCTAGATAAACAGATTTATTATTTAGCATCACTGCTATTTGTAAACTTTCTTTTCCTCTGCCATTAATGATTCATTTATGTCAAAATTTCCTCTCAGATCAAAAGTATTGGTAGGATACATAGTTCATATAGCTAGGAAAGATTTTTATCCTAGTGTACAAATGATTTTCTACACAAATTATCTTTTTTTTAAGTTTATTTATTTATTTGCAGAGAGAGAGAGAGAGAGAGAGAGCGAGAGCGAGAGAGCACACACACAAGCAGGAGGGGTACAGAGAGAAGGAGAGACAGAATCCCAAGCAGGCTGCATGCCATCAGTGCCGAACTTCATGTGGGGCTTGAACTCACCAACTGTGAGATCGAGACCTGAGCCAAGATTGAGAGTTGGATGCTTAACTGACTGTGCCACCCAGGTGCTCCTACTCAAATGATCTTTTAGTGTTAAAATCATTGTTGATGTTGTAGTTGATGATTATTTAAAAGTTAGTTATTTTACCAAAAGAGCCACACTTTATTAATCTGTAAATTTAAAGGTATTTATAGTTATGTTGTTGGTTGTATAGCAGAGTAGACTAAGAGAAGGAAACCCAAGCAATTTATTGCCACTTTAAGAGCTTGAATACAAACACAGAGCCTAATTACAGACTTTTCAATTAAAATAATGTCACAAAATACGGTTAGAAAACAGCTTAAAGCTGTTGAGGTCTTTACTGGCCATGCAGGTCTGTCTTACTTTTGGTACATTTAATGTACAAAAATATGGAATTGCCAAAATTAAAAGCTGGGAGTGATTGTTTGGTATTACAAAAAGATTGTTTATATTAAATAATGATTTTAGCATAGAAGTTTATTAAAAAACATTTTTTTTGGTTTAATTTAAAGTATCTTTTTCAATTTTCTAAGTATTTTCAGAAGTATATCATTTCTGTTGTTTCATAAATGTAAAAAAGGTTTTCTGTAATGCATGAGGCATACAAAAGACAGGGGACAGTCCTATGAATGTATCCAGATATTATGTGATGCTCTTGTATCCCATCTTTTTTCCTTCAGCAACCTTGTCCTGATTTTTGTGTTTAGTATTCCCTTGCTTTATCAATTTTTTTCAATTAAAACATATTTTTATTTTTATTGTTACTATTATTTTTAAGTAAACCCTATCCCTAATGTGGAGCTCTAACTCATATGACATGAAGAGCAAGAGTTGCATGCTCTACTGACTGAGCCAGCCAGGTGACCCAGTATTCCCTTGCTTTAAAAAATGGATTTATTTTATATGCATTTAATTAAGAACAGATTAAATTTTATTTTTTAGGTTTGTAAAAATAGACATATGGTTTGAGTAGCCTAAGACTTTCTGTGGTTCATATGTATTGTTGAGAGTAGTTTTGGTTTGTTAATTTTCACTGCTGTATAATATTCCACAGTTGAACATACTCTTATCTATTGATCTTCTGTAAATGAACATTTTAGTTGCTTTCAATTTTTAGCTATTACAAAAATGCTGTTGTGAACATTATTGTACAATGTTTATTATTGAACATACACTGTAGTTTCTTTAGGCCCCAGAGCAGGGTTTTTGAACCTCTGCACAGTTGACATTTAGGGTTGGATAATTCTTTGTTGTGGGTGCTTTCTTATGCATTGTATGTTAAGCAGCGTCTCTGGCCTATGCCCACTAGATGCCAATAACACTCCTCCGGTTGTGACAAACAAAAATAACCGCAGACATTGTTAGTTTCCCCAAGGGGACAAAAATCACCCCTGGTTGGGAACCATTGTTGCCTTTGACTGATGAACAATTTAAACTTATCTTAAAAGTTTCACGCATATGGGGATTTAAAATTTATCTTTTAATTTATAATTTAAGAAACTCCTCGGTTTTGGTAAATATTTGTGCCACAAAAATAAAAGCTCTTACTATTGGGTCCCTCAGTAAACTTTAGAAGTATATGGGAGCCCTGAGACTAAAAAGTTTGAGAATGTTGATCTAGGCTTCCAATTCCTCACTTACAGAATAGGGTTAATAATAATACTTCTCTTGTTAGGGCTGTTGGGAAGATTAAATGAGTTACTATTTTCTATGTTAGTGTGTTATTGTGTGCTCCCTATCTCCTGTAGAAGGACAGCTCACCTTTTTTTGACCCAGATGCTATTTATTTTAAAGGCCCATCTCAAACCCACCTCTTTACTGTGCCTTTTCCCACAGTGCCCATCTGTGGTCTTTTCTTTTCTCTAGGAACTCTTATAGCATTTATGTTTGTACTCTGAATTTGACTCAGAAGTACATACTGTCTTGTATTGTCGACTTTGCTAGGATTCCTTAGCCTTCTGGATTTTCAGTTTCTGACAAAGGGAAGGAATTGCTGGTCAATTGTCCAATCTTTTATTACTATTGTTGTTTTCCTTCTGAGTTTGGTCAAGCTAGGTGTCGATTATCCTGGGAGGAATTCTTTTTACTTTTGGATTCTGTACCCAGAGCTAGATGGAAGCATATTTTAAGCACCCCAGACTCCCTTTCTACCTCCCTGTCCATTTAATCCTCTACAGCAAAATCTCAGCAATATCTATAATTATCTTTTCAAAGCTATGTGACCTTGAGTAAGTTTGTTATCTTTTTGATTGATAATTAATTGTAAACTGTTGCTCTGCCATTACGTGATACAAAGATTCTTCCTTCTGCTTTGGCTTGGACATACCTCTTTTGGGATTGTCTCAGAATGACTTTGTAGTCTCTTCTGTTATCTTTTCTGTAGTGAGTGTAGCTCTTTCAGTAGTCAATGCCTGTGTTTTGCACTTTCGAGATGGCTCTCTTATCTAAGAAAGTTATTTTTTTCTTCCTTCTTATTGCCTCCAGGTCCTTGAAGTTAAATAGTTTTATCAGGCAACTTCTTTGATTAATCTTTGTATTTAGCTGTAGAAACAGAGCTGTCATTTGACGGAATGAATGATTTAGGAGGGATAGGCAGTAATATCTGAAAATCTATGTGCTTTGGAGGAAAATGATGGGACTAGTTATCTTACATGTCATGCTTTGAAGTTAGAGTGATTTGCAATTGGAAGCCATTTTTACTGAGAGAAAGATTCATTAAGAATGTTACATTTGGAAGATTTATCTATTTAAGTAGAGGATGGGGGTATTGTAGAGTTAAAAGCTTGGAAATCAGGAAGGTGTTGGTTAAATAAGGACTTGAGCTTGAGTAAGTTACTTGATCTTTGTTAATGTAAATAATTAGTTCCTTCCATCCCTCTATCCTTTGTCCCTTCCTCTCTCTTACATACAACGTTGTGGCCATGAAGGTGTTAGAGATCATATAGTTTATTGGTTTCCAGACTTCTGGATTTGAAAAAATAAGTTGGATTGACATAGGCTTGCCAACTTTTAGTTTCCTTTCCTTTTTTTTTTTTGGGGGGGTCAACTTTTTCTAAAAAAAAAAAAAATCAAAGAAAACTTACTATCTATTCCTACTGTCCAAAAAATATCAACAAAGTAGAAAGCATTCTTTGAGAATAAAACTGGAACTTTATGAAAAATTAGAGCACTTTCATTCTTATTTTTCAGAGGACTGGTGGAACCACTGTTCACCAGTTGTAGGAACATCGAATTTGTTCAATTTCCCAAGTTTAAGGGTTACTGAGACTTAACATTAACAAAGATGAGGTGCTTAGGTGAGGTCACTGTGCTATTGATGGAGACACGGTTCAGCTCACTTCTGTGGCTGTGATCAAATCCAGTAACTCTTATTTTTTGGGCTCATGTGTGATATATTTTTGAGAGTCATAGGAGCTTTGGATTCTTACCTTGGATAAAAAACAATGGATAGGAATAGCATGAGGACCGGAAAGACTACTTTATTATACACGAGGCCATGAAAAACTTAGGCAAATACATTTGCATGGACAGTTTTCCAGAGAAGTATAAATTCTGAAACAGATTCAAGAAGGAGTAGAAATATTATGGCAGATGGTAGCTACACTTATTGTGGTAAACATTTCATAATGTATATATTATTGTTGAATCAATATTTTGTACATCTGAAGTGAATCTAATATTGGGTATCAACTCTACTTCAATAAAACACACACACACACACATACACATACATTAAAACACACACAAAACAAGAAGTAGTAGAAACATACCATTTAAGAGAATTGATTCTGTAGTTATAAGTCTTACTGCAAAGAAAATGCCAGGTTCAGATGGTTTTTCAGGCTAGTTCTACAAAGTATTCAAATAATACTTAATTCTAACCCTAACAAAGTCAAAGTTTGTCTCTTTTAGGAACACTGCCTGCCTCATTTTTTCAGGCTGATACATCCTAATGCCAGCATTAGACAAGGATAGTGTGAATAAGGAAAATTATAAGCTAGCCTCACTTAGGAAGACAGAATATGAAACCTTAAATATTATATTAGTACAGATAATTGTAGTGTGATATGGCATCAGGTGTATTCTAGTAATATAGGTTAGTTCAACATTAGAATCATATATATTTTTTAAAGTTTATTTATTTTGAGGGAGAAAGCATGAGTGGGGGAGGGGCAGAGAGGGGGGAGAGAGAGAGAATCCCAAGCAGTTTCTACACTGTCAGAATTGAGCCCAGTGTGGAGCTCAAAACCATTGACCATAAGATCATGACCTGAGCTGAAGTCAGATGCTTAGCCAATTGAGCCACCCAGGTGCCCCAACTTTGGAATCATATTTAATTGCAATAATAGATAAAAGAAAATCCATTGTAACAGGTACAGAAAAAGCATTTGATAAAATTTAACATCTATTTGTGATTTGAAAGCAAAACAAAAACAACAAAAAATCTCCTGGAGAAGGGAATAGAGTAGAACTTTTCTAACCTGTTAAAGGGTACTTATACATAGTAAGAATTTTGAAGACTAAAGGTTAGAAGCATTCCCCGTATATATACATACATATATATACATACATATATACGTACACACACACACACATATATATATAACTTTATTTTTTATTTTTTAAAATTTACATCCAAATTAGTTAGCTTATAGTGCAACAATGATTTCAGGAGTAGATTCCTTAGTGCTCCTTACCCATTTAGCCCATCCCCCCTCCCACAACCCCTCCAGTAACCCTCAGTTTGTTCTCCATATTTATGGGTCTCTTCTGTTTTGTCCCCCTCCCTGTTTTTATATTACTTTTGTTTTCCTTCCCTTATGTTCATCTGTTTTGCCTCTTAAAGTCCTCATATGAGTGAAGTCATATGATTTTTGTCATTCTCTGACTGACTAATTTCATTTAGCATAATACCCTCCAGTTCCATCCATGTAGTTGCAAATGGCAAGATTTCATTCTTTTTGATTGCTGAGTAATACTCCATTGTATATATATACCACATTTTCCTTATCCATTCATCCGTTGGTGGACATTTGGGCTCTTTGAATACTTTGGCTATTGTTGATAGTGCTGCTATAAACATGGGGGTGCATGTGTCCCTTCGAAACAGCACACCTGTATCCCGTGGATAAATGCCTAGTAGTGCAATTGCTGGGTTGTAGGGTAGTTCTATTTTTAATTTTTGAGGAACCTCCATACTGTTTTCCAGAGTGGCTGCACCAGCTTGCATTCCCACCAGCAGTGCAAAAGAGATCCTCTTTCTCCACATCCTTGTCAACATCTGTTGTTGCCTGAGTTGTTAATGTTAGCCATTCTGACAGGTGTAAGGTATCTCATTGTGGTTTTGATTTGTATTTCCCTGATGATGAGTGATGTTGAGCATTTTTTCATGTGTCGGTTGACCATCTGGATATCTTCCTTGGAGAAGTGTCTATTCATGTCTTTTGCCCATTTCTTCACTGGATTATTTGTTTTTGGGTGTTGAGTTTGATAAGTTCTTTATAGATTTTGGATACTAACCCTTTATCTGATATGTCATTTGCAAATATCTTCTCTCATTCCTTTGGTTGCCTTTTAGTTTTGCTGATTGTTCCCTTCACTGTGCAGGAGCTTTTTATTTTGATGAGGTCCCAGTAGTTCATTTTTGCTTTTATTTCTCTTGCCTCCAGAGACGTGTTGAGTAAGAATTTGCTGTGGCCCAGATCAAAGAGGTTTTTGCCTACTTTCTCCTCGAGGATTTTGATGGCTTCCTGTCTTACATTTAGGTCTTTCATCCATTTTGAGTTTATTTTTGTGTATGGCATAACAAAGTGGTCCAGGTTCATTTTTCTGCATGTTGCTGTCCAGTTTTCCCAGCACCACTTGCTGAAGAGACTATCTTTATTCCATTGGATATTCTTTCCTGCTTTGTCAAAGATTATTTGGCCATACATTTGTCGGTCCATTTCTGGGTTCTCTATTGTGTTCAATTGATCTGAGTGTCTGTTCTTGTGCCAGTACCATACTGTCTTGATGATTATAGCTTTGTAGTATAGCTTGAAGTCTGGGATTATGATGCCTCCTGCTTTGGTTTTCTTTTTCAAGATCGCTTTGGCTGTTCGGGGTCTTTTCTGGTTCCATGCAAATTTTAGGATTATTTGTTCTAGCTCTGTGAAGAATGCTGGTATTACTTTGATAGGGATTGCATTGAATATGTAGATTGCTTTGGGTAGTGTTGACATTTTAACAATACTTTTCTTCCTATCCAGGAGCATGGGATCTTTTTCCATTTTCTTGTGTCTTCTTCAATGTCTTTCATAAACTTTCTATAGTCTTCGGTGTATAGATTTCTCACTTCTTTGGTTAGATTTATTCCTAGGTATTTTATGTTTTTTTGTGCAACTGTAAATGGGATCGATTCCTTGATTTCTCTTTCTGTTGCTTCATTGTTGGTGTATAGGAATGCAACTGATTTCTGTGCATTGATTTTATATCCTGCAACTTTGCTGAATTCATGAATCAACTCTAGAAGTTTTTTGGTGGGATCTTTTGGGTTTTCCATATAGAATATCATGTCATCTGTGAAGAGTGAAAGTTTGACATCCTCCTGGATGATTTGGATGCCTTTTATTTCTTTGTGTTGTCTGATTGCAGAGGCTAGAAGCATTCCCTGTATATTAAGACATTCCCCTGTCATTACTTCTCTTTAGCACTAGGGTGTCCTAGACAGGTCAGTAAAGGAGAAAGAGACATAAAAAGAATAAGTTTTATGAAGGAAACAACAAAAAAGCACTATTCTCAGATAATTTTCACATGATAGACAAATTAGTGGAAATGAGATGACTAGGGTAGCTGGATATGAGATCAATTTAAAAATTAATGACATATTATATGCCAGCAACAAAAGGAAAAATTCTTAGCTTAAAAAATATACCAAGATGAAAAATGTTCTATTTATTTATTTATTTATTTATTTATTTATTTATTTAACATATATTCATTTTTGAGAGACAGAACGTGAGCAGGGGAGGGACAGAGACAGAGGGACACACAGAATCTGAAGCAGGCTCCAGGCTCTGAACTGTTAGCACAGAACCTGACACGGGGCCCGAACTTACAAACTGTGAGATCATGACCTGAGCTGAAGTTGGATGCTTAACTGACTGGGCCACCCAGAAAATGTTCAATTTAAAACAAATATACGTTCTATTTAAATGTTAAAACAAAATGACTGAATGCTTAAAAAATTAAAGACAAAGAAAGGCTCTGGAAATATCCCACATTAAAGAATACTAAAGAGACATGACAGCTACATGCATTTTCTAATCCTAGATGGAATTCCCTACTAGAGGGAAAAAAAGGTGTCAAGTATCTTATTTGGTCACTTGACAAAATTGGAACACAGAAATTGGATACAAGTATTGTATCTATGTTAAACTTACTGGAGCTGAAAACTTTATCTATGTAAGACCCCTATTCTTAGGAAATGTACTCTAAAGTTTTTAGGGGTAAAGGACCATGATGTATGCAACTTAGTCTTAAATGGTTCAGAAAAAAAAATTGTGTGTGGGTGATATATTAACGGAAGAAGAGAGATGAGAACACACATTGATAAAGCAGCAAATAGGGTAAAATATTATTAGATGAATCTGGCTTCAGATCATCTGGCTGCAGTATATGCAGGCTTTTTCTTTTATTCTATTCCAGCAATTTTTCTGTAAGTTTGAAGTTCTTCTAAGGAAAAAGTTAAAAAAAAAGTAATAATAGCAGCAAGTATAAGAATAAACCCACAAAGTTTTGTGTTTTTCTTTAACTCACATTAGACGACTTCATTGATTTAACTTTCTTCTAAGGCATGAATGGAGGCTTGGCAGTGTGGGAGAAATAAGGGAAATAGCTATCCTTAGCCATGTGGAAAGACTTTTGACAATTATTGACCTTTCATTATTATAAGACACAATGGTTCTTTCCCAAGGTATTGAGTAGTTTTTGTTTTGGTTAAAGATGCCTATTATATAAAAAAAGATACATACATCAATTATTTTATTTCTACTTAAAACTTGTACAATAATTTGCCTATCTTTTGTTGTAAGGCAAAGCCATTTCTTTGAAAGAAGTTTGAAGTCCTGCATTTCCTCTTTTGCATAAACCACACCCAATACAGCATCTATCACTTTCAGTTTCTATTTTTTCAAAGCAGAGTGAGTGAAACATTTGAAGTAATATGAGCTGGAATCGTAGATTTTACAAATCCTTCTACCCCCTAACCTTTTACTGTTGCAATTCCCACACTTCATTTGATATCCCCCTTCCCTTTTTCAAAAATCATCTCATCTTTACTGGATCACTCCAAAAGATTCAACTTAAATCTTATAGAAACATAACATTGTTGTATTCACACTTCATCTATTTACATAATATTTAATTATGTCAGATAATTAGCACAAGTAGCATAAACTGGATTGGAAATAAACACTTGATTGCTAAGCATGCAATTCAACTGGTACTTAGACATAATAAACATACTCAAGTTTGCACTGTGTGGTGTTTTTCAGAGATAATATATAGTGTGTATCCTTTATCTGGCAAATCTGTTAAATAGAAGGTTATTGAGAGCTTCTACTATAGTAGGCCACTAAGAGTAAGTGGCTGTAGGTGGCTGGTTAGTTTGTTTAGTGGCTCAATTGATAATTTGTACTCAATATTACAGAATGAATTTTGAGTCATTCAAGTTAATTTCATTAAGATATATCAAGGAACTGATTGTTAGAAAGGATTACTAATAAAAGGCAAGCAGATATGAAGAAAACATTCATTTGATTTACATCTGGTATTTTTTCTTCCTTCCTTCCTTCCTTCCTTCCTTCCTTCCTTCCTTCCTTCCTTCCTTCCTCTTTCTTTCTTTCTTTCTTTCTTTCTTTCTTTCTTTCTTTCTTTCTTTCTTTCTTTCTTTCTTTCTTTCAGGCTCTATGCCCAGCATGGAACCCAATGTGGGGCTTGAATGCATGACCCTGAGATCAAGACCTGAGCTGAGATCAAGAGTTGGATGCCCGTACATCTGGTATTTGTATACCAGGTTTCTTTTCCATTCATCATTGTTATCAGCTTGTATTTGATAATTTTATCAGTCATGATTTAGTGACAGATTATGGCTACTGCCCTGGTTAACTTAAGCAGAAATGGATTTGATACTGGAGCTGTTGAAGTTTGGAGAGCAGGCACTGGATGTATCCCAGAACACTACTGCTGGAGGTGCTGCTAACAGATCTGCCATTTCTGCCACAAATAGAAAACTGAAGAATCAGGGTCTGGGATCATAGCACCATGGCTGAAATCTGGGGTGCAGGAGGTTGCTGCTGCATTTGTTTGTTCCATGAACATGCTGTCTTAGTTGTCATCCAGAGGTCAGTAATAGTGCCAGGACTGTTCTTAAGAGCTAAATTACCTGTGCTAGTTCTGTTCCAGTAAGAAGAAAACCTTGTGGTCTCCAATTCGGTCCACACTCTGTCCAGTTCTGAATTCAAGCCTCTTCATATTGGAAGAATTTAAAGCATATCTGGAATGCCTTTTGCAATGTAGATTTCAGCTCTTCAGACTACTCAGTCTCTTGCAGATGCAAACTCTTTGAGTGTTTACCCTATGACTTCCATTATGCCTACGATGTCTGAGGCTTGGTTTCTTTCCTTCCTTTTTTCCCCCTCAAATCTCTCTCTGGGGCTATGTGGATTCTCTCTATTCTACTTCCTTCTGCTAATGTCCTTCCTTTGGTCATTCTCTGTTTATGCAAAAGGAAGAAAAATGGCTGTCCCAGTCCTTCATGTCTTCCTCTGTTCCCCAATTCTGAGTTCCTGGGGCAGTAATGGAGCTTGTGCAGGTCAATTGCAGTATGCAGTATTTGGCTGCCTGGGCTCACTGCCATGAGTGGGAGAAATTCTTGAGGGAAGGAGGGAAGATGGCTTCCAGGGCTGAGGGGTGGAGGCTTTTTCTGAATGGTCTCATTCAAAGGGCTAAGATATAATTGATTCTCATGATTTTTGGTAGTTATGTTGCATAAAGTCACTGAGAATACTGAATTACTGAATACTGAGGGGAAATACAGGGTTAGATTTCTGTGAGGCTTTGATCACACATTTTTGTCAACTGAGCTATATGTCAATCACCTTGTTTTATGTGTATTTCTGTTTTTTTTTTTTAATGTTTATTTTTTTGAGAGAGGAGGGAGAGTATGAGCTGGGGAGGGGCAGAGAGAGTGAGAGAGAGAATTCCAAGCAGGCTTTGCACTGCCAGCATAGCGCCCGACGCAGGGCTCAAATCCACCAACTGTGAGATCATGACCTGAGGGGAAATCACCTGAGCCACCCAGGCACCCCTGTATATTTCTGTTTTAAAGGCATCTTATTTAATATATAATTGTTGATTCACTAACATTGAACCCATGCCAGCAGCACTATAACTTATGCCTGAAGTTACATAACCTAGTATGTTTGTCATAGGGCACATTATAGCTTTCTTGCACTTAGGAACTTATGCTTGGGGACTGTTTTAAGCAGCTAAATCACCAATAAGAAACAGAAAAAATGCAAATACCACTGGCACTAAAGAGAGTGCAAAAATATATTTGTTTACAGTTTGAGGACTGAAACAAGAGGGAGCATGTCCTTGTTTGACCTCTGCTGAAGGGATGTGATATTGGCTGATTCAAATATTTCAATACTGCGAATGTTTATGAATGGCCATGCAGGTGCCACAAGTATTGGTTTGGGGGTTACAGATAAATTTTAGCAAGTAGGTGAATTTGCAAATGCTGAAACCAGGAATAATGAGGGATGACTGTGTATATATGGAGTGAGGGTGAGAAGAACATTAAAAATGACCGTTAGTTGGTGGGGAGTGTTGCCAGGAAAGGCTTCATAATGGAGTCTACGTGTGAGATAACCCTGACCTGTAGTATTACAGCCACTTGTGTGCATGTTCCCTCATGCACTTGTAAGCTCTGAGGATTGTGCTGGTCCGTGCTGGCTGAAAAAGGCAGAGCAGGACCATGGATGGATTGAATGAACTAGGATTGGGACTGTGGGGTAGAGAAGCAGATTTTAGAGGAAGGATTCCTTTTTATTCCTAGTAACTTTTGGATTAAGTTTTCTCTCTGTTGAGTTTGAGAATCATCTAAAAATGGCTCTGCCTACTAGGCATTTAGATTTGCTGGACTTGGATTTAGGGGAGAGAAGTCCTTGTTGCATATTTCTGAGGCATTGGTAAGGACAGTTGGATGACAGTGTCTGTCTGTGACTGATGGAAAGGGAAGACAACCACAGAAAGAACCTTGTGGTATACCAGTTGTGAAAGATTTGGCTCTGGAGGAGTGCAGAAAGGAGTTCAGGGTGGAGGGTGGAGTTAACCATGAGAGAGTGAATGGAGGATGGTATATGTCCTCCCCATCTGCAGTAGCTGTACCAGGGGAGGACTTATTCAGTTTTAAAGGCTACAAAGAGACTGGGAAGAGGACTAAAGACAGCATGTAGCCTATAGCAATTAGAAAGTCATGGGGGCACCTGGGTGGCTCAGTCGGTTAAGTGACCGACTTCGGCTCAGGTCATGATCTCACAGTTCGTGAGTTCAAGCCCTGCGTCGGGCTCTGTGCTGGCAGCTCCGAGCCTGGAGCCTGCTTCTGATTCTGTGTCTCCCTCTCTCTCTGCCCCTCTCCTGCTCATGCTCTGTCTCTCTCTGCCTCAAAAATAAATAAAAACATTAAAAAAAATTTATAAATAAAAAGAAAGTCACTGGCAACCTTACCCAGAGTGATTTCAATGCACTGGTGGATGGAGATGTCAGATTGCAGCAGGACTGATGATTGAATAGATGGAGTGGACAACATGAATGTAGGCTATTCTCTGTTGGGTTTTGTCTGTGAGGGGTTGTAGAGCAAAGGCTATAGCTGGGGTCTTTCTGGGAGGGGGATGGTGTACAGAGAACCTTTAAAAATTATGTGGGAGAGATTTGACCATGTGTATAGGCAGTGGGGAAGAAGGTAATAGAAGGGATTTAATTTGAAAAGTTTTTTTTTTTTTTTGTAAATTTTTTTTAACATTTTTATTTATTTTTGAGAGACAGAGAGACAAAGTGTGAGGGGGAGGGGGCAGAGAGAGAGGGAGACACAGAATCAGAAGCAGGCTCCAGGCTCTGAGCTATCAGCACAGAACCTGACGTGGGGCTTGAACCCACCAACTGTGAGATCATGACCTGAGCTGAAGTTGGACGCTTAACTGACTGAGCCACCCAGGCACCCCATTTTTTTTTTAAGCCAACATCTGTGTCATTACTGTGTAGCCTGACAATGTGCTAGATTCTTACATTGAACTTCGAACTGAGTACCCATTACAATGCTGTAGGTAGGAGTGGTATTAATAAGGAAATAGAGGTCTAGCTTAAGAAACTTTCCAGAGGTCATGTGGCATTAAGTGGGGGAGACAGGAGGGATAAGAATCCAGTTCTGGGGTTGCCTGACTGGCTCAGTCTGTAGAGCATGCAACTCTCAATCTCAGGGTCATGAGTTCAAGCCCCACATTGGGAATGATGCCTACTTTAAAAAAAAAAAAAAAAAAGAATCCAGTTCTGTCTGGCTCTGTCTGGCTCTGTCTGCCTCCACCTGGCTGCCTCTTAAGTGAAATAGTCACAATTTGAAAGAAATATACAAGGTGATTTACTTCAACATCCATTGTAATAGTAATTAAAAAAAAATATCATTCTGTTTGGTTGAGATTACCAGTGTGATGTAAATTTAGTTTAAGTGCTGGAAAGCCGAGTAACTGTCACTGGCTACAGTAATCTTTTGTTTAGTCTAGTGCTTCAACCTAAGGATTTGGGCACAGACTAATTAATCAACATGGTTGTGGCCATTGTACTGTTAGAGATGAATGGAAACTTTATCCCAAGGGAAAAAGATAATGGGATTTCTAACAATTAGGTGGTTGTTGTGTTGTGCAAGCTGTGACTGAATAGAATCTATCTTTCCCCAACCCTCATCTCCCATTTTCTAATAGTTGCCTATTTAGTAGAATCTGACTGTTGATAAAGGAACTCTGACATTCTGCCATTGAACTTTACAAGTATAAAATAATAGGTTAGGCAGTTAGAAAAAGTCTGAGTATTGAATCTAAAAGGTTCAATGTTCTAATTTATGCCTTTTATTTATTTATTTATTTATTTATTTATTTTTTAATGTTTTATTTATTTTTGAGACGGAGAGACAGAGCATGAATGGGGGAGGGTCAGAGAGAGGGAGACACAGAATCTGAAACAGGCTCCAGGCTCTGAGCTGTCAGCACAGAGCCCGACGCGGGGCTCGAACTCACGGACTGCGAGATCATGACCTGAGCCGAAGTCGGCCGCCCAACCGACTGAGCCACCCAGGTGCCCCTAATTTATGCCTTTTAAATGAGGATATTCTCAGGTTTATAAGAATGTAGATATGCATATGCATACATATTAAACATATTAAAGACCCTTTATTCTAGTGGTGTTACTGCTCTTTTATAATATTATTATTAAAAAAAATTTTTTTTAATGTTTATTTATTTTTGAGAGAGAGAGAGAGACAGAATGTGAGCAGGGGAGGAGCAGAGAGAGAGGGAATCCTAAACAAGCTCCAGGCTCTGAGTTGTCAGCACAGAGCCCGACACGGAGCTTGAACTCACAAACCATGAGATCATGACCTGAGCCGAAGCCGGACGCTCAACTGACTGAGCCACCCAGGCGCCCCTATAATACTATTTTTTTTTATTTTGAGTAAGCTCTATGCCCAGCATGTGGCTTGAACTCATGAACGTGAGATAAAGAGTTGCATGCTCTACTGACTGAGCTAGCAAGGCATCCATTGTGTTATTGTTCTTTTAATCTAATTTTTTTCTCCCTTGTTACATTATTGTGCTTTTCTGTGCAGATATCTGGTGGCTGGTTGTTGGTGCATACATATAGTTTTTATCCAATATGTAATGCTCTTTTTATTCTCTAACAGTCTTACTTTTCATTGGAATAGCCATATAAGTGATGGTGTATCCTTCTCAGTGTATCTTATCAGGAGGCACATGATATCTAATTTTCTTAGTAGTGATTTAGTTTTGAAGTGATAATGTACTCTCATTAGTCTTTGATAGCTTGCTTGCTTTCTGGAACAACATGTTTTAGTCACATATTATACATTTCTTGTCCCAGACCTGGAACTAGCCTTTTCTTCAAATATCCCTGGTTCTTTTTATTGAAATATAATATTTAGAGACCATAATTTGTGTGCAGTAATTTTTATTACTGTTTTGTCATTGTTTCTATGCCTTTTTCAGTGGGCAGTATTAGAAGATAAACATTTTAAGAGAAAAAAATCTTGAGTTCATATTGCTATTTCAAATTCTAATGAAAGACTCACTTTTTATGTAATCAAAGGATTTTATATTGGTATCTCTTGATCCTGAGATCAAAACCTGAGCTGAGATCAAGAGTCAGACACTTAACCACTGAGCGACCCAGGGACCCCTATAATGAAAATCTTGATTCCTAATGACGTTAGCATTATTGCTTACTTGCTGTATCTTATAGTGTACTTGTAATAGTTAAAAAAGACCTAACACTAGGGGCGCCTGGGTGGCGCAGTCGGTTAAGCGTCCGACTTCAGCCAGGTCACGATCTCGCGGTCCGTGAGTTCGAGCCCCGCGTCGGGCTCTGGGCTGATGGCTCAGAGCCTGGAGCCTGTTTCCGATTCTGTGTCTCCCTCTCTCTCTGCCCCTCCCCCGTTCATGCTCTGTCTCTCTCTGTCCCAAAAATAAATAAAAAATGTTGAAAAAAAAATTTAAAAAAAAAAAGACCTAACACTAATATTACTACTAAAAAATCTAACAAAGAAATGTAATTTATATACATTTAAAAAATCATCCTATATCCTAAAATATATCCTGTTAGAATCTACAGCCTAAATACTGTGATTCTAAGTTACTTAAGCAATTCTTTTCCTTGTTTGCTCATGTCACTGACTTATACAGTTAATTTGTTTTTCAGGTGTTAGGCCTGGCTTTTTTTTTTCTTTTTAATTTTGTTTTTAATTTTGTATATCATTTACGTGATTGCTGAGTTAAAACTAGAAAAAGGGCTATACTCATAAAAGTTTTGCTTCCTTACCTGTCTCTTCTTTTCACTATAGGTAACCATTTTTGTGGGTTGGCTCTTGCTTCCTATACAAAAAGTAGAATATTATAAACTCTGTTCTGCACGTTGCTTTTTTAATTTAACAGTGTAATTTGGAAATCACCCCAGATCTGTACTTAGAGATCCTTCTCATTCTTTTTATGTTGCCTATACTCTGTTGTTGGAAGTACCACACTGATCCAACCAGACACCTATTGGTGGACACTTAGGGAAGTGTAAGAGTTACAAGAACGAAAACTAAGAAATGACTTGTGTCATTAATATCTGACTCAGTGCATTTGAAAAATTGATGCAAGACTGAAGTGGACACATAAATTAGATATTATATATTATAAGATTTAGTGCTGGGAAGAAGTTTGGGGTTTGCAACTAGAATCAATTACACTGTGGGCATTTCATGGAAAGAAAATTGCTTCTCCTGACCCACTCACTGAAGTCTAGACCTCGTTGTAGTCTGACCCAGGAAAGGAATGTTATGTGGGGTGGAGCCAAGAGTGAATATTTGGCAATTTTGCTGGTTTCAACACCTCTTCTGTATACTTAATTCTGAGAAGATGACACCCTGAGTGCTCCAGTATTTGTTAATCTTGCCAGATCTTTGGTGAACAGGAGAAGGAGAAGCACTGCTCAGTTCGCCCAGGAGGATGATTTCTGCCTGTTTCCATCCACCAAGAGTATAAAGAGTGGTACAGTCAGGATTGTGAGTTGGAAAGAATATAGACTGTTGGAAAGAATCTACATGTTTACTTGGATCACTTCTCTTCAGGAACCTTCTCCTGGAACTCATCCTAGATTCTGTGCAATAAAAGAAACTTTTGCAGAGATTTATCTGTTGCCTTGACTCTTCTTTCCCAGAACTGTCTCCCTGAGTCCAACTTCCCATTCTTACTTCTGATCTCTGTAGGCTGGTAGAGCAAGGTGGACTGCTGATTTGAATGGGACCAAGAAGATTAAAGAAGAGCCCCCTGGGTCTCTGGGAGAGGATTGAGGTCTGGCTTAGGCAAAAAATGATTAATAGACTGAGGATTTTCTTTGCTATCTTGCTCTCTAACTTAGGGCTCCAGGCCTGTGAGGTCCTGGGATGATAGAAAAGGGAAGAATTTAAAGCCCGATGTCCCTGTTGTGTTTCAGTTCCTAGATAGGCAGTGCTAGTGGCTAATGTGGCATTTTCAGGGTGGTCTGCCAGTTTTCTACCCAACTGAGAAAGATGAAGGAGTCAGATGGAAGGTCAGAGTATTATAGGCTTTACTATTGGTGAAACTGGGTTGGAGAATGTGGTAGGCTACTATGTTCCCATCAATATGACCCCTGATGCCTGTGTTAGTTTGCTAGGGCTGCCATAACAAATTACCACAGACTTGGATGGCTTAAAACAAGAGAAATTTATTCTCTCACAGTTCTTCAGGCTAGAAGGCCAAAATCAAAGTGTCAGTAGGGCCATGCTTTCTGTAAAGGATTTGGGGAAGAATCTTTTCTGTGCCTTTGTCTTAGCATCTTATATTTGCTGGCATTTCTTGGTTTGTAGCTGCATGACTCCAGGCTGCCTCCCTCTTCACATGGTATTCTTCCCTCTTTGTCCAGCCCTTCTCCTCTTATACAGACACCAGTCATATTGGACTAGGGTCCGCCCTCATGAAGCATGACCTCATCTTAACTTGATTACATCTGCAAAACCCCTGTTTTCAAATAAAGTCACATTCACATGTATTAGGGGTTAGGTTTTAACACATGTTTTGTGGGGACATAATTCAACTCATAACAATGCCTGACTGAGGCACTCTGCAAGTAGAAGCTTACTTGGCTCACTGTGAGGCCCAAAGTGGGTGAGCTTCAGTGTTGCAATAGAAATGCCAGACTTCCAGGGTGCCTGGGTGGTTCAACTGATTAAGCATCTCACTCTTGATTTCAGCTCAGGTCATGATCTCAGGGTCAAGAGATTGAGCTCTGTGTAGGGGCCACGCCCCAGCGTGGAGCCTGCTTGGGATTCTTTCTCTTCCTCTCTTTCTCTCTGCCCCTCCCCAGCTTGCATGCTCGCAGGCTCTCGCTCTCTCTCTTTCTCTCTCAAAATAAATAAATAAACATTTTTTGAAAAAAAAAAAAAAAGAGAGATGCGAGATTTCCAGCTGCCTCTGGTGGACTTAGCACTTGGGAACTGAAGTAGAGTAGAGTAGTCACACCTGTTCCTTCTGGACCTTGACTGCTGAGTTTCTTTTAAAATCTCACTGTAGGGAGGGAGGAGTGAGGGCTGGCAAGGATGCCTCCAGTGTTCGGGAGAGTGCACATGAGGAAGCATAGGGGAGTGTTCTCTTCTAATATCACATGACTGATAATTGTGCCTTAGGTCATTTTCTTTTTAGCTTAATTATCTGCTTAAATGGTGAGTGCTTTATCTCTTAGGATTGCAGTAGATCCTTAAGTGTTCTCTTCCGAGGCAGTTAGCAGTGCAGACCAGTTCTGTGGGAAGGCGTTGTCTAAGAAAATAATACCCCTAAGATGAGAACCATCCGTTTTTATGTTTTTCATAGAAGTTGCTTAAATAAGAGAACAGAAGTTGGAAATACAGGTGTACACAGGAAAGCAATATAGGATATAGATTTACATTTAGCAGGAAAGTATCAGCCCCCGTTTCTTTTTTTATTGCCAAATAAAGATACATGATTAAAATAAGAATAGATGTTTGTCCTTCATGATAAGGTAAAATTTTTCAGAAAAGAAGCTTGGGAGAATTACAGAAGTATGAATTAGTGTTAGGCTTTTCTTCACTTAATAAAAAAGATCTTTAGTTCATTAAGAAAAAAATCTTAGGGTATTTACCAGAAATATGACTATTTGGTTTTGGTGGCTTATAAAAACATTGAAGGCTAGCTCTGTAGAAGCAAAACAACAAAGTTGTCATCACAGTATTGCTGTTACTCACTTTGGGGATTCAGTCTCTAAAGAGGGGGAACGTTGAAAAAATGATCATTGTATCACCTTCAGCTGAAAATCATAGGTATATTCTTCCCAAAATATAACAGTCTTTTTCTAAGAATCATTATTGCAAGAGCATTTTAAACCTACTTTTCTGCATAATTCAGAGAAGTAAAAGTAAAGGAGAAAGAAGGGTGGCTGGGAATTTGTGCAGCATGATTAAATTTGGTAGTGATAAATGTGGATTAGGAAAAACTCAAGGAACAGAAAACTTATAAGTTACCTTTTAAGGGTAAAGAATGTAAGGAAGCAACCCAAAAATGAAATGAAAATGGTTATTAACGCCCCCAAAATGATCAGTATCACTAGTATTCAAAACAAAAACAAACAAACAAACAAAAAAACCCGGAAACTTGGGGCACCTGTATGTTCATTTGGTTAAGAGACTCTTGATCTCTGCTCAGGTCACGATCTCATGGTTTGTGGGATCAAGCCCCACATCGGGCTCTGTGCTGATAGTGTAAAGCCTGCTTGGGATTCTCTCTTTCTCTCTCTCTGCCCCTTCTCTGCTCTCTTGCCTTCCCCCCCTCCCCAAATAAAGAAACTTAAAAATAAAAAAGCTTAACAATAGACTTTTTTGCCTCTCATTTTGGCAAAGATTAGGGTGGTGGGATTAACGTTAAATTTTTAGATACTTTAGTATATTTCAAATTTTATGATCATATATTAACTTTATAGATTGAAAAAGGTCTGAAATATAAGCTAACCAGGTCTTTAGTATATGTACCTGATTTGTAGGTATAACTAGTTTTGTGTAGTCAAGGAATAGTGACACCAGGAGGAGGCAAAGTATGTTTCAAAGGCCAGGTAGCAAACCGGGCAGAGATTTAACTCTGATTGCTACTAATTCTCTGCATATATTAATAGACCTCTGGCTTCAGTTTCTTATCAGAACCATTGTTCTGTATTTTAGGCCAAAAATCTTGACTTGTCTGTTTCTCTCACTTCTATCAGGAAATTCTGTTCCGAATATATCTGCAATCTGATCACTTCTCACTTCTCGCTGCTGGTCAAAGTCACCATTTTATTTTGCCTGGATTGGTGTATATTGCCTCTGTGCTTCCAATCTTGTCTTTGCTTGGTACAGCAGCCAGAATGATGCTGCTCACTGCTCTGCTTAAAATCCTCCAGGAGAGTTACCTTAGAAAGCCGTGTCATCTCCTTGAAATACCTGTTAGAGTAGCAAGAATGGGAATGTACAAGAAGGGGAAGAGCCCCAGATTATTTCCCCCAAACTCTCTCTTCTCATCTTCCCAGTCACCATTCTCTTTTTCTTATGAGTGCTAGTCACACTCACATCCTTGCTATTCCTTGAAGAGCCCAAGAGGCTCCTTGCTCTTACTTAGTTCAAAATGCTTTTCTTTCAGATATCTGCATGATTTATTCCCTCTCTCAGGCACCTGAAATGTCTTCCCTCACCTACCCTGTATAAAATAGCTACTCCCTGGTTTCTTCTACAGAGGGCTTATGACTTATTTATTGTCTATTTCACTCCACTCCTTGTTAGGTTTTCTCTTCATCCTTCCTGAATGCCCGCTCAGCAGTTAGGCCTTCAGTAACTGTTGAGTGACTGGCTAGATTTCTCATTTCTTCCCTAGTGGCTTTTTCCTCTGCTGGAGAGCTATGCATGCCACCCTTGTTCTTTGGCGAGGGAAAAAGTAAGGCTCTCTTCCAGGTACCAAATATTTCTACAAAGGTAATCTGGGAGCTTCTTCCCCCTTTTCACTGCACAGATTTTTGTGTTCTATTATTTTTTACCAGTCAAGCAAATGAGTTTGTTTTCTAAGTAACTTTCCTGTGTGTGAGATCAATGCTTTCCTTTTTCCTGCATTTGGTATCATTTTATGTATATACTTTAGCATTTTGTCATTTATTTTTTCATTCGGTTGGCATGTAGTTATTATAGCAGATGTTACAAACCAGGCTGGATCCCAGACTGGAAGTTAGGGCTTAAAGAGACAGAGAGTCTGATTTTCCTTTGAGGGGTTTAGAGTTTCAGCGTATGGTCAGAAGTGTCAACTGTTGGGACAGGCAACTGCTATAAGGAATGCAGAGAGGGAGGTCAAAGCAAACAGGATGGTTCACTTAGGCCTACTTGAGAAGGGTTGAGAATCTTGCCAGGTAAGGAGGTAGCTAAAGGCTACTGTGATGGTAGGGAATGGTTTGGGCAAAGGCATGGAGAGTTCTGGTTTGTTGAGAGAAGCACAAATCGGTGCAAGTTGTTGGAGCTTAAAGTATAATGCAGGCTGTGGTGAGGGACAAGGCCCTGATAGTTATGTAAAGGCTTAATCTAGGCACTTCTTAAGGATTATGTGTATCCTGTATAGAGGTTAGACTTCCATCCTGCAACCCATGGATTTGGGCATGTGTATCACATATGAAGGGGGATAGGCGAGGACGTGGCCTGGAAGGTTTTTTCTTTTGCATGCCTCCTCCCTGAGGCAAGGAGAATATTTTCTGTCATGTATTAATATATCTATATCTATGCAGATTATTTTCTCCTTTATATTAAGTTAATAGTGGGTGGCAGGGTTTAATTTTGATTCTCCTCACATGTACTTTTTGAGATAGATGCTTATTTAAACCTTTACTGAATGATGATCACATCTTTATCTGTAGCCCTGATCTGTTTTAACCTCTTATTATCCCATAGCATGTTTTCATCTTTAATTTTTTTTTAAATTTTTTAATGTTTATTTATTTTGATAGAGAGACAGAGAGTGAGAGGGGAGGGACAGAGAGAGGGAAAGACACAGACTCCGAAGCAGGCTCCAGGCTCTGAGCTGTCAGCACAGAGCCCGACACTGGGCTCAAACTCACGAACTGTGAGATCATGACCTGAGCCGAAGTCGGACGCTCAACCGACTGAGCCACCCAAGCACCCCAGCATGTTTTCATCTTTATCTATTCCATCCTGTCCCAGTTTTTCTTTTTGTCAGGCAAATTAGAATTATTAAAAAAAAAAAAAGAAAGCTTTGTTCTGAGAGTATTTGTGGTTTGGATTGTCAGATGCCAGGCACTGTTACTGCATCTGGAAGTGGGATGGGGCAGGACTCCTTTCTGGGGCAGGCAGGCCAGTGCTTCTTACTCAGTTTTGCACTCCATGTGTATTAGGTGATTAGTAAATGTTGAGGGAATCATCCTGACTATTGTCAGCATAATTAAGTTCACATTTTTATAGCACAGTCTGCTACCTACTTTTTTACTTTGACATCCTGTAAACTTTCCTCTTTTCTTTTTTCTTTTCTTTTCTTTCCACTTTGCTTTGCTTTGCTTTTCTAATTTACATCCAAGTTAGTTAGCCAATGATTTCAGGGGTAGATTCCTTAATGCCCCTTACCCATTTAGTCCATCCCCCCACCTCTCCAGTAATCCTTTGTTTGTTCTCCATATTTAAGAGTCTCTTCTGTTTTGTCCCTTTCCCTGTTTTTATATTATTTTTGCTTCCCTTCCCTTATGTTCATCTGTTTTGTCTCTTAAAGTCCTCATATGAGTGAAGTCATATGATATTTGTCTTTCTGTGACTAATTTCGCTTAGCATAATACCCTCTAGTTCCATCCACGTGGTTGCAAATGGCAAGATTTCATTCTTTTTGATTGCCAAATAATACTCCGTTGTGTGTGTGTGTGTGTGTGTATATATATACACATATATATACCGCATCTTCTTTATCCATTCATCCATGGATGGGCATTTAGGCTCTTTCCATACATTGGCTATTGTTGATAGTGATGCTATAAACATTGGGATGCATGTGTCCCTTTGAAACAGCAACCCTGTGTCCCTTGGATAAATACCTAGTAGTGCAAATACTGGGTTGTAGGGTAGTTCTATTTTTTGTTTTTTGGGGAATCTCCATACTGTTTTCTGGAGTGGCTGCACCAGTTTGAATTCCCACCAGCACTGCGAAAGAGAGGATTCTCTGCATCCTCGCCAACATCTGTTGTTGCCTGAGTTGTTAATGTTAAACATTCTGACAGGTGTGAGTAGTATCTCATTGTGGTTTTGATTTGTATTTCCCTGATGATGAGTGATGTTGAGCATTTTTTCATGTGTCTGTTTGCCCTCTGGGTGTCTTCTTTGGATAAGTGTCTATTCATGTCTTTTGCCCAGTTCTTCACTGGGTTATTTGTTTTTTGGGTTTTGAGTCTGATAAGTTCTTTATAGATTTTCGATACTAACCCTTTATCTGATATGCCATTTGTGAATATCTTCTCCCATTCCGTCAGTTGCCTTTTAGTTTTACTGATTGTTTCCTTTGCTGTGCAGAAACTTTTTATTCTGATGAGGTCCCAATAGTTCATTTTTGCTTTTATTTCCCTGGCTTCTGGAGACGTGTTGAGTAAGAAGTTGCTGTGGCCAAGGTCAAAGAGGTTTTTGCCTGCTTTCTCCTTGATGATTTTGATGGCTTCCTGTCTTACATTGAGGTCTTTCATCCACTTTGAGTTTATTTTTGTGTATGGTGTAAGAAAGTGGTCCAGGTTCATTCTTCTGCATGTCACTGTCCAGTTTTCCCAGCACCACTTGCTGAAGAGACTGTCTTTATTCCATTGGATATTCTTTCCTGCTTTGTCAAAGATTATTTGGCCATACGTTTGTGGGTCCATTTCTGGGTTCTCTATTGTGTTCTGTTGATCTGAGTGTCTGTTTTTGTGCCAGAACCATACTGTCTTGTGGATTACAGCTTTGTAATACAGCTTGAAGTCCGTCCTATAATCTTTTCTAAGCTCCTGACAAACTAAACTCTCTCTGTCCTTACAGTACTTCCAGGTATTTTCACTGCTTGGAATACTCTTTCTCTTGTCTGGCAAACCTTACACCTTCTAATAAGTCTTAACTGTGTTCCTTTCTGGGGAAGTCATTTCTGAGTAATTTAGGTGGCGTTAGTTACTCCTGCCAGCGTACAGTTTTGTGTTGAGGTTTGTTCTGCCTCTAGACAGTGAGTTTGGATGGTGAAGACAAACCTTATCCATTTCTCTGTCTCCAGTACTTTAGTCTGGTGCTTGGTAGTTTTGCTGAATGGGTAGTTTGTAAATTGTTCTGGGAAAGATTATGACAAGTGGAAGTACACCTAAAGTCAAGTCTGTGCTGGGGATGTTGAACATTGTCCATTCACTACTCAACCTAGACTAGGCCTTTATGCAGGTGCATGTATGACAGAGTGTTTCAGAACTGGTACATAGAAACAACACCTTTTGTAAACTTGTGAAGTTAGAAAGTTTGTTCTTACTAGGAAGGATTTTGAGTAGGCAAGTAATACAATCAGGTCAGTGATTGAATCACAGAAATAGGAAGTTGGGAGGAGGAAGATTAGAGGCTGGCTTTTCCCCCAGGAGTCCAGGGAGAGATAAGGAAGTCTACTCAATGGTGTGGTAGAGGGAATGGTAAATAAAGGAGAAGAGTTCCTCCTGGGAATGCTTATATGCTTTTTGGGGGAAATGACTGCCAACCTTAAGCACACAATAATTCAGTGCTGATGACTGCATCATCTCCTCTGCAGAGACTGCCCTAAACCATCATGGAGGTGGCTGAGGTAGAGAGTCCTCTGAACCCCAGCTGTAAGATCATGACCTTCAGACCCTCCATGGAGGAGTTCCGGGAGTTCAACAAATACCTCGCGTACATGGAGTCTAAAGGAGCCCATCGAGCGGGTCTTGCAAAGGTGATTATCCTCAGATCCTTTAAGCCAAAAACAATGACTTGGCCTTTCATTTATGCTCTTAGTTTTCATGATATGGGAGATTGTTTATTCCAAAGGAAGATATTTGCAAATTTTTTTCTTGTTAACCATTCAGGGCATTTGATTTCTTCACAGAATAATTATCTTATTTTTCAGTTAACTATGCTAGGTTATGTTCTAGGGATTTTTTTTATTTTAATTAAAAAATTTTTTTTTATTTAAACAAAACAAAACAAGAATGGCTCCTAGAAACCAAAGATATCCATGTACGGGGCTCCAGAGGGGTAAGAACTATTCCTTCAACCCTAGGTGACCACTAATCTACTTTCTTTCTCCGTAGATTTGCCTGTTTTCATTTCTTTTCAGTTACTTGCTTAGCAAGTGTGGAGAGTGCTTGCTACATACCAGGCCTGATGCCAGGTGCTGGGGGGTATGATGGGATAGAACAGACCATGTTTCTGCCCCCGTTGAGCGTATATTGTAGTGGTAGCCTCTTTGGGTGGTGAAATAAGGACATTTAAGCAGAGACCCAAAAGATATAAAGAAACCAAGATGTGGGGACACAAAGAATAGCAGGTCCAGAGGCCTGGAGGCTGACCTGAGCTTCAAGTGTGAGAGGAAGGTGGTCTGTGGAATTGGGGCTCAATGAGCAGGGGAAGAGGTTGGTAAGTAAGGTGAGGGCCCTTGAAGGGACCAGATCATACTGGGTTTGCCTGGCCTTAGTAAGGATTGGGGGTTTATTCTCAGTGCAATGGGAAATATTGGTGGGCTTAAAGCGGAGGAGTGGAGGACATGGTGGCTATTTGTATGTTTGTTGTTTTTGTGTCATTATTTTGAAAATGTCACAATGGCTCCTGCATGAAGAATGGATGTGAGGAGACAGAGTGGATACAGGGACTCCTGCCAAGGGTAGTTGTGATATACTGAGGGTCACAGAAAGCACTGAGGAATGCATTGCAGGTTTGTACCCATAGACCCAAAGTTAGAACTCTGTTTTTCTTAATGTTTATTTTTGAGAGAGACAGAGACAGAACATGAGAATGGTCGGGGCAGAGAGAGAGATGAAGTCACAGAATCTGAAGCAGGCTCCAGGCTCTGAGCTGTCAGCACAGAGCCTGATGTGGGGTTTGAACTCACAAGCTGTGAGATCATGACCTGAGCCGAAGTCGGACACTCAACCAACTGAGCCACCCAGGTGCCCCCCCCAAAGTTACAATTTTGTAAGAGAGATCATCTATATAATTCATCCTTTGATCTCCACCTAAGATGGATTTTCTGTCCTTTCTATAATGGAAATATATTTCAATCAGAAAGCTTCCCTCATAAGAGGCTGGGGGTGAGGGAGGGAAAAATTTTACCTCAGAAGAGTATATTTTATTGCACTTACTTCATTTTATTATTCTAAATGTTAAACTTGTAATCTGGGTTTCTGTAGATTTGTCAGCATCACCTCATAAGTTCCTGAGCCCTGTCAGAGCCTGCTCAACTGTGTCTGGGTTATGGGTTCTCCTTGGAATCCCCATCTCTGAGGGGAGGCCCAGTAACATTAAGAGCAGATATCAGAGGAGAGAACTTCCAGAACTGCAGGGGTTGGTGTTCAAGTCCTCCTGCATCTGGATGCTCCTGCTTGTGCTGGCATCCTGAGGTCTGTCAGTTTGTTACGTATAGTTCAAGTCCCTCCTGAAAAGGTTTAAAATTTGGTGATATGAAGTAGAATTAAGGTTTATTAGAGGTGGGTGAGAGATAGAAAAGGAAGCTAAAGATAAAACAAAGAGAAAAGTAAAGAGGTTTATAATGAATTTCTCAGGTGAGGAATCCTTACTTTAACCTATTTATTGAGTTAGCTCTTAAAGAACTCCTTTATGGAACCTCAACACCGGATTATCTTTGAAGAGAAAAATAATTCTTGAGTTGAAGAGAATGTCATTTCAGAATCATTTGACACATATAATTTTGATCATAAACTAGTAGTGGGTTAGCAAGGATTTGGGCTTTATTTAGGTGAAGGGAAATTGGGGGTGACAGGTTGTCCCCTTCTCTGGGCTTTGAATGCAGCCCTTTGTCCTGTTTTTCTTGTTTTTTGTTTCTTGAAAACATAGATCTTACTGTGTTCCACTGAGATTAGTGAGTGTCCTGTGGTAGGGTAGCACATTTAGTAACATTAGGAGGGGAAGTAGCACATACACACCCTCACAAGGGAGTTGCAGGCTCACAGGGTACACTTCTGCTGCATTATGAATGCATTATGAATGGCATTTGAATGGCAATTAGTTTCTGAATGTTGAACAAAACACACCTGAGTCTAGACATTTTTTTTTTTTTTTTTTGAGGGAGAGAGAATCCCAGAAGGGGCAGAGAGAGAGAGAGAGAGAGAAGCACGGCTCACCCAAAGCAGGGCTTGAGCTCACCAGAAGCCAGGCTTGTGCTCACCTAAAGGGGGGCTTGAGCTCACCCAATGTGGAATTTGAAGTCATGAACTGTGACATCATGACCTGAACTGAAGTCAGATGCTTAACTACTGAGGCATCCAGGCACCCCTAGACATTTTTTTTTTTTTAGTGAGATTTATTGACAAAGTTGGAGAAATTCATTTATTCAATCTTGTGATAATTTTCTTTTACTTATACTAGGAATACAATGAACTGGTTTTTTTTTTTTTTTTTGGATTTTTTTGTGTGGATTTTTTGGCCATTTGTGTTATCTTTTACATGAAGTCACATAAAGTCAGTTTCACCTACTTACCTTTTTTTTCTGGAAGTTGCAGCAATAGCAAACGTGTAAAACTTCACCAAATCAAATTGTAAAAATCAAAACTATATTAATGCTGCTAGTTTTCTTTGAGGTCAAGTCCTGGAGACAGAACCACTTATGAGATTCTTTGTTAATGCACAATTTAATGAATTGCTCTTAAAATATGATTTGGAGAAAATGGTTCAGTAGTTCCAATAGTAGTGACTTTGGCCTTAGATTTTTCTTTAATCAACATTTTTTAGATTTATACTCTGGATTTAATTTTTATTTCCATAGTGAGAGATTTGACACCCTGACTTCTATGTAAAAGGTGGTGGTCAAGTTGGGAAAGTAAAGAATGTCAGTCTCTTTAAATTAAATGTAAAACTTACATTGTTTTTGTGGAGAACGATTATGATGAACCTTTAATTACATATGAAATGGATAAAATTATTCCACAACAGTAATCTGGACATAGACTACCCTGGGCTATAGGTTATGCACATTACATAATTTTGTGTCCTTAAAGTGTGAAGAAAGATTGTAAGATGCACTGTTCTTCCCCTTCCTGCTTCTTCCTCAGTAGGTAAATGGTGATAATAGCAATTTATTTCAACGTAAGTAGTACAAATACAGATTTCAGTTAGAAAATTACTATTGGATATCCAGTCCAGGCTGGGATTGGGGAAATGGTGAAATAAAATAACATGTATGTATTCATTTTGATAGAATAATCAAGAAGGTAAACTTTAGGAGGAATAGTTTTTTCCTTCAGTTAGACTGATTGAATGTAAAAGCTTAACTTTGGAATGTTTTAAAACCCTAAGTATGTTGTGCTTCCATTTCCTGTGTAAGAGAATCTGATGTGTTGATACTTAAAATTATAGTCCAAAAGTAAGATTTTTGTTATAGACCTGAACTTACAAATTTTTAAAGTTCTGTCTGAACATTTTTATCAAAAGTAAGTGTGAACACATACATGAAATATTTACAAAGATAATGTTTAATGTTCTAAATTAAATTTCTCTAAATTTAGAAAATTGCTACAAAACTTTTTTTTTTTTTTAAAATTTTTTTTTCCACGTTTATTTATTTTTGGGACAGAGAGAGACAGAGCATGAACGGGGGAGGGGCAGAGAGAGAGGGAGACACAGCATCGGAAACAGGCTCCAGGCTCTGAGCCATCAGCCCAGAGCCCGACGCGGGGCTCGAACTCACAGACCGCGAGATCGTGACCTGGCTGAAGTCGGACGCTTAACCGACTGCGCCACCCAGGCGCCCCTACAAAACTTTTTTTTCACAAGACAGGAAAATACTAAACTCTAAATATAATATTAATTTTGATTATAGATGTATTTATTTCTAAACAAGAGCCTGAATCAATCCATGTTTATTTGTTTGAATTACTTGCACTTATTTCTGTTTAAGAAGTTAGCATTTATAATCTTTTTCCTTTTCAGTATATTATGAAGACAATTTAATGTATTTATCCATATCCGTTTGGTACGATTATCCATATTCTTTTAAAGTACTGAGTATGGGGGTACCTGGGTAACTCAGTCGAATAAGCGTCTGACTCTTGATTTTGGCTCAGGTCATGATCACACGATTCATGAGTTCAAGCCCTACAATGGGTTCTGCACTGACAGTGTAGCTCCTGCTTGGGATTCTCTCTCTCTCTCCTTCTCTCTCTACCCCTCCCCTGCTGTCTCTCTCTCTCTCAAAAAGAAATAAACTTAAAAAAAAAAGTGAGAATAGAGACAATCATATTATATGCTATTGAAAACATATACTCAAGGGGCGCCTGGGTGGCTCAGTTGGTTAAGCGTCTAACTTGTGTAAACAATTCAGAGCCTGGAGCCTCCTTCAGATTCTGTGTCTCTCTCTTTCTCTGCCTCTCCCCTGCTCCACTCTGTCTCTATCTCTCAAAAAGAAATAAACATTAAAAAAAACAACAACACATACCCAATACTTTATTTTTCAATGTTTATTTATTTTTGAGAGAGAAAGTGCATGTACATGCATGTGTGCAAGGAAGGGACACAGAGAGAGGGAGACAGAGAATCCCAAGCAGGCTCTGCACGGTCAGTGCTGAGCCTGACATGGGACTTGAACTCATGAACTGTAAGATTGTGACCTGAGCTGAAACCAAGAGTCAAATGGTTAACCCACTGAGCCACCTGGGCATCCCTCTATTCTCACTTTAAACTAACATACCTTGGATGCAATAAAATGTGAAATATCTCTGTATTGCTGATGTAATTAAATTAACTTTAGATTCGACAGTGCCCTGTTGATTTTTTTTTTTTGGGTAGTAAATACTGTCTTTTATCAGCTGTGTAACATTGGACAAATCACTCATTCTTCTGTCCCCATTTTCTCATTTCATGAAGCTTGACCTAGAGTTTTCACAAAAGCTACTTGCAGGAACACGGTAGATCTGAATATGAAAGACAAAACCTTAAAACACTTATAGTGTAACATAGAATGCCTTCATGCTCCAGAGTAGGAAATTTTTTTTTTAAACCAAAGGTCAAAGCAGCAAAGTGAACAAATTGGATTTTGTTAAGATTAAGAACTTAATGTTTATCAAAATATACTCTTAAGGTTGGAGGGCAAGTTATAGAGTAAGAGAAGATATTTGATATATACACACATATACATATAGATATTTACAAATGTATATATACATGATCCAAGAATAACCAGACTATATAAAGAATTCCTATACATTAAGAAGAAAAAGACCAACAGTGCAGTAGTAAGATGGTTAAGAGTTGAGTAAGCACTTTATAAAAGGGGATATTCATAGGGAATATATAAAGAGATTTCTTTAATAATTAAGAAAATGCAAATAAGTTCCACAATTGACTACCATTACAGAACTTATGAGAAAGACTAAAATTTAAATGATCGGCAATATAAAGTGATGATGAAGATGTGAAGCAACAGGAATGCTCCATACACTGCTGGTGGGAGTTATTGGTAATAACTGTTAAATTTGATCTATACATATCCTATGTCCCAATAATTTCACTGTTAGGAGTGTCTGTGTATACGAGTTTATTTTAGAGAACTGTGTGCTCATATGCAGCAGAAGATGCATGCAATATTATTAATAGCTGTGTCCTTTGCAAAAGTCAATAAACAGAAAAAAACAAGTGACCACTAAATGGTCATCCATTTATGGATAAATATTTGTATGAAGGAATATTGAGTAGGAATGAAAATCAATGAACTTCAGCTATGTAGGTCATAATATGTGTTTTTTTTTTTAATAAAGTTAATTTATTTATTTTTAGAGACAGTGAGTGAGCTTGCACAAGAGCAGGGGAGGGGCAGATAGACAGGATAGAGAGGGAGAGAGAGAATCCCAAGCAGTCTCCATGCTGACAGTGTAGAAGCAGATGTGGGGTTAAACTCATGAACCATAATCATAGGCCATCATATTTGACCCCTAACAAAAATATTGAGTGAAATAGAAAAGATAAACCTCAAAGAAGATATGTATATATGGATGATTATATTTCTGTACATTTCAAAAAAAAAAAAAAACGGTGCTGGGATGCATACCCAGGCATAAAACTATAAACTCCAGCAAGGAAATGAATATCATAAATGCTATGTGAGTGGTTACCTTTTGGGCAAGAAAGGGATGTGTTTGATGGGCAGTTGGAGGTACTCTGGTGTTTGCTTTATAATAATTCACAGTTACATCTTTGTGATTGTGCATTTTATTAATGTGTGCTATGTTTTGTGATTAATTTTTTAAAGTTTATCTTAAAAATTAAAACAATTTCTAATAAAAGACAGTATTTACTACCCCCAAAAAAAAATCAACAGGGCACTGTCGAATCTAAAGTTAATTTAATTACATCAGCAATACAGAGATATTTCACATTTTATTGCATCCAAGGTATGTTAGTTTAAAGTGAGAATAGAGGGATGCCCTTCTAATTTTAATCACATGAACATATGTTTTTGGTCTTATTGTTAATGATTTTTTCATTGTTTTTTTTTAAATTTTTTTAAAAGACAATCTTTTTAAAAAATTATTTATTTATTTTAGAGAGAGAGCAAGCGAGAGTGTGAGTGAGGCAGAGGGGGAGAGGGAGAGAGAGGGAGAATCTTAAGCAGGTTCCATGCTCAGCGTGGAGCCTGACGCAGGGCTCAATCCCATAACCCTGAAATCATGACCTGAGCTGAAATTGAGAGATGGACACTCAACCAACTGAGCCACCCAGGTGCCCCTAATCTTTTCATTGTTAATAACCAAGTGTTTAAATAGTGTTGGAAAAGAGTGGTGTGCTGAACAACCTCATTCAGGAACATAAAAGTTGATAATGCACGTCTCTTTCTAACTTTGTGTTCAGTTATGTCATGTAGGTAAGCTCAAATTAGCCATGGTGGGAGTAATTACATCATGGAAATAAGCAAGAGCTACAAACCAGGGTTTTCTCTACCTTCCTGGAAACTGATTGTTAAACATTTACTAACACACCAACCACTATGCTGTTTGCTGTATCGTGTGAGAGGTATTTAAAGAGAATAATACTGACTAAACAAATGTTTACTTATTTTTTATCATATTAATATAGGCATTATTTGAACTTCAAGTTATTTTGCTTCTATGTATCTCTTCATTTTACCTTTAAAATTGAGAGGTTAGGGGCGCCTGGGTGGCGCAGTCGGTTAAGCGTCCGACTTCAGCCAGGTCACGATCTCGCGGTCCGTGAGTTCGAGCCCCGCGTCGGGCTCTGGGCTGATGGCTCAGAGCCTGGAGCCTGTTTCCGATTCTGTGTCTCCCTCTCTCTGCCCCTCGCCCGTTCATGCTCTGTCTCTCTCTGTCCCAAAAATAAAATAAAAAAACGTTGAAAAAAAAAATTAAAAAAAAAAATTGAGAGGTTAATAGTATCAACTAAAAAATAAGTTGATAAAAGTATAGTTGATATAAGAGTACTATTTGGTATAGTGCACAATAAAATTTGCTATTTCTAAAAAATCATATCAGTAAGGTGAATATTTAAGAGAATGCAAGTATTTCCCTTCATCTGAATCCTCATTGTTCTTTTACGCATTTGTTATAGAAATGCTGAGAAATTCTTTGTTTGTATTCCGTTGGAATATTTTCCAGATAATATTTTATTTATTATTTTATTTTTAGGTGATTCCTCCTCGGGAATGGAAGCCAAGGCAGTGCTATGATGACATTGATAATTTGCTTATTCCAGCACCGATTCAGCAGATGGTCACAGGGCAGTCGGGACTGTTCACTCAATACAACATCCAGAAAAAAGCCATGACAGTGAAAGAGTTCAGGCAGCTGGCTAACAGTGGCAAGTGAGTGCATGCAGTTTGCTATTTTTATTTTTTTCAAAGATATACATGAACATGGGAGGAAACCAAATAGAGGAGCTTGTGATGAAAAGCAGTGGTTTTCTGCATATCTTCTTTCAGTTTTCATTTAACTGTTCCTGTTTTCTCTTCTTCAGGTGGTTGCCTGATTACATTTAGTTTACTCCTGAGGAAGTTGTTTCTCGTTTTATCATCTTATTCATAATATCTATAAATGGTTTTTTCTATATTTTAGTTGCCCTGAAATTTTGATTCTACACATTGTTCATATTTGTTAGGCAAATTTTCTTCTTTGTGTCAGAGTGCTTAAATCTTTTTTTTTTTTCCTTTTTTTTTGGCAACTCTGAGGTAAACTTTTCTTTCTTTCTTGGCTGACAGGACTTTTCACACCCATGCTCCTCCCAGCACCTTTTTCCTGTCCACACAGTGGCAGCGTATTCCAAAAGGTACCATAGCCATGTGGTTGGGGAGTCACTTCACATTCCAGGCTTTTGGAGTTGGGGGCTTGGGAATACTGTCCACCCACAACAAATTTTTACCAGCAAGAGGCCATGATATCCCCAGCCCCCAAACCTGTATCCTGGTGGGAGGTGGCAATGCCTCCTTAGC
The DNA here is from genome assembly GCF_007474595.2 of Lynx canadensis. Classification (NCBI taxonomy): domain Eukaryota; kingdom Metazoa; phylum Chordata; class Mammalia; order Carnivora; family Felidae; genus Lynx; species Lynx canadensis. Next base: position 32,317,533 of record NC_044315.2, read on the forward strand.
TCTTCACACCTTAGAGAAGCAGGACCACAGAGGGTAAGCCACAGGCCCCCCAGCTCCAGTAGCTCCCAACACTGGCCCCTGCCCAGGTCACAATCCCAGCCCCATTACCAGGCAGAAGTCTTCTCCTTTGGCTTCAGTGTCAGATGAGCCCTCCACACTAGGCAAGACAGAGGCAAAGCTGGAAGTAGCAGCAGTGGCAGAAAAGGAGCAGGCACTGAGATTGGTGGGTTTCTGGGCCAACAGCATGGGGCCAAAGGCTTTCCCAAAGTCAGGGCAAGCTGTCTGTTCATGCAGCTCTGAGGATGGCCAGTATGTGGGTGTAGTTGGCTATGACACAGGTGCTTGGACACTATTCTGCCCAGATTCTAGCCGATGGCATACCAGTGATGGCATACCTGGTATCAGGCTGGTTTCACCTCATGGGGGTTCCGCTGATCAGACCTTCTGATATTGGTTACCACAGTCCAGCTCTCAGGGAAGAATTGCAGTAGCCTGCCATGCACCTTTATGTCCCAGTTCTGATTCAGGTAATAGATAACAGGTGATGCAGTGCCCACTGCCATGTGGATTGTCAGCATGCTTCATGTTCCCCAGCCTATTGACTGAATAACATACCACCATGGCCTTGATTGTGCCTGTGGATGACATAGCCACCTAGCACCCAACATAGGGACAGATTATAGCATCCATGTGGGCCATGAGGACCCCAGTGCTTTGACAGCTAGGCTCATGGCCTTCTATCCAGGCAGTCTGGTCCCTACAGAAGCTGCATGGTGAAATAGCCCATTGGCTCACTAGCTGCCCATCATGCTGGTGCCCACTCTACTTTAGGGCCTCTGCCTCAGCCACCACATGGCCATCCAGTGCTGCCCCCAGGAAGTTCTCCTTGATACAGATGCTGCAGGATACAGTATAGTCCGGGACCAGGTGCTTGGGCATAATGGGTAGTCCCTCCTCCCACACTGTGAGCCCCACACTATTCTCCCCATTGCCACTGCTGCAGCCCATGCTGCCCTTCCCTTTGGCCTCTGCTTCCTGGTTCTCCTGTCTACCCCAAGGGCTACTTGCTGCTGCCCATTTCCCTTTGGGGACCTCAAGCAGGGCCCCCTGAGCCACCAGTTGCTAGTACTCCTTGGTGACCTGTGCTGCAGTGCCCTTACTCTACAGAGGCTGCAGCTCACCACCATCCTGCCTGCTGAAGCTCTCCCTCAGGGGGCTGACTGGTGGAAGTGGCTGTGGCCCTGGGAGTCCCACTCCCCACCAAGGCCTGATCAGATGCTCCTGATTGGTGGTGGGAGGGTAGCGGGGGACAGGGCAGGTAACTCTTCACACCAATCTTGGCCCAGCCAGGATCCAAGGGCTGAGACACAGAACCTGGGAGAGCCTCACTTAGGGACTGTGGCTGGCATGGGTTGGGTTGTCCATGGCAGCAGTGTCTTCATCCCCCCGATATGAAGGACACGGCCCAGGCTCATGGTGCCACCCTCCTCTAACTCGGCCTCCTCCACTTGATGCAGCTGGGGACAGGGTGGCTGACCCTGGTGTGAGGCAGGGTGAGGCAGGACAGGCAGCAGAGACTCTTCTTGTGCCTTGTGGTTGCTTGTAGGTCACCAAGTCCTCTGCTGCCCTTAGGGCTTGGGAAAGGACCCATCAGGGTGGTGAGCATTTTTCTCTGCTCTCCGCACTGTTGGTTGTACCTGCTATCCAGTGTCATACACCACGCCATACCCCTGACAGTGTTTAAGTCTCAGATGATAAATTATATATTTAGAAGATGAGTAATTTAAAAAGAAAACCCTTGAATGACTTAGAGGGCCACCATTATTGTATTAGCATTATTGTAATTATACCTATTGCTGTGTAGCAAATTACCCCAAATCTTATAGCTTAAATCAATAAACATTTATTTAATATTTTAGTTTCTGAAGGTTAGGAATCTGGGAGTGGCGTGGCTAGGTGACTGTGGCTCAGGGCCTCTCGTGAGGTTACAGTCAAGATGTTAGGAGGGTGGGGCTGTTATCATCTGAAAGATTGACTGTGACTGAAAGATCCTATTTTAAGATTGCTCCACTTACATGGCTATTGGCTAGAGTCCTGAGTTCTTTGCCACATGGACTGCTCTTCATGTTGTGGTAGCTGGCTTCTTCCAGAGCCGGTGATCCAAGAGAGTAACCAAGATGGAAGCCACAGTATCTTTTCATGATCTGTTTCTTGACTATCCCTTCTGTGTTATTTTGTTTCTTACAAGCCAGTTGCAAAGTGAATCCAATAGTTAAGGGGAGGAGAATTAAGCTCCACTTCTTGAAAGGAGGAGTATCAAAGAATTTGAACATATTTAGAAACCATTACAGTTATTAAGTTACCTTTTTAAAATTTTTAAAAAATGTTTATTTATTTTTGAGAGACAGAGAGAGAGAGCGTGAGTGGGGTGGGGCAGAGAGAGAGAGGGAGACACAGAATCCGAAGCAGGCTCCAGGCTCCAAGCTGTCAGCACAGAGCGTGACGCAAGGCTTGAACCCACGAACTGTGAGATCATGACCTTGCAGAAGTTGGATGCTCAGCTGACTGAGCCACCCAGGTGCCCCTAAATTACCTTTTTTAAAAAAGTTTCTGATATGGTAGTTAAGACCCTAGATCAAAACATTAATTTGAAAAAAAGAATTAGAACCCCAAACCAACCAACTAATCAGCCAGTCAAAAAACATTGTCTAAATTCTCTGGATAGGTGTGTGTGAAATTATGCTCTTTGGATGAATTTAGTTTATATCTTTTTAAAAGAAATTTATATTTGACATAGTAAGCACTTTATGGTACTTGAAGAATCTTAATTCTATGTATAATTTTTTTTTTAATGTTTATTTGTGAGAGAGATACAGACAGAGTGTGAGTGGGGGAGCGGCAGAGAGAGCGGGAGACACAAAATCTGAAGCAGGCTCCAGGCTCTGAGCTGTCAGCACAGAGCCCAATGTGGGACTCGAACTCATGAACCTTGAGATCATGACCTGAGCCGAAGTCAGACGCTTAACCGACTGAGCCACCCAGGCGCCCTTTAATTGTGTGTATAAAGTTTCTATGGAGCATTGTAGTTATTTCAAAGGAATTGAAATTTTTATATTTAATGTGAGTCCCTTCTTTTAAATTAAAAAAAAAAATTAACGTCTATTTATTATCGAGAGACAGAGAGACAGAGCATGAGCAGGGGAGGGGCAGAGAGAGGAGGAGACACAGAATCCGAAGCAGGCTCCAAGCTCCAAGCTGTCAGCACAGAGCCCGACACAGGGCTCAAACTGAAAAACTATGAGATCATGACCCGAGCCGAAGTCAGACGCTCAACCGACTGAACCACCCAGGTGCCCTGCTTCTTTTAAATTTTTGATAAGCATTAGTAAAGCCTCATTGTTTCAGATCTCATTAATTGAGAATGTGAAACTTTTATCACTAACTGGACTAGTTTGTATTCAAACTCTTTTAACAACTTACTAGTGCAATGCTATTGAAACAAGATTGTGGAAGAAAATTTACCCAAGTTTTTATAAGTATGAATGGTTTACTGTGTTCTGTTATTTATCTTCTAGCACCCATTTCCAGAGTCATTTTTTTTTTAATTTTTTTTTCAACGTTTTTATTTATTTTTGGGACAGAGAGAGACAGAGCATGAACGGGGGAGGGGCAGAGAGAGAGGGAGACACAGAATCGGAAACAGGCTCCAGGCTCTGAGCCATCAGCCCAGAGCCTGACGCGGGGCTCGAACTCACGGACCGCGAGATCATGACCTGGCTGAAGTTGGACGCTTAACCGACTGCGCCACCCAGGCGCCCCCAGAGTCATTTTTAAAGTGTTAATAAAATAGGTTCATTTAGTGGAACATTTGCTTGGCTACTTTGATATTTTAGGAGACAATTTTTTTTTTTTTTTACATATATTTATTTTTGAGAAACAGAGTGAGACAAAGCATGAGCAGGGAGGAGCAGAGGGAGAAGGAAACACAGAATCTGAAGCAGGCTCCAGGCTCTGAGCAAGTGGTCAGCACAGAACCTGATGCGGGGCTCGAACCCACGAACTGTGAGATCGTGATCTGAGCCAAAGTCGGTCGCTCAGCCGACTGAGCCACCCAGGCACCCCAGGAGACAATTTGTACTTGAAAGTAATCAGACTATACTTACTAGGAAATGTTTGTTAATACCTTTAGTAATCATTTATAATCACCACACGAAAAGCTCAAAGTGCCATGGAGTTTCAAAGGAAAATAAGACTTCTGTGGTTGTTAATCAGGATAGGAATGATTTCATTTTGTAGTGCTGTTGAGATGGATTTTGAAGATGGTCAGAAATGTTTTCATCAGTTACAAAAGTAACACATTCTTATTTGAAAATTCGAACATTTTAGAAACACAGAATTTTAACACCCAGAGACAATAATTGTTAATAATACATGGTAATTCAAAATATTGATGAGAACAGAGACTGGAAGACCTTTTTTTCTTGTCATAGAGAAACTTTGATCATCATCTGTAGCCCATGTGATTACCTGAGCATGGTATTAGTTTTCTATTTAGAGGGAATTTAATTTACTGGGCACTTACTTTGTTTATATATCTGTTCAATTTTTGCACAGATGGCTTGTTTGTAGATTGTTCCTGAAGATAGCCATTCAGGTGACGTTGTTTGTTTTGTGTACCACTTTATATACTCAATACCTGGTACAGTATCTGGGATATAGTAGGTACTATTTCAGTATATGTTGATTGAATGATTAGTGCCATGAAAGCCAAAATATACTTGAGGTGGTGTCAATTACTGGACAGATTGTTGTGATTTTCTTAATGACAGAATGTACATTTCTTGACTTTCTGAAGTTTAAAAATGATTTTTAAAAATAATTGGCTCTTTTTTTAGTTGTGAAATATAAGTTGCATGAAAGGTTATTCCACGTTAAAGTTTATTTTTTAATTGGATTAATTTTGTTATAATTGCTACAATGTTAAAATACTTTTGAGAATTCTCTTTTTATATTTCATCTGCCAATTCCATGTGGAAATTTATTTCAAATGGCAATGAAATGGGTTTCTAAGCCTCAATCCAAGGCTCTTGCTTGTTCACTTACAGCTGTACTAGTGTCAAATGGTGTTCATTGTGGTTGTAGGATGGTCCTCGGGTGGGGTTAATTTTCATGGGAGGCAGGAGGCATCCTCCTGGTTTTTCTGTTCATCTGGTTTCCTTCATTCAGTACATGTCCTTGTATAATGTGCTTGGTTTAAACAGTAGACAGGATAACATGCTCATTTGGTTGACATCACAACTTAATCCAACGAAAATCTAGAAACCTCCAACATAGCACTACTATAATAAAACTTTATGGAGGTAAGTAATATGCTCTCTTGTATCACTTACATTACTGATCTATACTTTCTTCTAGGAGTGGAGCTATGTGCTTTACATAATTATGTGATAGCATGCTCAAGTAATTCAATTGATATTATCCTGTTTTATAGAGGAATAACTGAGGTCTGGAGAAATTCAGTCCTCTGCCCAGGGTTACATGGCTTATATATGGCAAAGCCTGGATTCAAAGCTCTAGGCAGGCTTGTTCTGGACACCCATCTCTTAACAATTGTAATATAGTGAATAAAAGGTTCTAGAGAAAAGGAATGGTTGGATTACTTTTGAGCAAATTGACACTGGATTTGTGGGACAGCTGTGATTGTTTGACAGTCCATTAGGGATGAAATCTGTAGCCAACTGAGTGAATTGGTCACTTTTTTTCAAGTTTAGAATGATTGTTTGTTTCAGATATTCATAGATCTTAGAATTCATCCTCAGTAGCCAATACTGAACCATATGTTTCCTTTTTAAAGTTATAGGTTGTTAAAAATTGATCATGATTGAGTAGTAAATAGTGTGATAGATTCTTTAGGTCATCTTATAGTGAAAGGTAATTTAGGACTTCTGTATCCAAAGTCCAACAAATTTCTCTGTAAATCGAAATAAACAGTATCTCTGTTACCTTTTTTATTGCTTGAGTCTGAACTCTGGTTAGCTTGCTTAGCTTGTGCCTAGAATTCATGTTACTACTGGAACCTACTAACTGAAGTGGTGAAATACAGTGGAGTTAATGATGCTTTCATGCCCATCCCTTTTATTTTTGGCTGTCCTGTTGAAATTCTAATGATTTGAGTAAATCAGAAAATTATTCTGTATTTCAAATACAGTTGTTAAATTGTTTGGTATTCTTGCTTATTGCTTAGATAACCAGTTTGGGGTCCCAGTATAGTGTATATTGATTTTGCTTGTTCTACAGTTATTCATTCTAAAATGTTCAGTAGGCTTTATTGGGATTGCTCCTGCTGCTAAACACTCTTTTTACTGTTAAACAAACTGTTTCATTACCTTCTTCATTCGATTTCTTTTTTTAAATGTAGAAATAATGGTATTTTGTGTGTGTGTGTGTGTGTTTGTGTGTGTGTATATTAATATAAGATTATTTGTTCACAATCCAAATAGGACAGAGAAGCAAGTGCCTTTCTGTAATTCCAGTGTGAAAGATAAACATTAATATTAATAATATGGTATATATTTTCTTTTTGACCATTTGAGTACAGTTATACATATTTTTTACATAAATATTATCATAGTATTCTGTAACCTGCTTATTAATTAATTCACTGTGGAGAAATATTAATGTCAATGCATAGGAAGATCTACCTTATTTTGTATTCTGTATTTTATTTAAGCCCTTTTATTTAACTAATCCTGTAAAATTTAGTATAGTATAATTGGTTAAATATTTTAGAAAATATTTTGAAAGATAAATTAATGAGTTTTTAACTGTTCTCCTTATATATTTGGTACTTTCATGAGAATATTTTCCTTACTAGTCAAAAATATAAAGATATTATAAAGAGTTATTTAGGAATCTTAAGAGTATTCAGAGATCTATGATAAATACATTGGTATATTTACTCACTAGATTTGACAACATGAGTTGTTGCAGTGTTTTCATTTTGATAAGATTTTGTTTAGAAAGTGATTTAAGAAGGGGTGCCTGGGTGGCTTAGTCTGTTGAGTGTCCGACTTCGGCTCAGGTCATGATCTCGCGGTTCACGAGTTTGAGCCCTGCATCGGGCTTTGTGCTGACAGCTCAGATCCTGGAGCCTGCTTCAGATTCTGTGTTTCCCTGTCTCTCTTCCCCTCCACTGCTCGTGTTCTCTTTTTAAATAAAACATTAAAAAAATTAAAAAATAAAATGATTTGAGACATATGGGTGGAGAAAATCTTATAATTGTCATATGGTTTGTGCTCTTTTAATTTACCTTTTGCAGATACTGTACTCCAAGATACTTGGATTATGAAGATTTGGAGCGCAAGTATTGGAAGAACTTAACTTTCGTAGCACCCATCTATGGCGCCGACATTAATGGAAGCATATATGATGAGGTATATTTATAGTGTAATGGATTTTGTAAAGGACACATTTCCTATTTTTGTTACCATTTTAGATACATGAGAAGTAGTCATTTGTTATGCTTTGTGTGATCCATAATTCCTCATAGGACAAGAAGAAATAAAGACACATCAGGATTTCTGCTGCTGGTATTTGTCAGATTGAAACCATCTACTGGTACAAATATCTGAAATTGTTCAACAGTAATATATTATGTGGTTATCTGGCTGATCTTTAAATTACACTAAAATTTTTTTAAGCAAAACACCTTTTAAAAATATTTGGAAAACAGGAAATATAATCCATTTATAATACCACCTTAAGGCTAAAACAGTATTTTAATATGTATTCTTCTAGTAGTTTTCCCCTCGTCATTTAAAAAAGTTATATTTGAATAGGTTTATTCTCCTTTTTTTCCCACAAATTGTGAGAATTTTTCTCTTTTTTAAAAAGTACATATTATTATAGTCTTTCCAGTATTATTTATGTGGCCATAACATGCTTGAAATAAACCAGTCCTTTTTGCCTCCTGGTAATACATGTAAATGCTGTTTTTTTGTTTTGTTTTGTTTTTTGTTTTCTTTTTATTTTGAGAAATGTCTTAACTACTGAAAGGTTGGAGTAGTGCGATGAACACTTGGATACTCTTCATTTAGATTCACCAGTTGTTAATATTTGCCTCATTTCCTTTGTTTCTCTGTTGCTCTGCCATTGTCTCCCTTTGTCTCTTTCTTTGTCTCTCTGCTATAACATTTGAAAGTAAGTTGCAGACATTTTGATAGTTCAACTTTAATTATTTCAGCATGTGTTTTAATATCATCTAATATACAGATCACATTCATGAGATCCTAATTTTGCCAATAATATTTGTAAACTGGGTTTCCTCCAATCTAAATGATCCAGTCAAGAATTTCTCTTTATAATTAATCAGTGATTTATAGAGTGATACTTAGAGGCTAGATAACTGTCCTGTATCCCAGCAGCCTTTCACCCAGTGAATTTACATGCATTGATAATCTTTGCCCGAATCAGTTACTATAATATTTTTAAACTTTTTGTATTTTGAAACATAAAATAAGGTAGAAAGTGCACAAAACAGAAACTTAAAGCTTCATAAATTATTGCAAGGTGAACATCTGTGTATCATCACTGACATCAAGGAATATATTTACTAGCATACTAGAGTTCCCCTACACATCCCCTTCACTCATCGTATGTTTTATCCAAAGATGATCACTATTCTGACTTTATGGCAGTCACTTCTTTCTTTTCTTTAAGAATATAGTTCATTATATTGTTTCTGAATTTTATATAACCAGAATCATTCAGTGTATATTCTTTTTGTCTGGCTTCTTTCATACCTTATAAACATTTCTAAATTTTTTCTACATTCATTTTCTTTGCTCTATAATATTCTATTGTATGAATATGCCTCAGTGTATTTATTGTTGTGCCACCAAGGGTCATGTTGGTTGTTTTAGTTTTTGCTTTTATGAACAAAACTTTCATGGATGTTCTGCACATGTTTCCCTGAGCATGGAATGGTGTGTTTATATTGGGTGTATGCCTAGTAGTGGTTATAGTGTATGTACATAGTTAGCTTCAGAAGAAAACTCTTTTCCAGTTTGCACCTTCTTATAGCAGTGTTTTCAGATTCCCCATTGTTCACATCCTATCTAATATTAGGTATTGTTGGTCTTTTAAATTTAGCCATTCTGTTGGGTGTGTGTTGTAGTTGTGGTTTTAAGTTGCATTGTGATTTTTTCCCCTTATGTTCATTGACTGTTTGGATTTTCCCTTTTATTGAGGTACCTTTTTAAGACTCTTGAATATTTTTTTTTTTATATATATGAAATTTATTGACAAATTGGTTTCCATACAACACCCAGTGCTCATCCCAAAAGGTGCCCTCCTCAATACCCATCACCCACCCTACCCTCCCTCCCACCCCCCATAAACCCTCAGTTTGTTCTCAGTTTTTAACAGTCTCTTATGCTTTGGCTCTCTCCCACTCTAACCTCTTTTTTTTTTTTTTCCTTCCCCTCCCCCATGGGTTCCTGTTAAGTTTCTCAGAATCCACATAAGAGTGAAACCATATGGTATCTGTCTTTCTCTGTATGGCTTATTTCACTTAGCATAACACTCTCCAGTTCCATCCACGTTGCTACAAAAGGCCATATTTCATTTTTTCTCATTGCCACATAGTATTCCATTGTGTATATAAACCACAATTTCTTTATCCACTCATCAGTTGATGGACATTTAGGCTCTTTCCATAATTTGGCTATTGTTGACAGTGCTGCTATGAACATTGGGGTACAAGTGCCCCTATGCATCAGTACTCCTGTATCCCTTGGATAAATTCCTAGCAGTGCTATTGCTGGGTCATAGGGTAGGTCTATTTTTAATTTTCTGAGGAACCTCCACACTGCTTTCCAGAGCGGCTGCACCAATTTGCATTCCCACCAACAGTGCAAGAGGGTTCCCGTTTCTCCACATCCTCTCCAGCATCTATAGTCTCCTGATTTGTTCATTTTGGCCATTCTGACTGGCGTGAGGTGATACCTGAGTGTGGTTTTGATTTGTATTTCCCTGATAAGGAGCGACGCTGAACATCTTTTCATGTGCCTGTTGGCCATCTGGATGTCTTCTTTAGAGAAGTGTCTATTCATGTTTTCTGCCCATTTCTTCACTGGGTTATTTGTTTTTCGGGTGTGGAGTTTGGTGAGCTCTTTATAGATTTTAGATACTAGCCCTTTGTCCGATATGTCATTTGCAAACATCTTTTCCCATTCCGTTGGTTGCCTTTTAGTTTTGTTGGTTGTTTCCTTTGCTGTGCAGAAGCTTTTTATCTTCATAAGGTCCCAGTAATTCACTTTTGCTTTTAATTCCCTTGCCTTTGGGGATGTGTCGAGTAAGAGATTGCTACGGCTGAGGTCAGAGAGGTCTTTTCCTGCTTTCTCCTCTAAGGTTTTGATGGTTTCCTGTCTCACATTTAGGTCCTTTATCCATTTTGAGTTTATTTTTGTAAATGGTGTGAGAAAGTGGTCTAGTTTCAACCTTCTGCATGTTGCTGTCCAGTTCTCCCAGCACCATTTGTTAAAGAGGCTGTCTTTTTTCCATTGGATGTTCTTTCCTGCTTTGTCAAAGATGAGTTGGCCATACGTTTGTGGGTCTAGTTCTGGGGTTTCTATTCTATTCCATTGGTCTGTGTGTCTGTTTTTGTGCCAATACCATGCTGTCTTGATGATTACAGCTTTGTAGTAGAGGCTGAAGTCTGGGATTGTGATGCCTCCTGCTTTGGTCTTCTTCTTCAAAATTCCTTTGGCTATTCGGGGCCTTTTGTGGTTCCATATGAATTTTAGGATTGCTTGTTCTAGTTTTGAGAAGAATGCTGGTGCAATTTTGATTGGGATTGCATTGAATGTGTAGATAGCTTTGGGTAGTATTGACATTTTGACAATATTTATTTTTCCAATCCATGAGCAGGGAATGTCTTTCCATTTCTTTAAATCTTCTTCAATTACCTTCATAAGTTTTCTGTAGTTTTCAGCATACAGATCCTTTACATCTTTGGTTAGATTTATTCCTAGGTATTTTATGCTTCTTGGTGCAATTGTGAATGGGATCAGTTTCTTTATTTGTCTTTCTGTTGCTTCGTTGTTAGTGTATAAGAATGCAACTGATTTCTGTACATTGATTTTGTATCCTGCAACTTTGCTGAATTCATGTATCAGTTCTAGCAGACTTTTGGTGGAGTCTATCGGATTTTCTATGTATAATATCATGTCATCTGCAAAAAGCGAAAGCTTGACTTCATCTTTGCCAATTTTGATGCCTTTGATTTCCTTTTGTTGTCTGATTGCTGATGCTAGAACTTCCAGCACTATGTTAAACAACAGCGGTGAGAGTGGGCATCCCTGTCGTGTTCCTGATCTCAGGGAAAAAGCTCTCAGTTTTTCCACATTGAGGATGATGTTAGCTGTGGGCTTTTCATAAATGGCTTTTATGATCTTTAAGTATGTTCCTTCTATCCCGACTTTCTCAAGGGTTTTTATTAAGAAAGGGTGCTGGATTTTGTCAAAGGCCTTTTCTGCATCGATTGACAGGATCATATGGTTCTTCTCTTTTTTTTTGTTAATGTAATGTATCACGTTGATTGATTTTCGAATGTTGAACCAGGCCTGCATCCCAGGAATGAATCCCACTTGATCATGGTGAATAATTCTTTTTATATGCTGTTGAATTCGATTTGCTAGTATCTTACTGAGAATTTTTGCATCCATATTCATCAGGCATATTGGCCTGTAGTTCTCTTTTTTTACTGGGTCTCTGTCTGGTTTAGGAATCAAAGGAATACTGGCTTCATAGAATGAGTCTGGAAGTTTTCCTTCCCTTTCTATTTCTTGGAATAGCTTGAGAAGGATAGGTATTATCTCTGCTTTAAACGTCTGGTCGAACTCCCCTGGGAAGCCATCTGGTCCTGGACTCTTATTTGTTGGGAGATTTTTGATAACCGATTCAATTTCTTCGCTGGTTATGGGTCTGTTCAAGCTTTCTATTTCCTCCTGATTGAGTTTTGGAAGAGTGTGGGTGTTCAGAAATTTGTCCATTTCTTCCAGGTTGTCCAATTTGTTGGCATATAATTTTTCATAGTATTCCCTGATAATTGTTTGTATCTCTGAGGGATTGGTTGTAATAATTCCATTTTCATTCATGATTTTATCTCTTTGGGTCATCTCCCTTTTCTTTTTGAGAAGCCTGGCTAGAGGTTTGTCAATTTTGTTTATTTTTTCAAAAAACCAACTCTTGGTTTCGTTGATCTGCTCTACAGTTTTTTTAGATTCTATATTGTTTATTTCTGCTCTGATCTTTATTATTTCTCTTCTTCTGCTGGGTTTAGGCTGCCTTTGCTGTTCTGCTTCTATTTCCTTTAGGTGTGCTGTTAGATTTTGTATTTGGGATTTTTCTTGTTTCTTGAGATAGGCCTGGATTGCAATGTATTTTCCTCTCAGGACTGCCTTCGCTGCGTCCCAAAGCGTTTGGATTGTTGTATTTTCATTTTCGTTTGTTTCCATATATTTTTTGATTTCTTCTCTAATTGCCTGGTTGACCCACTCATTCTTTAGTAGAGTGTTCTTTAACCTCCATGCTTTTGGAGGTTTTCCAGACTTTTTCCTGTGGTTGATTTCAAGCTTCATAGCATTGTGGTCTGAAAGTATGCATGGTATAATTTCAATTCTTGTAAACTTATGAAGGGCTGTTTTGTGACCCAGTATATGATCTATTTTGGAGAATGTTCCATGTGCACTCGAGAAGAAAGTATATTCTGTTGCTTTGGGATGCAGAGTTCTAAATATATCTGTCAAGTCCATCTGATCCAATGTCTCATTCAGGGCCCTTGTTTCTTTATTGATCCTGTGTCTAGATGATCTATCCATTTCTGTAAGTGGGGTGTTAAAGTCCCCTGCAATTACCACATTCTTATCAATAAGGTTGCTTTTGTTTATGAGTAATTGTTTTATATATTTGGGGGCTCCGGTATTCGACGCATAGACATTTATAATTGTTAGCTCTTCCTGATGGATAGACCCTGTAACTATTATATAATGTCCTTCTTCATCTCTTGTTACAGCCTTTAATTTAAAGTCTAGTTTGTTTGATATAAGTATGGCTACTCCAGCTTTCTTTTGGCTTCCAGTAGCATGATAAATAGTTCTCCATCCCCTCACTCTGAATCTAAAGGTGTCCTCAGGTCTAAAATGAGTCTCTTGTAGACAGCAAATAGATGGGTCTTGTTTTTTTAATCCATTCTGATACCCTATGTCTTTTGGTTGGCACATTTAATCCATTTACATTCAGTGTTATTATAGAAAGATACGGGTTTCTAGTCATTGTGATGTCTGCATGTTTTATGCTTGTAGTGATGTCTCTGGTACTTTGTCTCACAGGGTCCCCCTTAGGATCTCTTGTAGGGCTGGTTTAGTGGTGACAAATTCCTTCAGTTTTTGTTTGTTTGGGAAGACCTTTATCTCTCCTTCTATTCTAAATGACAGACTTGCTGGATAAAGGATTCTCGGCTGCATATTTTTTCTGTCTAGCACACTGAAAATCTCGTGCCAATTCTTTCTGGCCTGCCAAGTTTCAAAAGAGAGATCAGTCACGAGTCTTATAGGTCTCCCTTTATATGTGAGGGCACGTTTACCCCTTGCTGCTTTCAAAATTTTCTCTTTATCCTTGTATTTTGCCAGTTTCACTATGATATGTTGTGCAGAAGATCGATTCAAGTTACGTCTGAAGGGAGTTCTCTGTGCCTCTTGGATTTCAATGCCTTTTTCCTTCCCCAGTTCAGGGAAGTTCTCAGCTATTATTTCTTCAAGTACCCCTTCAGCACCTTTCCCTCTCTCTTCCTCCTCTGGGATACCAATTATGCGTATATTATTTCTTTTCAGTGTATCACTTAGTTCTCTAATTTTCCCCTCATACTCCTGGATTTTTTTATCTCTCTTTTTCTCAGCTTCCTCTTTTTCCATAACTTTATCTTCTAGTTCACCTATTCTCTCCTCTGCCTCTTCCATCCGAGCCGTGGTGGTTTCCATTTTGTTTTGCATTTCATTTAAAGCGTTTTTCAGCTCCTCGTGACTGTTCCTTAGTCCCTTGATCTCTGTAGCAAGAGATTCTCTGCTGTCCTGTATACTGTTTTCAAGCCCAGTGATTAATTTTATGACTATTATTCTAAATTCACTTTCTGTTATATTATTTAAATTCTTTTTGATCAGCTCATTAGCTGTTGGTATTTCCTGGAGATTCTTCTGAGGGGAATTCTTCCGCTTGGTCATTTTGGATAGTCCCTGGTGTGGTGAGGACCTGCAGGGCACTTCCCCTGTGCTGTGGTGTATAACTGGAGTTGGTGGGCGGGGCCGCAGTCAGTCCTGATGTCTGCCCCAGCCCACCGCTGGGGCCACAGTCAGACTGGTGTGTGCCTTCTCTTCCCCTCTCCTAGGGGTGGGATTCACTGTGGGGTGGCGTGGCCCGTCTGGGCTACTTGCACGATGCCAGGCTTGTGATGCTGGGGATCTGGCATATTAGCTGGGGTGGGTAGGCAAGGTGCATGGCGGCAGGGGGGGCAGGCTTAGCTCGCTTCTCCTTAGGTGATCCACTTCAGGAGGGGCCCTGTGGCAGCCGGAGGGAGTCAGACCCGCTGCCGGAGGGGTGGCTCCGCAGAAGCACAGCGTTGGGTGTTTGCACGAAGCAAGCAAGTTCCCTGGCAGGAACCAGTTCCCTTTGGGATTTTGGCTGGGGATGGGCGGGGGAGATGGCGCTGGCGAGCGCCTTTGTTCCCCACCAAACTGAGCTCTGTCGTCCGGGGGCTCCGCAGCTCTCCCTCCCTTTGTCCTCCAGCCTTCCCGCTTTCGGAGCAGAGCTGTTAACTTATGACCTCCCAGACGCTAAGTCGCGCTTGCTCTCGGAACACAGTCCGTCAGGTCCCTCCGCTTTTGCAAGCCGGACTCGGGGGCTCTGCTTGGCCGGCGAGCCGCCCCTTCGCCCCGGCTCCCTCCCGCCAGTCCGTGGAGCGCGCACCGCCTCGCCGCCCTTCCTACCCTCTTCCGTGGGCCTCTCGTCTGCGCTTGGGTCTGGTGACTCCGTTCTGCTAATCCTCTGGCGGTTTTCTGGGTTATTTAGGCAGGTGTAGGTGGAATCTAAGTGATCAGCAGGACGCGCGGTGAGCCCAGTGTCCTTCTACGCCGCCATCTTCCTACTCTTGAATATTTTTATTTTGTGTCATGCTTTTCTTACTGCTTTATAGTTCTTTATACATTCTAGATATGAAATAGTGGCACAATTTAAAATTTTCTAGATGGATCTCTAAATTGAAAGGAACATTCTCATTTCTGAATGTGGACTAGACATTAGATGATACTGTGGAATTATTGTTGTCCTATTAAATATAATGATGGCATAGTGACTATATTTTTTTATTAATTAAAGATACACATTTAAACATGCAGGTTAAATGACATGGGGTCTGGGATTTGTTTTTAAAATACTTTAGAAAATAAAATGGTTTGGATATAGTTGAAAGAAGATTGAAAAAATATTGGTAATTGATGGCACTAGATGATAATACATGGCATTTTAAATATGTGTATGTTTGAAATACTAAAATAAAGTTAAAAAAAAGAGAAAACATTCCCCATTGCCCTTCTGGGTTTTCATTAATACAAGTAAATTTTTTGTTGAGAATTTGTTTATTAAGGTAGCATATCCTTATGTGGAAAAATGAAAAAATATAGGCAAATATGAAGACAAAAATAAAAATTACCTATAAGCTTACCAAACGGAAACAACCTCTTTATGATTTCCTTTGGCTTTTCATTTTATGTGAGTGTGTATATATGTATGCACGTGATTGCACCTTAGTGTGCGTTTCCCCAAACCACCAAGGAAGTTTTAACAGTTTTTGACTTTAGAAACATTTTCTAATATTGCATTTTAGAAGATCATTCAGTGAATTCTAGTTCCTGCCATGTTTAGATTGCCACATTGTAATTTGTATTAGATTATTGCTATATATTTTTTTAATTTCAATTCTAGTTTATTCTTAATGATTTATTCTTCAGTGATAACAGATATATTTTTAAGCTTAACATGTTATGATTACTTATATCTGGGAAAATGAGCACCATTAACAGGCTTCCTTACAGAACATGGCACCTTGTCTTTTGTTTTTTAAATTTTTTTAATGTTTTTATTTATTTATTTATTTATTTATTTATTTTTTTTAATTTTTTTTTTCAACGTTTATTTATTTTTGGGACAGCGAGAGACAGAGCATGAACGGGGGAGGGGCAGAGAAAGAGGGAGACACAGAATCGGAAACAGGCTCCAGGCTCTGAGCCATCAGCCCAGAGCCTGACGCGGGGCTCGAACTCACGGACCGCGAGATCGTGACCTGGCTGAAGTTGGACGCTTAACCGACTGCGCCACCCAGGCGCCCCTGTTTTTATTTATTTTTGAAGGAGAGAGAGACAGAGCATAAGCAGGGGAGAAGCAGAGAGAGAGGGAGACGTAGAATCTGAAGCAGGCTCCAGGCTTTACGCTGTCAGCACAGAGCCCGATGTGGGGCTCGAACTCACGAACTGTGATATCATGACCTGAGCCAAAGTCAGACGCTCAACTGACTGAGTAACCCAGGCGCCCCCATGGCACTTTGTCTTATGAAAGTCGCTTCTGTGGGATTTCCATTGGAATGAGTAAGGCAGAGTAAATACTGTTGACATTTTATATTTGAGACCTAGGGAGATATTTCCAAAGTTCCTAGGCTAGTAGAGGGGCTGCCAGGTGCTCTTATTACCTCTCCTACCAGTTTTAAGGAAACAATTATGTAGAGTTAATCTCTTAGTTGTAGAAATGTGTAAAACTAGGTTGTTGTCAACCACAAATTCCCTGAGCTGATGGTTTATTTTGTGCCTTCTCTGGTTTCTTCCATGTGGTATGATGGCAAGTTTTCAGGCTTCCGAGAGGAAGATTGAGCTGAGGAATCATCTGGATTCTGGACTGAGAGGTTGCATGTCTGAGTGACCTAAAATGAAATGAAATTTTGTGTGAATTATTATTATTAAAATTTTAAAAACATGTCTATTTATTTTTGAGACAGAGAGACACAGAGCATGAGCAGGGGAGAGGCAGAGAGAGAGGGAGACACAGAATCTGAAGCAGGCTCCAGGCTCTGAGCTGTCAGCACAGAGCCCGATGTGGGGCTCACACTTGTCAACTGAGAGATCATGACCTGAGCCAAAGTCAGATGCTCAACCGACTGGCCACCGAGGTGCCCTGTAAATTATTTTTTTCTAACCACCCTGTGGGATCATTGGCCTCTTTGTTCCTTTTTGCATATATAATTAAGAGTTAGAAGCAGTATATCTGGGGCAGTTTTCAGAACAATTAACATAAAAATGCCCTGAATTAGCTTTCCATATTTGATTGTGAAATAACGTAATTGTTTATGGCACAGAAGAAGCTGATGGACTTTGGTTTCCTGTGCTTAGCAATGTGCTGCTTGTATTTGAAAACCAGTTACACATTGGCATTGCTTCAAGGAACATTGACTTTAGACTTCAGATTTGAGTAACTTTAGTTATTAAAATCCAATGAACAAAATCCACTGGTTTATAAACATGACATTTTAAAGCATCCTTATCATTTCCATGTTCTGAAGTCAGGAATCTGTCATTTTGGTAGGACCTACAAGGCATAGTATTTTATGGAATTTGTGTAGGCTCTGAGGGAACATTTAGTAGCTCCAAAGTTGAGTTGATATTTTCAAAGCTTTTGGAGCATACAGAAAGATGAGAGAGATGTTATAGACTGCTACTGGTAAACAAAACCAATCATGTTTATGACACCATAATTCAGACAAATGAAAAACAACTTGTTTTTGCCCCCTTGAGGTAGATGGAGAGTAACAAGAGAAAGAGTGCATTAAAGAGAGTGACAAAGAATGAATGTACCAATAACCCACAACTGTCAGCAGTGTTTGAAATCATCACAACGAATGTGCATTGGAAAAGCATTGTTTTGCTTTTTTCTATTGTATCCTTGAATTGTTTAACTGTTTGGCTCAATATGTAAATTATATTGAAGACTGGTTTGATATGGTTCATGGCATTATTTTGGAAGGAATTATGGTCATCAAATTGTAGTTCACTTTTCCCCCTAATGTCTAGTTGTGGCCATTTTAGTAGAATGATTGAAAAACCATAGCTTTTTTTTTGGTGAGTCTGGGAGTTCTTGGAGAGGGTGTGGGGAGGTGAGAGAAACAGTTTGTGTAGGGTACAGAGATGAATAAGGAGCCTTGTTTTCAAGTAATTATTCATAGGCTTAGAGGGGCAATAAAGTATAATGAGCTTGGCCATAAAAGCAAGTGTAGGGTTCCAGGGAGCTAGGAGGAGACACACTGAGAGCAAGCTTGGCACTGAAGGAACACTTGCTAGAGCAGAGAGGACATCTGAGCTTGGCCTAGATGAGTAAGTTCAAGTCAGGTAAAGGAAGCAGAAAGGAGGATGGGGCAGGAATTAGGCAAATTTGTGGGTAAGACCACACTGAATTTGGAGGCTTTTCTATGAGCTTCAGCTAGAAGAGGGTGAGGCCAATCTGGAATAGTGTGATCTGCGGGGAAGGGATCTGCTCTAGGCTGGAGACAGGGCTGTAGGTATGGTCCCCGACCTGTGGTGCTATAGTGACCCCACCTGCTCAAATGTTTGTCTTGCAGCACAAGGCAAATCTTTCGGGCAAAGAGGTGCCATTTTAGTGATTATCAGTCTTGAATACAACACAGGAATTAGAGATGAGGGAGTTCATGACGGTCTAGTTGAGAACAGTCAGCCTTGATAGTAAAGGGAGAAAGGCTTGGAGATCCCAGGGCATGAGTGTTGGTTCCTCTTTCAATTTTTTTTTAAAGTTTATTTTATTTTGAGTGCATGCCTGCTGGAGAGAGGCAGAGAGAGAGAGAGAGAAGGAGAGGAGAGAGAGAGGAGAGAGAGAATCTGAAGCAGGCTCTGTGCTGTCAGTGTGTAGCCTGACATGGGGCTCAATCCCAAATACCGTGACATCATGTCCTGAGCTGAAACCTAGAGTCGGATGCTTAATGACTGAGCCACCCAGGTGCTCTGGTTCCTTTTTCATTCTGCCACTTCTTTCAGAGCTTAATTTCGTTTGATACTAAAGAATCTCAGTTGGTACCATGGGCAGTAGACTAGGGCAATAGTAACAGTCACATGATTTAAATAAGTTACTGTTTTTTAAATAGAAATACCAAGGCTGTTAAAGGCATATGGTGACACAGTCCAGAGCATGGCTTGACAGTCAGATTCTCTCTTTGGCTTGTCTTTATAAATAAAGTTTTACTGGAGCATAGCCTAATTCATTCATTTATGTATTATGGCTTTTTTCACCATAAGGACAGAGTTAAGTAGTTGTGACAGAGATTGTATGGCCCACAAAAGCTAAAATGTTTATTGTTTGGCCCTTTGCATAAAAAATTTGGCAACCCCTAATACAGAGGCATAATTATTTACTCTTGCTCAAAACCTTTTTGAGATAGATGGGATATAATTCTACATGTTCTCAGGAGAATGTGATTCATTTACATTGACTCCACTGATACCTTGAGACAATTAAATTGAGATATTTGGTTATGTCAGGAATTTTCTGTAATGAAAGAGGTTTTTGAGCTTAGAGGTAGAGCAACCTGTGTTCTTGGGTGGCCCTAGATGACTCCTTGGTAACAGTAACAGAGCTTATGAGTCCTAAGATGTGAATTTTTGTTGTTGTTATGCTTCACTAAGGACTTACTTTCTTTAAAAGTAAGTTTTATTTATTTTTATCTTATTTTTTAAAAATTTATTTATTGTTTAATTTGTATCCAAGTTAGTTAGCATAACGTGCAACAATGATTTCAGGAGTAGATTCCTTAATGCCCCTTACCCATTTAGACCACCCCCTCTCCCACAATCCCTCCAGCAACCCTCAGTTTGTTCTCTATATTTAAGAGTCTTTAATGTTTTGTTCCTCTCTGTGTTTTTATATTATTTTTGCTTCCCTTCCCTTATGTTCATCTGTTTTGTATCTTAAAGTCCTCATATGAGTGAGGTCATATGATATTTGTCTTTCTCCGACTAATTTCGCTTAGCATAATACCCTCCAGTTCTATCCATGTAGTTGCAAATGGCAAGATTTCATTCTTTTTGATTGCTGAGTAATACTCCACTATATATATATATATATATATATATATATATATATATATATATAAACACCACATTTTCTTTATCTATTTATTCATCGATGGACATTTAGGCTCTTTCCATACTTTGGATATTGTCAATAGTGCTGCTATAAACATTGGGGTGCATGTGTAAAAAACAGCACACCTGTGTCCCTTTGATAAATACTTATTAGTAGGGCAATTGCTGGGTCATAGGGTAGCTCTATTTTTAATTTTTTTGAGGAACCTCCATACTGTTTTCCAGAGTGGCTGCACCAGTTTGCATTCCCAGCAGCAGCGCAAAAGAGATCCTCTTTCTCCGCATTCTTACCAACATCTGTTGTCTGAGTTGTTAATGTTAGCCATTCTGACTGGTGTGAGGTGGTATCTCATTGTGGTTTTGATTTGTATTTCCCTGATGATGAGGGATGTTGAGCATTTTTTCATGTGTCTGTTTGCCATCTGGATGTCTTCTTTGGAAAAGTGTCTATTCATATCTTTTGCCCATTTCTTCACTGGGTTATTTGTTTTTTGGGTGTTGAGTTTGATAAATTCTTTATAGATTTTGGACACTAACCCTTTATCTGATATGTCATTTGCGAATATCTTCTCCCATTCCTTCGGTTGCCTTTTAGTTTTGCTGATTGTTTTCTTCGCTGTGCAAAAGATTTTTATTTTGATGAGGTCCTAGTAGTTCATTTTTGCTTTTGTTTCCCTTGCCTCCAGAGACGTGTTGAGTAAGAAGTTGCTGCAGCCAAGATCAAAGTGGTTTTTGCCTGCTTTCTCCTCGAGGATTTTGATGGCTTCCTGTCTTACATTTAGGTCTTTTATCCATTTTGAGTTCATTTTTTGTGTATGACATAAGAAAGTGGTCCAGGTTCATTTTTCTGCATGTTACTGTCCAGTTTTCCAGCACCATTATCTGAAGAAACTGTCTTTATTCCATTGGATATTCTTTCCAGCTTTGTCAAAGATTAGTTGACCATATGTTTGTGGGTCCATTTCTGGGCTCTGCGTTCTGTTCCATTGATCTGAGTGTGTGTTTTTGTGCCAAGCAAAGGAAGTTGCTAATTGTACATTTAAAAAGTTAGCCTTCTGTTAAAAGAAGCATGAGAGTTTCTTTAGGAAACACACACACACAAAAGAAATACAAAGAGAAAAGAGGAACAGGGAGAAAAAAGTCCTGTAACTATGTGGGGATGATTCAGCTTAGCTAAGAGACATGAAGTAAACAGGTATCTGTAGGAAAGACAAACTAGAACATTTCTGAGGTAGCCAGTAGCTGTGTGTACTTCTACAGACCTTTGGAGATGGAGTACGTCCCTTTGTTCTGTATGTGAGAGCTAAGCACAAGCGTTAACATTATTTATACTAGGACAGTGAGAGTGAAACATTCAGACTTGTGTTCTGTGCTGTTTAGGATGGCATTTCTAGTAATACTTATATAGTATAATGGTGATCCTCTTAATGATGGTAATGGTTCATTAAATCAAGGTTTAAAATGAAATTCAATATGCTTTGTTTAAGCTGGCTATTATCTTTATAACTGGTAACACTAGAAGGATCTCTAAGAGTGTTGTCTGTTTTCAAAAGAGTCCTCTTTGCAAGATTTCCCTTTGTTGATTGTGACTTATAGCTCTACCTTTAAGGCTCATCCATCTCCTCCACTGCCCACGCTTTCTTCTTTGAATATCTCATATCATCACAGGTAGTGCAGTCTGCAATGACCCCTTTGAACCGATGTTGTCAGAGTATTGTACCAGCAAGGAGCTTAGCTTATCCACATCATCGCAGTTCTCACTTAAGAACAGGTTAGCCTTTGGATGCTTTGCATCCAGGTACTTTGTCCTGAAATCAACCTATGAGATGGCATTGCATTAAGATTGATAGTTTCCTTTGTGTGTCACCATCTTTGATGATAGTTTTCTGCAGTTCACTGGAGGAAGATAGCACATCTCACTGTGAGGGGAAGCTGCTTCACCCGTGACTTACAGCTTGTGCCATCTATCACTGTTTATAAATCTCTCAGACTTGCTTTGAAATTCAGTCCCCCCCCCGACCCCCAAATCATGTTCTGTCCCACTGCAGCTGCTTCCAGATCTCTGAAGGTGTCCACTACCCTTCCCTGTACCAGCCTGGTACCCAGTGGCCTGGTACTTAGAATGACTCTCAGTCCACTGTACAAGGAGTTTCTCTAGTTTCTCAAATATTGTGTTGGCTTAAGCACAGTTAAGCTTTCTAGCACTGTTGTATTTACTAGATAGGGACATGTCAAGATCATGCCTTATGTTTCTCCTTCCCTCTGTATGCACCATCACTTCCAACTCTTTCTGATGTGTGGGCTTTTCTAGGTTTCTTATGCTCACTTTTTCATTGGGAATTTTTACTTTCTCAGAAGACATTTTTATTAATAAGATGGGATGATGATAGCATTGATGCTCAGTACATTTAATATGAGCACAAGGCATGATTACCTCTCCTTTTGGGAGAACAGTTGAGATACAACTTAACTGTTATATACATTCCCTTACCTGGATTTGTATACAACCAAAATGAATCTTTTGGTGGACATTCACAGTCATTATAGAGAGTTTTTGATGTGGATAGTGCATTTTGGGTGAAAAAAATTTATAATTCTAGCAAATTTGGAAAATGAATATAGAAAATTAAGGATGCGTATGTTTATGTGAATATTTCTTCCTCAGTAGACTCTGGGTCCAGGGATGGCAGGTGTTACTTCTCATAGACTGTTCAACCCCAGCCCCCATCATAGTGTCTGCTGCAAAGAATGCACTGAAATAATTGTAGAATTGATGAGTGTATAACATTTAAAAAATAATCTGAGGACAAATCATGGAGTTTCTTGAATGTTTTTGGTTATTGCTTGAACTGTTTGAGGTTATTTTAGTAGGGGAAATGATAGGATCAGAATCATGCTTTAGGAAATGTGATCAGATAATGGTCTGTAAGATGGACTAGTCACAGCCAGAAGCTTGGAAAGTGCTTTGAAGAGCAGGAAGAGGAATAGGGTAGAGTGATCTTCCCTAGTGCATGTTTTTCTGAACAGTGAGGCAGTGGTTCTCAAACTTTTTGGTCTCAGGACCCCTTTATGCTTCTAATAATTTATTGTGGACCTCTAAGAGCTTTTCCTTATGTAGGCTATGTCTATCCTTGTTTATTTTATTAGAAATTAAAACTGAGAATATTTAAAAGCTCCATAATTCATTAAAAATCATTATATAATAACATACATATTTTTGTTAAAAAATGACTATACCTCCCTAGGCAAAAAATTAGTGAGAGGAGTGGCATTTTTTTACATTTTGTCAAATCTCTAATGTCTAGCTTAATAGAAGACCTCTGGATTTATATACTTGCTTCTGCATTTAGTCTGTGGTGATGTCATGTGGCCTGCAGAAACTCGACCTCATGTGAGAATGAGAGTGTAAAGGCACATAATGTCTTGGTATAATTAAGACTGTTTTGATGCCACAGACCCTAATGGGACCTGGGTATTTCCCAGTGGTCCCCAGAAAGCACTTGAAAACTGCTCCTGTAAGATATTTTGCAAAAGATTCCTTCACTGATCTCAGTCTGCATAGATGATACAGGGATCTTGAGGCAAGGGAACAATGTTCCATTCTTGATACTGACCTTCCAGTAACTGTGTTCCTGATATATACTTCAAAGCCCTAATTACATTGAGAGACAGTGGTTCTCAAACTGGAAGACCTGGAGTTCTTTGGGGAATACCATGCCATATATTCTGTCATATAACTCAGGCAAAATTTTACAAGCAGAAAATGGACTTAGGATGTGAACTCAAGTCCTTAAGTCTCAAAATATAGAAAATATTTTAAAGAAATTATATTTCTAACTTTATCTTTAAGTATTAATTTGGTAGTCATCCAGGTATTTATTAATAGACAATTGATAGAAAATTAAAAATATTTTGAAAAATACCATGGTAAGCCTTAAGACAAAAATGCAGTGTCTTATTCTGTGTATTTCTCCTTGAGAGCTGGAGAATTTTTTCCCCTGCTATTTATGTACTGGATGGATGGATATGTGTTTGGAGTCCTCTTTCCAGTTTCTTTTGTTCATTTTCTAATGGTCTATGAGTATAAATATATAAATATTTAACATAAAAATTTCTTTTTGTTAATATAAATGTTAAGGAGGAGCTTAGCCTGGGTGGCTCTGTTGGTTAAGTGTCTGACTCATGTTTTTGGCTTAGGTCGTGATTTCACAGTTCCTTGAGTTAGAGCCCTGCATCGGGCTCTGTGCTGACAGTGCAGAGTTTGCTTGGGATTTTCTCTCTCTCCCACTCTCTCTGCCCCTCCCCCACTCATGCTGCCTCTGTCTGTCTCAAAATAAACTTAAAAAACATATAAATGTTAAGGATAAAAAATGTGCAAAGCATTATGTAAGAGAAAAAATTTGAAATCACTCATAATCCTGGCATTCAGAGAGACTAGCTGTCAAAAATGTTTAATGTATTTCTTTCCAATGTTTTTTCTCTATTTAATGCTCTAGAACTGTATTTTTTTTTGTTTTTTTTTTTTTACAGATATGGTATCATAGTGAACATATTTGGTCCTTTCTTTTCCTCTCCTATTTTAACACATTATGAACTCTTTCCTGTGTTGATAGATACTCTTCAAAAGGGTGATTTAACATTTATTTTATCTGTCTTACTTTTATTGGTAGGTTGGTTTTCTTGGGTGGTGGAAAACATAAATCTAAGGTGAAGAGGGATGCAAACAGGCTGTAGAGGCAGGGAGGATATAACAACTCCTGGTTGCAGGTCAGTTTAGGGGTAGGCCACAGTCCACAGTGAGGTGGGCAGATTATTGCCAACCCAGGAGAGTGGCACTTTGCCACAGACTCTGGCTGCCTCATTTCCTGCCTTTCCTGCACAACCTCTTTAAATAGAAGGCCATTAAACAGTTGAGAATATTTGACCTATTTATTTATATAATCAATGCCTGCTATCCCTAGCCGTGACTTTCAGGAGAGCTCTGTCTTTGCCTTAGATTCTTCATCTGTAAAGGGAAGGATTTGAATAAACTGTTGTCTGAAGTTCCTCCCAGATTAAAAATGTTTGCTTCATATGAGCAACATTTCTTCAAGAAAGTGAACTGGATTCTTCGATAGTGAAGTTTATGAGCTCTAGATTTTTTTCATATTATAATCTTGCCAAAAGCCCCTGTATAGAAATCTTTTGGCTAAAGCATGGGAATCTTTACACTAAGATTTTAGCTGCAATGACATTTTGTATATATGTGTATGTATGTATATATATATATATAATTATATATTTGTATAATTATATATGTATAATTACATAAATTATATATTTATATATATAATGGGGGAGCTTAAATACCTTTATCCACCAGATGGTGCACTTGGACAACAAATTTATCTAAGGCTGAGCATTTCCAAATGAAGTTAAACAGTTTAAACTGAGTCACGAATGGAGTTCCTTTTCATTTTGTATTTTTATCTTGTCAGTATTTCATTTATCTTGAAATAAGAAGTAATTTAAAGCCAGAACACTGTGTGTGTAATTTTCACATCCAAGGTAAAATGTCATTATTCCAGACATGTTTTGGTGCAAAGAGAGAACTATTGGTTTATAGGATCATGACTTTCAGATTTTAGTTCTGTGAAATAAAGCTTCTAGTTAATCAAAACTCATTATCTGCTGGCATATTATGGCTGATCTTCAGTGAATGAAGTCTTAACCTGCATGATCCCATATTATGCCATCCAGACAGGGGAGGTGATGGTATTTCCAATTCACTAGTCATATTGCATCTAGAATGTTCCATCAGTTCTGGAAGCTTTTAGAGGGCTATTGCCAGAGCAGCATACCAGGAATTGTATAGGAACTGCCAATGGAAGAGAATTAAAGCCCAGATGCAGGGTGACCTCAGAGTATATCACCACTGCCTTCAAGTGTGTTGCATGTGAGAAGGTTAGGTGAGATCACTGTAGGGAACATCAATTTTGTCTCTGGAAGAACTTTCTGAAGAATACATCTCTGCCCCAGAACAGATTGGGCTGCCACTTGAGATAAGCAGCTGTTGACCTCAGCATGTTTATGGGAAAAACTGTTTGATCTTATGTTGGAAATGATTTTGGGTCCTGAGGAGGGGCGTAATCCCTGAGATTATGGTGAGGATTAAAGGTACAGAGGCCCTCAGACATATGAGCCATGGTGAGGGGTAAGGATGCTAAGGGTTGTGTGGGTACTAGATGATTAGTAGGCCCAGAGGGGCAAATATCTGTGGGAAAGTATTAGGGAAGCAGCAGTAGGAATTACTGAAGGGGCAAGAACATGAAGCCAAGAGGTGAAGAACCAGAATTTTATTACTGAATTTGACTGGTGATCATAAAATCATTGATTTTATGTGGAAGGAGTGTTGGAAATCATATGATGTAGTTAACACATTTATAGATGAAGAACCTCAGACTGAAATGTGAGGATTCATCTAAGATGACACATACTTAGTGGCAGAGCTTGGGAGGCCCTCGTTCCCATTCTCTTTCTACTACTCTACAGTGGTACCAGGAAGGAAAATTAGAACTTTGAACTGTGTTGTGTACTCTGGACCTCTTCCTGTCTTGGGTTAATATCTGCCAGGGTCTTCACTGGATGTTTAGTATCTTCAGAAGCAAGCTTCTTCTGTTCCCATTGCAGCCCAGGCTTTGCCTGCAGGCTTATAAAAATACTCTGATAAGGCATGTCCATTTGAAGCCCCATTCTTACTTTGGCCCCACTCTTCCCCATTTAAAAAAAAAAAAAGGAAGATGAAGATAATCTAGATTTCATCTTTATTATGGATTTTAAAGACATGGAAGTGGGTATTTTTTTTAAAGGGATTTTATAGAGTAGAAAGACTCATGTAACTCTGCTGTAAAAAAGGAACTATTGATCCACACCTTCTGCTTCTAGAATCTGTTTTAGAAATGATCAGATATATGGGTCAATATTTATGCACCAAAATTATTTTCCAGTGTTTCTTAAAATTAGAGCAAAGAATGTAAAACGATGTGTATGTTACAAAGGAAAATAATGATACAAATTCTTATAGATATGAAGTAATATGTAAAATAAAATAAATGTTAAGAAAATGTTCATAATTCAATGGTGAGTGAATAAACCAAAGTAACTGTGTATAGCTATATCCCCAAGATCTTGAAATGCCCACATTGGGTTTCCAGTATTGTGTAGAATTCCCATGACAAATCATCCAATTGACCATGGGCAGAGAGTGGCTGGTCTGGCTGAAATGGAGAGGTTGTGGAACTGCTCCCACACACCAGTTTCCTAGCCTGGATTCCTCAAAGTGAGTTACCACCTGTCAGTGGGCTTTTGGGGTCACTGGAATATAATTAGAGCCACAGATTCCAGAAGTCTGATTCTAATTATGTTTTAATTTAAAATATTTCTTTTTAGAGAAAGGTATAACTAAAATTATATAATTGTTTTCTTTTGTTTGCAGGTTTATAAGTAAGTTTGATCTCTTAAAAACTTATATTCCAAATTTTCTACAATGAGAAAATATAGTTTAATATTCAGGGAAATTATTGTTAGTTCCCTCATTTTCACTGAAGGAATAATGTTGAGCCTGTGTATATGATCCAGAATTTTACACTGTGAAGAATGAAAATGAGATCATTGTTCATGCCTTAGATTGTTTTTATTTATGAACAATGAAAGGGAAGCTCAATAGTTGCAGCTCTCTGCCAAGTGTTATGAGAGTGTGTTAAATCTAAAATTGCTTTAAGTGAGAAGTTACACCAAGAGAAAAATGAAGCAAGGTGAAAAAAACAACTGGGAGAAACAGAAGAAAAAGTAGATAGAAGTCTATAGAAGAATTTGGAGAGACAGATAAAATCTTTTCTAAATTGGGATTTTCCTGGAATTATTAATAAGTATCAAGTAGTAAAGAGGGTGAAAACAGATACTTAGGTAGTCTCTGTCATAAAAGTGTATTATACAAATGTTTTGAAATACTGTGTTACACTATAGTATAATACACTTAAAACAGTTGGATGAACAAGGGCTTGCTTAATCTAGAAAAGTATGAATACATTAGTAAAGATTGTTGTGTTTTTAATTTCCCATATGAAAAAACTAACTTACCAGGGTGTAAGTATGGGATTTTCTTGTTTTATTAAATATGGAGACAACTGATCCTCTTTAAAGGAGAACAAGGCTTCATTATGGTTCAGGTCCCCTTTAGGATACTCTTCAAGGGCCATGTGTCGATGTGTAAAATAAGTTTGACAATTCTGTTTATTACATCTGTGATTTTTTTTTAATAGCAGATCTTTGAGTAAATCTATTAGTCCTGCTCTTAGCCCAAGCCAGTATTTACAAATCATCTTCTTGACAAGTAGTCCGTTAAAAAAATAGAAAGTAAAAAGCATACTAACTTTCCTTTCCAGTTATTGAGGGATAGAAGGAAGTTTTTACCTCCTTGATTATATAAAACTAGGTGGTTTAGAGTTGATTTTCTGGCTCATTGCTTGGCTGTGTGGCTTCAGAGTAGTTGAGCCAGAGTTGGTTAAAGTTTTCCATTCTCACTCTTGAATGGCAGCTCCTTGATTATGAGCTGTGAGATCTTAGGCAAGTTATCCAGTTTCTCTTGGCTGCAGTTTCCTCATCTATAAAATGGCACTGATAACAGATGATTTTAGTGTCTGCCTCAGGGTAAAAGATGTTACAAATGAAATACCTTGTGGCCTGTTCCATAGTATATGTTGGGTAAATGTTAGCTGCTGGTGGTGGCACTATTAAAGCAAGAAAGGTAAAAATCCTGAGTCTGTAATGAGATATCCAATAGCTGATTCCAGGAGGACTGGGAAGATTCTGTTCTGCAATAGTCATTTATGTGTAAGTCCAGGCCAGCAGTTGAAACTTTTTAATCATCTGTCAAAGCCTGTCAGAACCATAAAGGATGTTTGCTTAGGGATTAATCCTTTAAAAAATACCCCCGTTCTTTTTAAGATATAGACCATCATCTTGTCACTGGCCAGACAGAATTTGGTGCCATGGTGTGTGTATCAGGAGAGATCTACTTTATTGTGATTTTTTCTTTATTGTATTTTTGGAATGTAACACCTGATTATGTGCAGTGTATTTAAGTTTTTTTTTTTTTTAATTTTTTTTTTTCAACGTTTATTTATTTTGGGACAGAGAGAGACAGAGCATGAACGGGGGAGGGGCAGAGAGAGAGGGAGACACAGAATCGGAAACAGGGTCCAGGCTCTGAGCCATCAGCCCAGAGCCCGACACGGGGCTCGAACTCCCGGACCGCGAGATCGTGACCTGGCTGAAGTCGGACGCTCAACCGACTGCGCCACCCAGGCGCCCCAGTGTATTTAAGTTTTAAAGCACCATGATACATTGAATACCTCAAACGTACCATGCAGTCCAACAGTAGAATGTTAACAGTACTTGGCCATGGATTACTCTCTACAGCCCTTCCTTGCTACCCTACCCTATCACCCAGGGGTGCCTTAATTTTGTGTTTGATTTTTTGCCTTTTAAAAACATAATTTTCTCACAGATGCGTGCGTGTGTGTGTGTGTGTGTGTGTGTGTGTAGTATAAAAAATAAACGTTACTATATATATGTATATACAATATATTTACAATGTGTATACAATATAGTAATGTTTATTTATTTATTTTGAGGGAAAGAGCACAAGCAGAGGAGGGGCAGAGAGAAAGGGAGAGAGAAAATCCCAAGCAGTTGCACTAATAGTGCAGAGCCTGTCATGGGGCTCGATCTCCCAAACTGAGAGATCATGATCTGAGCCGACATGAAGAGTTGGATGCTTAACTGATGCACAGGTGCCCCACAGATGCGCATATATATATATATATATATATTTTTTTTTTTTCAGATCAGCACATTTATTTTTTATTTATTTATTTTATTATATGAAATTTATTGTCAAATTAGTTTCCATACCACACCCAGTACTCATCCCAAAAGATGCCCTCTTCAATGCTCATCACCTACCCTCCCCTCCCTCCCACCCCCCCATCAACCCTCAGTTTGTTCTGTTTTAAAGAGTCTCTTATGCTTTGGCTCTCTCTCCCACTCTAACCTCTTTTTTCTTCTTTTTTTTTCCTTCCCCTCCCCCATGGGTTTCTGTTAAGTTTCTCAGGATCCACATATGAGTGAACACATATGGTATATGTCTTTCTCTGTATGGCTTATTTCACTTAGCATCACACTCTCCAGTTCCATCCACGTTGCTACAAAGGGCCATATTTCATTCTTTCTCATTGCTACGTAGTACTCCATTGTGTATATAAACCACAATTTCTTTATCCATTCATCAGTTGATGGACATTTAGGCTTTTTCCACAATTTGGCTATTGTTGAGAGTGCTGCTATAAACATTGGGGTACAAGTGCCCCTATGCGTCAGTACTCCTGTATCCCTGGGGTAAATTCCTAGCAGTACTACTGCTGGGTCATAGCGTAGATCTATTTTTAATTTTTTGAGGAACCTCCACACTGTTTTCCAGAGTGGCTGCACCAGTTTGCATTCCCACCAACAGTGCAAGAGGGTTCCTGTTTCTCCACATCCTCTCCAGCATCTATAGTCTCCTGATATGTTCATTTTGGCCATTCTGACTGGCATGAGGTGATATCTGAGTGTGGTGTTGATTTGTATTTCCCTGATGAGGAGCGATGTTGAGCATCTTTTCATGTGCCTGTTGGCCTAGATGCATATATTTTTAAGTAATATATTCATTTGGCTTATTTTGACC
This sequence comes from Lynx canadensis, assembly GCF_007474595.2. Lineage (NCBI taxonomy): Eukaryota > Metazoa > Chordata > Mammalia > Carnivora > Felidae > Lynx > Lynx canadensis. Next base: position 32,348,544 of record NC_044315.2, read on the forward strand.
TTAATAGAAATAGTATCACTTTATGTAGTCTTTGAGACATTTTTTTACCCAACAATAGGCTTCCTAGGATTATTCGTATTATTTGTGAATAATTTTCGGTGCTGTATAATATTCTATTTGGTGAATATATATTTTATTTTTTATTATCTTGCCAGGGGACATTTTCTGTTTCTTTTTTAAATAATAGATATTTCTGGGTGATACAGGTGAAGGGCATTAGAGTACACTTAACATGATGAACACTGAGTAATGCATGGAATTGTTGAATCACTATATTGTATACCTGTAACCAATATACTGCCTGTTAGCCCTACTGGAATTAAAATTTAAAAATATAAATAAATATTGCTGTTGTGAGCACATTTCTGTGCATGGTTCCTAGTGCATATGTATAAAAGTTTCCCTAAAGCAGTTACCTTGGAATGGAAGTGCTAGCTCGTGGAGTGTTCAACATTATCACATACTGTTGACTTGTTTTTCAAGAAATTTGTACCAATTTACGTTCCTCCAGCAGTGTATCATCATTTTTAAGAAAGCTTTGTTGAGGTATAATTTGTATATTACAAAATTTGCCTATTTTAAGTGTAGAATTCAATGATTTTTGTGTAACCAGCACCTTGAGTCCAGTCTTAGAGCATTTCTGTTGGCTCCAAAAGCATCCTCATGCTGACATAAATTCTCTTCAACATTTAATTTTGTTCATCTTATTGTCAATCTTTTTCCGATAAAATATCTCATATGGGAATTTGCATTTCTTTGAATACAAGTGACATACAATAGCTTTTCATGTCTTTGTTGGCATTTATGATTCCTCCATTGTGAAACATCCACTGCCTATTTTTCTGTTAGACTGTTTGACTTTTTCTGATTATTTGAGTTTTTTTTAAATGTATTCTGGAAAACAAAATTATGCCAGTTATATTTGTTGAATTATTTGCTTCATTTGTGACTTACTCCTTTATATTTTTGTTTCTTTTGTTTTCAGTGTCTTTTTTTTTTTTTTGTGATAATGATGAATTTAAATCCTAGCCCCTGAAGCTATCCAAGGTTATACTTTATCAAGTTCATGGGACTGTTGTACACATTAAATAAAGTGAAGTTAGGGGTGCTTCAATGGCTCAGTTTGTTGGGTGCCCGATTTTGGCTCAGGTCATGATCTTATGGTTTGTGGTTTTAAGCCCCACATCAGGCCCTGTGCTGACAGCTCAGAGCCTGGAGTCTGCTTCAGATTCTGTGTCTCCCTCTCTTCTCTGCCCCTCCCCTGCTTGTGCTCTATCTCCCAAAAATAAATAAACGTTAAAAAAATTTAAAAGAATACTAAAACAGGTCTTGGAATTTATGAATTAAAAAAAATTTATTATTAAAAAAAGTGAAGTTGCACAATACCACTTAGTATGGAACATAACTTTTGAATTGTTTACACATAAGCTGAAGAATTAAAAACAAAATTAGAAGCTACTCAGTTACACTAATTGTCATTTAAGTGTTGTGCACTTAATACTTGATATAGCAGTCAGTCTAGTAAGGGATGTTAAAAGTAAGTTCATATCTTCATCCTGTTGTACCCCATGGTGAAGGTTTCTTGAGTAGGTATGTGACTAGCCAAAGGTACAGGACCAGAGGGCAAATAAAGTTCTACCACAGTTTCTGTAATTTTCACTGATTTTTTTCTTCATCAGAGAATGAACAGCAAGAGTGAAATACTTCTTTTTACATATATACAAGGTATGTTGTGAAAACATATTTGTTTACAAACATAAAAATACTTGGTAACTGTTTTGATAAGAAAATATAATGAATATTTTATATTACACCAAAAAATGTGTTTAGTTTTTTTTGAATTCCTTATCCAGAAACACTTGAAAAGGAAGAAGACAAATTATTTATCTTTACTCTCACATGGCTATGAAGAATTAAAAATGAAGAACATTGAAATAAGTCCAGAATAACCTCAAATATTTGGCCACATAGACTATTATAATCTTCAAAAGTAGGTGTAATAGTGAAGGCTTTATAAGCAGTTTTCAATCCATAAATACAGTAGGCATTTTGGTATTTTGGCCATTTGGAAAATAAAAGCTGCAGCATCAGTAAAGGTCTGAGATGTCCCAGTTTTGTGGATTCAATTCAGTGTATTTATTTATTTTTTAAAAAGTTTATTTATTTAGAGAGCATGTGTGTGCAAGTTGGGGAGGGGCAGAGAGAGAGAGACACACACACACAGAATCCCAAGCACGTTCTGCACTGTCAGCGCAGAGCCTGATGTGGGGCTTGAACTCACCAACCATAAGATTGTGACTTGAGCTGAAGTTGGGCTCTTAACCGACTGAGCCACCCAGGTGCCCCTCAATTCAGTGTATTTAAAGTTAATTGAAGTTGATATAAAAAATTTTAGAGATAGGTTTATTTACAGTGTCTTTTAGTGAACAAAGATTTTAATGTAATTGATTTTACATCAATTTACATGTACTGCACCGTGTGTTTAATGTCTTAAATTTTATCTTCTGGTTAACTACCTCTCTTGTTTAACCCTTTCATTGAGTTTTTAGTTTAGTAATGACGTATTTCATTTCTGGAAGTCTACCCCTTCCTCCCAGATCTGACTCGCCATTCCAAATAGTTTATTTTATGAGCTTATCTTTGTGATTCCATATTTTATTTTTTTAAATATTTCATGTTCTTTAGTGTCTCTCTGGTAATTCTAATGTCAACTACCTTTGGTGGGGGCTGGTTCTAAGTGCTTTGTCAGTTGTTTTTGGTAGCTTTTTCCAGTGTTGCCTTGCTTCCCTGTGTGTATAGAGATCTTTGGTTGTATGCTTTGACTTGATCTTAATTTGTGAAAAATTTATAGATCTAAATGGAGGTTGCTTTTCTCCCAAGAGGATTGGGGTTGCTTCTGTGTGGAACCAAAGACACATTAACCTCAAACCCTTAATGGTCCACACTCAATTCAGGAGTCCAAAGCTCTCTTCAATCTTTTATTTGACTGGACATTTCTCTCTTTTTCTTCTCTGCCCTCCTCATATTCATAATTACCTTTTTATAAGGTGAACAGCCTGCCTTTTTTTTATGGTACTTTTGTTGCAGAATTTTAATTTATTTGTTTCTCTTTTAAAAAATTTATTTGTTTAAATTCAAGTAAGTTAACTACAGTGTACTATTGGTTTCAGGAGTAGATCCCAGTGATTCATCACTTACATATAATGCCCAGCGCTGTACCAACTAGTACCCTCCTTAATGTCCTTCACCCATTTAGCCTATCCACCTACACACTTCCCTTCCAGCAACCTCAGTTTGTTTTCTGTATTTAAGAGTCTCTTATAGTTTTCCTCCCTCTCTGTTTTTATTTTATTTTTCCTTCCCTTCTTCTATGTTCATCTATTCTGTTTCTTAATTTCCATATCTGAGTGAAATCATATGATACTTGTCTTTCTGTGACTGACTTATTTCGCTTAGCATAATACATTCTAGTTCCATCCACGTTGTTGCACATGGCACCAGAAATTCTTTTGGGTCACTGAGTAATATTCCATTGCATATATATGTATATATACCACATCTTCTTTAGCTATTCATCAGTCGATGGACATTTGGGCTCTTTCCATACTTTGGCTATTGTTGAAAGTGTTGCTATAAACATGGGGGTGCATGTGTCCCTTCGAAACAGCATTTTTGTGCCCTTTGGATAAGCATCTAAGTAGTGCAATTGTTGTGTTATGGGGTAGTTCTAGTTTTAATTTTTTGAGGAACCTCCATAGTGTTTTCCAGAGTGACTGCACCAGTTTGCATTCCCACCAACAGTGCCAAAGGATTCCCTTACTCTGCATCCTTACCAACATCTGTTGTTTCCTGTTGTTAATACTAACCATTCTTACAGGTGTGAAGTGGTATATCATTGTGGTTTTGGTTTGTGTTTCCTTGATGAGGAGTCATGTTGAGCATCTTTTCCTGTGTGTGTTAGCCATCTGGATGTCTTCTTTGGATAAGTGTCTGTTCATGTCTTCTGCCCATTTCTTCAATGGGTTGGTTGCGTTTTAGTTGTTGAGTTTGTTTCGAAACTTGTTCTACATTGGTTATTGTCTAGACTTTTATTTTTATGTATGTATGTATGTATGTATGTATGTATGTTTATTTTTGAGAGAGAGAGAGACAGAGCATGAGCAGCGGAGGGGCAGAGGGAGAGGGTGACACAGAATCCGAAGCAGGCTTCAGGCTCTGAATGGTCAGCACAGAGTGCATTGTGGGGCTCACCTCAGCAAGTGCACTCCTTAATCCCCATCACCTATTTTGCTCATCCCCCACCAGTCTTCCCCCTGGTAACTGTCAATTTGTTCTCTATAGTTAAGGGTCGGTTTCTTGGTTTGCCTCTCTCTCTCCTTTTATTCCCCTTTCCTCGTTTATTTCTTTTTAAAAACATTTTTAATGTTTATTTAGTTTTGAGAGAGAGAGAGAGAGAGAGAGAGAGAGAGAGAGAGACAGACTGTGAGCTGGGAAGGGGCAGAGAGAGGGAGACACAGGATCTGAAGCAAATTCCAGGCTCTGAGCTGTCAGCACAGAGCCTGATGTGGGGCTTGAACTCACAAGCTGCGAGATCATGACCTGAGCCAAAATTGGATGCTCAACTGACTGAGCCACCCAGGTGCCCATTTGTTTTATTTCTTAAATTCCATATATGAGTGAAATCATATGGTATTTGTCTTCTCTGCCTGACTTATTTTGCTTAGCATAATACTGTCTAGCTTCTTCCATGTCCTTGCAAATGACACGATTTCATTCTTTTTCATGGCCAGGTAAATATTCCATTATATATATATATATATATATATATATATACATATATATATATATATATACACACACACACACACACACACATACATATTATATATATACATATATACATACCACGTCTTCTTTTTTTAACTTTTTAAAAAATTTTATTTATTTATTTTGAGAGAGAGAGAGAGAGAGAGCCAGCAGGGGAGGGCAGAGAGAGAGAGACAGAGGGTCCGAAGCAGGCTCTACACTGACTGATAGGGGACTTGGACTCACGAACTGTGAGATCATGACCTGAGCCAAAGTTGGATACTCAACCGACTGAGCCACCCAGGCACCCCATATGTCATGTCTTCTTTATACACTCATTATTCGATGGGCACTTGGGCTGTTTCCATAATTTAGCTATTATTGATAATGCTGTTATAAACATGGGGGTGCATGTATCCCTTTGAATTAGTATTTTTGTATTCTTTGGGTAAATACCTAGCAGTGTAATTGCTGGATCATAGGGTAGTTCTATTTTAACTTTTTGAGGAAAGGGGGTCTGTTTTAAAACTAATACGTTTAGGGGCACCTGGGTGGCTCAGTTGGTAAAGTGTTCAACGCTTGATTTAGGCTCAGGTCATGATCTCATGGTTCGTAAGGAGATTGAGTCCTGCATTGGGCTCTGCTCTGGTAGCACAGAGCCTGCTTGGGATTCTTTCTCTCCTTCTCTCTACTCCTTCCCCACTCTCTCTCCCTCTCTCTCAAACTTAAAAAAATTAAAACGAATAAGTTTAGAGATGTGAGACGTTTTTATGGAAAGGAAGAAACAAAAAGAGCTATAGTGTCACACACTGTAATTAATTTTAAAGCAGAATGAATTTCATTTGGGTGTAATTTATTTTTATTGTGTAAAGATCTGAAGGAAATCCTCAGTCTGTTTTAAAATGTGGACCATGAGCTTTCATTTTAGTTATGGAAAGGTACAATTTTCACTCATTACTGTGTAAAATGGATTGAAGTTTGAATTCTTTAAAGCACTAACCAAGTTTTATTTTTCTTTCCCCATGTGCATTACCTTTGAAACTTCAAGGGCTTGTTAAAGCCATATAAATTAGTGGCAGTAATTTACATTAGCCTGTCTCTAAGTTCCTGGTGAATTAGTGGAGATTGGTGCCTGGTCTTTTGTTAGGTGTTGGCCGGACTGTGATAGGGTCATTAAAAGGGATGGTAAAAGCCTAATGAGGAAGAGCATACTCTTTTAAAAAATGCTTAAAATTTAGTATTTTTATTTAATTGGTTTAAGTAAAAATATCTAAAAAAAAATAAAAAAAATACCTCACTGTAATGTCCTATGAGAAACAGTATGTAATAATACTGAGTTATAAAAATGGGACCAGCTCCACTATTTCTCAAGGGATTGATTACAAAGAATTATGATTCACTAGACAGACAATACATCTACTACTGAGGAGACTGACTGGACTAATTTTCAAACAAGGAGGCCTGTTAAATTACTGAGTATCTTGCTTCCAACTGTAAAATGAGGATGTTTTGCCTCTGTTTTGCTAGCATGGGGATTATCCCAGTGCATTTTAGGTCTCTGCATTAATAAAATAATTACCAAGTACCTGTACAGTGTCAAAACTTGGTACTAGTTTTTTGGTAGATGTCAGATATAAAGAAAATGTTATTTTTCCTTTTATCAAAACTTGTTTACTAATTTTTAAAATACATTTTGCGTACATTGCTTTGTTTCTTCTTAATAATTTGATGAGGGATGTTATTAGGTGTAAAAGATGTCCCCAGTTCTGCAGTTGGTAGACTTTGAGAGAGGGGATTTAAATAGGTGCTAGCTATGTCAGCTCTTGTAAAGACCAAGAGCACAACATCCAGTTATAACTCAATGACGTTTCTGTGTCAGAATACTGTAATTTGATTTTTCTGTATTTTTATTTAAAAAATTTTTTTAATGTTTTTATTTATTTTTGAGAGCGAGAAACAGAGTGCAAGTGAGGGAGGGGCAGAGAGAGAGGGAGACACAAAATCCGAAGCAGGCTTCAGGCTCTGAGCTGTCAGCACAGAGCCCGTTGAGGGGCTTGAACTCGTGAACCGTGAGATCATGACCTGAGCTGAAGTTGGATGCTTAACCAACTGAGCCACCCAGGTGCCCCTGTATTTTTTTTTTTTTTTAATAACCTCATTTGAATCAGGGGCAGACCTGAAAACGTTAGAATCTTTAATAATTCTTTCAGTATTTTCTCAGTCTTATAGCTTCTAGGTGGTGATTCTTATTTTTTTAATAGTTGGGTTTTTGAATAGAATGATACTTTCCCCTTATAATTCTTACATTTCAGAAATTTTTGTTGGTCATTGTGAATCCAGCTTAGAGTGGGGCATATGCCACTGAAACTCAGGAGAAAGACTGGGGGCTCATAATATTGTTTGGAAAGTAGCCCCATTGGGATAACATTGAAGGTGTTGAGGATAATGGCAGGAGATGGGGGGTAGGGAGAGAAACATGTGGTTGGATATTGACAATTTTGAGGACAGAATATAGAGTGATGGCAATGAAGATGTGGAAAGCCCTAAATGAGAGAGTGCCAGGTTAATGATTTAGGACTAATTTTGGAGAACAAGGGCTTTATGGTGAATTATTTCAGAAAACATGACAGACACAGGGTAAGAAGACAAACGGAGCAGGAGAGGGCCCAGGAAGCTGACTGGATGGGGTGATTGGAGTGGAGGGAGTGGGGATCTGACAGGAAATGTCTGCCCCAGTGGAGGTCAAGTGAATGACAAATATTGCTCAAGCACCTGCAGAACATTGTGTGGAGAGCTTTTTTTGAGGGGGATGGAATCTCAGAAGAGGCATTTGTCTATGAACTTGGGCTGGTGTTCAGACTTTCTGGTAAGACTCATTAGCTGTAAGCTTTGAATAGTTGGGCAAATTCTGACCTGTTATTGTTTGTATCTAGGGTCTTTCTGAAGACTGCTTTTATAGTAAATGAGTTCTGTTACCACTCTCACAAGTAAAACAGGCTTGCATTTTAAGCCTTACTAGTGTTTGTGTTGGATGGCTGTACCCATGGGTGGGAATAATGGGAGCTTTATATGTTTGCCTGTCCTGAATTTTAGCTCCTTGGATATTTGTTGAGGAGGCTGAGAGAAGGGGATGATACATTGTATTTTAAGATGATCAGAACTGGAAGCATAGAGTTTAGAAATGATGGCTCAGGAGTCAGATTTAGTTTATCTTTGCCACCTACTACTAGCTAGGAGTATTAGTTTTTCCATTTGCTCATTTGGGTATAATGTTACCTATTTTACAGGATTGTTTTGAATAGGTATAGTGTGTATGTATGTGCAGTATAATGGGGTAGAGTATGGCACAACAACTTATGTAAATGACAGACTAGATGTTCTCCTTGTCTAAATCTGGACTCTTAAGTGTTTCAGCAGAGCCTGTCTTTGGTGGTGGTTAGTTCAGTCAATAGTAGAGAACACAAACTGGAGAAGGAATTTTGAAGCAGTAAGATTTATTTTTAGTCTCCATTATACCAGTTACTCTTAATATTTTAATAAGCTCTTTAATTGAAATGATATGACTTTTTATTTTAGCAAAATAAATTAGGTTTCAGCATCGTGGTAACCTTGGCCTTACCTAGAAGAAAGTGCTGCAAACATGTTATTTGCCCACTAATGGAAAGAACCAGTAGTAAATTTCACAGAACTTTTTTTTTTTTTAATCACTTATCTCCTTGTTGTTTTGGAGGCTTGCCAGTAAGATATACTACAGAATAGTGGAGGTGTTCATTTCGTAGGTTCTAAGAAATGATACGTGTTATTCCCAAAGGCTTTGTATCCTTTAGACCATTCAGTACTCTGAGTAACTCTGGGAAGTGCTGCAGCTCTCATGTTTTCTTGAAGAAAGACGGAAGCTCAGGAAATCTCAGTGATTTTTACCTTGGTCAGTGGCAGAGCTGGGGCCATAATCTGGGTCTTCTCTCAGCAAGCTTTCTCTACCTTTTTCCTCTCAGACCTGCATGTCGAGGGATGTCAAGGGATTCAGCCTTAGTTATTTCTGAAAGATAATGTCAGAAATAAAGATAAGAATTACCCAAATGTAGGAATTTCAGAGAAATAGTTGGATTGTAAATTCGCAAGCTCATTCAGTTTAAAATGATTTCTATAATATGTTGCTCATTTATTACTTCAGATTCATTGCCTCAGTAATGACTTTCAAATAGGAATCTATTATTAGAGTGATTGGGCTGAGGTCTGATTGGACTAGAGTTAAGAGGCTGCATCACTATAAATAGAGTGAGATAAAACATTTTATAGAATTTGATTTAATTTTTATGAAGTCTCATAAATTGGAACCTAGGATTTTCTCTAAAAGGATACTAGTTTTGACCAATTTCCAAATAGCAGACTTCCCACTGTGGAGTTTTAAGCTGTAGATAGAGTGGCTGCTTAGGGAAATTTGGGAATTAAATTATTTCCCTTGGGACATTTAATTATGTTACCTGAGGCAGAGTTTCATTAACTGCTGCATCAATAATTTTGCTAACCCAAAGCTTGAGGAAGTAAGATTAGTACACTGATTAGAGAATCATCTAGAGACCAAATTAAAACAGAACAACCCTGAAAGTTTTTAGTGGATAAGGGAGATCTGTGTGGTCATTGGCATAGTTATTGGAGAAGGCCTTACTGTTATACAGAAATGCATTTAATGCCCCTCTTTAATAGCATCATAAGGAGATTGAAATGGATTTACAGGCATTGCAGTTTCCTCATGATTTCATAGGAATGATCCCAATATCTGATGTTTATGTGTGGTTATGAGAAAGGCATATAGTAAAAATACATAGTTTGTAAAGATTTGAAGCAGTTGTGAGTTATAATTGAATAATTGGTAAGTTCTAATAAAACTAGAATCTTTTCCTATCACCAAAACTCTGGTATCAGTGATTCTATCCTTTTCTCTGTATCATCACCATTATTGCTATAAAACTACATTATTCCAGCAGTTTTACTAAAGTCTGGATAAGGATTTTTTTTATTATTCTGTATTTAAAATTTCCCATCGACATAAGAAGTTAATATTTATGCAGCCACTCTGGAAAACAGTGTGCAGGTTCCTCAAAAAATTAAAAATAGATCTACCCTATGACCCAGCAATAGCACTGCTAGGAATTTACCCATGGGATACAGGGGTGTTAATGCATAGGGGCGCTTGTACCCCAAGGTTTATAGCAGCACTGTCAACAATAGCCAAATTATGCAAAGAGCCTAAATGTCCATCAACTGATGAATGGATAAAGAAATTGTGGTTTATATACACAATGGAGTACTACCTGGCCATGAGAAAGAATGAAATATGGCCTTTTGTAACAACGTGGATGGAACTGGAGAGTGTTATGCTAAGTGAAATAAATCATACAGAGAAAGACAGATATCATATGTTTTCACTCTTATGTGGATCCTGAGAAACTTAACAGAAGACCATGGGGGAGGGGAAGGGGAAAAAAAAGTTAGAGAGGGAGGGAGCCAAACCATAAGAGACTCTTAAAACCTGAGAATAAACTGAGGGTTGATGGGGGGTGGGAGGGAAGGGAGGGTGGGTGATGGGCGTTGAGGAGGGCAGCTATTGGGATGAGCACTGGATGTCGTATGGAAACCAATTTGACAATAAATTTTATATAGAAAGAATAATATTTAGTTGAAGGAGCAGTAAAAGCACAATGATCTGTGGTTTAGAAGTGCTAAGAATTTTTCCCATAATTATAGTGGAATTTTTAGGAAATAATGTATCACATGCTAAAGTTGAAATGCATAGGGATGAGAGTGGGAAGGCGGAAGATATATTTTACTACTAGTATCTTGAGATGATGTCTGATGTTGAATATGACTTCTAAGCTAATGTACAAATAAATAATTTAAAAAGAAAAAACTACCCCCACCCTCAAAGAAAAGGTGTGCCAAAAATGGAAAGCACACTTCAGATCATAGTCTTTGAAGCAATGATTTTTTGCTAACAACAACTGAAGGGTGGAGCCTTAACTTATACTTCCATTTGGAGTCAGGAATTTTATTGGTATACTTTCATACTAATGTTCATATAGAACCATATTATGCTAGTAGTAATCTTGGATCTTTAATAATTGATATATACATACATATATTACCTGAATAATGATTGCTTTATTTTTCATTTCTCAGTGAATTTAAGTGTACAGTATGATAATTTTGGCACATGACAGTTTGATTAATAAACGCTATTTTTATTAGTTTATTAACATTTGATTTTTTTTCCTCTTTCTCCTGGTTCCAGGGTGTGGATGAATGGAACATAGCTCGCCTAAATACGGTCTTGGATGTGGTTGAGGAAGAGTGCGGTATTTCTATTGAGGGTGTAAACACCCCTTATCTCTATTTTGGCATGTGGAAAACCACATTCGCGTGGCACACCGAGGATATGGACCTCTACAGCATTAATTATCTCCACTTTGGAGAGCCCAAGTCTTGGCAAGTTTCATGTTTAATATTCATTTGCTTAGGAGTTTTGAAATTTGGGTAATATGAACCTACTGAAGAGGATTTTTTTCGTTTTATCTGATGAATTCAGATTTATATGAGGTGAAATTTTTTGAGTGTAATAATTGATTATTTTCCACTCTGCCCATGGTTTTACTCAAAACCATAAAGCTAGTGGTGACTTGTGTATCTAAAGTGGCTTGCATACCATTTTGTGGGCCATGGGTTGATAGATACTGTAGTCTTGAAGAATTTGTTAGGCATTGTTACTTTTTTGAGCATTTGTTAGAAGGTATGCAGGAAATAGTTAAGAGTGAAAGTTGACCTCATGGATGTGGAGTATCCGGTAATCTTAATGATCTTCTGGTCCAGCCTTTTCTAAATAAATGACTAGTTTAGGAGAGGAGGGATGAATTCAGGAAGCCTATCATCGCTCTTTGGGTGATAGGCATGGGGAAAAGAATGTCATTGTTAATACGTGTTCTTAACTAGCAGTTTCCTGTGTTTATGAGCCTCTTTCCTCATATTTCTGAGCAACGACTTACAGATGTACTGCTTTGTAAAATACATCATGTAGTACACACATATGTAATCGTTAGTTTGTCAGTCACCCTGGCCAATTTCATGTTTTGAACTTGTTTTTGTGAGTTTTAGTCTTAGGGGAGTTTAAGCATCAATTCTATTTTCTGTAATACATGGACATGCAGGAAAACACAGACAGAAGCATACAAAGCGTCACCTTGACCAACCCAGGGAAGATAATGTTTCTGATGGATGTGAACATGATAGGATGCTCTTCAGGTGTTCGTGTCAGCCCAGTAGCTTTCTTGCCTCCAAGTTAAAGATAATGGTCTGTTTTCAAGTTCTCCTGCTGATTAAGTATTGAGATGCAGTTATTTGGGGAAAATCTCCACACCCATTTTGCCATTATTACTTGCCTTTGAGGTTTTGTCATTTGGTGAGATATGAAATTGTAAGGTTTCTCCAAAAAACTCAAATATAGCAAAAATTGCTAATGATCAACAATGGCATTTAGTTGGAAGGCAAATTTTAGGTGGAAGAGGAAAGTTCTTAGGACATACAAGAAAAATTCAGACAGTTCTGATTTGTTGTGTTTTGATTTGTTGTTAAGGAGTCCCTTAACTCCATAACAAAAGTTAGGGGAAAGGCTGTTTAACTTTTTTTTTCTTAATAGGAAATTTATTATCAAATTGGTTTCCATACAACACCCAGTGCTCATCCCAACAGCTTCCCTCCTCAATGCCCATCACCCACCTTCCCTTTCCTCCCACTCCCCATCAATCCTCAGTTTATTCTCAGGTTTTAAGAGTCTCTTATGGTTTGGCTCCCTCCCTCTCTAACTTTCTGTCCCTCTTCCTCTCCCCCATGGTCTTCTGTTAAGTTTCTCAGGATCCACATAAGAGTGAAAACATTCATCAGTTGATGGACATTTAGGCTCTTTCCATAATTTGGCTATCGTTGAGAGTGCTGCTATAAACATTGGGGGTACAAGTGCCCCTATGCATCAGTACTCCTGTATCCCTTGGGTAAATTCCTAGCAGTGCTATTGCTGGGTCATAGGGTAGATCTATTTTTAATTTGTTGAGAAATGTGCACACTGTTTTCCAGAGCGGCTGCACCAGTTTGCATTCCCACCAACAGTGCAAGAGGGTTCCCATTTCTCCACTTCCTCTCCAGCATCTATAGTCTCCTGATTTGTTCATTTTGGCCACTCTGTCTGGCATGAGGTGGTATCTCAGTGTAGTTTTGATTTGTATTTCCCTGATGAGGAGTGACGTTGAGCATCTTTTCATGTGCCTGTTGGCCATCTGGATGTCTTCTTTAGAGAAGTGTCTATTCATGTTTTCTGCCCATTTCCTCACTGGGTTACTTGTTTTTCGGGTGTGGAGTTTGGTGAGTTCTTTATAGATTTTGAATACTAGCCCTTTGTCCGATATGTCATTTGCAAATATCTTTTCCCATTCCGTTGGTTGCCTTTTAGTTTTGTTGGTTGTTTCCTTTGCAGTGCAGAAGCTTTTTATCTTCATGAGTTCCCAATAGTTCACTTTTGCTTTTAATCCCCTTGCCTTTGGGGGCGCCTGGGTGGCGCAGTCGGTTAAGCGTCCGACTTCAGCCAGGTCACGATCTCGCGGTCTGTGGGTTCGAGCCCCGCGTCGGGCTCTGGGCTGATGGCTCAGAGCCTGGAGCCTGTTTCCGATTCTGTGTCTCCCTCTCTCTCTGCTCCTCCCGCGTTCATGCTCTGTCTCTCTCTGTCCCAAAAATAAATAAACGTTGAAAAAAAAAATTTAATCCCCTTGCCTTTGGAGATGTGTCAAGTAAGAAATTGCTGTGGCTGAGGTCAGAGAGGTTTTTTCCTGCTTTCTCCTCTAGGGTTTTGATGGTTTCCTGCCTCACATTCAGGTCCTTTATCCATTTTGAGTTTATTTCTGTGAATGGTGTAAGAAAGTGGTCTAGTTTCATCCTTCTGCATGTTGCTGTTCAGTTCTCCCAGTACCATTTGTTAAAGAGACTGTCTTTTTTCCATTGGATATTCTTTCCTGCTTTGTCAAAGATTAGTTGGCCATACTTTTGTGGGTCCAATTCTGGAGTCTCTATTCTATACCATTGGTCTATGTGTCTGTTTTTGTGCCAATACCATGCTGTCTTGATGATTACAACTTTGTAGTAAAGGCTAAAGTCTGGGGTTGTGATGCCTCCCGCTTTGGTTTTCTTCTTCAATATTACTTTGGCTATTCAGGGTCTTTTGTGGTTCCATATGGATTTTAGGATTGCTTGTTCTAGCTTTGAGAAGAATGCTGGTGCAATTTTGATTGGGATTGCATTGTATGTGTAGATTGCTTTGGGTAGTATTGACATTTTAACAATATTTATTCCAATCCATGAGCACAGGATGTTTTTCCATTTCTTTGTATCTTCTTCAATTTCCTTCATAACCTTCCTATAGTTTTCAGCATACAGACCTTTTACATCTTTGGTTAGGTTTATTCCTAGGCATTTTATGCTTCTTGGTGCAATTGTGAATGGGATCAGTTTCTCTATTTGTCTTTCTGTTGCTTCATTGTTAGTGTATAAGAATGCAACTGATTTCTGTACATTGATTTTGTATCCTGTGACTTTGCTGAATTCATGTGTAAGTTCTAGCAGACTTTTTGGTGGAGTCTATTGGGTTTCCAAGTATAATATCATGTCACCTGCAAAAGTGAAAGCTTGACCTCATCTTTGCCAATTTTGATGCCTTTGCTTTCCTTTTGTTGTCTGATTGCTGATGCCAGACCTTCCAACACTGTTAAACAATAGCGGTGTGAGTGGACATCCCTGTCGTGTTCCTGATCTCAGGGAAAAACCTCTCAGTTTTTCCCCATTGAAGATGGTATTAGCTGTGGGCTTTTCATAAATGGCTTTTATGATGTTTAAATATCTTCCTTCTATCCCGAGTTTCTCGAGGGTTTTTATTAAGAAAGGATGCTGAATTTTGTCAAATGCTCTTTCTGCATCAGTTGACAAGATCATATGGTTTTTATCTTTCTTTTATTAATGTGATGTATCACGTTGATTGATTTGCAAATATTGAACCAGCCCTGCATCCCAGGAATGAATCCCACTTGATCATGATGAATAATTCTTTTTATATGCTGTTGAATTCGATTTGCTAGTATCTTATTGAGAATTTTTGCATCCATATTCATCAGGGATATTGGCCTGTAGTTCTCTTTTTTTGCTGGGTCTCTGTCTGGTTTGGGAATCAAAGTAATGCTGGCTTCATAGAATGAGTCTGGAAGTTTTCCTTCCCTTTCTATTTCTTGGAACAGCTTGAGAAGGATAGGTATTATCTCTGCTTTATATGTCTTGTAGAATTCACCAGGGAAGCCATCTGGTCCTGGACTCCTATTTGTTGGGAGATTTTTGATAACTGATTCAATTTCTTTGTTGGTTATGGGTCTGTTCAAATTTTCTCTTTCTTCCTGTTTGGGTTTTGAAAGTGTGTGGGTGCTTAGGAATTTGTCCATTTCTTCCAGGTTGTCCAGTTTGTTGGCATGTAATTTTTCATAGTATTCCCTGATAATTGCTTGTATTTCTGAGGGATTGGTTGTAATAATTCCATTTTCATTCATGATTTTACCTATTTGGGTCCTCTCCCTTTTCTCTTTGACAAGCCTGGCTAGAGGTTTATCAATTTTGTTTATTTTTTCAAAAAACCAACTCTAGGTTTCATCGATCTGCTCTACCGGTTTTTTAGATTCTATATTGTTTATTTCTGCTCTGAATGTTATTAATTCTCTTCTTCTGCTGGGTTTGGGGTGTCTTTTCTCTTCTGCTTCTATTTCCTTTAGGTGTGCTGTTAGATTTTGTATTTGGGATTTTTTTTGTTTCTTGAGATAGGCCTGGATTGCAATGTATTTTCCTCTCAGGACTGCCTTTGCTGCATTCCAAAGCATTTGGATTGTTGTATTTTCATTTCGTTTGTTTCCATATATTTTTAAATTTCTTCTCTAATTGTCTGGTTGACCCATTCATTCTTTAGTAGGATGTTCTTTAACCTCCATGCTTTTGGAGATTTTCCAGACTTTGTCCTGTGGTTGATTTCAAGTTTCATGGCATTGTGATCTGAAAGTGTGCATGGTATGATACTTATGAAGGGCTGTTTTGTGACCCAGTGTGTGATATATCTTGGAGAATGTTCCATGTGCACTCGAGAAGAAAGTATATTCTGTTACTTCAGGATGCAGAGTTATAAATATCTGTCACATCCATCTGATCCAATGTATCATTCAGGGCCCTTGTTTCTTTATTGATCCTGTGTCTAGATGATCTATCCATTGTTGTAAGTGGGGTATTAAAGTCCCCTGCAATTACCACATTCTTATCAATAAGGTTGCTTATGTTTGTGATTGTGTTATATATTTGGGGGCTCCCGTATTCGGCGCATAGACATTTATAATTGTTAGCTCTTCCTGATGGATAGACCCTGTAATATATAATGCCGTTCTTCATCT
This sequence comes from Lynx canadensis, assembly GCF_007474595.2. NCBI lineage: Eukaryota > Metazoa > Chordata > Mammalia > Carnivora > Felidae > Lynx > Lynx canadensis. The sequence continues at coordinate 32,364,860 of NC_044315.2, forward strand.
CTTGTTACAGCCTTTAATTTAAAGTCAGTTTGTCTGGGGCGCCTGGGTGGCACAGTCGGTTAAGCGTCCGACTTCAGCCAGGTCACGATCTCACGGTCCGTGAGTTCGAGCCCCGCGTCGGGCTCTGGGCTGATGGCTCAGAGCCTGGAGCCTGTTTCCGATTCTGTGTCTCCCTCTCTCTCTGCCCCTCCCCCGTTCATGCTCTGTCTCTCTCTGTCCCAAAAATAAATAAACGTGGAAAAAAAAATTAAAAAAAAAAATAAAGTCAGTTTGTCTGATATGAGTATGGCTACTCCAGCTTTCTTTTGACTTCCAGTAGCATGATAGATAGTTCTCCATGCCCTCACTTTCAATCTGAAGGTGTCCTCAGATCTAAAATCAGTCTCTTGTAGACAGCAAATAGATGGGTCTTGTTTTTATCCATTCTGATACCCTATGTCTTTTGGTTGGAGCATTTAGTCCATTTAAATTCAGTGTTATTATTGAAAGATATGGGTTTAGAGTCATTGAGATGTCTGTAGGTTTCATGCTTGTAGTGGTGTCTCTGGTACTTTGTGGTCCTTGCAACATTTTACTCACAGAGTCCCCCTTAGGATCTCTTGTACGGCTGGTTTAGTGGTGATGAATTCCTTCAGTTTTTGTTTGTTTGGGAAAACCTTTATCTCTCCTTCTATTCTGAATGACAGACTTGCTGGATAAAGGATTCTTGGCTGCTTATTTTTTCTGTTCCTCACATTGATGATTTGCTGCCATTCCTTTCTGGCCTGCCAAGTTTCAGCAGATAGGTCTGCTACTACTCTTTTGTGTCTACCTTTGTAAGTTAGGTCTGGATTATCCCTAGCTGCTTTCAGGATTCTCTCTTCATCCTTGTATTTTGCCAGTTTCACTATGATATGTCTTGCAGAAGATCGATTCAAGTTACGTCTCAAGGGAGTTCTCTGTGCCTCTTGGATTTCAATGCCTGTTTCCTTCCCCAGATCAGGGAAGTTCTCAGCTATGATTTGTTCAGGTACACCTTCAGCCCCTTTCTCTCTCTCTTCTTCTTCTGGAATTCCTATGATACGGATATTGTTCCGTTTGATTGCATCACTTAGTTCTCTAATTCTCCCGGATTTTTTTTTATCTCTCTTTTTCTCAGCTTCCTCTTTTTCCATAATTTTATCATCTAATTCACCTATTCTCTCCTCTGCTTCTTCAGTCCATGCTATGGCTACCTCCATTTTATTTTGCTCCTCATTTATAGCATTTTTAAGTTCCTCATGACTATTTTTTAGTCCCTTGATCTCTGTAGTAATAGATTCTCTGCTGTTCTCTATGCTTTTTTCAAGCCCAGCAGTTAATTTTATGACTATTATTCTAAATTCTTGTTCTGTTATATTGCTTAAATCAGTTTTGATCAATTCATTAGCTGTTGCTACTTCCTGGAGTTTCTTTTGAGGAGAATTCTTCCATTTTGACGTTTTGGTTAGTCCCTGCAGTAACTCCAAACTGCAGGGCAGTTCCCCTGTGCTGTCCTGAGAAACTTGTGTTGGTGGGCAGGGTCACAGTCAGACCCCAACCCACGGCTGAGGCCACAGTCAGACTGGTGTGTACCTTATCTTCCCCTCTCCCAGGTGCAGGACTCACTGTGGAGTGGTGTGCCCCCTGTCTGGGCTGCTTGCACACTGCCAGGGTTGTGGTGCTGCTTCAATAGGATCTGGCCAAGGGCGTTTTAGATGGGGTGGATCTGAAAGGTGCACAGGGGCAGGAGGGGGTGGCTTACCTAGCTTTACCATGGGTGGTACCCTGTGGGAGGGGACCTGCAGCACTGGGAGGGAGGTAGGCCCCTTTGGAGGGATGGATCCACAGAAGTATAGCATTGGGCATTTGCGTGGTGCAAGCCAGTTGGGTGACAGGAACTGGTTCCCTTTGGAATTCCGGCTGGGTGATGGGAGAAGGAAATGGCGCTTGCCAGAGCCTTTGTTTTCCCACCAAGCTCTGTGTTTCCGGGGCTCAACAACTCTCTCTCCCGGTGTCATCTTGCCCTCCCTGCTCTCTGATAGCAGAGCTGTTGACTTTTAACATTCTAGATGTTAAGTCCCACTGGCTGTCAGAACTCACGGAATCTGGCTCCTCCGCTTTTGGAAACCAGACTTCAGGGGCTCTGCCTTGCCCTGCGGACTGCTCCTCCACTGCCCTTGCTCCCTCCTGCCAGTCCCTGTAGCATGCACCACCTCTCCGCCCTTCCTACACTCTTCCGTGGGACTTTTGTCTACACTTGGCTCTGGAGAGTCTGTTCTGCTAGTCTTCTGGCTGTTTTCTGGGTTATTTAGGCAGATGTGGGTGGAATCTAAGCGATCAGTAGGATGAGGTGAGCCCAGCATCCTTCTACACCACCAACTTCTCCGGTTCGTTTAACTTATTTTAAAGGTATTTTATTTGCACATTTCATTTGATAAAGTCTTAGCATTCTGCTCTCTTAATGGAATAAATCAAAATCAAACAGTTTTAGCAGGTGGTCTAGGACCCAGAGAGGCTTTTGTGACAGAATGGTATGATGGGACTATTCATGACAGAGGTGTTTCCTCAGGGCTGGTTTTGAGAACATGCTTTAGATCCTGTGGGTTTCTGTCATATTTCTTCAACACCACTGTAACGTCTCTTGGAATGTCATCCTTTAGTACTTTGGGGACTTAGCTTTGAGAGACTTGGAGAGATATTTTAAGGAATCCATAGGCATTTGGGCTGTTTCTCAACTGCGTAGTTACCTCTGTGCTCTTTGTGACATTCACTTTTAGTGTGAACCAAATTAAATGAAATGGATAAATTCAACATGTTGGTAAAATCTAATGTATAGGCAACTATGTACTATATATTTTCCTTAAAAATCTGAAAAGCTAGTAGCAAAACTTTTCTGGAGGTGTTTTAGAAATCAGTTAATGAGAATGCCTGGAAACAATAATTTGAGACTTTCCTATTAGAGGAGTTTAGATGATATCTCTGCTTTCTTATCAAGAAAGATGATCTCCCCACCCTGTCTGGGGAACAGGATTATATTATCTCCTAAAGATCATTTAGGGGAGACTATTCTGATCAGGGAGAAGACTGATTCTAGAGTCTTGGGTCTTTGTGAAAGAATACCACTGTTCATGAGTGATAATAATTATGCCCATTTTCAAAGAATTTCTTTCTGCCAGCATCTATATTTTCTGTAGTTAATTACTCTATTAGTTATTATAGACTCCATTATATGCATTAATGGTAGATTTATAATATCACTATTATCTTTAACCTTGACTATTATTTATAATGATAAGATAATAAAACACAACAGTGAGTTATGACTGCTAATCTACATTCCATTTTCTAAGATAACTACTGTAGGAAAAGAATTATATAAATGACTCTAAGGCTATTTCCTGACAGATTTATGAAAGATTATATTAGTTCAGCGTAAATAATTTTGAGGTAAATTCTATTATTAAAATTCATTTTAGTACTCATCATAAAACATGTTAAATGAGTTTTGAATGATGGTAGAAACAGTACAAATTCATGTAAATATTGGGAGGTGGACAGTGTCTGTTGGCAGAACTTAGACTCAAGGGACCAGCAATCTGGGCTCTAGTCCTTATTCTGCTGGTAACATTTGTGGCTTTGGCCAAATAACTGTACTTCTTTGGAGCTCAGTTTACTCACCCACAAAATGACAAGGTTAATCATGATAATCTCTGATGCTCTAATTCTGTGATTTGTGATCAGAACCATGGGAATATTTCTACTTACTCTGTCTATAAAATGAGAAGATGAGGAGGTGACATCAGGTTCTCTATGTGCATGTGTGTACATGTGCTGGTTCCCTTCAGCTGTCTTCACCTTGTTGAGTTGAATGTGGGATGGTTGCCTTTACTTTTCTCCAGGGAATGCCCACACCTGTGCTTGACATCTCTGACCTGAGCAATGTGTCTTCCTTCTTCTAGCCTTATAGGCTGTTGTTGAACTTCAACTTCTACTGCTACTAACTACTTTTACTACTTCTCCTCCTACCCCTCCTTCTACTGCTGCTTCTCCTCCCCCCTCCTACTTCCGCCCCTCCTCCTCTCCCCCTCCCTGTTTCTACCCACCCCCCTCCCCTGCTCTTCTTCCCACTTCTCTTCTTCCCGTCCCCCTTCTCCCCCTCCCCCCCTCTTCCTTCTTCCTTTCTACCTGCAGGCATCAAGTTTTGGAAATGATTATTGTAAAACTGCCTAAGATTTCCTCCTTAATTCCATGTCTACACTGGTCTCTGCTGTCTTCTGCCTGCGTATCCCTTAGTTATTGCCTGAAGGCCTTCTGGACTGTGCGCTGCCCCTACCTTAGACACCTGTTTTTGTACTTTTAATGTGCTTCTGACTACCTCCTTGCCCTTTCCTGTGTCTGTCTTGAAGTTGGGGTCTGTGTCTATTTGCCTTTGAATCATCAGCACTTAACAAAGAGTCTAGCTATAGGACTGAGGCTCTGTAATTCTTGTTTGGATTAGGAGAGTGTTAAATTGTTTTGGACCAATCTGTTTAGGGACAGACAAGGAAATATATAGAACATTTTATAAAGATTTTTTTTTTTTGTTTAAAATGTAACTGTTAAGAATACGCAGTTTCCTGAGATTTCTGAGTAGCTGCAGATATGCACAGCTCCAGATGGAAGCCCTGAGACATACTTTGCTGGACACTGAATGAACATGGAGCTATACTGAAGAGACTAGAGGAGGTGATGATTTATTTAAACATTTTTGGTGTAAAGGTTTAAGGGAGAAAGAATGTTTTAAATAAGCAGATAGAAAGCTGTTTTAGCAGTTAGTGGTAAAGTATTTATTTTTTTCGAATGAACATTGACTTTGAAGCCAGAAGACCTGTTTTAAAATCTCAGTCTGTCACTTACCAGCTGAATAAGTTAGGGCAAATCATGAGTTTCCTTAACTGCTGATCGGAGGCATGATTTATCCACTGCCTCTATAGGGTTGCTAGGAGAGTTCAGGGATATACTTTGTAAAAGAGCTTTGTAAACTGTAAAGCACCATACAAATATTTTCACTTACTATTATTTTAATAACGTTATGAAAATAAATCTTTTTTTGTCTTAGTAATGACTCAAAGCCATAACTTGGCATGATGTGTCTATATATAATACAGTAGGGGTTTCAAGGATAAATACAATATAATTCTTCCTTTCAAGTGTTATGTGTGATAATGTTAATTACTGGAGGATATAGAATTTAGATGGTACCTTGAATCCTTCTTCCGGAGACTGTCCAAACACAGTGAATATGAGACTTTCAGATTTATTCAAGTATTTTTTTAAAAGAACAAAGAAGGTGGTGTTACATTGATCTATGCATGTTTAATATATATCTTCTCCATCAAAATGTGAGCTCCTAGAGAAGGGGACCCTGTTAGTTTTGTTCACTAACACATATCCCTTGCCTGGCACAATATCTGGCATGATTGTGGCACACAGTACTCATGTATCTGGCATGATTGTTGCATGATTGTGGCACACAGTACTCAATATTTGTTAAATAAACAGCTTTATGGATGAATTTCTTACTGAGATTTTTTTCTTTAAACACCTAATGCAGAACATTGCTTTAGGGATTGGATAGCCTGATAATATTCAATGATACATTGAATTAGCAACCCATGGTATTAATTCCTACTTATCCACTTGGTAAGTTTAGACTCATTAATATATTCTATTTTTAAGTGTTAAGACTAATTGGATAATGGTGACAGCTGTATCCTTTTTGATGGTTTGTATAAAAAAAATACTCTTGGAATTAGTTTGTTTCTGGTTTTAATTACTATTCCTAGGGAAAATTGCCCTGTAAATAGGAAAAATAGACTTGCATAAATACTTTATCTAGTATTAATGAAATTAACTGCATAAGTTATTATTATTTTTAGGCATATGGATGCATAGTTTTTTAAAGGTATTATTAAAAAAGGTGTAAGAAATTGGAAATCTGCTTAAAAAGTATGGTGTTTATTTTGTACTTAGCTACTGATTATATTATTAGGAAGAAAAGGGTACAGTGATAAATGGTATCAAAAATTATTTGATCAAATGGACTATAGTTTACTTAAACCTGAGCCTGACTTCCAAATAAACACTATTGTACAGGCACACATACACATGCTTGTGGTCCAAACATTGAGTCTTGTAGATGCCTGCTCAGCAGAGTTCCCTAAAAGAAGCATCTGTGAGATCTAGTGTTTGCAATTTTCAGAGCAAATCTCACTGTTTTCACTGAAGTAATGTGATGTAATGCCTTTTTACTAACTGATCCATAAGTGTGCATTCTCATACAGGAACTCTGAACTTACATTAAGTACTCTTGGTATCCCTGGAAGACAGAGCAGGGGCTTGTAAATTCCTCCAGGATGCCTCTTATTGTTGGTACTTTCACTTAAAGTTATCATCGTCACCTACAAGAGCCAGAAAAATCCCTTCAAATGAAAAGAAATTGCTGAATCAAATCCATAACTCTTAGGGAAAAATAAGATTGTTAATGCAAATTTATTTACTTTGGAGTTCACGGAAAACAAACATTAGTGGTGTAAGTTTTGCACATTACCATGGCAAATGTTGTAGTTCAACAGTTACTTTGCCTAGCTTATCTTTTCCCCCATATTTCTTCTCTCCTTTTCAGATGGTTCTAATCTTACTGTTTAGATAATACTTTGTAGAAAATACATACTACTTCATATTTGTTTTGCAAAAGTTATTCCTTGACTTGAGCATATAGGAAAATTGTGTGTGTGTGTGTGTGTGTGTGTGTGTGTGTGATTACATATCTACAGGGAGGCTTGCAAATAGATTTATGTCTTACTTCTATGATCTCAAATGTATTTGTTCTTTGTAAGCTTACTTTCCAAGGAGTAGGACTTGACTAGGGTGGTGAAGTATGTTTTGTTTTTGGTGACTCCATTCCATTTAGTGAAGTCCTTTTATGTGTGCCAAGAACCATGCTAATCACTTCAAGAAAGCACAGAGTTTTTCAGGGGCACCTGGATGGCTGAGTTGGGTGAGTGTACTACTTTTGATTTCAGCTCAGGTCATGATCTCATGGATTTGTGGGATTGATCCTCATGCTGGGCTCTACGCTGACAGTGTGGAGCCTACTTGGGATCCTCTCCCTTCCCCTCTCTCTCTGCCCCTCCTCTACTCATGTGCACATGTACTCTCTCTCTCAGAATAAAATAAACTTAAAAGCACAGAGGTTTTCAGACTTACGTAAGTGAAGTTTATTTAGAAGGTCAATATATAAAACTGAAAATAAAAGAAGAGCTGACTTGGCTGAAATGTCAGGTGGGACATTTGGTGGGACACTCTCCCTCAGTAACTCCTTCCTTGAAGCACTTTCATCTGGAGACTCTGGGCCCAGGATTGGGGGGTGATGGTGGGCATGGAAAACAGTTTGAAAATCAGTCATTTGATCCTTTAGTAATAGAAAACATTATTGCTGATTGTGTTATCTGTTGAGTGTTTGGGAGAGTATTTAAAAAATTTTTTTAAATGTTTACTTATTTTTGAGGGGGCAGGGAGGGGCAGAGAGAGAGGGTGACACAGCATCCAAAGCAGTCTCCAGGCTCCAAGCTGTCAGCACGGAGCCTGACATGGGGCTCAAACTCATGAACGGTGAGATATGACCTGAGCCAGTTGGACGCTTAACCGAGCCACCCAGGTGCCCCAGTATTTTGGAGAGTATTAAGAAGGAAAGACTTCTTTCTACATAAATGGCCTATATTTGATAGCAACTAACAATTAATAGTACCTCTTGGGGAAAAGAAAATGTTAGTAGTGGGTAGAACACACTTAGAAAATATTCAGTGGATTAAGTAATACGAAATACATTCTTTCTTGAAAATCAAGTTTTGTGCAGTTATTGTTTTTACTAAGTTTTATAAGGATTTCAGACAAAAATTAACTTGATTTTTATGATTACTCAGGATATTAACTTACATGTATATGGATACTGAACTGTATTTTGAGTCCCAGATGAAAAAGAACTGCTTATATTTTTAATGTTCAGTTATTCATTAAAATTTCCTTGTTAGGCCTTTTTTTTTTTTTTTTTTTTTTCCTGCAGTTCCCTCATCTGTGACTATCTGCAGATGTGGCTGGTAGAGTTTCTCTTTTTCATCTAATTGTTCTGTTAGGAAATGGGCCATAAGATAGCATAAGGGTGGGCCTAAGCTCTGGCTCAGTTCCTTTGCTCAGGGGCTTTTTCTTCTGGTAGGGTCTTAGCTCAAATACCTCATTCTCTAGGCCATGCTTGGAAAGGGCCCATGTTAGGAAATAGGCCATAAGATAGCATAAGTGTGGGCCTAAGCTCTGGCTCAGTTCCTTTGCTCAGGGGCTTTTTTTTCTGTAGGGTCTCAGCTCAAATACCCCATTCTCTATGCCATGCTTTTATTTATTTATTTATTTATTTTCTTTTTTTTTCAACGTTTATTTTATTTTTGGGACAGAGAGAGACAGAGCATGAATGGGGGAGGGGCAGAGAGAGAGGGAGACACAGAATCGGAAACAGGCTCCAGGCTCTGAGCCATCAGCCCAGAGCCTGACGCGGGGCTGGAACCCACGGACCGCGAGATCGTGACCTGGCTGAAGTCGGACGCTTAACCGACTGCGCCACCCAGGCGCCCCTCTACGCCATGCTTTTAGATGCCTTGCTTTGAGTGACACCTCCTTACAAACCCCTTAATTGTAGCACAGATTGCTCAGGGAGCCCACTCTGAAACTCAGATTTGTGTACCAGAGGTGTCTGTGATAACACCTGTGAGGGGGAGGGAAGGCAGGACCGCACAGAAGGGGAAGTGAAACTGCAGTAGAGCCATGGCAGATCCCACAGGCAGCTGGAACTGTCAGGTCCCTTCTGAATTACCCCAAACTGAAGCAAGAGGATCTGGCTTTTATATTCTTGTATGGATCACTCATTGGATACCGGCTACCACTGCCTCCTGTTCTAGAGGCCATGATGTTGGGAGAGGGAACATGACTTTGAGTGGGTGTAAGTGGATCCTTCCTTTAGAGAATGGAATGAAGGCCTCATCTGGAAGGGAGTACCTACCACAGCATCCCTTACAGTCCTATGTTCTGTTTCTCACATTCATCTGTTTTTATGAACTGAAAATGAAGTAAGTGATCCTCTCTTTTCCACAGTTAACTAATGAGACTTTATAATTTAAAATATGGATGCTTAAAGTTTAATAAATGCACAAATATTAAAACTTGTTAACATCATCAGTAATGTAAAAATGTAATCACACATATAAAATCCATAGTTGTTCAGTCTTCTTTTTGACACAGGAGTATGCCTTGATTAAAAAGTATAGTGTAAATTAACCACTTAAGAAAGATTGAGTTTTGTGGAATATAAATAGGTATTTTACTTTCTGATTCATGAAGTTTTGTGTAACAAGAACCAAGGAAAACTTTTGTACTTGTTTAATGGTTTTGTTCTTTATATCTGCATTTTATTTAAAGTGCTGTTGTCTTTTGCTTGGTGAATACTGTAATTTTAGTTTGAGAGGTTAGTGACTTTTTTGTTTCAATTGTGAGTTTTAAGAGAGATAAAGGTATGGGGCACCTGGGTGGCTCAGTCAACTGAGCATCTGACTTCAGCTCAGGTCATGATCTCGTGGTTTGTGAGTTTGAGCCCCACATCTGCTGTCTGCCTGTCAATGCAAAGCCCACTTTGGATCCTCTGTCCCCCTCTCTCTGCCCCTCCTCTGCTTGTGCTCTCCCCAAAATAAATGAATATTTACAAAAATGTAATAAAGGCAGAGAAGATGGCGGCATAGGAGGATGCTGGGCTCACCGCGCATCCTGATGATCACTTAGATTCCACCTACACCTGCCTAAATAACCCAGAAAACCACCAGAAGACTAGCAAAACGGAGTCTTTGGAGCCAAGCGCAGACGAGAGGCCCACGGAAGAGGGTAGGAAGGGCGGAGAGGCAGTGCGCGCTGCATGGACTGGCGGGAGGGAGCCGGGGCGGAGGGGCAGCCTGCTGGCCAAGCAGAGCCCCCGAGTCTGGCTTGCAAAAACAGAGGGGCCAGACGGAGTGTGTTCCGACAGCAAGCATGACTTAGCATCTGGGAGGTCATAAGTTAACAGTTCTGCTCAGAAAGCGGGAAGGCTGGAGGACAAAGGGAGGGAGAGTTGCTGAGCCCCGGGATGACAGAGCTCAGTTTGGTGGGGAACAAAGGCGCTCACCAGCGCCATCTCCCTCGCCCATCCCCCAGCCAGAATCCCAAAGGGAACCAGTTCCTGCCAGGGAACTTGCTTGCTCCGTGCAAACACCCAACGCTGTGCTTCTGCGGAGCCACCCCTCCGGCAGCGGGTCTGACTCCCTCCGGCTGCCACAGGGCCCCTCCTGAAGTGGATCACCTAAGGAGAAGCAAACTAAGCCTGCCCCTCCTGCCCCCGTGCACGTTGCCTACCCACCCCAGCTAATACCCCAGATCCCCAGCACCACAAGCCTGGCAGTGTGCAAGTAGCCCAGATGGGCCACGCCACCCCACAGTGAATCCCACCCCTAGGAGTGGGGAAGAGAAGGCACACACCAGTCTGACTGTGGCCCCAGCGGTGGGCTGGGGGCAGACATCAGGTCTGACTGCGGCCCTGCCCACCAACTCCAGTTATACACCACAGCACAGGGGAAGTGCCCTGCGGGTCTGCACCACTCCGGGGACTATCCAAAATGACCAAACGGAAGAATTCCCCTCAAAAGAATCTCCAGGAAATAACAACAGCCAATGAACTGGTCAAAAAGGATTTAAATAATATAACAGAAAGTGAATTTAGAATAATAGTCATAAAATTAATTGCTGGGCTTGAAAACAGTATAGAGGACAGCAGAGAATCTCCTGTGACAGAGATCAAGGGACTAAGGAACAGTCACGAGGAGCTGAAAAATGCTTTAAATGAGATGCAAAATAAAATGGAAATGACCACGGCTCGGATTGAAGAGGCAGAGGAGAGAATAGGTGAACTAGAAGATAAAGTTATGGAAAAAGAGGAAGCTGAGAAAAAGAGAGATAAAAAAATCCAGGAGTATGAGGAGAAAATTAGAGAACTAAGTGATACACTAAAAAGAAATAATATACGCATAATTGGTATCCCAGAGGAGGAAGAGAGAGGGAAAGGTGCTGAAGGTGTACTTGAAGGAATAATAGCTGAGAACTTCCCTGAACTGGGGAAGGAAAAGGCATTGAAATCCAAGAGGCACAGAGAACTCCTTTCAGATGTAACTTGAATCGATGTTCTGCATGACATATCATAGTGAAACTAGCAAAATACAAGGATAAAGAGAAAATTCTGAAAGCAGCGAGGGATAAACGTGCCCTAACATATAAAGGGAGACCTATAAGACTCGTGACTGATCTCTCTTTTGAAACTTGGCAGGCCAGAGAGGATTGGCAGGAGATCTTCAATGTGTTGAACAGAAAAAAAATATGCAGCCAAGAATCCTTTATCCAGCAAGTCTGTCATTCAGAATAGAAGGAGAGATAAAGGTCTTCCCAAACAAACAAAAACTGAAGGAATTCGTCACCACTAAACCAGCCCTACAAGAGATCCTAAGGGGGATCCTGTGAGACAAAGTACCAGAGACATCGCTACAAGCATAAAAAATACAGACATCACAATGACTCTAAACCTGTATCTTTCTATAATAACACTGAATGTAAACGGATTAAATGCTCCAACCAAAAGACATAGGGTATCAGAATCGATAAAAAACCAAGACCCATCTATTTGCTGTCTACAAGAGGCTCATTTTAGACCTAAGGACATCTTTAGATTGAGAGTGAGGGCATGGAGAACTATTTATCATGCTACTGGAAGCCAAAAGAAAGCTGGAGTAGCCATACTTATATCAGACAAACTAGACTTTAAATTAAAGGCTGTAACAAGAGATGAAGAATGGCATTACATAATAATCACAGGGTCTATCCATCAGGAAGAGCTAACAATTATAAATGTCTATGCACCGAATACCGGAGCCCCCAAATATATAAAACAATTACCCATAAACATAAGCAACCTTATTGATAAGAATGTGGTAATTGCAGGGGACTTTAACACTCCACTTACAGAAATGGATAGATCATCTAGACACACAGTCAATAAAGAAACAAGGGCCCTGAATGATACATTGGATCAGATGCACTTGACAGATACATTTAGAACTCTGCATCCCAAAGCAACAGAATATACTTTTTTCTCGAGTGCACATGGAACATTCTCCAAGATAGATCATATACTGGGTCACAAAACAGCCCTTCATAAGTATACAAGAATTGAAATTATACCATGCATACTTTCAGACCACAATGCTATGAAGCTTGAAATGAACCCCAGGAAAAAGTCTGGAAAACCTCCAAAAGCATGGAGGTTAAAGAACACCCTACTAAAGAATGAGTGGGTCAACCAGGCAATTAGAGAAGAAATTAAAAAATATATGGAAACAAACGAAAATGAAAATACAACAATCCAAACGCTTTGGGATGCAGTGAAGGCAGTCCTGAGAGGAAAATACATTGCAATCCAGGCCTATCTCAAGAAACAAGAAAAATCCCAAATACAAAATCTAACAGCACACCTAAAGGAAATAGAAGCAGAACAGCAAAGGCAGCCTAAACCCAGCAGAAGAAGAGAATTAATAACATTCAGAGCAGAAATAAACAATATAGAATCTACAAAAACAGTAGAGCAGATCAATGAAACCAAGAGTTGGTTTTTTGAAAAAATAAACAAAATTGACAAACCTCTAGCCAGGCTTCTCAAAAAGAAAAGGGAGATGACCCAAAGAGATAAAATCATGAATGAAAATGGAATTATTACAACCAATCCCTCAGAGATACAAACAATTATCAGGGAATACTATGAAAAATTATATGCCAACAAATTGGACAACCTGGAAGAAATGGACAAATTTCTGAACACCCACACTCTTCCAAAACTCAATCAGGAGGAAATAGAAAGCTTGAACAGACCTATAACCAGCGAAGAAATTGAATCGGTTATCAAAAATCTCCCAACAAATAAGAGTCCAGGACCAGATGGCTTCCCAGGGGAGTTCGACCAGACGTTTAAAGCAGAGATAATACCTATCCTTCTCAAGCTATTCCAAGAAATAGAAAGGGGAGGAAAACTTCCAGACTCATTCTATGAAGCCAGTATTACTTGGATTCCTAAACCAGACAGAGACCCAGTAAAAAAAGAGAACTACAGGCCAATATCCCTGATGAATATGGATGCAAAAATTCTCAATAAGATACTAGCAAATCGAATTCAACAGCATATAAAAAGAATTATTCACCATGATCAAGTGGGATTCATTCCTGGGATGCAGGGCTGGTTCAACATTCGCAAATCAATCAACATGATGCATCACATTAATAAAAGAAAAGATAAGAACCATATGATCCTGTCAATCGATGCAGAAAAGGCCTTTGACAAAATTCAGCACCCTTTCTTAATAAAAACGCTTGAGAAAGTTGGGATAGAAGGAACATACTTAAAGATCATAAAAGCCATTTATGAAAAGCCCACAGCTAACATCATCCTCAATGGGGAAAAACTGAGAGGTTTTTCCCTGAGATCAGGAACACGACAGAGATGCCCACTCTCACCGCTGTTGTTTAACATCGTGTTGGAAGTTGTAGCATCAGCAATCAGACAGCACAAGGAAATCAAAGGCATCAAAATTGGCAAAGATGAAGTCAAGCTTTCACTTTTTGCAGATGACATGATACTATACATGGAAAATCCGATAGACTCCACCAAAAGTCTGCTAGAACTGCTACATGAATTCAGCAAAGTTGCAGGATACAAAATCAATGTACAGAAATCAGTTGCATTCTTATACACTAACAATGAAGCAACAGAAAGACAAATAAGGAAACTGATCCCATTCACAATTGCACCAAGAAGCATAAAATACCTAGGAATAAATCTACCCAAAGATGTAAAAGATTGGTATGCTGAAAACTATAGAAAGCTTATGAAGGTAATTGAAGAAGATATAAAGAACTGGAAAGACATTCCCTGCTCATGGATTGGAAAAACAAATATTGCTAAAATGTCAATACTACCCAAAGCTATCTACACATTCAATGCAATCCCAACCAAAATTGCACCAGCATTTTTCTCGAAACTAGAACAAGCAATCCTAAAATTCACATGGAACCACAAAAGGCCCTGAATAACCCAAGTAATTTTGAAGAAGAAGACCAAAGCAGGAGGCATCACAATCCCAGACCTTAAGCCTCTACTACAAAGCTGTAATCATCAAGACAGCATGGTATTGACACAAAAACAGACACATAGACCAATGGAATAGAATAGAAACCCCAGAACTAGACCCACAAACGTATGGCCAATTAATCTTTGACAAAGCAGGAAAGAACATCCAATGGACAGAAGACAGTCTCTTTAACAAATGGTGCTGGGAGAACTGGACAGCAATATGCAGAAGGTTGAAACTAGATCACTTTCCCACAGCATTCACCAAAATAAACTCAAAATGGATAAAGGACCTGAATGTGAGACAGGAAACCATCAAAACCCTAGAGGAGAAAGCAGGCAAAGACCTCTCTGACCTCAGCCATAGCAATTTCTTACTTGACACATCCCCAAAGGCAAGGGAATTAGAAGCAAAAATGAACTACTGGGACCTTATGAAGATCAAAAGCTTCTGCACAGCAAAGGAAACAACCAACAAAACTAAAAGGCAACGAACGGAATGGGAAAAGATATTTGCAAATGACATATCGGACAAAGGGCTTGTATCCAAAATCTATAAAGAGCTCACCAACTCCACACCCGAAAAACAAATAACCCAGTGAAGAAATGGGCAGAAAACATGAATAGACACTTCTCTAAAGAAGATATCTGGATGGCCAACAGGCACATGAAAAGATGCTCAACATCACTCCTCATCAGGGAAACACAAATCAAAACCACACTAGATATCACCGCACACCAGACAGAGTGGCCAAAATGAACAAATCAGGAGACTATAGATGCTGGAGAGGATGTGGAGAAACGGGAACCGTCTTGCACTGTTGGTGGGAATGCAAATTGGTGCAGCCACTCTGGAAAACAGTGTGGAGGTTCCTCAGAAAATTAAAAATAGACCTACCCTATGACCCAGCAATAGCACTGCTAGGATTTTACCCAAGGGATACAGGAGTACTGATGCACAGGGGCACTTGTACCCCAATGTTTATAGCAGCACTGTCAACAATAGCCAAATTATGGAAAGAGCCTAAATGTCCATCAACTGATGAATGGATAAAGAAATTGTGGTTTATATACACAATGGAGTACTACATGGCAATGAGAAATAACGAAATATGGCCCTTTGTAGCAACGTGGATGGAACTGGAGAGTGTGATGCTAAGTGAAATAAGCCATACAGAGAAAGACAGATACCGTATGTTTTCACTCTTATGTGGATCCTGAGAAACTTAACAGAAACCCATGGGGGAGGGGAAGGAAAAAAAAAAGAGGTTAGAGTGGGAGAGAGCCAAAGCATAAGAGACTCTTAAAAACTGAGAACAAACTGAGGGTTGATGGGAGGTGGGAGGGAGGGGAGGGTGGGTGATGGTTATTGAGGAGGGCACGTTTTGGGATGAACACTGGGTGTTGTATGGAAGTCAATTTGACAATAAATTTCATATATTGAAAAAAAAATAAAATAAAATAATATGAAAAAAATGTAATAAAGGTAGGAAGGGTAGCTGGAGAAGAATTCTGTGTGAATATTGGAACTTTGGTCTGTTAGTTGCAGGCAGAAAAATTTTTCTTCCAAAAGTTGGATCACTGTCTAGTGATCACAGTGATCATTGTGTATTTGCTTGGGGAGGGAGGGGCTCATTAGCCCCTCTCACTTCCTTCCAGTTGGCATCTTTGTGGTGATTGGTGAAGAAACAGGAATGAAATACAGGGCTGGAAAGCACATCTTGGGCTTTGGCATCCCATCACCCAACCCAATACAGGAGTTGGGTGCCAGCTCTGTTGTCCTTCTTGCTCAAGTAAATCCCTTTAAGCCTTGGTTTCCTCATCAGTAAAGTGGAGGTGGTAGTAGTAGAATTTGCACAAGGTCTGGCATAGTATAAATGTTCAATAAACAGTAGCTGTGATGAGCTGTTATAGTATTTATTGGTCAGTTATTCTTTTCACTGAGCTTTCCACCCCTTAATAACTATAGAGAACAAGCCAGGTGCATAAGCTTATGCCAGTAAAAGCGGGGAGAGTCAATTTAGACTCGTCTATCAGAAAACTGTCCTTGGGGATGTGAGCTTTATTCTTTTTGGGAGATGACTATAAGAGAAATTGCAAGAAGAAAAGGAAACACAAGAAGAGGAAAGGGCTACTTCACATGTAGCCTCAGTTAAGAGAGGGGAGTAAAGAATAGTGCTGTTTTAGGACTGATCTGCTTGAAGATGACACGGACCTAGAAGGGTTCTCCCTCTGCTCTGGGCTTGGTAAGACTGCCCTAGATGTTACAGAGTGGGTTGAAGCTGGGCCAGCAGGAGGTGCCAGAAGCACCTGTTGGTGAGACTGGCAGAGGAACTCACACAGCTACCTATGTCAGACAGCACAGTGACAGAGATGTGGGCGGGGTGGGGGGGCGTAGGTGAGAACATTTCTTTCTAAGCATGTTAGTGACAGTCCCAGGGTTCCACCCCAAATTAGGGAGACTTTCAGGGAGTGATCTGAAAAGTAGGAGTTTCTCTTTGAGAAGTGCTGATAAACACTTCTAATGAACTAATGGACTGAGCATACCTTGAAAAGAAATACAGTAGGCCACTTTGTAGAGAAAACCTGAATCAGAGGAATGGATCTACTACATGGTGAAAAATACACCTTTGCCTACTGACAGTTTGAACTGTCAGCCTGATATTATTCATTCAAGATCGTGTTTATATTACACCCATCAGGATAACATTACTTTAGGTCTCTTCTTTGAGTAAACCACCCAAAGATGTGCTTAGAGGGATTATTCTGTTTTCCTTGGTCTTCAAATTAGATTTTTAAAAAAAATTCATAAAAGACTCTGGTTTTAAATAAAACATCACCCTGTAAATATCTAATTAGTGTGTTCATAGTTCATTAGTGATTCATAGTTTCTTAATATTAGCAGAATTGTTGGCAGTATTTATTATATCTGAAACAAAAACACTGTCCTGAAGGTTAAATGAGCAATTAATAATTTCAACAAACCAGTATGTACTTGAGGGTATACAATGGTAGGCATCTTATTTGGTGGATTTCAAAGAATACAGAGAAGGGCAAGACACATTCATATCCTTGAAGAATTAAGAATTAGCTGCATAACCAGCTAGTGGTGTAGTACATAGTAGAGTGCCTGGCTATGAACTGGGTACTCACTATACAAGGTATGTTAAAAAGGATAATTCATGTGAAAATTTCCAGGTTGTGGTAGTCATTCTGTCCCTCATAGAACTCATTGGTATCCAGTCAAAAGTGCCTTACACACATTGAACAGAAGCTAGCTCTGGAAAGTAGTAGATGATAAATACTACATGAAAAATAGAAGGGCACTGGAAGAAAGAAAAGGGGTGAGATTGCTGAGATTTATAGTGGTCAGTGAAAGCTTCAAGGAGGAGGTGGAATCAGGGCTTGGAAGGCTGGGGTTTGAAGTGGAATGGAGGGGGCTATTTGAGGTGAGGCGTGAGGTTAAAGCCCATGTGAGTGAGAGAATAATTCATAGTCTAGCCTACTGAGAGCAGACTGTTGATGTTTAAGGGCTGAACTGTGTGTGTGGGAGGTCCTTGGAAGCCAGGCAGTAAGGAATAAAGGGTCTTATGATAGTGTTTCAAAAACTCTAGCTGCCCAGGGAGATTCAGGCAGAGAGTTTAATTATTATAGTAGTCTAGTTGGGGGCAAATCAAACTTGAAATTGATGTGATGCTAAGGGAGATGGATAGGAGGTTTTGGGTATAGAGTGGATAGGACTTGTGACTGGCAATGAGGGCAGAGAGATTGAAAAATCAGGAAGAGTTGACTTAGTTTGAAAGGCTAAGGGAAAATGGAGTTACGAATGCTTAGAGAGAGAATCATTTTAAAGGAGGAGGAAGTCATGAATTTGATCTTATGTGTGTTGAAACTTCTGAAGTGATAGTGTAGGAACTTTTCCAGGCCATAGAACTCCTCTCAGCCAGGTCACTCATTGTCTGTGGTAAGTCCCTCTGCGTATGGGCCCTCCAGCTTGTCTCTGTTTAGTCACAAGTTCCTCTTGCTACATAGATTTTAAACAGGGAAGGAAAGTGATATGCTCTGATTGGGCCACCTGGACTACAGAGGGCAAGGCCAGAGGCAGGGTAGCCATTTAAGAGATGAAGCAGTACTGTGTGTGATGGAGAATGATGGCCTGGGTCAAGATGGTGGCAGTGGGTCTAGGCAAATAAATGCATGAGATTCATGAGACCTCTCTTGAACAGGTACAAAGTAGAACACATACAACTTGGGGATTGATTAAATAAGGGGAGCATAACTGTAGACAACTCCAACATTTCTGGAAAGTTGGATGGATGGGGAACTCTGGAGGAGAAGCAGATCTGTCCGGAAATTATTGGAGGATTAAACTTTGGACAAATTGTGTTTGAGGGCTGCCAAATGGATTTGTTGAATAGCTGGTTTGTTTTAGAGGTTCAGAGCCCAAGAGACGCTTGGAATGGAAATGTGTGGTTCAACACCACAAGGAAAGTTGTGAAGCCTTGAGTGAAGGTGGTTCCCTTAGGGAAAAATGTAGAAGCGCTAAAACATGGAGTCCTGGAGAATGTCACTGTGAAGTTTGGCAAGAGCAGAAGGAAGAAATCATTGGAAATGAGTTAGATCATGAAACTCAAGGGAAGTGAGTGTTTCAAGGATCTGGTCAGAAATTCAAGAGAAGACCAAGTAGATAAGGACTAAAAAATATATCACTCTTTGTCCAAGCAGTTATATCAAGAATGATAAAAATAAGATTCAGGTTGCAATGGATTCCAGGGTTAATGGGAATGAAAAATGTGGGAGTACTTTTCTTTTTCCCATATCCTTCCTCTCCTTCGTGCCTTCTATCATGCAGGAGCAGGAATATCATTCATCATTTGAGAGTGACATAAGTCAGCAAACACTGAGCATCTGCTCAACTGGTGCTTTGTTCTAGGAGAAAGACACTGGCCTTTGCCACTAAGGTGCTTGAGAGGAGAGCAGGGAGGCACAAAGGTGAAAAAAAAATTAAACTTTGAGTGCCATGGTGGAGGTCTGTATTCTATGTGGGTGATACAGCAAAAGAGGGAAGGGGAGGCTCTCCCTTGGGGAGACTCAGGGTGAGCTTGGAGAAAGGAGTGTTTTTGTTGACTGGACAAAACTGAGGGCTTATAAAGCTAAGAAAGAGGGGATGGAAAATAGTGGAGGTGTGAAATAGCAAGGACACTGGAAAGAGCTTCAAATGATTTGTTAAAACGAAACAGCAGGTTTGATTGGGACATCTGAAAAGTTGTCAAGATTGCAGCAGGCCTGTGTGCCTTTCAGAGGAGTTTGGCTTCTGTCCTTCAGGTTACAGTCAGCCATTGAAGGATCAGGGTTTTGTCATCATCAGCTGTAGTTCGCAGAGATAACTTTAGTATACTGTGGAGTGTAGTCTGGAAGAATGTGGGGAGCACACCTGTAGTGGTCAGTTACATCTTAGTGGCTCAAAGGGCAAGCTGCATCAAGGAGACACACCTAGTGTCTTACGGTCATGTGTCCGATTTGAAGAATTTTTGTTACATGTGTAGTGTATGGAGAAAATCTTTTTGATGATCAGCTTCTAGAGAAGTTTCATAAATATCCTTTTAGAAGATGACTTTAGAAGAAGTGTTGGGTATGTGATTTTGTCATAGGGTTGTGTGGACCAACTGAAAGACTATGTCAGAGATATTCATTTTCCTTATATGTATGTTTATGTTTATAATTACATTTATATATATGTATGTTTGTATGTTTTCTTTGAATAGATGATTGAACCTCAGATTAATGAGCTTTAACTTCGATACCAATTTTTCAGAAAAGGAAATCTGGATGCATATCTCCATCCATGTCTAGCCATTGTGGGCAAGCATACACTTGTTACATGTGTGCAAGCATATGTTTGTACATGCATGGGTGTGTATGGTTGTTATGGGGGACATGGCCCTCTTGTCTGGTGTATGTAGATGGGTTTTTTCCCCTTTCTGGGTATATTTGGTGATACAAACTGGGGATTAAAAACTGCTAAGAAGTGGCCTGTTTATAAATAAATTGGATGATTGTCATTTAGTTTTGCTAAAAGTTTATCTCCCAATTCAGTTGGAATAATTTCATTAACAGCGCCTTAAGGAACAGGATGTATGGTTGAATTTTCTTTCAGAGAATCACCTAGTTACATTGGATCCAGTTAAATTTTGCATATGTTATCAGTGGCATTAAATGCAACCAAGTGTGGTGTTAAGTAAAATGAGAAAAATTATTTTAATAAAAAGTAACTTGTACTTCATATATATCATATATATTGAGCTAGTAAACATAGCATATGTAGGTCTTAAGGATAACATCATTTTTACTTAAAACGTGAAATAATCATTTAACTATATTTTTAATATCCTTAAATGTCCTCATTAAACTGTTTATAAGATTAGTTATGTAATAAATTTTGAGATTGTTTAAAATTTTTAGTAAGTTCACTATAGATAAGTTCAAGTATTTCACTTTTGAAAACACCAGGAACTAGAAATGAGTATTTCTATAGCAGGGTGAACATTTTTTTTCTATAATCAAGATTTTAAAAGTCACAAAATCACAAAATCAATAAACAGTTCTTTCTTATCACTGGTAATTTTTTATTTAAAATCTTTTTGAGGGGCACCTGGGTGGCTCAGTTGGTTAAGCATCCGACTTCGGCTCAGGTCATGATTTCACAGTTTGTGACTTCAAGCCCCGCATCAGACTCTCTGCTGTCAGCTCAGAGCCTGCTTCAGATCCTCTGTCCCCCTGTCTCTCTCTGCCCTTCAAAAATAAATAAACTTAAAAAAATCTACTTGAAAGGTATAATGTTCTTAGAAATATTTGGTGCAAATATGAATATTGCTACAATAATTTTGTGTTTTATCCTGCTGTCAATAAAAACATTTTAAAAGGTTAAAAAAAGCACAGCAACCTAGGTCTTCTTAAAAACAAAGGCCAAACTAACCAACAACAAAACATAAAACATACAACCAAAAATAACCCTGGATTTCTGGGGTGCTGTGAGTGTTGGAAAAGAGGTTCTAGTCTTCCTGCTGTGGCTAACTGCCTCCCTTCTCCAAGTAGTTTACTGGCTTTGGGCCTTTGTTCCCTAATTTGTAAAATGTGGTTGGGATGGTGAGCTGGGGTATTGAAATAGGTGGTTAAGTTTATTTTTCTTCTGTCTAGTGTTCAAGGGATATGACTCTGTGATTAGTTTTCTAATTTCAGTATGTCTAAATGGAATTTGGCATTGTTGTTTTTGTTTTTGTTTTACATGACATTGTCTTAGGATACTAAGAACAGTTATAAACCTAAAATTTTTATTTATGTTTAAAATTTTAGGTATGCAATACCCCCGGAACATGGAAAACGACTTGAAAGACTAGCTCAAGGTAAACTTGCTTTCTATGTTTCTCATCTAGACAGATTATTTGTTTTTGAGGTATCTAACTTGGTTAGTTTTACTCTTTTTAAGTTTTGAATGTTTTTCTAATAGAACAATTAAATTTTTTTTCACATTACTGTGTGAATATTTTTTCCTGTTGCATAGTCTTTATGATTATTTTAGTTGGCTGCTTAGTAGTTCATCAAGTAATTGCACTTAACTATTTTGATTATTTCCAATTTTTTCTCTTTTATATAATTTTTAATACATATATACATATATATAAGTTATTTAACATTGTGCTAATAATATTTTTCCCTTTTTTATTATTAAAATTAAAAAAAATGTTTATGTTAGAGAGAGATAGAGTGCAAAGTGCGAGCAAAGGAGGGGCAGAGAGACAGAGAGAGGGAGACACAGAATCTGAAGCAGGCTCCAGGCTTTGAGCTGTCAGCACAGAACCCAATGTGGGGCTTGAACTCATGAACCGTGAGATCATGACCTGAGCAAAAGTCGGATGCTCAACTGACTGAGACACCCAGACACCCCTGTTTTTCCTTTTTTAAAGTTACACTCTTGAGATGAATTCCGAAGAGTACTGATGCTGCATATCAGGGTGCAGGTATTTTATGAGTACTTTTCATGTTGTCCTATCATTTCACCAAAGGGTTGTGTTAAATCTCTTTCTGACTCCTGATTTGGTACCCTGGGTTTGGGGTTACTCTTATGGAAGTATGAAGATGACATAAGCAGATAAGCATGAGGGTATATGCCTTCTTAGACTGTCAAGTTTTTTTTTATGTTTATTTATTGAGAGAGAGACAGAGACAGAGACAGAGTGCAAGCAGAGGAGGGGTAGAGAGAGAGACACACACACACACAGAACCTGAAGCAGGCGCCAGGCTCTGACCTTTCAATCACAGAGCCTGACGCGGGGCTTGAACTCCCAAACTGCGACATTATGAATTGAGCTGAAGTCGGACACTCAACCAACTAAGCCACCCAGTCACCCCTTAGACTGGCAAATTTAAACATACCTTAGTGGAACTTGAATTTTTATTTTTTGTGGCTTTGTCCAACTTCATATGGGCCAGAATGAAGAACTCTATTAATGGTTTCATTGTGTACCCACTTGTATCACAGAAGGCGCTTTCCTCTTTTCTTTTCTGTGTTTAGGACAGAAAAAAACTTGCTATATCTGTTAATACAAGGGAGGAGAATCATATTCACCCACTGCCAACCTCATCTGTTTTCCTTGACCAAGGAAGAAGTAGACTGGTAGTGACTTGTTTCTAGGGGAAAGTGGAGTTCCATTTGAGTGACAACTAGCCTAAGACATTCTGCTTTTATCCAGGATCGAATCCTCAGTGACCATTGTCCTTTTAGTCAGGTGCTGATCTGTTTTATTGGTGTTTTAGGTTTGCCTTTTAGTAGGAAAGGATTTTTGTTCTTGCATTATGTATGTTTTCATTTGATAATGAAATGGGGACACTGAAAAATCCCTTTCATTGACTTGACAGTTTTGAACAGAACTTGTTAATGATATCTAAAAGTTACTTTCCCCCCAAATTATAGGAGAGTATTAGAAGGAACAGTTACAGTATCACATTTGTCAGAAGCATTATTATAATTTTGGCAGGCTAATAACTATAAAGTCTTAGTGTTTTTATAATGTAATACATTGTAGTAATAATAGCAATGTAACTGTAATCTTGAACTTTGTTAGGGACTATTTTCATGAATATTAAGGTGGATGAATCCTGGTTCTGGATAATAGATTAGACATAGCTGAGAAAATGATTATCATAATCCTTAAATACACAGGCAGTGAACTTTGTGCTAAATCTGTATGCTGAGCTATCCTCTTCTCTATAATAATTATTCCACCATTTTCTGTTTGCCTCACCACCAGAGAACTTTTAAAATGGAGCCAAGGTAAACTTTACAGTATAGAGTCACACACTAAAATTTCTGCTATAAATTGTCTGCGAATGCTTTGACATAAACTGTCTGAAAATGACATTCTAGGAAAGTGGGTGCCATTTGTTTAATCAGTAAGAGGTTAATAAACTCGAAGGATGAACAAGAATTTTAAATCAATCGCATGTTTGTTCAGAACTGTTTTGCAGGATTATTTTGAGAAATGACACAGGGAAAAGACCCAATAGACAGTAGAGGAATCCCATCCACTGACCAGATGCCAGCCAAATTAATTGAATTCTGCTAAATAATTAAAATGATAAAATAATGCAGTAAGTGTGATGGAACATTATAGGATGTCTAGGTCAAGGCAGCACTTGATACATAAAATGAAGAGCAGCCTGGGATATTTTCCATTATCTTGTCTGCACATCATAATTATCACACTTGCCTTTTATGCATGAATGCTTTCATCTTTGGTTTCCATTGAAATCTTGATTGACTGTGGCACCTACAAATATTTTATCTGGAAGACATTAAGCCTGCATCTAATAAAGCCAGGATTTGATTTTGCCCTTCAGCTGCTTTCTCGTTTATATAGTTTTTTCCCCAATATTATGTAGATGTAAGTATAATAAAAAAAAACTCAAGTGAATTGTTGCAATTCTTATACTTGTTATGTTTGCCTGTAATGCCATTACATTCTTTCTAATTTTTGGTTTGATACAACTGAATGAAAGATATAAAGGAGAATAGAGATATAATGTTAAATCATGAATGACAGTTTTGAACATTTTCACTTTTTAGATCATCAAAATCTCATCTATTTTAGAAATAAGACAATATCTTTGCTGTTCTATTGAGTTAAGCAACATATGGATTAAAATAAATTGGGAATGACTAAAAGTTTTTGTGAAGGACTGTAGTCCATTAGTTTTTTTGTTGTGAATAAAATGCCAGCGTTAAAAAAAATTGAAGATGACTTACTGTGGTCAAAATATTGGTTACTGGGAAAAGAATATGTGAGTTAGGGCTTTGTGCATCTGAGTTTGGAAGTATGAATGATCAGCAGGAATCTTGTTTCAGATGACAGTGTGGTAGAAGTGAATAAATTGATTCTTATACTTACTTGTAGCAAGTATTTTAGTTGTGACTTATTAAAACAACATTTAGCAAAAAAGAACAGAAGAGTCATTGTTATGAAGGATTAATTTGCTTTTTTTAATAGTTAGTTTTTAAAAATTGGGGGTTGTGTGTGTTTTAATGACTAGTAGCCTTAAATTTAAGCCTGTGGAGCAGAGAGCCTTAGCCTGATTGCAGAAGGGTCTTGTGGGTGGGATACAGGCAGTCTGTGGACTCTGAAATTATACTCAAAATTGGTCATTTATATGGATTTCTGGGAAGCCATCTTTAAATCCCTTCAGAGGGTTTGGCCTGAAGAGATTGTGAACCTGCTGTCAAGAGACTAGAAGAGCAGCAATAAATAACAAGTCATTTTAGTTTTATGAACAGATTCTAAATTGATCTGTTCTCATGCCTCTATCTTGGAATTAGGAAAATATACTTTTATCAGATCTCCAAATCATAAATACATTATTCCCTTAAGCATTCATTTAGCTAATGGTCTGAAAATATCATATTAAAATGCCTCGTTTTGAAAGACTAATAAATAAAAACACCCCTGTGTGTAAATAGTCAATTTTAAGGGACCCCCTAAGCCATAAAAAATGAAGTTCAGTGATACACTCTCTGCCTTCATGCCTAACTCATGCCTTAGGCATGGAGATCAATGTGTGGTATGTCAGGGTATGTTATTTTCATCTTTCTATCAGCTGAGTTACATTAAGAATGGTGCAACAGGCCCTAAACTTAATTTCCTCATAATTTGATGTCAGATATCACTGTCCATGTTTAAATATATCTGAATATTTTATACCCAGCTATGTTCCTAGAAGGATTTTAGACATTGGGAAATGATACATAACATACACCAAGCTAGCATAATTTGAATGTAGGATGGAAGACAATTTTCTAAAAAGTGACAGCAGAGAATGGGAAGGAAGAATTTGGGAAGGGAATGTCAGCTGTCAGGGAGGAGTTACTATGGAGGGAAATTAAGAGTACTTTGATTCTGCATGATGGAAGCTGAGCCAGGAAAATTCTGGTTAGCTTGACTATGACCTGTTTGAGCTCAAAGTACTTGGCCTGGGGAGTCCTTGATCTATGCCTGTGTGGTCCATGTGTCATGTCAAGGGGACAGAAGTGGGATCTGAAACAATGTGGTCTTAGGAATGCAATAAGAAACCATATGTAATGACCTATATACTTGTTAAATTGGGTAGAAATTTGAACCCTAAATGTTCTGACAGCCAGCTTGAACTGGAAAAAACTTGACTATTACATAGTGTACTGTGTTCAGGAGATAAAATAAGGTGATTGTTTAGGAGACTCACCATCCTTCTCAAGACCATGATCAGTGTGGATATCTCCTGGTGCTCCTCTGGAGTGCTCCATGGAGTTCTGTCTCTATTAGTAGTGATGTTGGTGGGTTATGGGACACTGAAAGCAGAGTGAAGCCTGTTTTGATAGATTATGAGACGCTTAGAGGTGGGTGAACCTTGCAGTGTGATAGTTTTCTACCTAATCCAAATTAAATGGTAGCAAGCACAGAGAGGTCAACTGTAGCTTAAACCTCTAAACTTGATATTTTAGGTAGGGATGTGGGTAAAAAGTACCAAGTTTTTCCCCACATACTGTAGCTCATTGGTTCTTTTCATTAATAAAGTTGTTAAGAAATTTCATGTGTAAATTTAATACATCTATCTAAAAGCACTTCTCACAGAAAAGTCAAATTAATTGAATCCTTCTATATCCTTTTTCTGTATTTTTTTCCTTACCATTTGTTTGTATGATTGCTATATATTTTCAAGCCTCTTAGTCATATGAATATTGCAAAAACCATTATAAAAACTCTATCAAAGCATACTTGGGTAAATTTCAATTATATTTAATTTAAATTATCTTAAAATCTGTTGCTAATGTGGGCATATATTCTACATGTCTGATTTCTTCATCTTTCCTCATTCCTTTCTTCCCTTCATCCTTTCCTTCCTAATAACTAATTTAAACTTCTCCAAAGTAGTGTTCTCAAATCCATAGTAATAGTTACTAAACTTTGATTTTTAATCTTTTTCCAAGGCTCAAACTTTGGTGATTTAATAGCAACATTATGGGTTTAGTTTGTCATATGAGATTGGAATTTAGAAGGAATTCCTTTGTGGGGCGCCTGGGTGGCTCAGTCGGTTTAGCGTCTGACTTCGGTTCAGGTCATGATCTCGCGGTCTGTGGGTTCAAGCCCTGCATCGGGCTCTGTGCTGACAGCTCAGAGCCTGGAGCCTGCTTCGGATTCTGTGTCTCCCTCTCTCTGCCCCTCCCCCGCTCATGCTCTGTCTCTCTCTCTCTGTCAAAAATAAATAAACATTAAAAAAATTAAGGAAGAAAATAAAAGGAATTCCTTTGTAACAGCCAATGTGTTAGAAAATATAAACCAATGGACAGTTTGGAGAAATTTTTATCTGAAGGAAAGAATACATTTTTAGAGTAGATCTGCTCTATCTCTAAAACAATTTAAAAACATTTAATGATTATTTTGGGAGGTCAGGTTAATTGAGGTATGATGTGCTTACAGCAAAAGTGACTCCCTTTAAATATACAGTTCAGTGAGTTTTGACAAATATGTACAGTGGTGTAATTACCACCATCATCAAGATACAGATCATATCCAATTCCCTGAAAAGGTTCTGTTGTGCCGTTTCCCAGTTAATCCCTCCCCACAGCCATTGGCAACCATTAATCTGATTTCTGTCCCTAAAAATAGAATTTTACAGTATGTAGACTCCTTTGTCTTCTTTCACTTAGAATAATGCTTCTCACATATGATCATTTTTCCATTGGATACTGGACATTGTATTTAATGGATGCAACCTGGTCCTTGAGAGGACTTATGGGATTCTGCACTATCCATGCTGCACAACTCCTAGCAGTATTTTGTTAGTCTTTTTTTTTTTTAATTTTTTAATGTTCATTTATTTTTGAGAGAGAGACAGAGAACAGGTTGAGGAGTGGCAGAGAGAGAGGAAGACACAGAATCTGAAGCAGGCTCCAGGCTCTGAGCTGTCAGCACAGAGCCCGATGCAGGTCTCGAACTCACAAACTGTGAGATCATTACCTGAGCCGAAGTCAGATGCTTTACTGACTGAGCCACCCACAGTACTTTATTTGTCTTAGCAAAGGTTATTATGGGATACTTTTTGGGCTTTAGGGCTTTGTTGGGAGCTCTGGAGTACATGCTTTTTATCATACTACATTTTTATCCTCTAACATGTTTGGGCTGAAAGAATGTTCCAAAGACCATCGTTGCTTGCTTACCACTGTAAAGTATCTTAAAAAACAAACAAAATATTGTCTTTATTTTATTAAGGAGTTGGCAACTGGTAGGGTCCTATCTTTGTAGATAGTATAAATGAGGTATAGATCATATAAATCAAGTTGTTTAAGCAGCCTATTATAAGTTTGTATTATTGCTCTTCCCTTCTCTTGGATGCTATAACCACAAGAGTTGATTCTTCTTGAAATATATATTTAAACTGTTTTGCTCATTGGAAACTTAGTTTGTTTTTCCAAACTATTCTTCCAGTTTTTTTTTTTTTTTTTTATACCTCCAAATCAGATACCATTTCATTGGGAGTTCATTGATTTACCTGTCACAGAAACCCTAATGTGTTACTTGTGGACAGGAGTTGGTATGGGGGAAATAAGTTGTAAAATGGTTGTCCTTACCAATATCCATAGCTTGGAGTGTGAAATAAGTGATTGTCTTCTCAGTCTGGTCTTTCTAGTTGTATAGGGTTTTTACATTAGAGCTCAACTGTGAGTATTAATTTGGAATCCAGGCTGAATGTTGATGTTTAATTTTAAAACAATAGAGTTAGAGAACAATTGGAAGAATCTACAGGTGAATACAAAGTTAAAAGTGAATCCATATGGTTTAACTCAGGTTGTGCTTGATTGTTAGAATTCCTTTTTGGGGAAGAAGTTTGTTACTTGTGACTAGAACTGTTAGGTTTAGGTCAGAAGGCCCAAGAGAATGATACAGTTTTTTTTAACCTTTTTTTTTGACGGTTGTTTATTTGGGGCGGGGGGAGGGGGGATGAGTGGGGGAGGGGCAGAGAGAAGGGGAGATAGAGAATCCAAGCTCCACATTGTCAGTGCACAGCCTGATGCGGGACTCAAATTCACAAACTGAGATCATGACCTGAGCCGAAATCAAGGGTCAGATGCCCAACTGACTGAGCCACCCAGGTACCCTGGAAATGAGACAGTTTTTAAAGCTGTGTAACCATTGACTTTTCATGAAAACACCCCCAGTCAGCTCTCTAGATCTCTTGGGACTGTGATTCCCCCTTCTCAGCTAGCAGGCTGCAGAGATAGTGGAAAAGGAAGATTCGTTGAACTAACATGGTGACTAGAGTCAGTATTGTTTAAATGAGTAATAGGGATAAAAAGAATGGTTACTATTTACTGAAATTTACTGTGTCAAGTATACTAACAAGTTTTTTTCTCCCTTTTTTTCTTTCCTTTTCTCTTTCTTTCTTTCTTTCTTTCTTTCTTTCTTTCTTTCTTTCTTTCCTGTTTGCTGAGTATGTCTTACATACTTCATTTTTATTTTATTTTTATTTTTAAATTTACATCCAAGTTAGTTAGCATGTAGTGCAATAATGATTTCAGGAGTGGATTCCAGTGATGCATCCCCTATGTATAACATCCAGTGCTCAACCCAACAAGTGTTTTCTTTAATGTCCCTTACCCATTTAGCCCATCCCCCCACCCACAACCCCTGCAGCAACCCTCAGTTTGACCTCTGTATTTAAGAGTCTCTTATGTTTTGTCGCCCTCCTTGTTTTTATATTCTTCTTGCTTCCCTTCCCTTATGTTCATCTGTTTTGTATCTTAAAGACTTCATATGAGTGAAGTCATGATATTTGTCTTTGTATGACTGAGTAATTTTGCTTAGTGCCTGTGCTCGCAACCCTGAGATCAAGAGTCAGATGCTCTGCTGACTGAGCCACCCAGGCACCCCTAGTATATTCTTATTGTGTAATCATCACCTCTATCAAGTTCCAAGAAAATTTCATCACCCTAAATGGAAACCCTGTATCTATTAATCAGTCGTTCTCTGTTCCCTCCCACTTCTCCCTTGCCCCTGACAACCATTAATGTGCTTTCTCTCTAGGAATTTACATATTCAGAATATTTGAGTATACATGGAATGATACAATATGTGACGTTTTGTGTCTGGCTTCTTTCACTTATCATATTTTCCATTTTATAGTATGTATGGGCATTTAATTCTTTTTTATGGTTGAGTAATATTTCATTGTGTGAATATTAACACTTTTTGTTCATCCATTTATCAGTTGATGGACAGACACTTAGGTTGCTTCTACCTTTTGACTATAGCTAAGTTATTTGTGCATTATCCTTTTGGTTTCCCGTAATGATCCAGTGAGGACAGCCATTGTAGGAAACAGTATGGAGTTTCTTCAAAACATTTTAAGATAGGGGGCGCCTGGGTGGCTCAGTCAGTTAAGCATCCGACTCTTGGTTTCGGCTCACATCATGACCTCACATTTTGCGAGTTTGAGCCCTGCATTGGGCTCTGTGCTGACAACCCAGAGTCTGCTTGGTATTTTCTCTCTCCTTCTTCCTCTTTGCTCCTCCCCTGCTTGCTCTCTCTCTCTCTCTCTCTCTCAAAATAAAATAAACAAACTTAAAAAAATTAAATGTATAACTACTGTATGATCCAACAATTCCTCTTTTGGATATATATGAAAAGGAATCATTGTTTAGAAGAGATCTCTCCACTCTCATGTTCATTGAAGCATTATTCACAGTAGCCAAGATATAGAAACAATCTAAGTGTCCATTGACATTTGAATGGATAAAGCAAATGTGTTACATGTGAAGACAATGGAATTTCAGCCATAAGAAGGAAATTCTACCATTTGTAACAACATAGATGAATCTTGAGTTGTTACACTAAGTGAAATAAGTCAGACAGAGAAAGACAAATACTAGATGATCTCACATGTGGAATCTAAAAAAACTGAACATACAGATACTGAGAACAGATTTTAGTGGTGGTTCACAGACATGGTGGGTAAGGAAAATGAGTTAAGGTGGTCAAAAGGTACAAACTTAAAAGTTCTAAGAAGAATAAGTTTTGGAGATGTACTGTACAGTATGGTGGCTATAGTTAATATTGTATATGTGAAGGTTGCTAAGAGAGTAGATTTTAAAAGTTTTTATCATATCCAAAAAACTGTATCATTGTCATTTATGATATATCATTTATGATTATGATATGATAAAATTTATGAAATTATAACTGTATCATTAAAATCATTTATCATTACAAAAAACTGTAACTGTATGAAGTGATGGATATTAACTAAACTTATTGTGGTAATCATTTCACAGTATATACGTGAATCAAATTCTTACTCTGATACCTTGAACTTATACAATGTTACATGTCAGTTATATCTCAATAAAGCTGGAAAAAAAGAATCCAGTGAGGAAGATGATAATAGCATCCTAATTGTACAGACAGGGAAACTGAGGAACTGAGAGATTATACGACTGTTCAAAGCTACATGAGTGTTGAAGTTGTGTTTAGAATCCATGTCTCAGTAAGACTCAGCAAGTTATTAACAACTGCTATTCTCTCTTGTTTTGCTGGCCATGTGGACAAGGTGAGGGTGGCTTTAAATATTTCAGACAATTAGATCTTTGGTCTAAAACTTAGCTTTGCTATTTAATACCAGTGAAAAGGTGTGTGTTCATTCAGAGTGGCAAAGGAGAGAGGAAAGTTGGTGCTCAAGTAAGCTTGTGTGTCAAGCATCTGTAAGAGGGCATTGGATAAGGTTTATACAAAAATCCCATAGCATAGTTCATGTCTTGTAGTCTGCCTCTCAAATATTCTTACCAAAATATCCCTGTAGGAGAAAAGAGTAAAACCTCACTACCCCACAACACTCATGCAGATTTTGTGTCTTGCTCCCCTACCTAATATGTTTATTTTTATGTAAGAATAAGCCAGGTGACCTAATGTGACAAAAGTGGTTGCTGCAGAAAGATGTGGCAGGTTTATTCTGTGTGTTCTACACCTGGCATATTAGCTGGTGAACATGGGTGTGAGGCGTGGCAGTGGGATGCTAGCTGCTGTTTCCACTCTTAGATCATTGAAGGGTCAGTGTAGAAGTTTTTTCTTGTTGGAACTTCTTGATTTCCAAGATCATGAAAAGAGTGTGACTGGTAAACTAGAAAATTTTATGGAATGTTATAGTAGTGACATTAAAATATAACTTTTAGAGACCACTTCTTCCAAATAAATTATTCAGAACTTTAACATCAAGAAAGCAAATACTAGAGTAGAAAAAAATGCTTCTGAAAGGCATATTTTAAAGAACTTATTTGCAAAAATTTTAACACTTTTTTCTTTTCTTTGTGACTCTTGAAAAACTCAACTTGTCTTAAGTTGAATTTTTTACCCTAATGTTATCTTTTATATCAGAGAGTTTTTTTTATGTAGATGATTCCAAAGCATTTTTTAAACTAATTATGAAAGATAGTAGCATTTCTTTAGCCAGCATTGCTCTGAGTTTTTAAAAATACCATTTTGTATCTATAAGTATTCTGATTATATTGGCTTGCTTATATGTTACATAACATACTTTTCATACACTGTGGAATAAGCTATGTACTGCTGTAGATATTTTGAGGTAAAATTCATTTTGAGTTACATGCTTTGAACATAAATTGTGCTGTTTACGAGGTGTTTTTCAGTGATGTAAAATATAATTTTGATAGCCTGTTGTAAATATAAATTCTAAACCAATTCAAGTTTTTTAATATACTGTAAATTACCTTCCTCCCGTGGTTTTCCAATTTAAATTAACTTATGACCAGTTACCACATTGTTCAGGCCCTGATTATAAATCCATATCAAAAGAAAATTAAATAGGGGCGCCTGGGTGGCTCAGTCGGTTAAGCGGCCGACTTCAGCTCAGGTCACGATCTCGCGGTCCGTGAGTTCGAGCCCCGCATCGGGCTCTGTGCTGACAGCTCAGAGCCTGGAGCCTGTTTCAGATTCTGTGTCTCCCTCTCTCTGACCCTCCCCTGTTCATGCTCTGTCTCTCTCTGTCTCAAAATAAATAAAAACGTTAAAAAAATTAAAAAAAAATTAAATAGACTCCTCTTTCTTCATTGATTTTAATTTAAAACTCAATTCATTTAAGATACACAAAGTTACAGATTTGAAAAGTTTGCTAAATCCACTTGAATTGTAATATTAAAATGTTTCCATGGGTTGTGCGTTTGGGGACGACTTTTCTGTGCTTTACTGTCGGTGGTGTAAGACTCAGGACTTCATATTGTGTAAATATGGCCATTACACTAGTGTGGTATTTTCTCTTCATTCACTGGAGTCTGCATTTTTTCGTTGGGTTGCTTATTTGGTATAAAGTTTTATTTTCTACTTATGTATAATAAGTATTAACCATAAACAAAGGGCTGCATCAAATGACCATATAGGGCAAAATTATTCTTTTTACTCTCATTGGTATTATAGGGAATAGTAATAGTTCTGTTCTTTCCTTTGGCATATACTTTTTAATATTTCCAACTACTTAAAAAATTCAAGTGCAGACGTTTAAGCAGTACATGCTGCCTTTTTGCAGATGGTTCCTTATAACCTAATGACTATTTCTTGGCTGGCTGATTTATTTCCTTCTGATGAGCACATGCTACATGGTAGCATCAATAAAGTCTTATTTACTTTAAAAATATTCTTGTGAAATATTTCCATGAGGTTAAAATGGTTCATGGAGTTAATGAGTACTGGTAATCCTTTTGTCAGATTCGTCACATGCTTGACCTATTTGTGTGTTGAAGCACAGAGTTAGATAACTGGCATTTCCCGTGGCTTTCTCTTCATTTTGGTAGTGGAGGAGTTAAACAGCATCTTTGCTTCTTCCCGCTTTACTCATGTGCATCCCTTGTTTTCCTGGTGAGTTCTGTTTTCTGTCTGGGTTCTCTGTCTCGGATTCTTCTCTGTCTTTCCATGTGTGCCTTTCCCTTCTTGCTTTCCCACTCTCTTTGGCATGGTTGTGTTTCCCTATGACTGAGGAAGGTGAAGAGCCAGGGTCATGCATGCCCATTTTCCTCTAGCTTAGCATAGCTGAATTCATGAGAGTCTGCCTCAGCACTGCAGGGATGGAGTCAGTGGTAGAAAAAAACGACTCTGTTTTGGTCTGTAATATACTGTTGAGTGAAAGGGTTGCTGCATGTTAAGCTTCCTCACTTAAGGGACTCCTCAAAACATTGCTCCCACACAGGCTGGTGGAGCAGGTGTCCAAGCATTTGACTGGTGCTGGCCAGGAAGTTGGTTCAGGAAATTGATAGCAGCTAACCTTTTTTTTTTTTTTTTTTTAGTTTTAATTTAAATTCCAGTTAGTTAATGTACAGTGTAATATTAGTTTCAGGTGTACAGTATTGTGATCCAACACTTTCACCCAGTGCTCCTCACAACAAGCGCCCTCCTTAATCCCCCTCATCTATTTCATGCATGTCCCCACCCACCTCCCCTCTGGTAGCCATCAGTTTGTTCTCCATAGTTAAAAGTCTGTTTCTTGGTTTGCCTCTCTCTCTCTCTTTTTTCCCTTTGCTTTTTGTTTTCTTTCTTAGATTCCAGATATGAGTTAAATTTCCCCAAAGAACACAAAAATACCAATTTAAAGGGATCCGTGCACCCCAGTGTTTATAGCAGCATTATCTACACTAGCAGTTAACTGTTTTAAACTGATCAAAAAGAAACACAGAAAGGTGGGAAACTGCTGTGTTTCTGTTCTTTGCCAGGCATTGGGACAAGTGTATCTGGAATGATCACTTCTAGGAGCCTTTTTAAAATGAGAGATTTCTTTATGAAAATGTGTATTTACCTTCCTAATCAGCTTTATTACTTTGCACATTCATCAGTTACAAGGCAGGTTGAATTAAAATGTGTTCATTTAAATTTGTAAGGCTTGGGGCGCCTGAGTGGCTCAGTCAGTTGAGCATTGGACTTCGGCTCAGGTCGTGATCTCCCAGTCTGAGTTCGAGCCCTGCGTCGGGCTCTGTGCTGACAGCTCAGAGCCTGGAGCCTGTTTCGGATTCTGTGTCTCCCTCTCTCTCTCTGCCCCTCCCCCGCTCATGCTCTGTCTCTCTGTCAAAAAATAAATAAATAAACACTAAAAAAATAAAAAAAAATAAATTTGTAAGGCTTAGTAATCTTATATGTTATGAAAATAATTTTGGGAGCTCTTTTTGTAAGAAGGTCTACCTTTAGTGATATACATATGTATTCCTTAGTTTTTAAGAATTGACTCTAATTTTTAGAACCGGAGGTTTTTTTTGATGGTCGAGTTAGTCTCTATTTGCATAAAGCTGTCATTCTGTGAGAATACTAGAACGTAAGGTTTACAAAACCTGTCTGAAATTTTATCATAATTGACACGTTACTACTTGTATTTATTATTTCCATTTAGGTTTTTTCCCAAGCAGTTCTCAAGGGTGTGATGCATTTCTTCGCCACAAGATGACACTGATATCTCCCTCAGTACTGAAGAAGTATGGTATTCCCTTTGACAAGGTATATTAGTATTACTCTTTAACATTTCACTTCGTGTGTGTAGTATTTATATTTAAGACAAGTGTAACACAAGCTTATATATCCTTGACTTCAAATATGAATTTTAGGATGTGGGTAGGAAAATTCAGATTTATGTTTTATAACCTGGCAATTATTTGTCTAAATACTAATTTGAAGTTACTTTTATTTCAGGATACATTTACTAGAGATTTCATGCTGGTTATAGTTCACTTATAACAATACTGAAAATAAAATGCAGACCGTTCAACAAAATGAGATGTAGCACTTATACACTGAAGTCTTTTATAACATAAAACATTAACATAATTTATATATATGTGATCAATATGTGATTATGAATAACAATTTATATATATGTGATCAATTTTTTAAAAACAATTATTATTAGAAGTTTGGTTAGAGTCAATGATTATGACACCAGTATGTTGCTTCTAAACACATTCAGACATAGTACAATGAAAATTTCATTATGGATAAAATTGCCTGATGACTTAATCAGATATTGCTTCTTTGGAGTATTTCTAAAGATTAAGTTCTGTAAGACTCAGTACATGCTAGATTCTTCTATTTTTGTGTCCATGGGTAGTTATTGGGTCAGAATTATTACAGAGCATGAGAACTTTTATGTGAAGAAGCTAAAATGAAGAAAAAAAAACAAAAACAAAAAACTTTTGACCAGATAAATAAAAGCTCCCTCTCAGAAGAGGATTTAGTAATTAGCTCCTTATAGAAACATTAATAAATAGCTATACCCTCTTCATCTTCTTTTTTTTCTTCATTTTTAATTTGACTTTTCTTCCTATAATCTTTGCTGTTTTTCACTTCAGATGTTTTTCACTTGTGACTAAATCTTTACCTCTTATTAATCTCAGGCCCTTAAAGTGCATTCCACCCCCCAATCCCCAGCTTTGTTCAAAGTGGAATTTTTGCAAGGACCAGGAATCATTCTCCAGCCTGAGGGGAATCCATGCTCATGCACAAAGCATCTAGCTATATTCACGCATAAGATGAGACATATCTGTCTTGTGTGACAGAGATGCTGTCACCACTGTTTTACTCACATAGTCTTACCCAGGACAAAAAGCATGCTTCTGAGATGTGCACTGTGGCAGGTGTGCACAGATGTGGAGAGAGGCTGGTCTTGAACTGCAGCGCTGTCACAGTGCCCACTGTTACAGAGGGCGGGGGGTGTGTCCCTGAGATGGGCCACTGCTGCTGTGGCACTCTGTCTCACTTGCAGATACCTCTGGGCACTGGGTTTTTTAGTCTCAGACACATCATCAGTGAGTGTTTCTTTTAGGTGGTTGGCATTAGCTTGATCAGACACTTTTATTTAAGTTGGAGTTTTAGAAGACAGAGGAGAATGAGTGAACTAGGGTCTCCCAAGGATAGAAAATCTTTTATGATTTTAGGGCTGGTGATAGATAATTGATCAAGCTGGTCTTTGGAGAAGGGATTATGTGAAGTAGTAGGATTGTGGGATTGGTTCATTTCCCCAGGATGGAGGCCTTGGAACTCATAGCTCCTTTCCAAGCTTTGGGGAGAAGGAGGCAGGTGCCCTCCACCCCTTTCTGGGCTGTGGCTTCTTAATACTCCTTGGTAAATCACCAGATGGCTCTCCTCTGCTCTCTTGAGGGTGGGACATTTTGTGGCTTCTGAAGACACCAGTGCCTCATCATCTGATTGGCAATTGCAGTTTTTCATATGAAATACTGCCACTTCCCTTTCTACATTGATGAAGGATGTGTGATAACTCCGTGCTCCTCAAGAAACATATTCTCTGATAATGGTAATGTAACGTGGGACAGAGTAGTGTAGGCTTCCAAATTAAACTTCACAAATTTATTCCTGATTCTGTCACCTGGGAAAATTATGTAATTTTTCTAAGCCTCAGTTTCTTAGCTGGAAAATGATGATAACAATAGTACCTACTTAATAGGGCTGTTACGAGGATGAAAAGAGATGACCTCTAAGAAGGGCTTTGCATAATATATGTTATACAGAACATATTCTTTCTCCTTACTTTGACCCTCTTTTTAGACAGTTCTTTCACATTTGGAGAAACATTATTTTCCTCCTCCTTTCAATGTATTTGCACATAATCATATATATATGTACATATATATATGAAAAAGTATTTAATAAACATAATGTATGCTTTTAGATCATGTGCACTTTTCAACTTCCTTCATTTTGTGGAATTGTGGTGATTGTTTAGTTTTATAATAAAAGGGACTTATTCTTTTCTGTTACTCTATTTTCTGACCTGTATATTACACCAAAGGCAGTTAATTAGCCTTATATTTTGGTAAACTGGGACTGACCTGTTTCTAGAAATTATACAGAAGCATAAAACTTAGAGTCCCATTCAATAGGAACAGGTGCTCTTTTTCAACATGGCAAGAGCAAGATTTTCTAGGTAGAGTAGAAAAAGATTGTAGGTGGCATTCAGTGGAGCAGTGAAGATAGTCTCCTTATTCCAAAGGCAGCAGCTGCACCCTCTTCCCCCATCTATGTAGGGTTATAAACAGGTGATCAGGGTGAGTTTTGTTTTATCACAAAGTACAGGGAAGTGCCTAGTTTCCAAGCACAATTATAATTAATGAAATTCAGTGAGACCAGGAAAGGAGAGAACCAGGCTGTGTTCTCATGTGGCTCAAAATGATGGAACCGGAACCATGTTGAACACTGATAGCCATTCTCTGCCTGCCAGGTGGCAACTGAGTTGCTGCTCATTGCGATAGAACACCTGCTGGGCTGTCATGGGGGAGAAGATGATGAGATAAATTTCAGGATTGTTGGGAAAGAAAATACTTTTACAACATTTTAGCATCCCTAAAATGGCAACCGAGTTGCATTGTATACAATTGTTATTTATTTATACAGTATGCCTCCTGAATGTTTACATACATGTACATACCCACATATTTCTCAACATTTTAGGACTGAAAATTAACCATGGATAATAAATCTGATAGTCCATAATAGTATAGGTAAATTAAAAAAAAACACCAAAAAATTTTGTTTTACTATTTTTCTATAGCTCATGGTGTATTTTGTGTGTTTTGGTAATTATAGAAAGCCATGTCTTTAGCCTAATAAATAGGAGTGGAATAAGTATATTTTTCATGTTGGTCTTTAATCTCTGACTGGTTTATTCAAGTTACTTTAATTATATTTGAAGATGCACTTACACATACATATTTGAATAATTCTTTGATAGAAATTTTACTATTAAATGGAACACAGTTAATTAAATGTTTTCTGAATATTATGGAAGAATAATTTGGTGAATACCACCAACTCTTTAGCAATAGAATTAATAGTAAAGCCTGTTGAGCATGCATTATTGAGGTTTTTTTTTTTAGCTCTAACAAACATCAGTCAAAATATGTCCTGTGAAATAACTCCAGTAACATGATTTTTTAAAGTATTAAAAATATGCACATTGATTGCTAATATGAACAAATTTACTTGGATAACTTAAAGACAGCTTCAAATAAAATAAAATATCTTTGATTATGGATTGAATGAGGGAATTACATTGCCAGAAGGTCACACCCTGTTTAGAAAAGTCTTTAAAGTTTCCTGAAAAACTACTGAAGGATTGGATAAAGATCTGGGGGAACTTCTTTTATACTAGATAGCTCTGATATCATGGCATTTTTTTCTTTTTTTTAATAGGAAATATATTTTATTTTATTTTATTTTATTTTATTTATTTATTTATTTATTTATTTTTTTATTATTTAAAAACAATTTTTTTTTCAACGTTTATTTATTTTTGGGACAGAGAGAGACAGAGCATGAATGGGGGAGGGGCAGAGAGAGAGGGAGACACAGAATCGGAAACAGGCTCCAGGCTCTGAGCCATCAGCCCAGAGCCTGACGTGGGGCTTGAACTCACGGACCTCGAGATCGTGACCCGGCTGAAGTCGGACGCTTAGCCGACTGCGCCACCCAGGCGCCCCAGGAAATATATTTTAATTGTCTTTGCAATTTGGAAAATCTGATAATTGAAAATATTATATGTTTTGTACCCTGCAGATCACTCAGGAGGCTGGAGAATTTATGATTACTTTTCCATATGGCTACCATGCTGGTTTTAATCATGGTTTCAACTGTGCAGAATCTACAAATTTTGCTACAGTCAGATGGATTGACTATGGGAAGGTTGCTAAATTGGTAAGTTATGCCTCAAAAATAAGGCATAAATTAAATGTGTATTCTGGTTATTGTGGTGGGAA
This sequence comes from Lynx canadensis, assembly GCF_007474595.2. Classification (NCBI taxonomy): domain Eukaryota; kingdom Metazoa; phylum Chordata; class Mammalia; order Carnivora; family Felidae; genus Lynx; species Lynx canadensis. Next base: position 32,404,465 of record NC_044315.2, read on the forward strand.
ATCTAAGATCATATGCAGCACTTTTTTTCCCTTCGTTGATACTGTGTGCCTCGCACCATGGTAATTTATTTTCAGATTAGATATATTTGTTTTACATGGCATGTGTTATCATTTGTAGCTATAGTTTTCTGTTTTGAGATTTTTGTGGAGAAGTTTACTTTGAGAGGTAATTTTATGCAACTGATGTTTGCTTCCTTTCTTAAAGCCACCAATTATTTTTTTGTGAGATTTCCCAGTGGCTCCCTGTGGCTCCATGTTAGGTAAAGACTTGGCTCTTTACCTAACATGGACTAAATATGGAATTTAGTTCCATGGCTTAGAAAACAACTACTTATAGATGAAAATGTCTGTAAAAATTATAGTAAGAGGTTGAGGGAGGGTGGTAAGAAGAAATGATTAAAACTTCCCTTAGTGCAGAAATAAATTTCTTGAAAGTAATGCAGAATATACTTTAATAAGAAATGTATCTTTATGTTGCATTTGTACAAAATTTTGCATTTCCTGCTCAGTATATTTAATTTAGTTCACATACTGTGTATTTTCATTCACAAGAAACAACTTCCATTAAATTTAATTAATTTCCCTCTGTGGTGTTAAATAGAGGACATCTTCAAAGGGATGGTGGCTTACATTAAGTTGCTTTCTTTCCTATGGCTTTGAAGGCAAGGGTATAGGCTGGCAGAGGGCAGCTATGAATGAAACTGTGTATTTTACGGAGTGTGTAAAATTGACACAGATTTAGTGGAAAATGACATAACAGCTTATGTGGCTGTATCTTGGCCACTGCATGGTATAAGTGAGTGTTTTTCATTCCACATTGATAAAGCTTGTATGTGGAACCATTGTGAACTTAGAAATATATTCAGGGAAAAGAACACCAGGTTTGATTTACATGTGTATTTAGAAAATTACATAATATATTAAAATAAAAGTAGAGCCCTTTGGCAGCCTAGGAACCATTTGTATGGATTTATGAAAAAAGGAAAGCTCCTGCTATTAGAAGACTTTTTCTGTTCTGAGTAATTTCTATTTATGAAGGGTAATTTAGAAAGGAACAGAACTGAACTACTTCTTCCTATTATGGATCCTTCATATTATAATAAACCTAATAAAAAAAATAGGAAACTCAGTGTATGTACCTTGGCCAGCTACCTGCAGTGTTTTCACAGAGAGGTAGTGCTTGGATCTACATTGAAACAGAGCCATACACCCATAGTAATAGCAAGGTATGTTATTTTATGGTTTGCATTATTTTTTTTATTAACAATTTTTTTTTTAACATTTATTCATTTTTGGGAGACAGAGCCGTGAGTGGGGGAGGGGCAGAGAGAGAGGGAAACACAGAATCTGGAGCAGGCTTCAGGCTCCGAGCTGTTAGCACAGAGCCCAATGTGGGGCTTAAATCCACAAACCGCGAGATCATGACCTGAGCTGAAGTCGGATGCTTAACCAACTCAGCCACCCAGGTGCCCCTGTGGTTTGCAGTTTTAATCATTGACAGAGTAAGTCAGCTGTCACAGCTGTTCAGTTATCAGAAAATTAGCTGGTGCTTGTTTACTCTGAGTTTCAGATCTAGTTCACGGTATTGGCCAGATTAGTTTCTCCTCAAGGCTAAAATGTCCTGGGTGGGTTTCCACATTTCTTTTTTAATGTAGAATGGGACTGGGGTGTGACCAAGTAAGAGAGGTGGGCAGTGGTCCTCTGAAATCCCAGCTGACAGAGCCTAGGATTGTGGGACTGTAAGAAGTAGTGCGCTGTGGTGGAGGAAGCAGGGATCTAAGGCCCAACTTTTCTTCTGGCTAGTAATATATCATTAGGAAAATTGTTTATTTTGTTTGTTCCTTCCTATATAAATTAGAAATACCTCTCCACCCATAGATCTGTTATGAGAGGGAGAAAACCTTAGGTATGTGGATATCCATTCATGCTGCGTTGATTTGTATCACTCAATTTAGTTAAGGAATATGACTGTCTTGGTTCTGGAATTTTGCTAGGTACAAAATTGTTCAATGGCTATACTGCAGTTTTGGGTGAATAGTGCACTAGATTGCATGTGTTTGAGATGTTTTTAGGTGTTGTCTCCACCCTTCCCTTATTTTGGTGAGGTGGTGCTGCTCTGAGAAATGTATTTGTTTTCTATTGCTACTGGAGCAAATTGCCATAAAAGTAGTGATTTAAAACAATACTCACTTACCATCTCTGTAGGTTGTATGTCTGATATTAGTTTCACTAAGCAAAAATCAGGGTGTTTGCAGGGCTAAATTTCTAACTGGGATTCTAGTGAAGAATCCATTCCCTTGCTCAGATTGTTGGCTGAATTTGGTTCCTTATAGTTGTAGGACTGAATTCCCATTTTTTTGCTGCCTGTCAGCCAGGTCTTTGCTCCTAGAGATATCTCTTATGTCCTTCCAGGTGGTCTTGTACATTTCAGAGCAGGCAGTCCACAAAATCCCTTTTGTCACATAAGATGACATATTTACAAATTATAGGGAATAGGACATGGATGTCTTTGTTGTTGGGGGTAGGGGTGTGAAGGTGGGGGCAATATTCTGTCTACCACGGAGTTCCAATTAATAATTGACATGGTGATATATTAAGAATCTACTTTGAGTAGATGTAACTAATTTAGTTATTCTGCATAAAAACTGGAAACTAGGGGCACCTTGGGTGGCTCAGTCGGTTGAGTATCTGACCTTGATTTTGGCTCAGGTCATGACCTCATGGCTCATGAGATTGAGCCCCGGGTCTGGCTCTGTGCTAACAAGCATGGAGCCTCCTTGGGATTCTCTCTCTCCATTTCTCTCTGCCTCTCCCTCTCTCAAAATAAATAAATAAAATAAACTTAAAAAATAAATAAAATGAAGTGAAAAACAAGGTTATTTAAACAACAACAAAAAACTGGAAGCTAAATTGTAATGGATACAGTTTTGAATGTTTCACTAAAACATACTTATGCTTTCTTAAATTATACCCCTCAATTTTAATATTATCTTGGCTATTCTCAGAAAAATAAGTTATCTTATATTGTAGGGTGCTGTGATGGCATTTTTGTGCATATGTTGGTGTCTTTATAATTTATCTGACACATTTTTATTGATCTCCAAGGCTGTTTCTTTACACACTCTTGTATCATGTGTATGTGCATGCTGTCCATGCATGCGTGTGTAGCTTTTAGTCTCGGGAAAATTTGTGAATTAGGCAGTTAGTTTTTATGTTTTTTTTTTTTTTTAAGGACAAATGTATAATGGATTAATTATAAACTGCACTTAAAAGACTTGTGGCTTTGAGGATGCCCAAAATTAATTCTTAAACTAACAAATTTTTGCCTTAATTCTTTGCCATATCCAGTTTATTCTAAATGATAGCTATTAAGAAGTAGTTATTCACAAGTGATGATGAGTTATGCTTTTTGCGGGGGGGACAGATAATTAAAAAAAATAATGGCATGCTTTTTCCTAGTGGAGGCACTAGGTGCAGTGAGGTCTTCTTTACCTGTCACATTGGGTTCATATGGGTATGTAAAAACTCCCAATAGTGTCCCTTTGTGGGACAGAAGTTAATGTGGTGCAGAATGTGGGGTCTGTACTGGTTATATTTTACATATTACAAACCAATATTTCTACTTGGCAACTTAGGAAAGAACTTTACAAAATCCTATATTTAATTGAAAAATACACCAAAACACTAGGTTTTGAAAAGATAACCCCAGGCTCACTGATAATATTGGAGATATTTGTGATTTTATTCAGAAAAATCCTGCATGATACTCCAGAACAGAAGGGCTTTGCCTTTAAGAGAACTCACCTACCTAAGAAGGGGGTTATGTAATTTTCCCCCATTTCATTGTTCAGAGGTAAGGTTTTCACTGAAGAAGAATTGAGAAGATTGTTCTAGGTTACTACATGCCCATTTGCCTACTGGCTTAGGCAGAGTTCAGCTTCAGAGAGTGCTTGGTGAGTTCCTCCTTTGCAACAGGATTGTGCTACATGTTTGTACAAAAAAGATGGGCATGTTTTCTTTGTCTTTAGGGAGCTTTCATAAAGAACAGAAGGGCTTTTAATAAACCTCCATTTTCAAAACTGAAGTATGAGTGGAACATACCATCGTGAGTTATTTTAGGCATCTTTATTGGTTTGAACATCAGAGTGATCTAGTGTAAAATGCTACATTTTTTTCTGGTAGAGATTTAAAACTATGAAATGCTTTAGCAATTGAAAGAAAATTTTGGTGCATATTTGAGATGAATGTTTCCCATTTCTGGATCGTTCTCTCCTGTGGTTAAATGGAGTCCATGGTTACTTCTGTGTGGCAGCTGTGGTGGCACTTGTCCGCTTCCTGGCTAGGCTGGATCAAAGAGCTGGCCTGCAGGTTGTATTTCATTTTTCCGTTTGGTAGGATGAAGTGCAGTTGTTTTGATGTTAGGTTTGATGGATTTGTTTGCCACTGCATTCATTAGCTTCACATCAAAAAACTGACAGGCTGTTAAATGAAACTTTGGCTTAGATTTTCAGCTTGACTGTTTGGAGACATTTGTGAAGATATTTTGTTTTTGTGTCGCAGCAGCCTCAAGCACTGTGATTGTCTTGAAGGGAAGAAAAGTTATTTACTGTACTGATTTTCTTGAGTAAAAAAGAATCATTGTCTTGGGGACAGTCATATCTGGCCTACACCATCAGTAGTGTATTTATGACCATGTGTGCAGTGTGAGAAACTTATCTATGGCATGGTAAATAATGTTATCTTCTTGGGAGGAAAGGTAATAGTTGGTGGCTTCAAAATGATACTTCTTATTTTAAATCAATTTTATTTTAAGTGATAATCTACTAACATGATATGCCAGAAATTTGAAAAATTGCACTGCAGATCTGGGAATGTTCTCTCATGAACTTCAGGAACATTACTTCACAATATAATTTTAAAGCATTTTGACATTTGAATCCTCAAATGTTTCAGCAAGTTTAAAAAGATAGAATTTTGAAGTTGATTTCCCTTTAATCTAGAAGGGATTTTGATTATTGTCTTACATACAAGAGCTGTGATATGGCTTCATTCCATTTCATATTTCAGGTTTTTTTTAATAAGATTTTTAAAATATTTATTTTCAAGAGTCAGAGACACAGAGCATGAGTTGGGGAGGGGCAGAGAAAGAGGGAAACACAGAATCTGAAGCAGGATCCACGCTCTGAGCCTTCAGCACAAAGACCCATGTGGGGCTTGAACCCATGAACCGTGAGATCATGACCTGATCTGAAGTCGTTTGCTTAACTGACTAAGCCACCAGGCGCCCCTATTTCAGTCCTTTTCTAAAATTAGATTTCATTATTCTTAAATCAAGTAGAATCCTTCCAAAAAATCTTTAATCTTGGGCAGTCTTTTTTTAAACAATCAGAAATCATTTTAATGGTTAGTCCCTATGTTATATTTTATTATGCTTTAGATCACGAGATTTCTCTATTCTTAGAGCACGTGAAAGAAGGAAAATGTAGACTCACAGTCCCTGCATTCTAATTTTGGCTATCTGATGTGGCATATATAATATGAACTTTGTGAGCCCAGAGATTTTCTCCATTTTTTTTTTCTTTTTACCTCTATTTTGTTTCTATTTACTGGGCCCTGGTAGTGCAACATAGAGTACAAAATACCATGTAGAGAAACAGAATCATATGAAGGCATGTCCTTTGGAGCTTGTACTCTGACTGGGGAATTAGTACTTATATATCTGGAATAAGTATTAAGAAAGAAAATATTCATATTATATCCCTCATTTTATTCTGATAAAGTATTGAATTGTGAGATTCAGAAAATCTGAGACTTCAAGTAGTATAGTAGAAAGTCAGTTGATTAGTATATATTGTGTCTGTAGGGGAGATATCTGGGACTTGAGTCCTCAGAACTAGGGAGCCCAATTTGATTTATTACTAACTTAAATTTGCTGGATTTGGGGAGTTGAGGTATATGGTTTATGACACTGATGTTTAGTTGCTAAACTGAAATCAAGGTATTATCTGGTTTTTTTTTTTTTTTTGGTTGTTGTTGTTGTTATTAAGTTTTAGTTTATTTTGAGAGGGAGAGAGCGCATGTGCGAGCTGGGGATGGGCAGAGAAAGAGGGAGAGAGAGAATCCCAAGCAGGCTCCATGCATAGCAAGGACCCCTTTGAGGGGCTGGATCTCATGACCAGATCATTACCTGAGCCGAATAGTATGCCTTTTGTTTACACTGTTGAGTGCAATTTTTATGATGGCTTTATTTGTCTCTTATTATTATTATTTGATATTTTGATTTTTATTATACTTGAGTATGAGCAATGAATAAATGGTTAGAGTCAGATGCCTTAACTGACTGAATCACCCAGGCACCCTTGTATTATCTGTTTTTCAGGCCTTAGTTTAAGTCTTTTGATAAAATGTGGTAATTTTAAGAAAAAGCTAGTTAAAGGAGTACTTAGGAAAAGTGGGATCTGAACCCTTGGCCCAGCTGATGTTTGTTTCCTGGTGGAAGAGCTAAGTGTGAATTGGGACTTCTTAAATAAGGCATACCAATCCAAGTCATTGTTCCCTTTCCTTTGAGATACCCTTCTCTGCTGATGCAACAAGAGCAGTATGTGCAGATGCCCAATTTGAAGCTTTGGTATGGGAGTATTGCTTACTTGATCATTTGATGTGACCTCTTTGAATCAAAAGAAAGTTTTAATGGGATATCACTGAGGTCAGTGGGTATAATTACACTTTAATCTGTGGATCCACAATCTATCCTCCCTCTGCTCTGAGCAAGGTGATAGAACACACTTCTTTCTAACTGCTGGTCATAACTGTAGTGTAGAAATTTCCCACAAGCCCCTGGGAGCACTCTGTGTGGCAGCACCAGGGACCATATTCAGGCAGAAAACTGAAAGTAATGAAAGTATATAGCTGAATAAGTATTGGTATAAATATCAAAGGGAATAAATAATGGGTGATGAATCCTGTGATTATTCCCTATTATTGTTCTAATAGTTCTACACCTTTGCAATTAGAAGAATCAGAGTATTAGCCAATTCAAAGAGGAAAAGTGTCCCCAGTTAGGCAGACCCTGAAAAAGTCTCATATTATAAAGAAGCTAAGTCTTAATTTTCTCCCTTGGTTAGCCATGCCTATTATTTTTAATTTACTATAATTTTATCCCCTACTAGCTATGGCCAGTAATAGTTTTTGCCTCTTTCTAAAACAAGGAAGACAAAACAAGAGTGTCTTCTGGATGATTTCCAACATGTTAGTTTAGAGCACTAAATAATTCTTTGTGGCACAATATACAAAGTTTAGTGCTTATAGCTAATTCTTCCAGGCATTATTTTTTGTATTTTATTTATAGTAATCAGTTTGCATTTTTCCATGTGCTGCATTTAAGTAGGGCAGTATCGATAGTTGTATGTCTTCTTGCTTATGCTGTTGAGTGCAATTTTTATGATGGCTTTATGTGTCCTTATTGTTTGATATTTTGATTTTTATTATACTTTTGAGTTGAGCAGTGAGTAAATGGTTAAGTAAGGGAAATTTCAACTTAGAGTTATAATGTCATTTAAAAATATGAAGAAATGAAATCTTAATATTGGGGAATTGTCTATCTTGTAATCATACATATCAGTAGTTTGGGGGACAGTGGATGAAGGTTGCATAGCATGTATACATATATTTCACTATTATTGCTATTATATTTTAATCTTTAGGAAAGTCTAGAACATCTTAAGGAAGAAAAATTTAGCATGTGTTAAGTTTAGCATGTGATAATATCAAAGTTAGTTTTATAAAATTAATTATATCTTACATCTCCTTTCAATACACTTAATTAGAAATACAGCTGAAGCAGTTCTTAAGGTTCTGCGATCACATAGGATTGCGCTGTCTGAATCACACTCCAGGGAGGTGACACAGGGTGTGGGGGTGGTAGCCCCTCTGGGGAGTAATACAGTTTGTCTTGAATCTCTCAGGCTGTGTGTGTAATTGTGCTGAGCTTCATTTTCTTCCTGTAGAAAGGAAGCATTGATATGTAGTGGTGAAGGGATACAACAAGTTCAGGGGTTAGTTGCACTGATTAGAATTCTGACTTTTCTTTTTACTGGCTGTGTGATTGGAGTCAGTACGTAACTAACTTGTCCAAATCTCCCTTTTCTCATATGTGTAATGGAGATTATAGCTTCTTTATAGTTATTATGAGAAATAAATGCAAGTAAATATGTAAGGAGCCTTGAAGAGTTGTGATGAGAACTGGTAGACATGTGCATCTTGTTTACAGCATTCCAGTTTGGGGAATTGACCTTGGCTCAGTGGTGGGCCTGACTGATCTAAGGGAAATCTGTTTCTTTGTCCAGTGATGATGAGTCAGTTCAGTGGGCCAGTTCCTGGTCCAATAGAAAGGAAGATTGGGTTGGTGGAGACAGAGGAAAATGCCAACTTGTCTCGGAGAGTGTTGGGAGGCTTGTCTCTCCAGATGGGCACAAGGAATCACTGACACCTGCAGCCTGTAGTCATAAGGGGACCAGACCTAAAGTCTATTCTTTGGACACCAGATGAGAGAGCTGAAATGCTTGTGTTGAAAATCAAAGTCTAGAAAGAGCAATCCAGTGTTTCATTTTTCATAACATTGTCAGAGATGCAGGGGTTCATTGCTCCATCTGTGTAGCACTTCCATCCCTAATAAGAGTTTTGATGGCTAATTTGAGTGCGGGTAAACAAAAAGCAACCCAGTCACACAGACCTGTGTTAGAATTCTGGTTCTGTGTAACCTGCCTCTGTGAACCACATTTTTCCTACCCATCAGGAGGGCTTTGACCCTGGCCTCATCAGCCCTGTGATGAGGATGGCGGTGTAGCTGGGATAGTCATCTAGCACTGTGTCTTTTTCACTGAAAACATTTTAAAAAAGCGATCCATGATGGGTCATTTCTAAGTCTGGGAACTCTCTGATACTAATTTGGAGAAGGCTGGTGGAGTTTAGGCCTGAGGCGTTGAGAAGTCATGTCTGTGGAGATAGTATTTGCAGAATAAGTGCTAGCAGCAGGCTGGACAGAAGGATTGCTTTATATACTTCTACTGATTTCTCACACTTTCACTGTCTGCTAACATGAGGGAAGTATGAAAAGAAGTGACATCACCCAGTAGTGCTTGGGGTTCTGTGGGCCAGACTGCTGAGGGGGTGGTCTCTGGAGGGGCTGTTGCTTACGTCTTCAAAACCATACTGTAGCTCTTTGGGCTCCATGTGGAATTGGAAAAACCATGTGTTGTAAATCCCTGGAAATAAAACCCATCATGGGTATTAGAGATTCCTGCTAAATTTGACTGTAGTCCACACATGGCTTTCATATACTCCAGGTTTTTGAGTTAAGATACAAAAATAGGTAGTTTCCAGCAACTTTCTAAATTTCATAACAGATATTTTTATAAGGCCTAGTAATAATTCTAGTGATTCTTGGTCGAGTATTTCTAGTTCTTGGGAATGTATATTCTGGGTCATCCTTTAAGTATTAATTTTTTAAAAATTGGACGGTTCTGATGATTATTAAAATAGCATGAAACCTGTTTCTTTGCAGGTAAATAAAATTGAAAAATTGGGGCGCCTGGGTGGCGCAGTCGGTTAAGCGTCCGACTTCAGCCAGGTCACGATCTCGCGGTCCGTGAGTTCGAGCCCCGCGTCAGGCTCTGGGCTGATGGCTCAGAGCCTGGAGCCTGCTTCCATTCTGTGTCTCCCCCTCTCTCTGCCCCTCCCCCGTTCATGCTCTGTCTCTCTCTGTCTCAAAAATAAATAAAACGTTAAAAAAAAAATTTAAAAAAAAAAAAAGAAAAATTGCTCAAACCTCTATATTATTCAAAGTAATAGTGAAGGATTTCTTTTTCTTATCATATTATTAAAGAGAAAAGGAAAATTCCCATTGCTCACGAGAATGTCATTGCTAGAGTGGGCACTCTGCACTTCTGTTAGGTGGTAGTGTCATCAGTGTAAGCATTCCCAAAAAGCAGGTAGGTAGTATGTATCAATAGCCATCGACATCTCCATGCTCTTGACCCATTCTTATACTCCTAGGAAATAATCAGAAATGTATGCAAAAGTTCATTGATGAAGATGATTGTCATAGTACAATTTTTATTAGCAAAAATTAAATTAAAACTAAAATGTCTAATGACAAATGGGAATCATTGAATAAATTATGGTGTGTCCATGTACTAGAATCCTTTTAATTTTACAGAAGATTATTTGAAAGGAAATCACTATGGCTGTTAACATTACTATTTAAATACTCCTTGTTAAAATGTATAAAAATAAAAAAATAAATGTGCATATATTAAAAAAACAATTAGAGTACAGAAAAATATTTTATGACCCCTTCTAATCCCTTCCTGTGAATAACTTGCATATCCCTTCAAAAATATCAGCATATGTTTATATCTTTTTAAAAATCCACACACATTTGGTTAATATTATGCACATTGTTTTCTAATGCCTTCCCTTTTAATGTCTTTCCTTTTAATGTATCTTTCATGTATGCCAGTAAAACATTTTTAGAGTGTAGACATTTATTAGAAATATCTTCTAGCTTGTCCCAATAGAGTATGACAGGTGGTTTGCAGTGGATTTTTTTCTGAGGGGCATCATAGAACCACAGCAGTGCATGAAAGTTCATTGCACAGATCTTGTTAACAAATCAGGACTTTGAAAATGAATGCCTTAGTTCACTGCTCTATTTCCATTCCCTCCATGCAGAGCAGACGGCAAGGTGGACCTGGTGCACTCTCACGTTTCTAGCCCTGTCTTTGTTGACGGGCCCCGCCTGCCCCACCATCTCAGTTTATTTCACCACAGTTCATATTGGAAGATAGTTAATGCCATCATTGTTTCTGTTTTTTCAAATAACAGCATTTGCAACTGTGTTCTCATATTTGAAGGATTGGATCGGTCATATAAATTTTAATAAGTTCCTTTAGAATTTCAAGTCTTTGGCCTAATAAAGAATTATCCCAGTGAATTTGGAATACATGGCAGGAAAAAGTAACTAAATGACTTTTGTCAACGATTCTGTGATAATGAAATATTTGAAATAGAAATGGCACAAAGTGGGGATAAAACCCAGCCTGGTTTGTACATATAAGCGGGCAAGAATACATAGGCAACAAAGGCTACATAAAATAAGAAAATATCAACTGTAGTAATCATAAAGGATACTCTAGATTTAAAACACGCACATGAAGTAAGACAGTCGGGAAATTATTGCCCATTGTTGCAAGAGAGCAGATGGTGCTTAAATACCCCTTAATTTTATATCATTCTAAAAATCAAACAACCAAAGAGCATGTCCTATCTATATTTAAAAAGTCAAATGCAAACTTTTCTATTTTGGGGGTTTGCTAGAGTTGAGTTGAAGAACAAGTGAAACATTAATTTACCACTAACGACACACATTGGAGGCTGTCTTGGCAGGGGATTGAAGGGACAGTGAAGGAAGCAATTTCTTTTTTTTTTTTTTTTTTTTTTAATTTTTTTTTTTTCAACGTTTATTTATTTTTGGGACAGAGAGAGACAGACAGAGCATGAACGGGGGAGGGGCAGACAGAGAGGGAGACACAGAATCGGAAACAGGCTCCAGGCTCTGAGCCATCAGCCCAGAGCCCGATGCGGGGCTCGAACTCACGGACCGCGAGATCGTGACCTGGCTGAAGTCGGACGCTTAACCGACTGCGCCACCCAGGCGCCCCTGAAGGAAGCAATTTCTAAGAAGGCAGTATTCAAACCTTCCTTAGCTCCTGTGTGAAACTCTGTTATGTATTTTCCCCCTAAGTGGCTCTGGTAAGATACTTGATGTTGAATGTTAAAAGTTCTTAAATGTCTAGATTATGTCTCTAAAATGACATCCATTAAAAAAATTTTTTTTTTCAACGTTTATTTATTTTTGGGACAGAGAGAGACAGAGCATGAACGGGGGAGGGGCAGAGAGAGAGGGAGACACAGAATCGGAAACAGGCTCCAGGCTCTGAGCCATCAGCCCAGAGCCTGATGCGGGGCTCGAACTCACGGACTGCGAGATCGTGACCTGGCTGAAGTCGGACGCTTAACCAACTGCGCCACCCAGGCGCCCCCTAAAATGACATCCATTTAGATACAAGGTCATAATTTTTAGAAAAAGTATTTCATGCTTAAGTATTTCACATTTGATTAGAAAGAATGTTGGAGAGGTTTTCCTGAGTTTTGATGCCTCCTACACCCCTGACCATCATAATTAATGCTGAATCCTGAGCCCTAAAACGTTTAGTTTGAGTAAGTATGACCAAGATATCTTACTAGATAAATTACTGTTCTTAGATTTGTGCATACGTTTGCTTTATACAGTAATTGTCCATGGAGTACGTCTTAGAAGGTATTTCTGTAGTATAGTCTCTTTATGATCAATTCATTGTGTGTTTTTGCTCAATTACTATACAGATGTGTTTTCTGGTGCTTTTGAGGTGAACTGTGTCTGTGACAAAGCTAAATCAGTTTGTGATTTATTCAGCCACTCAGTGCTGGATTGATAAATGTTGGTGCTGAGCACAGATTCTTGTTCAGCTCCTGTTAAACTTTACTTTTTGTTGGTACTGGAGATCCTGCCAGTCAGACAGCATATGTGAAAATGAAGAAAAGGAGTTGGAAATTCAGATCTATATTACTGAAAGTATGCACTCTTTGAATTGTGCAGTGGAGAAACTGAAGTCCATACTCAATTACCAAATAACTGATGTGGTTACGTATCAAGAAAATTTGGACTGTGCAATTCACTGTGTTTTCAAAGAAACATTTTGAGGTTGGAAAGTTTATAAACTTAGAGTTTCAATGGCCACATGAAAAGTTTAGTTTTATTATTAGACTTAAATAATGTAGTTTGTGTTGATTTCATTATAAGAGAGCTTTTTCCTCCTCCAAGCCGTCCCCCCCCTCCCCTTTATTTTCTCCATTTACCTTCTGGAACTTATTGACACACTAACAGATTGAATCCAGTGTATTTTCTTAGACTTTCTAATTACTCAGCTTTGCAGTAAATGAATGGTGTTTCTTATTTTATTTTTTTTATTTTTTTATTTTTATATATATGAAATTTATTGACAAATTGGTTTCCATACAACACCCAGTGCTCATCCCAAAAGGTGCCCTCCTCAATACCCATCACCCACCCCCCCTCCCTCCCACCCCCCATCAACCCTCAGTTTGTTCTCAGTTTTTAACAGTCTCTTATGCTTTGGCTCTCTCCCACTCTAACCTCTCTTTTTTTTTTTTTTTTTTCCTTCCCCTCCCCCATGGGTTCCTGTTAAGTTTCTCAGGATCCACATAAGAGTGAAACCATATGGTATCTGTCTTTCTCTGTATGGCTTATTTCACTTAGCATTACACTCTCCAGTTCCATCCACGTTGCTACAAAGGGCCATATTTCATTTTTTCTCATTGCCACATAGTACTCCATTGTGTATATATACCACAATTTCTTTATCCATTCATCAGTTGATGGACATTTAGGCTCTTTCCATAATTTGGCTACTGTTGAGAGTGCTGCTATGAACATTGGGGTACAAGTGCCCCTATGCATCAGTACTCCTGTATCCCTTGGATAAATTCCTAGCAGTGCTATTGCTGGGTCATAGGGTAGGTCTATTTTTAATTTTCTGAGGAACGTCCACACTGCTTTCCAGAGCGGCTGCACCAATTTGCATTCCCACCAACAGTGCAAGAGGGTTCCCGTTTCTCCACATCCTCTCCAGCATCTATAGTCTCCTGATTTGTTCATTTTGGCCACTCTGACTGGCGTGAGGTGATACCTGAGTGTGGTTTTGATTTGTATTTCCCTGATAAGGAGTGACGCTGAGTATCTTTTCATGTGCCTGTTGGCCATCTGGATGTCTTCTTTAGAGAAGTGTCTATTCATGTTTTCTGCCCATTTCTTCACTGGGTTATTTGTTTTTCGGGTGTGGAGTTTGGTGAGCTCTTTATAGATTTTAGATACTAGCCCTTTGTCCGATATGTCATTTGCAAATATCTTTTCCCATTCCGTTGGTTGCCTTTTAGTTTTGTTGGTTGTTTCCTTTGCTGTGCAGAAGCTTTTTATCTTCATAAGGTCCCAGTAATTCACTTTTGCTTTTAATTCCCTTGCCTTTGGGGATGTGTCAAGTAAGAGATTGCTACGGCTGAGGTCAGAGAGGTCTTTTCCTGCTTTCTCCTCTAAGGTTTTGATGGTTTCCTGTCTCACATTTAGGTCCTTTATCCATTTTGAGTTTATTTTTGTAAATGGTGTGAGAAAGTGGTCTAGTTTCAACCTTCTGCATGTTGCTGTCCAGTTCTCCCAGCACCATTTGTTAAAAAGGCTGTCTTTTTTCCATTGGATGTTCTTTCCTGCTTTGTCAAAGATGAGTTGGCCATACGTTTGTGGGTCTAGTTCTGGGGTTTCTATTCTATTCCATTGGTCTGTGTGTCTGTTTTTGTGCCAATACCATGCTGTCTTGATGATTACAGCTTTGTAGTAGAGGCTGAAGTCTGGGATTGTGATGCCTCCTGCTTTGGTCTTCTTCTTCAAAATTCCTTTGGCTATTCGGGGCCTTTTGTGGTTCCATATGAATTTTAGGATTGCTTGTTCTAGTTTCGAGAAGAATGCTGGTGCAATTTTGGTTGGGATTGCATTGCATGTGTAGATAGCTTTGGGTAGTATTGACATTTTGACAATATTTATTTTTCCAATCCATGAGCAGGGAATGTCTTTCCATTTCTTTAAATCTTCTTCAATTACCTTCATAAGCTTTCTATAGTTTTCAGTATACAGATCCTTTACATCTTTGGTTAGATTTATTCCTAGGTATTTTATGCTTCTTGGTGCAATTGTGAATGGGATCAGTTTCTTTATTTGTCTTTCTGTTGCTTCATTGTTAGTGTATAAGAATGCAACTGATTTCTGTACATTGATTTTGTATCCTGCAACTTTGCTGAATTCATGTATCAGTTCTAGCAGACTTTTGGTGGAGTCTATCGGATTTTCCATGTATAATATCATGTCATCTGCAAAAAGCGAAAGCTTGACTTCATCTTTGCCAATTTTGATGCCTTTGATTTCCTTGTGCTGTCTGATTGCTGATGCTAGAACTTCCAGCACTATGTTAAACAACAGCGGTGAGAGTGGGCATCCCTGTCGTGTTCCTGATCTCAGGGAAAAAGCTCTCAGTTTTTCCCCGTTGAGGATGATGTTAGCTGTGGGCTTTTCATAAATGGCTTTTATGATCTTTAAGTATGTTCCTTCTATCCCGACTTTCTCAAGGGTTTTTATCAAGAAAGGGTGCTGGATTTTGTCAAAGGCCTTTTCTGCATCGATTGACAGGATCATATGGTTCTTCTCTTTTTTTTTGTTAATGTGATAGATCATGTTGATTGATTTCCGAATGTTGAACCAGCCCTGCATCCCAGGAATGAATCCCACTTGATCATGGTGAATAATTCTTTTTATATGCTGTTGAATTCGATTTGCTAGTATCTTATTGAGAATTTTTGCATCCATATTCATCAGGGATATTGGCCTGTAGTTCTCTTTTTTTACTGGGTCTCTGTCTGGTTTAGAAATCAAAGTAATACTGGCTTCATAGAATGAGTCTGGAAGTTTTCCTTCCCTTTCTATTTCTTGGAATAGCTTGAGAAGGATAGGTATTATCTCTGCTTTAAACGTCTGGTCGAACTCCCCTGGGAAGCCATCTGGTCCTGGACTCTTATTTGTTGGGAGATTTTTGATAACCGATTCAATTTCTTCGCTGGTTATGGGTCTGTTCAAGCTTTCTATTTCCTCCTGATTGAGTTTTGGAAGAGTGTGGGTGTTCAGAAATTTGTCCATTTCTTCCAGGTTGTCCAATTTGTTGGCATATAATTTTTCATAGTATTCCCTGATAATTGTTTGTATCTCTGAGGGATTGGTTGTAATAATTCCATTTTCATTCATGACTTTATCTCTTTGGGTCATCTCCCTTTTCTTTTTGAGAAGCCTGGCTAGAGGTTTGTCAATTTTGTTTATTTTTTCAAAAAACCAACTCTTGGTTTCGTTGTTCTGTTCTACAGTTTTTTTAGATTCTATATTGTTTATTTCTGCTCTGATCTTTATTATTTCTCTTCTTCTGCTGGGTTTAGGCTGCCTTTGCTGTTCTGCTTCTATTTGCTTTAGGTGTGCTGTTAGATTTTGTATTTGGGATTTTTCTTGTTTCTTGAGATAGGCCTGGATTGCAATGTATTTTCCTCTCAGGACTGCCTTCGCTGCATCCCAAAGCGTTTGGATTGTTGTATTTTCATTTTCGTTTGTTTCCATATATTTTTTATTTCTTCTCTAATTGCCTGGTTGACCCACTCATTCATCAGTAGGGTGTTCTTTAACCTCCATGCTTTTGGAGGTTTTCCAGACTTTTTCCTGTGGTTGATTTCAAGCTTCATAGCATTGTGGTCTGAAAGTATGCATGGTATGATTTCAATTCTTGTAAACTTATGAAGGGCTGTTTTGTGACCCTGTATATGATCTATCTTGGAGAATGTTCCATGTGCACTCGAGAAGAAAGTATATTCTGTTGCTTTGGGATACAGAGTTCTAAACATATCTGTCAAGTCCGTCTGATCCAATGTCTCATTTAGGGCCTTTGTTTCTTTATTGACCGTGTGTCTAGATGATCTATCCATTTCTGTAAGTGGGGTGTTAAAGTCCCCTGCAATTACCACATTCTTATCGATAAGGTTGCTTATGTTTATGAGTAATTGTTTTATATATTTGGGGGCTCCGGTATTCGGTGCATAGACATTTATAATTGTTAGCTCTTCCTGATGGATAGACCCTGTGATTATTATAGAATGCCCTTCTTCATCTCTTGTTACAGCCTTTAATTTAAAGTCTAGTTTGTCTGATATAAGTATGGCTACTCCAGCTTTCTTTTGGCTTCCAGTAGCATGATAAATAGTTCTCCATCCCCTCACTCTCAATCTAAAGGTGTCCTCAGATCTAAAATGAGTCTCTTGTAGACAGCAAATAGATGGGTCTTGTTTTTTTAATCCATTCTGATACCCTATGTCTTTTGGTTGGCGCATTTAATCCATTTACATTCAGTGTTATTATAGAAAGATACGGGTTTAGAGTCATTGTGATGTCTGTATGTTTTATGCTTGTAGTGATGTCTCTGGTACTTTGTCTCACAGGGTCCCCCTTAGGATCTCTTGTAGGGCTGGTTTAGTGGTGACAAATTCCTTCAGTTTTTGTTTGTTTGGGAAGACCTTTATCTCTCCTTCTATTCTAAATGACAGACTTGCTGGATAAAGGATTCTTGGCTGCATATTTTTTCTGTCTAGCACACTGAAAATCTCGTGCCAATTCTTTCTGGCCTGCCAAGTTTCAAAAGAGAGATCAGTCACGAGTCTTATAGGTCTCCCTTTATATGTGAGGGCACGTTTACCCCTTGCTGCTTTCAGAATTTTCTCTTTATCCTTGTATTTTGCCAGTTTCACTATGATATGTCGTGCAGAAGATCGATTCAAGTTACGTCTGAAGGGAGTTCTCTGTGCCTCTTGGATTTCAATGCCTTTTTCCTTCCCCAGTTCAGGGAAGTTCTCAGCTATTATTTCTTCAAGTACCCCTTCAGCACCTTTCCCTCTCTCTTCCTCCTCTGGGATACCAATTATGCGTATATTATTTCTTTTCAGTGTATCACTTAGTTCTCTAATTTTCCCCTCATACTCCTGGATTTTTTTTATCTCTCTTTCTCTCAGCTTCCTCTTCTTCCATAAGTTTATCTTCTAGTTCACCTATTCTCTCCTCTGCCTCTTCCATCCGAGCCGTGGTGGTTTGCATTTTGTTTTGCATTTCATTTAAAGCGTTTTTCAGCTCCTCGTGACTGTTCCTTAGTCCCTTGATCTCTGTAGCAAGAGATTCTCTGCTGTCCTGTATACTGTTTTCAAGCCCAGTGATTAATTTTATGACTATTATTCTAAATTCACTTTCTGTTATATTATTTAAATCCTTTTTGATCAGCTCATTAGCTGTTGTTATTTCCTGGAGATTCTTCTGAGGGGAATTCTTCCGCTTGGTCATTTTGGATAGTCCCTGGTGTGGTGAGGACCTGCAGGGCACTTCCCCTGTGCTGTGGTGTATAACTGGAGTTGGTGGGCGGGGCCGCAGTCCGACCTGATGTCTGCCCCCAGCCCACCGCTGGGGCCACAGTCAGACTGGTGTGTGCCTTCTCTTCCCCTCTCCTAGGGGCGGGATTCACTGTGGGGTGGCGTGGCCCATCTGGGCTGCTTGCACACTGCCAGGCTTGTGATGCTGGGGATCTGGCGTATTAGCTGGGGTGGGTAGGCAAGGTGCATGGCGGCAGGGGGGGCAGGCTTAGCTCGCTTCTCCTTAGGTGATCCACTTCAGGAGGGGCCCTGTGGCCGTGGGAGGGAGTCAGATCCGCTGCCGGAGGTTTGGCTCCGCAGAAGCACAGAGTTGGGTGTTTGCGTGGAGCGAGCAATTTCCCTGGCAGGAACCGGTTCCCTTTGGGATTCTGGCTGGGGGATGGGCGGGAGAGATGGCGCTGGCTAGCGCCTTTGTTCCCCACCAAACTGAGCTCTGTCATCCGGGGGCTCAGCAACTCTCCCTCCCTTTGTCCTCCAGCCTTCCCGCTTTCCGAGCAGAGCTGTTAACTTATGACCTCCCAGACGCTAAGTCGCGCTTGCTGTCGTCGGAACACAGTCCGTCAGGCTCCTCTGCTTTTGCAAGCCAGACTCAGGGACTCTGCTTGGCCGGCGAGCCGCCCCTCCGCCCCGGCTCCCTCCCGCCAGTCCGTGGAGCGCGCACCGCCTCGCCGCCCTTCCTACCCTCTTCCGTGGGCCTCTTGTCTGCGCTTGGCTCCGGCGACTCCGTTCTGCTAATCCTCTGGCGGTTTTCTGGGTTATTTAGGCAGGTGTAGGTGGAATCTAAGTGATCAGCAGGACGCGCGGTGAGCCCAGCGTCCTCCTACGCTGCCATCTTCAAGAGACTTGGTGTTTCTTATTTATGAAACTCCACAGGAAGAAGCCAAATAGGCACAACAATGGAAAGAATTTTTTTCAGTGGATGTCATGAGTCCAGCTCCCAGCTGCCTGTTGTCTCAGTCACTCAATAGAATCTAGGGACAAAGTGATCCTCAGTGAGTAAATTAGCAGTTCTAGGCCTTCTGCTTCAGTGGCTTTCTCTGAAGCAAAGACAGAAAATGTTTCTCTGCCTGCCATTCCCAGATGTAATAGTTATGAAACCAAACCCATGCCAAGTACAATGGTCTTGACTTGAGTCAAAAGCCTGGAAACCAAAGGGTAAGGAAACTACAGTCTTGGGGAAATAGAAATTGGACACAGAGGGAAATGGGTGTTCAACAGAAAGTCAAAGCACAACTGTAGATTATCCGTTCATGCACCAGGCTACACATTTAACAGAGGGTGATAGACTTTTGGGACTGAGCAGTTTGCAAGGGGGAAAAGCTTATTAAAAATCAGTTTCAGTCCATAGATCTATGGTTTTACAAAACAGTAGAGTATGTGCTTCAGTAAATTTAACAGGAAGGAACCTGATGACAGCTAGGGTGTTTGTGGTTGTGCTGTTCATTAATAAACATTCAGAATAAATTTATAGCTAAGTGAAAGGAGGAAAAAGTTTGCCTATTTTATGCCATTTGTATGTTATGGCTTAAGCCCAAAGCAGAACTAATCATTGGAGTTGTATGGATTACTGAACACAAATGAGGAAGGTTGAACTTCAAGGATATGTGCTATTTATAGAGTTATTTGTATATTCAGTTGGGGATTCAGTGATATAAAGGAAGAGTCGTATAAAGACGAAAGATCATTGGAATGCTGTATGGTTGTAAGTGTGTTATTCTTAGGGTTACATGCTCACAATTTTTGTGAGCTTTTGATGTTTTTTTAATGGAGGGTGAATATTTTTAAATAGTTAAAAACGTGAATACTCAGTGTTTTTCACGAATATATAATGTGCATTTTTCCCTCTGTATAGGTTTAGCTTTCGGTTTTTAATGATTTCTTTTTGAGTCACTGAAAAGTGTTGGCATTCCATATTTTTACAAATACATTACATAATTTGGATTGTTATTGTGTACAGTTGTAGACTCATGTGAGCTTTAAAATCAAGTTGCTTCTAAATGTTAGTTTGCAGAAATAAAAACTATGCGTATGCTGCAGAGTATTTGTTTATTATGTGTGATGTGTATTTTATTTCCTGGAAACAGTATCGGATTTATGACTTAGGTCAAGGATTCTAAAACCGTTCTTGTGGCCAGTTCCACAAGGATATTTATAGTACTCCTCTCATTACACTAGTGTGAA
Organism: Lynx canadensis; assembly: GCF_007474595.2. Lineage (NCBI taxonomy): Eukaryota > Metazoa > Chordata > Mammalia > Carnivora > Felidae > Lynx > Lynx canadensis. The sequence goes on from NC_044315.2 coordinate 32,424,814, forward strand.
AATATTGTTACTAGGGGTGACTAGATTTTTAGAACATCTCTACTGTATAGCTGTTAAAAACAATGGGGTAAATCTATATGTACTGATGTGACAAAGATCTTCACAATATATTATAAAGTAATAATCAAAGTGACAAGTATATTCTATAGTGTGAAGCTATCTTTAAAAAAAACATTTTTTTTAACTATCCTAAGAATACGTAAATAGAAAAAGAAATGGAAGGATACAAAGGGTTAATTATGATGGCCTATAGCCAGTGGAATGAATTTGGGATTTATAATGCAGGGACCCTCACCTTTTATGCACTCTACTTCTGTGTTGGTGGAATTTTTTTTTCAAGGCTGTTTTTATGTCTTACTCTGTGCTTTTTAAAATCCAGTAAAATTATTTTTATAGTTTTCAAGAGTGTTTATATAGAGAGGTCTAAACTAATGTATAAGTATGTTTTATAGGCACAGGATAGAGATGTTCTGAAATTTATGTTCTTTAAGATATTTAGTTTGTAACCAAAATTTCACTATAGGGGAGGAGAGTAATATATGTGTCTATACATGCTCAGAGTACTTTTAAGGCATTTAAAAGTTTATCCTGTGGTTACTAATTGATCTCTGATTGAGGTAATATTCCTTATTGAATCTAAAATGTAAATAAACAGCATTGACATACATTATTCAAAAAATTGCTGAAAGAATTAAAGTGGAAATTTGCTTTGAAACTATTTGCGGATTGAATATAATGTTCTGTATTTGTTGTAGTAAAAGAACCTGAAATTGCATATTGGCTTTTGCTAAAACATGTACAGTGTGTGTGTTTATCATTCCCATATAATCAAAACTCACTATTAGACTCCGTAAATTGTATCATGGACAGTGGTGCTTAAATATTAATGTATTTCATTACTTTCGTTCTCAAATTAGAGATTCATGGACAGTGTGTATCATTAGCCAGCAGATGGCAGTGTCTCTGCACAAATTCTTTTCCTGCAAAGTCTTTTGACAGGAATGGGTTGCCCTCATAGCATTTGACCTAATTTGACAAATGGAGTCATTGAAGATATTCATTGATTATAAATTTGTAACTGATATGTTTTATATGGAATAGAAGGTGGTAAAAATGAATGTAACTTAGGATAGTGAGTGATATTTGTAATATTGTTTATATTCCTCCTAGATTAGTTGTTTCTTGAAATGTTCATTTTATGTATAGGAAGTGTGTGCAGTTAGCCTAAAATATCATCAAATTGAAGTGCTTTTTCTTGCGAAATAAATGTATAATGTACCTAAGTCTATTGCAAGCTGTTCATGGATTTGGTCCCTATATATTGTTATATAGTGTGGTTGCTGGGCAAAGGAGCAATGTGTGCTCATATACATACATAGTGCAAAAATAAAGTAAAATTTATTGGCAGAAATTTACGAGCTGATAAGTAGCAGTATGTGCAAGATCTCCCAGGTCTCATTCTTCCACAGTGAGGTGGATTTGAATGGGGTATAGCTGGGAAAGGGCTTCCATTGAAGGATCCAACCTAGATCTTGTCATGTCATTATCCTCTTATTTACAAGGAAATGGAGGCAGAACATATCCATGAGCTTCCTGGGTGAGGAGGTAGTCTTTTTAGAAATGGGAGCTTCTACTAAGCATTTAGGGAGAGAGTATTCTCCTGAGTGCAGACCTGCTGAACTAGCTCTTTGCTAAGCTTTTTGGAAAGTGAAGGTAAGGAGCTTAACTGGGGATAGTAAGTGGCATTTACTTGTGAAGAAAAAAACACTTAATTTAGATTGCCTGAATTTGAAACCTTGGTAGGCCACTTATAGGTAGTATCATTTTAGGCAAGAGATATATAAGTTGGTATAATAATACTACATTATAGGCTAGTTGTAAGGACTGAAGGAGGTAATTATTATAAGTTACTGGATTAATGACTGCTACACGGCATGCAATAAGTTTTTCTTCTCTCTCTCATGAGGTGTTGACATTTATAAATTTTAAAAGCAATTTGAGATCCCCATTATGACAAATTGTGCTGTGGCAGTACGTCAGTGCATTCCTGCATTTTGCTTCCCAGATGTGCCCCAGGAACTAGTTGTAAGCCAAGATGCCTTGTTTTGTGATGACACTTTTGGTGGGTGCAGTTCTGATATACTATCATTATTGGACAGGTACCAGTGAAACACATACCAGCCATGCTGTCAACTACTTCAGAATAAACTGTGGAGGTACCCAATGTGGGAATGCATTCTTATCATCTGGGTTCTGAGGGACTTTAAATAGGTCAAAATATTTATACTTTGGTTTTCATTTGGGCTGAGTCCAGAGCATACTAAAGGATTCTAGTATTGGAATAAATTTTTTATTGAGTTAGTCATTTAAGAGAGATAGAAACTATACTACTGGGAGAAAAATTCAAATGCTGAGAGAGCTGTTCTAAAATATCCCTTGTTTTGTTCTTTTTTTTTTTTTTTAACTGACCTCCTTTGTAAAATAAAACAAGAACATGAAACATTTTGAAAATGCAAAAAGCTACTTGAAGGTGTTTGTAAGTAAAAAATGTAATTATTTAATTTGCTGGATATGTACATGCAAAGGAAAAGAGTTTGCTCTTGGTCCAACTCTAGCTTTGCATTTGTGGAAGCATGTCCTTGATTTTGTGGCTATGGCTAAAAGAGCAGATATACATATACAGGTGGGGAAGAGAGGATGGAGTGGTGCAAAGATCAACACTTGCTCTCTCTACTGTGGATCAAAAAGGCTTGAGAGTTCAATCAACACATTTCTTTACTCCTGAAGCTCATTAATCTGGCCATGTCATAACTATCTGATCTAGCATAACACACCGATTGGCATTGGTGTATATTAGGGATAGAATTTTTATTTTACAAATTCAAGATATTCAGTAGTGGCCATGAAAAATCAGATGGATCTTTGCCACCGTCAGATGTTTCAAAGATTTCTTCTATTAAATGCTGTGTCCAAAATTATAGAATGCTCTTCAATTTTTTTGCATAAAAATAAAATAATACACCTTAAATATATATAATTTTAAGTAAAAATATAAACATGTAAATAAAAATGAGGTGAAACACCTTGGGAAAATTATATAAGATGAAATAGCAATATAAATTAGAGTAGAATAAAAAGCCTTTGGAATAAAATAAATTATTTTCTGAATTATTTCAGAAAATAATAAATTAAAACACAGGGGTGCTTGGCTGGCTCAGTCAGTAGAGCATGTGACTTTTGATCTTGGGGTTGTAAGTTTGAGCCCCATGTTAGGTGTAGAGACTAGTTAAAAATAAGATCTTAAAAAAATTTAAAACTCAAAAGTATGTTTTCATTTGTATTTTTAATATAGCACTAAGTCATTTAGTGAAGAGTAGCTAAGAATGTGCTTACATTTTAAAAGCGTCAGTAGTTTAGGGTACATTTGACAGAGCCAAAGAGGGTGAAGATGGATGGCAAGAAAGGGGAAATAAATTGAGATTTCTGTCACATCAAAACAAAATTTTATATAGCAGAAATAATTCATGTAAAACATAATGAAAGACAATGTAAGAGAATATTTATTTGATCCTTGGGTTGAGGAGGGTTTTTCCAAGGGGGATACCATTGGTGGATACCATGAAGGAAAAGACTGTGAGATTTGAACTGCATTTGGAAAAACTGCAAACTAAATAAACAAGTACCACTTGCATACCACTTGCGTTACATGAAAAAACAGTGGATTACTATCCTTATTAGGCTGTAGTTGTAATTAATTCCTAAATGTTACTTAATAGCAAATTAGTTGAAAACATATTTAGTCAAATATTGATATAATTTAGGGCAGAATGTAAAATTTACAAGAATATTTAAAATAAAGCTGGAGGGGCGCCTGGGTGGCGCAGTCGGTTAAGCGTCCGACTTCAGCCAGGTCACCATCTCGCGGTCCGTGAGTTCGAGCCCCGCGTCGGGCTCTGGGCTGATGGCTCAGAGCCTGGAGCCTGTTTCGGATTCTGTGTCTCCCTCTCTCTCTGCCCCTCCCCCGTTCATGCTCTGTCTCTCTCTGTCCCACAAATAAATAAACGTTGAAAAAAATTTTTTTTTAAATAAAGCTGGATATTTTAAGGAAATTTGGTACTTCTCTGAGATGCTGGTTGGCACTTTTTGATGTCATGAGACTATGAGTGTTTCTCTGCCATTAGGTGTACTTTAGTGGTCAGGTTTTTTTTTTTTTAATATTTTTTTTCAACTTTTATTTATTTTTTTGGGACAGAGAGAGACAGAGCACGAACGGGGGAGGGGCAGAGACAGAGGGAGACACAGAATCGGAAACAGGCTCCAGGCTCTGAGCCATCAGCCCAGAGCCCGACGCGGGGCTCGAACTCACGGACCGCGAGATCGTGTAGTGGTCAGGTTTGAGAAGCATTGCCACTTGAATAAAGAACTGCTGAGTCTTAATTCATTAGTAATTACAATGGCTAATATCCAATGAGTCTTTATTTTGTGTCAGGTATAAAACTTCACTTAGGCTAATTCATCTAATTTTTACAACTGTTGTATAAGATAGGTAGTATTACTACCCCCATCTTACAAGGAGAAATGGGTGCAGTTCAGATTCAGTCCACATTTAAAGTAGAAAAACTGGGTAAAAGGCAATTCATCAAAGAAGAAATATAGTAAGCTAATAATCACATAATAATCACATTAAGGTCACATAACCTTAATCTAATCTTGTTAGTCATAGGAGTGCAAAAAGGTGAGTGCTGTTTCTAACCTCTCACTGGCTAAGGAGACAAATGAAAACATCCACTGTTGTTAATGCCTATGCAAATTAATACAATCTACAGGATGCCCACGCCATCATCCTTGGAAATAAATGTGTCCTGTGACCATGCAATCTACATCTGGGAATTTGTCCTGTGGAAAACATGAGAAAGTTGCATGAAGGCATATTTATTTGGATAGTCCTTACAGTGTTGATTATGAAACTTGAAAAATTGGTAGTAAGTAAATGTCCAACACTCTGGGATGGTTGAATAAATTATAGGACATCCATCCATGATGTGCTGATCAGCATGAAAAATGACGCAGGTGTGTAAGTATCAATATAGGCAGGCATTTATAATATACTGTCAAGGATTAAAAGCTTGTTACAAAATAGGATGTTTTCCTTTTTATGTTTGAAAGTACACATGTATTCTGAATTATAGAAAGGTATTCATTAAATTTTAACATCATCATCTTTGACAGGATTGCAATTTTCTTTATTATTTCTCCAGCAACTATTACATGCACAGTTAAAAAATTATGTTTGTTTTTAAAAAGAACTGTCTTATTGTATCTTGCATGTAGTTATGGATTTCAGAGTACTGAATTTACTTAAAATTAAGTGTACATCTATTGGTGAAGTGCTTTTAAAATGGAGGCAAAAAGGCAAGAGCAGTAGCTTCAGAAAATATCCAAGATGAAGAATTTGATAGATCAGGGTATACATAATTGACTAGATTTGAGGCTTTGGGTAAATTACTTGTTTTCAGCTTCAAAGAGGAGTGTAAATATCAATAATCCCTGAGTGCATATAACTGTATATAATATCTGGAGTGATGACTGTGAGCTGGTAAGTTAATGATTTTGATGTATTGCATATCCTGATTAAGAAAGTAAATAAGTATATTAGGGAATGTTAGAATTAATAGTGTCAAATAGTTGAAAGTCATGCCCATTCTTCTCATGGTACATTTTACTTCCTACCTGTGCTAGGTAAATCAGGCATGTTTAGTAATGTTAGTAGTTGTATACAGATGTTCATACTTCAAGCAAAAGCAAGGATTTGACAAATGTCCTGGATCTCTAAAATAATTTATTAGATCTTGGGTTCCTAATTTAAAAAAAATTTTGTTGTTGTTGTGGAGGTTTTTTTTTTGAGGTATTTGAAAAATGTTCATAAATATATGAAACTGCTTGACCTAGCTGGCTGCTTCTGGTCATGCATAGGCTCACAGCGGCTGAGGGAGGGAGGTGGCAGGGGCTGGACACTGTCCCTGGAGAGGAAACCTCAACCCAACCCAAACCCCTCTCTCCAGCTCTGAGCTTTTAGGTGCTGTGACTCTTCTTCAGTGTCTCTCCCCAGCTTTTGTTGGGGCTCTGGATCAGGTTTCTAGTGTAAAAGTCTGTGAATGAGTAAGGTGGGAACCTGGTCCTGAAATTCCGTGTCAGCCGATCCTTCTTTTTTCCAGGTTTTCCTCAGGAAATTGGGACAGGATGGGCAGGTGAAAGGTGACCTTTGAGAATAGGTTTTCTCAAGGTGCATGCAGCGTGGGGAAGGGACTGCACAGTGCTTTCCTGTGACCTGTCAGCCTTATTCCTCCTCCAACCCCACTCACTCCAACTCTTCCTTTCTTGCCATCTCTCACTTCTTTATAGCCATTTTCCAAGAATTGTGCCACTTCTTCCCCATTTGATGAACACTGTGTACTGTGAGTCTCAGCTGTGGCAGGCAGCATTCTTGACCCCTCACGTGCAGGTTAATAGGCCTCCTGTCTGTCTTCTGGGGTTGTTCTGCAGAGTACATGGGAATATTTAGTGCTTGCACTCCTTGCACTGCCCTGTGAGCTACTGTTCTCTGAGGAAGAGTTATAGGAGCCCTGGCCATCCTAGAATTCACTGCAGAAGGAACACAGATACCATAGCCAAACACAGCAGATCAAAACAGAAATCCACTTTAATATATGTGAATGGAGTATGTTGAAGGTACAGAAAACCCATGTACAAGATTGGCCCCTTTTCTAGCTGAAGGGTAATAGGCTTGGGCATAAGCTTATCAGTAGACTGCAAGGAGAGATAGATTGTGTATATGTACAGTTTTGTGTGATAACTAATTTTTGTTTTGCAGTAGTCCAAAGACATTTCTCTTTAGGAGAGGAGGTGTTTCTTTCCCATTAATTTGATTCTAACCAGGATAACATGTAATAGTACCTTCCAAACTGGTAGTTGCCCTCAGAGGTATATGTGTATATTCCCTGTGAATTATAGTGGTATTCTTACCTTTCTTTTTGTACTAATTTTGATATAGAAATAAGAAGGAAAGAATACATGTTCTCACCAACATTTCTACTATTGATGTTTCAAGAATTATGAATTCTGTTTTTGGACTTTTTTCATATGATAGCTTACTATATTATTGCAAACCAGTGGATATTTTCAGTATATTGAGAAATTTAACAAAACAAAAATAAAAAACAAAATACTCACTATTTCAGTCCTTCCTCTGAAAAGAAATGGAATGTGAAGGTTGAAATGCTTGAGATACAACTTTAGTTCAGTAACTGACAGTTTAACTTCTCTGTTTTCAAATAAACAAAACATCAGCACTCATACTGGGAAAAATAAATGTACAGATTTCTTAGTAGGTAATACAGTTTGATTGTATTCTTTTAAAATTAGCTGCCCAGGGATATGAATTGAAAAATAAAAATTCTGGCATGAAAATGTTTCCCTAGTATTAAAATTTAAATGCAAGCAAATTGGTTTAAAACTTTAAAAACACACACACAACTGTTTAGGTATTCTTAAAGCATATTGTGAAACACACATTTATTGTAATGTAATGCAACATTTGTGGAATCTAATGAACTGTCTTAGGCTCAAGTTTGCAAAATGGATTTTTATGAAGCATATTCGTTTTTAGCCCATGCTTTGTGCTAACTGGGGAAGAATACATGTCATATTCAAAGTGCTTTCCAGTGGGATTGATGAGAGGCAGGTAATTATTTGGCACCTCCTCATGAAGGTGTGGGTCAGTGGACGTAACCTTCCCTTGTGGGTGGGCAGAGCTGTCTCACTTCTGAAGGTGCCCTGACAACCTGCCTGTCTGTCTGTCTGCCTTCCTTCCTGTCTTCTTTTCTTCCTTTCCTTCCTTCTTATCAGTGAAGCTAACACTTGGGGAAAATTGGGCAACTTTTACTTTATTATGATAATGTTTATAAACAGAATTGTTAAATTCCCATATGAAAATTTATACAGTTACTACTAAAAACAAATGACTGTATTTGACATGCCCTGAGGCCAGCTGATGTCCAGTTTGTGCAGTATTCAATTTAACATATTACTTGTTAAATGTAGGAAAAAAAGATAGCATAATAGTTGTGTACAGGTAATAAATTAAAGGTCAGGATGCTAAGAACTCTTTTAGGAGCAACCACACTTTCTCCTTTTCTATTTGAATTTTATCCCATTGTCTTTATTTGCAGTTCAGAACCCAGTTCTTATCTTTGTTTATAACATTTCTAATTTTCCTATTCCAAGTAGGCTTGTCTAAGAAAGTGAGAAAAGAGTATATTATTCCCTGGTCCCTTGTAATAATACCCTCATGATGTGCCATATAGTTTTGGTAAAATTAGTGTTTATAATGAGGAATGAAGAGGTATTGGACTAATTTATGGCTGCTTTTTGACATTAAAAAAACATAAGAATTATTCAGATTTCTTTGGGTATGTTTTTAATTTTGCTAACATATTTTTCTATGTTGTAAGGATTTTTACGTATGAGAATGGGCCACAGATATGAAATTTTGGAGTTAATTTAACTTTGTTTTCAAAATTAACATTCTGAAAGTACCTAGAATGGTAGAATTATGAGGTACTTTTTAGTTTAGGAAAGTTACAAGCTTTTTTACTGCTTTTAGGTTATATCGTGTTATTAATTTACTAGAATGCATCATCTTTTATTTTTTCTTGTGGCCCAAATATGCAAGAGGCACATAATCTGTTCCTGCTGTTTAGATTTTGCAAAATAAGTATTCTCTTATCCTTCTATGAGCATGTATTAGGTTCTTTACATCTTCATGAGGGGTTAGGGGATTGCATAGTAAAAGGAATAGGAAAAAAAAGAAAGTGACCTTCCTCTGAAGCCATCCTGTTTAGCGTATTCTTTTAGCTACCAGCATGATGAAGGACTAGAGATGCTTGTCACTCTGAGGTTGGGGGTTAAATTCCCTTTCAATTCAAAAGAGATAGAAAATGATTGTGATAGTCTAGTCATTAAGAAGTGATTGTCCTCATTGTATTTGGCATTTTTTTATGCTGTTTCATTGCCAAGATTTGATTGTTTTTAACTCTTAGGAAAACAACAGTATTTGGGGAAAAGCCATTTGTCTCTCTCAACAATAAAGAGACTTCTTGATTTTGTTTTTCTTTCTTCGACTGGTGCAGCAACTTATATACCTTCCTTGGACCTCATTGTAGCTTTAAGCATAGTAGGTATACATTGCATCAAAGGTAATAGCTCTCGAAGAAAAAGGAAGGAAAGGGCCAGTTAAACATGTCCAGTTTCCATTGTAAGCTGTTGGTTAATAGAGCTAACGTTATCAGCTTGTGTTAGTGACACGATCTATGCTAGGTGTGAGAAGCTCACAGATACTTTTTTAGCATTTGAATGTGCAACAGTCTGGGTTGTTTATCGCTGATTAATGCTGTAACAAAGGTACAAGGTAATGTGGGAGTACTAGCTGGGGAAAGTTTAACTTCAACATGGCAAGGATCTGAAATGTTTTGTGAAAGAGCTGATATTTGAACTGGTGGAGATTGGATGGGGTTTTTCAAGTACTGGTTCATAATTTGGTGTCTGAAAGAGGGAATCAGCAGCTTGAGTAAAGTCATGGAGGCAAAACATGGTAGGATGTTTTTGACAATTGTCTCTGTGTGGTTTGAGATGTAGTACTTTTATAATGGTAGGTATAGCTAGGCTATGAAATAACTTGAATGCTATATAGAGAAATTGGGACCTTTTAATTCTGTAATGTGGAGCCATTGACTGTTTTTGAGAAGAGGTTCAATAAACCCTTTATAAAACACAGTGGTGAAAATACAACAATAGGTATGTTTACAATTTTAATGTATTTTTCTATTTTTTGGCTAGTTCTTTTGAACAAATAAAGTTTTTGACACTTAGTCAGGAAAGTTCCAGTTACATGCAAGGTAATTTATATACGGGAATAAAGTATGAATAAAGCCAGGTCTGGCCCGTGAAGAGCCTTTAGCAGGATGTTTCATTTTATTTCTATTTTAAGAATTGAATATTGCATACTTATTAAGAAGACTGTGTCTTCCAAAATAAGAGTGCTTTTAGAAACAGACCCATAAATACAGAGAACAAACTGGTGGTTGCCCCATGAGAGGACCAGTAGGAGGATGGGCAAAATGGATGAAGGGGAGTGGGAGACACAGGCTTCCAGGTATGGAATGAATAAGTCATGGGTATGAAAGGAACAGCATAGGGAATATAGTCATTGGTATTATCATGGCTTGTATGGTGATGGACGGTCGTTACATTTGTGGCTACCATAGCGCAATATATAGAGTTGTCAAATCTCCATGTTGTATATCTGAAACTAATGTAATAGCATTTGTCAACTACACTTCAACTAAAAATAAACAAAATAAGTCTGTATTTTTAAGAAATTTTGATCATCTTTGAATATTTTCCTTTTTGGCCAAATAACTTTAAAGCAGTGTGTTTTCCTATACTTGGTGGATGGCCATATGATTGAAGATTACAGTGGAGACATCCTAGTTCCATTTATTTTTCTCTCTCATTTTTGGGATATATTACAAATGGGATATTCATGTTTCACACATTAGAGATTAGTTAGATCATCAAGCTTTTTGTTTGTTTAGTGCAAGAGGTTTAAATCATTTACTATAATATGAACTATTTTCATTGGCTGCAGTGACTTGGAGATGTCAGAGACTAGGCATGAAGTGAAGGATTATGAATGTTCAGAGGAAGACTATGAGTATGTTCACAAAGGCCTGGACAAATCATTGTTGTGCAGCTCCTGCCTTGACTTCCTCTCTTCCAGTGATCTTGTCCCCCTGACCTCAGTCATTCTTGTGGTCTTAATATTTGCACTGTCTTCCTATTCCCAGCTTTAGGCATCTCATCCTGTGACATCCATCCCTTGTCTCTTCAGTTCATTCCTTCTACTACCCCAACTCCAGCATACCCTTGAACCCCAGCAGGCAGTGAAATCCATTGATCCTACTTTTCATGGTTGTTCATCTTCATGCTCTCACTTCCTCCTCAGCAGGTTATATCCTATCATTGTCATCTTTCTCTTGGTTACACGGCATAGCTCTTCTCTCACTTTGTCATATCCCCTTCTGGTTCTGCTCATGTATCTCCCTGCTCTCCATGTTTGTCCCCTATGCAGTCAGCTGTGACTGCGGACAAGCACACAGCCATCCCAACTGCTCTTCCCAGATCCAAGACCTCAGGTTGGCATTTTACAATGCCTGGCAGTCCAGGCATATATCCTAGTTCCCCTCTTGTCTCCATCCTCATTTTCTGCTAAATGCCTTGCTTCGTATTTCAGTGAAAAAGTAGAGAACTTCCACAGATTTCCACCAGCACTCTTACCTGCCCACTAGCATTAAGGCCAATATCCTCGATCTCCTGCTGTATTACTCTGGATAAATTGTTTATCCTTCTATTTGAGGCCACTTGTGCACTTGACCCCAGCCCCTCTTACACCTTCAAGAACATTGCTTCAACAGTTCCTCACTCTTGTTCCTGAATTGTCAGTTTTCTCTTCACCACTGAATCATTCTCATCATCATACAAGCTGTTGTCTCTTCTATCAGAAAGACTCATAATCCCTCTTCTCATCATACATTTTAACCCCTTTTCTTTGCTCCTCTTTTTAACAGTACTCTTTTTTTAAAAGTTTGTTCAAAGAGAGAGAAAGAGTGAGAGAGCAAGAGGGGGATGGGCAGAGAGAGAGGGAGGGAGAATCCCACCAACTGTGAGATCATGATCTGAGCTGAAATCAAGAGTCAGACGCTCAACTGACTGAGTCACCCAGGCACCCCAACAGGTCTCTTTAAAGGAATTATATATATTTGCTCTTTCAATTTCATTTTTTCCCATTATCTCTTTAACTACTGCACTCATTAATCCTCTCCATGTTCTAAGAACTGTTTTTGTCAAAAGCCCTTGAAGCATCTTCTTCCCTTGGTTTCTGAGGACACTGCATATTTTTGATTTCCCTCCATGTTATCCAGCTTTTTCTTCTCAGTCTCTTTTGTTGGTTTCTTCTGTCTCTGAAACATCATAACATTGGAGAACTCTAGGGCTCAGTACTTAGGTTTTTCTCTTTTGTCTATACTTGCTCCCTTAGGATTGAATTCAGCCTTATAATTAAAAAAATTTTTTTTAACGTTTATTTATTTTTGAGACAGAGAGAGACAGAGCATGAACAGGAGAGGGGCAGAGAGAGAGGGAGACACAGAATAGGAAGCAGAAGCCTTATGATTTTAAATATCATCCCTATGCTGATGATTGCTGACTATTGATTTTATATCTCTAGCCTGGACTTTCCCTCTGAACCCACACACTCCTGCCAAGTAATCAAGCTGATTACTGCACTTAGATGTCTAATAGGCTTTGCAGAATTAAATAAATCCAGTAACTGCTCTTCAGGGTTTCTACATCTCATTTAATCACAACTCTATTCCTCTAGTTGCTCAGACCCAAAACTCTGGAGTCTTTATTGATGTCTCTCTTTCTCTTTAATTTCACATCCATTATCTCCACAATTCTCCACCTTCTAAATCTATCTGAAAGTGACTACTTCTCACTACTCTCACCACTACTACTCTGGTCCAACCACTATTATCACCAATCTGCACTATCCCAGGAACTCTCAAACTCTCCCTGCTCCTGTTGATTCTTTTTTTTTTTTTAATTTAATTTAATTTTTTAAAAAAATTTACATCCAAATTAGTTAGCATACAGTGCAACAATGATTTCAGGAGTAGATTCCTTAGTGCCCCTTACCCATTTAGCCCATTGCCCCTCCCACAACCCCTCCAGTAACTCTCAGTTTGTTCTCCATATTTATGAGTCTCTTCTGTTTTGTCCCCCCTCCCTGTTTTTATATTAGTTTTGTTTCCCTTCCCTTATGTTCCTCTGTTTTGTCTCCTAAAGTCTTCATATGAGTGAAGTCATATGATTTTTGTCTTTTTCTGACTGACTAATTTCACTTCTGCTCCTGTCGATTCTTAATTTAGAGGCCAGAGGGATGCCTTTAAAATCTTTGTTCATATTACACACTTCTATGCTTAAAATCCCTTTTCAATGACTTCCCATCTTGCTTATATTAATATTTAAAGATATCAGGTACACAAATGCTACATGATCACTCTTCAGCCAGCATACATTGTCTCCAGACACAGATACTCCTTATCTTTCTGACTCCTCTACTACCTCTCTGCTGCTTGACCATTAAGCCCCATGCTTCTTCCCTGATGCCCCTGGATTCTAAGATTCCTTTGCTAGAAATGCCCCCATTCCTCATAGCTTGTTCTTTCACTTCCTTGAAGTATTAACTCAAATGTCACATTTTTACTGAAACTTAAATTGGAATCTTCTCCACAATCCCTTTTCTCCCTTACTAGTGTTATTTTTCTCCTTAGCACTTTATCATTTGACATGCCCTTTTGCTCATTTATTTATTTTTTGTGTGTCTTCCCCAACTTGAACATAAGCTCTATGGAAGTAGGATTTTTTATCTGTCTTATTCACACCTGTATCCTCAGTACCTAACACCATAACTTGGACATAGTATGTACTTAGGAAATAGTTACTGAATGAATGATTACAGTGACAAAATAAATGGTGAATATCTTAATCTACCACAAGTTAGCCCAATCTTAGCTGAAGCTGGTAAGTTTTTGTGAATGTCCATCCAATCTCAACTTTTACTTTTTGTTTTATAACTAACATTGAATATTTCTAATTTCTGTTGCCTTCAAAGAGTGCCCTTCACCAATGTCCAGGGCATATGGTTAGAACTATTATAGTTAGGATCATAAGAAAAAGACCATTTTGCACTATTCCCTACAATAAGTTCTATATTACATTTATCAAAGTATAGCTCTCACTTGCTATGAAAATAAGGTGTAGAATTCCTGGAAATAGTTAGCTAACATCTTCAATCAATAAGCTTTCAACATTTCCAGAAGTGGAATTTAAAAATCTTGGTCAGATCTTTTCACTGGCAGCAATCATTAAATTTCAGCCTGAAATAATAAATGGGATGCTTGGCTCTCCTTCCCAGGTTCTAGCCACTTGAACCGTGCACTAGCTACAGAAATGGATAGTATATTAGATTTATTTCCAAAGTGATATTTCTATATTAACTTAAAAGATGTCATAGGAAGATTTCTCAATAAATCCTCTTATTTCTTGTTTTATCTTATGCTTTAGATTCTCAGGTATGACTTTTCTTCTCTGCAAATCAGTCTATTTTATGGGTATTTATTTGGCAAAGCCTGTGTGATTTAATATTTTTACTCTGTACTAGGTTTGGAAAGTGTTGTCCCCTCCCCTTCCACTTGGTGACCAAGATTATAGTTACATAATAGCTCTTTCATTACCATATACAGAGCATTTGAATCAGATTCTTAAAATCTTTTAGAACTTCTTCAAAAAGTGTTGCACTGATGCTGTATCTGACTCTTCTTTCTGATGAATGTGACCAAGAGTTAGGCTAGCAGTGTGGTTCTACCTGTGGTTTTATTGAAGTGTTTTTTCCTTTGTGATGTTGGATTATTTACACTGATCTTATGTTTTATTGAGTGGTTGGTTATCTTCCAAGGCAGTTGGAATCTCTATAGTCCCCATATACATTCACACTAATCTCTATGGTTAGAGTTTAGAGTTCAGATGTATATTGTTAGTAAATTGTATTATTGGGTTATGTGAATGAGTGAATGAGTGATTACAGTGGCTGAAGGAAGGATGCAAATTTTAACCTTCTATTGGATTCCAAGAAATGTCTTCTTGAGTTTATGTGCTAGGGAGCCATCAGGTGACTGAGCATAGTCAGAATAGCCAAACATTGTGGGCAAGTTCTGAGTCTTGTGGACTTTGGTATCTCACCCACTTGCTTATAATTAATGACCAAAGAAAAAGATGTTTATATAACCATATTGAATGGTTCTTTATCTTTGTTGTTTGTTTTTTCAAATGCTTTCTGTGTCAATGACTACAGAATCCACAATTGTCTGGTTAGGGGCAGGGTATGAAAAGGGTACCACTTTGTCTTCCCAGGCATGTCAGTTTTTATTCTATTTGTAGGAAAAATAGGAGTCCTAGAAGAAAGGGGTGCTTGTGCCTGCTCCATCCTTGCAGGTGGGTCATGCGACTCTTCCTTCCTCTGATATTTGGAAATTTCTTGGGAATTTTGGGGAACATTTCTCAGCATGTCTCCCTCAGGTGCCTTAGGAAAGACCGTGTTTCCTTCTCACCAGTCTCAGATTTGGTAATCTAGAACCCTCTTTCAGATAGCTGCTGACTTTCTCCTTTTTTTTTTGGAAAAATCAAGCTATGGTTTATATTTAAATGCAAAATCACAACATATAGATGCTTGAGCTTTTGTTTGTTTTAATTCATCCTGACCAAGTGTGGGAACTAGTTTGATACACTGCATAGTGTTGATGTTGGATGGCTTGTATTTGTGCCTCCAGGTCTGTTTTGCACAGGTCTCCACCCTGCTTTCTGCCCAGGGTTGCTGGTGACAATCACCATGGACTCTGTAGCCCTCTGGCTTCTAGTTGGATGAAGGCATTGGGAGCAGGCAGGAGGGTAGGGCTGAGAGTGGGATGGGGAGGGGAGCAGAATGAGGGCCCAATCACAGCAGTTGCTTCAGGCCATCCTCCCAGGTAGTCTCCTTCTGGATTCTGGTTATTACCTTCTCAAGTATTGCATATCTAGCTTCATTGAAAACCCTACTGTTCTCTGGCCCAGGGTACCAGTCTGTCTCTTCTGTTTCTTCATGCCCTGTGCAAACCTGTTCCATCCCTTAATTAAGTCCTTCTCAAATGATTCTAGTGTTTACTATTTCACCTATTTTCTCCTGGGGTCAACTTATACCATGTTGACCCAGGAATCTCTTACGGAATTTGTCAGAGGGGTTCGTATTAAACATAAAAACTGAAAATATTTTTCCTAAAAACTATTCTGTTTTTGCGTCTCTAGATTCTGCTTTGCTGTTAATATGGATACAAGATAGATTGCCTACTGTATCTATTTTTTTAATTAAAAATTATAGGTGGTGGAGAATTTTGTTGATCAGAGTAAGGCCTTCAGCTCACTCTAATGTGTCTGGCGCTAGTTCTTTCTCTTTAAAAACATATTTTGGTACCAAAGCTGGAATGTTGATGTTTTGTTTTAGTGAGTCTTAGGCGTCCTACTTTTGAAGTTCTGAAATGAACCAGGTATATGACAATGAATATTCAAGGAAACCTGTATTCTTTTTACTATTTAACTTTCTAAACCTTTTATTGAAGGTTCAGCATTCATTTTGAAACTTGCAAAGTATGGGTTATTGATCACAGAGCATTCATTGTTTCTTCTTTAAACTCTTCCATTAATGCCCAAGTTGTGCTTCACTGGGACTTGTTATGAGCATATGTAAATATTCCAGGATTGTTACTGTTGGTGGCACATCTCACATGATAACTGTGAAAAAGCTTCTGATGGAATAATTGATATATGAACAGTATTGTAGGACTATTCATAGAAAAATATGTGGATCAAATAAAAGAAATACAAACTTTAATAATTTGGGTTTCCTTGCTTTCTTTTGTTCAGGATAAGCTCAATTCCAGAATTCTCCTTACCTGCTATAGTAGAATGATGGTTTATCATGGCTCCTTTACTGTTTTTGGAAAAGTGCTGTTATAAAACATGTTTTTAAAGAAATTTTTACTTTTTCTCTCTTTTCTCCCAATTAACATGCAGATTATTTAAGTTTTTTAGTGAGATTCTAATTCAAATCTCAATTGAGAGGCAAGATTTCTCTAGTTGAGGCTCAAGTTCAAAGTCAAGTTTTGGCTTCAGTTTTGATTTTGTGGTAGCTGAAATGATGTAGTACCACATCTTGAGAAATTTAAAGTTTATGTCTTATAAAAGAACATTGGGGTTTGGAAAGGCCCTGTTTTAATGTTGAGTTGCAGTCAGCCTTGGGTACTGGGATTACCAGTCTCTGAAGTGGAAGTTTGCAGATGGATCCTTAATGGACCCTGAATTCCCCTTCTCTGGATTAGCAGTGTGCAATTTCAGAGAACAGCCATTGTGAAGGATCAGATCTTGTGGTTAGAGACAACTGTATTGGTAGCATGGCTTCATTTTGCTCTTACAAATGACCTTGTGATCAGCTGGCGACAGAAAAATGAAGTCCTTCTCTTTGATGGTGGCTCGCTGATAAGCCAGGTTTCTCCTCTTTGTGAGCAAACTAATCAGTGTGATGGCAAGTGGGTGTTAGGCATTGGGTCTTATAAGGAAACATTTCTCCAAGCTGTAGGCTTCATCTGGGAGAGGCATCTGTGGTGGAAGTGGCAAAATAAAACTGGCCTTGTCAGAATTTGATAGGTCCACTCACGTCTTTCAGCTTCAATCTTCTCATTGTTTATATGAGAATGTCTGTAAAATGTGTTGGTATTAAAATTAAATGAGCAAATATAAGGGGGTTCATAAATATAAACAAGTATGAGATGGCATTACAGTAGGAGATGTAGAGAGAAATTCAGCAAAAGAGAGATGAAAATAAAAATGGAAGAGAGGAAAATATTAGTTGAAAGGTGGAATCTTATTTTCTGAGTGTTTGCTTTTATTTTTTGCTTTTATAGGATTTTGTAGCCAGTTTTTGCATAATCAAAATTATTTCATGAGTGGCTCATTGCAGCAGTTACAGTATGAAACAGATTATATACCTCTCAATGAGAAGCCACAGGATCTTTCCACTATTAACGCCAACCCTCCTTTATGTCTCATTCTGCACTCTAGGGTGAATAAGGCCTGGTGCTAAGAACACATGCTGAGAAAAACAAATCAAATGCCTTCAAACATTATTTATCACAGATACAGACTAGGGAAATGGATGTTTAGAATTCTAAAATAGTTGGAATATGTTCAGTAGTTTACACATTATTAGAAGTCACATGTTGTGACTTTATTATAGGGATTTAGAATTTATAGCTTAGCGTTATAAACCCTTTTCAGATGATCTGGTCATTCTCAGTTGTATTGGTGCCTTTAATTGTTGCTCAATTTTGTTTTCATAAACATGCCAGTAGTATTGCTACATGTAATTAAGTATATACGTGTTCATTTTCCTTAAGTGTTATTTATATAATTGATGGAAAATATATTGGGTGACTATAGTTTTTTTGTAAAATTAATGCAGAATTTTCACCATTAGACTAAAGAGTCTAAACTCTTTAGACTTTTATACTCAATAACACTGCTGAACATTTTTTTAAAATTTATTTTTATTTTTACTTATTTGTTTTTTAAGATAGCATGCATGAGCGAAGGAGAGGGACACAGGGACAGAGAGAGAGAGAGAGAGAGAGAGAGAGAATGAGAATTCTAAGCAGGCTTCATGCTTAGCATGGAGCCAGATGCAGGGCTCAATCCCATGACCCTGGGACCATGACCCGAGCCAAAATCAAGAGTTAGATGCTCAACTGACTGAGCCACCCAGGCGCCCCACCTCTGATCATTTTTATCTAGGCTGTAAGGTGATAGTGATAGAGGAATTGATGACAAATGACATTAATTAGAATATGGGATGTATCAGACTTACCTCCCAAAGTAAGAAGTTTCCCTTTGAGGTGGTCATCCATCCTCTCTGTGGAGGCTTCCTGGCCCTCTCAAGGCATTCTGTTATTTTGTCTGACTACGCCACTGAAACTGGTTGAGTTATTGGCCTATACTTTACCCAAACTCAATTTTAGCCTTTGTTTTCATCTTATTTGACTTTTCCATAGCACGTGACCACTCTTCCCATCTTGAAAAACTACCTTGTCTTGGCTGCCACACCCTCACACTCTTGGAAGGAGTTGCTATACTTATTGTCTCTATTTCCTCACTTCACATTACTTCTTCAGCACACTTACACTGGACTTTCAGAATAGCTTTTATCAAGGTCTTCTCTGGCCAGAGCCATTAGTCAGTTCCCCATCCTCATTTTATTCAACCTCTCCATCCTTGAAACATGATCTTCTTTTCTCCTCATAACACCATACTCACCTCTGTTTTCTTCCAACTCTTTGGCTATTTCTCAGGCCTCCAAATACTAGAAGGTCACAGAACTCTGCCTTTGGCCCTCTTCTTGGTCTTTAAGGTCTTTATTGATTTAGCTATTTGTCTTATCTATACTAGAATGTAAGCCTCTTGTGAGCAGGCACTGTTTTCTGTCTTGTTTGTACTTTTATCTCTGGTGCCCAGAAAAAGCTGAGATAGTAGGTGCTAGTTGATTGGCTACACTTTCCATCACTCTTCACATGATATGGATTTGAGTGTCCTAGTTCCCTATAGTTTTCCCAAGATTGTAGTCAGTAGTTCTGTGATCACTTTGAGCATTACTTTAGTATCCTGGAGTACTGTTCATATCTCACTCACTCATGTTCTGTTTCCCACTAAGGATACTACCTCTTTGTAGCAAATAGAAACTGGAGTCTTTTGCTGTGTTGTTGGTGCCTCCATCATTATCCCCCGTGATTAGTCACTTTGCTTGTTGTGGTGTTGCCTACCCATTTCTTTTCAAACATTCACCTTTTAACTACCTTGGGGGGTGATGGTTACCCTTGGCTCTAGTCTCCCTCTTAAAATCTGTCAGATTACTCTGAGAATGCTGAGAATAATCTGAATTCCTTCATGAAAGGATTTTGAGCCAGGAATCCCAGCTGCCAGCATTCTTTAAGTCACTGTTTCCTGCGACACACATTCAGGGCCCTCTCTAGTTTGTCTGTAGTCCATTTTCCAGGCTGTTTGGCCCAGCACTACCTGTAACCTGTGCTTTAGCAAAAATGAGTTACCTTGTACTCCACACCTGTGCTTCTTCATCTCCCTGCTTTGCCTTGTGCAGTTACTTGAAATATCTTCTGTGTCCAAGCTCTACTTACTTCAAGGCCTTTTCAGCTGCCTTGGTTTGGTGAAGATTTATCTGCTCACCTTAAACTTGAAGTAATCTCTCTCTCCTCTGAAATTCCTAGTTATCTTTGCCTTAATTATAGTGCTTAGACTTTTCTTTCTTGTGTTTGCTTATGTCTGATATCTCTTGTAGGTCATTGAAGACAAATGCTTGGCCCTTGCCTTGTGTTCAATAAATATTGAAGGAATGAAAGAGACTTGGACTCATTTAAAGAAACTAAATGCCCTTTTACTATTTACTTACCTATCCTGGGTGTCAGATCTCTTTTAATTGTGTTTATTCTTCCATTTCCAAGTTAATAACAGCTAACATTTGAATGTAATGCTTTACTTTTCACAAAGCAGTGTACATGTTATCCTGTTTGACTCCCCCTCACATCCCCTCAGCAGTTCAATAAGGAGATATAAGCTACAGAATAGGATAGAAATCAAGGTGCAGAGGCTGTTCCTTTAGTTAAGTGGCTACTTTGGCTATTCTGCCCCAGTCACTGGTCCTGAAACTTATCCCTTCTATTGAGTTGACTCTTCTTAGCAGCTCCATTTTATGGAGTTACCTGTTTGAAGTTACCCAGCTGGTATCTCAGTCAGATTTGCAACCCGAATTTGAGGTATGGAAGAAGGAAGAATAGCATGTGGGTGCCAAAAAAGAATATGTAAGAAATTTATCTTTACTATTTTGAAGACGTTGTAGAGGTTTTCTTTTAAATGTTTTCCTTAGTTTTTAAGGATTAAAATAGACTTGATTTCTACAACCCTCTGTCACTTCTTTCTTTTATGGCTCATAAGAGTCTCTTTTCTGAAATGTCATTAATTTTACTGGCCCCTGAAGGATGTTACTCACTCTTAATGAGTCCTGAGGGTCTTTGGGATATTAGTCTCATTTTAACTCTTCCTGGCATAATTGGATCAATGTGATGTTTTTGGCTTAATTGGTTTCAGTTTGTCAGAGGAGAAAGACATTTTCCTTGATGCTGTGCTGTGTCTTTATCTCCCAAGACTCCTCACAGAAATAAAATTTTTCAGAGTCAGCAATTCTTGAGCTCTCCTAGAGGTGTTAGATACAGCCACTGGTGGGAAATTGTCCAGGGCAGCCAGAGGTAGGTTATCTGGGATATGTGTGTTGAATTTTCACATCCTCAAAATAACTTCTTCCCCATTCTGTCAGTATTTACAGAATTGTCTACATGAGTTGTTTCTGTAAATTTCTCTATAATCTTTTTATATAGATCCTTTCATTTTTTAAAATGTTTTTATTTATTTTTGAGACAGAGAGAGACAGAACATGAGCAGGGGAGGGGCAGAGAGAGAAGGAGACACAGAATCTGAAGCAGGCTTCAGGCTCTGAGCTGTCAGCACAGAGCCCATTGCGGGGCTTGAACTCACAGACTGTGAGATCATGACTTGAGCTGAAGTTGGATGCTTAACCGACTGAGCCACCCAGGCTCCCCTTCTTTCATTTTTTTTTAAATTGCACACCTAATACAGAGAATGCCTAGAAAGTAAAGCAGCTGTTCAATTTAGTGGCATTTACTTAAAAACATTTTTTGAAGGTTCTACACAGTGCAATTCCTTTGTATGTCTCAAGCAATTAGTATTCTTTTGTTGTAAAAAGATGATATCCAGTAGTACTTTCACTTTTGTGTGCATACGAAACTTGGAGTACCTGTATAAAATGTAGAAGTTGGCTTCCACTCCTCTGCACATGCATTTTGTGGCAAGCATCTTAGAGTATTCTGATGCCTGTAATCCTCTGAATACATATTGAGATATGTACACTACTGCAGTCTTATCCTTTGCCTGTGACTACTGTCATCTTCTGTTAGAATCCTTCAGGATACCACAGGCAATTACAGTTTCCTGACATCCTGGTCTGCAGGTGTTTGGATTACTTTGTTTCCCTTCCTTTGTCATCCCTTCTGCTCCCCGCCCTCCCCCCCAACCCCTGTAATGGGTGCAGCAGACATTGCTGGATACTTACCTTGTTTCACCATCTAGGTCACCCCCACCCTCCTCCCTGCTACCTGCAGTGTGAAACTAACATCACCTCATTATAGTAGGTTTATAGTTGCTCAAAGTGGTATATATTGAACAAAATGATTTTCGTGAGAAATATAGTGGTTAACATTTAGTGATACATAACAAATAGAGCTGTGAGATTTAAAGTTAAAAAATGGTCATGGTAATTAATGTTTTACTTAGAAATACTTTTCATTAGTTAATAAATATACTTTTATGCACTCAATAAATGACCGTCAACTAAACATTCATGCTTGATAATAATTTTCTCCATATTAGTAAATATTATTCTTGAATATTAGTTTCTTGGGGCTGTGGATGCCAGTAAGCACTATCATATCTTAATTGAAGTCTTTTCTGGGAAAAATGTTTGCTGCAGAGCTAATATAAGAATTATATCAGCCTATAAGAAAATAACCAATTAATTCTCTAAAGGTACTGCCAATTACAAATAAATCTTAAGTAATATTGTGGCCAGGGCCCTGGCTGGACGCTTCAGGGTAGACAGAGTTGCTTGAGAACAGAACAGGTACTTGAGGTTTAGCAGGCAAATGAGTTCCTATATGTGTAGCTATCACTAAATCACTCATGCCCTGAAGAGTACAAATACTGTGAGAGAGATTCCATCATAGTGTTTGGGGATTGAGTAAGAGGGATGAGTTGGATGCCATCAGGAAAATACTTCATGAAAAATGTTGGATTCTAACAGATATGTGGGTACACAATTGGTGGGGTCATGTCCATCAGACAAAAAGCTGCAGTCAAAGTACAGAGAAGGGAAAGTATATGATGTGACCTGTGACCATCCTGGTTCTCTGGTGCATAGACTTTGGGAAATAAGTTTTGGGAACATATTCTTATGGCCTACAATACAGGGCTTTAAGGAGGAATTTTGAAGCAATCCATAAGCCTAGGAATACCCAACTCCCCCCTCCCCCCCTCCCCGGCCCCTTTTAATCCCTCAGTTTGGGGCCCTCAGGAAGAAGTTTGTTGAAAAAGTGCACGTTTGGGGGGAGGAGGGGAAGATGGCAGTGGAGTAGGAGGACCCTAGGCTCACCTTATCTCACAAATACAACTAGATTACTATCAATTCATCCTAAATACCCCAGAAATTGACCTGAAGACTGGTAGAAAAAACTCCACAACTACAGGGAGAGAAGAGGCCACATCAAAAAGGTAAGAAGTACGTAGGTGCAATTTAGGAGAGAAATGGATTGTGCCCACCAAGGTAGGGAGGGAGCCATCATTGCAGAGAAGAGGGAGAGATGGGAGTGCATGGGGAAAATGAAACCCCATAGCAATTGGATTGGAAAAGTAAGAGGAGCTGAATTTTGTGAGTTCTGGCAACCAGCAGGGCTTAAATCCTGGAGTTCTAAAGGTTAGTGGGCTTGGCTCAAGGAGTACCTGGAGAGCATTGGGACTGCTTTTGGAAGGAAGGCAGGCAAACAACCTGTGGACATACAACATGGAAACAGAAATCTCAAGAGTGTGTGGGGCATTTAGTGGGGAGGTTATTTGCTCTTCTTGGAGTGTGTCCCAGAGAGGCAGCATTCACAGAGACCCCTTTGGAAACAAAGGAATAAGCAGGTACCATTTCCCTTCCCCACCCCTCAGCATAAACTCAGAACTACCTAACAGGAATCAGCCTAGCTCTGACACTTGCTAAATAACTTGTTTACACCAAGCCCTGCCTACCTAACCCCTGCTTTGGTGGAATGACCCTTCCTAGTCATGCTTGCCTCAGTCCCAGTACTGCAGTTCCCTTCCCCCAGAAGTCCAGCCCAAACCCCCATCAAAACCTCGTCTTGCAAACTGGGAGGTTTGTGGAGCCTCAATTCCAGTGGTGGTGGTGATAGGTCTCATTTCACAGGCAGACCAGAGTACACTTAGTTAAAAATATGACACATTCAGATTAGGGACCAAACACTGTCCACAACAGGCAGAGAGAGAGAGACTCTGCAGATGACTGGCCTGAGGGACAAAATTGCAGAACACATGCAGCACACATTAAAAACACTCCTGGAAGTGCCAGGCCCTAGGGAACAGAAGATATTACATGGCATGGCACTACAAGACATCTTCAAAAGGCCATTACCCTCAAGAACAAAAGATGTAGCTGACTTTCCTAACACACAGAAATGGGCACAGAGACTTAGACAAATTGAGAAAACAGAGAAATTTGTCTCAACTGGACAAGGCCACAACCAAAGATCTAAGTGAAAGATACAAGTAATAGGCCTGATTGGGCTGCCTGGGTGGTTCAGTCGGTTGAGCATTCAACTTTGGCTCAGGTCATAATGTCCTGGTTTGTGAGTTCAAGCCCCACATTGGATTTGCTGCTGTCAGTACAGAAGACCACTTTGGATCCTCTGTACCCTCTCTCTGCCCCTCCCCTGCTTGTGCTCTCTCTTTCTCAAAAATAAACATTAAAAATTAAAAAAAAATAAGTAAATTAAAAAAGTTTTTAATGTTTATTTGTGTGTGTATGTGTGTGTGTGTGTGTGTGAGAGAGAGAGAGAGAGAGAGAGAGAGAGAGAGACAAAGAGGGAGGGAGAGACAGAGTGTGAGCAGGGGAGGGGCAGAGATAGAGGGAGACACAGAATCTGAAGCAGGCTGCAGGCTCTGAGCTGTCAGCACAGAACCCAACATGGGACTCGAACCTGCCAACCATGAGATCATGACCTGAGCCGAAGTCGGATGCTCAATGGACTGAGACACCCAGGCACCCGTATTTAAAGTAATGATGGTAAGGATACACACTGGACTTGAGAAAAGAGTGGAAGACATCAGTGAGACCCTTAATACAGAGATTAAAAAAAGAACCAATTAGACATAGCGCAAAAAATGAGATTAGAAACACACTTAGTGTAATGAACAGCAGGCGGGAAGAAACAGAGGAACAAATCACCTAGAAGACAGAGTGATGGAAAGTAATCAAGCTGAACTAAAGGAGAAAAAAGAATTTTGCACAATGAGAGTAGACTTAGGGAAATCAGTCACTCCATCAAATGTAATAACATTTGTATTATAGAAGTCCCAGAAGAAAAAAAAAAAGAGAGAAAAGGGGCAGAAAATATATTTGAAGAAATAATAGCTGAGAACTTTCCTTACCTGGGGAAGGAAACAGATATCCAGATCCAGGAGGCACAGGAAACCCACAGCAAAATCAACAAAAGCAGATCCACACTAAGACATATTGTAACTAAATGTGCAATATAGCAGTAAAGAAAATATTTTAAAAGCAGCAAGACAAAAGAAGACAGTAAGATACAAAGGAAATGCCATAAAGCTGTCAGAGGATTTTCCAGTAAAAACTTTCCAAGTCAAAATAGAGAGACATGATATATTCAAAGTGCTGAATGGGAAATATCTGCAGCCAAGAATACTCTATCCAGCAAGGCTATCATTCAGAATAGAAGGAGAGAGAGAGAGTTTCTCAAAAGCTAAAGAAGTTCATGATCACTAAATCAGCCCTGCAAGAAATATTAAAGGGGACTCTTTGAGTAGAAAGGGGAGACCAAAGTGACAATATGCAGGTAGGAAACAGAATAGCACTAAAAATGAATATTTCTATGAAAAAATAAGTCAAGGAACTTACATGTAAAATAAAGTATGTAAAGTACAACAATGAATGCCTAAAACATGGGGAGGAGAAGAGAAAAGAATGGGATCAAACTTAACCATCAACTTAATATAGACTGCTATATGCAGAAGAGGTTATATACAAACCTAATGTTAACCATATATCACAAACTGCTAATATGCAAAGAATAAAGAGAAAGAAATCCATATATATCAATAAAAAATCAGCAAACCATGAAAGAAAGACAAGAAAGGATCAGAGAATATCTTAAGAAATAAGCAGAAAACAAATAATAAAATGACAATAAATATATAGCTATCAATAATTACTTTGAATGTAAATGGACTAATGCTTCAATCAAAAGACATAGGGTGACAGAATGGATAAAAAGACAAGACCCATTTATCTGCTGTCTGCATGAGACTCATTTTAGATCTAAAGACACCTGCCAGTTGAAAGTGAGGGGATGGAGAAACATCTATCACACAGATAGATATCCAAGAAAGCTGGCGTAGCAATACTTAATAGCATACAAACTAGATGTTAAAACAGACTGTAACAAGAGACAAAGAGGGACACTGTATCACAGTAAAGGGGACAATCCAACAAGAAGATAAAATAATTGTGAATATTTATGCACCTAACATGAAAGTAGCCAAATACATAAAGCAGTTAATAATAAACATAAAGGAACTCATTGATAATAATACAGTAATACTAGGGGAGTTTAATACCTGATTTGAATCAGTGGACAGATCATCTAAACAGAAAGTCAACAAAGAAACAGTGGCTTTTCTGAATGTATCTGTTAAGTCCACCTGGTCCTGTGTATCATTCAAAACAATGGCTTTGAAATTCCATCCTAAAACAACAGAGTACACATCCTTTTTAAGTGCACATGGAACATTCTCCAGGGTAGGTCACATATTAGGCCACAAAACAAGCCTCAAAAATTCAAAATGATTGAAGTCGTACCATGCATTCTTTTCCCACAATGCTATGAAACTTGAAGTCAGCCACAAAAAAAAAAAAAAAAAAAAAAAAAAAAAAAAAAAAAAAGCCAGAAAGACCACAAACACATGGAGGTTAAATAACATGCTATTAACTGTGAATGGGTCAACAAGAAAATAGAAGAAGAAATTGGAAAGTATATGGAAACAGGAGAAAATGAAAACACAACAGTCCAAAACCTCAGGGATATAGCAAAAGCAGTTTTAAGAGGGAAGTTTAAAGCAATACAGGCCTATCTCAAGAAGCAAGAAAAATCTCAAACCTCACCTTACACTTAAAGGTCCTAGAACAAGAACAACAAACAAAACCCAAACCTTGCAGAAGGAAGGAAATAATAAAGATTAGAGTAGAAATAAATGATGCAGATACTAAAAATACAGTAGAACAGATCAATGAAACCGGGACCTGGTTCTTTGAAAAAATGAATAAAATTGATAAGCCTCTTGCCAGACTTATCAAGAAAAAAAGAGAAAGGGCTCAAATAAATTCACAAATTAGAGAAGACAAATAACAACCACCACCTCAGAAATACAAACAATCATAAGAGAATATTATGAAAAAGTGTATGCCAAAAAATCTGGCAACCTAGAAGCAATCGATAAATTCCTAGAAACATATGAACTACCAAAACTGAATCAGAAAGAAATAGAAAATTTGAACAGATCCATAACCAACAAGGAAATGGAATGAGTAATCAAAAAACTCCCAACAAACAAAAGTCCTGGACCAGATGGCTTCACAGGGGAATTTTACCAAATATTTAAAGATGAGTTAATACCTATTCTACTCAAACTATTCCAAAAAATAGAAGAGGGAGGAAAACTTTCAAATTCTTTCTATGAGGCCAGCATTACCCTGATACCCAAGCCAGATAAAGACACCAGGAAAAAAGAGATGTACAGGCTAATAGCTCTGATGAACATAAAATCTCCAACAAAACACTAGCAAACAGGATCCAACAATATGTAAAAAAAAATCATTCACCACCATCAAGTGGGATTTATTCCTTGGTTTTAAGGGTTGCTCTGTATTCACAAATTAATCAACGTGATACATCACATCAATAAGAGAAAGGATGGGGGGCCTTAGTCAGTTGACCATCTGACTTCAGCTCAGGTCATGATCTCATGGTTTGTGAGTTCGAGCCTTGCATCAGGCTCTACACTGACAGTGTGGAGCCTTCTTGCACTTCTCTCTCTCTGCCCCTCCCCCAGTCTCACGCTGACTTGTTCTCTCTCTCTCTCTCTCTCTCTCTCTCTCTCTCAAAATAAATAAACTTAAGAAAATAAGAGAAAAGATAAAAACCATTTGATCATTTCAGTAGACACAGAAAAAGCAGTTGACAAAGCACAATGTCTATTCATGATAAAACCCCTCAACAAAGTAGGTTTAGAGGAAACATACCTCAATATAATAAAGGCCATTTATGAAAAACCCACAGCTTTTCATTCTTCTTGTTCTTAATGGGGGAAAAACTGTGAGCCTTTTCTCTAATGTCAGGAACAAGACAAGGATGTCCAGTCTCACCACTTTTTTTCAACATAGTATTGGAAGTCCTAGCCACAGCAGTCAGAGAAGAAAAATAAATAAAAGGCATCCAAACCAGCAAGGAAGAAGTCAAACTTTCACTATTTGTAGATGATGTGATACTATATATAGGGAAAGTCTAAAAGACTCTACCAAAAACCTCATAGAACTGATAAATTAATTCTATAGAGTTGGAGGATACAAATCAATGTACAGAAATCTGTTGCATATCCATACACCAATAACGAAGCAGCAGAAAAAGAAATTAAGAAAACAATCCCATTTACAATTACACCAATAATAATAAGATACATAGGAATAAACCTAACCAAAGATGTGAAAGACCTGTACCCTGTAAAGTATAAAACATTGATGAAAGAAATTGAAAAGGACACAAAGAAATGGAAAGATATTTCATGCTCATGGATTGGAAGAGCAAATATTGTTAAAATGTATACTACCCAAAGCGATCTACACATTTAATACAATCTCTATAAAAATACCAACAGCATTTTTAACAGAACTAGAACAAAGTATCTTAAAATGTGTAGGGAACTATGAAAGACCCTGAATAGCCAAAGCAACCTTGAAAAAGAAGAGCAAAGCTGGAGGCATCATGATTCCGACCTCAAGTTATATTACAAAGCTGTAGTAATCAAAACAATATGGTACTGACACAAAAATAGACACAGAGATCAATGGAACCCAGAAATAAGCCCACAATTATTTGGTCAACTAATATTCAACAAAGCAGGAAAGAATATCCAGTGAGAAAAAGACAAGTCCCTTCAACAAGTGATGTTGGGCAAACTGGACAGCAACATACAAAAGAATGAAACCAGACCACTTTCTTACATTGTACACAAAAATAAATTCAAAATGGATTAAAGACCTATGTGTGATGATTGAATCCATTAAAATCCTAGCAGATAACACAGGCAGTAACTTTGACATCAGCTGTAGCAACTTTTTTCTAGATATGTCTCCTGAGGCAAGGGAAGCAAAAGCAAAAATAAACTATTGAGACTACATCAAAATAAAAAGTTTCCGCACAGTGAGGAGACAATCAACAAAAGTAAAAGGCAATGTGCAGAGTGGGAGAAGAAATTTGCAAATGATATATCTGACAAAGGGTCAATATCCAAAATATATAAAGTACTTGTAAAACTCAGCACTCAAAAACTAAAGAATCCAGGCGTGTCTGAGTGGCTCAGTCAGTTGAGCATCCAACTGTTGATTTCGGCTTAGGTCATGATCTTACAGTTTGTGGGATCGAGCTGTCAGCATGGAACCCACTTGGGATTCTCTCTCTCCTCTCTGCCCTTCTCCCATTTGCACTTGCATGCTCTCTCTCAAATAAATAAACAAACAGACAAAACCCACTAAAGAATCAAGTTAAATGGGCGGAAGACATGGACAGACATTTCTCCAAAGAAGATATACAGACACATGGAAGGATGCTCATCATCATTTCCCATCAGGAAAATGCAGATCAAAACTACAATGGGATGTCATCTCACAAATGTCGGAATGGCTGAAGTCAACTATATAAGAAACAACACATGTTGGGAAAGATGTGGAGAAACGGGAACCCTCATGCACTGTTGGTGGGAATGCAAACTGGTAGTCATTGTGGAAAACAGTATGGAGGTTCCTCAAAAAGTTAAAAATAGAACTACCATCCAGCAATTGCACTAATTGGTATTTACCAAAAGAATGTAAAAACATGAATTTAAAGTGATACATGCACCCATATGTTTATAGCAGGATTATTTACAATAGCCATATTATCGAAGCAGCCCATGTGTCCGTTGATTGATAAATGGATAAAGAAGAGGGGATCTATACACACACACACACACACACACACACACACACACACACACACAGCAATATTATTCACCCGTAAAAAAGAATGAAATCTTGTCATTTTCAATGACATGGATGGAGCTAGAGAGTATTATGTGCAGTGAAATAAACCAGAGAAACACAAATACCATATGATCTCATTCATATGTGGAATTTAAGAACAAAACAAGTGAAGAGAAAGAAAGAGAGACAAACCAAGAAACAAACTCCTAACTCTAGAGAACAAACTGATGGTTACCAGAGGGGAGGTTGGTGTGGGAATGGGTGAACTAGGTGATGGGGATTAAGGAGTGCACCTGTTGTGATGAGCACTGGGTGATGTATGGAATTGTTGGATCAGTATATTGTACACTTGAAACTAATATAACTGTATATTAACTAATTGAAATTATTATAATAAATACTTAGAAAAAAGTATTCATTTGTAGCATAGAGAGTCTAGAGAGAGAGATGCTACAAAGTATACAATGGAGACAATCATAGCAGTAGCAGTGGGCACTGTTCAATCCTCTCATTTAACCCTTATACCACTTACTTGAGGTAGGAGGAAATTGAAGCAAAGAGGTGAAATGTCTCCCCCTGGTTGGTGCACACCCAAAGGAACAGAGCCAAAGTGTAACCTGTTTGTGACTATTTCCATAATTCATGAGATCTGAATCATAGAATGATTTTCGTCTCTAGAAGACATTTAACAATGTTTGGGGACATTTTTGAATGTCATGAATGGGACATGCCACTGGCATTTAGTTAAAAGAGGCCATGGGTGCTGCTAAGCATCATATGATACACAGGACAGTGCTCTACCTCAAAAAATTATTTGGCCCCAGAATGTGAATTGTGCAGTGATGGTATTAAGTGTACTACCACACTTTGTCACCACCCTTAACCAGAATCCTATTAAGTTTTCCTCTTAGCTGAAGAGCTAATTTAAGTAAAAGACAATTTATCTTATTCTTAATTTTTTTAAATGTCCAGGCTGTGTAGTGAGTTAATTTACATATACCTTCAGTAGTAAAATATCAGAGTATTTTAATTCCATAAGAAATGTGTATCTCATGTACTAATGCTGTGTTTAAAAAGCTTCAGATAGACTATCAGCATAAATTGAATCAGCTTTTCTAAAGCACATTCTAGAATTCTCCTGTGGGAACAGTAGGCATTAGGATGTTAACTTTAGAAAGCCTTTAGTAGATTCTGACAGGTAATTACGTGGACATGTTCTAAATCCCTTGGTTTCTTTAATTCTGTGGGTGGTGCCGAAGGGAAAGATAAATACTAGCATTACCTATTTGAAGCCGATCCTAGTTATCTGCTGCATGCACTGCTAGGGAGGAGCATAGCTACCACTGGTTGGAATGAAACAGATTTAGGAAAGGAATGGCGTGGACCACGTTCAGGGCTGACTTTCCTCATGGAAAGAAGTGATGCTGATGAACAGTGTTCTTCTGGGAACCTGGTTCTGTAAACAACATTTAGACTAAAGTTTTATGCACAATTTTTAAAAAGAATGATGTGTTAATAAACTTTAAAAGGGGAAATACATTCCCTTCCAGTATAGTTGGACCTGATGGTAATTTAATATTTACTTAGGTGTAGTTTTACTATACATGTAAGACAGTGTATAAATCTCAAGAAAAACATTTTCATCAAGAACATCAAAAAGCTTGGCAGTAAAATAAAGACAGAACGTGATGGCAAGGATTTTGGCATGTTTGTTTTTAGAATGAATGGTTCTTTGAATTATAATTTTTTCAGCTCTTCCCTGTGGTAAAGCTCATTGTTAAAACCAGACTTGGATAATTTTTTCTAAAATGAAATTTCAATACTGGTATATATCCTCCTCTAATTTTTAAAGAGAACTATAAGTGAATATAATGTGATACTTTTCTAAAATTTAAGATTTTATAACCAAGTTGAGGCTACTTGTTAATATTCAGGATTTTTAAAAATAATATTTTAAGTATTTGAAGTGTGCCTGTATTCCTACTTGTCCAATTTCTTATAACCACTATTTAAAAATTTTTTTTAAATATTTATTTTTTGAGAGACATAGGGAGACACAGCATGAGTGGGGAGGGCAGAGAGAGAGAAAGGGAGAGACAGAATCTGAATCAGGCTTCAGGCTCTGAGCTGTGAGCACAGAGCCTGACGTGGGGCTCGAACCCATGAACCTGAGATCATGACTTGAGCTGAAGTCGGACACTCAACCGTCTGAGCCACCCAGGCGCCCCATAGCCACTATTTTTTATTCTGAAAATCATCTAGGACTTAATCTTTATTAGAAAGTATGGTATAAAACAAAAGAGATTATAAAAGTGCCTTTAAATATTTTACATTAATAAATCTCTTTGTAGTTTATGTAATTACTTTTGCCATTGAACAGCATAACTTCTTGCAGGTAATTACTTGCTGGATAGGAAAAAAAAGTCTTGATTCCTTTCAGTAAGGAATGTATATGCCAGACATAATGCTTAAATTTTTTGAAGATACTATGAAAGTGGATGAAAAAATAATAGTTTAAAAAATGTCAGCTTCCTGTTTAATAAAACCTATTGAATTACACTAGCAGACAAGTATACTTATGTTTAAGATTTCACATATTTTAGGAACACCTAGGTAGCCCAGTTGGTTGAGCATCCAACCTTTGATTTTGGCTCAGGTCATGATCCCAGGATTGTGGGATCGAGCCCTGTGTTGGGCTCCATGCTGAATGTGGAGCCTTCTTGGGATTCTCTCTCTCTCTCTCTCTCTCTCTCTTTCTCTTCCTCTCTCTCTGTCTCACTTTCTTTCTCTCTCTCTCTCCCCACCCTCTGCTCCTCTCCCCTGCTCTCTCTGTGTGTCTCTAAAAAAAAAAAAAGATTTCACATATTTTATTTGGGTTTAAAAATAAATTTTTATTTATTTTGGCTTTGAAATGAAAACTAGAATTACTTAGAGTTAGAAGGTGGCTCCAACACATGGAGTTTATTCACATCCTTGAGAGAAAAGAAATAAACCTATAACCAGCAACATAAGAAAAAGATATCTTGTGATTTCAAGATATCCAGGTATATGTTTGTGGGTTTTCCTTTTAAACTCCATCACGCACTAAAATGGTGTTTTTACTTAAGTTAGAAAGATTTTCCCCCCACAAAATTATGTAACTTTGTATCCATTTTTAAAACTGTATATGCTATAAAAATTGGAGATCTGTGGGTATGTGTATACATGTGTATATATAAACAATAATACTTCACATGAATTTGATTTGCTAAGCAAATCAGTGCATAGATACATTTATCCATAGATAACAGGGCTTGAGAAAAAGACATTGCCTTTGGATATTTAATATTTTCATTTTTTATTTCAATAAAGTCATCATCTCTTGTGATAGTCCAGATAATACCATCTAAAGATAAACTAAGGTTTTCCAGGCTGAAATTATTCAGCCTGTTCTGTGACGTTTTCTTGCCTTGCTCCTGGTGCTATAGTTGACTGGTTTAGGTTGAACACTCAAGCCTTCTGATGAATAAGAATGTCCCTTATCTGGACTGTTTAGAAAATGGCAGGGTCTATTCTTTGGGAGCCAGTTTGTAGACAGTCTCTATAGCGGAACGATAGTTTGGAAGATACAGAGTGTAGTGGTTAGAGTGAAGGGTTTGAAGTAACACCCGTTTCTGCCACTTAATCACTATGTGCCTTTGATCAGCCACTTATCTGCTCTGTGCTTTAGTTTCCTTGTCTGAGGTAATAATACCCTTTTCAGAGTTATTGTGGGAGGTACCTATGTAAGGGTTTTAATACAGCGCCCAGCACAAAGGAATAAGGAAATTTTGATTAAATACCTGTTACTATTGACCTGATCTGAGGTGCAGATTCTAGACCCGGATCTTACAGTTACTTAAAATTATTTGGCCATTTGAGGAGCCTGGGTGGCTCAGTCAGTTAGGCGTCCAACTCTTGATTTAGGCTCAGGTTGTGACGTCACTGTTGTGGGATTGAGACTCCCACATTGGGAGTGGACATGGCTTAAGATTCTTTCTGCCTTTCTGTGTGTTCCTTCCCTGCTTGTGCTCTCTCTCTCTCAAAACAAACAAACAAACAAACAAACAAACAAACAAACAAAAAACAAACTTAAAATTATTTGGCCATTTTGCCATGTAGACTATATGGAGATCATAGCTGTTTGTATTGGAGAGACAAAAAAAGCAGAATAATTTATTATTGTAGTCAATAGGAAAGAGTCGAATGAAAAGTTTATTGATGTTCATTATATTTACAAGACTTAATGGTGTCGTAACTACCTAGCTTTCAGGGTTTAAAAAAAGAAACTAAATAGATTTCTAGGTTTCAAAAAAGATGCATTCCAGGTTTTAAAAAAGAACCATCATTATCATTATAATCATCAATTAAAGTTATTCCTGCAGAAGCAGTAAAATCTGTAATTTCTTATCAAAAGGCTCTTGCAAACCTCCTGGTTCAAAGTACTTTTTAGGGAGATAATCTTTGTAGCTCACACTGTAAACTTCATGTGCTTTTAGGGTTTAACATTGATCAGTAAAAGTTAAGTGGAAGACTGTAACCCTGGTTTTGTGTTTCTAAATGTATTAAATGTTGAAATGTATTTGTTTGATTTAGAAATTCTACTTCAGCAACTGAATATTGGCTTTTTTGGGGGTGGGTGTTTGTATATGTTTGTTTTTGTTTTGGATCTCAACATGGGAGTTCAAATTCAGATGCTGTAATGAAGGAGGAGTACAAGAGCCTGAGATTTTTATGGGAGGTGAGGAAGAAAGACTTCCTAAATGCAGCAGAAAGAATGGGATCAGGATGTATAGTTTTCTAAGGAAGTTAGAACTGGCAATCTGTACATAGTTTTTCATGTTTACCTGTGTGTTTTTTATTTTTAGTTGAATTTCAGAGTTAAAGTTTGAATCTCTGAAAACAAAAAATGCAAATCAGCTTTTAAAAATAGGTGTCCACTTGGTTGGTGGGAAGGTAAATAGTGGAATGGTGCCTGAGAAATTCTGCTCTATATTGTACATAGCAGTGAAGCCCTGAGGAAGGTATTTACCTTGCCGGGTTACTTAGGGCAGTCAGGTTTTGCTTTGGGGATAATGCAAAATACTTAGTCTTCTTATTTGTAACACAATTGGCTTATTTTTTGTCACAAAAAACAATCTTCACTGTAATACTGTATATCATAGGATATTGTTCTCTCTTGTAGCAGAGCAAACAGTTCTTAACCTACTGTGCCTACATAGCTGTCCCACACTGAGATTCTTCCCCACAGAATAGTAAATTCTCTCCTGAGTCCTGGGAATGGCCCCTCCTCCCTTTTTTTCCTTCTCTGCTGCAGAATAAATGTTTTAAATTTATCATCTCAGTGAATTCTTTCAACATTTTAATAAATTGCTAACATCTTATCTACATAAAATAGAACGTAATTACGCTAATTACATACACAAGGTATTCTCCAGAGCTTCTCCACCAAACCTGTAGCTAGAGGTTTCCATGTTTGCTTGAGTGATATGTATGTGTGTATGTATATATAATTTAATATACAGTTGGCCCTTGAGCAATATGGGGATTAGGGGTGCTGATCCCCTGAGCAGTTGAAAATCCACCTACAACTTTTGACTCCTCAAAAACTTGACTACTAATAACCTACTGTTGAAGCATTACTGATAATACAAACTCAATTAACACATACTTTGTATGTTATATGTATACATACTGTAATCTTAAAATAAATTAAGCTAGAGAATGTTGTTAAGAAAATCATAAGGAAAAAAAGGAGAAAATCATAAGAAAGAGAAAATACCACATTGTATGGTTCTATATTGTATTTATTGAAAAAAATGCACACATATGTGGACCTGTGCAGTTCAAACCCATTGTTCAAGGGTCAACTTTATATTGATATATCACATACACTGAATATATATCATATTTATATATTTGATATATAATATATATTTAATAAATATATTTATTTTATTTCATTACTTCCATGCCATAACACCCATTTTCAGAGAGTTGCTTGTGATCATCCAGAGAATACTCCAACTGGAAAAGACAGGTGATTTTTCTAAGTGAGTAAAACTCAGGTCTAAAACTTCTTCAGGAGAACAAAATGGAACGTAAGTCTTTTGTTCTCTTGTAAAGGAAGTTAATATTTTCTTTGCTCCTTCTATCTAAAGGTTGAAAAGATAGCTTAACAGTATCAAAGAAAGGGAAAATTGAAACCAACCATACAAAGCTGTTTTTGGAAGATATTTTAAATGAGAACAGTCTTCCAAAACTCAGCTGATTTTTTAGTTGGCTAAGCCATCTGTTTGGTTTTTCAGCTGGTGCTGTCTTCCGTCTCCCTGATTTTTATAGCTTCCCCTTGGGAAACCAGGAACCTCCAAATCATCACAGCACTGCAGAGCCCTTTGAAGAGCTGTGTGTGACTTAGAAGTTTGTCAGTCTTCTGTCATATAATTTGGAATGGTTTTACTTCTACAAAACTTGTGCATTTATAAATTTTGGGAAGAGGTCTGAGGAAAGATAGTTAAAATTGTTTTTCCTACACAAGCTTTTATTTTCCAGATATACCAGTAGTAAAATGGTAGCTATTTCATTCAAGTTAATTTACTCATGTTTCATTTAATGGGAACACATAAACCTGTTACTCAAAGTAAAATTGTGTTCTGTTTTTCAGTTCTGCCATTAGTTTCTTTCATTCTTATGTCAAATTTAGTGATGATACAGTTTTATTATAAACATTCCTTAAATTTATTTATACCTCATTATATTGGGTATAGTTTTCTAGAAATAGAAAAGACATGTTTAAAGTTGATGCATAGGCATCAATGTGTTTCTGATAAATGAGTGTTCCTTGATGTTTTAAAAGCTAATCATATTTATAAGAGTATATTTGAGTAGTATGTGACAGTCAATAAGTGACTCTTATCATCTCCTGGTGTCTCTCTCTTTCACGCACAAACACACATACACTCTCTGAGGAAGAGATTTAGGTTTTATCCTGTAGTTAGAAACCACATTTCTTGTTCCTGTCACATGTGCTCTAAACCTAGAAATAACAGTGCAACCTGCGTATCATGTGAGCTTCAAAATGTGAATAATAACTACCCATCATTGTCACTACTCTGGAGAACAAGATGAGTATAACTTTTAAAGGTCATTGTGGGAATCATGAGAGTTTGCAATTCCTCCCCCACAAAAATAGGACCTGAATGTTAGAGGATTAATACTAATGCAAATAAATACTTGAATTTGAAAGATTTAGACTCATCTACAAAGCAGAAATATTCTTTAAAGTCATTTCACCTTTGGGGCACCTGGGTGACTCAGTCAGTTAAGCGTCTGACTTTTGCTCAGATCATGATCTCTCTCTTTGTGAATTCAAGCCCCACGCTGGGCTCTGTGCTGACAGCTCAGAGCCTGGAGTCTGCTTCAGAGTTTGTGTCTCACTCTCTCTCTGCCCCTCTCCTGCTCATGCTCTGTCTCTCTCTCTCGAATAAACATTAAGAAAAATAAAGTTATTTCACCTTTAAGATTTTATAATTAAAATAATGGGGAAATAATAATGGGAAAAAAGTATAGCCAACATTTAAATACTTAAGGTTTCATTTCTATTATATTCAACTAGCATCTTGTTGAAAAGATAGCTTAACAGTGTCAAAGAAAGGGAAAATTGAAACCAACCATACAAAGCTGTTTTTGGAAGATACTTTAAATGAGAACAGTCTTCCAAAACTCAGCTGATTTTTGGTTTTTTGAGTTTTTTGATTTTTTTGATTTTTGTTTTTTTCATACTCATTTTTCTAGGCACATAAATATTCATACATCACTAAATGTGGAACTATGCCACTTTTCTTCCCTAGAAATTAATTATTTATTGTCATTTTTGTTTCTCTTTGGCTCTCTTCATTGCATGAGCTTTATGTAATGCTTGATCTCTTACTTGATTTTGAAACCTCAAAATATTTATCCTCTTCAGACTGATTCCCTCATGTCTCTGAGGAGATGTCTATTCCTTTCCAAACTGAGTCATGTATCCTCATTGTCCTTCCCTACCCCATTTCCTTGATCTTCACCTGCGGGGCTTTTTTTCAGAGAGAGAAAGAGAGTGTGAGCAGGAGAGGGGCAGATAGAAAGGGAGACAGAGGATCTGAAGCAGGTAGAGAGCCTGACCCAGGGCTCGAACTCATGAACTGTGAGATCATGACTTGAGCTGAAGTTGAATGCTTAACCCATCAAACAATGAGGTGCTTCTCACCTGTGGGTCTTACTCTTTGTCCACAAGCACATCCAGGTCAGTCTCCAAGTGATCTTTCAGCTCTGAAACCATTCCTGTACATAGCAGTATGTTTCTCTCTTCAGATAGCACATCTTATTTAATTAGATTATTGCTTTGTATATATTTGCTGTTCAGTATCCGATTTAAATTTTTGTATTTTATTTTTTATTTTGGAAAGAGAGAGAGAGCACGAGCTGGGGAGAGTGGCAGAGGAAGAGAGAGAATCTTAAGCAGGCTGCACGTTCAGCACGGAGCCCATTGAACGGCTCAGTCCCATAACCCTGGGATCATGACCTGAGCCAAAACCAAGAGGTAGTGGCTCAACCTACTGAGCCACCCAGGTGCCCCATGATTGAAAATTTTAATACCATATTAAAAGTTTTTTTTTTTATGTTGAGTTAGTTTGATTATAGTACAATTAATTATTTTGATGTAGTGAGGATGAAAGTGCTTTTCCTTCTATTGAAGAGTGACAGAAATATGTAGGACTTGATAAAAGGAACTAATCTGGTGAAGATGTGAATATAGATTTTATTCTTCCTTTTCTGATGAATGGTGTTAAAGACAGCTAAGAAAATGTGTTCCTATTTTAGACGAGACTGATGAAGAATGAAGTTACTGTATTTCTATGAATTTTATTCTAAAATATAGGTTGGGTACAATTTCCTGTTCTGTGGACAGATCCCTAAAGGAAGGTTCCTTAATCTTTTTGTTTCAAAATTAAGATGTGTAAAATTTTACTGTTTTGGTACAGCATGGATCCAGTGTAAGATACTGGATACATTTTCTTTATTCCATTTGCAATTTCTGCTTTTTGAAATTGATTTTTTGTTATGTTCTGTCATAGTTAATTTTGCCTCTGCTTCTTTCTGTAAAATTGTCTTTCCTGCTGTCTTCCAGAATAGTTTTCTCTGCTTCCTATGACTTAATATTATATTTAAAGGATTATTTTCAAAAGCATTTATTTTTAGAAGCAAATGTACAATAGCCTAAATTATATAAAACAAATTCATTATGGGATTAATGGAACATATTCATGGAACAGTGGAACACAGAAACTTGAAAAAACTACATATATTTCATGAGACCATAATCTAATTTTGTCGCTTGGGTGTTATCAGGAAAGCAGAACATGCTTGTAGATAAGAGAAGCAAGAGAGAAGTGGAGTAAACTTGCTTTATTATCAGATGTATTACCCTCATATTTATCCTCTGGCGGCAGAGCCAGAGATGGCTCTCCACTCCTTGCCAGGGTCATTCTCAACCTGAAACCACAGCAGATTATCCAGAAGCCCAGGAAATCAGTACCTAACAGTCTGCAGGCCATGACTAAGCATGTACATGCAGATAGACGTTCAGAGTGTTCTAGAAATATTTGAATTATGTGAATTGTCAATGTTAAATATCAGGATGTTTCTTTTTATTTTTTTTATTTTTATTTTTTTAAATTTTTTTTTTCAACGTTTATTTATTTTTGGGACAGAGAGAGACAGAGCATGAACGGGGGAGGGGCAGAGAGAGAGGGAGACACAGAATCAGAAACAGGCTCCAGGCTCCGAGCCATCAGCCCAGAGCCCGACGCGGGGCTCGAACTCACGGACCGCGAGATCGTGACCTGGCTGAAGTCGGACGCTTAACCGACTGCGCCACCCAGGCGCCCCTCAGGATGTTTCACATAAACCTCTGGAATTACAGGTTCACTTGAACACTAGGGTGATCTGAAAACACTGCTCTGATATCCCACCCCCCGCCACTCCCCAGGCAACATTTGCCTGGAGCCAAGCAGAGGCTGTCTCCTTCAGACCATGCAAATTAGCTTTCTCCAGTTCCCGAATTCTCAGCTTGCCCTTCTCTAGTCAGACACAGAGGTACTTTGGGCACTACTGCCACCTATGCCTGCCCAGTTATTTTCTGTATGCCCTGGCCCAGTGCATTTATTCCTATTACCTGTCCAGTTCTGTGCCTATTTGAGTTTGCTGCCTTCCAATTTTGGTGCTCCTTCAATCAACTAGATAGTTAAATATAGTTAAATATATTTTTTTGACTGTTATTGTCATCTGATTCTTTGAAAATTGATTTTCTATGTTTTGGGCATGTGATAGTAATCAGTTAGGACTAAACTAAAAAAACCTGAACAACAATTGTTGGTGAGGATATGGAGAAAAAGGAACACTTGTGCACTGTTAGTGGGAATTCAGACTGGTGCAGCCACTGTGGAAAACAGTATGGAGATACCTCAAAAAATTAAAAATAGAACTACCATATGATCCAGTAATTTTGCTGCTGGGTATTTACCCAAAGATTATGAAAACGCTAATTTGAAAAGATATATGCACACCTATGTTTATAGCAGCATTATTTACAAAAGCCACATTGTGGAAACAGCCCAAGTGTTCACGGATAGATGAATGGATAATGAAGAGGTGGTATGTGTGTGTGTACACACACACACACACACACACACACACACACACACACGATGGGATATTACTCAGCCATAAAAGAATGAAATCTTGCCATTTGCGATAACATGGATGGATCAAGAGAACATAACGCTAATTGAAATAAGTCAGTCAATGACAGCATATGATGTCATTCACATGTAGAATTTAAGAAATGAATGGACAAATCAAAAAAAAGAAACAAACCAGGAACAGATTTAACTA
Source organism: Lynx canadensis (assembly GCF_007474595.2). Lineage (NCBI taxonomy): Eukaryota > Metazoa > Chordata > Mammalia > Carnivora > Felidae > Lynx > Lynx canadensis. The sequence goes on from NC_044315.2 coordinate 32,465,750, forward strand.
TAGAGAACAAACTGATGGTTACCAGAGAGGTCATGGGTGGGGAGATTAAGAATATACTTATCACAGTGAGAACTGAGTATCGTTTAGAATTGTTGAATCACTGTATTGTACACCTAAAACTAATATAACACTGTATGTTAATTCTACTGGAATTAAAATATAAACAAATAAATAAGCAAGTAAGCCTCTACTGAACACCTGTGTGCATAATAAAGATTTCCAAGTTCCAAGGGAATTAATAAGTGATGACAATTCTCATTATTTTTCCTTAGAATTTCTGGAAGGAGAACTCATTAGAATGAATATTAGCATGTATACATCAGAACTTGCTCTCTTTCTTCGATGCTGCTGGTGGATTTGCCTTCTTGACTTGCACACTGACCTCCTTCCTGAGCCCTCCTTGGTTGTGTTGGAGTGAGCTTGGCCATGTGGCACAATGCTGCTCTGAACCTGCATGACCCCACTTCCTTTACAGCCTAGAGTCTGGGTGACAAGGAGCCCTTTTTGAAGGGATTGTGGATATTAATTGGCAGAATAGTTATTTCAAATTTATATGCTTTCATCTCCTTTAGGATAGGTTTGACCATATTGTGTGAGGGAAAATATAATTACCTAAAAGTTTCAGGGAATAGTAAAGTAATTGTTAAAGATGAAACTGGTTTCTTGCAATTTATCAAAAATATATCTACATTTGGTTTCCTTTCCCTTTTTTTTTTATTATGTCTCTTTGCTGTATTTATTTTTCTCACTTTTTAGTCTTTAGATCTTTTCATTCCTCCTGTAATTACCCCTAAAGCTAGTAGCCACAAAAACTTTTATAATCTAGGTGGTTAGGTATAGAATCTTATGGGTACTTCTTTTATGTAAGACAGTACCCATTTACATTTTGTGTGCCCTGAACTTCATTGAATGTCACTGTGCCATTAATCTTCTGGTACCAAGAAGGCATAGGCTTAGCATAAACTGTGCCCCATTGTGTTTTCTCTCAATTATGATATTTCTTTCTTTAGGGTTTGTGAACTGATACTTTTTTCTTTGTTTTAAGTCAGTGGACTTTATTGTTAATATAATTATATACTTTTGTAAATGAAGGCTTCCATCTAGTGACAGTCTACCTTTCTTTTGACAGTTTTACCCTGATATTCTATATAGTGAAATAAAAAGTTCAAGGTGAGGAACATAGAAGCATAGGAAAAAAAAATTCTAAAATACTAAGCAGTGGTTACTTCTGTGATAGAATTTTGGGATTTCTTAATCTTTTGTGGTTATTTCTATCATCCAGGTTTGAAGCAATTGAACATGATTTTCTTTATTCAGAAGAAAAGTCATAGGGGTGTTTGGGTGGCTCACTTGGTGGGGCATCCAGCTCTTGATTTCAGCTCAAGTCATGATCTCATGGTCTTGAGATGGAGCCCCACATCAGTTCTGCACTGGCATGGGGCCTGCTTAAGATTCTCTCTCCCCTTATTTCTCTGCTCCTCCCCTGCTCACACACGCACTCTCTTTCTCTCTCAAAATAAGTTATAGACATTTTAGAGCATAAATATTGAGAAGTAAATTAGTTTTCTTTAGAAATTTGTAAACATTTTAAAGTCATCCTTATTTGAAAAAAAATATTTTTAAATTTTATGTTCCTTTTTTAATCAAATAGGACACCATTAAAGAAGTGCACAAATAGTTACCTGCCCCGGTAAAAACACTTTGGTCTGTTACTAAATGGTATTTTTCAGTGCATAGTGTGAAAGTACAGCATTCTGTATTAGAACCAACTGAAATGCTTATTAAAAGTGCAGATTTCTGGGCCTCATTTCAGGACTCACTCAACCAGAATCTTGAGAATACTTGAGAAAAATTTGTGCTTTTAAACACATTTCCCAGATGTTTCTCATACTTGCAAAAGTTTGAGATCCACTTACCTGTGCTTGATGCCGGGAGAGTAGTTTTAAAGTCCAAACTTGATGTTTACCTGGATTCTTGATACTTTTCAGTCATACCTGCTCTAGGTATAAAATGTGATAATGTATTCTTTCAGGTTAGCATAAATTTATACATATCAGATAAAATGGCACAAGTTTTAAAGAGTAATTTTGTTGAATGGTGATGTTTAAGAAATTCTTTAAAATGAAATTAAATTACCTGCAAGCAGAGGGTGCTGTTGAATTGGTTCTGTACTCTGATTTTGCATCTTTACATTTGAATTTATGCCAGATTTAGAAGGCCTAAGAAGCAGTTAATATTGCAGTGATAGTTAAAGTCTTTAAATGCCCAAAAGCGAGGGTATTAAACTTCCTTCTGCAAATTGATTTTCATTTGCAGGGTGTCATACATATCAGTGATGGAATGACAGCATCTTTTAATTGTTTGAAGTCATGGCTTAATAGATATGGACTTTGTCTTTTGGTGATTCTTTAGAGTTTAGCTCATGTCTTTTTTGCTTTTTTTCACCTAAATTAGGGTGTAATAAAATGTATGAAAGTTATGAAAGCATTTTGGCACTCATTGTAATTGTGAAAATTCTGTTCATTTTTATGGGTTACTTTTGGATAAGAAGATTAAACTTTAGTATATTTCCTGTAGGTGCCCGCTAAACCAAACCACCAGGAACACACTTCTAGTCAAATAAAGTAGACCCTTTTGCCTGTTTGTAACAGAGGCAACAGCACAGCATGGGGAATCATGTATGCTTAGTAGAGGCTTACTATTGGATCTGGGCTTGTTTAGTTGATTTGGAGGAGGGTTCAATGGAAGAGTAGTTTTGGTTTGGATTGGATGCTGGAAGAAAGTGGGGGCAATTGTATGATCTGTTATCCTAATAATTTATCTATAAGGCAAGAGGGAACAGAGTAGGCTAAAGCTGTAATTGGTAAAGAAGTAGGAGTTACTCATATTAGCTGGATCTGGGTATATTATGGTTATTGTTATAGTTTGTATAGTGTTCTTTTGTCTGTGTTTAAACAACAGTTGTGCAATTATGTTTCATTTTGTCCTACTCTATCTTGATCCCTAAGTAGGTTTTTCTGATCTCTCATTCTCTGTCTGTATACACACACACACACACAGACACACACACACACACACACACACACACACACACACACATGCTCTCTTTTTAGTCAGCTCATTAGGTGAATAATAAAAAATCAATATATTTTTTTCTTTTATTAGAATCAGTACAACCTTCCTTTTAAATAATTAAACAAACCTTTTTTACCCGCCACTCTGGCTGTGAAAAATATATCCATAAATATTATTTTGGGCAGCATAAACTCAAAGTGAATTTGGGATTACAAACAATCTAAAAGTAGCATTGGTATATTCTGTGTTGATACTCATTTACCTAAGTGTTTGTTTCTTGAACTCCTTCTGTCTCTCTCTCTCAAAAATAAATAAACATCAAAAATAATAAATAAATAAATAATCTAAATGACAGAGCATGAACAGGGGAGGAACAGAGAAAGAGGGAGACACAGAATCCAAAGCAGGCTCCAAGCTCTGAGCTGTTACCACAGAGCCTGATGTGGGCTTGAACTCATGAACCGTGAGATCATGACCTGAGCTGAAGTCAGATGCTTAACCGACTGAGCCACCCGGGCATCCCTATTTTTTTATTTTTTAATGTTTGTTTATCAGAGAGAGAGAGAGAGAGAGAGAGAGAGAGAACAAGTGGGGGAGGGGCAGAGAGAGGGAGGCACAGAATCCAAAGCAGGCTCTGTGGTCTGACTGTCAGCACAGAGCCTAATGTGGGGCTCGAACTCATGTACCATGAGATCCTGACCTGAGCTGAAGCCAAATGCTTAACCAACTGAGCTCCCACAACCCCTCATAAATATGGAGAACAAACTGAAGGTTACTGGAGGGGTTGTGGGAGGGGGGGATGGGCTAAATGGGTAAGGAGCACTAAGGAACCTACTCCTGAAATCATTGTTGCACTATATGCTAATTAATTAGCATGTAAATTAAAAAAATTAAAAAAATAAAAAGAAGAAAAACATATTTTTAGTTCTTAAAAATATTTGAGGTTACAAATATGAAAGATCATTACAAATTTAGTATTATAATATTTAAAATGGAAATTTAACAATACAGTGACTTTATAAGAACATAGTCAATGTATGAAATTAAAATCTTTATAATAACAATGTCTGAGAGATATACCTTAGAAAAATAGTGTGTTAGAATAAAATGTTACTTTTATTGTCCTAAAAAATAAAATAAAAATAAAAATAAAGTAAGCATGCAGTGTAGAGACATTCAAATTCATTTACAAATAAAAGAAAAACATTTGTGTGATTTACTTAAATTTAGTACTTTGTGTATAAACTGGGGATAAAGTTATAAAACAGTAACTAGCAATATTATTTAAATGATTTTTATGTTATACAAATATGAAAATTGACGTTTTGTCATTTTAAACGTATTTAGATATTTTGTCCTCTTTATCCTTTTAGTATTAGTAGTAGTGTAATATGATTTTATGCTATTATTTAGTTCAAATTTTAAGCAATATAAATATTGTTGAAAAAAGATATATAACTATTATTTATAAAAGTGAACTTCAATTGGCTTAAAACATGTATTGCAAATGACAGTGTAAGTTGGTCTAATATTTATGAAAGGAAATTAAAGAAATGTCTGAAAAGCTTTGGAAATGTACATACTCTATGATTTGGCATTTTACTTTAAGAATTTGAGCTAAAGATATAGATATGAGGAAATAGTTACAGATACATACAAGATTTCATTTGTAAAGATGTTCAACATAGCATTATTTAAAACAGGAAAACAAAACAATCTGACAGCATCACTGTGTCTAGCAATAGAGGACCAGTGACATAAATCATGGTGCAGTTACATAGAAGAATACTGTGGAACCATTCAACAGTGTTGTTAGGTAAATACTTAGTGTTGCCATGGGATGTTGTTCAGTGTGTTGTAAGACAGACATCATGTGAAGTACTATTCCCATAGGTGCGCTTAGACAGGTGAGTGTAAGAAAAGTACCTTAAGCGTTCTTCCAAGGTGGTTATTATTTTCCTTGTGGTATCCTTTGTTACTTTTTAACATTACTCCAATGAGCCTGTTCTAATTTTGCAGGTGGGGTGGGGACCCAATACTATTTTTAAAAATTTTGCTTCCTGAGATGACTGGTACTTGCATTTTTATGTGATGTCTTTTCATAAATGGTTTGAGGCATCAGGATGAATATGATAATATGTAACAACATGTAACACATTATCTGAGCCATTTTCATGATTAATTGATACTTTTCTATTTTAGATGTTAGAAAATTTCTTGCCAGCTTTTCTCTGTGAAATAGCTGGAATTGGTAATAGATCTTTTTTGTTCATTTCAGCACATTTTATGAATGGATATTTATTATGAAAAGTATCAAGCATCTTCCTTTCACTAAGAGTTGACAGCCAGAGTGTTCTCACTTGATTGAACTGATGAATTATAATAGTCTGTTTATTTAATCACTTTAGCTTACTCAGCCATTTTGAACCACAGTGGAGTAAAGACTCTCTCTGCCTTTGCTTTCTAAAGATAAAATTGAGAGATTTAAACATGATTCATTCTGCTTTGACCTATGGTTTGAATTAACTTCACTGCTTGCATTCATTTTCAAGAGAAGCACTCAATCCTTTCAGAGTAATAATCTAATCAATCCCTTTGTTTTTCAAATTGCTCTAGAGATAGCTCTAAGCTGCCTAGACTATCAAGCTTTCTTTTATTAGAGTAAAAAATATAAAATTGATTTTGATAGCTCATTTTGAAAACGATATGTATTTAAGACAGCAACATTTTGTTTCTAAGAAAAGTCTCAGCGCACGATGTTATACAAACATTTCTCCTATTCATGCTGACCTTTACTTGCTGATCAGTAGATATGATTAATAAGCTTTGAGAGCACAGAGAATTTTTAAGTGCTATTATCGAATTAGTTCTGGATGAAAGTAAATACACTGATTTTCTTAATATACCACCATCTCACCTTCCTTCTACCAATTTTCTTAACTGGGTATCGTATCAGGGGTAGTTACTGGGGAGTCTGCAGACAGTATTTCTCACAGAGGCCTGCCATGCTCTTTTCTTTCCCAAGCACTACACTTCATTCTATATTTATGTTGAACTGACCAGGCAGCACCCCTTCTAAAGGAATTGTTCTTTTCTGACCTTCAGTCCCTTTATTTTCTGTTGGTTATGATCCTATGTATCTTTTCAATGTCTCCTTTAAATAGCAGAAGCACCCTTCCCCATGGAGTATAGCTTTTTTTCTGAGACTCCATTTCAATTTCTTTTTAGTACTTGGTCATGTAAATACCTTTGGAGTACATTTGTTTTTATGTTCCTAGAAGAGTAGGGCTGTGCTTTCATTTATTTCTGTGCTTTCTTAGAACTCTGCAGAATTCCTGCACATCTACTGAATATAATTAGAGACTTTATGTGATAATGAATTATTCTGGTAGCTATGCTTGCCAAGTAAGATAGACAAAACACACAAGACATGATTTTTTTTTTTGTTTTTTGTTTTTTTTTTTTATATATGAAATTTATTGACAAATTGGTTTCCATACAACACCCAGTGCTCATCCCAAAAGGTGCCCTCCTCAATACCCATCACCCACCCTCCCCTCCCTCCCACCCCCCATCAACCCTCAGTTTGTTCTCAGTTTTTAACAGTCTCTTATGCTTTGGCTCTCTCCCACTCTAACGTCCTTTTTTTTTTTTTTTTTTTCCTTTCCCTCCCCCATGGGTTCCTGTTAAGTTTCTCAGGATCCACATAAGAGTGAAACCATAAGGACATGATTTTTTTTATCCTTCCTTTTAGGAGTACTTAATTTGGGGTCCAAGGAGAGACCTTAGTGATCTGTAAGCCCTATAAAATTGTATTACATATAACACAAAAAGTGTTACATGTGTGCACTTTTCCAGAGTTTGGGTCAATAGTTTTTTAATGAGATTGTAAACAGCAATTTTTGCAAGGTTAAGAGTGTCTACTTTAAATGATTTACCATCGTAAGTAATTTTTTAAGGGTACCTAAGCCCAAAAGAAGGAGAATCAAAGCCACTAACTATTGTCAGTTCATTAAGAATCTCTTAAGTGGTCAGAATTCATGTTTTAGAACCTGGAAAAGTCAGGGTTTTAGAACCTGGAAAAGGTTCATGTACGCTTTAGAACCTGGAAAAATCAGGGGGTCCTGGATGGCATAGTGGGTGAGTGTCTGCCTTCAGCTCGGATCATGATCTCAGGGTTTGTGAGTTCCAGCCCCATGTCAGGCTCTGTGCTGACAGTTTGAAGCCTGGAGCCTGTTTTGGATTCTGTGTTTACCTCTCTCTCTGTCCCTCCCCCACTTGTGTTCTCTCTCTGTCTCTCAAAAAATAAATAATAATAAAAACATACGACCTAGGAAAAATCAGAAAATTCTTCTTGAGTTCAATTTTGGGTTAAGTTGACCAGGGACAGAATATGGCAACTTGAGAATTGAAGGCTGGCTTCTGGTCCTAATTACTTTATTTTTCTTCTTTTCTCTTCTTTTTCTTTCTGAGAAAGAGAGGGTGCAAGTGAGCAAGGGGCAGAGAGAGAGAGAGAGAGAGAGAGAGAGAGTGGGAGAGAGAGAGAAGCAGGGCTCACCGGAAGCAGGGCTCGTGTACACCCCAAGCAGGGCTCCAGCTCACTGGAAGTGGGGCTCGAGCTTACCCCATGTGGGACTCCAACTCATGAACCATGAGATTGTGACCTGAACTGAAATCCGCTCTGCTTAACTGACCGAGCCACCCAGGTTCCCACTTTGCTTTCATCTCTAGTACTCAGGAGGCATTAGGGAATTTCTGTCAAAGAGTGGGAAATCTTAGTTTGCTAGTGTGAACAATCATATACTTATAGAAATTGAGTGCTAGATCATTGGGCGTCACATTGAGAAACAGGTGAGTGCCCGCAGGTTTAAAAGGCACAGTGCTGGTAACTAGATAGTGGAAGTGTCTGGATTTCTAGTATAGAGGTTATGTCTGGTTGCCTCCCTATGTTTTATCAGAAATTCATCTGTGGGGTGGGAGGAATGGACACAGAGTTTTAAGAGGATAATTTTTTGGTCAGTGATACGAGACAAGAGTAATCATTTAGTTTTTTAGGTCGGATAAAGCCCAGAAAGATGAGAGGCTCAGTGCACAGCTGTGTATATAAGAACATTTTTATTTTTCATCTCTGAATGGAGGCAAAGCTGTCTGCCATTTTGTTCCTTGCCCTTGGTTTGCCCTTTCTTTTTCATGGAGGGCAATGGACCATGACTCAGGTTCCACAGATTTGAGTGTAGAGGCTCCTTCTCCAAGAGCTGAGCAGGGATGTCTTTGATCTGGATCCACTTATTCATTTCACCTCCCCTGTTGTTTTGCTGGACGATTTGCATGGAATTTGTGCTATAGTCTTACCAAGTATGTCTCCTGGGAAACAAAGTGTGACCAGCTTCTAATTAATGGCACAATGGTTTCTAAAATTTACTTGAAAACATTTCAGCTTCCTCTTTTTTGTTTTGTAAAATAGTTACAATCTTTTGGCTTCTTTCCACATTTACCTTACCAGCATTACCAAATCAATTAACTCAATTGTGGGGAAAAATACTTCCTTTATATCAAAGTGTCTCATAATTTGATGTATTAACTTTAATTTCCATGGCAAGTCATTAACCTCAGATGGGATACAGTGACATCTTTGTGTAATACAAAATTATTCTCAGTCTTTATAATGTGGATAAAAGAGCACATTACAGGGGTGCCTGGGTGGCTCAGTCAGTTGGGCATCCGACCTAGGCTCAGGTCATGATCTCACAGTCTGTGAGTTCAAGCCCCGCGTCGGGCTCTGTGCTGACAGCTCGGAGCCTGGAGCCTGCTTTGGATTCTGTGTCTCCCTTTCTCTGCCTGTCCCCTGTTCATGCTCTGTCTCTGTCTCAAAAATAAATAAACATTAAAAAAAATTAAAAAATAAAAAGAGCACATTATAGCCAGTTGCCTTAAGCTTGGGTTGGAAATATACCAGAGCTGCACCACCTCTGACTGTGCCTCATTTCCAGATCCTCCTCCAGTTCTTTCAAAAATGGCGATGTCGGTGCTGATAACTGCTGTGTTTTAATTTTGTGTTGGCTGTCTAGTCAAAGAGTCAAATGCCACCTCACCTGTTTTTCTAAAACTTCATTTTTTCTAACTCAGGGTTTGGCAAGCCATGGTCCCTGCTATTTTTGTAAATAAAGTTGTATTGGGATATAGCTATGTGTATTAATTTATGTGTTATCTGTGGCTGCTTTTATATTACAATGGCAGACTTAAGTAGTTGTGACAAAGATCATATGGTTCACAGAGCCTGGAATATTTACTGTCTGGAATTTTTCAGGAAAAGATTGCTTGTTACTGTCTGAGATCTGGCTAGGATCAGGGACCTGGCATTTTCAGATATCTGCATAGCTTTATTTATTATTTATTTATTTATTTATTTATTTATTTATTTATTTATTTTTATTTATTTATTTTTCAATATATGAAGTTTATTGTCAAATTGGTTTCCATACAGCACCCAGTGCTCATCCCAAAAGGTGCCCTCCTCAATACCCATCACCCACCCTCCCCTCCCTCCCACCCTCCATCAACCCTCAGTTTGTTCTCAGTTTAGGTAGAGAACCTGCTGGCCTGCTTTGTGCTTATTGGTAGCAGAGAAATGTTACTTCCTGCCACTACAGCATGTGTAGTTGTGTCCCTTCCTTTGGCCCAAGGCCTCATCGGGAGCTCTGTAGTGCTCTGTGGCAGTGGTCCTAGTACCACAGCCTTTTCCAGCATCTTCAGGCATGGCTGTAGTTTTGAGATGGTATCATAAGGGATAGACTGGTCTGAGTTGTGCTCTTCCTCACAGTGAGCCTGTGTTGCACTTTCACACTTGGTTAATATGGACAAGGGACCTACCAGCTTTCCTGACACCCTTTGTAGAAGGGCTGATTAGCATAAAGCATGACCTCTTGTTTGTGATATATTTTCAGGCTGCAGCATCTAGAGTTAGCAAAGAATGACTTTGATATAAGCTCTTTTATCTGTAATGCCCTGCAAACGCATGTGCAAATTTTCTCTGGCACACATCTGCGTAGAAAGATAATGCTCTGCGAAATGTCACCAGTCATCACTTTTGATATTCATTTCTATCATAAATCCTTTAATATGTTTTATATAAATATTACAAACTAAATCTATCACTCATTTTCTTTACAAAATGAGTAGTTTTAAGACTGAAATCTGTGTCCTAATTTTCAGGAGATTTTTGGCACTTGCCTCTCCATTCTTCATCGAAACCTTTCTTTTGGGACCTTGTTCCTTCCAGGCAAAAAAAAAAAAAGCTACATTTTGGCCAATTTAGAGCTTGTGAAAACCATAATAAAATTAGGGAAAATTTTTTTTCTCTGCAATCATGCCAGCAAGAGCGGTGGCAGCCACGTCATCAAAGAATATTTGTGAATCATGATCCCACCACCATCATAAGAGATGAAACACGGAGACTCCTGTTTCTCAGAAGACCATTTCATTCGTCTGTACATGGAACCATGGTTCCTTCCCAGAAGTGTCTTGTATGGCAGATGATCTCTATCCTGCATGCCTCTGTGAATGAGTATTCATTCTCACAAACTTGATGTGTGGTGTGATAGATGTTCGCTAATAGAGGCACAGTTTTGCTCTGTGGGAAATGGAACCAGGGTGTTCATGTTTCACCCGAGTTGTGTCAGGTGATGTGGTGGTATGTGTTCAGTTTTAGACTCAGAGAGTTCGGTTTATAAACTGGCTCCATTCCGTATTAACTAGACAACCTTGTATAAACCACTTATCCCTTCTGAACTTCACATTTGTTTACAGTAAAATGCACACCGTTGGAGTACATATGTTTATGGTTGTAATAATAAAATCATTATCACTAGAAAGCCACAGAATCCTTGTTTGAGGGCCACAGAGGTGTTGGGCGGTAAGATGCTGTGACCTCCAAGTATATTACTCATCTAAGGGAAAGAATGGAAAGAACAATTATGGACAGGAAAGCTTTAGTTGTGTTCAACTAGTCCTGATTTTGTAAACATCATCTGGGGCTTTGTTATAGCAAAGTTACCTTTTTCTTTTTTAATTGCTTGTAGATTCTGTTTTCTTTTTTTTTTACTTTTTTTAAATTTTTTTATTTATATATATATATATATATATATATATATATATATATGAAATTTATTGACAAATTGGTTTCCATACAACACCCAGTGCTCATCCCAAAAGGTGCCCTCCTCAATACCCATCACCCACCCTCCCCTCCCTCCCACCCCCCATCAACCCTCAGTTTGTTCTCAGTTTTTAACAGTCTCTTATGTTTTGGCTCTCTCCCACTCTACCCTCTTTTCTTTCTTTTTTTTTTTTTTCCTTCCCCTCCCCCGTGGGTTCATGTTAAGTTTCTCAGGATCCACATAAGAGTGAAACCATATGGTATCTGTCTTTCTCTGTATGGCTTATTTCAGTTAGCATTACACTCTCCAGTTCCATCCACGTTGCTACAAAAGGCCATATTTCATTTTTTCTCATTGCCACGTAGTATTCCATTGTGTATATATACCACAATTTCTTTATCCATTCATCAGTTGATGGACATTTAGGCTCTTTCCATAATTTGGCTATTGTTGACAGTGCTGCTATGAACATTGGGGTACAAGTGCCCCTATGCATCAGTACTCCTGTATCCCTTGGATAAATTCCTAGCAGTGCTATTACTGGGTCATAGGGTAGGTCAATTTTTAATTTTCTGAGGAACCTCCACACTGCTTTCCAGAGCGGCTGCACCAATTTGCATTCCCACCAACAGTGCAGGAGGGTTCCCGTTTCTCCACAACCTCTCCAGCATCTATAGTCTCCTGATTTGTTCATTTTGGCCACTCTGACTGGCGTGAGGTGATACCTGAGTGTGGTTTTGATTTGTATTTCCCTGATAAGGAGCGATGCTGAACATCTTTTCATGTGCCTGTTGGCCATCTGGATGTCTTCTTTAGAGAAGTGTCTATTCATGTTTTCTGCCCATTTCTTCACTGGGTTATTTGTTTTTCGGGTGTGGAGTTTGGTGAGCTCTTTATAGATTTTAGATACTAGCCCTTTGTCCGATATGTCATTTGCAAATATCTTTTCCCATTCCGTTGGTTGCCTTTTAGTTTTGTTGGTTGTTTCTTTTGCTGTGCAGAAGCTTTTTATCTTCATAAGGTCCCAGTAATTCACTTTTGCTTTTAATTCCCTTGCCTTTGGGGATGTGTCGAGTAAGAGATTGCTACGGCTGAGGTCAGAGAGGTCTTTTCCTGCTTTCTCCTCTAAGGTTTTGATGGTTTCCTGTCTCACATTTAGGTCCTTTATCCATTTTGAGTTTATTTTTGTAAATGGTGTGAGAAAGTGGTCTAGTTTCAACCTTCTGCATGTTGCTGTCCAGTTCTCCCAGCACCATTTGTTAAAGAGGCTGTCTTTTTTCCATTGGATGTTCTTTCCTGCTTTGTCAAAGATGAGTTGGCCATACGTTTGTGGGTCTAGTTCTGGGGTTTCTATTCTATTCCATTGGTCTGTGTGTCTGTTTTTGTGCCATAGATTCTGTTTTCATTGTAGGGCAAAGAAAAGTTTTCTCCAACTGTTTCCAAAGTTGATTCGTAATTCTATCCTTTCCCTGTCAACTCCACACTTTGCCAAATGATTAACAACAATAACACAATTACAAATGACTACTGAAAGAATGTTTTCAGTAGAAATCACTTAACTATTGTGACAGTAGCTAAGGACAAATAATAACATAGCTCTGAGTAAGGTATCATTTCTTCTCTTAAATAGTTCAGTTGTAAAGTTTATGGTTTCTTTCATATTTTGCCATTATCAGAGAGGAAAAACCAGGGTCTTGTAGAAGGTATAGTAAAGTCCTAGAGGAAAGTCATAAAACCCTTCTTATGCCTCCCTTTCAAAGCGTAACACCTGAAATAAATCATTTGTAGTCATTCCCACACTTTTTCTTCCCTTTTCAGAGCTATTCAAGAACCGCAACGACCAAATGACTTGGTCTGAGATAGCTCTACCCCAGATACTTTCTCTAACAGAAACAGGAGAAAAGAGCTGGAAAGCTCCCAGGCTTTCTTCCTCACTTTACAGTTTTTTAAAAACACCTGAAGAGTCCCACCCTCCAGTCTCGGACTGCTTTTCCTCATGTGGCCACAGACAGAGGAGAGGGTGTCAGCTGCCCCTTCTCTCTTTAAAGTGTTGGCCTGTTTCATTGCATCTTTGTTATTTTCTTTTGAATTTTAGGTGATGATGTCTGTCATGGGCTCTTAGAGAATATGCCCTCTATTATTATTTCTGATTTTTTCTCTGCCTAATGAGTTTTAACATTCTGACTATGTCTTGTTTGTAGTTATTATAGCGTAGAGTCACCTGATAGCACAGTCACATATTTACTCTGAACAACTGGAAAAGCCATTTCATGGGTTTTTACACTGGTCAGATTTACTGAAGAAGTGCACAGCTACTGTCATTCTCTAGATTTGTTTCAATTTATGAGTTCCTATTAGAGATCATAAGACAACTCTAAGAAGTGTAAGTAACTTGTAATTTATAGTCACAGTATGTTAATTCTGTGAAATTGTAGTCTAGTTAGGCTTTATGAATTATGACTACACTTGTAAGTTGTTTACACCAAACAACATGATAGAAATATATGTCTTCCTTTGAATCGTAATAAAAGGAAATGCCCGTCAACCTAATTTATCACCAGGCATGTTCATATTGAAAGCCTTTTATAGTGAAATAAAAGCCTGACCTGAAGATTATGGCTGCTGCAGACTTGACAGCAGCTGTGCCCAAGGTGTAAAATACTTCAGGGCCTCGATTGCCATAAGAAAATCTGGGGGGCTCATATGGAAAGTTGTTACATAAGGTGAATGTTCTTCGATGTAAGAATGATTCAAGTAATCCTTTAAATCGGAGGTCTGAGAGGTCATCTGGTTCAAGTTGCCATGGTCCCTGTCAGGTTAAGAACTTTCCTGTGTCCATGGTGGAACTGAAATTTTGGCCAGTGTGCCTCCCCCCCACCCCCCGCCATTTTCTCTGCTTCAGGGTAGAACTACAGTTTTGACATTAATCACAGATACGTGCACTCTTTCTTTCCACAACATCTCTGAGGCAGTAGCAGGAAGAAAAGGAAGCTCTTTAAAGAGTGTCATATAGAGAACAATGGTTTAAAAATTCACACTGACATGAATTTTCATGCAGACATGCAACTGTCTGTTGCATATTTGCCCACTGCGTGCCTGGCAGTAGGGTTGAGCAGAGTGTTCCTGCTAGCAGTAGACAGTCCCTGGATGATGCAGTAGCCTGGCCTAGTGCAAGATTTCTTGACTTCAGCACTATTTGTAGCATCTTCCTGGCCTCTACCCACTAGATGCTAGTATCAGCTCCCAGTGTTGACAGCCAGAAATGTCTCCAGGCATTCTTAGGTATCCCCTGGGGGGCAAATGGCCCACAGCTGAGAACCACTGTGCTTGTGGGTGCTACTGGTGTGCAACACAGGCAAGCACACAGGGAAGTAAGTACTAAATACATCCTGTAGGATGAGCTAAGCATGAGCCACAGGGAGCACTGTGAAAGAAAATGGGGAGAGGTGGTTTTCAGAGCAGTCTCAAATTCACTGTCTTTCTCTTAGGCTGACACTGGACCACATTACAGTGTCCCTTACATAGCTCTGAGAGTTTATTTATATTGTATCAGGTTTGTGACTTTTCAAACATTTGAAACATTTTTGTTTACTAATGGCAGTATGTAAAATTCTTTTTTTTTAAGTTAAATATTGCTAGTGCTGAATAGCCACAAATATCAAAGGATGGCTTTATAGTTACTTAGAGGTAACTACATAGTACGGACCTGCCATCATGCTGCCACATATATGCAGCACTGAACAGGGGCTGATGAATTGAACATTCTGAACCAGCAGAGAAGAATCAGGTGGTTTGCTTACAAGTTTAGCACATCAGCTACTGAAGCTAATCTATCTACTTTCTATCAGAGATGGAATTGATTGTACAAACTGTCAAAAAAAAGTTTGTAAAATTTCTGTATGTATAGAAGGTCACATTTTCACAATTTCTCAGCAGAAAGAACATAGCATAATGCATTGGTAATTCATGAATTGTGTTTTCTTCTTATATCTTTTATAATTTAAAAAAAAATTATTATTGAGAGACAGAGAGACACAGAGTGTGAGCAGGGGAGGGGCAGAGAGAGGAGGAGACACAGAATCTGAAGCAGGCTCCAGGCTCTGAGCTGTCACTAGAGAGCCCGATGCAGGGCTCAAACTCACAAACTGTGAGATCATGACTTGAGCCGAAGTCGGACGTTCACCCGACTGAGCCACCCATGGGACCCGTGTTTTCTTCTTACATCTTAAACTGAGACTTAAGTTCAAAATTATTTATAGAAGTAATCTTTGTTATCAAAATTCAAACTTGTGGGTGTAATGTGCAAAGTAAAGGTCTGTGCCCCTCTCAAAGAAAAACAAAAATAAAAGCCAGCTAACCTTTTTAATGGTATTTAACATTGTTTCTTTTCTGTCATCTGTTTATTGTCATGGTTATTTTTCGATGTTATTGCTTCTCCTATGTAGATAGAAACTACCATCACTTTAAACTTCCCCCCTTGGGAGACTAGTCCATGGTTTTTGAAGGATGTTGTCAGTGCAGTTTCTGTGCACTCCTGGACAAGTGTATGCATTAATCAAGGACCATGAAATGACTGCAGGCACTCCCAAGTTCATTTAGAAATCAGCTATTGGCTGGGTTATGTTTGCTAGCATTCACTTTGTTATGAACTTAGGTTAGAGTGGTGGGGAAATGTGCAGTCATGGTGGCACACAGGACAAGCATAAGTGGCTCTATGTGTATGGTATGGGACAGAATGAAATAAATTGATGGAAAAAAAGCAAGAAAAGGACTGAAGGTGATTAGGCATATATCTAAATGTCCACTACCCAGTTAACACTTGACTGAGCCTGAATCAACATCCTGAATTAGAAATCTTTACATTGTAGCACAAGGTCCCTTCCTATAGCAGTGTTTTATGTAGTTAGCAGTAGCTTAAGAAAAAGTTATATCTAATGCATTTGAAGACAAGATGTAGGTAACTCTTCTAGTTTTCTAGCGTTCAGAAATAAACTGAACTTTGGCACTGAATCCATTAATGTTCAGATAAATTAAGGATAACTGAGATTTTCAACTTAATATGACAATCACATAATCAGGCCATATGAAGGCAACACTTTATGATTTCTTTTTTAAACAAAATGTATGCACAATGGTCATTTTAATCAGTTTGATTTTATTAAAGGAAAAAGAGGTGCTATAAATATTTTTAGCATTTATGTTTTTATGTAGTAAATCTTTTGTTGTCAACATGATAGATTCAGTAAATAAGATGCTGATTTCTTTGTTCCACTAAGGCAAAAAAAAAAAAAAAATCAGGTTTCCCAGCTACCTTGGTCTTGACATAGACTTGTTTGTTTCTCCTTCAGCAAATCCTCTGGGCATCAGGATTATAAATATGTAAAAAACAATAAGTATGAAAACTTTATTTCTTCTTAAAATCTCATGTAATATTTCAGTTACTGAAAAAACAAGAGCTCAGCATCAAGAATCAGTTATTGAGATTTTCCTTAATTCACTATTCATATGTGAGAATTCCAGAGCTAAAATGTGAAATCCTAGACCATTAAATATTTTATAGGATACTCTCAGTAGCTTTTTTTGAACATCATTTTGATAATTAATTAGTAATGAATTATAGAACTAGGCTGCCTGGGTTTGAATCTTGGCTCCACCAGGGACCTTGGCAAAGCTACTTAACCTTTCTATACATTGGTTTTCTCAGTTTTTATGTGGGACTGATAATTATACCAGCCATCTATAGTTGAATTCTTAAATGTAATGTGTTAGAACAGTGCCCAGCATTTAGTAAGTACACCTTAAAAAGTACACCTTTTTTTTTTAATATTTATTTATTTTTGAGAGACAGAATGTGAGTGTTGGAGGGGCAGAGAGAGAGGAAACAGAATCCAAAGCAGGCTCCAGGCTCTGAGCTGTCAGCACAGAGCCCTACGCGGGACTTGAACCCATGAACTGTGAGATCATGACTTGAGCCGAAGTGGGACGCTCAACCAACTGAGCCACCCAGGTGCCCCAGACAGATTCTTTCTTTAGTGTTAATAATTTATTGTTGAAATACATCAGAGGATGCATTTTTTTGTCATTCCAGTTTTAATTCAAAAATATTTATTGACCACTTTGAGAGTTGCAATGATGAGCATGATAAGCATAATCTTTGCCCTTTCACAAATAAGGCTTAGAGACTAACATTTATAAAATAACTACACAACAAAGTACTTAATTGGAACTGTTATTTGTGCCACATATTCATGGAATTGGATTGCTTGTAGTAGGGGGAGCTAAGCTTGTCTGTATGCATTTAAGGTGAAGTCTGAAAGATGTTAGCTGGATAAAGATGCTTGGTATAGTAAGAACATGAAGATGTTTCCAGGAGGGGTAACGGTACATAGGAAGATACATGATGTCACATAGGAATAACAGTGGAGAGCAATAACAGCTTCTAAGTTGTTAGTGATGTTTTCATTGCTTTTAAATTGGTAAGATCTGTTCTTTTCCTGTAATGTGCCTTCTTGTCTGTCCTCCCACACATTCTTCCAGGGCAGCATCCCTTTTTTCACCTCTCAGTATTCCTGGCCTCCCTAAGAAGCAGTCTGTACATTCTTCTAGTTGATGGTGTTTCCATCATCCTCTTGTTTCCCTGAGATATTTCTATTCCTTTTTTTAATCTTACTTTTTCTCACCATCAGTTTTCAACTATCCCTAGGTCAGCCATTCCTCAGTCCAGAGGAGTATTTGAATGTTTGGAAAATGATTAAAAAGAAGTGTCATTAAAAACTGTTGGAACTAAGATTTAGAGTTTTTTGAACACTAGGAGTATGCCTTTGTTGATATTTTATTGACTAAAGCAATCTTGTTTAGTTTTTGCTTATGACTCAAGAAATGTTCTAGTTCAGAGTTTCTTCACGTCATTGAAGACTAGCTTATTTAAGTTAACTTCTGCCTGAATTATTTTCCTAAATAATCTTTTTACAGGGGTGCTTGGGTGGCTTAGTTGGTTAAGCATCCTATTCTTGATTCCAGCTCAGGTCATGATCTTATGGTTTGTGAGATCGAGCCCCACGGGCTCTGCACTGACAGCATGGAGGCTGCTTGGGATTCTCTCTCCTCAAAATAAATAAATAAACATAAAAAATAATCTTCTTACATGTATCCACATTTTCTATCTTTTGATCTCTGTTTCTTAATGCCAAACGTTAGAAAAATGGGAATTTCTAAGAGGTTTCTTTACTGCACTTTGGGAGTTATATAATTTTAATGAGAGAATAATAAATTAGTAGGAAATAAAATAGAAAAGTTGTTCTCGGTGTGTAAGCATAGGAATCTGTGAACTTAAATTAAGGCAACTTGTAGGGAAATGCCTAAAATCACACATCCATTTCATGTACTTTAATCCAGTTATGTGTTATAGCTGAACTACGGTAAAGCGAGCATAATTGATGACTAAGTGGCATTTGTCTCCAGAACACAAATGTACTACTCAGGTTCCTCTAGAACCAAAAGGATGTATATACGTAGAGATTTATTATAAGGAATTGGCTCATCAGTATTATAGGCTGAAAAGTTCCAAGACCTGTAGTCAACAAGCTGGAGACCCAACAATAGCTGATGTTTTAGTACTACTCCAGATTTAGGAAAATCCTGATGTTTCACCTCAACAGTTAGGCAGGAGGAATCCCTTCTTACTCCTGAGAAGGGTCATCCTTTTTGTTCTATTCAGGCCTTCAGCTGTGATTGGATAGGGCCTGCCTTCCTTACAGATGGCAATCTGCTTTATTCAGTCTACTCATTCAAATGTTATTCTTATCCAGAAACATCCTCAACAGGCACACCCAAAATAATGTTGACCAAATATCTCCATGGTCCAGATGACACATAAAATTAACTGTCACAATAAGTTTGGATTCACATTTGAAAATGAGTTCAATTCACTGTATTAACAGAATAAAAAATAAAAACCATATGATCATTTTAATAAATGCAGAAGAAACAACAGCCATTTCAGATAAAAACTCTCAGAGAGAACTTTATCTATAAAGCAAGTATAGGAAACCTACAACATAATAAACTAAAATGGTAAAATATTACACAGTTCCAAAGATTTAGATCAAAGCAATAATTTTCATTCTCATCATTTCTACTCATGATTTTATGATGATTGTAGCCTCTGCAATAAGTCAAGAAAATAAATAATGGGCCTAAAAAAGAAGAAAACTCTTCCTACTTATAGATGATATGATTGTTTATGAAGAATATATCTACATGTAGGTTTTGTGCTCAATGTAGATCTGGATCTTCTTCAGTAGAAGAGAAGGAAGAACCCTAAATAGACTCACTCTTATATAGCATTTAATTTTTGTCAGTAGCATCAAAGCAATCCCCTGAGGAGAAGAGTCTTCAGTGTTTGGGAAAAAATGAAACTTGAACCCCACCACATAGAATTTCTTTAAAAATTTTTTTTTTTTTTTTTTTTTTTTTTTTACTTTAGGGTCGCCTGGGTGGCTTAGTCGGTTGAGCATCCAAATTCAGCTCAGGTCATGATCTCGTGGTCTGTGAGTTCGAGCCCTGTGTCAGGCTCTGTGCTAACAGCTCAGAGCCTGGAGCCTGTTTCTGATTCTGTGTCTCCCTTTCTCTCTGCCCCTCCCCTGCTCATGCTCTGTTTCTCTCTCTGTCAAAAATAAATAAACGTTAAAATTTTTTTTTACTTTATTCATTTTTGAGAGAGAGAGAGACAGAGCATGAGCACGGGAGGCGCAGAGAGAGGGAGACCCAGAATCCGAAGCAGGCTCCAGGCTCCAAGCTGTCAGCACAGAGCCTGACATGGGGCTCAAACTCACAAACCGTGAGATCATGACCGGAGCCAAAGTTAGATGCTCAATCAACTGAGATACCCAGGCGCCCCCAGAACTTCTAATTAAAGATGGATCCTAGATGTGAAAGAGAAAACTAAAATATAAAGCTTTTAGAAGAAAATATAGGAAATTATCTTTATAACTTGGGGATAGACAAAGGTTTCTTAAGTCATAGAAAGCAATAATCATAAAAGATAAAATTGATGAGTTGTACTTTATTAAAGTTAAAAACTTCTGCTTATTAAAAGATATTAGAAAGTCCTGAATTAGGAGAAAACATTTGCAAAACATATCCCTGGTAAAGGATTGGCATCTGGGATATATAAAGAACTCAACTCAACAGTAAAATTACAAAAATATCTCAATAAAAAATAGTCTAAAAATTTAACACGAATCTTCACAAAAGAAGATATATAAAATTAAAACATGTTCACATGAAGACTTGTACATTGACATACTGTTCTTAGTAGTTGTGTTCATAATAGGAACTAGGCTGAAAAATTTTTGGAAGGACTAGAGGACTAAAAGGGTTTGTAGGGAAGATAGTGTTACCTAGAGATCAGGGATGCCAGGGAGATCTATTGCTCCTGCATTCCTCAGCCCCTGGCCAGCTTCTGTCTCTTCTCCAGCCTGCTGCTGAAATCTCTTTTGACTTTCTTCTATTTTTGCATATCTGAAATATAAATATCAGCATGAAATAGAACTTTTTTTTTTGTCTCTGGACAGCTTCATGCAGGGGAGAGTCAGTAGGACTGGCATAATACTGATTATTGGTACTCTAAATCCTGTCAGTACTTTTGTTGACAATACTGTCAATATTTTGTTAGATTTTAGGAGCACCAGTATTGATGCCAAAAAGATAGAGGCTCTAGTCTTTATTCAACCACTTGCTTAAATAATGATCTTTGGCAAATTATTGATCATGTTTCCTATATTAGTAACATAGGGATATTACAATGCCTGTAACTTAATACTATCTTTAGATACGTGTTATTCATTTTCAGGCATTTAGTAATGTTATGTCTGTGGTTATAGGTTGCATTATTTCTGACATTTTTTAAAAATTAGTATTATATCTGAATACTAAAGTCAGATATATCTTAGGCTGTAAAGTAATGCTATTTTTTATTGGTTCTGGGACATTGGAATATGCAATTTCTTTTTTTTTTCTTTTTTTTTTTTGGAATATGCAACTTCTATTGGCTTAGTAGTTAATTGCAATTTTGATGTTTCCTTCTTGATAATATAGAGACTGAAGTGAATGTATACAATTATAAACTGTTTTTACTGAAAGCTTTTTTGTGTTTTGTGACTGGCATTTAAAATCTTAAGTAGTTTTAACAGCCATATGAAAATCAAGTTTCCAGATTAAAAACATGAAGTTAACACATCTGTTTTCCTTTAGGTCTGATATTCTACACGTGTTCATTGACCTCAGTTGTTTAGAACATATATAAAAATGGAAATTTGAAATGGTCTTCTGTTTTGGCAAATTCTTATGTGTAATGTTGTGTCACTGATTGTCTTGTTAATTTAACTTTTATATCTGTGTTTTGTTCACAGATATGTCTGTCTTACCTGATAACTCATACCATCCCATTCTGACTATGAAATCCTTTTTTTGTGAGTCAAATGCAAATGATTGTGCTTTGGTTTCAAGTATAGATATATTTCCAATAACAGACCAGAGAACTGAATTCAAAACTCTTTTTTATGCTCATAGATGATTTTTAACATTTCCTCTTTGGTAAGTTAAGTATGTAGATTCTGTCCTAAGAAGATCTTAATGGGTAAATATTCTCAAAAGTTTTGTCCTTTCAACTCTTATGGGTGCAGAAAGAAAATGGGCTACCTTCTTGATATATATAACCTGGATATAGATTATATCTATTAGATATTTAATATCTATGTATATATATATGTATATATATATACATATACACACACACACACACATTAGTCCCTTTAATCATACTTTGTTGTTTCTGGTTCTTCTATTACAGTTGGCTTCCTTCTTAGGCAGTTGTTACCCATTTTGTAGCAAAGAAGACTTTTGGCTTTTCTAGGTTAATAAAGTGGACCAAGTCCTGAGATTCAATTCTATTCACCTAGTTTGGGTCATGTGCCCATCCCTAAACCAATCACTGTTGCTGGTGGGGTGGAATGTTTAATTGGCCAGTCTAGCATCACCTAAAAAAACATAGCCTAATCTTGGGCGAGAATCAAGGTGTTCTTTTTAGTCAAAATATCCTAATGCAGGAAAGTCTTAGGAATGAATAACGCCATAAAACTTAATGATTTAATTCTGCCATACCAATTACAGTAAAATTTTTTGAAAAAAAAAGTAAAAAAATAAAAACCTGTCAAGTTCTGTAAAACTCTACCAATGGTGAAAAGTTGAAAACTTTTTTCTCCCCACAGATCTTTGCCTTTTTTCAGTGTAGCTTCTTGTTTATGAAGTTATACCTCTTTGCTTATATTAGGCTCAAAATGTTTGTGGAATGAATTTGGCCATAGCTTGTTATTGTGGATATAATTGCAGCAGCACCGTATTAACTTGAATTGAAAATGGATGTAATTTACTATTTGATTAAAGAACTGGGCCTTCTGTCAGTTTTCTTTTCAATATACATTTCACAGAGAGGAGAAATAAAAGCCTGTGGTGGGATAGGCTTTATGATTACCTCTACTGTGAAAGGAAGGATTGCCATTTATAGTCTTGGGCTAGGGATTATATAGATCAGGTGTGGTCATTTTGCAGCAAAATTCATTTCCCAAACAGAATTGGAGTAGTGGGAAGCCATTTTCAACTTATTTCCTATTTTCTTGGACAAAGTAAACCAAACCAGCAATGGGTGGGCAGACTTGGTGTGTGATAATTGTTTATTGCTATAAAAAGAATTCCTTGACCCCTACCTGGCCCTCTCAGCATACTTCAGCAACAGCTCTTGCAACACAAAGTGAGCCAAAATCAAAATGGTGAACTATTGCACTAACCCTGCCATTCCTGGTATTGTACTTTCATCTCCCCTTTAATGGGATCACTCTAAACCTGTGAAGAAACGTTTTTGCATTTTGATTTAATAGATAGCTGCTGCAGCTTGTATTTATTCACTAGTAAAGACAAAACATTCCTTTTTTTTTTAATTTGTTGGCAGTTGATGGATGGTTATAGGCAGCCACATCTGAGGAAATAAGTGAATTTCTCATTACACATATAAGTGAATAATCTTTACTCTGATTATTGTATAAGTTATGCAAATATGGGTTTTTTTTTTTTTTTTTTTTTTTTTTTTTTTGGCATCAGAAATGCAGTTGAATGGAATTGTTTTAAAGTGGTCTTTACTTTCCAGGCCTGGCAGAACATGAAGCTGATATAGGCTGTATTTATGATTACTTTTTGGACTCAGTCCAATCTGGATTTAAATATATTAAGAGTACGTGTGACTATGAGGAAATGTAGATCATTAAAACTGCATTTTTTATGGAGCCTGATTTTACATTTGGACTGATTAATGAGTTTCTGTGGAGTAAAAATAGAGCACATTCCACCAAACCACTTTCTAGATTTTATCAGTAGACCCATTGCCCTTGGGGTAGTGAAAGAATTCTCTTGTCCAGTTTGTTAATGATTCATTACAGCAATGACAATTCTACATTTTATTTGAATTAATCAATTTCTTAGACAATGGACATAGAGTTGGAAATCTGACTTGTAGTTTGTAGCTACAAGTCATTTTCTGGCCAAAAATGTGCTTTTTAACATTTATGACATGTTTCTCATTAATTAAGGCAGAGTCCCCATATTTACTAATGAAATACTTTGAGGTCTTCTAATCAAAGCTTCTGCATACTGATCTGGTAATTCAATTTTTAAATAAATTTTTAAATACAACTGTGGCAAATCATTAAATAATTCAAATATAGTGAGGTCAACATTATATTTTAGTTTTACTTTTATCTTTTTTCTTATGTTACTCTCAATACTGTAGTGTTTTGGCAATCATTCAACTAATGCTTAATGGAGCACATACTCTGTGTTGGTGATGGATATACAGTGCTAAAACAGACCTGAATCTATCCTCATAGAACATAGGTTCTAGTGTGGGAAACAGATATTAACTAAATAAACACATAAACACATGTTGGCAAATTGTTAAGTGATCTGAAGAAGAAGAACGAGGTGCTAGGAAATGAAACCCTTTTGGTTTGAGAGAGATCAAGAGTGAGGGAGAAACTTTATGTCACTTAAGAAAGGGATCCATCTAAAAAGAAAAACACAACAAAACAACAAAACAAGAAAGGGATCCATCTATTTCTGGATATTTCTACTCCACGTGTGGGGCTTTAGTCCAGGCAGCCTCCTCCTGCTGTGCCCACTTCGAATTGTACCCCCTACGTCTGTCCCCATATTGCTCCTCCTAAATCAGATGTAAGGAAATATATGTTTCTCACATACATGTTTATTACAGGCAATCATACATATATATTACATATATGATTATATGTATATAAACCTGTTTTCTCCAGCTAATGGTAATGCTTTTCCATGTCATTAAATATTTTCCCATAAGTTATACAAAGACTTTTTAAAGGAATATTCTGTTGTTTTCAGAAAATGTTTTTTTCCTTCCATTTTTTAGATTTTTGATAAACAGTGCTAAGGTGAACAGTCTTAAACATAAGTGGTACATTAGTTGATAATTATTTTGTTATGGTAAGTTCCCAGTTGTTATGATACTGGTGACAGATTATTCATATTTTAAAAATTACTACCTATTTAAAAGTTTTGTTATATGTTAGCAGATTGTTGGCAGGATTTATTTGTAATGTGTCAAGGATTGGATTAATGCAGCTTTATTTTTCTATTTGTGAGTCTGAAGTCAAGCAGCTAAGAGTAAGAGTTGTGGAGGTTAGTTATGAGTGTTGGATCCTTGTTGGCCATAAGCTGATTTAAATCCAGTTTTTCCCTTCTCTATTCCACAGAATAATAATAAATGTCTTCTTATAAGAATTATATGTGTTCTGCATATATTTTCCTATTGAAGGTGTAATTTTGGCCAGGGTGAAATCAAAGAAACACTTAAAATCCATGTGTGTTTTTCTGTCCTCTCTTTGTTTTTCTTCGTGCTCATGTTGAGTATATTTACCCTTTTTCTGTATTAAATAATTTCACAAGTTAATAACAGAGAAAAGATATCAGCAGTGCCAGACACTTTCTCACACTTGAGTGGAAATACAGGAATTGCCAGATAAAATGAATCTGAAAAGCTGCATTATTTACTTATAGTGCTACTATGTGGTTTTCTAAGGAAGTGTACTGAGAAATAAATATGTGTTGTCAGTTAATTTTATAATTTAAAATATCTTATTTCCAACAATATTATTTGTTTTTCTTTTAATATTTAGTGTTAAATTTTTGACCATATTGTTCACATTAGGAAGCCTGAAATAAATTGTGTTTCTTCCAAAGGCATTAATTTTTCTGTCTAATTAGCTTTCATAAAGTTGTTTCCCATTTTAGAAGTAGTATCAGAAATTTTTTAGGTGGCAAGAGACATGTGATCAGAGTGCATTGAGTGTGGGTAGTGTTTGTGGCATGGCTGTTAAATAAATAAGGTTTTATTTTTCCTGAGACTCACATTCAAAATTCAGTATGACATATAAGATTTAAAAATATGGTAACCTAGAATTTATTTGAAAGCTGTTAGCAGGTTATTTTTGTTTCTACTAAGCAAGAGCACCCTTAATATATACTATTCAGAGCTTCTATTGTGGGGACTGTGCATACACGGCTGTTTTATTAATTTTTTTTCATTTCCTCTTCCCTTTGCCCCTTTATGAAAAACAATATTTCTTCATTAATATTTTCCTACATTGATATTAGTGTTTGAACTGTGCAAAAAGATGGAAGAAAGTTAGGGGATGCTGCCTTAATCTCCAGTTCTCTTCTCCAGAAGTGGAGAAGAGGTGAACATCTTTCATATCAGTGAGATGTTTTTGAACATGGCCAGCATTCTCTTGTGAACCCTGGAAAATGGTTGGTTCTCTGTCCAGCCTCTTGCATTACTCAACAAGTTCCTATGTACTCTGTGGTTCCTCAGTGAATGGGAAATTGAAAATCCCAGGGAGGGAGGCTGGTAAGTAGGATGAATCTCACATCAGTTGAACCTTTTTTTCCATTCACTATCCTTGCAACATCCAGTAAGTCACTTAGCATTTTTGTGGCCTAGTTTCTTATCCATGAATTGTGGTGATTGGAGGAGATGATTTACTTTCTGGGGTTCATTCCAGGTGCAGGATTAACTTCAAATTATGTCCATTTAGTCATGTAGAAAGAAATATCTGATAGACTCAAAAGTGGAAGTTAATATATCTAAGCATTATAGAGAAGGATTATATGTTGTATACTTCCATGCCATTTCTCTTGGCTCTGATACATGGTCTTACAGACTCTTATGAGCAAATATTTATAGTCATAAAACACTTAGATCCTAAGAGTCTATAGAGCCCTATTTTTAATCTGATCTCGCCCAAATTTATCATCCATAAAAATGTGAAATGCAGTGCATGAATTCAGAACAAAATAACTTCATCTGTCCCTTAATGCTAAAGAGTTCAATTTCATGCTGTGTTTTACATGGCACAGCAGGAGTGGATTGTTTAATATCTGTAACTCTGAACTTCCACCGCCTTTCTATCAGATCCTCAGGTTAGTGTTGAGAAGCAGAAATTCTAAAAATAATTTCTACAGAATCTTTTGGAGACCCCTGGAGCAAGCTATTTGAATCCATTCCCCTTCTTTTGCATAGTTTTTCTTTGTCTGTTTGAACAGCAATCCCATGGGTCAGAAAGATAAAGTTTCTAGTCCCATACCTTAAATTGCTTTATAATTGCCTTACTTTATAAGGGAGACATATCTTGGCATGGTGAAGCCTAAAAATACTCAGAAGAAATTAATTTGAACCTATTAGAAGTAGAGGGAGTGGAGGAAATGTACTTTGGAAAATTGTTAGCTAGACTGGATAAACTCTGTCAACATAGTATGATATCATGCATAAAAAGCAAAAATAATGAGACCCAGACATTTGTTCTCAGCTACAATTTCAGTTTGGTTTTGTGACATAGAAAAATAATTTTGAGATGGAAAAATATGTCCTACATTTAAATTAAAAACTAAGATGAATTCAAAATGGTTTGATTTTGGAATTTCCATAGTAGAGTGGGTAACGAGTATGGAAATTGTTTTAGGTTTGAATCGGGTAAAGGATGTATACCTTGTTAGCTGTGTGACTTTGGCCAAATTAATTCAAATTCTCTGAGCCTCTGTTTCCTTATATGTTAAAAACCAGGTTATTTACTGAAAAAATAATTTTTTAAAAAAGTTTATTTTGAGAGAGAGAGAGAGAGAAAGAGAGAGTGCATGCATGCGAGTGGGGGAGGGGCATAGAGAGAGAGGGATAGAGAGAGAATTCTAAGCAGGCTCAGTCCGAAGGGCCTGATGCCGGGCTTGAACTCACGAACTGAGTGATCATGACCTGAGCCAAAATCAAGAATCAGAGGCTTAACTGACTGAGCCACCCAGGCACCCCAATCTCTAAATATTTTATATATTTGATCCTCTGAGCACCTAGAATGCATTTCTTGGTAACTCAATAAATAGAGCGTATATTTTCATATTTAGAATAGAATGGAAGGGAGGCAGAAGTATCTGAAACAATTCACAATAATGATTCATTAAAATTAGAATAAGAATTTTGGTTCTGGTATCATACTTTCTTACTATGACTGTGAAATATCTTTTTGGTCTTTTTGGTTTTTATTTTTATTTTTTTATTTGAGAGAGAGATCATAAGCGTGTGAGTGGGAGGGGGGCAGAGAGAGAGAGAGAGAGAGAGAGAGAGAGAGAGAATCTTAAGCAGGCTCTACCTTCAGAGCAGAGCCTGACTTGAGGCTCTATATCATGATCCTGGGATCATGACCTGAGCTGACATCAAAAGTTGGATGCTTAACCCACTGAGCCACCCAGGCACCCCAAGGGAACTTTTAAATATGTCTATGAGAACAAAACATGGAGAAATTTTTTTCTGGGGGGGTATTCTGGGACCTCCCCCACCTCCTGGAGCTTTCAAGCATATTGTGCACCTTGACAAAATCATGGTTTTGTGAGTTCTGCAGATAGTCATTGGGAGTGGAGGTGGGGAAGGGGTTAGGTGGGGGAGGGGGAAAAACAAGGGATGGTTAGGCTTCCTGCAGACCTTCCTTCATTAATGGATATAAGGACAAAGGAAAGGGCCTTTGCTCTCTTGTATACTGACTTCTTTGATTAATATTGGTCTTAGAAATTATATTTCTTCCCCCCCTGCTCAGTCAGTGTAAATGTAATTATATTGTTTACTTTTCATACACTATGGTGAAAGACTGTTATTTGTCTTTGACTGGTATTACTATATGAAATGCAACCCAGGAAATCAAAGTGATATTCAAATATTATTTTTTACCTTAATTAGATCTAAATATTTTAAAACTCTGTTTCCTGTATTAAAATAATTATTATAAATTGTTCAGGTAATTATAATAATTTTCTCCCCAAATTACTTGTATAAGAGAGTACGTGTACAAATGAATAATGATTGAATAAGGACACAGATGAAATAAATCAGTGTTATAATTGATATTATATAAACAATGGGTCCA
This sequence comes from Lynx canadensis, assembly GCF_007474595.2. Taxonomy (NCBI): domain Eukaryota; kingdom Metazoa; phylum Chordata; class Mammalia; order Carnivora; family Felidae; genus Lynx; species Lynx canadensis. The sequence goes on from NC_044315.2 coordinate 32,494,527, forward strand.
TTGGGGTGTACAGTGATGGGTGTATAGTGTATTCCATATATGAAGTGGCAGGAAACAGAATTTTTCTGTTCTACTATTAAATCAGTTTCTTGAAAAATTTTTAAGCTTTTTTTAAGCTATTTGAAGAATCGTATGGCTCTACCATCTTGGAAAATCAATTCTGTAAAATACAAGTATTTGAGTACAGACTAAAACGTAAAAAATTTCTTTGATTTATCACAACATTTTGAGTTTACTTCAACTTTGTTTTGTTTTGTTTTGTTTTGTTTTGTTTTATTTATTTATTTTTTTTTTGCAGGGGAAAGAGGGAGACCACAATCATGGTCACATTTAAAGAGCTCAGTTGATCAAGTATATTTAAATACTTTTTGATTTTTGAACTCCTATGAGAGAGCTAGGAAAACATTTTTATATGAAGAAGACAACTTGGTTTTACTCAGCTAATAAGCAGAACTGTAGTCAGTCAAGCTTCAGCAGGCATATACAGCAGTGTGGCTACTGCTTACTAATCATATTAAACATAATTATATTCATTGCTCTGCCAGAATAACCAATATGGACTTTTTAATGTCTGACTTCTTTAGCTTAGCATAATGTATGTTATATTCATTTACATTCATTACATTGATTCTAATTTTACTTTTTTCTAATGTACACTTTCTTTTGAGACCACAAAGAAATGCTGGTCTGTTTGGAGTATGCCAAAGAGGCTGGAATTGGTTCAGATTTGTGACTGGTAATGAAAACTTTATAAGAGAATGAATGTGTTATAGAAGCAGAATATTCTACTCATCTTTTGGAATTTATTGTGAAGAGTTTCAATATGAATAGATCTCTTTATATTTTTTACAGTTAATTAGCACATTAGATACTTTAAAAAATGTTTATTTATATATTTTGAGAGACAGAGAGAGTATGAGTAGGGGAGAGGCAGAGAGAGAGAATCCCAAGCAGGCTCCATGCTGCCAGAGTCCGACACTCAACTGATTGAGTCGCCCAGGCACCCCAGTGTTAAATACTTTTTTAGAAAAAGTTCTTAGGGACACCTGGGTGGTGCAGTTCATTAAGCATCTGACTTGATTTAGGCTCAGGTCATTGTTTCATGGTTAGTGGAATTGAGCCCCGTGTCAGGGTTTATGCTGACAGTGTGAAGCCTGCTTGGGATTCTGTCTCCCTCTCTCTTTCTCCCTTTCTCGCTTGCATGTGCGTGCATGCACACGCACACACACACACACACACACACACACACATGCACACATGCACTCTCTCTCAAAATAAGTAATAAACTTTAAAGGAAGAAAAAAGGGTTTAAATTCCAGTTCGTTAACATGCAGTGTAATATTAGTTTCAGGTGTACAATATAGTGATTCAACACTTCCATTAAACACCTGGTGCTCATCACAAATGCACTCCTTAATCAGATTTCACCCATCCCCTCACTCACCTCCCCCCTGTTAACCATCAGTTTTTTCTTTATAGTTAAGGGTGTGTGTTTTTTTGGTTTTTCTTTCTCCCCCCACTTTGTTCATTTGTTTTCTTAAATTCCACATATGAATTAAATCATATGATATTTGTCTTTCTCTGACTGACTTATTCACTTAGCATAATACTCTCTAGCTCCATCCATGTCTTTGCAAATGGCATGATTTTGTTCTTTTTGATGGCTTTTAGATATATATATATGACACACACACACACACACACACACACACACACACACATACTACCTGTTCTTTATCCATTCATCCATGGACTATTGGGGCTGTTTCCATAATTTGGCTATTGTAGATGCTTCTGCTATAAACTCAAAATGGATTAAATACCTAGATGTGAGAACTGAAACCATAAAAATTCTAGAGGGGAGCACAGGTAGAGATTTCTCTGATATCAGCTGTAACATCTTTCTATATATGTCTCCTGAGGCAAGGGAAACAAAAGCAAAAATCAACTATTGGGACCTCATTAAGATAAAAACTTCTACACAGCAAAAGAAACAATCAGCAATACTAGAAGGAAACATACAGAATGGGAGAAGATATTTGCAAATGACATATCTGATAAAGGGTTAGTATTAAAAATATATAAAGAGCTCAAACTCAATACCCAAAAAACAAATAGTCCAGTTAAGAAATGGGCAGAAGACATGAATAGACACTTTTCCAAAGAAGACATATACATGGCCAATAAACACATGAAAAGATGCTCAACATCACTGATCATCAGGGAAATGCACATTAAAAACTGCAATGAGCTATCACCCCACACTTGTCAGAATGACTAAAATGAACAATACAAGAAACAACAGGTGATGGCATGGATGTGGAGAAGGGGGAACCCTCTTGCATTCTTGGTGGGAATGCAAACTGGGGTGCAGCCACTGTGGGAACAGTATGGAGGTTCCTCAAAAAGTTAGAAATACAACTTCCCTTCAATGCAGCAATGTCAGTACTTGGTATTTACCAAAAGAATACAAAAATACTAATTCAAAGGGAAGTGTGCACCCTGAAGTTTGTAGCATATTAAATACTTCCATGCATTGTTTGTATCTGGTGAACATGTAAAGAGCAAAAGCTCCTTCAGCAATTTTTGTAGAATATTAATAGGTTCTATACTTCTACAAATAGAACAATAGCCTTTCAATAAATGCTGGCTTCACTAACTGCATAATGCATCTGTTTCCTAAAATTGTCTTTGTTTAACATTTGTTTGCTTAATGTTTCTTAACAACTTTTTAGATGAGGGCACATTTCCGTTAAAATAATTGATTAAATTTCATAAAAATATGTAGCTTCTCCATTGGAATATATTGCTGGAAATTATTGATCAGAAATTTTAACCTGTAAATCTGAGTTCATTTTGCAAAATATCATTCGTCATTCATAGTCAGCAATAACTAGGTGTAAATGTAGCAGAGAACATATTGGGAATCATATTAACACAGTTAACTGGTAACACAGTTAATGAGTTAACTGATAACACAGTTAATGACTGTGTTATCCATTTATATTGAGTGGGTGGATGTTTAAGTAGATGTGAGCTAAAGATGGAGATTCAGGAGTATTAGTGGATTACTAATAACGTAACTTGTTTTAATGCTAACAAATTTTCCAGCAGGTTATTATTTACATGTGTAAAGAAAGAAGAGTGTTTAGGGTTTGGTTATAACTGAGTTAAAAATGGATAAAGGATTTAAGAATAGGAAGGGATGAAAGAGTTGCAAACCTGGTAGATTGTAGATCAGCTGGTCAAAACAGGGTAAAGAAGGACTTATTACAGCCTTGCCAATTTAATACCCACATTCTGTAGTTAAGATTTCTGTTGGTGCTCTACCCCTGGAATTGTCTAAACATATTTTTCAATGAAGTATCTGAATTTACTGAGCATTAAATTATCTGTTACAATAAAAGGTAGTTTGATAATTTAGAATAAAATTACATTTCAGGTCTAGTTATTGATTTGGGCCTTAATTACTTATCACTATCAGTCACATTTTTGGTTAAATAAGAGGTTGCTATGCTTAATGCTGAGCAATGTCTTTGTTGCTTAATGTAGGAATAAAGAATAATTTTGCCTAATTATGTTAATGATACATTCTTCTTAATTCTTACTGTCATAGCTAAAAAACATGGGTTGTTAGAAAACAATGAAATGGAAAATACCTCTGTTCTCTTTGTTCTTTATGAAATACTCTTTCAAGGGATAGCTTGTAACATGCAAACTTTTGGGCTCTCTCAAAGCGAATAACAGTGATTCCATTGAACATGTGGCATTTCTACATTTTATGTACACTCCCGTATTTTCATACCTTATATACTTGGAGATGTAAGACGTTTTTGCTGTCTGTTGGATAGGAAGTGGAGGTTACTGAATTTCTGCTCTGAAATGGAAATTTTGTTGTGCCTTGGAGATAATTAACTGATAACCTTCAAGAATAATAATTTATTTTGGGGAGGGCTAGATTTTGGTATAAAAAATAAGGTGTTAAAAACTAGCTTTTCAGGCTAGTATCCAAAATCTATAAAGAGCTCACCAAACTCCACACCCAAAAAACAAATAACCCAGTGAAGAAATGGGCAGAAAACATGAATAGACACTTCTCTAAAGAAGACATCCGGATGGCCAACAGGCACATGAAAAGATGCTCAACGTCGCTCCTTATCAGGGAAATACAAATCAAAACCACACTCAGATATCACCTCACGCCAGTCAGAGTGGCCAAAATGAACAAATCAGGAGACTATAGATGCTGGAGAGGATGTGGAGAAACGGGAACCCTCTTGCACTGTTGGTGGGAATGCAAACTGGTACAGCCACTCTGGAAAACAGTGTGGAGGTTCCTCAGAAAATTAAAAATAGATCTACCCTATGACCCAGCAATAGCACTGCTAGGAATTTACCCAAGGGATACAGGAGTACTGACGCATAGAGGCACTTGTACCCCAATGTTTATAGCAGCACTTTCAACAATAGCCAAATTATGGAAAGAGCCTAAATGTCCATCAACTGATGAATGGATAAAGAAATTGTGGCTTATATACACAATGGAGTACTACATGGCAATGAGAAAGAACGAAATATGGCCCTTTGTAGCAACATGGATGGAACTGGAGAGTGTGATGCTAAGTGAAATAAGCCATACAGAGAAAGACAGATACCATATGTTTTCACTCTTATGTGGATCCTGAGAAACTTAACAGAAACCCATGGGAGAGGGGAAGGGGGGGGGGGAAAGAGGTTAGAGTGAGAGAGAGCCAAAGCATAAGAGACTCTTAAAAAACTGAGAACAAACTGAGGGTTGATGGGGGGTGGGAGGGAGGGGAGGGTGGGTGATGGGTATTGAGGAGGGCACCTTTTGGGATGAGCACTGGGTGTTGTATGGAAACCAATTTGACAATAAATTTCATATATTGAAAAAAAAACTAGCTTTTCCAATTACTGATTTGAATTTCTGAAGGAAATATAAATTAATATATTTGCTTGTGTTTTTAAAATGAATCATTTTTGTTATTTTGATTTTTTTTAGTCCAAAATGGTTCATTTTTTTATTTAGCTTTCTGACTCTGTGCTTGTGCCTTCAACACTTTCACAGCCATTTTCTGCTCATCAATAAGGAAAGCATGCTTGATCCTGTCATGAACACACTTAGCACACATGGAACCACCATATGCCCTGCTGATGTGTTTTTTCATTTTAGACAACCTCGTAAGACTTAGGTCTCACAGCACGAACTCCTCGAAGTCAGTCTGGGTACATGCCACATATGGATTTTGGTACTTTTGCAACCTTTTTGGTATAAAGGTAAATGATTCTATTACCAGGGGGTTTGGCACAGCCTACTTTTGTTAGGGCTGTAGTGTAGGATAGCCTACAATGGTATGTCAAATTCTGGACCATTTTGAATGCCTATAGATGCCATCCCTGGAAGAGGAAAAAAGGACTGAGTCATTTTTATTGTGTGCAGTTTTGTTTTGTTTTGTTTTGTTTTTTTAAAGTAGGCTCCATGCTAAGTACAAAGCCCAATGCAGGGCCTGAACTAACGACCCTGAGGTTAAGACCTGAGCCAAGTTCAAGAGTCAGATACTCAACCAACTGAACCACACAGGCACCCCTATTATTAACTTGAATTTGTAATGGATCTGAGAAAGGACATCATATCACATTTATGTAATATTCTTACTATTTTTTTTTAATTTAAATCCAAGTTAGTTAACATATAGTATAATAGTAATTTCAGGAATAGAATTTAGTAATTCATCACTTACTATAACACACAGTGCTCATCTCAACAAGTGTCCTCCTTAATGCCCTTCACCCTTTAGCCCTTTCCCCCACCCAACACCCTACCAGCAACCTTCAGTTTGTTCTCTGTATTTACAAGTCATTTATGGTTTGTTTCCCTCTCCATTTTTATCTTAGTTTTTCTTCCCTTCCTTTATGTTCACGTTTTGTATCTTAAATTCCACATGAGTGATCATATTATATATGTCTTCCCCTGACTGACTTACTTCGCTTAGCATAATACACTCTAGTTCCATCCACAATGTGGCAGATGGCCAAGATTTCATTCTTTTTGATTGCTGAGTAATATTCCATTGTACTCCACATCTTCTTTTTCCATTTATCAGTCAATGAACATTTGGGCTCTTTCCATACTTTGGCTATTTTTGATAGTGCTGCTATAAACATTGTGGTGCATGTGCCCTTTTGAATCAGCCCTCCTAAATCCTTTAGATAAATACCTATTAGTGCAGTTACTGGGTCACTGGGTAGTTCTATTTTTAATTTTTTGAGGAACCTCCATACTGTTTTCCAGGGTGGCTGCACCAGTTTGCATTCCCACCAACAGTGTAAAAGGGTTCCTCTTAACTCTGCATCCTTGCCAACATCTGTTTTTGCCTGAGTTGTTAATTGTAGCCATTCTGGAAGGTGTGAGTAGTATCTCACTGTGGTTTTGATTTGTTTTTCCCTGATGATGAGTGATGTTGAGCATTTTTTCATGTGTCAGTTGGCCATCTGGATGTCTTCTTTGGAGAAGTGTCTATTCATGTCTTTTGCCCATTTCTTCATTGGATTATTTGTTTTTTGGGTGCTGAGTTTGATAAGTTCTTTATGGATTTTGGATACTAACCCTTTATCTGATATGTCATTTGCAAATATCTTCTTTCATTCTGTCAGTTGCCTTTTAGTTCTGCTGATTGTTTCATTTGCTGTACAGAAGCTTTTTATCTTGATGAGGTCCCAATAGTTTATTTTTGCGTTTTTTCCCTTTACTTCTGGAGACATGTCAAGTAAAAAGTTTCTGTGGCTGAGGTCAAAGAGGTTGTTGCCTGTTTTCTTCTCTAGGATTTTGATGGTTTCCTGTCTTATGTTTATGTCTTTCATCCACTTTGAGTTTATTGTGTATGGTTTAAGAAAGTGGTCCAGGTTCATTCTTCTGCATGTCGCTGTCCAGTTTTCCCAACACTATTTTCTGAAGAGACTTTTTCCATTGGATATTATTTCCTGCTTTTTCAAAGATTAGTTGGCCATACGTTTGTGGGTTGATTTCTAGGTTATCTATTCTGTTCCATTGACCTATGTGTCTGTTCTTGTGCCAGTACCATACTGTGTTGATGATTATAGCTTTGTAATACAGCTTGAAATCTGGAATTATGGTGCCTCCAGCTTTGGTTTTCCTTTTCAGAATTGCTTTGGCTATTTGGGGTCTTTTCAGTTCCATACAAATTTTAGAATTGTTTGTTCTAGCTCTGTGAAGAAGCTGGTGTTATTTTGATAGGTATTGCATTGAATATGTAGATTGCTTTGGGTAGTATCGACATTTTAAGAATATTTGTTCTTCTAATCCATGAGTATGGAATGTTTTTCCACTTTCTGTGTCTTCAATTTCTTTCATAAACTTTGTATAGTTTTCATTGTAAAGCTTTTTCATCTCTTTGGTTAGGCTTATTCCTAAATATTTTATGTTTTTTTGTACAACCGTGAATGGGATTAATTCCTTGATTTCTCTTTCTGCTGTTACTTTATTGGTGTACAGAAATGCAACAGATTTCTGTACATTGCTTTTATATCCTGTGACTTTGCTGAATTTATGTATTAGTTCTAGCAGTTTTTTGGTGGATTCTTTTGGGTTTTCCACACAGAGTATCATGTCGTCTGTGAAGAGTGAAAGTTTGACTTACTCCTTGCCAATTTGGATGCTTTTTATTTCTTTTTCTTGTCTGATTGCTGAGGCTAGGACTTCCAACAGTATGTTGAATAGCAGTGGTGAGAGTGGACATCCTTGTTGTGTTTCTGACCTTAGGAGGAAATCTCTCAGTTTTTCCCCATTGAGAATGGTATTAGTGGTGGGTCTTTCGTATATGGCCTTTATGATCTTGAGGTGAGTTCCTTCTATCCCTATTTTCTTGAGGGTTTTTATCAACAAACGATGTTGTATTTTGTCAAATGCTTTCTCTGCATCTATTGAGAGGATCATATGGTTCTTGTCCTTTTTTTATTGATGTGATGAATCACATTGATTGTTTTGTGGATATTGAACCTGCCCTGCATCCCAGGTATAAATCCCACTTAGTCATGGTGAATAATTTTTTAAATATATTGCTGGATCCGGTTGGGAAATGTTGAGGATTTTTGCATCCATGTTCATCATGGAAATTGGTCTATAATTCTCCTTTTTAGTGGGGTCTTTGTCTGGTTTTGGAATCAGGGTAATGCTGGCTTCATAGAAAGAGTTTGGAAATTTTCCTTCCATTTCTATTTTTTTGGAACACCTTCAAGAGAATAGGTATTAACTCTTCCTTAAATGTTTGATAGAATTCCCCTGGAAAGCCATCTGACCCTGGACTCTTGTTTTTGGGAGATTACTAATTCGATTTCTTTACTGGTTATGGGTCCGTTCAAATTTTCTATTTCTTCCTATTTCAGTTTAGGTAGTGTACATGTTTCTAGGAAGTTGTCCATTTCTTCCAGATTGCCCATTTTATCGGCCTATAATTCCTCATAATATTCTCTTATTCTTGTTTTTATTTCTGCTGTGTTGTGATTGCTCCTTTTTCATTTGTGATTTTATTTATTTGGGTCCATTCCTTTTTTTTTTTTTTATATAAAACTGACTAGTGGTTTATCAATTTTGTTAATTATTTCAAAGAACCAGCTCCTGGTTTCATTGATCTGTTCTACTGGTTGTTTTTTTTTTTTGGTTTCGATTGCATTGATTTCTGCTCTGATCTTTATTATTTCTTGTCTTCTGATGGTTTGGGGTTTTATTTGCTGTTCTTTTTCCAGCTCTTTAAGGTGCAAGTTTAGGTTGTGTATCTGAGATCTTTCTTCCCTCTTTAGGAAGACCTAGATTGCTATATACTTTCCTCTTATGACTACCTTTGCTGCATCCCAGAGGTTTTTGGCTGTGATGTTATCATTTTCATTGGCTTCCATGTACTTTTTAATTTCCTCTTTAACTTCTTGGTTAGCACATTCATTTTTAGTAGGACTTTGTTTAGTCTCCAATATTTGTTGCCTTTTCAAATTTTTTCTTGTGGTTGATTTTGAGTTTCATAGCATTGTGCTATGAAAATATGCATGGTATGATCTCGATCATTTTGTAGTTGTTGAGGGCTGATTTGGGTCCCAGTATGTGGTCTGTTCTGGAGAATGTTCCATATGCACTGGAGAAGAATGTATATTCCACTGCTTTAGGATGAAATGTTCTGAATATATCTGTTAAGTCCATCTGGTCCAGTGTGTCATTCAAATCCATTGTTTCTTAGTTGATTTTCTGATTAGATGATCTGTCCATTGTTATAAGTGGGGTGTTGAAGTCCCCTAATATTACGGTATTATTATCAATGAGTTTGAGTTTCTTTATGTTTTTGGTTAACTGATGTATATATTTTGGTGCTATCACATTTGGAACATAAATGTTTACAATTGTTAGGTCTTCTTGGTGGATGCACCCCTTAATTGTGATATAATGCCCTTCTTCATCTCTTGTTAGAATCTTTATTTTAAAGTCTAGATTGTGTGATATAAGTATGGACACTCAGGTTTTCTTTTGTAGACAATTAGCATGATAGATGGTTCTTCATTCCCTTACTTTCAATCTGAAGTTGTTTTTAGGTCTAAAGTGGGTCTCTTGTAAACAGCATATAGATGGATCTTGTTTCCTTATCCATTATGTTACCCTTTGTCTTTTGATTGGAGCATTTAGTCCATTGACATTTAGAGTGACTACTGAGAGATATTAATTTATTGCCATTTTATTGCTTGTAGAGTTGGAGTTTCTGGTGGTGTCCTCTGGTCCTTTCTAGTCTTTGTTGCTTCTTGCAGGGTGGTTTAGTGGTCATGAACTCCTTTAATGTTTGTTTGTCTGGGGAACTTTTAATCTCTCTTTCTATTTGAATGACAGCTTTGCTGGATAAACAATTCTTGGCTGCATATTTTTCTGATTCAGCACATTGACTATATCCTGCCACTCCTTTCTGGCCTGCCAAGTTTCTGTGGATAGGTCTGCTGCAACTGATCTTTCCTTGTAAGTTAAGGACTTTTTTCCCTTGCTGGTTTCATGATTCTTTCCTTGCCTGAATATTTTGTGAATTTGACCATGATATGTCTTGTTGATGGTTGGTTTTTGTTGAATCTAATGGGAGTCCTTTGTGCTTCCTGGATTTTGATGTTTGTGTCTTTCCCTAGGTTAGGAAAGTTTTCTGCTATGATTTGCTCACATAACCCTTCTACCCATTTTTCTCTCTCTTCATCTTCTGGTACCCCTATGATTCTGATGTTGTTCCTTTTTAATGAGTCACCAATTTCTCTAATTCTTAAATCGTGTTCTTTTGCCTTAGTCTCTCTCTTTTTTTTTCTGCTTCATTATTCTCCGTAAGTTTGTCCTCTATATCGCTGATTCTCTGCTCTGCCTCACCATCCTTGCTTCTGTGTCATCCATTTGAGATTGAAGCTCAGTTATAGCATTTTTTTCTTCATCCTGACTAGTTTTTATTTCTTTTATCTGCATAGAAAGGGATCCTAATCTATTTTTGACTCCAGTTAGTATTCTTATTATCGTGATTCTAAATTCTGGTTCAGACAGCTTGCTTGTATCTGTGTTGGTTATGTCCCTGGCTATCATTTTTTCCTGCTCTTTCTTTTGAGGTGAATTCCTTCATTTCGTCATTTTGAAGGGAGAAAACGAATTAACAAGGTAAAAAAAAAATTAAAATTAAAATAGTTAAAATAAACAAATTAAAAATTAAAAACAACACAGATACACACAAAAATTAAATAAATGATGCTTGATCCTAGGTGTGTTTTGGTCTGGGTGTTGAAAGGGGCTTGATATATTAGAGAAAAAACGGGAAGGAAAAAAAGGAAATTGTTTGAAAATTTGAAAAAATGAATACACTGAAATAAAATAAAATGAAATGATGTAAATAATAGAGTTTGAAAAAATTTACACAAAAGTAAAAAATATAGTAGAAAAAAGTTAAAGAAAAATATTTTTAATAAAAATTGAAAATATAAATCAATTTTTTGTCTTTCTATATTCACACACACAAAAAAAGAAATAAAAAAGACAGAAAAAGAAATTGAATAGATGGACCAGCGAATGGACTGAAATATGATTGAAATTAGTTCATTTTCCCCTGGAAGTCAAACTATGAAGTAATTTATAGCACTAACCACTAAGCAGGTAGAGAGATTTGTGTTCCTGAAGAGTAAGGTAGGCCCAGTTGTGTGGAGCTTAGTGTAATGGCTCCATTCTCCACTAGATGGCGCTGTTTACCTTACTGGGGTGGATTGTTGTGGTATTTTAGGTGTGTATACACATGCACAAGAGTGGTGAAAATGGCGTCACCCAGCTACCCAGTCTCTAGTTTCGGAACTCTCTTCTCCCCGATCAGCAATTGTGCACCTAGACTTTGTCTTCAGCTTCCATCCACTCCCCGGTGTTACACTGCCCGTGACCAAGCCCCAGGCAGCACCTCCTTCCTGAGTTTTATCTCAGATGCAGCTGTTTTTCCCGACTCCTTATTTCTGAGGAACTGTGGGTTTAACCCATTATGTCCCTCTTCAGGAGGGTCTCACTGAGCAATGGTTGGGTGCAGCTGGCACATTTGTGGGACTGTGCTACTGCTGATGCCCAAAGACTGCGGCTGGGTGCCAGCCCACCCCAGAAAAAGTTCATGCAATCATGTAGCAGCAGTGTTTCAGGAATTATGGAAAATCACAACACACATCTGATTCCAGGTTTCACCCCCCAACAATCTTGTTTTGGCATCAGCGAATGTGGTTGTTCTCTCAGGTCCATGGGGCCTTTGTCTGGGGAGGGGGGCACACAACCTCTACCAGATGTTCTCCCAACAGGGGAACCACCTCTTCCCATGTGGCCTGAAGACCCCTGGACTTCACTCTGCTCCTGTGGATTCACTCTTCTCACCAGAGCACTGTCATGTATCGAGCTGCAGAGATTCAGACTCTGTGCCTCCTCTGTTTATAGAGTCTTAGTGGAATTTAAACCCTCTCCTTTCTCCCTTCTCCCTTTTTAGTTCAGTCCCTGTGGCTGTCTCCACTTTTCCACTTTCTCTCCAGCCATTTTTTTGGGGGGGTGCTTTTCCCATATTCTCCCTCCCCCCATCTCTGTCCTCTCTCTGCAAGCAAAAACAGTTCCCTGTCCTCTACAACTCTCTCCCCCAGTTCACCTCTCTGTGCAGTGTACCTCCTGAGTTCTGTGGTTCAGGTTGTGCAGATTGTTGTGTTAATCCTGAAATCAGTTTTCTAGGTGTGCAGGATGGTTTAGTGTTGATCTGGCTGTATTTTATGGATGTGAAACACACACAAAAAAACTTCCTTGCTGTTCCGCCATCTTGGCTCCTCCCCCTGTGAATAATTCTTTTAATGTATTGTTGGATCTGGTTGGCTAGTATCTTGTTGAGAATTTTTGCATCCATGTTCATCAGGGAAGTTGGTCTGTAGTGCTCGTTTTTAGTGGGGTCTTTGTTTGGCTTTGGAATCAAGTAATGCTGGCCTCGTAGAATGAGTTTGGAAGTTTTCTTTCCATTTTTATTTTTTGAAACAGCTTGAGAAGAATAGCTGTTAGCTCTTCTTTAAATGTTTTGTAGTATTCCCCTGGAAAATCATCTGGCCCTGGACTCTTGTTTGTTGGAAGATTTTTCGTTGCTGATTCAATTTCTTTACTGGTTATGGGTCTGTTCAAATTTTCTATTTCTTCCTGTTTCAGTTTTGGTAGTGTATATGTTTCTAGGAATTTTTCCATGTCTTCCAGATTGCCCAGTTTGTTGGTGTATGATTACTCATAATATTCTCTTATTATTGTTTATATATCTGTGTTGTTGGTTGTGATGTCTTCTCTTTCATTCATAATTTTATTTATTTGTGTCCTTCCTTTTACTTTTGGATTAGTCTGGCTGGGGGTGTATCAATTTTGTTAATTCTTCCAAAGAACCAGCTCCTGGTTTCATTGATACGGTGTATTTTGTTTTTGTTTTTGTTTTTTATTTCAATACCATTGATTTTTTCTCTAGTCTTTATCAATTCCCTTCTTCTACTGATTTTTGGCTTCATTTGCTGTTCTTTTTCTAGCTCTTTTAGGTGTAAGGTTAGTTTGTATATTTGAGACCTTTCTTCCTTCTTTAGGAAGGCCTGGATTGCTATATACTTCCTTCTTATGACCACCTTTGCTGCCTCCCAGAGCTTTTGGGATGCCGTATGTTCATTTTCATTGGCTTCCATGTACTTTTTAATTTCTTCTTTAATTTCTTGTTTAACCCATTCATTCCCTAGTAGGATGTTCTTTAATCTCCAAGTATTCATTGTCTTTCCAATTTTTTTCGTGTGGTTTATTTTGAGTTTCATAGCGTTGTGGTTTGAAAATATGCAAGGTATGATCTCGGTCTTTTTGTTCTTGTTGAGGACTGATTTGTGATCCAGTATGTGATCTGTTCTGGAGAATGTTCCATGTATACTTGAAAAGAATGTGTATTCTGCTGCTTTTCAATGAAATGTTCTGAATAGATCTGTTAAGTCCATCTGGTCCACTGTGTCATTTGGAGCCATTTTTTTCTTATTGATTTTCTGCTTAGATAATCTGTCCATTGTTTTTAGTGGATGTTGAAGTCCCCTCCTATTATCGTATTGTTATCAATGAGTTTCTTCATGTTTGTGATTAATCTATATATGTATTTGGGTGCCTTCATGTTGGAGGCATAAATATTTGCAATTATTGATCTTCCTGGTGGAAAGACCCCTTAGTTATGATATAATGCCCTTCTTCATGTCTTGTTACAGTCTTTATTTTAAAATCTAGATTGTCTGGTATAAGTATGGCTACACCAGCTTTCTTTTGACGACCATTAACATGATAAATTGTTCTCTCTCCCCTTTCTTTTTCTTTCTTTCTTTCTTTCTTTCTTTCTTTCTTTCTTTCTTTCTTTCTTTCTTTCTTTCTGTTTATTTTTGGGAGAGACAGAGCATGAGCACAGAAGGGGCAGAGAGAGAGAGAGAGAGAGAGAGAGAGAGAGAGAGAGAGAATTCAAAGCAGGCTCCAGGCTCTGAGCTGTCAGCTCAAAGCCTGATGTGGGGCTTGAACTCACAGTTGTGAGATCATGACCTGGGCTGAAGTCAGATGGCTAACCAACTGAGCCACCCAGGTGCCCCTCTATCCCCTTACTTTCAATCTGCATGTGTCTTTAGGTCTAAAGTGAGTCTTGTAAGCAACATATAGATTTGTTTTGTATTTTTATATATTCTGATACCCTGTGTCTTTTGATTGGAACATTTTGTCTGTTGACATTAGCGTGAGTACTGAAAGATATGAATTAATGTCATTGTGTTGCCTGTTGAATTGGTGTTTCTGATGTTCTCTGGTCCTTTCTACTCATTGTTGCTTTTGGTGTTTTTTGTTTTGTTTTGTCTTTTCTCCACTCAAAGCGTTCCCCTTCAAATTCCTTGCAGGGCTGGTTAAGTGGTCACAAACTCAATTAGTTTTTATTTGGGAAACTCATTATCTATTCTATTTTAAATGACAGGCGTGTTGGATAAAGAATTCTTGTCTTCATATTTTTCTGATTCAGCATGTTGAATATATCCTGCCATTCTTTTCTGGCCTGCCAAGTTTCTGTGGATAGGTCTGCTGCGAACCCGATCCATTTTCCCTTACAGGTTAAAGACATTTTTTCCCTTGCTGCTTTCATAATTCTTTCCTTGTCTGTGTATTTTGTGAATTTGACTATGATATGCCTTGCTGATGGTTGGTTTTTGTTGAATCTAATGGGAGTTCTCTGTGCTCCATGAATTTTGATGTCTGTCCTTCCCCAGTTTAGGAAAGTTTTCTGGTATAATTTGCTCACATCAGTCTTTTGCCCCTTTATATCTTCATCTCTTATGATTTGGATGTTATTCCTTTTTTTTTTTTTTTTTTTTTTTTTTTTTTAATTTTTTTTTTTTTTCAACGTTTATTTATTTTTGGGACAGAGAGAGACAGAGCATGAACGGGGGAGGGGCAGAGAGAGGGAGACACAGAATCGGAAACAGGCTCCAGGCTCTGAGCCATCAGCCCAGAGCCTGACGCGGGGCTCGAACTCATGGACCGCGAGATCGTGACCTGGCTGAAGTCGGACGCTTAACCGACTGCGCCACCCAGGCGCCCCCCGGATGTTATTCCTTTTGAATAAGTCACTGAGTTCTCTAAAAGTATTGTTATCTTTTGCCTTTGTTCCCCCCTCCCCTTTTTTTCCTGCTCGTTATTCTCCATAATTTTATCTTTAAATCGCTGATTTACTGTTCTGCTTCATCTTTCTGGCTGTCGTGGCATATATTTCAGATTGCATCTCAATTATAGCATTTTTAACTTCATCCTGACTAGATTTTATTTCTTTATCTGCACAGAAAGGGATTGTATGCTCTTTTCCTTTTCAGCTAGTATTCTTATTATTGTCGTTCTAACTTCTAGTTTAGACATCTTGCTTATATCTGTATTGATTAATCCCCTGGCTGTTATTTTTCCTGTTGTTTCTTGGGGTGAATTACTTCATTTTGTCATTTTGGAGGAAGAAAAAAAATAATAAAGTAAAAAATAAGAATTAAAAACAAAACAAGCAAATAAAGGAATCTAACTTCTAGGTGTGTTTTGGTCTGTTTGTTGAAAGAAGCTTGATACGCTAGAGAAAAAAGGGAAAGAATAGAAAAAAGGTAAAAATTTTTTTAAAAATTCAAAAAATTTTATGTAATAAAATAGAATAAAATGAAATAAGGAAAATGAAATAGAATAAAAAAATTGAAAAATAAAAAAAATAAGTAAAAAGTAAAAGTAAATTTTTCTCTTTCTGTATCCAAGAATGAGAAAGAAAAGGAAGAAAGGAAAAGAAAACAATTTAAGCACAAAAGAAAGAATGAAAAAAAATTAGCAAACAGAATGAGTCCCGAATAAAGTTATATCCAGTTTCTCCTAGAACTGAAATTATGAGGCACTCTAAAGTCTTGTACAGTAAGCAGGTGGAGTGACTTGTGCTGGTCTTCAAAGGGGATGTGCTTGGAGAGCGCAGTTGGGGTGGGGCTTGGTGTAATGGCTCTGTTCTCCACTAGGTGGCTCTGCTTATTATCTTGGATCATGCATGGGAGAGGTGGAAATGGCTTCATCCAGATCCCTAGTCTGTGGCACAGGAATTTGACTCTCTCACTGATTGTCAATCAAGCACCCCTCCTTTGTCTTGGGCTTCTGTCTACTCCCCCCTCTACCCTGTCCATGTTCAAGCTGTCCACCTGCAAGGCAGCTCCTCCCTCCAGAGTTTTATCTCAGATGGGGTTGTGTTTCACAACCCTTCGCCTTGTAGACCCCTGTGGCTTGGACCCACACCGACTCTCTGGGAGCGGGTCTTGCTGAGCAATGGCAGGTGCTGGCTTACTCCAGAAAACGTTCGTGGATTGGGCAGTGGGAGAGGTTCAGAGATTATGGCAAACCACAACACACAGTGCCAGGCTTCACTGCACTCTGCTATCTTTGTCCCAGTACCAGCAAACATGGCTGCTCTCCAGGGTCGCCTGGGACCTTTTTCTGTAGGGAGGCCTTAGGGCCTCTACCAAATGTACTCCAAGCAGGGGAACCACTTCTCCCCATGTGGCACATGGACCTCTCAGACCCCACTGCCTGGTCCTGGGGATTCACCCTTCTTCCTCACCAGAGCACCTCCAGGCACTGAACTCCAAAACTTCAGACTCTGTGCTACACTGTTTATAGCATACTTGTGATATTGAAACCCTCTCTTTCTTCCCATCAGTGGTTTTGGGGAACAGATTTCTTGTTCATTCCCTGTGTTTTCACTCTTTCTCTATCTTTCTCTCCAGCTACTTTTGGGGGGAGTGCTTTTCTTTCATGATTGTGGTGTGCCACACTCTCTACCTTTACCTTTCTCAGTCCTCTCTCCATAGAAATAGCTCCCTCACATGTTAGTATTCTTATTACAAAGGACAGTGTTCTTAGGTTTAGACACACTGACAACTCTGGTGTCAGCAGAAAATGACAATATGTGCTTTATTTTGACAATTCTAAATCTTTGAGACAAGAATTGCTATTATTGCCTCCTCCCCACTCTTTGATTGTCCTGAATCAGTAAATCTGTTTCATCCTATGTATTGGGCCCTTTTCATAATTGTTGGGAAATTAATAATTTCTTTTTTATGCTTATTTAGTTATTTTGAGAGAGAGAGCTCCCACACACAAGTGAGGAAGGAGCAGTGAGAGAGAGAGAGAGACAGAGAGAGAGAGACAGAGAGAGAGAGACAGAGGCAGAGACAGAGAATATATCCCAATTGGGCTCCTCACTGTTAGCACAGAGCTCGATGCAGGACTTGATCTCATGAACCATGAGATCATGACCTGAGCTGAAATAAAGTCAGATGTGTAACCGCCTGAGCCTCAGAGGCAGCCCAAGGAAAATTAATAATTTCTGGGAAAGAGAGTAATTCTCTTTAAATTTAAAATTTTCTATCTGTTCTGTATATTCTTTCTGTTCTGTATATTCTGTAGTTAACATTCATTGGAATATTGTATGTGAGAAAGAAGAGGACATTTCCTTTTTTTCTGGGAAGTTACTCTTTATAATCCTGAGATTCAAGTGGATATTATCTTATGTCTCTCAAAACTACATACATGGAGGCAGCTAATAGCGAGCTGTTTTTTTTTTAATTAATTGATTAAGTTTTAAATTTACATCCAAGTTAGCATATAGTGCAATAATGATTTCAGGATTAGATTCCTTAATGCCCCTTACCCATTTAGTCCATCCCCCCTACCTCAACCTCTCAAGCTACCCTCTGTTTGTTTTCTGTCTTTAAGAGTCTCAAGTTTTGTCCTCCTCCCTGTTTTTATATTATTTTTGCTTCCCTTCCTTTATGTTCATCTGTTTTGAATCTTAAATTCCTTATATGAGTGAAGTCATATGATATTTGTCTTTTTCTGACTAATTTCGCTTAGCATAGTACCCTCTAGTTCTGTTCATATAGTTGCAAATGCTGAGATCTTATACTGAGAAGAAACTCTCCCCTTCATTTTGGTTATAGGGGAGAAGTCACATGAATTCAACCCCCACCCCCATCTAATCCTACCTTACAGTTTCCTACTTTTGGCATCTTGCAGGATAAGTTTATGTCATGGCATTTCCCCTCATAAATGCCGGACTTCTGGGCCTTCAGTTTTAGTGATTACTTGAAAATGGAAGGCAAGGAGTTTAGATGACTGCAACATATGTCCCAACCAGGAGCTGGATGTGCACAGCACTGGTTCCACCCATGAGAAGGACTCAGTTTTCTTATAGTATCTCTCAGTAAACCAGAAGTCCATGATTGCTCTTGATTCTTCAAAACCACTACACAGTTCTTATTGACTCCTAGGGCTATAGACATGGTAACCTGATTCTTACTTCCTCAATTGATTCAACTTTCCCAGTAAGGCCAGATTTAATAATACTAGGAACCCCTATTTTCTTGTGGTCAGACCAGTATTAGGCTATTTTTGTAAGGTTTATCCTATTAAAAATTTTTTTTGAGAAAGAAAGAGAGTGTGACAGGGTAAAGGCAGAGATAGAGGGAGACAGAGAATCCAAAGCAGGCTCCAGGCTCCAAGCTGTCAGCAGAGAGTCCGATGTGGGATTTGAACTCATGAACTGCGAGATCATGACCTGAGCTGAAGTTGGATGCTTAACCGACTGAGGCATCCAGGTGCCCCTATCCTATTTTTTTTAAAAAAAGGCACTGATAGAACATTTATTGCAGTCTGAGTAACTGTTTTACAAGAATGAAAAGTTTAAGCAGGTGGAGTGACCTGTGCTGATTTTCTAGGGGATATGCTTAGAGGGCACAGTTGGATGGGTTTGGTGTAACGGCTCTGTCCTCCACTAGGCAGCGCTGCTTAGCTTATTGGGGTGGATCATTGTGGTGCACAGGCACGTGTGTGGGAGAGGTGGAAATGGCTTCACACAGCTCCCTAGTCTCTGGCATGGGAACTTCATGATCTCACCGACCCGCGATCAAGCACCCCTTACAAGTACAAAAAGTTTAGTCTTTTTATCAGCCCCTTGGGTTAGTGAAAATTTTTATGCCCAGTTTTTCAGATGAGAAAACTGAGGCACAGAGAGGTTCAATAAGTTGATTAAGGTTACACAGCTAATGATGGTGGGGTTTGAATCCAGATTTTTAAGTACCATACTATGCTGCATCATAGTGTGATCTTGTAGTTCATCAAATTGATATCATTTTCTTCTTTTTCTCATCTTCCAAGGTACTATAAACCCAAATAGAATTTTAAAGGAATAATTTAACATATTTAAAGGAATAATTTGTATATTATTTTTTGTACTGTTGAGTCGATAGCAATTTTTGTTGCATTTTTGTTATTTAGAAAACTTTAATATGCATGTGTTTTCTTGTTGGTTTAATCCCTCAATTAATGTATCTTACATAAAACATGACAGCATCTTTCTGAATCCCCAGTATATTAGTTTGTTAAGGCTACTATAACAGCCTGAGCAGATCCTATTGGCTCAATCTTCTTTACTCTGACTTTTCCCTTGGAGTGATTCTTCTTTCATTTCATTCTGTCTCTGTTCCTTTCAGTCCAGGGTAGCAACATTTTTGCTGGTATAAAAATCTCAAAAACTGTGTTGGCTCTCTGTGCAGTTCATGGCTGCCCAAGCCATCAGACAGAAAGGTCCTCCACACTTCTTTCCAGGGTAACGACATCTCTAGTCCAGGCTTCTTCTGAGATGGTTGAGTTGATCTGTAATTCACATGCTGAATCTCCTTAGCAGATGTTTGTCCTAACAAACCATTGGCCTGGTCTCTAGAGCACACTTAGGTGGATAGGCTGACATGTTTGTTTTTGCTTAGCAGTTCCTTCATCATTTTGTTTCTTCCCTCTTCAATCTTACAATAAACAGCAAAAAAACAAGATCCACCTTTCATGCTTTCCTTGGAAACATCCTCAGCTACATATTCAAGCTCATCACTTACAAGCTTTACCTGCCGCCCAACAGAAGAACACATTTCTGCCACTGCATAACAGAGATCAAGAGATCGCCTTTGCTCCAGCGTCCAATACTGTGTTCCTCGTTTCTTTTTCTTTTCTTTTTTTTCACATTTATTTATTTTTGAGATACAGAGCACAAGTGGGGGAGGCGCAGAGAGAGGAGACATCAAATCCGAAGCAGGCTCTAGGCTCTGAGCTGTCAGCATAGAGCCCGACCCAGGGCTTGAACCCACAAACCATGAGATCATGACCTGAGTCGAAGTCGGACGCTCAACTGACTGAGCCACCCAGGTGCCCCTGTGTTCTTCGTTTCTATCTGATACCTTGCCGAAAGCAACTTTAACAAAGTTTATATGTCTAGCAACATTCTGTTCATGACTATATATGTATTGTTTATGTTGACAAAGTTTCTTTACCCTTTTCTTCTCCAAAGCCACTTCCACATTTTTTTAGGCATTTGTTCAGCAGTAATGCTTGCCAGTACCAAAACTTTGTTATTACTTTTCTAAGGCTGTATTGTTTCTGAGGACTACTGTAACAAAGCACCATAAACTGGATGGCTTAAAACAACAAAAATGTGTTGTCTTACAGTTATGGATGTTGGAAGTCCAAAATCAAGGTGCCAGAAGGTCTGTCCTCCCCCTGAGATCCTTCCTTGCCTCTTCCTGGTGGTGGAAGTTAATCCTTGGTGGTCTTTGCCTTGTAGATATATTACTCCAGTCTGTGCCTTCATCTTCACATGGCCTTCTTGCCTGTGTGCTGTGTCTCTTCTCATAGTGATACCAGTCCTATTGGATTAAAGGCCTATCCTACTCCAGTATGATCTTAAATCATTACTTCTGCCATAACCCTGTTTCCAAATGGGATCACATTCTGATATACTTGGGGTGAGCACTTCAGCATACTATTTGAGGGGGTCACAATTCAACCTTTAACACCCTCATAATCATAACAACCATATCAAGTTGCTATTAGGCTTTTCTTATTTTAAGGCATTCTTTCCTTAGTTCCTTCCTAATTAGCATTTAATTTTTATAAATAGACTGAAAAGCAGAATCATTTCCCACATTTTTCCTACCTTCAAAGCCTTCCTTGTCAGACATTTGCACATGAAAGTATTTTTTTCATAATTAATTAGCCATCCTGTGTGTCATGAAGAAAATATGTTAAAGGAATACCTCAGTTTGGGTGTGTTAAGTATTTTATCATTTATTGTGGTTATGTGAAAATTCCAATTCTAAGATTCAAACAACTAAATTAATATTTTCTGTCTTAGAAAGTTGTTGAATTTTAAAGTGTTTTCATCTTTAAGTTAGATTGTTGTTTTTAGTATAAATGCTAACATGAATTTGACTTTTTGGGAGATAGGAACAAATAGTCATGACTCTGTAATAAGTCTCAGTACCCTAAGACCTTACCCTTGCTAGTTCTACCTTTAGTGAAAAGATTGCATTTTAAACCAAAATATCCTAAAATTTCTCAGGATTTCCATTTTCCATATTTCTAACCCAAGATAATTATAGCAAAATGTTGTAGAACTTTCTCTATTCCTAACTAATAATATAAAACAGAGTTGTAGTTAAACATTACTGCATTCAGAGGAATAATTGGTACAACTTACAGTGTTTAGGATGAGTTTTTTTTGTGGGGGGGGGAGTGCAGATAGCAGAACAGTGAGCAGGAAGGCATTCTGGTAGGAACAGAGGTACTGAGTGAAGGAAACGTCTGGTGCATTTGGGCTCTCTTCAATTCCTTGCGTTGAAGAGGAGTATTTATGTTGATTTGCAATGGGAGAGAAACTTGTAAATCTCCCTGGCAGAGTCAAATCTTGCATCCCTTGAATGCCAGACTTAGGAGTCTAGACTTTATTCTAACGGTAGAGGAAGTTAGATTACAGTTGAACTCAGAAATGAAAGATTACAAGATATGTGAGGGGGATTAAAGTGGTAGCTGTAAGAGTGAATTGGTGCTAGGAGCTACTGCAGGCAGAGAAATGAATTAGTTTTGTTTGCTAGGGTGTATTGTCTGCAAGTAAAGATGGAAGGAGTCTGGATAAGGACTTTACTCAGGAGACATTTAAAAGGAAGGTCTAATAGCAGATGATGACAGGGTGATGACAGTAGAGGAGAAGGGAGGGATTGGGAAATGCTGACTGTGAATGTAGGAGAATGGAAAAATCATGGTATCATTGATTACAGAATATTTGTTTACAGCTGAAGAAGTTATTTTAGGCAGGTTGACTGTAGGGTGTTTCCTGAACTTTCAAAGCATTGTATCTGTCAAGATTTGGACTCTAGGGGTAGCTAGTACAGGCTGGAAAATTAAGGCTTTGAAGTTAATTTGGATGGAGATGATGATTTTATCACCAAAATATTGAGAGACTTATTGTTTCAAGGCTGTTGAATCAACCAGGCTCTTGCCATGTTTGCCAGGGATTGTCAGGGCCTGTTAGTTACATCTTTGAGACTACTTCTGTACCACCATTTGAATGATATCTGCCATGTTACATGGCATCTTGGCCTAGACACAGTTTAACCTTTTGAAGTCTTTATAAGAAACTTGTTTTATAAGATAGAACTTCTGACTATGTATTCACAATAATCGAAGTTCTGGTAGATTTAAAATAATATTTTCTTTGAATTTCTGTCCTTAACACTATTCGTTTTTCTTAGTTATATATTTAAAGAGATGGTGATGAGTGTCTTATGGATAAGACATAGAAGAGAAGTCATTTTTTTGCTCTAATTATTGGTTAATTTGTGAGAGTATATTTATTAACAGGCATAAATGTGATTAAAGTATATATCAGAGAAAATTTATCTCAGTTCATTGATTGAATTTTTCTAATCAAACATTAATTGGCTACTTTTATTCATTGGAACCTAGGTTTTCAACTTTATAGACCTTCCAGCATTCAGTATATTGATACATACTTATGATGAGAGGGTAATTGTTCTGTTGCAGGCATGCTTTCAAAAGTGTGCTCATTTTCAGTTGTTCTTGATACACAGTTCCTGATGAACTCTGTACTGCATTCTCTCATCTTATTTTTTCATTTGTAAATGTGAATGTAGAGGTTATCACCTCCATTCAGAAAAAATTGAATTTATCATTCACTGAATGTTAAAAAATGTAAAACATTACCCTCAAGTATGTAGTGAGTATTCATGTATGGTACAAAGTATGACTCGGTGTGACTTTATGTAGCCAGTAAAATGTTTAAAGCATTTGATCCCTGTTGTGTTTCAGTGCACCTGCAGGAAAGACATGGTGAAAATTTCAATGGATATTTTTGTGAGGAAATTTCAGCCAGACAGATATCAGCTTTGGAAGCAAGGAAAGGATATATACACCATTGACCATACAAGGCCTACTCCAGAATCCACACCTGAAGTAAAAGCATGGCTGCAGAGGAGGAGGAAAGTAAGAAAAGCATCCAGGAGGTAATGATTTCTTCCCACCCCATTCCACTTATACCTACTCAATAAAAATGGGTCATTGAATGTGATGTTCTCAGAAACTATGTATTTGCTTTTTCCTGTTTATTCATCATAAATTTACTTAATATCTTACTGAAAATTTGAGGGAAAGTATAATTCGTAAGCTGTGTAATAAGTAGAATATAGGAAGTGGGGGGTATAATGTGTTTGTGAATATTCCTGACATGCTATACATGGCATATAGAACAGTCCTGGATGGCCAGGGCCATTTCTTTTAGGTGGGCATCTTGCTATTTTAAAATCCATTGAATAGGGTGTGTGTTACGTTGCTCAGGTCCTCAGGCAACTTTTATTTTCAGGCTCTTATATTTTCTTGGTTTATGTTAAACTTTTGTTCTCCAATATTACTCATTGTTTTTCTTTCAGATTGTAAAAGTAATATTTGGGCATTGGGGAATATTTGTAAAATAAGAAAAAGAATAGTGAAGGAATCCCAAATCACCCATAACATCATAATCCAGAGATAACAAGTTTTAACATTTGGTAGATATCCTTTACATATGTATTTATTATATAATATTACATACTTTTCCAAAATTGGGGCCATGCTCTGTTAACCCTTTGATTACCAGTTTTGTGTGTTTTTTTTCATATAATTAAATGATTTGGTTCAGCATAATATTTAGTGCCTGCATGTATTTAATCCCTTGTTTTTGGACCTGTAGCTTATTTGTAGCTTTTTTTCCCCCATTAACTAAATAACAATGTAATTTCAAATCTTTGACCACAATTCTGGCATTTATTTTATTACTCTGACATTTATTTTCTGCTATTTTAGAATTGTAGTGGGTGGAAGAAACTTAAGCACGTGGAGTCACACTTCTGCATTTTATAAGAGATATACCTGAGGTGCAGAATTAGTAGCAAAAGTAAAACTCAGGTGTTCTTATTTTACCCTGCAGTTTACAGCAGTGATTTTCAAACTGTTGGTTTTCAAATTTATTTAGTAGGTTAGGAACAACATTTTTAAATTAGGAAGTAAAGTAGAATAAAATGTATCATAGTCCTTCCCTGCGGTAAGGGTAAGTATTAATTCATGATGTGTGAACATGTGTGTACGTGTGTGTTGTATCACTGTCTAAAATATATAACTTATAATTGGCTGGTTGTACTAAAAAATGTTTGGGAAATACTGATATAGAGAGTCATTGCCAAAAAGCCTATCTGTGGGAGGAGGCAATAGTCAATCTGAGTTCAGAAAAAACACCAATAGAACATCTTGAGAATTGTTCTTTAATGAATAGAAAACACAATACTTTAGGTGAATAGGTCTTCTAGTGACTAACTATAGTGGCCTTTATGGGTTGACAGAGAACATAGATCTATGACATTGGACAGATTTGAAATGCCTTTTCGTAGCTTAAAATAATCAATGGACTTTGCTCACCCAGTTAGAAAGCCTCATGTTTAGAGGGGGTCATTGATTATGCACAGCCTTGTGGCTTGATCCTAGACTTTCTGCTTTCCAGGAAATTTAAAACAGGGAATGATTTATTGAAATCTCAAAGAGAGATCAACCATGTTATTTTACAAGTACTATGCCATTCGTGATGTGACAATTTCCCACGTTGCCTATGCATGGGTTTTCAATAAAAATGATAGTGATGATGATGATACCAGTACCATTAGAAGTAGAAGTCAAAGCTAATTTATGTTGGTTATCCTTGGCTACTCCCTCTATCTCAGAACCTTGCCCATTCTGACTTCTATAGTGCATAGTGTTGTGGGGTGTGTGTGTGTGTGTGTGTGTGTGTGTGTGTTTGGACATGGAAATACATGTTGCTTAGATTTTAGTTGTAATTATTCTTAAATGATAGTGTTGGAAATGTGTCTTTTTTATGAGAGAGAGCCCGTGTGTGCATGCCCTGTGAGCAGGGGAAGGGCAGAGGGAGAGAGAGAGAATCTTAAGCAGGCTTCGTGCCCAGCATGGAGTCCAACTTGGGGCTTAATATCCTGGAACTGTGAGATAATAACCTGAGCCAAAATCAAAAGTCAGATGCTTAACTGACTGAGCCACTCAAGTGCCTCACAAATGTGTCTTATACAAAAGGTATCTACAACAAAGACATCAAGTGACTTTCTGGAAAATACTGAGAATAAGACAATTAAAATGGCATCCGCTCTGAAAACAAGAGTTAGATATAAGATGTTAAATACATATATTTAGCCTGTCTCCTGTCTTAATTCCTTTAGCTAATGATGATTTGGCATTTAATTTTAATGATTTTCATGCATACTTCAGAATTATGCAAAAATCAGGGATGTGTTCACTTTAGAATGTAAATAATCTATTCAGATTTTAACAGCAGGTTATAGAGATCCCCTCTTTTCCTTTTGCTTTCTTCATTGATTTATTTTCCCCATGTCATCATTTTTCACTTTATTTTTATTTTCAGACTTCTTTTAGTATTGTTATAAAATGTTAGCAATGGCATTTTCCCAATAATATTTAATAATCAATTATTTACAATTGTTTTAATTTTCACTTTTAGTAAATTGTTATTAAAACTAAGATTTCAATTTCAAATCTAATCTAATTGTGAAGATTATTTTTGCATAATGATGAAAAAGCTATTAGTTTTTTCACTTCTTTCAGTAAGTGATAATAACGTTTGTATTGGTATGTGTTTTATCCTGTCCACTGCAAACATTCTGCTCTGACCACAGTGTCTCTTGTTAATAGTTTCCAGTGCACTGGTTCTTACTCTAAGAGGCTTAAGAATGAGGAGGATGAAGAAGTGTCACCTGCAGTTGATAGGGTGGAGGGCCTCACCCCTGACCAAGACCCAGAAGACCTCAAGGTCAGTGAAAAATCAGAAGAAGCAGTGAAGATGGGGAACACAGAATCTCCTTTAGAAGAAGAGGCTTGTGCTAGCAGGAAGCAGCCAGATCAGAATTCATCAGATAATGTCAAACTCTCAGGTGAGAAACTGGCTAATTATGTTCATGTGTAAGTGTTGAGGTGGTTGATCTGGTGCCTTAAATCTGTGCTCTAGGATTGGTATCTTACTTTTCCACATAGCTTAACCAGTAGAGCATCTAAAGCTATGGAGTAATAATGAGGAGGCCAAATGATGTTGTAAAAGTCAGGAACATTACTGCTATGTGTGATGGAGTTCTGAGGCAGAGTGCCTATTTGGTGTAATAAAAAAAAGATTCTAAAATGAAAATTTTTTGTGGGGGTGCAACTCAGTTTACAATATAGAATACATTTTTGGAAAGCTTCTCTTAAATCACATGCAATGGTAAAAACCAATTATAGATAATTCTTTGCAGATTCTTAGCTTTCAACTTAATTTTAAGAAGAAAATAAAGAATAAGTTTTTAAAAAATAATAACGAAAGTCATTTAGTTTTGTGAAATAGTAGGTATAAGCCCCCTGGCTGTTTCTCTGTACTAAAGTTATCATCTATACCTCTCAACTGCTTTGCTTTTTTCCCCTTAATAGTGTATTTCTCTGAAATCGCTGTATCTATTTGATATTTGTTTGAGTTTTTATCCTTTTACTAATTGAGCTTATTTTTTTATTACTATTATTATTTCTTAATGTTTATTTATTTTTGAGAGAGAGAGAGGGAGAAGGAGAGAGACAGAGCACAAGTAGGAGAGGGGCAGAGAGAGGGGGAGACACAGAATCTGAAGCAGGCTGTCAGCACAGAGCCCAACACAGTGCTCGAACTCACGAGCTGTGAGATCATGACCTGAGCCAAAGTCAGACACTCAACCGACTGAGCCACCTAGGCACCCCACTAATTGAGCTTATCAGTAATTTCTCATACTTCTCATCCATTCTGTCTTTCAATTGTGAGACTCCCCCAAATCTAGTTACCCACTCCTGCTTCCTCCTTGTTCAAAGTACCATTATCTCTTTAAATTTTTAAATTTTTATTTTTGAAAGAGATACAGAGAATCCTAAGCAGGCTCTGTGCTGTCAGTGTAGAGCCTGATGTGTAGCTCAATCCCATGACCCTGGGATCATGACCTGAGCCGAAATCAAGAGTCAGACACTCAACTGACTGAGATGCCCAGGAACCCTGTGGTACTGTTATTCTTAACTGGACCATTGCAGAAATTGCTTCCTAGTTATCCATGCTAGTTACTTCTCCATATGGCACTCATAGTGATCCTTTAAAAAAATGTAGGTGAGGTCTTGTCCCTTCTTTCTTCATACTCTTATTCCACTTAGAGTAAAAGAAAAAGTCCTTATCATCGTCCAAATTTGATTCTCTTCTGCTTCTCCATTTTCATTACCTTTGCCCTTTAATATATGTATTTAAACAGGTTAAATCATAGACTTTCTTGTAGGGAGTTCATACTTTATTGGAGAGGTAGACAACCATATAATTACAATCCAGTGTGGTAAGCACCACAAGAAAGAAGTCCTAGAGTGTTGCTGATATACCAAGGAAAGACTCCAAACAGATTAGAGGCTGGCCTGGCAAGGTTTCTTGGACTAGGTTATATCTGAATTAATTTGTGATGAATGGATAGAAGATTGCAAGGTGAAAAAGGTGGGGAAAGGAATAGCAAGCAGTGCAGAGAACACAGTTATGCTATACATATGGATTTTTTTTATAGTCCCTTACCATAGTCTTTAATCACACTGGATTTAATTAAGTACTTGATGGGTCCCTGGGTGGTTTAGTCCAAGGGCACCCAGGTTTATTAGTTCTGTTGCTACATGGTTCCTTGTATTTTGACCTCCAGGTTTTGAGATCTGGCAGAACACTTAAGTACAAAACGTGGCTGGATTAAGCATCAAAGCTAGTATGTGATATGTGAAATGATGCTTATGAATATTTATAAGGGAGAGAGAGGGGTAAGTAGAGATGGCAGTGGAAGAGACTTGCTCATAATGTCCTTTCCCCTTTACATGCCATCAGTGTGTGATACAGGACCTAGTGTAGGACATACTTCTTATTTGGATCTGCACAGCCTTGCATGTATTCTTTCCATACATCCTCTGAGCTGGAATGTTTCATTAGTAGCAAGCAGCTCTTAGCATCATATTTCCTATTTTTAGAAAGATTTCAAGTTGCTATTGCTTTGGATAAGTATCATTATTGTACTTACTTTTGACATTGGTCTGCAGCATAACCCCTTTTTAATCTCTTATTTTGTCTGTAAGTATATTCTTTTGCCAAACTCCAAGATCTCACCTTGACAACTATGAAGGCTCCATGGTGCTTTAGTGACATTTCCCACTCATATCTGTGAGACTTTAGAGGGGAGTTGAAAGACAGAAATTTAGGTGAGAATTACTATATAGTAATAATTCAATGTAAAATTTACTAATAGTCTTTTGTTTCACTCCTCAGGAAATAGTTGCTTAAGCACATCTATACCAGAAGAAGTACAAATTAAGGATGACCAAGCCTATGGTGTAATTCTACCTTCAAATCCCAGTGAAGCTGATGATTCCATATCTGGTGGCCATGTGACATCCAAGGAATCAGACCCACCCAAGCTTCCATGGCCAAAGTTACCTGAGTCATGCTTCTCAGTGGCAGAGAGTAACAGTGTGTTGATAGAGGGAGATGAGAGTGATGTGGAGACCCGCAGGAGTGGCCTCGAACCTGGGGAGATCCCAGTGATCCCCAGGGGAGAGAGAAATGGCCTCGCTGTCCTTGGTGTATGTGGCAATGTCTTCTTCTTCTTCTTCTTCTTTTTTTTTCTTCTATATTTATTGTGTAGTGGAGTAGTTTCTGAAAGCAGCATGATGTGCATTGAAATCTTGCTTTAGGGTGGAAATAACATTTCACATTTACAGGTCTTAATCATATTTCCTTCAATGACTGGAAGGTAAGCCTTTTGTGAGCTCTGGTTCATATGGTGATAATTTAGAAGCATGGAGCTTTTGGCTATATGCTGTAGCTTAATTTTCTTTCTCTTTAACTTTTTCTAAAATTGAACTTTTTTGAGATAGATTCATATGCAATTATAAGAAATAATACAGAAAGATCTTGTGTCCCCATTTTCCCCCAAGAGTACCTTCTTGGAAAACTATAGTAGGACATCACAATGATACTGACAGGTAATGGTTCCGTTACCTGTAATATTAACCACACTGGAGATGATTCACCTGCAGGGCTCTGACCTTCTCTTGCCACCTCTGGGTCCCAGGTTTCCCATAGCCTCTTTTAACTCGCTTGGTTGTGCTTTCCCTTGACTCCTCTTGGGCTCTAATTCTAGGAGCTGACTGACCTCTCTGGTCCCACCCACTGCCAGAAACAGGCCTTTTGCCTCATGGAAAATTCAAGACCCCTCTTGATTACAAGCCACCCCATCCTACTCTTTGCTAGGGCCTCCCTGTTTTTCATATGTTCTTTTGTGTTTGTATTATATGCTTTTTGTATAAACTGTTGCTTTAACCAGGAGATTGTGAGTAGACCAGGAAGGTTCTGATTGTGTATAGTTATTGTCAGAATTCATTACCCTATTTTGACCTGTACACCTTGATGAGGGAATTCAAGGACACAAGTAAGAAAAGCCTCAATTGTTGGGACTGACAAATTGAACTGGTCACTGAACAGGCCCACTTCTTGATTGCTCTTGCTCATTTCAAATCACCACAGGTCTTTTCACATCTTTGAGTAACAAGGGAGTTTAGATAAGGAAATCAGCTTGGAATACTCTGTTCATAGTAGTTTTAGAATATCAAATAAAATATAGATAATTTGCTAATATGACCCAATAACTTTTACCATTTTATGCATGGTTGTTATCCTACTGAACTATTAAATATTTACCCAAAACATAAGAGGAATAGGAAAATATGGTCTAATTTATTTGAAACAGTTGCTAAGGGAAATTTGAAAATAGTATTCACATAATAATAAACAAAATTTACAACTTAATATCACTTGGGGATTAAGTGCAGCTGAGCAGATACTGGGATTCTTTGCGGAATGGTGAATGAGTCAAATGCCTGTTTAAATTACATTTACTCACATTCTTTAAGCTGGAATGGAACTGAAAGTACCTTTTCTGTTTCCTTGTTTTCAGTGGAGGTAATTCTATCCTTGGTGCCTTTAACCTTCATCCTTATCATTTCACTGAACAAAGACTGCTTGCATGGGAAAGCAAACACTGCTGTTGAGGCCTGGGTGACTTGGTTTGCCCCTTGTCAGCATTAGCTGTGTCATGTTCTTTTCTCACACCGTGGTGTCAGGCAGACTTTCTAAGCAATATGGTCCCTTTTCGTTCTTGTATGGTTTTTACTGATGTTTCTTAGTATGAAGTGTAATGCTGTGTGCATGCTTGCAGCAGTCATCTTTAGTCAGTCTTCCCAAGAAATACTGAGTTATTTTTTGAACAATGTCTCTGTCCATCTCTCTGTTCATCTATAACTGGGCTTCCTGCTCTTCCTGGAATACACTGACTATGTCCCCATATGCATACTGTTCCTGCTGCCCCAGATACTCCTCCGAGGCCAGAGAACTCCCACAGTGTACTCAAGACTCTACTCAGATGTCTCCTTGTCAGAAAGGCTTTCTCTGATACCCTGTATAAAATAACTCCCTCCCATCTCTTTTCATGCCCTTTTTTTTCCTTTACTGCATATTTCTTAATAGTACCAGATAAATATATACTTTTTACTTTTTTATTGTCTGTGCCTTTCTCCTCTATAATGCACATTTCTTGAAAGCTGGGACATGGTGTAATTTTTTCTGCTGTAGTTCAGCTCTTAGAACAATGTGACACATAGTGAGGACTTGATAAATATTTCTTATTAATTTTTAGCTGGTATAAACCACAGATAAATCTCATCCTATATTACTTTGACATCCTTTCTTTACTTCCATCTTTGATTAGAATGTTGCACACATTTTCTTTTAATCCATTTTGATTTCAGATATCAATGTAGTTTCTCTACTTCCAGCCACTGCTTCATCAACTTACAGGGACATTTCTGAGACTCATTTCTTTCCTAGTCAACTGTTGATACAAACCCTTTAGTTTCAAAGTCTTTCTCTGAACACCTCCCTCCTTCCCATCCATCCATCCATCCATCCATCCATCCATCCATCCATCTTCCTTCAGTCCTTCTTTCCTTTTAGATTGCATGTGCAAGAAAGCTTGTAAGTAGGTTCTATCTGGAAGATGTCAGGGTGCATATGTCTTTTGCACATACCTTTGGGAGGAAAGTATAGTTTAGAGAGACCCAGATGAAAAATTTTACGTAAAATTTAAGTGGTTTCAAGATGACAGTAATGTGCTGTATTAAAAAAAAAAAAAACCTTAAAATCTTATTTGATCCTCAGAGAAGTGGTGATTTATTTCCGAATGGAAAGAAGTATCCAGGCTCACTGTAGCATTAATGCTATCTGAGTGAGGATAGAAAGCAAAATAACCTGCCGTATAGTCATGTGGCTAGCGTAGAGGTAACCCAATGCTACGGTTCTGTATTGTTACAAATATGTAATCCTAAATTTTGATTAGTTTGAAAGAACTTTTGAAAACTTGCTAAGTTCTGAGTTAATTGCAAGCTTGATAAGCTTACCCTATACCACACATAGTGTTTTAATGTACGGTGGAAGGATAGATCATTGATCTCTTGGTAAAATAACTAATAGAATGGATTCCTATTTCTTTTGACTTAAAGGCTTAAGGTTTTTAAAATAAAGGACTAATTCTCCAGGAGGTAAATAAGTGTAATAATTCTTTATAATTAAATGGTCATAAATTGTTGTGAACCATAGTTTTCCATTTAAAACAAGTCTTTAACTGTGAGTATTTCTCCTCTATTTTTGCTCTGTGACCAGAGAATAGAGGGAGAAACCAAAACTGCTAAAAGTTGGCGCCATCCACTTAGTAAGCCTCCGGCAAGGTCCCCATTGACTCTGGTGAAGCAGCAGGCAACAAGTGATGAAGGTGAGTGTGTGATGTTTCTCAGTGTTTATTCTGTGGATACTGTATGGCATTTAGCAGTCATTCTGTCTGTTTGTTGTAAGAAACTGGTCTAAAAAAATTGCTTGGTAGAGAGAAAATTTGACCAAGTTGCAAATACATACCATAAAGAGATCATAAGTAGTAAACAGTTTATAGACAAAAGGAATTTGGATTTTAAGGGTAAATACTTGCTCCACTAGTCTAGCCATGTTCCTAGTCAAAGTCTTCCCATTTTATATGATGGGATAAAATTAATCTTTTCTGACATTTGCCTTAGGATATTCTAGAGGAAGTTGGGAATCATTTCCCTAAAAGTGTCAAATCTTGGAGTCACCACGCTGTTGCTTTTTTACATTGTCTTTATTTTTAACTTGAATCCTCCAAAATTATTAATATCATCTTGTGTAAGAAACTATGTGCAATACCTGTGTATCCAGTTATGCCTGGTGTGTGGTGAAACATCTTTTCTCCTTAATAGATTTTACTGACATGACTTGATGTGAACCAATTTCTATTCCTGGATGTAATATTTACTTGTTTGTTTTACCTGGTTACCCTTTTTACCTCTTTCTCTCTTTTTCTAAAAATGCCTTTTTGTTGTCTTCAGTTAAATATCAGATCACTGACTAGCTATTTCTTACTTGCAAGTGTTTCATAGCATCAGGGGGGGACCTTATTTTTTCCATCTTTAAAAAGATCAATTTAAAAAGGTTTTCTATAAAAAGCCTGCCTTCAAGGTATTGTCTTTACTGGAACAAATTGTTGAGGTCATATGCCTGTGAAGATGCTGTCAACATAGTAATGTGAAACTTGGGGTCAGTCTTCTTGTTTAGTTTAAATACAGTCATTAGAGTAGACATCTGTAGCAGATTTATTTTTTTATTTTTACTTACTATCTTCTTTTATACCCCATATTTAGTTAGGAAAAAAAGATAATCAGTGTAGGGATCAGATCATGATTGTAGCATTTTCTATAACACCAGTCGAAGGTAAAATTCTGTCTCTAGTAACAGAAGTAATGAAACATAGTTGTATTTATTTCCATATATCATCATGTTCGTTTCTTCCTTCTCCTACTTTGTCATACCCAGCACAATCCATTTTCCTCTTAGTGTCAAGATAAAGGACAATTCTGTATAAGGTAATTACTATGTTACTTACAATACTTGTGAATTTTAATTATCCTTCCCCATCATCGCCTATGTTTAATACAGCTTTTTGGAAGGGAATCAACTATATTAACATACAAGGAAAACTGCTTTTTCCCATGTCATTATTTTCCCAGGTCGTTTATTTTGATGTGGGCCATCTAAATTGGCTTAGAGTTTCTACATGGAGAGCAGTTCTGATTTCAGTCAGGATGGCTTACAAAATTTATAAGCGAATTGGTTTACAAAGTTGTCTCAAGGGTTTAAGGTTAAAATGTCTTGCTGCAACATTGGTGATTGTGATTTTGCAGTAGCATACTCTGTATTTTAATACGTTAAGGACATATTAAAAGGATCCTCTGAGGATTTTTGAGAATTGAAAAGAAAAAAAATCGGAGAATTTTAGTGATGAATAAATACTTTTACAAGCTTCCAAACTAACAATGGGGGGAATATTCTGTGTCCTGGAGTAAATTATATTTGACCCTTGAACATCACATTTGAGTTGCATGGGTCCACCTATGAGTGAACTTTTTCAGTAAATACAGTACCATAAATGTAGTAAATATAGTAATATAGTTTTTTCAGTAAATATAGTACCATAAATGTATTTTCTCTTCCCTGTGATTTTCTTAATAAAGTTTTCTTTTCTTTAGCATACTTTATTGTAAGAATATAGTATATAATACATATAATATACAAAATATGGTTGATTGTTTATCTGTGAGGCTTCTGGTCAACAGTAAGCTATTAGTAGTTAAGTTTTGGGGAAGTCCAAAGTTATATGTGGATTTTCAACTGCGTGGGGGTTTGACCCCCCTAACTCCTAAGTTGTTTGAGGGTCAACTATATTTATATCATGGGGCCCTTGAATGTTATCTTTGCCTTTTGCCTCTGTGTCTGGTACTGTTGGAAGTGAATGAGCATCGTCATCATTAGAAAATGATGAACGGTGGGATTAGTGCTCTTTGGGAGCACACAACTCCAAATCCAGCTTCTTTTAGGAATTTCCTACCCTAACTACTGGGCTCCTTTTGCATTCCTCATACACAAGTAAGTGTGTATGTGAGTCAGGAGTATAACTAGGTTAGAGCATCTGAGAAATTGTGTCTCTAAACAGCAGTCAGTATCCTCTGTTGGTAAATGAGCATTTCTCAGTTGAAGCTTGAATTTGACTCCTTAATAGAAAAGCAGCAAAGGGGAAAATACTGATTCAGCACCTCTGGGAGTTTATGTGCAGGTAAGAGATAAGAGTCATTTCTAAGTTTGCTCTTCTCAAAAGACAGTGAAGTAGCTCTTTGATATTCAAATGACCTAAAACTATAGAGACCATTCTGGTTAGTGGCAGATCCAATAATTATAGAATCAGCAAGGATTTCCTGACTCTCAGCCTGTTCTTTCCTGGAAGATTTTCCATGCTTACCAGCAAAACACTGGTTGTTGGTGGTAGAGCAGAGAGGTGATACATAAGAAAAGAATGCCATTTAGAATATAGCATCTTTACATAAAAACTAGTATCAAATTCATCCTTTTATCCTCTTTCTCCTTCTCCCCCTCCTCCTTGCCCTGCTCCTCCTCCTTCTTCTAGTGGAAAAAAATTTTAGGTGTATACTGAATTTTATTATTTATAATTGAAAAGAAATTACTAATCTCTGGTTTTCTATATATATATATATATATATATATATATATATATGTTTTTTTTTTGAGAGAGAGATTGAGTGTGCACATGCACACATGAGTGGGAGAGGGAGAGAGAGAATCTTAGCGGGGCTTGATCTTACAACCATGAGATCATGACCTGAGCTAAAATCAAGAGGCAAACACTTAACTGACTGAGCCACCCAGGTAATTTTCTTTCAGCTGAAATGTTTTCCATTTACATTTTCCTTAAGTTAGGCAGCTGCACAAAGTGATCCTGAAACATGGATTAATATTGTATATTTTTTCTGTATATTAATGTAATTAAACAAATGTTGAATTAAAATATAAACTTGAAAGAAAAGCTCTTGGGTGGGTCTCTTTTTTTTTTTTTTTTGAAGCATTTCTTATGTGTTCCTCTCCTCCTCTTGTAATTTATCAATATAATGGCATATTCCTATTCTCCAACTTCAGCACTTTATGGCTGAGTGCCTGTAGGGAAGGTGAGTGTGTGCAGCATGGATGAACCAGGCAGGCTCTAAGAAGAATACTCTTGCTTGACCTCAGGAGTACTGAGAGTGAGGGGATGGACCCACTAGAGTTAAGCTTAGAAATCTGCCACAGTATTTCTTTTTCCTTGATTGGTGACGATGCATGCTCAAAGGCTCTCACATATTTCCCTTAATATTCCAGCTTTGATATAGGATAAGTGACTTTAAGGCCACCATGATCCAGTACTAGCTTTGCTCTCCAACTTTGTTTCTCTCAACTACCCTCCATGAAACCTCCTTCTCTTCCGTTTAGACAACTTTTTTTTTCTTCCTGAATATAATCTACTGCTTTTTATTTCCACATGCTTCCCCCAACTATTGCTTTCCCTGTGATACCCTTTTCCTTCTTGGAATCATTCTCTGCTCACCACTTACTCCTTTCCTACCTCTGCTGTCCTATTATATCTATACTTACTTGGCTTTAGAATGCTACTTGTCACCTTATATTGTGCTTCATTGTCTGTGTGTCTGTCTCCCTGCTCTCATTCCTTTCATCTTGCCTCCCCTGCCTAGTCCAAGGTTAGTTAATCACTGTGGCTTAAATCACCTCTGGATACAAGAGCAGGAAAGGCCTGGTGATCAGTAACTTTGAAATCGGCCATTAGTCAAATACTTTAATATTTAATACGCTTTCATATTAAAGGAAAATGTAAATTTCAATCCAGGAAATATTCTCTGTAAGTATATATGTATGTGAAAACATGCAGTTTTAATTAGCTGGAGAAATATATATGTCAGCTAACCCAATTTTGTATTCTGACTGTATTAGAATTTTCTTTATCACTGTGCCAAATCCTAGGATGTGCTCAAAGTTAAAATGAAGCTGATACATTGTAGACATGGCCAATGCTTTGGAGACCTGAGGGCTCCCAGAGTAATGATATTCCCATTGGGATAGTTGCTTACCTAGCACCTCAGTTTGTATATGTATTTGTTGCCTTTCTTCCCAGTTTGAAGTCATTCCAGATGCAAAAATTTTTAACTCCTCATGCTTTTGCTGATTAGGATTTTTTTTTTTTTGACAAGTAAAATATTCATGTTTTATTGTTAGTAGAAAGCAAAACTATACCATCTGGGAGGAAAAGACATTTTATATGTGTATATATGTACATATATAAATATATATTTATATATACTATGTTATGTAAGCATTTTGAAAGAGATACACTAAAATGGGGTTTATTTCTTAGTGTCACGTTTTTATTTTTTCTCTGTTTTCTAATTGTTCCCCTTTACAGCATGTGTGACTTATGGCAACAGAGAAAGTACTGAACTTTCCTTTTCTTTTTATTACTATTTTTTGATTTATTCTCAAGTTATCTAACATACAGTGTATTCTTGGTTTCAGGAGTAGATTCCTGTGAATCATCACTTACATACAACACTCAGTGCTCATCCCAACAAGTGCCCTCCTCAATGCCCATCACCCATTTTCCCCTCTCCCCTATTCCCCCCATCCACCCTCAGTTTGTTCTCTGTATTTAAGAGTCTGTTATGGTTTGCCTCCCTCTCGGTTTTTATCTTATTTTTTATTCCCTTCCCCTATTGTTAGGGTTTTCATCAGCAGACCTTTAACTGTGCTGACCTGGACTCCAGACCTTCTGCTACGCTGATATTCTGAACATGAATTTTGTCAGCCCCCCTGCTTGACCCCTCATGGTTCATTGTTTGTTCTCTGAAGCTCTCATCCTGCATACATACATGTGTATGTATGCATTTCTTTCACATTTACATTAGTTTCCAATGTAACTTTTCCAGCTTCTCCTACTGTTGACTTTCAAGATGTTTACTGCTTTTGTACCTAGTATGCACATAAGTCCCTTGGTGAATTGATAAGGTTAATGTTTTTAAAGTAAGTACAAACTAAGGACAGCCCTATAAACACAGAAGAGATGTCATGAACATGGTAGTGGCTAATGCAGTACTACTTTACACAATGATGTCCACCATTGTTGATGGGTATTGGAGTTGATGCACTAATGCTGCCAGTGGAGTTTTCCTGGGGACTGTGAAAATAAAATTGAAAATTTATAAGAAAATATAAAAGATTCCTGGGGATCCTGGGTGGCTCAGTCACTTGGGCATTTGACTCTTGATTTTGGCTCGGGTCATGATCCCTGGGTCGTGGGATCGAACCCCACATCAGGCTCTGTGCTGAGCATGGAATGTGCTTAAGATTCTCTCTCTCTCTCTCTCTCTCTCTCTCTCTCTCTCTGTCTCTCTCTCTCTCCCCCTCTCTCTCCCTCTGTGCCTCTCCCCCGCTCAGTCTCTCTGTCTCTAAAATGAAATAAAAGAAAATATATACAAGATTGTTATCAGGTGATTTTAATTTTGCTTTCTATGTTGGTTAATTTTGCATATTCAAACACATTTCTTATAATTTGGGCAAAAAACTATTTTAAAGAGACATAGAGTGTCAAGGTGTGATGGGTTAGATTACCAAATAATCTTACAGTTACAAAAGAACCAGAAACAATTGATACAATAAAACAATGACCTTTATAACATATCAGGGACAAAATCATGGAAAGTATTTCTCCATGTCTACAGTCATGGTCACTTGGCTCCAGTTCTCTGTTAACTGTGAGATCCTCCATGCTTTGGCAGATGTGTTTACAAAGTAGTGATCATAGCAGCATCTGCCACATGGAGTTGTTTTGAGGGTTAAAAGACTACTGTAAAGCACTCAGAATAGTATTTGGCACGTAACAAATGTTTGTTGTTGTGATATGGTTATGAGGAGCAGGTGGAAGGTGATAGCTG
This sequence comes from Lynx canadensis, assembly GCF_007474595.2. Lineage (NCBI taxonomy): Eukaryota > Metazoa > Chordata > Mammalia > Carnivora > Felidae > Lynx > Lynx canadensis. Next base: position 32,533,054 of record NC_044315.2, read on the forward strand.
AGCTCTCAAGAAATGAGAGAAATCTAGAGAGCATTCAGAGAATAATGACATGTAGATTGGTAGGAGAGAGCTAATACTGTGGCTATTTGGGGGAAATATGCCAGGACAAGAGTGGAAGCTTAGAAATCAGAGTTAAGACCTCATAGGATTCCTCAGACACACAAAGATGGGCTCTCAAAATCCTGTACCCTTTATTAAGGGTGTACTAGGGAAAAACAACCTGAACTGACCATAGTCACAGGCAGAGGACAAGAGGGCTTGCCACCTGGGTCTGGGCTTGAGTGGGGAAAGGTTGATAGCATAATAAGAGAAGGTCACCCTACAAATTTTTAACCATAGGACTGCCATCAAATGTATACCTCTTATCCCAAGTCAGAAATTTAAAATAAAAGTAGGCTCTGGCTCTTCATGTTTCCAGGGCATTGAGCAGAAGCAATTGCAAAATCTTATGAACCCACTCTGAAGTGGAATCTGGTTTACTACTGGACAAAAAATAGTCTGACTAATCTCCTGGCCTCACTGTCCCTTATCAGCTTTTTGAATGAGCTTGGCCTCAGTTTCTTCTTGGGTGAAACATGAGGATTGGTCACAGATGATCAGGATTTCTAATTTAGACGCTCAGGAATGGATTTTTGGCATTTCAGATACCCTGAAATGACATGTGGTGATATGTTAAACTCATCCCCAGTGGACTAAATTTTTATTTCTAACTCTTCACCTATAATTTTTTAATTTCTAGAGTACCATGTTTACCCAAGTGCAAAGGTGACCCCACCTACAAGTTTGAAAATTGACAAGATTCAGATTAAAGCCTTGCTATGGCTCTAATTTTCTCTAATCTGAACTGTCTGTATAACTCTTTATAAATCAGCAATTCAGCAAGCAGAGTATGGTAATGAGCTGCTGTGCATCTCTTTGAAATTAATGACAGCTTAGACCCTGATCCCTATCTCTGTAATGTCTGCATGCCCTGAGGGTTAGATTAGGAGTGTATTTCAGGCAATGTTACAGCAATTTATTTTTTTGGACAGTGTGTCTATATTAATATCATAATTCATTTAGTAATGAATTAAATATTTAAATATAGAGATGGAAAAGATGGAAATTGCAGCTTTAATTATAGATTATTCTTGGTGCTTGACCACTAGTTAACCCATTTAACCTAGGTTTTCAGTTATTTTAAAGAATAAAATGTATACGTTTAAGTACTCAGGAACGCAAGTCTGACAAAATTTGATTTCTTTCCCAAATGGTTTTCTCTGTTTCACACTCCTTTTATTAAAGTGCTCATGTTTATGATGCAATTGCATGCTAAATCGGTCTGAAGCACATTTTCCCATAACTAGAACTACCCACTGATTTCACTTTATTGGTGATTTTTGTTTCCTTTTGGGATTGCCTGATATTTTCTGTGGTATTTTCTGAAATTTAGCCAGTGCCCTTTAGTCATTGTCAGTACTGCTAGGGTATAAGCTGGTTCTTGGGCACTTTGCAATTGTCCCTCAAACAAAAGGATATTATTTAGAATGGGCTGTTTCACTTTACCTTTGGTAGGTAGTTGTTTTGGGGGAGAATTATGCCCTCCAGTCCCTGGCATGCTGCAACTCCCTCCTGTCTAGCAGAATTGGTATAGATTTGCCACTCTTCATTTTATTTGTTTTATTTCAAGGATTAAGTGGATATCCTGACCAAATTTAATAGTGACGTCTTTTACTGACTCAAACTTTACAAATATTATTTAAGTATTAAGTTAGATAACAATTTTATTTTAAATATTGAGAGCACCCTTTTGTCTCTTTGTTTTGCCAGGCGGTAATGGGTACATGACTCTGTTTATGTTGGACAATCTGAAACCCTGTTCTGGTCTCTCCTTTGGCTGTTAATAGCCATGTGCCTTGGAGAACAAAGAAAAGTCTAAGGTTCATCATATGTTTCCTCATCTGTTTGATGAAATGGTTGGATTAGTAGTACTAAAGTTTTATTCAAACTCTAAAGTTTCATTCAAACTTGAATTCTATGAAAATATAATAGAAGAGTATCCTCTGTAGTCTCTTGCTCCATGTTAGCCTTTCATTGAAAAGCAAAATGGTGAAATATAAGAATATCCCTCATCCACAGTGTTTCCCCTCTGTAAAAATTCTCTGCCCATTTTAAAAAACAAATGCTGTTTTATGACTGTTGCATGTCATGCTCCAAATGTTATTAATTTTTACATAATGATCTCTTTGTTCCATCAATTCTTATTAGCTTGAGGTAATATGACACTTTCATAATAAGCATGGTTGTATTTTTGTCTGTTTAAGTAATAAAACAGCAACTTCAGCAGATTACTAGGTAGATTGGCTTGGAATGTGTATTGATAGGTCACAGCCAATGTTTTCCTGCATTATGTGGACATAAAACATTAAATGTTGTTGGCACTCAGATTTAATGGATATTTTATCTAGCACTCGGCTGTGTAATAATAGTTGGACATTGTCTGTTTAGCTTGATTTCACTGTCAGTAAATTCCATTGGCAGCCCCAATGGCGTTGACTTTTTACTACAATATGGGGAATAAAAATCAAAAACACCTTCCTCTTGTTATGCTAGTGGCTTCATAAGGGTTTGATTGAATTAGAGGGAAAAATCCTAGCTTTTAACTTATATGGTTGCTTTCTGTATATTTTAGAAAAATCTTGGAACTTTTCTAAGCGACAATTGGCATCAAGTCTTATGATTGGGTGTCTGTGCTGAAAGTGCTGGGATTGTAAAATGATAGTCAAGACTTTGATTCTTTTGAATTCATGTGGATATTGTTATTCTTAAAGTCTGGTAGAAACATCTGAGGGACAGCTTTTGATACTACAATTGTGTGGTTCATTCCATTCTTTAGAAAAATAAATTATTGTATTGGGTTGAAATGTGTGAAATTGCTAATACTGTATTTGATTTTTTTTATCTACAGAAACTGCAATTTTATACAACTTAATATATTGCTTTATATTTCCTTATGCTTGTACACAACCCACTTTCCCTGGAGACAAAGATAGACCATTGAATTATCCCATATGCTATACCATATATTCTGCATTTCTATTTCCACCTTTTGGTTGTGAAACTGACTATGAAGATCAAGAAAAACCATGAAAAGTTTGCAAAATTTACATAGATTTTAAAATTTAATTTTATCATTACTTTACTGTCTTCATTTTCTTTGTTTTGCCTCTGACTACTGAAAACTTAGTGCTGAGCTGGCAGTGTTGTGCAGGCTGATACTTGGGGACCATCATCCTGGATTTTAAGAGGGGACTTTTCACTGCTGGGGCTCGGGGTGGGGGTTGGTTAAGTGACATGTCAAAGGCTCCTAGGGAGTGAGTAGGAAGTGGCTCACTTTATCATAATTTTAATTCTGTATATTATTGTGTGGTTTTTTTTTCCTTTTCTCTTTTCTGGTTCTTAGTTTCCCAGTTTAAAAAAAATTATGAGGTAACTTTTTTAAAAAAATATGTATCAGAGGGATCTCTAAAGTCTATGCTGATATTCCATTGTTTTATTATTCATGTTTTGTTGGAGAAGCATTTTCAAGATTGAACCATGTAGTGATTTTTTTTTTTGCTGTGCTAATAAAAAGGAGTAGAAACTTAAGGAAAAAAGGTTTGCTATGATATGTGGACATGTTTGAATATTACTCACATATTGCCATAGTTGCTAATGTCTTTTCTTGAGGAAACATCTTTATAATGCTTGTAAGTAAGTTAGCCAAGGATCCGGAGTAAGAATCTTCTTGGGAGAGAACACTGAGTACAACCTCAAGAGGGGCTTAGTGTGGCATGTTTGAAGAACAGCAAGTAGTATAGCTGGCAGGACCACCTGATGACTTTGGATGTGGGACGGCAGAATGAACATTTACCGCCTTGTCTTCTTACTTCTGTGCCTTCTCTCAAGTAGCCAGTGCACTTGTTTTCCTAGTAATTGGTGTGCTGGAAGCTCTGAATGAAGTTCTTTCTGTTTCCTTAGCAGCTGTTTGATCTGCTGTGCAATTCCCGTGTCGGTGCTTGGGTCAAAATGTCTCAGGATTCTGCTAATCTTTAACACAGATGACCAGGGCTGACCTTTAGCTAAGGGGAACTTTTTTGGCAGATAAATTGCAACATGCTAGTGGTTCTTTGCTTAGAGATCTTATTTAACCAGTTTTTTTTTTCAATATATGAAATTTATTGTCAAATTGGTTTCCTTATTTAACCAGTTTTTGAGTTTGTATTATAGATGCCATTAATGAAATGGTTTAAGAAATTGGAGATTTCTCCCAAGAGAAATTTTGAACTGTTTGAAGGCAAAAGACTTGTTGTTTTTATTTCTAATTATCAGCATCTGTCATATTGCCTAGCATATAGTGAGATTCATGTGCTCACTCTTTTACTATCTTTGATTTGATGCTTGGAATAAGCTCCTTTTGGTATCATGTTGCCAGCTAGTTTTTCCAAAGATAGGCCAGCTTTCTTTCAGGAGTTTTCTTTTCCCCATCCCTACCACAATGTGAGAATTGACTTTGCTACTTTCTTCCTATTGAACACATTATTAGCAATTGTTATTTATAATTCTTGAAGATAGATGGTATTATCATCATTATTACTGTTGAGAAAAGTGAGCTCAGAGACTTTGATTCACTTGTCCAGGACCACAGACTGGTAATTGGTAGATGACAGGCTTTATTTATTTTTTTTATTTATTTATTTTTTTTTATGAAATTTATTGACAAATTGGTTTCCATACAACACCCAGTGCTCATCCCAAAAGGTGCCCTCCTCAATACCCATCACCCACCCTCCCCTCCCTCCCACCCCCCATCAACCCTCAGTTTGTTCTCAGTTTTTAACAGTCTCTTATGCTTTGGCTCTCTCCCACTTTAACGTCCTTTTTTTTTTTTTTTTTTTTTTTTTTTTTCCTTCCCCTCCCCCATGGGTTCCTGTTAAGTTTCTCAGGATCCACATAAGAGTGAAACCATATGGTATCTGTCTTTCTCTGTATGGCTTATTTCACTTAGCATTACACTCTCCAGTTCCATCCACGTTGCTACAAAGGGCCATATTTCATTTTTTCTCATTGCCACATAGTACTCCATTGTGTATATATACCACAATTTCTTTATCCATTCATCAGTTGATGGACATTTAGGCTCTTTCCATAATTTGGCTACTGTTGAGAGTGCTGCTATGAACATTGGGGTACAAGTGCCCCTATGCATCAGTACTCCTGTATCCCTTGGATAAATTCCTAGCAGTGCTATTGCTGGGTCATAGGGTAGGTCTATTTTTAATTTTCTGAGGAACCTCCACACTGCTTTCCAGAGCGGCTGCACCAATTTGCATTCCCACCAACAGTGCAAGAGGGTTCCCGTTTCTCCACATCCTCTCCAGCATCTATAGTCTCCTGATTTGTTCATTTTGGTCACTCTGACTGGCGTGAGGTGATACCTGAGTGTGGTTTTGATTTGTATTTCCCTGATAAGGAGCGACGCTGAACATCTTTTCATGTGCCTGTTGGCCATCTGGATGTCTTCTTTAGAGAAGTGTCTATTCATGTTTTCTGCCCATTTCTTCACTGGGTTATTTGTTTTTCGGGTGTGGAGTTTGGTGAGCTCTTTATAGATTTTAGATACTAGCCCTTTGTCCGATATGTCATTTGCAAATATCTTTTCCCATTCCGTTGGTTGCCTTTTAGTTTTGTTGGTTGTTTCTTTTGCTGTGCAGAAGCTTTTTATCTTCATAAGGTCCCAGTAATTCACTTTTGCTTTTAATTCCCTTGCCTTTGGGGATGTGTCGAGTAAGAGATTGCTACGGCTGAGGTCAGAGAGATCTTTTCCTGCTTTCTCCTCTAAGGTTTTGATGGTTTCCTGTCTCACATTTAGGTCCTTTATCCATTTTGAGTTTATTTTTGTAAATGGTGTGAGAAAGTGGTCTAGTTTCAACCTTCTGCATGTTGCTGACCAGTTCTCCCAGCACCATTTGTTAAAGAGGCTGTCTTTTTTCCATTGGATGTTCTTTCCTGCTTTGTCAAAGATGAGTTGGCCATACGTTTGTGGGTCTAGTTCTGGGGTTTCTATTCTATTCCATTGGTCTGTGTGTCTGTTTTTGTGCCAAGATGACAGGCTTTAAATCCTACCTAGTTTCCAAGTTTATACTTTTTATTTTATCATATTTGCAACCCCTGATAACAGCCCCAGTCCTGATAAGAGAAGCTGAAGTGAGCACATATAAATGTCTAAGAACCAACCATCTCTGTTGACAGAGTAGACCATTCATAGTAGCCCTTGTTGTTGTCCATGTGTATTGTAAGAATATATACAATGTGAAATATAAGCTAACTTTCTTAAACAAGTAACATTGGTAATCCCAAAGTTCTCCGTGAAACCTACCTCCCCAGAAGCACTATTAAGTATCAGAGTATTTTTGTGTAATAGAAATTTTGAAGGGCCATGCTTTGGAATGTTTCTGTTGTTTAAAACAGTACATTGAATGAGTTGGAAAACATCATTTTGAAATGTTTTTGAGATCTCTATTAGTGTAATGTTATGCATAAAGAATAAAACTATGTCTATGCATTTAGTTTAAGAAGTGCTTTGCAACTGAAATAGCAGAATTCTGTTACCCATTATTATGTTCATAGTTTAAGGGATTTCATTTTTTCTTAATACATAATTTAATTTATCCTTAATGTCAGTACTTCCCAGGAAAGCCACACCTAAAAATCCTATATTTTTTTCTCTTTTCTACTTTTGAACACACTTTTACAAACCTTCAAAATTCAGTGATTTATAAGGTCATTGAAATACAATTTGTATACAGATTATTAAATAGTTTGGGTAGGAACAATAAAGTTCCCAAGTTTGAATTTCTTTGTTTTTTTTGAGTAGTTCACTTGTGGCCTCAACATCCTCTCCCGCACTTTCTTCCAGGACATTGAAACCATATATAATGCCTCCCAGGACTGAAATTTTGCTCAAGTACCTGAAAGATAACAGATGCTGCTGTGCTCCTCATAGCAGAGAATAGTGCTAAACCAGCCAAAACACATCACTGGAACATAACCCCAGCAGCAAAATGGTTGTGGTGATTGGTAAAGGGAAATTGTACTATAGTAGAGTAGATGACTTTCCCCATCTGCTGGATTCCATCAGCAAGTCCTGGCAACACCCCTTCAACAATGGCCCAAGTGTTCTTCTGTTGAGAAATCCACTTACGCTAGGAAGCAAAATCTGTTAAAAAAGACTGTACTGAGGAGTGAATGAATCTGACATGTATCTGTTTTTAAACTGTTTTCCCCAGTTCGTAGGAGCTACCTAATATTATTCTGACTGCAGGTTTTTTTTAACTTTAAAGATTGCATATTTTTATAATTATAAAAACTTACAAATTCCCTTTTTTATTCCAGATATTTAAATGTATCTTTATAGAATTGACATTATTCTCTCCATATAGTTTTGTATCAGTATTTTGTTTATTAATATAATATTTATATTCACTTAATATTATATATGTGTTTATATTTATTATATTTTATTAATACTCTTTATTTTTTATTTTATTTTTTTTTCAATTTTTTTTTTTAATGTTTATTTATTTTTGAGACAGAGAGAGACAGAGCATGAACGGGGGAGGGGCAGAGAGAGAGGGAGACACAGAGTCGGAAGCAGGCTCCAGGCTCTGAGCCATCAGCCCAGAGCCCGACCCGGGGCTCGAACTCCCGGACCGTGAGATCGTGACCTGAGCTGAAGTCGGACGCCCAACCGACTGAGCCACCTAGGCGCCCCTATTAATGCTCTTTAAAAACATCATTCAGGGGCGCCTGGGTGGCGCAGTCGGTTAAGCGTCCGACTTCAGCCAGGTCACGATCTTGCGTTCCGTGAGTTCGAGCCCCGCGTCAGGCTCTGGGCTGATGGCTCAGAGCCTGGAGCCTGTTTCAGATTCTGTGTCTCCCTCTCTCTCTGCCCCTCCCCCGTTCATGCTCTGTCTCTCTCTGTCCCAAAAATAAATAAAGGTTGAAAAAAAAATAAAAAAAAAAATAAAAAAAAAATAAAAACATCATTTATAATGCTGGCATAATACGGCCATTCCATAATTTATTTATATATTTTTAAATGAACACTTTTGGGGGGATACTTTTGTAAAGGACATTAATCTTTTTTATTAATCATAAATAATAGTGATGTTTTTAACTGGGAGAATAAAGGCTTTTTTCCCTGAAAGGATAAATCTTTTTTTTTTTTAAATAAATGCTTATTCATTTTTGAGAGAGAGAGAGGGAGAGAGAGAGATGAGAGAGGAGGGGCATAGAGAGAGGGGGAGAGAGATGATCTAAAGTGGATTCTGCACTGACAGCAGTGAGTCCGATGCGGGGCTCGAACTCACACACTATGAGATCGTGATCTGAGCTGAAGTTGGACACTGTACTGTCTAACCTACCCAGGTGCCCCCAAAGGATAAATATTTTGATAGAAATGTTTATATAGATATTTTAGAAGTTATTTATTTATTTTGAGAGAGCTCAAGCAAGGGAGAGGTAGAGAGAGAGGGGGAGAGAGAATCCCAAGCAGGCTTTGCACTGTCAGCGTGGAGCCCGATGCAGGGCTCAAACCCATGAACCATGAGATCATGACCTGAGCCAAAACCAAGAGTTGGGTGCTTAACCAGCTGAGCCACTCAGACCCCCCAGAAATGTTTATATAGTAAGAGAGAATTGGGTACCTGTCTAGATGAGCTTTTCCTGTTTCAGTCTGTCATGTCATGTTAAAAGTTTAGTATTTAGGGCATACATTTTAGGTAATTTTCTAGATGAAAATTTTCTGGATAATATTTGCAAAGATTATGCTGCAGATCCCACAGGTTAATGCTGGAGACCTAAAAGGGAAGGAAAACCATCATTTGTTGAAGCCCCAGGCCTTACATATTAATGGCTAGCAGCTTTATGACTGGTATCTCATATAACCTTGTAATTTAGAAAATCTTGTGCTCATTTTGCAGATGAAGAAGCAGGTTTAGAATTGTAACCAAACTTTAAGACCACATGGATTGCATGAATGAAACATTTTAAGTTATTTTAATAGAGTTGTATTGAAGCTCCACTCCTATAGTCATGTTTACCTCAGATTAGTTGCATGACTAATTCTAATTATATAATTCTGATTAGTTGTATAACTAGTTCATAACTAATTGTGGTTCTAGACCACAAAGTCAGGGGTTTGTTACATTTCTTACCTAATTTATTATAATGTTTAACTATATGATAATTTGCCATAGACTTAATTTTATGATCACATGAGCTAATATTTTTAAATATTATATTTTAATTTCATTCCTTAATATAAACTTGTTTTTAGTCACATATACTTTTGTATGAAAAGCAATGTAAATTCTTTTATATAGAAAGTAACCAAAAATAAATACCTAATCAGTAAAATTAAAAGTGTGTATGTAGGGGCGCCTGGGTGGCTCCGTCGGTTAACCGTCTGACTTCGGCTCAGGTCATGATCTCACAGTTCGTGAGTTCAAGCCCCGTGTCGGGCTCTGTGCTGACAGCTCAGAGCCTGGAGGCTGTTTCACATTCTGTGTCTCCCTCTCTCTCTGCCCCTTCCCTGCTCATGCTCTGTCTCTCTCTGTCTCAAAAATAAATAAACATTAAAAAAAATTAAAAAAAAGTGTGTATCTACAATAATCTCTAAGATCACTTCTCAGTGTCCCCTGCTACACCTTGGAAAGTTTTATTAATTTGAGAGAGAAGTTGCTCTCTGAATAATGGAACATAACTCCAAGTGAGTATAAAAACTGTTACTAAGATTCTATGAATATTTTAAGATTCTTAAGTGAATTGCAGCAAGCCTAACTATTTTTTCAGAACCAGAAAGTGTTTAGGATTTCCTGGGCTCCCAACTTTGTAATATGTGCTAGGATTGAGTCTCTTCCATGCAATCCCTTTCTGACTGCTGTGTAGTCATTGGGTCAACATCAGATGCACCACTGGCCCTCAGACTCTATAGTTACATACTAAAAAGACACATTTCCAGCTATGCCTTTGTGACTGGATTCGATCTTTGAAAAACACCATTGTTTATGGCCCCGAGGAAAGGGCCATTACTACAAGTATGAATACTTCTGACAGCAAATGTGTGGGTCATATTTCCCAATCCAACCATTTCTTTCACTCCCCAGACACAACTGGGTGTCCTACAATTTAGTTTCTGATGCTAACAGCTCAGAGTTAGTGCAGCCCCCACAGGTTAAGGAGTCATTGCCACAAGATGCCCCTACTTCAGATATCAATTGCAAGTTGTTACTCGTGACCAATGTACTATAAAGGCTGGGGCTTCCTACAGCTCCCTTCTTGGGTTTGATCATTTGCTGGAATGGTTCACAGAACTCAGGAAAGCACGTTATATTTACTGGTTTACAATTCAGGGACAGCCAAAAGGAAGGGATGTACAGGGCAGGGTTGGGGTGAGGAGAGTATGTACAGAACTTTCATCCCTCTCCAGGTACATCACCCTCACAGTATCTTGATGTGTTCAATGCTGAAGCTTTCTGAACCCTGTTGTTTAAGGTTTGTTTGGTTTTTAAAGTTCCAGCATAGTTAATGTACAGTGTTATTTTCATTTCAGGGATACAATATAGTGATTAAGTAATTCTGTACATTTACTCACGGCTCATCATGATAAGTGTACTCTTAATCCCCTTCACCTATGTCACCCATCCTGCCACCCATCTCACTTCTGGCAACCATAGTTTGTCCTGTATAGTTAAGAGTTTGTTCCTTGGTTTATCTTTATTTTTCTTTGTTTTGTCTTAAATTTCATGTAAGAGTGGAATCATATGTATTTATCATTCTCTGATTGACTTATTTTGTATGTGTACACACTCACACACACACACACACACACACACACACACACACACACAGACACACCATAACTTCTTTATCCATTCGTCTATCCATGGACCTTTGGGCTCCTTCCCTAATTTGGCTATTGTAAATAATGCTGCAATAAACATAGGGGTGCATATATCTTTTTGAGTTGGTGTTTGCATGTTCTTTGGGCAAATACCAAGTAGTGGAATTACTGAATCATGTAGTAATTCTATTTTTAATGTTTTGAGAAATCTCTACACTGTTTTCCAGACTGCCTACACTAGTTTGTACCAGCAGTGCATGAGGGTTCCCCTTTCTCCATATCCTCACTAACACATGTTTCTTGTGTTTTTGATTTTAGCCTGACAAGTGAGAGGTGATATCTCATTGTAGTTTTGATTTGCATTTTCCTGATAATAAGTGTAGATTTGATTTGCATTTTCCTGGTAATGAGTAATGTTGAGCATCTTTTCATGTGTCTGTTGGTCATCTGGATGTCTTCTTTGGAGAAATGTCTATTCATGTCTTCTGTCCATTTTTTTTAGTTAGATTATTTGTGTTTTGGGTGTTGAGTTTTATAAATTCTTTATATAGTTGAGATACTAATCCTTTATTGGATGTGTCATTTGCAAATATTTCTTGCATTCAGTAAGTTGTCTTTTAGTCATGTTGGTTGTTTCCTTTGCCGTGCAGAAGCTTTTTATTTTGATGTAGTTCCAATAGTTTATTTTTGCTTTTATTTCTCTTGCCTGGGGAGACCTATCTAGAAAAATGCTATGGCAATGTCAGAGAAATTACTGCCTGTGCTCTCTCCCAGGATTTTTATGGCTTAAGGTCACATATTTAGGAACTTAGTCCATTTTGCATTTTAGAGCTTTTATGGAGGCTCATTTGTCCACACAATTGAATAAACCATCGTCTATTGGCAATTTAACTTAATCACCAGCCCCTGTCCCCTCCACTGAGGTCAGAGGTGCAGCTGAAGTGCCAATCCTCTAATCATGCCTTGGTCTTTCTGGTGGCCTGCTTCAATCCTGAAGCTATTTCAGGGCCCCCAACTACCAGTCAGTCATCGTATTAGCATACAAAAGATGCTTTTATCTATTCTAAGATTCCAGGAGTCTTAGAAGCTCTGTGTCAGGAACGAGACTAAGACCAAATATTTCACCCAATGGTGCTCTTCTCACCCATACCTCTCAGGAAATTCCAAGAGTTTTAGGAGCTCTCTGCCAGGAACTGGATCAAAGACCAAATATATTTCATTTTATATCACAGTATCACAGTGAGTATGATTTGAATAGCAAGCAGGGAGGATAATTTTGGAGATGCATTTAAGACACACTGATGAAGCATGAGGTGAGTTGTAAGCAGGCTGCCTATGAGGGGCTGCTTAGCGTGATTTTATGTAAGAGGCAGAAGTGTGATTACCTGTTAGTATTCAGCTATCATATATATAAATAAAGTACTGTTAATTTACCTCTTAATTCTTCTTGAGCACTATTCATGGGTACTTTGTGCATATCTATTCCCATTACCTCTCTCCAAGAGCTCTTATTTCTGCCAGAAATATTTAGAATCAGAGACAAAGTTTGGTTTCTTAAGTATAAATCAGAAAAAAATTATTTTTTTAAATTTTTTAGTTTTTTATTTTTATAAGATTTTATTTTTAAGTAATCTCTATACCCAACATGAGGGTTGAACTCACGACCCTAAAATCAAGAATCATATGCTACACTGAGCCAGGCAGGTGCCCCCAATTTTTAATTTTGAGAGTTTTAATTTTAATTCCAGTTAGTTAACATACAGTGTTATGTTAGTTTCAGGTATACAATATAGTGATTCAACACTTCTGTACATTGCTGGGTGCTTGTCACAACAATTGCACTCCTTAATCCCTGTCACCTATTTCACCCATCCCTTCTGGGAACCATCAGTTTCTTCTGTATAGTTAAGAGTCTGTTTCTTGGTTTGCCTCTCCCTTTTTTCCCCCTTTGCTCCTTTGTTTTGTTTCTTAAATTCTGCATATGAGTGAAATCATATGGCACTTGTCTTTCTCTGACTTATTTCACTTAGCATAAATTCTAGCTCCATCCCTGTCATTATAAATGGCAAGATTTCATTCTTTTTTATGGCTGAGTAGTATTTTATTTTATATATGCTTTATATTTTATATACAAAATATAATTTTGTGTATATGTATGTGTGTGTATACACACACATACATATACACAAAATTTTATGAACTTCTTTACCCATTCATCAGTCGATGGACATTTGGGTTCTTTTCACAATTTTTAAAAATTTCTTTAAATCCAAGTTAGTTAACATATAGCGTAATAATGGTTTCAAGAGTAGAATTTAGTGATTCATCACTTACATATAATACCCAGTGCTTGTCCCAACAAGTGCCCTCCTTAATGCCCATCACCCATTTAGTCCATCCCTGTACCCAACACCCCTCCAGCAACCCTCAGTTTGTTTTCTGTATTTAAGAGTCTCTTATGGTTTGCCTCCCTCTGTTTTTGTCTTATTTTTCCTTCCTGTCCCCTATGTTCAACTGTTTTGTTTCTTAAATTACACATACAAGTGCAATTATATATTTGTCTTTCTCTGACTTATTTTGCTTAGCATAACACACTCAAATTCCACCCATGTTGTTGCAAATGGCAAGATTTCATTCTTTTTGATTGCCAAGTAATATTCCATTGTGTATATCCAGATAGATAGATAGATAGATAGATAGACACATATATACTACGTCTTCTTTATCCATTCATCAGTCAGTGGACATTTGGGGTCTTTTCGTAATTTGGCTATTATTGATAGTGCTGCTACAAACATTTGGATGTATGTGCCCCCTTTGAATCAGCATTTTTGTATCCTTTGGATAAATACCTAGAAGTGCAATTGTTGGGTCGTAGGGTAACTGTATTTTTAATTTTTTGAGGAATCTCCATATTGTTTTCTAGAGCAACTGCACCAGTTTGCATTTCCACTAACAGTGCAAAAATGTTCTCCTTTCTCCTCATCCTTGCCAACATCTTTTGTTTCCTGAGTTGTTAATTTTAGCCATTGTGACAGGTGTGAGGTGGTATCTCATTGTGGTTTAGATTTGTATTTCTCTAATGATGAGTGATGTTGAGTATCTTTTCATGTGTCTTTTAGCCATCTAGATGTCTTCTTTGGAAAAATATAATTCAAAAATAATAAAAATATAAAATATAAAAATAAAACAAAATATAAAATATTTTAAAATATAAATATATTTATATATTTATATAAATATATGTATTTATATAAGTATAAATATAATCATTATCATTGATAATGTTGCCATAAGCATCCGGGTACATGTGTCTTTTGAAATAAGTTATTTTTGTATCTTTTGAGTAAATACCTAGTAGTGCAATTCCTGGATCATAGGGTAGTTCTATTTTTAACTTTTTGAGGAACACTCATACCATTTTCCAGAGTGGCTGCACCAGTTTGGATTCCCACCAACAGTTCATGAGGGTCCCTTTTTCTATACATCTTCACCAACATCTGATGTTTATGCTGCTTTTGATTTTAGCCATTCTGACAAGTGTGAGGTGATACCTCATTGTAGTTTTGATTTGCATTTCCTTGATGGTAAGTTATGATGAACATTTTTTCATGTGTCTGTTGGCCACCTGGATATCTTTGGAGAAATGTCTGTTCATGTCTTCTGCCAATTTTTTTTTGGTTGGATTATTTATGTTTTGGGTGTTGGGTTTTATAAGTTCTTTATATATTTGGATACTAATCCTTTATCAGATATGTCATTTGCAAATATCTTTCCATACATTGACTATTGCACAACTTACTGTTTTTTTAGTGACATGGCAATCAAAAATTTCAGGGCAGCTATTGAAGGTGCTGCTGGTATGGCAGTAACATTTTTAACAGGTTACTTCAGTATATTTATCCAAGATAGTATGTATTTTCCCCATTTTTCCACCATAGTAGTGGTTGTTAGGGAGCTGACCATCCTTCATGGGAGGCCACCTAAGCCATTGCTTACATTTCCTTTCTCAGGACAAAGTTCCGGAGAACATGGTGTCTTGAGCTGTGTTACAACTTGCTTCTATGAATTCTATATAAGCACTTATACAAATTTAAGGAACTGCTATGTATTTAGGCTCATGGTTTTCTCAACTGTATTTCACTCACTACAGAGTTATGGGAACATTTTTGTAAAGTGCTGTTGGCATAGAATTTGTTTTCTACTATAGCTAACAAACCTTGTAGACCTTAATGAAGGAACTGAGAGGAAAGGATGCCTTCTTCTAGTATTGACTTGTTTTCTTTTTGTTTAAGCATCACACATTGATTGGGGAAAGTGATTTATAAAATTCTTGCCTGGCTGTCAGAACAGAATCTACACCTGTTTTGTTTGGGCTGTATTGTTGAACAGTAACTCTGTGATACTAATATTTTCAATGAATATATATATATATATATATATATATATATATATATATACACACACACATATCCATGTGTATGTTTGTGTTTCTCGACCTTTTTGCTCTCAGGACTCCTTATGCACTTAAATTTTTGAGGATCCCAAAGAGGTTTCCTTTCATCTTGTCATGTCCTTTCCTTTTTGCCTTCCCTTCCCATGGGTTTATTCTATGTATATTTACTTGCTGGAAGTTAAAACAGGAAAAGTTTTAAATGTGTTTAACTGTATTTAACTGTATTAATTCATTTGAAAGTAGCAATAATACATTCATAAATAGTTACATTTGTTTTCATAAAAAAATAACAATATCCCCAAATCATAAAAAACAAAGAAGGGAATGGTATTGTTTCACATTATTTGCACAAGTGTTTAATATTAGATTTAATAGAAATAATTCGATTCTTATATCTGCTTCTGCATTCAGTGTGCTGCATTATGTTCTGGTTGAAGTATGTGAAGAAAGTCCAGCTTCACACAGATAGGAGATTGGATGGGTTACCATATTTCAGTAGCCTTTTCAGATAATTATGGATATTCTTCTTTGACACTACACCAAAGCTTGGCATATGTTAGTTTTTTTTAAAGATTAGTTGCATTGTGGAATCTGATATCACGTCAATGAACTCTTTGTACTCTGTTAAGCTACAGATTCATTGGTGTGTCTTGCACTTTGAGTGATTCTTTTACACATGCTTCATTTTGTAACAGCATCCATTGGTAAACAGTTACATAGGTCTCTTTATGTAATATTTAAAAATTACATTTGATATTATCTCCATCAATCTCATCACAAACAGCTTTAAGTATTGGGAAGCTATCAAGCTTACAGTAGTGGATACACATTTTCCAGAATTCTAATTTTGACTCATAAACTTGAATTTACCATTGTCAACAAATACTCTGAATAGTTTTTTTTTTATTAAAATGACAGTCTTTTTGTTCCCTTTCATGAAAATTCCTGCCAGACCCAAGTCTGAGTAACCATAGTTTGTCTGTTAATCATTCTTTTAAGTAAAAATGGTGTCCCATGAAAGAGACAGCTTATCCATCTTGCAATTCAATTAATTGCATATGTGCTTTTCCCCAAGACAACTATTGAACTTCATTGTGCAGCAGAAGTACTGTATGAATATATCCCATGTTTATCACAAATTTAATAAAATCGATGCCAGGGTGAGATAGACAAATAACGTCTTTGTGTTATTATGAAAGTAATTCTGACCATCCAGACCCTGTGAAATTGTCCTTTGTGTCTCTGGGAGTCCACAGACCTTACTTTGAGAACTGCTGTTAAACTATTAGCTCTTCTTTTGTTCTCGTTGGGAATACAGTAACTGCTGGTAATGTTTTCACAGATTTACCAAACTTTGATGCACTTACGCCAAGGGATTTTTCATTTGCCTCACTCGCTCCTGAATCTACAGCAAATTGTAGCATTCAGAATGAGACTCAGATCTGTGTACAATCTTCTGATTGTTGGTATGCTGTTATAAAAGAGGATATAATTTTTTGGGGCACCTGGGTGGCTCAGTCGGTTAAGTGTCCAACTTCGGCTCAGGTCATGATCTCGCGGTTCGTGAGTTCGAGCCCCATGTCAGGCTGTGTGCTGACAGCTCGGAGCCTGGAGCCTGCTTCAGATTCTGTGTCTCCCTCTCTCTCTGCCCCTCCCCTGCTCATGCTCTGTCTCTCTCTGTCTCAAAAGTAAAAATAAAAAACATCAAAAAAATTTTTAAAAAGAGGATATAATTTTAGTAATAAAAACATTGGTAATTCATTAAATGCCTGCAGTGTCTATGTCTTTTTATGTTTGATAATTTCTACCCTTGCCCTTTTATTTTACAAGGATGTTGTGAGAACTAATTTGATATTTAACAACTGTAAGAATCTATTTTTATCACATCACATGTTTTAAAATACATCATGTTGTGAGGTGATTATGTACTAATGAGTACAGTGACTCATTTAGGGGTTCATTAGTCAACTATAGTTGAAGAAAGAGAGGAAGAGAGGAAATTCCTAGGCATAGTGATGCCAAATGATCGAAACGTCTCAAAGCTGCAATAAAAAAAACCATTTTTCGTCATCTGTATATTGGAAGTAGAAGTATTTTTTTAAAAAAGTAGGTAGATGAAGGTGTACTAAAATGGAACCAGGAAGTGTGGAGGTTCCTCAAAAAATTAAAAATAGACCTACCCTATGACCCAGCAATAGCACTGCTAGGATTTTACCCAAGGGATACAGGAGTACTGATGCATAGGGGCACTTGTACCCCAACGTTTATAGCAGCACTCTCAACAATAGCCAAATCATGGAAAGAGCCTAAATGTCCATCAACTGATGAATGGATAAAGAAATTGTGGTTTATATATACAATGGGGTACTACGTGGCAATGAGAAAGAATGAAATATGACCCTTTGTAGCAACGTGGATGGAAGTGGAGAGAGTTATGCTAAGTGAAATAAACCATACAGAGAAAGACAGATACCATATGTGTTCACTCTTATGTGGATCCTGAGAAACTTAACAGGAACCCATGGGGGAGGGGAAGGAAAAAAAAAAGAGGTTAGAGTGGGAGAGAGCCAAAGCATAAGAGACTCTTAAAAACTGAGAACAAACTGAGAACAAACTGAGGGTTGATGGGGGGTGGGAGGGAGGGGAGGGTGGGTGATGGGTATTGAGGAGGGCACCTTTTGGGATGAGCACTGGGTGTTGTATGGAAACCAATTTGACAATAAACTTCATATATTTAAAAAAAAATAAAATAAAATGGAACCAGGAACAGGAGTAGAGGCTAAAAGGGAGAGTTTTCATTTGAAGTAATGTGATGAAAGTTTTAGATATCCCAAATGGATTCCCCACACCCAAAACCTTCTTGGTTCCCTAA
This sequence comes from Lynx canadensis, assembly GCF_007474595.2. Lineage (NCBI taxonomy): Eukaryota > Metazoa > Chordata > Mammalia > Carnivora > Felidae > Lynx > Lynx canadensis. Next base: position 32,551,306 of record NC_044315.2, read on the forward strand.
GAGATTGAGATTTGCTTTAAATGAATGTCATTAATCTATGAAAAGCAATAGCCAGGTTAGTCTGTGGTTGACCAATGCCATGGGTCAAGAGTAAGCAAGAGTTCTTGGGAGATGGAGGAGAGGATGAAGAAATTTCAGGAGGACAGAATATTTACCTTCAAAAATGTGCCAGTGATTTTGACGTTTAAAGCTAAAGTAAAATCTGAATAATCATCTGATTAAATGCACTATCTTTTCCCCTTCATAAAATATTGTAGCATTTAATTGATAAACAGATCAAATGAAAATAAAGTGATTAGATGGATTTTACATAATAATGTATATATTAAGTATGTCACTTTAGACTTTACAAAGAACTCCAGCACTTTAGATTTTATTTTTTTTAAATGTTTATTCACTTTGACAGAGAGAGAATGCATGTGCATTCAATCAGGGGTGGGGCAGAGAGAGAGAGAGAGAGAGAGAGAGAGAGAGAGAAAGAGAGAATCCCAAGCAGGTTCCGCAATGTTAGCTCAAAGCCTAACATGGAGCTCAATCCCATGAACATGAACCCTGGGGTCATGACCTGAGCCAAAATCAAGAGTTGGATGCTTAACCAACTGAGCCATCCAAGCACCCAGCACTTCAGATTTTAAAGAGAAGTTTTACACTTACTATTTCACTTTAAAATTAAAAAGAAAAAAAAAAAAGCTCTTAAGTAGGTGAGAAAGGAATTCTCACTATGTGAGAATCTATTTACCCAAAGCCGTAAGCCTTTTGATCAAAGACTTTGAATTAAAAAAAAATTTTTTTTATGTTTTATTTATTATTTTTGAAAGAGAAACACAGCGCGAGTGGGGAAGGAGCAGAGAGAGAGGGAGATACAGAATCCGAAGCAGGCTTCAGGTTCTGAGCTATCAGCACAGGGCCAGACACGGGGCTTGAACCCATGAGCTGTAAGATCATGACCTGAGCTGAAGTCGGTCACTTAACTGACTGAGCCCCAAAGGGCTTGAATTTAAAACTAGGTCTCTGGAGTAACAGTTCCCTGTACTTGGTGCTGCACAGTGTTGCTGCCTTGCCACTTTTAAGTGATGGGATTACATAGTTATGTTCACTGTGTATTCTGGCCTGGAGATTATCCAAACAGAAGATAAATACTCTTTGGGCCAGAGTACAACATCACCTTTGGGGAAGGACATCTGTAGAGCAAGATTCTTTACCAGGTCACTGTTGAGAAAGTTTGGGAAGTGTTCAATTTGAGTCAGGCTGTCCTAGGTCAAGTCTTGCTCTGGGTCTTGCCCACACTCTCTGTCTCCATTGTTAGGAATTGTCCTTTTCCTCTACTTCTTCCTCTTTGTTAGGCTTTTAGGAGCTAATAGTATTTCCTCCATCCCTAAAGATAGTTTGAGAACTCTACACATTTACTTATGACCAACCAAAGGGATAAGGGCATCATCTATCTTGTATGTTTCAACCTTTTATAATAAAGTAAGTGATATGGTAAACTTATAGTGTGTCAGGAAGAGGCTATTCAAACCCAAAGGATTTCTTTTAGTTTATATCCCAGTTTTAGTGTGTATTTGGGAGATATTAGCCTGTAAGTTAAGGACCTAATGGTATTTCAAATTCTTGGTTGACTTTTCACTCCCATTTTTCATTTGTCAAATCTAAGTGTTCACAGAAAGTCTTCTATTCTGTATTATAGGGAGACTGAGGTGGAAGTGATTTCTGTTTAGCATCAGATTACTTCACTGCAAACATTCTTACCTTTTGTTTTGCTTTCAAACACTGCCTGGCTGAATACTAAGCATTTTCTGTAGATGATGATGATGATACCACTACCACCATGGAAGCAGGAACATTCCCTTTCACTTCAGTTGGCATTTGATGTCTTTTGAGTTATTTTCAGCCTCATTTAGCCCATCTTATTTTTCCATCTCAGCAAATCTATTTTGACTTTTTTTTTTAGAACAGGTAAGTCAACAAGGCAAGGGCTGGAGTGCACTGATTCACAGGAGCACCTGTGCTTGGGACTTGAGGACAGTGCTCCACAGTTTTGATTTGTAAGACTGTGACAGCTACTGGTGAGGAGTTTTAGAATGTGTCACAGCTGTAGATGTTAAGTACTAGATGTGCTGTGATGGCTGCCACCTGCCCTGGTATACTGTCCCCTACTATAGACATGAGGAATTTTTTTCTCTTAACCTGTTAGGTCTTTCTGTATTTTTCTGGCCTTCTATAAAGTTTGGTAAAATGGTATTTTTGTGGAGTAGATCTCTGCCTCTTTCACATTAACAGATATATGTGCTTAAGAGACTTAACCCTCGGGGGGCATTATATTGAATAAATAAGATTTGTTTATCTTATAAATAAATATATATATTTAATATATATATATATAAATATAAAAAAATATATATAAATAAAAAAGGAATTGTCCTTCATATTCATGTAATGGCAGTGTATTGCTTGGCATCTGATAGGTGCTCTATAAATATTGTTATGAATTCTTGAACCCCAAAATTAAATGACATTCAATTAATAAATTTTTGTTTAGCCACATACAATGTTAGGTGAAGAAATGAAAAATATTGGCAAGGCAGTTACTGGGCTAGCAAATTCCTCTGCTAGTTGGAAGGTAATCTCACAGATAAAAGCTACTTTACCATGTGAGTTGTTAATGGTAGCAGTGGAAACACAGAAGTGAAATTGAAGGAGGGGACAGTTTAGTCATTCCTGGCAGGAATGGGGAGGGTGTCAAAAGGAGACTCATTGTCTGGCCATTAGATCTGATCTAGCACTTGAAGATGAGGAGGATGAAAAGAACATTCCTTTTGTTCTGCTTCTTTCAGTATGTATTTGAAAGATAAAATAGGTTTCCTGTCTGACATTAATATCACAGGTACTTTGGAATGTTTGCTTCTTTTATAACCAGGGTGAATTTTCCCTGGGTCCCATGCTCACAGTGTTTTCATGCCTTGATTTGTAAGAATTGCCCGAGGTTCCATCGATTGAGGAGGAAGTGGAAGAAACAGAGTCTTGGGCGAAGCCTTTGGTCCACCTTTGGCAGACAAAGTCCCCAAACTTTGTGGCTGAACAGGAGTATAATGCAGCCATGGCCAGAATGGAGCCACACTGTGCCATCTGTGCTCTTCTTATGCCATACTACAAGGTAATAAGGGTTGAGGGGTCGCTGTCAAGGTGTCCTTTCACTGCTGCACTTTCTGTATGACCATAAAAACACAGATGAATCATTGTAAGGTAAGTATGCACATGAAAAGGAAGGCATTGATATGTATGTACCCACATGGCCGTTACAGAATAGCAAACAGAATTTCTGAGTGCTACTTGAAAGACATTTTTCTGATAGTGCTTTATTGTTTTAATTAAATGATTGGTTTATTTGTCAGTCTTGGTTTATTTCAGTCAAGGGGAAGTTCCAACTTTTCTTTCTACCCTTTTCATCAAGAAACACAGAACTTAAAGCATAACCATAGTAGAAGCATTGCAAAGAGAGAACTTAGCCCTACTTTCTGTTTTGTGTTTGAATATATCATTCTCAATAACATGTCACCTCTGGGCCCACATTTAAAGTGTCTCTCTTCTCCTGTGGAACACACATATGATACAGCAGGACTCAATACAAACCGAATTGTTCAGTTCACCCTCACAGCCAGCTATGCACGGTGCTGTTTTCAATGTTATTTCACATATGTAGTACTGATGGCATTTTAGTTTGCTGTGGGCCACATTATTTAACACTGTCTTGGACAAAGTGATCTTTAGGAATCTAGTAAGGGTGGAACTTCTTGACCTATTTTAAGATATACTATACTATTAAGTGTATCGATGTGAGCATTCTGTTCTGAGTTATATTCTTAATAATTGAATCAGAAGTATTTTGTTTAAGATTGCATCTCTCTTAGAGTCCATGTAAATACTTTCTGTTCAACCATTTCAAGGCATGAAAATGTGTGATATACCACATTTTCAGACCTTTGTAAATGGAGGAAGTAGTTTTCTCACTTATCTTTGATGTGGCCCTTGTGAGTGATACACATTGTTTTCATTTTCTGTTTAGTCATTGAATGTCTGTGTTTTCTTGGAAAAACTTAACTGTATTGACTCTGATTTCTATATCATAATCTGCCTGTGTATTTTCCCAATAATTAAAAAAATTCTCACTCAAATTATAAGATATAGGGAAATTTATTAATTTAAGAACTCTGGAGATTAAAGGATAGTTCATTAAGTAGAATTTCAATTAAGAATTAAATGCTTTTCATATATTTTGGTGAGAGATGACAGTTTTGTTTTGCACATATTTTCTTATTTAGTGACATTTACCAGATCTTTCTGTCTTGATGTTTTAAAACTTTGTGGTGAGGTGAAAACCTTCAAAAATTCTCTAAAAACTGTTGCACAGATTAAAACTGAGGTCTTTGAATACACTCTTTCAAGTGTGAGCAGGTAAAATTCTTCAGTAAATTAAACCAGGTCTGTTAAACTAGTGGAAATAAAGAAGTGAATAAAAACTCATCAGAAAAATTGATGCTTTCCATGAACTACTTATGTAAGAATATAGTTTTAGCAGGTTATCACTTTTTGTACAAGCAGATGTACAGAATGTCCTCCTGTTTCTACAGCTTTAGCTTCTGGATGGGAGCCTGAAGAGGAACATTGATAAAAAGCTAATAGTTATATCAAGGAAAGCAACAGGAAGAACAGAAGCTGGAAGTTAGTGCATGGAACCTGTTAGTGGATTTGAGTGACCAGAACAAATGATGAACTTTTTTGCATGTTAATCACTCATGTGAGAATATTGTGTTTTTCAGCCAGATAGCAGCAATGAAGAAAATGATTCTAGATGGGAGACAAAATTAGACGAAGTTGTTACTCCGGGAGGAAAGACTAAGCCCCTCATTCCAGAGATGTGTTTTATTTATAGTGAAGAAAATATAGAATATTCTCCGCCTAATGCCTTTCTGGAAGAGGATGGAACAAGTCTTCTGATTTCCTGTGCAAAGTGCTGCGTACGGGTTCATGCAAGTAAATGAATCTCTCATTCATCAGTTGTTAGCTTTCAGTGCTTCACATAGTCTTTTTTTCTTACCCGTTTGTCCCCTGCCAAATGTATTACATTGAACTTTGGCATTTTTAATGGTTAGATCATTCTTTCTCACATTGCTTCTGATGAAAGTATGAGTAAGTATAATAATCCCTTTTTCTACAGTTTTGTGCAGTGTCAGTGAAGAGCAGTTTTGTTTGTTTGTTGTCCAGATAATGGGGTCATTGTGGGGCTCCTTTCATACACTTGAATTTTACTTATTTTAAGATATAGTTTGTAAAAACTTGACTTTAAGCTCACATGTTGATTCATGATTATTTTTCTTTGTGACTTTTTAAAAAGAAAACAATATTTCTTTGGTGGTTTGGGGAATTATTGTTAAATTTAATAATCATAGAGCTTAATTTTTATTCTTTGTAAGAGTAAGAGATCTCTCTTGCCTTCCAGGGGAGAACAGTCATTACAATTATTTCCCCCCGGACTGAGATGGTAGGGCTCCATACCTGTCTCAGTTTGGTATTTTCACATCATGGATAAATGGCAGATAGATTTTTTTTTTATTATTAGCCTGCCTTGTAAATCCTCTGAAATGTGAAAATATTCTAAATCTATTTTAAAGCATTTTAATATTCCAGATCTCATGAAATTATATGTCATATTAACATACTTTTGTAGGGCTTATCTCTGTCAGTGTAGCACACAGACAAGGTAGGCATACCTTCTGTATTTACCCCTGAGAAACACCAGTCTTACATTGACTAAGTTGAAATGGTTTCCCTATCATTTATTGATTAATTGCATATTGTCAACTTCCCCAAGAGATTTGAACATAATGTACTTAAAATATAGCAATTCTTGTACTTGTGTCAGTTTGTAACACACCCATATATATATGCACACACGTTCACCCTGTATTATTATAGAATATAACAGCCAATTCATCATTTCACAAAAAACTAGGATTTAGTTTTTATTCCTAAATGTACTAGTTATAGAATTTAGCCATAGTATTTCATAAACATGTGTCTGAACTAAACATTTTATAGCCTTGGTTAACCAAGATAGGCTTTTCTTTGGTAATCACATTTCTGTTATTTTCTCTTTTATTTAAATGTTATGGAAATTTGATATTAAAAATTACTTCTTTAAATCTTTTAAAACCCTTTGAAAGAAAGTCGGAATAACACATGTTTGTTGGTACTGTATAATTGCTGCTTATATTTGCATCATCAGCTATCTCCTTACACAGTTATTTTGAGTCAGACATGTAACTGAATAGACAAGTAGAATTGAAGATACCCCTTCATCACTAACCGTGAATTGTGCATCCTCTGTCCTTATCACTGAAATTAAAACTAATTAAACATTTTTGAAATGTAATTTTAAATTACATTAATTTGCAAAATATGTCAGAGTTTATTTATTGTGTTATTTTAAAACTTCTTCAGATTTTGCTTCATGAATTGCAGCTTATTTTGAAATATGTTTTGTATGAGTAAAGGACTGGACCCAACAATTTAGAAATTTACTTATTGCAAGAATTATCATCAGTATCCTTTGATAACTATTATGAGCATTTAGTAATAATTACGACCCATACTCTCATGTTTCCTGGTGCTGATCCTGTTAGTTATGAGGCATGAGAACCAAAAGTATCTTTGAGACAGCCTGGTTTATGTTTTCTTCTAAGCAGTGAGAATCAAGAATGGTATCATGGCAAGTAATTCCGATTTTATGTATTCAGTGCTAAGATGTATAATATTGCCAAAATATGAAAGACCTAATTCACGGATCCATTCTATTATATTATAGGTTGCTATGGTATCCCTTCTCACGAGATCTGTGATGGATGGCTATGTGCCCGGTGCAAAAGAAATGCATGGACAGCAGTAAGTGGCCTATTTTAATATATTCTAACCCCTCTTCTCACTCTGCCCACTGTGGACACGTTTAAATCTAGCAATAAGGTAAGGCTGCGCACATGCTTTTGTGTGCACTTCTACACTTACCCATCTTTCCAGTCTTTTCTTTTCAAATCATCCTTTCTGGTGGCTCTGTTCATCATTGAAATATTAAATAAATTTCTAGGTGTCACTTCTCAGGAGCCTACAGAGGTTGCCAGTTCATCAAAGCAAGTCTAAAATATTACTTCATTTTCTGGCGTAGCTCTATTTTGCAATTATTGAAAATGTATTCTAAGTAACAGTCAAGGTGAGGATTCTTGCTGACCCCTAATGAAACCATGCTCATATGTAACTTTTCCACTAACATGAGGTCTTTCCCCCGTTATTCATTCATGCATTCATACTTCAACAAACTTTGGAGTCTGTCCTGTGCTAAGCATTACCATGAACTTGAGACAGAATCTTTCAAAAATAAGATACCCCACTTGGGAGACATAGATTCCTTCTCATTTTAAATTGTTTTTCCTGATGAACCTGTTGAAACTTTAGCTTACATCCAAGCATTGAGTTCTGCTCACCTGTTTTTTCACTTAATCTACCCTGTCACCTGTTTTTTCACTTAATTATGTGCTACCTTGATATTTCTTAAAAAATCTCTTTCAAGAACTATCAGGCATTTTTGAAAGTTAGGACCTGTTATATCTCAACATTGTACCCTCACTCTTGATCTCAGAGCAGATTATTTCAATTGTAATAGTAGCATTTGCTTTATTTCTCAGTGATCTCCAATGACAATGAATTAAATTTCTTTGCAACTAGAGTTAAAAACCTGATGGACAATATAAGGAAAATGCCTTACATGATGAAAATTTATGTCATGATATGTATATTTAGCTCTCAGGGTTGAAAGAGACATATGGTGACTATAAATTAAACATGTCTGAGAATGTCTTTCTGAGTGATTTTATTGCTGGCATTCACTTTAGATAGTGAGGGGAAAATGGGGGAAAGTATGGACATTCTTTATAGCCCAAATAATCTTATCTATTTGGTGTTAGAGGTACTATCTTCTATTTAAGAAGTCTTTTATTAGTGGGCCCAGAAAACATTTTAATATTTCCTTTGATGCGATCATTATGTTAACAAAAACTACGTAAGTGTAGAGTATCTTAAAATTGGCCAGAAAGTCCTGCTGTTATAAGTGTATTCAATTCTTGTTTACCATGCATGTGCTGTGTTTATTGTATGAGCCAACATAAAGCTTTGTAGCATCAGTCTGGCCAGTGATGTCCTCTCATTTACCCTGAAGTATAGGTTTAGAGATTAGAGATATTCTAACCCAGTTCACCAAGGTGTGAACAATTCTCTGTTTCATCCACAGTTACTGCTTGACTCCTGGGCTTACACACTGAGCAGTTCTGTTACCCAAGGTACTATTGTCTTTGCATGGCAGAGCCAGGGCCAGGCCTAAGCCACCCACCCTGATTTTAAGGCTGCTTCTGATAGTTTGTGCTGTTTTCCTTTAGCATGTCTTAAGAAGGAAATACTACATCAATAACTCTTTAGAACTGATTTAAAGCTTCTATTTATGTTAACCTCTCACAACCTTGGAAAATATGTCTTTTGTGTTTTAATCTTGATACCATGTAAATCTCTTTCAAATTGCAATAGAAATTGAAACTTCTTATTTTAAACAGTTTAGTTTTCATTCTTTTTTGAGAGAGAGTGCACGCAAGAGAGCACTCCTGCAAGCATGCACAGGGGAGAGGCAGAGGGAGGGGGAGAGAGAGAATCTTGACCAGGCTCCATGTTCAGTGTGAAGCCTGACTTGGGCCTCAGTCTCACAATCATAAGATCATGGACCTGAGCTGAAATCAAGAGTTAGACTCTTGACTGAGTCACCTCGGTGGCCCAGAAATGGAAATTCTTGAATACAATTTTACAATGATATTTTTAGACCCACATAATATTTCTAAGTGGAAATGACCCAAATTCACAGTGAGCCAGTTGTTTTTTCAACTTACCTGTTTGAGTGAATTTTGTCTAGGAAGCTCTATTCCTACTTTTTTCTCCTTAGAAATCAGTGAATTGCAGTTTAAGCATTGCAGAGAAGTAACTGGTAATATCAATATTTTGGCTTTAACTCCCTTATTTAGTATGGCTGTGTTACAGTTAATTTTTAGTAGACACGTTAAGTATGATTCTTTGGGTTTTGTGGCTGGAATGATTGCATTTTGTTTATTTAGTTTATTTACGTATTTGAGATGGATGAAGACAGCATGAGTGGGGAGGGAGCAGAGAGAGGGAGAGAGAGAGGGAGAGAGAGAGAGAATCCTAAGCAGGCTCTGTGCTGCCAGCACAAAGTCTGATGTGGGGCTTGAACTCACGAACCCGTGAGATCATGACCTGAGCTGAAACCAAGAGTCAGACGCTTTAAGCTTTAACCGAGTGAGCCACCCAGGTGCCCCTGGAATGATTGCATTTTAAAAGTATCCTTAGACCTGACTTCTTCAGGAATCAATCTCACATTGTCAGTTTTAGGTTCCAGAGGAGACTTACAGCTCCTTTTAATGGAGGCTCCAAAGGAGCTGATGGAGATCTAACAGTGCAAGGGTGGGTCAGATGATATTTCATTGCTGGTTTGTACATCACTAACTCTCATTCCTAACTATTTTGTAGGATTTTCTTTTTAAATATTCTTTGTGAATGTAAGACTTATTCATCATGGATACAAAATATTTCAATAGCATATTTTGCTTGGGATTTATATTTATGCAACAAATGTGATTGTTCCAGCTAATTCTGTTCCCTTTTATGATGAATACTTTACACATCTGGAGGCTAGAAAGAACGTAGCCTGAAATACCTTATATTTATCTTTATAAGGTATATGTGAAAGTTGACTGTGGTTCTGTTTTTTAAAGATTCATTTTAAAGAGTTCCCATATGATGGATGAATGAATAAAGAAAATGTGGGGGGTGTATATATATAGATACACACTGAAATTTCACATTCAGCCATATGAAAGAAGGAAATCCTGCCATTTGCAACAACATAAATGGACCTTGAGAGCATTATGCTAAGTGCAATAAGTCAGAGAAAGACAAATGCTCTCATTTATATGCGGAATCTTAAAAAAGCACACTGAACTCATAGAAATAGAAAGTAGACCAGTGATTGCCAAGGGTGGGGGGTACTGGGGGCAATAGATAAAGGTGGTTAAAGGGAACAGACTTCCAGTTTATTCTGGGAATATTATATACAGTATAGTATTTATAGTTAGAAATACTGTAATGTGTAGTACTACACTTGAATATTGCTAAGATCTTTAAAGTTCTTGCCACAATAAATAAATAAATAAATAAATAAATAAATAAATAAATAAATAAAATAAATAAATAAATAAATAAAACTATGTGAGGTGATGATGTGTTACCAAACCTTATTTTGGTGATCATTTCTCAATATGTAAATAAATCATCATGTTATACATTTTAAACTTACAATGTTATATGTCAATTACATTTCAATAAAGCTAGGTGGAAAAGGAGACTATAACCATAACTGTATCATAGAGTTAAGCATTAGTAATTTAAATTTTGGAAGTAAAGGCATTGTAGGGATTATTTCATCTGTTCTAAATTAATTCACTTATTCATGAGGAAATTCTCTTAGCATTACAAGGTTTTGTCACTGTCCACTCGGGTAAGGTAACTGAGGACTTATGCAAGACTGGGATCATTGCTCACAGACCAGCCGTCTTTTTATTTACCAATTCTAAAGAGGAGCATTGCTCTGGCCCCATCTGTTCTGTTAGATTTTAAGTAACCAGAATCCAGAACTTTGTCTCATTTACCTCTGTAGCACCCCTCACACCTGGTGCAGTGTTGGATCATTTCTGAACAGGTGAAGCATAAAGTAGGAAGGTTGTGATTGCAGCGATAGGGACCAGACATCTATTTGTGGCCTTTAGTGCTCTCACTGTTTCCAGAGTTTTGCTTCAGTACTCTCTGTGTTTCATTTTGCTACCTTTTCTTTATCTGTTTATGTCAATTAAAACAAGAAAGAAGAAGCTGTATTGCAGTTTCAACTGAATGTATTGGTAGAAGAGATTAGTTACAAATTTTAGATTGTACCCTAACTTGGATTCTAGGATCCTGGCTCTGTATCCAAATTCAAATGAAATGAAATTAGATAAAGAACCACCCCTCCACCCCAGCCCTGCAAATACCTGTCTATCCTAAGATTCAGGTTGTACGTCCAATTGTTCTAATAAATAACGTTGCTTTGTACCTATTTTCCTATTTCAGTACTGCTCAGGTATTAAATAGATACAACTATCTGAAAGCTACCTTTGAGCTTATGGCTTAAAACTCAACTGTATTGGATTATTTTATTTTTAGTTCTGTTTTCAGCCTTTTTGTGACTATTTATAAAACTCATTTTGGAACAATTTTTACTCTTTTATAGTATCACTTGAGAGTACATGCTGAACATTATCAAGGTCTGTAGACTGTCAATACTCCAATTCTATCATGTATTTCTTATTACTTGAATTCTTAATGTGAATCTAATCACTTTTGATTTAAAATGCTATAGTTTGTCTCCAATCTGTTTATTGATTTCCACTGAATAATGACTACAAGTTACTACTAATTAAAAATGCTAGTATTCTCACTATAAAAATACAGAATTTGTATTGTTTTCATTCAGGTTTTTCCCCAACCATTTTATTTTTATCCCTATAATGAAAAAAATGTTTTGAGTCTGGGTATTTCTGTGAAATACCTGAATATTCCTTTAGGGCTACACTTCTGATTTATGAAGAAAGATGTTAGTTATTTGTCTGGAATAATAACCTAACTACTATTATTCTAAAATAACCCATGTGCTTAATATTATATAGAGTAAGAATAGGATGTTATATATTATATTTTGAAGAGTTTATAAGATAGAATTTTAAAGGATAAATAAATATAAGCATTTAAAGAGGTTAAAAAGGAGTATGGATAAGATTTTCTTTTTTTTTTAATTTAAGGATAATGTAGCTGTCTGGTGGTTCTTTCTTTCTGGGAAATTTAGGCATTTCTTCAGGGACCTTTCCGGGGGCAGGGGCTATGAAGTTTTGTTTTAGTGCCACAAATGGTGAAAACTGCATGTGAAGATTGGTAACTTATCATGGAGAGTCACATCATACTCAGATTTATGACTCTGACAGATCATGAGTTGCCAGCCTTCTGTGCTTGGCAGCATTATACCTGTACTGTAGTTTTCCATCTTAAGTGTGAAAAATTTTAAATAAAGTATATATCATTTATGCTGTGTCTTATTAGGGAGCTTTTTAATGATCTTATATAATTCTTGGTGGGCAGGGTTGACTCAGTAGCTCATATACTTATAATCTAAACAAAACCTAAATTAAAGAAAGATTTTAAAACAATGTAATGAGAAGCTTCTACTAGAGATTATGTCAGAGGTCTCTTCTGACCCTAAAATCCCTTGATTGTGTTGCTTTGTGTTTCCATTTTGCTTTAATTAGCTTTCCTTTAGAATTGGGAACCTTCAAGAATACTAAATTTATTGTGTACTTCTTAACCTAGTTAGAGATGCGGAGTAACAAAAATAGTATAGGAATGGGTTATTCTTGGCCGGATCAGTATAGTTTTTATGAGCTAAAGGAAATTTTTAACAAACCAGTGGCTTCAAGGCCTTCATATAACTTTATCTGCCTGCTGTTTGGAATGCATGACAGTTTGCATTATCTTCTAAGTTCTTTTTTTTTTTTTAATTTTAGTATATTTCACTATACTTAATTTAGGAGAATTTGCTTCAATATTTTTATTTGAAATTATAAAAAAAAGTAGCTGTATATTATATTCTTGGGTGAATATTGCCATTTTATCAAAAAAGCAGATTTTTGTAATGAAAAATTTAAAAAACCCTTTAGAGGTTGGAATTTTCATTCTGTTTAATGAAATGCACAAACTTGGTAATTGCATGCATTTATTATCTTTTGAAAAGCATTTATTGTACTCTGTAGAAGTTGTATATGTGTAACATAACATTCTGGGTTTTTTCCCCCCAAAATGGTTTCAGGAAATCAAAACCCAAACATGAAAATGTGTTTTCACATTTATTCACTGTGCCCTTTATTTCTCTTATTTGCTTGTTTTTAAAAATGGAGTAACAAATAGATATGAGCAAGTTATACCTTGATGACCATTTGGAATTTGCATTTCCTTTCCTTGTAAAGAATGGAATATGCAATTACAATGATTAAAGATAAACATTTTGGTGTTTATTATTTTACTGCTTAACTGTAAGTAAGTGATATCAATAGATGGGTAGTGGTTGCTATTCATGCCCTCTGAACATAGCTATTTTATTTGACTTCTGAAAGAAAATGAAGTCTTTTTTCTGCATAAATCATAGTCACAAAGTTAAAGTATGGAAATTCCTAAGGTAGTGGTATCTACAAAATTCACTCCCATGGTGTTACTAGGACTTGTAGACTGAAGAATCTAAGTCATTTGTTGAAATGCATTTGTCTGAACTCCTGATCTCTGGAGTGTACCTTAGTCGGCCAACTCTTAGATCTCAGGTAAAAATGATCTACCTCTTAGAAATGGTGGCTCTTCAGACCTTTGGGAATGATAAAGTGCCTACCTCTGTACCTTTCTCTTTACTCTGCTTGATGATTGGTGGGTGGAGGAAGGTGGTTTATTAGGTAGTCTTTGGTTCCTACATTGCATTGAGACTGGGTCCTATAGATGGAGGTGCATCTATTATGAAACAATCCTAATTTAGCTATGTTGAATCTCAAGTAGTGTTTGCCCTCTCTCTAAAGTAGGAGTTCTCTTTGGGTGGATATTAGTAAAGAAAATCTGTGTGTATAAGGTTTATGTTACCTTTACCACGTAACACAACCCTTATTTCCCCTGTTTAGCTCCCCAGATATATAAATAATGGTATTGATAATAGATGTTAGAAACTACTAATAATTATGCTCTTAGAAGTCTTTCATTTTACAAAAAGTTTTATTTTTCAACTTTTGACCTACAAATTCAGGAAACTCTTGATTTAAATATAAACTAATATAGGCAGCATACAGTTTCCATAAAATGTAATACTGGCAGGACTAAAGAATTCTTCATCTGTCTCAAAAATCTCCTTTTACAGATAATGAACCAGGGTTTGAGAAAGTAAGTGTTTTACCCCCAGGATCGCCTCACAATATGGTAAGAGAGCCTGGATTCATGGGACTACTCAAGTCTTCAGATTTCCAGGCCCAGACTCTTTTTTTCTCAGTTGTTTGTTTTTAGAGTGGGAAGAAGGCTAAGCAATTGGCCAGTTTTTGAATAATGTTTTTGAATGATTTTTGTTTGTTTACATTGAAAATTAATCCAGCACTAACTTCTAGTGTAATTACACTATAATTAGTTATCTACTTAATGTAGGATAATTAGCATTACTGGGTGGTTGACTAGAGCAGTTTCTTTACTCTTTCATATTTACTTTAGTTTCTGCCCATAGGACCTTCCCCAGAACTGGATAATCTCCTGAATCCAATTTCCCAACTGACAACAGCATTGACATTTTTCTTTTACGAAGAGCTCTGAAGTGGCTTTGTAGATCAGAGACATTGATTTTTAGATCAGATTGGCTTATGGCCTTGAGAGGTCATGGTGGCGCTGCTGCTCCCTGTGATGTGTTTTATGCTGTATTTTTTTATTCCATGAGACACTGTTAAGACCAGGTGATGGGAGGCTGTCAGCCTAAAAGGCTGACTTTGATCCTCATATACAGTAAAACTGGTAAGAAAAAAGAAAGGCTCCATTCTTGTTAAAGGCAGGGCATTTACAAGTGAGCACTGGCTATTTGTAGACAAGTGGTTGCTTCTGTAACTGCTCCTCTCCATTGAGGTGTCCCTTTAAGACACTAGGCAGAACCACATGCTCCCATTTGAGGGAATACATTCGGGTTCACAGTGACCTCTTGCCTCCTGAAGAGGCAGATTATTCTAAACAGCTGCGGCCTTAACCCTTGGCTCACAAAGGCCAGGGTGATAATTATTATGTTACTTTAACCAAACAGAACAGCACATTTGAGGATATCAGTTATCCTGACAGCATAACTATGATGTGGAGGCCTTCCTGTTAGGGACCTTCTTACAGGCTAAAAAGTCAAAAATCATTTTTTTTTTGTACTTTCTTCTTCCTTTCAATAAACATCATTCTTCTCCCTCCCTCCACTTGGTAATGAGAGAAAGAAAGTCTACATAGCTTATTGTAAGTGGAACTATATTCATAAATAGCTTCTTGATTGAGAACAAATGCTTCATTAATCTTAAGTGCTTCAACCAGAGAGCAGAAGTAAAGTCAGGAAGAATAATGACTGACATTATGGGGAGCATAGCATACTGTACTACATACCAGGATGTGCATGCCCAGAGGTCACTGGGCTACAAGGCACATCTCCTTAGCAATGAGGAAAGGGATCCCTAGGAAGAATGGAGGGGGGAAAGTAAGTTCAGCTTGAAGTACTTTGCTCAGGTTCCTGGAAATAGGATTATGTAAATGCATTAAGATGACTTCTGACCAATTTTAAATTATAGAGGTGTTTGTTGCCATTGAGCATGTATCTGGCCTGCTACCAGATAGGTGTTCTGTCAATCTCAAATTAATTTTTATTTCGGTATAAGCAATGCTATTAGAAAGATGAATCCAGGGGGAAAATGAATTTGAAACAGAGTATGTATGACTTTCTATTCTTCTGTTATTTTCCCTTCATACACATGGTTGTATGAGACAATGTGGTAAATGCACTCCCACTCCCAGGTTTCCTTGTCTAAATCCCTGGAACCTATGGGTGTGTTTGTCATGTTGCATAAAAAATGGAATTATGGTAGCAGATAGAATTAAGGTTGCTAATCAGTTGACCTGATGGTAGCCGGGTGCACCTGGTGGAGTCACAGGGGTCCTTAACTGTGGAAGAGGCAGAAGAGGAGGTCAGAGTGAAGTGAAATGAGAGGCACTTGATGTGCTTTGCAGATGGAGGAGGGCCATGAGCCAGGATATGCAGTCCACCCATAAAAGCTGGACACAGCAAAGAAATGCCTTCTACCCGAGAGCCTCCAGATATGAATGACCCTGTGGACACCTTGATTCTACCCCAGTGAGACCCATTTTGGACTTCTGACCTACTGAACTGTATAAATTTGTGTTATTTGAAGTCATTAAGTTTGAGGTAATTTGTTATTGCAGTAATAAAGAACTAATACAGCATTCAGTAGAATGACAGCCTTTAGAAAGAGTCGTTCATTGGTTTTCACTCTTCACCATTTGGCATTCCACAAGATATGTCCGTTTCCAGTGTCTTCTCCCAATCTGAGGCATCTTCCTCAGACTGCCTTCTTCTGTGTTACAAGCCCACACTCTCTAGTGCCTGGAATCCAGCAATCCTTTACCTCCCTGTGACATGGGATTTAGTAATGCTCCCCGCTTTTCAGTCTCTCCCTCCCCTCTTGTCCTTACGTATCTTTTTTGCTACTGTGTCCTTGCACACACTTTCAGCTCTCCAGCTTGCTAACTTTGTTATTCTCCCAAGATAGAACTCAACCCTGGTAAAACCTGTTATCTATCTGCTCTGCACCTGCACCCCTGCAGCTAAATATGGCTGTGGAGAAACACCCAGCATGCAGAGTGCTTTTGCTTTCAGTTTGTAACTATTGATGTGTCCTCATGGTGCCAGTAATTCATGCTGCAGTCCCATCACACATTCCCTCTACCACTCTCTGGCTTGACTGTTTCATACCTCTGTCACCTGAAACTTCCCATCTTCTCTCCCATCCTTACTCTTACCTTGCAAACACACTTTATATTTTACTGAGCAACAAGAAGCCATCAGTAGAGATCTCCAAGTTTCCACCTGCATCATATCTACAGTATCTCTGGTCCTACCTACACTACTTGCTCTCTTATACACACAACCATAGTTCCAATAATTCATCCCTTTCTTTCCCATACCAGCAGGGTTCCCTGTCTAGGTAATTCTCATTATCACCCAAACAAGCTGTTATTTCTCCCATTTTCAAATAAACCAAGAACCTTCTCTTGATCCTTCTTCCCCACCAGCTCCCACCCTCTCTCTCCATGTCTCTATGTATAGTAACACTCCTTAAAAGATTTGTCTTTTATTCACTCTCTCCCATTCTTCCCCGCTTCTCTTTTAAACTTATTCCAGTCACAGGCTTTGCCCACGTTTTTGTAGAAACTTCAGGTCTTTTAGTGCTATCAGTTGGCCTGCCTCCCGTTTGAGGCACTGTTTTCCTTTGGCTCCCAGGACAGTGGATACTCCTGCTTTTCTTCTTCCTTTACCAGTCACTTCTTTTCCTTCCGCAGAACTCAAAACACAGGCCTCTTCTCTCCACCAGACCATTTGGTCATCTCATCCGTGTCATAGCTTTGATGGTTTTAAACAGCAGCTAGTCATTGATGGTCTATGTATGTCTGTGTCCACTCAGCCTCTCCCCTAGGTGCAGAGCTGTATGGCCAACTTCATGACCAGTGTCTCCTCTCACATGCCTGATAGATAGCTCAAGTTCACCATGTCCCACACTGAATTCCAGATCTTCTTCTCCCACAGGCTTCTTATTTCTAGGCTTTCCAGCTGCTGAAACCAAAATCTCTAGGGTAAGTTGTGGTGCTTTTCTTCTTCTCATACCCATATTTGTCTAACAGTAAATCCTATCTTGGCTACTTTTAAAATGAATCTGGAATTCTCACCACTTCTTAATTGCCTCTGCTCGTATTACCCAGACTGATCTACTCATTACCTCTTTCCTGGATTATGGCAGTAACCTACTAACTTCTCTTTTTGTTTCTAACCTTTTTTAAAAAAGTTTTTTATTTCAATTCCAGTTAGTTTACATCCAGTATAGTATTAGTTTCAGGTGTACAATATAGTGATTCAACATTTCCATACAACACCCAGTGCTCACCACTACAGGTGCCCTCCTTAATACCCACAACCTATTTCACCCATCCCTCTGGTAACCAACAATTTGTTCTTTATAGTTAAAAGTCTTTTTCTTGGTTTGTGTCCCTTTTTTCCCCCACTTTGTTAATTTGTTTCATTTCTTAAATTCCACATAGAGTGAAATCATATGGTATTTATCTTTCTCCAACTGACTTATTTCACTTAACATTTCTTACTTCTGCTCTTGAACCTTTATTGTCTGCTGTCAACACAGCTATTGGGATGACCCAATTAAAATGTAATTCAGATGATGTCCTTGCTGTACTCAAACCTTACAGTGCCTTGCCAACTCAGAATAAAGTTGTTGCCTTTTTTCATGGCCTGTGAAGCCTTGTCAGTTATTCCCCCTTTTAAATTTCTGATCACCTTTCCTATTAGAAAAGGCCAAAATTTTCTGGCATCACCTTCCCTTTGATAATTCCATGGCCTGCTCTCATAGCACTTAACATCCTCTACCATCTAAATAATGTCCTGATTTAGTTTGTCTGCTGTCCCAGCAGAAGGTAAGTTCATTGAGGGTGGGATCTTTATCATTCACTGCTGTTGCCCAGTGCTTAGAACATGACAATTAACCAATATTTGTTGAATGAATATATGTTTTCACTTATGGTACAATCAATGTGGGCATTTAAATTGGAGAATTCACTTACTAGTGTGAAATTCACGAGCCTGTGGAATTTCCATTCAGAAGATACCAGCAGAAAACCAGTCATGTAATTTCCTTAATCACTTAGAATTCATACCCATCCTGTCCTTTTGTGAGATCCCATCCTCTTCTCAGCTCTGATAAATGAGCCACATCTCCAGAAATGGTTCTTCCATGTTTTGTTGATCAGCACTTTGCAAGCTAGCTTTCCGTTAATGTGATTAATTACTCTTTGTTTTCCCAGCTCAGGCAACCCTATTTTATGGTTTTGCATTTCTGTTATGAACTTGTCAGATAAATAAGGGTGTAGGGAGGTACTTCAATTTTGTAGTTTTTCTATAGCATTGAAAATTGGCTTTAGTGGCACTTATAGATATGTCAGCTAAAATGAGAGCTTCTTATGAGGCAGCTTGAGAATGTTGGTATTGGCATTTCTTTAACTGATGTTTTATAGAAGAGCCATTGGAACGTGATTTCCCTCTACCACAAATAATGAACAACTGTGACAGCTGTATTATAACAATGTCCTTCTCACCATTATTGTTAATGTTGTGTCAGCACTTTGATTATAAACACTCTTTTTCATAGTTTAATAACTGAGCTATTAAGAAACCATTCCTTGTAGTAAATGGGTGTACTTGCTGTTCATTGCAGTGGTGATTTTTTATAAAACCAAATTTAAAAAATACTTGGTAATGCTAGAAGGGGATTTTTGTGAATGCTGTTAGTTGAGGGAAAGGGATCCAAGCAAGAGAGGTGCAATGTTCAGTATATGATCTGAATTGGTACTTTTTCATTCAGCTTTTAGCTGCCCTGGGGTGGGGGAATAAGTATAACAGAATGGCTCTTTTGATGCTGTACTTGAGAGACAGGAATTAGAGCTGTCTTATAGATTAATCATGTTGTGACAGACATTTTAGTATTTGTTTTGTTTTAGGAGACATTGGTTCACTAGCAATATATCTAAATCTTTATAATAGTGAGTCATTTTATATTGGGTGTTGTTGTTCCTGGAAAAGGCATGCTCATTAAACATGAGATAAAATAAGGCTGGCAATGAGCCCTGAATACTGAATTTTATTTATTTATTTTGTACTCTGGGTATTTCCAGAGGTTAGACTGGAAAGAAGTTTCAATATACTGAAAGACTGTAGAAGAAATCATAGTGTTCAGTTAAAATTTTCATTTAAGTAAAAAAAAAAAATAGGATACACCTCCACAGTTACATTAATTTTAAATTGCACATGTTTAATAGGAAAAAGGTTAAATTTCCTTGTCTGTGGGTTTTCTTTTTTTAATTATTGTGATTATTTTTTTATTTTATTTAAATCCAGGTTAGTTAACATATAGTGTAATGGTTTCAGGAGTAGAATTTAGTGATTCATCACTTACATTCAACACCCAGTGCTCATCACAACAAATGCCCTCCTTAATGCCCATCACCCACCTAGTCCAACCCCCCAACCACATCCCCTCCAGCAACCCTCAGTTTGTTCTCTGTATTTAAGAGTCTCTAATGGTTTACCTCCCTCTCTGTTTTTATCTCATTTTTCCTTCCCTTCCCATGTGTTCATCTGTTTTGTTTCTTTAATTCCACATATGAATGAAATCATATGGTAATTGTCTTTCTTTGACTAACTTTACTTAGTATAATACATTCCAGTTCTATCCACATTGTTGCGAATGACAAGATTGCATTCTTTTAGATCACTGAGTAATATTCCATTGTATAATATTATATCATGTCTTTTTTTTAAATGTTTATTTATTTTTGAGAGAGAGAGAGACAGCAAGAGAGAGGGAGAGAGCACATGAGGGGTGGGGGGAGGCAGAGAGAGAGAGAGGGAGACAGAACCCAAAGCAGGCTCTGCACTGTCAGCCAGAGTTGGACACCCAGGCACCCCTATACCACATCTTCTTTATTCATTCATCAGTCGATGGACATTTGTGCTCTTTCCATAATTTGTCTGTTGTTGATTAGTCACACTATAAACATTGTACCCCTTCAAATTAGCATTTTTGTATCCTTTGTATAAATAGGAGTACAATTGCTGGGTCATAGGGTAGCTTGGGTCATAGGGTAGCTCAATTTTTCATTTTTTGAGGAACCTCATTGCTGTTTTCCACGGTGGCTGCACCAGTTTGCACCAGTGCAGAAGTCTTCCCCTTTCTCCTCATCCTTGTCAACATATGTTGTTTCCTGAGTTGTTAATTTTAGCCATTCTGACAGACATGGGGTGGTATCTCATTGTGTCTTTTGCCCATTTCCTCACTGGATTATTTGTTTTTTGGGTGTTGAGTTGGCTAAATTCTTCATAGACTTTGGATTCTAACCCTTTATCTGATGTCATGTGCAAACATCTTCTCCCATTCTGTCAGTTGTCTTTTAGTTTTGCTGATTGTTTCCTTCTCTGTGCAGGAGCTTTTTATCTTGGTGAGGTCCCAATAGTTCATGTTTGCTTTTGTTTCTCTTGCCTCCAGAAACACGTGTAGAAAGAAGTAGCTATGGCTGAGGTCAAAGAAGTTGTTTCCTGTTTTCTCCTCTAGGATTTCAATTCGTTCCTGTCTTATGTTTCAAGGTCTTTCATCCATTTTGAGTTTAGTATTGTGTATGGTGTAGAAAGTGGTTCAGGTTCATTCTTCTGCATGTTGCTGTCCAGTTTTCCCAATATCATTTGCTGAAGATACTGTCCTTTTTCCATTGGATATTCTTTCCTGCTTTGTCAGATATTAGTTTGGCATATATTTGGGGGTCCGTTTCTGGGTTCTCTGTTCTGTTCCACTGATCTATATGTTTGTTCTTGTGCCAGTACCATACTATCTTGATGATTATAGCTTTGTAATACAGCTTGAAGTCTAGAATTGTGATGCCTCCAGCTTTGGTATTCTTTATCAACATTGCTTTGGCTATTCACGGTCTTTTGTGGTTCCATACAAATTTTAGGATTGTTTGTTCTAGCTCTGTGAAGAATGCTGGTGTTATTTTGATGGGGATTGCATTGAGTGTATAGATTGCTTTGGGTGGCTTTTCTTTTTTTGGTATGAGTACTAAACATTGTTAGGAAAGTTTCCCATTCCCAACACTCTCAAATTCTGAACTCTTTTTTAAACAAAACTACTCATACTGTTTTGTCGGTTGAGCTTTCAGATCTTTTCTATACATACATTAATGTAATGGCTTACTTCTCTTGGGGAACCCAAATGGTATCACAGTTTAATGTACCTTCGTGTTTTCATTTAGTAATACATTGTGTCATTCTTAGTCACTCAATATTTATGGATTTACCAGACCTTTTTCATTGATACTTTAAATTTCAATCTTGATTCTATTCTTATTTTAAAAATCTAAGCATTACAAGTAAAATGTAAGCAATTGACAAGGCCAGTTCCTCCCAGAAGTAATTGTTTTCTCAGTTGTAAACAGAAATAGATGATTGTACATTCTTCCTGCTGCACAGATATAAATGTTTATCTAAGATAGATTCTAAGAAGTTGAATTGCTGATTCATACTTCATGTGCATTTAAAATTTTGATTGATAATGCCAAATTCCTCTCCAAATCCACCATAAAATCTTATATACCCCCAACCCATATGTTTTCTGATGTAAAAATCTGAAGTTATATCTCATTATTTCATTTTTCACCCTTTATTCTTGAAGTTGGGTATCTTTCTGTGTTTATTGTCAGTGAAGAGTCTTTGAATCTTTTGTCTATTTTTCAAAAGTGTGGGTTTTTACAAAATACTTTCTGGATAGCAGTCTTTGTTTTATATTGGAAATATTTTTTGTCTTATCGTCTTAGGTTAATTTATTTATTAGTATGTTATTTATCCTTCAGAATGTTAAAATGTTGATATAGTCAGAATTTACTAATCTTTCCAATATGCCTTTTATCTTTTAAATGTTGTATTAAGGAGTCATATTTATTCTAAATACATCAATATATTTGCCTACAATTCATTTTAATACTTTTATATGTCTGTTTTGTTTTTGAGTTTAGATTAGTAAATCAATTGTAATTTATTTTTATGATTCAGAGATGGATACTCTCTCTTTGGCTCTGTCTCTCTCTCTCTCTCTCTCTCTCACACACACACACACACACACACACACACACACACACACATTTCAGTATTCAGTTGAATACATTGTTGAATAGTTTGTGGTATTGATTTTTGGTTATTTAGCTCTTTGTTTTTTCTAATTTTCTGTTACTAAGAGTGATCTATTTAACATTCTTTAAGTTTTTTAACTATATTTTTTGGTTATAGAATTTTTATATTGTTTTTAAAAATCTAATTTGTCATTTATTTATAGTCTCTTACATTTCTAATACCCGCATTAAATTTTAAAACATGCTAAAGTACTTATTTTATATCTTGTGCCTATGATTATTATATATCTATCTAATTCTACATTTTATTTATTCTGCTCATGGAATCATGTTTTCTTGCATGGCTTTTGAGTTTTGATTGTGAGCATATTAACCCTTAGAATTTAATATCTGGGAATTTTTTGTGACCTTTGTTATGGGTGGTGACTGAAAATCATAATTTTCACTTCAAAATTATCACAACTCACCTTCCAGTAATATCACCCTACTTTATGAACAATGTAAGAACTTTACAGTAGTGTGATTTCATTAAACCTCTTTCCCTTTATGATCTTATCTTACATTTACCATTACATACATTAAACTCTACAACATTGTTATTTTTGTTTGAAACAGTCAAGTCTTCTTATGAAACTTATAGTCTCTGTCTCTCTCTCTTTGTATCTTTGTGTTTTGAAAATACAAAACATTTATTTCATTTTTACCCATATATTTATTCTTTTTTGGTGTTCTTCGTTCTTTTGTGCCAATCCGTGGTTCAGGCGGTGTCATTTTCCTTCATTCTTTCAAATTTTTTGTCTCTATTTTTTATTTTTTATTTTATCTTTATTTTCAAAGGATATTTCCTTGGAAATGAATTCCAGATTGCCAGCTTTTTTTTTTTTTTTTTTTTTTTTTTTGTATTTTATAGATATTGTTCCATTGCCACTTTTCTGGTCAGATATCAAATGTAATTCATAGAGTTTACTGAATATGTCTTTTTTCTTGTGCTTCTAGGAATATGTTCTTTATATTTGGTTATCACAATTTTGACTACTGTATATTTAGATGTGTTTTCTTTATATTTATCTCTTGGGATTTGCTGGGCATCTTGAATCTGTGGGTTCACCTTTTTTTTTTTTTTTTTTTTACCACTTTTGGGAAGTTTTCTCTTCCAGTATTTCTTGTCATCTACTCTCTCTTTCCTCTCCTTCTCAGTCTCCACTTATACAGAAATGGAACAGGTTATTTTCCTTTAGATCTCTATTCCTCCTCCTAACTGTTATTATTCCTTCTATTTCCTATTCAAGTCTTTAAAGCCATTTAAGTTTTACTCTCACAATTCCAGTCTGTTTGGAAATCTATTGAATTCAACATTATTGATGTCATTTTTTTTTATTTCTACCATTTACACTTTTTAAAAATAGTTTCTATGACTTTGCTAAAATATTTCTCTCTTCACATATGTTGTCTTTTTCATTAGCTCCTTTAGCATTTTGAACATACCAGTATGAAACTCTCCATCTGATCATTCCAGTAACTTGTTCATTTTTTGTGTCTGATTTTATTGATTCTTTCCTTTCTTGATTGTAAATCATCTTCTTGTTTTTTTAGTGTACCATGTGCTTTTCTTGATTATGTGCTGGATATTTTGTCTGTAGCAACTGATATTAATATTATTTCCATAAAGGACATGGCTTTTTGTCTGTCAGTTTTCTACAGTAGTAGTAAGTCAGTCTGATTTGTAGGTTGAGCTGGGTTTGAGCTTTGTTTCAACTTTAGTTTGATTCAGTCTACTCTATTTTGAGATGTTTTGAGGATAGGATTGGGATTTTCCCTTCAGCATGTCTGTTCTCTGAGCATTGTGGAAACTCTAGCTTCTGTTGGCTTTTCATAACTGAGTTGACAGCTTTTAGAACTATAGAAGATCTTTCCTTTCTTTAGAGCCTAGCTGCCTGGATTTGAGGTTCCTGGAGAGTTTTCTTTTCTCTCTAGTTCTACTTCTTGCATTTTGCACCTCATGAGAATTATTATTTTTTTTTTTTTTAATTTTTTTTTCAACATTTATTTATTTTTGGGACAGAGAGAGAGACAGAGCATGAACGGGGGAGGGGCAGAGAGAGGGAGACACAGAATCGGAAACAGGCTCCAGGCTCTGAACCATCAGCCCAGAGCCTGACGCGGGGCTCGAACTCACGGACGGCGAGATCGTGACCTGGCTGAAGTCGGACGCTTAACCGACTGCGCCACCCAGGCGCCCCAACCTCATGAGAATTATTAATGACAGATCTATATTTTGTTCCCTGGTAAACCACTGTACCCAGATAATCCACTGGCAATGTTATGTATAAGTTGTCTAGAAGCACAATTAACTTTTCACATATGTAACCACTGTTCTTGTATTTATTGTGTGTTTGTGGAATGCTTTACATTTATTAACTCATTTAGAGAAGTAGCATTTTCCCACCCTTTTACAGATAAGATATCTGAGGCAAGGTCATACCACTAGTAAATGACAGAACTGTGATTTGAACCCTGACTGTCTGTACCTTATTAAACCTCAGGATATGGCCTGGCTCTCTAGTGTTACTGTTGTTCCTCTCAGTTAAGTTGGATTCATGTAGCCCAGACTACCTGAAATGTTGTTTTTTCCTAAAATGGTATCATTTTTCAAAGGAAGGAGTGGAGATAAATTTAATGATCTTATACCAGTGAGAAGCTTTATTTTCTAGATTAATGAAACGAGTGGGAATACAAATTGTTAATTGATACATGCTACTGTAGTTCAATTTTTTTTGATAGGTGTTCTTTCGAGGGTATTAGTTAAAATATGAATTCTTAGTCATTTGTAGAAATGAGGAAATGGGGCCTTGATTATACCCTTTATCATTTTCTTCTTCATAGTATGGTTAAGTACACATCTGTCTTCTCCCTTCCTAAACTGTGAGTTTCCCAGGGCAGGCATAGTTCCCTGTTTACTTGGGCACTCTACTTTGAAATCTCGTGCCTTGCCTTGTACTTACAGGCAGAGGATGCTGGAGAAAAAGGTCATGGGCATGTGCTCAGGAAGGCCTGAGTTTGAACCGCAGTTACTCCCTTTGCTGGTTGGAACACTATAGCTTGGGCCAAATCCAGCTCACTGCCAAGTTTTGTAAATAACACTGTTATTGGAATACAACTAGACCCATTTGTTTACATATTGCCCTCCAATGTCAGAGTTTAGTTACAACTCTGTAGTTGTGCAAAGCCTGAATTAGTAAATATCTGGCCATTTACAGAAGAAGTTTGATGGCTCCTGGATTGGATGGTTTTAGGCAAGTTACTTAATCTCTTGAATCTTAGTTTCCTCATAAATGAAGTGGGATATAAATTACCTAATAAGTTCATGTTAAGGAAGGGAGGTAAAGTATATGATGTTTCCGACATGGTATATCTGGAGTGAATTAGGCCTTTAATTAGCCTTTATTCTTCTAATTGAAAATACATATTATTGATAACCAGTTTAATAAATCAGGGTCCTGAAGGACTCTATCACTCTGCACTCATTCAATCCTTTTACTGAATTAAAAGATGAGCAATACTAGAACAATTGGTATATTTGGTAGGTGTGAGCCTTTTATGTAGCTCAGGTATTGTATGGATTCTTAAGAAAACTTACACTACTTTTTAGCTAAGGATGTTAATCCTTATTAATCCCTATTAAATTTTAGAATTATCAATTTAGTTTCCTGACAATAAAGTACCATTTAGAAAAGGAAAGAAATGTTAAAAAGTGTCCATTCTGATATTGCCCTTTATTGGGTTATAAACATAGGCATTTAGGGCAAGTTCATTCACAAATGAATGAATTGACAAATTGACATGTTTGTGCTGTGACAAATCAGCTAGTTTGCACCATGTGAGTGATGGTTCACAATGACATAACTGGATATGACTTTTTTCTTTTCCTACTTATTTTTTCAAAATTGAGTGAATTAAATAGAAACCATGATATCATATATATCATGTAAATAATATAAATAACTAACTGGCCAGGAATATTTTTCTCTTTTACTAAGAAAGATGATTTTTCAGGTAAATTGTGACAAAAATAACTCCATGTCAAATCATTGTTTCTTAAGTCCATGTTAAGTTACCAAAGCCCGCAGCTTTCCTTTCCTTAGTGCTCCAGTATGTGAAAATGATCTTTGCAGTTTTTTAAACCTTTGGTAATTTTCAAGATTTTCACTCTGCCCTATTTTGCCATTTTCTCATTTATTTAACAAATTCATCTGGAAGATGTACTCTTTATTGGGCATTGTAATAGAGAAAGAGTAACCTGACAGATATTTCCACAGCACTCATTGAGCTTACAGTTTAGTGAGGAGAGCAAAATGAATTCAACAAATAGTTAAAAAGAGTAATGAGTGAGAAGTAACTGGGCCAGGAAACTAGGAGAGCCTTCTTTGAGGAATCAACATTGAGGTTGAGATATCAAGGATGTGTTCAGTGTAATTAATAAAGACATAGATAGAATAGTACAGAGCAAGGGTGGACAAGGTCTAGGCCTGACGATCCTGGCCCTTTGGAATGATGTTAAGTCCTGAGAAGCATTCAAACCCATTCTGGTTAGTTCTTCACTGACCTGGAGTGGCTGTTGCAGTAAAGTAGGTCTGCTTGAAGGGCACTGGGGGTATCAACTAATGTGGCAGCAGTGATGGTGGAGAGAGGAGGATGTGTTTGGACATGGGATCGACAGAACTCAAGTGATTAGATCTAGGATGAGAGGAAAATTATGGCTTCCAGCATGAGCTAGAAAGGTACATGGTGCCACTGATGGGAAACAGTGGCGAGTTGAGGAGACATGAGTTCATTTTTGCATGTGTGTTTGAGATGCCTGTCGAGTGTTAGCCAGACATTCCAGGAAATTAATGTTTGAGTCACTCACCAGCCTTTTGAGAGTCAAGGTAGTGGATCAGATGCCCAGCAAGTAGATGTGGATAAGAAGTAAACGGGAACTCTTACAAAAATTACAGTGTTTAAGGAGTGTGGAAGAGATGGCTGTTAAAGGAAGCACAGGATCAGCTAGAGATGGAGAAGGACAGTGAGGGGTGTGTAGGGTCATAGAAACCACAGGTAGAAATTGTCAGGTATGCTTCACATACCTGTGTTGAATGCCGCTTAGAGGTCAGGTGAACCAGGGGCTTGGAATTATCCATTAGATTTTGTGACACGGAGGTCACTGGTAACCCCAGAAAGAACTAGTTCTATATTGTGGCGAGTGTAACCCCAGAAAGAACTAGTTCTATATTTCAGCTTCACTTAAAATCGAGAGTCTATCTGTTCTGTTTGAGAGGACACTTTCCTCCCAGTGTGGTGGTGTGCTGCGGTGCGTGCCCCTTTCCGGGATCCTCTTCAGGTGCTTTAAAGCAGTTGCCACACTGCTTTGCTGTATTTAACTCTGCTAATGTGTCCCTTTAGGCTTCTTCTCACTACTAGTTTCCTTCATCAGAACTCTTACACTCTTAGTGTCTGAGCTCCGCACCCTCCACAGCCCTCTTTTGCCACATTCCCACTTCAATCCTGGCATTTTTTAATATTCAATGAAAATATTTTACCTCGTGTTTTGTTTTCATTTTCGTTTTCTCTCTCTGTAGAAAGTGTGTTGAAATGCTGGAAAAATAGTTAAAATCAGTAATGTTTTATGAAATTGTTTTTGAATATTTTAGATATTGAATAATTTGAACTGGTAATATTTGGACTGAACTATTACTTTTAATGTGTGTTTCATCAAAACCATTATTTCAAAGGCCTCTAGAATCTGGCTTTGTTACGGAGAAAATCCATCAAGTTATCTCCTTGAGCTGGGTTTATACTGGATTCAGATGTATATACACATGGCAGCTTTTGCTACTCTGAACCTTTAATAATAACCCAGGAAATTTCAAATAGATGTTTAGAGGCTTTCCAGACCCACAAACCCATTGAACATTTCTGGTTGTTTGCCTTTTTTGCTGCCTGTTAGGAGTTATACAGGTATATTGATTCTCCTGAGTTGTTTTGGTATTTGGCTAGTCAGAAAAATTAAAGCTATGGAGTTTGACATCCAGGTATTAATAGTAGATGAGTTAAAGGGATTTCCTGTAAATTAGGCAAAGCTGTCAACATTAGTTAAAGAAGATCACCTTGGAGAACAGATAAAGAGATTTTATATATATAGTGTGGAGAGGGGAAAAACCCAAAATAACCCATAGTTATTTTTAAAAACTTATTAATGCAGTAAATTGAAAGGACATCTATTAATGCCTGAGGTTGAAAATTTTAAAAGTTACTTAGGTATTTAATTTAAAAATTATAGGTCAGCAAAAGGCTGACCCTGGCCCTGTTTTCTCATGGACTTTTTCACAGAGTTTTAGTGAGAAATGATAAAGTTTGTATTTGTGGTAAAGGGAGTCCTCTTCAAGTGAAACAGTCTATGCCAATCTAAGATATACAAAAGTGCCCAAAATAGAAACTTAGGTGGGGAGGAGACATTTCATGGCACTTTCTTCTGAAGGGGGTGGATAGCCTGGGTTTATCAGTACAATTTTTGCAATACCATTTGCCCACAGAAAGACCCAAATGATATTTTTGTGAAAAGAGTACCTTTTAAAAAGAGCTTTCTGCTAATCCTTATATCGAATGGAGCCTGCCAATACTCTATTTTGTAGCTATCCTGTATACACGAACGGATTCCCAGAGCACAAGAGAACTCAGTCATATGTATATTCTCTGTTCTATAATTCTAGTACATACTGTCTAGTCTGTCAAGTGCTGTGTGTCACAGCTTTCCCCCAAGGATGGCAATGAACATGATACCAGGGTAATGATGGTTCCCTCTAGGATATATCTGTTTCTGTCTGTCTGTCTGTCTGCCTGTCTGTCTATTGATCTCTAGAGAGAGAGAACATTTTTGTGTGTACCCTCACTTTTTACCCTCTCTTTTTCCCTTCCTTTCTTGAACTGCTTAGAGATAGCCATTATGAAGTTCCTGATGGCTTTAATTTCAAAATAAAAAGGTGGAATTTATGGGAATATTTACATATATAGTAATGATGTCTGTTAAATGGGTGTGATAATTGTGTGGTTTTTTTTTTTTTGTTTGTTTGTTTTTGTCCTAGGAGTGCTGTCTCTGCAATTTGAGAGGGGGTGCTCTTAAGGAAACGAAGAACAATAAGTGAGTAATGTGTTAATTGTGTTCAATTTCATTGTTTCCTTCTGCTGTCTAGAATGTTGAACCTCAGTGTGGACTGTTTGCTTTACCTCTCATTATTGGACACATTGTTCCAGAACTTTTGCTGTCCAGATCTGAAGTTGAGATTCTGTGCATGTCTTCGGAGACCATTCATTACTGAAAGCACAGCACATTCTCCTCTGCTGGACAAAGGTGGTCTTGCTTCTCTCCATGTCTCTGACACTGATGAAGGATAACCCCTCTTTTACTGATGGTGTTTTTAAAATGAAGGCAGCCCATGTCATCTAGGTATCATTGGGATCCTAGTGTTTAATATGATGAATCCTATTAGTCTAATAGAACAAATGTGCCTGAAAACAGTGAAATCTGTTGCCTTCAGATAAATAAAATCAACCATAGTCATAACATTTAAACAAAATTATTTGCTTTTAAAACCAAATTAACAAGAAAGTGTGTATACTAAAATAGAAATACAGGGAGAAAACATTAATTTTAAGATACAAAGGATTGGAGGGGCGCCTGGGTGGCGCAGTCGGTTAAGCGTCCGACTTCAGCCAGGTCACGATCTCGCGGTCTGTGAGTTCGAGCCCCGCGTCAGGCTCTGGGCTGATGGCTCGGAGCCTGGAGCCTGTTTCCGATTCTGTGTCTCCTTCTCTCTCTGCCCCTCCCCCGTTCATGCTCTGTCTCTCTCTGTCCCAAAAATAAATAAACGTTGAAAAAAAAAATTTTAAAAAAAAGATACAAAGGATTGGAGAACATGAAGAGAATCTTGAAAGAGTAATAAGTGAACATAAAAGAAAGACAATCTGGTTTTTAATGTGGTTATTGAAATATATTTTTTGCATGAGTATTATTTTCATGACCCAATTTTAGTATTGAAAGTGGGGACAAAGCATATTAAAGGTTCCTTTGGTAATAGGAATATGTAGAAATGGTAGAGGCAGGGGCACCTGGGTGGCTCAGTCAGTTAAGCGTCCAACTTCAGCTCAGGTCATGATCTCACAGTTTGTGAATTTGAGACCCATGTTGGGCTCTGTGCTGACAGCTCAGAGCCTGGAACCTGCTTTGGATTCTGTGTCTCCATATCTCTCTCTGCCCCTCCCCTGCTCAGGCTCGCTCTCTCTCTCTCTCTCTCTCCCAAAAATAAACAAACATTTAAAACAGTTAAAAAAAAAACAAAAAGAAAACGAAAAAGTAGAGGCAGAGGTTGTAAGCTGGCATTAAAGGGTCAAATCCAACCCCAAGGTATGTTTTAGTTGACTGACACACAATTTTATAAATTTGATCTAAATTTTAGAAGTTGATAGATTTTATATAAAAATCCAGATATTTATCTGTACTTGAGATATAATTGTGCATCTCTAAATGGCAATAACATGTTGGGATGAGAACCTGGCCTCAATAGGACAGATGCTCCCCAGGTTACCATCATTTACCAGTACACATATATTTGCTTACCTCCTGCCTGGCCCTGTAGGCACTAGAGTTGAGACCCCTGGTGGAATGTAATGATTGAATTAGCATTAACTATGTGCATGTGCACTTGTTTCTGATTGCTTCTAAGGAAGAGTAAAGGCATTCATAATTCCTATGTTGATAAATTTCAGTCTATTAGACTTAATATTTGCTTGATTTTAGATCTTCCTCTTTCACAGTCTTAGTTAATGTGATTGGTAAGGTACTAAAAAGTGTTTCTAGGTCTAGGGTATTGAACAAATCATGCAGACTGTTAGATGATTTAGGTGGTTCCTATAAAGACAAAGGTGATAAGAACTTCTCTTCCTACCCATGGGCCAGGACAAAAGGGAATAATGTGTACTATAGAATTATAATATTTATTTAGATTTGAAAGAATGCCCTGATGGGGTGGACACTTGTCCTTTCTCCCTTGGTCTTTAAAGGCAGAATGGAGTCTGAGTGACATACTACTCTTTGACTTATAAATGGGCTGATGGATGTGGTGATTCCTTCAAGGTGTCTTTAAACCTCAAGAGTCTTTATTTTTACTTGGGGCATAACATTTATGACAAACTAAATAGTGTTAATGGGGACATTTTTCTGGAGTAATTCAGAATTTGAGAGGAGATACTAGGATTTAAGTAGGAAGTGAGAGAACCAGCTAATTTCATTCCTCCTTATCTTGGGTTCCTTTGGTTATAGTTCGATTGAAATGAGAAACAATTTAATTAAAGACTTAGTACTAATTCTCTTAGAAAACATTACTATTCTAATTTTCATGACACTTGTATTATGTAAAAGATTATATGCTCCATCCAATTCATACCTTTTATTAATTGAACTAATCTTTTACCACATATTGATTTGCTTAAGTATATTAAACACCTGTTATATTTTAGTACTAAATGAAATAGCAGCCCTACATTTCAGTATTTTGCAGATCCAGTGTAGAAAAATACCATATATTGGTAGGATCAAGTCTCGGTCTTCACCCTACTCTACAGGTTGCGGTTGTGGGCAGGTGTGGTACTGAATCTATCCGGGTATCACCTGATAGGTTTAAAATTCAGAGTCTGGTTTGTGATTGGTTTAGGCTTTTGGCTTTCCTTCTCTGTAAGAATTGCCACCGCCCAGTTGAAGTGTGTGGTGTGCAAGCTTAGAGAACTTTTGTTTATGTTTCATGTCTCCTTTCCCATAGGTGGGCCCATGTCATGTGCGCCGTCGCGGTCCCAGAAGTTCGATTCACTAATGTCCCAGAAAGGACACAGATAGATGTAGGCAGAATACCTTTACAGAGGTTAAAATTGGTGAGTGACAAAGCTTCTTTTTAACTTCATAAATTAGTGTTAATTTCAATTTCTGAATATTTCTTTTAATGTATACATTCTCAAGATAATTTTTTTAGTTTCATTTAATATTCTACCCTTTTCTCCTAAATTTACATATTTGTATATGTTCTTTCCATGTTATATTATAAATATGCATATAACCTTCCTCAATTCTGTTTAAAATGAGGCAAAAGAATACTACTTTTTTTGGATTAGTGTGAATTTTCAAACCATAGGCTGTCTGGTGAAGTTTGTTAGTAATATACCTGAGATATCTATCTTTATTTAATTGTTTAGTTTTCCTCTCTGGCCT
Source organism: Lynx canadensis (assembly GCF_007474595.2). Lineage (NCBI taxonomy): Eukaryota > Metazoa > Chordata > Mammalia > Carnivora > Felidae > Lynx > Lynx canadensis. The sequence goes on from NC_044315.2 coordinate 32,584,349, forward strand.
GTCTTTGGTTGGTCCTGACTTAGCAAAATATACCTAACCTGATTTCATCATTTCTTCACCAAGAGATTTGCAGAGAAATAGAAAAAGTTTTTTTATTACTAAGAGATTTTTTTTCACTTATGAATAGATACAAGTCATTTAATTTGCCAGACTCTCTGGCTGATTATCTTCTGACTGGTTTAGGAACATTCATAGAAATCTTCCTACTGGTTCTCTTTGTTAAGAATGTTTTTCATTGCAAAGACTTAGGCCTTTAATTCCTCAACATTGAAGTAATGTTGGAGTTCTGTTCAAGTGTGAGCCAAGAGAGCATTAGTGTAGGCCCTTAAATTTCATATTTAATGATGATTTTTTCTTATTTTATATTGCATGATTTAGAAAATACTGGAGTGTGTTTTACACATGGATTTAATTCCCTAGAATTTCTTCAGTACTTGTTATTTTTGACTTGAGGTCTCTCCACTATAGAATATTTTGGGTACGGTAGCTGTAACTTTTTACCCCAACTATTAACTTGTTACTAAGTCTCTTGCCCTTCAGGGAGCTGGGCATATTGTCTCTGGACCTCTGTCATGAGCACTTCGATTTTAGTCTACAGTTTTTCATTCTCAGAGAAGAGAAAGTATATATTGTTATGTTCCATTGAAGCTGCATCAAGAATTTTGCATCACTAGAAAATATGTGGTGACCTGATGATTGTCATTGGCAGGTGTAAGTGGTAGGACCAGGATGTTCAGGATGTGGTAATGGAAATTTTGTGGATGAAATTGAAATAATGGATCATTTAAATGGCCCTTTAAAGCTCACAGTGATATAAGAAGAGAGTAAAAAGTTCTTCAGCTCATGGACTTCCCATAGGAAAGTTTGAAATCATATATCTTGGTCAACAGTTGAAACACACACACACACACACACACACACACACACCCCAATGAGAAACAGTTTGCCGGAATTAGGACTATGAGGCAGGATATTTAAATAATGTTGAGTTCATCACATGTTGAAGAATTCAATGTTTATTAGGACAAATATTAACAAAAGTCTTGTATTTTAATTTTTTTCTAATTTACAAGTGTTACGTATTTGCAAAAATTCCAACACGGCATTTAACAATCATCTTTGGTTCTCTATCCTGAAAGATGACTTCTGTTACCAGTTACCCCTCATTGTTAACCCTCAGAATGAGTGGTCACTACTCTTGATGTGTTCCCTTAAGGAACTATATCCTGGCGAATCTAGTCCATGAATGCTTCCTTAATGATTTATTGTTCCTCACACCAGTCCCAAAGGGTTTTTAAGGGAACAGCAGGAAAGGACAACATGGGATCACTTCAGTGCTATTCAGGAAGTTATATTTAGAAATTTGAAATCTGAAATGGCAAAGCTTACTGTTTTCTTCTCAGTGGTATGCTTCACCTTGATTGTGTATATCACATATTCCTTATAGAATGTTTTACATCCTTAAACAGTTGGTATCTTGAAAAGAGTATGTTTTGGGGCGCCTGGGTGACGCAGTCGGTTAAGCGTCCGACTTCAGCCAGGTCACGATCTCGTGGTCCGTGAGTTTGAGCCCCGCGTCGGGCTCTGGGCTGATGGCCCAGAGCCTGGAGCCTGTTTCCGATTCTGTGTCTCCCTCTCTCTCTGACCCTCCCCCGTTCATGCTCTGTCTCTCTCTGTCCCAAAAATAAATAAATGTTGAAAAAAAAATTAAAAAAAAAAAAAAAAAAAGAAAAGAGTATGTTTTGACTGAATTTAAGATCACCTAAAGTCTACTTCTGATGTCAAGGTAGAGCTGTTTATTGACATGTTTGGCTAAAAATGGCAGGCTTTTTTTCTATTTTCAATATGCATGGAGAGTTTCTTGGAGTGGTATTTATAAAAGTACTCACAGTGGTTAAGTGGGAAAATATAAGGAAGAACTTCATTTTGGGGAAAAGATCACTCAAAATGAAGTTATAGTTTGAAAGGGGACAACAGCCAAAAGTCTGGATGACTTTTTTGTAAGAATCCTCAAGAAAGCAGCATCACTGTGGTGAATCTCCCATCACAGTGTCTGTGCACTAGTCTTTCTCACTTGGTGATCAGACTCAGCTAGGCTGGCTTGAAAAGCAAAATTCACAAATGATCACCTGTGTGTGGTGTGGGATGCACCTTTCCAGGAAATGAAGTGCTGTGCCCTATAGGTATAGTCAAGGGTATGCTTTCCCAATATTAATTAGTATCCTTTTAAAGTTAAGTAATCTATTGGTACATGCCAACATTAGATGTCAGTATTAATTTATTTCACCAAACAATTATTACCTTACCTTGCCAGATACCTAGTGTATATTTTTTTAAATTTTTTTTAATGTTTATTTATTTTTGAGACAGAGAGAGACAAAGCATGAACGGGGAGGGTCAGAGAGAGGGAGACACAGAATCCGAAACAGGCTCCAGGCTCTGAGCCATCAGCACAAAGCCTGACGCGGGGCTTGAACTCACGAACCGCGAGATCATGACCTGAGCCGAAGTCGGCCGCTTAACTGACGGAGCCACCCAGGCGCCCCCCTAGTGTATATTTTTAAATGAGGCATTGTTCCTGTATTTTGGCATCTTACAGTTCAGATGGGCTTTCTCAACTTTGGCCCTGTTGATGTTTTACACAGGATAATTTTTTGTTCTGGGTGACTGTCATGTGCTTCGTGGATTGCAGCAACCCTGACCAAACAGACCAAACCCTCCCAGATATCTTCTGGGAGGCAGTATCATTCCCATTGAGAACCAACCCACTGGTCTATAGGGAAGATATACACATAAAGATAAAATTTTAATTTTTTGTCATTTTCAGGCAGAGAATATCTTGGTTGAAAGAAGTTGGAGACTGAGGGAATAGAAATTCTTAATTGTTTTCTAAAACAATTCTAGAGAACTTTTTTTGGCAAATTGTTTGAATTTATTTGTCAATAATGAAATTTGGCACATATATGTATGTTTACTACTGTATAATTATTACATAATCTAATCTAAGTGTTTTAACATTACTTGTTCTTATAAAAATTGAACAACCTTGAATACTAATCAGGTGATGTGTATGTGTGTGTGCATGTACACACACACACAGTAATTTTGAGTATTTACGGAATAAAGAAAGGCAGGAAATTGTTACTATTTCTGGTTCTGGCTTAAAATTATCATGGCTGGAGACAATACCAAACGTCTTCTGCCTTTTTATGGCCTCTCCTTTAAAAGTTGTGGTGGGAAATTTATGCACAACTTTGTGTAAGCTGCTCCAAAGCAAGCATTGATTTCCTGATTAACATCACAGACACACAGATGATTAAGTCCAAGTAACTAGGAGTACTTCGGAGAGCCTGTGGAATTGGAACATCCATTCGGCACTTGCCCTGTTGTCTGAGAGTTCTGATGATGGAACTTCTGGTCAGTTGAGGATTGAAAACTGAAGTGACCTATTGTAGGAAGGACAAATTGCTCATCCATGAAGCAGCTGCAGCAAGTGGGGGGGGGGGGGCTCTCAGCCTCTCCCCAGTGCCCACTAGGTGGTGCTGCTGTACAAGGTTTTCATCACATTGCCCTTAAATCACCTCCCTTAGCAAGTGCCTAATTGGAGTCCTGCCCACGTTTGTAGAGGTGTGTGTGTGTGTGTGTGTGTGTGTGTGTGTGTGTGTGAGAGAGAGAGAGAGAGAGAGAGAGAGCGCGAGAGACAGAGACAGAGAAAGACACAGAGAGAGGGATGGCAGCAGGTTAGCGAAAGTGCTACTGGCTGTGCATTCAAAATGCTGAATTCCAGAGGGCAGGGTTTTAGTTCAGTTTTCATTTAGCCATAAGAAAAGAGCAGCTTTCCCTCGGGGCAAGTTAGTGTTTTTCTGTATAAGTAATAAGCAATGCTATTAACAGCTAGTAACTGCAAGAGGCTTAAGGAGCAGCTGCTGGCAAACAAAAGTTTAAAATGTCTTCTGAAGTATGAAAGCTGTATATTTAAAAAATGATCATTACTATTAGTTTTTCTAGAACATGGAATAGTGGAATTTTTGCAGAGGTATTTGAATGTTTTGGTAATACTGTTGTTAGCCTTTTATTTATTCATTGGTTCAACTGCAGCTTTTGAAATAGCTCTCTGTACAATTTTTTTGTATAGGAAGTACCCCTCCCACCCCCCCGTAGAGGGTATAAGAAAGGATTTGTTTACTTTAGCAGATTTTCCCTCTTATTTACAATGACCATTTTCATAAAAGAGACAGCAAATGGAAAACAACTTTTCCAGTGCTCATCAGTGGATTATGTTGATCCTAAAATGGTGTGTGCTTATACGAAGAACCTTTATCTCATCCAGCCACCTTGTTTGGTAATGTCACAGGTGTGGCCTCTGCTCATCAGATAATTAAATGGACAATAATGATGATGCTAGAGTTATTTTCAAGACAATGTATTTTATTTTATGTGGTTGATAATTTTAAATACTTTAATAAAAGTATTTTTTAAACTAAACAAGATTTTTGTGCAAAAATTTATTTGGCATATAGTGGTCTTTATCTAGATAGTTTTTTCTTTCCTTTCTTTCTTTAATAACATTTAGTTTTTGTGTAGAGTAATTATCTCAAGGGTTATGAAAGTAATTGCTGCCTTATCTAAAAAAAATGCCACAGGTTGCTCTCTAAAAGCACCAGGTTATCAAGCAGAGCCATCCTTTAATAGGAAAGAAATGGCTGAAAGTGACCTGAATAGGCTATAGCAAAGTTATGTCCAAAGAGAGAACCATTTATTCTCTGTCAGCCTGAGCACTCTTCTGATTATTAATGCACATTCTAGATTACTTCGTATTTTTCTAACCTCATTTTGAATGATTTCCTTTGCCTCTGCATGACTTTTCAACATGGGAAAAGTTATTCTTTCGGTAAGCCCTGTCACAAACCCCTTCTTGTGTTTTCCAATACCTTCTCCACTCTCCAGTGAACATCAGAGCATGGCACCTTGAAGGACAAATAATGAGGAAGATCCTGAGTACATTCCTACTCCCTATCTGAATGGCGTGCTCAGGGACAGCCAGTCTAGGGGTTTGTTTGAAGTCACAGATGACAGGTATGCCTGAAGACAAAAAGAAAACAATTGACCTCAGAATCTACTCAATCATTTCCTTTTCTTAATTCCTTCAGCTTTGTTTTATATATTAATATGATTGCTTGGCCATGGCCATAATTGAATCTCTCAGAGAAGAACAAAATTGTGCAAAGATGGAAATACAAGAAAAGGAAATAGAGATAAAACACATATGAAGTTGGAATTCCTTTTTTTTTTAATTTTTACAATCGAAAAAATATATAGGTAAAAATTATCAGGAAGAAGAATTAAGGACAGAAATTTAGAGAGGTAAAACAATATATTCTTTATATAGTGGAATCACACAGAAGACAGCAGTATTGTCTGCTGAAATAATCTTCAGTATCATTATTGTCTTTTGGAAGCAGATCACCAAAAAATCTTTAAATCTGATTATAAAATTTAAGGGAAGAACATTTTAAGAACCTAACAAAAGGAGTAAGACAGCATGAAGTTCTGGTATTTGTTACATACTTACCATGAATGTCTGTTGCATACATCGATCACTTGAAGATTAAATTAATTAAAGATCTGTGGAATTGGTATAAATAAAACAGCAAGTAGGATTTGTAGATTCTAAGAAATCTTGGAAATTTGCAGAAGACCTTAAATGCAGCCATTAGTTAAATTTTTTTTTTCCTATAGGGAGAAAAGTTCTCAAATAGAAATGTAAGAATATTTATGGGACACATGGGTTGACTCAGTCAGTTAAGTGTCTGACTTCAGCTCGGGTCATGATCTCATAGTTTGTGGGTTCTAGTCCCTGCATCAGGCTCTGTGCTGACAGCTCAGAGCCTGGAGCCTACTTCAAATTCCGTGTCTCCCTCTCTCTCTGCCCCTCCCCTGCTCACTCTGTGTCTGTCTCTCTCAACAATAAATAAACATTAAAAAATTTTAATATTAAATGCATGTATCAAAGCAAATGATGTTTATGTTGATTGCCATCATTGCATAAGAACTTTCGCTGTTCTTTTACCACACATCTGTTCTTACAGCGCCATAGCACAGGGCCTTTGGCTTTTGTGCATGTAGGTGTGTGTGTGTGTGTGTGGACATTCCTAAGGTTTTTACATTTGAAATACTATTTTTGCAACCAAATAGAGGGAGAAATGAATTTTGGAAGAGCTAAAGTTGCCCCCAGGCCTTCAGTGACCTCCGATGTGTATTTGACAAGTGAACTGAGCACAGGCACAAGTGTTCTCTGAGTGAAGAACATTATTTTGAAAAGGAATTTACACTGCGATGATGACTGAGCTACAAGCCTTTCAGTATCTGGCTGAGACCAACTATTCTGCTTAGAAGCCTCTATACACTTTAAAATTTGTACCTGAAGGCAAATAATAGTGAACTTGAAAGCCAGAGATTATAGTTTTGAAAGGTACATCAATTCTGAAAATAGAGTGGTTTCACTGTGGTGTTCCATCTGAAGAGTTGAATCAAGGGAAAAAAAAAATACATCCAGGCTTCCTATTTCTTAGAATAAAGCACTTGTTCTCTTGCTAACTGACTTGTGTTATCAGATGTATTGCATACTAAAAATAGAATTACTGAGAGAGTTGAGGTCTGCCTCATGTGCTGGAAGATCACCCTAAGTCCTGTTTAGTTAATGTTACAGCAGTGTTAGAGATCAGCTTTGCTTCCTTTCTAGAGGAATCACGGTTGTATTTGACAGAGCCTCTGTTAATGCATTTTGGAAAATGTAAAGACATATTGATTATCTTTCATCACTTTGAAGGAAAAAAAAACAGCATTATAAAGGCAATCAAAAAGTGTCATTGTGTTCCACATTAACTTATGTACTGTTTTATTCACATTTTCAGTTGTTTTCAAAGACAAAGAGGAATTCTAAGAGAATAATAAACATTGACCGTGACCAGAGACTTTATTGTTTAAATGCAGTTGAGGAAAAATTTGCTTTTAATAAAGTGAACTCCTGAAGGAAGAATAAGTTATACTACTAATGACATAATTGTGGTGTGATGTGTAGGATCCTATGATTTAATAAATTCAGTATGAAATTTACAATATCATTAAGACCATTCTTCAGGATTTCAACAAACACTGTATCCTCAACTTTGTAAGATTTTAAAATAAGTTTAGTGTAAAAAAAGGTACATTAGTAGCTGTATAGTACTTAACTGTCACAATGATTTGCTACAGGGACTAGATCCTATTGCAAGCTGTCAAATTTGTATATTGCTGTAATACCAAACCATAAAATCTTTTGAGTAAAATGGAAAATGTCAGATAGGCATGACTACAACTAATATACTTTCTGAAGGCTGTAGACATCTATAGGAGAAGATGTGTAAATGCATGAAATGTTATCTTGTTACTATGGATTTTTCTTTATCTGCTGAAAGAAAACTCCAAGGAAAGGAAATTGATTGGAATCTTTAAATTTTTACTTTTGAACTCATTTTTCCTGGGGACTAATTTTTGCAACATTATTAGATAGATAAGTAGAACTTCAGATGATTCATGATTAAAAAATATTGTAAGAGAGTAATCTTATTTTTTAGCTTGCATTTCTGAATTGTTCAATTTTTTTGTGATCTTATCTGTGTGAATAGTGATTACTGATGGATCTTTTAATTGAGTTAGTGAGCTGGGGTCGGGGTTCCAGAGATGGGGTCCCCCCCTTCACTCCAGCATTGACTGGGCCAATGCCAACAAACACATGCCAAACCAAGGCAGCTGCTAGATGGCTCTAAACTATCTATAGGGTTTTCCTTGGCTAACAGTGATTGACAGCAGAGAGGCTATAGTTTTGGAAAGGTATAGTCATTATTGTGAAACAGTGGATTCATTATTATTTGTTTTTCTAATATTTTAGCATAAATTAGGTTGTTTATTCTCTCAGAAGGGTGTTTTTAGAATCTACAAAAATAGGTTGTGAGATGTTTTTGTATAGAGGGTGAATTTTTCCATAACTTGTAATTGATTTAACATATCACTGTGGTATATTTTAGGCATGTTATTTTATTTTTTTTATTTTTTTTGTATGGAACATATTTATTTATTTATTTTTTCAGTATATGAAGTTTATTGTCAAATTGGTTTCCATACAACACCCAGTGCTCATCCCAAAAGGTGCCCTCCTCAATACCCATCACCCACCCTCCCCTTCCTCCCACTCCCCATCAACCCTCAGTTTGTTCTCAGTTTAAAAATTTTTTTTTTCAACGTTTATTTATTTTTGGGACAGAGAGAGACAGAGCATGAACGGGGGAGGGGCAGAGAGAGAGGGAGACACAGAATCCGAAACAGGCTCCAGGCTCTGAGCCATCAGCCCAGAGCCTGACACGGGGCTCGAACTCACGGACCGCGAGATCGTGACCTGGCTGAAGTCGGACACTTAACCGACTGCGCCACCCAGGCGCCCCTGTTCTCAGTTTTTAAGAGTCTCTTATGCTTTGGCTCTCTCCCACTCTAACCTCTTTCTTTTTTTCCCTTCTCCTCCCCCATGGGTTTCTGTGAAGTTTCTCAGGATCCACATAAGAGTGAAACAATATGGTATCTGTCTTTCTCTGTTTGGCTTATTTCACTTAGCATAACACTCTCCAGTTCCATCCATGTTGCTACAAAGGGCCATATTTCATTCTTTCACATTGCCACGTAGTACTCCATTGTGTATATAAACCACAATTTCTTTATCCATTCATCAGTTGATGGACATTTAAGCTCTTTCCATAATTTGGCTATCGTTGAGAGTGCTGCTATAAACATTGGGGGTACAAGTGCCCCTATAGGCCCCTATAATTTAGTGATGTCATTTTCTAACATGAGTTCATAAATACAGGTACCAGCACTGTTTTAGCCAGCCACAGTTTGGACTTCCTGATTGAAATATGAAAAGGCCTTTACATTCATCTGTGTTACCGTTTGGATCATGTAATTGTACGTCTCTGTTACATTGAGATTAGGCTGTTTGTATCCAGTGTCCTCCACTTAAGCAAGCTTGCCATGCAGATTGACCTCTCTTAAACTCATCTGTAAACTGGGGTGGTTGTGAGGATGAAGTAAGAAAGTGAAGGGCCTGGAATATAGTCTCTGTGAGCTGCCATTTGGCCAATCAGGAACAGAGTGGATAAATGTTTCTAAGGAGGGAGTAGGTTCCTGGCTCTCTTGTATGTTTGTTTATTTATCTGTTCAATAATTATTTCTTTAAGACTTGCTTTGTGGTTAGGTGATAGATTTTATTTCATTTCTACAAATATTACAGAATAATGGAAGTTATTGAACATTAGACAAACATTAGACAAGCAAAGCAGTATGAAAAGATCTTTTGTAGTAGAAATCTGGACTGCAGTGAAGGACCTTACTATATTTGGAGTATCAGGGTTGGCAATCCAGAGGTGGAGAAAAGCTTCCTGGAAGAAGCAATGCCTTAATCTGAGACCTGAAAGATGAGAAGAGCTAGCTGGAAGAGGGGTCAGTATGCTTAGTAGCCTGGAAGTGGGGGGAATTGTAAGGTCTAGGAAGTGAAATTTCAGTAGAGCTGGAGCATGGAGTATAAAGAGGGAGATTGGAGTCTTGAGGAGAGAAAGCCTCAGATGATCTGGAACTGTGTGGTCCAACATGATAGCCACCGGCCACTTACGGCTGTTGAACACCTGGAATGTGGTTAGTGTTACTAAAGAATTGAACTTTAAAATTTTTGTTTTTTGGGGGCACCTGGGTGGCTCAGTAGGTTGAGCATTCAACTCTTGATTTTGGTTCAGGTCATGATCCCAGGATCATAGGATCGAGCTCCGCATCAGGCTCCGTGCTTGGTATGGAGCCTAGTTGGGATTCTCTCTCTCCTTCCCTCCTCCTGCCCTTCTCTCTTTCTCTCTCTCTCAAATAAAATTTAAAAAAAATTTGTATTTATTCTCATTCACATGGACACACCTCCCATTGCATTCCACTGACCCTCCACAAGTTTAGGCCCAACCACAGATATGGAGCACCAGCATGCAGGGGCTGGTAATGTCTAGCCTTAAAATATGCCTCTGTTGTACAGTGCCCAACAACAGTTCTGCCTCTCTAAATGAACCCTGCGTAAGACACGTCCTAAGACAGTTAATTTCCACTCCTGCTATGTAACCTGAAGCAGGTGGGCAGTGGGCTAATGTTGGCAGGAACTATATTTTCACACTCCCCTTTTATTTTAAATTTTATTTAATTTTAAATAAGCTAAACTTAAAAACTGATGCAGCATAAACACATGAAAGACAATTGTAGTTTTGGTAGGTATACATTTCAAACACCCTTGAAAATTTAGTATCATAGTTGAGATGTGCTGTAAGTGCAAATAAGTACACAGCATATTTAAAAGACAGTATGAAAAAAAAGAATGTGAAATGTCTCATTAATTTTTATATTGGCTACATGTCAAAATGATAATATTTTACATTTGTTGACTTAAATAAGATATATTAAAATTAATTTCACCTGATTTATTTTTTTATTGTAAAATATACTTAACATAAAATTTTCAATTTAATCATTTTTAGGTGTATATTTCTGTAGCATTAAATGTATTTACATCTCATGCCCCTGTATCTTCAGAACTTTTTCATCTTTCTAAATTAAGCTTACTCATTGAACAAATAATTCTCCATTCTCTCCACCCTCACCCATTTTTTAATGTTGCTCCTGAAATATTAAAAATTGTAGTATGGCTTCTATTGTATTTCTGTGGACATTGCTATTCTAGAAGACTTTGTACTTTATTATAAACACACTGGAGTACCTTTAATTACTGTTAAGAAGTGGAGTAGCATGGTCATATTTGTATTTCAACTATTTTTTTTAAGTTTATTTATTTCGAGAGAGACAGAGTCAGTGCAAGTGGGGGAGGGGCAGAGAGAAAGAGAGAGAATCCCAAGCAGGCTCTGTGCTGGCAGCGCAGAGACCAATGTGGGGCTCCAACTCACAAACCGTGAGATCATGACCTGAGCCAAAACCAAGAGTCAGACGCTTAACTGACTGAGCCACCCAAGAGCCCCTGAGCACAGGGCTCCACCACTGGAAGGAACATAAGGTTCGGGCGAAGTACATTTTGCACATACTTAATCTGAGGTCCTTATAGTTCATCTCCTGTTGCTCAGGAGAGAGATGTCCCAGAATCCTCCTTGTTTTGGGTATGTAGCTATTTAACAGCTTGCTCCTAGATTGTTAGGGCTAGAGGCATGTGATGGTCAATGACTATTACTGGTCAGTAATTCAGAGGTGGTGAACAACTGGGCTTTCTCTGGATGTGCGTTTGGTTCATGATAGTAGTGTATCTGCCATTCCAAACTCTTATTTGAAGTGTAATAGTAACCACAGTGTCAACCCTGTAAGTTTCATTTAAGTTTTTCTTAAAGCAAAGTTGAAAATGAAAACGAAATCTGTGGAAGTGAAATAGTTTGGTTCATAAGAAGACAAGCAAGAAAGAATGTCTCATGTTCTCCTGAACGATAAATGTGTCCTGCAACCAATAAAAACACAGTATACTCTGGTATGTTGTTGCCAAGATGGGTGGCCACAGTATGAAAAAGGATTTGTTGTAAGAGTCACACGGAATTCACAAATCCATGAAAAGGTATTCATTTCAGGATTGTTTTTAGTTGTAATTTTAGCCTAATTTTAGTTCAAAATCATCTTTTTACTAACAGTTTTGGAGATAAAACTGACTTTAGGGTAAAATTTTAAATCGTGAATTTTTTCCATTCAGAATATAAAATACATTCCATCTTTCTTTGGTAACAAAATATTTTACTTTAAATAAATGGAAAAATAGTCAAATAAATTGACCACTTTTCTTTACAGGAATAGTACTTAAGGTTAATTAACACTTAACCATTTTTCCCCTAGAGTCATCTGTTGCTCCTAATTGATTTAAAATTCATTGATTTTAAAACACTTATTCTCTATAAACAAAGCAAAAAAATATGGTAAAATCTTTTCACTAAACAGATATTTTTCAGTAAAAAGAATTGTGAGATTCTGGCAAAAGTATAATTTTCATAGACTAATGAGCTATCTGACCAGAGCTAACTGAGCTTCATGTGTTTTTTTACAGTGATAAATTGACCATGTCAAAATATGCAATCTAGTCTGGTGAAATATTTTACTATGAAAGTTTAATTCTCATTTTTTATTTATGAAAGCAGGGGAGTGTCATACTAGCTGATAATATGCTGGCCATTTGGTATGATTTATTTCAATGAGTGTCACTTGTTGATGTGTTTAGTGATTGTTGACCTATATTTAATTCTAGAACTCTAAGTGGTATGAAATGTAATAAATCAGTTGCTGTAGTTAAAAAAAAAAAAAACAAAAAACAAATCATGATCCACAGATCTATTCAGTTGTCTTTTCTTAGTTTTAATGATGTCACAGCTTTATATTTGACAGCTGTTGATTTGGGGACAATGGAAGATTAACAGATTTCTTTACAATTGTGGGAATTTGCTTAGAATAATTTCTACTACAAAGCATATCTTTAAAATGTAATAAAATCATCTTTTATTACATGATTTTGGAATTCCAGCTTGTCATTTTCAAGGTTTTGAGGAAAATTATGGAATAAAGAGCATTTCTTTCATTCATTTATCAATCTTTTATTCAGTAAATACTTATGGAGCTGATCTTAGCATTTGTTGCTTGATGACAAGGTGCACAAGATGGATAGGGTCACTCCTCTTTTTGGGTTTCCATTCTGGAAAAATTTAGATGTAGAACTTCTAAGGATGTGATTTCTTCTTTGGGTCATTTTGGAAGGCAGAAGGAAGGGCTGGAGTAGAATGTTTATCTAAGGCATTTATTTACAGAGAGATTGAAATATGTACATCTGTTTCCTAACGTTTCCTAACAGGTATTTTTCTCACGTAGATAATTTCTTACAAATAGATAAAGTTTTTAAAAATGTACTGGGGAGCCTTGGGAGCTCAGTTGGTGAAGTGTCTGACTCTTAATATTGGCGCAGGTCATGATCTCACCATCTTGAGATCGAGCCCCGTGTTGGGCTCCACACTGAGTGTGGAACTTGCTTGGGATCCTCTCTCTCCCTTTCTCTCTGCCCTTCCTTTGCTCATGCTGTCTCTCAAATAAATAAACTTTAAAAATGTACATCTTTCAGATATGAAATTAGTTTGAGATCATTTTAGAAATAATAAACATCTTTGAAAGCATGATTTTAAGGGGCACCTGGGTGGCTCAATTGGTTAAGTGTCCGACTTTTGATTTTGGCTCAGGTCATGATTCCACAGTTGGTGAGATCAAGCCCCGCGCTGACAGCATGGAGCCTGCTTGGGATTCTCTGTCACTCCTTCTCTCTCTGCCCTTCACCTGTGCTCACTCTCCCTCTCCCTGTCCTCAAAATAAATAAATAAACATTCTTAAACAATTTAAAAAACCTGGGGCACCTGGGTGGCTCAGTCGGTGGCTGACTTCAGGTCAGGTCATGATCTCACAGTTTGTGAGTTCAAGCCCCACATCGGACTCTGTACTGAAAGCTCGGAGCCTAGAGCCAGCTTCTGATTCTGTGTCTCCCCCTCTGTCTCTTCCCCTTCACCACTCATGCTCTCTCTCTCTCTCTCTCTCTCTCTCAAAAATAAATATTAAAAAAAATCTTTTTAATTAAAAAAACCATAATTTTGTTTTATTTTTTTAAGGTTTATTCATTTTTCAGAGACAGAGAGACGGAGCGTGAGTGGGGGAGGGGCAGAGAGGAAGGGAGACAAAGAATCTGAAACAGGCTCCAGGTTCTGAGCTGTCAGCACAGAGCCCGATGCGGGGCGAATTCACGGATGGCGAGATCATGACCTGAGCTGAAGTCAGACGCTTAACCGACTGAACCACCCAGGCACCCCAAAAAACCATAATTTTAAAATAGTGGTATACTGTTACCATAAAATTTTAAATTAGTCATAGCTTACAACAAAATTAAATATGAATAAAAACATTCATAATGATGAGAAGTTATTTATAATATGTACTGTTTCAAATACCACAATGTCTCAGAGTTGTTGTTTAAACAATTGAAGAGCATTGGGTGTTGTATGGAAACCAATTTGACAATAAATTTCATATTTAAAAAAATAAATAAAGAATTGAAGAGTTACGTTACTTCACTTATACTGCACAGTAAAAGGCATAAACTCAGTACTGCTGTAGGAATTTGCTTTAAAATTTCTCTAGGAAGAGGCCATTCAGAGATAACTATCCTTTGGTATTACCCCTTTCTTATGTTTCTCAAAGCAATTTGTAAATATTTTTCAAATAATAATTTTAGTTGGCAGATCAACTTAGAACTAAGAAAGAGATTAATAGCCCAAATGTTTTTAGAAACAACAAAAAATTTTTAAATACTTCTAATTCTTAAGTCCTGTTTCTCTAAAAATCCTTTTTCATAATGTGAAAATAAAGAAGTCAACAACACGAGAATCACTCCTTTTCCTGGCAGGCCCAGCAGTTAATATATGTGCATTTTCAGGCTTCTCAATTTGACAGGGGCAATCACCATTTAATTTCAAAATTCCATTTATCTTAGTGATAGCCTTAGAACTATTGAGTCTTCTTTTCCTGTCTGTGACAGCATTACTCTGTCTCTGCTCTTTGCCACATGCTGATTTGGGGATCCCTGCCCAACACCTATGGCATATAACACCACTGCCATGTACATTCTGCATAGATAAGGCATGACAGCCTTGTAACCTCAGCTTGCTGTGCATGCAGAGGGGGACAGCCCACCTGCACTGGGGAAAGCAAACAAGCAAGTGTGATGTGTTCATCCTTAATCACATTCTGTTTCTCCCAGAGACGTTTCAAGAAAATGATAGGCCACGCTCAGAGTTCAGGTTATCAGCCTGAGACACATGAGGTGCAGGGTATCTCCATAGCCAATAAGGCTAAACTGTACTATTGAACTTTGACCTGTTTATTTAATGTTAGAATTTTAATATACAGATCATATACAGCTCTTGGTCCTTTAACTTTTAGTTTAAAAGACTGTTTTAGTTATAAAAGTAATGTGTGTTTCTCTTCAAAGATTAAAAAAACCAACTAAGTGTGTAAAATACACAAATAAAGTAATCTCCAGCTCCATGGCACTCCACAGAAGTGATCATGTTTCATATTGATTCTTAGCTTCTTTCTATAGAAAAAACAGCTTGGAAGGATACAGCATTTTACCATCTTGTGTTATAATTGAGTATGTGTCAGTAGCCTATTATATATATGATAGTCAAACACATGTATGTAAACCTGTTTTATAAAAATGTCAATCTTAAAGATAGTTGTGTTGTTCCTTTGGTCTGTGAACCCAGCAGTACTCCTAATATTTCACACGCCTTTGCTTATCTCACCCATTTTGAAATCTTTCAGTCTGCAGGTTTGAATTTTGTTTTTTTTAAATAGAATTCGATTATCTGAATTGCACTAAAGGTAGTGCTGACTGGTTCTTGTGTGACTTGGAACACATTTTTCTCATACATAAAACAAAAATGATTAAGTACCAGTACAGTTCACAAATGTTTAACTTTTTAAAAGAAACTTTTGATTTGTAAATGGTTACAGATTCCTAAGAAGTTGTGAAGTTAGTATGCTCTTCTGTGCTCTTCTCCCAGTGCCCTCCTCTGGTTACCTCTTACCTACATATAGTACAGTATCAAAACCAGGAAATTGATATGTATGTAGAGTTCTATGTAGTTTTATCATGTTTATTGCTATAATTTTATTACAAGGAAATGTAGTTTCTTGGAAATGGTTAAAAGGAAGGTCAAACAAAAATAGTAGCAATGTATTATGGCTTATAGCATATGTAAAAGTAAAAATAACTCTTGACACTTGGCATAAAGCCCTGTAAAATTGTGCAAAAATTTGATCTTACACTTCACCAGAGGACAAATATGGATAGCACATAAGTGCATGACAAGTTGCTTAATATCTTTATCCATTAGGTAAAGCAAGTAAAACCACAATGGGATGCCACTACCTATCTGTGAAATAGTTAAAATCAATATAACTGACAATACCAACTGGTGATGGAACTCTGTTACATTGGAACTCTCTTATATTCTGATGGGAATGCAAAATGGTACAGCCATGCTGGGAAACAGTCTGGCATATTAAATTAAACATGCAATTTACCATGTTGCCCAGCAATCTCACTCCTAGGAATTTATCTAAAAGAAATTTTATGTTCACACAAAAACCTGTAAGTGACATTTTTTTTGTGGCTTTATTCATCATCACCAAAATCTGGAAACAGCCTAATGGTTTCCAACTGGCTAATGAATTAACAAACCGTGGTGTATCCATACAATGTAATACCATTCAGTACTAAGAAGAAAAAAACTGATACCATCAATGTAGATGAATCTTAAATGCAGCATGCTAGATGAAAGAAGCCTGACTGAAAGGCTCCATACTATATAATTCCATTTCTATTACATTGTGGCAAAACAAAACAAAACAAAACAAAGCTAACCCCCCTCTCCAAAACTATAAGGACAGAGACTGCACAGGGGTGGAGTGTTGACTACAGAAGGACCCAAGGGAATTTTTTTGTGCTGGTGGAACTGCTGTATATGTTAATTGTGGTGGGCGTTGCATGACTGAATTGTTTTACTGAAATTTATAGAAGTGTACACCTGAAAGGGTAAATTTTACTATAGTTAGTTACACTGTAATTTTAAAATTATGTGTAAAACTTTGCAAAGGCCCATGGTGGGTGTTGACACAATGTGACTTTTGCCCAGTGTTCTGAATGTCAAAGTGAAGAAATTCAATGAGGCACAGTAAATGGTGGGAATAACTATTACTTTTTCAAGGTAGCCAAATGCCTTGTTATCTAATTAGTGTCATGCATGAATGGATGAACGAGATACCCGCTGTCCCTACCTACTATCCAGAGAAGCTATAGCCAAGAATAAAAATTATGTGTAAAACTTTAGTTTTAATATTACTAGATTGAAGGGGCACCTGGCTGTCTCAGATGGTAGAGCATGTGGCTCTTGATTTTGGGATTGTAAACTCAAGCCTTATGTTGGGTGTAGAGATTACTTAAAAAAATAAAATCTTAAAAAAAATATTACTAGACTGACTATGGAAATGACTAACAAAACTAATGATAACTCAGTGGCATAAGGAGAAAGAAAATGTGAAGGGAAAGAAAAATAGAGGAAATCAAAGAATGGAGATGACAGCAGAAAAGGAAAGGTTTTGGGAAACTTAAGAGGCAATAAAGACCATGACTGCTCACATCCCACCCCAAACTCAGTGTTTTCTTTCCTTCTTGACAACATTTGACTTTTGTGGCTGGAATCTTTTGCTCATGAGGCTTTTCATGTAGATCTCCTTCCATTCAGAAAGTTCTGATCTCAGGTAGTTATTTCCATAGTTAAAATCCTACTGCCAAAATGATTCCTAAGAAGGGTGTTAATCTTAGCTTCTACTGCTTCATCAACATAATCATTATCTCATTGAAGAGTAAATGAAATATTTGTTATGTTGGCACATTGGCACTAAGTTTCAATAATTAAACGTCATGAAGTGATGGTGTTGACTCTTATTAAATAGATGAGAAATCAGAGGTTTAATGTGGTTATATAGGTAATAATTGAAGAGCTGTGCTAAACCTGGCCTCTTGACCCAAATCCCATGCTCTATGCTACTAGGCTATATTCATCATTGAGTTAGGTAGCTCCTTGAACTTTTCAAAGGCTGAAAACAAGCACTGATGTGCAGAAGTTAATTGTGTCCAATATCTTCCATGAAAATGATCATCTCAGTTCAGGTATACAAACTTTTTGTTTTATTTTGTTTTGTTCTCCATGTCAGAGGACATTAGCTGTGTCCAGTACTATAAAAAGATGTCTATGTTATTTAAGTCCTTGGGAGAAATAGGTTGCAAGAGAATTGGGGAAGTATTCTTAAATTAAGTTACAAAATATTCTCACATAGTGCCATTAGCCTTGCAGGGCCCGTCAAACTCCAGTTTGCTCTTGCCTGGTGTCAGATCTGTTGGAAAGCTTTGACAAACAGTTGGTATGTCAGAGACGGAAGCCTCAGAGAGGCACATAGAGACACGTAAATCTATCATCTAAATAAACTCTACCAGTGGCAGGTGTCTCCGAATTCTAACTCACAGTGATGGGGGCACATGGGTTTTGTTAACCAGAAACAGCATTTTAACATTGACAGCTTTTAAAAAGACAGTTCTAGATAGGGATTTGCTATCTGAAAAACTGCAAACTAACCTTTCCCTCAAATGAAAATATTGTACTGGGGTTCACTTTATAGGGAAGAGAAGGATGTCATCATTGGGTTTGATTTCCTAACGTCTGAATCTTTTAAGTATATAAGCAATTTTTATATAAGCTGTTCTCAGAACTTAACCAGAATGAAAACTTTGGTTATAGAAAGTTATGTACAATTAAAATTTACCACTTCATTTTTACACTTGTGAAGGGCATATTATTTCCTTTATGTTGAAAAAAAATGCAGATGGTTTTGAAGCATTCCAGTTACTGTATTAAATTCAACACAAACATTTCACCTGTCTACCCTTTGCAATGTTTATTATTTGTGAATAACTCTAAAAGGCTAGATAGATCCTTGTATTTAGTAGTTTTGCTGAGTCTTTTGTGGCTGCTGTAAAAGGTATTAGCCAGTGACCCTAGCTGACCATTCAGCCTTGACATGCAGGCATAACCTTGTTGCTTCTGTACATCAAAATGTGTGTTTTACATGGAAAGGTATGTATTCTACAGGTTTTCATGAATTTGGGGGTTTACAGAGGTCTCTGGACCTCTGACAATATCTTCTACCATATATAGTGAGTGGATGATTTCCATCCTTGAGAATGAAGGTCTCCTTTCTTTGTACTTGTGAGGCAATAAACAGAATCCCCTCTTTCTCAAGCAAAAGAAGGGATATGACACAATTTCCTCCCCAAGTGGACCCCAGTAGAAAATACCTCAGCTGTGATGGTGACATGGTATGCAGTGAGTGGACTGTCAGCAAAACAATTCTGTATTCGGATATTTTGCCAGTGCCCCCCAGAACAGATCCCAGAACTTAGTATCTCTTTGCATGTAGTAAATTAGTTGTGATTCTTTCTGTTTAGCCAGAGTTTTTACATGCTTTTTTTTTTTTATTAACAAGCCTATATAGTAAATTTGATCTTACTTATCAGAAAGGGCAAGCTAGCTGGTGGAGAGAAGAGAGACCCCTTCTCCTGGACATTTTATTTAGTTATTTTGAAAGATTTTTATTTGGAGGATAAATTAGATCATTGGCACAATGATTTGTCTTGTTAGTATTCTTAAAATGAGTCAATCCTCGCTTATCCCCACTCATGGAAAGGAACACGAGTAGCAGAGCTTGTGGGAAAGAACTGACAGCGCGTGTGTGCCCTGCAGTGAGTGCTTTGCCCAGCCCTACCACGTGCATCACCCTTGTAGTTCTTGACAGTTCTGTATCCTCATTCTTTCTGTTCCCCCTTTGTCAGGCCCTGTTGTAGACATGCTGCTGTGATGAAACAATAGTAAAAACAACAGCAAATCCCCCCAGAGTTCTTGCTTTCATGATGTTTTTTTTTTTTTTTTTTTTTTTTTTTTTTTTTTTTTATGAAGTTTATTGACAAATTGGTTTCCATACAACACCCAGTGCTCATCCCAAAAGGTGCCCTCCTCAATACCCATCACCCACCCGCCCCTCCCTCCCACCCCCCATCAACCCTCAGTTTGTTCTCAGTTTTTAACAGTCTCTTATGCTTTGGCTCTCTCCCACTCTAACGTCCTTTTTTTTTTTTTTTTTTTTTTTTTCCTTCCCCTCCCCCATGGGTTCCTGTTAAGTTTCTCAGGATCCACATAAGAGTGAAACCATATGGTATCTGTCTTTCTCTGTATGGCTTATTTCACTTAGCATCACACTCTCCAGTTCCATCCACGTTGCTACAAAAGGCCATATTTCATTTTTTCTCATTGCCACGTAGTATTCCATTGTGTATATAAACCACAATTTCTTTATCCATTCATCAGTTGATGGACATTTAGGCTCTTTCCATAATTTGGCTATTGTTGAGAGTGCTGCTATGAACATTGGGGTACAAGTGCCCCTATGCATCAGTACTCCTGTATCCCTTGGATAAATTCCTAGCAGTGCTATTGCTGGGTCATAGGGTAGGTCTATTTTTAATTTTCTGAGGAACCTCCACACTGCTTTCCAGAGCGGCTGCACCAATTTGCATTCCCACCAACAGTGCAAGAGGGTTCCCGTTTCTCCACATCCTCTCCAGCATCTATAGTCTCCTGATTTGTTCATTTTGGCCACTCTGACTGGCGTGAGGTGATACCTGAGTGTGGTTTTGATTTGTATTTCCCTGATAAGGAGCGACGCTGAACATCTTTTCATGTGCCTGTTGGCCATCTGGATGTCTTCTTTAGAGAAGTGTCTATTCATGTTTTCTGCCCATTTCTTCACTGGGTTATTTGTTTTTCGTGTGTGGAGTTTGGTGAGCTCTTTATAGATTTTAGATACTAGCCCTTTGTCCGATATGTCATTTGCAAATATCTTTTCCCATTCCGTTGGTTGCCTTTTAGTTTTGTTGGTTGTTTCCTTTGCTGTGCAGAAGCTTTTTATCTTCATAAGGTCCCAGTAATTCACTTTTGCTTTTAATTCCCTTGCCTTTGGGGATGTGTCGAGTAAGAGATTGCTACGGCTGAGGTCAGAGAGGTCTTTTCCTGCTTTCTCCTCTAAGGTTCTGATGGTTTCCTGTCTCACATTTAGGTCCTTTATCCATTTTGAGTTTATTTTTGTAAATGGTGTGAGAAAGTGGTCTAGTTTCAACCTTCTGCATGTTGCTGTCCAGTTCTCCCAGCACCATTTGTTAAAGAGGCTGTCTTTTTTCCATTGGATGTTCTTTCCTGCTTTGTCAAAGATGAGTTGGCCATATGTTTGTGGGTCTAGTTCTGGGGTTTCTATTCTATTCCATTGGTCTGTGTGTCTGTTTTTGTGCCAATACCATGCTGTCTTGATGATGACAGCTTTGTAGTAGAGGCTGAAGTCTGGGATTGTGATGCCTCCTGCTTTGGTCTTCTTCTTCAAAATTCCTTTGGCTATTCGGGGCCTTTTGTGGTTCCATATGAATTTTAGGATTGCTTGTTCTAGTTTCGAGAAGAATGCTGGTGCAATTTTGATTGGGATTGCATTGAATGTGTAGATAGCTTTGGGTAGTATTGACATTTTGACAATATTTATTTTTCCAATCCATGAGCAGGGAATGTCTTTCCATTTCTTTAAATCTTCTTCAATTGCCTTCATAAGCTTTCTATAGTTTTCAGCATACAGATCCTTTACATCTTTGGTTAGATTTATTCCTAGGTATTTTATGCTTCTTGGTGCAATTGTAAATGGGATCAGTTTCTTTATTTGTCTTTCTGTTGCTTCATTGTTAGTGTATAAGAATGCAACTGATTTCTGGACATTGATTTTGTATCCTGCAACTTTGCTGAATTCATGTATCAGTTCTAGCAGACTTTTGGTGGAGTCTATCGGATTTTCCATGTATAATATCATGTCATCTGCAAAAAGCGAAAGCTTGACTTCATCTTTGCCAATTTTGATGCCTTTGATTTCCTTTTGTTGTCTGATTGCTGATGCTAGAACTTCCAGCACTATGTTAAACAACAACGGTGAGAGTGGGCATCCCTGTCGTGTTCCTGATCTCAGGGAAAAAGCTCTCAGTTTTTCCCCGTTGAGGATGATGTTAGCTGTGGGCTTTTCATAAATGGCTTTTATGATCTTTAAGTATGTTCCTTCTATCCCGACTTTCTCAAGGGTTTTTATTAAGAAAGGGTGCTGGATTTTGTCAAAGGCCTTTTCTGCATCGATTGACAGGATCATATGGTTCTTCTCTTTTTTTTTGTTAATGTGATGGATCACGTTGATTGATTTGCGAATGTTGAACCAGCCCTGCATCCCAGGAATGAATCCCACTTGATCATGGTGAATAATTCTTTTTATATGCTGTTGAATTCGATTTGCTAGTATCTTATTGAGAATTTTTGCATCCATATTCATCAGGGATATTGGCCTGTAGTTCTCTTTTTTTACTGGGTCTCTGTCTGGTTTAGGAATAAAAGTAATACTGGCTTCATAGAATGAGTCTGGAAGTTTTCCTTCCCTTTCTATTTTTTGGAATAGCTTGAGAAGGATAGGTATTATCTCTGCTTTAAACATCTGGTCGAACTCCCCTGGGAAGCCATCTGGTCCTGGACTCTTATTTGTTGGGAGATTTTTGATAACCAATTCAATTTCTTCGCTGGTTATGGGTCTGTTCAAGCTTTCTCTTTCCTCCTGATTGAGTTTTGGAAGTGTGTGGGTGTTTAGGAATTTGTCCATTTCTTCCAGGTTGGCCAGTTTGTTGGCATATAATTTTTCATAGTATTCCCTGATAATTGCTTGTATCTCTGAGGGATTGGTTGTAATAATTCCATTTTCATTCATGATTTTATGTATTTGGGTCATCTCCCTTTTCTTTTTGAGAAGCCTGGCTAGAGGTTTGTCAATTTTGTTTATTTTTTTCAAAAAACCAACTCTTGGTTTCGTTGATCTCCTCTACAGTTTTTTTAGATTCCATATTGTTTATTTCTGCTCTGATCTTTATTATTTCTCTTCTTCTGCTGGATTTAGGCTGCCTTTGCTGTTCTGCTTCTATTTCCTTTAGGTGTGCTGTTAGATTTTGTATTTGGGATTTTTCTTGTTTCTTGAGATAGGCCTGGATTGCAATGTATTTTCCTCTCAGGACTGCCTTCATTGCATCCCAAAGCGTTTGGATTGTTGTATTTTCATTTTCGTTTGTTTCCATATATTTTTTAATTTCTTCTCTAATTGCCTGGTTGACCCACTCATTCTTTAGTAGGGTGTTCTTTAACCTCCATGCTTTTGGAGGTTTTCCAGACTTTTTCCTGGGGTTCATTTCAAGCTTCATAGCATTGTGGTCTGAAAGTATGCATGGTATAATTTAAATTCTTGTATACTTATGAAGGGCTGTTTTGTGACCCAGTATGTGATCTATCTTGGAGAATGTTCCATGTGCACTCGAGAAGAAAGTATATTCTGTTGCTTTGGGATGCAGAGTTCTAAACATATCTGTCAAGTCCATCTGATTCAATGTATCATTCAGGGCCCTTGTTTCTTTATTGACTGTGTGTCTAGATGATCTATCCATTTCTGTAAGTGGGGTGTTAAAGTCCCCTGCAATTACCACATTCTTATTAATAAGGTTGCTTATGTTTGTGAGTAATTGTTTTATATATTTGGGGGCTCCTGTATTTGGCGCATAGACATTTATAATTGTTAGCTCTTCCTGATGGATAGACCCTGTGATTATTATGTAATGCCATTCTTCATCTCTTGTTACAGCCTTTAAGTTAAAGTCTAGTTTGTCTGATATAAGGATGGCTACTCCAGCTTTCTTTTGACTTCCAGTAGCATGATAGATAGTTCTCCATCCCCTCACTCTCAATCTGAAGGTGTCCTCAGGTCTAAACCAAGTCTCTTGTAGACAGCAAATAGATGGGTCTTGTTTTTTATCCATTCTGATACCCTATGTCTTTTGGTTGGCTCATTTAGTCCATTGACATTCAGTGTTATTTTACAAAGATATGGGTTTAGAGTCATTGTGATGTCCGTAGGTTTCATGCTTGTAGCAATGTCTCTGGCACTTTGTCTCACAGGATCCCCCTTAGGATCTCTTGTAGGGCTGGTTTAGTGGTGACGAATTCCTTCAGTTTTTGTTTGTTTGGGAAGACCTTTATCTCTCCTTCTATTCTAAATGTCAGACTTGCTGGATAAAGGATTCTCGGCTGCATATTTTTTCTGTTCATCACATGGAAGATTTCCTGCCATTCCTTTCTGGCCTGCCAAATTTCAGTAGAGAGATTGGTCACGAGTCTTATAGGTCTCCCTTTATATGTTAGAGCACGTTTATCCCTCGCTGCTTTCAGAATTTTCTCTTTATCCTTGTAGTTTGCCAGTTTCACTATGATATGTTGTGCAGAGGATCAATTCAAGTTACGTCTGAAGGGAGTTCTCTGTGCCTCTTGGATTTCTATGCCTTTTTCCTTCCCCAGATAAGGGAAGTTCTCAGCTATGATTTCTTCAAGTACACCTTCAGCACCTTTCCCTCTCTCTTCTTCCTCTGGAATACCAATTATGTGTAGATTATTTCTTTTTAGTGTATCACTTAGTTCTCTAATTTTCCCCTCATACTCCTGGATTTTTTTTATCTCTCTTTTTCTCAGCTTCTTCTTTTTCCATAATTTTATCTTCTAGTTCACCTATTCTCTCCTCTGCCTCTTCTATCCAAGCTGTGGTCGTTTCCATTTTATTTTGCAGCTCGTTTATAGCATTTTTTTAGCTCCTCCTGACTGTTCCTTAGTCCCTTGATCTCTGTAGCAATAGATTCTCTGCTGTCCTTTTCAAGCCCAGTGATTAATTTTATGACTATTATTCTAAATTCACTTTCTGTTATATTGTTTAAATCGTTTTTGATCAGTTCATTAGCTGTCGTTATTTCCTGGAGATTTTTCTGACGGGAATTCTTCCGTTTTGTCATTTTGGATAGTCCCTGGAGTGGTGCGGAACTGCAGGGCACTTCCCCTGTGCTGTCTTGAATAACTTGAGTTGGTGGGCGGGGCCGCAGTCATACCTGATGTCTGCCCTCAGCCCACCGCTGGGGCCACAGTCAGACTGGTGTGTACCTTCTCTTCCCCTCCCCTAGGGGTGGGATTCACTGTGGGGTGGCCTGGCCCATCTGGGCTACTTGCACACTGCCAGGCTTGCGGTGCTGGGGGTCTGGTGTATTAGCTGGGGTGGATCTGCAAGGTGCACAGGGGCGGGAGGTGCAGGCTCAGCTCGCTTATCCTTCTGGTGATGCGCTTCAGGAGGGGCCCTGCAGCACCTAGAGGGAGTCAGACCTGCCCGAGGGATGGATCCACAGAAGCACAATGTTGGGTGTTTGCAGGGTGCCAGCAAGTTCCCTGCCAGCAAGTTCCCTGGTTCCCTTTGGGATTTTGGCTGGGGGATGGGCGAGGGAGATGGCGCCGGTGAGCGCCTTTGTTCCCCACCAAGATGAGCTCTGTCGTCTGGGTCTTAACAACTCTCCCTCCAGTTGTCCTCCAGCCTTCCCGCTCTCTGAGCAGAGCTGTTAACTTATAACCTTCCAGATATTAAGTCCCGCTTGGTGTCAGAACATACTCTATCCATTTCCTCCGCTTTTGCCAGCCAGACTGGGCGTCTCTGCTTGGCCAGCGGGCTGCCCCTCCACCCTGGCTCCCTCCCGCCAGTCCATGTAGCGAGCACTGCCTCTCCGCCCTTCCTACCCTCCTCCTTGGGCCTCTCGTCTGCGCTTGGCTCCAGAGAATCCATTCTGCTAGTTTTCTGGCTGTTTTCTGGGTTATTTAGGCAGATGTAGGTGGAATCTAAATGATCAGCAGGACACGGTGAGCCCAGCGTCCTCCTATGCCGCCGTCTTCTATAGCCCACTCCAGTTCTTTGGTTATTAACCCCTTATCATATATATCATTTGCAGATGTGTTCTCCCATTCCATAGCTTGCCTTTTATTTTTATTGATGGTTTTCTTCACTGTGCAAAAGGTTTTTATTTTGACATAGTCCCAATAGTTTTTTTTTTTGTTTGTTTGTTTTTGTTTTTGTTTCCCTTGCCTGAGGAGACATATCTGGAAAAAAGTTGCTGCAGCCAATGTAAAAGAGGTTATTGCCTGTGTTGTCTTCTAGGATTTTTATGGTTTCAAGTCTCACATTTAAGTCTTTCATCCATTTTGAGTTTATTTTTGTGTGTAAACCACATTTTGATGAGAAAAAAAGAGTTTAAGAGACATTATATGTGCAGCATTTTCCTAATTGTTGTTGTTTTTAACAAACAGGGAAAAGATTCTAAATGCCGTATTGTGGTTGCCTCTGGATGGTAGTGTATATTGGGTGATTAAAAACTAATTGTAGACATACTTTGGTGTAATTTGAAGTTTTTCTACAAGAACCCTTGTACTGCTTGTAAAATCAGAGGGAAACAGTAAAGTATAAAATTGGAGAAAATGTTATTTAAACACTTTGGTCTTTTGTATGACTTATTGTCTAATGACCCCAATAGGAGGGGTATGTGACAAACTACAGTTGAGAGAGTGTCTATGGGTTTCCTCCTTCTTATCCCATCACTTATCATTCCATAACTGGAAGCCATATCTCCCACTCCCCTTCACCCATTTTGCACCCCCCTCAGCAAAACATCAGTTCGTTCGTGACTCTGAGTCATCTTTTTTTCCCCCCTTTCAATTATGGACACATTTTTTTTTCTTAACAATGTTCACAATTCCATATTCATCTTCTTATTAATGGTTCCTTTCAACATAGAAGTTTCCTTTCTGATATCTTTGGTAGTAATTTTCAGGGAATCCTTGTTTTACTTGTTAGCTAAGACCAAGATCAGTATTTTTTAATGATTTTCATTATCGTCTGTCGTTTAAAAAGTATGTAGCTTAAGTAAATTGAATATAAATTGCTTTGAGCCTTTTCTAGAGGTCCCATATCCCCCAAATAACTTGAATTCAAAATGTACTGAAATATCTATCTTTACTTACTATGTTTTAAATATCCTGAAATTAGTCTGTTCTTATTTGTCAGGAGACCCCAGACCACCCCCAAGTTCAGTGATTCACTGGCAGGATTCACAGGACCCTGCACACAGCTGTGCTCACAGCTGTGATTACAGTGCAGGGGCAGAGAGCACAGTTAGCCAAGCAAAAAGGTACTGGGGATAAAGGCTGGAGGAAACCAGGGGCAAGCTTCCAGAGTCCTCTCCCAGCTGAGTCACATAGCACTCCTTGATTCCCCCTGGAATGAGTTGTGACAACACGTGCGAAATGTTGCCAACCAGACAACCTTGTGAGAGAGTCAGTGCCCACAGTTTTTACTGGGTACGCTCTGCCTAGCATGTACCAAAATTCCAGACTCCTGGAAGAGAAGCAAGCACTCACCATATTGTTGGGACTGTATAGTTTCGGCACAGTGAGTCATTCCTAGGGAATTGGCAGAACTCTCCTGAAATTGAGGTTGCCAGACAACTGCCAGGGGCCAACCTTGTAAGCAGGATTTTCAGTGAATACCAATCCCAGGCCTGCTGTGTTAGCTCCTATCTACACACCATGCAATAAAAGCTAAAAATACCTATTCACACCAAAGGCAAAAATGAGTTTGTTAAAGTAAGGAATGGCCCTACTATGTGCATTAACCTCTGTGAGAGTGACTTTGGACATCTCTTTGGCTAATTTTCCACCTCTGTAAAATCCACTGGTACTTTGCACTTTAGAATTCTGTGATCCTGAATGTGTTCTAATACTTTGTATGTCAGTGATTCAAACTGGGGTCCAGGTGCATAGAGTTATGCAAAGACTGTCTTAGAGATCCAATGCAGTGATAGATCTGAGAGAATTAATTACCAGACCCTCAACTTTTGTATGTACTCTTTTCTCATATTGATCTGTATGAGAATGAATGTTGGAAGGGGCTGCTGGTTCTCTTTCCCCACTACCCATTTTGCTTTATAGCATAATTGCATTACTCTCAGATAGGTAAACAAAGAGATCCTGAATGCAAGTCTTTTGTGTGTGTGTGATTTTTTTTAATGTTTATTTATTTTTGAGAGAGACAGAGAGACAGAATGCAAGCAGGGGAGGGGCAGAGACAGAGACAGAGGGAGACACAGAATCTAAAGTAGGCTCCAGGCTCTGAGCTGTCAGCACAGAACCTGATGCGGAGCTCGAACCCACGAACTGTGAGATCATGACCTGAGCCAAAGTCAGACGCTTAACCGACTGAGCCACCCAGGCGCCCCCTGAATGCAAGTCTTAAGGCAGCAAAACAAAGATAGATTAGGTAATAAGTACTAAAGAGAATAGCACATTGTTTCATGTAGGCCATAAGTTTATTGCAAAAGCTATGACCTTATCTACTAGCTACCCATTAATATCCACAGTCTTCTCTTCTTTGGTCCACAGCTGGTCCATGTCATCCAGCCTTCCTTGCAGCTAGAAGCTCAGCCAGAGATAAGGGAGTGGAAATGATGGGTACTACTCCCAAGTCTGGCTTCTAAATCTCCCCACATGCTGCTCTCCTTACTGTCCAGATTGACACCCCAGAACCCAAATGTTGAGATGGCGGCACTTTTGTCCCTGAATGACTGGAGGAGTACTGCTCCAGCCCAGTACTGTTACATGAGCCAGAAATGAATTCCTATTATGTGTAAGCCATTATATACTTGAGGCCTATATTTTACCCTAATACACTTTTGATTAACTCTTCGAAATAGAATTCAGCAACGAGATGCTTGATAAGGGAATATGTATTAATATATGTATTTTGTTTTAAAAATGAATTCAGACTTATTCTGATAGAAACCAAATCAGTTTTGGCAGATTGGTTTGGTAATGAGGATTGCCTTTGTCTGTTGTGTTACACACACACACACACACACACACACACACACACGTATATCAGAAACTTCACATAAATTGGGTTTAATCTGTAGTCTCAAAAGTTTGACAAAAATATATTGAAAGCACACATATGATTATAACTTAGAATTCTATACTAGAAAATAATATCCTTTAATATTTTTAATCCTAAAATAAAAAAAAATAAAATTTATAAGGGTTAACTTTAATATATGAAAGGAAAGATGTAGTTTCCAAAAGTCTTTGGGGAATTGTAAGAAAAAACATTTGAAGAGACTACTGTATAAAGAGGACTGTTAGCAAATAGTTTAAATGAGTCTATGTTGGCCTGGTTAATAAATAGGCAGTTAGTTTTTCACTTGTGTAAATGAGTTAAATGTCCAGGGCAAACCTAAAGCAAACGATGGAGACTAATGCTACAGCTTGAACAACTTCTGCTGTTGTAAGTCTTCCAAATTACCCTTTTAAAATATTTGTAGATCTCATCAGGCAGGTGAATGAAAAGGTTGAGTAAGAACCTTCTTACTTCTTCCTGTAAGAAAAGTGTATGCGTAGTGGGATTACTTCACTTAGTGCTGCCAGTAAACCTGAATTTTTATTGTTCTTCTCCTTTCCTGAATCTCTTTTATGTGCCGAAGAGACACATCGATACGGGA
Source organism: Lynx canadensis (assembly GCF_007474595.2). Taxonomy (NCBI): domain Eukaryota; kingdom Metazoa; phylum Chordata; class Mammalia; order Carnivora; family Felidae; genus Lynx; species Lynx canadensis. Next base: position 32,613,609 of record NC_044315.2, read on the forward strand.
TGGACCTCAGGATCTGGGCCAAATGTTTGTAGGGAAGAAATTGAAGAATAACTCAGTGACTAAAGTGCTAAGGGAAGGACTTAGTCTAACAGAATGCAATTTCCTAAATTTATGGTTTGGCAAGCCTGACGCCTGTAGGGTTTTAAATAACTGAAGGGAAACATTCCTACCCATGCCCCACACAATACGCCAAATTCACTGCAAGCAAGGAACAACAGAGGGAAACCTGAGCATGTGTCCTGCACGCAGATACGTAAAAGATCAGAGGAGATCATCCGCTTTCATAGGTGTTACTAACCCAGCAACTGACAGTGCCTCCAGGAGTACAACCCTGGCATTCATCCACTTCGAAGATGTTAGCAACCATAAATCCCAGAATCACACCTGACATTTCTGTTGAAAAACATTGAACACACCCATGGGCCCAGAGCCTGGAGGAGTAATGGGGAAATCTGGGAAGTAGAATAGCTGCTTTGCATAAGGAAATATGAAGACAGACCTCTTCGTGTTGATGGAAGAAATCCTTTGGGTTTCTGGTGTCTGAAAAATAAGTGTCTAAAGCTCTGGAGATGAGTTCAGAGGGGCAGTCAGTAGAAGGTAGACCAAGGGGCTCATAAGCAATGGCACGTGTTACTTCACAAACTCAAGGGACAGGATGAATATTCTAAATTTCTTGCACTCCTTTAGAGATTGGATGGTGCAGGAACTAAAGAGCTAATTACTGGCCAAAGGACTTTTTAGGAAGGTATTTGGGTAGATTACATTTAGACATGAAGTGCCATTCTCTTGGCTTGGCCTGTCTTCCTGTGAATGGCATCATGGTGGCTCTGAGAATGAAATCATCAAAGAAATATTCCAGAAACTTCTTTCTCTGGGGATTCTCTTCTTCCTGCAGGACAGAGACTGTAATCCGTTCGTCTTTGCATCACTAGAGCTGCAGGTGGGGCCTGAGCCCATACCCAGAAAAGGCTTAAATGATGAATGAGTGGGGGTGCCTGGGTGGCTCAGTTGGTTAAGTGTCAGTCTTCAGCTCAGGTCATGATCTCAGAGTTCATGGGTTTGAGCCCTGTGTCGGGCTCTGTGCTGACAACTTGGAGCCTGGAGCCTGCTTCGGATAGTCTGTCTCTGTCTCTGTCTCTCTCTCTTTCTCAAAAATAAAATAAATAAATAAATAAAAAATAAATGATGAATGAGTGGACAAGTTACAAGATTTCCCTCCGACCTTGGCTGCTAGAATGGCACAGAGGGACTCAAACCAATACTCCATTAGGAATAGTGTGTGCCCACCTATGTTTCATATCAGGATTCCTAGCAGGTGAGATTTAGGAGGAGTTAGGAGACCCAGTCAGGCATTGTCACTTATATTGTGATCAAGGTAAGACACGAGGGACAAAGGCATCCCATTTAGAGTGACTCCACAAACATTCATTGGATCTTCCAGAGCCTTGTAGTTTGGGTCTTCTCTGAGGTTGATGGTGAAAGGGATAGTCCTTCACATGTAACCATTTGCAGAAGCAGAGCTTTGATTGTGTCCTGGCTGTTAGTCCCAGCATGCTGCCAGAGGGCTGCAGGCAGTCCTTTTCCTGTGAGAGTCTGCTTTGCTTTTGCAGCCAGCTTTGTCTGCTGACTTGACACTTCATCTTGAGACTGCTGGGTTGTCATGCTCCACTCCAGATCTCACACTGCTTCAGAGCCACTTCCTTGAGGGCAGAACGATCTATAGAGAATAAAAAATGAAACGGGCAATTTTGTCAAGCATTTGCAGTAGCAAAACAGAGAGCTGACAATAGGGGCTTATGTCTGTTGTTCAACAGAATGAATGATCAAGTTGTATGCAATAAAAGGAAATTGTCAGATTTAGGAGAAGTGATAAAATATAGCACCAAACATTACAGGCATTTTCCTTATTTAATATTTATGTTCCTTGCCATTGTTAGGGTTCAGTCTCAAGCAGAAATGAGACCTGCAGTTCCCTATTGTCTATTTTCATGAAGAAGTGAGCACAGTATTTAATTATTTATCAAATAAGTAGAGTTCTGTCCGTTCACCAGTGTGCAAGTACTCAACAGTTCAAGAACATTACCCCCTCCCCCCCGCCATTCTGAGTCAGTGTTTTGTGCATATGTTCATATGTGTGTATATATATAAAGCACACACATGCATATAAATATATATATATATATATATATATATATATATATTTAGTATGTGTGAATAGATGCCTTTGTGTATGTCAGGGGAAAGGAATTGGTGATGTTTACTCCATCTATGTCTTAACTTTAGCTCGAAGTCATTAGAAATTATAGGTTAACATTTCTGTGCAAGGGGTAGAACACCAGGAGGGGTCTTCTTGTCCTGGTTCTGCTGCTGGCTATGAATCTTAATGCAAGGAACTTAATCACTAGGCATCTAATATTATTTGCTACCTGTAAAATGAGATAATCATATCTAACATCCAAAGACATAACGAATCATGAATTATCACGCGTAAAGAGCCCCAGGCAAATAGAAGTTAAGTTCCATATGAGACAAAGTGGTATCATTTAAACAGTAAAATTGTTAGATTATATTCCTTCTTTATTGTCCCTTCTCTCAAAGGAAAGATAGGCGAGGTCTCTCCACTGTACCTCTATGAGAATTTTGGTCCAGGTCATTAAGGGGTTTTTCGGTTGGGATAAGGTTGAATGAGTAAAAGCACTATGTAGAGACAGGACTAAAAAGCCTTACAGATTTATAGAAAGGATTCAACTGGTAGTCTGTGGTATAGCTGTGGCAAAGAGTTACTCAGATCATCGCCTTTAGGTCCTTGTAATCAAGTGCCTAGAGAAGACAGGCTCTAAGTAACCATGAGCATTTTAGTGAAAATAATCTTAATGGAGTTAGTTGGTTGCTTCTAATGCACTGGGGAACTTAAGGAAAGAAAATAATGAGCATGGGAGCTCTTAATTTAATGTCCGTGGTAATGACCTGAGTGCTACTAAACTGAAGCTTTAGGTGCCCCTGCATGGTGCCACCATCTGTGAGAATGGCTTGGTTCTGATGGGGGATGTGCCCTCAGCCTTGATCCCAGATTAAAGAAGGCCCAGAACAGAGTCATAGCCAGCAGTTGACATGAACAAGAAATAAACATTTTGTGTTGTTAGCCACTGAGGTTTTAGAGATTGTTTCTACTAGAGCATGAAAGATAATATAAAGTCTGTTCAATCATATGCTTTTGGAAAATGCTGCCATAGTACCCAGTGGGCTTGTCCTATAGTAATTGTTCTAAGTGTTGGGGGCTCCTGGTTGCCTCAGTAGGTTAAGCGTCTGACTCTTGGTTTCAACTCAGGTCATGATCTCATGGTTTGTGAGTTCGAGCCCCACATCAGGCTCTGTGCTGGCCATATGGAGCCTGCTTGGGATTTCTGTCTCCCTTTCTCTTTGCCTTTCCCCAACTTGTGCTATCTCTGTCTCTTTCAAAATAAATAAATAAACTTAAATAATGATAATAATTGTTCCAAGCATTGATTATGTCCTAATGCAGGTCTCTTTGATCATTCATAAAGCTGCTACCATAAACGAGACCCAGTGCATATTGCATGTATTATTTATTTATTTATTTATTTATTTATTTATTTATTTAAGACTAGGTTTATTTTGCAAACTAATTATTCTTTTTTATGAATATAATTTATTGTCAAATTGGCTTACATACCACACCCAGTGCTCATCCCAACAAGTGCCCTCCTTAATGCCCATCACCCATTTTCTCCTCTCCCCCACCCTGCCATCCACCCTCAGTTTGTTCTCTGTATTTAAGAGTCTCTTGTGGTTTGCCCCCCTCCCTCTCTGTAACTATATTTTTCCCCATTCCTTTCCTTCATGGCATTCTGTTAAGTTTCTCAAGATCCACATATCAGTGAAAACATATGATAATCTGTCCTTCTCTGACTTATTTCACTCAGCATAATACCTTATAGTTCCATCCATGTTGCTGCAAATGGCATGATTTCATTCTTTCTCATTGCTAAGTAGTATTCCATTGTATATATAAACCACATCTTCTTTATCCACTCATCAGTTGATGGACATTTAGGCTCTCTCCATAATTTGGCTATTGTAGAAAGTGCTGCTGTAAACATTGGGGTACACATGCCATTTTGCATCAGCATTCCTGTATCCTTTGGATAAATTCCTAGTAGTACTATTGCTGGGTCATAGGGTAGTTCTATTTTTAATTTTTTGAGGAACATTCACACCACACTGTTTTCCAAAGTGGCCGCACCAGTTTGCATTCCCACCAACAGTGCAAGAGGGTTCCTGTTTCTCCACATCCTCACCAGCATCTATAGTCTCCTAATTTGTTCATTTTAGCTACTCTGACTGACATGAGGTGGTATCTCAGTGTGGCCTTGATTTGTATTTCCCAGATGATGAGTGACATTGAGCGTCGTTTCATGTGTCTGTTGGCCATCTGGATGTCTTCTTTGGAAGTGTCCATTCGTGTCTTCCGCCTATTTCTTTACTGGATTATTTGTTTTTCAGGTGTGGAGTTTGGAGGTGGAGGTGTGTTCAGGTTTGGAGTTCTTTATAGATTTTGGATACTAGCCCTTTATCCGATATGTCATTTGCAAATATCTTTTCCCATTCCGTTGGTTGCCTTTTAGTTTTGTTGATTGTTTCCTTTGCAGTGCAGAAGTTTTTTTTTTGCTTTTTTTTTTTTTATCTTGATGAGGTCCCAATAGTTCATTTTTCCTTGTAATTCCGTTGCCTTTGGAGATGTGTCGAGTAAGAAATTGCTGTGGCTGAGGTCAAAGAGGTTGCTACCTGCTTTCTCATGTAGGGTTTTGATGGTTTCCTGTCTCCCATTCAGGTCTTCCATACATTTTGAGTTTATTTTTGTGTAGGGTGTAAGAAAATGGTCTAGTTTCATTCTTCTGCATGTTGCTGTCTAGTTCTCCTGGACACCATTTGCTAAAGAGACTTGTCTTTTTTCCATTGGATGCTCTTTCCTCCTTTGTCAAAGATTAGTTGGCCATACATTTATGGGTCCAATTCTGGGTTCTCTATTCCACTGGTCTATGTGTCTGTTTTTGTGCCAATACCATACTGTCTTGATGATTACAGCTTTGTAGTAGAGGCTAACGTCTGGGATTGTGATGCCTCCCACTTTGGTTTTCTTCTTCAATATTACTTTGCCTATTCAGGGTATTTTGTGGTTCCATATAAATTTTAGCGTTGTTTGTTCTAGGTTTGGGAAGAATGCTGGTGCAATTTTGATTGGGATTGAATTGACTGTGTAGATTGCTTTGGGTAATATTGACCTTTTAACAATATTTATTCTTCCAGTTCATGAGCATGGAATGTTTTTCCATTTATTTGTGTCTTCTTAAATTTCCTTCATAAACTTTCTATAGTTTTCAGCATATAGATCTTTTACATCTTTGGTTAGGTTTATTCCTAGGTATTTTATGCTTCTTGGTGCAATTGTAAATGGGATCAGTTTCTTTATATCTCTTTCTGTTGCTTCATTATTGGTGTATAAAAATGCAACCAATTTCTGTGCATTGATTTTGTACCCTGTGACTTTGCTGAATTCATGTATCAGTTCTAGCAGTCTTTTGGTAGAGTCTTTTGGGTTTTCCATGTAGAGTATCACACTGTATGTATTTTCAATAACTCTTCCACTTACAAGCTGTGTGACCTTGGTGAAGTTTCTGAACTGCTCTGTGCCTCAGTTTCTTCTTCTGTAAAGTGGAAATATTTGTGTTACCTATTTCATGGAGTTTAGAGGATTAAGTGAATAGTTTGTATAACATCCTCAAAGCAATGTCTGACATGTAGTAAATATTTATTAAATTTGTCTGTAAATATGTTCCAGGTCCTGAGAAGTTACTTATAAGGGGTTACACATAAAGGCTTATAAACATGAACAAGGACATATTAGTTCCAATGTTCTTGAGTTCTTGGAGCTCATAGGTCTAAGTAGAGAGATATGTTAAAAAATGATTATGAAGAGGTGTGGTGCTGCAAGAATATCTATCAGGCAGACTAAGTTAATTTGTGGGGTGAAGAATGGATGCTCTTGAAGGAATGACATTTCAGAGCTTAAAGGTGGGTAGGTATAGCCAAGATGAAGGTAGTGATGGCAGGGGAAGAGGGGAGGGAGTTATGTAGGTAAAGGGAGTGGTACATTCAAGGACCCTGAAGAGGGTAGCAGCTAGGCACATCAGGGAACTGAAAGAAGCCAGTGGGATGGGAGCCAAGTAGAATGATGCAGGAGCCCTGGAGCAGTGTGGCAGAGGAGAGCAGTATGGCCTACACGGGCATCCTGGCCATGGTTGTGTGACCACGGGCAAATGCTCATCCTCTTCAGGCCTTAGTTTCTTCATTTCTAAGGTAAATTATCCTTTCAGTTCCAAAATTAATATTCTAGGATCTGTCTTCCCTTTTCCTTTCCTAGTTTCAAAGAGCCAATGAGTTGTTTCTAACAAACTCTAATTGTTTAGAGAGAACTAAGGAACAAATGAAAGGAAGGGAGAAATAGATTCTTTCTAGTCTGATGCTTAACCTGACTTTTATGCTGTAAGATATGGAGTCATGGTGGCTGACCCTTGGGCAGCTCTGGGTCCTTGGATGACATTTAATCTTGCTTGAGGATGGCATCATGTTGAAAGCTCCTGCTAGATGCAGAAAGGCAGGCGTTAGGGTGATGGTCCCATGCCCCTCCTCTACTCATAGGAGTGTGGACTTTTAAAAACTTTTTTCCTGTTGTTGTGTTTTTCTTCTCAGACTATATGGTGAGATAATTTTAGCATTTTAAGAAAACGTTGCTCCCCACTGAGTTCCTACGTTAACCCCTCCTGAGGTGAATGGAGCATGCAGCGGAAGAACTTCATATTTTCCTTTTTCTTTCTTTTATTATTTTTCATTAAAAAATATTCATCTCTAGTATATTTGAATACCATATCAAGCAGGAAAGTTTTAAAAATTGGTAGATATTTCTATGTTTTGAAACTCCACCAGCCCTAATTGTGGATTTCAGAGTTAGGCCACACAGGATTTTGGTCTTGGGTCCTCTTATGTACAGTGATTCGTGCAACAGCAGTATCAGAACAGAATTACTCTGCTGAGTAAATATGTCTTCTGCCACAGAGGGAAATAATTATCCACATTTTGTGCTGTGTTTTCCAATGGATTCTTTATAGAAGAGTGAGGCTGGGGGAGATCGTGGAACCAGGAGAGTCCACTTTGGGACAGGCTGCTCTAAGAGGGATACTCACACCCTTCCTTCAGTTCTAGTGCCCCCCGCCCCATCTGCCACACTGTCCTTGGGAAGTAAGCACTGTACTGGACACCACCCTGTTCAGTCCTTTCTTCTGTCTGAGCTGCTATCAGTGTGCTCTCTGCCTTGGGTAACTGTAGGTGCCACCAGAAGACCCCTGCAATCATGGGCTGCAGGATCATCTTGCAAGAACCTTCAAACTGGTATACACCCCCTGAGTACCCTCATAAGGACAGGCTCTTGGGTAATTCATACTTTTCCCTAAAGTTTGTCTGCCTGAGAGCAGGCCTGAAGTCTATAGGCCTCCTGCCCTTCAGTCAGTCTCCCACTTGACTCTCCCTCATTTCTAATCTTATGGTGGGACACGGCTCCTGCCCCAAGTTGAAAGACCTCTGGCATGCTAAACAGAGGTAGGGTGCAAAATACAGGTCTTAATAAAGTTGCAAACTGAAAGTAATGACAGGGTAACATGTATTTATTTGCCACTCACATGGCTCCTTTACTTTTGACAAAACTGAAGGAGCTCCCAAAGGCTATCAGCCACTAGATAGTGCTGGATCGGGGCTGGTATGCATTTGGGCATCTGACTTGGAAGGAGTTCAAAAGAATTGAGGGATATTGCTGCAACAGAACTCTTATATTTCTACCCACTTACTGATGTGAGTGCTTTTTTTTAAAAAAGAAAAATACAATTTAAGTGACACTTGAAACTTGTCTCACTCCATCAGTGTGCAAAATAAACCCATATTTATATAAACTAATTTAAAGAATCTTCATTTGTTTATCTGGTTAATAGATACATTTCTCCCGGGGCTCCTGGGTGACTCAGTCATTTAAGCATCCTACTTTAGCTCAGGTCGTGATCTCACAGTTTGTGAGTTCAAGCCCTGCGTCGGGCTCTGTGCTGACAGCCTGCTTCCAGTTCTGTGTCTCCCTGCCTCTCTGCCCCTCTACAGTTCACGCTCTGTCTCTCTCTGTCTCAAAAATAAATAAATGTTTAAAAAAAATTAAAAAAAAAATTTAGAGCCTTGTCATAGGAAAATTAAAAACTGAAACTTCAATTAATATGCATGTTTTTGTTATGCAGAGGATTATGATAGTGGTCAATAAAAGGGCTTTGAGCATAAAAGTATCTTCAGATAAAATTCTGTGGAGGAAGTAGAATATAGATAATATAAGTTTAAAGAGAAGAAGGAATGCTATAACATCTGTGAAAGAAGCGCCTGTTCTTTCATGATTTTTAAATGGATGGGAGGGGTAGAGATGTGTTTTTTTTTTCTAAACATCACTATTTAATACAGAAGAATTATAACTTTAAAAAAATTTAATGTTTATTTATTAAAAAAATTTTTTAAATCTTTTATTTATTTTTGAGAGGCAGAGAGAGATAGAGCATGAATGGGGGAGGGGTAGAGAGAGTGGGAGACACAGAATCTGAAGCAGGCTCCAGGCTCCGAGCTGTCAGCACAGAGCCTGACATGGGGCTCGAACTCACGAACTGAGAGATCATTACCTGAGCCAGAGTCAGATGCTTAACCGACTGAGCCACCCAGGTGCCCCAGAAGAATTATAACTTTTATAATTACTTAAAGTTATGAGAAATTTTATATGTCTACTTAAAACTGTGCAAAGGAGCATATAGATTTTCAAAATTCTATCTGTTTTTGGTTTGTGAAGGAGGCTGGTTTGGGATGCTACGGTGGTTTCCAGCTCTGGCTTGGGAGTGTATGAACAATACAGATATCTGAGCCCCTGTTCAGACTATGAATCAGAAATTCGAATTGGGGGCTGGGGTGGGACCTTATGTTTCACCCAAGTCCCTGATTCTCAGTGGATCTCAGTACTAGTGTTTGGCTCCCTCGTGTACACTTGTTTGCTTTCCTCCTGGGAGGGACTCCTGAAGCAGGAGGTGACAGACCACTGCACAGGTGGTGCGGTGCCAGACACTCAGGTGGGAAGAAACCAAGAAGCCAGAAGTTCCTGGTGTGTCCACCATGGAATGGGGAGCTGGAACAAAGGCCATTTTGTCCATTCACTTTAGGGGAGGTTCACTATCCATAAATGATCGCTGCATAGCTCATCCTAAGTGGCATTTTTGAGCTCCCCTTTGAGAACTTTCAGTTCCTTATTGCAATGTTTCAGCCTTATTAGGATTAATATTGACCCAAGATCTACCCAGGATCAGTCAAAAACCATTGATTTAGAAACTATTTGAGTTTCAAAATCTGAGTCCATCGAATAATGAAAAGTAGTCAGTGATTCCTAGCCATCCTCCTAGATCTTTTGATCATAAAAAATTCCCTCAAGATATGAAATATGGCCATTATTAGGCAGTATGAAATAGTCTGAAGGGTTTGACTTAATAGACTAAATTTGCTACACATTGCCATGGGTGCATTGTCTTTCTCTATTTTTTCTTTTATGTGAGAAATTTGTTGCCGTTTCCTGTGTCTCGACAAGATAAATGAACTAATTTAAAATATTTTCCACGCCTCATCTGTCCACTCTACAAGCTGTCAATGGGCTCGGATTGGGTGCCTGCATGCCAGCCGCCCTCAGCCGGGAGTATTGTTACTATGAAGAAAGAATGTTGTTTCCATAGCAGCTTGGACCTCCTTTGCAAGTGTGCTTTCACATTCTTGCAGGATTGGGTGAGAAAGTCGATATTTGGTCGAGCTTTCTAAAGCACATTTGCTTGACTTAAATGAAGTTATTACATTTCTTTTTTTTGTTTGTTTTTAATTGAAGAGGTGGGAGAAAATTTTCAAGAACCAATGAAGGGGAAAAGTTGAATGAGTTAAAAACCAAAACAGAAAGGAAGAAGAAAAATATTGGAGTTATTAAAATCTAGAATTATAAAAATTACAACTGGAAAAAGTTACTATTTGTCTTCAAAATAACGTTTCTAATTTTACATATATTATGGATTGGGTAATTTAAAAAATATCATGGAATTTCCACATGTATATTATTTTTTACAGTCACTCGAATTCACCATAGATTCCTTCATTGCACATTTCAAGGAAAGATTATGTTCAGAACATTGCAGTGGCACACAGCTGTCAGGCATTCTCATCCTCTTTTGCATCAGCATTGAGTTCTTCATTGTATTTACTTGTATTTGTAGAGGAGGCAGAGCAAAGAAGTGATAAGTTGGAGACCATTTTTACTGTTTCTGAGATAGTACAGACGGATTCCTTTTGGATTTTCTGAACTTTTTTTCTACTTAATAATACATTTAATGGGTCTTTGGGGGAAGTCATAACTTTACTACACTGCTTATCACACTGGCTGCTCACATGACAATACTCTTGTGAGGTATAATATTAAAATCATCTCTGGCTAAAAGTGGATTTTGGCTTTTAGCCTAACACTGAGCAAATAACCTTTCCAGTCTAAGTTAAATGTTCCCATAAGCTCCTTAAAACCAAATTTTCCTTGTTAAAAAAAAAGTTACTGAATATAATTCCCAAAGGGTAGGGTATGGAAGCTATTTAAATTAGACTTAAAAAAAATCCTTCCTGTATTTTGCTGGCTTGGCCTTTCTTTTGCTAATATTTGGTTGGTACTTCTTTGCTAGGTTTGATGTGAGAGGTCAGAATTCTCCCCAGGAAGGTTGATGGTCCATCAGATGGGTTCACTTCCTTAGTTTGAACCGTGGCTTAAAGCAGGATGCTGAAGTCTGCCACCAAGTGATGGTGCCTTCCCTGGGAGTCGTTGCAGAATCTGTCTCAAGCCTCATCTTGTACTTGACTGTGACCCTGTTACTGCCCAGAGCTCTAAGCCTCCAACTCCCTCATAACAGAAGGCCAGGCTTTCTGTGGTTTCCCCAGTAGGTCAGCTTTAAGGTAGATGAAAATTTGATAAATGCACTTATAACCTCTTTGGAGCTTTCTGTGGGAACTTTGACAAGTACATTCTTTCTCCTAAATATTTTAACACACAGCCTTTAAAATGACATTTACCTCTTCTAGGACCATTTCTGACAGTGGCATGTGGTAGTTTTATTTTTATTTTATTTGAAAACATCATTTGGGTTTTATAGAAAAAGAATAAATATTTATCTCCACAGCTTGTTATCAGCAGGGAGGATAGGCATTCTTGGATGGATGGAAGGTTTATTGGTGGAAAGAGTTAAGAAGCTATTTTGTGATAAAGGATTTCTTTGCATTTTTTCCTGTAGTCAAGTAAATTGCTTGTGGGTTCTTGCTAAAAAAAAAATAATAATAATAATCCCTCTGGTGCTGCTTTTAATTTGATCAGGCTTAAAATGTTTTCAGAAGGGTTAAGCTTCCTTTGCATTAGTGTCTGGTGTGATCAAATAAAGGGATGGCTTTGGAATGGACTAGATTTTTTTTATGATGCTGTTTAATGTTTATACAGAAGGTGCAGTATAGTGGACCATTCAAAACAAAGCACCATTTTTACATGACTTTGGGGTGTGTGGTGTATCCCCTTTCCACCGATAGATTTGACTCATGTAAGAATTTGTTTCCTGTGATATATATCTAATGTAACTCCAATGTCATTTAGAGGTAGTAGGCATAGCAACCCACTGACATGATTCCTCATGTATGGCTACTGATAGCTAAACTTTACCTGCAAGGGGAAGAATTAATTGTATATCCTGTTCTTCATTAGGTAAAAGTTCGCAAGATAATATATAATCCCGGTAGGGCACAGAACCATTTTATGAACAGGTGAGCCAAGTTGTGAAAAGACCATCGAAAAGCCTAAAACTTGGTGGAAAAACCAAAAGCCTCCACTGCTTGGGGGCTCTGTTTTTAATCTGACTCTCTGCTGAGTTCATGAATATTTCAAGTGGACCTGAACAGGTGACTCTTTGTTCCCTGGGAAGAAGATGGTTTTCAGTGGAAACTTACAGTCTGTCATTTTCATGGGAATGGCTTTAACCTAATACAGAGTGGAGGTCTGAATCCACCTGAGAGAAATAGGAAAATACTGTGTGACATTTTGCCAAACTTTACACAAGTCTAGTAGTAGAATAGAATATTTTTTCCACCCTAATAATGTAGATGTTGTTTTGTTTTGTGTAACTGAGAAACTTGAAATCGTTGATAGAGTTTTTCCCTTCTAGAAGAAAGTAGAAATAGATGCTGTCTGTACTGTAACACAAGTCTGTGAGCCCAAATATCTAGCTTCTTATATTTTGATGAGTGATAGATGCAAGTAGGTAGATACATGCTTTTAGTGACCCTGCTTTAAAAATTAGTTTACTAAACGTGGCTATAGCGGAAAAAAATGTAAATACTTCAGTGTTCTGGATGCAGACCCTGAATCTGGTAAGATTTCTCCCCACTCCTCCTGGTTCATAAAAATAAATCTGAAAAATGTACACTGGTGATAAAGAGTTAAACTGTAGTCATCACACTTGCCATCAAAATGGGAAGATAGGATTGAAGAATGAACATACTGGCTCACAGCTGGGAAGATTTTGGCAGGAAAAAATCACATGACATTGAGTGAGGCCAGGTCCATCAAGGAGACTTGCTGCAGATTAGTTTGAGAAGAGTTGTTGATGCTTGTCTTACCATTGGGCTCTGCACAGGTTCAGCAAATGCTGCTACACTCTTTGTGAAGATTTGTTTAAAAATCACACATTTTTGTCCCTTGGTGGTACACTCCCCTGATAAACAGTGGAACTTGATTTTCTGCCCCATTTGTGTTGTATACCCAAGCACTGGTGCCTTTTGCTTTGGCACCCTGAAGAGAACTGATGTATTATCACATTCTATTTCTTTTTCCCCCCTCATCTTTTAAAGAAAATAGTAACAATGGCCGTGTTTGTAACCTTTTATGTTTAGAGGGCACTTCTGTACCCCTTATCCCATTAATTCCTACAGTGATTCTGCCAAGTATAGCTGGAGAAACTGAGGCGCAGGCACAGGGGTGCTTGCCCAGGAGTGCTCCTCCTTAGTGGAAAAGCTGGAACTTATACTCTAGGCTCTACCAGTGCCTCTAGTCTGGCAGGTAGAGGTAAGTGGTGTGAATTAGTCTGAAAATTGCTGAAATACCAGTAAGCATTATGAGCCCCAGCCCTTACTTTATTACAAAAAAAATCTCGAGGCCTTGATCTCTTCTATTCCCTCAGTTGCATTAATCTTACCAGGGCCAGTGAAGAGGATTCCAAAGAAAAAGGTTTTTTTCTTTTTAATTTACCATTTAAAAGTACTACTTTGGCCTTGAAGTTGTAGGACTAAAACATATGTGTACATACACTTAGACCAAAGCTGTTTATATTTTACTACCTTGAAGCTTGATGGACTCTTGTGGAATGGAGAGAGCAAAGGGACTCTCTTTCTACACAAGCATACACATGACAGAAATAGAAGTGTGTGCATTCCAGGATAAACTGGGTTGTCTTCATCTTTTAAAAAAGTAATGTGAATGATAGAAGACCACACTTCAGTTTTATGATTGCCAACGAGCCATAGTATAAGCAGTAAATGTCTCTTAAAGTATGAACACGTTCTTTCACACATCTGCTTGGGTAATTCACTGTTCTGTTTGGAAGGATCTCACAGAAATGGAATTTTTAAATATTGAGAAATCCATTAAGAAATAGAGGGAGAATGAAAAGCTCATTATAAGAGCCATGCCAAGGATAATTAAGATGTGGCCTAGCATCCAAAAAATATTTACTTTTAATTGAAATGAACTTTTAAAAGAAGTTAATGTTCCCACCCTTTGGCTGAAGAGTTCATTGCTGGGTTGGTCTAACATCAGTTTGAAGTTGATCAGCCAATTTTTCACGAAAGAAAAATGTTGTATACAATGTAGATAAGGCATTATCATTTTCATGAAGAAAATCTGCAATTTTGGAATTGACTTACTCCTCTGTTGCAGCTGTACACCTTTTTGTGACCTGTTCATGGCTAGTTGCAAAGACAGGGAAACAGAGGGTAGTACATGGTGCCTTTGGTTCACTGTGGGAGTAAGTTGGCCACTTCTGATCCTGAAATGATAGGAGAGGAAAAAATAGGTCTAAAGATATCATGGTTTATGCCCTATCCTTTTTTTTAATATTATTGTAAAAACAATAAAGCAACAACCTTAGAGGAGAAAAAGAAAACCCAGAATTCCACTGACCTAAACATGATGTTCTTCATTGAAATCTCTGTTCATTTGTGTGCATGGTTGTAATCACGGTGTCCACAGTGGACTATGGACATTTTTAATAGTTCTGTGTCAGGAGTTCTTAACTCTTCTGTTCCATGGACTCCTTTGGCAGTATTTTTAGTAAAGCCTATGGATCTCTTTCAGAAAATGTTTTTAAGTTTTTAAAATAAAATATACAGGATTACATAGGAGACAATTATATTTAAGTGCACTTATTAAAATAGTTTTAAAATTAGCTTGTGATATGGTAACACATGCTTTACTACCAAAGCATTAAATAACAAGATGTGACAAAGCCATCGTCACCCTAATTCTGAGTAATTGTGAGCATAATATTTTGAAATTGTGGATCTGAAGGTGGAGGGGAGGGCAGGACAGGTGGGGAATTTCATGCCTGCTGATCTCTATTACCTGGGTGAAGGAAGAAGCTCAGCGTTTCTAGAATGTGAGGAGTTGGGCTAGTGTTGAGGAGTGGTTAAAGTTTTGGAACAGATGGGCCAGCATTGCTTAGTATTATTGTGTCTTAGGTACTGTACAAACTTTTATGTATGTATTTCTTTAACACTGAGAACACTCTCATGAGGGATAGTTGCTACTGTCATCTTTACTTGACCGATGTGGTAACTAAGCTTGGAGAAATTACCCACGAATAGATCATTCCACTGTTCTTCAAGGAAGTCTACCTAAATAATCCAGAAGTAATATCCCTGATTGGTAATGCAAATTCAGGGCCTCATTGGGGGACAGCATTAGGATTCAGTCCTAAACCTTTGACGAGAGCCTGTTTTACTGCCTTTTGTCACTTCTGAAACTGAGAAAGATAATTTGTCTTATCTAGAAGATAAATCCTCAAGCTCACTGTTGGGTGATTTTTCTCCTGAAGCTACTGTTGTAGAAACCTGAACAGGAAAGGCAGTAGGATGGAGGCCGCAGAAGATAGGATAGGCTCTGGATTGTTCACACCTTCAGTCAGCTCTTTGCAGGACCACAGTCATCTCTACTGGAGAGGTTCTTCCTCTGAAAAGTCACATGGGACATATCTGCATCGCATTAACTTTATAGCTTTTCATCACTGCTTCCTCAGAGTTGTTCGGGCATACGTTGCCAGGGCATTATAATGTAAGCGTAAATTTTCTCGATGTGGTATAAGGCTGGCATAATCGAAGGACAAGAGGCAAAGGGTTTGGGGCAGGCCACAGACCAAGTACTTCATAAGTGACAGTCTGTAATAAGGGTCAGATGTATGCAGGAGTCTTGGGACAGCTCTGGTGCTCAAAGCAGGAGGCATGTCCCAGGACAGCAGCTTGTAGAGCCTTCAGCAAAAACTGATGAGGCTTCTGGATGTTTCCTTTTCCCAACCATCTGAATAAGTACCATTCACTGAGATAAACATATGCAGTAGGAGTGCATATAATTGTTTATTTAAACTGCTAAAAAACGCATGTGGGAAGTTGGATATGAGAGAGGTGCTTAGAACCTGACTCACACAACCTAGTTCCCTCATTGCAGACTGACGAATGGGAAATGTTTTTACTCTTCCAACCCAGATTTCACCAATGAATGCAATAAATTTACAGAAAACAGAGATTTAAGAAACTATATGCACCTCTCTAAAAAAAAAAAAAAAACATTGAACAAAACAATACTGCAGTCTTTCATGAGATTGGATGTTTGCACTGTCTCAAAACAAATACTGCTACGGTCTCTGTCTTTGATTTATTCATTTTTTGGTCAAATATCTTTAGAACGTCAGGCTCAAGGCCAGAAATAAATAGAAAATGTTTTATAGTCCTTGATTTGATAATGCCAATAGCAAATCATACCTGATATTCATAATAAATAAATTTTCTTTGGCCAGGAGCAGAGGGTGGGGGCTGCCCTTGGAGCAGTGGAAAGCTTTGTAAGCCAGCCTTCCAAAGTTGTGTGAAACAGGAAAATTGTTTCTTTTTAAATTTAACACTGAGAATTAAATGATTAAAATATTATCATTTCCAACCTTAATTCAGAGAGATCTAAAGAAAATGAGTTTAGAAATCCTCCTAAGTTACAAGTAATTTACAAATCTGGGTTGTTTTTTATTAATTGGGTGGAGAGCACCCTCAGTAACTTTAGCAGGGCTTACTTGTACCAAAAAGAACAGAGGGTTTTAAAAAAAATTAAGTAAATAATTCAGTAATTTTGAGTTCAATTAAATGCTTTATTCAAGGGGAGTAAGAATTCCTGTTTGATCTCTTGTAAACAATAATTTCAAATAATGAAATTTCCTCTAGGAAACAGGTGCTCTTTAATATTAACATAAAAAGAAATAAAAATGCAAATACAAAAGTACTTAGAGAATGTTTATTTTGTGATTTAGGAGGCTTGCTTTTCCCTCCCATCGGCTGAAAGATGTTTAGTGACACTTAATAAGTACTCGGAATAAGATTTGTTCTAAAGCTCTCTGTATGCTGTAATTGTATGCCCCCTTTGCCCTTTAAATTTGAAATAAACTTGAAATGAAGGGTGGAATCCAAACAGGCTGTTAGAGAAGTAGAAATGATAAGTGATTGATTTTTCCCAACATAGATAACATTGCCTATTTTGTGATTCAGCAAATGCTGCTATATACTATCAGTGAAGTGCCTATTTCAACAAGAGATTGTGATGTTGCCTTTAATTTATTTGCAAATGCTGCTTTTATGTCTGGGTTTTTCTGTGCAGCCCAGGTAGTAAGTGCAGAGGGGAAGCTGTTTTATGTTTAGGGAGGATAGGAAAGAAGGGCAGGAAGCATTCAGAGGCTAGCCTGTTTCCCCCAGGACCTTCTCTTCACTTATGTGTGTTCAGGCCCCTTTCCCCCACCCCTCCTGTGACTTGCCCTTGTGTTGTACCTGTGCAGAACGAGAGTCAAAACCACATCTCTCTGACTTCCCAGTCCGGGCTTCCAAATACTATGAAATCCTGTCTGTGTAGGGAAGGCAGAAGTGTGGTCTTTGGTCAGCATACTTCCCAGATACTTTGTAAACTGTGCCAGGTGCCTTTGGTAAGAAGATGAGTAGAATTTGTCCAACCCCTGAGAAGCAAAAGATGGACAAGCAAAGAGACGTACCTGACCAACAAGCATTCTTAGCCAAAGGTTGTTCTGATTTTCTGGATGGGCTGGTTTGGGAATTGCTTGGTTGCCTGGGTTTAAACCTAAGTCACTCAGAAAACTAATAAAATAGCAGTTCTGTTTTCCATCTAAAATAAACCAACACTACTAAACCTTCCTCAGTCTCTCATCTTGGCAAGAGAAGGTGAGGTTTGTGTCAGGTACCGTCTAAGACCTTCTGAGAGCTTGCCTTTCTAGCCTTTCATCCCTTAGCTTTGCTCACACTTCAGTTAATTTTGCCTGTTTTTCCATCTCTGAGCTTTGTTACATCTATCCTCTTTCCTTCCTCTTTCCCATGCTACTGCACATGCACTGGCTAACACCTGCTGGTCCTTCCAAGGCGAGCACCACCTGCTTTTGCTAGCCTCCCTAGTTTTCTAAAACCCTGCTGGCAGCTTCTCTGAACCATGTGGCAAACCCTGTATCCCTGCTGCTGCAGGCTCGGTTGATGTACAGAACGTCCCCAACACTCTCCAAGGCAGTGTCTGACCTGGTAAGAAAGCACTGCACGTTGTCTCTAAACTCCAAGAAATTAGTTATAGGAAACTTCTGACTTTGGAGAAATCCTATTTTTACTTTATTACAAGTTCTCCAGAGCCAGCCTGATGGAACTGACCCGACAGTGCCTGGACTTGGTGACTTGTGCCCTCAGTTCAGAGAGGTGCACAGGTCACTTGCCTGAGCTCTGCTGCCACATGACCTGAGCCATTCAAGCAGAATCATACCTGCTGTCTTGTCCTGTATGTGGTGTCCCTCAAATGGCTGTCATGAAGGTCCTCCTGTCTTTCCCCTCAGTGAGAGAAGGATGGTGGAAGTGCTGGGGGTGGGGGAAGTGACCAACTGAGGCCACATGTTGGCCTCACCTTGGTTCTCCAGCCCTCTCTCCTTCCAAATCCAGTAGCACTTCATCTTGCTTATTGTGATGACCACTGCAAAGCTTTTGTTACAGCTATTTTTGTATGCCAGATTGAGCTCCTTGAATACACAGATTATATCTTTTTCACTTTTATATCTCCTTTCACATTTAGCAAAGTACCTTTTATATGGAAGATATTTAATAAGTATTGAAATGGCCAAAAGAATGGATTAACACATGATCTATAATAAGGAAACAATAATTCATTTAATCAGTGTGTATTATACACCTGCTGTGTGCAGGCAGTGTTCTGGTGCTGGGGTTAAAAGGTGCTTCCAGACGGATTCCTATTTGATGAGCTTCTCTGTGGTGTATCTTCTGATCTAAAATAAAAAGTGTGACTGGGCTGTTGACATAGTACTTTTCAAGAGTCATTTGTTAATTTGTCAGTTTATGTATGAACTACTATGGCCTTTCCAGTTCTAGAATTCTTTTGTGCTTCTTTAAATTTCTCAGGGTCAACAATGACTCTCTAGCCTTGTTTGAAATAAGTGCATACTTTGATCTGATCCCTACCACCTCTGCCCATTTTTCTAGCTGTGTCCTCTTGGCCTGACTGAGCTCATTCCTCTGCCTTCCTCTTTATCCTGCTTCTTGACTTTTTCTTAGCTTCTCATTTTTTGCATGGTGAATCTCACGGAACAAAAAGCAATGAGATAAATGGCTTCTGATACATATCATAAATAAGATTAATGCAACACACTTGACATCATGAACCATATATTTTTAATGCTCTGAACTTGAAGTGTAGAAATAACTTTCGTGAGGAGGGTGGGGAGACAGAGGACTTATGAGCTGATGCATGAGTATTCAGAATTGAGTTTTACTGTACCACAGTGTCTTCTGTTTGTAACATGCTTAGATGGCTGAGGTCAGACATTTCTGCGTGGTGTGAGTGGTGTGAGTCTGTGTAGTGCTTGGAAAAAGCATCTTTGGAGAGCAAAAGGAAAAGGGAATTAGCTACTATATCATTATCATTAGCTTGTTAGTTGTCCTGATAGGAAACACTAATTAAAAGCATTGTGCCTGTTTGGGAATTACCTGCCTATATTAGGAAGGAAAAACAATCACTAAATTGGCAAAACAACAATAAAATCATACTACAAATCATATTAAAAGGGAAAAAAAGGCAATGGATGTGCTTTGAACTTCCACTCCTTCACAGCTCATCATTTCTTGATGCCCTTTGTGCTCAAGGAATCTAATGATACACAAAGCTTCATTGCCAGATACTCATTAATTCCTCAATCCATTAGGAGCCTTAATGGCCTATGCCATTTGGAATAAGTATGGAAATCCAGTCCCCCAAGAAAGTACAGTGCTCTATAAATCATACTCGCTCGAGGATTCTCTAAGCCCTTGACATAGAAGAATAGATGAAAAATCATTGTACTTCCTGAATTGCTTATCCTAAGAGGCTCAGAATAATCAACATCCTTAAAACCCTTAACCCCTCAACCCATGGTTCTAAAAGTGTGATCCCTGGATCAGCAACATCAGCACCACTGGGAACTTGTTAGAAATGCAAATTTGGTGGCCCTAGCCAGACACACTGAAACTCTGGGGGTGGATCCAGCAATCTGTATTAAGCAGGTCTCCCTGTGACCTGCTCTAATGTCTCTGTGGCATACTTCTATAATGAAGGCCTTTTTTTTTTTTTTTTTTTTTTTTTGACTGTTAAGGAAAAAAGGGTGAGCAGGTCCATAGCTTCATCCTAATCTACTTGTTTGGATTCAGTTTAATTGAGCAAAACCTTCACTGAGTAGCTGTTACATCCCAAGTGTCCTCTCAAGGAAAATGACACTTTAAAATCTCTCTAGTGTCATCTGTGCTAGCATTTTCCTGCTGTGGTTGGCCTGCCTGGAGGGCAGCCCCTCCTCAACTTTGTTCTAAAGCACCAAAAACAATGATCCTCTGGGCTGCCTGTATTTTGACTTCTCAAATCTTCCTTCATTAATTGTCATCCACCAGTTGGTTCCTCATCCCTTTCCCAGAGGGACACTGACACCTCTGAGACCTGCAGGAAGAATGGCCCTGTCTTTCTAAATCTTTCTCTGCTTTCAAATGCCTATAATCTTGCCTTGCCATTCATAAGCTCCCTTCTATCCCTGTCCCTCCAGAATTACTTTGCCTCTACCCCATCCACTGCTAGCGAGGTTCTTTCCCCCAAGGGACAGACTGTTCAACCCTAATCTTTTTTTTTTTTTAATATATGGAATTTATTGTCAAATTTATTGTCAAATTATTGTCAAATTTATTGTCAAAGATGCCCTCTTAAATACCCATCACCCACCCTCCTCTCCCTCACACCCCCCATCAGCCCTCAGTTTGTTCTCATTTTTTAAGAGTCTTATGCTTGGCTCTCTCCCACTCTCTCTTTTTGTTTTTTTCCTTCCCCTCCCCCATATGTTCCTGTTAAGTTTCTCAGGATCCACCTAAGAGTGAAAACATATGGTATCTGTCTTTCTCTGTATGGCTTATTTCACTTAGCATAACACTCTCCACTTCCATCCACGTTACTACAAAGGGCCATATTTCATTCTTTCTCATTGCCACAATAGTACTCCACTGTGTATATAAACCACAATTTCTTTATCCGTTCATCAGTTTGACGGACATTTAGGCTCTTTCCATAATTTGGCTATCGTTGAGAGTGCTGCTATAAACATTGGGGTACAAGTGCCCCTATGCATCAGTACTCCTGTATCCCTTGGGTAATTCCTAGCAGTACTATTGCTGGGTCATAGGGTAGGTCTATTTTTAAATTTTGAGGAACCCCCACATGTTTTCCAGAGTGGCTGCACCAATTTGCATTCCCACCAACAGTGCAAGAGGGTTCCCATTTCTCCACATCCTCTCCAGCATCTATAGTCTCCTGATTTGTTCATTTGTGGCCACTCTGACTGGCGTGGAGGTTATATCTAGTGTGGTTTTGACTTGTATTTCCCTGATGAGGAGCGACGTTGAGCATCTTTTCATGTGCCTGTTGGCCATCCAGATGCCTTCTTTAGAGAAGTGTCTATTCATGTTTTCTGCCCATTTCTTCACTGGATTATTTGTTTTTTGGGTGTGGAGTTTGGTGAGCTCTTTATAGATTTTGGATATTAGCCCTTTGTCCGATATGTCATTTGCAAATATCTTTTCCCATTCCGTTGGTTGCCTTTTAGTTTTGTTGGTTGTTTCCTTTGCTGTGCAGAAGCTTTTTATCTTCATGAGGTACCAATAGTTCATTTTTGCTTTTAATTCCCTTGCCTTTGGGGATTGTGTCAAGTAAGAAATTGCTACGGCTGAGGTCAGAGAGGTCTTTTCCTGCTTTCTCCTCTAGGTTTTGATGGTTTCCTGTCTCACATTCAGGTCCTTTATCCATTTTGAGTTTATTTTTGTGAATGGTGTGAGAAAGTGGTCTAGTTCAACCTTCTGCATGTTGCTGTCTGGTTCTCCAGCACCATTTGTTAAAGAGACTGTCTTTTTCCACTGGATATTCTTTCCTGCTTTGTCAAAGATTAGTTGGCCATACTTTTGTGGGTCTAGTTCTGGGTTTCTATTCTATTCCATTGGTCTATGTGTCTGTTTTTGTGCCAATACCCTGCTGTCTTGATGATTACAGCTTTGGTAGTAGAGGCTAAAGTCTGGGATTGTGATGCCTCCTGCTTGGTCCTTCTTCAAAATTACTTTGGCTATTCGGGGCCTTTTGGTGGTTCCATGTGAATTTTAGGATTGCTTGTTCTAGCTTCGAGAAGAATGCTGGTGTGTTCAACCCTGATCTTAAGTGAGGAGCTCTATTCAGAGGAACACCTAGAACCTCTATCAACAAAGGGTACAAGAGTAAAAAACTCAAAGTTTACCTTTCTCCTAATAGCTGTTTCCAGAAACCAAGGCCTCATTATCCTGTGCCTCAGTTTTTCTGGGGCTTCTACAGTTTTTCCACCTTGATCCCTCTGCTGCTAGAGTGGCTACTTTTAAAATACTAACTGTATGCATTTCTCAGCCTACTATCTTCAAATATGTGCTATGGCCAAAGCAGGGGTCAGCAAACCTAAGGTATGTGTTTATTGTTTGTATATAAAGTTTTACTGGAACACAATGACACTCATCATTTGCAGATTATCCATGGCTGCTTTTGTGCTACAATGGCAGAATTGAGTGGTTGCAATTGGGACTATATACTACACAAGCCTAAAATATTTATTATCTGGCACTGTAAGAAAGAGTTTGCTACCCATGGACTATAAAGTTTAGTCTGTTTACACATAACATACTGGCATATTTGAGTTCAGTTCTGCCAGATTACAATATGCTTTCCCTTTACTCCTGTCTGTGCTGCTTCTGTTTCCTTCCTTTCATGCCTTTGTTTGAATTTATTATTTTTCCTTATTCTGTTTCGTTTTTCACACCTATAAGTTTAATTGGTACTTTCACCCTTGTCCCAAACAACTCAGACCTTAGACATTTTAAATGTCACTTTTACCGTTTCTTTCTTATATGCTTTAGTTGTCATCTGTTCATGTTCTCTATATTTGAAACCCAGAAGACATTACTATTATTGTGCATAAAGTCAGTATTCATTTAGACTTATCTACATATTTAGCATTTTGGTTGTTCTTCACTTCACACTTACTTCTGATCCTTGTTTATGAAAGAAGAAGGAAAAATTCCTATGTTTGCCCTCACATTTGAATGATAACTAGGCTGACTATAGACCAAATTTAATTTTCTTCCAGAAACCAAAGACATTGCTTTCAAAGGTCTTTTAACATTCACTTTTGCAAATTAGAGATCTGATGGTAATCTTATTTTTCTCTTTCTTTCTGGAAGATTTTGGGATTTTCTCTTTTTATTTTGAAGTCTAAGATGTGTTTAGGTGATTCTTTTTTCTTTTTTTTGTTTTTTTGTTTTTTTGTTTTTTTTACTTGATTCTACCTGTTGGGCTTTTTTTTCAGGTCTGGAAAAAATTTCTGTTATTTTGTCTGTTTTATTCCTCTAAAATGCCTTTGGAAAGATAATAGAATATCTGGATTTTACCAAACTGTTAGCATTTGTGTTCTATTTTACTTATTTTGATATTTTCTTCTCTGTTCTATAGGCTCCATCTTCCAGTTTGCTAATTTGGGATGTAATCCATACCTCTTGAGTCTTCTTTTTCTTTTTTAATCCACCCACCCAGCCCCCACCCTCCAGCCCCCAGGCGCCACCCCCCCCCCCCCCCCCCCCCCCCGTCCCACCCGCACCACACCCCCCCTCCATGCGGGTGCGGGTGCGGGTGTGGGTGGTGTGTCAGGAAAGGTGCAAAGCTTGGGTGTGGCTTCCAGCCGGTGCAGTGGGATTTGGCCGGGTGCGGGGAGCGTGCCCCTTGTGAAGTGGGGTGGGGTGTGCGGGCTGGGCGGGGCGGGGCCTGGCCAGGCCGCTTTGCTGGCCGCCGGGGAGGGGCTGAGGGAGCAGTGGCTGGGGTGTGTTTGGTCCCAGGAGCCGCGCTCCCTGGGGAAAGAGGGACGGGGGTGGAGGCCCAAAGGAGAGGCCAAGGGAGGCCAAAGGCAAAAGCCTACAGCACCTGGTATTCCCAGGTGGTTCTCCCATCCAAGTACTAACCAGGGCCCGGCCCTGCTTAGCTTCCGAGATCAGAGGCGACCTGGCGGTGTTCAGGGTGGTATGGCCGTAGAGGCCAGTGGCTGCAGCTGGGAGCCTCAAGAGCCTGCTCCACAAGTCCCAAGCCCAGCGGGTGCCGCGCTTCACCCATGACCTGCCAGCCTGCCTGCCTGTCTGCCTGCCTGCCGCCACCCTCCGCCTCGGGCCTTGATTCTTCTTTTTCTTAATGTTTATTTATTTTGAGAGAGAGAGAGCGAGCATGAGTAGGGGAGGGGCAGAGGGAGAGAGAGAATTCCAAGCAGGCTCTGTGCTGTCAGTGTGGAGCCTGACGTGGGGCTTGAACCATAACTGTGAGATCATGACCTGAGCTGAAATCAAGAGTTTGGACGCTTAACCTACTGCGTCACCCAGGCACTCCATCTTGATTCTTTTTAACAATGATATTTTGAATGTCTTAGAGCTATGTAGTTGTTCATTTTTTTTTTAATTGATGGGATATATTTTGGAATCCTGTATCATATCTGTACTGTACCTCTTTTAAACTCATCTGCTTTCACTTACCTGACTCCTTAGGTCAGATATTCTTCTATTTGGTAATAATCATAGCACCTCTCATTTATTTTTGTTTTCCTTCAAATGTTTCTGGTTTTTAAAATGTCTGATTGTATTTTGGTTGCACATCGTGGGTGTACTTTTTCTTTTCTCAGCCCAAATGAAAATCTACTTGTCTTGTTGGTGAATGATGGGTCAGATCACAGGACTCAGATTCAGATCAGATAGGATGACCTCACCTGCTGATGATAATTGGGGCAGGATGGGCCATGGGCTGGTCTGACAGTGGGTAGCTTGTCTTTTAGGTGTTTGCTTCCACTCTTGGCACTGGCCTTACCAGAACTGTCTCCTCAGAGATATCTACTGTTTTCTGGGGATTTGCTCCCTGGGGTTAGTTACACCTTTTCTTGATAGTCAGTACTATTAGGGTTTCACTCTTTTTCCTTTATCTTTACTTAGGGGTTGAAGCTGGGAAGTTTGTAACACAGGCTGACTCTACCATCTTGATCCAATCAGCAATGTGTTTCCTGAAGGCCTTCTTCCCTGTCTTGCCTCCAAGCATGACTCATTGCACAGTCATTCTGGTTCCACATAGCACTTTGTCTCTACTTCTTTCATAGTGCTTATTCCACTGTAACATTTCTTAAGAAGTATCTGTTTGTCCTTGTCTTTGCCCTGCTGAATTAAATTCTGTAGCTAAGACATTGTGTAGGTGTCAGATTGCCATAGACATTTCATCCAGGGTACAGAATAACTGGTTTAGTAGTCAGCAAGTGAAAATGGGGTTTGGAAATGTAACATAGGCTATACTATAAGATACAGAATGGCTCCCTACTTGGTTTTATGTATTTATCTCCTCAAGAACCTACTTGATGTTTAAGTCAAACTTTCCAACTCTATGAATAAACATCTTCCAAAGCATCAAATTATACTAGTCTGAAGTTAGATTGATTTTGCAAAGGATAAAGTTGTATCCTTAGAGATGACTGCCTCTGGGGGAAAAGAGGGCCCTTCCCTTATTAGATTCCAAGGATTGAATCCTCACTGGGATTAAGTGTATTATCTCTGTTTCCTTTGCCTTTTAAAAAAACTTTTTGTTTCTTTTTCTTTTTTCTTTTTTTTTTTTTTTTGAGAGAGAGAGAGAGAGAGAGATAGAGAGCAGGGGAGGGGCAGAGAGAGAGGGAGACAGAGGATCCAAAGTGGAATCCAAAGCAGGCTCCATGCTGACAGCAGAGAGCCCAATGAAGGCTCAAACTCATAAACTGTGAGATCATGATCTGAGGTGAAGTTTGATGCTCACCTGACTGAGCCACTTAGGTGCCCCTAAAAAACTTTTTGAGAGAGAGAGAAAGATTGTGTGTGCATGTGTGCAAGTGGGGGGAGGAGCAGAGGGAGAGACAGAGTCCCAAGCAGGCTCCACATTCAGTACAGAGCCTGACATGGGGCTTGGTCCCATGACCCTGGGATTATGACCTGAACTGAAATCGAGAGTCAGATGTTCGACTGAGCCACCCATGCACTCCTCCTTCACCTTTTCTGGAAGGTCTCTGTTTAATGAGGAAGCTAATGATGGAAGAGGCTGGAGTTACCAATTCGTTAATTAGCTAAATCACAATACTCTTTCCTACTCTTAAAAAATCCTATTTAATTAGGAAAATAAGAAACAGTTTCTCCTTTCATATCTGTCATTATCTGAACTTACTCAAACGCTGACATCTAGGTAGTATGATTAGGCTCTTAAAAGATTGATTATGCCTGGGGCTCCTATTATGAATTTTTGCTATTATATCTGCCATCACATTTCAAAAGATTGGAATTGGCAAAAAGATTCCAAAATAACAGGGCATCTGGGTGACTCAGTCGGTTAAGGGTCCGACTTCAGCTTAGGTCATGATCTCACAGTTCGTGATTTTGAGCCCTGCATTGGGCTCTGTGCTGACAGCTCAGAGCCTGGAGCCTGCTTCAGATTCTGTGTCTCCCTGTATCTCTCTGCCGCTCCCCTTCTCTCTCTCTCTCTCTCTCTCTCTCTCTCACTCTTTCTCTGTCTCCCTCTCCCCCTTACTCTCTCAAAAATAAGTATTAAAAAAATACTACCAAGAATTACCAAGAATGTATTGAAACTGATAACAAGAATTGCCAAGACATCAAGATATTAAATAATGCTTTTATTCAGATTATAATGGATCTTGTTTCAGTTCTGTGTGTTTGCGTGTAGTTTTTAAATCAGCTAAGCCACATTCTTAACCCCCACTTTAAAAATGCTTCATTGTATATTGAATCTAGATGTATAGGGAGATCAGATAAATGCCTGAAGTGTAGAGCCCCTATGGGGACTAGTGAGAAATAAGACTGCTTATATGGACCATAAGAGCCTTTTCTAAGGTTTCCTCTTCCATCTCATGCTGTTCCTTTTTTTCTGGAATATTTTGGAGATAAGGAGAAGCCATTGAAGGACATTTTAAGCAGGGGGCTGACCTTAGATTTATGTTGTAAAGAGATCACTGGCCTTTTCCTGGGGAGGATGATTGAAGTGGAATGAAATAAAAGACCGGTTAGGAGGACACTCCTATGCTGGGTACCACGAGCAGAGGCAGTGGCAGTTGATATAGATGGATAGGGAAAGATCAGAGCAAGATTAAGGTACAGAATCTGTAAGACTGAAGTTGCTGATCGGATGTGAAGGCAAAGAAGAGTGAAAAGTTAAGTGCACATTGATTCTTAACGTCTGTGATAAAATATTACAATCCCCAAAAGACATTGAGTTTAAGTACCGTTCCTGTCCCAGGAAGGAAAATGTTCCTATAAAAGAGCACACCAGCATTTGATCAGATTGCAGACCGTTTTTATCCATAGGAATGAAAAGTCAAGCTTTTAGATCATTCTGTTTCTTCTGCTTTCTGAACCTTATTCTACACCCACTGTTTCTAGTCCTTAAGTATTTACTAATTGTACATATAGTGAAGCTGTTTGATTTTTCTCATCTTTCATAACAAATATACTAATAATGTCTAGGGCCAACTGTATGTGATTTAATTTTTAGACTGTGGTAGTTTTTTAGATTGCTGTTTTTATTTTCATTATCTCTTCAGGCATAGTCAGCTATGAATACTCAACAAAATCATGTCCTTTGGGGTGATTTTCAACTTTCTTACTTTGGGAAGCATATTTTTGTGTCAGTCATGTAGGGTTCAGATGTGTATTATTAAGCACTTGAGCCCCTATTTTCCACATTGGACCATTTAACACAGTTCCTTGTAAATAGAAAAATTAGACCATCTGTGTGCTATTTTGGATATTTCTGAAGACTTCATCTAACTTAGGAGAGTAGGTACCTGTATTCCAAACCCATATTCTATCTCTTGATGTACCAAAAGTCCTGCCATGCAGGAGGTAAAAGGGAGGTAACTTAAGCATTCATGGGTGATTTATAGGAGCACCCTGGGGGCTTTTCCTCACTGTGACTGGAGAAGCATATGCAAAAGGCTTTGGCTTTCTTAACCACAGATGTTTCAACATGTGTTTGGTAGTATGTGACCATAGCAGTGCGTTTCATTAGAAGTACATGACTTATATTTTCACAGTTGCTCTCACCACTAGGGCCCCTGGAGGGCCAGGACTTGTTGATGTAATCAGTTTTCTGCATCTCTAATAGCTATTATCCTCTGAAGTGTGGAAATAAGCTGAGTTACAGAGTTTGAATTGATATTCTTCATTTTCACCCTACAGAAATGCATCTTCTGCAGACACCGGGTCAAGAAGGTCTCTGGAGCCTGCATCCAGTGTTCCTATGGCCGTTGCCCAGCCTCCTTCCATGTCACATGTGCTCATGCTGCTGGGGTGCTGATGGAGCCTGATGATTGGCCATACGTGGTGAACATCACATGCTTTCGACATAAGGTCAACCCAAATGTGGTAAGGCCCTCCTTTCCTTCCCTGATGCCAGGACTGCATAAGAATTCCCTCCTGTCCCATGGCTAGCATGCTCTACTCTGTAATGTTACTTATTGTTGACATGTCTAGACTATGAGTTCCTTGAGGGCAGGGATTGTACATTATTATTTACTTGTATTTGCCCAGGACCCATCAGTGTCTGGCACATGCTAGATACAATAATTATTTATTGAGTTGAATAAGTGAATGAACAGATGAATGAATAAAATTCTTTATGCCTGTTCTGATTTTGGATCTGTATGTAGGTCTAACTGAGTATGGCTGTATAGATTGTGCACTGCACATATCCAGGATGAAGGTGAGATCACTTCTGAGAAGGGAATGATGTGAAAGTACCACTTGAAAACATGCAGTGTTTAATCCATGTACCTGTACATTCTGGCCTTTGGGTTTTATTTCATCTCTTCTGGAAGAAACAAAGAGCAGTAACACAGTAAAGGGAGAATGGAGGTGGTCATAAACATTTGGGTCCTTGTTGTCTGTGATGGGATCAGCTAGGTATAGCATGTGGAGGCCCTAGGAGGAATGAGGACAATTTCAGAAAAGGAGAAATGTAGAAGGGAAGTATAGAGGTCACTTTTTTCTGTTTTTTTCTATTTCACTCAGGACTGAACCTATTTCTGGGAAAAGAGTGTTTGCAAGTAAATAGCGTGTGAATTTAACTATAAATTAGTTTACCTGTCCTTGGTAAATGGAATCTTTTGTCTGTTTTAAGTGCTTAGAAAAACTAGGACAGTGTGGAGATGGTTGATATGCCTTTGTTACTTTTCCAGTTCCCTGTAATTGTTTTTTGCTGCCAACAAGGAGGCTAAAGCTTCAGCTTTGCTAACTTGCTGCCCTTTGTTATCCCTGGGAGGCTTGGCCACTGACTATTTGCAGCCTAACATGCTTGTCCTATGTCTCTAATAACCTTCTGTGAGCAGACTGCCAGGGTGTCAGTATGGACTTGGGGAGTCATGACCCATACACAACAAATCTCCTGGATTTTTAATGATTCCAGCAACTTCCATTGGCATTTTGAGAGATACTTGATGTTTGTGGGTTGAGACTTTGTGCGGATGTGTGTGAATGTACAAATGTACGAAATGACACCACCGTCACCTCTATTTTAAACTTATTTTCCATGTTTTAGGTGACAAGTTGCATATTCATTCATGCTTTTTCCTTAATTTCTTGAATTAATGGGCTCTTGCTAAGAATAGTATTATATATTCAGAAGAAAATACATTTTAAAAACTTCAAAAAATGGCAGTAATAACACATTGCATTACTGTGGTGCTTTGCCATTTACAGTGTACCATCAATACCTCATTAGATGACACATGGGAATGGATTTGAGATGTGAATCAGATCATGACCTCCAGAGTCAGAGTAGTTTGTGTTCACACTTGGATTCTGCCAGCAGCACATATGCAACCTTGTGCAAGTTTTGCCCTCTAAGCCTCAGCTTCCTTGTCTACAAATGATGGCATGCCTATGCTCACCATGTTGTTTTTAGTCCATGGCACAGAATAAACACTCAGAAAATGAAAGCCATATTATTACTTTCTCTTTTACTACTGCTGTGCTGCTGCTGGCTTTGGTGCTACAATTCTGTGTGAATGAGGCCACATGAGTAGTATTATCCCTGCTTCAAGGATAAGCAACCTAAGTGCCAAAAGGTATAATTCCTTGTCCAAGTGGATTCAGTTAATGAGCAACAGGTGCTGGAATGTCAGTGCTTTTTCAGCTCATACTCTATTATTTGTTGAATTCCCAACTCCAAACCCTGAATGGAGCTAGAGGTGTTCATCTAAAGCTTTGCTTGGGATCACACATTCTTATTCTAATATTCCAAAGCTCTGTGGTTACTGATGATTATATTGAAGTTGCTATTAAAGAGATCCAGATGTTTAATCAGGACTTCATTCCTCTTAACTGTGATGTGTGGTTCAGTCATGTTTATATTACTGTTTGTTTCATAAATGATGACCAAAAAGAACATCTACTCTCCTCTATAGATTGACTTTAAGTTTGGTACACTTTGTCAAATGTGAGGAAAACATCATATAATTTACATTAAATGAGTTTTTCCTTATGAAGGTAACATTTTAGCATTTCTAAATTGCCTTGAGAAGTTCTCTGGCAGGAAGTACTGTGAATACTACATTTCCAAAATATATTTCTGGTAGCTATTACTTATCCCTTATTCTTCATTTGGACTTCAAGTATGGATTCTTCCCCAAAATGTTTGACAACTAACCAGAAGGAATTCATGGAATCTGGTAATTTGGTTCAGAGCATTGTGAATTGTCCCTGTTTACATTGAATATGCTTTAGTTTTCAAGCATACAAAAGTTCAAATTCATTCCAGTATTTCTCTTTGTGTAAATTGCATATGCCAGGGGTTGTGCTCTCAAGAGCTGGAACCATAATGTGGCTATATTTTCCACCATACCTTGATTATTTGAGAGTAATGGACAATTGCTGAATCATAGCAGTGAAAACTGTAAATAAAATTCAGGCTAACTTGGCAGCCTAATCCAGTCATTCTACAGAACAGAGGATGCCTATTTAGTTTCAGTGAAATGAAGTATAAAGCTGCAGTTCCTTCAATAGAGTCTACATTTTTACTCATTTTAGGGTTTTTGTTTCCTTTATTTTTTTCTCCCAATTATTTGCTTTTTGAACCAAAAAGGACTGTTTTAAGGCAACTTTACCCTTCCTTTAATGCCAAAAATGTCTTTTTTTTTTAAACATTTTTTTTTAATTTTTTTTCAACGTTTTTTATTTATTTTTGGGACAGAGAGAGACAGAGCATGAACGGGGGAGGGGCAGAGAGAAAGGGAGACACAGAGTTGGAAACAGGCTCCAGGCTCCGAGCCATCAGCCCAGAGCCTGACGCGGGGCTCGAACTCACGGACCGCGAGATCGTGACCTGGCTGAAGTCGGACGCTTAACCGACTGCGCCACCCAAGCGCCCCAAAAATGTCTTAAATATAATAGTTTTTTCAATGTTATTGAGCTTTTGAGCATAAAATCACTCTGGATAAGAGTGCAAAAATCTCATCTGATTTATTGTAATGAATTCTTCCATTAGAAGTAAGCACCCTTTTAATTGAAAAGGTGGTATTTGAAAAAATAGGCAGCTTACAAAGTCTTAAAGCTATGAATACATTATATAAAGTGCACAGCTAATCCCAGTTATTTTAATCTAAAGTTTAGTATATATTTTTCAGTGTTTTTGTCGAGCATACTTTTTGACTGGCACCTGCTGTCTTTCAAATGTAAGATTTCATTCGTGTGTGTGTGTGTATGTGTGTGTGTGTGTGTGTGTGTGTGTGTGTGTGTGTGTGTGTCTGTGTCTGCACATGTGTTTCTGTTGTAGTGTTGTGGTACTTGACCACCCACCTTTGCTATGATTTAGTGTGACCTATTTTCTGGCTATATTTCAGAAGGTTCCATTGGATGTATTCCTAACCTACTTATGTAGATCTTGCACAAATGTTTGATAAGGAAAAGGAAAAACCAAAGAACACAATAAATAGTAAAATGGTTTTGAAACTGGCATCCTTGAACATATTCCTTCTCCAAAGCAAACAATGAACTACTCATAAATTATATACTTCCTGCAAAGTACAACTACCATAGGGTCTGTCTCCTTACACCTGAGTAAACTAGACAGGTGTCCAATGGAAGAGACACCTGAGTAATGGAGGGTAATGGATGTGAGAAAGATGGCATGCACAGATCTTTTTTTTTGAGGCAACTTACTTCAATAAACCTTCATGTTGGATTAGAATATTCCATACATGCAGTGTAGAAACACTAAAATCACTGGCACTTTATGTATTAGTTCATGGCAGTGAATAAGGCCTTTTTTTTTGTTATTTTTCAATTTTGTATTTAAATTCTAGTTAATTAACATACAGTGCAATATTGGACTTAGGAGTATAATTCAATAATTCATCACTTATATACAACACCCAGTGTTTCTTGTAACAAGTGCCCTCCTTAATACCCATTACTCATCTAACCCAACCCCCACCCACCTCCCTCCATGGTTTGTTTACCTCTCTCTTTTATCCCTCCCATATATTCATCCATTTGTTTCTTAAATTCAACATATGAGTGAAATCATATGGTATTTGTCTTTCTCTGACATCTTTTGCTTAGCATAATACACTCTAGCTCCATCAACATCCTTGCAAATGACAAGATTTCATTCTTTTTGATGTCTGAGTAATATTCAATGGTGTGTGTGTGTGTGTGTGTGTACACATCTTCTTTATCCATTCATCAATTGATGGATAATATTTGGGCTCTCTCCATAGCTTTGCTATTGTTGATAAAGATGCTATAAACATCAGGTGCATGTACTCCTTAAACCTGTATTTTTATATCCTTTGGGTAAATACCTAGTAGTACAATTGCTGGATCGTAGGGTAGTTTATTTTTAACTTTTTAAGGAATCTCCATACTGTTCTCAAGAGTGGCTGCACCAGTTTGTATTCCCACCATCAATACAAGAGGGTTTCCCTTTCTCTACGCCCTCGCCAACACCTGTTGTTTCTTGTATTGTTAATTTTAGCTATTCTGGCAGGAGTGAAGTGGTATCTCATCATGGTTTTGATTTGTATTTTCCTGATGATGACTGATGTTGAGCATCTTTCCTGTGTCTGTTAGCCATCTGTATGTCTTCTCTGGAGAAGTCTGTTCATTCTTCTGCCCATTTCTTAACTAGATTATTTGTTTTTTGGGTGTTGAGTTTGCTATGTTCTTTATAGATTTTGGATACTAACCTTTTATCAGATATATCATTTGCAAATATCTTCTCTTATTCCATAGGCTGCCTTTTAGTTTTGTTGATTGTTTCCTTCACTGTGCAGAAGCTTTTTATTTTGATGAAGTCCCAATAGTTCATTTTTGCTTTTGTTTCCCTTGCCTCTGGCAACATTTCTAGTAAGAAGTTCCTGTGGGCAAGGTCAAAGAGGTTGCTGCCTGTGTTCTACCGTAGGATTTTGATCTTTTCCTGTCTCAAATTTGGGTATTACATCCATTTTGAATTTATTTTTGTGTTTGGTGTAAGAAAGCGGTCCAGTTTCATTCTTTTGCATGTTGCCGTCCAGTTTTCCCAGCACCATTTTTTGCCATTCAGTGTTTCCCAACATTGTCTTTTTTCCATTGGCTATTTCCTGCTTGTCAAAGATTAGTTGACCATATAGTTAGGGGTCAAACAAGGTATTTTTCTTCAAGTTTATTTATTTTGAGAGAGAGAGAGATAGAGAGAGTGCATGAGTGGGACAGAGAGACAGGGAGAGAGAAAATCCCAACTAGGCTCAGCACTGTCAGTGCAGAGCCCAGTGTGGGGCTCAAACTCAGGAACCATGAGATCATTACCTGAGTCAAAATCAAGAGTCGGACACTTAACCGACTGAGCCACCCAGGTACCTTAGGTATCTTATATGAGGTACACCATTCTTATCTCAATATCCTCTCCTCCTCTTGGAAAACATGACATTTGAGAAATTTGTTTCTTTCATAGTTTTCTAAGTTGTAACTATTAACATGGAGACAGATACCTATCCAAAGAAGAAGAACTTTTATAGAGAAAACATCTTAGTGGTCAATTTTTCCCTAGTATTTTGTGTATTATTTTATTCAATATTATTTTAACTAAATTATTTTTAACTAGATTATTTAACTAGGTTTAATTAATATTTTGTCTCTTTAACTAGCATTTGGCCATCCATGGAAGCTGCTTGATATAAATTTGTTGAAATAATTCTCTAATTCTAACGCCTGGAATTAGAGGAAAGAAAGAGAACTAGTATTTATTGAGCAACTTTATGTCAAGGGTGTGTTAGATATTTTGCATGTGCATCTTATTTCCAGGTTGTGTTATTGGTGTGGATAATGGAAAGTAGTGGTTATGTTGGCTTCTGTATTGGTACTTCCCGCTCTGGGAAGTTGTCTTGTCTTTTGTTATTCTGCCCTTCTAGCCATCCTTCGTGTCCTATTCTGGCATTCATCTTTGTAATAGAACTTGAGACCTTGCTCAGCACTTACTGACTTATTTTTCGCAGGCTTCATGTCTTCAGACGAGCTCCTCAGGCAGCCTTCAGGACAACTCTTCCCTGCCATCACTATGCTTGGCTCAGGACAGGACCCACATTGCACGGGATCTGGTGATGGGCTCAGGGCAAGATAGCTCTTCTGGTTAATCTCTGCTTATGTAACTAACCTTTGGGTGGTGTCGGGTAAAGATACCTGTCAAAACTAACTTAATAAAGTCTTCTCTTGGTATGCAAAAATAGCTCTGACCTCACCAACTTGTGGAACAATGGATGATCAAAGCTCCTAAATTCTACACCCTAGAATAGTTCTTATCATAGGAGAATATTGTATAGCATATTTTACTTCCAGTATCAGTTATTGAGAAAACACGTAATGGCAAAAAAAACAACAACAAAAAAAAAACCTTTGGGAAATCAGTTCACACTTTTATATGAATTCATTAATTACAATGAATCTTCAGTGTTTCATGTTAATTATGGATTGATAAAGACCCAACACACACTCCCACTGTAAATTTCCACTTAATTAGCCAGGGATATAGAAATGTAGCAGAAATGGTTTGACCAGAGAGGGTGGAAGTGAATGCAACCTATCATAACAAAACTTCCCTTGGCCATATTTCCCTAATGAGCATATGCAGTTGCCTGTGTGTTAGGTGCTGCCAGATCTGAAGCAAACAATATATTGCTGTACCACAGGTGTTTATATTTGGGACTCATTCAAGAAAACTAATTATCCATGCCTTTCATTTAATAAAATGCTTATAAACATGAAAACACCCTGGTTCTTACACAGAATCAAGGTCAACAAGACCACACACT
The DNA here is from genome assembly GCF_007474595.2 of Lynx canadensis. Classification (NCBI taxonomy): domain Eukaryota; kingdom Metazoa; phylum Chordata; class Mammalia; order Carnivora; family Felidae; genus Lynx; species Lynx canadensis. The sequence continues at coordinate 32,649,020 of NC_044315.2, forward strand.
CTACCAGAGGAAGAAGGTAGCCTCAGTTCCTAGATTGGTACCTAAGCAATATCTCCCCACAGTGTTCTACTGTTCTAGAAACCTATTTTCCCTGAGTCTACTCCTGACTCTGGCTTATGACTGTTAGTCCAGTTAGTTCTGATATACATGCGATATACATGAAGACCAGAATTATATTTCACCATATGTTGCATTTTAACATATGGTGCCCCTTGGGCCCATGATGGGCGGTCATAGGCTTATGTTTTTGTAATCAGGCAGCATTTATTTAATTCACATCAGTAAGTACTTTGCTTGGCTGTGCTTTATATTATTTGACCCTTTGAACATCATTTTGGTTCATAGCCTTTTATAGACTCAACGAGTACCAATTGACTTGTAATTTTCTTCTTGATGCTTCTGTCACACTTTGACTATTTGGGGCCTCTTCAAGGTGATTTTATTTTCCTTATTTAAAACCACTTCCAGGTATGTTTGAAACTGTCATTGCTTTATTTCAATAAGCAATGGCAAAATCATCTTGATTTTCATTGTTCTAAACTTGAAATCAGCAACTCATCAAGGAGCCCAGATTCTGTTTTTTTTTTAAATATTTATTTCTGAGGGAGGGGAGGAGGGACAGAGAAAGAGGGAGACACAGAATCTGAAGCAAGCTCCAGGCTCTGAGCTGTCAGCACAGAGACCAACACAAGGCTCAAATTCAAGAACCATGAGATCATGTCCTGAGCTGAAGTCAGACGCTTAACCAACTGAGCCACCCAGGCTCAGCTTCTTTTTTATAGGTGCTCTATTAGCAACCACATTTGGAATGAAGGGTGTTTTTTGTTTTTTGTTTCATGTGAGCACTGGCTACTTGGGCAACGGAGCCACATTAGTGACAGAGCAGAAGAATAAAAATTTTTCAAATGATCAAAAATGTTTATGTTTATGTGTCCAATTTTCCTATCTTTAATAAATTTATTTTTATATTCTAATTTTAATTAATTTAATTAATAAAAATACATTTTTTCTTATTACCATTAACTGGTCTTTTGATATGTCACAGCATACGTTGTCACACTACATGTGTTTGTATTATGTTGCTGATAAAAATTTTAGGGGTCTTGGTTTTCTCTTCTTTGAACCATTGGATCAAGTGGCATAGAATTGGCCTCAGTGTTTTTTAGGTGTAGAAAATCCCAACTTCAAGCATCACCTAAGCACCACTTATCTAAAAAGAAACAAATAAAAAATCCTTATCTTCTTTTAAGAAACACTAAAGCAATGAAAATACTAACACCATCGATACTGTCATTTTTAGGATTTTCAGAAAAATATAAGATTTTGATGTTTTGTCTAAAATTCTTTTAATTTCTCATGGGCTGTGAATGGTTTTGGGGGTAGGCCCACCATCTCGTCACCACTCACGTACCCAGCACCAGAGCTCCAGACTGCAACCCAGGTTACTCTCTAGAAGGCAGCCTTCTGGTTTTCAGCTCCCTTTCATTATCCTTTCAGGATGGTTCTCCAAACTTGCAAACATGTTAAACTTTTTGAAGAAAGGATGGGAAGGAGGTAGAAACCTCATAAATTGTGATCCCATTCCAAGATTTTTAAATGAACTGAAACCAAGGAAAATAAAGCCACTTTTTAAAGATTGTCGGTATTGGAGGGAAACTTTGATAACAAATTGGCCAGCCATAATGTCTGCCTCCTCTTTTTTATCTCACCACTTATGTCCTCAGCACCAGGTCATTAAGAAATATATCCAGCACAGGGGCGCCTGGGTGGCGCAGTCGGTTAAGCGTCCGACTTCAGCCAGGTCACGATCTCGCGGTCCGTGAGTTCGAGCCCCGCGTCAGGCTCTGGGCTGATGGCTCAGAGCCTGGAGCCTGTTTCCGATTCTGTGTCTCCCTCTCTCTCTGCCCCTCCCCCGTTCATGCTCTGTCTCTCTCTGTCCCAAAAATAAATAAACGTTGAAAAAATAAATTAAAAAAAAAAAAGAAATATATCTAGCACAAAGGTTAGTTATAGAGAACTTCAGTTAGATTGCTCAAACTGTTCAGTTCAATATACTAGGGGCCATGGAGTGTCCTGGGAATAAAAACATATATATTTTTTTAACTTCTCAGCTCAACAGTAAACATTCCTTCTGACATGCCTCCATTCACATACCTGTTTTAAGCAGATGAAAAAATGATGACAAAATTTATTTAATACATAACATCAGTTGTGTTCTAAAGGCTTTACAAGTATTATTAATCTTCAAAGCACCACTTGTGGTAGATACTATTATTAATCCCTTTTTACAGATGAGGAAACTGACGCAAAAGATGCTTAGGTTTCTGTAATTTGCTATTTTTTACACAGGTAGTAAGGGGAAGAACAGTCAAAACCAGGCAACCTGACTCAGTGCCCAGGCTCTTAACTACTATATTCTATTACTGTAACAAGATAGGCTAAATAAAAGTAAAGATAAAATGTTTATCTGGGAGCCCAAAGAAGGAAGCCAGTAACTCTACAAAGACAGTCAGGTAGAATTCACAGAGGAGGTTATGACTAAGAGTTTTGTCTGCTCTAAATGTGGCCTTATAATGCCAGTGAACTTGCCTCAGCACCAACAGGGCTGACCAATCAAATGCAGCATTGGAATGAATCCACCTTTTCTTTTTCCTTTCCGTTTTCCCTCCTTTAGTCTGGAGCTCAGTTCTATGGCTCAGCTCGTCCATTTTTAGTTTCTCTTCCATTCTTTTAAGAAAGGGAACCAGGGACGCCTGGGTGGCTCACTTGGTCGAGCATCCGATTTTGGCTCAGGTCATGATCTCGCGGTTGACGAGTTCAAGCTCCACGTCCGGCTGTATGCTGACAGCTCAGAGCCTGGAGCCTGCTTTGGATTCTGTGTGTGTCTCTCTTTCTCTGCCCCTCCCCCACTCATGCTCTGCCTCTCTCTGTCTCAAAAATAAAATAAACATTAAAAAAAAAAAAGGAAGAGAAAAGAAAAGAAAGGGAATCAGAATTTAGCCAAAACTCATCTAACAATGATCTGAATGGTCTCTTCCTGTTTCCCAGACCTGGGTGGGTGTCTTTGTGTTTTGTAGGTAGTAGAATTGTTTTGGTGGATGTTGTTTTTTTCATAACATTTTGCATATTGCCAGCTCCCATTCTGTTCAGTTATGTTTGCTATGGCCAACTTTATTCTTCTCAGACTTGCTCACAATCATCTTGGGTTTATATATGTTTTTTTATTTTACATTCTACATAAGTTATTTTCCAAATGCCCTGCTGACTTTGCACTGATAATGAAAAACAGAATTCTAATCAAAGGAAAGGTCTGGAATAAAAAAAATTCTCAATAAGGATTAAAAAAAAAATACTACAGTGATTCAGGCCTGAATCTGATCAATCTTCCTCAGTCAAACATACAGTAAATAAAATGAATCCCTTACCCTTTCGTCAATAGAAGTATTTTGTTGAGATCTCAATCCACATATCCCAGGTGATAGAAAGTTAACATCAGATTAGCCTCTGAGGAGAGGTATTTAGCACAGACATTTTAGAATAGTTACATTTGGCATGAATCTTTCCCTTGCTCACTTTATCAGGTAAAACCAGTAAAGACATCATTTTTTCTTAATTTTGTAAACAAAATGAAATGTATCCTACCTCAAATTTTTCTATTCTCTATTTAATACCCCACATTTAACTTCCTCCTCCTACTTCCATAGCCATTTCCATAGGAAGGGTGGGATCAGTGAGCACAGAGCTTCTCTCTCCCATGCTTTTGGTCAGGATAAAAAGGGCTTGAGCAGCACATCCCCGAGCCCTGGGCTTAATTCCCTTTGGGGATCTCACTGTTCTTGGCTTCTTAGTTAGTGAAGGCAGCAAGAGCCAGGGAGTCTCACTGTGGGCCATCCTGCCTTCTACTGGGCCTGCTGTTTAGTCACTGGACCTGGCTGTGGGGAGAGGTTTCCACTGACATGCTCCCTAGAAAGCAACCTACAGTGACCTTATAGACCCCAGACCTGAGGCTCTTTTGCCTTGAATTGAGCCATCTCTAGCTTATTTGTTTTTCCTTCCCCCTTTTCCAGATCTTTCTCAAAGCCTGGCTACTTGGTAAGGGCCTTTGTACCAGTTCTGATTCAGGCACCAGCTGCAGGAATCTTCAACCCACTTCTGATGCTAATTGAAGTGTTTAAAGGGGTTCTGGATTTGTGGGAACAGAGAACAGATGCCTCCATTGCAGATTCTGGTTTTAATCAGCCAAGGATATGGAAAGTGATCAGAATGTGGAGGCCATGCAGGCAGAGCAGAGGTTGAATGCCTGGGGGTGGCACTTCTCCTACACATTGCTCCCTGTTGGGGCTCTCCCCAGTTATGGCAGTGTCTGCATGGAGCTGGCTGCTGCTGGAACTGAATAAAAGTCCTATTTTGTGACCATACAGTTGCTCTATATTAAGGGCTTACATCTCCATTGTGGAAGAATTTACTTTTAAGAGGCTAGGCCTTTCCATTTAAGGAAATTCTTGCAAGGAGTTGGCTCTTGAATCAGATGCAGGGTCAGCAAGGCCACATCCTCATCTGGGGGCAGAAAGCAGAGTCAGGTCCCAGGTGGTTCAGAAAAATATCTCTTCTCTTAGAATAGCCTTTCCCCAGACTTTTATTTCTTTTAATTTTTTTTTAATGTTTATTTTTTTTGAGAGAGAGAGACAGAATGTGAATGTGGGAGGGACAGAGAGAGGGAGACACAGAAGCTGAAGCAGGATCCAGTCTCTGAGCTGTCTTCACAGAGCCCAACACGGGGCTCGAACCCACGAACTGTGAGATCATGACCTGAGCCAAAGTCGGGTGCTTAACTGACTGAGCCACCCAGGTGCCCTTCCAGACTTTTATTTCTGATCCTTTAATCTGGTTGGGTAAAAGAACATTATCTCAGATATATTTCCTGGAAACAACCAAATGCACTGGAAAAATGTTAGTACATACATTGTGTGGGACACATTATTTATTTTGCAAATAGGCAATACTTACTCCTGAGGGCCTAAAGAGCCCCTGAAATCACTTTGAAGCCATCTGTGGGACTGAGGCCTCATGTGTTTTTAACATGAGTGTTTATAGTTACCCTCTATAGAGCTTTGATTATTAGATCTCTTATCTGACAGCCTCGGTTATCTTTCTCTCCCTCAAAATGTGTAATATGTGGCTTCACAGAAAAGAATATATTGCTGAACTTTTTATTCTGGCCTTGTAAAACTGCAAATTAATCCTGATTTAAAAAAAATTAAGAAAGATCTGCATCTTGGTGCAGGTGTTTGGTTTTTACCACAAAAGCAGACTCATCAGAATCCTCAGGAGAAACTTGTCCGTGTCGTGTTTCCTCCTTGGCTCTGTTTTCCCCATCACACAGCATGCATGGAACCAGGGAGCCAGTCAGCAAGACCTAGGCTTGCACTGCAGGAAGGAGTATTTACATGACACAGTTGAAATTTGGCGACTTCAAGGACCACACATACTGAAGAAATCAAGTCTTCCTTTCCAAGGACCACTTACCTGGTTTCACTTTTTAGCATAGGTAAGGTATGTTTCCATGTAAAATGCTTGCACACTTTTTCCACAGAATTAATGTATCTCAGTACCCAGAAAATTTTAAGCTCTTTAGCAATTTATAGTCTTTTTTAAAAAAGAAAATAATTGAGGCACGCTTTATTGCCTGATAGCTTGTGAAGAAAATTAGGTAGTGACACTAATCCCATATTTTAACATTGGTATTAGAATGAAGAACTATGGATACAGTAGAGAAATACAAATGGAATGTGTCAACAGACAGACAACAGGAAAGGGTATTTGACATTCCAACATCTTGTAAAGCACAAGAGATAGGGTTTCTCAATTCTTTCATGTAGAGTACCGTAATTAGATGCCATAGTCATAATGCAATCCATAGATACCAACAAAATGCAATGAAAGTGTAGCTTTTTAAGACTATTAGCTGCAAACAATAGAAATGGCAAGTAAATAAGTTCCAACGTTTGTATCTAAGAAGTTACTTTCTAGGTCAACATAATCTGTCCACTTTTAACAAACATGATGTATAAAACCCTAGATTAACTAAAAAGCCCTTATGAGGTCTCTTTGCAGGAAGCCAGTCAGCCTGGGGACACCCCAACTTCTGTGCCCTTCCTTTCCATAAATTGTTGGTAGCCATCTTGGGGTCTGGCAGTCTCACACCTGCAAATCAGCTCTTCTTTTTTTTTCCATTCTTTATCTGAAATTGGCTGTGTGTGTGTGTGTGTGTGTGTGTGTGTGTGTGTGTGTGTGAGATACCATGCATTCTGTTTATCCCACACTGTGTGTAGTGGGTCAGTGAAATTACAAAGTGTAGTATCTGAAGAAACTTAAGAAATTACTGTTTCTACATTTTTAAATAAAGCATTCTTTTAATTTTTCTTTGAGCCATTACTGAGATAACTTGGCACTCAGAAGCTTTTGCTTGTGGCAGGAAGCAATTGGAATTGAAATGCTCTTTTCTGTGGGCATCAGATACCTTAATCATTTACTTTTGGTTTTGTTTGACCCCCTGGAGTACTAGTTAAGCCTTTTGGTTAAGTTTCCTCATATATTTTTCAGGAATAAGAAGAAAATACAAAATTTCCAACCCTTATATTCAACACCTTTTAATTGTACCTTCAAATCTGTTATTATATATCTTTATCATGTGTTTGGAGTAAAGACTGGTGTCCTTACTAGATACTGAGAAGTAATTTTTGCCAAGGCTATAGGGACCATAGAGATTACCTTCAGGTGATACTTGAGAGAACATGGGGGGAAAAGAAAGGGTTCCTGCTACAGAACCTCTCAGTTTTTTCCCATCCCTTCCGCCTCCACAGGAACCCCACATATCTTTTTCAAGCACAGTGCTTGGCACAGAGATGCACTTAAGTAAAACTAGATAGGTTGATAGATGGATGTTCATTTTCTTGATTAACAATGGGAAGATTTTAACACTGGTGCGATGGCCAGGCAAATTCTGTGCTTCTGCTGTCATGAGGGGTGGTAGAAAGCTGTTGGCTGGTTCTTCTTCCATTGTTCCTATGGCTATTTCTCCTGAAATTTCAAAGGAAACCTAAGAAGCTTGCATTTTTGAGATCTAGTGCATCCTCTCACTGTGTGTCTCTCTCTTCCCTTCCCTCCTTCCCCTCCCTCTCTCTTCCTTCTCTCTCTTCTCTCTCCTCCTTTCTCTCCCCATCTCTCACTCATGCTCATGTAACTACTGTGTTTTTATAGAACCACAATTGCTTATGCCACCCTAATTTTATCTTCTGTTCAAGGGGACTACCTTCCTTTGTTGGGAGCAGTGTGTCAATGCAGACTAAGGTGAATAAAAGTAATATAATAATAGCTAATATTTGTATAGTGACTTTTATAGTTTACCATGTACTTTTATATATAACTATTTATCTCATTTGGTCCTTATAGTCACCACTTCCCTGGTATTATGATTGTATACATTTTACAGATGATGAAGTGGCACTTCAGAGAAGTTCACAAATCATTAAAAGATATAGAGCTTTCAAGTCATCAGAGTCACAGCATGTGTGACATTTTATTTAGACTGTGCGGTTTTGGTAGTCACTTTTCCAACTTGAGACTATAGCTTAGGTTAGCTTACATAGTGTCATTATTTACCTGGATTTCCTTCTTAGTGGCATGGAAAAACTGTATAACCATTTAATTAGTCTAATTTATTACTTTGAATTTTCTGGTAACATTTTTTTTTGCATCTATTTTAGCTGTTTTGAACCCATACACCAGCTGTAATTGAGATTCAAAAATCCTTATTGGCAAGAATGCCATATAGTGATACTTGCTTCTCTCTGTTGAAAATGTCCCATCTGAGGTAATTTTTTAAAGTTGTTATTGCCTTATAATTGAGCCAGTGATTTTCCTGCTCCTTTCCCCTGTTATAGTTCCTCTTAAATTGTTTTTTCTTTCAAGATTACTTTGAGTATTTTAGTTTCTTTGCATTTTCATATAAGTTTTAGAATCAACTTGTTAATTTCTACACACACACACACACACACACACACACACAGAGCCTGCTGTGAATGATTGAGATTTTGTTGAACCTGTAGTTCTCTCCAGATTTTACTGTTGCTACCCTGAAGCCTGAAGAGCTCCTGAAATGTAAAAGCCCAAGGCAGAGCTTCTGGGGGCAGGCATCCAGGGACTTGCATGTTCACTAGCAACTAATGAGTTTGGATGTGACTTAGGAGGAGTGCATGTCAAGTTCCATCTTAGCAGTGGGAGGCTTCCACACCCCTCCAGCTCCACCAGTCTAATGGATGTGAACTTTGCTCTCTGCTGTTTTTGAAGTAAGTTGTTTATTATTCAGAATAGAAAGCAGGTGGTGCCTACCTGTTGAGAATTCCCTACATGGACAGAGTGAGCATCTAAAGATGGTTCTCCTGTCTCAGTCCTCTTCACTTCCCTACCAAACAAGATCTCTGAGGTGAGCTAATGACTCAGATGGAAAAGAATTAGTTTTTCCTCAGTATCTTCTGCAGCCTGTTAGTTATACTTCTACAGGCATTTTAAATGAATAAGACCTTAAATCTGCTGGGAAACTGCTTACCACCATTTCCCACTGTATTATGTTTGTACTCAAAAATGCACAAGAAGTGAAAGTACACGTGAACAAACAGACGTGTAGAAAATTAAATACTTGTGACATTTTTATGGGTCCGCATGTGCATTTCTCCTGTTGGAGCAATTATTTCTTCGTGAAGCCCCAGGGATTTGGGTTTTTCCGGATAGAAGATTTTTACCTAGCTCTTGTAATTTTACAAAGAAAGCTTTCATTATTACAAGGCAAATTTATGTGAGTGACTTCTACTACAGAAATTTGGTAAAAGAAGAATAGTGGGTATTAATTTACTCAGATCCCTCTAGGAATTTTTATAAAATGGTACCTTGAAAAAATACAATAATAATATCTCATGGGTTACTAAATCATAGAAATTAGGGAGAAATAATAAAGTTGAGAAGGTTACTGGAGATAAATGAAATGTGCTTTTTGGCCGGTTTGCTGGATAAGTTACTTCATTTCTTCAACTCTCCAGTGTTGCTGGCTCTATATACACTATTGTATTTGGATTTACACCCTTTATTAACATCATTATATAGATGGAGAATCCAGTCAGGGATTTTCCCAAGATGACATCTCTGCCCATGACTCACCTTGTCAGAGGGTGAGTGACCCTTCTTCAAGGCATAAACACAACTAAGCCTTTGCCAGGTCTGATCAGAGAAGATATTGCCAAAGTATAGGAATCTTCCTTCCTTCTGCCACCCAGGACTCCTTCCCCCTGAGTCCTTGTTTTAGGGGTCTTATGTGAACTAACTGCTCTCTGCTCTCAAAAACCCAATGGGGAGAGATATATTTGAGAATGCAGTGTACATTCCAGCCTCAGTACTTAAGTTAGATTCCTGTGTCAGTTTAGGTCACACCCGTTTTAGTCTCCATAACTTTACCCTTCACGAAAATGCCTTCATTGATTTTCATTTCGCTATTGTGTTCTTTAATCTCACTATATACAAGCACAATATTATGTAAGTAATATTGTTGTGATTTTTTTATAAGGCTGTTAGAAGGTTGGCTGCTGTGTCTTTAAATATTCCAGGTGATAAACTGTTTTTTATACTTTAGTATCAAGGAAAATTTGTCTATTAAAGGATGAGGAAAGATTTACCACTGTTTTCCACTAACTCTAGTGAGAATTTAACAATTCCCGTCAGTTCTGAGGCCACGGTGGCATTAACAGTTTCTGTGACTCTGTCCACAATAGAAACCATATTACCATTGTAACAGAGATTTAAAATATTGCTTATGTTCATCACAACTTTGAAATTAGAATATCAAGTTATTAGGTCTGCCACTAGATAATAGTATTTAATACATTATTAAAGAAGCAAAGATATTATACCACAAATTCACTTCTCAATATTATTTCAGTATAATTTGTTTCTTTTGTAATCTTTTCTTGTTTTATTTTATACATTTAAAAACATTATTCTGAGTAGGTGCCCACAGGCTGACAAGGTGGTAAAGGCCAGAGGTTTGTGACACCAAACACTCCATTCTCAAATAGCCTTCCTGGCATGTGTGCAAGAGTGCCTCCTGGCTCCTTCGGACTTGGTTCAGATGTTCCCTGTAGTGAAACCTGTGAAGGTCCCTTCCTGCCCTCATCTGGGCATTCTCAATACTTTGCATTTTGGTGAGCTATGTCTGTCTTCCCTACTAGCCTGTGAGCTATTTGAGAGAAGGGACTCTCTCTTTCTTGTATTTTAATCTTTAGCACCTAGCAAGGTGCCTTACTTATAACAAGCACTCAGTAACTGCTTATTTAAATGCCACTTTCTTTTTTTTTTCTACTCCATGTCCATCCTTGCATTGCTTTTCCTCTTTGCATTGCTTGCCAGCTGGTTCTTGACTCTGGCTCAGGATTTACTACTATAGTGTACTCATCAGGTAGGCAGTGATGATTTCTTTCATCCTGTTTTATCAACACTAGCGTTAAATTTTTTGAGTTAGCCTATTTGATGTTGGAATGCCTTTGATGAACCAGGCCAGGCATTAGAAACACCTTTTTCTCCTTATTTGGGTTGTGGTCATTGATAGTTAGCCATCTTTCCTTTCAAGTGTGGCCATTTATTTAAACATCAGTAGAGTCACAGAAAATTTAGAGAGCTATGTGATAAGGGCCTGTTTCCTTTCTAAGCCCACTCCTAAGGGCAACACAGTATCAGGGGGAGAAAACACTTCAACATCCTATTATTTGTGCTGCCCCTTAGAGGTGGCTTAGTATGATGGAGAGGACAGGTATAGCAATAAGTAGAAAAAGATTTGTTGAGGGGTTTTGTTTTTGTTTTGTTGTTGTTGTTGTTGTTGTTATTGTTGCTTTTTAAATAGAACCCCAAACCTGAGAACAAAATCTATTCATTTTACTGAAGCATGTAAGCATGTCTTAGGAATCAGTAGTGGTTAATAAGAACAAAATAAAGGTGCCTTTTTTCTTATATCACATTTGGCATAAATATAGGGAGATATAAAAAAGATGAAATTTTATAACTAAATTTGTGTATCATTCTACTTTACAAATCATTTCCTGAGGCCCTTCTTTCATCTTATTTAACTGAAAGATAAATGATGAGGGTAGTCTTTTCTTACTAAATAATTTGGCTTCAGCTTTTTTTGAGCATCTCAGTTAAGTAGACCTGACTATGGATTGGCTGTCATTTAAAGAACTTAGAAACTTACAAAAACTCTTATATTTTATTACATTTAGTGTTTTCAATAATTAAAGAAATATGTAATGGAAAGTACAGGGAAGTACATGAAGAGGCAAATAAACAAAATCCCACTACCTAGAGTTATATCTGCTAGCAGTTTAGTATATTTTTTCTTACTGTTCTTTTTTCTTAGTTGTGTGTGTGTGACAAACCATCACAAAATGTAGTGACTTAAAACAATGATAGTTCTTCAGCTGGAAATTCTGTAGGTCACAAATTTTGGCTGAGCTCAGGGGGGTGGTTCTTCTGTTCCAGGCTGATTGCCTCATTCATCTGTGGTCAGCTACAGAACAGCTTGCCTTTTCCTAGCTGGGTTCATGTCTAGCACCTGAGCTCTGGTCCATGTGATTTCTCATCTTCCAGTAGGATAACTTGAGTTTGTTCACATGACAGTCTAGAGCCCCTAGAAAGAAACCTCAGAAGTGTGCAAGGCTTTTTGAGCAAAGGCTTTAAATTGGCATTCCATTACTTCAGTTGTATTCTTTTGGCTGAGGCAGGCTAAGCCACAAGGTGAGCCCAGATTTGAAGGGTGGGGAAATAACGTCCAGTCCTTGAAAGGAAGAGCTGCAAGGTCACATTGCAAAGGATGTGAAAACAGGAAGGAATGAAGATGTATGGACATTTTTGCATCTTACCACAGTGTGTCTGTGTCATGTGTACGTGGAGAAAAATGGACAGCATGTCATTACACATTATACATTTTTCATCTCCATATAGGCTTCAAATCCAAGTTACAGATTCAACTCTGTGTATACTGGGGAGTATACTGAATATACTGGGGTGGTTAAATGGTTTCTTAGCTGAGAAGTATCTCAATGGGTGTGTAGAATAGAGGAGGTGCTCGATAAATCATAAAAGAAAGCAAAAGAAAATGTAACTTCTTTAGGCAACTGTTTGAATTCCATTGGGTCCACCCATGGTAGGTTTTATTTATACTCTGATTTCTGTCTATGTATCTTCTCCTGGTTGATGATACCAAGGCACTCGCTATAGGAGAGCGCCTGCCTCTGAGCCCTACTGTAGCCTCTCACCATCTCTGAGATCTTGGAAGAGTCCCTTGACTGTGTACCTCAGTTACTTCATCTATTTAATGAAAATAACAACTACCTCACAGAGTTGTTGGGAGAATTTAATTAACTAAGGTATATGGACATGTATTGGTAACTCTACCTATATAATTGTGTCCCAGGAACTCTCTGATGCTTTCATGGAATGTCTATAACATTTCTTACTTAACATTTTTTTCACATCCCCAGCATTTCAAACTGGCTCTAGCTTTCTTTAAAAGAAACTGCTTTTTTTTCCTTAAACAACTGTTTGTTCATATCTGCTTAGTGCATTTTGAAGGAAATTTAACTTTCTCAGCCTTAGCCTGTGTACTAATCTTCAAAATACGATAGCCATTTCTATAATCTGATAGAGCCTCCCTGTTAACATCAATAGATCCTTAGGCTTTTCTGACAGGAAATATTTTTGAGAATGTATAATCAGTTATGGGGAATTCTTGTCAATAAATTTTCTCTACAAAAATAAATCAGAAATCCTATCACAATAGCATTATGGAAAAAATCTGTTTTCCTTACTACTCCCTACAAAATGGTCATGCTTGAAGCTCATGGAAATTTTTAATTGGGTGAAGGCTATGTATTTAATTTGTGTGCTGGCCATCTTTCCAACCAGCCAGTTTGCATAAATTTCAGGTCCTAAGTAGGAAGAAGGTGGTTGCGTGTAGAGTCAACCTTTTCTCTATCAAGTCTGTATCACTTTTATTTTCCCATGACTGGCCAGTTCCACTTTCCAGACCCTGTGAATTTCACCATAAACTTTCTTTATTCCCTCCCCCTACTCATATACATGCCTATGCACTCCAAGAAAGAGGAACATCTTCCTGAAACTACCCTTTGTTTCTCTTTTCCCTTTTCTGGACCATGAATGATTAGAATTAGTCCACTCCTATTATGAAAATGTGTCTGTAACCATCCTTACAGTTCGTTCATTCGTCTTTAAAAACTCATTCATTCACTTGTTCATTCATTCATCATTCATCCAGCAGTAACAGTGTTGTACATACTGTGGTGGGTGCTGTGGAACAAAAGACATATAGGCCTGGCGCTGATGCATGGATTTTGCCCTGCTGTAGGAGGAACAGTCCAAGAAGGTGTCATTTGGGCAGGACTTGAAGACAGTTGGGAGTGGGGGGTGGAGGCCACCTTACACGCCTTCCCTGCTAAGGACCATAGCTTTGTGCCCATGTTTGACAAGAGTTAGAATCAGAAGTGGATGAGGTAAAGAGCAGAACAGTGATGGGACTGGATTCAGCCACTCGTGTGAAATAAGGGTGCTGCACAGTCATACATGCCAAGTACTGAGGGACAGCAGAGAAGAGTGGCTGATTAACCTGGGCTAGGGTCTTATGTATGTTTTCCACTTAACAAAAATAAAACCAGTTAACAGTAGCTAAGAACCAATTGCCTGTGAATCTAGGTAGTTTATATACTTTATCCTGTTTTTGTAGCAAACCTTTAATGTAAATATTATCCCTCCTACAGATGAACAAACTGAGGCTGATAAAAGTTCAAGATCCCAAGATCACACAGCTAGTAAGTAGCAGAGCTTAGAATTCAAATCCAAATCATTGTTTCCTTAGAGGGTTAATTCCAATTTTAATAAGATATGCACACAGGAAATAATATCATAGTAAAATATAGTACTTGCAATCCTGACCATGAGTGTTTTTACGTCAGTTTGACAGAGAGATCACAACATCTACAAAAATTGTTGCCAGCATGAAGTCACTAAGGGCCACTGTGGATGGCCACACAGGCTGTCATGTCGCCCCCTACGGTTAGCTGAAGCCTATATAGTCCTTAGGAGCATTTGTGGGCCCAGTTTTGGAGTTATGTAACTGCAAACTGCTTTCACTCGTGTTCGTTACTAACTACATCTAAGTCGTTCTTCTTACTTTGAGAAGTTAGATATATTTAAAGGGGTTGGGTGGAGAATGAAATAGGAAACTAGGTAATTATTTTGGTGTATGTCACATACTTTAGCCTAGCTATTAATGATGTCTGCTTCAAGCGTAGTGCACTTAAACCACTATAGCCTTCTTACTGTTGTCCTTTGTCAAGATGTTTACACATCTACCTAACTACATCAAAAGGCAAAGAAAATTTCCCCAACCACCCCCACAGTCACTGGGGAATGGTATCAAGGAGAAAAATACCCTTTTATTTTGTTAGGCATGTGAGAAACTAGATGGCAGAGCTCACTCTACAAGTAGGAGGCTGTAGGGACACACTTGTTGGGAGGGAGTCACCCCTCCATCCAAATCATGAGCACCTTTGTCCTCAGTGCCTTACTCCAGGCGCTTATCTTCCACCTGGCCCATTGTGATAAGCTCCCCACTCACCTTCTCCACCTATAGCCATACACACCTAGACCATTTCTCTTCTATTCATTCCACCTCTCAGTAGCTTCCTTAGGCCCACAGCATAATGTACTGACTCCTTACGATGGCAAAGGAACTTCCCTCCTTCCTTCTTCCCCTCATAGCCCCTGACCTATGCCCTTGGCCATTTCTGCAGTCTTCTGCCTTCCCTCCTCCCCTGCCACACAAGAGCAGAATGTGGGGAGAGTGAGAGCCTCTTACTTAACAGGTGCCAAGTGCCAGCAATTAAGTGTGGAGGGAGTGTGAGAGCAGTGGTAATCGGCATATCACTACCATCATAGTAAAGATCGGATCAGGAACAACTCGTCAGTGGTGCTAAACCTGAGCGGATGTGTACAGGAACAGGATGTTTGTATGGCATTCAAGTTTCTCCCACAGATTGCTGATTAGTTGCAAGGGAAAAATAGTGATTGTAACATGGAGGAATTGGACTACAGTTTGTTTAGGATCAAAATTAACATCACCATTGAGAGGCAGACAGGCATCATGTTCTGCCAGATGTGATATCTTGAGAAGAATACAACATTATCTGTGTGGTGTTCTGGCCAGGAATGTATAACTTGAATCCAATCATGAGGAAACATCAGGTAAATGCTCTATTAAAAAAGGGAGAAGGGGAACTGTGTCCTTCAGAAGTATCACTCACGATCTTAAAAGACCAAGAATGGCTGTGAAAATGTTCCAGATTAACAGAGGCAGAAATGTTCCAGATTAACATAGCAGAACATAGCAGTCAAATGTTCCAGATTAACAGAGGCTAAAGAGAAGCAGCAGTACCTGACTCCCCAGGACCCTGTGCTGGAGAGCAGGGGCAGGGCGGGGGTAGGGGTGGGATTGAAGATCATTATTGGCTCAGTTGACAAAATTAGAACATAAGTTGCATCCATGTTACATTTACTAAAGTTACTAACTCTGTTGTGGTTATGTGAAGGCAAATCGCTATGCTTAAAAAATACACAACTGACATATTTAGGAGTAAAAGGCCTGTGATGGGGTGTGTGTGTGTGTGTGTGCGTGTGTGTGTATAGATATATATGTGTGTCAGTTGTGTATTTTCTAAACATAGGAATTACATATGTAAACATTGTGTGTGTAAATACACACATATATAAAATAGAGTCAGAATATGCAAAAAACAGAAATGGTAAAATGTTAAAAATATCAATTGGTAACAATAGGTGAATCTGGGTAAAAGGGTCAAGAGTATATGGGTGTTTTTGTACTACTCATATGCTTATAACTTTTAAGTTTGAAATTATTCCCCAATAAAAAGTTTAAAAATTAAAAATATATATCATAACCATGTGAATTATTTTTTTCTAAATAAATATCTTTTCTTTTCTGTTCCTACCTTTTCCCTTTCTCCTGTTTCTTTTCTCTCATCTTTGTGTACCTCTTCTGTTAGAAGTCCAAGGCTGGAGAGAAGGGCATCTCTGTGGGGCAGACGGTCATCACGAAGCATCGGAACACCCGGTATTACAGCTGCAGAGTGATCGCTGTGACATCGCAGACCTTCTATGAGGTTGTGTTTGATGATGGCTCCTTCAGCAGAGACACATTCCCTGAGGATATAGTGGTGAGTAAATTCCTGGGGGATCTGCTCCTCAGTTTACTTTTTGTATAACTAAACTAGCTGAACCTTTTAGCAATCTTTCTTTCGGCTTTTGGAGTAACTCATTTCACTTAATATTCAACTCAGGTGTGCTTTTTGGCACTGACAAGAATTGTTTTCCAGGAGGTTCCTAGTGTTTTTCATTCTAAATAGTAGCCATGTGTACTTTGACTCATCTTCCCAAATTCCTTTAAGTAAGTGAGAAGTGTATGTAGCTAGGAAACATCAAATGCAAATTCACCTATTCTTTTCTGTTACAGAGCATTAGCATATTTGAATTCCTTTACTACCTCTTTTTCTTTATGCTTAACTGGAAATATGGCTTTTATTAATCTGACCTGACAGTGACATCTGTGATCCAACAGAAACATCTGTGGATGTTTCATATTGGAATAACAAAAGTCACTTAGGAAAAAGACTGAATTTTACTGAGCTTCTTAACTGGTCTGATACAGGATGAGTAGGTGCGTGCATATTCGTGTCTGTCTGTCTTCTCCTTCCTCTGTCTCCTCAGTAAACACCTCGGGATTTAGAGGAACTCGTGAATGTGTCTCATGGCCTTTCTTTTTAATAGCATGTTTCATGAGAAGAATACTTTCCACAAAAGGTTTTTTGAAACTGAGCTAAAATCACATACTTGAGACCAGGGTTAGTCCAGTGGTCATCTTGTTATCCTTTCTATATTTAAGAGAAATGTTATTTTGGGGGAGCCAGGCCTCAATAATGTAGTTGTAACTTCTGCTTGATGCTTTGCTCTTGTTTGTACTTGGAAGGGCATTTTTTTAATGATTCTTTAATAATTATGCATTATATGTGCAATTGATAATTGAACATAACCATAGGAGATTGCTCATTAATATTTTCAGAATCTTGGTCTCCTGGGGCAAAAGTAACATTGATTCAATTAGCTTTGTTGTGTTTACTTCTCTGTACCATTAAGAGGGGCAAATATGTAAACAAAGTGACCTTATTTGAAAGATTTTAAAGCAAATGAATTTAGACAAAAAAAATCCCAGGACTTGATTATATACCAAAAGGGTGAATTGGGTTTCTTTGCAGAATTCTACCTAGAGCTTCACTTTACTGCATTGCTGTTGCCATTCATAACCAGTAGCCCTTAGGTAACACATTCTCCTTGTTAGAATTAGTTATGTCTTGAAGCACTCAATCCACAGTTACTGAGTGCCTGCTGTGTGCCAACACTGGGTGCTGGGAAAGATAATGAGAATGTGTGATTCCTGCTCAGTCTAGAGGAAGGCAGGCTGGTAAATGGGTGCTTTCTATACCATGTGAGAAATGTAATAAATGAACCAAAAGCAAATTACTACCTGTTGAGTCTGGAAGAATGAGTAAGAGACTTGACAGGGTTAGTAAGGAGCTGACACCAACATGTACCACAGGCCAGGACCACTTTAAGAATGTGTTGTGCTTGAACTGATTTCATCCTCACAACTCTACATACTGGGCAGTACTATTGTTTACATTTTTCTGCTGAGGAAACTGAGGCACAAAGAGGTAAATAACTTCCCCATGGTCACACATAGCTAATAATAAGGTCACACATAGCTAATAATACCAGAAAAGGTATTCAATCCCAGAGTCTGGCTCCAGAGCCTCTGTTCCTAACCCCTGAGAAGAAAGGAGAGGAAGGGATGTGCAAGGGCAAGGCACAGAAGATGCAGGAGACGGAGGCCTTGGCCTGTCCAGGTTACATTCTCACTTCAGAATTAGCTTTCTTTTGTGCAGACTGTGACCATTGAGCTGGTAGAGTCCAGGAGACTTTGCAGGGTGGGATGGAAGATTTCTGAGTACCAATCCCCAGCCTGAGCAAGTAGTTAGGTCTTTATCCATGATAGTGTTTAATGAATTCTAAATTCCCTTTCACTTCCAAAGTCTCCATATACCCAACATGTTCTAAGCTTTCCTAAAATGTCTTTAGCTTGTAAAATGTCTGTGATCCTGGAAGTTTTTTGAAATTCTAAAAGTCTCTCCTTTTACACCTTCTTTTTCCTCTGTCTGTGAACCTCATACAAAGATGATCTTAAGTATATGTGGGTGCCGTGAGAAGAACAGGATTGTTCAGGACCACCTTGGCATTTAAGTCAATGAGAATGAAGAAACAACATTCTTTACAGCTTGATTAGCTGTCACTTAGCATATTTGATAAGGATTGAGGTTGAGCAGCAGTGTGTGTGTATGTGTGTGTGTGTGTGTGTGTGTGTGATCACAACTATAGCCTTGGAGGGAGGGGCTAGCATCTGCCTCTGCCTCAGTTGGTGTGAAAAGATACTTTCTGCAGGAAGAAATCAGTTATAATCATCTGCTATTATATAATCTTTTGAGTTTTTACAAGATGTGAAAAAGTATAGGGGCACCTGGGTGGCCCAGTGGGTTGAACGCCTGACTCCTGATTTTGGCTCAGGTCATGATCTCATGGTTTTTGGGTTCAAGTCCCGCATCAGGCTCTGTGTTGACAGTGCTGAGCCCACTTGGAATTCTCTCTCTCTACTCCTCCTGTGCTCTCTCTCTCTCTCTCTCTCAAAAATAAACTTTAAAAATGTATATTGCCCTTGTAAAAAAAATTCATAGGATTGTTCAAGACCACCTTGGTCTTCTCTCCTTCACCCTCAATACTCTACCCCACCCCATCCCATCTCTTACATTTTTGATTACTTGTTCCAAACTTCTTATATAAGTAGGAATACTTCAGTCATGTTTTATTTTCAAATATCACATACTTTCTAATAGTATCACCATTTGTTGGCTGCTGCGACCTATTTATCTTGGTGAGGAAGAGACATTCTAGCTTGACTTTTTTGGTGGCTCTGTACGGAAGAATTTTTTTCTATTGTAATGCTGTGTTAGTCAGGGTTCTTCAGAGAAACAGCACCAGTAGGGTTTTTGTGTTTGTATTTAATATAATAAATATATTAAAAGTGTGTAATATACATATTAAAAGTGTATACATGTATATATATATATATCTTACAAGTGTATATATATTACAAGTGCATATATATTAAAATTGTGTATGTGTGTGTATATATGTATATATATATGTCATATATATATGACTTTTTAATGTTTATTTATTTATTTTAAGAGAAAGAGTGTGAAAGGGGGAGGGGCAGAGAGAGAGGGAGACAAAGGATCCGAAGCAGGGCCCTCACTGACAGTAGAGAGCCTTATGCAGGGCTTGAATCCACGAATTGTAAGATCATGACCTGAGCTGAAGTCGGACGCTTAACCAACTGAGCCACCCAGGTGCCCCTATGTGACATTTTTATAAAGAATGGGCTTCCATGATTATGGAGGCTGAGAGGTCCCAAGATCTGCAGTTGGTATGCTGGAGACCCAGGAGGGGCAATGGTTTCATTCCAGGTCCAAATCTAAAGGCCTACGAACCCGGAGAGATGGTGGTGTAGTTTTAGTTTGGAAACTTGCAGGGTTGAGAAGAGCTGATTTTCATTCCAAGTGTGAAGGCAGGAAAAGCCAAGTTCCAGCTCCAAGCCACTCAGGCAGAGGAACTCCCCCTTATTTGGGGGGAGGGTCAGCCTCTTCTGTTCAGCCCTTAATTGATTGGATGAGGCCCACCCGAACTAGGGAGGGTAGTCTGCTTTACTCAGTCTATCAGTTCAGAGATTAAAACAATCCAAAAACACTTTCACAAACTCACGGGTACCTGGTGGCCCAGTCAAGTTGATACATAAAATTAACCAGAACCTATATTGTCCTGTGTCATTTCAGAAGACTCTTTTTTCATCTTGTCATATGAGAAGCTCTGATTCTACCTCAAGGTGTAGTTTTCTTTTCCATAAAGCAGCCACATTGTTTTGGGTGGTTTGTAGCACTCTATAGATCCACTCCAGGAGCCACATACTTTGTCCTGGTCATCATCTAGGCTTCCAAAAGCCAAGTCATGGATTTTGTAAGGCAAATTTTTAAAATTTAAAGGATTATCAAGGATTGGTTGGGGTCTGAGTTTCTCACTAAAATTAACGAAAGCTACATGATTAAATGCCTTTGTAATGTAGTATGTCAACTAGACCAGTTTGAGATGGGGAACTTGATGTTATGTTTTAAGACATAATGTGTGTGCATAATTAAGTATATTATAAATATGTTCACATATAAATTGTATTTATTCCTGTATGTGATGCTGTGTAAATATGCTTACATCACCATTTTTTAGGCCATTAGTTGCTGCAGCTGCAGTTATCCCACTACCATGTATGATCTCCACCTACACCAGAGGTGTCTTCTGGGATAGTCCTAGGATGCCTGACACCCTAATGGGAAGTCTCATCAGGAGATAAGAAGAAGAGAGTCAGCTGTGTTTCTGTCTCCGTGTCTTATAGATGGTGGTAGAACTACTATTTGGTGGAAATTAGAGAAATTTTGTTTTCATTAGCTGATACACCTGTGGCATCTGACACTGAGGTGGAAAATGATTTTTCTTCTCTTTGTACCTCTAATCCACACAATGTGCTTATCAGGGGTGAGTGCCTCTGGGAAGGCTCTTTTCATCAAGTGCAATATGACATCAGTGTCACTGGCTAGTGAAGAAGTAGCTTCTCTGAGCTGTGGGTGCTTGCTACCTAGAATGGGCACAGTGCAATTCCAATTTTTAAACTGTGAAAATAGCATTGAGAATATCACATTTAAGTATTCTAAGCTGTTTATTTATGTACAAAGTAGATGCAACCCCTTTTGCAGCCTAAGGCTTTAGCAAAAGTTGCATTCCTTAGTTGTAGAATCATTGATTATGAATCATTTTATAAACACAACAGAAGAGAAACTTCTAATGCAGTCTGGTCTATCCATGTTTAAAAATAAACTTACCAGGCATGAAAATGACTATGTTAGGATCAAGTAACTAGAAGGTATTTGGAGGAGTAGGGAGAAATATTCTTTGTACTACCAGGAAATTTCTTTCCATACCTAGGTACTTTATTTCCATGATAGCTGGAAAAATGTCCAAAATTTTTTCTCTCAACAATACACCTGCAGAATGTGTGTATCAGCCCAGTTAAACTCAGCATGCAATCTGTAGCCATCAAGGAAAGTAATAAAAGATGTATTGCTACATGCCTCCGTCTGTCAGTCTGTGAAATTGCAACACACTTCCTGATGAATTTTTTTGTCTCCTCCTATTTTGATGGGAATGAAAGTTGCCCACCTGAGAGAATGCAACAAGCACAGTGATTCCAGGGCCTCCTTTTAGCGCTGCTGAAACCTGGGCTCTTCTCGAATGTCCGTGTTGACACCAGAGTGATGGCTGCTTCCTTTCCTCTGAACTTAGAGCTCATTTCCAGGGAGGAGGACAGTGCAGTGAGGCCTGGATGGCTCTAGGACGTGCACTTAACATTCACCACTGGGTGTGAGAAGAGAAACAGGACCATTTAGAAATTTGACAGCAAGAGTCCATCACTGAAATTTCCATGAGGACTTGCTAGATTTTTCAGCCTCTGTTGAAATGTGAAAGAAGCACAGGAACTATAGTCTTCAGGATTCTAGGGACGGATCGTCATGGATTCTAAGGGTAGATTGTCATGGCCTTCAGTGTTTCTGGGAGGTGTCATGCAGACTGAAGTTCTTAGGGCTAATTTTTTTCTCAGGACTAGGCAAATTGCTTCAACTTTCACACCTCAGTTTTTTCCCCACTAAGAAGGGAATAATAATTTCTACTTTTCTAGGATTACTGAAAGAACTAAGTGAGCTAATTGCCTGATACAGAGTTGGCACAAAATCTAATATTTTATGATATTAATGTCAGTCTGTGGAACTTTTTTCTTCCCCATCTCATTTATGCTGCCCTTTTCTGGTCTTGATGAAATTTGGCTAGAAAGTATGTTAGAAGAACAGAATTCTGTCCTACTTGTTAGTTAAATGGGCACCCGTACATATGATATTTCACTGAATCAGTTTATCATTTCTACCTGCTGCATATAAAGCAGTCCTAGCATCTTCAGACTTTATAATAAAGGACCTAATTCTCTACACTTACGCTTGTATTTTTCTGGGTTTTAAAGTGTTATTTCAGTGGCTTTTCATAACAAACCCTGTTCCAAAGTAAGTTCATGTTCATTTCACAGATGTGATACTTGCCAAGTCACAAAAAAGCTTTGAAAAGCTCTATCCCAGCATTCCGAGCTAGGTGGTGACACAGGTCCAGGATGTGGGTCAGCCCCTACCTTTTAGGGCTTATTGCCTCCATGATTTTGGGCACCTTTTTGGAAGTCTGCTCTCCGTGACTTAGTATCGGTTGAAGACCTTGTGCCTCCTTTGATGGATACGGTGCGGAAGCTGCTGTTCAGCATCCCCTAGGGCCCCACTTGGCAAGTGTGGGTGTAGGGATGACTCTGAATGTTCCAGAGGCAAAAGAAAATATTTGAGGGGTGTTGATAAACTTCTTAGTTGTTGCCAGAAACATTATATGCTATGGGATCCTGGAAAGCATCTTCAAATTCTTATTGACTCCTAGATTTTGAGGTTCTCTAGATTTTCAAGTCGGGTGGAGACTTCACCCCATCCCATACCATCTAGGTTATGTTTGCTCTAGATCGATGCCCCTAACCTCCCACTTCCCTTGCCAGTCTTGGTTTTCCTAGAATCAATGGACATTTGCCAGAGAAAGCTCTGGGGACTTTTGTTGGTCTAGGATTCTTCAGGTATGGCCCAAGTGGTATTTAACTGCTCAGTAGTGGTACCCATGGTTCTCTTTCTTGACTGTGGAGCTGAGAGTCTATGAGGTGAAAGCTTTGACCAATTCCCATTAACCTGTATTCCCTTGGGAAGCTTTTTATACTCATAAAAGAATATCTGTTATTACTTTGATTTTAATCAACATTCGATTTAAAGTTTAAATTCAAATTCAGTTGACAAAGTTTATTTATAAATTTAATAATTTTTGCATGAAAAATAAGTGCAAACTCATTAGTTCCTTGATCATCATTTATATAATGCATAAATTTGACAGATCAAATTCTAACCATTTTAAATTTAAGTAACCAAATTTCCTTGGACATCTTTAATGTAATGGTAGATACATTTAATATATATTATTAAATTATATATATTTAATATATATTAAATATATATTATTAATATATATTATTCTTACAAATGTTGTAATTTTTCTAAGCCCCTACTGTCCATAACGTATAAATCAGGCACTAGTTTAGTAGTTCACATTCTCCGAATTACTTCAGAAATCTTCAAAAAACAACACATAAAGCAGTTCAGTATTTACAAAATACACTACTGCACCTTTATAAACACAATTTACAATGGAGAGACTGTGTTAGAACACAGTTTAATCAATATATAGTAAATAGAATCTACAACTGAGGGGGAATATTACTCTGTTGGCTAGGAGTTTATTTAGAAAAAATGAAGAATTTCAAGGCCATTTAGAGGAATAGAGTCTGGTCGTACCTATGAAGACTAAACCCACAGTTCCTTTCACCTGTTCATAAGCTCGCTAAACTGTGCTCTTCACTGAGGCCCCAATTAGTCTTAGAAGTTTCATGAGCTGCCTCAAGTTAGCGGGGGTGGGTACTTACCAAACCCTGGGATTTTATTCACTTTTGTATAATTCTTGTGTGGCTTCTTGCATGAAAGCCTGGGGCATACTAATGGGATTCAAGCCCTTGCTTGAATTGGACTCCCTTTCTCTTTTATAAATTGTATGTATCTCACTGACTACAATTCTGCAGCCATCATA
This sequence comes from Lynx canadensis, assembly GCF_007474595.2. Lineage (NCBI taxonomy): Eukaryota > Metazoa > Chordata > Mammalia > Carnivora > Felidae > Lynx > Lynx canadensis. Next base: position 32,673,131 of record NC_044315.2, read on the forward strand.
TTGACAGTTTCCATTTAGCACCGGTGATCCTCTGAAGAAAAAAGTGTGTCATCACCCTGATATCTCATGTAGGAGATTAACTAGTTGCCCTGAAGGCACAATGTCAGCTACATTTTTCTTCAAATATATACTTCCCTCACTTGACAGTGTTTCTCTTATTTCCCTTTTAGTAATTATCTCAAGGTGATTGGTCTGGGAACTTATTCCCAGGAGACAGGTTGCTGGTGTTTGCTTCCCATCCTTTTTCCAAGGGAGCTTAGTCCAACAGAATCAGAATAACTACCTTGAACTTGAGAGCAATATTATTAATTTGCAGTATTTCACCATCTCTTCTCAGTGTAGAGCTTAAGCCCAAGAGTGGTGGGCACCATGAACCACATCTGCCCTGTGTTTGGGAATATTCAATTATGTCATTCATTCTTTTTGATGTGCTTGTTCAACACTGTGCTAGGCATCATGGGAGATTCAGAGGTGTATAAACATAGGTGTAGGAGTGATCCTGGGTATTCTGGAGGCAAAATAAAATACCCAAGTGGGTCAAAATCAGTTGTTCCCAGAAACATTCCATGCTACGGGATTCTGGCAAGCTCCTCAATTTTCAAGTCAGGTGGCCACACAGACATTACAGTGGCAGAGACCAGGTTGATGACGAGACACCTCTTATCTGAGAGGCCACTTCATCTTTGGGAATTCATGCCCCATCCCATTCTAGCCCATTTGTGTTAATTTTCATCACTGATGCCCCTTACATCCCCTCACCTCCAACCAGGAGCTGATCTGAAAGATTTTACAAGAAAAATACCCTGTGAAGGTTATTGTAAGTTCAGAGATGGAAGCAATCACAGTGGGCCAGAGTGTTGAAGGAAGTTGTACCAGAAAAGAGAGAGATGAGCTGGGTTACTGACTTGTAAGAGTTCTTTGTGTATTTTAGACACAAGTCCTTTGTTGGATACTTTACATTTTTTTCTCCTAGTTTAAATAGAATTTCATGTGTGAGTAAGATTTATTTTGTTTATCCATTTGCTGGTTGATGGACATTGGATTATTTCTAATTTGGAGTTATTATGAATAATGCTGCTATGATCATTTGCTTTCAAGTCTTTGTGTAGACATGTGTTTTAATTTCTCTGGGATAAATATTTAGGAGTAAGATTATTGAGTTATATGGTAAGTGTATGTTTACCTTTATAAGAACCTGCCAAACTGTTTTCCAAAGTGGCTGTACATTTTGTATTCTCACCAGCAATATATGAAGCTATAGTTTCTCTACATTCTCAGCAACACTGGTGTTGTCAGTCTTTTGGATAATAACTATTCTAGAAGGTATGTAGCAGTATCTCAGTGTGATTTTTTTTTCTTTTTTGAGAGCGAGGGCGGAGAGAGAGAGAGAGAGAGAGAGAGAACCCACAATCGGCAGAGAGAGAAAAAGAGAGAATCGGGGTTCACCCGAAGCAGGGCTCAAGCTCGCCAGAAGTGGGGCTCGTGCTCACCGAAGGGGCACTCAAGCTCACCAGACACGGAGCTCAAACTTACAAAGCATGAGATCGTGACCTGAGCCGAAGTCAGATGCTTAACTGACTTGAGCCACCCAAGGTGCCCTCTCCGTGTGATTTTAACTTTTATTTCTTTGATGACTAATGATTTTCAGCATCTTTTTAAGTGCTTATTAGGCATTCACACATCTTTGTTCTTGAAAGGCCTGTTCAAATATTTCACTTATTTTTTTATTGCATTGTAAGAAATTTTTAAAAAAATATTCTGTATGTGAATATTTTGTTAGATATGATTTACAAATATTTTCTCCTAGTTTGTGTTTTGTCTTTACATTCTTTTTTTTTTTCAAATTTTTTTTCAACGTTTTTTATTTATTTTTGGGACAGAGAGAAACAGAGCATGAACGGGTGAGGGGCAGAGAGAGAGGGAGACACAGAATCGGAAACAGGCTCCAGGCTCCGAGCCATCAGCCCAGAGCCTGACGCGGGGCTCGAACTCACAGACCGCGAGATCCTGACCTGGCTGAAGTCGGACGCTTAACCGACTGCGCCACCCAGGCGCCCCTGTCTTTACATTCTTAATAGTGTCTGCAGAGAAAAAGTTATAAATTTTGGTAAAACCCAATTAATCATCAATTTGTTCTTTATGGATCATGGTTTTGGTGTCATGTCTTAAGAAATCTTTTGTCTAACTCAAGATCACAAATATTTTCTCTCAGGGTCTATTCTAGAAATTTTTTAGTTTTAGGTTTTACATTTAGAACTGTGATCCATTTTGAGTTCATTTTTGTGCATGGTGTGAGGTCAGAGTTCAAGTTCTGCACAGTGGAAACCATGAAACCTAACTTACTGAATTGCCATAAGGATTAAATGCGAGAGAGTCTATAATCATTATGGTGCAGCACCCACACATAGTAGGTGCTCAAAAACTGTGGTTCCTTTTAGCTCCTTGACTTAACTTTCTCAAAATTGTACTACAGAAGGGAAAAATCCATATTAGTTGTTTCTTTTAATATTCTGAACTTCTAGAAAGCCGTGTGAACAGCTCATTTGCAGATCTTCTTAATATCAGGAATATTTTGGGAATGTGTATTGTATAGGTCTCTAAAAATTTAATTGGAACTTAAGTTTTATATCTTTAAAGAAAAAGAGCAGAAAATACCAGATAAAACAGTGGTTCCTTCTGTGATAAGATCTTAAGTATGATTAAATGCACTTAGACCTGAGCAATAGTTGATATATTTAGATTAGGGTTTTAAGCAAGGGCATATTTTGTTTTTCCAAACAAAGAAAGAAGGAAGGGAAGGGGGAAAATTTTTGTTAGCAATGTAATGGAAATTAATGAAGGAGTGCCTACTTAAAGATGAAATTAAACCCCAAAATTTTCCATTTTTTAATCTTTTTTTATCAATTAAATATATATATATATTTATTTATTTAAATATGAAATTTATTGTCAAATTGGTTTCCATACAACATTTAGTGCTCATTCCAACAGGTGCCCTCCTCAATACCCATCACCCACCCTACCCTACCCTCTACATGGAAAACCTAATAGACTCCACCAAAAGTCTGCTAGAACTGATACATGAATTCAGCAAAGTCGCAGGGTACAAAATCAATGTACAGAAATCAGTTGCATTCTTATACACTAATAATGAAGCAACAGAAAGACAAATAAAGAAACTGATCCCATTCACAACTGCACCAAGAAGCATAAAATACCTAGGAATAAACCTAACCAAAGATGTAAAAGATCTGTATGCTGAAAACTATAGAAAGCTTATGAAGGAAATTGAAGAAGATATAAAGAAATGGAAAAACATTCCGTGCTCATGGATTGGAAGAATAAATATTGTTAAAATTTCAATACTACCCAAAGCTATCTACACATTCAATGCAGTCCCAATCAAAATTGCACCAGCATTCTTCTTGAAGCTAGAACAAACAATCCTAATATTTGTATGGAACCACAAAAGATCCCGAATAGCCAAAGTAATTTTGAAGAAGAAGACCAAAGTGGGAGGCATCACAATCCCAGACTTTAGCCTCTACTACAAAGCTGTAATCATCAAGACACAAAAACAGACACATAGACCAATGGAATAGAAGAGACTCCAGAATTGGACCCACAAAAGTATGGCCAACTAATCTTTGACAAAGCAGGAAAGAATATCCAATGGAAAAAAGACAGTCTCTTTAACAAATGGTGCTGGGAGAACTGGACAGCAACATGCAGAAGGATGAAACTAGACCACTTTCTTACACCATTCACAAAAATAAACAAAATGGTTAAAGGACCTGAATGTGAGACAGGAAACCAAATTTTCCATTTTAATGTGAATTTGTTTGTCATAGTACTTAGCCAAGTTTGATGTTTGACATCCATGAGGCTTTGAGCTTAAAAACAAGGACCACATCTGTTTGAATTACTATTATGTACTTTGTTCTCAGTACATGGCCTGGATTATAGTAAGATAATAAATACTCATTGAATTAAATATTAAATAATTTAATATTAATATCCTTTCACACATTCAAGTATTAAATTTGTTATTCTAAGTAATACTTTTGACAATTAGTATGTTATCTTAAAACTCATAGTCAATGTTAAGAATTGTTTTTAAATTTGAGTCAACATTTATATTGTAATTTTTATGCCATTTCCAGGTAATATTTAGTTCTTAGAGCAGGACCCAAGCCTTCAGTGTTTGGGATTCCATATATGATTTATTTGAAGAAACAAACCTCTAGCCCTGAAAAAATTTGAATTAAAAAAAAATATTTATTTTGAGAGAGGGAGAGTGTGCATGCATGCTTGAGCAAGCAGTAGAGGGGCAGAGGGAGAGGGAGAGAATCTTAAGCAGGCTTCTTGCTCTCAGCACGTAGTCCAACTCAGGGTTCCATCCCACAACCCTGGGATCATGACTTGAGCCAAAACCAAGAATCGGACACTTAACCAACACGCCACCCAGGTGCCCCAAACACTGAAAAAATTTGAAACCACTAGTTCAGATGAAGTAAATTTCATGTACTGTGAAAAGAGGGCTAAGAGACCCATGGTGTCAATGCAGCTGCTGTTACCTGTGTCTACTGGAGAGCGAGGACTATTGGGAAATGTCTCTAGTGGTCTTAACAGGCTCCTCATGAATATTCAGCTCCAAACTGTGAATATCAGTGACATCGTTTCTAAATCTTAGAGGGCTGAATCGACTTCCGTTTAATAGAAAATATAAACATAATGAAAATTCTTCATTTCTTTTAATGAATATGTGGCCAGTTGTCACTGTTGCTTCACGTCACAGTATCAGAATGTCACCATTCATTATTGACCCTCTATTCCTCTTTAAATAAAAATGGCACACTAGCTGTTTATGATGTGAGGTTTCAAACTTTAAAATCTTTCCTTGCTCTAACTTCATTTTGGTGTCAAACCTTTATACTGACCCTGAGTGTGATATGATCATGCATGTTTTATAAATGCCTTAAATTTTCTGGAACTGACCCTTCCTGTAGCACAGTTGTAAGAACGATGTTCTGCATACAATTTCTGAAATATATAGCTAAACAGTGAGAGCTTCCTGAGGCAAACAGTCAACAGGGAGATTCCTGTTTACAAGCCCTTTTACATTATCTTTCACCTCTAGCCAACCCCAGGTGCTAACACACTGGGATATAGCACATAAATTGGTGACATATCCCAGAAGATATTGAGCTCATAAATCAACAGAGTTTATGTTCCTATTTGACCATGGGGTTTAAATTATTTTGGTAGTAGAGTGAACTTAGATTATTGTTTGATAAGTATATCCAGAAGTCAGTGCTATCTATTTATTGATGAACTGACACTGCACTCATTTTATTATTTCCTTTTCATACCTTACTTGAAAGAGGTTAGCTGATTTTCATGGGTGAGAGAGAACCAGTAATAAAACTTGCCTTCTGTTTTACTAAGCAAATTTTATTTTGAAGCTAGAGTATGTGAGTAAAGGGAGAGGAGGAATGATGTAAAGAGAGACTACAGTGTGTTTTTCCTTCAGTTTCCAATCTTTCCCTCAGAGAATGTTCTCTGCTGAGAAGTAAGTAGAAAATTTGAAAGCTGTGACCTGCTATAATATTTGTTGGTTGTATGTGTTTCTGTAGATTAGCAGCCTTGCACCATCTGATTTCTTGGCTTCTATAAGATAGAGGATATTATGCTTCCAGGTCTTCTATGGTTTAGATGTTTTATCCAGTATCATTAAACATAAAAAATGTTTTGCTCCTTTATAATAGTACAATGTGTTAAATAATGTTTTATACCCGGTTTTTCAGATCCAAGCAGGGTTTTCCAACAGTAATTAATGCTGATGTGATCAGTGCCTGAAAAAGATGCCTTCTGCAGATTAATGGCTAACAACTCAATAAAAGAGGAGGAGGATTATAACTATGCATATTTCCAGTAGTATAGTTATAACAATATATTTATAGGCTACTGTTTTTACAATATGCCTTATATTTACCCTTTTTAGCCTTTAATTAAGAATATTCTGACCTAATGATTCCTTTGTATGTGCTATCCTCTTTTTGGTGGGGAGTAAAAGATAAAGTTTAATCTTCTAAAGTGGTTTACTTGATTTATACCATAAAAGCAGTGACTAGCACAAAACAAGTCAGGCTGTAGCTGCTGCATCCTAAGCAGCCAGGATCTGAAGCCCTGTTGAAATAGGAACTGTAAGAGAGCTATTAAGAGAACATAAACATGAGCACCATTGACATTAAGTGAGATTCCCTAATGAGGTAAGACATATCTTTTGGAAATTATCTCATCATGCAACAAGCCTTATTCCAGGATGCTACTAGTAGGTTTTATAACTTTGCTTCCACTTCTTACTAGGTATTTTATTCCCTTCCTGGCCAAAGAATTTTTAAATGATTTGTGTATTAAATTTAATATCTTATTTAGTTATAAAATTTATTTCAATACTAGTAAAACCATTTTTTTATATTATTTATCCTGAACTCTGCCCCATGTCATTATTATGTTTCTATAGAATTTTGTTTTGTGTTACATTTTGCTTTGTATGAAGTTGAAAGGACAAATATCTAACTGATATATATTTACAAGTGGGTCTCCTCCAGGGGCAGTCTAATGAGGATGGGGAAACCGTTGTGTTGGTGCTCAAGTCCTTTTTCTTCTCCAGGCATGAGGGGCTTATATGGATGTGGAAGGCTGATGCTCCCCCAGGAGGCCCTTCCTCTTGTAGAGAAGGAACTCCCCCAGGGGCAGGACTTTCATTAACTGCATCTGGATACCTGCATATGGTGATTTATGGATTCCCTAGTCAAGGGATATCTTACTCTTAAGTAAGTGGTAGCTTTACCATAAAAATTTGTTTATAGTGAGCACCTATTACATGCCAAACATTGTACTGGGTGAAACATGATGTATAAAATTGAAATGGTTTTTGCTCTCATCTAATTTACAATCTAGAGGGAAAGAGTGACCTACAACAGTTATGCTAATAAAAATGTACTTAAAACTGAGATGAGCCATGGGATGATAGGCATATAATCCTATAAGAGCATGTAACCAAAAATACCTTATATAGATGAGTAATCAGTATATTAGCTAGACAAAGGACAGAGGGAGAGTATCCCAAACAAAGCACACACAAGAGCTGTTGCAGGAAGGAGCATGGCCTGCTCAGGTTGCTGAAAGAGGTAAATGATGAGGCTAGAGAGGAGGAAAGGACCAGAGTAGGCTAGGTTTGGAAGAGTATGTTATAGGGTTGGGTCTTTATTCTAAGACAGGGAGAAGCCATTGATGGTCTTAAGCAGAATTCAACATGAAGAGATTTGTTATGAATATTTTCTTTGGCTAGAGTGAAGAAGACAAATTGGAGAGTAGGCCATGGTAGATGCTGGGAGACCAGTTAGGAGAACATTTCAGTAGATTAGGGGAGAGGCGATGTAGCTGGGACTAAGTTAGGAGCAGTGGAAGAATCTGAAAAGGACTCAGTGGTGAACTGATACTGGAGCTGAGGAAGAAAAAGAAGTCAAAGGTGATCCCCGGGGTTCTGGCTTGCTTAGCCAAATGGAAGGTCACACCTGTCAATGAGGGAATGTTGGAAGTAGCCCAGGTTTTAGGGCCAAGATTACGAGTTCAGACTTGGCTATATTGGAGTTTCTTTCTTGCTTGCTTGCTTTTCCCATCTAGAGTAGTTACTGTTTTTAGGGCCATCCCAAGACCCCTGGTTTACAAAGCATAGGTTTTGGGGTTTTTGTGTTTTTATTTGCCTCAGTGTTGAAGGGATGTTGAGTGAAAAGACCCCATGCTACAGTCTGAGAACAGACATCACACATTTCAGAAATGGCATGGTCAGGCACTTCATTTTCATCTCTGAATGAACATATTGTAACACACACACATACATACACACAATTAACTTCTCTCTCACCCATTTGATAGAACAGTAGATGCTTGCTCGGTAATTCTTCAACATGACAATATAGCCACCAAAATGGATTCATATTTACCCTTTCTGGGGCTTCCATCTTGACCCACAGACATTTATTTTTTTTTTTTTTACTTTACTTATTTATTTTTTTAACTTAAAAAAAATGTTTAGTTTTGAAAGAGAGAGAGCATGAGTGGGTGAGGGGCAGAGAGAAAGGGAGACACAGAATCTGAAGCAGGCTCCAGGCTCTGAGCTGTCAGTACAGAGCCCAATGCAGGCCTCGGTCCCACGAACTGTGAGATCATGAGCTGAGCCAACATTGGACGCTTAACAGACTGACCTATCCAGGCACCCCTGACACACAAACATTTAAATTTAGCCCAACTGCACATATGTAGACTTTGGCCTCACTGTACAGCTCACCCTACATTCCCTTGATCTATAGCTCTCTTGAGCACTCACCTGCCTTCTGTACATGTTGTCTGGGAGCTCCCCCCTCTTGGATCTTTTACCTCCCTTTGCCTTTAGTTGCTGTGCCTCATCGCCCCAGCGCTGCTGCACCATGAACCAGTGTAAGGATGATGCATCTGCTGTGTGCCCTGGGAAGAGCTCTTATTTTCTGAAGGAGGTGGACTGCATGGCCTTCTAGAATCTTGAACATCCCTTGTTTGGAAGATGCACCTTTCTTTTAAGGGAGAGATTCAGTGATTTACATTGGTAGACAAAATGTGTTTGATTCGCAGTGATAAGAATTAGCAGCCAATATTTAACAATCACATATGCACAGTGTTTTGTATAACATACCCATGGTTGGCAAAAGTTCAAGAAATACAGAAAAGTACAAGTCCCTGCAGCACCCCACATCTGAGTACTGCCCCACTTGATGCTTGTATATCTTCCCAAGATTTTTAAGATGCATATGCAAGCTTCATGGGTGTGTATGTGCATGCAGATTTTTGTTTGAGTGCACTTGGCAGAATATTGACTTGCTAAAAGCTCAAAATCGCATCCTGTTTACTATTAATATTATTGCTAATTGGTTGTTAGTGATGGATGTTAAAACCATTTGCTGAAAAGCTGTTTCCTTTTCTCTTCCTCTACTTCCATACTTGCTTTTCCACAGTATCATTTCTGGGATTTTACCTACCCCACCCCCTCTTAGTTTAACCTACAAAACCCAGGTTCAGCTGTTCTGGTGCCTGTATCACATCCACTGACCTCTCTCTTAGATGCCCACATACCTTGTAATCCCCCTCCCTGTGGCATAATTTTGGTTCACAGTTGCCAGTACTTGCAAATCTACATCAATTCAAAACTATGAGTATATGTTTCAAGGAGAGTAAGGAGAATGCTAACAAAACTTCATGTGTTTTGAGGGAGGAGAGTAAAAAAAAGACCATATCATAACAGAAATGTTAATTGACTGACTACTCAGTGTTCTTTAGGCAAGACAGATGTTAGCAAGAATCAGGCTTCAAATAAAGATTAATAACCAGTGTGAAAATAACAAAGAGGTTCCTGTTTCAAAGGTTTGTTAACTATCAGAAAAAGGGCACAACAGAATCCCCAGTGTAATGCTGAACCAGGCATTCTAGGCTTGAGTGTAATCAGTAAAGCTAAATTCCCTGCCCTTTCGCTGATGTATTTTTAAGTCTTTGGATTAAAAGCTCTTGTTTGGAGAAATCTGACAATACTGTGTTATCTACATATCAGTTTCATTCTTGTCTGGGAACATAAAAACAGCAAAATTCTCCTTAATTTCACATTAAGATTATTTTGATTTGAGTCTTTTGACAACACAAAAAATCGTTTAGGGAGTTTCTGAAATTTCTGACTTCCCTTTAAGGGTAATAGTGTTGAGTAAATAGATTGGTTCATTATCCTCTCCCCAACTATCTTATTTATGTGTCTGCCATTTATGAACAGACTAGCCTCTGTGGAGATAGGCTGGTAGTAATTATGCACGTCCTGTTCTTCATAAGACAGTCTGTTATGAACATGATTGTTTAAGTTTATGCATTTGCATTAAATCTGAAAAGGACATGTGAATTAACAGATAGAGGCAGTGGCTTACATAGGAAATATTTATAAAATGGGGTTGCTCACATTTTATTGCTATCCTCAGGCACATTTGCAACTTTGAGGAAATTCTGGATTACTTCATTTGTACATACATATGCTTCAGGACTTGTCTGCTTCTGAATTTAATATAATACGGGCTGACATTTTTTGACAAATCATATTCTCAGAAATCCTTTCATTTGTCTTCACCCCTTCCTGTTTAAACCCCTCTGTGGAATCCTCTCCAGATGTTACTCATTTACTCCAAATCTTGCACTGCTGGGCTGTGAAATGCAAAATTAAATTAAATGATAGCCATCTCTTGGTGAGCTGTGACTCTATGCAAGTCATTTCACTGTTCAATCCTTCTCCCTTCTCTTTAAAATGGGGACATTGGCCACCGGGATCTCTTAGGCCTCTTCTGAAAGAAAGCAAATGGGTTATTCTTAATCATTTCTGATTATAAGCATTGGAATGTTCCCCTGGCCTAGCTGTCCACTTTTCTGCACACACATCTCCCTTTCCTGATTCCAGGCCTTGATGACCACCTGTATTGTAGGTGTGAAGGACTACATCCTGGGCCAGCTTGGGCCAGGCTGAGGGCTGGGAAGTAACTGTTGATTTGGGCACACGGCACACACTGCACCATGATGGGCAATTTGTATACTGCAGTATCATTTGGAGCCTGGAGGAAGGACCAAGCTATTCTTAGGTCTTAGCCCAGGAGTAATTAATCCTTGGCATATTTTTACACACCATGATGTCTTTATGCAGTTGTTCACGTTACCACAAAAGCTTTGTAAAAAAAGCCTTTTCCACAGCAGTAGGCTGAGGCCACACAGCTGTCTCTTTCATCATTTCTACGTTTTTGCTTCACCCACTTGAGAGTTACCCAGTTGGTTAAGTTAAAACAGACCTTTTTATGTGCCCTCCAGAGAATGAGGTTGTGCTGAGGGAATAGGTTTCCTTGGGGTGTTGATGCAGAAGGATACCCCTTTCTTTGGCCATGGAGGAAGCTGATGTTATAAAGAACTGAAGGAGCATAGCCACAGAGTGACTGAAATTAGATTAAGGGAGAAGATAACTGTCCATTTGTGCTGGATTCTTCTTTCCATTCGTTGCATATTCCATTCTCAACACTTCAGTGAGAGAGGAACAGCACTTGACAAGAGTGTTAGAAATTTAGGAACCATAGTCCTAATCCACTGTAACATCAGTGAGGCTTGGCCAGGCCCCTCGATGAGAGAATCTTAGCCAGGGAGTCTCTTGTCACTGGCACAGTTCAGGGCTACTGCATGAATAAGACAGGCTAAGGGGTAAGTGTGCAGCCTCCTCCCACCATAGCCTTTGAACCACTCACAGCCTCCTCTGACCCTCCTCTGTGACTCCCTCAAACTCTCACCCGTTGCAGGAAGTCTCCTGTATCATAGCCCTGGTGAGTGACCTCAGGTCCATTGTTGAACACTACAAGTGACAGGGAGCTCACTACCAATTTGTTGCTGTAATAATTAGAAAGCACTGACTTCTTTGCATGGAGCCTAAATAGCACCCCAAGAGCCAGTCTCAGTTGACTCCCGGGGCAAAAATGAACAAGCCCATTCTCTCTTTACTCACAGCTCTTCATGTGTTTGTGGAGGACTCTCAGGTTCCTCCCGAGTCTTCTCAAATCCAAACAAAACAGTCCTCCTGCCTCATCACTTAATACATATTTGTTGGGGGGACCCTGGGTGGCCCAGTTGGTTGAGTGTCCGGCTTCGGCTCAGGTCATGATCTCACCGTTCGTGAGTTCGAGCTCTGCGTCGAGCTTTGTGCTGACAGCTCAGAGCCTGGAGCCTGCTTCGGATTCTGTGTCCCCCTCTCTCTCCACCCCACCCCTGCTTGTGCTCTGTCTCTCTCTGTCTTTCAAAAATGAATAAATATAAAAAAAATTAAAAAAATACATATTTGTTGTGGGGAGCAATGAATGATCTCATAAGAAAGTGGTTTTAAGAGTGCTCTTGCTCCAGGACTCCCCTCAGGATGAAATTTTTTGGACAGTACCCCACTCCAAATGTTACTCTCAGATGTGAGAACACTGTGCCTAAACCCAGTCTGACCATGTAAACATGACATCTCCTTGTTCTTTAGACCTAGGCATTGAACACTTACCAGTGCACCTGGGAGGAACACTAAGTGAATTATTTATGTAGCTATTAAAAATAATATTTTAAAGGATGTTTAATAAATGGAAAAATCAGTATGTACAGTATGATCCCAATCATATATAAAAATATAAATGTGTGAAGGGAAAATCCTCAAAGGAAATGTGTTGAAATGTTATCTCTAGAGAATGTAATCATAGGTGATTATGATTTCAACTTTATCACCTTCTTATAGTTTCCATATGAGCATGTTTTATTTTTATAATAAAAAAGTTATTTTTTCTTTTTAAATCTGAACCATTCACAGACCTCCTTATTTCATGATTTATTTTCTCTGGGTTTTCTCTATCTGGACTCTTTCAGATTCTTGGATCAAAATTTCATTTTAGTTCTTCCATCTCTTGAGGCGTCTTGAAGCTCTCTGGAATATAATAACCACATAGTGTGCTAATAATCTTTCTGGTAAAATACTTTGCACTGTAATTCTATGACGCAGGAGTTCCTACACTTAACGTTTTAATTTTTATTCTTTATTTTAATGTCTGTGTTTTCCACTAAAGAGTTGCATGAAGTAGAAAGCCACATCTGTTTTTCTCACTAGTAACCCCAGTGTTCTGAGAACACGAGAAATGCTTGAAATGTGGGTGTTGAATGAATGACTACCCCACTCATCCACTTATTGGCCGTGTGACTGGGGCACATGATTGTGCTTCTCTACCTAGGTAGGAGATGACACCTGCTTATCGACCCTGCTGGGTTGTTTTGGATTTCAACCAGGATACCCTTGTCTGATAACCTTTTTAGTAGCTTCTTGGCTTCTCAGTGCATCTTCACAGTTTTAAACCTCAAGGATCATCTGCTCCCAAGGTTTTCTGTCCCCTTGCTATCATCCTCCAGATGTTCCCTGTTGATATGAATTAAATCCAGTCACAGTTCACTTCAAACTCACCAGCTGCCAGTCACTGTGCTGTGCTTTTCTTTCTCTTCTCCTCTCCTTCTAAATATATTTTAGCCCTAATTCACTCACCAATCCTTTAAGGTTGTGTTATTATATGCATTTGACTGATGAGGACACCAGTGTGTGAGGAGATAAAGTAGCTTGTGTCCAGTCACAGTCCTTCTTTGACCCCAGGCGGTGTGACCCCAGACCTTGGAAGCTGCACCCTGTGCCGCTTCAGTGCAGCTGCTCTGGGAAGTGGAATGTACACTGTGGAGCAGATCGAGAATCCACAGAGGCTGGCTTGGGCCTGGCACTCCTGATCACAGAGCTCCTGTTGTGGCGCATGAGCACAGGAGAGCCTTCTCTTCTCATAATGCTTACCCTTATCTTTCCTTTCCTCATCTTTTTCCAGCTTTTGGAACTGACAGTTATTTTTAGAAATCATGATAGAGAAATTCACCTCAAGGCTGTCTTTCTCTCTTTTACAACATACATTTTTATTGACATAGTAAAATATTTGTTCCCCTCATGCATTTTAGCCTCTGCCAACAACTATATAAAGGGGGAAAGATCTGTCCTATAGATGGCAATGTTTTTTCCTTATTTGAGTATGAGGAGTTACAGTCCTGGGGTGCTGATGCATTGGTGTCTGCAGGAAAAACAGGAGGAAGATGCAGCCAGTCCAGGGGCAGTCCTTATAAGTGCTGTTGGCTGTCTGTCTGAGGTGGGAGGAACTTGATGTGTAGCAGACAGCCATGCAAACCTGGGCAAGGAAGTTGACACCAGTTACCTTAACCCTAAAATGGAGATAATAATAAATACTAGGATTATTGTTAGAATTATTGAAATATAATATAAAGCAGTCAGTGTGGTGCCCAGCACATAATAAACACTCAAGTAGTAGTGTGACTATTTCTGGTTATTATTGGTGGTAGCAGCCAGTTGTTTTCAGTCAGCTCATTGGTCAGAGGTCCCTAAGCATGAGATTCCCAGTAACACTTGGAAATGACACATCCTCCAAACCTTTATAAAAGGAGAGGTTATTGAAAAGGAGATCTAAGAAGAAGTACCAGAGAGCTTTAAATATACAAACTCCCTTTTCAAGTGGTTTGCATTTCTGGGGATTTTAGAAGATTTTCTGTTTGGTTTCCTGGTGTTATGGGGCATTGGCCTTGCAATCATTGGTGACATCATTTTAGAACACTCTTGAGAAGTAGAGAGAGGGGTCAGGGCAACACCTTTGTCCTCCTGACTTGGCCACACCACTCAACATAGTCAGTGGGATAGCCTAGCCAACTATAGGAGCCCCAATAAAATCAAACTGCTAATGCCAGAGCCTCCAACAGTGGATCCCCACAAAGCTCTGATAGAGCTGCCAGCTCACTTCTCCCTCTAACATCTGTCTTTAAGGACTGCATTGCTGCTCTCACCATAGTTTCCAAAGCATTCACATATACCTAGCCAGGTGAGTGCAGGAGAGTCCTGAATGGGGGTTTTAATTAAGTCAGTTCATGTGGAGGGTGGTTTAACTCTGAGGGGAAGATAGGAAGGAATTTTGGTTAATCTCTAGCTGAAAGTCCTTGACACAGTTGGTGTCATGGGAGGGTGAGTCATGGACACAGCGTTCCCACCTCCTTGCCACTCACTACAATCACATATGGTACCTTGTATTGCCGATACTCATCTAAACATTTAAGTCCCCAACTGGACTTGAATTCCTTGGGGAAATGACTTCAAAAGGACTCTTTCTGTCTCTCTTTTCCCAGTGCCGAGTTCAGGATTAGGCACAGAGGAGACGCTTATAATATGCTAGAGGGAGGGAGAAAAGGCTGGGAAGGCAGGTGGTCTCTCTCAAAGATGTGTAGCTGGTGAGTGAATGAGCCTTTCAGTGCCATTAATCCTCTCCAGTCCCAAGAATGCAGAGGACCCGTTGTTGGCACTTCATAGCCACCTCCCTTAGCTGTCTCCATATCCCTCTCTCACATGCCCTTGCTATTAGGTGAGCTCCCCAGTGTCACCCCTGGTTCTAGTTAATGACTTTTCTTATACTGTCTTCACTTAAAAGAACTGGAAGATAATTTCTGAAGAGACTGCCCAACTTTGTATTTTCTGTGCCTTTTAAAGCTTTTGCTTGCCAGAATCTCACCTATTTCTAATAACATAAAGATGCGATTTCTTTTAGAAATATATTGTCTGGGGGTACCTGGGTGGATTAGTTGGTTAAGCATCCGACCTTGGCTCAGGTCATGATCTCATGGTTTGTGAGTTTGAGCCCTGCCTCAGGCTCTTTGCTGTCAGTGCAGAGCCCACTTCGGATCCTCTGTCCCCAAGTCTCTCCTCCCCTCCCCCACTGCCTCCCTGTCTCTTCTCTCTCTCTCTCTCTCTCTCTCTCTCTCTCTCTCTCTCTTTCCTTCTTTCAAAAATAAACATTTAAAAAAAAGAAAAATATTTTCTGAGGTTTAATGCTGTGGTAACATTCAGAAAAATAAAACAACCTCCATCTCTGTCACATTAGTATTTTTACCAGGCATGGTATCAACTCTTGGCTTATAGCTAAAGGGAAAGTGTATGCTAACTTGGCCCTCAGGAATTCAGCAAATAAGTGTCAGTGTTGTGTTCTCTGCAGAGAAGATGCTATGTTTTATAAGATGGGTGTGGTTAAGTGTCAGGGCATTGGCAAAGTGTGACTGCTGGGAAAGAATCTAGCTGGTTGAGGGAATAACGAGGCATTGCTCCAGCTTAACAGAGACAAACAGAACATCTTGGGGGTAGAGAAAGGGTGTTTGTGTGTGTGTTTCCCTTACAAAAGAAAAAAAAAAACTATTAAAAAGGAAAGCTGGACATCAAACTTGCAGTTTTCCCTAAATAATGAGTGTCAGTGTGGAAGCAGGTTGGCCTGAAACCATTATCCTACAGGCTGCAATGACAGTGTTACATAACTAGGACAGAGCACAGCTAAGTTCCTCAGTGTGAGGACATTCCAAGTTTTCTTTCAAGTATGTTAGACGTCTCTCACTGTAGAAAAGTTACATTCAGAGGAAGCAGCTTGGAATTAGTTTTTTCTTTATACGTAGAAGTGTATTCTGGAGATAATCTTGAGCAGTGATTATCAATCTGACCAACCATCATATTGTTTGGGAGAACATTTAGCTTGGACCCTACCTTGGATTGACTGAATCAGAATTTTCTGTGGTGGTTAAGATTTACTGAATAAGAGAAATGAGTCTGATGTTGAATTTTTCAAAGCTTAATGAAAGCAACTTTATTAATAGTTTATATGATTTTTTACGAATGTATTCCTATTGCAAGACTTTAAGAATATAGTCAGTAATTTGGACAAAGATTCATGAAGACAAATATACAGTGGGAAATATTACAGTGGGAAAGTGGTTAAATTAATTGAGGAGTAGCCATAATGTTGCATGTATTCAGCCAGTAAAATGGAGTTTTTAAAGGATAATTCATAACTAAGAAGATGCTTATAATGTAGTTATAGGGGATAAATAGCAAGGCACAAAATTATATATGTACACAAATGGACAAATATTATATGATTTCCCCTATAATGAGGTGCTTAGAAATAATCAAGTTCATAGAGACAGAAAGTAGAATGGAGGTTACCTGGGGCTGGGAGGAGAGGGGAGTGGGGAGTTAGTGTTTAGTGGATGTAGAGTTTCAGTTTGGGATGATGAAACATTTCTGGAGAGGATGGTGGTGATGGTTGTACTACACTGTGAATGTACCTAAGTCCACTGAAATGTGTACTTAAAAATGATTAAAATTGTAATTTTATGTTATGTGTATTTTACCACAATAAAAAGAAAGACCTCTTCCCTCCGAATGGTGTGGAATGATTGAAAAAACATGGCATGGACTGCAACACTGAGCTCTTCACAAAAGGCGGCTTTGTCTGCCTCTTAGAGAGTTCAGTTGTGCTCCATGTGAAAGAAAATAAAGTTTGTAGTTATGAAAAATAATTATGTATATATAGGAGGGCCTACTTTGTTTTTTTTTTTTTTAATTTTTTTTTTCAACGTTTATTTATTTTTGGGGCAGAGAGAGACAGAGCATGAACGGGGGAGGGGCAGAGAGAGAGGGAGACACAGAATCGGAAACAGGCTCCAGGCTCTGAGCCATCAGCCCAGAGCCTGACGCGGGGCTCGAACTCACGGACCGCGAGATCGTGACCTGGCTGAAGTCGGACGCTTAACCGACTGCGCCACCCAGGCGCCCCTAGGAGGGCCTGCTTTGTAAAAATCAGAGAAGCATAGAGATTAATCCAAATGGTAACAGCATTTAATTTTTTTTAAATCTTAATTCCAGTATAGTTAGCATACAGTTATATCCATTTCAGGTATACAATATAGAGATTAAATCCTATACATTTTTCATTTCATCATGATAAGGGTATTCTTAGTCCCCTTATTTCACCCACTCCCCACCCACCTCCCCTCTGGTAACCCATCAGTTTGTTCTCTGTAGTTAGGAGTCTGTTTTCTGGTTTGTCTTTTTATCCTTTGTTCATTTGTTTTGTTTCTTAAATTCCACATATGAATGAGATCATATGGTATTTGTCTTTCTCTGGCTTATTTTGCTTAGCATTATACTCTCTAGATCCATCCAAGTCATCGCAAATGGCAAGATTCGTTCTTTTGTATTCGTTCTTTTGTACAATATTCCATTGTATGTATATTCCATATCTTTATCCATTCATTAGTTGATGGACACTTGGGCTGGGTCCATAATTTGGCTTTTGTAAATAAGGCTGCTATAAACATCAGGGTGCATGTAACCCTTTCAAATTAATGTTTACACTTTCTTTGGGTAGATACTCAGTAGTGCAATTACTAGGTCATATGGTAGTTCTATTTTTAACTTTTTGAGGAAGCGCTATACTGTTTTCCAGAGTGTTGCACTAGTTTACATTCCCACCACAGTGCATGAAG
Organism: Lynx canadensis; assembly: GCF_007474595.2. Lineage (NCBI taxonomy): Eukaryota > Metazoa > Chordata > Mammalia > Carnivora > Felidae > Lynx > Lynx canadensis. Next base: position 32,691,152 of record NC_044315.2, read on the forward strand.
ATTCCTTTTTCTCCATTTCCTTGCCAACACTTGTTTCTTGTGTTTTTGATTTTAGCCATCCTAACAGGTGGTAACAGCATTTACTTCTGGGTGATGGAAATCTGGGTTGTTTTTGTTTTTTATACCTTTTTTAAAAAAATCTGTAATTTCCCCTGATGAAATTATAGTAGATACTCAGAACAAAGAATTATTAAGAAAAATAGTATTAAAGTATTTTCTATATTTGTTATCTCTACATGAAGGGTGATATGAAATATGACTTCTATTTAACAAATAGTCCAGAATTTAATCCATCCAAATATGATGCATTCCCTTCAAAAGAGTCCACTTGAGAGCCTACCATTGATTAGGATACTTGACTTACCTTTATGGCCTGGGTTGCATTCTTGTGGATATCCCTAAAGAGAGTACCTCTTCAAATTGTGGTGTTTATGAAAAGTCCGGGGACAGTCACAAATGATCTAGGGCCAAGCCTTGTGATTAGGTAAGTGGTGCTGTGAATATGTTCCTTTCTTTTTTGAAAGATGGCTTTCCTCATAAATTATTTGAATGAGGATTGGGTGGTCTAGGAAGCTCCCCAGTTTTATATTCCACCATTAAATGAAAGGTGTCTTTTCTAGTTTGTGAGAGGAAGGATCTGCCATCACCCAAACCAGCAGTTACTTACCATTCAGGGTTGTCAGTTGTAAGCAACAAAAAGTGACTGTAACTAATTTAAGCAATAAACGAATATAGTGGGAAGTTATTAGGAAGCCCACAGAATCTCCAGGAATGCAAAAGGACAAGGTCAGAGAATAGGTGAAAACAAGGGAGGCTGCTCAGTTGGAGCATGGGCAGGACCAGGCCATGGACCTGGACACAGCCGCTTCCACGTGTGTGGTCAGCCTGGCCCCCTGCTGTGCCTTTGGTGCGTGGGTGCTGCTGTTATGGCTGCCACTGCTGCCTTCTGAGATTGTTCTCCCCTCTGCTGCTTCCCTGCATCTCTGATCACAGGTTCTACATCCTGAGCAGGTGAAGCCAATTGGCCAGGCCCCTGTCCATGTCTGCTGCCAGGGAGGCTGGGTAAGGGAGTATCTGGCATTTTCCCGTGTCTCTAATGGCAGGCTAGCTCTTTCTCCCACTGAGACCCTGCAAGGGAGATAGGGGTTCAGATGCCGGGCAGCCAACCAAATGATAGATAGCTAGTACAATTAGTACATGGCTATCAGTCAGTCTGTTAATCCCTGCCAGAGTCCATTAATGAGCAGGTGATTATCCCTCAAAATGCCAGCAGCTGCGGGTATCAGTTTGCTCCTGGTGACTTAAGCGTTGTCCCCAAGGGGGACTGCCAGAGGCTCCAGACTATATGGCAATTAACTACTGGGAGTTCAAGTACCCTGTCTTCATGTACTACAGCTGAACTGATAGACAGGGTTGCCTGCTCTGTGGTTTCTACGTGTTAGGAGCAGAGGTGGGGTTGGGTCTGGGGGGAGGATGGCAAAACAGGCAAAACAGCCACTTGCAGAGGTCCCTTTCATAGGCCCCAGTAAAAGTTCCAAGAACACAGTGATTTCAGAATTCAGGTAATCAGACTGGCGGCTCGGCTCGGCTCGTCTCTGTAGTTGGTGGAGCAAGCGCAGGAGTCAGCCCCGACTATGGCAGGAGTGTGATATGACACCATGCTCTTGCCTGGGTTGGTGACCCATCCCAGTCCTTTCATCAGAGCCCTTTAATCATAGCCAGAAGCCCGCTCTTGACTGTGATTATGATTTCTGTCTTTAATTCTCACATCATCTATTTAGTGTTCTAGCCACAGGCTTACTGGCAGCTCCAGACACCAGTGTCTCTGTGGACGGGGCCCTGGCAGGCTTTAGGGGGGTTTACATGTCCCTGGAGGCAGTACAGCAAATGGTGAACAGCTATTTATGTCAGGTGAAGCCAGACTGCTTCTGAGGGTCCAGACAGCAACTGAAGAAAATGCATTAGTCAAAGTTTTAATGCATATAATTTCCCAGCAAAGGTGTTTACTTGCTCCAGCAACACACTAAGAACTGCATTAGGAAAAGACCTCTTTAGCATTTTACATCCTTTACATCCTTTAATAGATCTCAAATTCTAGAACGCTTTAACAAAATCCCCTAGGTCACACAGAGCTATGGGGGTGGGAGGCTGGAATCTTAATTTTTTTTGAACGTTTATTTATTTTTGAGAAAGAGAGCATAAGCAGGGGAGGGGCAGAGAGAGAGGGAGACACTGAATCTGAAACAGGCTCCAGGCTCCAAGCTGTCAGCACAAGAGTCCGACGCAGGGCTTGAACCCATGGACCACAATATCATCACCTGAACCAAAATCAGATGTTCAACCGACTGATCCATCCAGGCACCCCTGGAATCTTCATTTTTAATGTGTGCCTTGATGGTTGGGACCATACTGTAAGGAGCCATACTCCCTGTGCACAGCACAGGGAAGTGTGAGCTAGCTGAAGGCCTTTAAAAGAGGGGGCAGACCATTCACTGGGGCTCTCCACAAACTAAATCCTCTCAGTTTTAGACAGGTGATTTTATTTTTCAGACTTGTGATTTTTGACAGAAACCTTTTAAACCTTTTTTTTTTTCTTTAAACCTGAAATCCTATTCAGAAATCCAATCTATGAATCGAATAGAAGTTCTTTTCTGGTTGAAGTGATCATGGATTTCCCTTGCAGAGACCCTGAGGTGCTCATGCCCCAGAGCTGACAGGCCTCCAGGTGTGGTCAAGAGGCCCTCTGTCCCTGGGCATCATTGGTGGCTCCTCTAGTGTCTCACACGGATGGTCAGTAAACAGACACTGGATTAGTGACTCTGACAGTTCTGGAGACACCTGCTTTAGAGAGACCAGGGGAACCTCAGTGTCAAACCTTCCAGCTTCTTTTCATCAACCTATGTGCTTCTGCTTCCATTCCTGTTTGGATGCTTTGTACTCCATGTAGTCATAGAAGGTTTCTAGCAAACTCAAAATTTTGAGACAGCTGGTGAGTTGAAACCATTTCTCTATGGAGGAAACTAGATGTTACGGAAATAAACCTTTTTATGTTTTACTATGAGCTGCCTTAAATCCTTTTTGGAAAGTAGCTGGGATGTAAACAGTGAATAATACTTACTAAATGAAGTTATATGCAAATCAAAATAAAACCACTTCCAGCTAACTGACCTGGCAGAGGATGAGAAGGACGCCTCCTGGTGGTGGAGGAGGGAAGGAGTTCACACCCAATTTTATGTTGTATATTGTAGTTGGATGGTTATTTTTCTTTCTTCTTCTCCTATGAATAAAGAAAAAAAGAGTTCTGAAAGCAAGAAGATTGAGAAAGATAACTGCAATGTCTTTACTAGATTCTGTCATGGTTTTGGGGGCTGACACAGAGTAAACTTAGTGGAGGCTGAGCTGTACATTGGCTCTTTGAGGTCAGGCACTGGCAATACCAAATTGGGACTTGTGAGTAAAGGGCAAATGGACAGGTAAGACAGATAACACACTGTATATCAGACATTTTTTTCTCAAACACCTTTTTAAAAAATAATTATTTCTCACATGGTAATGTTGCATACATTTAATTTATCAAGGTATGTTTTTATGATAAATTGCTCAAATATCTTCATGTTTTGCCTAGACCACATTTCTGTGGCCATTGCCATACCTCAGTGATATGGTACTTAAAATTTCAGGTCAGGATTTGTTGTGAAGATTTATTTTAAAGGTTAGAAAATCTCTGACGAAGGTCAGATCTCTAAAACTAAGGACCTAAGTCTCCTGCTTGGCAGTTGTTTTTGGTAGGTGAGTAAATGGGGAGTGCATGTTCTGTATTCCACAAGGCCTTGAATTCCCTCCATTTGGATTAAATAAGGGCCCAATAAATAGAATTTATCCTGCCTGAGGAAAAGCAAAAGAGACAACGGAGTCAGGATTTAGAGACTGAAAAGATCTTCTTCATTACTAATAAAGCAGATGTTGTAGTGTGTGGTTTTATATCTGTGGGCAAACAAAGTTCCTAATACTGCATCCGAGGATCAGACAGGCCTCCTAGTGACAGGGTTTCAGGATACCACCAGCTCCTCTCTATGGAAGGAACAGAGCAGGACTTGTGTTCTCTGCCCACAGGGTGGTTCCAAAGAGAAAGAGAACGTGAGGGGGTAAAGCCACAATTACCAAGCTTTACTGGTTCACAGCCCCTGGGTATCTCAGCACAAATTATATATATATATATGTATATATATATATATATATATATATATATATATATATATACTCTCTCTCTCTCTCTCTCTCTCTCTATATATATATATATATATATATATATAATTTATTATCAGGTTAGCCAACATACAGTGTATACAGTGTGCACTCTTGGTTTTGGGGATAGATTCCCATGATTCATCGCTTAGATACAACACCCAGTGCTCATCCCAACAAGAGCCCTCCTCAATGCCCATCACCCATTTCCCCTTCCCCTGCTCCCTCCATCAACCTTTAGTTTATTCTTTGTATTTAAGAGTCTCTTATGACTTGCCTCCCTCTCTGTTTGAAACTATTTCCTCCCTTCCCTTCCCCCATTGTCTTCTGTTAAGTTTCTCAAGTTCCACATATGAGTGAAAACATATGATATTTTTTTCTGACTTATTTCACTTAGCATAATACCCCCCCAATTCCATCCACACTGTTGCAAATGTCAAGATTTCATTCTTTCTCATTGCCAAGTAGTATTTCAGCACAATTTTTTTTAGTGTCCACAGTTCCATGTATTAAGTGAGTTAGGTCTAAACAACTTAGGAGTAGTAGTGGTAAGCTGGGTATCTGACGAGTGTCACTGGGTTTCCCCTGAAAATATCCCACAGAGCCCCTGTGAGTTTGCTGTGGTGCCCCAGGGCTCTATGGTGCATAGTTTGGAAAATGTCATATCCTTGAGAACTCAACAACAAAGTTCAGTCACTGCTTATTCTCTTGGAAGAGTGGATGAATGAGAGAGTGGAAAAGAAACCAGGAACATTTACCCCAATGGAGCTTCCTCCACATGGAAGAAAACTTGAAGAGAGGGAAGAAACATACTCTTGTGCCCCCTCCCCCATTCCCCACTCTGCTAGGTTTCAGCTCAGTTACCTCTGAGCTGATATCACTTCCCAGGCTAGCAGACTGGATAGTGTCTATTTAGAAGCTGCACCTTCCAGTGTTCTTAGTACCAGGTTCATCTTTGGAAGGGAAATGGAAAGTAAGAGGATAACCCCAGGGACATAGCTAGAAAACATTTCTATAGCCTGCCCTTTCAATTCTGCATGCCCTAAGGCCAAATATTATGAAGGCCAAGGAGAAACTTATCTTTGTTTAACTAAGTTAGATGCAGACTGTCAATTCTATAGAGCTTCTGAGCACACAAGTTTCTCTTTGCCTGTAGCTTTAAATGGAAGTGAATCTGCAGTGAGGAAAATGAACAGCTGAGCCTCTCATGTGTATTCTGAATCCAACAATAAAATGTCCACTTCTTTATAATGCAAAATTTCTATTAGTAATGGAAAGGAATAGAGGGTGGATTTCTAGTCCTAAACAACTAAGTATTTCCTGTGTGTGCATCTCATTTAAACCATAGAACCATGCCCAGTCTGCATTTATAGCTTGATTGATCAAGTGTGCATTTCAATCAGTCATATTGGCCTCATCAGTAAAATACTGGTATTAGCAAAACACGAATTGCTAAATGTGCAAAAACTTTACCAAAGAGGTCAAGTATTTAATTCATTTGTATTGAAATTTCACTCTGTCATACCCAATACATACAAATTTAAGAGTTTGCAAACTATGTCTGTGAAAACATTTTATTTGACCTGTTACCTCCCTTCCCTGCCAAAAAGCAAGCACCTTCCAGGATGGAATACTGGGTTTTTCTCTGAACCCCTGCCTTAGGAGGAAGCACTGTTGAGTCCAAGACATGAGTGAGAAGAAGATGGGTTTTGGATGGCCACCATGGATGCCTGTAGAAGGAAGAGGGCTGGTCACTTAATGGACAGCCAATAGAAGCATGACTTTCTGGGGAGGTCCAAGGGTCTTCCGAAGAGGCCTGCTAAACAGCACACAACCCTCTCAGCCTCACCTGCCATGCTGCAGATGCTTCTTGCTTTCCTTTCCCTTGTTGCTTTGTCACAGCCTGACAGCTCGGACCTCACTGTGCTCCTCCCTGGCCCCACTTTCACCTAGCTATCCCACTTCTTATCCTCCTATTAAGCTTCACTCCTCCAGAGATGCTGACAACCTAAAGGAGCCTCCTTGGAGGCTCAGTTTCCTTGCCAGTAAAATGGGGATAATTAATAATCTCTGCTTACTTTGTGGACTGATTATGAGGATCGAATGAGTTGTGCATTAGAGCATTTAGTTGACTGCAAAAATGCTATATAAATGTCAGGTGTTGTAAATCATGAGCTGGTCTATTCTTCAGCTAAAGGACTTTCCATGCATAGTTTAGTTACCCTCTGAACAGTTCTTTGTCAAGTAGCAAATGTAAATGCTGCTGTTTTTTTCCTGCTTGGCTTATGGTGGCTCCTTTGCAACTTTATGATGTAGGCTGAATCTTTAAGTACTCCTTTGGCTCATATCTCTTCCCCTGAACACCCATGCAAGATCATAATCCATAAAACAGAGGCAATAACTCCTTTTAATTGCCAGGAGTTCATCATTTGCTAAGTTCTAAATGCAGTCACTTAGACACTTGCCTTGAAAAGCCTGTCTGTGTTTCTTCCACAGAGCCGAGACTGTGTGAAACTGGGCCCTCCTGCTGAGGGAGAAGTTGTCCAAGTCAAGTGGCCTGATGGCAAACTCTATGGAGCAAAATATCTGGGATCAAATGTTGCCCACATGTACCAGGTGAGTGCTGTCCTGTGTGAGATGTTCACTGAGAGGAAGCCAGAGGGCACATGTATATCCAGTATGCTGCTGATGAATAGGCCACATGAATTTGGAGCACCTCTTCTTTTTTAAAGGAGGCAAAGATTCAATGTCTGATGGCACAGATATTGGAGTTTTATTACCAAATTCAACACTGGGAAACTCTATTAGCATTTGATGAGTGGTTTAATTGTAAAGAATATAGGTAGGCCCCAAAGATAAGCGACTGGATGGTAGGCTGCTTTCTTGTGTTTACATCATATGGGGAGAGACTAATTGGCTGATTTATCTCACTGTATGCCAAGACAGTGATGGCTGTTCATCAGCTAGCAGCCCCTGAGTTGGTGGCTTTTGCTTGAGAGACTTACCTCCATTGGGTGTCTCAGCAAACCTAAATCAACTGTGTGTTGACACAGTTGTGGCCGTCTGTCCACTTAAACTTAATGGAGTGCTTATTTAATGAAAAGTAGAGCTATTGGTTGGATATTCTGTTAACTATGGAACTCTGCATATTATTAAAGAGTGCATATGCAATTAAACTGAAAATATTTTATGTCTGTCAGAAATGAGAATGAGTTAAACTCTAACAAAACAACATGGATGGCAGATGTGCGTTTGTATTCCTTCAGACTTTTTTTTAAAGTTTATTTACTTATTTTGAGAGAGACAAAGAGAGAGAGAATGAGCACAGGAGGGGCAGAGAGAGAGAGAGGCAAGCAGAGGATCCAAAGTAGGCTGTGCACTGACAGCAGAGAGCCCAGTGCTGGGCTCAAACTCACGAACCGTGAGATCTTGACCTGAGCCAAAGTCAGATGCTTAACTGAGCCACCCAGGTGGCTCTCCTTCAGACTTTAAAAAGAACACATTTATTAGAATCCATGCATTGTAGTACTTTCAGTAACATGATGGCAGAAATCAACATTCTCAAGCTAAGCAGTAGAGCAAAAACAGGAAGATTGAAGTTAAAAGAAGAAAAGAGTAAGAAGGTTCAGGCCTATTAAGTTAAAAACAGCTGGAGAATGATAAGACTACCAGTTTCAGCTTAGAATTGTTCAAAGACTGATAAGGGGCAGGGGTTTAAGTGGCAGAGTACATTATAAGACACTGAATCAGGAACTAGAGCACAATGTAATTAAAGGGGTTCAAAGAAGTTTAGGAAACGAACATTTTTTTAAGGCCTAGAAAAACCCAAGGTGAGCAGGTAGGAGAGCACATTTATGTGTATGTTGTAGGTGTGTGTACTGGTGCACATGTGTGTGCATATGTGTGTCAAGGCTGTTTTCCCCTTTGTATTGGTCCATAGTGTTAAGTTGCAGATTCAGGCCATTTGTGATAGGGTAGGTGCTGGAGTTTCTTTGCATCAGAACATCCAGAATTAGGCAAAAAACATAAGACAGACTGATAATAGTGGAGACTCCTAGAAAAGAAGCAGTACTACATGATTCAAAAGAAAATAATGACATTTAATTAAGCAATAAATGTAAAAGTGAAGCATCTTACATGTAGCAAAGCTCTTAGCTACATGAAAAGTATTACAGTGAGGACCTGATGAAATTCAGGCTAATTAGTAATCAGTATGTTAACTTCAGTGGAATTTATGATGGCCTATCAACATAGAACTATAAGCATATTTATAGACTCCATGAAAAAGTTAAGACTAATATTAAAATTATCTCTCAAGTACAAGGAATTTAAAATTCCTCATTAAACCAAGTGCCCTTTTGAGATCATTTTGTGTTTTGTGTCTAAATGTTCAGCCTCATCATTGAATAAGCAAAGATGTTCACAAAAAAAGATACAACTAAAATACCTATTGCACAGAGCTAAATATGCTAAGTGTGTGCACTTTTTTTGACCCTCACAGTAGCCCTGCAAGATAAATGTTTTTGACTCCTATTTTACAAATGAGGGTAAAAAGGTTACATGAATTTAATAATTTGTTGAAGATCACACAGCTGGTAAAGGGAAGGACCAGAGTTTACTCTAAGCTGTGTCCCAACTAGGGTGAACAACCATCCTAGCTTGTGAGGGACTGTCCCTAATTTTAGCACTAGAAGTCGTGCATCCCGGGAGACCCCTGGGTCCTGGGATGATTGGTCATCACACCATACTCCCTTTCAGTTTTATAATTGCCTTTTTCGCTTTTCAGAATTTTCAAATGATCTAAAACAGAAGAAAGGTAGGCACAAGTACTTCTAGCTGTGCTATCAAAATGTATAAATGAGATGACACCTTGGCCTAATTAAATATTAAAGAAACCACTCTGCTAAAATAAGGCCAGGAAGAAAAGCCTTCCCATCTCAGCCTTCTGGGAAGTAACAGGGAGAGCTCTCCTGTGACCGAGACCTACTTCCAACCGATTGTTTCAGCTTAGTCAAATGTGTGTAGTACATGGATAAAAAGAAAATTATATATATTATCCTAATTTTAGTATTTTTTGAAGTCCAGCAGATTTTTTTTTATTATTAACCTAGTACAGCTGCAAAGTTTCACTTACCTTTTAACCAGAAATACAAGCCTATTTTTATTGCTTACACCTAAAGAATTCAGACAGACAACTTAGGAACTTCAAAAATGTCATAAGTGGTTCAGGGTTAGAACATATTAGATATTGTGCCCTGAGGGCACCTGGGTGGCTCCGTTGGTTAAGTGTCTGACTTTGGCTCAGGTCATGATCTCACGATTCATGAGTTCGAGCTCTACATTGGGCTCTTTGCTGTCAACACTCAGAGCCTGCTTCAGATCCTCTGTCCCCTTCTGTCTCTGCCCCTGCCCCACTTACGCTCTCTGAAAGTAAATAAATATTAAAGAAAAGAGAGAGAGAGAGAGAGAGAAATGGAGTAAAAGAAGGGTGCCTGGGTGGCTCAATCAGTTAAGTGTCTGCCTTGGCTCAGGTCATGATCTCGGGGCTTGTTGAGTTCAAGCCCTGCATCAGGAATTCTGTCTCTTCTCTCTCTCCTCTCTCGGCACCTACCCTGCTTGTGCTCACTCTCTCAAAATAAATAAATAAACTTAAAAAAAAAAAAAAAAGATATTGTGCTCTGATTGCATCCCTTTTGTTGTTTGCTCCTGATAGAGCTCATGTGTGGTTTAAGACTAAACCAAGACCAATTACTTTGAATAGGGAATTTGATGAATTTCCCCCAGATGCCCTTGGTTTCTTTTAACCAGTGTCACTTACTTTTCTCTGACAAAATCTTCTAAAATGTTGAAAATACTGGTTATGCAATTATTTGATGCCATTTGATTTACTTGAATAAAAAGTTTTAAATTTCATTTTAGATGAAAGTTTTCACCCATTATTGTGGTTTTACATGTTATGAGGTTGAGAACCTGGGATTTTTCTGGCCAAATGGTTGAATTTTATAGAAGTGAGTTTTGAACGTTCTCTAATAACTTGAGAAATTACTTTATCCTGGAGGATTATTATACAAGAGTAAATATATCATCATTTGTCCCTCTTAGGGTGTCAGAGCCTCTTAAAGAAACAAATGGTACTGACAGGCCCAGCTCTTAATCCCAAATTGGCCATAATTTCATATTCGAAGAAATTGTTGAGGAGCCGCTGTGTTTCTTTGTTTTTGCTTTGGGGGTAGGGGGAAGGGATAAAGTTTTCATATCACATATTCCAAGACACTCATTTTCAAGAATTTTGGCCTGTTTGAAAGCATATGTTGTTAGTTTAATAAAGGGAAAGAGCTTTTCTTTGTTCTTTAGCTGTTGGCTGGTCCTCTTGTTTGTTCTGCTTGATCCTTTTCCCCTTTTTTTAGTTACTTAGAACCTTGAAAAAAATGGTGAATGCTTCTTTGTGTATGTATGTGTATATGTGATATTGTGTGTATGTTTTGTTGTATGCATGATATCTTATTTCTCATTAGGTTGAATTTGAAGATGGATCCCAGATAGCAATGAAGAGAGAGGACATCTACACTTTAGACGAAGAGTTACCCAAGAGAGTGAAAGCTCGTTTCGTAAGTGCTGGCAAATACCCCTTGGGGATCCACCATGTGAATCTCTCATCCTCTCCCTCTGTTTCCCAAGCCCAGCAGGAAGCATACTTAGGCATTTGGATTTATTTCCAGAAAGCCAATGCAACTTTTCCCTTACTTATGCAAGCCTAAAATTTGGCCCCAAATGGGAAACCAGTGTAGGTTTCTTGTTTTTCTTTCTAATGAAGTCAAATGATGTTAACATTTACTGGCATACCAAAATAGTTGTTGAATATGTACTTATAATCATGTCATCAGAAGCAACATTAAAGGAAGTTTTCAACAGTTGTTTAAAAGGGACACAGTATAAGTGAGCATCTGGTTTCCTATAGCCGTATCATATACATTAACTTCTCTCCAAAAACTCATTAATATGTCAGTTCATAATTAAACCAAGCTCTCACTTTTATAACTAAAGGAATTTTAAAAAGCTCCAAAAGTAGTTGTGGGAATACTAAAGCAGTTTCTAAAAAGAAAAAAAAGAAAGAAAGAAAATGTTTTTAAATTTTTTTTTTTTTCAACGTTTATTTATTTTTTGGGGACAGAGAGAGACAGAGCATGAACGGGGGAGGGGCAGAGAGAGAGAGAGACACAGAATCGGAAACAGGCTCCAGGCTCTGAGCCATCAGCCCAGAGCCTGACGCGGGGCTCGAACTCACAGACCGCGAGATCGTGACCTGGCTGAAGTCGGACGCTTAACCGACTGCGCCACCCAGGCGCCCCTGAAAATGTTTTTAGTTTAAAGCTTTACACATTCCATTAAAAGACAAATAAACATGGACAAATAATCAAAACTGAAGTTGTTAAAAAATATAATTCACAATAACTTAGATTTCATTATTGTATCATAAAATATTTAGTGGACCCTGAAATGAAGTCAATTTTACTCATTTAGAATTGCATCTGCTATATCTGAAAAATGATAAATCCTGAACAGGGAAATTTGAAAGAACGGGATTTTTTTGACTAAAATGAATTTTGTTTCTAGAATAAATGACACCCTTAGTTTTCAGCACATGCTTATGATATACTTTTCTGCAGTGATAGTTACCTTAATCTGGAAAATCCTTGGATTCCTTAAGTCTTCAGTTGTATATTTAGTTCCTTTTCCTGTCAGGTGGGATTCTGGGAACAGGGTAACTGCACCACGTGTCAACTGTCTTTCTGAGCTGCATCCTTGAGAGGAAGGTCCTTCACAGTGAAATCGTCAAGAGAAGAGTGACAGTACAGCAGTGGTACCTGCCCAATGAGAAATGTGGCACATAGGGGACCCAAACACCTAAAAATAGATTAACTGCCAGATAAACTGCAGGGAAAGAGAAAATCAAATATTCCTGTTGTAAAGACATTGGCTAAATCCTAACAAAGATCTAAAAAAGTCTGGATAGCTTGTCCAGCCCTACATCTTTAAATCTCTGAAGAACAACTTTTCCTCTTCAGGATGCTAAAGATGGCTACCTTTCATGTTGTGCTCCTGTCTTCCATCGATTCTCCCTCATCTCCCTGCCCTTCCTTGCCCCCCACTCCTTTATTTATTCATTTATTTATTTACTCACTCACTCACTCACTCATTTACCTAGAGATTAAAAGATGGGGAATGGAGTAGGCAGTTCTCTGTAAGTCACTCAGGTCTTTGGTTTTCTAATGTGTGTATGATTAAGCACCAGCTAGGTCTTGTGGATTTAAAATACTGTTTCTTAATCACACTAAAAGAATGCTTTTTTTTGCTTTTTGTTCAGATCATAATCTCTTTGTTCCATAATAGATTTGGCTCCGATACCAGGTTGCCTTCCTACATAGCTTTATTCGAACCCAGCTCCTGAATTTCCTAAGATCCATTTCTCTGAACAGTCATACCAACATCCAACTTTTTTTTTTTATTCTCAGAAAATTTTTTAATTAAAAATAAAAGTCAGTGAAAAATATATAAATCATGTATATTATCTGAATGTAAACTGTTATATCAAACAGTTGAACCTAGTAGAAAATATCTTTAGGAGCAAAGGCTCACAGTCATTAAATCCAGTTTGCTACCTCTGTTTTTATTGAATCAAAGACTCCTCTGCTCCTGTTATAGCAAACCAGCTTTTCCTTCAGGTTAGTATATCACCCTCAGGCCCTTGGTTGGTCTATGACTGCTATTTTTTTTTTCCAGTTGGTGAAACAAATCTAATTGGAAAAGTCATTGATGGAAGATATTTTATGATTAGAGAAATCTCTTTTGTTTTTCTAAAGGAGGGGGTAGGCTAGCAGCCTCACTGCTAAACAGGAGGCCTCATATTTTAATGACTTCTGCTCACCCAGACACACGCTGACTTGGGAAGAAATTTTTCAAAAGAGTCAGCAGTCCACCTCAGTGATTTTGCGGGGGTTCTTTCCCACTAACTTCAGAAACGGCCCCATTACCTTTTATTGTCTCACAGAATAACCATGGCAACAGTGCATAATTAAGTAGAGCTGCTGGTAAATCGGTTTTATTATTGTATTTGAAAGGCTGACTTTTGCTGTTCTCGCACAATGGCAACACTTTCATAGATATTTTATTTTCTCTTTTGATAACTTTAGCACTTACAAAAGGGAAAGATTACTCAGAGGAAGTGCTTTGCCAAGAATGAATGAAACAAAACTGTTTTCTCCTAATGGCAGAGGGTGCCCAACCAACTCATAATCTTTTAGTTATTTTCTTCCCAAGTGAAACAAGGGAGTGTCTGGGGGACCCGTGCAGGTAGCCTGTTACCCTGAATAACCATCTCATGAACTGTCAGGGAACATGCCTGATGTGCACGTAGCTCCATTTTTTAGTTTTCGAGCTTCTTTGTAACTGTTCCATTGTTTATCTCTTCTTCATGATTGACCATGTGTTTCAAGCCCTCAAAGCTGGACTCTGCCTCTGTCACCAACCAGGGGAGGTGGCCTCAGTGATAGTGAGATCCACTGTGCATTGGTATTGTCAGGAGTGATCTACCTCAGTGAAAACCAGTTGGAAATGCATTTTAGAAGGCAAAGCAGTAGGGAATTAGGAAGCAAAAATAGTCTCCTAATGTGGCCTTTACCTGAGCATAACAGAAAAAGCCCACATTCCTTCACCTAGCTAACAATTAAGCAGTGACTAAGTGCTGGGCATGTTGCTTGGTGTGGAGAACACATAAAATTCTGAACTCAGTGCCTAATATCCTCACCCTCAAGGGGTTCAAGGAATCCCCAGTGGGGAGAAACTTACCTGCCCCTCATCTCTGCCACTGACCTCATTCTGTGGCATTGACTTGTAAAGTCTGACTGGAACCAGAAAAGCCCTTGAGTCTGCCTGTGGCAGAGAAAATAGAAAGAAAGCTTCCATGCAAAGGAAAAAGTACGTCTAATGACAGAAAAGCATGAGCCAGTGAGACATGGTCAGGAACTGCAAATAATTCTATTTGACCAGAACGTGGCATAGGATTATGCCAGGTTTTGTAGGTCCAGCCTAGGGATCTCAGGTGCCATCTTAAAGGCAGCAAGGCTGTTGAAAGATGATAAGCAGGGATGTCATGGGATCAGACAGTTTGTAAAGCACTTTCTTCCAGTGGTTCTATAGAACAAAGTTGGGGGGTGCAGCATTTACAGTGGTTTAGCAGAGGAAATGTGAAGGCCTGCACCAGGGAGTCAGCCAGAATAAAGAAAGGAGGGAGGGCTACAAGAAATATGTAGAAGGGATCCTGGACTTGGTGGGGGCGGGGGACATTACCAATGACTACAGTGCAGCTAGATGGATAGGATAGGTAGGCCATGTGTGCAGTATGGGAAGGACAGTAATGGGGAGGGAAGACTGAGTTCAATGTAGGGCAGCTTAATGTGAGGTGCCTCTGGGGTCAACACTCTGAGACGCCTCCTGGGCAGTTGGACATGCAGGCCTGTGCACAGGAGGGGGTCTGAACTGGAGTGAGAGGGGTGAGCATCCTTGGAGAAGAAGCAGGAATTAAAGCCATGAGTATGGGTGTGAGGGGTCAGCGAGCATATGTGGAGAGGAGAAGTGCAAAATGCCAGGAGCCTCAGAGTTGAACAGATAGTTAAGAAAGAAGAACCCCTGAGACATCAATAGAGCCAGAGGAAGAAGAGAGGCAGGAGGAAGGCCTTATCAATGTCAGATAAGTGAGCTGCCAGCAATACTTAAGTAACAGAAATAGTCAAATAAATTTAGGATGGAAAAGTGTCATAGAAAGTGGACTGGAGCAAGGACAGTTTCAGGGAAGGTGTGCGGGCAGAGGCCCAGAGGTAAATCGGAATTGGGGCGAATTAGAGATGACTGTTGACAAATTTGTCAAAAACTTGGTTGGGCATGAGCCAGAGGGGAGGTGGAGAGTGAGGGAGATTTAAATGAGAAGACTTCAATGCTTCTGCTGGGGCAAGGTCCCTGGGGGTGAGGCTACATGGAGTCAGGAGCCTGGCTGAAGCAGGTGGGGAGGCTCCAAAATCCTGGGCCTGTGGCCTGGCCTCTGCACCCCATCCCGAGTTGGTTGGATCAGATCTTTGTCCATTCTTGTCATGGTCAAATGCTGTGCCTTCTGCACTGTGATGCTGGCTCTTTCTAGTCCACAGCCTCTGATATGCGATTTGAAGACACATTTTACGGAGCAGACATAATCCAAGGCGAGAAAAAAAGACAGAGAGTGCTGAGCTCCAGGTTTAAGAATGAATATGTGGATGACCCTGTGTACCGCACATTTTTGAAGAGCTCTTTCCAGAAGAAGTGTCAGAAGAGACAGTAATCTGCATATACTGCTGTAGGCAACCAAGCAAGTTGGTCCGGAAGAAGAAAGATGAAGGGACAGCCTTGGGGCCAGCGATGTGTTTCACTGGGGTAGGTGGCGGGGGTGTTTCTGACAGTGGAAAATTAGGCTTGCCAGAGTTTGTCACCCGAACCACAGAGTACAAGTGTTACTAATTGGACACAACAATCTGAAGTCATCCCCTAGTCCTGCTTTCACTTGTGAGCAATTGTCTTCGATGATCCCAAAGAACTTTTCTAAGTAAAAGGAAATAATAATGAATCACCCACCAAAAAAAGCCACTGCCTGAGGAGGCGGGTCCCACATGCGACCTAATTAGGCCTTTAGTCAAGAAACACATGGAGACTTTTCTCCACAAGCCCAGCGGGTGGGAGCCTCCATACCCAGGTAGGAGGGTGATCATTTATATATTTTCCACAGTCAGGGAAGGACTCTCACTTATTTAAATGGCAGTTTTTATAAAACATTTTTAAAATACAAATGGCCTGTATGATAATGAGATTTACCCGTGTGCTATCTGTAATTTCCCTTGTACAGAACTTTTACAATTTTTTATATCCCTATTACTTTTGATTGTGTCTGATGAGAACTGAGTTGTTGGCCTTTGTGAAATATTGGCTCTTGAGAAAGAATTCTTATGAACTGTATGGGAATTTTATATATTTAAAGAGGGAGATCTGGGGCGGTTATTTTTAAACACTTTTTTTTCATAATATTCTGAGTAGATATTTATAAAATATATTTCTTTCATTATGTGTTTGTAAAATTAGAGTTTAAATAAATATGCTTTGATGCATAGTTTTCAACTAATATGATTTTTCCTTTTTAAAACAGCTTGAAAATGTACTAGTGTTTAAAAATAAAGATTTCCATTTTCTCCAATTCTGTCTTCTGACTTGCTTATTTGTTTAGGTTTATTTTTTTTTAATATTTTTATTTTTGAGAGAGAGAGAGGAGAGAGAGCAAGAACATGTGAACACAAGCTATGGAGGGGCAGGGAGAGAGGGAGACACAGAATCCGAAGCAGGCTCCAGGAAAGCACAGGGCCTGACACAGGGCTCTAATGTACGAGCTGTGAGATCATGATCTGAGCCAAAGTTGGATGCTTAGCTGACTGAGCTACCCAAGTGTCCCTGTTTAGGTTTAAATCAACAGAAAAACAGGTTTTCCTTAGGAGTTGGCTATGAAGTTGGCTATATCAAAGTTTGTCAGGCCCTTCTTTGATCACAGACTTTTTACATAACTGGACACATTGCCACAGATGTTTCAGGCAACGTCACTGGTCATAAAGGCTCTTCAGCCTGCCCATGGTGCCCATTAAAGTGTTTCCCTCAGCTCCTTCTAGGCCTTGAAGAACTCTGATCACCTAGAATCTGGAGTTCCTTTCATCCCAGGTTTCTTGGTCTCCAGTTCCCTTTAGAAAAGGCTGTGTGGACCCTCCAGTCCCTTGCCTCTCTTCGTAGATGAGCTGTAGAGGACAGGCAGAGAAGGGATTGCCGAGGGTCACACAGTCCTTAGTGACTGCTTCAGTTAACTGTGGCTGCAGTCATGCTGCTTAACAAACAACTGCAGCATCCCAGCGGCCTGCAGTGGGAAGCGCTTGTTTTTCTTATGGGCCTGCAGTCTAAGCTGGGTTTGGCTGGGCAGCTGTGCTGACCTCAGCTTGGGTGAGCTCACATGTCTGCTCCACATGTCTCCCATCATCCCACTGGACCCAGTGGACTAGCTCAAGTGTGTTCTTCTCATGTCAATGGCAGAGCCTGGAGAGCAGGTGAGCCCAGCTGAGTAAGCATATTTCAGTCCTCTCTGTGGTGCTGGTTAACACACTATGGGCCAAAACCCAGAGCCAAGGATTGGAGGGCATTTCAAGGTTTCATGGCAAAAAGTGTGGATGTATTGTGTTACTGGGTAGAGAGTAAAGAAGTAAAACAGTAATAACAGAACCACAGTTAAATCTCAGTTCTCCAGACCGCCTGCTGGCTGAGTGCTCATTTTCCAGAGTGCTTCATGCCTGAACTCTGAGCTAGGGAAAGACCACCAGTCTTACTTTTACAGGGACTGAGCACTCCACATTCCCTACCAGTATCATCATATATTTTATCAAGTAATCAAGCTTGTGTTTTCTGTCTCCAGGTTTTGAATGAAACTGACTTGCCTTCTCCACAATATGCCAGGAAAGTAGGCCTGTGTAAAGCATTAAAAGGAATTAATCTAAATAGGATCATTCGTTCTGTACAAGTTTGCCTGTCAGCAAGATTTCTGATTGGCTGCCACAGGGAGAAAATGTGCAGAGTTCTATGTGATCTCAAATACAGCTGTTTTTTATAGGCTCACTTAACTAATGTTCCTATAACCAAGTACAGCTGTATATGGCCTTAGCAAAATGATGCCGGCCACAGATGCACTCTGGCTCTTGAAAGAGACACCTTCGTTTCACGGCATTCTGCGTAAAGCCATTATTAGCTCTATGACCAGACAGATCATTAAAGCTTTTTCACTTACTGTATGACACTTCAATTGTAATTTTAATTTCTTTGTGTTACACTAACTGCATTTTTAGTGTGTATGTGTAGCATGAAATCAGTTGAAGGCTAGCTTCTGGTATTAAAAAAATTGCTAGCTGTGACAATTCTAATGTAAATCTAATTGCAAGCCCTTTCTCTGGAGGTTAGAGGATTAATATAAACTG
This sequence comes from Lynx canadensis, assembly GCF_007474595.2. NCBI lineage: Eukaryota > Metazoa > Chordata > Mammalia > Carnivora > Felidae > Lynx > Lynx canadensis. Next base: position 32,709,475 of record NC_044315.2, read on the forward strand.
CCTGGCATATTTCACAACATTTTAGTTCCTTTATTTGTGTTTGAAATAAGAACAATGTGATTCTTGTCAGTTTACTTTTATTAAGGTGCTTTTGTTTAGTTCATCTAGAGAGAAATTGAGAAGAAGCCTCCATTAAAATACAACATGGCTTCTTGGAATACATTATAAATTGCTACTGGCTAATAGTATATGGAAACATGAAGACTCAGAATACAAAATAATTAGGAGGAATGGTTCTGCCACTTCTCCCTGAACCCATCCAGTGTGAAACAAGGCTGACATGCATATGGTACCATAAATGACTGGGAGGTCTTATGAGTAATCATATTGGAGTGTGTATGCTGCAAAATAACATTGTGCTTTATTTTTGCCTTTAAGTAAAAGGAATCTGAAATGAAACTATCTTTATTTCAGATATTAATCAGCCTCATAAACGTGAAGCTAACTAGAGGCATGAAGTAATTATGACTGATTGGTTTCAAGACTCAATTGTACTACAGACTCTTTCTGAGAATTCAGATGTGCACTCATTGAAAGTGATACGTGGTCTTTTGCCCAGTATGTTGTAGAGACATAAACCACTGACTGGTGGGGAGAAGGACTCCCGGCCTCAGATGAGGTCTGAACTCCAGCAAGTGGAGTCCTCCACCCTCAGAAGGTGCAGGACCTCTTGAAGAAATTGAACTTTATGAAGAGATTCTGATATTAATGATGTACTGAGTATCTATTTTGAATTCCCAGCCTTGTAGACTCATTAGTGGCATTTATTTACCTTATTTAACTTCCCCAAGAAATCAGTAAAGTATCATTCCTCGCTTTCATGGAAGAAAACTAAGGCTTAGGTTAAGTAACCTCTAAATCGCTCAACTTTTGTGATGCATGAAGAAAAAAAGGATTCTAAACCTAACCCAAACAAAAGACATTAGATAGACAACTCTGAAGCTCAAGACAGGTTAGTACTGGAGATGTAAATGAGGAAGGCATCATTTTTATTGGTAGATGTTTAAAAATACATGAAGCCTTACCGTCTGGCAAAGGCAAAACTGTAAGGACAGAAAAAAGATCAGTGCTTGCCAAGGACTGGAAGTGGGGGAGAGTACTGACAACAAAGCAGTATGAAGGAGCTTTTTTGGGGGGTAGTGGAAATATTCTTTTGCTTGGTTGTGGTGGTGGTAACAGGACTATATGTCAAAATTTATAGAATTGAACACTGAAATAGGTTGATTTTACTATATGTAAATATCACCTCAATAAACCTGTCTTAAATAAAATCTAGGTAAACAGTGGGCAAGCCACCTAGACCGCATGTCCTGTGAGTAGAGGACAGGAAGTGAGACGAGATCAGAACCCTGGAATAGCTGAACAGATGGGGAGAAAAAGAGAAGTCTGTGAATGAGCACTAAAAGGGAAAACCAGGATGCTCTAATGTCCAGGATATCAAGAGAAGAAAGTGTTTCAAAAAGGAGGGATGATCAACAGAGAGAAAATGCTGCAGAGTCCAAGTAAGATCATGTAATTGTTTGTTAGGAGGCCAGTAGTGACGTTGGTGAGAGCAGTTCAAGTGATTTCAGATGAGAAATCTGTTAACGTTAAAATTGGTGTTCCCTGTGGACCAGCACCACCTCCTCATCCCCTTCCCTTCCTCCTTCCTATCCTCCCACCACCTCTCCCCATCCTTTTCTCTCTCCTTTCAAGGTTTTATTCTTTGTGTTCAGTTTTCAGAAGTTTGACAATAATGTGTCTTGGCTTTGATTTCTTTGGGTTTATTTCATTTGGGGGTTGTTTAACTTCTTGGCCTTTCACCAAATTTGGGAAATTTTTAGCCATCATTTCTTGGAATATTTTTTTTAATTGTATACCCTTTTCTTCTCACCATCTGAGGCTTCAATGATAGAAGTGTTGGGTCTTTTGTTGTTATTACACAGGTCCCTGATGATTTTTTTAAAGTCTATTTTCTCTCTGTTCAGATTGGATAAATTCTATTGATCTGCCCTCAAGCTTACTGGTTCCATCCTTTGTCATCTCCAAACTCATTGAGTTCACTGAATGAGTTTTTTATTTTGGCTATTGTATTTTTCAGCTCTATAATTCCCATTTGGTTCTCTTTTATATCTTCTATTTCTTTGCTGAAGTCTTCTATTTTTTTTCATTTGTTTCAAGAGAGTTCATAATTATTTGTTGAATCATTTTCCTTCCCATTTAAATCTGTGTCAGATAATTCCAATATCTAATTCATTTTGGTATTAGTATGTGCTGTTTTTTCTCATTCAAGTGATTCTCCTGCTTCTTGTTGTAATAAATGATTCAGTTGTAACCTGGACATTTTGACTATTGTGTTAGAAGACTTTGGATTACATTTAAATCTTTTTCTTATGCAGGCAGTCACCCTGTTTGGGTTTAGTGCTTGGGTCCTGGCCTACTTTTGTGGGCTGGGGTTCCAGTGACAATTTAGTTTTCTGAGCTCTCCTGAACTACTCTGTGTGTGTGCTACCCAAAGGCCACTCTGCCAACCAGCATGCTATTCCACACTTCAGTTCAATTCTCAAGCTTTTTGGTGAGTTAATGTCCATCAGTTTCATGTGTGAGTCAGTCAGCAAATTCTCGTGCATATTTAAAGAATTCCTTTCTTTAGCTCCCTACTGTCTAAGAGCACCTCTCCATTCTCTAGTTGAAAAAGTGAGGGACACTGATGTTGGGAAATCCCACTCAGTCCCCACTGATACATGCTGGCAGGGAAGGAAATACCACCCAGGACTTCCAGCAGGTGGTAATTAAGGGGCAGAGGTGAAAGTCCAGACTCCCCACTTGGACTCCACCAGTGCAATACTGAGGGTGAAATGGGAGCACCACCCTGGCTCAGTTGCTGTCACCATGTGAGAGGCAGACATCCAAACTCCCCATTTGGTCTCTACTGACATTATACAAGCAGGGACCATTCATTATGTTTGATTGGGGTAGAGTATTGCCAAAAAGGATTTTGTCCTGCTTTGCTGCTCCTTAACTGGGTCCTTTGACTATAGGGAGTAGGTTTTAAGTGTTATTTTTTTGTGTGCGTTTCTTTTTTCTTTATTTCCTCCCTCCCCACCCCCCACTGTACCTGTTGGTGGTTCCAGTTTGCAGACTTCTCTAGTTTCAAGTCCAGAATATATGAGAGATAAAAAGAAAACCTAGAAAACACATTCCTGTGTAGTTCTGAAATTCTGAAGTCACTAGGTAGTCTTCATGCCTCTTTCAAGATTTTATAGTCCTCTTCCTGGTAGCTTAGTGTTTAGGATTCGGCACTCTCAACATGTCATAGTCCTCTTATGATTGTTATATTATGTCCATGACTTTTAATTATACTTAACCAGGAGGAGCAGGAAGAACTAAGTCTTATCCACCTTATCCAGGCTGAAAAGTCCTCACTTTTTCTTAAAGATGGGAGAAAATAATTTATTGCTGATGACAAGGTCTAGAAATTGAAGATCAAAAGATAATAAGGAAAAGAGATTGAGAGCAGAGGCAGAATGATTGGCCTTACACACAAAAAGGGAGATTTCATCCATGGAGACCAAATTTTTTATTATAAAAGCAGAAAAGGAAGATTACAGAATTATTTCAGGAAAGGGCTTTTCCAGTGGGTTTGGTGTATGGAAAAGGATGTGAGAGAATTAAAGATGCTAAAAGGTAGTTTCTTCCTACCCATTAGTCTGGATTGAAAAAGGAAGGTAGTTGATGTTAAGACAGACTTGACTGGGAAAAAATAGAGGGATGTCCCCTGACAAAGATGTCCACAGTCTAATTCCCAAAACCTGTGAATATGTTACCTTCCATGGTAAAGGGGACTTCATAGTTGCTGTTAAATATTTTGAGATGCGGAGATAATCCTGAATTATCTGAATGTTCCCAATATAATTAGAAAGGTCTGCACAAGAGGGACACAAGAGGGTCAGAGACTGAAAGTGAGATGCGTGATGAAGGAAGCAGTGGGTGAAGTGATCTGCTTTGAAGACAAAGGCAGGAGCCAGAAACCAAGGAATGCAGGTGGCTTCTAGAAGGAGGAAAAGGGAATTCCTCCTAAAAGCCTCAGTAAGGAACCAGCCCTGCTAACACCTTGATATTAGCCCAGTGAGACTGATTTCAGACTTCTGGCCTTCAGAAAGTTAAAAAATATATACACTGTGTTGCTCTAAGCCACTAAATTTGTGTAATGTGTTGTAGGATCAACATGAAACTAAGATAATTAAACGGCAGGGCTAGGGTGGAGGGTGAAAGAAGATTTTCAAGGTCAGGAGCAGGGGGCAGAGAAAGAGGAATTAGTTTATGATTTCTACAGTGGAGTGTTGGTAAGGTCCAGGGTCTGGTCATGGGAGTAGAGTGAGGCTGAAAGCCATTTCACTGAATTAACTTTTTCTTTTAACTATTTAGTGTTTTTTTTTAATTGATAATGCATATAGCATAAAATTCACTCTTTTAAAATGTACAATCTAGCGGTTTTCAGTAAATTCACAAGGTTGTGCAGCCATCACCAGTACCTAATTCCAGAATTAAATACTTAGTTTTGGTTCAGCAGTATTCATTCTATTTTCATGTATTACAGCATTTTAATGAATATTTCATAGGAAACTGAGAGGCATAAGAAGAATATTTTCATGAGAGTATATTTTTTGGGCATGAAGAGTTCTTCTGAACATGTTATTTCCCCATTTGAGAAGATGATACACTTGGCCAAATGAAGACTTACCTACTATTGATTTGGCCAGGTGTGTGAGTGTGGTGGTGATAATGGTGGGTCTTCTTAATGGAAGGCAGACTGCAAAGGGGGAAGGCACACCTTGGCCACAGAGCTTCCCTTGAAGGTCAGGCCCAGGAGACTATGGGGGAGTGTGGCCCTCAGCTCCAACAGCCACCAGGAACACTGGGACACATCCCCTTTGCAGCAGCTCTTTGGAGAAAGATGAATGTCTGACCTCATACTCAATCATGGGACTCTCACACCCTACCAGTCGCCCCCTGGATCCCCCATAGAAGTCAGTTCTCTCAGTTCACTGCAACTTAGTCCCTTGCAGGATTATTATAGATGAACCAGTCATCCCTTTCCCTCCCAGGGCCCTCTCCTTTACTGGGTGGCTCTTCTTTTGCTTCCAGAAGATTTTTTTAATAACACAAAAATCATTAAGTAGCAAACTTGACCCGACCTGAACTGATAAGAGGCTGTTTATGTTCTTTATGTCATTTAATGTGAATATTCAGATAGCATTATAGAATAATCATGTTGGATATTAGATAATACGTGATATTACATATGAAATTACCTTTCCAAATACTAAAAACTCTGAACTCACACAAAATAAATGTAGCCATATGGATTTTAGATAAAGATGTGGACCTCTCATTTTATACCCGCTACTTACCCCCTGCTATATAGGGCCTTTTTCATCTCCATATTCCCTATGATCCCCTGCACACAACAGACCCTCAATAAGCTTGGTTGAATACCAGCCACTTGGTTGAATGCCACTTAGTCTTATGCTGTCACTGGGGTTGGGGACAGTTTGTTTTAGGTTCGGATACTAAAGTAACATTACCAGGCTTGAGAGTCGAAGTCCTGCTGACCAGGGGAAGCTATTCTGCGGACTGAGGTTAACTGTGAACACAGCCGGAGGCTGAGATAGAAAATGGCAACCCTGTGCCCTTCTGGAAAGGGACAGGTATCACCAGAGAATGGGAAGATTCATTTGCTGAGGCTGCCTCATGCTACCTAGACAGGCTGCCCATAGCTTCTCTAACTCTAGAAAGCAGGTTCTTCCCTGGACCACAAAAAGGCAGGACATAGTCTACCTAGGTAGGGAGAAACACTTCTTGTTTGCCCTGAAACAGAGATTTGGACTCTATGGGAGGGATTGTCTGAGGCCTGCAAGGCCAAAAATGGAAATGTCTGCTTAGTCCTCAGAATGCCCTGCATCAGGGCTTTGAGACCAACCCTCTCTTGATCCTCTGTGGGTTCTCACTGTGTGACTTCAGTTTGACACAATTATGAAGCTATTTATTTCATGCCTCTTCCCATCAAAGCCATAATGAGAAAAAAAGGCCCCACAATAATTTCTGCATATTTTGATAACAAAGGAAATGGTTGTTGATGATGATAATAAAAACTGCTGTTCACAAATTTGCTCCCTTTGTTAACATTTATAAAAGAGACCTTGTATCACGAGCTCATTAGTAGCTGAACTTTATTGTGTCAAAGAAAATGGAGTCAAGAGAGATTATGTTTCATCTTTAATATGGCTGTTCAACAATGCCATTATCCTGAATTTCAGATTAATTTAATTGAACCTTAATGAATAAAATTAGTTGTTTTATGCAATTAGAATCCCATTTAAATGGTTTAGAAAATGAATAGGATGGGAAATGTGGTTGACTTGATTTTCCTCAAGACTGATTCTCTAGGCCTCTTTCTGCCTCTGGGTTTTCTCCCTCCACTGAATAAAAGACTAATATTTTTGTAATTTAAAAAGACTTTTGAGTTGCTAGGTTTTTTCCTCAGGCAAAACAAAATGCCTGGGACCATCAAGGAGGTGGGGGAGGGGGGCAGAGGGAATTGGCTAATGGGAACCAGTTATAGAGAGCTAAGGTAGAAACACTTTCCCAGCCCAGTGTGGCCCAACCCTTTACTCACCTGAGCTCCCCTTCTGAGATGACAAAGTGGATATTGGGGAACATCTAACAAAAAAGGAGGGATGGGCTTTACAGTCAGCTCCCCTCTACCACTTAATAACTTTGTGACTTGGTGTTTGTCTCTTGACACTTGAACGTCAGTTTCTTCATCTGTACAATGGGATTTATAATACCTATTTCCTCACAGTATGTTAAGCATTCAGTGAAAGAATGTATATAAAGTATTTGGCATATTGCCCAGCTTCAAAAGAGGAAGCGGCTGTTATTAATATTACTATTCCTTATCATCATCACCATCACCATCCTCCTCATCTTTACCTTCAATCTTGCAACCTCTCGGGACCTTACTTGATGTGCTGAAACCAATACAACCCACCTAACTTAGGTTAGTGTGTCTGGTCAACAGTAAGATTTCCCAAGTATTATCTTACCTGGAAGAAGGACGTGAGATGAGAAAGCCAATTTACTTAGGTGGCTGGGAGGATTGGCACTTATCTAAGGGAGAGCGGCAGAAGCTGGTAAGATTTGATATGGAGGAAAGGCATGGTCACATGAAATTCCTGCAGAGAGTCACAGAAAACTGCTATCAAACTCCCCAGTCTGTGATGTGAGAGAATTAGGCCATCCCAATGGACCTTTTCAGCTCTAAAGAGCTTACGATTCTACAACTCCTATCGCCTTTCCTGCTTAATGGACTACATTCCAATGAGCCAGCCCTTGCCAAGAAACTCTTCCGACTTGCATTAGGACTGCTGAAGCTTCCTGCTGAATGTTCCCTCAGTGCTCAGTCCCTCAGTTGACTCAGTGCTTTGGAATGTGGCTTCCTGAGACACAGCAGAGGTGAGAAAGGACCAAGGGGATTTGGCACAGCCTTAGTAAACATAACCTTCCCTGTGCAGCACGGCATTGACAGAGGTGAAGCAACAGAAAATCAAAGGAAAGAATTACTCTGTTCCCCTTGGTCTCATCAACCTGAAGGTTTAAATGGGTTCTCAGTGAAAATTTAAAAAACGGTATTACTTTTGTTTTAAGTACAAGATGCTATTGCAATATTCCAGTCTCCTATCAAATGCTCCCCAATTATTTCTGAACATCCCCAAAGAGCATCTTGTGCTCATAAATAAATCCTTCTGGTTTCCACATGGTGACTGCTATTTTCCTTCAATATAACTTCGAGCATGTCAGCTTCCTCAGCTGTCACCACCCTCCAGGCTGAGGGACAGGGCCTTTCTTCCGTATCCTGTTGATATTGCTGAAGCTACCCTCATGTTATGTCACCCCATAATTGTCTGAAAATCCCTTTTTAAAATTTTTGAGCATGACCTCTAAAATCATAGGCTTACTCTGTTTTGATCCCATTATTAATTTCTGTCTTGTGTTTGGTGTGGCAAAGACAGACAAAGGGAGGATATCCTCTCATATGAGAGGACCAATCAGATACTCCTCTGGTCTCATTCCTGAGGGAGAAACTTTAGGTGAGGTTTGGCTGTAGCGGACTCAGCTTTGTGACTTGTGATCAGAATCTGATCCGATACCACCCTAGGCCTTATATGCTTACCATGACACAGGAGAGCCCATTCAGATTCCGTAGACTTTTGGGGACCTTAAGGGTGCCCGTCCGTGGAGCCACAAACTCGAACTCGACTGGCAAGCCTGGCCTAGCCACACATTCACACACACACACATACCAGAGTCTATTACATTCTCTCCCACAAAATTCTCTACCTGTGAGACCTATTAAGACCTCTGGGGATTGATCAGGTCTCCCTTCCACCCTTTTGGGTGTGCCTGACTTCTTTGGGGCCCCGGCCTTACCGGTTCCGATGTCTGGTCCAGGTCCTCACCTATCATGTCTCTTTGAGTCCGGCGGGAGCAATGGAGCAGGGCGGCCAGAGACAACCGAGAAGGAGACTGCTGAAATTCAGGCAGGACGTGCCTTCTCCCTTGCTATCCCTCACTCTGTCACTGCCTCGCTGTTCTCCCAAACCGGTGGCAACAATGGGCCAGTGCAGTTGGGTTTACGGAACCAGGCTGGAACGCTGGCAGAAAAACCAAGCGGCACTCGGAGATCTTGGTAGATTGGAGATTTATTTAACACTGGCGGGTTCAGAGGAGACTGTTTCTCCAAATGTCTGAGCCCGGAATACAAGTGGGGCAGGTAATTTATAGTCATCAGCTTCCATATCTGTGGGTTTTCACGCACACAGCAAAGGAAGAAGAATCTGGAGGAGGGGTCTCTAAGCTAGAGACCAGAGTCTGTTTTAGCCCCTCCATCCATATTTGGTGTACTTTACTTCTCCAAGATTACTTCAGTTTGGGTGGTTTTATTGTGGGAATAAGAGGATGCAAAACGCAGCAGTGGAGCTGGGCCCTACAAGGTTCTCGGGAGAATCCGGGCTTATAGATATGAACATGGCTGGAATCAGGAATGTTCTTGGGACCTGTTTCTTCTGTTGAGCCCTCACCCTCTGTTCACTGCTCTTTAATTTTTTCTATCATCTGCATCTGATGATGCATTTTTCATCACTGATCTTTAATTTCTTTCTATCATGGCTTATGCTGCTGGCCTAAAAACCGGTTCATGTTTTTAAGCTTCTTTTCCCCAAACCACTGACTCTCCAAATGTCCAGGCCCAAATCATCAGAAGTAAGTTTGCTGAGGACATGAATTTTGGTCTCTTTTGTTTATTAATATATTCATAGAACTTAAAAGACTGGCTCTACCAAAATAAATGTGTAGCTTGGGGCAAGTTAGGCTCTCTGCACCTTGGGTTTTTTTTTAACCTTCGAATTGGGGATGATAGTAGCAACTAACTTACAGGGCTGTTACAAGAAATTAATATTATAAAATATTAGTGTCTGGCACAGAGTACATTCAATAGAAACATTTGTTAAATAAAACTTAAAGCAGTTGGGGCACCTGGGTGGCTCAGTCAGTTAAGTATCCAACTTCAGCTCAAGTCATGATCTCATGGTTCATGAGTTCAAGCCCCACATTGGGCTCCAAGCTGATGGTGCAGAGCATGCTTGGATCTTCTGTCTCCCTCTCTATCTGCCCCTTCCCGCTTGTGCTCTCTTTCTCCCAAAACAAATAAATAAACATTAAAAGAAAAAAAAAAAAAACCTTAAAAACAATAAAACGTCAGGGCTCCTGGCTGGCTCAGTTGGTGAAGCATACCCCTCTTGATCTTGGGGTTATGAATTCGAGACCCACACTGGGTGTAGAGATTACTTAAAAATAAAAATCTTTAGGGGCACCTGGGTGGCTCAGTCAGTTAAGTGTCCAACTTCAGCTCAGGTCATGATCTTGCAGTTCATGAGTTCGAGCTCCGCGTCGGGCTCTCTGCTGACAGCTCAGAGCCTGGAGCCTGATTTGGATTGTCTTCCCTTCTCTCTGCCCCATCCCTCCACTCATTCTCTGTCTCTCAAAAATAAATAAAATATTAGAAAAATTTAATAAAAATCTTAAAAAAACAATAAAATGTCTACACATAGTTGGTGCTAAATAAATATTTGTTGAATTGATTAAATAAATTTCTTGAAGAATTAGATTGGCTTAATTGCCCCTTCCCTATTTGAGAACTCTTGTTACAGGCTTCCTCACATTCTGCCTTCACCTCTATTGACTACTCTTGGGTTAGGTTTCCACTCTAGGCCATTTGCTGGGCTGGGAGTTTGAAGTTTTGTGTTACCAGCAAAATGACTTATATAGAAGAAACTCTTTAAAAGACAGCTCTGGAAGTTGTATGTACTCTGGGGCATGCCTGTCTGATCTGGTGAGGACCTCACACCATACTCTAATCCCTCTCATCCACTGGCTGAATTATTGTTTACAAATTCATGTACCAACTCCTTCCTTTGGGCAATTCTTTCCCAGAAGAGTTCTTGTCTCTCATGCTAAAATGCGTGTGCTGGCCTTTCCCATCGGCCTGCCAAATGGCTCAGGCTTCTTTTATTCTCAGTGGTAAACAAAATGCTGAGAGTCTTGCTATACCACTATATTCTCTTTCTCCCTGTCCATTCTTTGAACTTCTTCAGCTCAGGGACTTTCAGGTTCTAGAAAAGAAGCCTCCTCCACTGCGCAGTAACTGTGCCTTCATACACACATACCTGCATTATGATGCCAAGATGCTCCTTTATTGACCTAAAGGGGTTTGTGTTTCATATTTTCTGGCTAGGCCACCTGAGAGCCAGGAATAACATTTCTGGGGCCTCCAACCAGATAACGAATACACAGTTTTTATTATTCTTCTCCTCTGGCTCCTAAGAGAGCTGAGTTCCACACGAGGTCCTAAGTTATCAGGCAGGATGTTTTTCAATCTAATTTTTTCAGGAAGTTGAGTTCCTGAAGTCCCACAAGCTGAAATGGAGCAGTCGGGGGAGCTGGCAATGGAGTCTCCATTAAGTGAGTGGGCAGCCCAAGTAATGAGGGCAGAAGTGAGCTCTGCTGAGGGCCATGGAGAGGAGTGAAAAGGAAGAAACTATTAGCTTAAACTGTGGCAGGCCAGGATGGCTGCTGTCTAGACACCTGAATTGTTACATTCCAGTAACTGGCATTTGATTATCCCCACCTTGAGCCTGGGGGACCCCTCTAGACCACCTTCAGGACCTTTAGGGCAGTGGTTTTCAATCAAGCTACATGCCAGTGTCATCTAGGGAGCTATTTAAAAAATACAGATTCTCAGGCCACATTCCAGACTTTATAAATCATAATCTCTTGGAGTAAGGGCCCAAAAATCTTATGGTTCTTTAATCCTCTATAGATGGTCCCAACATGGACCATTATGGGCCATTCTGGGCACTATATGGAAAATGGATGCAATCCTATTGGGTCATACACTATTCTTGGTGAGTTATAAAAGCAGCAACATTACCACTTGGAGAATCCATAGACTTAAGGAGAAACATTTGGCTTTGGCATTTTAAGGCCTGGGTTTGAGTCTCTCTGCCACAAGCTGGACTACTCTGAATAAGTCATTCAGTCTCTGTGTTATTCCTCATTTGTAAAATAGGGATTGTAACATCTGTCTTGTCCACTTAGAGTTGTTTCAGGGACCAAAGAGGATAATTACATGAAAATGCTTTGATAAGTAGAAAACAATAAATACATGATATAAAATCTATAGAGTAGTGTTATTTGTGTTCTCATGATGAATTTGTAATGAATCCTATGAAACAAATACCCCTTTGTGAATACCTCCTCCCATTCTGCCCCATGCACAAAAAGTGCACAAGCAAGAAAAGTTTAAACTCTTTACACTTTGATTATTTGACCTACCAACAAGAAGCAATTACTAGCCAAGAAATGGAAACAACCTAATTTTCCATCAATTGTTGAATGGATAAAGACGTGTTATGAACCTACAATGGAATATTATTCAGCCGTGAGAAAGAAGGAAGGAAAGTCTGTCATTTGCAACAACACGGGTGAAACTGGAGGGCATTACTGTAAGTGAAATAAACCAAACAGAGAAAGACAAATACTGCATGGTATCACGGATATGTGTGATAAATTTAAAAGAGTCAAACTCACAGAGAATAGAAAGTGGTAGCTTGTGGGTGGGGGAAATAGGAGAGGTTGGTAAAAAGGTACAAACTTTCAGCTATAAGATGAATAAGGTTTGTGGGTCTAATGTACAACAGGATGACCATAGTTGATAATGTGTTAAGTCATTGAAATTTGCTAAGAGAATAGAACTTAAATGTCCTCACCAAAATAATAATAATAATAAATGAAGTGATGGATGTGTTAATTAATATGGTAAGAATCCACTCACAATATATATGTATATCAAATCACCATGATGGACATCTTAAATATCTTTTTCTTCCCTATTCTTAAGCTCAGTAAAGTCATAGTAAGATGATTTTTAATAGTATAAAAATACAAAGACATAGAAATGAGAGAGAAAAGAATATTTTAAAAAATGAAAGCTAGAAAACCAAAGGATGGAAAAGGATTTGGTAGACTTAAGGAAGTTGATTCCTAAGCTGGCAGTGGCAGAAAGCCACAGAGTAAACCACTGAAAAACATAGAACCCTCCTGTCCCTGCAAGGCTCAGGAATTAGTGATTCCATATACATCTAAAAGTGGACACGATGATAGGGCTGAAAATAGAAAAATTGTTGAAAGATTAAGTACAAATTAAGGAACAAGGGGCACCTGGGTGGCTCAGTCGGTTTACCATCTGACTTTGGCTAAGGTCATGATCTCATAGTTCATGAATTCAAGCCCCGCGTTGGGCTCTGTGCTGACAGCTCCAAGCCTGGAGCTTGCTTCAGATTCTGCATCTCCCTTTCACTCCCTCTGCCTGTTCACGTTCTCTATCTGTCTCTCAAAAATGAATAAACATTAAAAAAATTAAAATAATAAAAAAGAAAACAATGCAATGAGTACCCAAAAGACTCAGGAATTTGTGTTTCCTATTGTCTGGAAATGGAGGTGAAAAAAGAACTGGAAATAAGAGTATATTCAAAGATTATTTAAGGAGACACTTTCCAATCTCTTGCATCAGGAGGACTGCCTTTTTCTGTCCCAAGAGAAAGCTGAAGTGTGATTTCTGCAAAGTATAAGACAGAGTACTGTGGGCTGGAGAACAGCAGGTACAACTGAGAGTAAAACCACATTGGGAACAAGATTAAATGAAAGATCACAGACTGGGACTCTGCCTTCTTCCCTCACTTAGTTCTCAATGTTCTGGCAACTAAGCTTATATTCTACAGACAGGAGAGTGAAATCTAGTCTAAGAGAAAAGATTTTAAGATTCTGACAGTAGAGAATTCCCCAACAAAATGTCCCAAACATTTTACCCAATAGAAAAGCCCAGATGTGCCAATCACTTCCCTTGTGCCCTGAGCTTCTATTTGACTTGTGTGTGTGTGAGCAATCACTAAAGCATCTAATATGAAAGTCACAGACAAAACACAACAAACAAGAAAACTCAGTTCGAGAAAATTGACTCTACTTAGAGAAACTTAAAAACAAACCCTTTAAAGCCACCTACCATTAATAGCTTCAGAAAAACAACAAAAGATGCTACAGAAAAGAACATTCAAAGAACTACAAGTTCTTGAAAATTGGTATGAAGTTAAGTAAATCTCTAAAAAAAGCAATACAAAAGATAAAAGGAAAGACAAATGAAAAGATAAATAACTAGTGCTGGAATTTAAAGATACAAATAATTGGGTTTCCAGAAAGAGAAAACAGGTGAAGAAATCACTAGGGAAATAATTCAAGAAAATTTACCAAAATTTAGAGACAGAAACCTTATTTTATTTTATTATTTTATAATATAATTTATTGTCAAATTGGCTTACATGCCACACCCAGTGCTCATCCCAAGTGCCCTCCTCAATGCCAATCACCCACTTTCCCCTCTCCTCCACCCCCATCAGCCCTCAGTTTGTTCTCTATATTTAAAAGTCTCCTACAGTTTGCCTCCCTCCCTCTCTGTAACTTTTTTTTCTCTTCCCCTCCCCCATTGTCTTCTGTTAATTTTCTTAAGATCCACATAGGGACGCCTGGGTGGCTCAGTTGGTTAAGCGTCCGACTTCAGCTCAGGTCACGATCTCGCGGTCCGTGAGTTTGAGCCCCGCATCAGGCTCTGGGCTGATGGCTCAGAGCCTGGAGCCTGCTTCCGATTCTGTGTCTCCCTCTCTCTCTGCCCCTCCCCCATTCATGCTCTGCCTCTCTCTGTCTCAAAAATAAATAAACTTAAAAAAAAAAGATCCACATATGAGTGAAAACATATGGTATCTATCTGTCTCTGACTGACTTATTTCACATAGCATAATACCCTCCAGTTCCATCCACGTTGCTGCAAAATGGCCATATTTCATTCTTTCTCATTGCCAAGTAGTATCCCATTGTATATATAAACCACATCTTCATTATCCATTCATCAGTTGATGGACATTTAGGCTCTTTCCATAATTTGGCTATTGTAGAAAGTGCTGCTATAAACACTGGGGTACATGTGCCCCTATGTATCAGCATTCCTGTATCTCTTGGGTAAATTCCTAGCAGTGCTATTGCTGGGGGATAGAGTAGTCCTTTTTTAAATTTTTTGAGGCATCTTAACACCACACTGTTTTCCAGAGCAGCTGCACCAGTTTGCATTCCCACCAATAGTGCAAGAGTGTTGTAGACTCTAAATCTAAAGTTCTCTTTTGGCCAGCCAAAGAGTGGGGTGCAGGATTAAAGCAAGAGATGGCTAATGTCCAGGAAAAAAGAGCCCTGAATAAGGGTCCCCCTTGCCCAGTTTTTATTAGGATCAAAAGGCTTACAAACATGGCGGTGGACGTGCACATAGAGACAATGAATCTGTGAACATTAATTTGTGCACCGGAAGGAAAGGGGGTCTTGAAGATATTCGGGGTTAGGGGTTTGGGTTAATACAAAACAAAATCCGGGTTCTGGGCAGTTGGGAGGAAGGTTGTTTACAGCAGACATGAGGTATCACTTCTGTTTATTTTAGCTAGCCTAGGGGATAAGACAGGGGAAATAACCTCAGAGTTAACAAGGCACCTTTCCTTTTGTTAATCATCTTCACTCTGGGCTGCTATACCTGCAGTGCAGCGGTCTCTAGCCCAATTTACCTGTTTACCTAATTTGGCCCTTTCTTCCTGTGAAAGGAGCTTTCTGCCAGAGTACTAAATTGGGGGTGCTTCCACCCTGAATATTTAACCTTGTTTATTTCATATACCTATGTATTGGGCATCTGTGTGCCCTTATTTTTGGACCTTTGCCCCTCCCTCTCTATTATGGGGGCTCTGTACCTCCTCTCTATTCTGGGGTGCCTTTGCACCTCCCTATTCTTGGTTGCTTTGTCTTGTTTACCCAAACTCGGGTGTGAGAGTTTTATGGCTTGTATTTCTTTATACCTTGTTAACCCATCGGTGTAAGCCTGAGGGATTCCTAAGCTTATTCCTTACACAAGAGGGTTCCCGTCTCTCCACATCCTTGCCAGCATCTGTAGTCTCTTGATTTGTTCATTTTAGCCACTCTGACCAGCATGAAGTGGTATCTCAGTGTAGCTTTCATTTGTATTTCCCAGGTAATGAGTGACATTGAACATTGTTTCATGTGTCTGTTGGCCATCTGGATGTCTTCTTTGGAAAAGTGTCTATTCATGTCTTCCACCCATTTCTTTACTGGATTGTTTTTCAGGTGTGGAGTTTGGAGGTGGAGGTGTGTTCAGGTTTGGAGTTCTTTATAGATTTTGGATACTAGCCCTTTATCCGATATGCCATTTGCAAATATCTTTTCCCATTCTGTTGGTTGCCTTTTAGTTTTGCTGATTGTTTCCTTTGCAGTGCATAAGTTTTTGTTTTTTTTATCTTTTTTTTTCAACGTTTTATTTTTATTTTTGGGACAGAGAGAGACAGAGCACGAACGGGGGAGGGGCAGAGAGAGAGGGAGACACAGAATCGGAAACAGGCTCCAGGCTCTGAGCCATCAGCCCAGAGCCTGACGCAGGGCTCAAACTCACGGACCGCGAGATCATGACCTGGCTGAAGTTGGACGCTTAACCGACTGCGCCACCCAGGCGTCCCTGTTTGTTTTTTTATCTTGATGAGGTCCCAATAGTTCATTTTTGCTTGTAATTCCCTTGCCCTTGGAGATGTGTCGAGTAAGAAATTGCTGTGGCTGAGGTCAAAGAGGTTGTTACCTGCTTTCTCATGTAGGGTTTTGATGGTTTCCTATCTCCCATTCAAGTTCTTTCATACATTTTGAGTTTATTTTTGTGTAGGGTATAAGAAAATAGTCTAGTTTCATTCTTCTGCATGTTGCTGTTCAGTTCTCCCAGCACCATCTGTTAAAGAGACTGTCTTTTTTCCATTGGATACTCTTTCTTGTTTTGTCAAAGATTGGTTGGCCATATATTTGTGGGTCCAATTCTGGGTTCTCTATTCTATTCCATTGGTCTATGTGTCTGTTTTTGTGCCAATACCATACTGTCTTGATGACTACAGCTTTGTAGTAGAGGCTAACATCTGGGATTATGATGCCTCCCGCTTTGGTTTTCTTCTTCAATATTACTTTGGCTATTCAGGGTCTTTTGTGGTTTCATACAAATTTTAGGGTTGTTTGTTCTAGGTTTGAGAAGAATGCTGGTGCAATTTTGATTAGGATTGCATTGAATGTGTAGATTGCTTTGGGTGGTATTGACATTTTAACATTATTTATTCTTCTAATCCATGAGCATGGAATGTTTTTCCATTTCTTTGTATCTTCTTCAATTTCCTTTATAAGCTTTCTATAGTTTTCAGCATACAGATCTTTTACATCTTTGATTAGATTTATTCCTAGGTATTTTCTGCTTCTTGGTGCAATTGTAAATGGGATCAGTTTCTTTATTTCTCTTTCCGTTGCTTCATTATTGGTGTACAAAAATGCAACCGATTTGTGTACATTGATTTTGTACCCTGCAATTTTGCTGAACTCATATATGAGTTCTAGTAGACTTTTGGTGGAATCTATTGGGTTTTACATGTAGAGTATCATAGAGACAAATTTTAAATGGTAAAGACCAGTTGAGCTCAGTATTCAATAATGAAAAAGAGCCATACAAAAGTCATCATTTTGAAATTTCAGAATTATAGATAAAAACATACTAAGAGCCCAAAACAAAACAAAACAAAACTAAGAGCTCATGTAAGCTTCCATATTTTATATGAAGAACCAACTATTAGAATAGCATGAAGCTTCTCAGCAGCAATAATGAAATCTAGAAGACCAGAGAGTAAAGAGTCAAAATTATTTCCAACCTTGAATTCTTTATCCAGCCAAACTACCAATTTAGCTTGAAACAGTAGACATTTTCCAGATTTACAAATACCTATGTCTCATGTGCCCTTTCTCATAAAGTTACTGGAGAATGGGGTCTTCCAAAATAACAGAGTATACAAAAACAGAAAGACATGGCTTGCTAGTTATTCTTAGTTTGCTTCTTCAGTTCTTTTTTTTTTTTAATGTTTATTTTTGAGACAGAGAGAGACAGAGCATGAACAGCAGAGGGTCAGAGAGAGAGGGAGACACAGAATCCGAAGCAGGTGACACGGGGCTCGAACTCACAGACCGTGAGATCATGACCTGAGCCGAAGTCAGACGCTTAACCGACTGAGCCACCCAGGCGCCCCTGCTTCTTCAGTTCTATTCTTGATTCTTTTCAGTGCCCAGGTTACTGATCTCTATGTACTACATTACTTTGCTAGCTTATTTTCAAGTGGGTTTACCACTAGAGATTCTGGCAGATCAGCAGGAAGAAACTGAGGTGGTAATATTTATTCCTCATGCTTCCTCTCTGCTTGTCTTAAGTTGGTCAGATGCTGTCTTCTACCTAAGACCACGAACCCCATTGGATGACCTCTCTACCACAGCTGCAGCTCTACCCAGGTTCAGATAACAGTTTATTCACTTTGCTATTATGGATTTCTACTGCTTTTGTGTAGGAGATCTTGAGATAAACCAGTCCAGATTTGAACAGGTCAAAAGGCCCTGGGAGAAGTTTCATGAACATGAAAAGACTCTTTAATGTGCTTTAAGGTATTGAGGGGAGAGATACATAACTGGAGGTCAGATTTGGGTTGAATTAGTGTCAAGAGCATAAAAAGGAAGCAAATGTAAAACTATACAAATATTAAATTCAGGAAAGACAGAAAGCTGTGCTGGAAAGGAAAAGTAATTGTATACTATGTGGCTCAGCTACACACTTATAAAGGCAATAACATAAATGAAATTTATACAATTAAAATCATGATAGGACTTAGAGGGAATAGAGGGGGGGCAAGAAATGGTATGTTGGTTGCTGAGAGCTGGTGGTAGTGGTGGCAGCCAATGAAATTTATATTCTCATCTTCCTCAGTGGCAAGTCAGTAACACCTAGAAATAAAAACTAAAGAACTAATATAATATAAATGGCAGAAATCATCTCTAAGAAGATTATCTAAACAAATACCTAAACTGTTTATTAAGAGAGGTGAAAATAATTGCCTTTGGGGAAAGAGAATAGTGAGGTGGGGAATTGCTGGCTTTATTTTTATTTCTTTATTTTTAAACAAGACATTCAGACTTATTGCCTCTAAACTATGGCCAGGTGTATATTTGATAAAAATAAAACTGATTTTTCTTTAAAAAGTAAAAGCAACTAAGTTTTCAATTCTCTCTTTTTATTTCCACCTGAAATACTAGAACTCCCTAAACTCCAAAGGTGCCTTCCAGAACTCAAGACAAAAAAGGTCCCAGAGTAAGGAGTAAGGAGGTAGAGAAGATTGGAACATTTTGTGTGGGATACCATTTAACTGGGATGGCTAATGATCTGCCAGTGACAGAGAGAGGGAACAGATGGACCTGTACCCAAGGAAGCTCAAAGTTAAAATAATCAAAGAACCCAAGCAGAACAGGCTGAACCATTCTAGACATCAAGAGGTAACCCTAGAGGAAGGATACCTGAAATTGTACAGAAAGTCAAGTTCCTTTAGCAGGGTCTCAAATCTGCTGCCAAGTTCTTGGTAGCTAAAAACCAGAACTGGGGCATGAACTGTTACATAATCTTTATGATCAGAGAGAATTATGGAAAGTTCCTCAGGGAAGACGGAAGAGCTTTTCTTAGTAAATTCTAAAGAAGTATCTTATGTGGGGCTCTTACAGGAGACATTCAGTGATGTAGGTGACAAGGCCCTCAATAGTGCTGCCACCAGAACTGTAGGGATGAGTTGCCTGTGCCTCCTTTGACAAATGCCCAGGGCAGAGAGCTTTGCAGGGGTTAATGTAGACTGGATGTGGGGCTTGATCAGAGAAGTGCCCAAAGATGTATGGCTTTGGGGTTGACTATCAAAGACAGAAGAATACGTTTAAAAAAATATGAGAAACATGGAGACTGGTGTGAACAGCAAATGAAGAAGATATTGGGAGCAGTTTTAAAGCCAGAAAAGTAAAGCAGGAAAGTGAAAGGAGCATCCTGTGGGTGTGAGGATAGCCAAGATGTATCAAGGCTTCCAGCAGTGGAATTGATAAAAGGTCCAGATAGAAATATCTCTACTTCCCCAAGGGCTGAAATGGGAGAACAAAATCCATAGGTACCTTGGAACTAGTCACTGAAGGCTTTAGCCTGCTGTTGGGAATAAAGCACGTGGCCCAGGGTCTGATGACTAAGAAGAGGAGGCTTGTGTCCTGTGTCCCTCCTCAGAGTATTATACTCAGAGTATTCTAAACTTGGTAGAAAATTTGTTAGACCTTTGATGTGCTTATACTCTTAAAAGAGACTTGAGAAAATAGGGATGCCTCTGGATTCACTAACCTTACATGTGCTGTAGAAGCTAAGAAGAAGACAAGTTATGTTCCAGTTAGATTGGAGAGACATCCTGGAGGAAGTGGCTTTAGAATTTAGGGCTTGAATGATGTGGAGGATGTTGATGTTGGTGATGACATTGACAGCCAAGGACTCAGGGGCAGAATAGATAACAGTGGGGGAGTGGTCAGACTTGGCCAGGGTGTTAGTTGTTTGAAGAAAGTTGAGAGATGAAGATTGAAAGCAAGGTAAGGACTTGCCTTGGACAGTCTTGAATTCCAGGACAGAAGAGCAGAAGGCATCAGTGGCTGGTATCAGCTCTCATAGACTACGGTAGGGGTACAGATCCAAAAGCAGGGTGGTAGTGGTGGTATATGAGTGTTAGGAATGTTACTTCTCTCTCCTGTGTCCATTGCCCAAATACCATTCCTAACTTCCAGGGCAGCTGACTATAATCTCCTTAACAACTGCCAACATTACTTGAATTCATACTAGGAATCCAGGCACAATACTGGGTGCCTTACATTTCTTATCTTCAGTCAGTGAAGTAGGTACTATTTTAGTATAATTTTATAACAAGTGAAGGCTGTTAAAAGTTGGGCACTTTTGTTCAAAGTCACATAGCTAGTAATGATGGAACCGGGTTCAGAACCCAGCCCCATGTGTTTTGTTCTTTAGCACTTAATGCCTTTATTTAAGTGAGGAAGCCCTTCTTTTATAGTCTTACTTAACCCAAGATGAGGGAGGAGCAGGTGCTCAGAAGATGCTTCTTGACCCTGACTGCCAAAGTAAGATGCTAGGAAGACCAGGCTGGCTCAGGCAAGAGGGACTCCTTCCCTGGAGACAAGGTGGGGCTCAGTTGCTAAGGGCAACAGCAACCCATGTCTCCCAGCTTGTTTTTCCTGTCCTCTCCCAAGCTCAGGAGACTCAACCAGGATCCTCTGAAGTCCTACTTCTGGGGACAGGGCCCAGAAGGGCAGATGGGGGTCTGCCTGCCACTGCTAAGTCTCTGGGAAGTGCCCCTCACTCTGCTCTTGGCTTCTAGGTATCTAGTTAGAACAGGGGCTAGGCCACACTAGTGTTCTTTAACTTTGAGGGGACTGCTCTTGGAGGCTGTGACTTCTGCAAGTCTAAGTTGATGCTGGCTGAAGTTTCTGGCATGGACAAGGGTGTCTATCTGCAAAGACATTAGCTCTGAGATGTTCTGCTCTCATTTTATGGGTCAGGGTGGTCAGGAGGGGGAGATGTGGACTCCTTGTGCTAATTTCTACTCCCTCACATGGAGCCTGGCCACAGGGCCATCTTTGTCAGCCAGAGAGCAGGCAATTACACAGGCTTTCTTCCCACCTCCATCATTGTGTCTAAAATTTC
Organism: Lynx canadensis; assembly: GCF_007474595.2. Classification (NCBI taxonomy): domain Eukaryota; kingdom Metazoa; phylum Chordata; class Mammalia; order Carnivora; family Felidae; genus Lynx; species Lynx canadensis. The sequence continues at coordinate 32,730,794 of NC_044315.2, forward strand.
ATTACCAGAAACCTATATACTTTCTGCCTTTGGAGTGTCCTATTAAAATTCAGATCCCCCTGGCAAAGACTATATTTTAAGTACTTATTACCTGACTTCTCAGCTAGGAATGTTTGAGTGAGATAATTATGGGAAACCTAGAGTCAGAACTTTAGGAGGATAGGATGGAGATGGGCTGGAGGAAGTGGGTTACTAGCAAAAGTGGAAGACAGGCATTGAATGAAGGATGTCAAGATACTTAGGAGTAGCTCTATATGACCATGACAGTAAGAACGTGTTCTAGAGTAAGGGCAGGTTCGAAATACATTCATCAAAAACATTGTTAAGCCAGGAATACATAGGGAATTCATTTACCCACCCATTCCCCCATTCATCCATTTGTCTATCCTTAAAACCTATAACAAGGGCCTACTTTGTGTCCATTATTGGGCCAGGTGTTCTAAGAGTTACTTAGGTGATTTACATACAATACCTTCCCTCTAGGAGTTTCTAGTCTGGTGGGAGATGAGATAAGATATATGTAGAAATGATCTCCAAACAAAATAGTAAGTGTTAAGGCTCAGCAAAACCTCCAAGTGCTCCAGGAATTCTGAGGTGGGGCAAGCCCAGTGACACTGGGCAAAGCTTCCTGGAGGAGGACTCCTGGAGGAGTCAGGCCTTAAACAGTATATAGGATCCCAGCACATGGAACCAAGAATGACATAAAGAAGGAAAGGAGATAGAAATTGCAGGGTATATTGAGGGGCTAGGAAGTAGCCTCTGTACCTTCACAGAGCTTGTGAAAGAAAGATTGGAGATAAAGCTGGAAGAGCCCTGGACTTGACTCAAAGGAGCCCTGAGGCTTTGACTCAGAGTGGACTTGGTTCCCAGGAAGGGGGTGCTTTGCTGTTATGCCTGGGGATGCTTGGGAAGGGCTAGTGAGACTGGAAGGGAGGGGGAGGAGGGAGGGAGAGACAGAGTCAGACAGGCCTGAGAAGAACTCACAGCTTGTCTTGTTGCTTTGCTGAGAAATTTAGAGCAATTAGAAAAATTTAGAGCTATTTGGTTTTCTCTGCCTTCACTTTTTACATCTCTAAAACTCAGTTTCTTAAGGGAAAATATTTAACATAACTAGGCCTAAAAACAGTTTCAAAACTTCCCGGGCTAGAGGCTATGGCCTTCATGGCACTTTGCAAAATTTTTTTAGCACTTGTGAGTTCCAGAGGGACAGAAGCAGTGTCTGTTTCATGTTTCCTGTGTCCTGCCTGGCACATAACGGGCACATCCCACCGGCTGGTGGAGGCTGAGGGTGGTAGAAGTGACAAGATTAGCAGGAGACCAAGTGATTCTTGCTATACATGTGCTACATCTTGAATATAGAGCAGATTCCCAGTCCCAGAGGAGGGACTGAACTTGGGCAGGGGCAGCTGCGTGTTGAGAACTGGCTCAGGATGACCTGTAATAAGCCTACAGTCAGGGTACTGGGGTTAAGAGCCTGGTTTGTCATCATTTCTAACAGTGAAATTAATGTCCAAAAAGGGGGGGTTGATAAAATAAATTATGGAAGAGGCATGCTCTGAAATATAGTGAGTCCATTTTTATTTATGAAGTAATGTCATTATAATATAGCCAATTCATCAATAGATTTTAACATAGCATGTATAGTATGAGACTATTACAAATTTCTAAACGCCTCCTCTATTACAATTAGTAAATGTCCAGTGTCTTAGCAAAGACCCCTCACTCTACTTGTGCACAAAATTCTGTTCATTCCCCCTCTAGGGCATAGGTGCAGTCATTATATCCTCTTTCTGTCATTATCCTTCCTTCCCCTCCTCTGGATTATAACCATCACCTCAAAAATGTGCCATACTATGACTCATCCAAAATCTAAAATAAAATATGCAACCTTTTTTGACTTCCCCATCTCCTACCCATTACCTTGTCATCTCTCTGCTTCCTTTCATCACAAAACTTTTTGAAACAGTTATATTTGCCTCTACTTCCTCTCCACTCTTTCTTAAATTTACTTGGATCATGTTTTTGTTCCTACTGTTCCATCCAAACTATTCTCGTGATGTCATCAATACCAAATTTGGTTCTACTTTGTCAATCAAATGGTCAGTTTCCTCTCCTCATCTTATTTAACCTCTTAGCATCCTTTGTTACTTTTCTTATTTGCCTCTGGGGATGTGAGATCCTCTTTGTTTCCCCTTAGTTCTCTGGCTATTCTTTCTTAGATGTTTTTGCTGATTCCCTTAATTCTCCTTTTTTTAAAAATGTTGATTTACTTTTTTTGAGAGAGAACGTGAGCTGGGGAGGGGCAAACAGAGAGGGAGAGAGAGAATCCCAAGCAGGCTCCATGTTCAGCATGGAGCCTGAATTGGGGCTTAATCTCAGGAACTGTGAGATCATTACCTGAACCGAAATCAAGAGTCCCATGCTCAACACACTGAACCACCCAGGCACACCTTTCTTTACTTCTTAATGTAAGTTCCCAGCTCTCTTTGTTTTTCTGTACTCTCTGTAGGGAATCTCATTCAGGTGCATGATTTTAAACACCATCTATACACTGAAAATTCCAGAATGATATCTCCAGTTTCAATACATCTCTGCTTGCATGCTTAATAAGCATCTGAAACTTAATTCCCCAAGTGGAACTTGTGGCTTTCACCACATCATGTGCTCCTTAGTGCCAATAACTCCTAAAGCCCCTCACTTCCCATTCAGATCATCTTGACTCCTCACATTCCACAGCAATGCATCATCAAATCTTGATGGTACTATCTGGAATTTGCTCTAACTGCCAGCAACACCTTAAAACATTTCCTGAATCTGACTCCTTCTCATCAGTACACATCTCTCATCTAGCCTACGTGACCAATATCACTGTCTTTCTAAGCCAACCTGGTTTCGCTGTCTCTGTTTTTGCTACAGAGCAGCCAGACTTGTTCTTTTAAGATATCCATCCCTGCTTACAACTCTCCACGGCCTCCACTGTACAGAATAAAACCCAAAGTCCTTACAATGTCCACAATGCCCTGGGATCTGGCCGCCATCACCTCTCTGACCTCTTTTCCCATCCTTGTCCCCATATCACTACAACCTACCTGTGACAGCCTCTTTCCTATTCCTTGATCATGCCCAGAACATTCCTACTTTAGGTTTTTGGCATTTGCTATTTCCCCTGCCTGGGAAGTCCTCTTCTCTCAGATTCCTGAGATCTCTCAGATCCTGCTAAGCCTGTTCTCTATCTTTTTGTAATTCTTAAATATTCCTTAATCAATGACGTATTTTCTGACTTTTCATCCAATAAAATAATATTCCTCCTTTATGTTGCTTTATGTCTCCTGTTATTATCCATCGTGTATGATATAGGAGTTGTGCCCAGCTTCTTTGAAGATCATTCACATTAACTGCAGTGTGATTAGTTCCCCCTGAAAGTCTGCGGTGCACAACCTGCACCATTGCATATGACATACATCTAGCACACATTATAGCATCAATTTATTTATTTATTTATTTTAAAAATTTATTTATTTATTTTGAGAGAGAGAGAGAGAGAGCACAAGCAGGTGAAGGGCAGAGAGGAGAGACAGAATCCCGAGCAGGCTCTGCACCATCATTGCAGAGCCTGATGTGGGGCTCAGACTCATGACCGTGAGATCATGACCTGAGCTGAGACCAAGAGTCAGGCACTTAACTGACTGAACCACCCAGGACCCCCTATTTATTTAGTTTCTGATTCCCCTTCTAGAATATAAGCTCCTCCAAAATTGGAACTTGGAGTACCCTAGCCTGTAGAACAGGACCCACAACATAGTAGATGCTCAAAAATTATTTGACTTATGAACTAATATCTGTCTATGTGGATGCAAAGGGGGAAAAATAAAGAAATATACCAAATATTGATGGTGATTATATCTGACCAATGAAATTACATGTGATTTTTCACTGTTTTCTTTATCCTTTCCTTGGGACATATGTATTTTAATAAGAATATATTATTTTTACAAAGATGCACATATTTTGGAGTCAGATAAACCTGAAGTTTAATTCTGACTCTACTCTTTACTTGTTGTGTAACCTTGGGCAAACTTATTACCATCTCTGTGTCTCTTTAAAATGGAGATACTATCTAGTTCATTGGGCTGTTGGGAGGATTAGATAAAATGTGTACATCAAAGCTTGGCACAGCAGTGTCTTAGTAAGTAGTGTTCTCTCTCCTGTTAATTATTCTTGTTTTTATTATTATTCTTGAGGGGAGATCATTGAGATGTAAATAAAGGTCTCTAAGTCCTTGAGGAACAAAGTGGTCTACATTCAACTGCAGTTGTTCTTCCTGATGGTGGGTGGGTGAAAGGGAATCAGTGGGCAGAACCAACACCCAAGACCTTGCAGAGTGGTGAGTGAATAAAGGAGAAGCCAGGTCAGTGCCATTCAGATGTCAGTGAAGACTCGTCATTAATAGGGTTTTAACTTTTTTAAGGCTTCTATACCCCTATCTGCTTTCTTGTGGATTAGAGGGAAAATGGGCTGGCAAGTGGGCAGGGAAGAGACAGAAGGGACCTTCTCCTTTATTCTTTACTGGCTTGGGAATGGAGGAAATCTGTGTGAAAGAACAATGATGCACTGGGAGCAATCAATGGGAACACTAGGGTCTCCTGGAGGGAAGAAACGCTGCAGGGAGCTTGCAAGAAGACTAGTGTGCCTACCCTGGGACACAGGCCAGCACCAGCAAAACTCCTTGGCTTTGGTCCAGAGCCTTGGGTGGGTGGAGGGCGGGGGACACAAATTCCAATCTCATCATGCTATCTTTCAACTGAAACAGGGGAGATGACTTGTTAGTCATAGATTTATGGTGATATTTATCTTGGTCAAAACTCATGTTCATGTCCATCATAACGATGTACTTTATTGCTCACCTGCTGGCTTTCCAGAGAGACTACCCAAGACTACCCAAGAGCCAGTGGTTAAGTTGTTAACTCTGGCAACTCTTCTGGCCTGAATCCTGCTACATCCCACCATGGAAAGCTCAGTTAAATTAATTTAGAGTGAAACCTGGAGGTATTCTCCTTTTTTCTCCTTTAAAATTGGAACTGCCTGGATGGATCAGTTGGTTCAGTGTCTGACTCTCCTTCTTGGCTCAAGTCATGATCTCATAGTTCATTGAGTTTGAGTCCCCTATTGGACTCTGTGCTGATGTTGAGGAGCCCGTTGGAATTCTCTCATTCTCTCTTCCCCTCACCCACTGATGTGCACACTCTCTTTTCTCTTTCAAAATAAATAAACTTTAAAAAAATTGGAACAAGCCTTAAGCAGGAAGATCCTGCTCCCCGAGCTCTGGCCCATCCTCATTCCTGAAGGATTTCCAGAGTCATTTTAACTAGAAAATATTCCAAACTCTTAAACATGAGAGAAGAAACAAGAAGGACAAAAAAAGGGCATTGGACCAAACCTCTAACTAACCAAGCTACCTTAAAATCCAAAAGATATCTCTTTCCAAGCCTTGAGCCCAAAATCTCTCTCTCTAGGTGTAAATAAAAAGTAAAAGCAGATTTGGTTCTGGTTTAACTAGAGGCACTCATAGGGATCCTGTCTTGCAGTCTTCTGAATGCTTTTCTTGATGAAAAGGAGACAGGGCAAACTTTTTCCTTCCTAGGCCTCCAAGTCAGGTTTGAGAGAAATATCTATCATGGTGTGTATCACATCCTTCCATTTTTCTGGAAGAAACAGTCCTATTTGGCACCATGCCTTAACCTGGCAGTAATGCTCCATGCCAGCTACATCTGATTGGACCAGGAGTGGGGGCCTGACCCAAGGGCAGATAAAACCTTGGCTAACCAGTGGCCCATGACTTGGTGTAGTACTAGAGACTCTGACGGGAAAAAGCAAGGGCAATGAGATTTTGCCCTCTGGAATTTGAAATGGAGAAGATCTGAGGCTGAAAGTATGCATCTCACAAGACACAAGGGGTCATTAAGCAGCTGAAAATGGTATAAACCAAAATTATGAGAAAGCAAAAGTGCAATATGGAGAAGATGTATATTAAAGGTGCTGAGGCAGTTGCTGGGTCATTAGAAGAGGAATGGACATAGTAAATACAAACACTGTTACTCAGAATCACTTGCCGTCTGTGGAATTGCTTGTGGGTTTGATAGTTACAGTCATAACTTTGACCAACTCCATAAATTGTCTTGTAGTAGAGAGACTAAAGCTAGTTTTGCCAGATCTTTCTTTTTTCTGCAGTACATATGAAAGGTGGTGTCAGTGTCCTGCCAGGGCCTCAATCTTCCAACAAACATAACTAGCACTTTCTTAGTGTTCAAAATCAATCTTGACAGCCTTGCTCTTCTCCAATCACCTCTGACCACTCATAAAGCTATGTTCCATCGAGCTCCTGTGAAGCTCACATGAAGGTGACAAGAGGGGTAGTTCCTGTTTTCCTTTTGGCTCCATTAGCAGTGCATTTGGTCTACACTGAGTCAAAGCCTTACAATTAGGGAGGCACATTTTTCTCCCTTCCTGTGTTCCCATGGTCTTCCACAGGAAAGCCCTGGTGGATTCACATCCCATCAAGCATATTTTACGTTTGGTAATAGAACTCCCAGGGGTTACATGGGAAAGAATGCAATAGAGATCACATATCCTCAGTTTTATATTGAATCTTGGTTTTTGCCTTAGCTCCTCTAGTTTTTGCCTTTAATTAGATCCACAGAATAACCCCAGAAATTGCAACCATGTGGAGATCAAAAGGGTCATTGGAGGTCATTTTGCTTTCCAGAAGAGTCTTAGCCCTAATTGGGAGAAAATTAAAAGATTATGGGATTCTTTCTAGTACAGAAGTATTCGGGGATACACACAAAAACAATTTAAATCTTTTAAAGGCCAAAGAAACGTGAAATTAAAAAAAAAAGATATTGCAGCTTGGTAGACATGGCAAATTTTGCCTGAGATGAAAGAATCAAGAAATGATCCCTGCCATAGACACATGGGAATCTGTGTATCTCATCAATGTTATGGCAAAAATTCAGTCATCATCCCATGAAGAACCTCTTCTTGTAGTTAATAAATTACAGCAAAAAAAGAATGGCAACTCCAAAAGTGCTTGGGAAGATAATACCCAAATCGTTTGGGATTATAAAACGAGCATCTTTTAGGGGCACCTGGGTGGCTCAGTCTGTTGGGCATCTGACTTCAGCTCAGGTCATGATCTCACAGCTTGTGAGTTTGAGCCCTGTGCCAGGCTCTGTGATGAAAGCTAGGAGCCTGGAGCCTGCTTCAGATTCTGTGTCTCCCTCTCTCTCTGCATCACCCCCACTCACACTCTCTCTCTCTCCTTCAAAAATAAATAAACATTAAAAGAAAATTTTTAAAAATGAGCATCTTTTAACTTCAGATATATAATTAAGAGTAGAATTTTTAAAGAAAACTAAGTATACATTATTAATATTTTTGCATTAAGGGATCTGTGAATATTTTATCATATAAAACTTAAAGATAATTTAGCCTGTTAGAATAAAATATGTCTGATAATTCTAATTTAATACATATACTTCAGTTAATTTATTTTCGTTTATGATTTTATTTTTTTATTTTTTTATTTTTTTAATTTTTTTTTTCAACGTTTACTTATTTTTGGGACAGAGAGAGACAGAGCATGAACGGGGGAGGAGCAGAGAGAGAGGGAGACACAGAATCGGAAACAGGCTCCAGGCTCTGAGCCATCAGCCCAGAGCCCGACGCGGGGCTCGAACTCACGGACCGCGAGATCGTGACCTGGCTGAAGTCGGACGCTTAACCGACTGCGCCACCCAGGCGCCCCTCGTTTATGATTTTAAATTGAAGTTACTTTATAAATAGTATTGGAACATCTAAAAATTAAGATTTAATTTGATAGCTTTACAGGGGTTAATTACTTAGTTTTATAAGCTAAATTAGACAATTGGTGTACTTAAAAAGGCTAGAGGATAGTAATGATGGTGGATCTAACACCCACATAACTTCCTCTTTCCTGAAGTCCTACTAAAACTATAGCAAACGGATTTTTTTTTAAACAGAAGCCCATAAGGATAGGGAGAAAAGGCAAGGAACAATGGCAATAAATTTTGGAAGCTGAAAACAGACAGATAACTGTTAATTTACTTAGCAGAAACAAGAAACCTGAATTTTGAACCTGAAATGGAGAAAGCCAAGAATATCCTGATCTAAACCACAGAACCCTCAAAAGTGTTAGAGCAGAAACCAGGGAGGAAGGTGGGGGGAGTGGTCAAAAAAGCACTGGTTGAAAGTACTCAGAGCCCTAGCTCATCCCCCATCATAAGCCTGTTGGTGATTGCCTCTCCCCTTCCCTAGCACAATGAACATGGAGTTTCTTCTCTGAGCAGAATCAAATGGAGGGGCTCCACAATGGAGAACAAGCCATAAGTGACAGCATGTGTGTGCCGAAGGAAGAGTAAATGAATATATGCATATGATGTGATGAGTGCTGAGACCCCCAAATCAACCCTTACCCCCAACCACCACTCTAGTCTTCCTTTCTCGTTCAGCTCCAAGAACAATTGGGAGCTAAGCCTCTCCCTAAGGCAGGAGATTGGAAGAGTATAACTCTGGGAAATCTGACCAAAGAGGAAGGATCTAGGGATTGTGGCATCAGGGATTACTCATCAGGACCCCAACCAGATTCATCTAAGTGAAGCCCAAAGTCAACAAGCCTCCACCTAGATGCTCAGGATTTCCAATCTGCTCTTTACTTACTGTTAGACATGATCAGACAAGGTTTGCCAAACATCTGAGAAATGGCTCAAATATGAAAAACAGAGACCAAGACAAACAAGCCAGCAAGTGGGAGGGAGCAGAGACTACACAGGGATTAAAAACAAAAAAAAAAACAAAAAAAAAAAACACAAAACTTGCAAAAACATGATTGTTACAATAATCAGAAATAAGCACAGGTATTGCATCCATGAAAAAAGAACAAGGTGAGATAAAAGGAACATTCAGGGAATAAAAAAAGAGCTTTTGAAAATGAAAAACATGATAGGAATTATGAAAGAATTTAAAAGGGTTAGGAAATGAAGGTGATAATAAGCAAAATAATGGAGATAGAAAAAAAGAGGATACAAGAAAATCAATAGGTGACCAATTTAGGACAACCAACATCCAAACAATAAAAGGTCTAGAAAGAAAGAAACAGAAAGGGGAAAAAATAGCTGAATTAATAATCAAAGAAATAACTAGGAAAATTTCCCAGATCTGTAGGATAGGAGTTTCTGGATTAAAAGGGCTCATCAGGTTCCCAGCATGATAAATGCAAATAATGTGCATGGAGTAATGGTATTGTAGACTATCAGAATTGTAGGGATTCATAGATGCTAGAAATAAATAAATAAATTCCACAAATTAATAATTGAAATGGAATGAAGCTTTGCAACAACTATAGTAGAAACTAGAAGACAGCTAAACAATGACTCAAAATTTGGAGGGAAAATAATTTCCAACTTAGATTTTTCTACTAGATTAGCCAAAATTAAATGTGAAGGAATAAAGGAGATATTTTCAGACACAGAAATATCAAAACACTTAGCTCCCAAGCACACATTCTCAGGAAGCTAGAGGAGGATGTGAGCAATCATCAGAATAAGGGAATTAGTTCACCCTATCAGAAAACAAGTAGAAATGTTGAGTTCCCATATCTGATTCTTGTTTAGGGTGAGAAAGTGGGTCACTCAGCTCTGTGTTAAAATGTTGGACATTTGACAATGATCAGGATTTAAATAGGAAGAGAGAGGGGCTCCTGGGTGTTTCAGTCGGTTAAGCATCTGACTTCAGCTCAGGTCATGATCTCACAATTCGTGGGTTCGAGGCCCGCGTTGGGCTCTGTGCTGACAGCTTGCTCAGAGCCTTCAGGCCTGCTTCAGATTCTGTGTTTCATTCTCTGCCCCTCTCCCACTCACACTCTGTCTCACTCTGTCTCCCAAAATTAAAAAAAATGTCAAAAAAATTAAATAGGAAGAAAGAATTCTGAAGTGCTCCATTATACAAACTACAGGGATAAGAAAATTGGGGTGTATCATAGGACACAGTGGAGGGAACCTTCAGGATGGCAGTGAAGGGAGATGCTGGGAACCCCATGCAGGGAGGACGACCATTGAGACCCAAGCAGTGAGACCTAGAGGTCGACAACTTGACACCAGCACTTCACTGGCCGCATACCTCTTTCTTAATCAGCTAAGCTACTGGAGGATGTGCTTCAGCAAAATAGAGATGGAGGGAGACATGAGATCCTGTTTCTTCCAGGAAAGAAGAAGACTTGAGATCCAGGAAATGGACCTTACTCATGAGAAGACAAAGGGAATTCCTGGGATGATGGTAAGAGAAGTCATGGGTGACAGTATATGGCAGACCTAGACTAGCCCAGGTTGAAGGAGAACAAAATTCTCTGGGAGGGAGGCCCCCAAGGAGGAAAAAGCAGTGTTCTATCCTGGCATGATAAATTTATGAAATATTATACTGAGATATTTGGGGAAATTATGAATTAGCAACAAAAACTAAGAAAATTTTATTTTTTTAAAGTTTATTTATTCATTTGGGGGTGGGGAGGGGCAGAGAGGGAGGAGGAAGAAAGAGAATCCTAAACAGGCTCCATGATTAGTGTGGAGCTTGACTCGGGGCTCTATCTCATGACTGCGAGGTCATGACCTGAGCTGATATCAAGAGTAGGACGCTTAACCAACTGAACCACCCAGGTGCTCTAAAGCAACTTTTTAAAAGGCAGCAATTGTTAACCCCAGGAAAAGCAAAAAATAAGAAATAAAACATCATAGTGCCCTACAAAGCTCAGCTTAGAATAATGTTACATAGACAAATAATGTAAGAGAATTGCTTCAAAGATCTTGATATCACTGTAATGAGACAGTGGTCTAGACAAGCAAAGGGGTAGGTGACATGAGAAAGTAAATCCTCATCTGTTACTATAGGTCAGGAGAAGTGGGTCAAATTGAGCTACCCAAAATTAGCATTATATGCATATCACTTAGAATATGTTGAAGGGTGTATACTAAAAGAAATGGCTGAAGGGGTCAGAGTAGCTGATCTCTGGGGGATAGAGAGTAGGGAGACAAGGGAACCATTTTGTTGTTGTTACAAGGTTTTTTGTACTATTTCACTGTGAATTATATGCATAAGTTACTTTAACAAAAATAAAGAATAATTTAATGAAATAAAATAGAGTATATTAAATTTATAAATATTTACATGATGCTTAATTAAGTTTGTAAATGGGGTCAGGTTTAACCAAGGACCCCTAAAAGTGATTGTCAGATTTGCTGGAATTATATATAAAATAATACAGTTTGTAAGTTGAACATAAAAGCCTAAGGAAAGATTAGGTTCAATTAACTTGGCTAAATTTAATATTATTTTGAAAAAGCTCAAGTAACTTCTGAATATCCTTTTCTCTGCATAAAAGTCCTTGAGAACATGAAATTACCTGGGTCAGATTTAAAAGCCTGTGCTGAATGGTAAAAGAGGGAGAGATGGCTGGCTCTGCTCTGGAAAAAGGAAGGAGTCATCAACTGTGGGCTTTTCCTCAGCACCCACCATTTAGACACTGGGCAGATGGACCAATGCAGGCACCTCAGTATCTCAACTACCCAGGAAGCTGGCTTCCTCCAAGCAGTTCTGCATCAGATGATCAGAATGGGCTATTTGATCTTGAAGCTCTGTCTGGTCATTCCTGAATCACACAATGTACTAAGCAGCCTCCTCCACAGCTCTGGGCAATTCGCAGTGGGATAGACAGTAAGGCTGACAAATTGCTTTCTCAGTCCTGTTAGTGACCTTCACTGCCTCACAGTCATTAGACTCTGGGGAGATGAGCAGTAGCTGCTAATTAGGAATAGTGTGGTGGGGGTGAGCACAGCAGAGGATAAGTGAGGATCCAGAGACACGGTTCAGAGACTTTTGTCTAAAGAAGTCCAACCTGAAAGGAAGGACAAATGTTGAATTAGTCTACACTAATGGACACTCATTTGAAAAGATTACAAGAGATGTTACCACAATCAACCGCAGGAACCATTTCCCCCCATGATTTATAGCCCTCTAGCTCTTCAGCATGTGGGACTGGGAAGACAAAATTAAATAGGCAGGATGGGGGTGCCTGGGTGGTTCAGTCGGTTGAGCATTTGACTTCGGCTCAGGTCATGATCTCACGGATCATTAGTTGAGTCCCATGTTGGGCTTTGCACTGAAAGCACGGAGCCTGCTTCAGATTCTCTGCCTCCCTTCCTCTCTACCCTTGCCCTCCTCTTTCTCTCTCTCTCTTTAAAAAAAAATAAACATAAAAAAATTAAATAGGTAGGATGATTCTAAAATATTGTACCGAGCAGAACTTAAGAAGGACAAGATAGTAAAGATTATGGACTTTGTGGGCTGTATCAACTCTGTTGCAACTGCTCAACTCTGCCATTTTAGCACAAAAGCAGCGTTGACAGTATGTAAATGAGTGAGCATGGCTGTGTTCCAATACAACTTTATTTACAAAAATAGACTATGGGTCAGATTTGGCCCATAGACAGTACTCTGCTGGTTCCTGCATTAGATGATACTGTGAAGAGGTAGAAATGCTAAGGAATGAGTCTTCAATGGTGGAATTTCAGGTTGTTTGATAATTAGAGAAGTGGGTGAGAATATCAGTCAGAATGATACCTGTTGCAACTGCTGGACAATCCAAACTTGTTTTAGCCAAAAGGAATTTTTCATTTATATAATGAAAATCTAGAGATAGAACTGTTAGGAGCAGTTCTAAATGACTTTTCTATGTTCTCATCTTGGGGCTCACATTCTCCTCTGTTGAGGGCATTCTTGATCAGCTTCCCAGAGTTATAAAATGGCTGCCACCAAGCCTAGGTCCTTCTAGATTCACATCCTGTAGACAGAGCATAGAATTCCTGGCAGAAGACTTAGATGCACTCAATTATACTGGCTTTAAGCAGCTACCTATTCAGTCTCAATAAATGCTAGGATGAGGCTCTTTCTTTGCTTTTCTTCTTTAAAAAGTTTCTGATTACTCCTGAGCCTTATTCTTCCATATAACATTATAATCATCTTATCCAGCTCCATGATAAAGTTGCTGGACTTAACTGAAACTGTATTAAATCTATAGACAAATTTGAAAAAACTCAACATCCTGACAGTATTAAGTCTTCATATTTATGAATGTGATATAGTTCTCTCCATTCATTTAGATTTTCTTTAATATCTCTTAATAATGATTTCTAATTTTCCCTGTAGAGTTATTAGATTGGTTTTGTTAGATTTATTTCTAGATTCTTGATAGTTTTTGATATGAATATAAATGTATCTTTATTAGTTCTCTGTTTCTGCATGCTCCTCCAAAATTTAGTGACTTAAAACTGCAATAAACATTTGTTATCCTCACCGTTGCATGGGTCGGAATTTGGGGTATCTTACTGCAAACTTGGATCTCTCATGAGGTTGCAGTCAAGCTGTCAGCAAGGGCTGCTGTCACCTGAAGCTTTGACTGGAGCCAGAAGATCGCTTCCAAGGTGGCCACTCACATGGTTCGCAAGTTGGAGATAGTTGTTGATGGGAGGGCCTCAGTTTCTCCCCTATGGGTCTTCCTACAGGCTGCTTGGTACCCTCACAACATGACAGCTGGCTTCCATCAGACTGATTCAAGAGAAAGAGAAACCCAGGAAGAAGCTATGATCTTATGATCTAACCTCAAAAATGACACAACATTACTTTCTATTTGTTAGAAGTAAGACATTATTCTGACCCATTTTAAGAGCGAGGGCAATTTGGTGCCACATTTTGAACCTCAGGAAGGAAACAAGCACAGTCCCTGAAGTCTGAAATCTTTTTGTTTGTTTTTTGTTGTTGTTTTTGTTGTTTGTTTGTTTGTTGGCAAAGAAACCTCTGTGCTTATACAAAAAAGGACATTTGCTTTTCCTACTCTTACAATGTGCTTCTGCGAGATACTTGGGTAAATCCTATTAGAAGAAGATACTGTTCTCACCATTGCCCCTGATGGGCTCTGAATTATAGCCACATTGAATTGACATTAAACCCATAGATGCTCCAGTCTTGCTGTTATTCCTTGCATGTGTTTTTCTCTCTGCGTGGAACACATTTAAACCTAGCTTATGCTCACTTAAGCTTTCCCTGACAGAGCCTGAGTAGGATCCTTCTTTATACATGCCCATTACACCCTATACTTTTACCTGCATAACACTAATTACACTAAAATGCAATGCTTCTCAAAGTCTAGTCTTTGGATAACATTAACACAACCTGGGCGTTTGTTAGAAACACAGATTCTTGGGGCGCCTGGGTGGCTCAGTTGGTTAGGAGTCTGACTTAGGCTCAGGTCATGATCTCATGGTTCATCGGTTCAAGCCCTACGTCAGCTCTGTGCTGACAGCTCACAGCCTGGAGCCTGCTTTGGATTCTGTGTCTCTCTCTCTCTGCCCTTCCCCCACTCATGCTCTGTCTCTCTAGCTCTCTCAAAAATAAACAATAATAAAAAAAAGAAATGAAGATTCTCAGGCCCCACTCACACCTCCTGAATCACTCTGAGGTTGGGCCTGGAAATCTGTGCTGTAACAAGCCCTCCAGATGATTCTGGTGCTTACTCAGTTTGAGAACCACTGCTCTTTCTGATGCACTGCCTGTTTACTCTTTAGATCCCACACTGGAGGTAAGGTCCACTGAGCAGGGATGCACCTTTCCCTATTTCCTATTCACCTCTGTGTTTGGGAAGCCCACAGTAGGTCTTCCTTCAATTCTACTGGGTAGAATCTGAGAGACAAAGGTAAGAGAGAGTGAGAGAATGTGATAAGAGAGAACTACCAAGTGTCTAACCTCCACCTTGCTGCTTTCACCTCCCACTCACCTCTAAAGTCAACCCCACTAGGGCCCCAACTTTTTGTTTGCTTCTTTGCATTGCCTGAGGATTCATTACCTTACAAAAAAATGCCTCTCAAGAAGCCAGAGGGCCTGGCACCATGAGCTTTAGGTAGATCTTGAGAAACATAACAGAAGACCATGGGGGAGGGGAAGGAGGGAAAAAAAGTTACAGAGAGGGAGGGAGGCAAACCATAAGAGACTCTTAAGTACTGAGAACAGAGGTGGGGGAGAGGGGAAAGTGGGTGATGGGCATTGAGGAGGGAACTTGTTGGGATGAGCACTGGGCATTGTATGGAAACTAATTTGACAATAAATTATATTAAAAAAATGAAGCACTCTGAGACAGACAGCTGGACTAGGGGCGGGTGGTGACTCTGTGTTAACCACAGGATTTGGCTGAACTCCAGCAAGTCTGTGTCCCTCTCTAGGGGCTTCTGACATCCTGTGGCTGGGCAGGTGCATTGTCTTCTCCATAGGAACCCATAACACAGCATAGGAAGTGTAATGAGACAGAACAGAAGCCTGATGATTGTGAACAAGGAGGGTACCAGCAGGGGGATGTGAGGGTAACAACACAGTGACCACTTTGCAGCACAAAGGAATTTTAATTGTATTCAGTTTGGATTCTTCTTTCCCTTCTTCCCATCTCTACCCATCTCCACAGTTTCTCTTACTCTTCATTTCTTCTTGATGTGGTACCTATCTTATGTGGTCATTTCCAGATAGGACAATGGACCCGAGTAGAAACTTAATTTTTTTCTTTAAATAAAGCAAAACATTCATTGTACAGTTTTAGATTGTGATTTCTGAGGTCAGGTTTCTCCTTGTGTGTGTATGGAGGCACAACTTTTCCCCCTTCATTTTCACACTGGCATCTGTAATGACATTCCTTTCTGTCTCCCACATGAATGTAGAGATTATCACTTGTGTTTTCTAGGCTGACCTGGGTAGCCTGCAGAGAAGAAGGCTTCCCTTTGTGTTTTCTTCTGAAGGAAGTGGAGATTACTGATGTCAATCACTGTGAACACAGTGGTGAGGTGCTTCAGAGTGGCAGAGGTTAAGGATGAAGTCTGTCGCAGGGAGTTAGACAGGAACATTTCTCTCCAGGGGACCCCAACTGAATGAGAAAAAGCCAGATCCCCATATGCCCAATTATCTAGTTCAGGGGTAAGCAAACTCTGGCCCTTGGACCAAATCCAACCCATTGCCTGTTTTTATAGATAAAGTTTTATTAGAACACAGTTATATGCATTCACCTACATATTGTCTGTGGATGCTTCACCGCTACAATGACAGAGTTAAGAAGCTGTGACAGACCTTCTTTGGCTTCTCTTGGGCCCCAAAAGGCTAAAATATTTATTATCTGGCCCCCTTTGAAGTTTGCAGTTCCCTGCTCTGGTGGAAAGTTTATTTCCCCTGTATGATCCTCAGCCCCTGGCCCTAACCTGGACCATATTTAAAGGGTCCAGCCTTATTTCACCTATGCTAGTGGGCTTAAAATATTTACTTTAAACTTTAAACTTAGAAATTATTTCAAACCTACAGAAAAGTTTCAAGAATAAGAATAATACAAAGAATATCATATACCCTTTACCAGAGTCACCTCTTGTTGACATTTTACACTACTTGTTTTATTATTTATACTCAATATCTCTATATACAATATATTTATATTTTATACATCACATTATTATATATAATATTTTAAACCAACTCAGGCTAAGGTATATACATCAAAGGTACATTAGAGTAGTATACATAAGGTACATTAGAATAGTTCATATACATGTACAGACTTTCTAAGAAATTAGGATTTTCTCTTCATAACCAATTTTCAACTTTAGTTCATATCAGAACATCAGTGGATTTCCTTTGTAGCATTCTTTTTCCTCTCCAGTATAGCATTCAGGGTCAGGAATTGCATTTACTTGTTATGAACCTCAGGCTTTTGAAGTTTTATTCTGTTAAGGAATAAAGTATTTCTTTCATAGTTCATCTCCTGGAAAACTGTAAGGAAAAGGCAACATTTCTTGGGTCCTCTAGAGCTTATATTGGGGACCACCTACAACAGCCTGGGGAAATTTTCTAAAAACAGGGGAAATGACCATGGAACAAGGTTTCTAGAAAGGCATGTTCCTACAGACACCTGCCCATCCTCTGAATGTGGCAGCAATGTCACACATTTGGAAACCATGAGAGTGTCCAAAGGACCCCCAGGGAGATGGTTTTCCAGCCAACACTCTCTACTCTCTGGCTGCAATGAGCCTGAGATATCCCTTTTCGTGGGGGACCCCAGCCCTAAAGAGGAAATGCATTAAACCCTTCCATCAGCTTGCAAATTTGCAACTGGGATGAATAGGACCCTAGAACCAAATGCACAGATTTGGAAGCTGCAGATCTGGGGAGGGACTGAGCCTAGTAAGCTCTTAAGGATCAGTTCATGACAAATTAAAATTAATTATATCAATTAAAGCTACTATTTAAAGCATAATTAGTGATTCTTTTAAAATAGAGATTCTTTTGTTAGCATAAATGGATCAAATAAAAATTAACTTGTACTACATGCAAAAAAGTTTGATTTGGTATCTATGTAATCTCACAGAAGTGTGTGTGTGTGTGTGTGTGTGTGTGTGTGTATAAAACGTACCATTCATTATAATTGTTTATTCATTTTTTAAAATCAATGATTTATTAAGGGTCTATTGTGTGCTAAGTGCTGGATGGAGAAATGAATCACACGTTCCTGGTACACTGCGAGGGGTCATTTTGCTGAATTAAAGAATTTGTATTTATCTTTCATAAAGTATTATTCTCACTGTCCCTGGCCTGGGCCAAAAGAATGCAGGTTTGAAATTTTGAGCTTTTTGTGGGTGGTTAGCGTTCTTTTGGAAACCATGATGCCTAGCAACCATCTGCAGCAGGACTGAAAATACTGGTAGAGGGTTTAAGACTTTAACGATTCTTTCAGAACAACCAGCTTGACAATGAGTAATATGCAGTTTGATGTGAAAATTAGAAAACTGGCAGATGAACCTGCAAGAGGGAATTGGATTTCCAGAGAGACAAACGGGAGGCCATGCGGCTGAATAGAGTTCATAAGATGCAAACGCATGCAGGGGAGTCGCCATCCTTTCTCATTCCCGGCAGGCGCAGAGCAAGACCCTATTATTTATTTATTTGCGGGTGAAAAGCGAGAGTTCCGTGGTCCTGGTATTTATTATCAGAATGGATGGATTCAATATCGAGCAGTGATGTGTTCAAAATGAAAGCCACATCATTAAACGTTACAGACATTTATTAACACAGTTTTCTCCTTATTCAAATAAAACAGGCATTATCCCACCAGATGCCACGTGACTCCAGCCTTTTCTCCTCTGGCTTTAACAAAGGCTCAGTTTCTGGGAGGCAGTGTGGTCGAGAGCATATCCGGGGACAGCGGAGATATCCAGGGGAATGTGATGAGGAAAGGAAAGCATCTAGATGGAGGCTTTAACAGGGAGGACTCCATCTTCTGAAAGCACGATGGGGCCTGCCAAATGACTGCTCTTTCTCTTTAGCTCCCTCATCATCTGCCCCATCAGCTTACCCATTTGCTTCCCTTTCCTTTCTCCTCTCTCTTGTTCTTCTCTCTCGCTGCACGTTACTGATCAAGGAGCAGCTTCCATTCTTGTGAACTGTGACTTCTAACCTGGACACAGAAGTTAGTGGGATAGGTGGCAGCCTTCAGCTTGGGGTCTGTTCAGCTCCATGCCCAGAGCAACTCCATGCTAAAAAGACTGCACAGTTTTGAATGGTTATGCTCCAATCGAAAGAAACCAACTTGGGAGAAACGACATAAATTCATTATTGCTGAACTGAAACCTCTTTCTGCTCCAGGCAGAGAAGATAAATTACCACTCAAGTGATATAAAGTTATTTGAATGTTCATTGGATCAAATGCATCATGATGTCTGGAAATCTCTTTTAAGTTGGAATTAAAGAATGGTTATCAGACCAATAATAGACACTATCATTTGCATACATTTCATCTCAAGAGACTTTTGAAGTTATGCAATACTCAAGTGGCTAATTGTTCTTCACACTCCTGACATATCAAGTTACAGCTTAGATTAAGGAGGACACATTGGTGACTGAGATGATTGTGGGAGCCCAGAAAGAGGCTTTTGCAAGGGGCTGGCTGGGGGCACTGAAGGGCCTTTTAAAATGCTCCCAGGAGGGAGGTGAACTTGGCAAGTTTATTTAAAGCAGGTTTTCTCCATGTTTTATGTTCCAAATAACTGGGTATTCAGTGATGACAAAAATGCCAGTGTTTTTTTTCTCTTTGTCCCTTTTCATCAAAGACTTAATTCCTTGAAATAGCCTCTAAAGTTGCCATTAATCCCACTCACCACTACCATCCCCCTGAATTCTTACAGGTCTCTAGTCTGAGGTTGGGATTTGAATGGAATTAATTTTCAGTGTTTGCTTAGAATGTGTAACATCATCAGGCTGATTTTTGAAAGTCCTTCCTTCTTTCTTCATAATTCCATGAGACTTTCAAGGAAGAGTACATTTTATGTACTCTGAGCCTCCAGAGCCTAGCACAGAGCCAGGCATGAAATGATGTTCCTTTCTTATTGAGTAAAGAAATAACTACCCCATTTCCCATGGTGCCACTCTTGTTATGATTCCCAATATTAGCTGCACAGTTGTAAGGTACTCTGTCCACATACAGGTGCTGGGCTGACATGAATGCTAGCCTGGTTAGGCACTTTAGCGTCAAATGAGACACGTTCCAGATTACCATCTGTAAGTTAGGCTTCCTACAAGGACACAGGCTTGTAGGTAGCAAGAGAGATCATCTTTGTCATGAGGTCACCTCTGTGGCACAGTGTCACTCAACATTCTACATGTAACCCAGCACTTTTCAAGACTCCGTTAGATGACTGTGATATAACTATGTGTGGCCAGTGGATTGTGAGAGAAAGTGACATGTGTCATTTCCCAGCATAGGTAGTTGAGACCCAGTATCCTCAAATCCAACCTTTTCTGTCTCTTTCATGGGAACTTTAGAGACCTCAGTTTTAGATTATTTCATTCTAATGTGCTGAAGACTTCCTCAGCCTGGGCTTCTTTGTGAATGTCAGTTCCCCCTGACTGTGTTGCAATTATAAATTTTGTTGTGTTAAGTTGCTGAGATGGGGTTATTTGTTACTGTAGCATACATAGCAAATTCTGACAAATACAACCCCAGCAGATTTCCCCTTCCATCTCCTTAGCCAAACCTAAGTCATATGGTCACTTACAGCTGCAAGGAAACTGGGGAAAGTGGGAAGAGGATTGCTAATTTGGCTTAAATCAATCACAGCCTGCCCCTTGGTGGCTGTTTCACCCCAGGAAAACTTGGGGTTCAGTTACAAGGAGGAAGTGAGTTGACACTTGGTGGACCACTCTGGGTGTCTGCTAAATCACCAGACACTGTTCAGCCTAAACAAAGAAGATACGAAAGCCAAATAGGCAGAGGTAGGTATCCCAGGTATTTCTGTAATTCCACACCTCAGACTTAGTGTCCCAGAAATGTCTGATGGCAAGTGGCTCCTTCTCCTGTGAGCTGTCAAAATACCTGGTTAAGTGACTGCTAAATTGTCTCTGCCTCCTACCTCCTGTCTCCCACTGCCCCAAACGCTGCCCTTGAGGTAGGGAGGGAAGTGATCCCCTCTATCCCTTTGCCAAATCTCTCAGACAGGTTATGAGGCTGAACAGATTTGTGTTTGAAAATGGCTTTGAAGCTCTGGCCTGAAAGGTACCACAGAAGTGCAAATGCCTGCAATTCATCGCCTGCTGAATGGAACAGGAGCTGAATGGCTTTAAACTGGAATTTCAGGGCCTGTGGCTGGTGTCTGGGATTTGCACAATGGCTTTCTGAAAGCCTTTCTTCTGTATAGTCTGCTATTTGTTCTCTCAGTTCCTCACCCAAGTTAACCCTCAGTCTCTCCTCACCCTTCTCCTCCTCAGGAAGGCATTGGGCTAGAGGAGGCAAACTGCAAATTGCTCAGCTTGGCTCTGAGGTTTGTACCTTCTTTCCCTCACCTTCTCTAGTATTCACCCTTCAGCCACTCAGGCATCTTCCCCACCTCAGGCCCCTTCCTGTTGGGAAAACGTGACCCCTATCAGTTAGACCCTGGGATTGACCCAGTGGTGGGTGGGGGGGTGCATTCTGAGGAGAGTGGCCTGACCCATCTCAACAAAAAACTGGGATGGTTGTTAAAGGTGTGCATTCCAGGCCCAGCCCAGACCTACGGATGAGGGATTTTCAGGGGTGAGTTTCATGGGTCTGCATTTTCCCAAGCACATGACTGTTTGCCAGAGAGGAGACTCAATAAATTCTTCACGTGATGGATGACTTGTGCAACACTCACATTGTCCCAGGTCCTGTGCTGAGTATCCTCCTTATAACTTCTTATCCAATATTTCCTAGAGCCTGGGACAGAGCTATAATTCTCAGCAGCCCTCTGCTGTCTGGATGAGGAAACTTGGCCAAAGAATTTAGCCAGGATCGGGACCCAGGTTCTACACAGGCACCTTAGCATGATTAAGTTGTCTGTTTCCTCTCCCTGAGGATTAACATTTTTAAAAGGATTTCAGGGCAACAACCCAGTGGAATGGATCTCCAGTGGTGATGTTTCTGGCAGCAGAACTGGTAAGAGGCTATTATCCAATGCTTCAGTGTCAGGAAGAGTTAAATCTTTTTGACAGTTCAATGGCCCCCTTTGGGTTTGCCCAAATGGCACCTGTTGTTGAAGTCAATAGAGCTTACAATTTAATTTCATCTGCCTGCAAACAATCTCTCTCATTAGGGGGTGGAATGATGATGGGATGCTCCCAGCCATGCAGTTTCACTTTCTACAGGGGCAACACATAAGTACAGTGGAATGTACTGTTTTCTGCAAGGAGCAGGCAGAGCCCCCCTCCATCCAGACTGCTTGTAATGAGAAAGTGAGTCCCTGGTAAGGAGGAGGAGAAAGGCAATGAGTAGGGTTAAGAAGGGGTGAGAAGGGGTCAAGCTTGCACACAGGGCTCCTAAGAGCGCTTGTCATTTCCCTTTGTGAGCTGTCACCTGTCCATGCACAGGCTAGTCATTATGCTCAACAGAATTTGAATGCTTCCATTACTCAAATGACAAGGAAGTAACTTTCACCACATGGGCATGAGGGGTTCTTTCTGTTTTCAACTCTGAGCTAATAGGCCCCTTAGTTCAGCAATAACAATGAGGGTGATAAAGATGCCAGCAATAGCAAGGACAGTACTAGGGGCCATTTGCTTGCTACTCCATGAGGGGCACTGCATACATTTCTTTAGTTTCACAACTCTGTGAGCTAAGAATCCTGTGCCCATTTCACAGAGGAGGAAACTGAGACTGAGCTGGACGAGGTGACTGACCAATGTCACAGCCAGCAACAGACAGAAACAGGATGGGAACTCAAGTTGGTCTGACTTCAAATGTGTACTTTTTCTACCACTCTCATCACCTATCCTTCAAACTGTATTTCAGTGATGAACAAAGATTGTGTGTCTCAGTTACTCTCTGGGGATCAGGGTTATATCTATGACATTGCACATTGCACCCAGAGTGTTGAGGGTGTTTAAACATCCCTTTCCCTCTCCCCAGGGAATTCCTTGGAGAAACTGGTGGGGGGGATACTGTTGAAATTTCATTTTCTTTTATGAGTTTTCAGTGACAGAGTGTACGTGTGTGTTTGCATGTTCTGGCAATACTGGTGTCTGATGTGTGACCTGTTTTTTATTAAAGTTATAGCTTTTGCAGGGAGTTGGGGTTATTACTGGTGCTTTGGGAGAGGAGTTGTCAAAGTTGGACTCACTCTGGCATGTAGAAGGTGATTTCAAGTTCTTTGCCCGGGAGATGTATATGCTAATAAGAAAAATGCTCTTTCTTCTCTTCAAGCCAAGTTCAGAAAGATTATACTAGCTCTGTGATTGCAAAAAGAAAATGAAAGAACAGACATGGCCTGGGAGGCAGACTTGGGAGGGAAGAAGAAAGGAAGAGAAGGTAATGAACCCAAAGAGGCTGACAAAGGGAGGGGAGTGTCCCTCCTTACAGCTCTGTGGAGCACAGGTGGTACAGGGCAAACCAAAACAGTGAATGTTCCTTATTAAATGAATGAATTGTGGCATTGAATTCAACAGGTTATTATAGACTAAAAATAAGAGCTATGGAAAAATTCAAGTCATACATATAACTTCTCTTTCTCTAACTTTGTGTTAAACAAGAACTTTGGGATGGTACGACAGGATAAGCCCATCTCCAGAGCATGCTGTGCAGTGGATATTCATCATAATCAAGCCACTCTATATCTTTTGGACTCTCCTTTAATATTTTTATGATTTTTATCATGTAGATTTTCACCTTCCAGTAGAGGCAAGAAAAGTTGCATATCAAACCACACGTACAGTCCAACCGCATTGAATCAGGTTCCACCAAGAGCAATGGACCACATGAAAGGAAGGTCATATTCAGAATCTACTTTTACAGAGAGAATGGCAGGAACGGATCCATCTTTTCAGGAGTAGTAGCAGGCAGCAAAGCTCCTAACAGTAAAATCCTGTGGTCAGCACGCCACACTCAGTGCCTCCTGCTCCGTCTACTGGGTAAGCTGTGCTGCTTTGTCTACAACGCCAATGGGACTTACCTATGAGCAGCTCAGCAGTAGCATTTGGGTTCTTGTCTTGGCTCTACAGTCTCTGAGCTTGATACACTCTCTGAGTTTCTGGAAGCTCTATGAATTTCCAGTAGCTGTAACAATTTTCCTTTTGTTTCACTAGTTAGAATTGGTTCTGTTGTTTGCACTTGAATATCCTGATCTACTTGGGTAGACATTTCTGTTTCTTACTGTGCGTTAACAAATGGCACTCTGATTTTCCTGATTCTAGCTCACTCTGATACACTGATGAGTTCCAAGTTTCTGAGTATGCAAGGCAGAGAGTGTCATGCCCTGGACCCTGGACCGTGGCTTTTACAGTGCTCTTATACTCCATCACCCTATTTAGGAAACCTTGATGGCTCACTGTCTATGGAAAAATTCCAGACCTCAGACTCTGGTATTGAAGGCTTTTCACATTCTGGTTCTACTTTCCCACTGTGTTCCCAATACTCTTAACACCACTACCAAATTGCAATGTTGCTTTTCCCTTTGAATTTTTTAAACTCTGGCCACTGATTACACTATTCTCTCTGCTTACAGGGATCTGACCTACATCTCTGTCTACCAGAATCTTACCCATCATTCAGGACTCTGTTCAGATTTAATTTCTTAAATGAAGACTTTACTAATGATTCCTGCAGAAATACTGCCTCATCATCTAAATCTCTGCACTGAGAGTATTTATTCTATCCTGACTTGTCTAAGAATTAGCTTGTCTACTTAGACATCTTCCCAACTATATTGTAGACTTGAGGAGCAGACCATGTCTTATGATTTATTTTGTTTCTTCTTGTATCACTGACATTGAATCTTGGATGTGGTAGATGCCAACATAGTCTATGCAAAAATTAATTAGTGAAATGCTCACAATAGATACGCTATCTGTAAAAACAGAAAAAAATGTATAGTTTATTTTAGAGATATGTGGGGAATTTTGCTAGAGCTTCAAGATTGGGGTGTCCTTGTGGACCATCCATGGAATCACAACTCTTCAGCAGTGTGACTTATAACCTAGATACACATGCACTTACAGTGTTGGAAGAATATCAGTTCAAGACATGCTCAAGCCATGTTCAGTGCTAATTGTGGGTGAGAGAAAAGGTTTGTCCTTCCTTTAACATATACTCTCACATGAGTCTTCATTTAAGACTCATTAGTAGGTAGCGTCCTTTCAGGAGGATTGAAAGAACAGAAGTCTTAGGAGTCCAGTGTCCTGGTTTCTCTAGTCTTGTTTCTGATGCAAATTAGAGACGTGACCTTGGGGCAAGTCATTTATCTTTTTGGGACTTAGTTTCTTTGTCTAAGAATTGGGCCCTGATAATGTTTTTACCTCATTTGATAGCTGAGAGGCCAAATAAAATATGAACACCTTGGAGGCAGAGGGGAAGATGGATATAGAGGTCAGTGGTGAGAGAGAGAGAGAGAGAGAGAGAGAGAGAGAGAGTAATAACAAGGAGGAGTAAATATGGGGGGGATAGAGAATGGAACCAGGCACTGGCCTAGAGGCAATACAGGTGGAGGATGCCCCCTTCTATCTGAAGACATGAGGGAGTCTTTCCGAAAGTGTTTCTCAGGGCTATCACAGACTATTTCCTTACCACACTTTCATTCTCCCCTCTTCTTTGCCTATGTTATTAGGAGGAGGCACCTTGGAAAGAGCAAGTGTTTTTTCATGTGTTGCTTTTTTCTCAAGCCTAGGTCTGAGAGGCTAGGGAAGCACTTACATATTTCAGACAATCTGCATGCCTTGGAGAATTAGTGCTGTCCAAAGAGCAATTGTGAGCTTTCTCATAAAAAATCACAGTTAGAACAGAGTTTAAATAAATAACATTAGACTGGGGCATCTTTATGGCCTGTTATCACCTGTTATCTCCTAGGGGAAAGGCTTTTCCTTCTATTTTCTTTCCTTCCTCCCTTCCTTCCTTCCTTCCTTCCTTCCTTCCTTCCTTTTATACAGTCATGTATTCAGTGTTGTCAAGCAGCAGAGACATTTCTAGGACTTTCTAAAGGACCTATTACAACAAAAATTTGAGTTTATCTCATGAGCCCAGGCAGCACACCTAAGCTCACTGCTGCTGCAGCTCCTCTTCTTCATTGTGAAGATGAATTTCATCACACTGCTTCCCAAATGATGAAACCTCTTAACACAGCCAGGTACAGTCTCATCCCTGTGGTCCTGCTTTGAACTAGCCAGATCCAGAACAGGGTAGGACATTTTCTCCTCATTATCACCTCATCACTCAGTTCCCCTTGTCTGAGTAGGGTCAGAGAGGTGGGGCTCAAAGCTGAGTGCAGGAATGGAAGTGCTAATGAAGAGAAGTGTTCAAACATGGACCCTGCCCTCTCATTCAGGCCCCATTGAAAATGGTAACACCATGAGATCATCTGTCTCTTACTGCTAAGTTTGAATGAATTTTAATGTTGCTGTTTTCTGGAGTAAGTAGCATGCAGATGGCTCAGTTCTAAGCAATAAACTGTCCCATGAAGAGGAAGTGAATCAATATTATGTTGGTGCAGAAGATTTTTATCTCTTTATTAATAGAAAGACATAATTTTGTTGGAGAAATATTTTAGAGAATGAGGAGTAGCTATCAATTTGACATTCAAACCAAGTTTCTGTTGAACAAACATCATTGGAACACCTGCTATGTGTTGAGTTTTGGGCTAGGTGTTAAGAATATGAATAAATATTTAACATTTATTAAGTGCTTTCTTTGAGATAGGACCCATGAGCTAAGAGCCTCTGTGGTGCTTTTATGCTTTGTTGACTTAGCTGAGCTGGAACTGTGGTTCTCAGGTTTCCTTCCTGGTGCAGTTCTAGTTTGTGGGTTGTGGGTTAAGGCTGAGGACAAGAGAAATTTGCATGAGGTTTGGAAGGCAGAACCGAACAGCAGCAGGTATGCTCTGGAGGTCGCGCATGCCACCATGATCTGCCGCTCACTTTGCTGGCGTGGGGGGGGCGGCAGCTTGGCCTGCAGATCTTCTGGCACCTGAAGAATCTTGTCTTTTAGTCTCCTGAGCCAGATGTTCATGCATCTTTGTGGTGAGGGAGGCCATATCTTTGACATAGAGGTGATGAAAGACACATGTGGGTTTAGTTTGTCCTGTGGGTTCATGTTTGTCCTTATGGGTTACAAGTTTTTCCCCTCTCTCCTCATTTCAAGTCCAGCTATTCAGCTGCTGGCCCTGCTGACCTATAGCAAATCTAGCCCCCTAAATATAGAGTCCACAACCCTCCACAGGCTTCTCCACCAGCTTCTTGCAGTCCCTGTGAGTGATTTTCTCTGATTCTCCACCTCTCCCCTTCTGGACTTGTACTTCACTAGCTTCTCCCACAGTTGCATAAGGTCTAATCTGTAATGTTGATCCTTTATTCCACATCATTTGTGTGACATTGATTTGGGGACTGGCAGAGGCTTGGAGGGTCTCAAGGGGAGGTGTGAAGGACAGTCTGGAAGTTGATGTTGGGGGATAGAGGAAAGGCAACCCATAGTATGTAGTGGTGAAAATTTGGCAACACTGTTGTCTGCAGTAATTTGAAAACACAAAATATACCCAATGAACTAGTGGATTTGGTTAATGAGATCCAGGAAGGATACTGAATTTGCCAACTGGGTTCTTTTAGCAGTGTACAATAAGGTAGACAAGGAACCAATAGGTTTTCAGCAGAATTTAGAAGAAATATAGAGGACCCAAACAAAGCTTGCAGAAGGACCTCAAAGTAAGAAATGGTCTGTCTCAAGGAAGGGAACAAACTCAGGGCAATAAAACATTTGTTTAGGGTAACAATAGAGTCAAGAGTATGACTCTAAAATCTGGTGCTAAGAACCTAGAAGTACTTAAGGGTGTGTCTTGTAGATGTTAACTGTGTGCCTCTTAAGTGTTCTTGGCTGGACAACAGAGCTTCTAAGACTCTTACAAACTTTGTCCCATAGCAGCCTGCACAAAGTAGAAAGATTTACCCTGAAAAAACATTTGGATGTGGCATTTGTCCAACAGAGTGGAATATAATTTGATGCATAAGAAACATATTTTTAAAAGAATTGTATTAACTTGAAATGAACAGAGATAATTCAAAATGAAAGACACCTCTGTAAACTGGAAGCAGGAAGGAAGTAGGCTAGAAGCAGGCTGTGAAAGCTACTCAACTGGAAATTCAAGCCATTTCTGGTGGAACAGGATGCCTCAAAGTGTGGGGCTGAGAGCCCTGAGGACACAGCCAAGAGCCACCTCAGATGGCCCAGTCTCTGCCTGATGACTTTTTCCAAGTAACATGAAACTTGCTCAGCTCATTTAAGAGAGCCAAGGCGTGCCAGAGACTTACTGCACTCAAGACATTCTGTAAGCAATAAGGAGCAGGGGTCAGTGGGCAAAGACTCCTACTTCCATGTTCTTTGCTAAGCATGGCTCCTCCAAGATTCCCCAGTGGGAATGAGCCATAGTTGTCAACTGTAGTAACTTATTAACCCATGTTACTATCTTTCCTTATTTTACTTTCCTCACTCTCACCATTATTTATTTATGCTTCCTGCGATCATTCTCCAGATAAACCACCTGCACCTAATCCTTGTCTCAGGGCTTGCTTTGGAGGAATCCAAATTAAGACCAGGAGGAGGGGCGCCTGGGTGGCGCAGTCGGTTAAGCGTCCGACTTCAGCCAGGTCACGATCTCGCCGTCCGCGAGTTCGAGCCCCGCGTCGGGCTCTGGGCTGATGGCTCAGAGCCTGGAGCCTGTTTCCGATTCTGTGTCTCCCTCTCTCTCTGCCCCTCCCCTGTTCATGCTCTGTCTCTCTCTGTCCCGAAAATAAATAAACGTTGAAAAAAAAAAATTAAAAAAAAAGAAAAGACCAGGAGGAAATGATTACCTCTGACAAATATCTGAAGTTCTATCAGAAGGGTGGTCAAGGAGTAGAATATAGCAGACCAGCAGATGGGTGGGGTGGGTGGGCATTGCTGGCAGATGGTAGTATGTGTCAATGCTACATACGTTGTGTGGAAGAGAACAACTTGCTCCTCTGGGCAAATGTAGTTGGTTTAACATATAGTACATTTGTCTGAATTAGAAAATGTGCACAGGGAGAAATGGATACGTTTTCCTCTAAGCAGATGCAGCCTATCACCAGAGATTGAGGTTGGGCTGGATTTCATCCCACTCTTGACCTTGAGTGGTGTGAGGAAATGAGCCTGAACAGGTAGGCAGAGCAGTTGTGAGATGGGCATGTGGGTTGTGCTAATTGGGGTATCATGTAAGTAAAGGAGCATGTTAAAATGTTTTTAAGTGAAGGTTGCCATCATTAGATTTGTGTGTGGGTGTGTTTTTAATTTTAATTCCAGTATAGTTAACATACAGTGTTATATTAGTTTCAGGTGACAATATAGTGAGTTAATAATTCTACACATTATTCAGTCCTCATCAGATAAGTGTCTTCCTTCTTGATCTCAGGATCAAGGGTTCAAGCCCTGCATTGGTCTCCATGCTGGGTGTGGAGCCTGATTAAAAAACAAAAAAAAAACAAAAAATCATAAGTGTCCTCTTAAGTCCCTTTCACCTTTTTCACCCATCCCCCACGAAGTCTGTTTCTTCGTTTGTCTCTTTTTAGATTTGTGTTTTAAGAATCTTGTGTCTGCTGGGGTGCCTGGGTGGTTCAGATGGTTGAGTGTCTGACTTCGGCTCAGGTCATTATCTCATGGTCATGAGTTCGAGCCCAGCATTGGTCTCGCTGCTGTCAGCCTGTCAGCAAGGAGCCTGGAGCCCTGTTCCCTCTCTCTGCCCCTCTCTCTGCCCCTCCTCACTTGCAGTCTCTCTCAAAAAAAAAAAAAAAATTAAAAGCATTGTAAATAAAATAATTTTATGTCTGCTGTGAGCAGAGGTGCTTAGGATTGGGGTCAACACTGAAGGCAATGATGATATATTGAAATAAGCGTTATCTTTAGGGATGGGAAGGAATGAACATATTTTCTAGAAATGGGGAAGGTAGGGGTGAATAGCATTGATGACAGCCTGGTCAGAGGTGGGACCTGGGGGCAGAGGGAAATATGGCAGACATTTTGAACAAATGTGGTTACTCAAAATTCTATTTTGTTTCTATATTCTCCATTCTCCTTGAAGTTCGGTGGGGCCTGTGACTGATACTGTCTCATAGGCTATAAGTAGAAGTGATATATGAAATACATATCAACCCTCTGATGATCCATGATGGACATGTAGTATAAATGAAAAATAAATATTCTGGTTAGGCCATTTTGGTTTGTCATCATGGCATAACCCAGGCTATTCTGAGTCATCAAGAGACCTCAAGGGTGATGCCTAGTTTCTCAATGGGATGCCTGGGTGGACAGGGGGGTCACAAAGGTATATGGAATTAAGGAGTACTGTGTCAAGACAGGAGAAAAACATTTTCAGGTCCCTAATGGAGAGAATTGTCAGTAACTTTTCCAAAAATAAAGCATCAAGACAAGAGCAACAGAAACTGGTCATTGCACTGAATTCACTGAGTACCTTCTCAGTGTCCTGTTCTGGGCTCATGTTGGAAGGGAAACGAGTGACTGAGGACACAGCCTTTGCCTCCTGGGAACTCAATCTGACTGGTGAGATGAGGCATGTACAGAAGAAAGAGTTATATATGCAAGGCAAGGAAGTGGCCCCCCACAAGAGGGAGAAACAGCCATGGCCACAGCATTCAGGAGAAAAGAACTGAGCAGAAAGCTAGGCCTAAAGATTCTCTAGTCAGAACAAAGAGGAGGGACCTACAGGGACACATTATTCCCCACAGGAACTCCAAGTCAAATATATGTGTGACTAAAGGACTCTAGAAAAGTCACAGAGAAATATAAAGAGAGCCTAAGCCTGATCCATATTTTCCCCAGTGCAGACAATTGGAGTAAAATGAATCCACATCACTGGCAGGACATATTTTCATAGTCAGAGCAATCACTTTAAAGTT
The DNA here is from genome assembly GCF_007474595.2 of Lynx canadensis. Classification (NCBI taxonomy): domain Eukaryota; kingdom Metazoa; phylum Chordata; class Mammalia; order Carnivora; family Felidae; genus Lynx; species Lynx canadensis. The sequence continues at coordinate 32,761,346 of NC_044315.2, forward strand.
CCTGTACATCATCTGTCCTATATCCCCAAAGACAGGGTCCTGGATATTCATGTGATAAATATCTTCCTGGGCTGCTGAAAGGGGTACTGCTGGGGATGTTAGAAGGGAGAGTTACTATTTTTAATGCAACTTTTATTAGTACTTCCCATCATTAATCCTCCCCCCAACAGGATCATGTGTGTGTGCACGTGCGTGTGCACACACAAATGTACACACAAACACACACATACACTCATCCCCACACCCTCCAAATCCCAGTCAGGAACACAGAGCTCTGGCCACCCAGGCACAGAGAGCAACGTCTTAAATTCTCTCACTAATGTTATGGATCACTTCATAGGAAGGCATGGAGAAGCAGATATTCCCTACAGGGACATGTTTGCTAATCGGATGTTAGCGGAAGAATCTCTAGGGTTTGCAATCTATGTGCTTATTTTATTTAACGCCTGGATGTATGGCTGTATCAGTGCTAACTTTCCTCACTTGGGTTGTCTCGGAGCATCCTCCCCACTCCTGTGAACATCTGAACATCCGGCTCCCCAGTGCTATGGAGGCTATTAAATTAGCTTAGGCAGCAGGTGGGCAACTGAAGAAATTGGAAAACAACAGCTGATCTAAGTGACAGTGCACTGTGGACCTCTGTGATGGGGATGTGAGATATAGACCCTATCATGAGAGCCCATTCAGCAAGGGACCAGCTCCCCCTCCACAGCCCCAGAAATGCCAGCTACAAACAGCCACTTACAGGCAGAAAATAGTGTGGGTGCTGGCTTCCTTAGCACCTCCTTCAGCATTGTCTCTGCTTGGAGTCATCCAGTTTCTAAAGGCTGTCTTGGGCAGCATGTATGTGTGTTGAGGAGTGGGTATGGAATGATGATCCTGCTCATATTCGTGTCAGAATCAAGGAGCCCCCATGTTACAAGAATGTGGCTGGGACAGAGTGAGGATGGGAGAAAGGCAATCATAGAAAGAGCCAACATTTGTTGAGTATCCACCTATGTGCCTGGCACTGAGATTTACCTGCAATGTTACATGGAATGTTTCATTTAGTTCTCTAACAACCCTATGATGGGGGTAATAGTGTACATATGCATTTTTCAGAGGCAGAGACTGAAGCACAGAGAAAAGGCAACACAGTGTTTGAACCTCAGCAATCTCGCTCCTGAGTGAGGTAGCAGGTAGCAAATGAAGAAGGGGTAGCCGCAAATAGGGAAGTGCCTTAGTGGGTAACTGCAAGTGGGCAGAGATAAACCATGCCCAAGTCCCTGGAGAACATCAAAACAGGACCTAGACATTTCAGTGGAAGTGAGTGAAGAAAAATGTCACTGCCTTTGGGTTTTTGACTCAGAAGCATGAAGTGGAGAAGAGCTAGCTGGAATCATTCCACATTCTGCAAAAATGATTCCACCCCTAAACTCTCTGCTTACTGAAGTTAGATTCCTTGCATCAGGTAGGTGGGGAAAGGAGATAATTTCCTTAGAGTCTTCAGAATGGCTGGCCTGGAATAAGATGAACCAGAACAGCAGCTGCAGCAGCACAGGAAGCAGTGGCTGGGGCCACAGAGAGCCTGGTCCAGTTACTGTTCTTGTCATCATTGGCCCTTCCTGTGGGTGCCAAATTCTTGGTAATAAATACTGTGATAATAGTAAAGCTACTGTGTGTATAGCATTTTATTAGATGCTGGGCACTGTTATAAGTGCTTTGCCATTTTAAACTACTTAATCCTGACAGTAACTTTATGAGGTAGACCTCATTTCTGCTTTACAGATGAGGAGACAGGCACAGGGAGGTTAAGCTATTTGCCCAGTCACCTAGTTAGAGACAGGCACATCTGAATTGTGATTCAGATAGTCTAGCACCAGAGTCCAAGGCTTAAGCCACCTTCAGGGGCTTGCCATTTGAGAGGTGTTGATGCTGCTGCTGAATGTGATGTCCTTGTACCCAGGAAAGAGCTATCCACAGGAGCAGAAGAGAGGAAATGTTTATTCTGCATTTAAGTCAAGGACTATAATTTTGCTGGAGCAAGGAATGACACATGAATGTGGGCTGTGGCTAGAACTTCCTTTGGTGCCAGGGGGTCCACATGTGTGAGTGATCTCTGCTTTCTGGAACAGTCTGTTTCCTTTCCTTCAAGATTCTACTTTGGTCACTGTGAGAGGAAATAGCTCCCTTTGGGCCAAAGGGACAGCAGATATTTGGAGGAATGGCATGATTAAGTTGTAAATACACCAAATTTCTACCTGACTCAGAGCCCACAACCTCTTTTCTCTGTCCTACTGAAGAATTTATTAGCAGAAGTCCAAGAAGCCAATTGCCAAAAGTCCCTCTTGATCTGTGCTAGGGGAGGTACGGAGTGCAATGTTAAGGGAGAAGAGGGTCCAGTGTTGTATTGCAAGGACCGTGGTGTACCTGTAAAAGGAGTACGTGAAGCAATGGGTTCTCCTTGTGGGGAGAGAAGCAGAGGGTCAGGTTAACCCACCTGGAGTTTAGAACAACCTTATTCAAGTAGAAAGATACCATTAAAACGATATGCACAGAAACTAAGCGAGCTAATGCTTATTGAGTGTCTCATTTATGCCAGGAACTGTGCATGTATTGTCTCATCCAATCTTCTCAATTTTCTGTGTGAGGATGGTGGGATTATATTGTTCTCATTTTACACAAAAGGAAACTGGTGCTCAGAGAGGTTAAGAAATAAGCCCAAGGATGCCCAGCTAGTTAAGGGCAAAACTGGGATTTGACCTTTAGAGCCCACTAGTTGACTGTGGATGCTGAGCCATTGCACCCCACAGCTCTGTGCAGGTAAACCAGTACACCCCACTAACCTCTGCAGGGAAACCAGTGCACCCCCCTGCTCTCGGCAGGTAAACCAGTATACTTCATTGATATCTATCAGAATAAGCCAGCATACTCCTATGATATTTGCAGGTAACCTGAGAGTTATTTGACATGTTTTTCTAACTGGTGGATGGGGTTTTATAGCATAGGATATAGTCGAGAGAAACCAATGTTCACTTTGCAAAGTGAACATTATGGGGATAGTTGGAAGCACCTGCAGGGATTTGGTTCCAGAGACTGAAGCCTAGAGAGCTGCCTCCATACCAGTCTTAAGGACTTGAAAGTGTCCTTGGTGGCACTTTAAAGATGTTTGTCCTGAGAATAGGAGATGAGGGACATCCTGATGTATTTAGGTCAGAGTCTAAAGGGAAAATTCCTTTTTCACCGAAAAGGGAATTACACTCTGGAGGTTGTATAATCTTCCCTGAGTCCTTTAAGTAAAAGGAAAATGTCTATTAGGGAAGGATTGTGAATACTGAAGTTTGCCAAATCCAACTGAACCTCCCAGCCCTAGCCTGCAAGCTGGAGGAAATACAGACTTCTGGGCTCCATGTCAGTCAGATGTGGAGGTGGGCCCAAGTATCTGGGTCATGAGTAGCAGCATTATTTGATTCACAGGAGACTGATGTCCAGTGGTGGAAGTTTAAACCTGCCCTAAAGCTCTCATTTCCAAGTGAGGTGGAGTTCTTCAGAGATACTTTCAGTCAGCCACTAAGGAATTGTGCTAGATTAGGTTTTCTTAACCTGGATTTCACTGTTGGCTTCAATGGCCCAGGAATCCATAAAATTGGAGGTAAAATTCTGTATGTTGTTCTTCTGGAGAGAGGGTCTTTATATTGATCAGGTTCAGAGAGATCCATGATTAGAACAGTTTGAGACCTCAGCACTGTGTTTTGGCAAACTGCTCTGAACCCATTTGAGATCCTTACAAGAAAAGGAGGCTCATTGTTTATAGATACATTTTCAGTTGTGTTGTGTGTGAGTTTGTAGGTGTATATGTATATTTGTGTGTTTGGTGCAGCACAAAAATACTACCCAGAGATGACCACTCAAGGTATTCTAACACTTAGCTCAAATTACTTAATAAAAAATTATATGCAATAAAACCCCCAACAATCCATTTAGATAATGAGCAAAAGACATGAACAGACATTTCACTGAAGAAGATATACAGATGGCAATAAGCATATGAAGAGATGCTCAAGATCATTAGCCATCAGGGAAATGCAAATTAAAACCACAGTGAGATATCACTATATGCCTATCATAATGGCTGAAATAAAAAGTAGTGACTGGTGGGGATGCATGGAAACTGGAATGTAAAACAATAGTCATTCTGGAAAACTGCTTGGAAGTTTTTTAATGCAACTAAACATATAACTACCATACCACCTAGCATTTGTACTTTTGTGCATTGAACCCAGAGAAATCATAACTTACGTTCACACAAAACATCTGCACCATGAATGTTAGCTGTAGCTTATTCATGATAGCCAATAACTAGAAATTACCCAGATGTCCTTCAATAGCTGAATGGTTAAAGAAAAGGTGGGTATACACTTTTCATGGAATATTACCCAGTGGTAAAGAGTGAACTATTGATACATGCAACAACTTGCATAAATTTCCAGGGAATTTTACAATGAAAAAAAGCCATTCTTAAAGGTTACATACTGTATTGCTTCCATAAATATAATATTCTTGGAATGAGAAAATTATAGAAGGTAACCAATTGGGGCTGTCAGGGGTTAAGGGAGAGTGTGAGTGCAGGAGGGAGGTAGTTTTGGCTATAAAAAGGCCCATGAGGCATCCTTATGCTGATTGAAATGTTTTTTAATCCTGAACATATCAAAGTCAAATACCCGGGGTGTGATATTGTACTGTGATTTGTAAGATTTGCTGTTGAGGGGAAACTGTGTGAAGTGTAGACAGAATATCTCTGCATCATTCTTGTAACTGTATGTGAATCACCAATTATCTCACAATAAAAACTTTAAAGTTCTACCCACCCAGCAAGAATAAAGATTTTTCACCCAGGAGAATTTCAAAGGATGAGCTCAGTGGTAAAAAGCAATTCTGAAAAGAGTTGTGGCAGTGCCTGGTGCAGGGGGTGACAAGACTAGGACCATGTGCAGCCTCCCAGGGACTCTTGGGAATGGCCACTCCTTGCCCAGGTCAGCTCTGTGCTGGCTGAATGGCCGTCTCATCACCTTGGCATGGCCTTTGTGTAAAAGGGAAGAATATGGTGCTGGAGGATCCCACCCACCTTTCACCTTCTTTCAGCATCTTGGGAGTCTGGGACACTATCCCAGGATGGGCACGATTAGCTCTGAATGGACCCGTTTGAGTCACATGATCAAGTGAAATGGAAGGAACTTAGTGAGTATGAGTGTTGCATACATTCATGTTGTGTGTGCATAAAAACAACATTTCCATTGGGGCCAGCAAGGTGTCGTCCAGGTGCCTTCACATGCATGATTCCATTGGACTTTCATGACATCCCATGATTCAGGCCTTATCATTACCATTTTACAGATGAGGATATGGAGGCTTGGTAAGGTAAAGTGACTTACCTTAGGTTGCATAACGAGGGAGGTAGCATAGTTAGTATTGAAACCAGGTTTTTCTGGCCTTAAAGCTATGGTGCTTCCAGCTCATCATGTGCAATCTCCATGAGGAAGCAAGATAGGGAAGAAACCTAAGGATTTTTTTTTTCCTTTCTGAACCCAAGTTTTAAGCTGGCAATTTGAATGACAGTGGAATTGAAGAAAAGCTGTGTCAGGGAATCTTTCTGAACAAAAATAAAAAAGAATCGTTTTGAAGCCAAAGTCATACTGATTTCTCTGGCCTTTATCAGGACCTTTCTCTGGTTCCCCTTCATGCTGACATCTGTCTGGCACTTGGTTCCAAGTCCTAAGGACAGAGTGTAAGGGATGTGCTGAGCACATGCTCTGCTGGCCTGTTACCTCTGTGCTCACCCTGCTCCCTCTCCTGGGCTTGCCTCTGGGGCCCAAAGCCGGAGACCATTAGGTATCTAGATGCTTCTCAGCAGTGTGGGGGCAGATGGGACAGGGGTGGCTCCCTTGGAGCAGTGGCCTTCAGAGCTCCTCTACCTCACCTTTTCTCTTCTTAGTGGAGAGGGAACTTGGTAGAACAAATGAGCAAGACTAAGATGTAACAACATAGTGAGTATTTAAAACAGAATGGCAACAATGCAGTGATTCCACAACAGTAGCATGAAAAAAGTCATACCTAATAGTAATTACTAAAATAATGACTGGCATAGAATAGCAGCAACTGAAAAGTCATGTTTTACAATTTCATTTATCAAGTGTTATCACTACTCACGTGCTAAGCATTTTGCCTGGGTTATGTCTTTTAGTTTCACCGAAACCCACAAAGTGGGTACTATTATTATTTACACTTTAACAGAAAGAATGAGAAGTACAGAGAGAATTCACTTCTCAAGGTCCCACAGTACAGGAGAGCCCAGATTTCAAATCCAGGTAAGGCTGACATCCAGAACTTTCTCTTAATCACACTCTGCTACAACTAAAAACAATATGCTGATGTCTGATACTGTTAAAAGCAGTTAGTTAGGTTCTAACAGAGTATAGCTGGAGGCCAGCAAAGAGGAAGTCACGGCCACGCCATCTGGAAAGTCAGAGGCCTGTCCTGCCACATTCTATAAGAAGTTGGATTAAACATGACAGGCCAAGATGGCAGGTGCCATGACAGGAAACCCTGACCAAATAAGAAGAAAAGGCATGAAACCCTGCATCCAGAAATCCCTGCTCCAAGTGATGAATATACTACCCCCTAGTTAACAACTGTCAATAAAATATAGAAAACCCAAACCCCAGGGCATGATGCTCTCTCCCTCAAGCTCGCCTGCTCTCACATCTAGACGGTGTACTTTCATACTTTCACTGCAGTAATCTTTCCTGCTTGTTGCGCTTGTAAGCTCTGTGTGTTGTGACTGTCCTTGAATCTTTCTCCTGATGAGATTTAGAATCTTTGGCACATCTTTGGGAGGAGCTGCAGTTGAGGCCTCAGGGCCTGGGGTCTCCCTAGATCACTTGGTAACAGTACGAGAGTATCCTCATCACTGATTGAGCCGTAGAAGCTTTGTGACCTTTCCAAGTGTTGCACGGCAGTCAGGGCTTCTCAGAATTCTGACTTAGATGTTTTTATAAACTATAGTGAACTGCTAATTTAAATTTTGAATACCAACTCCACTCACTCAGTAGATTATGTTAAGAAGCCTTTTGATGTAGGTAAATATTGGAAGTTTCTTGAATTGAGAATTCTGATATCTAAACAAATGATTGTATTTTAATGTGTGTGGAGCCATTAAGGAAGTCCTAGGAGCCCCAGATTTGTACAGATGGAACATTGTATATATAAGACTGAGTCAGGATTTCTGGAAGACCATTTTCCTAGTGCCCTTTCTGAGGAAATTCCTAGGACTGGGTAGAAGCAATCTCCAGAAATTTTTACTCCCAGCCAGAAGACTGGGAAGTTTCTCAGCTTATTGAAAAAAGGGCAGAGCAATTGTGTTGCTAACTGCAATGGTCAGAGGGTCCAGCCTAGACCCTAACTTAGGACTAGGTCTTATGGAATAGGGTTGAGTTATAGCTTTGAAGCCCAAGAACCCGCAAAATAGGCAGGCCTGTGACAAGGAGTGGGGCAATGCTTCACCATTAAGTTAATCATATTTTCCCTGATACCTGGAGAGGACCCCTACGGTGTATAATACTTAAATATAGATGGTCTCAGGATCTTTTAGAAGGGGGTTTCAGTAATTAAACAAATAGAAATTTCATTCAGTTTCAACATTTCCCATTTGTAATTATCCTCTTGGAAGTCCCTTGTAATTATTCTTTTTAAAAAAATACTCTACATTAGCTATTCAATCTAAATTTTTTAATTAGATGTTTGCTCAAATTAAGATGAGTAAGTTTCCTATGTAACCCTCCAAAAAAGATTGTTTTGTGCTTCGATACACCGATACACCGATGGAAAGAACACCAAAAGCAAGGGAGGAAGATAGGATTATGCAGACACTGCCAGATAATGATGCAAATTTCAATCCATGCTTTAAGTACCTTCTAGCTTTATGTCACAGGCAACATCAAATGGCAGTTTAATTTTGCCAGTGCCCCTAGCTAGGGGCTATTCATTGATTTGTTGAGTTCCTACAGTGTGCCAGACACTTACTAGGAGCATTGTGGAACAAAAGTAGCAAGTGTCAACAACTTTTGCGAGCTTGTGGTTTTGTGGAGAGACAGATATTCATCAAAAAAATCACTACAAGTTTGAGTTTCAAACTGAAATTAGCATCAAAGGAAGCAAAGTAATATGGTTTCATGAGAGAGTGTGCAAAAGAGTATTGGGAGATCATTCTTAACGGCTCCTTCATGTTTCTGCATGTCTTGCAACAGCCTTTGTTCTGGACTTTCTCTCCAAGAACATTTGTATAGCAAACAGTCTGAGAAGGTAGAGATAGCATCCTCCTCTAGAGCAGAGAGCAGCATTGTTTCCTGACCAGTGTAGGAAAAATGTTTCCCTCTGGGCAAAGATTGGGCAGGTGTGCTAGTAGTCCCCCTTATTCTTATAAGAATCCCCCAGTCTTTTGGGGGGTTCATGTGGTGCCTGGGTGGCTGCAGTTAAGCATCTGACTTTGGCTCAGGTCATGATCTCGTGGTTTGTGAGTTCAAGGACCGTGTTGGGCTCTGAGCCCGGAGTCAGGAGCCGGGAGCCTGCTTGGAGTTCTGTGTCTCCGTCTCTCTCTGCCCCTCCCCCACTCGCATTCTGTCTCTCTGTCTGTCTCTCTCAAAAATAAATAAATATTTAAAAATTTTAACAAAGAGTCTCTTATGGTTTGGCTCCCTCCCTCTCTAACTTTTTTTTTCCCCTTCCCCTCCCCCATGGTCTACTGTTAATTTTCTCAGGATCCACATAAATTGAGGGTTGATGGGGGGTGGGAGAGAGGGGAAAATGGGTGATGGGCACTGAGGAGGACACCTGTTGGGATGACTACTGGGTGTTATATGGAAACCAATTTGACAATAAGGTTCATATTAAAAAAATAATAAAAAATAAAATAAATTTAATAAAAAGATTGGGGGATTCCTAAGATTGGGGTTCCTTACATGTGATGCAAACCCACCACATGCACAGTATCCATTGGGGCTACTCTGCATCCCCTTGCATGGGACTGTGGTTTAGGGATTAAGGGGAGCTGATTCAAATATGGGGCTCATGCTGCTTGCTGTGCATTTGGTAATGAAGTCCTTTGTCTCTGATCTATGAATCTTGTGTCTTCTGTCAGCATCCATGAAATGGTGGCAACCTAACTGGTTAGTGTGCAAGTAGGGTCAATTCCCAGGTCTTCTACAACTCTTGGCACAAGTGGGAGTAGGACTTTTCCTTTGTCTTCCTCCTCCTCTTCTTTTCCCTCTCCTATTTTCACTTCTTCTACCTTCCCCTTATCCTTCCCCTCTCCTTTTTAACATATACATGTCCAACATTTTTGGTGCGTGTGCGTGTGAAAGGAATGAATTTTGGGGAGAGGAAAACATGGGATCAGGGGAGAAGTATGGGGTAGAAAAAAATACAAATGTAAGTTGCTTTGATAATTGTTTTATAATCATAACAAACAAGTAGAGAGAATGCCTGTACAAAACAACATAATAAAGGTTTGAAGATTGAGGTCTTCCCTTAGACAGACCTGAAGATTTCAGTGTCTGGCATTTGGACCTTAGGCTGTAGTCCTTGTTTTTGGATGGATCATTGGGAGTATGGTACTCAATTTGTTGCTGCTGTGGCTTTTTCTAAGAACAAGTGAAAGTCCCTCAGGGTCTGTCAGTGGGACAGTTACATACACTAGTGATGACATCTCTTCTTTCTCCTTCTGAGGAGACTGCTCAGCCTTCCCATTTTTCTGACATGGATGGAGAAGGTCTGTCCTGGTTTCAGAAGCTTAGCCACAGAACTTTATGTCCATAACATTGGTTCACAACTTCTCACCTCTTGGTGGTTCCTATCTCACAGGGTAGAACAGACATTTCATGTTTTCTGGGAAGCACCTGAGTATGGTGGTAAGACTCCTCTAGAGGGAACTCAGGATCATGGTGAGAGATGAAAACTAAACCAAAGCTGATCCATGGTGTTCTGCTGCTGATGGATACCTCTAGGACTTTTCTGTCAAGTCCTTCTGATGTAGAAGTATTGAACAGTCAGGGACTGGATTCAAGTCACTGATAGGATAGGCAAATCTCTTAAACCTCTCTGAGACTCAGTTTCCAATTCTATGAAGTGGACCTCTCAACAGGGACATATGCAATTAGCTTAAATGTATGATAATAGACATCCATTAGGCAGCCCCAAGTTGTCACTGTTCTCAGGGACTTAGTCTCCTTACCTTTCTGTCTACCTGCTAGGTGGTTGCCATTCCCAATGTCACCTCATGGTCTAAGAGAGTTTCTGGAAATCCAGTCCTCTTCTCTGACTTTCAGGAGATAGGACAAAGGGAAAGAGCAAAAAGGTCATACCCAACCCCCACCCCCAATGGAGTCAGCTCCAAGGGAGGCTGAGAAATGTAATCTTTCACTTAGACCATAGGTATTCTGTTACTAAGTAAGGGCAGCATGGTGGGAGAAGATGGGTACTGGGTGGACTTGGTTGGGTGTAGGGAATACTGGTCAATGTGAAAGAGGTGGGGAATGTTGTCCAGGCAAATGTATTTTTCCTACGGTGACTTGGCATTTGTTTTTTTATTCTGCCAGTTAGTGGACATAAACTTATTTTGCCCCTTATAAGGGACTTTTTTTTTGAGGATCTGTTTGGTCCAGCGTGGGAGATAGGAGGTTTATATGGAAGACAAACAACGCAGCTGGCAGCTGGGTGCACATGATAAATTACTGCCAGGCTGTGGGTAACAGCAAACGAGCTCTGAGTAGTAATTCTCATCTCTCCTCCTCTTTTATGAACACAAGGCCACACAAAGCCCTTCACGATGACAGTTGTTTTAGCACCAAGGTTCAGGGTGGCTGACTTCTGGAGAATTTCAGAATAGAATGTTATTTGCCATTTCTCTTATTTAGAAGATGCAACTGGGACAAGATATTGACGTTCTGATAGGAAATAGCAATAAGGCTCAAGATGTTTCCCACTGCCTTCTCTTTTATCCTTCATACTCAGACAATCAAGAATATTGGTGTTGTTCTTTTTCTTTCTTTTTCTTTCAAATATTCTCTGCCTTCATCCTTTCCTCTCTGGTCACATTGCTAATGGGTCTGGACCACTCCCTTTCACAACCCCACATGTATCCACTCATCTTAACTAACCTACCCGCCCTGTAGAGCAAGATCTTCATTAAATATACTTTTCATTCTGGGGGCACCTGTGTGACTCAGTGGGTTGAGCATCCAACTTTGGATCAGGTCATGATCTCGGGTTTGTGAGTTTGAACTCCACATCTGGCTCTCTGCTGTCAATGCGAAGCCCTCTTTGGATCTTCTGTCTCCCACTCTCTCTGTTCCTCTGCAGCTTGTTCTCTCTCTCAAAAATAAATAAAAACTTATATATATATATATATATATATATATATATGTATATATTTTTTTCTTCTGTTCCCCACCTGGTCAGAACCCTTCTACTACTTCTTTTTACATGAAATTATCCATTTATTCATAGGCATTTGTTATGGTTACTCAGACATAGGAGTGTTAGATCTCTCTGTAAGATGGCAAGCTTTGGCTTTATGTTTTTATGTTGCTGAAAAAGATTGTTAACATTTCTACCCCCTGCCACCAGTAGAATAATGGCCTATTTTGTCTTTTATGTGGATTATTTCATATATTTTGTACAGCCCTATAGTTTTTCTGATGTGTGTGTGTATGTGTATGTCTTTCTTCTTGGCAGTTGGGTAGGAATGTACTCCTGTCCCATTGCTACACTCATTTCTTCATTCATTCACTTATTACTCTAACAAGCATTCCCCTCCACCCCAGCTTTCAATTCACCAGGCATTGTGGTAGTTGCTGAATTTTTATCTGTATTACTGTTGCAGTGGCATTGCTCAAGTTGATATAGATTGCTCTTGCCCCAATTTACTTATCTAAATTCTATGACCTTTCAAAGCCCAATTATAATTTAAATGCTACCAGGAGTTAACCCCCCACCTCCACTCCTCCATCACTCAAAGATTGATTCTGAATGTCTATAGGAGTGTGATGCAAATATATTAGTCACAGCTCTTTGAGTGTGACAGTAACCTAACTCAACTTACTTAAGCCAAAAGGGGTTATATAAACTCTCATAGCCAAATTGTGGGAAAGGCAAGAGCTGACCCTTGGGGTTACTTGGAGTAAGGAAGTTGAAAGATCTCAGGGGTCTCTCTGTTTTCCTCTCTTTATTTCTTACCTTTATTTCTTACCTCTGTCTGGCAAGCTTGTTTCTCTTTACTTCTAGAGCACACTAATGGGCCATTGGGTAATGTTGGAATATGACCTATATAAGCTTTGGATTTATACCCTATGGCTTTGTAATTAGAGAAGGAAAAGATCCCAAGGAAAGATTTTGATTGGTTGATTCTGATGATCCCACCGCCATCTCTGTGGCCAGTTACTCTAAGAAAGGGGCATGGTGGGGCGCTGGGTGGCGCAGTCGGTTAAGCGACCGACTTCAGCCAGGTCACGATCTCGCGGTCCGTGAGTTCGAGCCCCGCGTCGGGCTCTGGGCTGATGGCTCAGAGCCTGGAGCCTGTTTCCGATTCTGTGTCTCCCTCTCTCTGCCCCTCCCCCGTTCATGCTCTGTCTGTCTCTGTCCCAAATATAAATAAAAAACGTTGAAAAAAAATAAAAAAAAGAAAGGGGCATGGTATGTGGGTTAACAGAAGTAGTAGCCACTACAAAGATTATTTTAAAAAAAATTGGCCTAGTCTTGTTTTGCAAAAGATAAAGAGAGACCCTTGTGTTTGTTATTCTTGTTCCTTCTGTGTTAATTATCACCTGCAGCTTAATGCACAATTCCTGAGGGAGGAAATCACACCTTGTATTCTCTTGTTAGGTCAGATCTGGCTCTAATTAATGTGAGGAAGAGCTAGGATAGGATTCATTAGACCCACCCACTCCGCAGAAAGACACAGATCATAAAGGGCCACTGGGGTCTTATTTTTAGTTGAGGATCCCAGAGCTCTTGGGCCTCCAAGTCACAGAGTTTTCAAACACTGTCAACAGCAGCATGTCCCCAAGGCACCTGGAAGTTGCTGCAGATCTACTCCAGGTTAAGTTGGAATCAGCAAGTATGAATTTTAGTCCTCCTTGGTCATAGAGACAGCCTGAGCTGTGCTCATGGCCTCAGTGAACCCAGACTCATGACAGTTGTTTTTTTTCCTGTGTTTCTGCCCAAAGGGCTCCTAAGGGGTGACTGTTCACTCAGCACCTCTCATGGGCCTTTCTTCTAGTTAGAGTCACCCAAAAGCCAATCTGCTTTAGGACAATCCATGGAACTGGTCACCAGGACTGATCAAGGTGGGTAAGGAGGGCCATTTGAGATGAGCCTCTCAGTGAGAGTTTTGTGATTGAGGCCATGAGGTATGATGGCCAAGTCTGAGAACAGACTACTGTTCAAGTCTTTTCTCTACAACTTATTAGCTTTGAGAGCTCTCATTGTTTATCTTTGTGGGTCCCAGTTTCCTGAGAAGTAAGCTGAGGATAATCGAGCATACTGTTAAAGCTGTCACAATCTTCACAGCCACTGAACAATTAGACCAATCACAGTAGACATCAGCCATAGCCCTGGAGCAAGGATCTGGGACCCTCTGCTGGGATTTGGGACCAATCCTTTAGTTGCTGAATATGAAGAGTCTAAAGGGTCCTAAGTAATTGGCCCACATGACTAGAGTGGCCACAGACACATTAATGGGCTCAAGTTTTAAGTTTTTCCCATCGGTAACTATTTCAATATTTTAAGCAACTAGTACTGCTATATTTGTGGCATTGGCTAAATATTAACCCTGAGGATAGTCATTGTACTTCACAGGGCTCTTGTCAGGGCCACCAGTAACTGTGGTGCAAGCCATGCATTGCTCCACCCCAGAGGCATCATACTCCTTGGAGCCATTGTAGATGTGTGGAGTTATAATGATAATTTTCTGGCCCACTGCAGTAAAGTATCTTAAGGAAAGAATGCTGTTTTCTAATTTGCAGTATGTTGCCATATGGGTTAGTGATGGGGCTGGTTGCTGTGAAGATTAAAAGAGGTATCCCATTTCACGTGCTTAGAATAGTGCAGATGTGTAAAGAAACCTCAATTTAAGTTAGTTATTACTGTCTATAAATGAAGTGATACTGGCACACAATGTGCAGAAAAATAGTTATTTATCATTGACTTCAAACTTGTGTTACACTATCTGAACTGCAAAATAATTTCATGTTACAAAATAAATCTGCCTTTATCTTTTTTTTCTCCAACAGTGAAAAATTTCAAACAGAAAAATTGAAAGAATTATACATTGGACATTCATATGCCCACAATCTAGAGTTAAAGTGATCTGACCTCAATACAGCTGTGTTTGAGGGATGAGGGAAATCCTGGTCCCCCTACTTCTCCATCATCTTAACTTCCTCTCCAGTCTAGATTTAAAAATGAATATTTTGCTGTATTTGTTTTGTCACATGTCTATTTACCCATCCTTCTATCTATCTATCTATCTATTCAATTCAAAATGCGTTTCAAAATGGATTAAATCTATATACTTCATTCTTAAACTTTAGCAGGTATATCGTTAACTAAAGTTCACCATTTGTTTATGATTCTTTTTTTTTTAGGTGAAATTTATATGCAGTGAAGTATATAAAACTTAAGTGTGTCATTTGGTAAGTTTGGACAAATTGTTGGAGGAGGTAGGTCTTTGAGATAACAGGACCTCCGGTTGAACTCTGGTTCCCAGCTGGACCTGGGAAATTACAGGCTCCTCCCCTCTCCCCTTGTCTTTGGAATATAAGCTCCACCCACTGTTTCCACAGTGGGAGCCATGAAAGAGTAAGGTGGTGCTCAGGCCTCTTGTACAGTGAACATGACTGACCCTAGTTAAGGCTTATACATAAACTTTTAAGATTCTAGCAAGTGGGTGCAGAGATCTATTCATCCTGTGATGGCATAAGACAAGCCTTGTAAGTAAGTTTCCTTACTTACGCATACAAATCTGGAGTGACCTGCCTCTTTCTTTGGTCTCTCCCTGCCCTCCCTGTACAGGAGCCAGTTTGTGAGCCAACACAAATGCATACGGTTCTGTAACCCAAACCCCATTAAGAAGTGATGACTGCTGCCACAACCTCCAGAGGCTACCATTGTTCTGATTTTGTTTTTACCATAGGTTAGTTTTTCCTGCTTTAAAACTTAATATAAATGGATTGATGCAACGTTCATTCTCTTGTGTAAGACTTATTTCACTCAGCATAATGTTTTTGAGAATCATCCATGTTGTTGAACATATTCATAGGTCTGTTCCTTTTTCTTTAGGAGTGGGATTACATTATATGAATAAAACAGTGTGTTCAGCTATTCTCTTATTGATGGACACCTGAAATATGTCCAGTTTGGGGCTATTGCAAACGAAACTTCTCTGAACAATCCAGTGCAGGTCTTTTGTGGACACATGCTTTCATTTGGGGGATAAATATGTAGGAGTAAAATTACTGGGTAACAGGATAGATGTATACTTTGTTTTATAAACACTGCAGACCTTTCCCCAAATTGGTCAGATCCTTTTATGCTCCCACCAACATGTATGAGTGTTGTCTATGCAACTGTCCTGCATCCTTGCCACCACTGAATGTTATCAGTCTTTTTCATTTTAGTCATTCTATTGGTTGTGAACTGGAATTTTTTGTTTGTTGTTTGTTTATTTGTTTTAAGCAGGCTCCACACCTAGTGTGGAGACCAGTGTGGAGCTTAAACTCATGACCCTGAGACCAAGACCTGAACTGAGATCAAGAGTCAGATACTTACCAACTGAGCCACCCAGGGGACCCTGGAATTGTGGTTTCAATTTTCATTTCTCTAAACTAGTAATTACCTGAGAACTTTTTCTTGTGCTAGTGTGGTAGGGTCTCCTCCCTAAGGAAAGAAACAAAACAAAACAAAAAAACCCTCAAGGTAACCTGGCTATGGGCAGACATGACAACATCCCTCATGACCTTGTAACACTTAATCAGACTGCGTGTTTGTGTGTGTTACCATATATGGGAGACAAGTAGAAAATATGCAAAAAACTATGCCATGTGGCATTCAGGGCTTAGTTCTTTGGGTGTGAACCCAACTGAGCAGTGTTGGCATGAATAAAGTTGCTTCCTGGAAACAAAAGCCTAGGTGTCACGACTCTCTGTGTGAGAATCTTGCTACACTAGTAGCCATTCATATGTCTTCTTTTGGGAAGTGTCTGTTTAAATCATTTACCCATTTAAAAAATCTTATTACTTTGAACTAATTTTAGACTTACAGAAAAGTTGCAAGTTCCTCTACATGTTTCATAAAGCTGCTTCTTTTACTGTTAACACCACATGAAATCATAGTGTAATTATCACAGCTGGGAAATGAATGGCACAATACTGTCAGCTACACTATTGACTTTATTCAAATATACCAGTTTCCCTACTATTGTCCCTTTTTTGTTCCAGGTTCTTCTAGGATCCCACACTACATTTAATCTTTATTTCCCATGCCTGCTCCACTTTGAAAAATTGGCTTGCCTTTTTATTATTAAGTTCTAGATATACTTCATATATATAATTTGGATGAAGTCTAACATAATTTTTCCCTTTATAGTTATTGCTGTGTCCTGTTTGAGAAATCTCTGCCTAGCCCTGATTTGTGAAGATATTCTCCTGTTTTCTTATAGAAATTTATAGTTTTAGCTTCTGTGTTTAGATTTATCATCTATTTCAAATTAATTTTTATGGATGGTGTACACTAGGGGTTGAAGCTACTATATATCCCCCCCCCCAAAAAAAATGGATATCCAATTGTTCCAGGGCCATTTGTTAAAAAGACTTTCTTTCTGCATTGATTGTTTGGTTCTTTGGTTGAAAATCAAATGATTTTATAAGTGTCCGACACTGATCTATTTTTCTATTCACATGCTGGTACTATGCTGTCTTGATTACTGTAGCTTTGGAGTAAATCTTGAGGTTGGTTAGTGTAAATACTCAAAATTGTTCCTCCTTTCAAGATTTTCTTGGCTATTCTAGATTCTTTGAATATATTTTAGAGTCAGCTTGTTAATTTCTACAGAAAAGACTGGAATTTTTACTGGGAATTGGAAGAGATATCACCATAAAATGTCTTCCAGTTCATGAACATTACATTTTTAACATGTTTTTTCTAAGTATTATAAAATTTCCACATTATTAATGTCTGTCTTCTTAGTTTCTTTCATCAAGTTTGTAGTTTTTATGTCTTGCACATCGTTTGATACATTTGACCCTCAGTATTTTATGATTTTGAAGTAACTTAAGAAGAATTTTAAAAGTTTATTTTCCATTTGTTTGCTACCATATATAAAAATACAATTTATTTTTGTACATTGATCTTGAAAATTCTGTTAGTTTTTTAAAATTTTAAGTTTATTTTTGAGAGAGAGAGAGACGCATGAGTGGGGGAGGGCATAGAAAGGGAGACAGAATCTGAAGCAGACTCCAGGCTCTGAGCTGTCAGCACAGAGCCCAACATGGGGCTTGAACTCAAGAATCAAACCATGAGATCATAACCTGAGCTGAAGTCTGATGCTTAACCAACTGAGCCACCCAGGTGCCCAAGTAGTTTTTTTTTTTTTTTTAAGTTTTATTTATTTATTTTGAGAGATAGCATGAGTGGGGAGGGGCAGAGAGAGAAGAAGAGAGAATCCCAAGCAGGCTCCAGCACAGAGCCCGAAGTGGGCTCAACTTACAAAACTATGAGATCATGACTGGAACCAAAACCAAGAGTCTGATGCTTAACCAACTGAGCCACACAGGCACCCCTCTGTTATAGTTCTAATACTGATTTGTACAATCCTCAGGATTTTCTAAATGTAAAATGATATCATCTGTGATTAGAGACAGTTTTACTTCATTTATTCATAATTACTACTTTTTGACCATTATGCCTTTCTGTTTTCTTGCCTATTGTACTAGCTAGGACCTCAAATACAATACTTGAAAGAAGTAATAGAAATGCCTCCCCTCCCCCCCCCCCTCACTCCCTGGGCACCTAGGTGGCTCAGTTGGTTAAGTACTGACTTTTTGATTTCAGCTCAGGTCATGATCGCATAGTTTGTGAGATCAAACCCTGCATCAGGCTCTGTGCTGACAGAATGGAGCCTGCTTGGGATTCTCTTTCTCTCCCTCTCTCTCTGCCCCTCTCCCCCTCCTGTCCTCCCTGTCAATAATAAATAAACATTTAAAAAAATGTCTTTTTCCTGATAGGTAAGATCATTCAATACTTTCATTGAGTATAATGATAATGATTTTTTTTTTCTTAGATGCCCTTTATCAGATTGAGATACATCCTTTTCTATTCCTAATTTGCTGAGAGACTCTAGCATAATGGGCATTGACTTTTGTAAAATGCTATTTTTTGTGTGTGTCTGTTGAAATGATCAAAGAGTTTTTCTTCCTTAATCTGTTAATATGATGAATTAAATTGATTTTCCAATGTTAGACCCATCTTACATATCTGGAATAAACTCCAGTTAATCATGATATATTACCATTTTTAAATATTGCTGTATTGGATTTATTAATATTTCATGTAGGTTTTGTGCCTATGTCTATGAGATATTTTTTGTAGTGTTTTAGTGATTTCTTTGTCAAGCTTTATATCAAGGTTATGTAAAACTCATACATGACATGGGAAGCAATCTATTACTTTTTATTTTCTTAAGAGATTGTGTTAACGTTTATATTAGTTCTTCTATGAATCTTTGATAGAACTCACCAGTAAGATCATTTTGTCCTAAGATTTCTTTGCGGGAAAGTTTTTGATAATAGATTCAATTTCTTTAATGTATAATAGCGACTATTCATATTCCTATTTTATTTTGCATCATTTTTGGTAAGTTGTATTTCTTAAGGATTTGTACTTTCAACTAAGTTGTAAAAATATTTCCTTCAAATTGTTCATAATGTTCCTTTTTTTTATCCTTTTATTGTCTTAAGGCCAGTAATGATATTCCCTTCATTCTTGAAACTGGTAATTTGTGTTTTTTCTCCTTTTCTCTTAATTGATTAACTTAGGGATTTATCATTTTTGTTATTGTTTTCCAAACAATTAGTTTTGGCTTTTTAAATTTTTCTTTTCTTTTTTAATTTCATTTAAAACTGCTCTTATTTTTTCTCCCTTCTACTTACTTTGGGTTTATTTTGCTTTTCTTTTTCAACTTCTTATGGTGGAATCTTAGGTCATTGATTTTTGTGACAGATTACATTTTCCCAAATGGTCATAATGAATTTTTTATTCCACCGCTTTTCTAGAACTTAACACACACTCTATCAAGCATGAAGTCAAATTTTTCCTCCCCTTGAATTTTGAGAGTTTGTGATTCACTTGTAACCAATATAAGCAACAGAAAGATGCTAGTGACTTTTGAGTTAGGTTATAAAAGCAGCAGTTTATGCCTTGTTAGCTATGAGTTTTTTATACTTGGAATCCAAATTTTCATGTAAGAAGACAATAGCCCTGAGGCCTCCATACTGTAGAAAGCCAGGCCATGTAGAAAGGTCATGTGAAGGTGTTCCAGTGAGCAATCCTAGCTTTTGAGTGCTCCCAGACCAAGAGCCAGAGCAGTAAGTGAACAAAGTATTAAGATGATCCAGCCACTGAGTCCTTCCTAGCCTTCATGTTTTCCCACTTGATTCCTCTTCACTTTCAGATGCTGTAGTAGCCCCAAATTCAGCATCCCAAGAGGTGCATACGAGGACTGCCTTCCAGTCAAAGACTATATAAAAAAAAACAAAACCCAAAACTTACCCAGGGCCAGTTCATTCTTCCCAGTGTCAATACCCCTAATTTCTGCCAGAAATTGGTGACTCTAAAGCTTTTGGTGGTTGGTCTGAGAGATGTTCTTCAGGAATTCATTATCAGAAGTGGAAACTCAACATGTGTCTTTTGAATTTCTGAAACAGTATTATCTGCTACCTTCAAAGAGAATTAATCTGTTTAATACAAATGTTTAGTATTTGTCATATTTTTGGTAAACTTTTTAAGAATTTTTTTTTTACCAGTCCATAGATCTTTTATTCCTTTATGCCCATTATGAATTCATGGGAAGGGGATCCAGCAACTCAGGCCTTGCTCCATCAGTTCTCACCAAGTACGCAGGCCTGTGCTTTGGTTGAACCCAAGCACCTTTCTCTTTGGCTTCCTTATTCTTCTTCACACACTTCAGCAAGCTATCTGGACTGTTAGAGGGCTTACTATGCTTAATACGCTCACTAATTCTCTTGGCAGAATCTTGCCCCTAACTTGTTTACCACAATGCCAGTAGCGTAGTATCAAATTTCCTATAGATTCCTGTGTATGTGGGGAAGAAACAAGCTTTGTTTTACTAAAGGCCTAGAGAACCACTGCAGGTGCCTCTCCTCTTTGCCTTTGTGTTGGTCATTTTGTCGAATGACTGGAAGATGGTGGTTTGGGCCAAGAGGGTGAAGTTTTTCCCAGATAGTAGCCAGAGGAGAACTGGACCTCAACTTCAGCTGTTCTCATTCCTGAGTTCATGTTGGAGGGTCATGTGTCCTGTCCTAGATATGGCCCAGAAACCTTGCCCTCTGGGTAAATAGAATTTTAGGAGGGTAGATACAGCTCAACAAACCCAACAAACAAAGAAAGAAGAAAAAAGTGAAGACTTCTAGGAATCAATGGAAAAGAAAATCACAAACTTGCCTCTATCAAGAGACCCTTAAAACCACAGGCTGGCGGTGGCAGGGGGCGGGGGGGGGCGGCGGCTAGGAGCTGTCAGGGAAGGCCTTGCATCTGGCCCCAGCTTCTACACCAGGACGGCTTTAATATCTGTGTTCCTGTCCCCCTCTGGGCTGCTTGGGCTGGTTTCAGCAGCATTGAGTGCTGTCTGCTTTTCTGTGATGTCTTGTTTTGCTTGAATTATTTTTGGCCAGGGTAGAACACTGTGTCCATTTCTCTTCTGGGAGGTGGGAACAAAGATGGCTTTGTGGGGAACAAAAAGTGAGGCCTAGCCTCAAATGCAATTGGAGCTGATTGTTATAATTTATTAAAAGTGCAATTCTGTTCAGAACATGAAATGGAGATAATGAGTTAACAGGCACACAAATGAGTGTTGAGTCATGCAAAGCTTGAAAAGGGACCCTAGATAAAAGTGGAGAAGGGGTAATGGTGCAAATAGAGGACAAAATTTTCTGATTAGAGTCGCACTGAAGCAACTCTGGAAATGAGCACCAAGAATTCAGGGTCCTCTTAGAGGGTGAGCTGCAGTGTTGTTATGTGTGTGTGTGTGTGTGTGTGTGTGTGCGTGCGTGTGTGCCTGCGCGCTTGGGGGAGGAGTGGGTGTGGAGCTGTGTAATATGAGAGAATAGGCACAGTCTAGAGACTGGGAAAAAACAGGAAATCTTCCCACTCTGTTACTTTCTTTTCCATCTCTATACCACATCTCCTCCTCTTAAACTAAAAGCACAGACATAAGTTACAGTATACTGTGAGTAATCAAGCTTTGGATTCAAGCACCTTCTCCCCTTACCATCTGTGTGGCCTCAGTTTTCTGTTTTCTAAAAAGTTTTTAACGTTTATTTATCTTTGAGAGAGTGCGTGCATGAGAGTGCAATGGGGGGAGGGGCAGAGAGCAAGGGAGACACAGAATCCGAAGCAGGCTCCAGGCTCTGAGTTGTCAGCATAGAGCCTGACATGGGGCTTGAATCATAAACTATGAGATCATGACCTGAGCTGGAGTTGGACACTTAACCGACTGAGCCACACAGGTGCCCCATGTGGCCTCAGTTTTCTAATCTGCACAATGGAAAAAAATGGTAAGCAAAGCTGGAGGATTGCTGTAATAATTGGTTGAGCTGAGCTACCCCAAAGCACCTGATAGAGTGCCTGGCACTAGTAGCTGCTAGAGCTGATTGCTCCCCACTCACCTTTATCTCCTTGCCAGGCAATTTCTTTAACCCCAAATTCAAGTATTGATTGGCTTGTTACAGTTCTTGCATTTCCATGTTGCACGGAATTACAGAATCATATAACCTTTGATATGGAAAGGACCATAGAGTTTAAGGGAATTGACCAACATCTTTCAACTTGTTACTAAGTTGACAAGTATTTCTATGTGCCTGTCATTGTGGTAAGAATTGGGATACAGCAGTGAAGAAAATCCTTGCCATTTGTGGAACTTACAACCTAGAAGGGGAAGAAGGCTTTCTTTAAGCAAATGTTTCATAGATAACTAATCAATCAGGACTGTGCCAAGATGAAGGGAGAGCTCTGAAGGGGAGTACAGCAGGGGACTGAAGTAGATGGGGGTGTCAGGGAAGGCAGCCCAGAGAAGTGGTTTTGGGTTGAGACCTGTGAATGAGCTAGAATTAACTCCATGAAGAAACTGGAAGGCATCCATGTAGCTGGGCAGGTGTGGGATGGCTGAGGAGGGGCTGAAAGAATTGGGTAAAGTGGGTGGTTGGGGACTATCGAGAGAAGCTGAAAAGGTGAGGTAGGTAGGAGCTAGATTACGCTGTGCAGTCATGGCCAGGGAATTGACAGTACAACACAAAAGCAAAACAGTGTAAAACATCAGTCTTCCTTTCCTTACGTCTTTTGCATGGTTCTCTTCTGCTCTCCATGGTAATCCAGAGATGTGGGATCTTGTAGGGCAAAGGCAGAGGTGATTGAGGGTTTGAAGCTAACACTTTAAAGGCATCCAGATCATGGAGTCATTTTTTTCCAAGTGGATTAATGAAATGCCAGACATGAATCTAAGTGGTCTTGAGATGTCTTTCTACTTGGGAGCTGGCCGAAGTGGAATGTTAACAGCAAATTGTACAGCTTTTTATTTTCTTTAGAAATAATGTACTTAACCTGCTTTAGAGAGTGGTCTCAAAGAATGCTTCTTTAGAATGTCTCTACCCAGTTCACTCTTAACTGCAGGGAATCCCTCACAGAAAACCGTAAATAAGCAGCTCTGGAATTAAATTAGCTCCCAGCTATCTTAAGCAAATATCCTACAAGGGAAATTGCGTTATCTAACTGGCCAGTTGATTCTTGGATTTTTCAGCTTCAAGAAAGAATTTAAATGGGATTCCTATGTGTTACTCTCATTTCAAATCCTCTGGAGCAGATAAACATTATCATGAAACTGGCCAAGGATGAAATTTAAATAAGTAGTGATTGGAAAGGATGACAGTAAGAGTTTCCAACTCACAAAAACAGACAAATTAGTTTAATTAACTGAAAAATTTGGAGGACAAAGATATGGGGGGGTTATTTATGTTGATGTGTGATGCATGCTCAATATTTTTATAAATAAACTTAGGGGAAAGGAAACACACCAATATAATTATCCCTCAAAACTGTACCACCAAAGAGTACTTGGAGCCAAGAACATGTTTTTCTTCTTGCAAGTTACTGTCTCTTTTATATGGAAGATGACAGAGTTCTCCTTACCAAAGCAGGTCTTCCTCTGTTGTACCATTATACTGCCAGTCTGACATTGGCTTATCTGTTGTGTGTATTGTTGTTGTGATCACAATGGCTGCTTGTGTGGTTGAATCATTGCCTGAATAGAGGAAATAGAGGTTGCCTTTATGCCAGGAGTGGCTATCTTTTCCTGATGGCTGAGGGGAAAAGGAGTTTGATAGACAGCAGAGCATACTATGGAATGGTGGAAAGACATTGGCCAATAGTTAGCCAGAGAAGCTTCCAAAGCAAAGTGGATAGTTAAATTCTACTGTTTCTCCTCTTCCAACATGAAGCCACATATGCACATATGGACTCCAATTTGCTTTTCTGTTACTCTGGTTGTATAGACAAGGACTCATCCTGATATAGTAAGTTAGAGGTCAGTGTGCTTTAAATCTTGAAATCTTTTGAACCCCTAATTTCAGCCTCTGAGGCTATGGTATTTAGAGTCTGCCTGGCTGGATCAACCTTCTTTCTTTTTTCCTTTCCTTTCCTTTCCTTTCCTTTCCTTTCCTTTCCTTTCCTTCTTTCCTCCCTTCCTTCCTTCCTTCCTCTCTCTAGCTCCTTCCCTCCCTTCTTTTTCCCTTCCTTCCTTTCATTTATTCAACAATTACTTTTGAAAATTTACAATGTTAGAGAGACTTTTTTAAGGGTGGGGGAAATTATGGGGAGTAAGACAGACAAAGTTCTTGTTCTTTTGGTTTTCCTTCTAGGGAGAAGGAATACAAAATGGATTAGCAAGCAAATAAATAATCGCAACAACTGCAAATAGTATATAAGTTCTATGAAGAAATAACATCTAAGGTGGCGTGATAAAGCCTGACTCAAGGTAAGGGAGAGAGCTAATTTTGCCTGAGTGTTCAGGGACAACTTCACTGAGGGGTCCTTGAGTTGTTGTCTGAAGGACAAAAGAAACTAACGATGTAGAGATCTGGAGAGCAAGAAGCCCAGCAGAGGAAACAGCCAGAACAAAACCCCTGATGAGAAAAAGCTTAGGGTGTTAAAAGCATAAATACAAGTGGTGGTAGAAACAAGGGCAGTAGGAAGGAAAATGTGGGTTAGATGAGATTGGAGATCATGTAAGGATTACAGTCATGGGCCTGGGGGTGAGATTTTGTTCTAGGTGCACAGGGAAGATTTTGGAGAGTTTTAAGCATGTGAATGGAATTATTAAATTTGAATTTAAAAAGTTTTAGTTTTGGTTATATACAGAGAATCATTATAGGGAGGAAAGAGTAAAAGCCAGGAAGCCAGTTCAGTGTTTTGCTCTTATATTTATTGAGATGACTGTAATGATAAAAAGCCAATAATATGATTGCATTATTACTATTATGAAAACAGAAACAGTTCCAGGATGGTTCTTCACCTCACATATATCATTCAGGATCCAGGTTCTAAATGGCAGAATTTTAGCATTTTATGTTTAGCATATATACTTAGTTTTTAGGCCTCTATTCTCTTGTTTACCAGATGACTGCCTCAGTTCCAGGCATCTCATGTAGCTATACAATGTCTGGACAATGAAGGGACTGTCCCCTGGTGATATTCTTTTTATTCACAGGGATAACTCTTTCCAAAGCCCCTTCCCCCCTCAGAAACGAGGATTAGATCACATATCAAGGGAGAATAGAATTACCATAATTGTATTTAACCTTTAAACCCATTGTGGTTCACTCCTTTCCATGACCACATGGAAGGGTAAATGTCTGAACACAATCTGGATTCACCAACCAGGAAAAAGGGAGGCAACTTACATTGTCATCCATGATTTATTTCATTACTCTGAATAATTCATGTAAATTAAAAAAAAAAAAAACCTTTAAAATACCCCCCCCAACACCAGTCATTGCCCATGTTACCCTATTTGTTGATAGACGAGGAGACCTCTTGCAGTGATGCTATTCTAAATATTTTCATCACAGTTTGGGTTGAACCTTGAAAATCATGAGGAACTATAATTCATAATAGGGTTTCCTGAATTTGTCATTTATTAGCTTTTTTTTACTAATGAGCTCTTTTAGTATTCTTGCGTTTAATGGGGTAATGGTGACTGGCAAGTCCAGGTGACATTGTTGCTATTTTGGTCCTTCTGAGACAGCTATGAGATTGATTCATACCATCACCCTCCTGGCCCATGTCTTCATCCTCTTTTTCATCTTCATCTTGCTCATCAATGTGCCCAATTTGCTTTTATATACTGGTGACCTGCTAGTTCCTTTTCTTCTGAAATCAGTTGGTGTAATTTTCTTCTGATGGCCCTTGCTCTGGATTACTTTGGTCAAGGTTATGGCTCTACAACTTCATCATGAAGCACGTGCTTCTCCTATTGTCCACATTGCTGCTGCTGACCTTCCTGCACTACACTGTTGATACTCCCCTTAGCTGGAAGGGGGAAATTTCTTCCAAAGTTCCCAGTCAGCAGCTCTAGATTCCCTTCCAATGCCAGATTGCTACTTCTATCCTGTGGGTTATCTCATTGTCCTCATAACACAGCCAATATAGTCATTTCTTACTGAAGTTAGTCTGCATTTGATTTCTATCATTTGTTACCAGTGTTCCTGACTAAATATACTTGCCTCATATAAATTGCATTTTAGATGGGAAGAGGAAGATAAGTATAGATAAGTAAGGCTTAAAAAGGAAGACTGACTTGTCCTATTTAATCAGCTGAGTCAGGGACAGTGCTGGGTAGAATTTTCTTGGCTGTCAGTTTAGTGTTCTTTTCACTTTCTTGAAGCCTGTGAAATTTCTTTACCTATCCAGCCTCAGTCATTATTTAAAATCATTCAAGTCAATGTCACCAAGCTCTCCCAAGAGAAGCAGGCAATGGCAAAATCCCCTCTGGTACATAACTCCTGCAACCTTAGTGTCATGTTTTATTGAGTCTCCAACAAGAAATGCCTTTTAGCTGGACACTGACTTTATGTCCAAATCAGGTAAGTAGCTACTCAAATGGAGTGACTTGAGAAGAAACGATAAGACGTCTTGCTTTCCATCACTCCTAAGCAGCTGACGTTATAATATCCCTAAAGGAAGCAAAATCCCACTGTCATCCAAGAGGAGAGAGGAAGGACTCTCCTTCTCCACCTCCCTGCCTCTCTTGTCTCATTTCCCTTTCCCTTTTGGGAAGTAGCCAGTTTCGTACCAGCTTCTCAAACTGGAATAAGCTGACCCCTGAGGTATGTGAAGAGGGATGGGAGGCTCTGAGATAAACACAGACCATCTTCCCAGAGTGATACTTTCCTCACTAGGAAATTTGGACAAAAACTTATTTTAACATTTAAGAAAAAACCTCACATAAAACAATATAGTCAACATGTGAATTTTACATGAATTTGTAAGCTAAAACATGAGACTTACACTCAGAAGCTCCTTTGGGGTCTGCCCATTTACCATGATGCATGAATTCCCTCATCCTAAGGGACATAAAGGGTACTTTGGTAGAAAAGTTGCAGGGTACTGATGTATTAAAAAGGGCATGGATTGTGGAGTAGTAAAATCTGGGTTCAAAATTTACTTCCACCTCTTATTTGATCAGTGTCCTTGGGAAAATAGTTATAGCTCCTGGAGCCATATTTCCTTAGCTATAGAATAAGGACAGTAACTCCCCTCACAGAGATATGGGCTTCAAGGAAATGAGGTCTGAGGGGTGCCTGGCTCACAGGGGCCTGTTCTCAGTGGTACTTTCCCCCTCTACTTACACTCTGACCTGAAATCTGCCTCCAAGAAACCCTCTATTGGCCTTAGTTTTATCTTCTAGGGCCTCAGGACTAAGTAAATCCCATCTTATTTCTTCCTCCAGTACAATCCTTCAGTCATATTTTTTAAAAATGTAGTAAAATATTCATAACATAATTTATATTTTAAACATTTTAGAGTGCAAAATTCAGTGACATTTAGTACCTTCAACAATGATGTGTAGTTATCACTTCTCTCTAATTCCAGAACTTTCTCATCCAAATGGAAACCCTGCACCCATTAAGCAGTCCCCCCATTCTCCTTTTCCCCCAGGTCCTGGGAACCAGTAACCTGCTCTCTGTTGCTGTGGCTTTGCCTATTGTGGATACCATATATATGGAATCACACAATAGCTGGCCTTTTGTGTCTGGTTTCTGTTTTCCTGGAGCTCAGAGAAATGAGGAGGCTAAAGGGAGCTCAGGTGAGGGGAAGCACATTTTACCTCAGCCTGTAGCCCTAGGCCCTGCTCTGACGCCTGGCAATCAGAGGCCCACCACGTTGCTATGGGCCACAGGCCTGGCACAGGCATCTGCACTAGTCATCTGAATGATGAGTCTGAGGCCAGGGGCACTGTCAGATCCAAGGTCGACTTGGGCAGCAGGTGCTTGGGAAGCAATCTTTCGAGCTCACCGAGTCCAGCTGGATGCCATGCGCTGTTTATCCTTATATGGCACAACAGAGGCTCGTTATAGGAGCAGCATTTGGCCAAACATTCACAGGAAAGGCAATCCAGACTGGCCCAGCCATGGCCTTTGGAAAGGCAGAAAGGCCACTCATGTGTGCAGCCAGAGAGCTGCATGGGCAATTAAATCACTCCCAAGGAAAATCTTGTTTGAGCACTAAAGGTCAGGGCCATGATTTGTCTGTGATTCTTTGTCAATACGTTTTTCTAACCAACTACCACATAAAGAGTCCATTATATGGGCTTCAGCATTGCCTGCATGCCCAGGGATGGGAACAGAAAAATCTGTGGGCAGGCCCTGTTAAACGCACCATTTAACACCACACAATTGCTCTCGGTTCTCAAGTCTGCCTTTTGTTTACTCAAGTCCTAATTCATGTGGGGGGGAAATTAGTGTAACTAGAAGTTTAGGGTCTCATAAAAGGCTTTAACCAGTTTCACAAAGATATTCACAGATGGCTGTGCAGTAAACATTGAAAAGGTCCAGCGCTGGGTGAGAAGCTGGATGAATGGAGCCCCAAAATGTGTTTGTGTTTTGCTTTAACGATTCCAGGCTGGTTATAGTAAATCACTGCATTAGATGAAGAGATTTCTGATTTTCTCCTGGGTCTTTCCCTGTCGTTTCTCACAAAGGGGACCTAGAGAAACCACTGCATCAAACTCTGGCTTAGAACTTGAGAGTTGTGAGCATTTTCACAGGTTCTTTTAGGAAGCTGGTGTTGGGAAACAGCTCAAGCAATCTGGGCATCTGTGGGAACAGGAATGCCTCTGAATTACAGAGGCTTGGCCATGGCAACCCCAACCCCACAGAAAGAAAGGGGAGTGCCCAGATGCTCAAGGAGCAGCTCAAGTGGAGAAGCATTTCCTCCTATGGAAACTCCAGCTCAAATCCCACCTCCTCCATGAAGCCCTAAGTGATTTAGAAGTTTTGTTTTTCTCCAAGTAATGTAACACCAGGAAAGGTAAAGCATTTCATAATGTTAGCATCAGAGACCTAGGTACCCTTTGTTCTTTCTGCTCTTCTGTTTCTTAGTATGTGATCTGTGTTTTACCTGGGGCTACATTGCTGCATTTAGTGTAAAAAAATGAAAATATATACTTCAAATTTCTCTCTTACATGAACAAAGTTTGGAGGCCAGGAAGTCCAGTTTGGTAATTCCTTGGTGTCATCAGGGACCAGGTTCCTTCTAGATTATCACTCTGCTGTTTCCAGGGTGGGACCCTCATCCACAGATTCTAGGTTGGCTGTCTCAGCCATCAGATTTGAGTTCCAGGCAACACAATGCAGAAAGGAAGTAGGGTACATTCTGACCTTGTAAAGGTTAGAAAAAAAAAAGAGCCCAGAATTTGAATTCTGGGGAGATGACAGTGAAGGCCCATAGCTGAGATCAAGCTAAAATGAAATGGTAATTTTATTGATTTATTCTAAAATGTGTGTGGAACAATGAGCCCACAACTTGGAGCTAGGGTTCATATCTTGCTTGGTTATGAATGTGACCTTTGGTCTCAGTTTCCTCATTTATGCAACAAAAGAGATTGACTTTCTAGAAACCAGGTCATGAGGCTGGGTTCCCTTGGATCAAGGATATGGAGATTTCAGGATGAACAAAAATGGGCTAACTAGCAGATTAAGAGTCCACTGAGAGGAATTATCCTGAAGGAAAATGCTGGGTGGAACCTGGGAAATGGATCAGAGAAGCTGAGAGCCAACAAGCAAGACAACTATCATGAGGGGCTGGAGATGATGGGCTTCAGAGAAAATGGGAGAAATAAATTTGGAATTGAGGTAACCAGCAAAGTACCCAAGGGTTGAATGACTGTGTATGAACTAGGCCAATATAGTTGGCCTCTTTGCCCCGTCCCTCTTCTGTCTGAACTTTGTGGGTCTGGGAGAAGTTCTTGAAGGGGTAGAGTCCCTCAGGACAGGGCAAACTGGTGCTCAGGTCTCTTACATCTCTTAAACCCTGGGATTCTAAGTTGAATGAAGAGGTGATAAAAATCCTGAGGTAACAGAAGTTGGTCTGGGAGCTGCTGCCTCCTACCTGTCTAGTCCTGCCTGATCTTTCGTTGGGCCACAGACTTCACTGAATCTGGAGTAGGAATGAGCAATACTAGTTTCAAGATATTCAAAGAAAAAAGTTCTCTGTCAGGTGGAGATACATGAGTTAGTTCAACCAAAAGGCTGTGGGGACTTTCTGAGAGTAACTGTGCTCATCTGGAGCATGAGCCTTCTGTGATGTTTCTCTCTGGGTTTCAGAAAGGAAAGATTGAGAGGTAATGAGCAAAGGCATAGAAACCTTGCAGAAAAAGTTAAGTATTGGATTTTAGACTTCCATGCAGGCAAATATCTTTGCTGGGAAAGACAAATGATTTTTTATACTTCCTGAGGATACCAAGAATTTTTCAGATTCTCTCAAGTAAGTGGCAGAGGTCAAGTACATGCTTCCAGATAGTTTTTTTCAGCTGTCCATGAGTTAGCATTTCAAAACTCTCCAGAAATCACTGTGTTCTTTACCCAAATTCTTCGTAAGTACTCTGCATGGAATATGCACTAATCTTGGTACTCTTTATTTGATTTGATTGATGGCCTGTGCAGTAGAGAGGCAAGAGCAAGAAGATAAAACTGAGGGCTATATTTCCTGCAAGAAACAAGTCCAGCCTCTTGGGTAATGGGGGGAAGATGGGAAGAGAGGGCTTATGAAGGGAACACAGGTCAATGTACCCTGCTGAGCTGAATTGCAGCCAGCTTGGCCAGAGGGAATTTTCTGGTATGATGAGAAAAACTGAGGGTAGTGTTGTGTTTCAGAAAAAATGAAAGAACATTTTTATTTGCTTTTTTCTTATATGTCTTTTGAGTGTAAAAAATAGAATCAGGATGTACCTTGGGAATGAGACATTTCTATATATGCAGGTGAATTCAAATAATTTATTAGAATCTATTTACAACAGGGAGAGTCCCATTTTTTTCATGTTAGGAGAAGCTCCCTTGTTGACAAGGTAAATAGCAAATGAGTAAAAGGACCCTGAAAATTTTTTTTTGAAGGTTTGCAATGTTCATGATTTAAGATACACTAATTTCACCTAAATTATAGTTTAAAATATGTAGGGAAGCAATAACATAGATTTCCCCTCTTCTGCAAAGCTTAAAATAGAGCTTGAGAAGAACACAGCAACCTATGATGTTGGCAACATTTTCTTTAATGAGGAAAAGTCAGAGAGCAGTTTGAGGGATATCTTCCATGGCACATTCTCAGGTATTCCAGGGTAAGTTATTTTCTTTAAGATTGTAAGGAAGATGCATGAATAAATGAGTGAATCAAAGATGATCTCTGTTTTTAAGAAGGCAAGATATATAAAGAAAAACAGAGGGATGCCTGGGTGGCTCAGTTGGTTAAGCGTCTGACTTTGGTTCAGGTCATGATCTCATGGTTTGTGAGTTTGAGCCCCTCATCTGGCTGTCTGCTGCCAGTGCCCAGTGCAGATCTTCTGTCTCCCTCTCTCTGTCCCTCCCCCACTCACACATGCTCTCTGTCTCTCTCAAAAATAAATAAACATAAAAAAATAGAACACATGACTGCCTAAGATAAATGCTAAATGACAAGCTTAGGTTCTGTTCAGTGGTTCACCATCTGCCTGATAACCCTGGAATGGAAACTGGAGGTCATTTTCAACTTCCTCCTTTTCCTTGCCCCTCCACCTGTGTTCCCAATTCTTGACCTTTTTTTCATATTGAATCTCTCCCCTGGAATTCCCTTTGTCCTGCCCTTCTCACTCCTTAAGGCCAAGGTCAAATGTCAACTTCAGCATGGAGACTTCCTGATGTCCTCAGTGCAAAGTAACTTCTGGAGCCTAAACCTACTTGCAAAATTCTAGTGCTCTAGGGTGGACCATGTGGAGGCTGTCTTTTGTCTGGCCTAGATGAAGAAAGAAGCTGGAAAGGTTTTTATTTTCGTCTGTAAGATCTGGAGCCGAAGACAATTCAGTTGACCTTCCAGAAGAGGCATTTTTAATACCTTTAAATATCAGCTGTTGATAGGAAGTATAAGTGGTGGATATGCATCTTCTCTGAAAAGTCATGAGCATCAGGAAAGCTGGGGGGAGAGACAGAGAGAGACCTGGAGAGAGAGAGACTGGGATGAGGTCTCTCCTGGGAGGGAGAAGGCCCAAACCATCCCAGTTCTCCATTTCTGTGACAGCAAAAAATGTGGCCAGAAAACATAATATTTGTATATATCAGCTGCTGTGTTTCTCATTCAGTTAACTCCTGTGACCTTTGGGTCTCTCCCATTCAGTCAGTGATTAACCTTGCTTTAGAACTACAGCAGACGAGAGCCTCAAAAAGAACAGAGAAGCATTACTTGGCTTTTTGAAAACTCCTGACAGAAATAAGAACTATGAGAGGTAGAGATGAGAGAAAGTTTCAGAGTTTGTGTATGCCCAAAATGAGGGCCTGGGGAGATGGGCCAGCTTCATCCACCCATTGAGACTGAAGAAGTGCCTTGGGCACAAGGCACAGAGTGGTAGGGAGCTGGGTAGTTGAGTTTTGGGCAATGACTAAGGCCTTACACTTCAGTGGGCATCTTAAGACAGGATCTGTGTCCTGGTTCTCAGGAGAGTCCGTGAAACTGTTAAGCCTCGTAGTTTTCTTGCACCATCCGGCTTGGTGTATAGTGTGTCTCTGTGCAAGGAGAACCCGAGATGTCTCACTGCCTCTCCCACAGCTGCCAGGTGGCATCTGAAAGCCCCTCCGTCCATGCTACCGTAGAGAAGGCTTCTCACCTATCTGCGAGAGGACCAGTGGGCCAGAAGACTCAGATGTGGTGACCACACAGGGAGCTGTGACATCTCTGGGAATGCAGGGGCAGATAGACACAGGCAGCCAGGACTGGGGATCACATACATTCATTCCAGGGGATGTGAGGTGCAGAGGTGATGGTGACTGACAATGAGATACCTCCTTCTTATCAAAGGAGCTTTACCAGACTCAGTGGGACACATAGCTCTCTGGACAAAGCGATGGAAAGAAACTGGTTTGTCTGAGCTTACCCTGTCTAAGATGAGGCTTCTGTTACCAACAGGAAGGGGGGTTGGAGATAGAAACATAAAAATAAATGTCCATTTGTTTGCTCATCTCAGTTCATGGCCAAATTCCTATGTGCTATAAAAGTCTGGTAAGAGATACCATATCCTGGAGTGCTGTGAGTGTCTCATTTATTTGCACAGTGAAGTGCCCCGCCTGTTAGTACAACTGCTAATACAATGTCCTTAAACCTGATCCGCTGTTAGTTCTTTTTGGAGGTGAGCTGGGGGTGGGGTGGGAAGAAGACTGGAGCTTCCACTAGGGGCCACCAGACACCATAAAGCAGTGGATCCAGCCATCCAGTGCAAGGTTAGCCACTTCCGTAGAGTTCCTGCAAGTGACTAAAATATCCACTGAGTCCTAGCCTAAACCTGCACCCAGCCTATACTTGCACTGAAATTTTGGTGTGGGGTTAGGAAGGACTGTGTTTTTAGAGCACTTCAGTGAAAGATTCTCCTTGAAAGGAGCAAATGCTTCATTTGTAGGAACTTTTTTTTACAAGTTATTCTCTTACAAAGAAGCTAATAACTTAAAAATCATTTGGCAGAGTCTCCAGTTTCTTCAGAGATATGAGATGGCTGAGTTCTCGATAGGTGATTAACAACGTACGTTTTCACTGGTGGATATTGCATGCAACTCCTATCAGTTACCACACATTCCAGGTTTTTGGAACTTCCTGGAAGACACTTTACCTTTGCCTGTTTCTGGGACATGGAAACACTTTAAAAGCCATCTCCTCAGCACTTGGGAGCCTATCCATTGGCTATCTCAGCTTTGCTTTTTAGATATGATCTCTGAGTTGTAGGTGTTAGATGCAATGAAATGATGAACAGCTTGGAAATACTTTCCTGTCTTGCTGAAGTGAGCAGTCAGCATCCTTTTTGTGGCAGAACATGGCCTGGCACCCTCCTCAACAGCCATCTAATGAAAGACAAATATCATATGACTTCATTCATATGAGGACTTTAAGAGACAAAACAGATGAACATAAGGGAAGGGAAACAAAAATAATATAAAAACAAGGAGGGGGACAAAACAGAAGAGACTCATAAATATGGAGAACAAACTGAGGGTTACGGGAGGGGTTGTGAGAGGGGGGGATGGGCTAAATGGGTAAGGGGCACTAAGGAATCTACTGCTGAAGTCATTGTTGCACTATATGCTAACTAATTTGGATGTAAATTTAAAAAAATGAAATTAAAACAAAAACTAGGTTAAAATCCTTCAGTAGATCCCCACTGAGTCCTAAATCCTTAGTGTGGCACCTAAGGACTTAGTCTGACTTTAATTTGATGTCAGCTCTTACTTTAAATCCCTCCTCGTGGTCATGCAACACACCAGATTTTTTCACTTTTGTGCCTTTGTTTATACTGGTACCCAGAATATCGTCTCCATCTGGTGACTGGTGAATACCCACTTGTATTTTAACACTTACCCCTCTCCTGAATCCTTTCTTGAACTTCTAAGAAATCCTAACTTGATAACCCTCACACCTCTGCTGTACTTGTTTTATAGCCTTTTTAGTCTTTATTGGAGGAATCCAATCATGTGCTGTCACTCCTAGATTGTAAGGACTTTGAAGGCAAGGACTATGTCCCAGCTAGCTCTGTGTTCCTATTGTCTGATGCCTAGTAGGCCCTCAGGAAATTTTTATTAAGTATATAAATCTGCCTTGATTTCTTGCAAAAATCTGTTATGCTGCTCGTTTGACAACAGTGCTTAGAACCCCCCCCCCCCCCCTTCCAGTTGGCTGGATATGGTTGTGTTGAGAGGAAAGATTATAGCTCAGGATTGGGGAGAACAGGGTGTTATCTGATCCTGACTTTAGGTTCAAAGGGCCACTGAATCACAAAGCATTTTGTAAAGCAAGGAATTCACCAACCAAAAACTGGGTAAAGGATTTCATTGTAGTTTATTATATATGGTCTCTTAAAAGAGTTTATTGCCATTAGGGATTTAGCTGACTAGGATCACACCCCCATCTGAGAAGCTCCAAAGAACATCTTTTCAAACAAAAATTTGTTTTAGATATTTACTGAAAGGGCGGGCCTACGCCGGCCGACTCCATCTTGTTCTGTGTTCTCCACCTTGAGTGACTATGTCCCCGACATGACCCCTTTTCTGGGAAAATCGCAGAAACCTCAGATCACGCCTCCTCCCCTTGAGTAACCTCCCGTTCACCCGCTCACCCTTTCAAACTTCCTGATCAAAACACGCCCAGCGACCTGCGTAACAGAACTCTGACCCTTCCCCAGCCAATCGGGCGAGGCCACGACCCTTCCCTGGCCAATCGGCTGCCCCTAGACCCCTATAAAACCTTTGTGCTTTTGAAACTCGCTCTCTCTCCCTGGTATCTCACCGCTGCGTTGGTGCAGGTAGGGGATTGAGCTCGAGCTAGCTCGAATAAAGGCTCTTTTGCTTTTGCATCGGACTCGGCTCCCTAGTGGTCTTTGGGGATCACAAATTCTGGGCATAACATTTACTTATTTATTTTTGAAGGAGAGAGACAGAGCATGAATAGGGAAGGGGGAGAGAGAGAGAGAGAGAGAGAGAGAGAGAGAGAATCCAAAGCAGGCTCCAGGCTCTGAGCTGTCAGCAATGAGTTCCATGCAGGGCTCAAACCCACAAACCGTGAGGTCATGACCTGAGCCGAAGTTGGATGCTTAACTGACTGAGCCATCCTGGTGCCTCTCCAAAGAAGTGCTTGAAATTAACTCCTGGAGAAGCCTTGCTTGAAGAGCAGGTTCTAAGAAAACTGTGACATAGAGGAAATCTCTTTACTCAGCAATTTTTACCCCTCTGTTTCCCCTTTGATCTCAGATGGTAACTAAGAGATTCAAAGTGCCCTCTTTCCCCTATTTTTAAAAAAATATATACCAGAAATACTGTTTTAAGGATTTAAAAATTTTTTATTCAAGTATAGTTAACAAGTATATGTGACATACAGTGTTATATTAATTTCAGGTATACAATATAATGATTCAATATTTCTATAGCTTTCTCAGTGCTCATCAACACAACTGCACTCTTAATCCTTTTGTTTGTTTCCCCTAAGCCCCCACCCGCCTCTCTTCTGGCAACCACCAGTTTGTTCTCTATATTTAAGAGTCTATTTTTTATTTGTCTCTTTTTTTTCTTTGCTCATTTGTTTTGTTTCTTAAATTCCACATATGAGTGAAATCATATGGTGTTTGTTTTTCTGTGACTGACTTATTTCACTTAGCATTGCTGCATAATATTCCATTGTGTGTGTGTGTGTGTGTGTGTGTGTACACATACTGCATCTTCTTTATCCATTCATCAGTCAGTGGGTACTAGGGCTGCTTCTATATCTTGGCTATTGTAAATAATGCTGCTATAAACATAGGGGTGCATGTAGCCTTTTCAAATTCCCCTTTCATCTCCTTTAAAGACTATCAACTGTCCGAACACCTATGATTATTAACATGCCTCATAATGTATTATAGTCACATGTTTGTGTAGTTATATCCCTTATGAGATCTTGGGCTTCTGGAAGTCAGGAAAGTGAATTGTATTTACCTTTCTATCCTTGGGTGCTATGTAGTGCCTCAATAGTCAGTGCTTGATAAATGTTAGTTGAATGAAAGCATAATAAAAAATATACAGACTTCGTAACTCCTAGTTTGCTTTTGAGATTTCCTTTAACAGAGAGCACACATTTTTCTGTATCAGACAATAATTTTTAGATTAAGTAGAAGCACACAACACTCAGCACATATTGCAAGATTGTCCTGGTTCAGTAGTGGAACTGGAAGAGTATATACCCTCAGTCTGCAGAGTACTTTATAGTTTAAAAGGCATCGTCCACACTTTTGGTTTTATTTGATTTTTCTAAGTATGACCCTGTGACATGAATGTTTCAACAGTTTACCAGTTAGAAAACTGGTGTTCAGAGAGGTTAGTGACACCCCAGAGTTGCACAGCCAACAATGTCCTGAGCCTGAGCTAGAACTTCACTCAAGTCCTTTTGAAGATAATTTTGGAAGATTTCAGTCAGTCTTTTGAAGATAATTCAATGTTCTTTTCATTATTATACAATCTTTCCAACTTAGTTACCTCTGGACTTAGTGAGGTCTATCATGGTAATGCAATGCCAATTTTGTATACAAACTTAATTGAAATGTTTTAAAACGTGAGACTAGTTTTAGTGTTTTCCATTATTCTAAGAATTATTCAGTAAATAATTGAAAAACGTATGCCTATATATCAGACATTATGTTAATAGCACACCTACTGCAAAACAGAATCCCTTTGCTCTCTGCTGGTATGGTATATGCACAATATTCTATATACTCTAAACTCTTCACTTAAACCCAACATAATAGCAATGGAAAAATTCAGTAAGTGAAAGTATCTGCAGCCTCTTCAATTTGTGTATTTGCTCTATCCATAGTATTAGGCAAATATGAAACTCAGTCATATCTATGCAGTGTTTAACAATAAAATGCTTGGGAAAATAGCAAACCAAATGCATGTTGTACAGTAAGTTTAGAAATTTGATTTTTTATAACCTTAGGCATGTTAGAGTCTCTACAGTGTTTCTAAAATCCTTTGCTTTATGTGTGGTTCATATATCTGAAAAGATAAGTATATGCAAAATATGATATTTTCCAAGCAACGTGTCCTTCATTTGTAGTTCCTGAAGAGCTCAGCGAAATATGCATTAATGTTATGTTGTTTTGGAATGCGTGACTATTGAATAAAGTACGATACTAAAGAATCAATGCCTCTACCACGATTCTCTAAAATATTTGGATAAATGTGATTATGATTTTTATATATAATTTTATTGTGTTCCTGTCAAATCATACAGCTCCCACTTCATATTTTAGAAATTTGAAAACAGATCTATATTTCTACCACTAGAATATGGGTTCCTTGAGTGTGACATCTATAACACTCAGTATTGTGTTTAGTTACCAGTAGAAGAAAGCTTTGCTAAGGGACTAAAGTGAATAGGAGTTGAATTACTTCATAGAATAATAAGTCCAGAGGCAGGCAGCTGCTGGGGTTCATTTGGTGGCTTAATAATATCGAAGCAAATTTTGTTGCATATCTCTTGGTCTTTCCCTTATGCTTGAGGCCTCATGTTGCCTCATGGTTGCAAAAGAGCTGCACTCTCTCTAGTCATTGAGTCAACAGTAAGGGCAAGAAAGAAGAAGGAAGGGCAGCTGCAATTATTTCTGTTTCTTTTTTTTCTCAGAAACCCACTAGTAGATTTTTGAATTACTGTCTCTTTGGCCAGAGCCATGACTCAGCCACTCAATTGCAACAAAGTCTGGGAAGGTGGGTATCTAACTCTACTGCTTTTATGAGGCACAGAGGCAAGGCATAAGTGGTTGGGAGCAGCCGTTTGCTCAGCCAGCCAGCAGTATTTGCCAGAGTCCTTTTTCATCTCCCTGAATCTCCTATATCCCCAACACTGTGCATATATATTTCAAATGGATAAAATCCCTTCAATATAATCCAATTTACAAATTATTACATTGACTCTGCCCATATAGGTTTTCAAGGGAAAGGAATTAATGTGAATGCCTGTGATGTACTAGTAGACATTCCCCATGCTCTGAATTACTTACTCTTCAGAACATTTCCTGTTTGACAGATGAGAAAACTGGAGCTCATGTGGATTCAGATGCTTGAGGTTGCAGCTAATGAATTGAAAAGATTGTTTTCAAACACAGATCTGTATCCATTCTACCACCCTGGCTATTAAAAATTAAATCACTTTGATATGAAGATCATTCTAGTAGACTGGCACATTCTTGACATTCCTTATAATTGTGAAATGGATACTGTGAATGTTCTGTGATAATATTTTGGTTTTCATTATAGGCTGTGACATCATTAGTTAGAAGTTCTAAACTGCTGGTGTTTTTGAAAAGTATGTCTGTTTAAGCAGAGGTTATGGGGGTTTCTGAGGTGATTGAGTGAGAGGTAAGGCTTGTGCCAACCTCTGTTACATCTAGGGGTAGAGACAGCATATCACCTTGGCTTGCTTTGTTCAAGTAAGAGTCATTTGCAGGGGGCCTCACAGCCATGCAGACTGAAAGTGAGGAAACACTCCTTGCTCCAGGAGAGCACAAGGAGTTTTGTACCTCCATTTGGACTGCCAAATGCAGAGCTGCTCAGTATGATCAGTATGCAGAGCTGATCATTGGGAAGAGTTTGCGTGAGTCCAGAAGGAAGGACTGAGAACTTAACTCCTGCTTCCTGAGAGTCACATAAAGGAAACAGATTGGTTGGTCCATTGGCAGAAGATACCAAGGGACCAAAGAGAACCCCACCAAAGGAAGTCTGAGGTAGTGAGCAGAGCGAATGAAGCATGTGGCAGATTCAGAGGGCCTCTGGTAAAGCGTCCTAATCTGGGGGACAGGAGGGAATAAATGAGTGTAGACTAGGGGCACTAGGCATCAGTGCAGCATGCAAAGCACTGATAGAACTGGTGGGACTTGTTTTCTGTGGCATCCTGAGTCTGTGGGAGGCAACAGAAGTGGACTATCAAACTCTTCAGTTCTCTGCTGGCTTGAAGTTCAGTCAAGACAATTCCTCTGGAGACTGAGTGAGCCCAGGAGCTCTGGGGTGGGCTGTGGGAATCAAAGAAGGAAATCCAAATTTGCAGCTCCAAAGGGCTAATATTAGGTCTGGAGTCACGCTTAGGACAAGAAAATGACTATATTTGGGAAGTACCTAGGTTATACCATGAAGGTCAGTGACATAAAAATACTGCTAAGCTGAGGTTCTTCTGAGAAGCTAATATATTTCTACATCTTCAAGTGAAGGTAACTAATAGATTGGTATTAAATTTCTGGGTCTGGAACCTAGAGGCACAGAAGAATATTAGTGAAATCACCTCTCTAATGAGTTATTCTTTTTTTTTTTTTTTAATTTTTTTTTTTCAACGTTTATTTATTTTTGGGACACAGAGAGACAGAGCATGAACGGGGGAGGGGCAGAGAGAGAGGGAGACACAGAATCGGAAACAGGCTCCAGGCTCTGAGCCATCAGCCCAGAGCCCGACGCGGGGCTCGAACTCACGGACCGCGAGATCGTGACCTGGCTGAAGTCGGACGCTTAACCGACTGCGCCACCCAGGCGCCCCTCTAATGAGTTATTCTTGATCCTGATGTAGATAGATAAGACAGAAATGAAGATTATGGAAGAACCACTTGGGGTTCATGGTGTATGTCCACGCAGAGAATCTTCAGTGACTAAATTGATAGGAAACAAAGGATAGGAGAGCTAGTAGCAGGGATTAACAGAGCTAACTACACCTTTTGTTTTGAATAGGTAGTATGCTCACATGTCCAAATCCAAGCGTATTGAAAGTATATAATAAAAATGACTCCAGTACTATCCCCATCCACTCAGCTTTCTGCCTTAAAGGTAGCCAAGGTTATGAGGCCCTTGCATACTTCTTGAGATACATTTTATGCATATATAAGCAAGTATGTGTGTGCGTGTATGTGCATGTAGCCGCATCTTTTTATACAACTGCTTTTATAGCATATGCACTCTTTTGCATCTTGCTTTTTAAAAGAAAACTTGGCAATATGATTTGGAAATTATTTCCTATTAATATAGAGAAAGAGTCATCCTTTGTTTTTCTTATTTTTATAGCTGCTAACATCCCATTGCTGGATGCATGATACTTTAGCCAGTCCTCTCTTATATGGACATTTTTTATTGCTTCCTATGTGTTACAATTATTAATATTATACGTATATCACTTGTGTGTGTGTGTGTGTGTGTGTGTGTATGAGAAAGAGAGAGACAGAGAAAGAGAGAGAGAGTCTAATGCTAGAATTGCTAGACAACATGTATTTCAATATGTGAAGATTTATTTGCAAGGGTCTGATTATTTGTGATTTACAGCTACTAAGAAGAACAAGAGGGCTCCAAATTTGGTTATTAGGTTCAATTGAATCTAACAATCTCCACTGTAATGAACAAGAAGTTCTGGAGAGCTATGTATGTTTCCTACCTTGCCTCCATGAGACTTTTGATTTTTCTTCACAGCCTTGGGGATGGATGACATTATTTTCAGATTGTAGCAAGACATCAGCCAAGTAGATCCCTTTGGATTCTCTAAAATTGGTGCCTCTCAGTCCCCTTATAGTCTCTGCGGGTAAAGGACATAATTAAATATTTGGTTTTAAATGTTCCTAAGCCAAAACACCCCCTTCATCCTTGTACACATGGTCCAAGAAAGTTTAGACAGAATCAAAGAAGAGATTTTGGCAACAAAGGGGTTTGGGTTGACAGAGCAGATAATCAGGCCACTGAGGAGCTGAAATTAAGATTTGTTGTGGCAGATCTACTTGTAGATATTTGAGACTTGGCTGTAATTGAATTTTTATTGTTCAATCAGAATGCAATACATCCACTGGCCTTTTAAATTTTTAATTGAGGAGACATATTTAAAGTTTTAAATTACTAGATCTATTTTGCTTTGATTGGCCACTATATAAAACCAGACAGAGTCCATCTATAGTAGTGACATCAATCAAAGTGTGTTTTTCCATTTTATTTCCTGCCTCTACTATTAACTTTTCACTACCAACCTGCTTTTATTCTTTCACATGGTGTGTGATGGATTAAACTAGTTAGCTAGCCAGATAGATTATATAGGGTACATTAACACTTAGTGTTTTTGATGGAGCACTAAACAAAACAAAAGCCATTCCTTACAGAAGACAGTTAAGCCTGCTGCTTGCCGTGTTTTGGACTTTGTGGTTCTAACTTTCTATGAGTGGGCAGATAATAGCCATGTAATCATTTTAGTGTAGGAGCATTTAATTAGTTTCTTTCATAAGAGGCTTCTACTATAGCATAATGGTCAGTCCTCTGAGTAGCCAGCATCCTTGCATCAGGCTTCCCTCCGTTCTACCTCTGTGTCTATTTTTGGCAGAATGGCTGAGAAACTCCTGAAAGAAAACTAACTCCATAGAGTCTTTGTTTCTAAGAAATGGGCCTCTGGGTTTCTGAGCAGGTAGCTCAAGAGGTTTACTCCAATTTTTAGTGTTTAGTTGGCCCAGGTTCCTGATGTTTTATTTTCTGGTATTTGGAGGCAGGATTGGACCAGCCTAGTGCTACTCAGATACCTGACCTGCATGGTGGGCCTGGGATCTGGCTTGTCTTTGCCTCATCAAGTGAGACAGGTGGCCCCCTGGTTGGCCCCTAGCTGATCCATCTTGCTGCTCAGGACCCATGCCAGAGCATACCTGATGCTGTTGCCCACTTGCTCTTATCTAGTTTGAACTTGTAAGTCTCCATGGAAATGCCATGAACATTCTCTCAGCATTTCCATAGGAAGGACAGAGAACATCCTTCTCTGACCATGGGCCCCTGTGGCTCAGTCATTGCTGAATTCTAAAATTGTTGGTCAACTTGACCCACATTTTTAGTAATGTTCAGTGACTGGGTTCAGGGCTCAGTGGTGTTTTATGGTTTTCTCACTTCTATGTCCATTCTAAACTCCTAAGGCAGCTGTAGAGCTTTCTGGATCCCTTGGATCTAGAAAACACTGGAGAAGGAGCTGAGGAAAAGGCTGGTTCTCTGTTTCCTTAGTATCCCTATAGATCTGGGAACTAGTCCTGCCCAGTGATCTTGTGCTGTGAACTTCCTGTTGACTCCCTCACCGTGGCAAGTGGCAGTTGCTTGGACAAAAGCTGATCTCCAGCAAACTTTCCCAGAGGCTGGCCTGGTCCCCACTGGCACACATGGTGGGATTAGAGAGTGGGAGTGGGCAGTGAGACCCAAACCTTTTCCTCCTTGCTTGCACTTGTGGGCAGAGGCTGGATTGGGTCTCTAAGTCTCCTCAGAATAGGAACACAGAACTTGGCTTAGGCAGATGCACTCCACATTACTGCTACTTCTGCT
This sequence comes from Lynx canadensis, assembly GCF_007474595.2. Lineage (NCBI taxonomy): Eukaryota > Metazoa > Chordata > Mammalia > Carnivora > Felidae > Lynx > Lynx canadensis. The sequence goes on from NC_044315.2 coordinate 32,804,269, forward strand.
AATAGTACTAACAAGAGTAACAACAATAACAAATGATATCTTCTGTTGGGGTGAACATGGGGCCTCTTTGCCAGGAGTTTTAAAAACACTAGCTATCTTAGTCCTCCATCTATAACATCATTCATAACCTCCCTGAAAGTGAAATGATAGGATTCACATTATTGATCTCCTGTCTTGTGGAGGTACTTTACATACACGATTACTGATCTTCTCAGCATCAGGAGCCTGCTTTTACTATTCACTATACGCCACATGATGTTTTGGGTTATACACATCATTCAGTCCTCAGAATCACCCTGTATTGTAGGGGCTCTTCTCCACCCCATGGAAGCCTGTCCAAATAACCTTTTAGATCAAGGATATCTGATTAAACAGCAACACAAGCAGCAGCAGCAGCTGCTAATGTGTCTTGAGTACTTACAACATACCAGACACTGTTCAAAGACCTTATATATATTAATGCATTTAATCACCCCCAACAACCCTATGAGTATGAGGTAGGTATTATTGTTTATCCTCATTTTACAGATGAGAAAAATGAGGCATAGGGAGGTTAAATAACTGTTCTAAACTCACTTATTGATAAAGCTTTCTAGCAGTGCCATAAGATAGGTGTCATTATTCCTGTTTTAAATGTTAAGAATAAGAAAATCAATGATTTTTTAACAGCTGGCTGAATTTGAGCAGATTGACCCAAGAGGAAGGTAAAATTAGTTCCTCTTTCACAGCCAGAATTATTCTTTTATTCAGGCAAATGCCTTAATGAGCCTGTTTGCTGTTGAAAGCAAGGTGCAATTGAAGAAGTTTAAACAAACATGAGGTAACTGCTCTGCATAGTAAAATAAAAGGAAGTTTGGAACTGTCCTCTAGCACATTGAAATGGTTGAGAACTTAGAAGAGAAGAGGGTAGGAATGGTAGAGAGAGAGAGAAGGGGGGCTTGGTAGCATGGTAAGAGGTTAGGATCTCTCCTGAAAAAGCATAGTCAGTGAGAAATTCCCTGTGTAGGGAATGACCAGTGAATTTCTTGGAACAGGTTGTCTGAGTCAGTGTGAAGCTGTTTCTGTGTATGTCATAACTGCTCTCTGTTCAGCCTAAACCTTCAATAAAAGTTTGCTACTCACACAACCTAGTGCTGGTGTATTATAGGAGCAAAGGGAGAGGACATGGGCCAGGCTTTCTAGGCAGTGACTAGCAGTAAAGCAGTTTAGATGCTTGGGCCAGAGCAGGGAGTAAATTTCAGCAGAGAAGCTGGACTCCCTTGGACATAGGTGAAAGAAACGCCCAAGCTCCCTTCCCCAAATGTGCTCAAAGGAAGTGAACCATGTAAGGGCAAAAGGGAAGAGAGAACAATGAGTAACTTGTATAATAATAAATTATTTTCTAAATTGGAGGATGTGTATCCTTTAGGGATTCGGCCTCAAGTAACAGAAAGCATCATTGCAATGGAAGTAAACAAGGAAATTTCTTACTGCACGCAGCAGGAGGTCCAGAGGTAGGGTGACTTCTGGGTTGGTTGATTCATTAGCTCAACCATGTCATCAAGGATGTAATTCCTTTCCCTCTCCTCTGCTATCTTCAGGATTTGGGTCATCTCCAGGATAGTAGCAGGAGAGCTGCAGAAGCTGGCTCCCAGCCTGGGAGCATGGATTCCTGTATACTTGTTCTGCTGGACACAAGTTCTCTCAGTAGCAGACCTACCTCTCTGTCATCATCACATGGCTGCCAATTCATCCTTGTAGCCCTTTCATGATCCTTAGGTTCCCTGGTGGAACAAGGACTAACAAGAGGTGGGGAGAGGTAAAAATGTAGCCTTTTCTGACAAGGACAACCCCACCCCCCAGGGTGTTTGGGGGAATAAATATACATTGTAAGCCTGAAACATCTTTTCATACCAGAGAGCAAGAAAGCCATGAAAGACTTTGGGGATTGTGTTGAAAAGATTTAGGAGCCAACTTGAAGGACTCTCACTGGCCAAAGAAGGGTGATTTGAGAATCACAAAGAATATAATTGTGAATAGACTGAAGTGTATAAGATATATTAATGTGCATGACTTCTGATTATACAAAAATACCAATTGGTCACCTTTGTGGGATACTAGGGAATTAACCCATTCTGAAAATAGGCAAATAAGAGGAAAAGTCAATCTATAACTTGTTTTTCTTGTATTACTTGTACCTCAGAGGTACCAAATATTTGTTAAAAGAGTTTTTCTGTATAGAAAAATTCCATTTTTTATTAACTGGATTGCAATGGAGAATATTAGATTTAAAATATCAACATTTCGATCTTTAATGAGATAATTGATCCAAGCAATTAACATCAAGGCCTGCTAAGAGCATCAGTTGAAAAGCTGATAGGGAATTTTATAATGAATGAATCAGGCTGGCAACACCTGAACTGATTGATCAATAGTAACAGCAGGCATTATGTACCTCCTGATGGGATGCAGTAGGAAATACACAGCACCACCCAGGAAGTGTTCTTGCCAAAAAATTGAACCTAAACAAAGTCAAGCCTTCCAATTTACAGGAATATATTGGGGCATAGGAATAATAAAATATATACGGACCTGTTTTGGATTCTGATTTAAACAAACCATATACTAAAAAATATATGAGGCAATAGGAGAAATTTGAATACTAACTGAATATTTGATGATATTAAGAAATTATTAACTTTTTCAAATGTGATTATGGTATTATGGTTATATTTTTTTAAAGTTCTGTATTTTTTATAGATACATAATGAAATAGTCCCCTTTGAAATAATGTCTGGGATTTGTTTCACAATAATGCAGTGTATATGTGGGACAAGTGAGTAGATAAGCTTGGTCATGTATTGATAATTACTGAAGCTGGGTGATGGGTATATGCAGTTCATTCTAGTATTCCATTTGGCATATGTTTGATCTTTTTAAAAAGTATGCATGTATGTATGTATGTATGTATTGAGAGAGACAGAGAGAGAGAGAGAGGGAGAGGGAGAGAGAGAGAGAGAGAGAGAGAATGAGAGGGGGAGGGGCAGGGACAGAGAAAGTGAATCCTAGGTAGGCTCCATGGACAGTGCCTAGCTCTATGCGGTGCTCAATCTGACCGCTGTGAGATCATGACCTGATCTGAAATCAAGAGTCAGATGCTTAACCAACTGTACTGCCCAGGCATCCCTATGTTCAATCTTTCCATAATAAAATGTGGGGAAAAAAAAGAGTCAGCTTTGGTCAACCACTTTGCATCATTGCAGTTCTGGCTTCTACTACTTTGGCTATGTCAGGGGCCTTGATGCAAAGGCTCAGGCCAAGACAAGTGATGGCTGTGTGAAAGTTGTGTGGAGGCTGCCTTGGGAGTAAGGATTGCGTACACAGAACCACGGCTTTTCAGGTCTCAGCTACATTGGTGTATTGATCTTACTGTTGCTTCCCCTCCTCCCATTTCTGCCGTATTCTGGTTTGGACAGCATTCAGTGGAACAAACTGGGTAAGATGAACTGTGGAGGGTTTGTTTTTAGGAAATGTGGCATTGGCTTTTAATGGGCATACCTCTTGTTGCTGATGCTGTGATTCTGGGAGTTACCACAGACCACAAGTCAAAGAAACTGTCCTCTTCTACTAGTGGCTAAAACTTGACATCACTTCACTGCCAAACATAAAGTCTTGGATCCTGTTAAAAGGTAAAGCCTATAAAAAATGGCAGACTCTGCAACCTGTAAGTTTTCATGTTAAGTTTCCAAGGAAAAACTCATTCTCTGAGGGTTCTGCTACTCATCTGGATATGGCCCTTTTCATTGGCTCTAGTAAAACTGTTAACTCAAAGGATGGGATTTTATCAATTGTAAACTTTTTTCCATTTAACTCTTTTTATATTCAGAGTATGCTATGGTTTGAATATACTAGAATCTAAGATGGTATCTGATTTAATATAGGATTGTATAATTGATGTTAATTTTTATATGTCAAATTTTCATGATATTCCAAGAACACCATGATTTTCAGGGACCTTGCTACTTGATCAGATCTGCGAACAGAATGCTGAGGTATAACTAATTACATTTTGGTGTGAGTGAAGAATCTGGTGAGTTTGATGGGATGCAGAATAGCTTTATTCTGGGTGAGAACTGAATAGAAACCCTAACCCAACCCTTGTCTAGTTTAAGAATGTCTTTGACAGCACTCTTTAGGTGAAATGACCTAAGTGAAGATTAAACTCTTTTAGGAGCATCTCCAAAGCTGGGAGAGATGATGTTTAAGTGGAGTTCTAAGATCCAAGATTCCTGATTGTGATTGAACCTGCTAGGTCATGGCTGTGAGATTTATTTCTTGCTTTAAAAGATACAGCTAGTTGTAATGACACAAAAAATGGAAATTAACCATCAAGCTTTCCTTTCATTCCTTCTCATCTTCATTTAAGTAGTTCAAGGTCATAGCCAAGGAATGGAGACAATTGGTGGCAACAAAGGAAGCTTTAAGCCTGGGTGGGGACTTCGAATAAGTGTGAATGGAAAGCAACACATTGAATTTAATTCACATATTTACTCTGGCAAATTGGAAGGAGGGCAGAAAGTGCTAGGCCATCAGCTAATTAACTGTGATTGTCTCAGGCCCCTCCCTTAGCTCAAGGTGGCCAGAGGTTGCCAGGGGACATCATGTTAAAATGGAGTAACTAGGTGCCTGTCAATTGTCTACAATTATGTTTGGAAGATGGCATTTGTCATTTATCACTACAAGGATGAGAGAAAACAAGTATAAAGAAATACTTTAGATCTGTGTGATTCTTCTGATTCTAGTTGGATCTAATTTTTATATTATTATCATCTTTGTAAAATCAGTTTCCTTGCTATCTTACTGCTCTAATGCACCAGAATTATGCTGTTAACCAGTCACATGTGGCTATTGAGCATGTGGCATGTGGTTAGTCCAGACTGAGATGTGAGGATTAAATAGATTTGGAAGACTAAGTGTGGAGAAAATAATATAAAATATCTCATCAATAGTTTTTTTTAACGTTAATTACACAGAGAATTGAAAATAATTTGGGTGTATTAGGTGAAATAAAGTACTATTAAAACTTCATCTGTATATTTACTTTATTTTGAATTTTCTTTTTAAAAAAATTTTAATAGCCATGTGTGGTTCATACTATATTTCTACTGGACAGTGTTTTGTTAGGAAATACTTGTGACATGTCTATTTTCTGATATCTTGAGATTAATGGTGTGAACTCCAGAGCTGGATTCCTAGGTTTGAATTCTGGTCTCCACTTTGTATGTGTGGAGACTGGTTGTATTCCTCGCCAAGCCTCAATGGCCTAGTCTGTAAAATGGTGAGGTAAGAGTTGCAGCTGCCTATGAGATTGCCTGAATGGGGTTGGTTCAAAGGAAGTTATGAATAATCTTCTCTACCTTCTGCTGATGCTCCTGCTCCCTTGCTCTGTCCCAGAGGAGCTAATCCCTTCTCTTGCTGAGGATCACAGACTCTATAGAAAGGGGGCATAGGCATCAGCCTTCCCAACTCCTTGACTTCTGCAGAGCAGGCACTCTTTCCCACCACTTACTCATTTACACTGCACTCGAACACCTACATGCCACTTGAGCATTTGAGGGTGGGGATTGCACAATTTTCTTGTTTCACCCACAGTATTTTATATAACAGAAAACACATGCTAAATGATTATTTAAATCACCAAAAAAGGGAGAAAATGACTATCTAGGAAACATGGGCGATAGTATGAAGTTTAAGGGACACCTTTGGAAACATACAGAGATCCTATGACACATATAATGTCTTTTGTTTCTCATGGCAACCTGTAAGATTATCATATTGACTATGGAGTACCACTTTAAAGGGATATATGACAAGAATTCTCTCCTAGAAAGAAAGCCATGTTTTTTTTATTTTTTAAATAAATAGAATGTATAATGTCTGAAAACCTTTGCTAAACATGTTTTGTTGTTCTCAAAATATGCTTGCCTGCTTGCTTTTCTCTTCCTATTAAAGGTAAAAACATGCTCCTTCATGTCTCAAATGCGCTAAAGTAGTGGTGATAGGATGCCATTCTTTAAGGTAGGAAAGGCCTTGTGATTAGGTGGTCTGCCAACCCTCAATCTTTGCTCTGAGGAAACAGAGCAAACGATAAGAGACTCTTAAAAACTGAGAATAAACTGAGGGTTGATGGGGGGTCAGAGGGAGGGGAAAGTGGGTGATGGGCATTGAGGAGGGCACCTGTTGGGATGAGCACTGGGTGTTGTATGGAAACCAATTTGACAATAAATTTCATATTAAAAAAAAATAAAGTAAGACTGATTTAAAAAAAAAGTGCTCTTGTGAGAATCAAACTAATAAAGTTTTAGAGACCTTCAGAGGCTTCCTGGCTCCCACCATATCAATTTCAAACTCCTTTGTCAAGCTTCCAGGACCCTCTGCTGTTGTCAAACACACCTCCTTTTTTCCATGAGTGCATTCTATTCCTTTTATTTGGCCCATCTAAAATTGCCTTCCCACTCCTCGTGTTCTGACATTTAAAGCTTTATTTAAGTTCTACCTCCTCTGTGAAGACTCATTGTTTCTTTCAGCTTTTCTTAGTATATTTAATCAGTACCTACACCTATGACTATTGTTCACTCTTGCTTCAGGTATGCAAATCATATTTCCCTGCTAGAGGCCAAGTACCACCTGAAACTTTTTTACCCCTGAAGCTGAGGTATTGACGAGGATACTTGGCTCTTACTACAGGGGAGATGTTTCTGACAATGAAAACTGCACCAAATGGAGGTCCCTCAGGACATAGTGAATTCCTTGTCATGAGAGACTAAAAGAAAAATTACCAGGTGTACTCACAACTGCAAAGAAAAGACCCCCCCCCCCCCCCCCCCCCCCCCCCCGCCATTCCCGGAACCAGCCAGGGTGTGCCCAGTTGTGGTCTGACCTAAAGGCAGGAACTAATCAAGTTCTGCTGAGTGGTTTGAAAAAAAGGCGGGAACCAATCAAGTTCTGCTGAGTGTTCAAATTTAAATGTCAAGCAATAACAGCTCTGTAACCTCAAAAAAAATCCCTAACTTGTTTGTGCCTGTCTATAAAAGAAGCTGTAAGATCCTCACTTGGGGCCTCTTAGCGTCACCGGCAACGAGTGCACGGAGGACCGGGTTCGAACCTGGAATAAACGACCCTTGCCACTTGGCTTTGACTCTGGACTCTGATGGTTTGTTTTCGGGGGCTCTCTCGAATTGGGGCATATCAGTCACTGGAGGGAATCAAGTAGACACCATGTACAAGTGCTTTCCTTAGGGTGTGGATTATTGTTGGTGTTTTATACAGTTAAAAAAAATGTTTACTTAGAAAGAGGAAGAGAGAGAGAGCGCTAGTGAGCACAGAGGAGGAGCAGAGATAGAGGGAGAGAAAGAATCCCAAGCAGGCTTCATACTGTCAGTGTAGAGCCTAACTCAGGGCTCAATCCCACGAACCATGAGACCATGATTTGAACCAAACTCAAGAGTGGATGCTTGACCAACTGAGCCACCCAGGTGTCCCTATACATTTTTGATGAATAAATGAACACATAGGGCTTTGGAAAAGAGATTCAAATATTCAGTTAAGTGGTCTGACAAAATTCTTTAAGACTGAGCTTTTGTCACTCTATAAAATGGTTGCCCACTCAAAAATAAGCATTTGTTGCATTTAAGGAAATCTTTTCTCACTTGAAAACAATTTCCCATTCATTTGATTTTAGCAAACGTGTGAGAAGTGTGAACCTCCCCCATTATCTAAGTGTTACATGCCAAATGTTGGCAGATGACAAGGATGTATAGAAAGTGCATGAGAGAAGGGGGACACAAAAATAATCAGAATGCATTGGTAGCCATGCTTTGGTTTCAAGACAGTGTGGAGGGTTTGGGAGAGAGGTCAGGGATACTAATGGACCAAGTAATCCATGGTTGAATTTACTGCTCTGGTATGGTTCTGATCTCCCCATTAGTGCTTGGGACTGTTGAACTACCTATTAAATCAGGACTCTATGCAAAAGCTGATGGTTTTACTCTTGAACAGAGAAGTTAGAATTGCAATTTGGATGAACATTTTTAGCTGAGTCATAGTTGTTATTTTGTTACTGGTGGTAGAGTCCAGAAAAACTCAGAAAACTTGAAAATATCAAATCTTGTGTCTTCAGAGGATATATATGGAATCTATTTCCCACTTTGAAAATAATGTTTTAATGGAATAGTATTTAAAAAGTCATCATACAACAGAGATTGCTTATTTTAAGGATAGACTATGTTAAAGGGTTGAGGTAAACTGTAGTACTGTTTTGCTAATGCTGTCTTGTAAACCATGACAGTATTATCAGTTCAGCAACAAAGTTATCAATCATATATTATGTGCAAATCATGCCACTGAACACCTGTCGAAAGCTTTGGTTATGCTTCCTCTGGAAGAGGCCACCATTGAAAGACTTGGGAGGCACTGAGTGAGAAGTAGAATGACAAATTGATTAGTGTGTGTGATATGTGGTTACACTCGTTTCCTATTGCTGCATAACAAATTATCACAAACTTAGCAGATTGAAACAACATATATTTATGATCTCACAGTTTCCATGGGTCAGGAGTCTGGGCACATCTTAGCTGGGTCCTTTTCTTGGGATCTGGCAAGGCTGAAATAGAAGGATTAGCTGGGTTGTGTTAATTCCTAGAGCCCAGGGCCCTCTTTCAAGCTCCCTCAGGTTGTTGACAGAATACAGTTCCTTGTGGTTGTAGGATTGAAGTCCCATTCTACTGCTATCACCTGGGGTCTACTCTCAACCCCCAGAGGCCACTCAGTTCCTTGCCATGTGGTCCTTTCACAGAGCTTCTCTCTACATGCAGCTTCTGTCTTCAGGGCCAGCAGAAGAATCTGGGAATTCCTCTGTCTCTGCCTTTAAAGGGCTTACTTTATTAGGTCAGGCCTATCCAACATAATATCCCTTTTGATTAACTCAAAATGAATGGATTGGGGGCCTTAATTACATTTTAAAAATCCTTTCACTATTGCCACAGAACAAAACTTCATTGCAGAAGTAAAGTCCTATCAAATTCATTGGTCCTGCCCCCACTAAGGGGAGGGGATTATACAAGGTCACTGAATTTTGGGACCATCTTAGAATTACACCTGTTAACACTGAGCAGTAAGAAAACAAAAACATATTCTGTTTGTTAGAGATTAGGATGGGTCATGGGAGGGAACGTCTTTTCTAACAGCCATCTCCCACACCAACTGGTGTCCTACAGTTCAATTCCATCCTGGAGTTAGCATTTAGAATTCACAGTTAAGGGCTCAGCCTCATCATACCACCTTCACTTTGGGGATCAGCTGCAAGTCCAGGGGCCCACCTGCACTTCTGCTTGGAAAATGACAAATTTCAGGTTTCCCATGACCACCCCTTGGGTTCCATAATTTGCTAGAATAACTCACAAAACTCAGAAAAGCACTATATATACAGTTACTGGTTTATTATAAAAAATACAAATGAACTGCAAAGTGAAGAAAGAAATGGGGTAGCAAGGTCTGGGGGAATGCAGGCACAGCACTCGATGACTTCTCCTTGTGCAGCAGCCTCCCAGAACACTGTTGGGCTCACCAAGTCCAAAACTTCTTGAACCTTGTTGTTCCAGACCTTTTATATAGGGTTTCATTATATAGGTGTAATGGACTGATTGTTTGTGTCCCTTCCAAATTCATAAACATGTAATAGTATTTGGAGATGGGGACTTTGGGATATAATTAAGGTTAGATTAGGTCATGAGGGTGGGGCCCTCATGATGGGATTAGTGGCCTTCTTTTTTTTTAAATTTTTTTTTTTCAATGTTTATTTATTTTTGGGACAGAGAGAGACAGAGCATGAACGGGGGAGGGGCAGAGAGAGAGGGAGACACAGAATCGGAAACAGGCTCCAGGCTCCGAGCCATCAGCCCGGAGCCTGACGCGGGGCTCGAACTCACGGACCGCGAGATCGTGACCTGGCTGAAGTCGGACGCTTAACCGACTGCGCCAACCAGGCGCCCCTAGTGGCCTTCTAAGAACAAGAAGAGAAAGAGATTTTTCTTTCTCTCATTTTCTCTGTGTCTATACTCCAAGAAAAGGCCATGTGAGGACATAAAGAGAAGGTGGACATTTGCAAGCCAGGAAGAGAACCTTTAGCAGGGACTGAATCATCTGGCACTGAATCAGTGGGTACCTTTGTCTTGGGTTTCTAGCCTTCAGAGCTGGGAGAAATAAATTCTGTTCATTAGACCACCCACTCTGTGGTATGGTGTCATGGCAGCCTGAACAGGCTAAGACAGGGGGTATGATTGATTAAATTATTGCTTCCTTGATTCAACTCAGTCTCTAGCCCCTGTCTCCTCCTGGAGACTTTTTGGTGGAGTAGGGCTGAAAGTTCCAACCAAGCAACCAGGTGGTGGTTTCCTGTGGTGACCAGCCCTCATCCTGAGATTGTCTGGGCCCCTCCTTCATGAGTCATCTCATCAGCATAAACCTTGGTACAGTTAAGGAGGCTTCTTATGAGTAACAAAAGACAGTCTTATTCTTTATATATTGTTTATTCTTTATTTTACTTCAGAGGTTATTACCAATTTTGTAAATCAGAATCTTGGCAGAAAGTGTCAATTTGCCATAAACAATTCAGGAACTTCTTAGCAATATCAAAAAACTATGTAAACTGATTCATATGTATTTATCCATTTATATATTTATATATATATATATGTGTGTGTGTGTGTGTGTGTATATATACACACACACACTCAACACTAAGCTGCTATATAGTATATATAGTGTACGTAATATAATATCTGTGGATTTTAACTCATTTGTTCATACAGGAAATGCTTACTCAATGTTACTAAGGGAATATCTCTTTACTTGTTTTATTCCAGATGATTTTCTCTCAGTACGTTCATGGTCCTTCCTGATCTACTATGATAGGAAAAAAATAGGATAAAATAGGCAGAGAGGGAAAGGATGAGGTCCCTGGGTGGGGAAAGACATGTTTTGGAACAATGCTGGGAGTGTCTGACCATAGTAACACCCCTCAGGTGACTCCCCCTCAGGTTTCCTTCAGGAATTTGACAAAAGACCTGACTAAAAATAAGTAGACCATAAAACCTATGACCCACAAGGAACTGGTATGGCCATAGACCACACCTCATACAATGGAAATGAACCAATCAAGAATGGACAACATAGCATAGAGTTATCCAGCCCATAAGGATAAAACCTGAGAAGAACAAGGGAAAAGGAAGGGGGAGGGGTGACCAGAACCTTACAAAACCAGGACCCTTGCCTATTTTCAGGTGGGCATTCACTTTCAAATGTCTCCTCTCTATAAAGAGAGTTTTCCTACTGTTCTTCCTTTCTAATCGTATACTCTAATAAACGTTTGCCTGTTGTTCATTTTGTGTCTACCTCTTCAGTCTTTGAAGTGGCAAGACAATGAATCCTGGGTATTGTGGTAAGAAATCCTGCAACACTACTAATCTACCTCTGACAGGGATCCATGGTAAATTGGAAGTCTCATTTGGGGACCAAGACTGATAAAAGATCTCTGGAGAATTGTCAGATTTCCTGGATGCATTTGCATTATGTTTAAGCTTTGTGGAAGCTTCTTCAGCATCTGGGTGTGTACAGGTATGGTTTGTCCTGTTCATATTTGTGTTCCTTTCCAGTGATTAGACTCAGGCACATTGCCCTCAACTTTTGCCTTGATACTTAATAAGAGCTTCTTTTCCCCCTGTTGTTGTAGTGGAGTTTTACAATCTATTTTTGCTTTGAGGACAAGAAGAGTAATCTTCATGCAGAGAAATGCTTCCAGAAGTTTTCACCATTTTTCTTCAGATATGTCCAATATTGCATTCTTAAATGTATCCCCTAACTGTAGCTGTGTGTGTCACCATTTCATTTCCACGGATGTTCATGCTATAGATATAAACTGCCTTAAATGGTTCTTCATCTGTTCCTTGGTGATTTAACACAACTTTGAACTGTCACTGTGTATAGAATGACAAGTGTCCTCTTTATCCTTGAGTGTCACCAGGCAAGTAAGCAATGCCTGTCAAAGAGAGTCAGAGATCAGAAAGGAGAGGAAGAAGAGAGAAGAAAAAAACAAGGGAGGAAAAGATGGAAGAAGGTATAGTGTGAAAGAACAGAAAAAGAAACTAGTCCACCTGATAGCAGAGGACCAAGAAAAAAAAAAAAAAAAAAAAACACACCTCAAAATTGCCCAGATAAACTCAAAGCTACTTCAGGTGACAATAATGAAACATATTTCAAACATAGTTTTTAAAAGTAATTTAGAATTTTGAGGTATTCTCTTGTCGAAGTAGCTTATAGTGGGCCCCAAATGTGCTGAATGAAGAATGGGAAACTAGACGCAGGACCAAATGGGGCAGAGAAGTAAGGAATGAGGAGGCAGACTGTAGGTGAGCCTGGAAGAAATTCCAATGTGGCATGCAAAGTGATCAGAGTTGTTTATGGGGCAACTTGCTTCAGGTCTCCGAGTTAGGGGGGACAGAGCAGGACCTAGAAGAGCGTCTTCTGACCCTGCTGTGAAGCTCAATGACCTCTGGGCCCAGACCATGAAGAAGGGCAGTACATCTGATTATGTGACTTTGACAAAATGTCAGAGAAATGAAAACAAATGGCTGAGCAGTCCCTGGAGGGATAAAGAGTTCAGTTATTAAGCTCTTCGACCAGAAACACTGCGATTCAGTCATCTAGGATGATTTTATTCCATCTTCTATTATGGGCTGCATCACATAAATCTGTGTTTTATTGCTAGAGTGAGATGCTGGAGAATTTCAAGATTACTTTTGGCACTGTCTGAGTTGGCTCACTGCTGTGCCAAGTGCTTGTGGAAAATTAGCAGCAATGATATTAATCACCTTTTTCCTACCCACCCCACTAGACCTTTGTTTTTTCCTACTTCCTTTGAAAACAAAATACAATTCCCCCTCCAAATCTTCTAAAATACAAGTGCCTCAAGTGGACTTAGAGAGTGGGGTGGCCAGGAAGAAGAGGGGATGGTCATACCCTGGGGCCCTGCAGAGGTGTAATGAGGAGTCAGTTGTGATGCTGTTGCTGTGTCATGTATCTCATGCCTGGAATTCTTAGGGATGTGGCTATTGGGAAAGGGAAGGGAAACAAGGAAAAGTGGTACATGAGGAACATTAAAGTCTGTCCAGTTTTCTTTTTTGAGTAGCACATTTAACTGGTGCAATACAGGAGTATAAGGGAAGTTGAGAAGTAGGAGGTGGGTTGGTGGATGGATGAGGGATTTGAACACACACAGATACACACACTTGTACACATACATGAACTTATGGGGCTATGACAAAGGCATTTTATTTGGGGGTCACCTGCCTTGACAATAGATGCCCTCATTCTCTGTCCCATGATGTCAAATGCTCTCCCATCAAAAGCTGATCTCATTTCTTTCCTCTCTATTGTTGATTCCTACTCTTCTTTGCATAGTCCTGATTTTACTCCTGTTTTCTAAATTATTTCCCCAAGGTTTTTCTCTTTCTGCCTCTGCTTTTGGGCAACTGCATCTATTCATTTGGCTTTCAATGTCATCTCTCTGTTCATGACTTTCAAATTTATATCTCAAGCTTTGCTCCTTCTCAAGCAGAAATAGGGTTTCTGTTCAGTGCCAGATGAGATAAAGGGAGCTAAGACAAAGCATAGCTTGCCTTGCAATTGTATACCTGGGTTTGTGGAGGCAGGATGCTGAGTTATGTGTGAGGAAACTGGTGAGGGCCATCTTGGAATTCTGTGCTTAGGAAACCAGTTCAGTGAGTGAGTAGTGAGAGGTTGGGAGCCAGAATACTAGGATTCAAATCCTGACTCTGTCACATACTTGGTGCGTGCTCCTACATCTCTGGTCCCTTATATGTGGAAGAGGAGAATAATTGAATCTCTCCCCTAGGGTCGTCATGAGGATTAAGTGAGATACTGTATTTAAAACGCTGAGCCCTGCACATAGTAAGGACTCAGTAAATCTTACCTATCCAAGCCACTTGTCATCTCTCCCAAAAGAGAGAAGAATGTCTTTTCCAAGAAGCCTATGACAGAAAGCAAAAGGCATTAATGTGGAAAGCTCTCGCTTTTGTGAAGTCAAATGCTGCACCAAGGTCTGGGGCTTTGTGACAGACAGGGCTTTATTTATTGCTCATTATGAATAGGTTGATGAGAAGTAGGTGGGTTAAAGATGAGTGAAAAGATTTATGACTGAGTTTATCCTGTTTTCTGGGCCCAGCTCTCAGAAAGCTGATTTAACGAGGCTGGGGCTACACAGGACTGCCCTACTTAAGGCTTTTGTCAGCATTTCCTTTGTGGATTCTAAGTTCCAGGGCCTGGAAATAGCTGTGTTGGAAATATTCTCTGAGGGCTTGAGCTTGGTGGAAGATCTTTATCAGGCAACAGATAATCTTGTCAAGTGTTGAAAGAGGAATAGAGAAAGAAAGAAAAAAATGTTGGAAGGGGACAATGGAGAGCAAAAGAGTGAGAAGGGGAGTGAGAGTGGAGCAACGGAAGGTGACAGAAAAGGAAAGAGAATTCTTTTTGGAGTTTCTTAGCCATACACTTTAAAATAGCTCCTCCAAGTCAGGCATTTCTGACATACTTGACCAGGCCCTATGCTGTTATAATAATTGGAGAGAGCTATACCAAAGAGCTTCCTGCTGCCTGTCCCTGAGATGTGTTCTCACAAGCTGAGTGTACTGTTGGTTGCCTGCCTATGTTTTGCCAACATGGATTTTACCATTCTCTTTTTCCATAAAACAGAGACACCAACTTGATTTCTGGCATCTTGCAAAGTTTGGGCTGGTGTTGTTGGTTCCCTGGAAAGATCTTTGATCATCTTCTTGGAGGGTGCCAAGTGGGCTCAGAGTTAAAGAAGAGACATGGGCAAGGAGCTACAAAGGAAAATAAGGCCACAGTTAGGTCTGTATGAATACTCAATAGCGGAATTCTGGAATGCTGGGTGCCCTTGGCACAAGCCCCAATCCCTGTGGTAGAGTCCATGGTGATGACCTGAGAGAATCTAGGGTTGGATTCACCATGGTGGGGCAGGCGTGCACAAAAGAGATGGGACTGGCAGACTCCATCCACACAGGAAAGCAGGGGGTTCTTACCATGAGCTAAGGGAGAGTCACTGGTGATGCCCTCTCCCATTCTGCTGCTCTGAGAACTTTGGAATGGAAACTGGTAACATTCAGAGAAAAGCCACATTCTGGAGCTCCCTGTTTCCTTTAACTTTGGGTCTACTTCTCTCAGCACTGGAGGTGGTAACTGATAAGGACCATAAGCAGAAGAATGTTCACTTTTATCCCAGAAGGCTGACCTACAGCCTGCATAGTTTCGATAAGGCTCAAACAAGCATTGGCTGCTACATTCTTATGATTGTCTGTACATCTCACCCATAGTTAATATTGAACTGAATGACAAACACCAGAAAAATTGTGCAAAAGTAGTTTTATGGGCAGAAATTCAAAGAAAACGTTTATAACCTAATACTCCTAGCACATCCCTCCCCCTTGAACACTAAGCATATAACCACGAGCTTCATATAGCAAAACTGCAGCTCTTTATGCCCACAGGTCCTGTCCCTGTGCTATAATAAAAGTGCCTTTTTGCACCAAAAATGTCTTAAGAATTCATTCTTACCCATTTGCTTGTGGCCCCAAATCAGTAACTATGAAAGAGAAGCCTGGAAGATAGACAGCCATGTGACTACTTTCCTTTTCCTTTCCAAATCCCACTAAGACAATTGTAGAGGAATAAGATAGATACAAACCCACAAGTATAGACAGCCAAGGAGACAACTGAAGATGGAATCTTCCCATAGGTTTAGGAAGCTGGAAACTGAGTGAGGAGGCCAACTGTCTTCAGTAAGGCAGGTAACATCAACTGTGCCATGTCAGTATTAACAGTATAAACAACCAGAGTCAGGAACTAGCAGGGGTTCCTAAAGAGTCATAGGTTCTAAAGGGTCAGAAAATCTGTTCCCATTTCAACTCTCCCAACCTTAGTTTTGTGACCATGAGAAAGTCTATAGCTCTATGGGCCTTAGTTTCCCCAGGTATAAATTGTTGCTCAGAATTGTTGGAAGAATTAAATGGGAATTCATTCAACCCATTCATTTGACAGGTCTTATTTAAGCTTCCAATTTTTTGGCATCTACCACGCATCAGGTGCTATGCTGTGGATGTAATTAAGGAAATTGGCACTGAGTGGAAGTTAACAAATGTTAGCTTCTTCTCTCAGACTGTTTCAGCTCTTTTGGTATTCAGTAGTCCCAGTCAGGGCCTCATGAATTCAGAGCATTGGTGTAGAGGAGTAGGGCTGGCTGTTTGGGAGTGGAGAAAGTCATCTAGATCATCATTTATGCTCTGGCTAGTCTTTCATTAAGAATGTTCTGGCATTATTTCCATCCATCAGAGCTGTCTGCATTGGTTTAACTACTCTGAACTCTGAAGCCTTCTAGCATGCAACAGCCATTTCCTCTGGGCCTGCCCAGCCCAAGCACCTCTAAGCAGGGCTCAGCTCCATCTTGGGGACACTGTTTATGGTGGCAAGAGGCCCTTTAGTGTCTGTGGCTTTTGCACTGTGGACAGCTGGAGCTGAGGTCACCTCCTTTCCCTAGAGGAGGAAGTGGTCTGATGAGGTACTCCAGGTCATGGGGTATGCTACTGTCTGCTTAGAACTTGACAGAAAGCCGCTGAGTAAGGATGACTAGCCACTTAATGGACATTAATTACTGTTTGCAGCATCCCTGTGGGTCAGAGGACAGGAGGACTCTGATGTCAGGGCTGACACGCTGTAGCTGGCAGCAGGCCAGCACTTATATTTGATTAGGGCTGTGGCTAGTTTAGCACAGCCAGAGGGACCCTGATGGGAAGTCTGAGCCTTGTCTGACTTCCAGAGGGAGAGTTCACAACTACTTTCTTCTTCGATGACATTTCCACAATGAGCTTCAGCCTTTGTTTCCTATGTCCCACACCTGGATATCCCTTGTCAATTTAAACTGGGGTCCCTAAGGTGCAGAGCCTACTTTTGGAGCTCTGCCTTCCTTGATTAAATTGGAACCAGGAGTTCTAGAGAGTGTGGGTTTATCCCAAGTCCTCATTTAGGGAATCCTTGCATTGTAGATTTACAATGCTTCTGTTTTAGAAGCAGATTAAAAACACATGAGTAATTAATGGTGTTACAAATTGGAGAAGCAAATGGTAGTCCTCTTAATGCTAACCTCTGGTTCCTGCAATAAAACAGAGATTTGTATAGGTTCCTATGTAGTGCATCATTTTAAAACATCATCTCCTAAGCACTCATTAGTTCCGTTTTAGCCTAGGTGGCATATGGAAGGTGTCGGTTGTGAATATTTATTGGGATTCAAATGGACTCTTAAGAGGTGAATGCTGAAGGGAAGCATCTTGTGATATTAATAGAGCCCATATAAGTCACCCAGAGGATGACTGATGGGCTGGCCCTTTCCTTCTCCATAGCTGGGGAACAGTTCCTTCTGGGGGTGGTGCAGAACAATGCAGGTTATAATAGCCCTGCATCTCTCCAGCTGTTTGGACTGCAGATACTTGAATTCAAGTGGAGGTTGGGGAAAAGTTACCCAGCAGAGAAAATAAGAGGCAGGTTTTCCCTCTCGTTTATGTGAAGAGTTTAACATGACAAAGAGAGACCTCAGCTTTGGGATTGCCCATGGGACTTGGTTGGCCTCTCTCTACTTCTGTGGTAAATCCATCAAGACAAAAAGGGCTCTTGTCTCAGAACAAGTGCTTTGGAGGTGAACACAGTTGAGCCAAAGGAGAAGCTTTCAGTGTGATTTCACAAATGCATGGAAGCAGCCAAAGACACTGAAAGTGCCTTGGACTTGCTATGAAGTTTAAAAATCTTGTTCAGTGAGAATGTCTAAAGTGGTCATGAGTGCAGTTAAGTAGGAACTAATACACAATACACTATATCTATTGATAAATGTATATTTGCTCTATGTTTTAATTAAGGTATAATTTGCATACAGTAAAATCCACCCTTTTTAGTGTATAGTTCTGTAGGTTTTGACAAATGCATGTAGTCATGGAGCCCACACTCAAATCAAATATACAGTAGCTTCATCACACCCCCAAATTGTGCATCCTTTTGTAGTTAACCCCTCAGCCCCTGATGACCACTGTTGCTTTTTTTTTTCTATCTATGGTTTTGCCTTCTCCAGAATATCTTTTAAATGGAATTATAGAATTCCTTATTATTCTGACTTTTTTCACTTAACATCAGAACATTCTTTCACTTAATATTGCATATGAGATTCATCCATGTTGTTGCATGTATCAATAATTTATTTCTTTTTTATTACTAAGTATACATTCTATTTAGATGTACCACAGTTTATCCATCTCCTAGTAGGGAGTTACTTGTATTATTTCCAGTTTTTTGGCAGTTATGCAAAAAGTCACCTGTGTACCTGTTTTCAAGTGAACTGTAAGTTTTTATTTTGCTTGGGCTAAATCTAGCAGTGAGACAGCTGAGTTTTGGTAAACACGTGTTTTATTTCATAGGAAACTGCCACACCCTTTTCCAAAGTGGGTGTACATTTTGTATTTCCGGTGTTTCACATCCTTGACATCACTTAATATTACAATTTTTTAACCTAACCCTTCTAAAAGGCATTTAGTGGTGTCTCATCATGGTTTTAATTTACATTTCTGTTACAATTAATGATGTTGAGCATCTTTTTACATTTTTATTTGCAATCTGTGTATATTCTTTGGTAGAGTGTTTATCTTTTATCTGATTAAAAACAAATTGTATTTTGTTAGGAAAAAATGGCATTTGGTTTTGTTTAATTTTTTTTTTTTGGCTTAGGTTGAAATTTTCAAATAGTAGTCTGACTAGATAAAGCCCCCATGCCCACCCTTCACCCCAGCTGTTAGCCACCAGAAACACTGAGATCAATGTTTAGTGTAGTTAGAGTCACATTTTCTCTAAGTCATACAGCAGGAGACTATATATGGAACATTTTTCTGGATGGCTTTGGAAATAAAAAAATAACTGCTCCCATTTTCTCTGGAGGAGCCCACTTTGTCCAGGGAATGGGGTCATTAAGCCAAGTTCCCCTCATAGGAGAAGAAACAACCATAAGATGGTTCTTTTAAGAGGGTAACTTGTTTTTCCTAGAGCTATAAGACACCAGAGGATTATAGGATTCTGGTTTTTAAAATAGCCCTTAGATTTCCTCAGGGCAAATATTGATTATTTGTGACTTGAAGTCTTAAGTCAAGAAAGACAACATGCTTCAGATGTCACTTTAAAAAATAAGTTGATACATCTATATGCTTGACATAGTTCTTTCAGATGTAAGATACAAACAGAAGCAACAGCAACCTGTACTACTTACCAGACTGAGGAAAAAATAAACATAAAATATTTTATTTTTGCTGGAATCTATTTTTAGTGGGCTTCTTTTAGGATTTTTTTTCAGCTCCCTTCTTGAGAACTACCCTCCTTCTCATGTCTTTTCTCATCTTCCATAGAGATGGGTCCCGAGCAGCCATGTTCATAGTACCTAACCCCACACACCTCCTTGGCCTGAATCAATGTGATCAGAGGTAGTTATTTACTCATTCTGGGCCAACCAGGTCTTCTATACTGTGGCTGAACCTGACATGGTATCAGTTTGGGCAACATGGCATTTCTTGCCATGTAGATTTGGAGTTAGGGAATCCTGCTCTGTAAAAACAAATAAAAATGAGGCTGATTCTTGGAAAGGCCAAGATTAAAGACAGAGAATGGGCACTTCTGAGATTCCTGATGGTCCAGGCCTTAGTTTCTTCCCCTTCCCTGAGTCCCTCTACACTCAGAAACCATGAGATTCTTTAATATGCTTCCATTGAGTTTCCTCTTAGACTAATGGTAGCTTGAGTTATCTTCTAATATCAAAATCAAGACAGTCTAAACTGAGGTAGCATTGGATAATCTTGGCTAGGAAACCCATCTATCTGAGCTGGCATCCTGCAAAGAATTCTGAGTCACAAGTGGCAGAAATGGTGCACTTAATAATGCTAGATAAATAACCATAATTAAAAGCAGGCAGTCAAATTGAAGGCAGATTTCAGTGAAGAAATCAAATTACTCCTTTATTTTAAACTGTAGTCAGATTCCTTGGATCTTAGCTTTGGAATGGATCTTAGAGGTTTTCAGCTCATTTGTCCAAACTTTCACATAGAGCTGAAGGCCTCTCTCTGGAATTCTTCACATGGCCATCTAACCTCTAATTACATCAATTGGTTAAATTCAGGGCCTATATAGACCTAGAAAGATAAATGTTGTTTTCTGTTTTAAAATTCACATTTCTTTCCCTAGATTCTCTTCCAAATATTAAGACAGTTATTGCCTTTAATACTCTCTCTGGATTCCTCTTCCCATTGACTCCCAAGGCCATCTGTAGATAATGAAAAATTCTTGCCAGCAGGCATTCCAATTTGGATTCAGAAACACTGATCAACTTACTTTTTGCTTTCTGCTTATGTGTTGATGACTTATGCTTCCAATGCCTTAACTTATACCTTGTGCATCATAGACCATTCATAGAAAGCTCTGTGTGCTTGGGGCAAGGACATTTTTGTCAGTATGAAAAAAACTCACCTCACATAGACTTTGCTTATATCAATAGAGTCAGCCTCACTACCTGGAGGCTTACACAGACTACTGGTGGGAAGGAGAAAAAGAAGGCACCTGTGATGGTAACTATGCATAATAGACGCTCAACATATTTAGTGAACCAAGTGAATTACTGGAGACCAAGTCAAAGCTTTTCTATGTAGAGAGAATTTGTTTACACCATTTTACCCCAAACTGGAAAGAAAGTAACCTTGAAGATTGTGATTAGATTTCTCTCCCCTCACTTCAGAACAATGGCTAATGTAGGGCCTACAAGAATAGCACCGTTTTGTGTTTTGTACCTAGTTTTAAAGTGTCACACACCAGCTGGGATTGGAAGTTCTCAGAACTCCAGAGGTGTTGGGCTGTGTCAGACTGATGAATTATGTAAAACCCATTTTCCCTGAGTATTATTAATCATCCTCAAGCAAATGAAGACATGCTAATTAATTTTTGGTGGTTTTTACCTGCAAATGCCAAAGGAACTAAACCAAATTAAATCTATTCTCTTCAAGACCAGCAACCTGTTAAACACTCTATGACTTATCCAATTCAATTTGGAAGATGTGATTCTTTGGAAAGTTAGTTTGCGTGTGGTTTCAGAATCCTATAGGCTCCTTCTTGAAAATGTAGCCCAAAGTTTCATGCATAATTCCTTGAAAAATGGATGAATAGAATTCACTGCTATGATATACAGGGACAGCATACAACAGACTGTATTAGATAGTTTACCTGGTGTTATCACATGGTTAGGGATTACCAAAGCCCACTGGTAGGTATTATCATTCTAACTGTACAAATAAGGAGACAGACTTAGAGACTTTATGTAAATTTTCGAAATCAAACAAGTAGGTTAAGCTAAAATGCAAATCCAGGTCTGTCCGAGCACAGATGGCTTGCAAGGGATGGCTCTGGGAACCTTGAGCCTTTGCTTAGTTCAGTGTTCCTTATTCCAGGAAACAGGGTCCTGACGCATGTATCTTGGGTCTTTGGGGTGGCTTGGAGCTTCCTTTCCTTCACGCATGTTTGGGTGGTTACCAGCCCTCTTTCAAGGACTCAAAGGCACTAGAACAGCTGTTAAGGAGAGAAGCCCTTGGAGCACTTTACTGAAGATGAAGAGATTGCATAAACTGATGTATACTTTGCTACTTCTCACAATGACACAAAAGCCACCTTCACTTTTAGTTACGTCACTTGTGTTTTCCACACCAAATTATAGAAATACTAGTGCTTTCAGTAAAGATTTCAGACTTGGGCACCTCCTCTCTTCATCATTTCAAGCAACAGATGTCCCTATTTTGTCAAAGAACTAGTGAGATATATAAGAGTATGTACTCCTGAATCTCTGTCACTAACTGTGTTATGCAAGGCAAGTCACATTCTTTATGAGCCACTTTTTTTTCTCCTGTGAAATGGGATGATTATGCCTGCCTTAGAGGGCTATTCTGAATGAAGATTAAATGTGAATGAAATTAGCTCAGAGTCTGGCATACAGAGGATGCTAAAACAATGTTTGTTTTCTTTTGCTAAAATGAAGACCGTTGCTTTTTATTTCTAAGTCTCTAGAGCCCTCGCTTATCATTCTTACATACCATGAATACATACACAGCACTTTCATGTGTTTTCCAAGCAAACATTTCAATATTATGTGGTATAGCTTGCAAATTGTGGTCAACATTAGTAACTTAAAATTTTCCTCACTTTTCTTCTGTTACCCTGTCTTCCTCCACAGTGCAGAACAAGAGAAATATGAATTAAAATGCATTGTGTTTTGCTCAACTTTGCCCCCTTATTTAGAATCTCCTTGTATGCACACATACACATGCACATCCCCCATCTCACATTTTATGCTCCTCCTTTCTTTTTAGATGTCCCCACTGTACATGGTTTTCACTGTTGGGTGTACTGCTGGAATCAGAAATACTGAAGTGGTGCACTAATGCATGTGTGGTTGGCATTGTCCAACACTCACGAAAAAATGAGAAAAATGGTTCCACCTTCTCATGGGCTAGTCAAATGGGAACATGGCAGGTTGGTGGGAGAGAAGTGACAAAGGAAAAAAAAATATTTTGTTGCTTTCTCTGGAAGAAAGGAGATGGTTAGCAGTGGGTAACTATTTTCCTGGAGACTGAATTTTCTGAGATGAATATGTCACCCATTTCAGAAAGAAAATTAAAATAAATCTCTCTGAGTTTTATTGCTCCTCATGGAGAAAGGGTACTAAATTCCCTCTCTTTTCACTAGGCCATTTCCAGAAGTTTCTCTTCTTGCTGAAATAATCTCTTGTGAGGCCAGTTCTAAAATTCAAGACTTTATTCTGTCTTTTTTCCTAGCTATTATTTCATCAGTTCTACCTTCTCCTGGCTTGAAAGTATCTGGTAATGCCAGCCAGATTCTCTGTGTGAGTGAGGTGCGTACCTGACAACATGGGAGTGGTGGACAGCCTCCAAGATGGCCCTAATGATCACTGTTTCATGATATTTATATCCTTGTGCAGTTCTCTCCCACAGAGTGCTGTGGTTGAGCTTTGTATCCGACAGAATATGCCATAATTATGGTATATCATTTCTGATATTAGATTATAAAAGATGCTTCAGCTTCCATTGGGTCACAGTCATTCTCTCTTGGATCACTTGTTCTGGGGGAGGAAGCCAGCTTCCATATTTTGAGGATACTCCAAAAGCTCTGTGGAGAAGCCAATGTGGTGAGGAATTGAGGCCTCTAGCCAACAGCCATAGGAGTAAGCCTTCTTGCCACTGTATCTTTCAGCCTCGATCAAGCCTTCAGATGACTTTAGCAGCCCTTGCTGATGGCTTTATGGTAATCTCAAGAGAGACCCTGAATGAGAATCATCCAGGTAAGCCAATTCCAGATTCCTGACTCTCAGAAACTATGAGAAAATAAATGTTTATTGTTTGAAACCACTGTCAAAAACTGAGAAGGATCTGAGATCTTGCCCTATGTGTAAGCTAACAAATTAGTCTACCACAGTTTTATGGACACTAGTAGAAGTCATTGGACTCATGAGTCAGAGACAAAAGGCTCGTGTAATTTATAGCAAAGCAGTCAGTGTGAGCTCATTTTTGCACTGGTTCCTTTGCTCCTAAGTTCTGTGGGAGTGAGGCAACAATAGGCAGGTGGGTTCTTCACACACAGTGGGGTTGCCTCACAGCTGAGGAATCCTCAGCTTAGGAAAACCCAACCTTTTATAAGAGGGCTTCAAGAAAATCTGCTCAAACTTTACCCTGGAGGAATATGTTATTTTTATTATATTAGAGAGCAGACAATTCTGGCTCCTGGCCCAGGGGGATACACTGTCTCCATCATTCAAGGTTGTTTGCTATACAAATATCCTGGAAAAGATAATCTGGACCAAAAGCTGTCTGTGATTTTGCTCACACGAAACACACAGGGCCTAATGGAGGCTAGTCTGCCAACAGCCACTGAATTTTGGAATAATTTTCTGTGCAGCAGTAGATAACTAATGCAGTGGGGATACCTGTATCTGAGCCTCACCTGTCAGAGCCACTGTACTGATGCCATGTGTGGTAGAGTTGTGTCTATTGACAGAGAATGAGTGCAAGGTCTTTGACTTTAATAATAGGTGCAGGTTTAAGGTGCTGGTTTTGGAAGGTGACAGAGAGTGAGAAGAGGAAAGAGAGATGTAGGGAATCATCAACAGATGGAATTGACTGGATTTGACATGGTTGGCTTCTTTTAGAAACAAAGGGTTACCTTGGGAATAGATTTCTTAAAGGAGAGAATTCATTACTTAGCATCTTGCTCTGTTAAAAAATCTCTTTTCATCTTTACTAGTAAACTGCCTTTTTGCAAAGCATGGGCTGTGTTTTGTGTGTGTGTGTGTGTGTGTGTGTGTGTGTGTGTGGTTACTTTTCACACTTTTCTTCTCTAGTGAAGGAAAATGAGGTGCAGTTAATGTTGAACCAATTCATAGAGAATCAAACTTAGATAATTCTGTCTGAAAGGTACAGGAAATAAATTACCTAAAAGATTCTTTTTTGTTTATTTGTTTTATTTTTTGAAAGTGAGGGATCACATAAGTTATCTTGGGCTTTCTGCCATTAGGTATTATCTTCATTTTCCTCATGAAATTAGAGGGGACAAAGAATTGAGAGTGGTTTTAATTTGAAATGATATTTAGTCATATGTTTCATTAAGTTTTAGGAATATAAAGTTTTACAAATATTAAATGACATCCTTCAAGGAGTCATTCTTAGAAACACAGAACAGTATCCAAATGTGTAAAATGAGATTTCACTGGCCCATAAGAAAGAGGATGTAAGATACTCAATAGATAATATTACTCCAGGTTTCTCCCAGGGATCCACTGATTGGACAGGGCCCAGAGATGCTACCGGTTCTCCAATATATAATTCTATAACTAGTTGTTCAGATTTTCATTAGGATCTCTCTATACAGGTACCCAGGGTAAGTTATACACTTTATCACTTGGAAATTTAAGAGTGTAAGGTTCAATGCCAGCTCTTTAATTGAAGTCTTAGTTTCTTCATCTTTTACATGAGAACTTCAATACTTATCTCTCAATGCTGCTGTGAAGTTTAAAAATGCTAAAGTAGATAAAGGGTTATGGTTGTGTTTGGCTAATAATAAATGCTCAATAAATTAAGGCTAGTATTATTTAAATTAATAATTAATAACTCATGAAATTAATTAAAGATATTAAAAATGCTCCTCCATGGGTTACTTTATGTCATTTCAGATGCAGTAAAGTCCTCTTAGATGACAACTGTCTCTCTCATCTCCTATTACATTACAGGTGAGTTCATATTTCTCATTTGTATAGAGTTATATGATGTTAGGTTTGTGCTTCCCTTCCCTGGCACATGATAAAATCTCTCAACAAGTGTTGGCTTTTTAATACTAGGAAAGTAATAAATCCCACCCACAGACCAAACTTAGCAAAGTCTGGCTATTCTCAAGGCATATTGATTTTAACTTTTTCTTAAATAGAAAGGCTGCTTACAGAAAATTTCCGTAGAGACCAGAATGCCTAATAAGCTCAACCTGTTTTGTGTTTAAAACCCACAGACCTGGTCCAAGAGGAGGCTAAGACTGTGAGTTATCCTGCAGGTGTGAGGAGGAATGTAGTGCCCAGAGTCTTTGCCCTTTTGCTGAGATCTTCCCAGGGGGCCCTTAGTAGCATAGCCAGAGGCATCATCACTCACACACAATATTCACAGGGGTTGTCACAGTCTGGAGAAAATCATTTTGCATTTCTGGCAGTGAGAGCAGGCCTTCATGTCCCAGGGGCCTCACGGTGTTGGGTCTGAGACTGAGGGAGTGGTGGATGCGGTGCTGCAGCCATATTCTCTCGGTACCCACCATTCCCAAACATGCCTACTCTATGGTTTCTGCTGCAGGGACCTGCAAATCTTTGCTTCAGGCTCTCTCTGGCCATGCGAGCCCTGTCAGTCCAAGTCTGGGGCAGATTGGAAGTGTGGGGGAGTTAGCCCATGGGACTAAGGACTTGATGAGTCAATGCCAAGTTCCTTTGGCCCTCAGGTGGGAAAGCTCCAAGATGTTTTCTACACTGTCTTCCAAAGTTTCCAAAGTGAAACTTCCCAAAGTTCTCCATGCTTAGTAATACTCTCTTTATCTGATTCCTTCTTTCTCCTCTTTTACTCCTCCATTCTCTTAACAGTACTTCCTAGGATCATCTCTCAGACAAACAAATCCTTGTTTCATAGGACCCCAACCCAAAGCAAAGAATCCACTCACAGAGCCTCACTTCCCCCATTAGCAATTATCACACACACTGGAGGTGCTCCTTCTCCAGAATCCCTCTCCTCTCTATCTCATAGGAAGGAGGGAAAGAAAGAGCGCACTTGACGTCCTAACCATCCACTATGTGGGTGGTTTCAAATCCTTCATCTCTTTTGTATCTCATTTCAATGCCATGATGTAGTATTTCAGTTTTACAGATAGGGAAACTGAAGCCAGAAGATTAAGTGTTTTGACTAAAGTAATGCAGCTTCTAGATGGAAAAGGTAGGACTTGATCCTAGGTTTTCTGACTTTTTGTCTAAAATGTTTCCAGTTTATTTCTGAAGCTAAGAACTGGTCAGGGGAGGAATAATGTACATTTCTGCGTTTTGTGGTATACATTTAAAAAAGTGTTTATTTATTTATTTTGAGAGAGAGTGGGGAAGAAAGGGGCAGAGAGAGGGGGAAAGAGAGAATCTCAAGCAAGCTCCTTGCTCAGTGCCCATGAACCCATGAGATCATGACCTGACCCTCCATCAACTAAGCCACCCAGGCTTATACACCCCTGTGCTATACAATTTTAAAAGAAGCATAAATCATATCAGATCTCTCCAAAGTTTTCATGTAACAAGTAGAATAAAATTTAACTCCATTCTATGGCCTGTGCAGTCCTACACGATCTAACTCTTATTAGTTTTCTGGTTTCACCTTATACCACTCTCCCTCCCATGCTGTTCTAGCCAAACTGACCTTCCCTGTGTTCCATGCAAGTACCAAGCTCAGCCTATCTTGCAGACTTGCAGTTCTTGCTGTTTCCTCAGCCTGGAATGTTCTTTAGATCTTTGTAGTGCTACCTCCTTGTCAGCATTCTAGTCTCTGTGTGAGTATAACTTCCTCAGAGAAGTCCCTGACCATGTTAGCCACCTGCTTCCTGCTCCCTGTCCTGGCCTTGCTTTAGGCATTCTCCATTTTTTAAAAATTATATTTAATGAACTTACATCTTGCTTGTTTCCTTACCCTGTTGGCATGTAAGCTGATCACATTTTGTTTATTACCATTTTTCCAGGACCTAGAACAGTTCCTGGCACATGGTTTTTGTCAATTGAATTCATAAACAAATGAAGGTGAGTCAGTAAAGAAGGAAAATTCTTAGCATGTATGAGAAAGGATCTTAAAACAAATTTTGTGAAAAACTAAGATTTATTTACCCAGCTCTTTGTAATCAGAAGAATTAATATAACTTGAAAGCAAATGCATCTTGCTGACATTTTGGAACCTGTATGCATGCATTAATACCAATCAATTTAAGTGTATGTTTCACAGCATGCCATTCGAGTGAGAAATGTTGGAAAGGAGGAAGGTAGACAGTTTCATAGCTTCCTTTTTTCTGGCACATTTAACATCATTCCAGTAAACTGGGCTCTGGGTTTAATCAGATTGTTCAGGGTGTGGAGAAGGGGTATGGAGAAAAGCCTTAACAATCTTTTACATTTGGACTTCAGAAACAAAGAAGATATTATTGTGGTTAAACGGCCCATAGTTTAAGTCCTCTGAAATCTAGTAGTTTTTTTTTTTTTGGCTTTCTTATCTCTTTTATTTTGATATTTATATTTTTGATCAATGAGTTTTTTAGGGCAAGTCAGAGGTAGAAAATGGTATGCTTGTGCTCATGTATTTGTTTTTCCTGATTATGAGATTTTTCTATATTCACTAGAAAATTTTGAAAGTAAAGAAAATGTAAAGAAGATAATAAAAATTATCTATAACTCTGTTCAACAATGACTACTAATGTTCTGATGTGCTTCATTCCAGTTGTTTTTCTAGGATTATGAGTAGCTATGTGTATTGTAGTTCTTTAACTCTAAGATACTGTTTGTTATAAAATGCAATTTGGTTTAGTCACTGTATTTCAAGACAAATAAAGATACATTTCTTTTTTACTAAAAAATTGGCAATTATATACCATTTTCTTCTTACAAAATTGAGACCAAGTTTCCTTCTTAGTCTGAATAATGTTAATTTAAAATCACTTTTGGTTAAACTCCACACCCAAAAAACAAATAATCCAGTGAAGAAACGGGCAGCAAACATGAATAGATACTTCTCTAAAGAAGACATCCAGATGGCCAACAGGCACATGAAAAGATGCCCAACATCGCTCCTCATCAAGGAAATACAAATCAACACCACACTCAGATACCACCTCATGCCAGTCAGAGTGGCTAAAATGAACAAATCAGGAGACTATAGATGCTGGAGAGGATGTGGAGAAACGGGAACCCTCTTGCACTGTGGGTGGGAATGCAAACTGGTGCAGCTACTCTGGAAAACAGTGTGGAGTTCCTCAAAAAATTAAAAATAGACCTACCCTATGACCCAGCAATAGCACTGCTAGGAATTTACCCAAGGAATACAGGAGTACTGATGCCTAGGGGCACTTGTACCCCAATGTTTATAGCAGCACTTTCAACAATAGCCAAATTATGGAAAGAGCCTAAATGTTCATCAACCGATGAATGGATAAAGAAATTGTGGTTTATATACACAATGAAATACTACTTGGCAATGGGAAAGAATGAAATATGGCCTTTTGTAGCAACGTGGATGGAACTGGAGAGTGTTGTGCTAAGAGAAATAAGTCATACAGAGAAAGACAGATACCATATGTTTTCACTCTTATGTGGATCCTGAGAAACTTAACAGAAGACCATGGGGAGAGGAAGGGGGAAAAAAAGTTAGGGAGGGAGGCAAACCATAAGAGACTCTTAAAAACTAAGAATAAACTGAGAGTTGATGGAGGGTGGGAGGGAGAGGAAAGTGGGTAATGGGCATTGAGGAGGGCACCTGTTGGATGAGCTCTGGGTGTTGTATGGAAACAAATTTGACAATAAATTTCATATTAAAAAAACAAAAAAGAAATAAAATCACTTTTGGTCAATCATAGTTGTACAAATCATACCTGTTATGTGCTGCTTCCCATTATATGTGATTCAAATGTTGACCCCTATGACATCTTTATCTACAGTCTCATGTCAAAATATATTAAAAAACAATGGGATTTTATCTGCATTTCCTATTTGGTTAAACTCATAATTTTTTCTTTATTGAATTATACATCACAAGTTTGTCTTGAAATTCAGCCAGAAGCTTTTACTCATTGATTTTCAGTGCCCAAATAATAGTCCTTCATAATGCATGAATCAGTCACACCAAATTCTTCCAGCTTTAAAGATTGCATGATATATTTGGTGATACCGGGCACTCTTCCCATATACATTGCAAGAAATGACAAGTATGTCACAATTTAATCTATTTGGCAGCTTCTAAGTTCTTTCTGATATAAATTATTAAATATATCCAAATTTCTAAAAAATATCAAGCTGTGGAAAAACATGCACCATAGATCAAAGATATATGGTATATGTATAACAATATGAATGTCTTGATTTCAGCATGGTGGTTTTCAACTCTGCCGCACACTAGAATCACATGGATATTAAAAATAAATGTATGCTGGAATCACACCCTCAGGCCTTCCAGAGAGGCTCAAAGAGTAATATTTATTTTAAAAGCTACACACACACACACACACACACACACACACACAATGACACATCTCAGAAATTCCAAAGATTAGCCAGGATTGAGAACCATCTTTTTAATACCAGATAGACCAGGATTACTCTTAGGGTAGGAACTGTCTTTATTTGGGAAAATACCTTGATAAGCAGCCTGGGATAGGAGGTAGGACTCAGAGAGTCCAGCTATAAAATAAACACCAGAACCTCAGCTATAAAATAGACAATTAAGTGGTTTGCATGGGAGATTAAAGAATTTATTTTATTGCTCTTGGAGGAGAGGTCAAGAGCAAAGGGAAGGGGAAGAAGGATGTGCCTATGAAATGTGCAGCTGGGTGATCTAACAGGCAAATAGCCAGTGGACTGGCTAAAAATAATTTTTTAAAATGGTAATACTTAATGTTCAATTTAAAATGGTTTGCATATTGTTGAATGAACTTCTGTATCTTTCAAGTGCTTGATCCTATTATACTCTTGATTGCTTTGTGTGATTTTTTTCATCTCCCTGGGTGGAAATAGGAGCTAAGCTAAAAACTTGAACTCTCGGTTCATGCAGGACAGAACAGAGAAGGTTTCTGAGTTGAGGTGACTACATATATCATCCTTCAGGAAATCTTCAAAGGGATTTTGCTTTTCCATAGGACATGGAATTAGTTATTAAGCCAATTTGGTTCAACATGTAAATCCAGGGAATTTTCACTTGGCATACAATTCAGTATACACAAACATGCCTCTATATCTCTGTATTCATATTTTAAGATAAATTAGATCATACTGCGTATCCTGTATTGTATCCTGATTTCTTCACATAATGTAATGCCATAAACATTTTCTCATATCATTAATTATTCTGAGAGTTTGAATTTTAATTTGTATTCCATCTTATAATCATACTGTGATTTATTTAAACATTACCTTAAAAGATATAGGGCAGGGTAATGTAAGTACTTAGCTCCTGCTGACACATGCTGTGCCAGCTGTGTTGCCTGGACAAGCATTCCCACACCACTGCCCCTTACCGACACAATATTATCCTTCACAAAAGGATTTGCAGCTTCAGTGGCTAAAAATTGTGTATATAATATTATCCACCACAAGAGGTTTTGTAGTTTCAATGGCTAAAAATTGTGTAATCATTTTAAATTTACTTTTCTTTGATAATTAGTGAATTTGAATCCCACTTCACCCCCTAGTAGCATTTTACCAGTTTATTCTTCTTAGATCCATTTTTCCAGATTGAAATGTTAATTTATTCCAATGGGTATGTGTTCATGTTGTTCCTTTGACAAAGAAAAGTTATGAGTAAGCAGATCTGCTCAAAGTGATTTTGGTTTGTTGAATGAATTACATACCTACTTCTCTGAGAGCAAATTATTTACAAGTGGGATCAAACCCACCTGAAAATATCTCAATGAAAACACTAGCCAAGAATAAGGTGGAGAGATATTTGTGAGAAGAAAAGCAGAAAACCAGTGAGCTGCCAGTTGCTAGAAGGGTCATATTAGGATCTTATTAGGGAGTGATTTAGCATAACTGAGCATTGTCAGCTTCATATTAGTGATGAGCACAACACGGGAGGGGCTGGGTACCCAACCTGCCAGACAATCTGGCCAAGTTTTCCTGGGCTGTGTGTGGAAACCATGGAAAATGGCTTTTACTCTGTCTAATGGCTGCTTCTCAGCAGATCATTTCATTAACAACATCAGCAGAACAATTTTAATTGATGTATTTTTGAGTGGGGAGAAGGAAAGGTATATTAAAAAGAGAAGGTTATGCTTCTTTCTTTCATTTCACTCTTTTTTTTTTAATTTTTTTTTTCAACGTTTATTTATTTTTGGGACAGAGAGAGACAGAGCATGAACGGGGGAGGGGCAGAGAGAGAGGGAGACACAGAATCGGAAACAGGCTCCAGGCTCCGAGCCATCAGCCCAGAGCCTGACGCGGGGCTCGAACTCACGGACGGCGAGATCGTGACCTGGCTGAAGTCGGACGCTTAACCGACTGCGCCACCCAGGCGCCCCTCATTTCACTCTTTAAAGGAAAAGCAAGATGATATTTTCTGAGTGCTTTGAAAGGTCCTTTATAGAGAAGGTTTGCTGATCCCTGGCCATCCCAAGATGACTCATGTCAGGCGGCAGAATATACCTGTGACCCTCTTCCATCTCCCCATCCATGAGGCACCTATTTACCCACACCACATCTGTAGAGATGTCCTGATGAGAAAGGGTCGCATTTGGTGCATCCATGAGCCTGAGAATGAGAAAAGGTTGAGAGGAAAACAGGGGAATTTACAGCTAGCTACATTTTAGGTGAGACAGAGTAATGGAAGAAGGCAATCTAAGGATGGGGAATTTATGAGATGTTAGAAGAAAAATCCTCCCTGACTTGGCTGGCCAGTTAGCTGGGGCTCTGAGCTGAATGAAGAAAAGATGGTGAATGGACTTCCAGTTCAAAACAGAGGGCTGAGGCTGAATGGGAAGCTTTTTAAAGAGGAGGTGGATGGTCCCAGAGAGACCTCGATACCATTTGACTCTGTTAAAGATACTTGGAGAATATATATTATACTTAAAAATAGCCAAGCTGTACAGGTCAGGCTTCAGCTCAGGGGAGAGGAAAGAGAAGGGCCATGGCAGAGATCAACAGCCTTGGAAACCAATGCTTTCCTGCCAGCCAAAAAGCATGACCAGAGAATAAGAAATAAAGAGCAGCAAAAGGTGGAACTTCTGAAAGGGAAGAACTGGAAGAGAAAGGGGTATGGGTTAGCAAAGCCACAGCATCCAGCAAGAAGTCTGGAGATGGGGGTGGCAGCTGCGTGCCTTTGGGTTTAACAAAAATAATTTATTTTGATTTTGAAATCTTTCAAACCCACAGGAAAGACCCCTGCTCCATCTTCCTTTCTGTATATACACTCTCACTTTTGAAAAAGTATCCAAAAGAAGGTTGCAGCCATTACAAGTTACCCTAAATATATCAGCATGTGCCTCCCAAGTACAGTACCAGTTTCTATGAAACCACAGACCTATTATTGCACCTGAGAAAAAACCATTAATTCAATAACATTATCATCACAGTCCATGCTCCAATTTCCCCAGTTGTCTCTAAAATGTCTTTTGTAGCTGTTTCTCCCCCTCCCCTCAACCCAGGATCTAATTGAGGGTCATATATAGCATTTGGCAGTTCTGTCTTTTTAGTCTCCCCTAGTCTAGGAGAATTCATTACCTTCCTCTGGTTTGTTGTTGTTGCTGCTTTGCCTTTGCTTGTTTCTTAAAGTCAGGCTTACTGAGGAATAATTTACATAATTATCAAAATATTTTAAAAGTTTATTCCTTGTGGCGTACAGCTCTATGAGTTTTAACAGACATGTACAATTGTGTTACTACCACCACAGTCTACATAAAGAATGGTTTCATCTCCCTCCAGAATTCCTTCCGGTCCTTTGATGTCAGTCCCTTCCCTCCCCTCAGTCTCTGATGACTAGTCACCTGCTTTTTGTTCCTATCATATTGCTTTTGCCAGAACTGTGACCATCAGTGCTTGCCTTTGTAAAGATTCATTTTTTTCCTCCTTTGTAATGAATAAGTGAATTTGAGTAGGAGGTTACTTTGAATCCATGTCGATATTTTGTTCTCTAATGACCTTTATTTTTTAGTATTTTTAAATTTTTATTTAATTTTTATTTTTTTAAATCTTTTGTTAATGTTTATTTTTGAGAGAGAGAGAGAGAGAGAGAGCACAAGTGGGGGAAGAGCAGAGAGAAAGGGGGACACAGAATTTGAAACAGGCTCCAGGATCTGAGCTGTCAGCACAGAGCCCAATACAGGGCTCAAATCCATGAACCATGAGATCATGACCTGAGTCAAAGTCAGATGCTTAACTGACTGAGCCACCCAGGTGCCATATTTTTTAATTTTTAATTTTTTAATTTATTTAAGAGAGAGAGAGAAACAGCGAGAGAGAGAGAGAGAGAGAGAGAGAGAGAGAGAGAGAGAATCTTAAGCAGGTTCCATGCTTAGCACAGAGCCCCATGTGGGGCTCGATCCCAGGACCAAGGGTTTAGGTCATGCCCTGAGATGAAATCAAGAGTTGGATGCTCAACCAGTTGAGCCACCCAGGTGCCCTCAATAACCTTTCATTCTGTTCATGTTGTCATTTACTGATGATTTTGCCTGAGTCAATTCTTATACTGGGTTTCAGAGTGGTGGTTTTACATTTTATCATTCATTCCTCATTTTTTAGCTGGTATTCTTCCATAGAGAAGAGTTTTTCTCTCTTTTTCCCTACTTTATTTTGAATATCATGATGGACTTACATTTTTCCACATGTTTTAATTCATTACTGTCATTGTTCCTTTTTGGCTATCAAGAATGACCAGTGGCTGTCCCCCTGGGCCAGCTTCTGGGTTCACTAATTTTCAAGTATTTCCTTACTTTTTAGTATAAGATATTCCAGGATCATCTTGTGTTTTACCTGTCTCAGACCTGGAATTAGCCAGTTCTCCTAGGAGTACTGGTGACTTTTTATTAGAGAATAGTATAAGAGCTAAGCACTAATTGTGCCTCATTGCTATTGAGATTTATTTCTCCTAGCGCCTTTTCAGTGTAGAGTTAGGAATTTTTTGTTGACACCTCAAATTCAACGTTTATTTATTTTTGGGACAGAGAGAGACAGAGCATGAACGGGGGAGGGGCAGAGAGAGAGGGAGACACAGAATCGGAAACAGGCTCCAGGCTCCGAGCCATCAGCCCAGAGCCTGACGTGGGGCTCGAACCCACGGACCGCGAGATCGTGACCTGGCTGAAGTCGGACGCTTAACCGACTGCGCCACCCAGGCGCCCCGACACCTCAAATTCAAAATCAAATAGACCCCGGCCAGTTCCTATTTTATATTTGCTTCTTTTCCCCTTTCTTCAAGTAAATACCCTGGTTCCCAACATAATAATATATTTTCTAATGTTTTCTATCTTAGAAAACACAAAATGGCTTCAGAATGACAATATCATTGCACTATTAAGAATAACCCTACTAAGTAAAATTCAAGACTTTATCACATTCCCTTTGTCTTTAGGGCACATCCAAGATAATGGGCTCTTTTTTCTAGGGAGCTCATGTGAACCTCAATGCAGGCTCTATATTGTACTGAGTTTATAAACCTCATTGCAGGCTCTCGATTTTACTGAGTTTATAAAAAGGATAGGGCTTGAGGACATCCAGTCTTCTTAGATAGGTAGAGAAGGGTATGTAATTTTTATAAATTATCTGTAAATGATTCATTGAATATATATATATATATATATATATAGTCAATATTCTGATCAAGTTTTATATGTCAATAAAGTGAATATTATAATTTGAGATATTATTTTTCTATTAATATTTATTGTATTAGAGATTACTTTTATATTAGTATAGCAGCAACACCAGGTTTTATTTTTGTATCCGTTTACTATCAAATTTTCTATATTCTGCTATTTAATGTGTCTCCTATAAGTGATGGATATGTCTATGCTTTGATGATGGTGATAGTTTCATGGGTGTATACTTATCCCCAAAGTCATGGAGCTGTATACATAAAATATGTAGAGCTTTTTATATGTCAATAATACCTAAGTTAAGTGGCTTAGAAAATGTGTCTCCTATAAGTGGCAGATAGTTGTTTTTTAAATCTATTTTCCTCAATCTTTAACCTTTAAGGATTTAATTCATTTCCATTTAATGCAATTACTAATACATTTGGGCTTAAATCTATCATTTGACTATTTTTTATCTGTTCAACTGTCTCTAATGTTTTATTATGGATGTTTCTGAGGTTTTCTCTCTTCTTTGTTGTGTTGATGTAATGTCTCCTGCAATGCCTAGTGTTTCAGTTGATATCAGTCATTATGAATAAAAACTGTAGAGGTAATCTGAGGCTCCAAATGATGTTATATTTCCCCAGAGAATTACTTTTGTTTCTGGTAGCAGTTAAAATAGGGACGAATCACATTAATATAACCATGGAATGAGCTAATCCAAAGCTGCGCTTTGGTCTTATAAGGGCTATTCTTTAAATTCTTCTTCTTTTTTTAATGTTTATTTTATATTTTGAGAGAGAGACAGAGATAGAGTGTGAGCAAGGGAGGGCAGGGAGAGAGGGAGACCAGAATCCAAAGCAGGCTCCAGGCTCTGAACTGTCAGCACAGAGCCCGACACAGGGCTCGAACTCACAAGCCTTTGAGCTGTGAGATCATGACCTAAGCTGAAACGGGCTGCTCAACAGACTGAGCTACCCAGGCACCCCATTTTTTTTAATTCTTTTTTTTAATGTTTATTTTATTTTGAGAGAGAGAGAGCGTGAGCAGGGGAGGGCAGAGAGAGAGGGAGAGGGCTATTTTAATTTTGGTTCACCTTTACTTCAAGGGTATATATCTTGGGGACCCCAAACGAAAACTTAGGGTTTACCAGGACCTCTTTCTTTTTGGTGGATCCTGAACTCCAATATTTTGCATTCTTAGCTCCTTTAAACAGCTCCACTTCTCAGCTTCTCAAATACAGCTTTCAAATCAACAAATGACTTAAAGGGAAAAATGGTGGCAAGTGTTGGACTCACCATCCTGCCAAATTTTGTCCCTGCACTTCCCTTTTTCTGAATTGATTCTGTAGTGCTCTGATGACTTAAGTTGCTAATACCCCCATGTCCAGATTTTTAGTTGGGGAGAGAGAGAGAGAGACAGAGACAGAGAGAGAGAGATAGATGTGAAGTGTTGATCTGCAACAAACTTTGTTTTATTATGGACTAATTATCCAATTCCAGGGATGGAGTGAGAAGTGAGGTTTATTTCTTCCATATAAGTAGTTTGGCATACTTTTGGAAGTTTGGCATGATAGTACTTTCTTAGCTTTAGGTTGTCTTCATCTCATGTGATAGTGTGTACTTTTTATTTTATTTAAAATTTTTTTTAAGTTTATTTATTTTGAGAGAGAGAGAACGCATGTGTGTGTGCGTGCATAAGAATGCATGTGTATGAATGGGAGAGGCCAGAGAGAAAGAGAGTGAGAATCCCAATGAGGCTCTACACTGTCAGTGCAGAGCCCGATGCAGGGCTCTATCCCCCAAACCTTGAGATCATGACCTGAGCCGAAATCAAGAGTCAGATGCTTAATGAACCAAGCCACCCAGGTGTCCTTGTTTACTTCTTACAAACTTAGACTTTTGGCCTGTGAGCAGAGGTGATGGAGGCAGAACTGGGGGTCACTACACAAGTATCTAGAGGAACCAATGGTAATTGTTTTAGCAGCAAAACCCAGTATCAAATCAGTGGTATATCAATAGGGCAAACTGGTATTAGTGCCTAGCAGTGATGGTAGTGTTTTGTTTGTTTTTGCTTTTTATGAGAACAGCCCTAGAACATACTTTGAAGTGTTATTCATGACTGCAGAGCAGAGCCTCCAAATCCAAATTTTCAGCCTTGTTGGTAATTCCTTGAATGATATAAATTGTTCAAGCAAATTCCGCTTATATGCAAAGTAGGTAGGATTGGTTGTTTGCAATGAAGAATCCTGACTTGATATATGAACTTTAGACAGAGAGACAGAGTCACATGGTATAAACATAAGGAGCTTTCATGACACTGTCCTCTGAGAACAAGAGGCAAAGGAAGGATAGGCTCCCTAGCAAGATGGGGATTTAGGTTAATGGTTTTTCACTCTCTAGACAGGAAGTGGGATATACTGACATTAAAGAAGGAATGGAGTAGTATTAACATCCCATGGGGCTTGAAGAAAACCAGGTTTTTTCCTTACGAGGCAAGGGAAGAAGATCAATTCCATTGATGAATCTTAGCAGATACAGCAGTGTTACTTTGGGTACTCCAGGAAGCAGATGGCAAGAAAGAATTAGAAGTGCATGGAATTTATTGGGGGAAGTGCCTGTGAAGGATAAAGGGGAAGAGTAGGTGGGTGAGCCTAAAATATGATGTATAGCTGACATCTGCCAATGGGAAGAAGGAAGGAGAATTGGTTAGGAAAAGTCAGGCTGTGGTGCAGTTCTGAGGAGGTCTCAACCCGATTTATTAGAAACTCTAGAACAGTGTCCATTAGAGGAGTTCTATGGTGGTCAAGAATGGCTACATTTTATAACCTCATTGTACACAGTGATTAGTTAGGAGCCACTTACGGATATAGCATGAGC
Organism: Lynx canadensis; assembly: GCF_007474595.2. Taxonomy (NCBI): domain Eukaryota; kingdom Metazoa; phylum Chordata; class Mammalia; order Carnivora; family Felidae; genus Lynx; species Lynx canadensis. The sequence continues at coordinate 32,842,446 of NC_044315.2, forward strand.
TTGGCATCATGAATCCTGATGGTGTGATAGCTGGAAGCTGTCAGCCTACTACGTGTATAAGAGCAGGTTCTCTCCTGAAGGGAGATCTGGGTAGTACACTCCCATATGTGTGGTTGCCACACATTAGTAGCAAGTTTTGGAGGGGGATGTGCTCGATTGCCTTAGATGATCCAGGGGATACACTGTTCCTACACAAGTAATTTATCAATCTTTTGAACTATGTACCAAAGGGCAATCAAGCTCTGACATTTCCTTAAAAAAATGTTTTTTAATGTTTATTTATTTTTGAGATAGAGACAGAGCATGAATGGGGGAGGGTCAGAGGGAGAGGGAGACACAGAATCTGAAGCAGGCTGCAGTCTCTGAGCTGCCAGCACAGAGCCTGATGCAGGGCTCAAACTCACAGACTGTGATATCATGACCTGCGCTGAAGTCAGACGCTTAACCGACTGAACCACCCAGGCGCCCCTGGCATTTCAAGTATAATTAAGTTCAGACTGCTATAACAAGTTTCTAACCTTCAATTTAGGGTATAAATCTTCAACTACATCAGGGGACTATTCAGTAACGAAAAAAAGGAAGGCCTATTAAGCTTACAAGGGCTTACCCCTTGTAAGAGGGGTAAAAAGGGAGAACATGTTCCAAACTCCAGGAAAATGGGCATCCAAAAGCTTATTGTATGCATTTGATGAGTTTTGACAAATGCATATACCTATGTTTACATCCTCTCCAGCACTTGGAATTGTCAGTGTTTTTAATTTTAGTCATCCAAATGAGTAGTCGGTGATGTTTCTTTGAAGGTTTAATTTGCATTTCCCTGAATGATGATGAGTATCTTTTTATGGTTTATTGCTATTCATATATCTTCTCTGGTGAAGTATCTTTTCATATCTTTTGTCCATCTTTTATTGCATTGTCTTCCTATTTAGTTGTAAGAATTGTTTATTTTCCAGATACAAATCTTTCCTCAGATACATGTTTTGTGAATAATTTCTCCTATTGTGTGATTTCCTTTTTTATTATTTTATCAACCGTGTCCTTGTCTTTCAAGGAGCAAAAGTTCTTTAGTTATGATAAAGTCCAATTTATCAATATTTCATGGCTCATGTGTTTTACATTCTAAGAAATCTCTGTACTCACCCCTGGTCAAAAAGATTTTTCTCCTATGTTTTCTTTTGGAAGTATTATATTTTTAGCTTTTACATTTAAGTCTAAGATCCATTTCAAGTTAATTTTTATATATGTTATAAAGTGAAGGTTGATATTATTTTTTCTCTAAAGGATATCTATTGCTCCAGCATTAGTTTTTGAATAAACTTTCCTTTCCATTGAATTGCCTTTGTAAAAAAACTTTGTAAAAAAATCAATTGACTATATAAATGTTCGTTTTTATTTCCTTCCCTTGGTCTGTATGTCTGTCCTTATACCAACAGCATCCAGTGTGGGTTTCTGTTACTTAAAAACCAGCTACTGAGAGTCCTTTTTGGTTTGCTCTTCTCTTTTAAAATTTTTTACTTTCATTTTTATTTTTTTAAGTTTATTTATTTATTTTGAGAGAGACAGAGAGAGCATAAGTGGGGGAGGGGCAGAAAGAGGGAGAGAGAGAGAATCCCAAGAAGGCCCAGCATTGTTTGTGCAGACTCTGATGTGGGGCACGGAACTCACAAGCTGTGAGATCATGACCTGACCTGAAACCAAGAGTCAGCTGCTTAACCTATTGAACCACCCAGACCCCCTGTACTCAATCTTAGAATCAGCTCTTCAATTGAGCACCCCCTGTGCTCAATCTTAGAATCAGCTCTTCAATTTCACTAAAAAAACATTCTGGAATTTTGATTCAGATTACATTGTGTCCACTGGTCATGCTAGGAATAGTTGATATCTAAACAATATTGAGTCTTTAAATCCATGTACGATTTATGTCTCCAATTGTTTAGGTCTTTAATTTCCCTCAGCCATGTTCTGCAGTTTTCAAAAAAGAGCCTTACATATTTTTTGCTAAATATATTCCTAAATAATCTATTTTGTTGTAGTATTATAAATAGAATTATTTAAAAATTCCATTTAATGATCATTTGCTGTCATATATATATATATATATATGGCAAACAAATGAATAAGCAGTAAATGAAGAATAAATTATATACATAATTTATTTTTAAATATTAACCTTGTATGTTGCATCTTACCAACTTAATTATTAACTATAGTGGGCTTTATATAGATTCCTTAAGATTTTCAACAAAAGCAGTAATGTCATCTGCAAATGGAGACAGCCATTTTCCCTTAATAATCTTTATTGCTCTTATTTCTTTTTCTTGTTTTACTGGTGCCTAGGAAGTGGTAACGATTGGTATCTTTGCATTTTTCCCAATATTAAGGGTAACTATTTAATATTTTGTACCAAATATACAGTTAGCTGTTTTTTATAGCTATCTTTTGTTAGATTGAAGAAATTCCCTTACATTCCATATTTGTGAAAGTTTAAAAAAATCATTATTGGATATTAAACATTGTCATATGCTTTAATGCACATTTTGAAATGATCATGTGCATTTTGTACTTTTTCCTTTTAGTATGGTAAATTAACTTTATTGCTTTTTAAATATTTTGTCAACTTTGCATTTTGGGGACAAATGCTACTTGGATTATATAGTCTGTTCATTGTTTAAAGGACTTTATATGTGAGAGATAATGGTCTAATTTTTTATGGTATCTTTTTTCAGATTTTGATATTAGGGTTATGCTAGCATCAAAAACATGAGTTTGGAAGTTTCTTTTTCCATGTTATGGAAGATTTTATGTAAAAGTGATATTACTTCATTGAATGTCATATGGAATTTTCCAGTGAAATCTTCTGAGTTTTATTGGTGGGAAGATTTTTAATGAAGAATTAAATTGTCTTAATAGATAAAATGCAGAAGGTGTTTTTGTTTCATCAAATGTCATTTTGATAACTTATATTTTTCAAGGATTTTGTCCAGTTCGACTAAGTTGTTGAATTTATTGGCATAAAATTGATCATAGTATTTCTTATATCTTTTTAATATCTGTATGATATGTTCTGATGACTCTTATTTCCTTCCTGATATTTATGATTTATGTTCTTTTATTTTCTTGTTCAGTCTAGTGAAGGCCTTATCAATTTCATTAATCTTTTTAAAAAACAGCTTGGGGATTGTAAATTTTTATTATTGTTTGTATGAGCTCTATTTAAATTATTTCTGTAGTTATTTTTATTATATTGGGTTTATTTAGCTCTTCTGTGTTTTAATTTCTTGAGTTGGAGACTTAGGTAATTGATTTTAGGCCTTATTTATTTTCTATTATGTATTTAAACCTGTAACTTTCCCTCTCATAGTGCATCAGGTACAGTTCATATCTTTGTTATATTTTCATTACTATGCAGTTTGAAGTAATCCTAATTATCCTCATGATTTTTTTCTTTGACCTATGGATTATATAGGAGTGTATTGTTTGATTTACAAATAGCTGGGCTTTTCCTAGATATCTCATTGTTGTTGACTTCTAATTTAATTCCATTTTGTTCAAAGAATATATTTTGCAAATTCTCTTAAATTTAATGAGATTTGTTTTATAATCTAGCAAGTGGTCTATCTTGGTGAACGTAATATATCTACTTGAAAGTAATATAAATTCCAAAATGATTGCATGTATGGATCTATAATATCAGTTAGGTGAAGTTGTTTGGTAGCATTTTTCAGATTTTCCATGTTCTTACTGATATTTTTTTGTCTATTCATTTTAGCAATTACAGAGCTTTTTAAATTAGAGGCTTTTATTATCATTGTGGCAATGTCTATTTCCTCCTCTGAGTCCTCCTCTGAAGGAAATAATTTTTGCTTCATGTATTTTGAGGCTCTGTTATGAAGTTTATACTTATCACTGATTATTATGTCTTTTTTTGATAAATTTACCCTATTATTATTATGAAATATCTCACTTTATTGTTGTAATGGTCTATCTTGAAATTCATTTTAACAGCCTTTTATTGCTTGCTGTTTATATAGCATAATCATTGATATTCATTTATTTTCCCCATATAGGCAAGATATACTGTAGCTTGTTTTTCTATATATTCTGATAATCTCTGCCTTTTGACTAGGGTGTTTAGTTTATTAGCATTTTATATAATGATTGATATTATTGGATTAAGTCTACTGTTTTTTTACTGTTGGCTTTCTTTTTGTCCCCTGTGTTGTTGGTCTTCTGTTTCCTGTTTCATGCTTTCTTTTGTATTATTTGAATAATTTTAGAATTATATTTTAATTTATTCATTGGCTTTTAAAATATACCTCCTTGAGGATCCTGGGAAGATGGCGGCGAAAGAGGAGGCTGGGCTCACCACGCGTCCTGCTGATCACTTAGATTCCACCTACACCTGCCTAAATAACCCAGAAAACCGCCAAAAGACTAGCAGAATGGAGTCTCCAGAGCCAAGCACAGATGAGAGGCCCACGGAAGAGGGTAGGAAGGGCAGCGAGGAGGTGCGTGCTCCACGGACTGGCGGGAGGGAGTCGGGGCGGAGGGGCAGAACGCCGCCAAGCAGAGACCCCCGAGTCTGGCTTGCAAAAGTGGAGGGGCCGGACAGAGTGTGTTCTGACAGCAGGCGGGACTTGACATCTGGAAGGTTACAAGCTAACAGCTCTGCTCGGAGAATGGGAGGGCTGGAGGACAATGGGAGGGAGAGTTGTTGAGCCCAGGACAACAGAGCTCAGCTTGGTGAGGGAACAAAGGTGTTCACCGGCGCCATCTCCCTCGCCCATCTCCCAGCCAAAATCCCAAAGGGAACCGGTTCCTGTCAGGGAACTTGCTTGCACCCCGCAAACACCCAATGCTGTGCCTCTGGGGATCCATCCCTCGGCGGGTCTGACTCCTTCCTGGTGCCGCAGGGCCCCTCCCAAAGCGGATCTCTGAAGGAAAAGCAAGCTGAGCCTGCCCCTCCCACCCCTGTGCACCTTGCCGATCCACCCCAGCTAACATGCCATATTCCCAGCACCACAAGCCTGGCAATGTGCAAGTATCCCAGACAGGCCATGCCACCCCACAGTGAATCCTGCCCCTAGGAGAGGGGAAGAGAAGGCACACACCAGTCTGACTGTGGCCCCAGCGGTGGGCTGGGGCAGACATCAGGTATGACTGCGGCCCCGCCCACCAATGCAAGTTATACAAGACAGCACAGGGGAAGTGCCCCGAGGTCCCACACCATTCCAGGGACTATCTAAAATGACGAAACAGAAGAATTCCCCTCAGAAAAACATCCAGGAAATAACAACAGCTAACGAACTGATCAAAAATGATTTAAACAATATAACAGAAAGTGAATTTAGGATAATAGTCATAAAATTAATCACTGGGCTTGAGAACAGTATAAAGGACAGCAGAGACTCTCTTGCTACAGAGATCAAGGGACTAAGGAACAGCCAGGAGGAGCTAAAAAATGTTATCAATGATCTGCAAAATAAAATGGAGACAACTACGGCTCGGATTGAAGAGGCAGAGGAGAGAATAGGTGAACTAGAAGATAAAATTGTGGAAAAAGAAGAAGCTGAGAAAAAGAGAGATTAAAAAAAAATCCAGGAGTATGAGGGGAAAATTAGAGAACTAAGTGATGCACTAAAGAGAAATAATCTACACATAATTGGTATTCCAGAGGAGGAAGAGAGAGGAAAAGGTGCTGAAGGTGTACTTGAAGAAATAATAGCTGAGAACTTCCCTGATCTGGGGAAGGAAAAAGGCATTGAAATCCAAGAGGCACAGAGAACTCCCTTCAGATGTAACTTGAATTGATCTTCTGCATGACATATCATAGTGAAATGGGCAAACTACAAGGATAAAGAGAAAATTCTGAAAGCAGCTAGAGATAAACGTGCTCTAACATATAAAGGGACACCTATAAGACTCGTGACTGATCTCTCTACTGAAACTTGGCAGGCCAGAAAAGAATGGCAGGAAATCTTCAATGTGATGAACAGAAAAAAATACGCAGCCGAGAATCCTTTATCCAGCAAGTCTGACATTTAGAATAGAAGGAGAGATAAAGGTCTTCCCAAACAAACAAAAACTGAAGGAATTCGTCACCACTGAACCAGCCCTACAAGAGATCCTAAGGGGGATCCTGTGAGACAAAGTGCCAGAGACATCGCTACAAGCATGAAACCTACGGACATCACAATGACTCTAAACCCATATCTTTCTATAATAACACTGAATGTCAATGGACTAAATGTGCCAACCAAAGGGTATCAGAATGGATAAAAAAAACAAGACCCATCTATTTGCTGTCTACAAGAGACTCAGTTTAGACCAGAGGACACCTTCAGATTGAGAGTGAGGGGATGGAGAACTATTTATCATGCTACTGGAAGCCAAAAGAAAGCTGGAGTAGCCATACTTATATCAGACAAACTAGACTTTAAATTAAGGCTGTAACAAGAGATGAAGAAGGGCATTATATAATAATCACAGGGTCTATCTATCAGGAAGAGCTAACAATTATAAAGTCTATGCGCCAAATACAGGAACTCCCGAATATATAAAACAATTACTCACAAACATAAGCAACCTTATTTATAAGAATGTGTAATTGCAGGGGACTTTAACACTCCACTTACAGAAATGGACAGATCATCTAGACACACGGTCAATAAAGAAACAAGGGCCTTGAATGATACATTGGATCAGATGGACTTGACAGATATGTTTAGAACTCTGCATCCCAAAGCAACAGACTATACTTTCTTCTCGAGTGCACATGGAACATTCTCCAAGTTAGATCACATACTGGGTCACAAAACAGCCCTTCATAAGTATACAAGAATTGAAATCATACCATGCATACTTTCAGACCACAATGCTATGAAGCTTGAAATCAACCCCAGGAAAAAGTCTGGAAAACCTCCAAAAGCATGGAGGTTAAAGAACACCCTACTAAAGAATGAGTGGGTCAACCAGGCAATTAGAGAAGAAATTAAAAAATATATGGAAACAAACAAAAATGAAAATACAACAATCCAATGCTTTGGGATGCAGCAAAGGCAGTCCTGAGAGGAAAATACATTGCAATCCAGGCCTATCTCAAGAAACAAGAAAAATCCCAAACACAAAATCTAACAGAACACCTAAAGGAAATAGAAACAGAACAGCAAAGACAGGCTAAACCCAGCAGAAGAAGAGAAATAATAAAGATCAGAGCAGAAATAAACAATATAGCATCTAAAAAAACTGTAGAGCAGATCAACGAAACCAAGAGTTGGTTTTTTGAAAAAAATAAACAAAATTGACAAACCTCTAGCCAGGCTTCTCAAAAAGAAAAGGGAGATGACCCAAATAGATAAAATCATGAATGAAAATGGAATTATTACAACCAATCCCTCAGAGATACAAGCAATTATCAGGGAATACTATGAAAAATTATATGCCAACAAACTGGCCAACCTGGAAGAAATGGACAAATTCCTAAACACCCACACACTTCCAAAACTCAACCAGGAGGAAATAGAAAGCTTGAACAGACCCATAACCAGCGAAGAAATTGAATCAGTCATCAAAAATCTCCCAACAAATAAGAGTCCAGGACCAGAAGGCTTCCCAGGAGAGTTCTACCAGACGTTTAAAGCAGAGATAATACCTATCCTTCTCAAGCTATTCCAAAAAATAGAAAGGGAAGGAAAAGTTCCAGACTCATTCTATGAAGCCAGTATTACTTTGATTCCTAAACCAGACAGAGACCCAGTAAAAAAAGAGAACCACAGGCCAATATCCCTGATGAATATGGATGCAAAAATTCTCAATACAATACTAGCAAATCGAATTCAACAGCATATAAAAAGAATTATTTACCATGATCAAGTGGGATTCATTCCTGGGATGCAGGGCTGGTTCAACATTCGCAAATCAATCAACGTGATACATCCCATTAATAAAAGAAAAGATAAGAACCATATGATCCTGTCAATCGATGCAGAAAGGGCCTTTGACAAAATTCAGCAACTTTTCTTAATAAAAACCCTCGAGAAAGTTGGGAGAGAAGGAACATACTTAAACATCATAAAAGCCCACAGCTAACATCATCCTCAATGGGGAAAAACTGAGAGCTTTTTCCCTGAGATCAGGAACATGACAGGGATGTCCACTCTCACCACTGTTGTTTAACATCGTGTTGGAAGTTCTAGCATCAGCAATCAGACAACAAAAGGAAATCAAAGCATCAAATTGGCAAAGATGAAGTCAAGCTTTCACTTTTTGCAGATGACAGATATTATACATGGAAATTCTGATAGACTCCACCAAAAGTCTGCTAGAACTGATACATGAATTTAGCAAATTTGCAGGATACAAAGTCAATGTACAGAAATCAGTTGCATTCTTATACACTAATAATGAAGCAACAGAAAGACAAATAAAGAAACTGATCTCATTCACAATTGCACCAAGAAGCATAAAATACCTAGGAATAAATCTAACCAAAGATATAAAAGATCGGTATGCTGGAAACTATAGAAAGCTTATGAAGGAAATTGAAGAAGATATAAAGAAATGTAAAAACATTCCGTGCTCATGGATTGGAAGAATAAATATTGTCAAAATGTCAATACTACCCAAAGCTATCTACACATTCAATGCAATCCCAGTCAAAATTGCACCAGCATTCTTCTCGAAACTAGAACAAGCAATCCTAAAATTCATATGGAACCACAAAAGGCCCTGAATAGCCAAAGTAATTTTGAAGAAGAAAACCAAAGCAGGAGGCATCACAATCCCAGACCTTAGCCTGTACTACAAAGCTGTAATCATCAAGACAGCATGGTATTGGCACAAAAACAGACACATAGACCAATGGAATAGAATAGAAACCCCAGAACTAGACCCACAAACGTATGGCCAATTAATCTTTGACAAAGCAGGAAAGAACATCCAATGGACAAAAGACAGTCTCTTTAACAAATGGTGCTGGGAGAACTGGACAGCAACCTGCAGAAGATTGAAACTAGACCACTTTCTCACAGCATTTACCAAAATAAACTCAAAATGGATAAAGGACCTGAATGTGAGACAGGAAACCATCAAAACCCTAGAGGAGAAAGCAGGAAAAGACCTCTCTGACCTCAGCCGTAGCAATTCCTTACTTGACACATCCCCAAAGGCAAGGGAACTAGAAGCAAAAATGAACTACTGGGACCTTATGAAGATCAAAAGCTTCTGCACAGCAAAGGAAACAGCCAACAAAACTAAAAGGCAACCAATGCAATGGGAAAAGATATTTGCAAATGACATATTGGACAAAGGGCTAGTATCCAAAATCTGTAAAGAGTTCACCAAACTCCACACCCAAAAAACAAATAATCCAGTGAAGAAATGGGCAGAAAACATGAACAGACACTTCTCTAAAGAAGATATCCGGATGGCCAACAGGCACATGAAAAGATGCTCAACGTCGCTCCTTATCAGGGAAATACAAATCAAAACCACACTCAGGTATCACCTCACGCCAGTCAGAGTCGCCAAAATGAACAAATCAGGAGACTATAGATGCTGGAGAGGATGTGGAGAAATGGGAACCCTCTTGCACTGTTGGTGGGAATGCAAACTGGTGCAGCCACTCTGGAAAACAGTGTGGAGGTTCCTCAGAAAACTAAAAATAGACCTACCTTATGACCCAGCAATAGCACTGCTAGGAATTTACCCAAGGGATACAGGAGTACTGATGCATAGGGGCACTTGTACCCCAATGTTTATAGCAGCACTCTCAACAATAGCCAAATTATGGGAAGAGCCTAAATGTCCATCAACTGATGAATGGATAAAGAAATTGTGGTTTATATACACAATGGAGTACTACGTGGCAATGAGAAAGAATGAAATATGGCCCTTTGTAGCAACATGGATGGAACTGGGCTGAGTGAAATAAGCCATACAGAGAAAGACAGATAACATATGGTTTCACTCTTATGTGGATCCTGAGAAACTTAACAGGAACCCATGGGGGAGGGGAAGGAAAAAAAAAGAGGTTAGAGTGGAAGAGAGCTAAAGCATAAGAGACTCTTAAAAACTAAGAACAAACTGAGGGTTGATGGGGAGTGGGAGGGAGGGGAGGGTGGGTGATGGGTATTGAGGAGGGCACCTTTTGGGATGAGCACTGGGTGTCGTATGGAATCCAATATGACAGTAATTTCATATATTGAAAAAAATATATACCTCCTTGCATTATTTTTTAGTGGTTGTTCTATAAATTACAGTACACATTCTTAAAATTTCATAGTGTATTTAGAATTAATATCATGCTACTTTACATAAAATGCAGAAAAATTGAATCCTGTAAGTCCATTTGTCCACTCCCTACCATTCTTTTATGCTTTAGTTGCCATACATAGTGTATCTGAATATATGCTTTAAGCACCAGAGGATAATATTCTATTTTTTCCTTCAAATTTTCTATTAAAGAAATTTACAGGACAAACTGTGTTTTTTTATTTGCCCAGATATTCACCATATCTAATTCTCTTTATAATCTATTGAAGATTTGATTTTTCCTTCTGGTACCATTTTCATTCAAACCTAAGTATTGTTTGTTTTATTTTTATAGTGAAGGTCTGATGATGACTAGTTCTCTTAGCTTTGTTTTATCTAAAAATGTTATTATTTCACCTTAATTCTTGGAGGATATTTTCACAGTGTATGGAATTCTGGATTAACAGAATTTAGTTTTTCATTTATTTATATGGTTTTATTTGTTTTCTGACCTCCTTGTGAGACATCGGCGGTCATTTGAATAATTGTTTCCCTGTATATAATGTGTCATTTTATCTGGGTGTTTTCAAGTGCTTTTTTTTTTGCTATGATTTACAACTTGATGATACCTAAACATGGTTTTCTTTATATCTGTTACATGTGAAGTTCATTCATTTACTTCAATCTCTATAAGTCTTCATCTAATTTGGGAAGGTTTTTTCCATTTTTTTTCAGGTATATGTTCTAACCTATTTTCTCTCTCCCCTCAACCTGGGTCTCCAATTATACCTGTGGTAGACTTTTTGATATTCCACAGATTTTTAACACTTTATTTAACTTTTTTCAATTTAATTTTTTTTCCAGATTGGATAATTTCTATTTATCTGTTTTTGAGTTCACTGATTCTTCTTATTGTCATCTCTATTCTGCAATTGTGCCATCCTTTGAATTTAAACATTTTTTTATATTCATTTATTTTTGAGAGTGAGAGAGACAGAGAATGAGTGGGGGATGGGCAGAGAGTGAGGTAGACATAGAATATGAGGCAAGCTCCAGGCTCTGAGCTGTCAGCACAGAGCCTGACACAGGGCTTGAACTCACAGACTGCAACATCATGACCTGAGCCAAAGTCGGGTGCTTAACCGACTGAGTTACCCAGGCACCCCCATCTATTGAATTTTTAATTTCATGTATTGTACATTTCAGTATTTTTGTTTGGTTCTTTTGTGTTTTCTATTTCACAGATTTCCTCTCTTTTATTTATTGTTGTTATATTTTCCTTTACTTTATTTAGAATGGTTATAGTAAGCGCATTAAAATCTTTGCCTCTTAATTGTAACATCTGGATCATCTTGGTGTCGGCCTCTGTGAATTGTCTTTTCTCATAAACATGGATCACAGTTTCTTGGTTCTTTTCTGTTTCTTAATTAGTGGTTATGGGAATTTTGGAATATTATATTGTGAATATTCTGTATTCTGCTACATTCCTCCAAAGAATATTGATGTTTCTGTTTTAGCAGGCTATTAATTTTGTTTGACTCAAAGTGCAAGCTCTCTCTTACACTGTGACAGCTTAAATGTCAGTTCAGTTCTTTTAGGTTTAACTACAAGCTTCCCAAGTATGCATGGTTGAGGAGTTCCCCAGAGACTTAGGCAGAGTTTATACTGACAACTTGTGGTTTCCTGGTTTATAGTCTCTGGCTCCTTTTTTCTCTGAGATTTCCCTTCACTTTCTGGTGGCTGTAGTGCCTGTACTCTATCTTCTGGTTACTCAGTACATATGGATGGAAGATTTTCTGTTGGAGTTTTGTTCTCTATTTTGCATTCTGTGACCTGCTGTCAGTATAAATCCAAAAAAATGGAAAACTCATCTTGTCTTAGTCTCTTCTCCAGAGTGTTGACTCATCTGTAAAATCTTTCTGATTTCATCTGCTCTGTAGAGCCTTTAATAGTCTGTGTGAAGGTTGATCTATGAGTTTACTCCATCATATCAGAATTGAAACTCTGCCTTATCTTACCTATTATAATTATAGTATCTTGAAAAACTTGTCTCAAAACACAATGCTACTAATATCTTATATCTTAGAGTTAGAGATTTTTTTTTTTTAAGTATCTGGTGTAACTTTCCTGTTTATTAATGAAGAAATGGAGATAACCTTGACATTGAATTCAATAATTCCTTCATCAACAAACACTTTTTGAGAGCTTACTATGTGCCATTCCTTGTGCTGGGTTTCCGAGACAATAGAGACAACTTCCTCAAGGGCACCCAGCCCCCGGCAGAGCTGGAAGTAGGACTCATGGCTTCTGTTTTCTAGTTTATTGCTTTTTCTGGTACTATTGAGGAGAATAAAAAGGGAGGAGAGGAGAAAAGCCTCCACGGCATAGACTGTGGTCACCAAAAGGACCACACTTTGGCAGCTACCACAGCCTGAAGTTCTTACAATTTTTTTTTTTCTGTCAGAGCCTTGGGGACTCAAGCCATGTATATAGAAAATGTCTATGCTCATTGTTGGTGGAGTAAGAATGTGAGATATATCCCTAAACTATAAGTGCATCCTTTACTTAGTGTAGTATCTTCCAGGTTCATCCATGTTGTTGCATATGGAATCCTTTTTTTTTTTTAAAGCTGAAAAGCATTCCATCATACACACACACACACACACACACACACACACCACATTTTCTTTTTCTATTCATCCATCAATGGATATGTACTAAGTGAAATAAGCTAGTTATAGAAGAATAGAGACTGGATGATTCTACTTATATCAGGTGTCTAAGTTAGTTAAAGTCTTAAAACAGAGAATTGAATGGTGGTTGCCAGAGGGGCTAAAAGGAGGAAGAATTGAAGAGTTTCAACAGGTATAAAGTTTCAGTTATGCAAGATGAATAATTTCTAGAGATCTTTTGTATAGTACCATGCCTAGAGTTCACAATACTGTATTGTGTACTTAACAATTTGTTAAGAGGGTAGATCTCATGTTGTGTTTTTACCATAATAATAAAAATGTACGTATGGAACAAAAAATGGCAACAACAAAAAATGTGCATCAAAGCTCACCTTAGGAAAACTATCTGATACCCCTTGAGGAACAGCAGGTTTGAGGTTTTGAGGGTAAAGAAATTATTGTAATTTGCAAAAAGAAAAAATTGCCTGACTTTATACAAATATATCTTTAGCCCTGGATCTTGGTTAATGAGTCACTGCCAGGCTTCTATCCCCCTAGGCTTGTGGATTACTTTAGGTATCCTGGAGCTTCTGCTTTCTTCCTGAGTGCTTACTGCCACATGGCTGGCTGTGGCTCCCCACTGCAGGCAGTAAATAAACCCTGTTGGCTGTGGAGGTGGTTGATTTGGATAGGTTTGATTTCTTTCCATGTGGAGATTTAGGAATTGGCTCTATAAAAAATGCCAAGAAATAGAGGGGCAGAAACAGGAGGGTTTAAACCTCTTTGTTGGACCTTCTCAATTATTTATGGAAAATCTATATTCTCTGTTATCAGCTTTAAGCAAAGCAACTTTGTTGTTTCTATTGATCATGCAATTTATTAACTTTATTTAAACTCTTTAGGCAATAAATAAATAAAAAGCAGTTGGAGGGAAAAAAGATTTTCAGAGAAAGCAATTTCCTAGGCAAGTAGTTTAATCCTTTTAAAATTAGGCTTATAAACTTAAAGGTGGTATCTGATTATCCTATTTAATTCCATTTTAAAAAGGAGTCTAGTCTTGGTTTCCCTGTTTTAGCTGAGATCTCTCAGTTCTTACTTCCCTTTTCACCAAACTCTTTCCATTATACTCATAAATTAATCTACAAAAAAAAATAGCAAAATGTATTGCAACTGGAAATAAGAAAGCTCTGAGTAATAGTCTCATTTCTCTGTCACTTGCTGGTGAAAATAGTTTACTTAACCTCTTTAAGCCCTATTTCTATCATCAGAAAAATTGGGACACTAATATTTGCCCTGTCTTCTTCATGGTCAAATGAAGATTACACAAGATAACCATAGTGATGAAAACACTTTTGTATAGTAATTCATTGTTTATTAAGTTATTTAACATTTTAATTTTCTCTAGGTCTTCTGATGCCAAATCCAGTGGGTTGTTTTTGTTTTTGTTTTTTGTTTTTTATAATATAGGATGTACACTATTATAAAATTAGGGGGTTGTATGAGATGTTCTTGAATTTCTGATATAATATTCTGTGATTTCATTATAGCTTTTCATATAGAATTCCTTTCAAGTCAGAGACTGTCCATACTTCCTGTTGTGCTTCCCCCCCTGAATCCTGGGTAAAGTTGTTATTGGTACAGTCTACTTCTTGGGCAAGTGAGCATTTGATCATCTTCACATGTTTTCATCCTCCCTCTGCATGTCTCCTTTCTCTGCCCTTATGTCCCTGTCTGTGTTTATTGGGGAAGTGCTTTCCTTTTCTCATCTGACTCAGTGCTATCAAGATGAGCAGTTTTTCCTGTGCTCTGTGCTGCATTAGTGCACCTCACTTGGAGCCATGTTGATATTGTCCTTGTTCACTGCATTTGTGTCTCCTGGTCTCACTGCCCATGGCCATGCTCTAGTAGAATTTCTAAGACTTACTCTGTCTTTTACCCTTGCTGTTAAAATGTCTCCAAATTCTCATATTCTGGATTGAATCTCTTTTATTTAAAAAAAACAAAGAAACAAACAAAACAACCTAACCGTGTCTCCTTCTTAAGACAAACATTGGTTTACTCCTGTACAGTGATTTACCGGAATTTGAATAGGCTCTGTGTGGACATGAAAAATCAACAGGTGAAGATCTAGTTCTTTTCTTGGGGTGTGTGTATAATTATAATTATGTTCTTTACTCTTAGAAATGTAACACAATATCCCCTAACATAGGTTTAATATCCTCCAGAAAGCCTCTGTTTATTATTCTAAAGCAACACAGGTGCTTTTGAATTTAAATGCATCTTAAGCCAAATCCTCTGAAGATTATTATAAGTGATACTACTAAACCACAAAGAGGCCATAGTTCTGTTTCATGCAAAAGCAGCAGGGTGCTGGAGAATGATAGACTGGCTTAGGTTTGCATCTTGTCTCAGCAATTTACTAGCTTTCTGAGATTGGGAAAGCTATTTAGCCTCTCTGTACTTTAATCTTCTTGTCTCTAAAATTGGGTGTTAATAATAACAACGTCATTGGTTTCTTGTGATGGCCAAGAGACTACACCCGTGAGTGAGCTATCCTGGCTAGTCTAGACTCATGGAGGAGGAGAATTAATTGCCATAGGATCAATTACATCTGACCCAGTAGATAGCAAATAAGTGGAAGTGAGGAAAGGGGTGGGGAGATGAATGACAGAAAAAGACAGTGAAGAAATTACCAAGACTTACAGAATTTAGCAAAGAAAGAACAGCAGGGACAGCTCAGGAAGACTCGACTGTGGTGGCTTTTTACTCTGAGCACTGGACCAGTTCGTGGGAAGGGAACTTTGAAGGAGAGGAAAGAGAGAAACAAGTTGAAAAGGACAAAAGGAGGAGATGAGGGGAAAGAAAAATGGAAACAACTAAACAGAGAAGAGGAACTGAGAAATTCTCTGTGGCCTTTTGGGTCCAGAAGAGGGAGCTGGAGGCAGAAAGTGAGATATTTGTTGAAATCGAGAAGTTGTTTTACAGTTTTTCAGGAAGAGACTGTGGTGAATTTAAGGAATCTCAATGCGTGCATTAACATTGAAGAAATTAGGAGTTGAGGTGTCAGTTTAGCAGAAAAACAGCTTATTTTTAGAATATCTCATGAGAAAGATTGACTGTTGAGGGGATAGTATGAAAATGTGACTAGGCTAAATGGTGAAAATGACCAGGCTAGGTGAAAATGAGGCTATTGCCTCAACAACTTGTCTACTCTCTTCATGGATGTCTCAACAGCCTGTTTATTCATTTTTATGAATGGAGGTCAGACGTAGGAAATGATGTGACTGGATTACTGTTGTAATAAATGTAGTGCCTGGACTTAGCATTTCCTCTAAGAAATGTGAAAGAGGATTTTGGTAAGCGAAGGGTGAGGTTGATCATCTGCTAAGTATCTTTCATTTATGGATAGCACAAGGTTTTAACCAGTACAAGGAACAGCCAAAAACATCTCATCTATATGAATTATTTCCCATATGTGGTGTGTAGCTTGAGACAATTCTTCTGCAAAGTGAACTAGAATGCCTGCTTAGGGTCTCTGGTGGATAAGGGTCCCAAATTACTACTATGAATATTCTTTTGGCCTCAAGTGAGATTGTAATATACTCCACTGCTGTAAGTATATATTTTTTCCTCCAGTCATAAGAAAGAGTATCAAGTATGAAATAAGGTTGCTTTAAAATCAGTACATTTCATTATATTAGGCATCTATTAATTCCATCTTTTTTGAAGAAATTTCTTCTGAAGACCTGTACCTCCTCTAATCTGGAATGTTTTCTCTCCTGACATTTATCTTCATTATCAGGCTGTGGATTTCCTTCATCTTTCTCTTGGTTGATCCTAGATTTTTTAATGACATTTCCTTTTTGTTTTTTCTCTCTCTTTTTTATTTATTTATTTTGAGAGTGAGAGAGAGAAAGCAAGTGGGGGATGGGCAGAGAGAGAAGAAGAGAGAGAATCCCAAGCAGGCTCAGCTAGAGTCCAATGGGGGGTATCTCATGAACCATGAGATCATGACCTGAGCCTAGATCAAGAGTCAGATGCTTAACTGACTGAGCCACCCAGGCATCCCTCCTTTTTTTTTTTATTTATGTTCTGTTTTTGGTGGCACACATGCCCTACTAGTGTCCTGAAAAATGGTACTTAGAAGGAAAATTTTCTGAGACCCTACATATCCCAAAATATCTTTCTCCTGGTAGCTCAATTGAGAATTGGCTGAGTATAGCATCCTGGTTTGTAAATAATTTTCCCTCAGACCTTTGAGTGTGTTGCTTCATTGTCAGTTGGCTGCCAGTATTGCTGTTGAGTAGACTGAAGTCAGCAACTACATCCCCATGGCTTGTTTAGTATGTCCCATGAACTAAGAATGGGTTTTACATTTATAAAGTATTATAAAAGTCAACCAACCAACCATGTCTTGGGATAGTCAGATTCTTCAGAGAAAATGCTTTCAAGGTAATGTCTATAGAGTAATAGACTTATTACCACTGTTCTGGGAACAGTGAGATTAAGAGAACTGTGGGTTGCAAAATTCAACATATAAAAATTCCTTTAGCTCTGTTTTCAATATGCTTCCTCCTATGCTAGATGTCTCCTTGTTGATGAACTCTCTGTTTTACGATTTTCAGGGAATTAACTTATAGTTCTCAAGTGAGGTGAGAAGGGCATTCACTAAGCTGCTCAGAGAGAGGACAGGAATCTGGGGCTCTAACTGCCTTTAAAACAGACTTTCAGCCCATCATCCTACTTTAGCTCCAGTTTGGCCTGCACTTCCAGTACTTGATATCATCAGCGTTTGAACTTTTAAGGAGGCTTATGGAGAAAATCAAGTGTTTTTCTGCTTCCCCACTGTCAGCATAGGATTCCCTTTTCTCAGTTCTTTGAAGTCAGAAATCCCACCTGCTTTCCAGCTTCCAAAATTTGTTTCCATTGTTTTCTTTCTCATTCTCTTTATCCTTTTAGATTTATGCCTCAAAAATACATTTATTATCATTTTAAGGGAGCTCAGGAGGGAAAAAAAGTAAATGTGGGTTCTCAATCTGTCATCACCCAGTTTAAACCAGTTGTAATGTTTGCCATAGGTACCTAAGATTTCTTTTTCTTAAAAAACAAGACATCACACAATCAGCTGAAACTCCTCTTGATCCCTCTAGTCTCATTTCTCTCCCTCCTTCCACCAAGAAAACCACCATCTTGAAGTCAGCTTATATCCTTCTCTTCCTTAGTTGTCTACCTTTATTGCACATGGATGTATCCATTAAAATGCAGACTGTTGTTCCAATGTCTTAAAATTTGGATAATTGGTGTTATATTATGTAGCTTTATGCAGTTTTCTTCACTCAACCTTAACAATCTGAGATATAAGCATGGTGATTGATTTAGCTCTAGTTCATTCATTTTTACTGCTTAAGGATATTCATTGGTTAAATGCTGTCAAATTGTGCTCCTGTGTTTCCACTAATTTATTTTCCCAATAGCTGTATTTCTCCACTAGTGGAGCTCCCATTTCTCCACATCTTCTCCCAACACCTGGTATTGTAACATGTTCTTTACATGTTAGGTGGTGATAACATAAGTTGTATTACCCATAAAAACACAACATTAGCACTCTGTACCATTTCAAGAGTCACACATACTAAAGCAGGAGGTAATATGGGGCCTGAGGACCCCCTGGATTCTATGTGGTCTGACTTCTCTTGTACCTTAATTTCTTAGAATTCTCTTTGATCATGACTGCTGCTATTCATGAGAATACTATGCTTTTGCTTAAATGAACAGAGTTTGAGATGTGATAATTTGGGGATTTGGGTGTAGAATGGAGGGAAAGTGTAAATAAAAGTAGTCTTCAGGCAGATGGTGATGCTGGTCCTAGCAGCTCTACTCTCTCTTATCTTTCAGCTTTCAGATTCTGATGCCAAGGTACTCATTAATCAGCAAGACAAGGCTAGGAGACTAGCTCTTAAGAGGCTCACTGTTTGACTTGTGTGCTTCCTGGTGTGAGCACGTCTCCAGAGAGACAGGACAATCTGGCTGCTGTGATAGCAAAGTCTTGTGTATAACCTTTACTAACACAATCAACTCACCATTGCTAAGGGGGGAATACTTTCCCTCACAGAGATTTTCCTTCACTTTCCTCATCTTTGGCAGGACTCTGCCAGCAGATTGTAACAGAAAGTTTGACACAGCTCACCCATACTTTAGCCCTTTCCTTGTCAATAGAAATGAAGTCTCAAGGCCCCTGGGTGTTTTGCTAATTTGTTTTCTCTTTTCCAGAGATCACTGAAAAATACCTTTTAAATTTAATGTGTACTTGAAAACAAGAAAGTGAAACCTATGAAAGTTAAATGGCAGACACAGCTTATAAAAGAATCTCAGTCATAAAGTAAAAAAATATTTTCAACTTCCTAATTATATCTTTCCTTTTATTTTATTTATTTTTTTTAAATTTTAACGTTTATTTTTATTTTTGAGACAGAGAGAGACAGAGTATGAACAGGGGAGGGGCAGAGAGAGAGGGAGACACAGAATCTGAAACACCCTCCAGGCTCTGAGCGGTCAGCACAGAGCCCGATGCGGGGCTCAACTCACGGACCATGAGATCATGACCTGAGCCGAAGTCGGATGCTTAACCAACCGAGCCACCCAGGCGCCCCTATATCTTTCCTTTTAAATATCATCTTCAGTATTACATTTCCAACATTATTTTTTTTGTTGTTATTTTCCTTTGCAACTGAATGGACAATCAGCCGGCTAATGTCCAGCAAAAATTCAATTCAGGTAAATGATTTGCTGCCATTGATGTGCCTGATGAGTCCCCTCTTTGTCTCAACTGAATTAAGTGTATGGCTGGTGTCAGCTATTTCATACTTTTTTGTTTACCTTTGTTTATAAACTAATGTTTATTTATAAACTAATTATAAACTATAACTTATTAAATAATTTATTAATAATAAATGACTTCAGGTGAAGTCATTTGTCACCTGAGATATGAACATCCAAGTTTGACATAGAAATATATTTGTCACACACACACACACACACACACACACACACACACGAGTTGTTTGAAAACTGAATGTGTGAATGTTGAGACCATAGGGACTACTGCTCTCTCATCCTTTTTTCCCTTTTGATCTTCTTAAGCCCCAAGTCTTTCCCCTTCCAGTCATAGGTATCCACTCTCATCAATTTCATTTCCATGGAAAAATGTATTCTTGTCTCTGTTATTGCAGATGCTTTTTACATAGAAGCTCATTTGACTATCCTATGTTGGTCATCCCACCAGCTCCTTGTGAACTTCAGGAGGAAAGTGAGAGAATCACAAATAAGCATGTGAGATCATTAAAACGCCTTGCACCCCAAAGGCTTGGGACAGGCTGGTAATGTTAATTTTCTCTGACACTTGGCTGCAGAACATCAAGCATAGGAAGCCTGAAAAGTAACACCAAGGGTCTTAAATACCCCAGAATAGAACAAACAGGTAGCATTTTAGGTATTTTTATGTATAATAAAATATCCTTCAAGAATCTGGAAATAAAAGAAATAAGATTGCCATCTGAGAGTTAAACATTTAAAACAAACAGATAATGAATTTTTCTATAAGAAAGAGAATGTCTCCTTTGTCTATAAGACCAGACAGAAAACTTACAGAAACTATTAATATATTAAAAGAAAGTCTATGTCAACATGTGAGAATGACTAAAACAATTTTGGGAGACAGTGAAAGAGAGAGAGGGGGGCAGAGAAGGAGGGAGAGACAGAATCTGCCCAATGATTTGATATGTCTGGTCTCATGATCATTCTATTATAGAGATAAAAACATGTCATTTCAGCTTGATGCCGTTAACATCCAACTCGTAAAACTAGCTCTCCTTGTTTTGATTCTGTGTTCACCGAGTTACTTGGTCATTGCTACTCGTTTCTCTGGGTAGTTAGTGTGCCTGTAGGAAGAGAATACCTGGACTGGTGGGCTGAGTATGTGAGCCTTTTGGCAGTTTGCTTTGCTATAAATAAATAAAAAAAAATTCTGGTTTCAGATATTAGCCTCAGATTTCAGTCAATATAAGTCCAGCTCTGAGCAGTGGATTTTAGAAAATTCATTAAGGCAATGCCACTCTGTGAGGCCACTTTTGAAATAGTTGGCTGGTGACACACCCCTCAGATCATGGTTAAAACTGAACAAGCGTACCTATTGAGCATAGTATCTTAAACCCTAAAGAGAGAAAATACAGCAGGAGAAACAAATTGCCTTTGAGAGATTAGACAAATTAAGATTTAGCTCTTTTTTCACAGGACCAAGATGTGCTGTACACATGTGTAGTCTCATTGCCAGACCTCCACAATTCACTCTTCATGTTTTCCCTGCCCTCATTTTGGTTATTTTATTCATTTCCATATTACAGGCTCTCTCAATTGGGTTTTTTTTCCTTCCCTAAAAGCAGTTTTTAACTCAACCACCGATTTCTGTAGGACTTCTATTCAAAGGGCAAATATCAACACCAGAGATTTCTAGCTTTCCCTGTCACAGTAATTAGGACTGTGTGGGACTCAAGGAAGCCCAAACCTTTTCTGAGGCAAGATGTAAAGGTCCAAGTACAGGGCAAAGTTCTGCCATTAAGGGGCTTTTCTGGAGCCATAGGGAAGGCTGGAGGCAGTGAGGACCTCTGGGCCCCTTAAAGAAACAGCTGTTCCCTTCTAGGTATTGCATTTGGGAAGAACCAGGCATGTGGAGCCAGATCAGTGAGAAAAATTCTTTCAAGACAAATGAATACCTATTGATTTCTTCCTATCTTGATTCTGGCATCATTAGTGTCCCTACAGATATTTTTAAAAAACTAAATCAAGAGGACAAGAAAAGAAAAGAAAAAAAGTTCCCAGGATAATAACAATAATAATTCCAAGCATATCAGAAAACATAATCTTCCCCAAATAATAACAGAAAAGAAATTACGTGTAAAAAATATTCCAGATATTAAAATTAGGCAATTTTTACCCTGAAAGTTGAGAATAGCTAGGCTTCCTGGGCTCTGTGTTTGTCAGAGTTTTATGTGTTTTTCTTTGGTCTTTATGGGTAAGGTCACAAAACTGGAAAGCCCAAACTGAAAGCCCAGGTGTTAGACCCGGGTGATGAATCTCAAGTGCAAGTGCAATGCTGGTTCTGAGGGAAAGCACAGACTCTTGGGTTTGGGGGCTGTAATTTCATATTCACACCATATGAGGTACTCCAGGCTTCACTGGCAAAATCTCAGAATCTTTTACTAATACAGCAAAAGTTTCTGTGTCTTGGTTTATAAGTAATTGAATAGGAAAACTGTATGGATGCTGCTTTTATAAATGCCACTATTCATTCAAAGGGTATGTTCTTAGAGGGATGGAATGAGATCCAAGTTTGATGTCTGAAACTTACTGCCACTGTGATCAACTATCTTCAGGAGGTCACCTAAACATTCAGTCATTTGCTTGTGTCCCAAGCTCTCTGTTTGGGGTGTGTGAGCTGTTGGGCAGAGAAAGCAGTTCTGATCTTAGAGGGTGTTCTGGACATGGGCTTGGGAGACAGACTGTCCAGCCTGTGAGCTGCTTTCCCCTTTCTGAGATTACATTCCTCTGCCTCACTGCATATGTGTGCTGAGTCCCTGGAACCATATCTTTATATATGGTCCAACTTTCCTTACTCCCTTCCCCTCCAAAATGTAGGGGACATTTGAGTCAAGTTAGGCAACATAATCTCTTTCCTGGGGAAGGGGGAATTTGAACCTAGAGAAGTAACCTTTATAGTGGTGGTCAAATTCTAACATACAGATGAGGAAGAAAGAAGCCTGTCTTCAAAGAAAGGCAAGAAGAAGCTAAGCAGAAAAGGACAGACACAAGAAATGCAGAGAGGGTACTTCTTCGCATTCTCCAATTTTCCAGTTGCTAGCTTTTGTCTCATTAAGATCTGGCTATGTTTTTGCCTTTGGATTTAATGAGACACCTCCATATATCCTTATAATAAAATCTTCCTTTGGTTCAATGCTTGAATTAGTTACTTGTAACTCAAAGAGTCTTAATTAACAAAAAAGAATAAACAGAAAATGACAGACTATCAATGTTTTAGCCTTTCTTAATAAAAGTAATTTGGCTTGGATCTAAGAGGAGGTTTTTGTTTGTTTTTTTTCATGTTTTATCTTCAGGAAACTGGGGTCTATCTTAAAAGCAACATGTTCATTTGGAATGTTTCTTTTTTGTTTGTTTGTTTCTCTGAGAAGCTGTTAATAACCCAAAGGAGCACCTGATTATCAATAATATCTCAGAATCAAGGAAACGTAGCATATTTGTGCAACACACTTCATGTCCCTCTTTTTTATACTAATATTCCTGGATTTCCAGATTCTTAGACTATAAGAAATGGCTGACCTACTTTGAGGACTCCTGTCAAAATGATTATGCTTGTGGAATGGTTGGTTTTATTTCCCCAAGACATCTTATTTGACCTGGGCAGAGTTTTCTTCTCACAAAGTGAAGGCAACAAAAATGAAGACACCTGGCTTGGGAGTCTTCACCCATCACTGGAGCCATTGCCACTGGGAGAAGGCCAGCCACCTTCCTGGACCTCTGGTAAGGTTTTCCTCTTCCCTTCTTATGTAATACACCTGCATTTTCATTTTTGATTTGCATTTAGATGGTAACAAAAACACATGTGACTTTTCAGTGTCACTTTCCTTAAAATTAAAAAAAAAACCAGAAAAACTTCAAATATGATATTGTTTAACAAATGCAATGACACTTCTTTGAAATTTGACTGCTTTTGTCCTTAAATAGATACCACTTACCTTTCATTACTTAGAACTGCCTCTTAGGATGGTTTGCAATTTAAATACATAAAACCACTAGAATGAATAATAGGAAAATCAATCTTTATACTTTCAGATTAAATAAACTTGCTCATGAAAAATATCTTACATGGACACCAAAATGTATCCAGAGCTGTGTTATTTTGGAGGCCATTAGACAATAATGGATAAATCTTTTAAAGTGGGTAATTTCTTTTTGTGGGAAGGCTGGTCCTCCGGAGCTTGGAAATTCTTGGGTCCAAGTCCACATTTCATTTCAAAATGTTATAGTGTGGTGATGGTGGGCTTTGAAAGCAGAGAGGCTTTTTACTAAAACTGGCTTCTATACTAACTGGCTGTGTGTTTTTACATAATTCACTTAACTTCTGAACTTCAGATTTCTCAGCTGTGAATGGTGGTAATATTACTTAATTTTCAGGGTGACCATAGAGATTAGAGAAAGTGAGTAAAACTGACCAGATTACCACCTGTCCTGCCATGTGTCTCCTCAGAATCAGTCTCCTGTGGGTGGGTCTGTGTGGTGGGACCAAAACCGTAAGCCTGTTCTCTGATAGCAAAGGATATTAGGATTATATTTGTTTTTTTTTAATTCTATGTTGAGAAGGTAGGATTCATAATGTGGAGAATTATTAAAAGATTTTGGCAGCTACAGAGAGATATGTCCATTATAATATCTTGGGTATGTTAGAAGCATCTTACTCCTTCACCAGGCTGTCATGTCAGGGCAGGAAGTCAATCCCTGTAGTCACAGTAACAGCCACTGTCATCAGGATCTCCAGGGTCTATTTTCATCACGTTGCTTCCCAAATTACCAAGACATAAATTGAAAATATAACTCATGTTTTATGTGTTTTATGATTTACAAAGGTCTTTTCACATTACTGTGCTCTTTTCCCCCTTATAAAACCCTGGAAAATGGTCATTATTAGTTCTGTTTATGTATAAGGAAATTGATCATCAGTGGAAGTATATTTTGCCAAAGGTCATCCAGCTAATAATTGCTAGATCTAAGAGTTCTATAGAGGCTTTATCTAAATTGGTTGTTTCTAACTCAAAGAAAAAAGACATTTGGGTCTGACAGATGTAGGTTTGTATCCTAGCCCTGCTATTTATAAGTTGTCACTTAACCTTCTTGAGATCAAGCTTTCTCATCTGTAATTTATGGTAGCATCTACTTTGTAGGGTTATAGTGATTCTTAGATAAGATACCATAACCAGAGCATTTTGTAAAGTGTTGTGATAGGAAGTTGGTGACTTCCGTGTGATATCATTTCTGTCATTGGGATAATCATCATTTGTATTACACCACACCACTTCAAGAAAGTTGTACACGTACATCTCTCAAATCTTCATGAATGTGTACTCTAAACAATCCTAGAGAGAGAGTAAGCTTATTTACAAAGTGCCCTGGCAGACAAGACTGTGGCTCTATTTACTGACTTTTGAATAATTGTGATTTTAGAGTTATAAGCAGTTTACTTTCTCTAGGAGAGAAAATTTATTCACTCTTGGGAAAACTCACTTGGTTCTGGAAAGGGCCACCAAATAACTCCTTTAAGGTATTTAGATATCTGGCACAACCCCACTCTACTTGTGTGTCTCCACCGATTTACAAGGTTTCCAAGGAGACTTTGAAGTTCTAACAGACTGGGGCAAAGCCCTCTTAGGTTAGAGCTCCAGAGAGGTTGGCAAGAACTCTAAGAGGAAATTGCCCCAAGAGAGGTAGAAATGTGAATGTGCAGTCCTAAGTCAGCACCGGGACTGAGACTGTTGGCTAGTGAACTCCTGGATACAGTTCCTGGCTTATGCTGGAGACTCTTTATGGGGAAAAGATGGATGAGACGAGAGAGCTAAGAATATAATAATTGAAACTTCATGTTGAATTTGGGTGGAGACTTCCACATCCTGGTAGTGGGGTCTAAGGAGCCACTATGGGGGATGGCATTGGGGCCACTGAGTTTGAGAACCTCTTTAGTTTGGGTGATGACATAGTATTCCAGTAACAATAGTGACAGTGAAAGCAAATGGGCATTGCTTCCAATTCTCAAGTATTTCTAGTGCCAGCTCCAATGAACAAAGCTTTTGTTTCCTAGTAGTGCCTTTCTTACTTGGTTATAGTGTCAGCATTGGCAATAAAACAGCCCTTTCTTTGGTTTGATTGAACCATCACCTTTACTCTTACAGCAAGAAAATCCAGGCTGAATCTGAAGACTGAGTAAGCTCATTTGGGAATTCTGATCACACCTAGGAGCCAACTGCTTTGTCTGACTGTAGAAAACTTAGATTTTCTGCTAATTTGGGTATGTGGGGATTCAGTGGTATTGTAATTTGTATATAAAAGAAAAATGTATTTTTTTTTTGTTTTGAGTCCACTCTGGTAAAGTCTGGGTTACATATATAAACAATGATTGTGACTGTGATAGGAAACAATCAAATGCTATTGATATTGAAGATGGTGCTTTATCAAAAACCAAGGAAAGGTCGCAGACTCACACTGAACAGTGAAAGTTGTGATTTCCAGCACACACAAGCTAAGTGCTACTTGGAATTCAGAAAGTGGCTAAAATGTCTTTTTAAGGCTCAACTGCCAAAGGGAAAGCTCGCGAGAGGGAAAGGACCACACTGCCCCACCTGTCTGCATTCGGGGTGGAGCCCACAGCTTGAGGGGTCTTAGTGAAAGAGCATAGACCCTGTAGTCAATTGGAACTGGAGTTCACCTAACCTTTCTGAGCCACACATAACCTTTATGAGTCCACTTAGCAAAATTGGAATAAACACACACATACTTTATGGGGCTGTTATGGCCCTGGTGTGCCATAACACAGGAAGGGTGCCCAGTATGAGATCTAGAACATGTTGATTTCTTTCATCCTTTTTCCTTTACTATGTGCAGTGGGTGTGGGGATAAGAGGTGGGACCAGAAGCCAGTGAACACTTTCTTCATTCTGCTCACAGGCCTCTGACAGACTTTTCTGTTGGTGATTTGATAGTTTTCCCCAATTTCTAAAAATGTACTTACTCCTTTGTGGGTTGTATGATTTGAAAATAACTAGTAGAATTTTGGTGATTTGTATTAATTTATTGGTGTGTTATAGGACTGGGCTAATGGGATCATAGGCTCCATTTCCATACTGGCAGTTTGCTTGTCATAAAACAAAAATCTGTTTCAGGCCACTGTCTGCCTTCTTTATTCTTGGCAGCCATGGGCCTAGAGACAGTTGGTGAGGGCACTGCAGTGAACCTGCTGCATGCAGTGAAATTGCATTTATCTTGAAGAGGAGGTCTGGGGAAGGGTGAGGCCACATAGTGAGGCCAGACATGGGGCAGCCTGCCATTACCAAGGGACTAAGTGAACCCTGACAGGCCCTCCAAACCTGTCATTAAATGCCAATCTGGGAGAAGGGTTTTTTTTTTTTTTTTCAGCTGCATTTTGTAAAAGAAAAAGCTGAGGTTCAGTGTGGTTAAATGACCTGTTGGAGAAAATCAGGAGCCAAAATAGATATAATTCCATGGCTTTGGATTCAGAGAGTTGTCTACAAGGCATGAGCCCAAGGCCACACCTCCCTCTTTTCCATTAAGGCAAACTCTTTCACTGCTAAATTTGTCTTGCTTCTTTAGACTTGCACCAAAATTAATAAAGGTCTACTTTCCTAATTGCACAATCAAAATAAATTATGTCCACAAATTAGAAGGCAAGGAAATTGCATGTGCATTTTGGGTGCTCTGATAATGTCCTGCAGTAAATTGTTTTCATATAAATTGCATGCTTAATTAATCGCTTTCAAAAATGCCCATGTATTTTCCTGCAAATACATCTCTGCCTGCAATTCATAAAATACAAAGACAAATTAAACTGCCCATCCCCATATAAAAGTGTTGCCCTTGGTGTATCCTGGCCGTGCTCAGTCATTCTGCCCTCTTTCCAAGGAATGCAATAAAACTGGTGAGCTTCTTCCTTTCTGAGTTGCCCCTGGGTATCTGATTCAACAGATTTGAGGTCTCTCTTAAATTACAGCTAGACAAGGCAATAAAGCTAATGTGTGGTCCATAACTGGTTGCATTGAAAATCTGGCTGGCTCAGGTGACTCTGAGGCCTCACTTAGCCTGAAAGACAGCTGGAGACAGTGAGCTTTGAGAAAGCTAGCCACACTAAAAATAAAAATAAATAAATGAAATATCCACCAACATCCAAAATTAAAAAAAAAAACTTTCTACAAAAGCATGCATTGTTTTGTTTTGATGAAATTATAGAAAAGAATGAAAAGGATTGCATTCCATAATCCCAACACTCAGATATAATCACAGATCATCATGTCTTCTTTGAACAGAATGCTAAATGTTAGAAAAATTGAAATGGTCATTGGCTGATTTTGTCGGTTTGTTTAGGAAATTATTTTTTGGGATGAGTTTGGGCTTGCACAGTTTTCATTAGTCTGAAAATATGTCCTCTATTTCAAACTCCCACATACAGTATGCCTCAATAGGCAAAAGTTAATGTTTAGAAATGACCCTGGTGTGGCTTGCCTGCTGCAAATCCTTCTGTTCTGATTTCTAGAAAGGAATTATACTAACAGAAAGTGAAGGGAATGCTTTGCTAGATATTGGAATTTATTTGTCAAAGAGAATTCAGTGCCTCAAAGCTTTGCTTTTAAAAATACTGCAACAAATGTTTTTGATACAGAGGGCTTTCCTCTGGCTTCCCCTTAATGTGACTGGCCAGTGTTATCTGGGGTGAGAGGTGACCCAGCTGAGCCATGCTCATCAGCCAGAACAGCTTGCGTTTAGCTGATAATTCTTGCAGCTGGAACTGAAGGGCTTGTCTTTGGAAAGCAAAGAAAACACAGTCAGAAGGGGCTGAGAGGGTCCAATTTGTGGGGTGGTTGGGCTTAGGTGCCTGCTAATTTCTATGGAGTCATGACCTGTTAAGCTAAATTGTAATGGAAGAGTCAAAATGAGGGTCGAAATCCATCGACATGTCATTTCCAGTGACATCCAAAAACAACAATCAAAACAAAACTGAACAACCCTCCACGGATGTATTTTTGTAGATGCTGTGAACATAGCCTTGCTTCTGGCTCCAGTGCTAAATCTGGGTGCATCATGGGAAATTTGGCTTTTACAGGGGCCCAGCTACTCCCTCCAAAGGTAGCATCTGAGCTGTGGTTTCAAGTCAAGAAGCTGATATCCACCCACACTGTGCCAGTGACTATGCTGGGAACTTTGTGGCTGACTCAAGTGCCTATAGAGGCAGAGATCCTCTCAGGCCTGACTAAGTTCTGAAAAAGAAATTGTTTTCAGCAAATTCTGCTGTGGGCCCTGTAAATGCAATAAAGTGAGGAAAAAAGTGACCAGGGAAAATTTGAGACAAAATTACATATAGGTCTCATTCCTTCTCTTTCT
The DNA here is from genome assembly GCF_007474595.2 of Lynx canadensis. Classification (NCBI taxonomy): domain Eukaryota; kingdom Metazoa; phylum Chordata; class Mammalia; order Carnivora; family Felidae; genus Lynx; species Lynx canadensis. Next base: position 32,871,595 of record NC_044315.2, read on the forward strand.
TGCATAAAAGAAAAACAAAACGAAGGGTGCCTGGGTAGCTCAGTTGTTTAAGTGTCCGACTTTGGCTCAGGTCATGATCTCACAGCTCGTGAGTTTGAGCCCCACAGCTCAGAGCCTGGAGTCTGCTTCAGATTCTGTGTCTCCTTCTCTCTCTGCCCCTTCCCCACTCATACTCTCTCTCTCTCTCAAAAATAAACATTTAAAAAATTTTAAAAAAAGAAAAAAAAAGAAATACAAAATGAAAAACCTGATCATTAAATACTTCCTCAATAAATTATGTTACCATAAAATGTTACAAAGTATAAATATTTAATTATGCATGTGGCTGTGCGTGAGCATCTGGGTACACACACACACTGAATGGAGGGTTGATTCTTAAAAACGTTTTTTTTTTAAATACGAAATTTATTGTCAAATTGGTTTCCATACAACACACAGTGCTCATGCCAACAGGTGCCCTCCTCAATACCCATCACCCACCCTCCCCTCCCTCCCACCCCCCATCAACCTTTTTTTTTAATTGAAGTATAGTGAACACACAATGCTACATTAGTTTCAGGTATACAATATAGTGATTTGACAACTCTCTATGCTATTCTATGCTCACAAGTATAACTACCATCTGTCACCAGGAATGTTGATTCTTGGTAAGCTTATGAAATCAGCAAAGAATGTATTGGGTGTTTTCTACAGCATCTTTTTTGGTCATTCCTTGTCATTCTTTGCCTGTTAAACCCCATGTACCCTATTTACCTCTGTAACCATCATTTCCCACTGAGGCTTGCTTTTCATTTTACGTCAATAAGCACTTTGTAGATGAAATGGCTGCCGAATGCAAATGTGCTCTTCTTTGGATATTTAAAATCTGTAAGCATGATGTTTTACAAATATTCTGTGTAAAGTATCCAGAACAGAAGCACACTAATGCCCATATAAATCCAGTGATTTCCAACTTGCTGATATATGTCCTCTTTACAATATGGACCCTCAGGCCTCATAAGGGTAAAATGATGGAATTTTCTTTGAGACAGTTGACTCTCTCCTCTCTCCCTTTCTTCCAGTGCTCCTTGAAAACATAATAGGCTAAATAAGAGGCCTGACCTTTCAGTTTTACAATGCAAAATCATGGGCCTTCTGACCTTTGTAACTGTGAATATATACCTCCAAAATTACTCCCTCCCTAGGTGTACAGGAGAAAATGACAAGGTATATCCATTTTTCTCTCAAGGAGAGAAGAGAAATTGTCATTGTTTTTTCTTTCCCTTCACTGTGTAAATTTGTGTGAAATTGTATCTACACTGTGTAGTCACTGTTGTCCTATCTTACATGTGTGTAAATCTGATAATGCCTACTTTTTAATGACAAATAGTGCCTATTCTGTTTTATATTGATATGGGTGAGTCTTTTGTTGGAAGGATTGTTTTGCTTCCTCAAAAGCCTATGGCAGCTTTCTAAGTAAAGCTGTGCTTGTGGGCTTCTGGGTACTTCTTTAGAAAAGAGATGTTTGAGTGTGGAATGATTAATATTACATGCATTCAGATGGTGATATAGCTGGAAATACATCCCTGTGGTTACCTGTGACTGTTGGCAGACTTACATTTTGGAAGGAATGGATATGCCTATGATTTATAGAAGGACTAAGGAGAACCAATGCATTAGAACACTGAGTTTCAGTTATTTTTGGTGCACAGTAGGTACTCAGTATGCATTTGTTGAATGAATGAATGTTTGGTGAGTGTGTGGTGGGTTTGCTAGAAGTCTGCCTTTTCAAGGTACTTAGGGGCCTCTTGGGAAAAGGGACCTGGTGTGATGAGCTTGGCTTTGTTGTAATGAAGCCTTGGTTGTCAGAGGAAAGGGATGTTCCAGGTATGATCTAAAGGCTGCGGACTCAAATCTCTCTCTGGCCCAATTTCAGGAATTCATTTCTGGTTCAATGGAGATAAAGGGATGTGGGTAAAATATGACAAACTTATTCTACTAAAATCACCAAAAAGCAGAAGACCAGGAGCAGTACTATTTTCTGGCTCCTCTGAGTGGCTCTTGCACAGCAGAGAGGTGAGTGTCATCTTTGTCCTCATTCACCATAGGCCAAAGTTTAGCACACTGAAATTTGTGGTGTGGTGGCAGAGGTCACAGAGCTGCTTGGCAAGAGTGCACTGATTTGTGAGCACATGCAAGGCCTTCCCTGGGACTCCTGGAGATAGATGGGATAACAAGGGATTATTTCATAGAGGACTCTGGTCCTGTAGCAACAAGAAGAGTCAAGAGTCTCTGCAACTGGAGTTGTCATTGTCACAGTAACTATTATACTGTCAGATGATAAGGTATAGGTGAATTCATATTTAAAAATTTTAAGTTTACTTATTTGTTTTGAGAGACACAGAGACAGCATGAGCAGGGAAGGGATACAGAGAGAGGGAAAGAGAGAATCCCAAGCAAGCTCTACACTGCCAGCACAGAGCCAGATATAGAGTTTGAACTCACGAACCATGAGATCATGACCTGAGCCGAAACTAAGAGTCAGATGCTCAACCGACTGAGATACCCAGGCTCCCCAAGTGAATTTGTATTTTAAAAATAAATATCACATTTGTTCCATTACTCGGTTAGACAGAAAACCTTAGCGCTTGAACCTAGATTACTTATAACTGTTTAGAGCAGCCATAATAAGATTCAGGTTTTCTCAATCTCAAGCCCATTATGAGCACAATAGTGCAGTCTGCCTGGTGCCAATGAAAAATACTATTCTGTATACCCTTTTCCTTCGACTTTTAAATTTCATTGTTTTTAACAGGGACAAAGGAATATGATATCACCATGATTTTCTAACTATTGCTTCCAAACCAGGATTTCAAGGCAGCTAGCAGCTAGTTCATGGCCTTTACCTCTGTCTCTCTCACTCCTACTCCCCACTCCCATCCCTTGTTAAAATCTTTAACTCCACCACCAGACACCATATGAAACTGAGCTCCATGCATCTGTTTTCTGTCATCCCGGTTGACAGTATATTTTCAGAACTCTGGAATTTCTGCTGTTGCTTAATCTTATATCTGAGAGCAGAATCTATGAAGCTAGGGCAGGAAGCAAAGTCTACACTCTCTGGGATCCTGTCCTAAATTTTGCCTTTCAGAGGGGTGGGAGCAGCTGTCGAGTTTCAGGCTGTCAGGCTACATGCCAAGCTCCCTGGGACATCCAGCAATAAGAACAATGACTTTTTAGGTCTCTGAAGGTGGTTGAGAGTGGGGAACTGGGGAGAACCTACAATGAAGGTGCCTGGTTTTGAGTGGGTCCCAGTTTTGGAACAGGATGTAGAAAATCAGAACCAGACAATAGTGGAAATGCAGGAAGTGTGGCACAAGTATAAAATTAATTGCAGGAGTTTTAGTTGCTCAGTTGTATAAGTCAGCTTTCTGAGGCCCATAAATTATTGCTTAGAGAACACAGAAGAGAAGGCAAATTATTATCAGGCAGGCATATAGCTCTTTAGACACATAATCAATTTAAATTGTATTTTCTGCACAATGTACAGTGCTGTCCTTCATTCTCCAAGAGGGTGTTTCTTACTGGGAGTGAGAGTGGGATATAGGGTGAAAAGAATAGGCTTCAGTCCCGGGATATCCAGGTTTTGTCATGATTTTGCTGGTGTGTGGCAAAATCTTAATTTTTCCTGACCTCAGTTTCCTGGTCCGTAGGATGGGATTGAAAACCACCATAATATCTATCTCCCAGGATTACCATGAGAATCAAATAAATTCTCATGTGAAAGAAACATATGGCAGTGAAAGAGCTGACCTACCTGACCCAGTCAGGTTCCACCTAACTTCCCACTCTCAACCACCTTCAGAGGCCTAAGAAATCATTGTTTCATTTTTATCAGGAGGTTCCAGGGAGCTGGTACATGACTGAGACTTGACAATTGCTCCCACCCATGTGAAAAGCAAAATTTAAGGTAGGATGGCAGAGAGTTCACAGACTTTGCTTCCTGCTCTGGTTTCATAGATTCTGCTCCTGGATGTCAGATTAAACCACAGCAAAAATAGTAAAATGTTGCTCTAAAGTTGGTTCTGTAATATGTTGTTCTCATGGATAGAACCCATACATAGTACCCAGAGGCCGGCTCGACTCTTCCTTTCCCAAGTGGAAGAGGCTCCATTCATTTGTGGTATCAGCTGCTTCCTGAACAGTCTGGTGGCTTTGCTTCTGTCAGGCCTTAGACCAAATGAAGAATAATTTTGTGGCACGTGTCAACCTGTCATCAAATAAATTGTCCATGAAGTTGCTTAATGTTGGGGCCACTCTACCTCTCAGAGCCCGTTTCCTCATATGTAAAATGGGCAGGCTTACTGGGAGCACTCAATGAGGAGATGCCTGGCTTGTATGTATGTTCCATAAGTATTAGTTTCAGTGTGGATATAATAAATCTCTATCTAACTTTTTTCTCAGCATTAAATTTTTGTTTTGCTTGATGCAGGTTATGCTTTATTTTCAGGAGTTAATGAGTGTTTGCAATTCCTTATGTATGTAGCTCAAAACTATATTATGGTTAGTCACAATAAATATACTTATGTTAGATTTTCTTCTAGAGTGAACTCTCCTTCCAATGCTGTCTCTTTGTTCCCCATCTCTTGTTCTTTTTATCCTTGTTTCAGTGATTCTATTATATGTGCCATGGGGGTTGGTTTTTCCTTAGAAGTCAATGCAAACTTTTATGGAACCAGGGACATGAAAGTACTAAGTAAAATGAAGGAAGGCAAGAAAAAAGGAAGGGAGGAGAGGAAGGAAGGAGGGAAGGAGTAGGGAAGGATGGAAGGGAGGGAAGAAGGGAGACAAGATAGATTCATCTGTCTATTTGGCTCACCGTGGTCCTGAAGTCTTTATGAACATTTGTTCAGTGAATGTTTATACTTGAAATCAGCTGCTGGGCCCCTTGACAGCTGCCTCTGACTCCACATTTGGCTGTTTCTCTGGACAGTTTGTTGGAAGGTGGGCTTTCAGGTCTCATCAACAGTTTCCCCTTTCCCCTTCCCTCAGACTCCCTTTCTTTCAGCCAGGCAGTCTGCTTCATCAGCTGTTTTGCTGTCAGTCTTTCCCTGTGCCTGTCTAGTTGAGCAATTCTGAGCTAAGCTTAGCAATCCCCCTACTTCCCTGCCCCCACATACTGTTTGTTGATGGACAGGGAGACTGAGTGATACAAAATTAGACTTGAACAAAGCCTTAAGTGCAGACTAATATATGAGATCAAATGTTCCCTGCTGAAGGTAAATGACCCTCTTTAGCCAACGGGTGTCTATTATTTTCTTCTTAAGGTGGGATGTCTATCCTTCGGAAGGGAAGGAACAACTGTTTGGCTTTATTGTCACCTCGTAAACTCAGAGAGAGAGAGAGAGAGAGAGAGAGAGAGAGAGAGAGAGACTTCTCAAACTCAAGATAAGGCGAGTGTGAAGGGAAAGGTTAATGCCCTTTTCCTTATATGGATACATAACTCATTCTACAGTTTGTAAATGTCATATTCATTTATCCTATTTTTTTTTCAGTGTAAATATTGAATGGATGGGTCTTGGCAGGAAGAGGGAACCAGGGTGGCAAATTTTTCTGGCTTCTAGTATCAGGCTTTTTAATGATGGAAAATGGATTAGGGAGAAAGCATATCAATACACAATGCTGAGTCTAATATAGAAACTGGAGCAAGTTGCCAGAGCGCCCTGGGTTGTGTACTCTTGGAACAGAGCAGCCAAGCCCTGAGGGGCCTCCTAAAGGAAGAGTCAGAAATAGAAGCAGACACGCTTGCTGTCGGAAGGCAGAGTTCTCTGGGGAATGCTGGAAGCAGCAGGGTGACCTATTTTTTCCATTTTGTTTCAGGTCTTCTGATAAGGGTCCTGGAATTCTTGTCCTATATCCACTTGCCATTTGATTGTAAGTGGGTAGGGGTGTAGTGATAGGGTAAATGTGTGTGTGTCTGTGTGAGTGTAAGAGAGATAGATTTGTGTTCTTTACTTCCTTAGTGACTGTTATGTTTCACATTCTTCATTTTGCCTTTAGGATACTATGTGTTTGCAGGAAGCCCATAACTACCCAAGGACCATCTCCATTAATCTCCCTATGAAAGTATGGCTGGCAGCAAAAGACAGACTTCAAAAGTGGAAGTACCATCTACAAAGTACATAGTATCTCAGAGGCAAAGTGAAGAATGTGAAACATAACAGCCATTAGGGAAGTATAGCACATAAAGCTCTCTCTGTCTTGCACACACACACAGGCACACACACACACTCACATTCACTCATCCAGCCCCCACCCCACTTACAATCAAATGGCAAGTGGATTTAGCACAAGAATTTCAAGACCCTTATCAGAAGACCTCAAACAGAATGAAGAAAGTTATTATATCATATAATCATATAATTTACATACCATATAAATTATAGTATATTATATATACATGCACACATAAATTTTATACATTGTAGTTGCTGTTGTTAAAGTTAGGGTATATTTATATGTATTGTATTATTGTGAAATAAAAAATAGTGGCTGTATAGTGACTTGCGCTTGAATACAGCATGTTCTGCCTATTTTTCTACCTGTGGGATCACACGATAGCTTCATGATTAGCTTCACTAGTAGCCATTTTATGCTCTCAATCAAAGTAGATTCACCAGCTCTCCATTACACATTATCACATGCAGTGCTGTTTGTTTTTTTACCTGCTCATGAAATGAGAAATACCATGCCAGAAATTCCTCTAGTAAGACACAAAACCTGAAGGGGCAATGCATTAGCTTCTATCTACCTTGTGTGAATGTATGAAATAAAAAGCTTTCCTGAGAGCAGTTTCTTTCTTTAAAAAAAAATTTTTACGTTTATTTATTTTTGAGAGACAGAGCATAAGTGGGGGAGGGACAGAGAGAGAAGGAGACACAGAATCAGAAGCAGGCTCCAGTCTCTGAGCGGTCAGCACAGAGCCCAATGCGGGGCTTGAACCCACAAACTGTGAGATCATGACCTTAGCCAAAGTCAGATGCTTAACCAACTGAGCCACCCAGGTGCCCCTCCTGAGAGCAGTTTCTAATGGGGAGATGGCATTGAGCATTTGAGTAGTAATAATGCCTTCCATTTGAATAGCATTTTATAATGTACAAAATATTTTCACATTTCTCATTTATCCTCACCTGCTAAGTTTGGGTCTTTTGGAGTCTCCTGCCATCTTCCACTGGATTCATAGAAGGCCTCTAGGAATTGCTGTAATTCCTGGAGGACCCTCAGTTCTGGAAGGGGACCTCATTGTTTTTATTACATAAAACTTTAACCTTTGTCCTTCTGCTGGGTGATTCTTCTTTCTAAAACAGGCCACACCTTGGTGAAAGCTCCTTGCCTCCCCCAAGACTGAGATCACATAGAGTAGACCAACCTTTTAAGAAGAGGTAGAGGGATTACCTTTTAAGTTTTTTTAGAGAAACCAATGCAAGATAAAAATGATCTCCACAGCTTTTCCTACCACAGCCTTGAAAAGGTAGACATAATCTTTTATGAGAAGTTCCCCCAGGTTAAATCATAGTGTCAGAGGATAGAAATTAAAGGCTATGGCTCTGCAAGGCTTGGCCTACAAGAAACAAAAGTGCCCATGTCACTTGCATTATGTGGGCCCAGAAAAAAAGTCTGTAAGATCTATTGCCAGTCTTTACACACACAGTACCTGAGAGAGTGCAAACCAGATTTCTCAAGACTGAAATCTCAGTTTCTAAATGTTATTTGGATATCATCATACAGATAGAGTAAGGGACTTTATATTCATCTTATATTGAACTTATTTGCCTCCCAGACTTGCTCCTTTATGCTTCTTTATCCTGGTCAATGGCATCACTATCTACTTAGGCAATTGATATAAAAAATACAGCATCACCTTTGTCATTTTGTTTCTATTCCAAATATACCTTGAAAACCCAACTTGAATTTCATCTTCTCCATGAAGTTTTCCACCAGTACAGTAAGACATTTTCTATTTTTGTTAACAAACTTGTTAACAAGCCTGTTATGAATGTCTTGATTTCTCTTTCCCTATCTCCTTCCTAGCACTGGAGCACCTTTGATGCAAGTCTTCATGCCTTCTTCACTTCTGTATTCTTCTGCCTCCAAGTACCTAATACGGTGTCTTAAATATAGCATGGACTCCTGGGACTTTCAGGTTTCTAGAAGCAGGTGTTAAGATACATAAAACAATTTAAACCATTCCCATTGTTATCTTGGCAGCACTCTCCAATGGTCTTTTTTGATAATCCAACCTCTCAAAATGGAATGCTTTCTGCAGTTTAGGTTGCAGGATTCCCCAGTGACACCCAGTCCTCCATGTTCACACTGCCCCCTCCCTGCTGTGTAAGTCTGTCACTTTCTTCTCAATGGTTGTGAAGTTTACAGCCAAGGGAGGAGAGAGGCAGGAAGGGCATGTCTCGTTAATTGTAGCGGTCATACATGGTTCTCTAAAATGTGTTGCCAGGGCTTCTCATGTTGCCTTATAAGAGACAGCTTCTGCTAACACTCCACCTCTCTGGATAAACTGTTTGCCCTCTTGTAGACACAAGTTTTAAAGAATCATACTGTAGATTCTTAAAGGTATTTAAACAAGATGGCCTTCTGGATCCTCAAGATCCTGTTAAATGTGCGACTTTTGAGCTCAACTCAGCTGGGAAATCTTTTCTTTTGTACAAACTTGGGAAAAATCAATATAAATGGCTGTGAGATACTGAAATGAATCCCTACTCACCCCTGCTGTTTCTTTACATGCCATCTGATTCCTCCCGAAGTAAAAATGGTTTTCGCTTTCATGGAATATTTTACAATGCTAGCTACAGTGGGAACAATTATTTTTCTCTTGGAGGAAAGTAAATGATAATTTCTGAGTTATTCAGATAATGAAGGTGAAAATTTAGTTTCTGGAAGACCTAAAGATTGTACGCTTTGGGTAAAAGGATCCCTTGGTGGCTATCTGTGGTGAAATCTTTCCACCCTCCTGGAATGTGAGGGATGTGGCTTCTCACAAAGCAATGAGACTGTAAGCACTGACCTCTAATACAGCTCATTGAAAAAAATCCCTTTTTCACAGAATGTTTACACACAGACTATTTGGCTGTTAAGCAAATACAGTATTTAATAGGCCGAGAGTGATCTGCTTACATAGGAGCCTGTAACAATCAGACAGAGACCATGCCAGAACATTAAGAAATTAATATGTGGCTTAGACAAGCAATGATCCTTGAAGAGAACAACAGTTTGTGGAAGTCAAGACAAATGCCACCTGCCACAGTGACTCCAGGGGAAGATCCAGGGTATGGTCTCCTCTGGAGCACAAGCAGTTTTCCAGTACCTTGAACAGCCAGCTGAGGTGGAACGCTGGAAGAAGGAGTCAACTGTTTGGTTGTTCCCTTGGTAGTCATCTCTTACACCATTGGAGATGACATTGTGCAAGTTGTAGCAGCTGGTGTTTTCATGCCACCAAGCACACTCCCTGTTCTGTGGCACCCTATAGATTCATGTGGAACCTCAGAGGATCTGTGAGAGCCACATTTATCATTTACTGTGTACTTCCTCTATGCCAGCCCCAGCATTCATGTGCTTGGTATACATTACTTCATTGAGTCCCAGTGGGAGGGATGCATATCTGTAATCTCCATTTTATAGGAAAGAAAACAGGAGCCCACAGAGGATAAGAGAATTGTCTAAGGTCTCACAGCTTTTCATTGGTGGAACTAAGACTCAAACACTGATTCTTTTTAGTTCAAAGCCACTGAATTAGAACCGTCACTCTATGGTGATCAGAAGAAGGTTAGAGAGTTGCTGGATAAGTGACTTCGTATGAACAAGTCATTGTAGGGGTGCAGGCATGCTAGTGAGATTAAAGAGCCTCAGCTTTGATGATCTCCAGGGACTGCATATTTTCTGAGGTGACATGAATTTTCCTGACTGTTGCCACCACCACAACGACGTAAAACACCAGATACTTGAGCAAACACTTATTGATTTGAAATGTTTGACTTCTAAACCTATTCCCATATGGCACACCTCCCACATAAAACACTGGAAATTTCTAATATACTCTATCACTGCCTTCTAAGGCTGGAAATAATTGTGAGGGAAAAAATTTAACATGTAAATATTCCCAGGTATGACACCCTTCTGTCAATTTGTTCAGATCCTGGACTTTGTTTTACTAATGGGGACAATGGGTGATGGAGAAAAAAACTAACTGGGTTTTCCCAGTAAAGCTTGAAAAGAGTCATACAAACACTTGGTGGGGCTGGGTGGGGATGGAGAGAGCTGATTTGGAGCAGCTGTGATGATGAGTGCATGGTGAGGTCATGGAGAGTAAAAGAGAACCCCTTAGATGTCAGTTTTGTCACGATCGGCTAAGCTTTGTTAGAATTGATTTTTGTTTCTCTTGGATCGGCATTCCTAGGATTTGGCCATGAGACACCCGGGTTATGGTTATTTAAACTAGGTTATTAAAAATGCTACTTTCACTTGTGTACAACCCTTTACAATTTAGTAACCATTATTGCATTCGATTTCTACGATAACATTAGGATGTCGGGAGGACAATACAAGTGAGGTCATTTCATAGATGGGTTTGTAGAGGTTTTAGAGACATTCCTGCAATCACACAGCTTTTAAGAACCCAGGCCAGTACAAGAGCCCAATTCTCTGATACTTCTGCCAGTAGCCCCCTCTGAAGGCTTCCTTTAAGAACACAAGAGCAGAAGATAGGCCATATGGGGTCAATCTGATGGTTCACCCCACCAAATATTTTGTTTGAACAGGCTGGAGCTGGGGATGTTTTGTAAAAAAGTGTGGCAACTGCCTCTGAAATATCAAAATTTGGGATGCATCCAGACACCTCAAACCTCTTTTCAATAACCAGTAAGAGATTGGGCATCACAATTTTTCCGAACCCTTCTTGAACCTATTTACATTTCTTGGCTTGTTCAAGTCTTTGGGAGTAACAAGTTCCACATGTCTCCCACCTGCTGTGTGAAGAAGTACTTCCTTTGGTTATTATTTTAAATGACTGCTTTCCAGGCTTAAGTGCTCCCGTACCCAAATCCCTTCCCCAACCAGTTATAGTCCCCAGGATGCAATGTCTGTCTGGCTCACAGCCCCTGGCATGCACGTTTCTGCTGCTGTTGAGGTGCATGTGGTGGTTTTATCTGCAGTATCACAGCATGAGGAATATTTGTCCATAGGCTTGTTTTGGGGTGCAAATACTGCCTGTGTGCTAAGAGTAAAAATTGGAATGTGGCTTTCCCCCACAGTGCCCTGACAACTTGGTAATGTGAAAAGAAAGATCACTGTTATGGAACTTTTCCCTTTTCTGTGACTATGTCCTTCCAAAAACCTTCACTGCTCTAAGGAATTCCATGCTTCTCCAAATGAAATAACTACAAAATCATACTTGCGTGAATGTGCTATTCTGGTTTGAATCCTTTCTAGCGACTGACCTTGCTAATGCAAACATGTTCATATGGTTAAGATTAATGAGTCAATTATTTTTATACAAGCTATCCCTCATGTAGGCTGTTTTCCTTGACTTGACTATGTTAATTAATAAAAAGCATTCAATCCTCCTTCCATTGCAGTTTGTGGTTAATCAGGTGCAATTATCAATAGGGTTATGGTGAATGTCTATGTGCTCAGGCACCTCTAATGAAAATAAGATATATTTGGCTATGAAGAGAAGTACTTAAAGTTTCTCTTCAGTGAATGCTTCCAGATGGAAATAAGGCTATGGATCTTGGAAGGCACAGCCTGCCATTATAAATATAGTTGTGTTTTTAATTAAATAAATACTGAAACAAATGTGATTGAATATGAGATAATCCATTCATGTGGATATTATTTCATGTCATGCCTTAAGTTAATACTTCCTAGGGCTTGGCCTGGCTCTTGCTAGTTGAAGAGTGGAATGTGCAATAAATACACAAAGGCTTGTGTGCTCTCAGTCTACCTGCACCAGAGCTGTGAAATGACAACTTTGCTTTAGGAAAGTCCAAGATAAAAAAAATTTCTAATTTGCAGAGAAATTTGAGTAGGAATTATTGACATCATCATCAAAGGTTTTCTTGTTCTGTGGGTGGTTGTAAAGGAGTAAATTTACATAAAGCAGTTTGCTGAGTGACTGCCATATAGTAAGCAGTTAGAATGTTAATCATCTTTATTACTATTATCAATGTGGGTTTTTTTTTTTTGTTTTTTGGCTTAATGAAAATTTGTTTCTCACAGTTTTGGAGGCTGGGAAGTCCAAAATCAAGGTGTTGTCCAATTTGGTTCCTGGTGAGGGTCCTCTTCCTGGTTTATAGATGGCCATCTTCTCCTTGTATCCTCCCATGGTATATAGAGAGATCATCTCTCCTATGTCTCTTCTTACAAGAGCACTAATCCCATGCATGAAGGCTCCATCCTCATGACCTCCCAAAGGCCTCACCTCCAATACTATTACATTGAGGATTGGGACTTCAACATATGAATTTTGTGGGAACACAAACATTCAGCCCCTATAACCATTATTACCAATGTTCTCTCTTAGCACTCTTAATATATGGATTTGATTATGATATCATTTGTCAAGGACACAACTCTTATATGAAATGAAACATGCTTGAGAACAGTTTTGTTTTTCAGATGAGATAGTTGAAACAAGAGTTTCAAGACCCCTGTGTAGTTGGTAGATACCAAGTCTTTAACAAAAGGACTAAGTTGAATTGGTGAGTTCCTGGACTTGTGCGTTTTGAAGATGGATAGGTGAATTTAGTGAATGGTCAGTTTGCCTTAGTTTAGATTAGAATACTGTGGATTTCAAAATGTCATTAGCTTTTGAGACCCTGAGAATATTTTTAAATACTGAAATGTTATCTTCAGGGGAAATAGTTCATTAAGGCTGTTTCTATATACATACAAAATGAATGGCTGCCATTAAAATTTTACTCCTGTCTGTTGCCTGAAATTACCTTGAACAAGGACAGCCATTCATTGCCCAGGGAGAGCTAAGGCATGGCATGCTTGTGGAAACAAGACATTCAATTCACTCTGAGGTGCAAATGACTGCTACTAGAACACTTCCTGATTGCCCTTCATGATGGGAGAGAGGGAGAGAGAAGGACACTGAGAAGCTAAAGAAGAGCTTGTGAAGCTGAGGACAAACCTCATAAACTTAATAAGACTAGTTCACTGTATCTCTAAGAGTGCAGGATTGCCAAAGAGGTTGGAAATCTTCCTGTGATGCCACTCACTCAAAAGGCATTCACTAAAGACTTAATCTGGGCAAGGTGCATGCTGAGTGCTGGAGTTATAATGAGAAAGCATTGGTAAAATTCCTGCCATCAAGGAGCTTGAAGTTTATTGGAGGCAGATGGCACAGATATCTAGCCAAATGCTGCATTAGGTAGAGCAGTGCCAAGTACAGTGGGACACAAGTGAAAAAATGGTTGATTTGACATGAGGTCACAGTGGTATATTGCAGCCAGCTTATATCAGCTCATGAAGCTGTGTGTTCAGTGACGTCATGTAGGTAGCTTAAAGTTAGTATTAGCAATGGGAATATTAGCACTATATCAGCTGGTAAACACTACAGATTAGGGTCCCCCTCTCCAATATACCCAGCACTGCTGCAGAGAGATAGTTTTTAAACATTTCTTAGCATACTACTGCCCTGGGTGTGGAGCGGGTATATAAGGAGAGGTATTACAGATAGGGGATTATTGGGCCAAATCTTATAGACCAACTGGACAAATAGCCATTATTAGACTTTAGGAGAGGAGTTTAAGGGGTTTTTTTTTGGGGGGGGTAGGAATTTTTTTAAAAGATGGGGGAAAATGGGACTTGTATCAGATACATTTTTGCTGATTATACTGTAGCCAAAGTTTTAATCAACTGATCCCTGAAGTCACATTCTAAGTTTTATTTATCTATGTGTTAATACACACAACCTTGCACATGATAAACATGTATGTATCTTGCATAAATGGAATACATGTTGATATTCCTCAATTATCCTATCTGGATGGCCTCAACCATTTTCACTAACTATATGTCAACCATGGTGCTGGGCCTTCTATGTAATTTTATATAGACACTTAAGAGAAGAAGAAACCAAGCACTGGAGAGGTTAAGAAATTTGTCCAAAGTCACAGAGCTAATAGCAATAGAAGCAGTATTTAAAACTAGGTATTTTGCTTCTTAACCCCACATTTTTTCAACTGTCCTACATTTCTTTTTAACTCAGGGGCCATTTGTTACCTGTGGATGACAGTAAGTACTTTGGGGGTAAGAGATCATCAGGGTCTGTGGACATGAAGTAGATGGTCTTTAGCTTAAAAATTACTGGTTTATGGGATATTGCATCCTCTGTACTTGACTCCTTTGGTGACATTTACATTAGCACCTTGGATGATCTATGATGACCTTTTCTATGGTCTCCTATTCTGAAATGCAGCTTGACACACTTATATAGTATTCCAGAAGGCTGAAGGATGAGGTTTGGATTTCTTTTCCTATCCCACCTTCAATTCACTTACCAAGAAAAGATCTTTTAGATCAAAACACTATATCTCCCTAACCATAGAAAAGATGTCAGACAAAAATGTTGAGAGATAATTTTGGATGTGGTGCACTTGAATACTGCATTCAAGGGCCAAATATGACAGAAATAGGGGTTAGCATTATCTATAAGTAAAAAATGGAATACTAAATTTTGGTACTTCAACAGCTTGCTGCATGCTATTTAGCCAATTTTATGACCTCTGAGTTAGACTGTACAGTATTTTAATTCCATTTTCCAGACCAGGAAATTAACTCTTACTCCTTAAGTCATAACCTGAAGTGACTTAACACTTGTGTATATTGCATTCAAAATCTCATAATGGTGGAAAACAATACAGAAGAAATCTGCACAGAGTTGCATTTTGCAAGTGAGGGATTAAAAGCTTGAAGGGATAGGGTTAGTATTTAGATATTGCCATAACATAAAAATCTGTAGGGTATAGGGACCTTGTGGGTAATTTCTGGATAACCAGTAGTTAAAGGAGCAGCAACTGGATCCCCTTATATTACCCTGCACTAATAGAGTTCTTGGTTGCAAACAATCAAAGACTACTCTATTTAAATTAAAAAGAGGACAACAAGTTCGGGTAGTAATCAAGTGACACAAGGCATGGCTGAGGCACTGTCATGGGAGAATCTTGCTGAGGACACTTGTTCGCCAGCTGGGGACTCTCCACTGCTGCTGGCACTAGAGTCAGTGGGCGTTCATCATGCTGGTAGATTGTGTCTCGCTTAGACACTTGCTTCCCTGCTTCTGGATCATTTAATCTGCCACAGCCACCATGAAAAATCTCTGATGATCCCACACTTGTATGTATGTATGTATGTATGTATGTATTCATCCATCCATTCATCCATCCATCTATTTTTTTCCTTTGTTTCTTTTCAAATTTTTATTTAAATTCTAGTCAGTTAACATACAGTGCAATATTGGTTTCAGGAGTAGAATTCAGTGCCCATCATAACAAGTGCCTTCCTAATAGCCATCACCCATCTAGTCTGTCCATCTATTTATTCATTCATTTTTTTCACACTACTCTTTTAAAGATCTATGGGAGCATGGGGTGAACATCTAATAAGTGATATCAAATCACACAGTCGTACTCTAAGATTCCTGGGAGGAGACAGCAGGACTATTTTTCTCTTATTTTCCCAACAGGAATTGAACTCTGTCTCCTACAAATTCTGTGATTCAGTCAAATAGGAGTGGAGTTTAGATGTTGGGCAGTCCTATATAAGTGATGTTTCCTCTACAAATTCTAATATGCATAGAAATGTGCCTAAAAGAAGCTGAGATGGCTTTGTTTATATGGAACACTGTTTAAAAAACACATGCTGTTATACTAATGGCAATGAGTGTAATTATGACACATTTATTTCTCTAAATCCATGGCCCTTCTGAACCTTTTATGTACACAAAGTGAATTTGTCTAGGCTCTGGATTTGTCTGATTCAAGCAAAATCTCACATGCAAGCTAACTTCTTTCTCACTGTGTGGCTTTGCAATTCAGAAGATGTAAAGAGGTTTTCCCTGGCTCTCAGCCTCCCTATCTATTTTGATCATGAAGGTTAATAATGCTGAAAAGCACTCAGAGTATATAAGGCCTCTGAGGAAATGAGAGCTCTATGTTTTATGGCTGGGACATGACTGGTAATGTATCTGCCAAGAAAGTTGCCATTCAGAATGCAGCAATGAATATTGGATTCCATAAATACTCCACCACATCTCCCTTCCCCCACCCCAGCCCACCCCCTTGCTTCCCACTTGGGAAGGGAGCATACAGAGCCCAGATCTGAGCATACTGGAGGCTTCTGTCTTTGTAGGGCTCTGCCAGTGTTGGTCAGTGGCTTACCATCCTGGTTGCACATAGGAATTGCCTGGGAATTATTAAAAGGTCTCATGTTCAGGTGTCACCCTAAACCAATCAAATTAGAATCTCTGGGAAGAAACCCAGGTGTCAGTATTTTTAAAGCTCCCCAGGTAGTTCTGATGAGCATGGAGGATTGAGAACCACTGTGTAGCACAAGCCCCTAATGTCCACACTAACCAGGCTGACTTCAGAATGGAAAAACCAGGCAGTAGAAATGGATTGCACTCCAGTTTTCTAACTGTGTGGTCCTGGGCAGGTTACTTTAGCACCCTGGCCTTCAGCTTCCTTGCCTGTGCTAATCTCTGCTTCACAGTATTTTGAGGGAGGATTATATAAGAAAATTCATTTCAGTTTCTTAGTGTAGTACCTGGCACACAGTAAGGGTTTAATAAATCCTAGGTAGCTTTATTATTGTACAACACTTAAGAGTTTTCAGAGCATTCCCATATCTGCTATTTCTCTAGATTTTAGACATCATTATTTGTTATAAGATGGCCTGGAATTTATGGCCCCATTTTAGAGATGAAGACACTGATCTGGAAGTGTTAGTGAATTGCTGACAGTCATACAAGTTGTGTCATGATAGTAGGACTAGAACTTGATTTTAGGTCCTAAGTCCCAGACCAGCATTTTTTGCATACCATGAGTTGTCTTACAGAAGGGGTCAAATGAGAAGGGAAGTGAGGATAACATGGAATAAGTTGGGGGGCGGGTGTCTCTGCTGACTGTAGATAGCAGGAGAAGAGATTGTTACAAGGAAGTCCCTGTGTCTTGGATTTAGCTTCCATGTATTGATGTTATAATAGTAATGATTGTAGAATTTGTTCAAGCAACTCTCTGATCTCACACTTCCCTCTTGGCACATTTATAGAGTTGGGAATTGAGGGAGGGTAGTAGAAAGTGATCATACACCACCTGTAGGAACAGGACAGGGGTGGGAGTGTAGCTTAAAAGGTCATCATGTTACTTTGAGCTTGAATCAGAGATTGTGACTATTATCTAATGTGTGTATGTATTTGTTATAGTCTTATATAAGCTTAAGAAAAGAGACAAAAATAAAAACTAGGAAGTATAGGGACAATTGTCAGAGTAGGGAGTTCGGCCTTCAGAATCCGTCAGAGCTAGGTAACCCTATTACCTGTGCCTTGAGGAAATGACTTAATTGCTCTGATGCTTGGTTTCCTCATCTGTAAATTGGGATAACAATGACACTTAGCTCCTAACATTTTAGGAAAGATTAAATGAGTGAAATATGCTAAATCCTGAGTCTAGTATGAGATGTGTGATTAACTCTCAATGAATGTTGGTGTAGTGTATCAATCAATCAGTCAATCCATCAATCAGTCTGGGATGGAGTTCTAAGTCTGGAAACCCGGACACAGGTCCACACTCTCTTCACATACTTCTGAGACCTCAGTGATGTCAGATCTACCCGTATCTCCAACAGTCTCTCCATCCATGTGATGGCAAAAATTTACTCTTGTTAAAAATAATTTCACTTATCTTATTAAATGTCACCTGAGAAAAGTTAGGGTGAAGTTGTCCTTGTAGGAGGGAGGAGAATCTAAGTTCTTAGATGTATTATTTAAACACAAATTCCATAAACTTAAAATGGCCTGAGGGTAGTTATTGTTTTTCTTAATAGTTAAAAGTTTTTGTTCAATTTGATCTCCCATCTATTCAGTTAAAAAGCATACTTTTTTTTAATATGCAATATTTATGGATGGATGTAATGTCATATTGACATGATAGTCATTTCCAGGCCTTCCAGATCTGTTATTTTATTTGCCCTATTGTAATGTCCTTTGGCCTGTGGCTCTTTCACAAAGTGTACTAATGACAGACAGCACTCTATGGGATGGATTTCAAAATGTAACATCTTTTATATCAGCTTGCATGCTAGACAGTCGTAAGAGCACCTTCAGAGTGAGAAAAAGAGAAGGATGATAGTGAATTATGAGCCATCTCCTTGTGAAGGGTTATTTTGAGGGGGAGGCTGGGAGTCAGGTGTGCATGGATAAGGGTGAGGGTCTTAGAGTTAGCTTCCTGTGGACCTTGTATCCTGGCAATTACCACTTACTGGCTGTGAGGACTGGACTAAGATACTTCTCTACACCCTAGATTTCTCATCTGTGACATGAGAAAATAATAGTAAAAGTCTTGTGAGTAGATGAGAGAATCCTTTTAAAGTGTTTAGTGAAATTCTTGTACATATAAAGTATTTTTAAAGTTGTCTAGTGTTTAACACCTGTATAAATTGATAACTTGTTCTTTAATGTTTTTTTGGCACAGAATCAGAACAAACAGGAGTAAGTTAATATTTACTGGGCATCTTTTAGGTTTCAGGAACTTTACATATTATTTCTTCAGATATTCCTCCCAAATATTATGTGATACAAATTCTTAGTCCTATTTCACAGATGAGCAAATTGAGACTCACAGAGGTCAATTTGTTTAAGATCAACACAATTAATAAGCTGTAAAATCTAGCTTTCAACTTGATGTATATGACCCAAAGACCCATGTTTTTTTCTTCTAAATTGAATAGCACATATTGAATGAGATTAGAAAAAATGCAACCCACTTACCATTATGTTTAGTCAGCACCAAATCCAAGATACAAATGATGATTTTATTGAATAAGCCAGTTATAGGGATCATGGAGACCCAGTAATGACCCAACCAAAAAATGCTTCCTTCTACTTGAGATTAAACAGCCAACCAAGAAATGTACTAGAATCTCCTTCTGCAAGAATTCTCTAAAAACAGGACAGGTGATTTGTCTCTGCCTGTTTTATCACTGGCCTTCAAGGGGACAATGGAAGAAAAACAGCCTTTTGGAATTTCTTCCTCATCTATTCTCTGTCTGCAGTATGTTGCAAAAGCTATTTCTTTCTATTGCTAAGCAAAATCTGAGAGTAACTCAGCACATAAAACAGTGCGTACTACTAATAACTAATATTTGTTACTAATACCTAACATTTGTATAAACATTTTAGAGCTTCCGGAGCTGCTTGAAACTCATATCAACTACGGGAAGAAGGATAGACAAGTATTATTCCTAATCGCTTTACTTTCATCTAAAAAAAAACTGGAAGCTCAGAACTTAAAGAATTTACCCCATATCCTGAGGACAATAAGTAACCAAATTCAAACCTGAGTCTGTCCAACTCCAAAGCCAGAGCCCTCAACCTAAGACTTCCCTGCTCAAAGTAGGATCCCTGGACTAGGAACACCAGCTGCTCCTGGGGCTTATCAGAAATGCAGGATCTTTGATCTTGCCTCTGACCCATGGAATCCAAATCTATAGTTTGGCAAGACTGTCTTGTGATTGGACTATTTGAATAATCTCTGAGAAGAGCAATCAATGATTCTTAGGCAATACCACCTCCCACATCTGTAGCATTAGTATTAATCATATTAGCCTGAAAGCACAAGGCTGCCCATAAGAAAGAATTCAGTGGCCTCCCACTGAACACTGCCCTCTCCTCCCTTTAAATAATGGGAAGTGATTTACTTTTAAGCATAAAGCAATCTTGCTTTTATTTTCTCTTGCTGGTATCTTTGAGTCATATCTTGGGAGTCTAAAATGACTAAGTTCGGGTGGGTGGTAGAATTTGCTCAGATAGTAGTGCTGACTTAGGTGGAAAGGGAGTCCAGACTGCTGGGCATGGAACCAGGAAGTACTCTGGTCCTGAAAAGCATATCCTGGGGGTTGACATAAGCCATAGTTGGCTTTATCTGAGAACCTTCTCCAGGTTTTAAAGCAGTTCTTTGTGGCTCACTTAGAAATGGGATATACTGAGGCCAGATGCCCTGCATGAGGGAACCCTCTTCAAACAGCATCTGGCTAGCATCATTCAACCCCAGAAAAGCCCCAGAGAGCCTGAGCTGGCCTTCCTTGCCCAATGCCTGGACTTTCTTTTCTTTAGAGAGCCAGCTGTGTTTCTAAGAAATGTGTGCTGTTTAGATGGGCTCCCTCAGTTATACAGCACTGCCTCCACTTCTAGGAGAAGTGTCCAGGGAGGGCCTGGCAGCCTGCTGGCATTGTGACCCTGGCCAGCCGACTATCTTCTTCCCAGGATGCCTCTCCATACTCTATCAGATGATGCTGGTGAGTGAGGAAGAGCATGCTTTAGCACATTTTTGCCCTGATGTAAAAACAAGGAATTTATGAGCCTGGTGGTTTGAAAAGAGGGCCTAGGGAATCATTACTGAAAGCATAAAAGACTAATTTTCCCCATAAAGTGGCAGCAATAAATGTCCTGTAAATATAGGCCTCCACTGACTCCTTCTTCAAAAGCATATTTTTACCCTCAATCCAGTAGAGTCTATTTCATGTTTCAGGAGAGTAAATGACATAGACTCAGTGGCTACTTTCACACACCTGAAGTAAATCCATATATACTAAGGCAAGGGAGAATAACCCAGGGGGACACAGTCAGCTCTGGCTGCCTCCAGTCTGGGAAAGAAGGAAGGAAGGAACAGTGTGGAAATGAGGAGGAGAGGCTGGCAAAGGAGCAGTGAACAAAGCCACCAGTCTGTGCAAGTCCAGAAAAGTAGCAATGGTGAAGTTGAGGCATTGCCTTCTGAAATTCCAGGAGTCTGAGAGGATTCTTTTGATGTTTGAACTTTGGGAAAACCCATATTTTCACAATATCTATGTATGAAAATAAAGCCAAAATTTGAATGTAAGTTCTGTTGCTCCTCAATTTGTACATATAACAAAGCATTTGAAATTGAGTTTTGGGAAACTTTAACATTTTTATTTACTTGTGCATGGTCAGCGGCAGATCAATGAACAGATGCTGAAGTTTTGGCATGTCAGCTAGGAAGAGGATCCTTGCTTCTCTGAGATGCTGAGAGATTGTGGCAGCCCAGGCAATGGGTTCATGGCGAGGGGGTACTTACTGCTCATAGGCTACATCTGTGGGTGGGTGGGGGTGGGGAGTGAAAGCCATCTGTGCTGGCTTGGTGGCCAAGCAGAGGAAGGAGCAATGTGTTCCTTCATTATCAGTAAGGAGATCTCTATAAGCAGTAATAATAGTTTAAAAATGAAAAAAAAAATAGAGTTGACATATAGAATGTTCTAGATTATTTATAATCTATAAACCTACAAATATTTATTTTTCAGGTTTTGATTTCTGGGAGTAGGACATAGGGTAACTAAGGAGTTCCAGACTGGGATGATCCAGGAACTAGTTTCTGGATGCTAGGTATTGGGGTGGGGGACATAAAATTACAGATAAGCTGCAGCTGCTATCATCACTATGTCACCTGGCTAAAAAGCCCACCTTAAAAGGCAGACTGACACAGGGGTGGGAGGAAACAGCTTAGACCAAGGACTGTAGAGCCAGACATGCTTGTTCAAATCTCACTTCCACCACTTAGCAGCTGGGTGACCCTCAGGAAGACATTTACTCTGCCCATGCTGGAGATTCCTCATTTGTAAAGTTCAGGTAATAGTTAATATTTGTAAAGGACTGACAACAATGCCTGGCACATTGTAACGTCATAGGTTGTTGAAGTTGGCTTCACATATATGTTGGCTACTAAGTTATTATGAGTTATATAATATATAATGAGTTATCATGAGTTATCTATACCTTTTTACTTGCTATACATCATATGTGGGAGAATATGTCTCATAATAAATGGGCTATGTTGTTTTTCCACACACACTTTGGAGGCATTGCTGACACAATATTGTGTTTATTTTTTAATCAATGGAACACAGACATTTTTCAGATGAACTAAATGATTGTTAATATGATTCTGGAAAATTGGCTTCTCCCTCCCCCACTGCATCATACTCTGGTACTTTTAGGTGACTTCACTTGAGATGACTGAGGATTAATTGGGTTTTCTGGTGACTGTTTAAACTTCTGATGCCTGAGTTTTTATTTTTTCTACTTTCCCATTTTTCTAATGTCCAAACTGTGATCCATCCTCTTGCTGAGGTGCCTTCATTCATGGGCACTTTTCCAGCTGCCTTGCAGACTGTCCTTACCCTGTGGGACTCATGCTTCCTCATTCCACAGGGGGAACATGTCTTAGTCTCCATGCTCTCAGTCACCATCTTTTTCCTCTTCTTCCTCCATGACATTCCATCTCCCCCCACACTGGAGTCTTGCTCGGTCTCCTGCACTCTCAGAGGAGGAACCTCTGACAGACTGTCTCTGAGAGTTATATGAGATGCTAGGAAGTGAGGGTAGGGTGCTACCAGGCATGGTGTAGGGCAGGTTGATGCTGGGGAAAATCACTTCTGTTTCTGAGACCACCACACCCACACTTGCTTTTAGGTGAAGGATGAGAGGGACAAGCCTGCCACTCTGGAATCCTGAGAAACAGGTTGTGTTAGAGTATCCGCAGCAAGTGCCTCAAACAGTTCTTTGGATTATAGGGGATTTTAAAAAAGGATAGGAGATGTCCCTCAGCTATAAGTATGTAAATAATCACAAAACTGTTTTGTTAAGACTGAAAACAATTAGGAGCACCTTGGTGTCTCAGTTCACTAAGGTTAAGCATCTGAGTCTTGATTTCAGCTCAGATCATGATCTCATGGTGGTTCATAGGTTCAAGCCCCAAGTCAGGCTCCACACTGGGTGGATCCTGCTTGGGATTCTCACTCTCTCCCTTTCTTTCTGCCCCTCCCCCTCTCCTGCACTCATAAATGCAGGTGCCCTCTCTCTCTTTCAAAATAAATAAATAAACTCAAAAAAATAATGAAAACAATTAAGAAAATCATGTTCTAAATTATTAATCATGGTCTATAAGAATAAAGGAGAATAGAGATAGAGTGAGGGATGGTGGCTTCAATGAAAGAGTGAGATTTGAAGGATGAACTTGGTTTAGGTAGGGGGACTTGGACAGGGAGAAGGAAACATTCTAGGTGACAATGGAATGTGTGGGGTGTTTGGTATGGTGTTAATGCTGGTCCAAAGGGCTCCAGGTGGGGTGAAGGATATAATAATAGCAAAATACACTTAGAAAAATATAGTACTTCTGTTTCCTAAGCGAATTTACATGCAATATCTGCTTGGAAATGGAATTGGTTACGTTGGAGATCACAGGATTTTGCTAAAGTGAGATAGATCACAGATCTTGAAAAAGTGGAGTGCTTCTGCCTACCCCAAGTGGAGTCAGGAGATGGGTTTGTCTGGCTCTTTTACCTTGAAATCATGGATTCTTTACCAAAAGGGATCAGTCTTAATTGAACCATTCTTCAAGTATCTGGGATCCCAGCCTCAGTTTTATTGGCTCTGTGCTTCTGTTTCCCTTCCATTTCATAACTCAGCTTTCCTTTTGCTTTATTTCAGATAACTCACCTTGGATCCAAATGTGAGTTCAGGTAGAGAGTGTGAAAGACCTGTACCAGTGCTCTTTCTTTCACTTGCCTTTAAAAAAAAAGATGGGTCCATCTGTTTATAGACTATTGGAAATAATGATCAAGTTTCTTTATCTAGGAAGAAGCACCTGGTAATATAGTTGGGTCTTTTTAAAGAAAAAAAGAAATGCATATATTAGCCTGACTTCATGCGTTATTATTTGCCATCATTTTCAAATTCTCAGAGTGCTGTCACCCACCCCCGAGGATCTCAACTGGGCTGATATTGGCATGGATTCAGTTTACATTAGTGTAAATTTGGGTTTTCCACGGCCTGCTGCTTCATAACTATCAGTGGTTCTGTCCCCATTGTATCATTAGCACCTTCTTCCTCCAGGTGCTGACTAGGGGCTGCTGAAAGCCCCCAAGCCTACAGCAATTTACACCTATTGACTCTCCCTGCAGCTAATTCATCTTCATGATCTGTCAAATTCTTCATTCAACTCTTAACTCTCTCACTACTTTTATGGAGTTGGCTTGTCCAGAGTGCATTGATTTTTGAGCCTTATTATAAGGTTAGGGAGGCAAGGGACTTTGCAGATCATCATTTTGACATCTTCTTTCTGGATGATATAAGTGAAGGTCAAAGAGGTTAAGTGACTTCTCTGAAATCACACAGGAAGGAGTAGAGGCAGAGCCGGACCTACATTCTGTTCCCCCTGATCCTCGTTCCATATTCTTCCAATTACCTTGACTGTAGCTTGAGACTAGGTAGGGACTGCCATGACCCAATCAGCTCTTGGATATGTGGTCCCTTGAGATGGAGGCCACAGCACTGAGGGATAATCTCTAGGTTGAACTGTCACATTTTAATATAATTGAAAAAAACTACAATCAATGGTTGTAGAAATTTTTATAATGTTGTGACGTGTATTATCCTTACAAGACTGTACTCATGCACTATATTTTACCATAATGGGTCAAATGGTCACTGTTCATTTTTTCTTTCCTTTTCTCTCTCCATCTGGTCAGTCATCAATCCAGCTGAGCACTGCCCCTTGAAAGCATTTCTCAAATTCTTTCCCCAGTTCCTGCTCCAAAATCTCTCTCCTGTTTCAGATACCAGTGACTGCAATATCATCTTAGCTGGTATCCCTGAGCCCTCCACTCTTGACCCCGTAAATCTGTCTTCCACACTCATTTCAGAGTCATGGGCTAAAACTGATCCTATCCTTTCTCAGCACGTCTTCTAGGTGATGACTTCTCACTTAAAGAAGTCTCCCAATGGGGCTACAGAGACTCTCCAAGGGGTACATGCACTTGGATGGATTTTAAAAAATCAATTTCCAGGTCTTTAATATCCAAAAGAGCTTGCAATCACAAGATTCTTCTACCCATTACAAAAGATAGGCTTTTTACCCATCCTAAATCTTGCTTTGGTACATTGCCCTAAGATGTAAAAATCTCTGAATATCAAACAAAAGGATAAATTGAAATATTGGCTTTTAGAAAAAACTTCCTTGTTAATCACCATACCTTGATCTGTCGACTGAAACAGTAAAAGGTTAAGGATGCCACTTCTTTTGAATGTAACTGGAATGCATGGGGGCTATCACATTTTCCCAGATAATTGTATAAAAACTAAGGATACATATTTTACATGATTTCTATCAAATTTAGTGTGCTTTATCAACAGGGTAGTTAAAATCTATTTATCAAATCATAAAATACAATATTTGTTTCGTAAACAGTCAATTCTCATCTTATTTCACTTTATAAAATGTTTAACATTTTCTGCGTCCTTTTGTTTAAAAAAATAAACTTATGATGAAAAAGTTTAAATATGTGTGAGAAGTAACATAGTTTTTTCTCTCCCCAAATTTTTATTGTGACAAAATTTTAAACATACAGAGAAGTTCAAGGACTTTATGCATAAGTACAGTATATGCACCACTTAGATTCTATAAACTTTTAATATATTTGACTTACCACATATCTAGCCATGCATCTATGCATCGATCCATCCACCTTGTGTTTCTATGCAGTTCAAACTAAATTTAAGACATGAGGCACATAGTTTTTTAGTTATTTTAGTGGGTATATGAGCAGAAAAAGTTTGAAGACCATGGACTTCCAAAAGAGAGCCCAAACTCCTTAGCTGGCTGTCTGTGGTGGGCAATACTGAGCCTTGGTCAACAGCAGTTTTGTTGTGCTTCCCTTTTGTGCTTTGTCCTTGGCATCTGCTGCATCCAGTGCTCCAGTAACAGAAGTGCCCTTGCACCCAGCTGATTAATGAGTCTTTGTCATGGTAGCATAGACTGTTCTCTCTGCCTGGGGTTTCCTCCCTGTCCTCACTTCGGTGTATCCTTTAAGACTTAGCCCAAGAGGTGCCTTCTACATAATAGAGGCTTAAAAACAAAAAGCTTGTTGAACTCTACTGAATATGGTATGGTGAAATTATTTTCTGCGTTACGTATCAGACGATCTAAGAGTAAAACCCTTCCCTCAAAGTTTTCTTCTGCATCCCTCATATTTGTTCTAATGTATTTCTCCTTTTGCTCCTATTAGCATGTAAGAACTCCCAATGGCCTAAATCTCTTGTAATTTATATTTTTATTTAATTAAGTATATTAATAATAATTAAATTAAATATATTAATAATAATTATTAAATATATTTTAAAACAATATAAATTTAATTAAATATGTTTAAGTATGTTCATATTTATATTCTTATGTTCCTGGTCTTTTTAGGAAAGGGAAGCCAAAGTCCAGGTCCCATCAACACCAACTTTACAAAGGTCATTTTTTGGGGGTGACTGGGTGGCTCAGTCCATTAAGCATCCAACTTCGGCTCATGTCATGATCTCACAGTTCCTGGGTTCGAGCCCTACATTGAGCTCTGTGCTGACAGCTCAGAGCCTGCAGCCTGCTTCAGATTCTGCGTCTCCCTCTCTCTCTGCCCCTCCCCAGCTTGTGCTCTTTCTCTCAAAAAATAAATAAACATTTAAAAAAAAAAGGTCATTTAATCTTTCTGGATCTTAGTTTGCTTATCTATTAAATGGAGGTGGAAATACCTACTCTACCTAGCTCATGATGTTTTCTTGAGCATCAGATATATGTGAAATTCTCTTTCTAAATGCTTTGGATAGTTCATAGGAAGTGGTAGATGAGTGTAAGATATTCCAGGTGTTCATATGACATATGCAGGGAGGAGACAGTGTTGTTAAAGGTCAGTGGTTTGGGTGCCATGGTTTTGTTCATCAGCCTGTGTGATCATTCTGGTCATTCCCTCACCTCTGGTCTCCCCTTTCCTCTCAGTTTTCCCACATGGTGGTCCTTTTCTGTCTAACTCAGCATCAGCTTAGTCCAGTGTGAGAGCCCTGACCCAGTAGATAAACGACATGTGAGACCCTGCAGAAAGGAGTGTAGAGGACCCTGATCAAAATCAAATTTGGGCCTTAGTGAGAAGTGTTATAGGAAGACCTTACTGTATTTATGCCTTGTAAACCGTGGTGACAGTGAAGCTTCTCCTAGAGTGCCATGTCTGTGTCTATTTCCCAGCCATAGAAGATCAAAGATATGATATCTCCTGGTATCAGTTAGGATTCCCTCAGTACAAGTAACAGGAATGTGAAGCAGCTGGCTGAAGTGGTAAGGACATTTATTTTCTCACACAGCATGAAGTGGAGAGGCAGGGACCCCAGAGCTGGTTAGTTCATTGGCACAGTTGTTGAGAGTCAGCCTCCTTTTATTTCCCACTCTGCCAGCAGCTCCAGGCACCACATTGAGACAAGATGATATTCAGAGAGAGAAGAAAAATATGGTCTCTTCTTTTGCTCCAAGTCCTCAGTGTCATTGGCCAGAAACGTGTCACATGTTCGTTCCTGAACAAACTGCTGGTCCGGGGAGAGCTGAGGCTACATGAAAGGCTAAGACCAATCAGAATCCACCTCTGTGGCTCTGAATGGGGCAACCTGTCTTAAAGACTTGAATAAAACAGAAAGGAAGAGGTTAGACGTTGGAGAGGCAACCAATAGCATCTGCTGAACTTTCTCTCCCTAAATTGGCTAGTAACCTAAGGGAAATTGGGGAAATATGTACTACATAAGGTTGGTGCAGCTAATTGGTGTAAGCATGTTTTGCTGATCTATTTTCTTCCTCTTCCCTCCATTGCTCCCTCCCTCCTTCTGCCTTCTCTTTGCTCTACCTCCTCCTTCATCTTCTCCTTTGTCTTCTCCTCTTCCTCCCCCTCCTCCTTCCCCTTCTCCCTTCCCCCCTTCCTCTTCTTCTTCTTTTGTTCTTTTTCCCCTTCACCTTGCCCTTCTCCCCCTCCCCCACCCCCTCCCTGTCTCCCTCTCCTTCCCCTTCTTTTGTGGCTGGGCATTTTGGCCAATTGTTACTCTTTTAGTCATGAAATTACTAATCTCTGCAATTCCATCAACTTATATTTTTCTCTCATTTTATCATCTTAAAATATTTCTCTTTCAAGTCACTTTCTTGGATATTCTCTCAGAATTAATGTCTGTCTCTTATGTACTTCCAGAGCATACTTTGATAACTCTTAACATAGACTTCCTTCTTTCTGCAAAGCTATTGTGGTAGGATTTGTTTTCCTAGTACATAGTGAACAAACAGAGCTCAGGGGCTATCTATTCTCATTTCAGTTCCCTGAGCACCTTTCCAGTGTTTCATACATAGCAGGTACTTAAAACATGAGTTCATTTGAGGAAAGGGTCTGTTGTCATGTGCAGATGTGGTCAGGAAAGTAGAATTTTTATTCTCTTTTGAATGAATTTAACCATGACATTGGTTCATTTCTAGATGCTTTTTTGAAAGCTTTTTTTTTTTTCATTTAGCCTACAACTTTCTAAGAACTGAAAACCAAGAAATTAAAAGGCTCTGTGATTTTCTTTGACCTGAGAAGAGATTTTTCTGCATTCAGCCCTTTTTAATGGTGGGTTTCAACCAGATGCATCGGTGGCATTCCCATACTTTATGATAGTCTCCTCCAGTGGCTCTAGCCTCCAGTTTCTGAAAAAGCTTTCCTTGCAATGAAAACAACTGTTTTCTTTAGTTTGGGTATTGCTTTACTGCTTCTTTTTCTTTTTTACTCTCCTTGCAGTGTGGTCTTTCTTATGCACTTTGAAAACTCAGCCCCCAAAGCTGAGCTCCTTCAGGAAGACTGTACACTTCGCATTCATCCTGGGATATGGACTGGAGCAGTCAGGCAACTCCCTTTCAGGAGTCAAGGCTATCTTAACTCCAGAAGACAGTGACACACTTCAGTGAAAAAGATTTCCACTTCTGTATGTTTTAGCTTCTCTTTTCTCAGAGCTGCTCATGACTGCAGACAGCTGACACATGAATGTCCTTTCCATGTGAAGATTTGATTTGTGCTATATTGAAAGAATAATGGATTCATCATGGATCCCTAGAGGATCAGGAGAGTCCTTTGAACCTGATATATTCTCTTTTTTGATCCTAAAAGTTGATTAGTAGCTATTGGGCTTGAAATGGGAAAGAGAGATTTATGATGTGGCCTCATTCTGGTCTTGGCTGGACACCCCCATAGATCATATGGAACAGGCAGAGGAAGAAACAGGGAGATGGTGGTATGTTTCCTGGTGCTCTAACACAGTATGCCTGCACAGAAATTATAGATAATGGTCAGGTTCAAAGAACAACTGAGGAAGTTCTCCTTAATCCATAAAGTACCTCATGTTGCAAACTATCCTATATTGTGTAGACTTATAGTTATGGAATGCTTTGGTGTATAGTACTTTATTTAACCTTAATAATACTATATGCTATGTTACTATCCTCATTTTATGGAAGAGGAACATCCTAGCTCACAATATCCAGCACATTGTAAGTGTTCAGTAAATTTTTACTGGATGAATAATCAATCAGAAATAGTGTTCTCAGTATCACATGGTATTGTGGTGAAGTGGCCTTGAACACAGGTCTCTTAAGTCTCTGGTCCATCACGAGGATCTTTATATCTCTGTACTTTTCAGTCTTGCTCATGGAAAGACTTAAGTGTTGGAGGAGAGACAATGTACCAACTGTGTCTGAGGATATAGCCTGAATTTGTTCTGTAAGAGATTTCTTAAAGAGTCCACACTTTATTGGTTTAAAACTGTATTTCCCCCCAAATACATGTAGACTTGCTTGTAGAAAAAAAAAAAAACTGAAACAATGCAAATTTATATAATCACTGAGTTAATTGCCATTTATAGTTTCTGTGCACATCTGGGTTTTATTTTAAGGGTCATGTGAATTTAGCTTTTAATCCCCTATACTCATCTACACGTCATGTTTGAAATGACTTATCAACAAGTACAACTGATTCAGGGAAGACATCCATGTGTATCCCATAACCCTGGTCCTTAGTACTTTGTGGCTTGCTCCTGTAAGAACAGGGAATATCCTAGTTGGAGATCAGTGCAGTCCTGCTGCTGTTCCTGCTTCTCAAGACTGAGCATGGATTATGAAGGCTGGCCTGGAATTAACCATACACAATGACACTTTCTAGGAGGAAATATATGCTCAGTGTCAACAAATGAATGTTTAGAACACTAGCTGGGGACTTTAGGTCTGTGAGGTTATTGTTGATCTTAGAGTAGTTTAGTTTCAATCTCAAACCTTTTTTGAATCCACATTCCACAGGAAAGCTATAAATTCCTCCTCTTCCTGTCTCCCAGGGACCATATCTGAAGATTGGGAGAGTAAGCATGTTGGTGGTATCTTGTATTGACTGGTGCAATGCCAGAGGCTTGTAGCTTTGAAAGCAGCATGCCACCATTCCATGCACTAATTCCATCATCAAATATCTCCTTGGAATCTGAATTAAATTTGATGATTCCACCCTCATCTCCTTCTGACCTCAGCTGCCCTTAAGAGACAGAAGGTAAATGTCCTTACATAAAGCAGCAAGGGTTACACTTTGTTATTTTCAGTCACACTTGTGTGATCAGAACAATGGGCTCCAACTTTGAGTTAGGAGCAAGAGAAACTTGTGCTTCCTCCTTTCATCCCCACCTTCTTCTTACCTGCTCTCTCTGAGAGTCAGCTTCTGAAGATACAGCACCCTCATTTCCTCTCCCACATCATACCTCAAATCAGCATGTAGCAACATGGGTAGTCTGATTTCACTGGTGGGGGTGGGGAGGAAATCACTTTCATTTAGATTTTGAAAGGAGTGGGGGGAGGGAAAAAAGGTCAGTTCAGTGGGAAATAAACTGAGGAATGTCCCCTCATTCCAAAATCAGGAAGATAAGTATTGTACACATGATGGGATTTTGGATAATTTCCCTGCTTGATTATGTTCATGCACATTTCAGGAAATAGCCTATTTGTCTAGTCGTTGCCTCCCTATTGTGTTAGACCCATCACCCAGGCATGATTTGTATGATTAAAAGCAGCACATGTACTAGGTCAACAATACAGCACTTCTAAAAATATGCATGAGTCCACTATGGTGTCATTGTATTGCGAACCAGGAAAATGAACTCTACTCTCAGGAGAAATAAAAGTGAAAAAGGGGAAAAGAATCAACAATGTGATTATAACTCACTTTCCCCTTAGCCCCTCTTGTATGTTTTAGAGTTTTTGGCAAATATTTTTCCTTCTCTGCACTTAGTACTTTTCATTAAGAAAAGCTGGTACCTGTCGAATGGTGGTCCTCTGATCAGAGGAGTATGATTTCCTCTCCTCTATTTTACAAGAAGCCTTTTGACGTGGGAAGAGTTTGTGTTTAAATTAATCTGTCACTGACAAGCATGAGAAAGTGTTTAATTAATCTAGTGACCTTCTGTTAATAAGGGGAAATATGACCTGAGAGTCATTGGAGGAAGCTACCAGAAATTTGGTGAAACCCACTAAGCAAGATGGTTCAGAAATAGTTACTGAACTAGCAAAAGAATCAAGAGGACAACTAACATTCATTGAGCACTTACTATGTGTGGGGTACTGGATTTGCTTTAAGGGTGTAATAGCCATTAAATCTGTAACTCATCCTGAGAGGGAGGTATTTTCCCCCTTACTTTATAGATTAGGAAACTGAGGCTTACAGCCATTCAATGACTTGCCCAAGATCACATAGCTTAAAAGGAGGGGGGGCATAACTGAGTTTTGAACTAAATTCTGCCTGACAGTTCCTATTATAATACTTAGAAAGGCAAGCGTTAATTTAGTATTTGTGATAAAGTTAAACATTAATAAGCAAATTTTGTATGAGGATCCATGCTACAAAATATCTTTTCTATTTGTCCAGAGTTTTACCATTAAAGATATATTCCCCTGGGTTAAATGTCAACTCTTTAAAATAGCTGGAGGAAAAATATTAAGGCCATCCATGTTTTACAATTTGATGCTGAGTGCTTTTAAGAAAAGAACAAATTTCATATATCCTAAATCTTGAGAACATTAGTAGATGCTAGTAGGCTGAGAAGTGGTGGTGGAGATGGGGTGGTGGCAGGAAGGGCTATGCCAACCAGTGATAAGCAGGGGAAGGGACCAGCCACCATGTCACTTTACTTAGCCACTGGGAATTTCAGTAAATCAGCAAGAAACATAGAGTAGCAGTTTTATAACTACCTATCACAAATTTCCAGGAGCTAAGAGTCTGCAAAGAAGTACCTGAAATGCTGGCAGAAAGAGGTGAGAATTTGTCTCACTAGGGGCTCAGACTCAGTGTTTTGCTGGAGGATGGAGGACAGGGTTAGAGGGAGCTCATGCTCTCTCCTAAAGCCCTTTTCTGAATTCCCCAGTGTCTGCCCCCAACACCCTTCCAGTCATGCTCAGGCCCAGAATATCAGTCATTTTTTCCTCTTAGTCTGTCAGTCACTCCTTCCTGCATGCTAGCACACACCCACACACACCCACAATCTTCTTTGCCAGTGGTACTTCAAGGTCTAAGATCTTGAACAACTGATTGTGAATAGCTCTCTTTAGATTTTCTAATAGATATTTGGCAGTAAAGTGTCTGTAGGTGGCACTCTTAGCTCTGATCACAACTCTCCCAACAGGAATTTAAGCTGGCTGTGGATAAAGTACAAAAGAAGCTGGTTTGGTCACTTGGCTCTGGGACAACCAGGTCAAAGTAGGGTTCAGTATCCCTTTGGCACCCAGAGGAGCTTTCATCAACTGGTAGGTATTCCCTCAGGCTAGACCCCCTTCACCCAGTCTCATTCACCAGTTTAGCCTCTTTGCTCCCAATTTCTGAATCACTAGTTAAGAGTTGTGTGTTATTGTGGTTTGACTTTAGGGCTTACCCTACTAAGCTACCCCCCTGGTAGAAATCCTAGGTGTTCCTACCTTTTGCACTGTGATTTTGGTTTCCCATGGAGAGCCTATAGGTGGGGGCACAACCCCCTGGATACACCACCCTCCTTGAGAGAAAAAGTTGAGTGAGCACAATTGCTATGAATCTATACCTGCCCTTACCTCCCCTCACCCAATGTCATTGGTGACTTGGTGGAGTTTGTAAGCCAAACTTCGGCAAGTGGGATAGCTCTCTACTTCCCTTTTAGAAACCAACCAACCAATCAACCAGCCAAAAGCAGCAAGAAACCTCACAAAGGAGGGGAGGAACTCTAAATTTTTTCAACTGCATTTGTGGTTCAAATAGAAGCAAGGAATGCTATAAATGTTCTGACAAGGATTTGGAGTATTTTTATGTTGACAGATGCACATGTGGGAGCCACCTGTGGTACCACTTTAGAAGGAAGACTCCCAATTGCCCAGGTCATTAAAGCCAGGTGTTCTTCCTTGCTTGAGTCTTAACCTCCATTTGGAGAGAAAGCTTACATTCTGCTCAGACAAGATTGGCCTCACTAGTGAGAACAGGCTTGTGCTTTTGTGGAAAGAGAGACTATCCAGTTTAAAAAAAAAGGTGGTGTTTATTGCAAGTTGATGACAATGGATGTGGCTTAGACCCATAGCTCTGCTTCTGTGGGCCCAGAAGACCTGGAAATGGCTGTTACAGTTTATAAACTGCCAGCAGTCCAGACCCTCAACTGGGGGGAAGTGACTGGACTACTGAAAAAGACAGGGTGTAGCAGGAGATAGTTGTATTATGAATTCAGTTTCAACAGAGAAAAAAAATGAACATTTCTTCTCCATACCTCTCACTGTTCTGATAATTTTTGTTTGTTTGTTTGTTTGTGTTTATGATACCAGCATTTCCTTAAGGCTACACATTTGGATTTACTGAGTCATCTTTCACCTTCATCTTTTGTATCCAATCAGCAGCCACATCTTTCCAGTTTTACTTTGTCTGGTAAAACACACACACACACACACACACACACACACACACACACACCTTTCCATTCTCTATCATCACCATTCCAGTGCAGGCCCTTCTTAAATGTCTTTCCCACCTCAGGGACACCTGGGTGGCTCATTTGCTTGAGCGTCTGACTGTTGATATCTGCTCAGGTCATGATCTCATAGTTTGTGGGTTCGAGCCCTACATCAGGCTCTGCGCTGACAGTGAGGAGCCTGCTGGGGATTCTCTCTCTCCCTCTCCCTCTGCCCCTCCCATGCTCATGCTCTCTTTCTCAAAAAATAAATAAACTAAAAAAAATTTAATGTCTTTCCCACCTCAAATGTCTCTGCCAGTCCATGGCACTCACCACTACAAGACTGATAGTCTGGTCAGGTTACTTACCTCCTTGTAAGTTTTAAATGGCTACATGCCGGAGAGTAAAACCCAGACTTCTTAAGAAATGCATGCCCACTGAGGGAGGAACCATATTTACTTTTTTTTTTTCTTTCAGAATGACTCGGACCCTGAAATATTTACTGATTTGAACTCAAATGAATGGAATACAAGGTCTTTGGTGTTGGTTCATAGTTTGGCATTTTAGCTTTACTCCCTATGGCAGATGCAATTAGCGACTCACCCTGTAGTAGACCATTCTCTATACACCAAAAAGGCTTCTTGTCTCAAATCCCTGTGTCTCTTTACCTGAGGACTTTCCCAGCTGGAGGAGAATTCTCAGCTGGGAGTGTCATGGAGTTAACATCCCTGAAGCAGCAACCCTCAACCATTGAGAGAAGGGAGTTAGTGGGTAGCTACCTCAGCTTCCTTGTCCCTTGTTGCAAACAAGGCTTCCCTCCCTGTCCCTCCCTGTCCTGACTGGTTTCACTGTTCCCTCATCTGAGTTTCCTGGCATCATTCCAAAGTAAACTGTATGAACCCAAATTCTTGTCTCAGATTATCATTTAGAGGAACTCATGCTTCAGTACACAACTCTAACCATGCCTGCCCCACTCCACAAAGTGTTGTCTGAACAAATCCTGTCTTTTCTACCTCTTCCTAAGTTGTTCCCTCTGGCCTGAGATCCTTCCTTTCCTTTCTGTGGATGAAAACTTCATTTATCTTTTAAGCCCTCACAATTTATACTTATCCTAAGATATAAATCTATACTCCCTTACATGATAATCTTTATGTACTTGCTTTATTTCTTCTAGAAGGCTATCAGCTCATTGGAAATATGTTGTCTTTATTTTTGCACTGGTGTCTTTATTTTGCACTTTATAGTGCCTGGTGCTGGTAGGTGCTCAATAAATGCATGTTGACTAATACTTAAGTGGGTGGTCAGGGATGGATATTGTTCAGTCTGCAATTGCCTGGTTCCTATTGACACACTGGAGCTAGAACGTTTCTAATTTTTAAGACTCCAGCAGGTCCAGATTTGATTCTCATTTAGTTGGTTTAAGGATTCCAAGTATTTTACAGAATGACTCTGCAGTTCTTTTTTTTTTAATGTTTATTCATTTTTGAGAGACAGAGATGAGTGGGGGAAGGGCAGAGAGAGAGGGAGACACAGAATCTGAAGCAGGCTCCAGGCTCTGAGCTGTCAGCACAGAGCCCAATGCGGGGCTTGAACCCACAAACCACAAGATCATGAACTGAGCTAAAGTCGGATGCTTAACCAACTAAGCCACCCAGGCGCCCCAGAAATTCTAAAAGCAGAGATGCAGTTTGAATATTCTTTTGGGCTTGGAACCAAGTAAATGCTACACCTTCTGTGGTGCCCAGAGCCCCTTGTGTTATAGTTGGAACTGATCTATAGCAAATGTATTTTTAGTTATCTCAGAGCACATTAAACCTTATCTTTCAATTATGTTTCTTTCACACCATCTTGAGTGAACCAGAGTGATTACTATGGGTATTTTAGAAGGAAAGCTAAGTGGGATTAGATAGAAAAGACTGATGGAATATGTGCGACCTGTGCATGTCCTTAACAGTATATCACGCATACTGTTGTCTCTTCAAAAGCTAGAATCGCTGAGATGGCCCAAGCCCGGTTGCCAAGACTGCAGGGCTGTAACATAGGAGTAATTCTTGTAAAAAATGCCTGAGTTGGGTCCCTGTTTTTCAGTTTGTTCCGTGTTCATTTCAAATGGCTGACTGGAGATCAGGTTCCTAGGATGAACAGTCACAACACAGTAGTGAACTGTTCATAGGGTTCCAAATTCCTCAACTTGGGAGTAGGGGGCAAACTGGAACCCTTAACAGCCTGTCTCCAGCTTTTGGTGTTTTACATACACGAAGTGAGACCATGTGTGTATGTGTGTGTGTGTTCAATATGGTCTATGACTCTAAAGCCTCTTGAGACATAATAAGATTATAGTTCTAAATTTCCTCAAGGGAAGTAAAATGATGTCTACGGTGATTTTTATCTATACATCTACATATTTTTTTTTTTAATTTTTTTTTCAACGTTTATTTATTTTTGGGACAGAGAGAGACAGAGCATGAACGGGGGAGGGGCAGAGAGAGAGGGAGACACAGAATCGGAAACAGGCTCCAGGCTCTGAGCCATCAGCCCAGAGCCCGACGCGGGGCTCGAACTCACAGACCGCGAGATCGTGACCTGGCTGAAGTCGGACGCTTAACCGACTGCGCCACCCAGGCGCCCCTATACATCTACATATTAGAGACAAGGGGAGGAAGAGTTATATTTTCCCATTATTATTATTATTATTAATTATTTTATTTTCACTGTTGTGAAAATAGCACATGTTGATTCCCAGAAGGACTAGGAGTTCTATTTCTTCTTCCATCTAGACCTGGACCATGTAGCAAAAATGGAGCTTTCGTTTTAGAATCATGGGTCTGTCCCCTACTCCTTGAGTATTTAAAGTTTAACTTACAAGATCCAGTTACTAGATTGTGGTCTATGCAGCCCATTTTATTTATTTTTTTTTTTTTACCTTTAGAATAATTGAGATATAGTTGACATATAATCTTGTATAAGTTTAATGTATACAACATGATGATTTGATATATGTATATAATGCAAAATGATTACGTTGTGGTAACAAGGTTAGTTAACACGTCCATCAATTTACATAGAAACAATTTTTCTTTTTTGTGGTGACAACTTTTGCATTTAATCTCTTAGCAACTTTTAAATATATAATACAGTATTATTAGCTATAATCACCATGTTGTACTTTAGCTCTCCAGAACTTATTCATTTTAAGACTTTGTACCCTTGAGCGACATCTCCCCCTTTCTCCTAACCTCCAGCCTCTGGCAAACACTAGTCTATTTTTTGCTTCAATGGGTTTGGCTTTTTTAAAATTCCACATATAAGTGATATCTTACAGTATTTGTCTTTCTATGTCTGACTTATTTTATTTAGCATAATACCCTCGAGTTTCATTCATGTTGCTTACAAATGGCAAAATTTCCTTCTTTCTCATGGCTGAATAATAATCCAGTGTGTGTGTGTGTGTGTGTGTGTGTCTGTGTGTGTGTGTGTGTCTGTGTGTGTATTAATCATGTTTTCTTTATCTGTTTATCTGTGGATGGACACTTAGGTTGTTCTCATGTCTTGGCTACTGTAAATAATGCTTCAATAAACTTGGGAGTATGTGTCTTTCTTGAGATATCATTTTCTTTGGATATATATCCAGAGGTGGAATTGCTGCCTTATATGGTAGTTCTGTTTTCCATTTTCTTTATGTATATCCAGAAGTGGAATTGCTGAATCATATGGTAGTTCTACTTTCCATTTTTTGAGGAACCTCTGCACTGTTTTCCATTCCAATAAACTGTGTACAAGTGTTGTCTTTTTTCCAGTCTTCACCAGCACTTGTTATTATAGCTTGTCTTTTTGATAATAGCCAGTCTAACAGGTGTGAGTGATATCTCCTGTGGTTTTGGTCTGCATTTCCCTGGTGTTTACTGATGTTGAGGCCCTTTTCATGTAATTTTTGGCCATTTGAATATCTTCTTTTAAAAAATGTGTTATTCAGGTCCTTTGCTTATTTTAATTGGATTATTTGTGTGAATTATTTATATATTTTGGATATTAAGCCCCTTATTATATATGACTTGCAAATATTTTCTCCCATTCTGTAGGTTGACTTTTCATTTTGTTGATCTTTTCCTTTGCTGGGCAGAAGCTTTGTAGTTTGATGGAGTCCACTTATTTACTTTTGCTTTTGTCTTTTGCTTTTAGTGTCAAATTAAAAAAAAATTATTGCCAAGATTGATGTCAAGGAGCTTACTGACTGTGTTCTCTTCTAGGAGTATTATGGTTTCAGTTCTTATGTTCAAATCTTTAATCTGTTTTGAGTTAACTTCTGTTTATGATGTAAGATAGTGGTCTAGTTTCATTCTTTTGCACAAGGCTGTCCAGTTTTCCCATAATGTATTGAAGAGACTATCCATTCCTTATGATATTTTTTAGATCATTTATTGTAAATTAATTGACCATTTTGCATGGGCTTATTTCTGGTCCTGTATTCTGTTCCATTGATCTTTCTGTTTTTTTTTTTATGCTAATACGATACTGTTTTGATTATTATAACTTTGTAATATAGTTTGAAATCAGGAAGCATGATGTCTCCAGCTTTGTTCCTTTTTCTCAATATTGCTTTTGCTATTCAGGGTCTTTTGTGGTTCCATATGTATTTAGGATTTTTTTTTCCTATTTCTATAAAAACTGCTATTGGAATCTTGATAGGGATTTCACTGAATCTGTAGATTATTTTGGATAGTTTGGATGTTTTAACAATGTTATTTCTTTCAATCCATGAACATAGTATATCTTTACAGTTATTTGTATCTTCAATTTCTTTAATCAATGTCTAATAGTTTTCAGCATACAGATCATTTATCTCCTTGGTTAAATTTTTTCTTAAGTATTTTACTGTTTTTGATGCTATTGCAAATGGAATTGCCTTCTTTATTTCTTTTTCAAGTAATTCATTGCTAGTGCATGCAAGTGCAGATGATTCTTGTATGTTGATTTTGTATCCTGCAATTTTGCTAAATTTGTTTATAAGTTCTAATCATTTTTCTGGGGCACTTGAGTGGCTCAGTTGGTTAAGCATCTGACTCAGTTTTGGCTCAGGTCATTATCTCAGGATTTGCAGTCGGGCTCTGTACTGACAACACAGAGCCTGCTTGAGACTCTCTCTCTCCCTCTCTCTCTCTCCTCTTTCTGTCCCTCCCCTGCTCACATGCATAAATATTCTCTTAAAATAAATAAATACACATTTCTAAAAAAGTTATAATCATTTTTTTTTGACGTGTGTTAAGTCTAGCATTTTGTGTATAAAAGATCATGGCATCTACAGAGACAGTTTAACTTCTTCCTTTCTGGTTTGGATGCTTTTTATTTTTATTTCTTGCTTGACTGCTCTGGTTAGGACTTTCAGTACTCTGTTGAATAGGAGTGGTGAGAGTGAGTACCCTTGTCTTGTTCATGATCTTAGAATGCTTTCAGCTTTTCACCATTGACTATTATGTTATCTATGGGTTTGTCATATATGGCTTTTATTATGTTGAAGTATGGTCATTCTCTACCACTTTTTGAGAGGTTTTTTTTTTTTATCATGAATGATTGTTGAATTTTGCCAAATGTTTTTTCTGCATCAAGGTGATCACATGATTTTTATCTTTTATTCTATTAATGTGATATATCACATTTATTGATTTGTGTATGTCGAGCCATCCTTGCATCACAGGGATGAATTCCATTGATCATGGTATATGATCCTTTGAATGTGAAATTGAATTTTGTTTACTTGTATTTTGTTGAAATTTTATCCATATATTAATTAGAAATATTGTCCTGTGGTTTCTTATCTTGTAGTGTTCTTATCTGGCTATGGCATAAGGGTACTAGTGGCCTCAAAAAATGAGTTTGGTAGTATTCCTTCCTCTTCAATTTTTGGGAAGAGTTTGAGAAGGATTGGCATTAATTCTTCATAAATGTTTGGTAGAATTCACTAGTGAAGCCATCTGGTCCTGGGATTTTTTTTTGGGGGGGGGCAGAGTGGGGAGGTAGGTTTTTGATTCTTGATTGAGTCTCCTTACTTGGTCTGTTTATATTTTCTATTTCTTCTGATTCACTTTTAGTAGGTTGTATGTTTCTAAGAACCATCCATTTCTTCTAGGTTGTCCAGTATAGTTGTTTATAATAGTCTTTTATAATCCTTTGTATTTCTGTGTAATAAGTTGTAATATCTCCCTTTTTCACTTATAATTTTATCTATTTGGTGCTCTCTTTTGATTAGTCTAGTTAGTAGTTTTTATCTTTTCAAAGAACCAAAACTTGGTTTTGTTAATCTTTTCTGTTGTTTTCTGATTCATTCCTTGTTTTATTTTTATTCTAATTTTTATTATTTCTTTTCCTTTTTTTTCCTTTTTTTTTTTTTTTTTTTTTGGTCGTTTGTTTGACACTCAGGGAATGCTAGCTCTATTTCTTACTACATCTTGGGCATGAGGGAGACAAAACCTTGATAACACATGACTATGTTCTGATATCATGGAGAGTTTTGGAAGTCATTTGAAGATTAACCTTTCCTAAAAACCTTAAAGAAATAATCTTATACAATAAAATAATAAAAGTCTTCATTTTCTGACTATAAAATGCTATTTCAGGCCCCAAAACTATCAGAGGGGGAAATGTTGAAATTTGTAACAGGGTTTTCTCATTGAAACTGGAGCCCTATATATATATATATATATATATTTTTTTTTTTTTTTTTAAATGATGACTAGAAGCAGAAGAAAGCTGCCATTCTGAAGGTGTCAGTAGTTTTTTCTGTTTCTCTAGAGTTCTGAATTCATCTTTGAGGGCAGATTTCTTTACTGTTTTGGGAAAACACCAATAACCAAAACAACAAAGGCAGCATTTTCTGGAACTTGATTGTGCAAAGATAAATCAAAGATCCTTTTTAGATATGGGAAGACTCCAGGCCAGAGGTCTCAAATAGGTAGTCTATTCCCATCAATGTTTGATCTATTAATGATGTTTTAAAACTTCTAACATACAGAAAATAGGAGAGTCACATAATACTTCACATTTTCCCTGGAAAATAAGAATAGTTTGGCCATATAATCTGGTGCTCTTACTTGGAATCAATGACCTTAAAGCTAGGTAGAGGCCATTTCTCTTTGGTTGCCTCTTAGGTTGCATGAGCATCACTGAGCCTGCTTCCCTGGTTTGTATTATCTGTCTTGGATACATTTCTCACCTGTCACCTCCACTCCCCCACTGCAACCATCACACCTCTTAATATCTTCA
Source organism: Lynx canadensis (assembly GCF_007474595.2). Classification (NCBI taxonomy): domain Eukaryota; kingdom Metazoa; phylum Chordata; class Mammalia; order Carnivora; family Felidae; genus Lynx; species Lynx canadensis. The sequence continues at coordinate 32,912,942 of NC_044315.2, forward strand.
GCTAAGTTGTCTCTTCCTAAATAACCAGGGAAGTTGGTATTTACCTCATGATACTAATTACATTTGATCATGTATTGTCTTGTTTTTTAAGAGCAATATCTGTGTCCCTGTACCCCCAAAATACTTAGCCCTGTGCTTCATAGCTAACAGGGCTCCAGTATATGTTAGGGGGGTAAAAAAAAGAAGTTTGAATGTGGTTGTTACTCTTCTGTGCCTCAACTGATTTTGTCTGGTAGTGTTCCCAAATTATGAACAGCTCAGTTTGTTTGCCACAACCCAACAGAGCCTACTGGAAATGACAGCCAATTTTGCTGGATGATATACACGATACCCACAACTAGAGGGGCACAGAGTTCACCTGCTTTAAAGGATGACAACTACTTTTGCAATAATCTGAGTTAATAGCAATGACTTAGAGTTGTTACAGCAATTATAGCAAACAAGTCTCTTTGTATCTTTTGTGGGAACACTCCAATGTCCTTTGTCTTGGGAGTACAGGATACCTAACCAGCCCCTTCTCTTCACTTCCAACAAAGCAATGATGCAACCCATTGCTGTGCCTGTGGGTTTTTCAGGCCAGAGAATTTCACCTGTTACCAATAATTTCACCATGTCCCCAAGCTGAAGAGCCCTTTTTCTTTGAGATAATGGCAAGCACGCTTCTACTTCTGCAATTGGCTGGGGGGTGGGGGAGGGTAAGAGCAATTGGAAGTAGAGCTTATCAAACTTTTTGGTGTTTCCATTTGGTCCTTTTATATAATCTTCATCTATATTCTGAAATTCTCATATTTTAATGTATATTCTTCACATTTCTCCCTAGATTCCTTTAAATACATATGATATCTATTTTTCCCCCCTGGTAATTCTGAATATTGGTCACTTGGGGACCTGCTTCTATTGACTATTTCCTCTCTTAACCATAGGTCAATTTTTTTTTCTTTGTTTATGTGACTTATAATATTTGATTATATGCTGGATACTGTAAGCAAAAGAAGAGTAGAGACTGAATTAAAGAATAATTGCCCCCCACCCCAGGCACACCCTTGTTTCTGTCATATTCAGCTGGGAAGCTGAAATCAATCTACTGTATAATTGTGCAACTTTATACTGGGCCTGGGCTTTGTTGCAACTTTAAACACAATTTCTCACTGGCTTCATATGTTTTGAGGTCAGAGTTAAGGACTTACTTATTGTGGGATCCTGAGACCTGAGTGTTTGTGAAATTCTAGAGATTTTTCTCTACTTTAGAAGTTAGTCACCAGATTTCTGAACTGTGATTAATTGCTCTACTTTGTCTGCCTGGATGACAGATTTGGGGGGTCATTATGCTTTTGTAGCTTATCTGTTTCTCATTAGAGTAAGAAGTAAGCTCTTTTCATTTTTTATATTGTAAATGGAGATCAAAGGCGAATATTATTCTGAACTATAACTGTACCATGATTAACTTAACCATTCCCCAGAAGCTGGATATTTAGAATTCTTCTAATTGTTAACTATATTAAATAATTTTATAATAAACATCTCCATTTATAGATCATAATTTCTCTTTCTGAATATTTTCTTAGCATTGATTCCTACAAGTGATTAGAAAGGGAATAAGGGAACTTCAGAAGTGCTGGTAATGTTCTGTTTCTTAATCAGTGTGGTGGCTATATGAGTGTATTTATTCTGTGAAAATTCCTTTAGTGGTATGCTTATGATATATATATTTTTTGCTTTTCTGTAGATATGTTAAACTTCAATAAAAATTTATGTAAATATTATTGGGTTAAAATTTTTGTTTGTGATTGTGTTCTAAGAATTATCTATTAACATTTTATAGATTGATGATTTAGACCAAATCATTCAACTTTTTTATACTTCATTTTCCTCATGTATAAAATAGGACAATGAACTTTATCACATAGTCAGGTGAAAGTACTTGAGAATACTTTGAAGACTTGGAAGTATATAAGTGTAGGAAACATTTTTGTCCTTAACTATTTGTCAAGGTGCTTCACACACAATTCTGGGTAACATGGAACATCTGTGAAAGAATAAGTGCACCAGAGAGAGTGGTAGTGTGTGAACTTTGGGAAAATCCAGAAATAAATAGATGAGTATGGACCCTTTGCACAACTTTGCTGTCATTGAAATTTGTATTTAGTATCCTGTCTATCCTGGAAACTCTGACTTGAAAGCCAGTGCTCCTCCCATGCCTCCTTGCTCTTCCTCTGTACAGAGAGAGAAGTTCCTCTACAGTAGTTCCTGCCCTGACTCCTGATTGTAAAGTCTTGCCGTTTTTGTTCATTATGAGTTAATATGCTCCTTTCAAAATGGTGGTTTCATTTGCCTCATTTACATTGGTTATTGGGTCAAAATGAGTATAAACATCAAAATCCTGGTAAAGGGAGATAGATACAGGGCAGCAAGTTAATCTGTATTATACAGTATTTTAGTGGTCATTTCTAAGGAATGAATTTACAATGAGATCCCCAGGTGAAAATATCAAGTTTTACATGTGCCACACCTTAGACATTCAGTCAGTGGGATTGCTCTTCCTTTCTTTGTCTTCCCAGAACCATGCTTGCTTTTGTGTCAGTGGAAATGTGCTTCTTAGAGCTCTCTTCCTAGCTTCCCTGCCCTAAAAAGAATTCCTGCTGGTTAACTAACCATGGAGGAGGGGCAAAGTAGAGGGGGCCAGACAGAACACTCTGCTAGGAAAAGACTGTGTTCTACAAGTTGGTAAAGTACTTTCAAGCATACTCTTCAGGATGCACAGTTCTGAGTGTAAGGTATCATTACTGTAAACTCAAGCAAAGTACAGTCTAATCATAGTTTACAAAGGAAAGGGGAGGAGAAGCCTGCAATTCACTTTTTAAAAATCGATGGCGTTTTCTCTGACTGACACTTTTTTCCTTCCAGGTCTTTTCTTGACTATATCTTCTCAGTGGCTGCCACCAACCCTATCAAATATCAGAATATTTGCACTAGATGAGTATTTAAAAGTCCTTTAGGCCAGCTGACTGAACATTTGTCTCTAATAATGGAGATGATGTGGTCTCCATTTGGGGCCTTGACATTGTTTACCAGCCTTCTAACACTGAAATTGCTTCTTGGAATCATAAATGAGAAGAGTTAGAAAAAAAAAAAAAAAACACTTGAAATGATTTAGCTCACTGTCCTAATTCTCTGGATGCCACACCTGAGGTATTAGTCCAATGCCCCTGAGTTAGTTAGGGCTCAAAGATAAAACCCAGTTTTAAGCACTCCTGATTTTGGACATTTTCTGGGACTGGCAAAGAAACCCTGTAATTTTATTGGTGATTATATTAATTGGTGATTATATTGGTGATTATGTAAATAATACTGGTGATTTTATTGGTGATTATATTACATATGGCAGCTTGGGCTGCCATAACAGATTACTGCAGACTGGGTGGCATAAACAACAAAATTAATTATGGAGACTAGAAGTCCATAATTAAGATTCCAGAAAATCCACTTTCTGGTGACAGCTCTTATTTGGGCTTGTGGATGGTCACCTTCTCAGTGTATGCTCACATGGCCTTTCCTATGTGTGTTTGTGGAGAGAGTGAGAAGGCTTTGTCATGTATCCACCTTTTATAAGGACATGATTCCAATCAGTTTGGTGCTTCACCCTTAAGACTTTATTTAAACCTAATTACCTTCCAAAGACTCCATCTCCAAAAAGCATAATATCAGGGGTTAGGGCTTCAAACTTTGAATTTTGGGGGATGTAATTCAGTCCATAGCAGTAATGAAAAAACATTGCTTTTGTCAAGGTAGAAATCTAACTGCTACTACGCATAGGAAAAGGGCCTGGATCTCCAACTCACAGACTCCAACTGTGGAGGGCTAACATGAGATTGGGTGTTAGAAGAATAGAAAGGATGTAGAAATGACTCTGAAGAGAGCAATAAGACTATAACAAACAAACAAAAAAGATTAAAAGACAGAAATGTACAGCAGGTCTATCCAATAAAGGAAGAAGACTAGGGGCCAGCTCTGACCTGAATTCTGACACCTTCTAGACAGCATCACTTTACTCCCCTTTGCTTCCTTCCAATCCCACTTCTCACCCACTTTACACCAAGGCTGTCCAGGGAAAGCTCACCAAACCTCTTCCTATTTCCAAATTTTTCTTCCTATTCTTCTCTGAGAGTGCCTCCTTCTTGCCAAAGTTAACACCTCCACCTTTATGCTATTTTACACTCACTTGCATTTCCATATTTTCTGTAAACTAGCCCTCTCCTTTTGTCTGCTTCATTTAATCAAATGTCTCTGCTCCCTTTGCCTCACATTCCCTTGGAAGCATGGAGCACCATCTCTGAGTAACATACTAGGAGCCCTAAGGTAGACACAGTATGGCAACACCCCTTAAAGCATTCAGGGATGAGTGCAAAATATGCAAGACACAGATGAGAATGCTATAGGTTGAACCCATAGGAAGTAGCATCAAACTTTTCTAGCCATCCAATTGATTCACCCTTTCATTCTATCATTTTCTTTTTGCTAAAAATTTTCTGAAATGTCATCAGATACTCTCAAGTCACCTCGTAGAACAGGATTTTCCCACTCTTTGTTCTATTTAAACTTTGTGCAGTATAACATGTGCTTTACCTCACAGCCTCATCTGGGAATGTTTGTGATAGGTCTGTTGTCCTTCTACGGCTCTGTCCTCTCAGTGACCTCAGCTAGCTTCTAGTCCATGCTTGTCCATAGGATGTAGAAGCCACTTCTTATCTCCCACTACTCTCTCCCTATCTGCCTGGCAAGCTCTCATGGATTCAATTCTCACCTCATGCCTACTCTCAGACCTGAATTCTGACTACTTGCTGGAAGTCTCCGTATAATGTCTTAGAATTCTGAAACCGAATTCATCTCTCTCCTCAGTATCTTCTGACCAACTCCCACTTTTGTCTTAGATCCTGAGTTGTTTTAGAATTTGTCTTTATTTTCTACTTATGTCCAATCACTAAAGTCCCTTAAACTCTGCCTCTTCAATGTTTATATTATTTTCTTCCCCCTCCTATAACTGCTTTCAAATTTAGGGCTTTAGTGCATTTAATCTTGTATAATACATTAGTCACCTAAGTGATCATTTTTTTACTTCAAACTATTCTGAAAATGGTTTTTAAAGTAATTTTCTGATTACTAACTTTTCTTCTTAAAAAACCCCCACAAAACTTTCAATAATCCCTATCAACTATCATTAATTATCTCACCTTGATGCTCAAGTCCCTTTAATAGCATGAACCAAACCTATCATTACAACTTTTCTCCCCCTCTCTTGTATATCTCTTTGTGTATATTCCAGGGTACAGGCAGATTCAGATCCTCACACTTAGAGTTTCCCTCTGTCCCCACCTATATTCTTGCTCTTTCCTCTTTTGGAATTGTCCAACCTTCTAATTTTTCTTGTGAAATCCTATTAAAAAGGTGGTGTTATTGACACCCTAGCATCCATTTACCTTATTGGATAGCACTGGGGAAGTGTATATTATAGAGGAGGGATGGAATGGATGGTCATTTGTTCAGGGACCATGGCTGACGTGACCAGAGTGGGTACCATGTGACCCACACTGCCAGATTAAGAAAGAAAAGAGATAATTTTGACCTATGATTGGGGCAGAAGTACTTGTTCCCCACTGTGAAAAAAGAAGCATAGAGATCCATTTGCTATCATCTTATGATTGTAATGGAAACAGACCAAAAAAAGCAGCTGATAGTGAGGGCAGTGGCATAGTACAGACATTATACAGACAATACCATTGAGTCACGGAGCCAACCAACTTAGAAGCCTGCTTTACCTCTGGATTTTTTTGATGAACAAAAAAAAAATTTCAATTATTTGAGCCAACTTGAATAGGAATTTTTGTTGCTTGAAATTGAGAATAACATAAAAGTATACCTGTATAATTTAGTCTTACATGCCTCTTTGTCCAGGGAACATCTCTGAATACAGCTAAACTAGTGCTTTACTTTTAAAACCCATTGGGATGCCTAGGTGGCCCAGTTAGTTTAGCATATGACTTTGGCTTACTTCGTCATCCCAGCTTTGTGAGTTCAAGCCCCACATCAGGCTGTCTGCTGTCAGCACAGAGCCTGTCTTCCTCTCTCTCTGCCCCTCCCCTGTTTTTGCTCTCTCTCTCTCTTTCAAAAATAAAGAAACATTAAAAATGAAGAAACAAAGCAGACTGCTTCTTTAATTTTTTTGATGTTTATTTATTTTTGAGAGAGAGAGGGAGAGAGAGAGAGAATGAGTTGGAGAAGGGCAGAGAACAAGGGAGACATGGAATCTGAAGCAGGCTCCAGGCTCTGAGCTGTCAGCACAGAGCCCAACGCAAGGCTTGAACTCATGAATCGTGAGATCCTGACCTGAGTCAAAGTCTGATGCTTAAGCAACTGAGCCACCCAGGTACACTAAGAGACCACGTCTTTAAAAACAACAATAAAACCCATAGTAGTATTTACCTTTTTTGTGAGATGGCACATATCTTACTATACTGTTAATTTAGCTCTGTGAGTCCTTGATTTATCCATGCATGAGGCCCTGGTATTACTTTTCCTTGGTCTCTGATCACCTAGTGCAGAGCACTGTGGAGGTTGTTGAATGGAAGGATTTTGGTGGAGTAAAAGGACCCCTGTCATCCACTAGCTGTGTAAACCTTAGGAAAATCAACCTAATATCTCTAGGTCCTAGTTTCTTGGTATATAAAATGAAAGGATTGTAAAATAAGCTCCAATGTCCAAGATTTTCTTGAAAATTAGTAGGCAAAGACAAGAAAGAACAAAAGAGTTGATTCCTTTTTCTCATTCTTCATCCAGAGTACACTGTAGCTATACATTTCATAAACATGACCTCCCACAAAAAATAATTGTTTTTCCTTAAGAGGAATTCTTCTGTCCTGAGAGCATCTGGCTCAAAGAGCAGCCAGGTTTTAAAATAGAATTTTCCCCTGCATAATACAAGGAAGTTATATCCTATAATATGGATCCACTGTAAAGATTCAATGAGATATTATTGAATTAAATATTGATTTTCAATAAGATCAGAAGCAGGTCAGATGGCCATATGGATTCAGCACATGAGCTAATGAGTCTCTACCTGGGATTAAGAAAGGGTTCCACAAAAGAAGTACCAGTGACTCTTCACAAAGTTTCTGCAGATCTACCATACATTTTGGTGTGTGTGTGTGTTACTAATTGTTGGTAACTTTCCACAGTTTTCTCATCTATAAAATAGAGATTTTGCCTCCCTGAGAAGTGTTGTGAGGATTAGATGAGGTGATTTATACAGACTGTCTAGCATATGTCTGGCTAACTTGTGGTTACTTTTTGTTACTTTTATTGCCTTTACACTTGAAAGGGAAAAAATGGAAGGTTGTGATGGTACCCAGTGAGATTCAGAAAGCAAAGAGCCAGTACAATGCCAAGAAGCCAGCCAGACAAATCATCCGGCCTTAAATCTGCCTCAAGGAAAGGGATAAAGAGACAGAAAATTGGGAAAATCTGATTTAGGATCCACTTTTGGTGACCAAAAGGGTTTGTACTTAGAAGTGAATTGGAAATTTTTGCTAGGTTATGCAGATGGGCAAGCATAGCCTGAAACCATGCAGCTACCCAACCACCACACAACTAATGAAGAAACCAACCTCATTCCTTGCATGGGAAAGAGGAATGTTAGTGAACACATGTAGCTCATTTTACATTTTATAGAGCTCTTCCTTATTTCATTTTGAGTTTCACTCAGCCTTGTGGGGTAGATAGAGCAGGAATTAATACTTTTCCTTTACCATGTGATAAAAAGGGCAGTGAGAGTCTAAGGGACTTGGCAAGTCCCATATGTTGGTGAAATATGTTTGATGATCAATGCCATCTTATGACTCATCAATAGAAGGTACTCTTCATCAGTTCTGGTTTCTGCTTATTTTGAATAAAGAAGGGAGACCCAATTGTCCTCTTATTTCTTTTCTTTCCCTTGACTACCTTCAGTTCTGGTTGAATTTATAACAGCTGTTGGAGGTGATGTGTATGTGTGTGTGTGATTTACAGACAAGATATGCTATTACTTCCTGTAGATGCTAACCTAATCCATGTGTTTCTTCTTCTTGTTTTCTCCTGAGCACAGGGACTCTTTTTTTTTTATGTCATGGACTTAAAATATTTAAGCAACAGAAAAATTGTATTTTCCACTATTCTTTCCAGGAATCTACCTAGCCATTTTAAGAAAAAAATGTTTAGTCCGCAATCATTGACTTTCCTTCCATATGGAGGAACCTCCATTCTTTGCAGCCTTCCTGGACTCTTCTCACTCTCCTCACTGACTTCTCATATGGTGAGGCAGTGAAGGGATGACTTATAAGACCAGTGATTTTGGAAAGTGAAACTGAACATGCATAGTCCAGCCTTTCTAGTAGAGAGTTTCCTGTAGGAAGTACACATTTCACTTTCCTTCTAAGCAGCTGCCCAAGCCTGCTAAAAACACTTCCCTACACAGGCAGCTGCTTGAATATGAGCCATTCAGGTGCAACTGAAATCAATATGAGAGAATATTGAGAAGCATCTTTCCAAATACAAACCTTTTAGGCATTGGAAGCAGAGCAATATTTGCTCTTTGTAATGCAAAAGTGAGCTGAGTTCTGTATGTGTGATAGAACACCGAAGAAGCTATCTTCACTGTCAGTGCCCATGTCTAGATAGACGGCATAAGATCAGATGCCCACAGTTCCATTCTGAAGTCAGGGCTAAGGAGGGTGATGTGAGAAGGCTACAGCTGGGTTTGAGTGGTTTGTATGCAGACTCAAGAGCTATCAAGCATCATTTTGTCCCACGTTCACTCTAGGTTAGTTTCTTACAAACAAGGGAAACACATTAACTAGGGGCTTGTTTCTTAGGCCTCAGAAATTCCTTTTATGAATCAGGGAGAAAAAGGCATAACTGTGGTATAATACTGAAATGACTGCTCATAAGAGGACACAGATGCCATGTCACTAGATGGAACCTCTCATCAGTCCAGGCCTAGGGTGCCAGAATATGGGGCCTCAAAGGGAAAAAGGGAATTAGGAGGCTTTAAATATACCATATAGAAAATAAAGCTTCTTCAAATAACATCTGGTACAGTCGTTGCAGCTTTTCAAAGAAAACCACTTTCTCTGTGAGAAAAGAGACTGTATTTTTCTTTTAAGATATGGTTGAATATATAGTGCCAAAATGAATCTTTTGATGAATTTAAAGCCCAGATGAACTTAAGTTCATAGATCACGTATTTAAGACAACTGGCATAGATTACCCAGCGTCTTGGCAAGGCTAAAACCAGTAAGGACATGGTGGGTAAGAGTGCAGGCTCTCAGGGAAGCCTGCCTTTGATTTGCATCTTGGTGCTGCTCCTGACCAGCTAGCTAGATGACCGTGGGCATATTTCTGGAGGGGGATGGCTTGTTTTCTAAACATGGTACATATAAGGCTAGTGCCTGGCCTACTTTAAGAATTCAGGCACAATAAACACTTGGCATTGAATTAATTTGACATTGAAGGTCTTGAAGAAAATACATCTATTCCAAGGAGAACCATTGTGCCATCACTGGTAAAGGGCTCCTGTCTCCACTCGGGCATTAAGACCTCCTCTTCAACTCAACTGACCAGAAGAGGAAATTGGGGAAAATGAATTTCCACTTCAGTTTCCTAGGGACTTTATTTCACAAGGGAAAGGTAACAAAACCCAAAACTTCAATTATTTGAGAATTTAACTTCCATGGAAATTTAATTTTTGGACTCTAATTGCTCCTTAAAAATTTGGTAATGGGGATTTATATTAAAATTTGGGGCATATTATTGCTGACATTTTAATATTTTATTATCTTATTTATTTTATTATTTGAGTATCATGTTAATTGGACTTGGGGAGCAGGAAGTGGCAAGTATTCTGGATGCTTTGGTAAGACAGGCACACACTGTGGGGTGGGAGATAAACCCTACTCAAATCAAGTGTACCACCTACCTCTAGGAGCTAGGCATGAACTTGGTAGGCAGATTTTGAAGACAGCATAGCCACATTTGGAAATGTTGTTTCAACTCATTTGTCATGTGACTCATGAGGCTATTGGTTTTGAATGGGGCACAAAGAGAGGAGTCTCTATAATAGTATCAGTTTTCAGTACAAGTATAGCTGATTGGACCATATTACTCAGCAGATCCCAAATTATTAGAGGTATCTCTGACAAGGTCTCTGGCAAGCTCCAATAGGAGAGTCATAGCACAGACCCCTGGAGCAAAGCCATGCCATCTGCATCAGATAAGTATTCATTGTTTGAGATGCAGTTCCTGGCATGTTCCTCAGCCTTATGGAGGGCATTCAGTGATTATGTAATTGGAGCTACTCATGATGAGTTGGGTATTGTCAGAACTATTAAGTAATAATGTCAGGAGAACACAGCAGCAATCCATTGTATGATGGAAATTATATACTTAGGGTTAAGCCTGAGCATGTCCAGAGGGCACAGCTGAGTGTACAGGTGGCCCAGACCCCCATGTCTCCTACCTCTATTGTACTGGTGTCTCTTTAACCCATGCCTATGGTTTCAAGGGGTTCTCAATGGCCAATTAATGTAGGAAGAAAGTATCCAGACCTGGATCACAAATGGCTCAGTTCAGTATGGGCCATTGTTGCTCTACAGCCACATACATGGGTTGTCCTAGAAGACAGTGGTGAGGGGAAATTCACTCAGTGGGCAGGGCTTTGAACAGTACATCTGATGATTAACTTGGGCAGGGAGAAGTGGCATGAAGTAAAGATCACAAACTCTTTAAAAATTATCAGTGTTTTTGTAGATTATTCAGGAGTTTGGAAGGTGCGAGATTGGAAGACTGAGGACAAAGAGATGTAGAAAACAGGCATGTAGATAGTCCCAAGGGAGTGGGCACAAAGTGTGCAGATCTTTGTATCTCATGTCAATACCTACCAGACAGCATTCATCACAGAGATGGCACTAAATGCCAGGCTGAATAGATGACTTGTCCAGTAGAGGTCAGCAGGATTTTGTTTTTGTGGCCACTAGTCCTTGCATAACAGACTAAAGTAGTCATAGTGGCAGAGTTGCGGCTATAGTTAGGCCCAACAACACGAACTCCTTTTACAAAGGCTGATTTAACTGGTACTGCAGATTGTCCAAAGTGTCAGTAGTAGAGACCATTGCTGAACTCTCATTATGGTACCACTCTTATTGTGGTACCAATTAGCCACTTGCTGGCAATTTGATTACATTGGATATGTTCCACATGGAGGGTGCAGAAATTCTTTCTTTCTTGGTATGGTATGGTATGGGTGTATATTCTAGGTCTGCATTTGCTCTCTGTCAGTATGGATATATATATATATATATATATATATATATATATATATATGCCAATATACACATTGGGTATCATATAAACAACAAGAATTTATTGTTCACTGTTCTGGAGGCTGGAAGTTCAAGATCATGACTCCAGCATGATTGAGGGCCTTTTTTAGTCCGTAGTTGGTAGCTTCTTGATTTGTCCTTACATTGTGGAAAAAGCTAGTGAGCTCTGTGGGTTCTCTTTTATAAAAGTGCTAATCCTATCCATGAGGACTCTGCCCTCAAGACATAAGTACCTCTCAAAGGCCCCAGCTACCAATACCATAACTTTTGGGGTTTAGTAATGCAACATATCCATTTTTGGGAGACACATTTAGATCATAGTATCTGTTCTGCCATATTGGCTTGGTTAGTACTTCTGTCTGAAGACCCACAGTGATCATGTGCTTAATGTCTGATTTATTTTCATAAGATCCTGCATCCCCTTGAATCAAGTAATCTATTTTTCAGGGAAGATGCAACAGTGAGCATGTGACCATCATGGGATCCACTGGCCTAAAATAGACTACCCCATTTAGGAGACACTACCTGGCAGAATTGTTGCAATGTCTTCTTAATACATAGCTAAAGAGCCAGCTTTGTGGATACAAGTATTCAGTATTGGTTTGCTGTCTTTCACAGTGTGATATATATTTTGAACTGATGCTCGTTATATGGTGTTGTGTCCTTGATAACTAAAGAACATGAGTCTGGGAAACAAGATATAGAAGTAGACATGACTCATTCCCAGCCATTCCCAGTGACTTACATGGGGAATTTGTGCTTCCCATCCTCACAAATCTGGACTCTAATGAACTAGATGTCCTGGTTTCTCATGGAAGTATGTAAAGGACACTTCTGCTAGGGGACACATTAATTATTCTAATTATAAAGCTATGATTGCAGCCTGGACATTGTGGGCTCCTCATGCATGTAGACAAGTGGGCCAGGAAATGAGTTATATAGTATCATACTATACTACACTAACTACACTACTCTGTACTATACTAAACTAAACTATACTATTCTGTACTACACTACACTTCACTACACTACACTACACTATACTATGCTACGTCATACTACACTATACTGCTGTCAAGGATGGATAATCCTGATTATCATGCAGACATAAGATTGCTGCAATGTAATGGGGACAGGGAGGAGTATTTCTGGAACTCAGGGGATTCACTTGGTTGCCTCTGGGGGAATTCAAGACCAGTATTCATTGTGAATGGGCAAGTAAGCCTGGTAACCACAGCCTGTTAGGGTATGTTAATCGGAAGTTTAGACTTTAAGGGATGAGAGTAATCTAGATCAACAAAAGTGGTGGCTAAGGGTGGGAAGGATCCAGTACAGGTGGTAGAAGAGAGAGATAAAAATATCGTTTGTGGAAGTGAAATTTTAGTTTCTCTCACTAGCTCTGTTGTTATAAGTTTGGTTTTATAAATCAGATGGAGGTGTTAACTAACGTTATAGTAGTTACTATTTTGCAATATACAAATGTGTTAAATCAACACATTGTTTACCTTAAACTTGTACAATGTTAAATGTCAAATATTTCTCATAGAGCTGGAGAAAAAAAATAAATCATGACCACCTTGGAGAAGCAGTAACAGTAAGGAGTTCATTTAAAATGTGGGGCATTGTAAGGGATGGAGTATAGCAGATGTTCTCAGTGCCCACCTGTATCTCTTTTAAACCATTAGCATCTATATGGTTTGTTGCCTGATGTCATCTTCTGATGACTAGAAGCCACTCTGCAAGTGTGCTCACAAGCTGGAAGTTGTGGAGAATTACCAGTTTCTGGAAGTAGCCCTCAACCAAATCTGATGAGAGTGGATGTGTCAGTGCCCTATCTCCCTCACCTCACAAGTGGAATAACTCTGTCCAACACCAGCTGGAGCTCCCCTGCAGGGTGAAGCTTCATTTGCCCACAATAGGAAACTTACATGATAACAAACCCTGTATTGGCTGCTGCCTCTCTCCCTCCATCCCCTAGAGTCCTGGGATCACCTCTCAAATAAACCTCTTGCACATGAATCTTTATCTTGTGATCTACTTCTTGTTGAACCCAAATTAAGATAATGCCCAATATATATCACAAAATCAAATATAAAACAGCTTTCTTCCATTTTATGATTTGTCTACACTATAATTTGTCCAAGTAAAGATAGATAGATGTTAATGATGTTTAGACATTTGATAAGGGCCTAAGCAATGGAAGGAATGTTTATTTGTCTGTATCAGGTGTTGGGCATATTTTTTCTGTAAAGGGCCAGATGATAAGTATTTCAGGCTTATAGATCACATACATTCAGTGTCACATATAATTCTTTGTGCCTTTAAAAATTTTTTTAATATTTTTTACAACCATTTAAAACTATAAAAACTATTCTTAGTTCATAAGCCATATAAAACAGGCTATGCATCAGATTTATCTCACAGGCTATCATTTTCTAGCCTAGACAAGAGGAAGAGAAGAAGAAGAAGAAGAAGAAGAAGAAGAAGAAGAAGAAGAAGAAGAAGAAGAAGAAAAGGAGGAGGAGGACGAGGAGGAGGGCAAAGAGGAGGAGGAGGAGGATGAAAGAAACAAGGAGATGCTAATTTCACAACATAACCTTGCCTCAAATGTGAGGATTTGAGTTTGAAACAAGTTCTCATTCTTTGATATTGATTTGTATTTGTGCAAGTAGCTAAGGGTCTTGGCTGTGGGGCAAGAAGTACCTAAAACTTGTAATGATATGAGTTTAAATATGACAAAAATATATGGGTTGAAATTTCCTCCAAAACCCCATGAAGGGAAAGAGCGTTTGGCACAGATTTTTGGGGGGAGAGAAGAGGGTTATTATTTTAACAAAAACATTTGTAAAATAGTTCTAGAGGCTCAACAAACCAAAGAGGTGATTGACTTTGCCCTAAGGAGTCATTCTGCACCTTAAGCTTACATCCCAAATATATTGACGTTTCAAAGTACAATTTTAGCTTTTAAAACCTTCACCAATGTGTTTCCAACACTAAATATATTGAGGGAAGAAAATCCAAATGGAGTGATTTATTTGAAAAATTCCCAGGTTGAGTAAAGGTGTCTCTTGAAATGGTGGCCTCAGGGAAAGAGTATATTATGATATATTTGGTAAATGATGTTGAGGGAAATTGCAGAAGACTATATAAATTGGGGGTTGGAGAGAGAATAGAAAGAGAGAAAAATATTTTCCCTGGATGAGATTTATGAGTCAAGAAATAGTTGATTGGGAAAGAAAATGTTTCCTTTTGTTCCCTTACCCTTGATAGACTAACAGCCCTTGGAAAACTGAGGTAGAGAATGATTCTGCCCTTTTATGCTTTGCATAACTTCTCACCATTTCTCCATAGAACAATTGCATGGCAATATATTTTCCTGTTTCTATTCCTTGCTCATCACAAAAAAATGATATGAATTTCTGAACTCTGTTCCTTGTAGACAAGCACAGTTTGAAATCACATTCATTCCTCTTAAAAAGCATTTAGCTGTATTAGCCTTCATGGGAATCTGTATAGTTGTCCACAGTTTAAGGGAATAAATTGTGTTTCTGCTTAGGAGTCTTGGCTTCTGAGGCAAAGGAAGTTAGGACTTGAAATCATTTTATTGACAAGACAGTCTGAAGCAGCCATCCTCTTGGACTTTAAAATGTTTCACTGACTCAATTCATTGGTAGTAATGGGGGACCAGAGGAATATGATGGCTAAAATTCTCAGAAAATGCAGAAATCACTGATATTCCCTCGTTCAGCTCTTATCTTATCTCAAAGTTATTAATGCGCCACAAATGGATGAGCTGGATGTGTGGCTCCTAACAGATTTTCTAAGGGAAGTGATGTGATCAGAGAACAAGACAAAAAGGAATAAAAGAGGAAGGAGAGAACACTGCAAAGAATATGAATGTCTCATTACTAGATAATCAACCTGTGAACAATTGAAGGTTAGCTATGCGTGGCTCTGGGGAGGAATATCATTATTTCTTAACTTCCTTTTTCTTCTTAATCTGAGGGTCTCATTACATCATGAAACACTGGATTGAATCAAGGGTTTGGGGCTCTTTGGAGATTGTGAACATTCCTACAGATCAGTGGGGAAAACTGTTGTTAATATATCTCATATCTGTGAGCCTCAAAATTTGTCAAGAACGATTTATAGAGAATCTTCTATGTGTAACCTTGGATAAAGTGCACTAAAGGGGAAAAAAATAAATACATTGCCCTGGTGGACTTTATGATCTTCCTGAAATTCTTTGGTATTGTTTAGCCTTTACAAACACTGTTTCTTTTGCCTGTCTCTTCTCAGCTGTCCACCTGGGAAAGGCTTGCTCATCTTTCCAGATTGTACTCTCACATCCCTTCCTCTTTGAAGCTTTCCATAAACCCCTCGGAAGTGTCTTTTTCTTTGTGTTTTCACAGTGCTGTCAGGCCCTGGTTATATATTACAGTTATCATGTGTTTTCTTATCAATTTCCTCTGGGCTGTAGGCACTCTATAGGCAGGAACACTGTTGTATGCACTCCAGCACCTGGCACAGAGGCTGATATAGTGTCAGTTCAGTTAATGGCCAACAGCCTAGAGGCCAAATATAACCCACACACATTTGGTTTTGTCTGAGAAGTGTGGAGCTACAGAGTGCTTTAAACTGTTTTGAATTAATTGCCAATTCAAGACAAAGATCCACATTTATGATATCACTTGAAATATTGGAAGATACGTCATCATTAGGCTTATTCTCTCGCACGAAACAGTTGGCTGGAGCTGAGAAGTGGCTATTCCATATAAAAAAGAACAAGTGCTTTCTAGCTAGCCACAGTGTCCAGTTCTCCCTCACATCAACTTGACCTAGAATGCCTCATTTATTTACATTACTTGCCTGGTTGCTGAGATATTAGAGATTGCACCTCTTTTTCCCAGACCTACTTGTCACTTCCTTTCCAACGTCATCCTGGTCCCTACTCCCGTGTCCAGGAAGTAATCTATATCCTTTGAACTCCTCTCAGTTCAGTGGTTCTTAAAGGAGAAGAGGGATGTGCATATCAGAGTCATCTGGGTGCTCTTTCAAAATATTATTTTAGAATCTGAAGGTAGTAGAAACATATTTCAAAATCTTTCACATATAAACCTCTTACCTACTTTAAGAACCACCAAATCTCGTCTTTTATCATTCTCTTCCTTACATTAGTTATTAGGCACATGGGTTATGGCCTCTACTAGATGGTAACCACCCCCCCCAAGGGGGCAGGATGCTGCTTTATTTCATCTCTGTCCTGGAAAGTGTATTGACTATAGCAGATACTCAATAAATATTTTTTGAATGAAAACTTTAAGTACAGCAGAAAATTCAGAGAAAGGAGACCCTGAATTGGCAGAGGTGGCTGTATAGTCTTCATGGGAGTATGATGGACTTGACCTTTACCAAAACACCATTACCTTTGTGGTCACTTTCAAAGGACCATCCCTTTTAAATGCAACTCCAATGTAATAGTCTGCCAATAAGGCTAATTTCAGAAGGGAGTAGTTAAGGCATTGGAAGAATCTTACTTCCTCAGGAAAATTACTCTATGAAAGTATCTTCATATCATAAAATATTTGACAGCCCCTTCACATCTTTATTGAAATATCTGTCTTTGCTGAAGAAAAAAAAAATTGAGTACCAGATGTCACTGAGACTAAAGGACCCACTATAATGTTTTATATATATATATTTTCTTGTCTCTATTGTTTATGATTAAGGCCTTAAGGAGATACAGATAACTGAAACTTGTTGGATTAATATACTTCAAACCACATAAATGTTACCGTTTTTTTATGAAGTGTGCCTTGTTTCTATTAAATTCTAATTATGACTACTGTAAAAGAAAATGAAGTCTTTCTAATTACCACAAGAGGGAGATATATAAATAACAGGCTAGGCACTTGACATGCTTCTGTTTGGTACTGAAGCTTGATGAGTTCCACATTCTAGAGTTCTCTGAGAAAAGAGAATAAGAGAGAGGTTTTATGCTTTATATTATCCCCTTATTATGAGATGCCAACTATCGTTTCTGCTCTGTAATTACTTCATTCTGCTCTAGTGGATTTAGCATTCATAACCTGTTTGTAAATATATTAATATATATGGGTCTACCTCACTTCATGAGCAAGTCAGATTTGGAAGAATCCTAGTTATGCTCAACAGATTCATTCTATCAATACACATTTGTTGTATATTTTAGATCCTGGGCTAGGTAGAGGGATATAAAAGAACAAGACTTTTTTTTTTTTTTTTTTTTTGGTCACCGTGGACTTCTCAGTCTAATTGGTGTGTGCCAATACAACACAAGGTGAACAGATTTAGTGGCACTGGCACATAAGAAATGGTTAAAAGAGTCAGAGAAAAAGAAGTAATTATCTGAGAATTTCAAAAAAGGTGAGCTATGAAGAATGAGTTGTAGTTATGCAGTTTCAACATGAAGGAAAGGGCATTTCATAGACATTTTAGGCAAATCTAGAGAAACTCTAAAATGTTTAGCCTTTTATGAGAAAAGCAAGTCATCAGCATGGCTGAACTGAAGGATACATGGAAGGCATAATGGGAAGAATATTAAGAAGACTGGTAAATTAGGTTGACATTTTGGGGACACATGGGGAGTAGCTTTCTAACCTCCGTTGGTGAGCCTTTCTTTACCTCAGAGTCTGAAAACTTAAAAATCTGAATTCCTTGATCTCCTTCAGCATATGGACTCCATCAGTCAAATGTCCTCCTATGAGATTTGGAAAGTAGAAGTGACATAGGGCCTATCTTTCTGCTGCTTCTGGCTGTATCTGTAAGCATGGTGAAGAATTTGTATTTTCCTACTGTGTAATCTCTAGCTCTTTGTGGGTGTTGAGAGGCTGTCATGGTGGTAGTGATTTTCTGATCCTGAGATTACAATTACTGGGTAAATTTTGAAGTCAACAGTTTGAATTAGAGCTTTGACTATCCATGTTCTTATTTGTGGCTGAGGAAGCAGTAGCTTTGGTGGGAAATTCTGCTGTACTCTGTGAATCATTCTTGGGGAGCTGGGCTAGAGTCCACTCCTTCAGCCCTTCTAACTAATTTGTAAACTCCTAATCTTCTAGATTAAGACTCTCTGTTTAAAATAGGTAGTATAGTTTCCATTTCCTACAATTCTCATGCAATTTTATCCTGGAGACAGGGGCAATCATTGAAGGATTTTTAAGTAGAGGAATGGAATAACCAGACTTGTTTGTCAGAAAGCCTGGTCTATTGACAGAGTGGAGTATGGACTAAAAGGAAGCAAAACTGGATGCAAGCTTATTAAGACATGGTTGCATATCATGAGAGTAGTCAAGAGGATGAGGTGAAATGCTAACACAGTGGTGTGTCTCCAGGAAGGGCTCCCTTCATGGACTTGTTCACAGGACTATGTGCATAGAAGGGCCCCAAGCTTGGATCTAATGTTCTTTTATCACCGCCTTAAAATTCTTGGTGATTTTTGTCTTTGAGTTTGTGTTTTACAAGTGAAGTCTGATGAGACAATTGAGCATGAAAGCCTCAATGGGCTCAAGGCCTCAGTTTATGTTGCAAACCTCAGGGTTTGCACACTCCTAATAAGTATCACTGTGTCTAACACACAGTAACATTAAATAACAAAACCAGTGAAGAAAGGAGAAAAAAGTCTTATATTTTACTACTTTTAATGGCACTTTTGCCCTCCCTTTTGTACAAGGTGTCCACATTTTCATTTTTCACTGGGCTCCACACATTATGTAGCTGGCCCTGCCTCCCGGTACACTACCTACAACAAAATTGGACCTTTAGCATTGAATAATCCCTTGTTTATAAATGACCTGTGGTTCATTATGCTAAAAGAATGGTTGTCTTCTCTCCAGATTTGAGTTGCTTTATAGTAGGACATGTTCTACGACCAGAAATGGTGGGAGAAGAGGAAAATAAAATTGCTTGTATTTTATCTGTAGACTTTGTGTGTGCAGAGGTGTGTGTGTGTGCATGAGAGGGTCAATATATAGGGAAAGATAGAATGAGGGAAAGAAAGAGTAGAGAGGGAGAAGATGTGGGGGAGAGACAGGTTCACCTCCAGTGCAAAGATGTAAAAGAGAAAAAGGACATTGAAAAAGAACATGGGGGAAATGTTTGAATCTGGCAAGGAGATGGGTATGCTCTTTCAGAGAAAGAAGGGAAGGAAGTTATAATGGTTGAAAATAAAAGTGATTTTAAAGGTGGCCGGGGTATATCTTCTATTTCTTAATTTTGGTTGAATAAAAGTTAATAAGACTGGAAATTAGTGGATAGAAGAAAACAAAAAAAAGTTTAGCCATTGGAAACAGTAGAAGGAACACGCTGGAGATAAATAAAAAAAAGACTATAAAGAATTATTTGCTATTTGAGGCAATTCCTTGATTTTAAAGAAGGGGTCATCATAGGCTTACTACAAAGCACCAGCACCTTTCACGCATTAGAAATAATTTTGTTTCGACAGATTCCATGTGACACCACTTCCTTTGGCACATCTATTGCTTAAAGCAAAGAATTTTTTTAATTTTAAGTTACTTTTAAATTTTTACTTGGCTTCAGTGAATTCCTAATTTGTACTTTTGGATCTCAGCTTTTCACTCTTTGCTTTATCTTGTGTTTTCCTTGCTTGGATTTCCAGGGAGTGCAGGTCACAGCATCAACTGACAACTTCCTTTGGCTCATGAGGCTTGCTTGTTAAAAACATACTTTAAGGACAGGTTTTAGTATATGTAAGTGGGTAGAACTTACCCTAGCTTGACCATGCTCAGAAACATATCCTGGAAGTTTCTTATTTGTCAACACTGCAGTATTGACCCTTCTTGCTCAGACTCTATTCCTAGTGGCTCTTATAAATTGTTTCTGCAATGAAATAGCCCTTAGCATGTCCTGTGAGGTTCTCTGAACATTGCTCTGAAAGAGGGCAAGCCTCTGCTTTTTGTGGTCACTTAGTGCTTCTCTTGTTTTCACAGTCCTATTGTTTTTGAGCTTTAAAAAGGAAAAATATGTGTTATGCAATGCATTTCGTTCAGGCCCCAGGTGTCAACATGGGACCATTTTTATACCATTAGGAAATCCAGCACCACTGTCTTTAAAAGTCAATATTTTTATATGATGGTAGAGACTAATTTACTTGTTTTTCATTGGCCAGGAGGGGTGGGTAAATAAGATATCCTGATAGTTCGTGTTTCTTTATGAGTATTAGCATATCTTCATAGAGAAGAGCATGATGTCTCAATCGGTAGTTTTTGTATGTAAGCATAAAACCCTCCTGCAGTAAACTCGGGGGAAAAAGGGTATTTATAGCAAGAACACTGGGTATAAACCAGAATCCAAGCATATCACTCCCCAGTGGTTAACTCAAAGGGATAGAGGATGTTTGTAACAAGGAGACTGGGTAGATTTCAGACTCAGAGGCAGAATTGAACAGGTGGATCTTGTCAAGGGCAAAATCTAGATTGCTCTGTGGAGCCAGGGATAAGGAACTAAAGGACAAACAAACTCTTTTTCCAGGAGCTTTCATTAGAAATGCTTGCTTCCTACTGTTTTCATCTTTTATGACTCACACATCTTTCAGATTGTTAGGAA
This sequence comes from Lynx canadensis, assembly GCF_007474595.2. NCBI lineage: Eukaryota > Metazoa > Chordata > Mammalia > Carnivora > Felidae > Lynx > Lynx canadensis. The sequence continues at coordinate 32,933,947 of NC_044315.2, forward strand.
AGAAAGAGTGTGATTGACTTGACCTAACACTGCACACATAGCCACTTCTTGGCTGAGTATGTGACTGTTCCACTATGATTGTGCCTAGTAGGAGAAGCAATATTCCCAACTGAAAATGAACACCGACTATTGTCAGGCTTGTTCACATGTGCCTCATTTAACCCTCACCTTGAGCTCACACCCTATGGGGTATGTATTATTATTGCTTTCCAAACAAAGAAGTTAAAGCTCTGAGAAGCAATCTTTGAAAAGATCAACAAAATTGGTAAGCCTTTGGCCAGACTCATAAAATAAAGAGAGAGAGAGTGGGTGAAACAGGACTCAAATACACAAAATCAGAAATGAAAGAGAAGATGTAATAACATACACCACAGAAATACAAATAATTGTAAGAGAATGTTATGAAAAACTATATGATAACAAATTGGACAACATAGAAGAAAGGAATAAATTTCTAGAAACATAAAACCTACCAGAACTGAAGCAGGAATAAATAGAAAAGTTGAACAGACTGATAATCAGAAATGAAATTGAGTTGGCAATCAAAAAACTCCCAACAAACAAAAGTCCAGGACTAGATGGCTTCACAGGTGTATTCTACCATTTAAAGAAGAGTTATTATCTATTCTTAAACTATTCTAAAAAATACAAGAGGAAGGAAAAGTTCCAAATTCATTCTATGAGGCCAGTATCACCTTGATACCAAAACCAGATAAAGACATCACACAAAAAAAGGTAATTATAGGCCAGGATCTCTGATGAACATACATGCAAAACTCCTCAACAAAATATTAGCAAAGCAAATACAACAATACATTTAAACAATCATTCACCACAATCAAGTGGGATTTATTCTGGGGATGCAAGAATGAGTCAATATTCACAAACCACATCAACAAGAAAAAGGGTAAAAACAATAGGATCATTTCAGTAGATGGATAAATAGCATTTTACCAAAGTAAAACATCCATTCGTGATAAAGACTCTTAGCAAAGTAGGTCTGAAGGGAACATACCTCAACATCGTAAAGGCCTTATGTGAAAAATCCACAGCTAACATAATACTCATTGGTGAAAAATGGAGAGCTTTTCCCCTAAGATCAGGAAGAAGACAAGGATGTCCAATCTCACCACTTGAAAAAAATTTTTAATGCTTATTTATTTTTAAGAGAGAGACAGAGCATGAGTGGGGGAGGGGCAGAGAGAGAAGGAGACACAGAATCCAAAGCAGGCTCCAGGTTCCAAGCTGTCAGGACAGAGCCAGATGTGGGGCTCTGGTGAACCACAAACTCATGACCTGACCTGAAGTTGGATGCTTAACCAACTGAGACACCCAGGTACCCCTCACCAATTTTATTCAACATAATACTGGAAGTTCTAGCCACAGCAATCAGACAACAAAAAGAAACAAAAGGCATCTAGATTGGTAGGGAAGAAGTAAAACTTTCACTGTTTTCAGATGACATGATACTATATATAGAAAACCCTAAAGACTCCACCAGAAAACTGCTAGAATTGGTAAATTAATTCAATTAGGTCATAGGATACAAAATTGTTGTACAGGAATCTGTTTCATTTGTACACAATAATAATGAATCAGCAGAAGGAGAAATTAAGAAAACAATCCCATTTATAGCTTCACCAAAAATATTAAAATACCTAGGAACAAAAACCAGAGGTGAAAGACTCTGGAAACTATGAAACACGGATGACAGAATTTGAAGATGGCACAAACAAATGGGAAGATTCCATGCTGATGGGTTGGAAGAAATACTATTAAAATGGCCATACAACCCAAAGCAATATATATATAATGCAATCCATATCAAAATACCAATAGCATTTTTCAGAAAACTAGAACAAATAATCTTAAAGTTTCTATGGAACCACAAAAGACCCCTAATAGCCAAAGCAATCTTGAAAAGAGGACAAAACTGGAAGTATCACAACCTTAGATTTCAAGATATACTACAAAGCTGTAGTAATCAAAACTGGTACTAGCACAATAATACACACATAGATCAGTGGAGCAAAATAGAAAGCCTAGAGATAAACCATGATTATATGGTCATTAATCTTTGACAAAGGAGGTGAGAATATGCAATGAGAAAGAGACAGTTTCTTTAGCAAATGGTATTGGTAACACTGGACAGTTACATGCAAAAGAATGAAACTAGCCCAATTTATTATGCAATACACAAAAATAAACTCAAAATGGGTTAAGTACCTGAATATGAGACTTGAAACCCTAAAACTCCTAGAAGAGAGCACAGGCAGTAATTTCTCTGACATTTAGAGTAACAACATCTTTCTAGATACATCTCCTGAGGCCAGGGAAACAAAAGCAAAAATAAACTATTGGGACTACAAAAAATAAAAGGCTTCTGCACATCAGAGGAAACAATCAACAAAACTGAACAAGAACCTACTAAATGGGAGAAGACATTTGCAAATGACATAGCTGATAAATGGCAGGTATCCAAAATATATAAAGAACTCAATGCCCAAAAAACAAAATATCCAGTTAAAAAATGGGCAGAAGACATGAGCACACATTTCTCCAAAGAAGACATACAGATGGCTAACAGACATGTGAAAAGATGCTCAATATCACTAAGTATCAGGGAAATGCAAATCAGGATCACAATGAGATATCACCTCACACCTGTCAGAATGGCTAAAATCAACCACATGAGAAACAACAGGTGTTGGTGAGGGTGTGGAGCAAAATAAGCCCTCTTGCACTGTTGGTGGGAATGCAAACTGGTGTAGCCACTGTGGAAAATGGCATGGAGGTTTCTCAAAAAATTAAAAATAGAATTATCCTATGATCCAGTAATTCCACTACTGGGTATTAACCCAAAGAATATGAATACACTAATATGAAAAGATACATGCATCCCTATGTTTATTGCAGCATTATTTACAATACCCAAATTATGGACGCAGTCCAGGTAGTCACTGATAGATTGATAGATAAATGGATAAAGAAGAGGTGGTGTGTACATAGATATAGATATGGAATATTACTCAGCCATAAAAAGAATGACATATTACTAATTATTAGTAGAGATGATGATGATGATGATGATGGTTTTAGGGCCATTATAAGTGTTCTTCCCTCCTTTTAGATTTGGTTTGTTAATTAATCACAAGTACTTAGAAGGGTTTAGCTGCCGAAATGGCCTTCTTTCTATCAATTGAATGCATCATCACATGCTCTTTTTTCATAGGAGAGGCCCTTAGAGTCTCACTCTGAGTCCCCTTATATTTGATATGATCCTAGAAGAACCAAATTTTAACTTCAGAAGTGGACTTAATTGAATCAGCCATTATTAAAAAAACTGATAGTAATAATAATTGCTGGCTTGGCAGAAAAATGGATCCAAGAAGATACCAGAAATCAAAAGGCCCAGTCAGAAGGAACCATTAAGCCCCAAGGGCATATGTCATTTGTATCTCAGTAGACACTGAGGGATTCACTACATTAAACCACAGGACAATCACCATTTTCTTAAAAGAACATTAAATTATGCTCAGTGTCTTCCATCTAAAATGCATGAAAGGACAAGTTTATTCCCACCCAAAGCTGAGGTGTCACAACCACTTGCTGGTGTGCTGCTTTGAGCTGAACACCCACGTGGGACTCCCAGCACAGAGTGTTCCCATAACGATGACCTTTCAGTGAGTTGTGCCCATTTATCCTCCTCTGACATAGGAGAGAACAGCATCAAGGGCCAAACCCATGATAATATACTGTGGTTTCTTCAAACACACAATGGATTTTTTAAGACATGTATCTTTCTTCTTTTAGTGTTGAAAGTACTCCGTACACATACCATGAATTTATCTTACTTCAGTGGGGCTGAAGACGAGGTTTCAAACCTTATTTCCTACTATCTGAACTTTTTTACTCTCTATATATCCCTTTTAGTAGCTCCTCATCTTTTAGTGAAAGCCTTTGGCAGTCTTTACTGCATTCTTTCTAGAGTATAAAGTTACTTGAGAGGAAAGATCACATTTTGGCCATTTTTTTTTCACTGCTTGCTTACTTTCCTCCCACATATTTCCTTCTCTGACTACTGCCACTGTGAGGATTTTAAATGCTGTCAGTGGGCCTTGGGGAGCATTGTGCCATTGTGACACAATTTTCAAATATCCCATCACATTTTAAAGGGATCAAGCTGATCATACTAAAGAAAGGCTGATGCTTTGGGATAGAATGAAGCTAAGTATGAGCTAAGTAGGAGGAAAGGAGAGAATGATGCAAAAAACACTTAGTTGGTGAAAGTTATTATACCAATGGCAATTACAAGACACCATAACAAGTACACAGTAGATCAAAGTCTTTATGGTTATAGCAGTTGGGGTAGACTAAACTGCTTACCAAATAGATGTCACCACAAATTGACCCAGGCAAAGTATAAGCTTATTTCTTGCTTATGTTACAGGCCAAAGTAGATGCTTGGGTAGGCAAAGAGCTCCTCTCCATTTGGCAATTTAGAAACCCAGACTCTTTCCTTCTTGTGTCTCTGCCATCCATCCCTGGGATTTAATCATTGTCTGCACCCACACAGTGAAAAAGGAATGGAGAGGCACCTGCTCACTTAGATACCCCTGCCCAGAAGGGACACACATGACTTTTCACATTCCACTGGAGATGACTCAGCCATTTGGCCTACATTTCTTAGGGAGGCAGGGAAATGCAGTCCAACAAGGGCTCAGATGAAGTCCAGGTATTACAGAAGAAGGGAAGAATAGATTTCCATAGACAGCTCATGGTTTTTGCCACCGTGGCTCAGGGAGTAATAGCATAGCCATAGGGTTCAACAGATCTGTTTTAGAATTCTTACCTTGTAAGACTGGTCACTTATGTAGGCTCTGTACAAACCCAAATGACTTCATGTACAAAATAGAGATAATAGTAACATCTACCTCATAGGATTCTTATAAGGATTAGATGAGATAATTAGTATAGTGCATTTAGCACAGTGCATGGCAACTATAAACATCCAGTAAATGTTTGCTATTATTCTTCATAGCTACGGCCCAAATAAAGGAAAGCAATAGACATTTATTCTGTACCTACTTTAGCTTCAAACTGATGATAAGCAATTTACATATGTTTACTGTATAATTCTCAAAACAGAACCTTGAGATAGGTATTATCTGCTTGTTATAGATGAGTGGCTTAAATATCAGAGAGGTAACACAGCTAGGATATAGGAAAGCAGGATTTGAGCCAAAGTTTATTTGATTCTAAACCTCATATTACTTCTACTAAGCATATAAATGGAGGAAAAAGCAAATGGGGGGTGGGGTGAGGCAGATGACTAGAAGAAACAGCTAAAGTCAGGACAAAAGAGTGGAAACTATTTGAACTCAGAATAGAAGTCTTAGAGAAGAGGGACCAAAAACTTAATTATCAACCTCTAATCTTAACCTACAGTTTAGAGGTGGGACCATTAAGCTGACGGGAAGAAGAGTATGTTAGACTTAACAAGAGTTAGACTTGTGCAAAACTAGCACAGAATTATATTTGTGTTTGTATTCTACCTCTAATGTGTTCAATCTGCTGCCTGAGACTCCCAGGTACTGGTCAAGTTTAATGATATGCTTAAAATCTTTGTGTGCTGTTATTAGGACCATTTTCAGAGAAGATGCAGCAGAGGAAATTTGGGACCCAGGTGTGTAGTCATTGAAGGGAAAAAATCTTTCAAGTGCTTCTGGAGGTAAATGGATGGATTGCATCTTTATTTGTCAAAGATATTCTCGCCCACTTCATCTTTAGGGATAATAACTCAGGTCAATTTTCTGGAATTCCCATAAGTCCTTATAAAAAACCCCTTTAAATGTATAATATAAACCCATACTGAACATATTCTTTATTAGAGGGCTTCTCAGAAACTTTGCTATGCTAACTTGCATTAGAGAAATTTACATTGTGGAGACATAGTATACAATATTTCTCAAATCTATTTGCCATAGAGCATTTAGCCATAGGGACTATTGCTTCAGGTAATATACTTTGGGAAACACTGATCTAATATATTTCATTGGCTAGTGATTCAGAATGACCTAAATTTTGATATCTTTGAAACGGGTTTGCTGTGTTCTTAGAAAAACACATTTTCCAGAGGTTTGTGAGATTTCTTTCACAGTACGACCAAGGCAAATCCCTTTAAAACACTTCTCAAACTACTATGTATGGAGACACTCTTAATTGCATATGCAGCAGTCATTATATTCTCTTTTTCCCTTGTTAAGTCAACAATGTGCCCTCTTTCAGGGGACATATCATGGAGAGTTTAATCAAGTATTAGTAGTCATCTTTCCAAGAGTAAGTGTTGGTTTAGGGGTTAGACATATGGCTCTGTACTGGCCAATAAGGCAAAGAGAAGTTTTCTTAGATTTATATATATATATATATATATATATATATATATATTATAAATATATATATATATATTTCCTAGTTTTCCTAGGTGTGTGTGTGTGTGTGTGTATATATATATATATATATATATATTTCCTAGTTTTCTTAGGTGTATATATATATATATATATATTTCCTAGTTTTCCTAGGTGTGTGTATATATATATATATATATATATATTTCCTAGGTGTGTGTGTATATATATATATATATATTTCATTAAAAAGACAGACTAGTGAGGAGCAAATCTCACTTCTGCCTGTTCACTCCTTCCCGCCTTGAACATTGCTAGGTAAGGATGTGCAAGCATCACAGGACAGGATGAGATGTCTAGGAGAGTTGAAGACATTGCATCAATACCTTTGCTACATTTGATCCAATCCTAGAACCATCCACTTATGAAATTCCTGTCAAGTGGGATTATATAGATCTCGTTTGTTTGATTCACTTTTATCTGGGCATTTTCTTACCTGCAGCATAGAGAATTTTGATACCTAAGATATATGTGGAATGACAAGCCACACACTCCCTGGGCACAGCTAGGGATGCAGTGATACCTACAGCACTAACAGCAGGTCCCCTTCCTTTTTTCTTCCTTTTAAAAAACCGTATTAGAATGAAAGTAAGGGTTGACTTTCAACTCTGTTGACATAGTTGCATGAACACTTTAAACTTGTTCTAATTTAGAAAACAAAATTATTTTCAAATTTTGTCACTTTGAAATACAAATAACAAGTGATATGGGACACACCTTATAACTGAATGATAAGCAGTGCACTATAACACTGCGTTTGACACCTCTGATACAAGACAATTACCTCACAGATTTTGCTTGTCAAATTAGCCTTGTAGATAAGGATTCTAATTGGTCTAGTCCAAAGGTTAGTAGACCTCTGTAAAGAGCATCATAGTAAATATCTTTGGCTTTGTGGGCTGTATAGTTCTCTGCCACAACTACTGAACTCTGCCTTTGCATTGTGAACGCAGTTACAGCCTGTCATTAACAGTCATGGCTGTATTCCAGAACAACTTGGTTTACAAAAATCAACAGTATGCTGATTTTGGCCCATGGGTTGTAGTTGGCTCACCCCTTGTTTTCTGCCATTCTCCCCCCTTACCATTTCATATTCTCTGGCTGGCATTTGAAAAAATGATCCCCCTTTTATAGATGAAGAATTTAAAGCTTAGAGAAGCTAAGTGATTTGTCCATGAACAAGTCGCATGGCAATTTGGGATTCAACCCCACTTCTGGTTTGCTCCCAAGCCTGTGATCATCCCTAGTGCCCTGATACTGTACCACATTTGGGTTCTTTTCTGCAGACCAGAACAGGCCCATGTTGGAGCCAGAAGTCCATTTTGGTGGTAAAACAGAGGCACCCAAAAGACTCCTTGTGAAGAATGAAAGTTCAATCTGATTATTGAAATTTGAAGAGCTGGGTTATGGTCCTTCCTCCAACTGGGAATTATTTTCTCAATTTATTTCTAGAAATAAGAAGGGTGTCTTTTCTCCTATCTTGGACCTGCCTAGCTAGTATCTTTTCAGGTTTGTCAAATGCTGACATGGGCTCTGCCTTTGAGTCTCAGCCCAAGGAAACCAGCTGCCCTTGCATGCTAACAAGACAACATTTTTCTTGGATCATTTGTTCTTCAACCTGGGCCACCTCTGAGCCCATTTCTGACAAAGACTCTCCTTCCCCACAGGCCAGTTCCTCTCCTACAAACTCTGAAAGGGCCTCTGAAGCCAACACTGTTTACCAATTTGTTCTTAAAAGTGTCAGAATTGTAATCAGACGAGGTCAAGCAACAATTCTCACAGCTGTTATAAAACATTGCTAATTGCTCTACAGGCTTAATAGAAAACACAGCGCTGCAGCCTGGAAATGGTAATTATTGTGACTCAGGTTTCTTGGCCTAAATTCCCTAGTTGCATGTTCCTTTCCAGGTAAAGGTGGTGGGGGTGGGGGAAGCAAAACATGAAATATCCCAATCCCAATTGTGATAATAATAATAATAATAATAAAATCATACAAAGTATTGATGACATAAATAGTCTCCCTGATAATTAAAATTTGGATCCTTTGTCAAGAAGGCAGTCTAGGTCTCATGAGTAGAATGAAACTGAAGATTTGGATTCTCTACCTCATGTTAAGAAATATTGATTGCAGCCCACAAGAAGGCTTTCACTTAACCACATTTTAAAAAGCTTTCATAAATATTGCAATAAAGTGAAATTCATTGCTAGTTAAACTCTAACACCGGCATGAGCTTATTTATCATCCAGATGACTGAGCTGCTGGGAAGAGGAAACAGAGAGACAGTAGGGGATTTATATAGCACATCTTGAAATATCTTTCTGCAAGGTAATAAAGGCCATGTTCCATATTCGCATCTAAAGGCCAATAAACAATTTTCAGAAAAAGAAAAATAAAGGTGGTGGAAATAGAGTACACTGGGAAATTCTCTTTACACTATAGTCAATTATTGCAGTGTTCAGCTTTATTAGAAATTTTTTTTTCCCATTAAGCATAGCTTGTCAGAAATCCTATACCAAGGGAATAAAATGTCAGGATGGTGTCCAAATCATTATAGCATGTTCCTCATAACAGATTCTTACTTCTAGAAACTCTAAATGATTTGTGACAGTGTTCATGGCATTTGAAAGTAAAATTAGTCAAGTGAGATTTTTTAATGAAGAATCTTTGATAGGAAGAGCTGTTTGAGTTAAGCCTGTTGACACATGTACCTGAATTTTTTTCCTGACCCATGCTTTCATTCACAAAGTGAAAAGTCCTGTCCAAATCCATGCCATGTGTTATTTTCAAATAGGACACTGCTTAAATAAAGTTTATATCCCTAAAGTCATCAAAATAAAAACAGTTTAAAAAGAAAGAGAGGAAAAATTATTTGTAAAGAATGCAATTCCCATTTCATTTGAAGTACCATTAACTTTAAAGGTGAAATGAAATATAGGCAGTTGAGAAAATCAGATTAGAGAGAAAACAAAGACAGGAAATGTAAAACAGAGAGAACATGATATACAAAAAAAAAAACACAAAAATTGACTGTACATTCATTTTCTAGAGGCCATAAATTTTTCTCTGAGCTCCTTAGTTTCCCAAACAAAAAAAGGTAAACAGTCACATGATTCTGGGCCCATAAAATAAAACTAATATAAAGCAATTGTGCATGATAGACATAAATTTTTGGTACTATGACAGAATGGTGAGAAGTTTGTCCTATGAGATCTTATAAGAGAAAATTGTGTTGAATGATAAAATGTATCCTCAAAAACATTATGAGAGTAAGTGTAGTAAGGTATCTTATCAAGCTTGTTCTCATAATATCTCTCAGTCTGGGTAAGTGTTAAATTGGTACAGCACACTTCAGCCAATTCAGCAGCTGTACAAGAGGAGGGCTAAACCTCTGTTCTGTAACTGATGAAACTATGGTTTGTCTTTGTTCCTGTTGCTCCCTCTTTCTGTTGGCCCTTTTACCTGGTGTCTTATTTTTCATATTTGTTTTATACAGTCCCTTGGGTTCACCAAACAGAACCTGCCATAGGAAATACAAGTAGAGAACCTACTTTCCTTATAGAGTGATGGTCATGTTGGGTCTTCATTTACACACACACACACACACACACACACACACACACACACATATATGCACATACATATATATCTGGACCTTTAGGAAGTCAAGACAGGCAGCTAGGGTTCCTGGGTATACAAGTGCCTGAAAGTTTAGCCAGTACAGCATAGTCCTGGCTTATGCCTGCCATCCTGGTATAATTACAGTAGGACCCTTTCATGCTTAGAGATATCTCAGTTTGGAAGCTAAGTAACATGATCGATCACCTTACCTCTGGATGCACTAGAGTCAAAGGAAGGAACCTAGTGATGTTTCCAATTAGTTCCCCCCAGGCCAGTGGGCCAATTACTGGGGAACATAGCAAAAATTTCATGACAGAAGAAATGAAATAGTTAACCTACAGGATCAAAGCTACCTTTGAATAAACATAAAGAATTGGAGTCACTGGACAGCTAAATTATATATATCATATCAGAGGTTAAGTCACTTTCCACTTGGAACAGAAAGAGCTCTGACATTGATGGAGATATGAGAACTTGGATCCAGCAGCTATTTAGGAAGTGCAGCACCATTTATAGCATCATCAACACAAGAGGAGAGCGTGGTATTGAAAGGTGGCTGAGATAGGAGCAGTGGCATTTAATGTCTGAAAGCAAGATCAGAAAGGGCATGAGCCATGGGGGATATTATGGGAAGAGAAGAGGAGAATCACTTTCTTGAAACTATATACATTCTTCATTACTACTTAAGGTAAGAACTATACCTAGTGCTACTGATTTGAGTGTGTGTGTGTGTGTGTGTGTGTGTGTGAGAGAGAGAGAGAGAGAGAGAGAGAGAGAGAGAGAGAAGCATTGAGAATGAGATATAGAACAAAAATAGAAAGAGAAAACTGAGGATTGGAGTAATGACAGCTTGCTGGTGATTAACTTGGAGACTCAGGAACAAAAGTGAGAAAGGCAAACATCTCTGTGACTACCAACCAGGCTGAAGGGAGGCAAGTGCTAGAAATGGACTTGACTTTATTTTTTATTTTCATTTTCATTTTTATTTTTTAAAATTTACATCCAAATTAGTTAGCATATAGTGCAACAATGATTTCAGGAGTAGATTCCTTAGTGCCCCTTACCCATTTAGCCCATCCCTCCTCCCACAACCCATCCAGTAACCCTCAGTTTGTTCTCCATATTTATGAGTCTCTTCTGTTTTGTCCCACTCCCTGTTTTTGTATTATTTTTGTTTTCCTTTTTTTTTTGCATTTTTTATAAAAAAACTACATCCAAATTAGTTAGCATATATTGCAAAAGTGATTTCAGGAGTAGATTCCTTAGTGCCCTTTACCCATTTAGTCCATCCCCCCTCCCACCCACAACCCCTCCAGTAACCCTCTGTTCTCCATATTTAAGAGTCTCCTCTGTTTTGTCCAACTCCCTGTTTTTATATTATTTTTGTTTCCCTTCCCTTATGTTAATTTGTTTTCTCTCTTAAAGTTCTCATATAAGTGAAGTCATATGATTTTTGTCTTTCTCTGACTAATTTCACTTAACATAATATCATCCAGTTCCATCCATGTTGTTGCAAATGGCAAGATTTCATTCTTTTTGATTGCTGAGTAATTCTCCATTTTATATATATATATATATATATATATATATATATATACCACATTGTGTATGTGTGTGTGTGTGTATATATATATATATATATATATATATATTGAGTGTGATATATATATATATATATATACCACATCTTCTTTATCCATTCATCCATCGATGGACATTTGGGCTCTTTTCATACTTTAGCTATTGTTGATAATGCTGCTATAAACATGGGGGGGGCATGTGTCCCTTTGAAACAGCACACCGGTGTCCCATGGATAAATGCCTAGTAGTGTAATTGCTGGGTCATAGCGTAGTTCTATTTTTACTTTTTTGAGGAACCTCCATACTGTTTTCCAGAGTACCTGCACCAGCTTGCATTTCCACCAACAATGCAAAAGAGATCCTCTTTCTCTGCATCCTCGCCAACATCTGTTGTTGCCTGACTTGTTAATGTTAGCCATTCTGACAGGTGTAAGGTGATATCTCATTGTGGTTTTGATTTGTATTTCCCGGATGATGAGCGATGTTGAGCAGTTCTTCATGTGTCGGTTGGCCATCTGGATGTCTTCTTTGAAGTGTCTATTCATGTCTTTTGCCCATTTCTTCACTGGATTATTTGTTTTGTGGGTGTTGAGTGTGATAAGTACTTTATAGATTTTGGATACTAACCCTCTATCTGATATGTCATTTGCAAATATCTCCTCCCATTCTGTCAGTTGCCTTCTAGTTTTGCTGATTGTTTCCTTCACTGTGTGGAAGCTTTTTATTTTGATAAGGTCCCAGTAGTTCATTTTTTCTTTTGTTTCCCTTGCCTCCAGAGATGTGTTGAGTAAGAAGTTGCTGTGGCCAAGATCAAAGGGGTTTTTGCCTGCTTTCTTCTTAAGGATTTTGATGGCTTCCTGTCTTACATTTAGGTCTTTCATCCATTTTGAGTTTATTTTTGTGTATGGTGTAAGAAAGTGGTCCAGATTCATTCTTCTGCATGTCGCTGTCCAGTTTTCCAAGCACCATTTGTTAAAGAGACTATCTTTTTTCCATTGGATATTCTTTCCTGCTTTGTCAAAGATTAGTTGGCCATACGTCTGTGGGTCCATTTCTGGGTTCTCTATTCTGTTCCATTGATCTGAGTGTCTGTTCTTGTGCCATACCATACTATCTTGATGATTACAGCTTTGTTGTAAAGCTTGAAGTCTGGGATTGTGATGCCTCCTGCTTTGGTTTTCTTTTTCAAGATTGCTTTGGCCATTAGGGGTCTTTTCTTGTTCCATACAAATTTTAGGATTATTTGTTCTAGCTCTGTAAAGAATGCTGGTGTTACTTTGATAGGGATTGCATTGAATATGTAGATTGCTTTGGGTAGTATCAACATTTTAACAATATTTGTTCTTCCTATCCAGGAACATGGAATCTTTTTCCATTTTTTGGTGTCTTCTTCAATTTCTTTCATAAGCTTTCTATAGTTTTCAGTGTATAGATTTTTCACCTCTTTGGTTAGATTTATTCCTAGGTATTTTATGTTTTTTTGTGCAACTGTAAATGGGATCAATTCCTTGATTTCTCTTTCTGTCACTTCATTGTTGGTGTATAGGAATGCAACCGATTTCTATGCATTGATTTTATATCCTGAAACTTTGCTGAATTCATGAATCAATTCTAGCAGTTTTTTTGGTAGACTCTTTTGGGTTGTCCATATAGAGTATCATGTCATCTGTGAAGAGTGAAAGTTTGCCCTCCTCCTGGCTGATTTGGATGCCTTTTATTTCTTTGTGTTTTCTGATTGCAGAGGTTCAAACTTCCAATACTATGTTGAACAATAGTGGTCAGAGTGGACATCCCTGTCTTGTTCCTGACCTTGGGAGGAAAGCTCTCAGGTTTTCCCCACCGAGGATGATATAGCGTTGGGTTGTTCATACATGGCTTTTATGATCTCAAGGTAGGCTCCTTCTATCCTTATATTCTTGAGGGTTTTTATCAAGAAAGGATGCTGTATTTTGTCAAATTCTTTCTCTGCATATATTGAGAGGATCATATGTTTCTTGTCCTTTCTTTTATTGATGTGATGAGTCACCACTAATTGTTTTGCAGATATTGAACCAGCCCTGCATCCCAGGTATAAATCCCACTTGGTCGTGGTGAATAATGTTTTTTAATGTATTGTTGGATCCGGTTGGCTAATGTCTTGTTGAGGACTTTTGCATTCATGTTCATCGGGGAAGTTGGTCTATAGTTCTCCTCTTTAGTGGGGTCTCTGTCTGGTTTTGGAATCAAGGTAATGCTGGCTTCATAGAGAGAGTTTGGAAGTTTTCCTTCCATTTCTATTTTTTGGAACAGTTTCAAGATTATAGGTGTTAACTCTTCCTTAAATGTTTGGTAGAATTCCCCTGGAAAGCCATCTTGCGCTGGACTCTTGTGTTTTGGCAGATTTTTGATTACTCATTCAATTTCCTTACTGGTTATGGGTCTGTTCAAATTTTCTATTTCTTCCTGTTTCAGTTCTTGTAGTATATACGTTTCTAGGAACTTGTCCATTACTTCCAGATTGCCCATTTTATTGGCATATTATTGCTCATAATATTCTCTTATTATTGTTTTAATTTCTGTTGTGTTGGTTGTGATCTCTACTCTGTCATTCTAGATTTTATTTATTTGGGTTCTTTCCTTTTTCTTTTTGCTCAACCTGGCTAGTGGTTTATCAATTTTGTTAATTTCAAAGAACCAGCTTCTGGTTTCATTGATCAGTTCTACTGTTTTTTTTGGTTTCAATAACATTAATTTCTGCTCTAATCTTTATTATTTCCTGTCTTCTGCTGGTTTTGGGTTTTATTTGCTGTTCTTCTTCCAGCTCCTTAAGGTGTAACGTTAGGTTGTGTAGCTGAGATCTTTCTTCCTTCTTTAGGAAGGCCTGGATTGCTATATACTTTCCTCTTAGGACTGCCTTTGCCATGTACAGAGCTTTTGGGTTGTGGTGTTATCATTTTCATTGACTTCCATATACTTCTTAATTTCCTCCTTAACTGCTTGGTTAGCCCATTCATTCTTTAATAGGATGTTCTTTAGTTTCCAAAGTATTTGTTACCTTTCCAAATTTTTTCTTGTGGTTGATTTTGAGTTTCATAGTGTTGTGGTCTGAAAATATTCATGGTATGATCTCGATCTTTTTGTACTTAACTTAGGGCTGATTTGTGTCCCAGTATATGGTCTATTCTGGAGAATGTTCCATGTGCACTGGAGAAGATGTATATTCTGCTGCTTTAGGATAAAATGTTCTGACTATATCTGTTAAGTCCATCTGGTCCAGTGTGTCATTCAAAGCCATTGTTTCCTTGTTGATTTTTTGATTAGATGATCTGTCCATTGCTGTGAGTGGGGTGTTGAATTCTCCTACCATTATGGTATTACTATTGATGAGTTTCTTTATGTTTGTGAGTAATTGATTTATATATTTGGGTGCTGCCAATGTTTACAATTGTTAGGTCTTCTTGGTGGATAGACCCCTTGATTATGATATAAGGCCCTTCTTCATCTCTTGATACAGTTTTTATTTTAAAGTCTAGATTGTCTGATATAAGTATGGCTACTCTGGCTTTCTTTTGTTGACCATTAGCATGATAGATGGTTCTCCATCCCCTTATTTTCAATCTGAAGGTGTCTTTAGGTCTAAAGTGGGTCTCTTGTAAACAGCATATAGATGGATCTTGTTTTCTTATCCATTCTGTTACCCTATGTCTTTTGATTGCAGCAGTGAGTCCATTGATGTTTAGAGTGAGTACTGAAAGATTAATTTATTGCCATTATGATGCTTGTAGAGTTGGAGTTTCTGGTGGTGTTCTCTGGTCCTTTTGAATCTTTGTTGCTTTTGGTATTTATGTATGTTTTTATATATATTTTCATCTTTTCTCCCCTCAGAGAGTCCCCCTTAAAACTTCTTGCAGGGCTGGTTTAGTGGTCACAAACTCCCTTAATTTTTGTTTGTCTAGGAAACTTTTTATCTCTACTTCTATTTTAAATGACAGCCTTGCTAGATAAAGAATTCTTGGTTGCATATTTTTCTGATTCAGCACACTGAATATATCCTGCCACTCCTTTCTGGCCTGCCAAGTTTCTGTGGATAGGTCTGTTGCAAACCTGATCTGTCTTCCCTTGTATGTTAGGGACTTTTTTTTTCCCTTACTGCTTTCATGATTCTCTCCTTGCTTGAGTGTTTTGTGAATTTGCCTATGATATGCCTTGTTGATGGTCAGGTTTTTTTTTTTTTTTAATCTAATGGGGGTCCTCTGTGCTTCCTGGATTTTGATGTCTGTGTCTTTCCCCAGGTTAGAAAAGTTTTCCACTACGATTTGCTCACATAACCCTTCTACCCCTATTTCTGTCTCTTCCTCTTCTGGGACCCCTATGGTTATGAAGTTATTCCTTTTCAATGAGTCACTGATTTCTCTAATTCTTAAATCATGCTTTTTTGACTAAATCTACCTCTTTTTTTCTTCTTCATTATTCTCTATAAGTTTGTCCTCTATATCACTGATTCTCTGTTCTGCCTCATCCATCCTTGCTGCCGCTGCATCCAGTCGTGTTTGCAGCTCAGTTATGGCATTTTTCATTTCATTCGGCTATTTTTTTTACTTCTTTTGTCTGTGCAGAAAGGGATTCTAATCTATTTTCAACTGTAGCTAGTATTCTCATTATCGTGATTCTAAATTCTGGTTCAGACATCTTGCTTATATCTGTGTTGGTTAAATCCCTGGCTGTCATTTCTTTGTGCTCTTTGTTTTGGGGTGAATTCCTTTGTTTTGTCATTTTGAAGGGAGAAAAGATATTAATGAAGTAGAAAAATTGAAATTAAAAAAATAAAATTAAAAAATACCAAAATTGAAAATTAAACACACACACACACACACACACACACACACACACACACATTGAATAGACGATGCTGTATCCTAGGAGTGTTTTGGTCTGAGTGTTGAAAGTGGTTTGACAGATTAGAGGAAAAAAGGGGGGAAGAAATAAAAAGAAGGAAATCGTTTGAGAATTTGAAAAAATGAATACACTGAAGTAGACTAAAATGAGATGATGAGGGTAAAATAGAATTTGAAAAAAATATACACAAAAGTAAAGAATATAGTAGAAAAAATTAAAGAACGATATTTTTAATAAAAGTTAAAAATAAATGTGAATTTTTTTCTTTTTCGGTATTCAAGAAAAAAGAAAATAAACTTAATAGAGAAAAAAGATTTAAAAAAAGAAAAAAAGGAAATCATTTGAAAATTTGAAAAAGTGAATACACTGTAGTAGACTAAAATAAAATGATGGAAGTAAAATAGAATTTGAAAAAATGTACATAAAAGCAAAAAGTATAATAAAAGTAAATACAAATATTTTTAATAGAAATTAAAAGTAAAAATGAAGTTTTTCTCTTTCTGCATTCAAGAAAAAGAAAAGAAATGAAAAAAAAAGAAAAAGAAAGAAAAAAGGAAATTGTTTGAAAATTTGAAAACGTGAATACACTGAAGTAGACTAAAATAAAATGATGGAAGTAAAATAGAATTTGAAAAATTTTACATAAAAGCAAAAAAATATAGTAATAAAAATTAAAGAAAAATATTTTTAATAAAAACTGAAAATAAAAATGAATTTTTTCTTTCTGTATTCAAAAAAATAAAAGTGTAAAAGAGAAAAAGAAAAACAAAAGAAATAAAACTGAATAGATGAACCTGCTAACAGACTGAAGTAGGACTGAAGTTACTCCGTTTTCCCCTAGAAGTCAGTCTATGAATCCCTTTGTAGTCCATAAACTAAGCAGGTGGTAAGACTTGTGTTCTTTTTTGTTTGTTTTTTAATTTTTTTTTTCAACGTTTATTTATTTTTGGGACAGAGAGAGACAGAGCATGAACGGGGGAGGGGCAGAGAGAGAGGGAGACACAGAATCGGAAACAGGCTCCAGGCTCTGAGCCATCAGCCCAGAGCCCGACGCGGGGCTCGAACTCACGGACCGTGAGATCGTGACCTGGCTGAAGTCGGACGCTTAACCGACTGCGCCACCCAGGCGCCCCAAGACTTGTGTTCTTGAAGAGCAAAGTTGGCCCAGTTTGGTGGGGCTCAGTGTAACAGCTCTGAGCTATCCTACTGGGGTGGATTATTGCAGAGCTCTTAGGTGCATATGCGCATGTGCAGGAGTGGTGAAAATGGCGCCACCCAGCTACCCAGTCTGTTCTCCCAGATCAACAATCACGCATGCATCCTCTGTCTTCAGCTTTTGGTCACTTCCTGCTGTTTCACTCTCTGTTACCAGGCCCCAGGCAGTACCTCTTTCCCAAGTTTTGTCTCAGATGTGGCTGTTTTCCCTGGCCCCTTACTTCTGAAGGACTGCAGCTTTGACCTGTTCTGCCCCTCTGTGGGAGGGTCTCACAGAGCAATGGCCAAATGAGCAATGGCTGAATGTCAGTTGCACCCAGGAACACTTGCTGGACCCTGCTGCTGCTGGTGCCCCAAGTCTGCAGCCTGGTGCCAGCCTGCACCAGAAAATTTGCAAGACACTGTAGCAGCAGTGTTTCAGGGATTATGGAAAATCACAACACACATCTGGCACCAGGCTTAACCTTTAATGACCTTGTTCCAGCACCAGAGAATGTTGCCATTTTCTGGGGTCTGCTAGGACCAGGTGGCTTCAACAGTCTCTACCAAATGTCCTTCTAGCAGTGGAACCACTTTTTCCTGTGTGGCCCAAAGGAACCTCCCAGACCCCACTTTGTTCCTGGGGATTTGCCCTTCCCACCAGAGCACTGCCAGGTAGCGAGCTATGGAGTTGCAGCCTTTGCACTCCCCTTGTTTATAGTCTTAATGGAATTTAAACCCTCTCCTTTCTCCCTTTTTAGTTTAGTCCCTACGACTGTTTCCAATTTTTCACTTTCTCTCCAGCTGCTTTTGGGGAGGGGTGCTTTTCCCATATTCTTCCCCCATCCCCAGTCTCCATCCTCTCTCTGCCTGCGAAAACAGTTCCCTACCCTCCACATCTTCTCGCTCCCCAAATTCACCTCTCTGCACCATGTACCTGAATTCTGTGGTTTAGGTTGTGCAGATTGTTGTGTTAATCCTCCAGTTTTCTAGGGTGTGTAGGATGGTTTAGTGTTGGTCTGGCTTGTTTCATGGACGTGAGGCACACAAAAAACTTCCATGCTCTTCCGCCTTCTTGACTCCTCCTCCCTGGACCTGACTTTAAAATCAGCTCATCAAACAATGCAAGAGGAAATAATTTTGCCATTTTATTTAGAACCCTGTGTTAAAATCCTGTTTTTTCAAGTGTAAATTTACTTCCCTGTTATCAACCAAGAGAAAGGGAGAGAGATGTAAAAACTGAAATAAGTAAAGAGGGTATAAATATAGACCCTAAGGGTGGGGCGTACTTACATGGAGACAAGTGATCTTGGCCTAGATAAGGCAAAGGACATGATTTGTATATGTAAATGAGGACAAAAACCTCAAAAATCTACTTAGTAAACATCTGGAAAAGTAGATGTTTTTTGGGTTATTTCTTTTGAAGGACTTTATTGTGTCAAAACAATTATCTAGGAGAAATCAGATGCAAGTCTTCTAGCCTAGGTGAACAAAAAATTTGAATTTACTTAGCTCATGTGGTGTAGGAACTCTAGACAAGAAATTAACATTAAAAAACATCCAAGAAAATTGATCAATTAGGGATTCTGGCAGAAGGAAGTGAGAGTGGTTCTGTGAGACATACTCAAAAGTACAGGGCTGATAGGACTCCCAAAGGTAAGCAATACATAGTGAAATTGACTTCACAATGAAACAACAACAACAACAGCAACCACCAAATCTGAGTTCACAGATGGTATGAAAAAGGATAATCAATACTCTAATATAAAGGAAATAATAGAACATATTAGAATAAAGAAATAAATGAAAGACAAGAAATTATATTAAAAATGGGAGCAAAATAGCAGAGTATTAGTAAATAGTAGGCAAAACACACACACACACACACACACACACACCAGTTTTGAAAGGAACTAAATAGAAATTGTAAAAAGAAAAAAAATACTATATGAAATTAGGAACTCCATGGGTGAGTTAAATGACAGATTAAACACAACTGAAGGAGGTTGAGGGAATTGGGACATCAATATGAGGAAATCACCCACAATACAAATCTCAGACAGAAAAAGCATACAGGAGATCTGAGGGAAAATATGAGAAAGTATAAAGTGAATCTAATGTTAGTTCTTATAGGATGGGGTAGAGAGAGTGAAGAAGAGGGTAAAAAGATAACATTCTAGAAGGAATTTTCCATATTTGAAAAAATAAGTGAATCCTTCAATTGACAGGACATCCTTAGTCCTGAACAGGATAAAAACCTACACACAGTGTGAGAAACTAGAAATATCAAAGAGAAAGATCTTAAAACAAAGAAATAAGAAATTTTCTCTGACAGAGGAATCATAACTAGATTGGTATAGTTCTCAACAGTGGCAGTGGATGGCAGAGCACAGCAGGTAATATCTTCTAGTTTTCAAGGAAAGCTATACCTTAGACTTTAACAAGGAATTACTAAAAGATGCTCTTTAATTAAAAAAAAAAGAAGATAAAAAAGTAATAAACCCAAAAGGAGTGGCAACCAAGAAAAGATAATAAGCAAAACAATTGTAAACATATGAATAAATCTAATAAGTCTTAACTGCAAAAATATAAATCTTGTAGGAGATACTCATTTTATGGAAAGAATTATTAAAACTCAGATGGAACCAAAATACTGAAAAACAACACGGAAGAAAAGGGAGAAATTTGAAATGAAAGCATTCCTAAGTCCTTGTATTATTTAAAATGGGAAAGAAGAGACTAGCTGGAAGATGGCAGCATAGGAGGACGCTGGGCTCACCTTGTCCTGCTGATTGCTTAGATTCCAACCTACATTGGCTTAAATAACCCAGAAAACTGCCAGAAGACTAGCAGAACAGACTCTCTGGATCCAAGTGTAGACAAGAGGCCCACAAAAGAGGGTAGGAAGGTCAGAGAGGTGGTGCATGCTACACAGTCTGGAGGAAGGGAGCCAGGGAGTAGGGCGGCAGCCTGCCAGACAAGGCAGAGCTCCTGAAGTCTGGCTTGCAAAAGTGGAGGGGCCAGACTGCGTGAGTTCTGACAGCCAGAGGGACTTAACATCTGCAATATTAAAGGCAACACCTCTGCTCTCAGAGAGTGGGGAGGACAACAGACCACCAGGAGGGAGAGTGGTTGAGTCCCAGAAACACAGAGCTCGGCAGGGTAAGAAAGGAACTGGCAAGTGCCATTTCCCTCTCCTATCCCCCAGCCGAAATTCCAAAGGGAACCAGTTTCCATCACCAAACTTGCTTGCATGGAGCAAATGCCCAATGCTGTGCTTCTGTGGAACCATCCCTACAATGGGTCTGCCTCCCTCCTGGTGCTGCAGGACCCCTCCTGCAGGGGACTACTGAGGGCAAAGCTGGCTAAGCATGCCCCTACTGCCCCTGTGCAACTTGAGGATCAACCCTGGCTGATATGCCCTTGGCCTGATCCCATTGAAGCAGCACCACAAGCCTGGGAGTGTGCAAGCAGCCCAGACAGGGGCCACACCATTCTACAGTAAGTCCTGCCCCTGGGAGAGGGGAAGATAAGGTACAGACAAGTCTGACTGTGACCCCAGTGGTGGGCTGGGGGCAGACATTGCATCTGACTGTGGCCCCTCCCACCAACACAAGTTCTCTGGACAGCACAGGGGAAGTGCCCGGCAGTATGGAGCTACTGCTGGGACTACCCAAAATGACAAAATGTAAGAATTCTCCTCAAAAGAAATTCCAGGAAGTAGAGACAGCTAACAAATTAATCAAAACTGATTTAAGCAATATAATGTAACAAGAATTTAGAATAGTCATAAATTTAATCGCTGGGCCTGAAAAAGGCATAAAGGACAGAAGAGAATCTATTGCTACAGAGATCAAGGGAAAAAAATAGTCATGATGAATTTAAAAATGCTATAAATGAGGTGCAAAATAAAATGGAGGTGGCCACAGCACTGATTGAAGAGGGAGAGGTGAGAATAGGTGAATTAGAAGATAAAATTATGGAAAAAGAGGAAGCTGAGAAAAAGAGAGATAAAATAATCCAGGATTACGAGGGGAGAATTAGAGAACTAAGTTACACAATCAAACGGAACAATATCCATATCATAGTAGTTCCAGAAGAAGAAGAGAGAGAGAAAGGGGCTGAAGGTGTACTTGAACAAATCATAGCCAAAAACTTCCCTGATCTGGGGAAAGAAACGGACATTGAAATCCAAGAGACACAGAGAACTCCCTTCAGACGTAACTTGAATCGATCTTCTGCACAACACATCAGAGTGAAACTGGCAAAATATAAGGATAAAGAGAGAATTCTGAAAGCAGCTAGGGGTAAACAGGCCCTAACATACAAAGTTAGACACATAAGGGTAGTAGCAGACCTATCTACTGAAAATTGTCAGTCCAGAAAGGAATGGCACAAAATCTTCAATCTGATGAACAGAAAAAAATATGCAGTCAAGAATCCTTTATCCAGCAAATCTGTCGTTCAGAATAAAAGGAGAGATAAAGGTTTTTGCAAACAAAAACTGAAGGAATTCATTTGCAAACAAAAACCGAACCAACCCTACAAGAGATCCTAAGGGGGACTCTGAGTGAAATATTGCAAGGACCAAAAAGTACCAGAGACATCCCTACAACATGAAACCTACAGACATCACAATGACTCTAAACCCATATCTTTCTATAATGACACTGAATGTAAATGGACTAAATGCTCCAACCAAAAGACATAGGGTATCAGAATGGATAAAAAACCAAGACCCATTTATTTGCTGTCTACAAGAGACTCATTTTAGACTTGAGGTCACCTTCAGAGTGAAAATGAAAGGATGGAGAACTAGGTATCATGCTACTGGAAGTCAAAGAAAGCTGGAGTAGCCATACTTATATCAGACAAACTAGACTTTAAATTAAAGGCTGTGACAAGATATGAAGAAGGGCATTATATAATAATCACAGGGTCTATCCCTCAGGAAGAGCTAACGATTATAAATGTCTATGCACCGAATATGGAAGCCCTCAAGTATATAAAACAATCACAAACATAACAATCTTATTGATAAGAATGAGGTAATTGCAGGGGAACTTAATATTCCACTTACAACAATGGATAGATAATTTAGACACAGAATCAATAAAGAAACAAGGGCCCCACGGGGCGCCTGGGTGGCGCAGTCGGTTAAGCGTCCGACTTCAGCCAGGTCACGATCTCGCGGTCCGTGAGTTCGAGCCCCGCGTCGGGCTCTGGGCTGATGGCTCAGAGCCTGGAGCCTGTTTCCGATTCTGTGTCTCCCTCTCTCTCTGCCCCTCCCCCATTCATGCTCTGTCTCTCTCTGTCCCAAAAATAAATAAACATTGAAAAAAAAAATTAAAAAAAAAAAAAAAAAAAAAAAAGAAACAAGGGCCCTGAATGATACATTGGATCAGATGTACTTGAGAGATATATTTAGAACTCTTCATCCCAAAGCAATAGAATATACATTCTTCTCAAGTGCATATGGGACATTCTCTAAGATAGATCACGTACTGGGTCACAAAACAGCCCTTAATAAGTATAAAAGAATTGATAGCATACCATGCATAATTTCAGACCACAGTGCTATGAAACTTGAAATCAACCACAGGAAAAAGTCTGGAAAACTACCAAAAGCATGGAGGTTGAAGAACACCCTACTAAGGAATGAAGGGGTCAACCAGACAATTAGAGAAGAAATTAAAAACACATGGAAACAAATGAAAATGAAAATACAACAACCAAAACACTTTGGGATGCAGCAAAAGCAGTCCTGAGAGGAAAATACATTGCAATCCAGGCCTATCTCAAGAAACAAGAAAAATCCCAAATACAAAATCTACCAGCACACCTAAAGGAAATAGAAGCAGAACAGAAAAGACTCAGCAGAAAAAGAGAAATAATAAAGATCAGAGCATAAATAAACAATATGGAATCCAAAAAAATAAATAAAATAAAAATAAAAAAAAACAGTAGAGCAGATCAATGAAACCAAGAGTTGTTTTTTTGAAAAAATAAACAAAATTGATAAACCTCTAGCCAGGCTTCTCAAAAAGAAAAGGGAAAGGACCCAAATAGATAAAATCATGAATGAAAATGGAATTATTACAACCAATCCCTCAGAAATACAAGCAATTATCAGGGAATACTATGAAAAATTATGTGCTAACAAACTGGACAACCTGGAAGAAATGAGCAAATTCCTAAACACCCACACACTTCCAAAACTCAAACAGGAAGAAATAGAAAGCTTGAAAAGACCCTTAACCAGCAAAGAAATGGAATCAGTTATCAAAAATCTCCCAACAAATAAGAGTCCTGGGCCAGATGGCCTCCCAGGGGGAATTTTACCAGACATTTAAAGCAGAGTTAACACCTATCCTTCTCAAGCTATTCCAAAAAATAGAAAGAGAAGGAAAGCTTCCAGACTCATTCTATAAAGCCAGCATTACTTTGATTCCTAAACCAGAGACCCAGCAAAAAAAGAGAAATTCAGTCCAATATCCCTGATGAATATGGATGCAGAAATTTTCAACAAGATACTAGCAAATCTAATTCAACAGCATATAAAAAGATTATTCAACATGATCAAGTGGGATCATTCCTTGGCTGCAGGGCTGGCTCAATATTTGCAAATCAATCAATAAGATACATCATATTAATAAAAGAAAAGATAAGAACCGTATGATCCTGTCAATAAATGCAGAAAAAGCATTTGACAAAATTCAGCATCCTTTCTTTAAAAAACCCTTGAGAAAGTCGGGATAGAAGGAAATTACTTAAACATCATAAAAGTCATTTATGAAAAGCCCACAGCTAACATCATCCTCAATGGGGAAAAACTGAGAGCTTTCCCCCTGAGATCAGGAACGCGACAGGGATGTCCACTCTCACTGTTGTTGTTTAATATAGTGTTGGAAGTTCTAGCATCAGCAATCAGACAACAAAAGGAAATCAAAGGCATCAAAATTGGCAAAGATGAAGTTAAGCTTTCACTTTTGCAGATGACATGATATTATACATGGAAAACCTGATAGACTCCACCAAAAGTCTGCTAGAACTGATAACATGAAGTCAGCAAAGTCTCAGGATACAAAATCAATGTACAGAAATCAGTTGCATTCTTATACACTAACAATGAAGCAACAGAAAGACAAATAAGGAAACTGATCCCATTCACAATTGCACCAAGAATCATAAAATACCTAGGAGTAAACCTAACCAAAGATGTAAAAGATCTGTATGCTGAAAACTATAGAAAGCTTATAAAGAAAATTGAAGAAGATACAAAGAAATGGAAAAACATTCATGCTCATGGATTGGAAGAATAAATATTGTTAAAATGTCAATAGTACCCAAAGCAATCTACACATTCAATGCAATAGCAATCAAAATTGCACCAGCATTCTTCTTGAAGCTATAACAAGCAATCCTAAAATTTGTATGGAACCACAAAGGACCCTGAATAGCCAAAGTAATATTGAAGAAGATCAAAGTGGAAGGCATCACAATCCCAGACTTTAGCCTCTACTACAAAGTTGTGATCATTAAGACAGCATGGTATTGGCACAAAAACAGACACATAGACCAATAAAATAGAATAGAGAACCCAGAATTGGACCCACAAAAGTATGGCCAACTAATCTTTGACAAAGCAGGAAAGAATATCCAATGGAAAAAAGACAGTCTCTTTAACAAATGGTGCTGGGAGAAATGGACAGCAACATGCAGAAGGATGAAACTAGACCACTTTCTTACACCATTCACAAAAATAAACTCAAAATGTATGAAAGACCTGAATGTGAGACAGGAAACCATCAAAATCCAAGAGGAGAAAGTAGGAAACAATCTCTTTGACCTCAGCCGCAGCAATTTCTTACTCAACACATCTCCAAAGGCAAGGGAATTAAAAGCAAAAATGAACTATTGGGACCTCATCAAGCTAAAAAGCTTCTGCACTGCAAAGGAAACAATATACAAAACTAAAAGACAACCCACATAATGGGAAAAGATATTTGTAAATGACATATCAGACAAAGGGCTAGTATCCAAAATCTGTAAAGAACTCACCAAACTCCACACCCCCAAAACAAGTAATCCAATAAAGAATTGGGCAGAAGACATGAATAGACACTTTTCCAAAGAAGACATCCAGATGGCCAACAGACACATGAAATGATGTTTAATGTCACTCATCATCAGGGAAATACAAATCAAGGCCACACTGAGATACCACCTCACACGGGTCAGAGTGGCTAAAATGAACAAATCAGGAGACTATAGATGCTGACGAAGATGTGGAGAAACAGGAACCCTCTTGCAGTGTTGGTGGGAATGCAAACTGGTGCAGCTGCTCTGGAAAACAGTGTGGAGGTTCCTCAAAAAATTAAAAATAGATCTACCTTACCACCCAGCAATAACACTGCTAGGAATTTACTCAAGGGATACAGGAGTGCTGATGCATAGGGGCACTTGTACCCCAATGTTTATAACAGTGCTTTCAACAATAGCCAAATTATGGACAGAGCCTAAATGTCCATCAACTGATGAATGGATAATGAAGATGTGGTTTATATATACAATTGAATACTACTTGGCAATGAGAAAGAATGAAATCTGGCCATTTGCAGCAACATGGATGGAACTGGAGGGTATTATGCTAAGTGAAATAAGTCAGTCAGAGACAGACAGATACCATATATTTTCACTCATATGTGGATCTTGAGAAGCTTAACAGAAGACAATTGGGGAGGGGAAGAGAAAAAAAAAAGTTACAGAGAGGGAGGGAGTCAAACCGTAAGAGACTGTTAAATACAGATAACAAACTGAGGGTTTATGAGGGGTGGGGTATAGGGGAAAGTGGGTGATGGGCATTGAGGAGGGCACTTGTTGGGATGAGCACTGGGTGTTGTAGGAAGCCAATTTGACAATAAATTATAATAAAAAAACAAGCATATCTTACAGGAGTGCAGAGGGAGTGTTCAGTGAAAGGAAGCTTACTACAAAGTTTCACAAAAGCCAGATGAAAGCAGTCTGTGTCAAGATGGACCCAGCGCTCACCTTTCAAGGTCTTTTCCCCTCATTATAATAGTAAAAATTGCACTCAGGGTGGAGATTTAACATGTTAATTAGACATGTAATGCACCAAGAAGCATGGCCTTTAAGTGCGCAGGTGCTAATAAATCCTGTCTCTACATGCTTAGGCATCACCCTTTTCCCATCTAAGTTCCTTTAAAAAAAACTCTCCCTGGCCTCTCCTCAGAAAGCCAGCCTGAGGACACTTTCCCTTGTGCTGCTTCCCTTGTGCTGGAGTTAGGGTCCAGTAAAGCCCTGCCTGGAACTCTGTTGGGCCTGCAGTCAATTTCTATTGTTTAGGACATCTCAGGGGCCAGTAACACAGGGAAATGGTTAATTAGATTTTAGTTATCCATGCAATATTAAGAAAGACAATCTCTTTGTGTAGTATTAACTTTTTTTCTCATTTACATTTTTCCTTTTTCTTTGAGTATACATGACTTAAAGTCGAGCCATAGTATACATGAGTATACATGACTTAAATCATGAGTATACGTGACTTAAAATCGAGCCAGACTATAAATACTTAAAAAATAAACAGAGATTGAAAAAAATTCCATATAATAATCAGAGTTAATATTTTCTTTGTCTTCAGCATTTTTGTTTGGGGAGGTTATGGCTAGTGTTGATCTGAAGGCCTCCGAAGTTCTGAATTTACCTCATCCCTTTGGTACATATGTGAACTTTCCAACTCTTTACACTTGCTTTTCCGCGTTGGTGTCTCTTCTTCCATTTTCACAGTAGTTCCTCTTGCTTATGGCAGGAAGCACCATTTTTCCTACCAGGGGTATAATTCTACTGGGAATAAGCTACTTTCCCATTCTTAGTTCTTGCAATGCTCCTCGTGTTTGCAGCTCTTTTCATTTGGACTGGTTCTTTCATTTCCTACAGTTCTTGTTTCTTGAGGAAACCCAGTTTCCTGATGCTTGGGTCAAAGGAAAGTATAAGTATCCACATAGTTCTGCATCCAAATGGTCTCTTCTCTGCAATTGAACAACCATACTCTACTGAACATGGGCTTCTCAATTTACTTGTTCTATAGAGTGCAGGGTGCCCACTCAACTTGGAACCTTCCTGAGAGTTAACTGGGAACCTTTGCCTTTCCCTTTATTTCCCTAGTGTTTTATTGTGTTATCTCTGTCACAAGAAATCTGGTTTGGTTTCCATGAAAAGGAGTCCCTCAAGGGAATAATTGAATAACAGCGTTGGAAGAGACTTTAAACCAGTGTTTTCTAACATTTTTTCACATCATGGCAAATGTGTAAAATGAAGGTCATTTTACAACACATTGGAATAAACGGAGAAGCATGCTTGAGGCTGGGAATCCCTAGTCTAGAGGCTCTTGCTGTACAAGACTGTGCCCAGTCACCATGAGGGTTGGTGAAAATCTTGGCACACTTGTGACCTATTTGACATATATCAGAGTGTCATGGCACAGCAGTTGGGAAGCTTTGCCTTAAAGATCAGCCACTCCCTCCATACTCAGTCCCTCTGCTTTATAGATTATGAGACGCATTCTTGGACCTCATTGGTACCATAGGCTGAGACTTTGAGCCAGTGATCTGGGGAAATGGAAGAGCTGGGGAATGGAAGGCACTCTATCTCCCCATCTTCACTCATTCATTTAACCTTCTATTTAGAATTTTCTAATGTTTTTCTTTACCCCTAACAAATACTTGTCTCATTATGAGGACAGACTCCAAACTGCTTTCAAAATTAAGTGGGGGAAAAGTGGATCTGTTAAATCCTACAATGTTCCTCATGCTGGCATTTTTCATAAGGTAAAGCTGTTGTGTTTTTTTCTTATAGATTTGGTAGCAGAAACTAAAGATTTGTCTCAGTTGCAGGTCTTGGGTATTTATGCAAAGTACACACTTCATGCAAAATACTGAGATGAACTTCCTGTGAGAAGGAAAAGCTAACAATGATCCACTTAGGATTACCAGGCTCACAGCATTAGTTAAAAAGACCACGTGCCCTCTGCCCCTGACCAAAGTGCCTGCTCTCAGGGCCCAGAGGGAAGGTACTCAAAATAACTGATATAAACCCAATGGCAGTTCTCAAATGGCTATTCTCATCTTTTCCTTCATGCTCTGGAATACACAGAAAGCAAAGCTAAAATTCCTCTCTGGAGATCCAGTCATTGGACAATGGACTTCAGCTTTTGCAAGCATCACTTGAGGATTTTGAGGTACATTTCAGATTCCTTGCCTTTAAAAATAGACAGATGATAGGCAGAGGAGCAGGGGAGGAGGTGTGAGTCTCAGGCTTCAAGTGAATGAGATCATTCTGCAGCCTTCCCATTTCCCAGACTGCAGATGTCACAAGGTGAGACTGAATCCTCAACTTGTTCTGGTTTCCAAGTTACAATCCCTCTGTTTTTTTCCTACACCCCTTAGGGAATTTGTGCAGTCTGCAAAACCACTTGACAATCATTCTTACAGGCAGCAGACACACACATTACCCCACTGAAACTCTCTTACCCAAGAGTTGAAAGCTCTTATGCATAACAGGTTTAAGTATAAACATGTGTTTTTGTCATTCATCACTCCCCCACCACCCCTTTAAAGAAGCCATATGTGATCATACTCTGGGAGGCAACACAATCTACAGCAGGTGGGCTCTTTAATTGGCCTGCTAGGGAAGTAGCTGAAGTTGGGTTCAAAAGGTACTGACCTTCTGGGTTTGGTTAGCAGGAGTTTGTGAATGGGGTTATAAAATCTAAACAGAGAGCTGGCCTGCCTCTCAGACCCATAGGGGAACAGAGGAAGCCAATGTGAATATTTCAGGGGAAGTGATAAAATATGAAGAGGTTGTGATGTTGAAGGCCAACAATATTTAGCTGCAAAAATACTCCTATTTATCCCCACAACAGTCCCATGGATGGCTCCATGGGTTCACTCTGGACCTTTGCATTCTTTCATTCATCATCCTCCCTGGAACACACTAGGGTAGGGCTGACAGTGACTGAGCACAGGAGGCTTGGGGGTGTCAGCTAAGCCACCAAGGTTAATGGCAGAGCCAGCACATTCTTGCTCTCATATCTTGGTTGTTCCTGTTTTGATCAGAAACTAAATCATAAAAAGATAATGTCAGAGCAGTGTCTACACAGCAAAGAAAAGTAGTGATAAGATGATGGCTGATAAGTTTTATCAAAAGCAAACTCTGTAATTCAAGTCCACATTATCCTTTTAGGTAGGTTACATCATTGAAATTAGCTGGATGATGAACAATTTGCTTTGTACTCTTGGAGAATCAGCTTATCTGTTGTGAATGTTTTCAAGATGGGATTCTTAAAATTAATCAATTCAACTAATATTTATTGAGTGCTTGCTCTATGCAAACAAAACAGTGAGGCAGATTCAGGCCTTGCTCTCAGCAGTGTGGTCTAGAAAAAGAAACAGATTTGTTACTAGGTCATCTAAAGTTTCTCTGATAGTTGTTATGGGAGTACATAGAATACCAAAACCAGTCTTGGTTGCAGTGGTACATGGTGGTAGAGGGTAGTTTGGGAAGGTTTTCTGGAGGAATAGTTAAGCTGAAATGTGAAGGATAGAAAAGAGTTACTTGGCTGAAGAGAGAGGAGAAAGAATGTTCTAACATTGGGAATCTGCACAAGTGTCAGGAAGAAGAAACGGGAAAGATGCCTCTCAGGACCTGAGAGTTCAAATATGTGAGGCAGAAGTAGTAAGGGACAAAATCATAAAGGATCCATGTGTTCAGTGCTTAGTTCCATTCTACTTAGAATGTAGGGTGGTTCCTTTTATCCTGGAACACTCCGTTTGGGATTTACTCATTTTGTTTCTGTGCCATGTTTCTAAAGGTCTGTCCATTATCTTAGTGTAAGGAGATATGCATTAATGGTTTGGGAAAAGGGACATTGGTTAACCACTTTTCTTAGAAAAGGAAAATATGAATCTGATGGAGACATCTGAAACAAAGATAGAGGTGAGAGATTTTGGATATCCACATTGTACTGAGACAGGCAGAGATTCTCAGGATGAGGCAGCAATAAAGTTTCAAGTTTTTAATAAGCAATCATTGTCAAGAATTTAGCTCAGCCCCTACTTTATCGTATCACATTTTCAGATTACATGCTAGTATTAATTTGTGGAGAAAAGTATTAAGGATAAATGATAAGCTTTCCAGATGGTTATAACATTAATTGGCATGAGTTTTATGTAAGTTAACCATATTTTTGCAGTTTTTCTCCCTCTGCTTTTGTTAGTGCTTTAGGAATAATAATCATTGTTATCACTGGCAGATTTCCCAGATTCCACCTATAGTTTAACAATCACAACAATAACAGCAATAATAATATCTAATATTAGTAGAAAACTGTACAGATTACAATACAGGTTTATAGGCTAGCATTCTTACCTCTTCCATTTCCATGACACATCTCACCTACATGTACATGTGATTAAAAGATAGGTCCTAGATCTAGTTTCTTATAAAGTGTCCAGGCCATAGTAACATATTTAAACATGTGCTGGATTTGAAACCAAGGTCAGTGATTTTTATTTTCTCACCTAAAGGTTCTGTTTCTCATTATGGCAAATTGTTGGCTTCTTCTGTTATGCCTTTGAGAAGCATCAGTTTCTATTACATTGCCATTATTTGCAAAGCCTCTGATTTACCCCAGAAGAGTAGAAAGGAAAAGAATGGTTTAAAGCTTCTGGGATATGAAGTTATTTTTACCAATATCTTTGAACTTTCTGTGATTCCTTACTAGGACTAATTACATGAACCTTGTAACCATTTAAAAGAACAGAAAAAAAAAGGAAACATTTTTTAATTTATTTTTAACATTTTAAACATTTATTATTACTATATATGGACCATTCACTGAACTATATGTTAGGCATGTGAGAGAGATTATTTTAATCCTTACAATAAGGCATCAGGTATTTCTGTATTTCCATTTTTAATGAAACACTTTCAGAGATTAATTGCTGACATCTATACTGCCATTGGAATTGACACATGTGGTTTCCAAGCTTCTTTCCATCATACCATCTTCAAAGTTTCTCACTCCAAGGTGACTTGTTTCAAATCATCCAGAGCATTTGATGTGCTAAAACTTATTGGAACCTCTGAACATCAGGTTGGAGGCTGCAGAACTAGAGCAAAGGGAAATGCAAAATTGCTCTATTAAAATGACAAATATTCCAGATGTAGCTAATTAGTATGATAACCTATGTGTAAAAGAGAATTGTAAAATTAGTGAGATCAGCCTTGCAATGCCATTAACCATATTATAACTCTTCCCATGATTTTCCCCCCACCATGAAATGGTCTTGCAAATGCCTGATCTCAATTTGCTTTATCGTATGGTGTAGCTTGTCAGTGCCACGCACTACTGTGAATACTGTGGTTCTCACAGTGGGATATTTTTTATCTCTGCAACTTGGTAAATTAAAATAATTTCACCTAGGGCGATCTTGCACCAAAAATACGCTGGTGACCTTGACAGCAACTCTATTTTTTCCTTTTCGCTTGCTTTTCCATAATTTTCTTTTTCATTTCTTTTCTGAATCACCTATTCAAAGATATAAAGACTGAGGCAGATTAAGAGGTCAGTCCTGTTTATCCAGGACTGATTTCTCTAAGAGGTAGGTTACCAGAAAGGAAAAAAAAAAGCTTTATTTGATGGAAGGCTGAAGTCAGCAGACAGCGGTTAGAGCTAAGCCATTACAGTTCTTCTAAGAAACAGCACTTGAGGACCAACAGGTTTAGAAAAGCGGGGAGAACAGAAGCACAAATTACTTCTACAAATCAGGCTAGAGACACTCAGTACATTCATTGGTTGCTATGAAACTAACATGAAGGAAGAAAGGAGCAAAGTCAGGTTCTGTGATGGTGGAGAGTGTTTGGGGAAGGTGGCCAGTTTGATCAGGTTGGCGCTAGCAAATGATAGAACAATTGCTTGGAACTCTGCCTTCTGCTTCCTCTTCATCTCTCATCTGAACATTTCTTCCTCCGTTCTGTACATTTCTACCTTAAAGCCTTTTATGGCAATTCTATCTTCTGAAAGGATTTCAAATTTGAACCAGAAAGCACCTCGTGCTGGAGGCAAAAGTTCTAATTAATGAACTTGGGTTTTGTGAAATGTATGTGGGAAGAGGAATTGATTTATACAAAATACATTGTTGACCTGTGATACATACATAGCCTGTGATGTTTGCTATCATGTTTCATGTTTTCTGATTTTACTTTGAGTTGAATTTGATTTGTCACAGTTCAAGAGGACAGAATATACACAGTGTCTGTTACATAACGGGCTCTCAAATGAAGGAAAGGTAAATGAATAGGTAAATTGATCATGCCTGAATACAATTCAGATATGTTAAGATAAGATGAGATCTTGTTTTAATCATAAATTAGTAATAAAACATAGTTTGTAGGTCAAAGATACAAGCATTCATTCACTGACTCACTAACTCATCAGATCATTCATTCATTCATTAATTTTACACATGGTAGTCATTTTTTTTTTTTAATTTTTTTTTCAACGTTTATTTATTTTTGGGACAGAGAGAGACAGAGCATGAACGGGGGAGGGGCAGAGAGAGAGGGAGACACAGAATCGGAAACAGGCTCCAGGCTCTGAGCCATCAGCCCAGAGCCTGACGCGGGGCTCGAACCCACGGACCGCGAGATCGTGACCTGGCTGAAGTCGGACGCTTAACCGACTGCGCCACCCAGGCGCCCCATACACATGGTAGTCATTTTATAAAAACCTATTTTGTGCTTGCCCTTGAAATTATATATTCTAGTGGGGACAATCAGTATCAATTCATAAATTCATAAAAAATGAAGGTAATTTTCAAGATTCTTAGATGGGTGATATTGGGTAATGCA
Organism: Lynx canadensis; assembly: GCF_007474595.2. Classification (NCBI taxonomy): domain Eukaryota; kingdom Metazoa; phylum Chordata; class Mammalia; order Carnivora; family Felidae; genus Lynx; species Lynx canadensis. Next base: position 32,967,616 of record NC_044315.2, read on the forward strand.
GTTATTAAGGAAGACCTGTTTAGGGACACTTGCAGGAAAAGAAGGAGCCATGCCAGAAAGCCAGAGGCAGAGAGTTCCGCAGAGGTAGTTTGTCAAATGCTTTTAGGCAGGTGGGAGCTTGTGGTGTTCTAGGACTGAAAGAGGAGAGCATGACCAGAGTGGGCTGAGCTAGAGGAGGCTGGCCTGGGAGGGGGCTGGACAGTGGAACACACACCAGATTCTGCAATGTTTTATAGAGAGACCCCACTTACCAGCACATTGTCAAAATTCATTTGTAAGATCATTGAAGGGAACTTGGAAGACATTTCCTCATAGAAAGAACATCATATATGATTGTCAGCTAGGCAGCCTGCAAAAAATCCACTTAACTTGTAATATCACTACAGCCAAACCACCAAAGAGTATAGTTTCAGTAGAAAAAGCATAGTATAATTTGTGCAGTGAGAAGACTCCCTGTCTTTGTACTTCCAAAAGCTCCAGCACAGACCTTCTCCATAGTGATTCCAGGTATGATTTGACTATTGTTCAGATCGATTCCTATTCTATCAGTGGTTTTTTCTGTTATTTTGTTGTTGTTCTGTTTTGTTTATAATCACTAAGAATACGTATGTAGTTTTACCAAGTGTCTTCTTTTTGTAATTATTAAACTGTGATGGTGGAGAACTTTTTGTTAACAAAATGGGGATGGAGGTGTTATTTCAATAGCTACCTCCTAGGTTCCTTGTTCTTATACCCCAACTTCCTTCATAGTTGGGGTCCCTCATCTTCATCTGTGGCTCAGCATAAGTCTGAACTCAATTACTAAGTCTGCCAGATGTAGCAAATAAATATACAAGATGTCCAGTTTAATTTGAATTTCAGGTAAAGAAACAATTTAAAAATACATGTTATGATATTAAATTACTAATACTAAAAAAATTGTTATCTAAAGTTCACATTTAAGTGGTCATTCTGTCTTTTATCTGGCACCCCTAGATAATCATGCTCTCAGGTGGAATGTAAGACCCAGGCCAGGAGGCTTGGTGCCTTAGCTTTACTCTTGCCCCTCTGCAGGCTTTCCCCAGGCTCACTCAGTAACTGGACCATGACTTATCCCCTCATTCTTGAATGACTCTTGATTCTTTACATGATATCCTCGTTCTATAAAAATTTGGGGTTGGCCCTTCCTACTCATGCATCAAGGACTGGAATCCTATACCCAAATAAAATTCCTTAAGTGAGTCCCTATCATTTGCCTTTGCCTCTAGGCTTCCCTGAGGCCTTTATGTGTGTGTGGGGGGGGAACCATGGTGTCAGTTCAGTGCAGAGAAAGGAAAGAACAGGCTTTGAAAGTAAAGGCAAGTTGAATTCCTTGTGCTGCTCTTCACCTGTGAAAACTTGTATTTAATGTCTCTGAGCTTCAGTGTTTTTAATCAGTATAATGGAGTCATTGTAATAAGGTTATAGAATTGTTTTGTGGGTTTCATATGGTAGTTGCTCAATTAACATGAAAGATTTTCCATCGGCCATGATTAGACAGTGGTTTACTGCTAGATCTCTTTATACTGTTTGCTTTTTTAACATCCTCCTATTGTCAGAAGCTGGGGATTCCCCAGCACCCAATACATTTAGGGTTCTGTGAAGTCCTCTATGGGTCTGATTGTGTTCCTCAGTATTGAGAATAAATGTTTGTTAAATCAGTGAACACAATACCTCACCCACTTATTCTGTTTGCCTAGTTTCTGGGTGCCAGCCATCTAATAATTCCTGTCTCCAGATATGGTCTCACTCAGCACCCTAATATCTCAGGCTTCTGTGGGTGTCCCTCCTCCACCAGTCCTTAGTGATCAGTGGCTAGTTGGAGAGTTGATCAGGCTGATCTTCCTGCAGCAGGAGGGGCCCTAACTCTCCCCCCAAGACTCTCTCCCAATCCAGCACAAGATGTCGTCCCATTGCTGGGTTTTGTTTGCCTATGACCTGTGCACCATTTCAGCTTAAGTCAATTCTACTAATGTTTGCTTAGATCCAAGTGCCCTTCTGCCACACTTTTGTGGCCCCTGTAACCCGGTCCCATAAGCCCCTCCTCATTCATGTGCCATGCTAGGCTGGGAAAGCCCAGAAGGCAGCAGTGTTTTGCCTTTTTGTGTCCATTGTAGATACTGTAGGTTTTCAGATACTCTTATGTCCAACACTGTCCCAAACGTGATTCTGCAATGTGCTTTATGACCAGCTACACCTTGCCTATTTGATGTCAGCTCTCTGAGAACAACCATTGGCATTTTTAAAACTTGAACTTTTATTCATGGCTCTAAGGTCCTACTCCTTAACTCCAAACTTCTTCCCTAACCAAGACAACAAGCTATTAGTGATGCTGGCAGTGTGGCTGTCACCTTGGTGCTGTGTTCTCAAGCTAGGAAACTTTGGAGAATATGAGAAAGGCAGTTTGGGCTATTTATCTCACTTTAAAATCTTTCTTGGCCTCTTCCTTTTCCTGGAGAAAGAACTCCCAGGGGGGAAATAGGCTCACTTCCTGCTCTTTAGCCCTCCCCTCACTTCCCACTCCTTTCTAACATTGTTTTGTCTTGTTTTGTTTTTTAATGTGATAGAAGCTAAAGAAAAAACAGAGCATCACATTACAGCTTTGGGGATTAGAGTGTAGAAAAATAAATTCTACAACTTGGTCCCCCAAACAATGAAGATAACCTCAAACTAAACCTCTTGTCCTTTTATTTCCCAGTCAGAAGCAGCTAACTTTCCAATTAATGTTTAAAACAGTTAAAAGTTATCCCTCTAGGCAATTCTACCCAGAGATAGCTTCTAGCTAAGTGTAGCTGCTAATTTGCATATAAAGACTTCTTTTAATTACTCCCTAAAACCTGAAATTTTTACAAACTCTCTCTGACATAAATGGTTACTCTATCCTATTGTAAAAGAATCCTGTGAATCTCATTCTAAGGCAGTGTCCTGATCAGGAATCTTCCACATAAATGCCCACCCCCAACTGCCAAATCTGCTTTCAAGCTCTTCCGACCCTCTCATATTACTTTTTCTAGGACCTAGTAAAGGTCTTTACACCTAGAGCAAAACTCGCCAATAAGTTTTTTTTCGATTGGATCAAGGCCTTTTACTTCTTTCCGTGTCCAGTTTGATCATAGTTGTTCTCTCAAGGTCTTGCAACCTCAGTACCAATGACGTTTTGGATCAGAGAATTCTTTGTTGTGGGTGTTGTGGGTGTGGCTGCCCTACACACTGCAGGCTGGTTAGCAGCATCTCTGAACTCTATCCTTTAGATACCAGTTTCACCCCTCAGTGGGACAACCAAATATGTCTCCAAGCATTGCCAAATATCCCCAAGGGAACCAAATCACCTCCCGTTGAGAAATACTGGTCTAGTTGGACCTAGATTAAGTTGAATAGGAAGAATTGTAAGAGGTAAAGGGGAGAAAGCCCATCTCTTGGTACATAGTTTTGCTTTATATCTTTTGTAATTTAACTGCTTCTCTCCTGCATTCTGCTTATCTTGAATATCTCTGTTCCTAATATAGCAGAAGTGAGTGCCTGGAGATACTAGGACATTTGTTCTTAAGAGACCAGGAAAATCAAATCCAAAGGATGTTTCAGAATGAGAATTAACAGAGTCTGGAATAGAAATGGAGAATGAATATATCCGCTCAAATGTAACTTCCCCACAGTTTCCCTTGGAAACCCCTGTTTAGGAGAGGTTTATATCCCTATGCGACTGTAGTGAGAATAATACATCTTAATTAATTGAGTATGTACTATATTCTGAATTTTCTTGTCACATAGGTTTTATCAGTTAATCTTCTTAGTACTAAACATTCAGGTGAATTCAATATTATTATGCCCACTTCATGGAAAGTTAAGAAGGAGCAGACTCAGAAAGAAGAACTAACTTGTACCAGGTCACCCAGATGGTAAGGGGCAGAGATGGGTTTCAAATGATCTGCAGATTACAAAAAAAAAAAAATACTTTTTTTCATACATCAACATGTTCTTTATTATGCTGATTTTGGCATTGTCAAGGCACAGGTGAAGATCTTTGCCTAAAATAGTTTTAAGTAGTCAGCTCTCATTTCAATATGCCAGGAGATAATATGCAAACCCTTAGGCCAGTTCCCCCCATTTTTGTAAAGTGGTTTTTGAGTGCTACTGAGCCTTTGTGGTTATCTGGTTAAGGACTCTTTTGACCTACATAATTAAACTGGTTTTCCACAGTTAGCATTGTTCATTATCTTCTGTACTTTTTGGCATTAGAATAAATAAGTCCTAATAAAGATAACCCCATAAATTTTGCAGAGAATATATGTTTGACTGAGAACATATGTTGGAGGAGGTGTACTTGCTTACTATCCAAATGTTTAAACAGTGATAATAAAAGAAGCTGCTGTTACGTTATGTTGCTGGAGCTAATGTTTATAGTGTTAATTTCCAGTGGGGGCTTAATAGAAACTTGCAAATAAGGGAAGAATATTTGCCAGCCTTCTTTTTCTATGCAAGGATTATAGTGAAATAATTATTCTTGTCTCCTTTCCAGCATACAATTTTGAATAAAATTATGGAACCACTGACGTTCAGAACTGCAAGAGCAATTGGCTTCAAGTCTAGGTCAGCCACCTACACCCTGTGTCACCTCAGAGCAATCACTTAACTTTTTGAACCTTAATTTTCTCATCTTAAAATTGGGATAATATTACATATCTCATAAATCTGTCAGAATGAACAATGAGTAAATGTATGTGAAACTACAATGTAAATACTAAAATGTTACATGAATTTAAGTTCAGCAAATATATAATGAGCACCAACTATAGAAAACACTTCTCTATAGACACAAGGATGAGTAAATAGAAACCTTTGCTTCAAGGAGCTCTTCCTCTCATGGAAAAAAAAGACATACAAGCAAATAACAGTATTGGAAATTATACTGCAAGCCCTATAAGAGAGGGCAACAGAAACAACAAAGGAGAAGATCACAATGTCTGATGTTGAAATGCTTACAGGGGCGCCTGGGTGGCGCAGTCGTTTAAGCGTCCGACTTCAGTCAGGTCACGATCTCGCGGTCCGTGAGTTCGAGCCCCGCATCAGGCTCTGGGCTGATGGCTCGGAGCCTGGAGCCTGTTTCCGATTCTGTGTCTCCCTCTCTCTCTGCCCCTCCCCCGTTCATGCTCTGTCTCTCTCTGTCCCAAAAATAAATAAACGTTGAAAAAAAAATTTAAAAAAAAAAAAAAAAAGAAATGCTTACAAAGAAGGAAATATTTGAACCTGGTCTTGGAAGATGATTAGGGTTTGGACAGGCAAAGAAAGGGGATGTTAATCCAATTCAGGAAAAGCACAAAAGCAAAAATGTAGGCATATGGGAATAAATGGAACATGTAGAGATTGAAATGTGTTTAGTGTAGTTGGGCAATAAGACTCAAAAACAGTAGGTAAGACTCATGTTCAGAAAGATCACTCCAGTGACAGGCAGCATGGGGTGTGAAATGAAACAGGGGAAGTTGACATATGTGTTAACCAATTGGTTGGCCATTGTAATAATTCTGTTGGAAGAAGATAACAGTACCAGGGTTTATTGTGTAGATGAAAAACTTGAGTAATTTTGGAAATACATTTTGGTTCTGGGCTATATTTCTCTGACCACAAACACATGAGATTAGGCAACATGTTCCAGATCCATGAAGGTTATAGATCAGTAGGAGTTACAGAGATGAAGGTACTGGAAGGTGGGTGTGGAGTGTTTAAAGGACATTCTAGGAAGAAGGAACCCCATGGGTGGATCCTCTGTTGGTAATAATGAAACCACAAAATCAACAGCAGAACATAGAACAGGGAATGAATAATGAGACAGAAGGCTGGAGATGTTGGCAGGGGCCAGATTACATGTGGCCCTGAATGTTCAAATTGAGAGAGGGTAGTGTTAGAAAGGAGGATCATATCATGCCTTGCTCTGAGGCAGGACTCAAACCTCCAGGTCACCGAATGATGGTGATTCTTTGGACCTTTAATAATAACCACTAAATTAGGCAATAAAAATCTTTTAAATGTAAGTCCAACAGTCACTTTCCAGAGCATCACGTGGTTGTGCCAAAAAAGGTCAGATGTTTCTGGGTGTGCCTTCATGGCTCAATTTGTTAAGTGTCTGACTGTTGACTTTGGCTCAGGTCATGATCTTTCGGTTTGTGAGTTCAAGTCCTCAGTCAGGCTCTGAGCTGACAATGTGGAGCCTGTTGGGATTCTCTCATTCTCTCCCCCTCTCTCTGCCTCCTCCCTGCTGGCATGCATTCAGTGTCTCTCTCTCTCAAAATAAATAAATAAACTTTAAGAAAATGTTTTAGGCTCGAGGGGAAGATGGCGGCGTAGGAGGACGCTGGGCTCACCGCGCGTCCTGCTGATCACTTAGATTCCACCTACACCTGCCTAAATAACCCAGAAAACCGCCAGAGGATTAGCAGAATGGAGTCGCCAGACCCAAGCGCAGACGAGAGGCCCACGGAAGAGGGTAGGAAGGGCGGTGAGGCGGTGCGTGCTCCACGGACTGGCAGGAGGGAGCCGGGGCGGAGGGGCGGCTCGACGGCCAAGCAGAGTCCCTGAGTCTGGCTTGCAAAAGCGGAGGGGCCTGACGGACTGTGTTCCAACAGCAAGCGCGACTTAGCGTCTGGGAGGTCATAAGTTAACAGCTCTGCTCGGAAAGCGGGAAGGCTGGAGGACAAAGGGAGGGAGAGCTGCGGAGCCCCTGGACGACAGAGCTCAGTTTGGTGGGGAACAAAGGCGCTCGCCAGCGCCATCTCGCCTGCCCATCCCCCAGCGAAAATCCCAAAGGGAACTGGTTCCTGCCAGGGAAATTGCTCGCTCCACGCAAACACCCAACTCTGTGCTTCTGTGGAGCCAAACCTCTGGCAGCGGATCTGACTCCCTCCAGCTGCCACAGGGCCCCTCCTGAAGTGGATCACCTAAGGAGAAGCAAGCTAAGCCTGCCCCCCCTGCCGCCGTGCACCTTGCCTACCCACCTCAGCTAATACGCCAGATCCCCAGCATCACAAGCCTGGCATCGTGCAAGTAGCCCAGACGGGCCACGTCACCCCACAGTGAATCCCGCCCCTAGGAGAGGGGAAGAGAAGGCACACACCAGTCTGACTGTGGCCCCAGCGGTGGGCTGGGGGCAGACATCAGGACTGACTGCGGCCCCGCCCACCAACTCCAGTTATACACCACAGCACAGGGGAAGTGCTCTGCAGGTCCTCACCACACCAGGGACTATCCAAAATGACCAAGCAGAAGAATTCCCCTCAGAAGAATCTCCAGGAAATAACAACAGTTAATGAGCTGATCAAAAAGGATTTAAATAATATAACAGAAAGTGAATTTAGAATAATAGTCATAAAATTAATCACTGGGCTTGAAAACAGTATACAGGACAGCAGAGAATCTCTTGCTACAGAGATCAAGGGACTAAGGAACAGTCACGAGGAGCTGAAAAACGCTTTAAATGAAATGCAAAACAAAATGCAAACCACCACGGCTCGGATGGAAGAGGCAGAGGAGAGAATAGGTGAACTAGAAGATAAAGTTATGGAAAAAGAGGAAGCTGAGAAAAAGAGAGATAAAAAAATCCAGGAGTATGAGGGGAAAATTAGAGAACTAAGTGATACACTGAAAAGAAATAATATACGCATAATTGGTATCCCAGAGGAGGAAGAGAGAGGGAAAGGTGCTGAAGGGGTACTTGAAGAAATAATAGCTGAGAACTTCCCTGAACTGGGGAAGGAAAAAGGCATTGAAATCCAAGAGGCACAGAGAACTCCCTTCAGACGTAACTTGAATCGATCTTCTGCACGACATATCATAGTGAAACTGGCAAAATACAAGGATAAAGAGAAAATTCTGAAAGCAGCAAGGGGTAAACGTGCCCTCACATATAAAGGGAGACCTATAAGACTCGTGACTGATCTCTCTTTTGAAACTTGGCAGGCCAGAAAGAATTGGCACGAGATTTTCAGGGTGCTAGACAGAAAAAATATGCAGCCGAGAATCCTTTATCCAGCAAGTCTGTCATTTAGAATAGAAGGAGAGATAAAGGTCTTCCCAAACAAACAAAAACTGAAGGAATTTGTCACCACTAAACCAGCCCTACAAGAGATCCTAAGGGGGACCCTGTGAGACAAAGTACCAGAGACATCACTACAAGCATAAAACATACAGACATCACAATGACTCTAAACCCATATCTTTCTATAATAACACTGAATGTAAATGGATTAAATGCGCCAACCAAAAGACATAGGGTATCAGAATGGATAAAAAAACAAGACCCATCTATTTGCTGTCTACAAGAGATTCATTTTAGACCTGAGGACACCTTTAGATTCAGAGTGAGGGGATGGAGAACTATTTATCATGCTACTGGAAGCCAAAAGAAAGCTGGAGTAGCCATACTTATATCAGACAAACTAGACTTTAAATTAAAGGCTGTAACAAGAGATGAAGAAGGACATTATATAATAGTTACAGGGTCTATCCATCAGGAAGAGCTAACAATTATAAATGTCTATGCGCCGAATACCGGAGCCCCCAAATATATAAAACAACTATAAACATAAGCAACCTTATTGATAAGAATGTGGTAATTGCTGGGGACTTTAACACCCCACTTACAGAGATGGATAGATCATCTAGACACACGGTCAATAAAGAAACAAGGGCCCTGAATGAGACATTGGATCACATGGACTTGACAGATATGTTTAGAACTCTGCATCCCAAAGCAACAGAATATACTTTCTTCTCGAGTGCACATGGAACATTCTCCAAGATAGATCATATATGGGGTCACAAAACAGCCCTTCATAAGTTTACAAGAATTGAAATTATACCATGCATACTTTCAGACCACAATGCTATGAAGCTTGAAATCAACCACAGGAAAAAGTCTGGAAAACCTCCAAAAGCATGGAGGTTAAAGAACACCCTACTAAAGAATGAGTGGGTCAACCAGGCAATTAGAGAAGAAATCAAAAAATATATGGAAACAAACGAAAATGAAAATACAACAATCCAAACGCTTTGGGACGCAGCGAAGGCAGTCCTGAGAGGAAAATACATTGCAATCCAGGCCTATCTCAAGAAACAAGAAAAATCCCAAATACAAAATCTAACAGCACACCTAAAGGAAATAGAAGCAGAACAGCAAAGGCAGCCTAAACCCAGCAGAAGAAGAGAAATAATAAAGATCAGAGCAGAGATAAACAATATAGAATCTAAAAAAACTGTAGAGCAGATCAACGAAACCAAGAGTTGGTTTTTTGAAAAAATAAACAAAATTGACAAACCTCTAGCCAGGCTTCTCAAAAAGAAAAGGGAGATGACCCAAATAGATAAAATCGTGAATGAAAATGGAATTATTACAACCAATCCCTCAGAGATACAAACAATTATCAGGGAATACTATGAAAAATTATATGCCAACAAATTGGACAACCTGGAAGAAATGGACAAATTCCTGAACACCCACACTCTTCCAAAACTCAATCAGGAGGAAATAGAAAGCTTGAACAGACCCATAACCAGCGAAGAAATTGAATCGGTTATCAAAAATCTCCCAACAAATAAGAGTCCAGGACCAGATGGCTTCCCAGGGGAGTTCGACCAGACGTTTAAAGCAGAGATAATACCTATCCTTCTCAAGCTATTCCAAGAAATAGAAAGGGAAGGAAAAGTTCCAGACTCATTCTATGAAGCCAGTATTACTTTGATTCCTAAACCAGATAGAGACCCAGTAAAAAAAGAGAACTACAGGCCAATATCCCTGATGAATATGGATGCAAAAATTCTCAATAAGATACTAGCAAATCGAATTCAACAGCATATAAAAAGAATTATTCACCATGATCAAGTGGGATTCATTCCTGGGATGCAGGGCTGGTTCAACATTCGCAAATCAATCAACGTGATACATCACATTAACAAAAAAAAAGAGAAGAACCATATGATCCTGTCAATCGATGCAGAAAAGGCCTTTGACAAAATCCAGCACCCTTTCTTGATAAAAACCCTTGAGAAAGTCGGGATAGAAGGAACATACTTAAAGATCATAAAAGCCATTTATGAAAAGCCCACAGCTAACATCATCCTCAACGGGGAAAAACTGAGAGCTTTTTCCCTGAGATCAGGAACACGACAGAGATGCCCACTCTCACCGCTGTTGTTTAACATAGTGCTGGAAGTTCTAGCATCAGCAATCAGACAACAAAAGGAAATCAAAGGCATCAAAATTGGCAAAGATGAAGTCAAGCTTTCGCTTTTTGCAGATGACATGATATTATACATAGAAAATCCGATAGACTCCACCAAAAGTCTGCTAGAACTGATACATGAATTCAGCAAAGTTGCAGGATACAAAATCAATGTACAGAAATCAGTTGCATTCTTATACACTAACAATGAAGCCACAGTAAGACAAATAAAGAAACTGATCCCATTCACAATTGCACCGAGAAGCATAAAATACCTAGGAATAAATCTAACCAAAGATGTAAAGGATCTGTATGCTGAAAACTATAGAAAGCTTATGAAGGTAATTGAAGAAGATTTAAAGAAATGGAAAGACATTCCCTGCTCATGGATTGGAAAAATAAATATTGTCAAAATGTCAATACTACCCAAAGCTATCTACACATTCAATGCAATCCCAATCAAAATTGCACCAGCATTCTTCTCAAAACTAGAACAAGCAATCCTAAAATTCATATGGAACCGCAAAAGGCCCCGAATAGCCAAAGGAATTTTGAAGAAGAAGACCAAAGCAGGAGGCATCACAATCCCAGACTTTAGCCTCTACTACAAAGCTGTAATCATCAAGACAGCATGGTATTGGCACAAAAACAGACACACAGACCAATGGAATAGGATAGAAACCCCAGAACTAGACCCACAAAAGTATGGCCAACTCATCTTTGACAAAGCAGGAAAGAACATCCAATGGAAAAAAGACAGCCTCTTTAACAAATGGTGCTGGGAGAACTGGACAGCAACATGCAGAAGGTTGAAACTAGACCACTTTCTCACACCATTTACAAAAATAAACTCAAAATGGATAAAGGACCTAAATGTGAGACAGGAAACCATCAAAACCTTAGAGGAGAAAGCAGGAAAAGACCTCTCTGACCTCAGCCGTAGCAATCTCTTACTCGACACATCCCCAAAGGCAAGGGAATTAAAAGCAAAAGTGAATTACTGGGACCTTATGAAGATAAAAAGCTTCTGCACAGCAAAGGAAACAACCAACAAAACTAAAAGGCAACCAACGGAATGGGAAAAGATATTTGCAAATGACATATCGGACAAAGGGCTAGTAACTAAAATCTATAAAGAGCTCACCAAACTCCACACCCGAAAAACAAATAACCCAGTGAAGAAATGGGCAGAAAACATGAATAGACACTTCTCTAAAGAAGACATCCAGATGGCCAACAGGCACATGAAAAGATGTTCAGCGTCGCTCCTTATCAGGGAAATACAAATCAAAACCACACTCAGGTATCACCTCACACCAGTCAGAGTCGCCAAAATGAACAAATCAGGAGACTATAGATGCTGGAGAGGATGTGGAGAAACGGGAACCCTCTTGCACTGTTGGTGGGAATGCAAATTGGTGCAGCCGCTCTGGAAAGCAGTGTGGAGGTTCCTCAGAAAATTAAAAATAGACCTACCCTATGACCCAGCAATAGGACTGCTAGGAATTTACCCCAGGGATACAGGAGTACTGATGTATAGGGACACTTGTACCCCAATGTTCATAGCAGCACTGTCAACAATAGCCAAATGATGGAAAGAGCCTAAATGTCCATCAACTGATGAATGGATAAAGAAATTGTGGTATATATACACAATGGAATACTACGTGGCAATGAGAAAAAATGAAATATGGCCTTTTGTAGCAACGTGGATGGAACTGGAGAGTGTGATGCTAAGTGAAATAAGCCATACAGAGAAAGACAGATACCATATGGTTTCACTCTTATGTGGATCCTGAGAAACTTAACAGGAACCCATGGGGGAGGGGAAGGAAAAAAAAAAGAGGTTAGAGTGGGAGAGAGCCAAAGCATAAGAGACTGTTAAAAACTGAGAACAAACTGAGGGTTGATGGGGGGTGGGAGGGAGGGGAGGGTGGGTGATGGGTATTGAGGAGGGCACCTTTTGGGATGAGCACTGGGTGTTGTATGGAAACCAATTTGTCAATAAATTTCATATATATATATATATATATATATATATATATAAAAGAAAATGTTTTAAAAAGATCAGATGTCTTTGCTGGGATTTCTCAGGAGTGTTCACTTGGAGATTATGTCACAGCTACTCTCTCAGCTCCCCTGCTTCTTCCCTATCCAGAGCCACCATACTGCAAATGAAAGTAAGAGAGCTTGAGCTGGTTCCAAACTGTCCCCTTCTTTCTTACCTTTCTTTGTGCTTTGCTATTGTTATTTTCAAAGTAGCGCATGAGGGCAAGATGGGGTGTTAGTCTTCCCTTGGAACACTAGCCAAAAATGGAAAATAAGATGCACTGTGACATTTTAGCTAAGAGACCTTTCTCTGGCTTTGGGAAAAACCAGTTGAACAGGCACTCATTGTCACACAGCCGGAGAAAACCACACAGTCCAAATGTCACCTCAGAGCTTGTTTGCTGTTACATTTTCAGTGTACATTTGATTATTCTTCCTTTTTATTTTTAAGGATAAGGGTTCAAAGCGACTGCAGCTCTGCCTTTCTTTTCATAAAAGTCTCCCTCCCTCTTCTCATAAAAGCCACCCACATGAGAGCAGGACTTGCATATCTTTTTCCTGTTTCAAATTGGCAAGAGTAAATTTGCAAATGCATCTGTACCTGAATGATGTGGATTCTCTTAAGCTTATTCTTTTTTTTTTTTTTTCAGAGAAATTGACCTAAATTGTCAAAGAAATAAAACCACATTTGGGGCATTTCAAGTCCTTTGCTCTAAGCCCTAACTTCTAGTGCTCCCTTTCAATCTTTTACTTCTCATACCTTTTAAAGAGGCAAGATGATGGAAGCAGAAAGGACAAAAACTTGGGAAGCATTCAGACCTGCTTCTGCCTTGGCATCCTCATTCACTTACTGCAAAGCTTAGGTCAACTTTGTTAATCTTCAGTTTCCTCATTTGTTAAATGGGAATAATAACAGTACTTGCCATATGGAACTATATTAAAGATCAAATAAGAAAATGTATGTAAACCATCTAACCTATTGCCATTAAATGTTTTCAGAAGACTTCCTGACCTGGTTCAGGGTAATCACATGCAAGACAGGGCTTCTGACAGAGCAGGAGTGATGGGCCTGTGGCTGGAGGAAGCATGGGAAGGTGTCAAAGACAGAAGAGCATGGTTCCCACTTGAGTAGTGTGCAAAGACCTGGGGATACATCAGGGATTCAAGCTAACAAGGTCCTGCCTCCCAAAAGCTTACCTTCCTGTGGACTTCATGGAGACACTATGCTGCTCTAGGTGCTGGGGAGGAACTGTGTGGAGGGTAAAGGTGTTACCTCTCAATTCTGGGGCCTTGGGCTTCATTTCCAGTTTGTCATTTAGCAGCTCTGTGCTATGGGCAACACATTTCAGCCCTTGTGCCCCAGCTACCTCATCTATAAAATGGGCAGCAGATCTACCTAACAGGCTTGTTGGGAGAATTAAATGATGCAATATTAGCTAAGATTTAACAGGAACTAACTTTTTTTTTTTTCCGATCATGTACCGGGCACTGTTCTAAGCATTTTACATGTATTAACTCATTTAACTCAGGACAATCCTGTGAAATTGGTGCTATTAGTGTCCTAATTCTATAAATGAGGTTACCCAAGTTTACTCAGGTTGTAGTTGGAAGAGGCAGGATTTAAACAACCTAATTGGCTTCCCAGCTGTGTTCTTAATTGTCTGCTGTCTAGACAGTGGCTCTCGAAGTGTGGTTCCTGGACTGGTCATTAGCAGTGCCTGGGAAATTTTTCAAATGAAAGTGGCATAGAAAGGTGGGCCCTTTCTTGTTCTGGGGCTTTGGCAGAACTCCAGAAACCCTGATTGGAGTGCTGATGTTTACCTAGTAAAGAGTCTTTATGCATTCATCTCTACATTTCCCCAGCATATTTCACATAGTAGGCTCTCAACAATGTTATTCTGCTTGACTGGTATTCACAGGGGAGCTGTGGCTAAGTGGTGTTCTCCCAGAACAAAAGCTGCCTCAGGCACTTGTGGCTGCCGGCTGAAGCTTGGCTGGTCCCTAGTTGGTTTTTGTCTCTTCATTCCTTGCTTAGCCCCTCACCTTCGAGAACAGGTCATTAACCAGACTTAAGAGGAAGACTTAAGAAGATGTTCCTCCATTCTCAGAGCTGTGGCCTCTTTGGTTTTTCTGCTCCCATTTGGGATCTCCCCTAGCTGTCTAGGAATACTAGTTAGCTAAGTGCTTGGCTGCAGATGCCTGGCTGGGCCACTGGGCAGAGATGCAGACACTTGGCAGGTGGGTTTCAGAGAATTCATTGCAGCAGCTGTGTGGCCTGATTGCTCCAAGCCCATTATTCATTTTGCATAATTGTTGACCTTTCTGTCTGCACTCTCCATGGAGACTTTCAAGCCATTTTCCAGAGCACAGATGAATATCTGAAGTGCACAATAGCACAGGAGACTGTCAGCATCCACCTTTAATCCCTCTTGGCAGTGGAGTAGGGGAGATGGGAGAGGCCTACTTACAAGGGTAACTCCAGCTCCAGTGAGGAGCTCCAAGAGTCAGGTAGCTTCAGGAGGATTAGACAAAGGAAACTGATTCGGGCCACTTGTGGATGTTGCCTGCATCATTCTCAAATTCAGGTCTGACCATCACATCCTCTGATGACCAGATGTACAAAGCCCTTTACAACTGGGTTCCAACCCTCCTTTTTTAGCCACAGCTCTTTGTGCTTAGCATAGTAACCCATATGTAAGACACAACAGACTCTTGGCGATTCCCCGGAAAATCTATACTGCCTCATGCCAATGGGCCTTTGCACATGCAATATGCTTCTCCTAGAATGTCCCTTCCTTGCCTGCTAATCATCTTTACTGATACTTTTCAGCTGAATTAGTCTCTTTGTTCTCTGTCTTCCTATAACACCTTCCTCTATCGTCCATATTGCATTGTATTATGTCATTTCACACCTTTCTTTTACCCTCCTTGAGGAGCAAGGACTGGGTGATTTTCAGTTTTTTATTCCAAATCCCTGGTATTTAATAAGCAAACTGTAAACACTTAAAAATAAATGAGTGAGAAAACAATGAATTCTTTTCTTAGGTGCTACAGACTTTCCTTGTTATCTGTGAGGACTCTATGTTATAAGCAAGAGAAACTCAAAGTAGTTTGAGCCAAAAATGTATTTCTTGGTTCATAATTGAAAAACCTTGGGAATAGCTTGAGTCAGGGTTCAGATCAAGTGGCCAGCAGACATATGTCAGTTCTGCTACCTCTAGGTGGTAGCTTTATCCACAGCCTAGTTCCCCTCATAGAATTGAGGTGGTTAAAGCAGACACTCATTCTACTATGGTCTGAGGAAGAGAGAGTGTTTCTTTTTCCCAAAAGCCTATGCAAAAGTTTCATCATCTCTGACTAGATTATGTGCTAATATCTGAAGTAATCCCTGTGGCCAAGGGGCTGGGCTAGGCAAAGTGGCTCAGATCAACCAGGGATTACCTTTGTCAATCTTTTTCTATACAACAGTGACAAAAAGTGGGAGAAGAGAAATCAAAGTAATATTGCTGTATAAAGAGAATGTGGATGCTGGCCAATAAAATGAGCAATTTTCACTTGGTATATTCAGTCCCGCAGGGACAATTCAAGAGAAAAAATAAACAAACAAAAACTTTTCAAAAGCTTTAGCAGTAATATTCAATTTTTGTGAACTAAATCCAAACCCTAAAGCAAAATGTACAGTCAAATCTTAGGCCCTAGAGTTTAAAAAGCCCTGGTGAAGCTTCCATTTCATAAATCACATGGTTGGGTTTTTGATTGTTAAATATTATTTTTTATTATAGTAGACATCAGATGTGTCATTCTTTCCTTTGGTTTAGGTGTATTTTCTCTTGCAACAGTTCCTAATTTTATGATTTGGGGAATTGTGTTAAAGTCAATGAGTAGAGAATTATTAGTTTCCAGACACAGATCTGTGCCTCAAATTGCTGACTGGGGTTTTAATCTTTTTTTCTTTTTCTATGGCCAAGTATCACCAATTGGGAAGGAAAATAAATCAGAGCTAACATGAAGAAATTTTTATCTTTTTAGCAGTAGTATGAAAATTCTTTTCTGGGGAAAGATGAATAATTTCAAAAAGGAGAGTTGGAGAGCATGTGCTGGAGTAGAGACAAGTCCAAGTGATATACAGGTCCCTAACATCCAGAAGAAGGAAGGCTACAGGTAGAAGAAGGAAGAGGAGTCAGGCAAAGCCAGAAGAGGAAGAGGGAGATCCAAATAAGCAAAAGAGAAGAATTTACCAATAGGAGGATCTTATTTTTGTGTGGGGCAGAATATAGAGCCAGTGACATGATATTCTTTCTCTATTTCTCTTAAGAAGTCTTCAGTAAAATCAGTATTGTCCATAGAACTTTGGTACATAAAAGTTTTAGGAGGCATTCCAAAAAGAGCTGATGATTTCTTCAAGGTTAATATAAATTTCTTCTATAGGTATATATGATGACAGAGAAGTTAAGTGTAGATAGGAGTCAAGAGAGTACCCAGAGAAAAATTATTTGTAAAAGTCACCAAGAACCATTAGTCAGATAGAGAGTCTTTATCAAAACTTAAAGGCAGATAGAACTCTCGTACCCACACACAGAGTTCAACATCTGGAACCATTTGTATAGAGTTTGTAGGTCAGGAACATACCCACAATAGAAGATAAAAACTTGGAGCAAGTCTTCCCAAGGTGGACTATTCCAACTTCAGAAATATTTAGTTTACAAACCCAGTAAAACCATTAGGACCTGCCCAGTAAACCTTAGAAGAAAAGAGCATTGAGAGAATAGGAACTACTTTCTTCGCCAGTGGTAGTGTCAAAGACATTATACAGGTTCTTTATCTTCCTCCTCATTCTTTTAATATTTTCCAGGTAGTGAGAAGGGAGAAAAAATTTAAAAAAATAAAATTTCTTTTATAGAAGCCCCCTCTGTCTCTGTACCTCATTAATCCTTAATCCAGGATCAAAATTATCTTTTGGTTAAAAAGCAAAAACAAATAAACTGTTTGATAAGAGTTTTGAAATTTAAGTACAACTCAATGGGTGTATAGTCTGCATTTTGACATATCTCCAGATAATTGCACCATACAAACAACTACAACAATTGTCCATTCACTCACACCTTAATTCATCTGCAAGTTGGAGAGAAGTCAATTTTGAATCCAGAGTACTAAAGACAGACCATGCTACCCTGTTCTCAGTTCATCACCAATGATAGGTTTTCACTTTCTCTGTGGAGGGAAAGGACTGCCCAGGAGATAGAAGTAGGTTTCCTGCTTCCTGAAGTCACTATTATTTTTTGTTTCATTTTTTTCCCCAGTGACTTAAAGGTTTCTTAGTTTTAGTCAACTTTGCACACAGCTCTGGGCTTAGAACACACCTTTCCTTTGGTTGTCTCTCTAGGTGGGGGATGAAGGTTGCTTCTACCTCTGGATTTGGGGAAGGGGCTTAGACTTCTCACAGCCCAGTTGAAAGTCACTTTAAGAGAGGACTACTCTAGCAGTCTTATCCATGTTCCCCACGAAGATTTCATTTCATTAAACTCTAGACTTGACTCATTCAGCAAGGTCAGGAAAATGTTACCTGTGGCACTATTCCTCGACTCCACTGATGCCACCAATGTTTGATTTATGGCAGCTGAGCCTTTGTGAGCCTCAAAAAGGCCTTGCTGAGAAATGCCTCCTTCCTCTGAGATTAAGGGGCACTGATAAAGAGCTGGATGCGTGTTTGTGAGTGAGAAATGGAAACCTCCATCCATCATTTAGACTGAGACTGGGACTGTGGGTCAAGGGAAACTGCTCTTTTAAAAGAGCAAAGAAATTTTTATAATTTTGATCTCTTTGTGTGTGTGTGTGTGTGTGTGTGTGTGTGTGTGTTGTTAAATCTCAAGCCTGAAGTTGTGTGTGTGTGTTTAATAGACTTTCTTTATTTCTTCTTTCTTTCTTTCTTTCTTCTTTCTTTCTTTCTTCTTTCTGTTTATTTTTGGGGAGAGAGAGAGAGAGAGAGAGAGAGAATCCCAAGCACTAACAGTGTGGAGCTCGATGTGAGGCTCAAACTCACACACGAACAAAGGCAGACACTTAACCAACTGAGTCACCCAGGTGCCCCTAGACTTTACTTTTTAGAGCAGCTTTAGATTCACAACAAAACTGAGAGGAAGGCTCAGAGGTTTCCCATCTACACCCTACCACCACACATGCATGTCCATAATACATTGTAACAAACAGATCTTGGAATTTTAACCCTAGTGATCTCAGATAACTGGCCAAAAAAATATGAGAACAATTGTGGGATGTGGCATATGGTTCCTGGGACATTGAAGCCCAGATTTCAAGACCATAACATATCTCTGAGAAACATGTCATTTGGGTTTCACAGAACTCATGCTTCATTGTGGCCAAGGACCATGCCTGGGCTTAGCATTTCCAAATTCCAAACAGGTATTAATCTTCAAGGTTGTGGAATGAGAAATCAGAATTTATAGGCATTTTCAGCTATGCCTAAAATTATAGGTTATTCTTAAAATACATATCTAATATTTCTCATGCTATTTATTTGCTATTAAGAATTTTTACCAGGTAGCTTAAGAAATATTTTAGTATCTCTTACCAGAATACATGACCTATAATGAATAATCAAACACTGGAAAACACCAGTAACATAATTAACATGTAGTGTTCAAATAACAGTATCTGTGTCTCCTAGCAGCATAGTGAATTGCCAATTAAGGATTTATTTTTTGTCCAAAACTTATTTCTTTGAACACCACTCATAGGATTTGCATAAACTATACTGTCTATATAAACTTATTAATATTTATTTTAATTCAAACATAACTTGTGCTTAATAAATATTAAACTTTCATGTAAGCAGCTAGACAGCGATACATACACGTTCTGACAACATGGTTAACAGCTATAAGTGGGACCAACAAGTTAGATCGTGACCTTTCTTTTCCATGTAGTTTTCTTCCAGTTCCTTGAAATGCCAATCTTGATTTTTAGTTCCATGTGTCAGTGGATTCCTTAGAGCCAGTAATCTTTCTAAGTTAGTTGTTAAGTTTTGATTCTCACAGGAGAATTATAATATTTTCTCCTATTTTCCTAATTTCTCAATTGATTTTTCTTGAGATATGAGATTCAGAAAAGCATAAATTTCCTAAGTAATGCCAGGAAGGAGTTCCTACATGGACACACTACTTGGGTAATATCTACTTTCTCCATCATACAGCTACATAATGTGACATATACATTCTTAAAAATTGCTGTGATGTGCAAAATCATGCAAGAAAAACCACAGGGTTTCTGTGGAAGAATGGGGCCAGGGATATAACACTCAAAAATTTCATCAGTGACATACAAAAGAGAGTTAACCAAATAAAATAGTAGCACACTGTTATACAAAGTTAAATAATAGAAATGTATACAAATACTTCAATGAATATGACACTTTACTTTGAAAAAGACCTAGGGTCTGTTTCTGGAATTGGGCATTGGAAGAGTTACAACTTGTGAGTTATGGAAGTGATGGAAGAAAAGTGATCTGAAATAGGATGAAAGTTGTAACACCAGATGTGTGTGGGTGTGGTTCATAACACACGATAAACTCAGATAGTGAGCAGATGTTTGAAGTGCATGCGTGTGTGTGTGTGTGTGTGTGTGTGTTGTGTATTCCGATGGTTGGTTCAAATAGGTACAGTTTCCTGCATTTACCTAGTGTTACTTGCCTACAAAGTCACACATAGACAAATGTGAAATTTGTGTTATGCTCAAATTGTTCCCAATTATATCAATCACATTGGAACAAATTTGAGTGTTCACAGCAAGTGTTTTAGCAGAATTGATCGTACATGTAGAGTTAACTGAAGCTGCTGAATGAAGGAATGGATCTTCAGGCTCTTCTCCATTTATTCTCAAGCTATGCTTTGGGTTGCAGCGATACATTCCTCCGGTGGAGATATTCATCCCATGGATGTGTAGTTAGGTCAAGCATGTAATCACATCACTGTCTTTGATTTCTCTTCTTTTCCTTTCCTCCCCAGTCTGAAGAAGCAGAGAGAAGTAGTTTATGTAGACAGTGGGGGGCGTGACATTGGGGTATAATTTGAAGGGATCAAAAAGTCCTGCTTACTTAAGAATAACAGTTCGGCCAGCCTCCCACAGTAGCTTGAATCGCTGTTAGTGGGAGATAGGTCATTGTTTTTGTTTTTGTTTGTTTGTTTGTTTTTCTGTCAAGAGAGGTATGTGACGCTGGAATTGGGTACATTAGTACTGCCCATAGCACTTTATGGAAGTATCTACTGTATCTCCCTAGCAGGGGAAACATACTTAATGGTAAATGTTCTTCTTTTTATGTATTTAAAGTGCATTATAGATTTTTATCCATTATGAAAAACAATATTCTATCCCCTCTGGCAACACTACCATGAATTTCCTTATAGTCTAGGAATAGTAGGTTTGATGATGGAAGAAGAGAAGAAAATGGAGCTGATCACAAAGCGAGATTTCTTGCTGATCTCTTTACTTTATTCATGAACGTAAGGACTGAATGAAAGCATGCTTGGGGCAGCTAAACACATGGAAACTTCAGAACGATTCCTTCTGCTCTCCTGGCTGTGCTTTGCGGTAGAGCTTTACTGCCCATGATGATCTAAACTTTCCAACTGGCTATTGGCCTCAGCTGACTTTGAATACAGTATTGGTTTGGCAACTCAGCTATTGGATTTATCTTCTCAGCTCTTAAATTTGGCTTGTGCAATTTACTTGGCTAGTTGTTGAATTTCCCTCTTGACTTTAGGAACCTGCTTTCTACTAGCTTCCCAGCTTATGGATTTAATTTATGTATGGACTTGGTTTTGGTTTTGGATCATGCCTTTGACCTGAGTGAACTAACCTGCACCACAACCATAGTTATGAGCTACCTGATTACTTGATGGGGCAGGGAAAACACCCAGTTCCAGTGTTGAGGGAGCAAGATTAGCTAATGGGGCCCTGTTATCAGGGATAACAAATTTGCCATAGGTACCATAGTAAAGGACCTAGGGCAGCCTCAGAATGACATACACCATCTCCTAAGGTCACTATTACAAAACTTCTGACCCTCAACACTCCCTGAAGACTTCTTTAGCTTTTGCGCTCCATGTTGGCATTTTGGCTGGGAGTAGGAGATAGGCAGTTTTTTATTGTGCTGTTTGGTGAGTCTACCACCTTTGCAAATATACCCTAGGGTCCATTAACCAAACCACCGTGATTCCTTTGTCTAAATCTTACTGGGACCGGATCCTTCTGGGAGATCTGAGCCATAAGGCACCTGTAAATATGGTCCAAACTATCTTGGGGTTCTGATGATTTCTCTGCTACTCCAGACTCTTAGTCCGTGAGTGACGGCTGCCACTCTGTCCCCATGACTATACTGTGTGTGCTTGTCACATTTACACTTACAGCTCTGAGGCTCAGGAAATTGTCCAAGGCTGAGGTAGACCTATCTTGGACCACAATGTTATGGTCAGTTAAAGTTGAATGTTATCAGGGACATTTTATAATCCAGGCTTGGGAGAAATACTTCAGGGTACTTTTGTGAGTAAACCACAACAAAAGAATGATAATGACAGTGGAATCTTGCATTTGTATAGGGCTTTACAGATTACAAAATATGTCCCTATTCATGATTGCATTTTATAAACTCAGGATTGGGACAAGGGGATGGTAATGCTCAGGTGACTTGGACAGTTGTAGGAAAGGGATCCAGGTTTCTTAGTCAAGTATTCTGATTCCTAGTCCAGACTTCATTCTATCACTGCATATCATAGTAAACTATTCTACCAGACCTTAGCACCAGGTTGGAATTATAAACTGAAGACCAAGACAACTTCTGTCCTTTAATATACTCTGATATAGGACAGGTAACCCTGTGGGGCCCTTAAAACTATTTATAAACTGGCTTGTTCATTTTTTTTATAACTTATCATTCTTTTTTCCTAAGACTCACTAAATTTTAGAAGTAGGAAGAACTGTAGAGATGCATCTTAGTCTTCCCATTTTATACATAGAAAGATTGAGGCTCAAGAGATTTAAGCCAGCCTGTAAGTGGAAGGGCTGGTGATTTAACCCAATTTATGAATTCCAATCCAGCTCTTTCTCTTACTTTAATCTACCTGGGGGTGAGCAACCATCTTCACTGATTCTTTCCTCTCTATCTCCTTCACTCCATCCACATGTGGACTTAGTGTAGTCTTAAAGGGTTGGAGGCTCCTCTGGGGTCTTTCCTGGGTTAGTACCCTAGACAAGCCTAGATATTTGGATAAAAGATAGGCCAGGACAGCAAGGCCATGGGGTGGTATCTCATGGAGTTGTCTGGTGGACCTGGCCAAAGCCTGAACCTCACACACTGGCCCCCAGGCTGTTGTTGGTCTGTGTGTGATCATGTCTACTTCCATTTATGGAAGTATTTCTTTGTTCCTTTTATTTAGACTCCACACTCATGGATCCATTGCTTATTGCCACAGTCACACTGGAGGGAACCTGCAAGACTAATTCTGGACATTCTTCTTCAGAGCTAATGTGAGCCATGGAGTCCTGGATTTTTGGGACCAGGAAACTATGGACATGGAGCAATGTTGCTACTTTATGACATGCCTTCATCTCCCTCAGGCAACCTCAACTCCCTCAGCACTTGAACATTTATGAAACTTCACAATCAGAAGAAAAATAATAATCTCCACTCTAAGTGCAGTAGCTGACACCATTCATTGAGCAGGTGTGCTGGCTGACTTTTTAGTGTTATCTCATTTAATTGTCTTAGAGGCCTCTTTTCTCAGGTGAGGAAACTGAAATTTAGAGGGGTAAGTAACTTGGTTTAGCTCTCTGCCACTCGAAGTGCTGTATTCGTGCCACTACAAAGGGTAGTGTCTGGCAGCACTGCAATTTGTGGCAGTGGAATGGTAGGTGCCATGGAGCATGCACCCAAGGGGAAGGGCATGAGGGTGGGGACCTAGGGGAAAGCTGCAGAACTGAGGGCAGCAGGAGGAGAGAGCAGATCATCACTCTCCTTCCGACTGAATTCTCTCCCATCAAAATTATCTGGCCTTTTCTTTTAGACTACCCTAATGACATTTTATGCAGGCAATGGAACTTCTTCCAGGGTCTGTGAGCTCAGGGTGCTGTAAGCATGACCTTGTCTTGTGTTACAGTAAACAGGGTTGGCTGCCCACTCTTTTCACTCTGTAGATTTTTCCCAAGACAGAATCCTAGTTCATAATGTTTTGATGGTGTCTTTACAGTTGTCTTTTTCACAATATCAATTTGCCCCTTGCCCAGGAAGGGTCTCTTCTTCATCTCTTATTCTCAGTGATCATGCCCCCATCACAAATGGAGAAAGCCCCCCAGAACTTGTCCATGCATACCCATTCATGACACCATTTTGATACACTTGACTATCAAGTGGCATGTAGAGTCCAGCCAAAATACCTACATCAGAAGGCAAAATGGCCTGCCTTGAGTGACACATGACTCACTGCAATAGGAAGGATATTTGGCAACCTGAATTTTTGGATTGGTGAAGTGAGATGAAAAAAGTACATTTACTGTGTAATTTTGGGCAAGTTTCTTAAACCCTGTGAGTTCCAAATAAAATATGAATAACACTTTTCCCTATTTCAAAAGAGAGTTAAAAGTACTAAATGAGGAATGCATGTCAACTTGGCACATATTAGGTACCCAGTAAACAGAGTTCTCTTCTAATTCCCTCTCTCTCTTTGATTTCTTACAGCCCTGAAAGTAATCTTAGGAAATTCCAACTCATTTAGGAGAAGTCTTTAGTGGGGTAAGCAGCTCTGTCATAGACTTGGTGTTTCTGTGGGCCAAATTCTTCCTGCCTTACTCAAGAGATTCTTCTGTCTTGGTGGGGAAGTACATGGGGAATCCTCAGGTTTCTGTGCTGCTGCCTTGGCCCCTGGCTGTTACTTCATTGAACACAAAGCTTCCTTTCCACAGGGAGTCAGAGATGCCTGGCAGTGGGAAAGCTACCAACAGCTCTGCCTCCCTTTCTCTTGCCCTCGCTGCTCTCCACCCACCCTGCCCAGTGTGAGAGCAAAGGAGCCAGGACTGCTTTGTCTAACATGAAATCAGTCTGAGGAAGCTGTTCTTTCGCTCCCAAGGAGGGGAGTGGGGGACATAACATCACAGATGTCATCAGCAGATAGTACTTATGGAAGCCCTTTCTGGCCCTGGAGTAGGATTATAGGGAAGGAAAAGGCCTCTAGCTCTGTCCTCTGGGAATAGACCTTCCCAGACAGACAATGCACAGACACATATTTTGACACCCCCTTCCTTTCTCACCTCCTGCTCTCATTCATTTCTACTTACTATCTTATCAGCTTCTCAGAACTGCTCCATTATCCCCTCTTCCCTTGAAACTGGAAACACTTTAGCCTGGGAAGGTGGAAGTCACACGAAGGAAACAGTGGCCCCACCTAATGCAGGTGGGATTTGGAGCAGCACTGACAAGCATTTCAGCATTTTTAGCAAACATGGTTTGAGTACCTAGATGTGCCAGGACATTTCACATGTGTGATCTTATTTAATTCTGACAACAACTCTGAGACAGGCCACATTTGTCTCATTTTATAATTTTAAAGCTGAGATTTGGTTTTGTGAAACAGGTTGTCCGGTGACACCTGTCAGTGTCAGTGAGTGCCGTTGACCACACTCAGCTCTGTCTATTCCTCTACCTGGACTTCACAGCTCTCACTGGAGACTGTGAAATGTCTGAGACAGTCTCCAGAAAAAAAGAAAAAAGGTCACTATTTCCACCAACCATATGTTTTTTACCCCTATATTTATTGTAATATAATTGACAAATAATATTGTGTGAGTTAAAGGTGCACAATGTGATCATATGATATACATATAAAGTGAAGTGATTACCACAATAAAGGTAGCTAACACATCTGTCACCTCTTGTAGTTACCATGTTTTTGTTTATGTTTGTTTTTTTGTTTTTTGCACTGACAACATTTAAGATCTACTCTTTCTAGCAAATTTCACTTCTGTATTATTTACTATAGTTGCCATGCTGTATAATAGATCCCCAGGGCTCATTCATCTTAAAACTGAGAGTTTGTACCCTTTGACCATTATCTCTACATTGCCTTCACCAGCTCTTGCCAACCACAATCTACCACAATCTACTCTCTGTTTCTATGAATTGAATTTTTTTCATTCCGCATATAAGTGATATCAAATAGTGTTTGTCTTTGTCTGACTTACTTAGCATAATGCCCTTAAGGTTCATCCATATTGTTGCAAATGGCAGGATTTCCTTCTTTCTTATGGCTGAAATATATGCATTTATATTTATTTGTATATGTGTATATATGTGAATATGTATGAATAGAAAAAATATATGTATTCCATATCCTGGCTATTGTGTATAATGCTTCAGAGAATATGGAAATGCAGATATCATTTAGATATACTAATTTCATTTCCTTTGAATATATACCCAGAACTGGGATTTCTGGATCATATGCTAGTTCTGTTTTTAATTTTTTTAGGACCCTCTATACTGTTTTCCATAGTGGCTGCACCAAATTACAAACCCACTAACAGTACACAAGGGTTCCCTTTTATCAACATCCTCATCAACATTTGTTATTTCTTGTCTTTTTTTGGAAAAATATTTATTTAGGCTCTTTGCTCATTTTTATTTTTATTTAAAATTTTTTTAATGTTTCAAAAGAAGGAGAGAGAGACAGAGCATGAGCTGGGGAGGGGCAGAGAGAGAGGGAGACACAGAATCTGAAGCAGGATCCAAGCTCTGAGCTGACAGCACAGAATCTGACACAGGAATAGAGCACACGGACCCTGAGATCCTGACCTGAGCGGAAGTCGGACGCTTAACTGACTGGCGCCCGCCCCTCTTTGCCCATTTTTAAATCATAGTGTTTTTGTGTTTGTGTG
Source organism: Lynx canadensis (assembly GCF_007474595.2). NCBI lineage: Eukaryota > Metazoa > Chordata > Mammalia > Carnivora > Felidae > Lynx > Lynx canadensis. The sequence goes on from NC_044315.2 coordinate 32,993,829, forward strand.
TGTGTGTTTTGCTATTTAATTGCATGAGTTCTTTATATATTTTGGATATTACCTCTTATCAGATCTGTGGTTGCAAATATTTTCTCCCATACTGTCAGTTGCCTTTTTGTTTGGTTGATCTTTTTTTGTTGTTGTTCAGAAGCTTCTCAGTTTGAGGTGGTCCCACTTGTTTTGCTTTTGTTGCTTGTGATTTGAGCATCATATTCAAAAAATTATTGCCAAGACCAAAGTCAAGGAGCTTTCCCCTATATTTTCTTTTAGGAGATTTATAGTTTCAGGTTTTACATTTAAGTTTTTAATCCATTTTGAATTAATTTTGTAAGTAGTTTAAGATGGGGGTCCAATTCCCTTCTTTTGCATGTGATTATTGATTGATTATCTAGTTTTCTCAACCCCATTTGCTGAAGAGACTATTCTTTCTCTATTGGGAATAGGGAATATTCATTCTTGGCTCTCTTGTTCTTTGTTTTTGTTTTTGTTTTTTGTTTTTTGTTTTGATTCTTGGTTTTTGATTTTGTTCCATTGATCTCTGTATCTGTTTTATGCCAATACCATGCTGTTTTGATTACTACAGCTTTGTAATAAAGTTTGAAATCAGTTTGTAATAAAGTTGAAATCAGAACTCCAGCTTTGTTCTTCTTTCTCAAGATTGTTTTATCTATTTGGGTTCTTTCATGTTTCCATCTAAATTTTAGGTTTGTTTTTTTCTATTTCTGTGAAAAATGACATTGGAATTTTGTTAGGGATTGCATTGAATACATAGATTGCTTTGGATATTTTGGATATTTTAGCAATATTAATTCTAATTCATGAACACAGGATTCATTTTTATTTATTTGTGTTTTCTTTAATCTCTTTCATCAATGGACTTAAATTTTTAATATACAGATCTTTCACCCCCCTTGGTTAGATTTATTCTCAACCATTTTGTTGTTTTGATGCTATCATATGTGGGATTGTTTTCTTTATTTCTTTTTCAGATAATTCATTGTTAGTGTATAGAGTCACAAATCATTTTCTTTTTTTAATGTTTATTTATTTATTTTGAGAGAGAGAGAGAGAGAGAGAGAGAGAGAGAGAGAGAGGGAGGGGCAGAGAGAGAGAGAGAAACAGAATCTGAAATAGGCTCCATGCTGTCCATGCAGAGCCTGGTTAATCCCATAAACCATGAGATCATGACCCAAGTCAAAGAGTCAGACACTTCACCAACTAAGCCACCCAAGCACCCCAACACAAATGATTTTCATATGTTGATTTTGTATCCTACAATTTATTATTTCTTATATGGTTTTTTTGTGTGTGTGAAATCTTTGGGGTTTTCTCTATATAAGATCATGGCATCTTCAAACAGAGACAATTTTACTTTCTCATTTCTGATTTAGGTGACTTTTTCTTTCTTTTTCTTGTGTCATTGCTCTGGCTAGGACTTGTAGTATGATGTGTGTAAAGCTGAAGGTACACAGGTGGGGTTTATCACTCACCTGTTGTATTCTTAGTGCAGACTTCTCTCACTTGGATATCCCAATGAACTTCTTTCTCTTTGTTATTTTATTGGCACCCTGCTTATGTTCTTGGAGTAATGGATTTATCCCAAATAAAGGGGAGTCCACTGGGGTCAAGAACAAACACATACACCTGCTCCTTACCTCTCCTTTCAGCTTAGTGGCCAGCAGATCATGCCTTCTATTCAGAAGCAGACCATGTCTTAGACGCTGAAGAAAAATCAGCAGAGGAAGAAAACACTAGAAGAGGAAAAGGACTTTGTCAAACTCTCATTCTCCAGCTGATCCTCCTGCTCTGCTCCACTAACAGAGACTACTGCTATTCTGGGTATGAGAGTCTTTTGATGAGGCCAAGTTCAGTGACCATGCTGTAACCCAGCTTCACTTCAGATTCGGATAGTATTTTTCAGAGGCCACCTTTGTTACCCTTGAGAGACTTGTGAGAAAGAATGTGATTTTCTTTTCTTTTCTTTTTTCCAGCTCTCCCAGTCTCACCTGCCTTCTTTCATTTTGTCTTATTTTCATGATGGCAGTGCAGATCTTCCAACTCATGAAATTGCAGTCCAATGGCAAGAAAACATTGGGTGACGGGGAGTCAAATACACATGGAGATCAGGTTTATTGATTCATATTCATTCAACAAAAAGTGATTAAGTGCTTCCTATGTGCCAGGTACATAGAAGCCGGAGATACAACAGTGAGCAAAACAACTTTACTGTTGCATTGTACTGTTGCACTGGTACTTGCATTGTAGCGGAGGGTAAGATACTAAACAAATACATGTATAAAATATGTTTTCATTTTGGTTTTCAAAAAAACAGACCCTGGGGAAAGAATTTGGATTCAGGGCGCCTGGGTGGCGCAGTCGGTTAAGCGTCCGATTTCAGCCAGGTCACGATCTCGCGGTCCGGGAGTTCGAGCCCCGTGTCGGGCTCTGGGCTGATGGCTCAGAGCCTGGAGCCTGTTTCCGATTCTGTGTCTCCCTCTCTCTCTGCCCCTCCCCCGTTCATGCTCTGTCTCTCTCTCTGTCCCAAAAATAAATAAACGTTGAAAAAAAAATTAAAAAAAAAAAAAAGAATTTGGATTCAAGTAGTTTATTTAGGAGGTAACCTCATGAAGCACAGTGAGGAAGTAGAGAAGTGAAGCAGAGAATTGGGGGGGGGGACGGTCAATAAAGGGTGTATTAATGAGTGGGTTACCACTATGGGTAACTGGGGCTGAATACCACTGAGGACCATCAGGAAGTCAGTACAAAAAGCTATTCAGAGTTGTCCTTTTGAGGGACAAAATGTTGGGATATTTATTCACAAAACTCTCATCCCTCCTCATTCCTAGGATGCTAACTGCTTAGCATTTCTGGCTTGCCCTGCACATAGGCTGAATGTGCTTCTATTGCTAGAGAAAAGCAATAATGCCATTAGTTATAGAGACAAAGAAAGCCATGGCTGTAAGGGAAGTATCTGTGATGACTTCTGGGGAAGCCAAAAAGTATGATCAAGAATATAGGTGGGATATCATCAACTACTGCTGTATTAAATGGAAGTAAGTGCTACAAAAATGAATAATGAAGAATATAGAGTAATAGTTGGGAGATGGAACTATTGAAAATTATGGGTTTAGGAAAGACATCTCTGAAGAGGTGATATTGGCATAAATACCTTCAAGAAATAAGGGAATAAGCCATGCATACATCTGCAGGGAGATCATTGCAGGCAAAGGTAACAGTGAATGCAAAGACCTTAAGGCAGGAGGAAGCTTGGATCTATTTTAAAGGTAGATATAATAGGTTTGCTGATGGATTGTGTATGGGATGTAGAAGAGTGGAGTCATGAATCATTAAAGGGGTTTTGACCAGAACATCTGATAATGGAACTGCTATCTATTGAGATTATGCAAGTGCAAGAAGTGTATTGGGGAAGGGGAGGTATTAAAAATTTGATTTCAGACATGTTACATTTGAGATAACTTTTAAAAATCCAAGTGAAAGTGTTGAGCTAATAGTTGTATATATTTTTCTGAATTCAAGGTAGAGATTAGTTCTGGAAGTACAGACTTGGGTGTTATCAGTACGTAGATGGTATTTAGAACCACAGGATTAAGTGAGATTATCTAGGAGTTGAGCATAGATAAAGAAAAGAGATTTGAGGCCTAAACTGTGGAGTATTTCAGTCTGTAAAGTTCAGGAAGATGAAGAGAGCCAGTGGATCTGAAACCCAAGAGAAACAGTGTTAGACCCAAGGCCAGGTGAAGACAGAGTTTCAAAAGGATTGTGTTAAATGCATGGGAGAGCTGTGCTGAGTGGGAGGTAAGTGGCTATGGAATGGATCATGTAAATGCCCATTGACAGGAAGTGATGGGTTCCATGATATTCATGCAGTTGAGGGTCAGAAGGCATTCATGACTGATTTAGAGAAAGGCTGAGAGGACAGAATATTTAGGGGAGGGGTCTCTGAAAGCCAAAATAATGGGCTGCCCAGGTAGTTCAGAAAAGAAGAATGAAAATAAAAACTTCAAGGGGGAGATTGTGCTTCAGTGATTTTGTGCTGGGTTCATTGTACATGCTAATTGGTGCTCAGAAAATGTCTTCCTAGACATGGAGACTCAAATCCTCACTTAAGATTTAGATTAAAATATATATATATATATATATATATATATATATATATATATAAATCAAACTAACAAAGAAACAAATAAAAGTTATTCCCATTTGTGTAAATGAAAAAATCTAAACTAATACTCTACACCGAAAAGAATGAACTTTACTGTATATAAACTATACCTCAATAAACCTGACTTAAAAGGTACTAATCAACTCCTGTCAGTGTTGAGGTTCCTCCCAAACCACTCCACGATCTGGCCAGTGCACATCTGGGCTGAGCTATGTATTACATGTGGGCACAGCTCTGTTCTGAATGGACTGCCCTCATTATTAAGAAAAGTTTATTATTACAGTGGCCTACAAACAAAATCTGTTTTTTTTTCGTCCTTGTATTTTCTCATTCCAGTTCATCAAATAAGATGTTGTCTGTTGCCAATTTAATCAAATAAGATCTTTCAAGAATTGACAATGCTTTTCTGTTTCTTATAACAAACTCTTGTTTTTCTTTCAAGGTCCTCCAAAATTTGGCTTTGGCCTAACTAGCCCACATTATTTTCCCAAAATATAGGCCCTTATTTTAATCCAGTTTACCCTTCTGTGTAACAAACATGCTTCAGTGTTACTTCCCAGATTTTCTGAAATCTTCAATCAAAATATACTTCCTTTTTCTTTATCTTTTAAAATTCTATTCCTTTCTGAGAGTATAAGAGAGAGCCTAATCTTTGAATTAGAGAGGTTTATGTTTGAATTCTATCTTTACCTCAGTTTCCTCATCTGTAAAATAAAGGTAATAATACCACTCTCACAGAGTTGCTAGGAATTGATTACCTATAGGCCTTGGAATGTGATCTAGTACTGACCTCTTCCAATTTTATCTGAGAGACATTCCAAGATAGGATAGAAATTTAAAAAATTACTTTATACTTTCCTTAGGTTATTTTTAACCTTATATAGATTTATAGAGTAATTATTAACTGGACAAACAAGTTAAAAATTATACCCAAAAATTATAGTAGTTTCTTATGTCAATTTGTAAAATTCAAGTATTAACTTAAATACTATTGTATACAGGATATTAATTAGTCCCTTTAACCAAATCATATGTTTCTTGAGGACAGGGATCATCCATTTCTTTTTTGTTCTTAGCATAATATACAGTACAATGTACACGGTGATCATTCTATAGATTTTCAATGACTGGCTAAATGAATATGTTACCAAAATGGTCTGGTTCTCTTTAATTTTACTCAGACTCTCCAGAGATGGTCTAATGTCAGATATGGTGTGTGTGTATATATATAATTATATACATTATGTATATATGCTCATAATTTATGTTACTAAATAAATTACATTGAATGAAATTACATTCTGGCTAGTGTTGTCTTGACAAATTTAAAGCACTAATTATGGTCACAATGGAGTGTAATAAAGTATGGGCTTTGAGAAGAGACTTGGGTTCAAATTCCAATCCAGGCCTTTAATGGCTGGGTGACTTTGGGCAAATTACTTGGCACCTCTGAGCTCAATCTTCTCCTTAGTTAAAAAAGGAGATAAAAACACATATGCTCTCACTTGCATAGGCTAAATACAATTCCATGTGAAAGTGCTTAGCAAAGTGTCTTTAAAATAATAGGCATAAAGTACATATTTGATTATATTCTTCCTTCTGTTTCTGTTAAACTGAAATTTTCACTTTAAACTGCAAAGATCAAAAGAAGTCATCTGTATGAAAGCACTTTGAAAACAACAGAGTTTTGAACACCTGTAAAGCATTACCATTATTCTTATAAGCAAGGAAGGCAAACTCAGTGCTCTACTCTTTAGAAGGACAATCTCCCTATGAGGCTGTCAGCAGAGTTGTAGATCTAACTTTCTGAAGATTCCTAGGTCAGATCCTGTAACATTCCTGAGTGAGATGTGACCCATGGTTGACTGCCTATAATCTTCCTCTGGAAAACCCTCAGCCCAAGAATAAAATTCAGGAGAATAATAGAATAAATTACAATTGTCATAGCTATACTTTTATTTCTCAATATATAAGACAATGAAGTCTTTTATTTCCCTGTGTTTGCATGTTTTTTTACTTGTCCTTATTCCCATATTCATTTTTTACCTCCTTTCCTTTGATTAGAATCAATGAGGAAAATATTGGTAAATGTTGACTTTCCTCTCCAACTCTTGGGGATGCTGGTCTACCAGAAGGGAGTCCAAAGACAAAATTCTCATTAAGTGACCTTGTTATGCTTTCTGCTGTTGTCCTCAACTTCTCTCTCATCCAAATTGTTGTAATTAAGAGAGTGGCCATTAAATGATTTCCCTTTGTCAGATGGATTATGTTTTATAATGGAGCCAAGTTCTATACTCATTATGATTCTACAGGCCAGTGCCAACAAAATGTCGGCACCTTTTCCCCGACAGCAGCTGAAACAGCAGAAGAAGGTCACTTAATGACAATTTGGGAGGAAACCTGTATAGCTTTCAGCCAATCGCCTCCTATCCTTGAATGTCAATAAGGTGTTCTTTTTCAACTTAAGGCCTCTTCTTTTTATGAAGTAGGGATTTAAAAATGTGCTGGTATCAAAGTGTTTCAGAACAAAAAACAGCCAACAAATTTCAAACTAAAGTAATGTTGAATTGACCCATGCAGATCTGAAAAATGTCCCACTCTGGGGATCCTGGTGGGTCAAGACACCTGTCATCCTTATGCTGTGTTCTCATGCTGTGATTGCACTTCTGGGTCACTGTGGCCAAGCTCCCTAATGAAAAGGAAATGATCCCATCAATTGCCCAGATGTTTGGCAGAGGGTAGACTAAACATCTGGTTGATTGACTGAATTGTTTTCTCTCTGACCAGATGTTTGGTATCAACTAAGCGCTGTGTGAGTAGATCTTTTAAATGGGCATTCTCCTGAGGCCCCCAATCACATCTAGGGTATAGGAAGTTCTTCTCATATTAATACAATTTTTGATTCTGAGATGGAATCCTGCTTACTTTGCTTGCTCTATAATTTCTTCATAGCCCTGTTTGATTCCCTTTTCTACAAAGACATCTTTGGCAGAGATGATAGTGGTGGTAGTAGCGATGCAAAAATGTGTTAGCATAATCACAACATTTAAGTATATTTTCATGGCATGTTTCCATATTCCACAAGTTATTCTTGCATTGAGTTTTCTTTGCAGCATATATCATTTATCATTTAGACATTCTGTATTCTAGATATAGCAGTGGAGATTTTGTGCTAGCATGGCAATGTCCTTTCTATCATCTTTTACTTAGCCAAAGAACTCTCCTCTGTCTGAGAGAATTTTCTTAGTAGCACTGGATGAAACATTGGAGTCTGAAACAACGGAGTTGGTAGTGTCCTATGGTGGCAAGAGCACTGGATTAGGGGTCCAGATTTGAGAACTGTGGCTAGTCCATTCGTTAACTCTCTAAGTGACCTGGGTATCAGTTTAACTCTGTAGGCTTCCATTTCCTTACCCAAAAAATGATGACATACAACCGAGGTACTAACAGTCTGTAATTTGATGAAACCCAGGAGGTGATGGATGAGGTATAATCAATTTTACAACATTGAGTTCAGTTTGCTGCTTGAAGAATAAATTCCATCCAGATAAGAAAAGAACTTGTACAATGAATTAGTGGTTCTAGTTACTTCCAAATGCTTCTAGAATGGGCAATGTATTACATATGATAGTGCCATTAATATTCTAGAAGCACATGATGAATATGGTTTGAGAGTGGACATAAGAATCATTAAAAAGGCTTGAAATGGGAAAGGTGGTTCTTATGCACTGCCACAGTGGGGATGGGGGATAGGGTCCTGGTGACTGACACTGGAGAAGGATGAAAAAGACATGGAAAGAGGATGGGAGGGCCCAGAGGAGTAACTTTACTGGTATCACAATTTTGCTAAGACCAGTTTCCCTCTTTCTCTTCAATTTTACTAGATCATAGTGTCTCAAGGTTAGAAGAATCAAAGACCATAAATGCTCTGAGCATTAATTAGGCATCAAAATAGCTTAAATCAGCCATTGTTTCATCTTCTGAAACTGAAGATCACTGTGTATATCTCTGAGTCAATGAAATGTATATTCTAAAAACCCATATTTCTAAGAATAGGGGATTTTAGAGAAAATAAATAAATCTGTAGGTAATGGTTTGTGATGTTTCCAGATGAAATTTCTGAACCTTCTAGTTTTTAAGCTTTTGGAAGCAGTTTTACATTTGCAAAATGATCAACTAATTTTTCAGAATGTGGGTTGCTATTATCAGCCTTAGTTTATTTGTAAGTTGACAGAGCTATGAAAAAAAAAAAAAAAAAACTTAACTGATCTGTCTTTGGGTCTCCGAAAATCAGACTGTAGCCCTTTAACCTCTATGACACTAACATATACTTAATTAAAAAAAATCATACTGTGAGCATTGGCTATGTTTTCATTATTCAAAACAAGTTTGTTTTCTTGTCTCTTTGTAGGAGGGTCTGAAGTTTTTTCTCACATGGGTCTGGAGTATTCTACTCAATTCTCTACTCAGATTTTCTATCTCCCCTTATCCACTACTGATTCCTCTTACCTCCTCCAGAAAGTGTAAGGATCAGGGAGGGGGAAACATAGCTAGAGTAGAATTCCCATTCCTTGATTCAAATACTTTTTATCTTGGAAATAATGTCTCTCAGCCAAAGACCCAGACCTTCAAAGAGAGCTTCCAAGAGTGCATTTTATCAGGGCAGCCAATAATTGGGAAAGAATGGAGGGAAGATGTGGGTGTTCTCCATACCATATCCTTTACATGCAAGGTAAGTTCTCATCAGCCTGTGGTGGGCTACGGGCAGTTGTACCTGGAGTCCTGGGGCCAAGATAACTTCCCAGAGGTCCTCCTGGTCCTGTGGTTCCTCAGAAGTCCCCTAGAACTACTCAAACATATGTGACATAAAGTCCATATGGTTTCAATTTCCTTTACGACATGACTATTTTTGCTTTGTTTGTTCTCAGACCTGCCTTACTCAAAATTCCTGCTCTGTTGAGCCCCTTCTGCCACAGAATTAGGGGTGGGATGAGGTTAAAAAAACACTGAAATGGAAGAGAGCTCAACCAGCTCATTCTGTATAATAAAATCCATTCTACTGTGGTCCTAATTTCATCAAGTAATACAAGTCAACATTGAACATTAATGAGAGAAGGTTTCCAATTAGATATAGTCTGACACTAGCCCTGATTCTCAGTCACCTTCAATTGTCAGCGATAAAAAAAGGACAGTTCAATATGATATGGATCATTCACTCCAAATCTCCACAACTCATTTATGACAAACACAACTAACAGAGCATGGGGAACAGCAGAATTGTTTTTCATTATCCTGGCACACTGGCTTCCAACTACAGCTGTAATGATCTTCAGTGGTTTTCCATACCACTTTGTTAATGAATTGTCTGAGATGTGATGGTAACCAGAATTCTGACTGAGAATCTCAGTAATCCTTTTGTTTGGAAAAAAAAAAAAGAGTCTCCAGAAAAAGAAAAAGAGAAAAAAAAATTATTTAAAAAGAAGTTTTTTGTTTTCATAAGTGACATGGGTTGTGTTGGGAGATAGGGTGTCATTACAGAAGTATTTGGGGAGGAAGAAGAAGTGGGAGTATCCAGAAGCTCTGGAACATTAACCCACAGAGAACCTTAGAGGTGACCACATAACCAAATCACATGGTTTAAAATAATGGGATAAGCTAGGGTTTTATGAAGGTTAGTGCCAGAGCCTACATAATTCCAATATGGTAAATAGGGCCTAACCACTAGGATTTCTGGGAAATAATGCTATTTAAAGACAGTTGAATGACAATATTTCAGGTAGTATAGTCAGGATCCTTCCAGTGTCTGGGGATGTGGGACCAGATCCCCAAGATCTGGAAATACAAAGACTAGGATGGTTAAACTTCAGCCAACCAAGCAGTCTAGAATTTATTTATTCATTTATTCACTTAACAAATACTTACTGAACACTCACTCCAAGTCAGGTATGGTCCTCCATAGGTACAGATATATAGACACTGTCCAGGGACCAGCAGCTAGAGTTGGAACTCTAGGCAAGACAGACAGAAAAAAAAAGCCTTTCAAGTTTGAACATGCAGGGACTTCAGTATACTTAATTATTTTATTTATTCATTTAGCATATTGTTAGTTCTCAATTTTAATATTTTTATTACCACAATAATTACACCAGCCACATTTCAATATCAAACCTCATGGGTACCAATAGGCAGGGCAGAACAATAGCTGACCACAGAATCAGGATCCAGAAGGGCATAGGTATTGAGAACAAGATAAGGCAGACCCAGGAGAAGCAGGCATCTCATATTAGTGAGCATGGAAAAGCTATAAACTGGAACCTAGGCTAACAAACTAGGCAACATATGTAAAATACCAGCAAAGAGGCAATGAGAGTGATACAACCTTTGACTTAGCCAGGGTGTTTCTTACATGCTCTCTGCTGGTGCAAGGCTAGTCCTACTTGATTCTTCATGTGGGAGCAAGTGGGTGAGTGACCCTGAATAAAAACAGGACATACCTATTTACTCCCTCACAAAGCTGCTATGTTTAATTATCTCATTTATTTGAGAAGCAGTTTTATAATGTCAATTTGGATCTTCTCTTATGTGGTTGAGTTAGCAAATGCATCTCTAGGGCCCTGCACTGAGCAGAGAAGTTATAAACACTCATAGAGTCCATTATTCTTACCACACATAGCTCCACAGCCTTAACCTTCAAAATTAATGAAAACCAAAGCAATGTAAGCAACGTTGTGTAGTTCCAAGATTGCAGAAATGAAAGCTGGAAAGGCCCTTTGAGGGCAGGGGCTCCAACCCCTACACACACATGGAACATGACTTCCTTTCTCACTGGCTTAGGTATTTTAAGTCCAATGAGATTTTAAATATCCCAAATGATAGATTCCACTTCTGATCTTGGAGGAGAAATCTAGGAAATAATAAATCTCACTTTTAAGTATTTCCTTATGTTTAACTCTTATTTTTCCCTTTCTTCATTGGGTTTTATTAATCTAAGAGTGTTAGCTTTCTCCCCCTTGCTTTTAAAATATTTTTGCTTCCTGTATAGCATTTGTACCCTTCAAATATTTATAGACTTCCTTGTATTTCCTCAGTCATTAGCCAAGTCATGCATATTTAGCACTTTTAATCTTCTAGACTCTCTTCATAAATCAATGCCCACATTGCTGGTGTCATTTTCGCACCTCTGCCTATTTGATCTATATCTTTCTGATTCAGAGGTGTTCAAACTGCATTCATTTATTCCATTGCAAGTGTCACTATTATTGCAAATACCTTAGTGAAAATCTTTCTTTCTCATCTAACATTAAAGGTAGCCCTTAACTCTTCCTGCAAAATTTTGTAACCAACTTGGATCTATTTAATCATTCTTTCCTTTCAAGACGTTCTAGGAAACAAGAGAATTTGGTGAAAAGATCAATCATTTATCTTTGGGTTCAAGTGCTTGCTTTGCAACTAATAACTCCATTATCCTAGAGAAAGTAACTTTCTGTCTTTGAGTCTTAGTTTCCCAATACGTGAAAGAGGGGATTAGATTTGGTGATTGTAAGGAGAAATCAAGTTTTGAAATTCTGTGCCGGTATTGAATTCATGAATTAAATAATCTTGTAGAAATTACTTCCCCACCTTAACGTCTAATCTTCTCTCCTGAAACAGAAATTATAATTCTTTTCTTGTTTACCACACCAAGTCGTTTTGAGGATCATGTATATGAAAGTGCTTTCAAAATCATAAAGTACCAATCAAACAGATGACTTTATTATTGTTATTTTTAATAGTAGCAGTAGCATCACTGTGACAATTACAAGTATCCTTAATACCTGTATTACTCCAAAATGTGATAGCCTGTTCATGGTCCTTAGGCTGAAAGTCACTCTTCCTGTTGCTAGTGGCTTTACTCAGGGCCTTGATTCATGGGGCACCGTTATATAATATCAAACTTTTCCAGGCATAGGATGGTTTTGCAGTTTCTTTAGCTGTTGGTGATGACAAATATGTTTTTATCTTCCTAACCCATGTGTCTTGCTTTTATGGTTAAGTTTATTTTGCTTCATCTGATCACTGATATTTTAGATTATTTCTCCTAGGGAAATATCTTGCATTTCCCTCTTAAATTAGAACTCAATATATCTTTGCCAAAGAGTCTGCATTACTTATTTGTCCTCGGTGTTCTACCACCTCCTAAAAAATATCAGCTTAAAATTTCATGTGTGCTATTTACTTCTTCTTTAAGATCACTAATGGAATTGATTAAAGGGTTAGAAAAAAAAAACTCTGAAGGTCCAAAGATCCGGTAATACTAATCTAAATGAGACAACACTAAGTGGTACCTTTAAAAAAGTCGACGTTAAGCTGAGAAACAGCATGCTAGAGTGGAAAAATAAACTAAGTAGGATTAAAACCCAGATCTTTCAACTCCAAATTCTGTAACCTTTCTTTGTTGCCATGTCTCCTTCTTTATTATGGTTCCAATATGCATACTTCTATGGCATTCATCTATAATTGTCTTTGGTAGCTTTTAAACAGTTGACTATTGCAGTGAGTTTTGCACCTGAAAACCAAGTATATTTGGGTCAGTAATATCTTAACCCAAGAGGAATAATGGCAGACCCTCCAGTATGGTGGCAAGTCTGGACAGAGGGTCTCTTTGGTAGGAGGTTTTCCCCAAATAACATTCTAAATAATTTCACAAATAATGTTCACAAGACAATTTCCATTATATCTACACACACATAAGATTGGTTCTTGAAGTGGTGCTTATTAAAAGAGAACTTTCCCAGAGGTGAGAATGCCTTAAATGATTAATAATCATGAGAAGAGTACTACATACATTTATTGATACCCTTTCTACTCTATTTCTGCTCATGTGTTCAATATATTTCATAAAAAAAATATGTTGGCCCCCTTGAATATATGTGTCTAGTGAGAACCCAGATTTGAAAAAGGAAACAAAAGGATTATCCTAAGAAGGGACTAGAGCTTTGAAAAGTGAAAATCTTGAGTCTTGGAATACAAGTTAGAAATCCTGGTTTCCCTTCCTGTTCTCTACTTTTTTAACTCTGTTTCTCTGGACAAGCCATTTTGCCACTCTGAACTTCAGTTCTTAGTGTGTAAAATGAAATATCAATGCCTGCCTGGACTGCATCATAAACAATGTGTTGAAAGTTAGATGGAATTATTATAAAATGCTAAGCCAATGAGGTAGCCATCATCATTATTTCCATGTAGAAAAGTTAGGAGGAAATGAGTAACTTAGTATACTGCCAATTAAAATGGAAAATAAACCGAAATAAAATGTTTAATATGCACTTTGGACAAAAGATGGTGGATTTTTAATTCCAACAACCAAGAACTGAGCATTCTGGAGAGCTGGTCAAGGGCTTATTAGGAAAGTGAAGAATGCCAAAGTAACCCTTCTCTAAGTTATTTGATATAGCTAAATCTACCCATGGTGAATATATTCTAGGAAGTTTGAATTAGAGTATGTTTCCTTACTAGGTCTGAGTGAAAACAGTTCTTTAAATGGTGATTGTTAACAGTGGGACTCTACCTAGGCAAAGTAGCAATTGTATATAACTATTCAGCTCATCAAATTTTGCTCAAATGGTATATATGCTGTCAGCATTTATGTATGCTGTTAAAGTAATAAATAAGTACATAATAGCTCATATTAATTGGTCATTTCATGTGTTCTATGCTAGGTGATTTGTTGCAATCAGTCATTTAATCTGCACAATAATCCTATGATCCATTCTCTGTTATAACTCCCATGTTTCAAAAGAGAAAATGGAAGCACAGAGAAGTTAAGTAATATATCCAAGGTCACACAGACATTAAGTGGTGAAGCCAGGATCTATATCCAAGTCAGACTGAATGCAGAGCCACTAAATAGTGATATATCTGAGTTTTGTGGGTCATAAAACTTATATAATTGGAGAACCCTCTTTAAGAAAAAGAATATGAAAATTACTGATTCAAAATTGCTTGGAAATGTTGCTTAGCCTCATTAGATTGACAGTAAATCTAGGTTGCTCTGTTGTGTACACTATTTTGATTGAAGAAAATTTTGATAGAAATAAGCATATTAACATCACTTGCTTTATTTATCCACAAACTTCTGCCTATGTGAATAATTAACAACTGAAATTCCATGTGACGATAGTTAATATCTAAGATTTTTGTGTCACAATTCAGAAAGCTACTAATATCCACTTAGTGGCAACTACCAGAAATTGCAGCTTAGTCCTAGAAGGTAGTAAAAGCTTTTACAGGGTGTGTTTTCAGATCACAGAAGGTTTTAGTAGGAAGAAGCCTTAAAGATTAAAGGAAAACCCCTCAACTTTGGGATAGAATGAGAAGCCCAAGAGGAGGTACTGCAGAGAATTGGTTAATAATGTGGGTCTTAGAATCCACCTGCCTGGATCATGGAATCATACAGCCAAATGTCTCCACTTCCTTTGTGACTTTGTGCAAGTCATTTGGCCTCTCTGACCCTCAGTTTTCTTACCTGTGAAATGATGATGATAAATGCCCACTTTAAAGGGAAGTAAGGATTAAATGAGATAATAAATGAAGAATTCTTACCATAACATCTAACAGATGAAAACAGAAGCAGAAATACAAGCTAATGAAAATTGTTGTTAAAGTAGGACTTGTTCAAAGTCACACAGATGTTACTGGCAGAATTGAGGCTAGAGTCAAGATCTCTTGATTTTTGATCAAACGGTCTTTCCAATCCTCTAAACAGTTTCTTTACCAAAATGAATGTAATGATAGATAACACAATCATAATTTCAGGAAATCCAGTCATTTCTAGGAGATGGGGATGGTAAATGGGAACAAAATGTCTACTCTTTAGGTTCCCCAAGTGAATAGCTAAGCATTTTAAGAGTGAGCCTATGCAACTTAATGAGGTGTTATTGCTACCTGGCAAGGCTGTTGGTAGAAATTTAGTTCCCATATAGCCCCAGCACTTCTTGAGAATGGGAACTTATTGGTCCCAGAGGGAGAAACTTCTTTCTGTGGGAAATTCTGTATTCAGGGCCCTGGATCTCCATTTTTCTTTCATTCTCACTACAGAATCACATGTCAGGAAAGCCTGATTAGAAAGTGAACAGCAAAGTATGGTTAGAAAGTAACAAGCCAATTTCATGGACTGGCCTTGCAAATCTCTGGATGAGTCCTCACCGTGCATCTGACATTAAGCTGGGGACTCAGACATCTTTTGTGTTATTTTCATAGATGACACCTCTAAAAGGACAGACATACATAATCTCTAGGTCATTTTTCTCAATGATCCAAACAGGTTACATTTTAATGATGGAATTTTGATACTGAACAAATGTTTTCATACTTTGAGCTTAATTTTTCTTCATCTTTAAATGGGATAAAGATTCTTACTTCATAGAGGTTAGTTGTCATTGAACCAGAGAGCATAGTATCTAACACATGAGAGGTTTCAGTAAATTCTAATTCTTATTTTTATTACTTTGTACTCTCATACAGCATTTTGAGGTTAATAGGTGTGCTTCAAAGTATAAACTTAGTGGTTAAATAAGTTTGAGGAATGCTTCCTTGAACACAGTAAAACAGATTTCTATGCTATAGCATTTCTCCAAATCTTTGTGTTAAAATGCATTATGAACCTCTAAGAGGGAAGGAAGTACAGCATGTTGGGCTTCTCAAACTCAATTTCCACATGACTATACCAGAGTTTTGCATAACCGAGTTTGGAAAATGCTGTACCTTATCCAGAATAATCTTTGAGAGGATTGATGATCTCTGCACTCTCAAAGCAAAGCTCTGACTTTTAATGGAGATTCTCAGAAGTTAAGCAGCAATTGTAGTAGAAGTGGTTATATAGGAATTATAAATGAGTCAGGAGGTTATATTCTATGGTCACAATAAGTTTCATTTTTGGAGAAATGGGATTAATTTCATAGAAGCATATTTCTTTATTACCACTTCCCCTATAAAGACTCGTGTATCATGGGGCGCCTGGGTGGCGCAGTCGGTTAAGCGTCCGACTTCAGCCAGGTCACGATCTCGCGGTCCGTGAGTTCGAGCCCCGCGTCAGGCTCTGGGCTGATGGCTCGGAGCCCGGAGCCTGTTTCCGATTCTGTGTCTCCCTCTCTCTCTGCCCCTCCCCCGTTCATGCTCTGTCTCTCTCTGTCCCAAAAATAAATAAAAACGTTGAAAAAAAAAAATAAAGACTCGTGTATCAGAAAAGCATAATTGAACATCCAGATTGGGACCCCCTCTTATAGTGTGCAAGGTTATTACAAGGGAGAGGCTACCTGGCCAGGACTGCATGTCCCACCTACCTGTCTTTGGGAATGGTCATGAGAATAGTTTTTACCAATGAAACAGAAATAAAAGTGATGTGTGCCATGTGTGCCATTCTGGGCCGAGAATATTTTTCCCCCCTTAGGTATTTAAAATTTTTTAATGTTTATTTATTTATTTATTTATTTATGAGAGAGAGAAAGAGAGAGAGAGAATGATCAGGGAAGGGCAGAAAGAGACAGAGACACAGAACAAAGCAGGCTCCAGGCTCTGAGCTGTCAGTACAGAGCCTGAGATGGGGCTTGAACTCACAAACTATGAGATTATGACCTGAGCTGAAGTCAGAGGCTTAACAGACTAAGTCACCCAGGTACCCCTGGGCTGAGGGTTTTAAGCAGAAGCTGTGCTCCCTTCAGGTGTTCTTTGTCTTTCTACTGATGGATGAGGAAGATACTGTAGTTTCTGGTAGTGGTGCCACATAAGGGAAGTCAGGGTCTCTGGACTACCACCTTGAAGAAAGCTGTGTGCTGAGCAGTGAATTTACACTGGACTATTATACAGTAAGAATAAAATTCTACTGTGATGAGACACTGATGTTTTGGGATGTATTTGTTACAGCAGCTGGTATTTCTTAGCTTCTATAATCTCATCCTACTTTTCTTTTATCCAGAAACATTTTGTTACTTAAAATAATTCTATGAAGCATAAGCTGTGTTTAGTCCTGTGAGAGACAAGGGATTAGGGGAAGGAGAAATTTAGAAGCTCAAGATGTAATCCCTTTTCTTGGAGAATCCTTCAGTCTGAGATAATGACTCAGGGCACACATACATAGAAGTTCAGATGCACTGAAGCTGGCTTCTTTCCTTGTCTTTGAAGTTGTCCTCTCTGCAGAAGAGCTTTCTAGAAGACATAGCCACTATGCCCATGCTGCAGCAGAATGGATGTGGAACAAATAATATGCATGCTGGGGTTTGTAGTTTTCTCCAGACCTAGGCTATCAGCCTGTCACCTGGAGCTGAAAAGTCTCCAAATAATTTGTGGCCTCAATGATGGCTTTTAGTTCCAGCTGAGTAATTATTTTTTTTAAAAAAAGAATGAATAAGTGAATTAATAAATAATTTTCCAGCTTTATTGAGGTACAATTAACAAATAAAATTATAAAATATTTAAAACATACAACGTGATGACTTGATATATGTACATGATGAAAAAATTTCCCTCGTCAAGATAATTAACACATCCATCATCTCACATATTTACTGTGTTTCTTCTTCTTCTTCTTCTTCTTCTTCTTCTTCTTCTTCTTTCTTCTTCTTCTTTTGTGAGAATATTTAGGTTCTACTCTCCTAGCAAATTTCAATCACACAGTAGAGTATGTCAACTATACTCATTATGTTATACATTAGATCCTCAGCTGAGTAATTCTTAACTGTGGGTAAGAGAATTTATTCTCAGAGTTTCAACTGGTGCTTTGTTTGTTACCTCTTGCATTCATTCAGTCATTCATTCATTCAGCATATCTTTGAGTTCATACACTGTACTAGGTGCCTCTGGTGAACAAAATTCCAACGTTTCTCTCCTGGAGCTCCCAGATTGGGGGAGACATAGACATATTTATAGTTTCAACAGATGTAACAAAGGCTATGATAAAGATGGAAGAACTCTTCTCTGTGGGATCAGAGGAAGGAGTGATGAACTCTGCCAGAGGGAGTTGGGGAAGGTGCTCACAGAAGGTGGGCTTAGGAGAACTCTGAAGGAGGAGTAGGCATTTGCAGGAAAATGGGAAGAAGTGATTTGGAAATATGCCCTGATAGGCAACACAATAATGAAGTCAAGGAGTTGAGGAAAGGTTGAATGTCTGAGAAAGGCAAGCAGCTCAGTGTGAATGGTATTTAAAATGTCCTCTGTACGTATAACAGTGCTTGTCATAGAGATGGCACTCAATAAATGTCTGTAAAATGAATAAATGGCATACTAAGAAGGTTGGGTTTTTTTGTTTGTTTGTTTTTTTAGTTTCTTTTTTGTTTGTTTGTTTCAAGTTTTTATTTAAATTCCAGTTAGTTAATGGGGCACCTGGGTGGCTCAGTAGGTTAAGCGTCTGACTTCAGCTCAGGTCATGATCTCACCGTTTGTGAGTTCAAGCCCCGCGTTGGGCTGTGTTGACAGCTCGAAGCCTGAAGCCTGCTTCTGATTCTGTCTCCCTCTCTCTCTGCCCCTCCCCTGCTCATGCTCTGTCTCTCTCTGTCTTTCAAGAATAAATAAATGTAAAAAAAAATTCCAGTTAGTTAACATATATTGTAACGTTAGTTTCAGTAGAATTTAGTGATATCACTTATATATAACACCCAGTGCTCATCACAAGTACCCTCCTTAATGCCCATCACCCATTTAAAGAAGGTTGGTGTTAATCCCATAAGGGACTAGATGCCATCAAACATGTTTAAGCAGAGGATTCAGATAGAAAAAAGCAGAAGATGAATTTTTAAAAAGCATATCACTTAATTATGAGACAGTCTCTTGGAAGACTATGACTGCAATATAGATTTTCATTATGGGCAATAGAGATAAAGAGGTTATAATGTTGTGCCTTTGAAATCTTAACTGTGACATTATTTGCTGCTACCTTGCAATATCAGGAAAAAGAACAGGCCCTAAAGCGAGAATTGAAGAGTGCAGAAAATAAGACTTCTTTGATGAGTTACTTATTGAGGACATATGCGAATGGGAAATGGGATGTTGAAAACATTCCTACATAAGCTGAAGGTTGTTTATCCTATTGTACAGTCAATCTCTATTATGCTAGTATAAATAAAACCTTCAGAGAATCAGAGATGCCAAGGAGGACCTGAAATTTTGTTTGCATTCTCATCCACAGATGACGCTAAGAGAATAATGGCAATGAAATCATTTGGAGGTTTCAGGCAAGGATGGAAAACTTATTTGGATTCAAATCAAAAGCATCATTTTGAATTGGAAAGCAACTACATATGCACACAGGCTAATGCATTTTGGAAATAAGGAACTTAAAATGCCAAAATATCACTATCTCTTCAGGGCCATGTTGAACCCAAAGAAGAAGATTGTTATTTCCAAATGGCACCACCACCCACAATTATATTGGCAGGAAGTATAAGGTCCCACTGGAAGCAATGAACTTCACCTCCTACCAGGAAAATCTGGAGGTAAAAGGTTTAGTACAATAGGGTCATGAAAAATATCCTGTGCCAACTATTTTAACTAGCATGAAAATAGTCCAATTTGAGGATGTTTAAGACTTTACATAGCAGTTTAGCTAAAACGTAATCTGTCATCATCTCCATTTCCTTTCCTTTATGGGGTGTATTGGCAGAACCTCTTCTGACCATAAACAAGCAGGGCTAGAGGGAAGATAATTTGAACACCATTACCTGCATTCTTTCCCTGGAGGAAAGGTATGGAAAGAGCCCAGAATTCCTCATTTATAGTTCACTTTCCAGACTACTGCAATCCCATCCAAGGTTCATCTTATCTAATGCCCTCTGGATTTGTAGGGGAGTCTCCCAGCAGTTTTTCCAACATGATTTAGATTCCAAATTCCCAGGAGGGTCCAGGGGGAGTGAATTTTCCCTTATAAGGAATTTTCCCTTACCATTATACTCATGAGCATGTATCTATCAGTAGGCTAAGACAATATCTTTTGGGGAAGTTGGTTCCTGTAGCCTGGTGTGCTCAAAAGATGATGCCCTTTCAGATCTTCCCTCCATGTTTATCTCTCTCCTGAAAGGCTGATAAGCATAGATATCATCAATAGGCTCCTTTGCCCTGTGCCTCGATAGATTCTGCCATCAAACCACAGTTCCTGTCAGATGGTCACATCTATACGGTTCTATTTCACCTGGTCCAGGTAAATGCTTTCTTCTCATCCTGTAGGCCTGGGGTGGGGATAGTACCCCACTGTTACTGCCTCTGCTGTGCTGCCCTGCCCTGTGGTTTCCATGTACCTGCCCTCATGTCTGCAAATAGTTGTTTTGTTAATCTCTTCTTAAATTATGCCAATTCGAGTATTCCATTTTCTACCTAGTTAATATGTTAACATTTGATTCAATACATGGTAGCTTGGGCAGTTGTTACTGTGTTGATGCAGCAACTTCCCAACATTTTTAATTTGCTAGGGAAAAGATATTATTTTATGTCCCTTTAATCTCATGCAGCAACTAGCTGTAGATGCTCACTAAGTAGTGGTTCAATGAATGACTAAAATGTTAATTGATTATTTGAGTCTCAAGTTTTCAGGCTAATCAGGGGAGGAATGTCTCCAAAGAGATTAGGACACTTTTTAGGTGACTTAAAAATTCTCCAAATCTCAAAATGACTTACCACAAGATTAACATATGTTATATTGAAAATATATTTTTCAAGTCATGTTAAGTACAGTTACATTAAAAAGTTGGGATGAATTAGCAATTACCTTTATCTTAACCATTTTTACACAATATTATCAAAAGGGATTTTCCTATCTCTGGGTCTCAGGGCAGATCATTATGTAAGTGATTTAAAAATTTTTTTAATGTTTATTTTTGAGAGAGAGAGAAAGAGAGAGAGAGAGAGAGAGAGAGAGAGAGAGCAAGCATAAGCTGGGGAAGGGCAAGGAGACAGGGAGAAAGAGGATCCAAAGCGTGCTCAACGCTGTCAGCACAGAGCCCAATGTGGGACTTGAAATCAAGAGCCAAACTGTGAGATCATGACCTGAGCCAAAGTCAGATGTTTAACTGAGTCACCCAGGCACCCTGCAAATGAGTTTTAAGAGGACAATAGCATTTACTGGTTTTGAATTCCTACTATGTTTCTGCTACTTTCCAGGCACTTTACATGCATTATCTGACTTTGTAATAGTAAATAGTAACTCATAATTAGTCCCAATTATGAAATGAGAACTATGGTTTAGAGAAAGTAGGTAAAGTATCAAATACTTGTAGAGAAAGATCTAGTTCATTAAGGAATTAAACTTCTGCTGCAGAATGGCAAGGAGAAGATAAGATTCTAATGCTTGGTCAAGAGGAAGAGGAATGACCTCATCTGGGTAGGGAGATGGAAGAGAGAAAAGGAGAGTGATGGAGACTTATTTCCCAGGTGCATGCAGTGCTGGAAGTAGTACTGGCTGTGAGAATTGTGTGGAAGCTGATATTGGTTTCTACTGCAAAAATACTCATACATAAACAGGACACTAGTGGTTTAAATGAAAGTTTGCACCCTTTGACCAACATGTCCCCATTTTTCTCAACCCATATCATAATTAATAATACTGTATTGTATACGTGAAATTTGGTAAGGAGGTATATCTTAAGTGTTTTCAACACACACACACACACACACACACACACACACACACAAATGGTAAAACAAATAAAACAAACACAGAAACACGGTGGCTTAAAATAGTAATCTCAGAATTTCTCACACACCAACAGTTCTACCGGCTTTGACTGATCTACTCTGTGCTCAACTGTGTGTATCTACTGACTGCAGGTGTCCAGCTTGGCTGGGGAGGCTCTGGTTCAGTCCACAGTTACTGGAGCAACTCTGCTCCACATGGCTCATCATATGTTTAGGAACTGTGTGCAAGATGGAGGATGTTCTCATCACAAAGCCAGAGGCACAAAAGGACAAGTGGAAATCTACAAAGCTTCTTAAGGTATAGGTTCAGAACTGACACTGTCATTTTCCCCTCATTGTACTGACTGAAGCAATTCACATGACTCAACCTGAAGTCAGGGGTTGAGGAAATATATTCTTCTCTTTTAGTGGTGGAAACCACAAAGTTACGTGGCAAAAGATGTGGATTCTGAGAGGAGTGAAGAATTTGGGGGAAATAATGCAGTTCATCACAGCTTAATGGTGACTTTCAGTTTCCTGATTTCAAGTGATGTTGAGCATATTTTCGTTTGCTTGTATATCCTTTGTCCAATGTTTTATGATGTTGACTTCCTATAACCTTGAGAGCAGCAGGGAGGCTCTGTGGCCAACTCTGCAATAGGAGAATGGCGTGCTGGAGGAGGCATCTCTGAGCCAACCCAGTGAGGCCATCACTAGCTTATGCAGTGCCATTGTGCAAATTAGCAAAAGCACCTTGTGTTGTCTAGTGTTAGACATTGTGATCATTTTGGAGGAAGGCGATGATGACACTGCATAATTTTTTTTTGCATACCACATAACTAGATAGATTTAAAATTTCTATCTTATGCCTAATCATGGAGCTATTTTCAATCACTTTTGGAACTGAAATATTCACACAAACTCTTCAGAGAGCTAGTAACTTCAGATGTGGGGTACAGAGAAAGGCATTCTGGGAGAAAACTATATATGAATGAACTTGAAACTCTAAATTGATTTACTATCACCTCTATAGGATTCACAGTACAAGGAAACAGAAGCATTCCATGTTGCCTTACCCTCATCAAGTTCCTCTGTCTCTACCC
This sequence comes from Lynx canadensis, assembly GCF_007474595.2. Taxonomy (NCBI): domain Eukaryota; kingdom Metazoa; phylum Chordata; class Mammalia; order Carnivora; family Felidae; genus Lynx; species Lynx canadensis. The sequence continues at coordinate 33,016,737 of NC_044315.2, forward strand.
CCCACCTTTGTTACTCATTCCAAGTTCACATGGGAGCTTGTGCTTATTAACAAAATGTCCCCATAGGGTCTCTTCTTCCAGTATAATTCACTCTCTGTCCATAAAAACCACAGGTATCGTCAAAGACTGTGAGGCTAGATCTGCAGGCTTCCTTAGGCTGCAGCAACTAACCTTTCCTACTTAATATCTTTTTGCTAGAAGTCTCCTGTTTTTAATGTTCTCCTACATATAATTTGCATATTCATATTATATACAGAGTTCTATACAGATATAATCTGAACTAACATGGGTATGTTTTCAAGAATAGCAACAAATTTTGTTTGACCTGTGATTGTCTATTCTATTTGGGCTTCTTTTTTGGAGACTTAAGTATATTTCAGGTATAGTAATGTTGCTTTGCAAAACAGCTTGGGGATTTGTGACATATTTTGATGGGAACAATAGGGAAAAGAAATATTTGGAATTTGGATTTTATCTAAAAATCTAGGAAGAAGTTTGCTATTCCTCTTATACAAAATGCTTGGCATTGTTTTGAAATCAGAGGAGAGGCTGTGCATGCACATCTCCTTGCTCATCCCAAGCCAATTATTTATGGCATTTTTCTAGCAGTGATAAAATAGAGCCAGGACATAAAATGTCATAAGGAATGCTGGAAAGGAATTAGAAGTAACCCTTAAATATTGAATATTACCTATTCTTAGCAGCATTGAGTGATGTTGACCTTTGATAGGGATGTGTATGTGTGTGTGCATGCTCATTACTCCAAATGGATTATAAGTTCAACTTGCAAAGACTGAGAACAAAATTATAACTGTCCAATAGAAATGATTTGAAATTCATGCGGCTAGATCAAAAGGCTCCCCCAGTTCCAAATGAGCAGTAACTGGAATGAATTACATTATGGAGCCTTCCCAACTGCAGCTTAAATCATTTAAGACTTGTTTGGTATGGCACCTGCTGCTCACTTATTTTTAGGAAAGAAAATGTACTTTCTTGAGCATAAGGACCTGAAGAATTTTTACACCCAAGAAAAAACCTAAATGTGCCAAAATTTTGGGAGTTGAATTTTTAGAAGGGCAGTTTAATTTGCTACTCTTCTACTCAGGCTTAAGGGGCTGAGATCACAGTGAAAGAGCTGCCAGCACCATGACCCCCCATGTCCTTCCTGCAGGATACTTAGTGGGAGGCCATTGTGAAGGCTGCTTCAAGCTTTTGATCATTTGAGCTGCAGACTTCATTAAAGCAGACAGAAGGGTGAGCTTAAGAAAAGAAGGAAAGAAACTGGAATTCCAAATATTTGCTAAGTTTTTAATAGTTTCAATCCTCATGTCCCTTCTGAGTGACCTTTACATTTCAGAAATGAGAAACCCTGACCTAATTACTTTCTAAGTTCACTGGAACTGTTATACCTTATGTAATACTCTGCTTCCTTTACAAAAATAAGGGTTGGAAGAGAGAAGTGAAGCTGTGTCTACAAGTGAGAGGCTAAAAGGGGAATGAGGGTAAGCATCTGGATCATTTGTGCCAGTTGTGAGAGAGTTTTGGTACACGCCTGTGAGATCTAGTGAGGTTGCCAATTGTTACATGTAACTATTTAAATTTAAGGTAATTAAAATTAAATTTAATTAAATATTCAATTCCTTAGTCACACTAGCCACGTTTGACTAGCCACATGTGGCTACTGTATTAGACATCACAGATACAGAATGTTTTCATCATCACAGAAAGATTTTCATACAACAGTGGAGAGATGTCTCCCCTTATTCTTAAGAGAAAAAGATTTGGACTAAGTGTTTAAAGATTCCCAAATTAAAAAAAAAATAATGGAAACCCCATGTGTGTATGATAAAATTTCTCCTAACTAAATTGACATGCATTAAAGTTTGTTTGAAGTTTTCAGTGCTTCCCACCTACACATCAAAATAACTTCCCTGTTGTTTCCCATCTCTGACTTTCCACTTGAGTCTTGGGCTCCTAAGTTTACCCTGTGAGCTGTGTTTATTCCCACTTCCTTGTTCACAGTGGTGGTTTCTCCACATATAAAAAAGCCTTACCTTCCCTTTACTGCTTACCTCAAATTCATCCTTCCTTAAAGGCCTCATTTATATTGTCTTCTGTGAAGAATTCTCAGACCACTACAGCTCATATAATCACTTTCTACTCTGATAATTTTCCGTTCCCTCCCCCCCCCCCGCCATATTACACTTTTGATTGTTTCCTGTGCTGGTTTCTTTCTTCATTTAGAATAGAATGAATGTATTGTCTTTGAGAGCAGGGACCCTGTTTTATATTCTGCTCATCATAAATGACCTTTGCCATCATCCTGAACTCCATCAGATTCAAGAAATTTAACATTGATGCCTGTTCTGTAGTTCTGTAATTCATTCTCCAATTCTGTCAATTGTCCCGAAAATGTGGGGTTGTTTTTTGTTTGTTTGTTTGTGTTTTGTTTTGTTTTGTTTTGTTTTCAAAGCAATTTTGTGTTTCTCTTCTGCGATCCAGGTAAAGATCAGGTATTGTATTTAGTTGTCATGGCTGTTTAGTCTTCTTTACTCTGGAACAATTCCTCAGCTTTCTTTGTTTTTCATACCATTGACATTTTTGGAAAAAAAGAAAACAGGCTATTTATTTAGCATGTTCCTGATAGTTTTTCTGATGTTTCCTCATGATTAGAACCATGTTTTGCATTTTTGGAAGGAACTACTATATAAATAATAAATTGTATTATTTTCAGGGTATTATATCTCAAGTGATATCATGTCTATTTGCTTCTGATAGGTGGTGTTAATTTTGATGGTTTGGTCAATTTCTCCACTGTATAGTTGCTATATTTCCTTTTGTAGTTAAAAAGTAATTGTAGGGAAATTAATTGTGTGATTAGTTCTTGTCTTTCCATGTTTCTCTTAATAAATTTGATGCATGTATAATTTTGTTATCTTAGAGTGATTTGTTCTTTTTTGCTTGGTTGCCCTAAGAAACTTTTGTCTTCAAAATCTACTTTTTTAGAACCCGTCTCAAAGTTGATCATTCCAGACCAACTTTTCAAGGTAAGGTGGACTCTCTTAGTATGTAGATTTTCTTTTTCTTTTTTTAAAGTTTATTTATTTATTTTTGAGAGAGGGGGACAGAAAGAGAGAGAGAGAATCCCAAGCAGGCTCTGCCTTGTCAGTACAGTGCTAGATGCGGGGCTTGAACTCGGGAACTGTGAGATCATGACCTGAGCCAAAATCAAGTCACGTTGTTTAACTGACTGAACCACTCAGGTACCCCCTTATCTCTCATTTCTGAAAAAATTTCCCAGATTATAAGCTTATAAGCTTTCCTTTTAATGACTCCAATTATACATAGATTGAATTTTCTTTGCCTTTCAACCATTTTCTCTCTGACTCTTTTTACTCCTTTTCCTCATTTGCATTCTTTTAGTTGTTTTTTTTTTTTTTTTTTTTTGGCCTTTATTCACTGGCCCTCATAATTATTTGATTCTATTTGATAATTTGTCATTTTTTTTCTTTATTTCTGGGTTTTACACCTTTTCTTTAATTTCTTTCTGAAGTTCATTGCATTTCCTCCTGTTATTTTTCACTTTTATCCTTAATTCTTGAATTTGAATATTTTTATATCTCCAAATGATTAAGGAAATTTAATTAAGCTTGGAGCATTGGCTTATAGTTTTTATCTCATGGTTACTTTTCTTTGGGGGAGTTTATAATGAGCTGAAATGTTTTAAGTCTCACTGTTTTCCTTCTACTGTGGCTTTACACACACTTAGGCTGAGTTTCTTTCTTTTTTTTTTTTATTTTGTTTGTTTTGTTTTGTTTTCTTATTCCAATATATTTCAGAAATAGAGTGCATCATTGAAGAGTATTCTCTTGTGACAGAATAGTGAAATGCAGTTTCCTCAATGGATATTTTTTTGCTGGTGAAAGTGTTGGGGAAGGGATTGGTGTAACTCACGTTTCTCTCTCTTTTATTTTTCTGAAGGATATTTAATTTTTTCCCTTCTAATTTCTACATGTAGCTTTAATGCCACATTGTCAGGGGGCACCCCTCCTTCTCCAGTTAACATCTTCCCCAAAAATGCTTTGCAGAGGCATCAGTGGAACCCCTGGTTTCACTCACTCTTAATACTTTTTTGTTGTCAGTACTGTAAACACTACTTCCCACACCTGTGTTTAGTACTGAACACGTAGTATACACTTTTTCTTCCTGGGAGTTATTCCTATCTGGGTTTTATGTAAATCTTATAGACTCTTCTTTTCCCTGGAGACTCCTAAGGCAACTCTCCATTCTCCAAACTCACAAGCTTGTCATGGCTGTGGAAGCTCTGTTGAAATTTGGTATTAGTATTTCTACTTATAGGTAATTTGAAATTTGTACTATCAAATGTCTCCTAGTAATTCTGAAGATGCGGTTTTGAACTCCTTGCATTTTTTTTAATGTTTTATTTATTTTTGAGAGAGAGAGAGAGAGAGAGAGAGCCAGCAGGGGAGGGGCAGAGATAGAGGGAGACACAGAATCCAAAGCAGGCTCCAGGCTCTGAGCTGTCAGCACAGAACCTGACATGGGGCTTGAACTCACGGACCATGAGACCATGACTTAAGCCAAAGTTGGACACTTAGCCAGCTGAGCCACCCAGGCGTCCAGAGTTCCTAGCATTTATATTTGAGTTTCCTGTTGAACTTAAAACTTTTTTGGGAGGATGTGTAGAAAAAGTTGGATTTAGGAAGCTGCCTTTGTGCCAGGGCTGAGCAGACCTCTCCAATAACTTTAAAGTTTCTTTCTTTCTTTATCCTTGATGATCTATATTTTACTATAATGTGTCAAAACATAGATTTATTTTATTTATACCTCTGGGTACTTGGAGTGTACTTTATATATGAGAACTTAGATGTTCTCTAGATTTGGAAAATTCTTAGCTATTATTTCTTCATATATATATATAATGTTCATTAATATATATATATATATTATATATTCATATATATATAATATATATAATGTTCATTAATTCTTTTGTTATTTCTTCCTAGAATTTGGTAGATATGTGTTAGAGCCCTCCCAAACTCTTCTCCATGTCTTTTAATTCATTAATTACTCTTTGTAGTTTATTATCTTGTGTTTTTGAACTATATCTGGGTGAATTCCTCAGTATTATTTTCTATCTTACTAATTCTTTGTGTCAATCTGGAATTTATTCTATTTGTTGAATTTTTTATATCAGTGACTACATTTTTTATTTCTAAGATTTCTAATTGTTTTTCTTTCAGATTTACTTATACTTTTTTAAATTTCTAAATTTTTAATAATTTTTATTATTTCATTTAATTTTTTGAGCATCTTAATCGTATCATTTTTTTGATAATGTTTTTTAAAATAATTTTTTTTCTGGAAGTAATTCATGTTTGTGTGGCTGATGTTTTGGGGGGATCTTTAGCATTATATGACTTCATATCTTTTTGAATTCTATTTTTGCAGCTTCATTTTGGACTGGACATTGTTTTCGTTTGGTTTTGTTGTCTGTTTTCTTATGTTATTACTCTTCTGTATATAGTATTTTTGTGGTGGACTTTTATGCCCAGACCAATGCCAGTATTGATAATAGTGACCCCAAGCTCCACCCATGATGATGTTGGAGATACTGCAGGCCCTGGCACTGAACTAGCTGGCAGCTTGGTTCAGTTCCTGGTATGGAGGCAGTGTCTGTGTCCTCCCGCCCCTTTGAACTCCCAGGTTTCTATATTCCATAGAATGAGGCAGTGGTGAACTGTGGTATTTTTATTATCATCCTTACGAGTGGGGAGCCCTATTTCATCTCCTTATTTTGTGGAGTCTGGCTCTAGTCACACACTCTGTGTTGGATACCTTTTGCCCACAATACCCCACCATCTGTTTCTGTATCTCAAGCCTTAGCAGTCCCATGGCTTCTGCTCAGCACTTTGCATTTTCGTCCCATTATTGGTCCATGGAAACAAAATTTTTGTTTCCTTTAGACTAGCTATGCATTCATCTAATATTACTAAATGTTTAGAGCAGAAGTTGTGTTTCAAACCATGAATTTACTCTATCACCTTCACCAGATAGCTCTTTACTTGGTACATTAGTTAGGGTCAGGGGAAAAACAAACAAACAAAGAAACAAACAAACAAAAAAACCCATGATGTATTTACATTAGACAATTTCAAAATATTTAAATAAAGGGATTACTTATATGGGTACAATTGAAGTATAATTGGAGTATACATCCAGGAATAGTACAGAGTCTTGGAAAATAAAATGCTAATGTAGTATCTTGGGACTGGTAACAGAGAGGAGCAGTTTCAGCCTCTAGGTCTGAAAGGTCAGGGAGAAGGAGAAGATATTAGAACCAACAGAGAGAAAACTGACTGATCTGGGGCCTGATCTGGCATAGCCAGCCAAGGTGCACCTATTCAGAAAAGGCTGGGAGAATTAATATATTGAATTCACTTTTTCCCTTCAATCTCTTGAGAATGCACCCTTTAGTCAAAAACTTAACAGAAGCCAGAGAACAAGGGAGCCTGTTGATGCAATTCATGTATTTAACTTTTCCAAGCAAGAGCAGTATGAAGTATAGACAGTGAGTTCAGATGACTGTGGTTGATAAAGTTTTCCAGAAATGACTAACATAGTATTTCCTATCTCACATGTTAATCTTGATTATTGTCATGCTTGTATCAAGAGCTGGAGTCTGGTCATGTCTCTTAGGTGGGCCTTTAGGACTGTCTGGACTCATAGGATAAGGTGGATGAGAGTAGGTGATTTTTGAGGTTGAGTCATAAGAGGTAATACAACTTCCATCTGATATGCTCTCCTTGGACACTCACCCTTGGAACCTGGTCTCCATGCTTTAAATGATCCCACAGCACATGAGAAGACCCATGTAAGGGGAATTGAGACCTCTGGCACCCACCTTAGTTGAGCTCCCACTTGATCATTGGCATCAACTTCTTAGCCTTTGTGAGCAGGCCATGATGGTGGTGAATTCATCAGCCCTTGGTTGAAGCATCCAGTTTATAACACATGGAGCAGAGACAAGAGTTTCCCACTAAACTCTGAACAAACTGCAGATTTGCAATCATAATAAATAACTGTTGTTATTTTAAGTCGCTAAGTTCTGGAGTAGTTTATTAACCAGAGCAAGGGGAAAGCAGAAGATATCCAGCATGCTTGGCTGATGTGAACTTATCCTTTGTATCTTAGCTCAAATCTCATATGCTAAGAGGTTGTGGCACCGACCCAAGTCTTCCTTGTGTCTGAGATGCTTCTCCCATAGCATACAGCACTAATCTGTCATGGCATTCAAACTATTGTATTTTAATTACAAATTTACATTTTCCTCTCATGGTTTGACTAGCATTTTGCCCCCAGTGCCTAATACAGAGTCAGAAACATGGTACAAATTTAATGTATATTGGTTAAATAAATGAATGTGGATTTCAACCTTTTTTTCACTAGCTTTACCTTTCTAATAACTTTTATGGGTTGTCATTCATAACCCCAGGGTTGCAGATTAAGAAACATTTGTGAGCAGCAACTCAGCATGAGGCTGCAGTTTGAACAGTTTCCCTCTGTAATATACCAGCTTTTCAGAGTGTCTGGCATGACATCACTATCATTTTTGCAGAGCACCAATAAAAAATGATTTGATATCATTAAAAATAATTTCTCAAATGTGTTCTTAGGAGGAAAGGGAAATCATGAAATAGAATGGAAGAGTTTAAAGAAATTATTATTATTTTGGATGGGGGGAAGAAATGAGGATGGAGAAATAAGGAAAAAAGGGAGCACAAATAAAGTGGAAAAAAAGATGTGGTAGCCCTACATCTAAGATAGTCTGTGTTGCAAAAAGGGAAGACCATGGGTTTTAGAATCAGAACTGAATTCAGAGCCTGTTTCAGCTATATATGAGCAACTGGGCAAGACAATTCCAGTGTCCTCCCTTCAAATGAACATAGTAACTGCCAATTGATAGAGTTGTAGAGGATTAAGATGCCCTCTATTGGGGGCTAACACAATATGTGATATATGGCAGATGACTAACAAATGACTACTACATCCTTACTCTCACCACAACCACTACTACCATAAATATGGAACTAATTGAATGATGAGGAGGAGATAGGGTCTTCTAAGTGTCTTCTGATTCTCCTGAGTGTAGCTCTCACCAAGTAGGTGAGATAGTAGGCTGCTGCTGGTAGCTAATATTTAGTGAGCTTTTTTTTTTTTTTTTTCATTTTTTTTTGCCTCAGGTGAAAACAGCTGAACTCCATCACGGTGTCATTTTATAGCCACTGCACTTGCTAATTTATAAGCAGATTCTCCTTCTTAAAGTTTTAAACAAACAAAAAACAAGCTTGCCACCCCCTGGAAAGGGAAGTGAGAGAGAGAGAGAGAGAGAGATGAGGAAGCAGAAAGAAATAGGGTGATGAGATGGAGCCCCTTAGTCGTAGATCCTTCCCTGAGGACCTGGGTTAGAGGTAGCCAGAAGGCAGATAAACCTGGAGAGTAACATGACCCATGGCTCCTTCACCATCAGACCAATGATTCATCTGGTTGTTTTGAGCAGAAAGTATATTATTGAGTAACCAAAAGACACCATACAACAAAATTTATGTACCCTATATCACTTGTAAACATGATAACTAGGATTTATATCTAGATGTATTTAGCTATAAAGGCTACAGATGTTGCACTACAAGAAAGAGCATGTGATGCAGGAGAGATGCCAGGTTGGTTTACACATGGTAGAGTTGTTTCTCTTTGATGACAGGGTAACAAAGAATTACAGGTCCTATTATTAGAGACATAGGTTGAGTGGGAAGATGCTTAATCTAGCTGCCAGAGCCACCTTATAGATAAAGGAAAAAAAGGTAAATAAATGCCTTGGAAATAATTTATTTTCTAATTCATGAAATATGGAGTTGCAATTCTCCTTACTTCAGCTGAATAATATGTAAGTCAAATGTCTTGGGTTTCTTCAGCTTATAAGTGTGCATATGGCCATACTAACATTAAAAAGTTAGTTTCAATGATGCCGAACCTCAGTTTCCAAACTTTAAAGTTTGCCAATTCCTGACTTAATGGAAATATTTCTCCATTTGAATTTCCATTCTGTCATTTATAATCTATGCTGGGTTCAAGCATGTTTCTTAATTTCCTGGAGCCTCAGTTTTATCATGTGTAAAATGCAATAATACCATTGACCTCATTAAACTACTCTGAAGATTGAGAGGATATATGTGCAACATGTGTTGCACACACCACACAGACCACAAAAAAACCTACCTAGCATATAGATATCTAGCACTCTATATAAGTTAATTCATTATCTTCCTTTACCTCTTCTCATTTTTCCCCTAAGACTGTTCCTGATGAGAGGATTATAGCTAGAACAATGAGGGGCTTGACAGGTTTTATCCAAGTGTAGATGTTGAAATTGAGTTTCAGGATTAGACTCAGGAGTCCTAAAGTGAGTTTTCAGCACATGCAGTTGTTTCTGTTGATCCCTTTTGGGGAAAGGGGTTTAGGTAAAGAGAGGACATGGTAGTCAAAGGAAGGAAGACATATTTATTTGTTATTCATGGCAAGGAGAAGGACTTGAAAGTCCCCTTCCCCTATAACATCTGTACTTGAACTTTTATCTTAGAGGTTGTCAATAAAAAATAATAATCAGAGTGGTCTGCGTTGGGACTGGGGGCCTCAGGAAATCTCCTGAGGAAATCTCCATGTATGGGCTCCATAACCTCCACCCTGGGAAGGCAACCATACACATTTGGCCACTAGAAGGTAGGGTGCCCTCTAGTGTGGTGAAGTGAATAGCTTGGCTGAGTGTGGAGGGGGAAGCAGGAGGTTCAGGGACCCAGATAATAAACTTTGTGAGACTCCCCCTTACTTTCCTTCCCTTTACAATGGGATATTTTGCACAATTGTGAGAGCCAGGTGGGTTTCTTCCTCTGCACAACAGGAGACAAAGAAAACTTTAGGAGAAGTTCTAACTGCATTTTTTACTTGTATTCTGGCTGTTGAGTTAGTAGTGTAATGAGCATTTCCTGTTCTGATTTAAGCTACAAAGTTCAAGCTATAAGATTGGCTACTCACTGGCTGGTTGGTTGGTTGGTTACTTGCTTGTTTGGTTGGTTTTGGATTATGATTAACTAATTCTTCTTTGGGATTAGAGTTCCTGATCATGCCATCAGATTGCCAGAAGTACCAGCCATCATTGCTTAGGTCAGCCTTTACTCAATAGTCCTCCATCTTTGGGGATTAGCTATTCCAACCCTTCACCACCACCACCACCACCACCTTTCTTGGGTACCCTAAAGAATGCTGAAAAACAGTTTTAGAGTAAACTCGCAGCAATATTGCCAAAGGGCAAGCTTGCAAACCCAGAGAACACCTCCAGGAATTATTAGGACACTTCTACATACACTTATTTATTGGTAGGAAAAATGGTGTGAATTTTGGCTTCAGTGTCTACATCTTGACTCATCACTTATTTCCAAAGGGGCCTTAAGCCCTTTTACTTTTCCAGAGTCCACGTTTTCTTATTGGAAAAAAGGATATAAGAATAATGCGTACATTGTGAAATTGCTATGATAATTAGGAAAAAATATAAAGTGCCCATTGCAAAGTGTGATACACCTAGGTGCTCAACACATGCTTGCTAGAAAAATTATTATTAGAACAAAGTAAAGCAAGAAGTGTGGGGGACAGAGGTTGGAAATAGTAGCAGGGGATGAAGTTGGGAGGTAGGCTGGGGAAAGATTTTCAAAGACATTGGATGGAAAGTTTGGATTGTAGTTTAGTGGATATTAGATTTACTTGAATTAGATCAGATATTACAAAAGAGGCTTGTAATTTGGAAAGAAAAATCTGCTATGCAAGTATAGGATAGAGAAAGAGATGCTGTTAATTGAGAGACACTGACTTGACCAGGCAGTGGAATTGGGTATGTAGAGGCAGAAGAATACATGATTGAAGGACTGGGATGCTGAAACCAAGATGCCTGAGTTTAAATCCTGGCTCTGCCATTTATAAACTGTGTGGCCTCGTGAAAGTTGCTTTACCTCTTGGCATCTCAGTTTCCTTATCTCTAAAACGGGAGTCGTTTTAATGCCCTCTTCACAGACTTGTAAAGCTTAGAGCAGCACCTGGCACAAAAGGAGCATTTTTTAGACAAAAATATCATTCATAATAGAACATCGGTTTCACTTGACCAGAGACTGGAAATGCAGGAATAATGGAAGATATATCTGAAGCTCCATCTTGGGACACTGAGTACATGCTGGTGCCATCAACTGACATACGAACACAAGAGGAGGAACAGGTTTGGGAGTTTTCATGATGGGTCTGGGATAAAGACGTGATTGAGGAAGTGCATCCTGGAAAGTAATGGGACTAGATGAATTCACCCAATGACATTAGACATTTGGAAAAAAAGAGCACTATACAAACTTGCAGTATATTTATATTCCTCAGGTGGTTGAAGCCTATGATTAGAGTAAGGAGGGAGCTGAATGAAAAGAAGAGAATCAAGAGATATCTGGGTGGTAGAAGCCAAAAGGAGAGATAATTACAAGTCTGACAGGGTGGTCAACAGGGGCAAAGTCCAAATACTCTACGAATCTATCTTTGTACAATTTGCCTCCCAATGGGCCATATCTCTAATGTTTCTGTTAATGAGATCTGTATTTTTTCTCATGAATTTCCAGCTGCTTTTGATTTTCAATCATGTAATGAGTCCCAGACACAAATACAATCAACTGTGCAGCAGAAAGGAGAAATACTCCCATATACATGAGCATACATGCACACAGATACACACCACAAAGCCTAACCTGGGATGAGTTAATTAAGCCAAAGATAATTTTTTGTCCTTAAGTAGAACACTAATGGTTCTCTGTAAATTAATGGAAATGGTGTTAGTTCCTCTGCCCCGCTTTGCAGACCTCCCTGATCTCTACCAAAATGCAGTGCCTCTTGTATGGCCTTGCTTCATATTTTACTCAGACAACTCATATAAGTCATACTGAGATGTAGGCTCCATTAACTCAGCTTGCAGGGTTATCATTTACATTTTTAAAGCCTGAAAGACTGGACTGCATAGTTGGCTCTCCCTCACCCTGGTCTCACTAAGAGTGTGGTGGGCAGAATCTTGGGTACATCTGATGGGAAAGTTGTCTCTCTGCTTCTAGGAAGGACTGCATCTCAAATGTCCCAATGGAAAATCTTTAGGTTTCCAGAGAAAAAACAATGCATGTTTCCACTGAAAAGCCTGCACTGAGTACCCACTATGGACACACTGTTGAGCAAGTAGTTAAGGATGCCACCATGTAGTGTCCCTGTCTTCCAACTCACAGTCAGTAGGGGGAAAGAAAACCAATAACAGCAGCATTGGAGAGAAAGAAAACAGTGTTGGGGGTTTGAGGAAGTGGAACAAATGCAAGGCAATTGTATCTATTTTCAGAATGCTAATGAGATGAAAATATTGAGAATGGGGAAGTAATGTACTCTTGCCCCATGGCATATTTTAGGTTTTTTTTTTTGTTTTTGAGGGGGTGAAAAATAGTGGAAATTGTAATATAGAATGACAAATAAGGTTGGCAAAGAGTGTTTATCAGAGCAATTAGAAGAGGTGAACTTGATCATTAGTTAATTAATTCAACATGTATTTATTACATGGACACAATATGGAAGAAACTCTGCCAGGTGCTGGGGAGCCAGCTGGCCTTGTTGGGTATGCCGGCTAATTATCAGCACTTTCTGGGAGTGCTCCTTTCCTACAAAATGAACATGAGGGGAAAGGAGACTGTGAAGAAAAGGTTATAAACAATTTTGTGTTGTTCACATTCTTACAGGACTCCTCTGAACCATGGCTGAGTTGTTGTTTTACTGATGTATCAAGCATTTTCTCCCTTTCACTTCCACCATTAGTGATGAAAACCAAATGAGTGGGAATAAATTGTCCATTCCGCAAACCATTTGTAGAAATGTTAGTTAATGGATAGAAAAATGCACGGTAGTTAAATGTTAATTAATTCCTTTTTTGAGCAGCATATTCATTTTATACTATTTATGAGGGTTGTCTTGTAAACAGATTCCTATTACTTTGGTTCAACCATTGAATTTCCCTAAGTCACTTAGCCTAAATGTTTATTAATTTCACCCAGCTCTAGAGGACCTGAATTCTTACTGAACATTACCACAAAATGCAACTCAAAATCAAGGACTGTGTCTGTTTCATGTTCTAAAAAATGCCCACTAAGGAAGGAGAAGTGCTTGAGGGAGCCCCAAAGAGAGGGTTTGTTGAAGATAATGATGATGATGATGATGGTGGTGACAATGATAGGGAATTGGGCAATGGTAATGATGGCAATGACAATATTGGATCTATTCCCTGTTTTGATGCCAAATGAAGATGAGAACTGTGGTGTGAGTAACTTTTCTTTCCAGGTGTTTTAAAGACATTTTGTGTTTCCTAACAGAGACACAAAGGGAAATGCTTGAAAGGGAGGGCCTGTTGGACATTCTAGCTTGGAAGGACTGCTAAAGAGTGAATGGACTAAATAGATCTGTCCATCTTCCAGGAAAATGAAATGAACCCTTGGCCAGTGTGGAGGAAGAATTTGAAGCCAACACAACCTAAATAAAACTCTGAGGTCAATTTATGGGTGGTCACATAAATGGCAAGTCTCCCATCTCCTCATGTGTAAATGGGATACAATTCCCTAGTTGTCGGGGCTGTTGTGAAGACCATTGGGTAATGTAGTGAAGTTTCCACAGTTTCCAATGCGTAGGTTGCAAAAAAAAAAATTCATCCTTCTTATCTTCCTTGTGATCATTAGTTTTTTCACCTATAAAAATAGGCTAATGATGTGTGCATCAAATGCAATAATGTGTGGGAGAGCACTTTGTAAGGCAGAATGTCTTATAAACTTGTAAGCATTAATTATATTCTGGTGCAATATAGGCAATTGGAGAAGAGCAGGTCGTTTGGACAATCCCTATAAATCTCTGGGATTTTTCAAGATTCAAGACTTTGAATCCAATTCAATACTGACAATGTCAACATCATCCTCCAGTGGAGAGCAATAGTCATCTCTTTGAACCATGGGTTGTCGGGAGGTTGGAAGGTAGAAACAGAGGGTGGAAAAATGGAATTGACCCTTTCAGTCTGAGCTCTGCTATCCTGGCTGTGGAGGAAATGCTGAGTCTATCCATAGTCAGTTGTGGAGAGAAAACAAGAATGGGGGCAATATAGAGTAGCTACCAGGAATTCATGAGGCTTTGTAACGTTCATCTTTTCAATAGTTTGCCACAAATGGCAAAGAGAATTAGGCCTCAGCTATGCAGAAGGAGGAGGACTGTCACTATCTTGGCTTTGTGGTCACCCTTTGAAAATGGTTCTGAATTGATTACTTTTCTTAATGGCTCAAGAGGGCCAACTACTCAGTGGCCCTCACTTCCACAAATGCCCATCCTACTCTGCCCATTTTCCCCTGGAGACAATTTCCTGTCTGCAGCTCCCTCTGTATCCAACAGAGGGAAGGGAAGAGGCAAGGCTCTTCTGCTTGGCATCAGGAGATCTGTCTGCACTTTGGCTCCCCACCAGCCCCAATCAGCATGCAAATAACTCCCTTTGTTCCTGCCAAACATCCTTAGTGAAAAATCCAAACATCTTGTCTTTATTTTAAATTTTAAACAGGCAAATTAATTTTATTAGTTAAACCACTCTGGGGGAAGAAAGAGCTTTTTACCTTAGAAGCCATGACATCATCTCATCTGTCACCTTTAAAAGCCTCACGTTTGAAATCAAGCCTCTTGGCAGCCACTGCACTGGGCAGCAACAGCTTTAAAAGAGAGAGAGAAAGGGGAGAAAAAAGCCATAACAGAACTCACTTTTGGAAATTTAGTGACATGGCTACAAAGCATCAGACAGGAGAGCTGAGCTGGAACAGCTGCTCCAGACTTAAAAGTCTGAGCTCTGGAGGCAGGGCTCCCAACACATCATACACTGTGACAGATGCCGACTGCAGCAGGAATATTAGTGGTTATTAGAATAGGGACAAAGCTTGAAATTGTGTTGGGGGCCAGTGTGTTCAACAATGACTGTTCCTCTCTCCTATTCAAGCACTAGGGAAGTTGGAAACATCTAATCCAGGAACGGATTAGTGAGTTTCTTTCATTGACTCTGCATATGATCTGTTCTCTCAGTATTATTCTGGGCACTTAGGCCTTTAAAAGTTCTGTCAGAACATTTGTCCTCCATAGAATCCAGCACCACCATGGTTGAGGTTACTGGTTTTCATTGCCAGGCTCCTACAGTCTTCTGATTGTCTTGCTGAGTTGGGTTGGGTTCCCCAGAAAGCAAACTTTGAGATTCACATTTACATACAAGGGGATTATTTAAGGTGTGCTCTAGGGTCATCACCTGTGAGGAGAGAGTAGCTGATCGAGCAGAAGGAGAGTTCAGCTGGATGTAGTTGTAATAAAGCCTCAGCTAAATGCCATAGGGAGCTTGAGAACCCAGATAGCCCTTCAAAGCCACCTCAAATGGAAGTTTTGTAGCAGCATTTTTCACTCATATGATCCCAGCTGTCCCCTGGGAGGAACATAACTTCCCTATGGTAGCATCCTTCAGTCAAGGGCCACTCACATAGAAGGTCTTAACTGTAAATTGTCAACAGCCAACCCTCCTATAACTGGGAGAATGCATCTCAATCCCGAAGAGTATACCTGGGATGCATGCAACAGCATCCACTACAATGATCTCACACTCCTGTTCCCCCATCCTCTGTTCTCTATACCCCAAATTATCTTTCTAAAATGCAATAGGATATGCCTGCACCCTGATCATAAAGTCATCAATGGCTTATTGTATCAAGGTAAAGGCCCAAATCCTTATATGGCTTTCAAAGACCTGAATCAGTTGAATTTCCAGCCTCATCCATCTTCACCCTTCAGACAGAGGGCACTATGGATCCTGTTTTTATTCTCAGTGATGCTCTTCTTTTTCTGCCTCAGTAGGTAGACTGTTCTTCCTTTTTGGTGTACATAATTTACCACCCCCTTCCTAGTTCTGTGAACTCCCATCACGTGGGTCAGTAAAAGAAGAGCCTTCTTGTTCTTGGACACCTGAATTAACCTTGTACAACTGTGTGTTCCCACTGCACAGTTTGAACCTGGAGACAGTGACAAAAAGACAAAGGACAATGAGGTTTGATTGCTGGCCTCAGTGGCAGCATCATTGAACAGGAGTGGCTGCAGGTCCAGAAGCATTTCTGCTGCCAGTTTACCTTGATTCCTGACAGTTTCTGAGCTGATGCCTTCAGTCTTCCTGTCAGTTTGGTGAGTTACCCAACGTCCTTCTCCTACATCCCTCTTTTGATATACTTTTGATTCATTACTCATACCTTTGATATCAGCACGAGTCACTTCCTTAGGAAGCCTTTAATGGCACCCTCCCCAGCATAGGTCAATTTCCCTTCATATCACCAGAGCTCTTCATTCAGAACACTTACATATCTGTATCAAACATTCATGAAAGTGATTATTTGATTAATGTCTAACTCTGCGATTAAAATTTGAACTTTCTGAGAGCAAGACTGTGTCTATTTTTGCTCACAGTTTGTCTCCACAGCTGTAGCACAGGGTCTAAAACTAAATATATAATCACACATTTGAATAAATAAAAGAATAATGAGAGCCAGTGTATGGAATTGGATGTCTCTTAACTTTTTAAAAAGTCAGATAGATATAGACATTGAAGGAGAAAGGCATAGGATATTTTCCAGAATGACTGTGGGAACACCATTTTTGTTATGCATTGTCTTCTTGTGTTTGTCAATAATTTCCTGTTTCTTTTCTTTTCTTTCCCCTTTAGTGAGATGTTTTAATGACATAATTGATTGGCTCCCTTACATTCTGATCCTATCACACTTTAGGAAGGTTGAACATTCCAGTTTCACATCTTTTTTTTTTTTTTTTTAATTTTTTTTTTTTCAACGTTTTTTATTTTTTTTTTTTGGGACAGAGAGAGACAGAGCATGAACGGGGGAGGGGCAGAGAGAGAGGGGAGACAACAGAATCGGAAACAGGCTCCAGGCTCCGAGCCATCAGCCCAGAGCCTGACGCGGGGCTCGAACTCACGGACCGCGAGATCGTGACCTGGCTGAGTCGGACGCTTAACCGACTGCGCCACCCAGGCGCCCCCCAGTTTCACATCTTTTAGATCTGAGTTTTCCCATTGTTTAGGCACAATTTTGCTTTGTTTTCCTTCTCACACTTAACTGAACCTTAAAGAATTACTGATGAAACCAATAGGCACATGATGTGTGGAGACAGATTATTTTACAAGAGGCTTTATTAGGTTGCTCCTGAAACTAGGGTGACAAAGATATTTCTTCAGTGGAAAGAGCACCAAATGAGAGAGGCTCTCCCCTTGTTCCACTTTTGGGTCTCTACCAAACATCACATTTATAACTTTAGGGACAAAACTTAATGTGCTTTCATTTGAGCCTTGCCAGGGAGTTTGATTTCCAGCTGGCCTTGGGAACTCTTGGGGCAGGGATGGATGGATGATGTTCTAATGATAGTTGCCTAGGACCACACAGCCATCGGCAAATTTGTAGGGAAGGATGAAAAAGGGCTGGGTTTTACAATCAGGGGGCCTCTTCAAATAGCATGGCCTGGCTTTAGCCCACATCAGAGCACATGGATTCCAATGTGTTCTCTCTGCTCTAAGTTTCACATTCTCTGGTCCATGAGTCGAAAGCCAACTTGGAAGAAGGATTAACTACCTCTGCCAACATTTCACCCCTTCTCAGGGCTGACATACCAACAACCAGAATTCTTCCTTACAATAGCATCAAATATCTGGGAGATTACCCATAGGAAAATGTAGTTGTTGTTTAAGAAGACAGACTTCTTATTAGGAACTACTGGTCAAAAAGAAGGGGAACAAAGGGAGTATCCAGTAGGCTCCAAAGTTGTATTAAGCAGTTTTAATCATATTAAGTCACTGGGTCCTCATACTACACCTGACAAATAGGTAGAATTACCCCTACTTTCAGATAGAATATTGAGATTCTGAAGGTGTACAACGGCTAGCACATAATCACACAACATTAAAGTGATAAAACAATGAATAAAATTGAGGCTGGGTTTCTCACTCCAAACTGGTATACTGAAAGAGGATGTGGAACAGAGAGTACCTCTGCCTGTAAGACCCCACCCTGGTGGAAACTGCTGCTACACAGCACTCTTCACTCATATCTGTAGATGTGGCTTGGCATTGATCTGCTGCACTGCTACACCCCATATGTCTTGAGATATCTATATTCAGAATTTTTATGAGTATCTTTTTTTTTGATTGGCATGATATCTAAATCAGACAGGATGGTGTTGTGAAAATTGATGAGAAGGGTTTTGCTTAAAAGTTACAAACTCTATGAGTTGGATTCCAGCTCTGCCATTTACTCGTTGTGTGACTATAGGCAAATTATTTCTCTAAGCTGCATCCTTAAACTGGAAATCCTCCTATGTTTGTGGCAGGATTAATTCTGTAATAACAAAAGTCATGCTTTCTTATTTTCTTTAAATCAGCTCAAATCTGATTCTGAGCTCCCTCCTACCAGCTCATGGAAAATGTACTCTCAAACATTATAGGGGCTCCCCCTGCTAGTACTGTGCAAGACTATGTGTGGGAGACATGAATGGTATGTGCAAAATGGGAGAGGAGACTGGAACGTTGCATGGGGATCTCCATACCAGCCATTTCCTCATAAAACAACCAGTATGTTCTACTCTGTGACAAATGTCAAGGCCAGAATGGAAAACACACAGACTCAGTCATCACAGTAAGGCTGAGAAGACAAATAATGTTATAACAAAGTGTGATAAATATTAGAAGGGCATGTGGGTAACTAACCTAATCCGGTGGTGGTGGTGGTGGTGGTGGTGGTGGTGGTGTGTGTGGTGGAAGTCCATTAATCCTGGAACAGACAGCAAGAAGGGAGAGTGGCATGAGATGGGACTGAGGAGTTAGGAGGGGCCAGACAGTTGAATACTGAGATTCAGTAATACTGAAGTTAAGAAAGGGTAGGTGACACCCTTGCAGGGTAGCCCTCAATCACAACAATTAAAGTTGTGGCAGTGATTAAGAGTGAAGATTGACCTGTTCAGTTTTCTGGCTCAATCTTGTTATCAAGGCTTACAAAGTCTTTCCCAAAGGATTTATCCGACAGCTTTATCTAACAGGAAAATTTGTAAAGCAGAAGGAGAAATGCATCAACTGACATTTATCGGTATGATTCATGTGTATATTTGTTTCTCAGTGTTTTTGGACACTTACTGTGTGTCAGACACGTTGCTATGGGCATCATCTCACATAAACATCACAGTAACCTAATGAAATATGAGCCATTATTATGCCCAATTTACGGAAGAGAAATCAAGGATTAATGAGGCCAAATAATTTGCTCAAAATCATACAGCTCATAAGCATGATTTAAATCTAGGTGGTCTTATTTCAGAGCCCTTTTATCTTCTAATTTCTAACTAGATAATTGGATAAGTTGCCTCTTAACAATATCCTTAGCATATCCTGAGGTTGTACATAAATTTTGGTATATTTGATGATGAGTGGAAGCTAGTTTTGGAAGGCTGTACTAGAAAGTGAAAAGTGGGTGAAAGTAAAAGTCAAAGTGAAAAGCAGCTATGATATTTGCATATGTATGTGTATATGTATGCAGTGATATAGTTGGTTGAGGTCCTACACCAGAATTTTTTAAGCTGTGAAAAGTTCTAGTTGACAAATGTTAAGAGATGTTTTTGAAAGAGGGATTCTGCAGTCAAATTGGTTGAGGAGACATTGGGAAACAAAGCAAAATTTCTTTACTGTAGGACTTCTCATTTCCCTTATATGGTATGTAAATAAAACATAACTCTTCTAGAGGGGATTTTTGTTTTTCAAAGGTAATGATACAAGTACCTATTATTATTTTTTTCTTAAATGTCTATTAAGTAACACCAAGTATGACATAGGTTAGGGAATGCTGCTGTAATAATCTTTATATTTTAGTGATTTCAGTGGGTGAAATCGAGTATGATAATTAATGTAATTCTATGAGTAGCTTTTGATAATATCCTCTTGTGAGATGCTTTCTTTGAGATACAGAGATTATTTTTTATTGGCTTGTTCACTTTAATAGGAAAAGGTCTTTATTATTATCTTGGGGCAATCTGAACCTAAGGGAAAGCCCTCAGATACTTTTGAACATTTGTGGATTATACAGAGATTTAATAACACCTTCAATATTTTATTACAACACACTTTTAGAGTTGGATAAGTTTGGTACAGGAGGGCTTCAAATTAGACTTTAAATCTGGAGGCAGAACCTCTTTTCCACAATAGAAGTCTTTTGTATCAAAAAGACTTATCCATGTTGCAAAGACAACAGGACAAGAATGGAGTGGACATCTGGCTTTTGGAGTTAGCAAAAGTAGAGAGTGGAAATACAAACCGAAGAGAGGAAGGGGAATTTACTGAATTGTAATTTCCTTTTAAATCTGTTTGGAGGGTCCTTTGCTTTTATCACAATGTTCATCCATTACGCTTTCTCTTTTAGCAGTAAGCATTGATTTGCGAAAATAATGGCTTCTGCTGGAAGATGAGAATTTCATTTAAAAAATGCTACATCTTGTAGTTTGTACTGTCTTAAAAAAATCTAAAAGAAGAAATTGCTAACTTGATTTTGTCGGTTTTCACTGGGATTTGTTTTTCAAATTCTTGGACTGTTTCCATTCATAGAAACAATTTCAATGCTTATGATTTGGCAGAGAAATGACATTTTTTTGTCCCCAATAATTGTTTTCTTTAATAGTCTCCAATTCAAAAACAAAAACTTATTCTACAAGATGAAAACTTGTTAAGTTTTGAGTGTTTAACACTTCTAAATTCAACCTTAAGAATGATGCAAATAGAAATAGTCTTCATAGGATTTCTACATAGAACAGAAAGCTTAAAATTCAGCAAAGTGGAGCAGAGTAAACTTTCTTCCACTCTTTGAGGTGGGAGGACAAATGTAGCCATAGGTATTTTACCCAGTACCTCAGAGTGGCTGTGGTAGGAAAGAGGACATGAGGGGAATTGTTTTAAAAGTTCTTATAAGTTATATGCAAAAGTACTCTCCCATTGCCTCAAACAACAGTAATATTGTGTCATGGGTAATGCCATAATCCCATTTTATTTTATTTTATTTTGTTTTTTATATTAAATATAATTTATTGCCAAATTGGTTTCCATGCAACACCCAGCGCTCATCCCAACAGGTGCCCTCCTCAATGCCCATCACCCACTTTCCCCTCACCCTACCCACCCATCAACCCTCAGTTTGCCCTCTGTATTTAAGAGACTCTTATGGTTTGTCTACCTCTCTCTCTGTAACTATTTTTCCCTTTTCCTTCCCCCATGGTCTTCTGTTAAGTTTCTCAAGATCCACATGAGTAAAAACATATGGTGTCTGTCTTTCTCTGACTGACTTATTTCATTCAGCATAATACCCTCCAGTTCCATCCATATTGCTGAAAATGGCCAGATTTCATTCTTTCCCATCGCCATGTAGTATTCCAGTATATATATAAACCATATTTTCTTTATTCATTCATCAGTTGATGGACATTTAGGCTCTTTCCATAATTTGCTATTATTGAAAGTGCTGCTATAAATATTGGGGTACAAGTGCCCCTATGCATCAGCACTCCTGTATCCTTTGGGTAAATTCCTAGCAGTGCTATTGCTGGGTCATAGGGTAGATCTATTTTTAATTTTTTGAGGAACCTCCACACTGTTTTCCAGAGTAGCTGCACCAGTTTGCAGTCCCACCAACAGTGCAAGAAGGTTCCCGTTTCTGCACATCCTCGCCAGCATCTATAGTCTCCCGATTTGTTCATTTTAGCCACTCTAACCAGTGTGAGGTGGTATCTCAGAGTGGTTTTGACTTGTATTTTCCTGATGAGGAGTGACAGCATCTTTTCATGTGTCTGTTGGCCATCTGGATGTCTTCTTTAGAAAAGAGTCTATTCATATCTTCTGCCCATTTCTTCACTGCATTATTTGCTTTTCAGGTATGGAGTTTGGTGAGTTCTTTACAGATTTTGGATACTAGCCCTTTATCCGATATATCATTTGAAAATATCTTTTCCCGTTCCTCAGTTACCTTTTACTTTGCTGATTGTTTCCTTTGCAGTCCCAATAGTTCATTTTTGCTTTTAATTCCCTTGCCTTTGGAGATGTGTCAAGTAAGAAATTGCTGTGACTGAGGTCAGAGAGGTTTTTTTTCCTGCTTTCTTCTCTAGGGTTTTGATGGTTTCTGGTCTCACAGTCAGGTCTTTCATCCATTTTGAGTTTATTTTTGTGTATGGTGTAAGAAAGTGGTCCAGATTCATTCTTCTGCATGTCGCTGTCCAGTTTTCCCAGCACCACTTGCTGAAGAGTCTTTTTTCCATTGGATATTCTTTCCTGCTTTGTCAAAGATTAGCCATACATTTGTGGGTTCAATTCTGGGTTCTCTATTCTATTCCATTGGTCTATGTGTCTGTTTTTGTGCCAATACCATGCTGTCTTGATGATTACAGCTTTGTAGTAGAGGCTAAAGTCTGGGATTGTGGTGCCTCCTGCTTTGATTTTCTTCTTCAATAATACTTTGCCTATTTGGCAGAGTATTCCATACAAATTTTGTGGTTCCATACAAATTTTAGGGTTGTTTGTTCTAGGGTTGAGAAGAATGCTGGTGCAATTTTGATTGGGGTTGCATTAAATATGTAGATTGCTTTGGGTAATATTGACATTTTAACAATACTCATTCTTCCAATCCATAAGCATGGGTTGTTTTTCCATTTATTTGTATCTTCTTCAGTTTCCTTCATTAGCTTTCTACAGTTTTCAGCATACAGATCTTGACATCTTTGATTAGGTTTATTCCTAGGTATTTTACAATTCTCGGTGCAATTATGATTGGAATCAGTCTATTTCTCTTTCTGTTGCTTCATTATTAGTGTATAAAAATGCAACCAATTTCTGTACATTAATTTTGTACCCTGCAACTTTGTTGAATTCATGTATCAGTTCTAGCAGACTTTTGGTGGAGTCTATTGCATTTTCCATGTAGAGTATCATGTCGTCTGCAAAAAGTGAAAGTTTGACTTCTTCTTTGCCAATTTTGATGCATTTTATTTCATTTTGTTGTCTTATTACTGATGCTAGGACTTCCAACACTGTGTTAAACAGCAGTGGTGACAGTGGACATCTCTGTCATGTTCCTGATCTCAGGGGGAAAGCTCTCAGTTTTTTCCCATTGAGGATATTAGCTGTGGGCTTTTCATAAATGGCTTTTATGATGTTTAAATGATGCTGACTTTGTCAAGGATTTTTATTAAGGAAGGATGCTATATTTTGTCATATGTCTTTTCTGCATCTATTGACAGGATCATATGGTTCTTATCCTTTCTTATATTAATGTGATGTATCACACTGATTAATTTGTGAATATTGAACCAGCCCTGCAGTCTAGGAATGAATTACACTTGATCATGGTGAATAATTCTTTGTATATGCTGTTGAATTAGATTTGCTAGTATCTTGTTGAGAATTTTTGCATCCATATTCATCAGGGATATTGGCCTGTAGTTCTCTTTTTTTGCTGGGTCTCTGTCTGGTTTGGGAATCAAGGTAATGCTGGCTTCACAGAATGAGTCCAGAAGTTTTTCTTCCCTTTCTATTTTTTGGAACAGCTTGAGAAGGATAGGTATTATCTCTGCTTTAAATGTCTTGTAGAATTCCCCAGGGAAGCCATTTGGTCCAGGACTCTTATTTGTTGGGAGATTTTTGAGAATTGATTCAATTTCTTTGCTGGTTATGTGTCAGTTCAAGTTTTCTATTTCTTCCTGTTTGAGTTTTTGTAGTGTCTGAGTGTTTAGGAATTTGTTCATTTCTTCCAGGTTTGTTGGCATATAATTTTTGGTAGTATTCCCTGATAATTGCTTGTATTTCTGAGGGATTGGTTGTAATAATTCCACTTTCATGAAGTTTATCTATTTGGGTCATCTCTCTTTTCTTTTTGAGAAACCTGGCTAGAGGTTTATCAATGTTTATTTTTCGAAAAAACAAAACAAAACAAAAAAAACAACTCTTGGTTTCATTGATCAGCTCTACTTTTTTTTTTTTTTGATTCTATATTGTTTATTTCTGCTCTGATATCTATTATTTCTCTTCTTCTGCTGGGTTTGGGGTGTATTTGCTGTTCTGTTTCTAGTTCCTTTAGGTATGCTGTTAGATTTTGTATTCGGGATTTTTCTTGTTTCTTGAGGTAGGCCTGGATTGCAATGTATTTTCCTCTTAGGACTGCCTTTGCTGCATCCCAAAGGGTTTGGATTGTTCTGTTTTCATTTTCATTTGTTATCATTATTTTTTAGTCTCTTCTTTAAGCCTGTTTGACCCATTTGTTCTTTAGTAGGATTTTCTTTAACATCCATACTTTTGGAGGTTTTCCAGACTTTTTCCTGGGGTTGATTTCATGTTTCATAGCATTGTGATCTGAAAGTGTGAATGATATGATCTCAATTCTTTTATATTTATTGAGCACTGTTTTGTGACCCAGTATGTGATCTATCTTGGAGAATGTTCCATGTGCAGTTGAGAAGAAAGTATATTCTGTTGCTTTGAGATGCAGAGTTCTAAGTATATCTGTCAAGTCCTTCTGGTCCAATGTATCATTCAGGGACATTGTTTCTTTACTGATTCTCTGTCTAGATGATCTATCCATTGCTGTAAGTGGAGCATTAAAGTCCCCTGCAATTACCACATTCTTATTAGTAAGGTTGCTTATGTTTGTGAGTAATTGTTTTATATATTTGGGGGCTTCCATATTTGGTGCATAGACATTTATAATTGTTAGCTCTTCCTGATGGATAGACCCTGTGATTATTATATAATGCCCTTCTTCATGTCTTGTTACAACCTTTAATTTAAAGTCTAATTTGTCTGATATAAGTATGGCTACTCCAGCTTTCTTTTGACTTCCATTTGCATGATAGTTCTCCATCCCCTCACTTTCAATCTGAAGGTGTCCTCAGGTCTAAAATGAGTCTCTTTTAGACAGCAAATAGATGGGTCTTGGTTTTTATCCATTCTGATACCCTATGTCTTTTGATTGAAACATTTAGTCAATTTACATTCAATATTATTATTAAAGATATGGATTTAGAGTTATTGTGTTAGCTGTAGGTTTCATGGTTGTAGTGATGTCTCTGGTCCTTTGTGGTCTTTGCAACATTTCACTCACAGAGTCCCCCTTATGATCTCTTGTTGAGCTGGTTTACTGGTGATGAATTCCTTCAGGTTTTTTTGTTTTGTTTTGTTTTTTGTTTGGGAAAACCTTTGTCTCTCCTTCTATTCTGAATGACATGTTTCCTGGATAAAGGATTCTTGGCTGCATATTTTTCCTGTTGATCACATTGAAGATTTCCTGGCATTCCTTTCTGGCCTGCCAAGTTTCAGTAGATAGGTCTGCTACTACCTTTATGTGTCTACCCTTGTAGGTTCAGTCCCATTTATCACTAGCTGCTTTCAGAATTCTCTCTTTATCCTTGTATTTTGCTAGTTTCACTCTGATATGTGGTGCAGAAGATCGATTCAAGTTACATCTGAAGGGAGTCTCTGTTCCTCTTGGATTTCAATGCCCGTTTCCTTCCCCAGATTGGCTAAATTCTCAGCTATGATTTGTTCAAGTACACTTTCAGCCCCTTTCTCTCTCTTCTTCTTCTTCTGGAATTCCTATGATATGGTTATTGTTCTGTTTGATTGAATCACTTAGTTCTCTAATTCTCCCCTCATAATCCTGGATTTTTTTATATCTCTTTTTCTCAGCTTCTCTTTTTCCATAATTTCATTTTCTAATTCACCTATTCTCCCCTCTGCCTCTTCATTCCATGCTGTGGCCACCTCTATATTATTTTGCATCTCATGTATAGCATTTTTTAAATCATCATGACTATTTTTTTTATTCCCTTGATCTCTGTAGCAATAGATTCTCCTCTGTCCTCTGTTTTTTCAAGCCCAGTGATTAATTTTATGACTATTATTCTAAAATTCTTGTTCAGCTATATTGCTTAAATCTGTTTTGATCAGTTCATTAGCTGTCACTTCTTCCTGGAATTTCTTTTGAGGAGAATTCTTCCTTTTCATCATTTTGGCTAGTTTTCTGTCCCTGATGAGCTTTAAAAGCTTGTTGTGCTCTCTACACCTGTGAGCACTACTATATTAGAGGGGGGTCATACACTGTCCATGGCCTGACCCTTCAGGAGGTGTGTTTTGGGGAGTGTTACTTGCTCTCTGTTGTTGTGAGTTTGATTATTTTATTTCCTTCTTCATAGTGATGTTTTGGACCCTCCACCAGACGTGCTTTGAATTGTTCCTTGGAGTAGCCCAGTAAAGGAAAAAAAAGAAAGAAAGACAAAAAGAGACAAAAACACACAAACATACAAACATAAAATAAACAAGCAAATAAACAAAAACAAAAAAGCAAAAAACTAAACACAATACAAAAGCAAAAAAACCAGAAACACCGACTACAAGTAAAGAACAGGGTGGAGGTGATGCTGATGGAAGAGCACATACAAAGAGAGAAATGACAGAAGCAGGGGAAAAGAAAAAAATAAACATTGATTAAGCAGAGAGACTAGAAGGCTTAATCCAGAGAGAAAAGGAAAATAAAGAAGGAGGCAGGGAAAAAGAAAGGAAGATAAAGTTACCCAGACAGAAACTATATGGCTTGATTATTCCAGAGAGAGAGAAAGGAATGTAAAGTAGAAGGTGTAGAACATGTATCAAGAGAATGGATTAAATATGTCTATTTAGACAAACCAATAACCAGGGTAACCAGTCTAGAGGAGGGAAGAGATAAAGGGGAGAAATGGAGTATGGGGGGGTGAATATATCTATATATCCAGAACTGACCTAGAATTAATCCAGGTAACGTTTCAGCGCTGGTCTAGAGGAGCTGTCTGTCTGGTTAAACAGGGTCTGTCTGGCTCCAGTGGATACTCAGTTACCTGGTACGGAGGGGTGTGGTTTGGTATAGGCTGGACCTGCCTCCACTGTGGGCCCTCAGAAGATCCCTAAAGCCCCACCTTGGTGGTGGTGGGGGCGGGGAAATGGTGATCCCCCAGTTTCTTCTTCATGGACCTGGTGGGCTCTGTTTGAGTCATCCTCACTGTGCCGTGGGCACAGATGGGGTGGTCCTTCTTGTTCCACCAACACCCCTGACCCTGCACTTGGCTAGGATTCAAAGGCCCACTCTGTGCACTCTGGCACAGGGGAAGGGCCTCTCTATGTGACCTGATATGTGGTCCTGGCTGGCTTTGTGTTGCAGCACTTGAGGCAGGACCACCTGCTCTTACTGTGAATTGCACTGCCTACCTCGACTCCAAGCCCTGGGGGTGGCAGACACAGGCAGGCTTTGTCTTTCCCCACAGCACTCCAGGTAGGTGGCTGCTTTCTACTACTGTGGACTGTACCCTTTGACCTAGCCACTGAGCCTGGGGGTGGCAGACACAGGCAGGCTTTGTCCTATCATGCAGCCCTCCAGGGAGGGGACCTTTTTCTCCTACTGTGGACTGTGCCCCTGATCTACCATAGAACCCAGGGCTGGCTCCCCTCCTCCCCAGATGTACTAACAGGGAAGCAGCCCCAGTCTGAAGAAAGTCCCACAGTTAGAGATAAGATCCCTCTGAGTCCCAGTCCGAGGTTTTTCTCTTATCCAGATACAGTCCTACACTTCCCAAGCCACTCTTTCTCTTCCCTTTTTCTCTCCTCCTCAGAAGGGGATCCCTCCCACCCCCGTGCCTATGCAGCCTGTTTTATCTCCCCCAGTTCACACTCACCCACCTATTGCTTCTCAAGTTGTCCCTTTTTCTTCCTGGTAGATTCAGTCTCTTTTCCTCCCAGACTCATGGGGTTCAAAGTCCTTTGGCTTCAGCAGTTCTTTGCTTGAGAGATGTGGGAAGTATGGGTCCCTCTACTTCTCCTCCACGTTGGCCCTGATCTCCCATAATCCCCATTTTATAAGTGGGGGAACTGAAGTTCAGAGAGGTTAATGAATTTTGCCACAGACTGGGCAGTACAGCTAACACTTAAACTAGGCTATATTATCCAGGGCTTTCCAGAGAAACAGGATATATACAGTATGCATGTGTGTGTGTGTGTGTGTGGTGTGTGTATTGAGAGAAAGAGAGAGAGATTACTCTGAGTCTGAAGACCTGAGAACTTGGAGAGCTAACACTGTAAGTTATAGTCTACAAGCTGGCAGGCTTGAGGTCCTAGAAGAGTAGATGTTTCAGAGTGAATCCCAGGGCTGGAAAAGACCAATACATCAGCTCCAGAGGTCAGTTTCTTCTTTGCAGGAAAGAGGGGGAGAGGGAGACAGAATCTTAAAAGCAGACTTGACATTCAGGGTTGAGCCAGACAGGCTTGGTCCCATGACCCTGGGATCATGACCTGAGCCGAAATCAAGAATCAGATGCTTAACTGACTGAACCACCAGGCACCCCAGCAGAAGTTTCCTTTTAACACAGGTCTTTTGTTCTATTTAGGTCTTCAGCAGATTAGATGAGGCTCACCCAGTTCAAATGTTTATCTCATTGAGAAATACCTTAACAGACACACCCAAAATCATGTTTAACCAAATATCTAGGCACCTCATGGCCTAATCAAGTTGACACACAAAATTTGCCATCACACAGGCCTTCTGAGTTGAATCTCATGCTCTGCTTGCATAATAACAATATTAAGCCCTCTTTCTGACATATTTTTGAAGCTATCATCCATGCTGTTGTTTATATTCCTGTAACAATTTTACTTATTGCCATTCATGGTGTTTCTCTGTGTGAGTCTATTGATCAAGGCTGTCCTCTCACAAAATTTTATTTGTATTGATCCTTTGGAGCTAAATAAGCTCAACCAGGGGCAAGTTTTTTTCTCAACAGCTATATATATGGAACAGTTTGGGCTATCATAACTGCATTGTAGAGGCATGGGGACAGATTTCTGGCATCTAGTAGATAGAAGCCAGGGATCTGGTAATGAATGATCCTGCAATGCACAGAACAGCTCCCCATAACAAAGAATTATCCAGCCCAAAGTGTCAGTCAGGTTAAGGTTCAGAAACTATAAGTGTTCTTAGGGTCCATGGTGGGTTTTGGGAAATTCATACATACCATGAAAATGCATGCAAAATTTTATATGTACGTTGTTATTTTTCCCCCACAGGGGAGAGTCCATAGCTTTTATCTTATCATGACAGAGTTACATGCTCTCTCTGTTGGATATGGCAGATTAACACTTAGCATCAAGCTTCTATTGTACCTTTCTGCACTGCAGAATCTGGATGGCTAAAAGCTACATTTCCCAAACTCACTTGTAGCTATAATACTGGGTATAAATTCAGTTCTTCTGGAAGGCAGAAGCAATGTAGAGGGTATATTCCTGCTGCTTTGGTTGTTTGTATAGAAGTGTACTGGTAGTCATGTTGAGTTTTTCTGCTTTGTTTTTCTGTTTTGTCTTTCTGGGAACCAACCAAGAGCTTCATGGGCAGTAAAAGACTGTAAACAGTGGTAGCAAAGACAGTGGTTTTCTGATCTTGGATCACCATTACAAGACAGTATTTCCTTGAAGTCCACAATTTCAGAGGCAGTCTTCTGGAAGGGATATATCCCTTATTTCCAACAGAAGCAAATATAGAAGCTACTTAGATGGACCATATTTTGAATATTTTTCTAGGAGTCATTTATGGAGGCCTACCTAGAATCTGTTCCTCTAAACCTTCTAAAATTTGAAAGCATCTGCCTTCTTATACAAAATCCTATTCTACTTAAAAACATTGAGACGAGTGTCTGGGTTTTTTCTTGTTTGTTTTTGTTTTTTGTTTTTTTATAACTGAACTTTGCTGATACACCTCTAAAAAGTTAAGGATCACTGATTTTCTGGACTTCTGGCCTGGTGAGGTTGTTGATTCTTTTTTCATTGTAGAGTATCATTTACCTAGATGGCAAGATCTTTTTCATATCTATGTAAGGGAGCCATTAAAAAATGTTCTACCTGTGCATCAGTAAGCTTGTCATCATGGGGAACCAGCAAAAACCACAGTTCAGTGTAAAATAAAACTGACTTCATCGGCATAGAGCTCTTACCATGCATGTAAGAAATATTGAAAAGTTAACATTAGAAAAGGCCTTAGAAACCATATAGCCCAGTTATTTTCAGTGGAGATTTGTGGGAAATTTAGGGTTATCACAATGCCTGCTACTGGCATTTAATACCCGGAGGTCATGGATGCTAAACATCCTGCCATGCGTGGGTCATACCTACACCATAAACAAATGCTCCTTGCCCACCAATGCCCATAGCACTCTTCTTGGGAAACACCAGCTTGATCTCCTTACTTTACCAAAGGAGCAAGTGGAGCATAGGACAATGAAATGATTTTCCTAAGGTCATAGAACTCATAACAGTAAGACTGAAACCCGAGCCCTATGACTCCCAGAGCAGAGGTCTTTTCTCATCACGCTAAGAGAGGTTCTATGGTGTCATCAAGGGAGTCAGGGAGCCAGGGAGCCAGGGAGTCAGGATACATGCCTGGAAATGGAAATAAAGAGAGAAGGAGCTGAAACAGGTCTATCAGGTGTCTGATATTCAGTCAACATGAAACTAAATGGCCAGACTTGTTCTGTTTTGTTTTGTATATGGGCAGAATGAGTTCTGATTGCTCATTATTCAGTGTTGTAATGTTATTCAGTGCTGTAGTGTTAACTGTTTTGTATATTACCCCGAGTTAGAGAATCTTGTTGAAGAATAAAGTGAATGGAGAGAGATGCTGGCTTGGCATTTGACTTTGTTCTCAGCATGGTTACCACATCTTGAGATGTTTATTCCTCAGTGCACACAGGGAATTTTAAATTCTTCCTCATTACATTTAATTGCCATGCAGTAATCTACTTGCTATCATGTCTCAAAAGGACACCCTACCCCTGCTGTGGATTTTTGTCTCTGTTATAATATTTTCCTTTCTGCGATGTTCTAGATTCAACTAGAAAGTTTTGCAAATGTTTTTTGAAATTCTCAAAGTGTCCCTAGGATTCCTGGTACAGAATTAATTGTACAGGAATTGGTGATTAGTTCTTACTTTGGGAAAGAATACGTGGCTGAACAGGAGGCAGATTTACTAAATAGGTTGCCTCCTTTCTGTGTAAAATTTGGCCGTATTCCCTTTTCTCTAAGAATGAAGGTCCTGAATTATTTCAAATTTTCATTGTAAGCCTGCTATTCACTCATATGGTGATTTTAAAAACATAGGTATTAGAAATAAGATGGATAATTAAGCTAGAAATTAGGATATACTAAATTAAGTCTTGACTTTTTCTCTACACCTATAGGCAATAATCATCCATACCTTCCATAACAGTGAATTGCTTTTTGACATGAGTGATGTCTTATTGCTTTCTCACCTGCACAAAGTAGTCATTCATTCATTTGTTCATATCATCAACAAACATTTCCTGAGCACCTACAACCTGTTATACACTGCTATGTGCAAGGGATTTATCTAAGGTAAGTTATCTAAGGCTATGTTGCCCAGCAAGGTGTCAGTCTGTTTGGGGTACTGTAATTTTATTATTGGTATTTTACAATGGCTTAGGTTTCTTCATTCTATTTCTCATTTTGCACCAGACTCTAAAGATGAAACTGACAGTGATCCAGAGCAGAGAGATCTCTAAAGTGGTGAAGACAACCAAATAGTCTTTTCCTTCAGGAAGTTTATATTCTGGTTAATAATAATAGTATTTTGAACTAGAGTAAACTACCTCATCAGGGTATTAGAAGGGTTAGTGAGAAAGGAAATAAAGAGTTCAGCATAATGCCTGACTCAAGTGAGTACACATTAGTTTATAATGTTTATTATATTAGTTATTAGGTGAAGCTTTCATAGCTATTTTCCAATTATCTGTCCATCCCAACTGTGTGAGTACCAGGCAGTCTCTCTCTGTTCCAAATCACTGTCAGTTTCACCTCCAGCCACCCCAATAATAAAATTACTATACCTCCAAACTGGCTGGCACCTTGTCTGGGGAACATAGTCATAGATAAATTAAGTAAAATTTCTGTGTTTGTTTCTCCATTCAAGAAATGGAAATCATAATGCATGTCATTTCCTCTTCCTCCTCCTGGAGCTAGGAGGATTAATGGGAGACTAGATTACAAGTTTATTAAGCATGTAGGGTGTAGCCTTTCTCTATGGGTAGCACACTGTGATGATCAGCTGCTGTCCCAACAATAACGCCACAGCAGATAAAGTGATGGCTTTATTCTCCATTTGAAATTTGATGTGTAAGGATGGAAAGAGTCTATGAACATCAAATAGAAAAAAAGAAAAGTGAAATTAATAGAGAAAACCAAAGAACACTGAAGAATTAGAATTAAAAATAATAGGGTACTTGAAGGCATTTGAAGTGAAGAGTATAATGTAGGCAATTGTGTGGAGTATGGTATAATCACAGCAACAGAATTTTACTCTGCAGTGAAGGAAGATGGCATTCTTTTGAGAAGAAAGAATAGTCAAGTCTGGGCTCTGGCTGTCAACAACCTGGTAACTTCAAGCATCACTCAAGCTGTCTGGGTCCCAGTTTTCCATCAGTCCAATAATAATACTTTCCTTGATCCTCAGATATTGTCTTGAAGACTTGTGACAATGGCAACAATGAAAAGGTAAAAGATGTGAATGGGCCTTGGGCTGAATCAAGTCTTCTGCACCCTCATTTATAGGTTGAAATGTTAGCTCCCAGTACCTCAGAATTTGAATGTATTTGGAGATAAGACCCTGAAAGAGGTGTAGGAATGCTAACAATACTGACTCCATCTCTGACCCTCCATTTTGCTTGTGCCTGTGCAATGATTTCCCTTGGGGTTACATGTTTCAGGTCCTGTGCATGTTAATGTATGTCTTGACTAGAATGTGGGCAGCCTTGTTCTGGTCCTTCCTGAAGTTGTTTAGGTAACTGGAAAGATAAAATAGTTTCTTTCCCTACCTTCAGTCACAGGTGACAGCATGAGGTCTGTTAAATGTTAGACTTTTTGACCTCATCACAAGTCTTTCTGCACATCCTCTCACTCTATAAAATCTGTGGACTCAAGTCCAGACTTTGTGGAGAATAGCTATGTAGTGCCTGGATCGTCACCTGCCCAATTTTCCCATCAGTAAGTTGCCCTAAACAAAAGTATGTATAAACTATATAGAGTCACCTGCTTTGTTTTCTGGTTGCAAGGTGCCTTCTCAGTTTGGACATACTTTACTCTCCCTCTGCCAGCTTATAAAAAGAGGTAGTTAAGGTTAAATGACATCATTAAAGTGAGCCCTAATATAATATGACTATTATCTTTATAAGAAGAAGTTAGGATACAAATATGGAGGGAAGATCATGGAAAGCAGAGAGAAGATGGCCATGTACAAAGCAAGGAGAGAGGCCTCAGAAGAAACCAACCCTGTCAATGTCTTCAATTCAGACTAGTAGCCTCTAGAAATGTGAGAAAATAAAATTTCTGTTTTTTAAGCTACCCAGTCCATGGTACTTTGTTATGGGAGCCCCATTAAACAAATACAGGCTGTATCAAGATAAAGGTACTATCTACTTTTTGTAAATTGCTTTGGACTGCATATTTTGCTTCCTGAAAACCTAATATGATGGTATTTGGAGGTGAGGCTTTTGGTAAGTAGGTCAGAGGGTGGAGTCCCCAAGATAGGATTTGTGTCCTTATTAGAAGAGAAAGAAAGATAGTGCACTCTCACTCTCCTTGCTATTTGAAGGTACAAAAAGAAAGTGGCCATCTATAAACCAGGAAGAGAGCCTTCACCAAGAACCAGAGCATGCTTGCACCTTGATCTTGAACTTGCAGGTTCTATAATATGAGAAATAAGCATTTGTTGTTTAAGCCACCCATATGTGGTATTCTGTTACAGTATCCCAAAGTGGCTAAGACACCCATATAGCACTGAGCACACAATAAACAATAACTTGAATGGGGCTATCAATGATGCCTGGGATCATTGTCTAATATGGAAATATTAGTCTGTTCTACTGTGAGATGACATTGAAGGAACACAATTGAGATATTTAGAAGGTAGTCTTTGCTGAATAACTCAATGTAGAAGGTGAGAAGTATAAAACCATGGTGACTAGCATGGGTACAACTTTGCAGCTGGGCAGGTGATGGTTCCATTTGCAGAGATAGCAAACCCAGGAAGAAAAGAAGCAGAATCTGAGATAACTGTTAGTTAAGTTTGATTTATGCTGAGTATAGCACATGCTTATATTCATAGATTGATTTTAGTACCTTCTTAATGCTATACTCATCTTATGTATCTTTACTTAAAAAAAAAAAAAAAAAGCACTAGGGGTGCCTGGGTGGCTCAGTCAGTTGAGCGACCGACTTCATCTCAGGTCATGATCTCACAGTTTGTGAGTTTGAGCCCTGGGTCAGACTCTGTGCTGACAGCTCAGAGCCTTTAGCCTGCTTCTGATTCTGTGTCTCCCTCTCTCTCTTCCCCTCCCCTACGCATGCTCTGTTTCTCTCTGTTTCATAAATAAATAAACATAATTTTTTTTAAAAAGCACTAAATCTAGTATGTCTACTTTCCATGAATGGTCTTAGATCCCTGCAAACAATCCTTGACTTGGGAATATTTCAGTCTATGTTCTTACCTTCTAAGTACATTGTCCAAGAAAGGACAAATTGGAGAGGAAACAGGAAGAAAAGAGAACAAGCATATGGAAAGAGAGTAGGGCAAAATACACTCTCCCAAGCACACTTCATTTTAATTTCCAAGAGAAAACATGAGGCTTGCAGATTGCAAGGTTAATGTGTTTGAATGTGAGTGGGTAGATGGTGATTTTTGCTAAAAATACATTGGGTGAGAGGAAGAAAAGATGATCTCTGTTTCTATCACTCTCTTTTGATTCACAGCCATTTTATTTCCATTGGTGGACTGTTCTTATATAAATTGACAGACACCTGTCCAAATAACTTTGAGGGATAAGCACTTTTTTTGGTCCTTGTTGCCCTTGTAGTAATGACAGAACTAGAGGCACGGTTGCCCAATTCTCCAGTCAGTTCATGGAGGCCTGTCACAAAAGCCATGAGAAGGAAATGGTTAAAGGCAGCAAACAGGTCTGCAGGGTCCTCCTGGGAGACCTGGTTGGCTAGGTGAGGGGGTAGCTGTAATAGGGAGGAACTTAGCATGACTGACTCCATATTGTTTCTATTTCCTTTGCTGCTGTGACCTGCAGCTTAGAAATTTCTGCTTAGACCTGCATGTGCGCATGTTAATCATTAAAGGAATTTTGCTTATAGCTTAGATTTCCAAAAGCCACCTTTCACTCAAAACCTACCTCACTTGAGGAGAGGTAAGTACAGAATGACTATATTATGTTTAAGATTTACAGGAAGGACACAACAATGTTCTTGTGTGCAAAGATCAACTGATCAAGGACAAAGAAGTTACAGGAACTTCCCTGAAAGTCCACAAATGTCAGTGACCTTTTGACTCTAAGTCCTTCCCACTGCCCACTTCTGCAAACACAAAAGAAACTCAAATCTTATGCTCAGGGAGATGGTTCTTTGGGTCAATATTCTGCCATCTCCTTGGTTTGCTGGCTTTCTGAACAAAGTCACTTTTCTTACCCCAACATCTTGTCTCTTGACTTACTGGACTGTTATGCTGTGAACAGAATGAGCTTAGACTCAGTTACATAGCCACCTTGTTAAGCAAGGAGTGGCCTACTGCCTTTTTGTTTGTTTGTTTGTTTGTTTCTAGAAGTTGCATTAAGGTTTTTGGTGCCAGTTAGCAAGTACTACTTAATCAGGTCTTCCAGCCGAAATATTTATCAGCAGTTACTGAAAAGAATTGGACTGGGTTTGGAGAGATGTTTCCACCCTCCTTCTGAGCCCAGAGAATGTAGATCAGGAGCTGATTAGCATGCAGACGCCATGGGAGAATGCCTTTTATTGCAGATAGCATTTTATCACCCAGAATGACTGGTATATATACAAAGGGGCTCTTCAAAAATCTTCCTGGAACAGAAGCCCTGGCCTACCCCAGCTTCCTTGCCCCTTTCTTCTCCCCAGCTGTTGTTTTTGGATTGCTGATTTCACGGCTCTGCAACAGCAACCAAGAGGTTGCTGTTTCAAAAACAACAAGACCTCTCTGTGTTTTGTTTTGTTTTAGGCTGACTGGAACTTTGGAAGCCAGTCAGACTTTGGGGAACTCAGTGGCCCCACTGTGAGATGTAAAGAATGTAAAGGAAACAAGCAAAATTTTACAATATGTCTTCTTTGCCCATCGTTTTTGCTAAAAACAAACTAACAGACAACCCCCCACCCCATATCTTGTCTGATTTTTCCAGGGTGGGGTGGGGATAAGGGAAGGATATAAGCAGTGAGAAAGGGTAGAAAAACACTCACAGCACTCCCCCCACAACCATGAACCTGCACCTCCTACACACTGCCCCCGAACACCCCTTCTGGTAAACTTGTGCAGAAAAGAGCCATTTCAAGTCTGAACGCTGGAGGAGGCCTTCAAGTAAGAAAGGGAAGGTGTTTCCCAGGCTCCTGTTTCCTCTGTGTTTGAGCCATTAATGGTGTTAACTGAGTAAAGCAACCACCAGGCACAGCTGTTTTATTCCAAATACTTGCTGATCCACACAATTTCTACAGAGCTCCAACAGTTGTTCTGGGCTCATAAAGGACATTTGAATAGATTGTTCTAATTCTGACTGGCACTGGAGTGTAGGATTCTGACCTCCCCGGAAATGGCATTTTTCCAAGGGGAGATGGTAAATAGAGTATTTCCCTCCTCTTCCCTCCTCTTTATGGCCTATGCTAGCTGGGCTGAATTGTTTAGAGACCTGTTTCATATTCCATCTTCCTTTCAGAGAGGCTACAACATTACAACTCAATTACCATATGGCAATATTTAGAAATGATCTGAATAAACGAAAGCAAAAAAGCACATAAAACACACACATACTCATATAATTTCTAGCTAAAGAGCTAATCTATTTAAAATGTAACTCTAAATTGGTAGTTCCTTATTGCCACCCAGGACAAACATAAGGGCAGTAGATCATTACATATTTCTTGGTACTATTAAAATTCCTAATGCAATCTAGAATAAATATAAGATATTGAAGATATCATCCTTACTGTGTCCCAATCCAGAACACATTGAAGGCTTAAACTGTTCCATTTTATCAAAAAAATTTTTTTAATCTCCCAAAGTTGTGAAAACCCAATCCCTTTCTGTAGTGGTTCTTGATTTTTTTCCTGTTAGGACCACAAAACCATAAATAAGAATTTGCTTCCCACTGGAGTGCTGCATCAGCATGTCTGAAAGATCTGTGGATCTTGGATCCAAGCACTGTGAAAGTAGCTTGTATTATTTCAACTAGACTCTGAGCATCACGTTAGATAATGTAACACTGTGTCTATGTTACATTTTGAAGGAAATATGTGAGTTGAGATGGTAGTTAGGGCAGTCACAAAGTACTGCTGTTTCAGGGGTTTGGGTGGGGAGTAACACTGTTATAGGATGATAGGATTCCTTTTTTTCACACTTTTGAAAATGGCCTCAACTTGTGATCTCAGTATTTAAAGTGTTGAAACTTAAGAGGTGTTTAAGTACAATGTGTACATAGATATCCATATTGTTCATGGAGATTCAACTTCCTCACAGGCGAAATGCTACACTTTCTGAGCTCTCATTAAGAGGAACAACAGTGATCTATAGTTAGAAAGCATTTGAATCTTTGACCAGAAAATTAAGCATTACTGTGATTGTAATCAGTAAGTAGAAGGTAATATATATATATATTTTTACACACAGGGTTTTATTAGTTTCAAGTGTACAATATAGCATTTCAACAATTCCATACATCATTAGGTGCTTATCACAACAAGTGCACTCCTTAATCCCAATCACCTATTTAACCCATCCCCCAACCCCCTTCCCTCTGGTAATCATCAATTTGCTCTCTTATAATCAAGAGTCTGTTTCTTGATTTCTCTCTTTTTTTTCTCTCTTTGCTCATTGGTTTGTTTCTTAAATTCCACATATGAGTGAAATCATTTGTCTTTCTCTGACTGACTTACTTCACTTAGCATTATACTCTGTAGCTCCATGTCATTGCAAATGGCAAGATTTCACTCTATGGCTGAATAATATCCCAGTGTGTGTGTGTGTGTGTGTGTGTATACCATCTCTTTTTTATCCATTCATCAATCAATGGACACTTGGGCTGCTTATTATAAATAATGCTGCTATAAACATAAGGGTGTATATATTCCTCTGGGTTAGTGTTTTGTTCTTTGGGTAAATAATACAAAGTGAGACTGCTGGATTGTAGGTAGTTCTAGTTTTATCCATTTGAGGAAACTCCATACTGTTTTCCAGAGTGGCTGTACCAGTTTGCATTTCCACCAACAGTGAAAGAGGGTTTCTTTTTCTCCACATCCCTGACAAAACCTGTTGTTTCTTGTGTTGTTGATTTTAACCATTCTGACAAGTGTGAGGTGATATTTCATTGTAGTTTTGATTTGCATTTCCCTGATGATAACTGATGATGAACATCTTTTCATGTGCCTGTTGGCCATCTGTATGTTGTCTTTGGAGAGATATATATTCATGTCTTCTGCCCAATTTTAATTGAATTATTTGCTTTTGGGGTATTGAGTTGTATAAGTTCTTTATATATTTTGGATACTAACAAATAAGGTGATATTCTTGATCCACAGTCTGCCCCATCTGCTCTTTGAATGGATTTGGTTTTGGTTTTAGTGTAGAAAAGCAGAGACATTATTTTGTCTCTTCCTAACAGCTGTCATGTATAAAAATATGGTAGGTATAACTTGTATGTTATGGACTTTTATCCTTGAACTATTTGCTTTTATAAACAGAACTGAGACTAGGGTAAGACAAGAAAGGCACCCAGGGCACAGAATTTAAGGAGATACTCACTTTTAGGGTCATACCAGTCCCAGCCCTGTTCATAAACATAAGGATCTATTTTCCAGAAGCAACACAGAGTATATCCATTTTGGGCCTCTGACAGAGGGTAAAATCTTTGTCATTTGATCTTTTACAAAGCTGTGCTAAAAGAATGAAGTATTATTCAAAGGATCTGTGATTCACCTACACCTCTAGGTACTATAGCTTCTATTCTTGGATCAAGTTATTCTCAGAAAAATATACAACTGAACATCCTTTTTACTTTATTGCTTTCAGAATTATATTTATTGGTCTTTTAATGGATTCCCTTAGCTTTTATCAAAAAATAGTAATTTTTAAAAGCCAAATCAAATCCATAACCATATTTACCTGAAGAAACCTTTGCTTAGGACATTCCTCCAGAGTATTCTGTGCTTCTTGGATGATTAGTTTAGAATTCAGTGCTAGGAAAAGTTATACCTCCCTTGAGGAATAGTTATGAATCATCTTGTGCTGGTTAATTTTTGGGGTCAACTTGACTGGGCCTAAGGTGGCCAAATGCTTGATCTTAACTTATTCTGGGTGTGTTTTAAGAGTATTCTGGATGAGATTTACACTTGAGTTGGTTGACCAGTAAAGCAGATTGCCCTTCCCAAGTGGATGGGTCTTATCCAATCTGTTGAGGGCCTGAATAGAGCAAAGGGCTGAGTAAGAAAAAATTTACTATCTGCCTGATGGCCTTCTGCTTAGATATTAGTTTTCTCCTGCCTTCTACTCAATCTGGAACATACACCATCAGTTCTCCTGGTTCTCAGGCTTGGACTGCAGACATGGGCTTCTCAGCCCTCTCTCTCTTCTCTCTTTTCTCTTGTGTGTGTGTGTGTGTGTGTGTGTGTGTGTGTGTACCTATTGGTTATATTTCTCTGGAGGAACCTAATACACACCTTCTCTGATAACTGATATTATGTATTTGTTTATATCCCTCTTTTATTTGGTGTCAGGATGTTCAGATCCAAGTTTGAAGCTTATGTCTCACATCTGTTACTAACCACAGTTTGTTTGTGTCTTAGTCTGTTTGAGTTGCTACAACAAAAATGTCACAAACGGCAGTGCTTATAAACAATAAGGAGTTATTTTTCAGAATTTTAATAAGAATTTATTTTCTGGAAGCTGGGAAGTCAAGACCATGGGGCACCCAGCAGATTCCTTGACTGTGAGAACTGGCTTCCTATCTTTTTTCTTTAGCCTCACATGGCAGAAGGAACAAGAGAGCTCCCTGGAATCTCTTTTATAAGGGTGTTTAATCCCTATTAAAAAAGAGCCCTCCATGACTGAAACACCTCCCCAAGGCCCCACTTCTAAACACTATCACTTTAGGATTTCAATATGAATTTGGGGGAGGGGGATACATTCAGTCATAGAAATCTGCTTTCTTTCTTTTCTTACTTTGGAATTGATTTTCTAGTCATATACTTTTTTAGCCACAACTGTCTAGTTTACTTTATATTTTAAAGTAAAAATATTTAAGATTTACTGAATGCTTATCATGTGACAGGTATATTCTAAGCATTTACTGGAGATTATTTCATTCAATCCTTACAACAATTCTGATTCATTACCTTATTAGACAGATGAAGAAACTGAGGCATGGAGTAGTTAAATAATTGGCCCACCACTCATGTAACTATTAATTACCATTAATTAATAGAGCCATAATTTGAACTCACATAGTCTTACTCCTAAGTCAGTATTTTTAGCCAATATCTATGACCTTGTTTGAATGCATTAACATAAACATTATTTTTCTATGTTTTTTATATAACCATTTTAAGTAATTTGAAG
Source organism: Lynx canadensis (assembly GCF_007474595.2). Classification (NCBI taxonomy): domain Eukaryota; kingdom Metazoa; phylum Chordata; class Mammalia; order Carnivora; family Felidae; genus Lynx; species Lynx canadensis. The sequence continues at coordinate 33,057,683 of NC_044315.2, forward strand.
AGAGAGAGAGATCCAAGTAAGTATTGATTTTGATTTTTTTCTTCTGCCCCAAATTTATATGTAAATTACAAAGTCTATCTACTTCTTAATATCTCTCTGCTATACCCTTTTTTTCGGTGGAATGTTGAAATTTTTATTTTGAGCACATTCAAGCTTACAGAAGAGTTGTAAGAATTATACAATAAACCCTTGGATACTTTTTACATAGATTTTTCTATATTTGTTTTTATAACTTTTATTTGCATCAATAGCATTGTTGCTATTATTATTATTATTATTGTTTGACAACTATTTGACAATAATTTTACAGACTTCTTGGCCCTTCACCACTAAATATATCAACATGTATCTCCAAAGAACAAAGATATATTCTTCATCTTGTTTTTTAAATATTTATTTATGAGAGAGAGAGAGAGAGAGAGATGCGAGAGAGAAGATGAGTGGGGGAGGGGCAGAGCGAGAGAGGACACAGAATTTGAAGCAGGCTCCAGGCTTTGAGCTGTCAGCACAGAGCCCAATGCAGGGTTCGAACTCACAAACTATGAGATCATGACCTGAGCCAAAGTCAGATGTTTAACCAGCTGAGCAACCCAGGTGCCCCCTGTCTTACTCTTTACAATTATTGAGTTCAAGGAATTTGACATGATATGGTGATATTCACATTTCAGCAAATTAGCCAGAATATCCTTTATAGTACTTGTCTTTCTCTTTCTTCCCTTCTTTCTTCTCTTTCTCCCTTTCCCCTGTTCCTTCCCTTTCTTCTTCTTCTATCATCCTCCAGTCCTTCTCTCTCTCTTTCTCTCTTATTCACTCACTCTCTTACTTCTTACTCAGGATCTAGCCAGGATCAGTTTTACATTTAGTTGCCATAAATTGCTATGTGCTTTGAGCATTAAATGTCTTCGAACATTCACTTTCTCTCCTACTAAGCCAACGTTCTTTTCATTTGGAGTTCCCAGCCTCTTCTTTCCTCACTTTTGCTTACAAGTGTTTTTGAACTATTTCACAAGGAAGAATGGGCTGCAAGTTTTCCTAAACTTCAAGGCTTCTCCTTCTGGAGAAGGATTCACATTTTCTATTTGGTTTATTAAAGTGGCTGAATCCTATTCCAAACATTTAGAACCACCAGACAAAACATGCACCAAGAAGTCAAAGTTAGCTTTTTCCCTCCTTACCTTTTCATTGGAATCTTTCTAAACTTCATTATAGATCAAATTTGATTGCTTTTGTCCAAAAGCTTTGTATGAACAGCAAAGTCCAATATACAGGTGTATAATTTGACGACCAAGTATACTACTGAGTAAGAATGTTTCAGACTGTGAGTTTTTGAGACGGAATATATGGTCACTTCAGAGGGAATCTTAAAAGGAATTATCAAATCAGCACATCTTTGTGTCAAATATAACTGTAATTGATACAACATTATCTTCTGATTTTGAAGCAGTTAGTTCAAAAGCAATAGAGTTTCCAAAAATGAAAACAAGGCTGTTTCAGTAAATTTCTAGAACACATACCATAGAGCTTTTTCAGGGTGTTATTCACATTTGTACCCATGGAAGTAGACATGGATACAACATAAGGATCAGACCATCAGTTTACCATTACCTACCCCTGAGGAGTCGGGATTTTCAATTCATACAAGTTTATTTTTATGCTTAAGATTATATTTTCCATTGTTTTATAATATAATTGAAGTAATTTTTATTAAAAAAATCCTTTTCATCAGTTAGTTGAATATTTTAACACTCTAAGGCTCTTTCCTTCCACCCCCAGTCTTCATGTCAAATACTTATGATCTATAAATATTTAGAAAGTTCTAATGGAGTGTGCTATAAAAGCAAATCTATAAGAAAGTCTGGTATTGTTTGAGTAATCTTCCCCAATTTACCTCTTGTAAGCTTGGATACTGTGAGGCACTAAATTTCTTAAATGGAGTTTTCGGGGCGCCTGGGTGGCTTGGTGGGTTAAGCGTCCGACTTCGGCTCAGGTCATGATCTCACGGTCTGTGAGTTCGAGCCCCGCGTCGGGCTCTGGGCTGACAGCTCAGAGCCTGGAGCCTGTTTCAGATTCTGTGTCTCCCTCTCTCTCTGACCCTCCCCCGTTCATGCTCTGTCTCTCTCTGTCTCAAAATAAAATTTAAAAAAAAAACAAACAAAAAAAAAACGTTAAATGGAGTTTTTCTCCTCACTTATAATTTTATTTTATTCCTCCACCCACTTACAAACTGGTAGGAAGTTGAAGGTCCTGATCCTATTTTTATTCTTTTTTTTTTAAAAAGTTTATTTATTTATTTTGAGAGAGAGAGAAATGGGTGGGTGGGTGTGTGTGTGCAAGGGAGAGGCAGAGAGAGAAGGTGAGAGAGAGAATCCCAAGCAGGTTCTATGCTGTCAGCATGAGTCCAGCATGGTGTCCATCTCAGGAACTATGAGATCATGACCTGAGCTGAAAACAAGAATCTGATGCCTAGCTAATTTTTTTTTTCTATTTAAAAAAATTTTTTTAATGTTTATTTATTTTTGAGAGAGAGTGCACAAGAGGGGGAGGTGCAGAGAGAAAGAGACACACACACAGAATCCAAAGCAGGATCCAGGCTTTGAGCTATCAGCACAGAGCCTGATGTGGGGTTCCAAACCCACCCACCATGAGCTCATGACCTGAACCGAAGTCGGATGCTCAACTGACTGAGTCACCCAGGAGCCCCAGTATTTTTTTTTCTTTTTTCCAAGGGAACATTTTGTTAAAATATGATATTGGTTTCCTGGCATGGTCAGTCAGCTGATAGAGTCATTGCATTTTATTTGAGTTTCATTTCCAATAGTTAAGTTTAAAATTCACATTTTCAGGCCATTATATGGGAGGACCTAGGAAACCCCCATTTTCATTAAGCATTGGATTCCTACACACTGAAGGGTGCCCTGATTGGCAGTATCAGTGATTTCCACCAGAACCCTCTTTTAACCTTTATCCTTGCCAGTGCTGTTTGACCACTAGGTGGCACACATAAGATGCTAAGGCAATAAATGTCCATGATTGACTCCCAGTTCTGAACTGGTGGAGGATTTACGGGAAATCTGGAAATGAGTGTACAAAAGTGTATAAAACGCTTGTCAAATGTACGTAATTTTCAAAAAATTATAAAGTAATAAGTGTAAAGATTTGTAGGTTATTTATCATGTTCTGGACTTTAACAACACTAAAGTTTTTAACAAATAGCTTGTTATATTATCATATTCTTTTTCGTTACTGGGGAGGAAAAATCTAGTTAAATGAGAACTTCATTTAGTTGAATTAAGATAAATGAGAATTTTTATTTTATCAAAATAATAAATGTATATGATAATATATAAAATAGTACACAAGTGCTTATAATAAATAACAACAATCCATCTTCCTAGAGACATTCCTCAGAGGCAACTTAAAAAAAAAAAAAAAAAAACTTTGTAAGACCACTAGTTAATAGCAAAATCATGAAATAGTTTTAACTAGAAAATATATATTATATTTCTAGAAACATGAATATGCAATGATAATGTAGTATGGGTATGATCTTGTACACTTGTTTCAAACTGTTATGCCAATGGATGCTTTGAAATGAAATTATAAACATATGCTAAAAATATTCTTTAAATTGTATAAAAAATGTTTATGCTTTTGGACACCCTTTCTTATAAATAATCCTACCAGTGAAGAAGGGAGAGGGAAGAGAGAGAAAGACAAGACTGAATGAAAACAAAGTCAGAGAACAGTAAATGATGGGGAAATGGAGAGAGAAGACCATGGTGCTAGTCCTCAAACTTCACTCACTATTATCTTTGGCTTATTCATTCCTTATTGAGAGTCACTCAAGGCCACCAAAACTCAGCTAAAAAAACCCCTTCCAAACCTGCAATTTAACCCTCTGCTCTGAGAAACAAGCTTATCCCAAAGCTTTTGAAAGATATCTAGCTTACAAATGAGGTCATGGTACAGGTAGGCATTGCATTGCCTGTATAACTTGAAGGTCTGCCTTTTGTACCAGTTATAGTTACCATTGTGAACCATTTCTTAAGCATTAAATTTTTTTCATTGACCACTTGTGATCCAGATATCCTGGATGGATGGGATCATCTTGGTTGTAGACAAAATTATGTTTGTGAGCATACAAAACTTATCATGAAACCTTATCATCAACTTTCTGGGGAGAATCTTAGTGGGACTCCTAGAGGACAGTCTCTATTTTTTTCAAATCCCCAAACACCTATTTTCTACAATCCACAGCCTGAGGAAGGAATAGAAACAGGAATATATCTATATCTATTCCTGGAGACAGGAGACAGGAATTGAAACAGGAATAGATCTACATCTCTCCAGTATTTAAGACATGACCTAAGGAGTTCATTTCTACATACTCACCTCATTCATGACATACTTATTGTCTGTAATTTCACTCTCTTAGGCCATGTGTCTTAAAGTTCTGGGATTCTTACTGTATCCATTTATTCTCTGATTACATCTAAACTGTAGAATGAAGATAATTAACAAGAGATGACATTCCTATCAGTTCTACTGTGATCATTTGTGCAATAAGAAAATTCTCTTGCTCTAGACTCTCAAGGACCTGGTTGGACTCTCCACATGACCTCTTCCTATGTGTACTCCAGGAATCTCCCTATGAACTTCTTACAACCACTGGGAATTGGCTAAACCCAAGATGGCTAATTTGCTGGTCCTCCCCTCCCATAGTCTGCCTCTCTGCCTTGAAAACCTCTCTCCATTCCTTGGTATCAGGACAATTAGTTATATTCAAGTTTTATTATATTATCATATCCCTCTTTGTTACAGAGGAGGAAAATTCTAGTTAAATGAGTTTTATTTAGTTGAATTAAGATTAAATGGGAATTTTTTTATTTAATCAAAGTCATAATTGTACATTATAATAAATCAAATAGTACATAAATACTTATAATAAATAGCAACAATCTTTCAGCATCTTCTCTGAGCTGGTACCTTTTTCTTAATCATTCTGACCATGGCAGTTGAGTTTTAGGAACCAGCTTTCATGCAAATTGATCAGGAACAAAGTACAAGACATCTTCAGTGTATCAACTCAAGTCTTTTTGTAGACTGATCCCATTTGGGTAAGTGAAATTATAACATAACCACGTAGATGTAGTGCTTCACAAACTCTATGACTCCAATAATAATTATACCTTATATTATAATGCAGTAGACACACAGACACATGATATATAACTGAAAAATTTAGAAAATAATATTTACCTTTAGTACCTATGAAATGTAGAAACACAATATAGTAAATTTAAACCTAAGTATTTATTAACATAGAAAAATCCTTAAAAATACAAAACAAAATGAACAACAAGTTAGTTTCATAATCCACTAATAGGTTATAACACTCATTTGAAATACACTTATCTTGAATAAATTGGAAAAGTGCTTCTTGAGAACTTTGATGAGTGGTGTCTCCCTCACACTCAGAGACTGCCATTTCTCTTCAGGTATCTTTTTATTTCTGCTGTGTTCAAGTGCAAACATCTTTCATATGCCTGGACTAAGTTCTGGATGTGGGAGACATGCTCTGGAGTTTTTCCTCAGTCTCTCCCAGGTCACGAAGGACTATGAGTGAGTCATATCACTAGTAATATTTTTCCAGAACAATCAGGTACTTTGAGATATTGCTGTGGTCTTGGCCATGAAGATGAATAAGAGAACAACCTGGAAAACCACAAAGGGGCCTTAAGAAGAGTTTATCCAAGACATACAGCTGGCAGAGAACTTGAATGGACTCCATCTATCTAGGGTTAGGTCATGTGCAGTGGCTAGGGCAGAAAGTTGTGGTCCACTCTATCACTCAGACAGGTAGTCACCACTGAGGATTTGATGGCATATATTCCCAGGACATTAAGGAAGGTCTGTATACTCATAACACTCTCCTGAAGATATTCCGGTTCATAATAGAATATAGTGACTCACAGCTGAGTCCAATAACCTCAGAAAACTATCCTCCAACATGTCAACTAGATCCAAATATAAGAAGCAATGACTGTGAGGAAAAATCCATCCATATCTGCAGAAATTCAAAGATCTTCCCAACTAGGATGGTATTGTCTAGAGCATCTTCAATGATGTTCAGAGGTAAGTGTGATATTTATCTCCCCCAAAGTCTTTCTCTTTATTGGTGGCTCTCCTTTGGGTATAAACGCTGCTGGTATTAGGTATAGGAGCTCTTGGAAGCCCTGGATCCCAGGCCCCTCTGAGTGTTTGAAGACCAGTGTTTGGAGGCTAAGCTCACCTTTCATCATTTTTGGTTCTGTCCCAACCCTGATGTGAATTTCAGTCCCCAGGCATATAAACTTACTCTAAATATAAATACTCTTATGTTAAAGGTATTCATACTTTATCACGATTGAGAACCTGTAGGGAGAATTTTGTCATTTCCTATCAATAGCTTCTATAGCTTCTTTCTCCAGCAAAGTAGTTAGTTGGGACTTTTGGTCTTTTTAGTTCTAGAAGTGGTCTCCATAACTATAAATAACATGCTTGTTCATACCTCTATTTCTTGACATACCAACCTAGAGTACCTCTTGACTCCCCACTCTGAAAGTGAAGATTCATTTCAAATGGTTCTCCTTTCTTCCATTCACTTATTTATCAAAATTTTACCACAATTTAATGTGTATCCTTGGGGAAAGGCTTTAATTCCCAAGCATGCCTCTGGCAGTACAGTCCTATAGAAATCAAAAATGTTCAGAAGCATTAAAGAACGTATAAGGCACAACTAGCAGATGCCTTAGTGTCCTATAAGTTTATCTGGGAATCTAAGTTTTACCTTGACTTAGCTGAGCAAGAGGACTAATTAAAAGGAAGTTTACATTGTAAAGGCTGCTTTAAGCTTGTAGAATAGATGCGATCTTAAATCTGTAAAGATAACATGGTAATAATAGTACTATCACTGGCTCAAGGCCCTGGCAAATGTGGTACCATGAGCTTTCTATTCTTATCTCTTCAGTCTTTTTTTTTCTTCCTTTCTCACACCCAGGATAACATGTTTACAATTCCCTTCCTTGCCAGAGAATAACATGATACAACAACCTCAGCCTTGTACAACCTACTCTTCTAAAAAAGTGATGGGAGGGAAGTCAGAGCTAGACAGTTTCCTCTATAACTGTTTCTGTGTTCCCTTCTTTCTTAAGCTTCTCTTTTCCTGGAGTAAGATGTATTCACTTATTCCCTTAAGAAGTAAGTACTAAGAACTTCCTTTTTCTAAGTACTCCGATGGTAAATGAGACAGATAATATACCTGCTCTCAGAGGACTTACAGTGTAGCTGAGAAGACAGGCAATTAACAGGTTGTTAACAATAAGGAACGGTGATCACTATAGCAGGGGAAACATAGAGTCACAAGTGGAGTGATCAAAACATAGTCCAGATGTGTGAGAAGGCATCCCTGAAGAAGTGACTTTCTAGCGGTACCCTGAAGAATGATACAGAAAATATCTGCAAAGGGCAGATTGTTCTAAGTAAGGGAATAGCATGCAGAGAAGTCTCAGAGCTGAGAGAGAGCCTGCATGAGTTTGTAAGGACTGACGGAAGGAGACTTGGAAACAGAAGCAAGAGCCACATTATCCCTGGCTTCCAATAAGTCAGGTTGAGAACACCTAAATGCTTTAAGTCTAAAAATCATGGAAATACACTAAAATAGTTCAAGTGGGAGAGAAATATAACCACATTTATATTTTAGAAGTCTCATTCTAGCTTCAGGGTGGGAATGATTTGTTAGAATTTACTAGTTAATTGCCTTGATGGTGAAGGAAAGGGAAGGCAGCAAGAATGGACTCCTAATCTTTACATGTGGGAAACTGGCTTGATGATAGTGGCATTTCGTGAAGCAAGAAACTCCAGAGGAAGGTATGAATTTGAGAAAAAAGATAATGAAAAATCTGGAGCACATTTTAGGAGGCTATAAGTCACTCATATTGAGATGTCCAGAAGGATTTGAACATAGGGGTTGACAAACTGCCAGACAGTAAATATTTCAGACTCTGAGGGGCAGGAGTCTTTGTTGCAACTACTCAACTCTGCCACTGCAGTACAAAAGCAGCCATAGATAATACATAATTAAATGAAAATAGCTATGTTCCAATAAAGCTTTATTTATAAAAACAAGTGGAGTACTAGGTCAGGCCCTTACTGACCCCAGAGCCAGGAAAATGGAGCTGGGAAAATGGAGATGGGAATCAAGAACCATCAGTATGTGTGCTATGACTTTGGTTTGAAATATCTTATTTTATTTTTATTTTTATTTTTTTAAGTAGGCTTCACACCCAGTGTGGAGCCCAATGCAGGGCTTGAATTCACAAACCCTGAGATCAAGACTTGAGCTGAGCTCAGTAGTCAGATGCTTAACCCACTGAGCCACACAGGCACCCCTGAAATGTCTTTTTTGATAATTTTTGTTGAATTTCCCATTTTTCTGAAGACACTTTTCTGAGAATTAAAAGCTAAAAATTAAAATATGGCTTGATATAAAACAGAATAAATTGTGTCCAGAAGCAAATACATAATTTTAGTTCCTGAATTTTATTTTTTAGTGGTTGTAATAAGTGTACCACAAAAACAATACTCTAAATTCCCAATATGGGAGTGACAGAAATGCTCTTCCTGGATGGAAAATGTATGAGGGAAAGAGAGGTGGGTAGCCTCATTATATGGGGCAGCATGTCACCAAAGCAGAAGAAAGAGAAAGTGCTTAGGAAAGAGTCACACAGCAGAGTCTACTCCCTGTGATGCCACACTCCTCAGGCACACAGAAGGTCATCTTTGGTGAAGCTGGTTTGCCTTGTCAAGTCAATAATGTATGAACAATCAAATTGCCTTTTTTAGCTTGGTAAGGGACCAAGTATGCATCCCTGGGGAAGAGTTGATCTTTTAAAAGGCATTTTTTTCTATATCTTTCTTTTCTATTCTCAAATAAATCACTCTATTCTTGACTCCTAAATTATCCTTCTTATCTGAAGATGTCCTGTCTTGGACCAAACTGTCTTAACATACTCACTGTATTCCAGAGGAGCACTGTTGACTGTGTAATTGGGGCAGTGTGTTTTCACTCAGGATGCCTCTACTTTGGGATTGTCAAAGCCTAGATTTTAATAAGGCCTCAGGTAGGCCTGCCCATGCACTCCCCTTCTTTTTCTTGGAAGCTCGAGAAACTTAGCAGGTGGTGCCTAATTTAGCCTCCCAGGATTTCTGGGAGGCAAGTCAGCCTGGACCTGTCTGTGTCCTCATTTTTTCTGTTGAGGACACCAGGACATAGGTGGGTCAAGCAGTGCTTGGTCTGTTATCTAGCAAGTCGGCTGCGGAAGTTGGAAAAGAACCAAGAAGTGTGTTTCCTACTCTTTGTCAAGAAGAGTGATGATTTTCACACAGATTTGTTCCCGGGGGTCCTTAAAGGCACACCTGACCCAAGGGGAAAGCTAAGTAGGGTACTCTGGGTTTCTCTTTCCCTGAAACTCCCACATACTTCAACAAGAAACAGCACTACTGCTTCCTTTTTCTGTTTTTTTTTTCTCCTTGAGATTGTGCTTAAGAACTCTTGTAACTTGAAAAAGAAATGACTACACACTCTTGTTGAAATCATGTACCTTTAGTTTATAAATCTGTGTGTCTTTAACTCCAAGTCTCCCTTTGACTTCTGTAGCCTAGTTTTTACTCTGAATGCCCACTGCTTTTTAGAAATGCATTTATTAGCACCTGTTGTGTGTTGTACCTGTCTGTGATTGTGATGGAGAACTTCTCTAGCACATGCACCATGTCTTCTTCATCTGTGTAAACTGTGGCACCTAATCCATATTGGCTAAATTGTTAATGAATGCATAGATGGATGGGTACATGAGTTAGACAGTTTCTGCTTGTATTTTTATTTGGAGCTAGCTGTACCTAAACAGTAGTTCATCTGACTTTATTTAACTCTAGCCTGATAGCCAATGAGTGTTGTGGCCCATCTCTCAATCATCTTTGTGTATATAGTGCCTAGAACAGGGCCTGGCTTGTAGTAAGCATTCAATAAACAAATTATTGAATAACCAAGCAGATGACTTTATAGTTAAGGTGATTCTTTCAGATGAACTTCTGCTGGGAAGCACATTGAGGAATTAATGTGTTTCAGTCAGTAATCTTAGTACTGGGGTACACATACTAGTAAAATTTGGCTCTGCATGGAGGAATTTTACTCTCCAGAGTTGGAGTTGGGAGTTTGGCAATCCATGGAGGAGAAGGAAAATGGCAGGGTCACACCATCTAAGAAACAGGGCAGGAACCAAGGCTTCAAGTTTGCAGCAATACTCAATAGGGTGCTAGGTGTAGAGATGGAAAGAGAGGGCTTACACTCCCAGGACATGTCTGAATTCTGCAAAACTTCTTCCAGTAACATATCCTGCACCTCCCCTGACAGGTATCTTTGGCATATTTCAGTGAGCCACTATTGCTGATGGCAATATGCATATTTCCTTAGGTATCTTTGTGCTTACCATAGTTTAGGGGTGAGCCTTGCCTGTCTGGTGGCCTGTACATGGATACACAGGGTGAGCTGTTTATTTCTGTCTCAGCTTCCACGCTGCCTATAAGGGAAGAACATTTTCACATGGAGTTTCCTTATCCACTTTAAAATAAAATAAAATCCTCATTACCTCTCTTTCCATTTCTAGTTTCCCCATCAACTTGTGAGATTCTACAGTCCATTTTTTTCAGTCAAAATACCAAAATTCTATCCATTACTTGCAGTACTCTGTTGGATAAAAGGCTAGATTCTCCCCTTTCGAGGTCTGCATAATCTATCATATTGCTCTCTAATGAGGCTTGCTCTATGCTTCCCTTTGCTGATCTCCATTCAAATAAAACACCCTGATGGCTGTGCTCAAGTCCTTCTATGTCATGCTCACACTAGGTCTCCCTCAATCCCTCTGGGTCACTTGGAAGCTGCTGACAGTGCTCATCAGTGCACTCCTTTTTTCCAAGTTGACCATGCCTTTCTCACATCCTCTTGGACCACTTTGAAATTCCCTGATCTATTACAGGTGCTGGCTCCTTTCAGAAGTCTCTCTAGTTTCCCACCAATAAAAATATGATATCTGTGGCTCCTTGCATCTCCTTGTATCTTTTTGTGACTCTCATGAAACACTTTTCATATTCTTCCTATTATGAGAAATTATACATTGTTCCTTCAGACACTTCCATTTTACTGATTAAAACTAAAATCCAGAGTAGTTACTTTAGAGAGTTCCCAAGGTTAATCCATTTGAATTATAGCAGAGTAGGCATTGGAACTCAGTTCTCTTTTAAGTGCTTGTCTAGTTCTTTTTCATATGTGTATTGTGCTTGATGTAATATGCATATTAAATGTATCCAGACCTTGTTGTCTAATCTAGGATTGATTAATTGCAGGGGTTTCATGCTAGTTTGGGTAGAAGGGTAAGCCATAACTTGTGAGGCAGCTTGTAGAAAGGAAAGAGTGATGTGAAAGGCATCCTTCAACTCACACTCAAAACACAGGCAGTACCTTAACATCTGTATTAAAGTTCTTTGGAGAAACAGAACCAATAAGAGATGATAGACAGATGAGAGATAGATAGGGAGAGAGAGAGAGAGAGAGAGAGAGAGAGAGAGAGAGACATTATAAGAAATTGGCACATGTAATTATGGAGGGTAGTAAATCCAGTCTGCATGTAGGCCAGCAGACTAGAGACGCACGGAGAGCCAGTGTTCAAATTCAAAAGTCATCAGGCAGGCAGGCAGAGTTGGTGTTCTTGTTTGAGGGCTATGAGGCAGGAAAAGTCAATGTTTCATATCTGTTGGAGAATTTTCTTTTATTGGAGGAGGTTTGGTCTTTTTGTTATATTCAGACCTTCGAGTGATTGGATTAAGCCTGCCCAATTATGGAGGGTGACCTTCTTTACTTTACCAATTAAAATGTTAATATCATTTAAAAATGCCCTCACAGAGACACCCAGAACAATGTTTGGCCAAAATGGAGTGTTTGGGCACTCCATGGCCCAGTCAAGTTAACACCTAAAATTAATCATAATGGCATCCTTCAACTCATGTACAGGTGGTACCTTGAGCATCCTTCACCTTGCATGTAACACACAAGTAGTACCTTGAGTGTCCTTCAACTTAAACTTAACACACAGTATCTTGGGCATTCTTCAGTTTGGGCAAGACACACAGTATCTTGAATTTAACTCTCACATAAAATTGAACAGGAATGTAAGTCACTCATATGCATCCAATTTCTCAAAAACATAGGTGTTAAAAAGTTAAAACACAACTGAATTTGCCTTCACTAATTGATATTGTTGTTTAATTGCTCTTTAGGATCCAAGCCACCTTAGGGCATGGGTCATGTCCTTTTACCACATACACATTGCACAGGCTGAATAAATATGGTGGGTTGACCATCAGGTCCTTGCCAAGATGGATCCTACACCTGATAGTTCAGAGTCACTGGCCTCCCTTGTTTCACATGCTTAAAACTTGCTAAAAAATTATCCTTTAGGCTTTAAATTTTCATGCTCAACTTTATCCCAAAGGTGAGGTTTTAGGTTGTTCAATGTTTAGAGAAACATCTGTTCAGCTGTTTCTGATACTCAGGTGCCTGAAGAAGAAGAAGAAGAAGAAGAAGAAGAAGAAGAAGAAGAAGAAGAAGTAAAAGAAAGCAGACCTTCAGTTTTATGTCATAAAAAACATCTAAGATTATTTTGGCCTTGAATAACTCCAACACAGAGTAATTTTAAAATTTGAAACTTTCCATGCATCTGCTTCTCACAGGGGAGGAAGCAGGGTCATTTTAGAATTTTTAAATAATAATATGCTTATCCAAAGCAGTTTGAGTGACCAAAAATATACTTTGTATGTGAAGAGCCTAGATGTAAGGAGAAGTTTCCATAGTTGTATGCTGGGTAAATACACTACAGCTCTACTAATACTCAGTGCATGCCTTTTTGTATATCTAATTATAACTTTGTTTGAGGTTAGTGATACTATATCATGTCTAGACAGAGGGAGTTGAAGTGTATTTTTGATTTCTGTTTTCTTGTTTGTTTTTGTTTGTTTGTTTGTTTCTTTGTTATCTTTATTTCCTTCCAAACCCATGTTCTTCATTTCTGGTGCTGAAGGAAAATAAGCTTCACTTTTTTCAGTAAATTTCAACAATGAGACCTTGTTCCTCCAAGAATGTTCCTTGTTCCTCTGGGGCCTATTGCTCTTGGTAGTCTCTATTCGCTATTGTTACATATGTCATTGTCGGGCTCCAAGACCAGACTGTAGCCTTTTTTTTTTTTTTTTTTTTTAAGGTCAGAGATTGTGTTTTATTTGCCTTCCTTGAATGCCCAACTCTGGGTCTGGTGTACTTGGGAACTTATTAAATGTTGGATTACTGGATGAGAGAGGGCAGGTGTTCATTCAGATTGGTGGTATGGCCTGTGGTATGGAAGAACTCTAGATCTCTAGTTTGGTCTCCTGCCTCCAAGCTGATTCTACTTGTCATTGCAAACATGATGTCCTGGTGTATTGAAGCATTTTTTTACATAACCTGTTCACTCCTGTTCTCATTTTATAAACACAAGATATTGACTCTCACCCTCCACTCTATTAAGAATCTTCCTGGCTCATAGTATGTACAACTCTTTGTTATACTTGACTTTAAAGTTTACATTATGAAAATAATAAGGCTATTTGAGTTATCCAAGTACATGATATCATAATATTGAATATGCTTTAAAAAATATCCTCCTGTCCCCACCTATGCTACTCCAATATGCTGATATGACCCCAAGCTGGGAGCATGATATATCTTTCAAACACCTGTGCTCCCCTTGTCCTACCCATGAGAATGATTGCTTTTAACATCAGCAAGAATAGTGACTACACAGGAAACTTGCCTTTCGAGTTCTGTTCCCATGTTTAATCGTTGTTGTAGTGAGGAAGTTCTGACCTACATCCCATAGGATGGGATTGCATATTCTCTAATATTTAGTTCTGAGAACAACTGTTCACTGTCTCCCTTGTCCTAACCCTCCATGTAGAAAAAAAGAAAGCTAATGAGTCTGAAGCTTGGTTTTCTTTACTTTTATAATAAAAAACCCATAATCCCTTAAACTTTGTGCCCACTGACTGATTTATAGACACTTTAAGTAATTTTAGTTGGTATTCTCTATTTGTTAGTTTTTCTCCATTTTTCTGCCACATTCTTTAAACACTGCTCTAAAACATCTGACCAAAGCTAAGCATCATGGAGAAACAACTTATTAGCTTCCTCTTTAGAGGGGAAAGTAGAACCCCTGGGATGGAATGACTGCCTAGAGCCTCATAATAATTTGTAAAATTGGACTGCATCAAAGAACTCACAGCATGCTCAGTGGAAAGAACACTTAGAATCAAGAGAAAGGGTTTGAGTCCATCACCTACCTGCTGTGTCACTTATCTGTCATCTGGGAAGTGGAAATAACAATATACTCTACTTCTTTCCTAGAGACATCATCAAGTTCATAAGAGACCATATGATATAATTGTAAATTGTATAGCTCTATAGAGAGGATTGTCAGACACAAGGGAAACAGTAAAAGGCCTCCAGAATGTCAAGATAAAGTTAACTCCTGCAAGTGCATTGGAGAAGAATTTAAGTGTAGCCAATGAGATTAGTGATTTGTTGTAGTAACTCTGAGGTAGAGATAGTCAAATCCGATGAAGATGTTCAGGTAGCAAATAAGGAAAAGCATAGTGCCTATTCCTTTGTGTCTATTGTGTGATGCATAAATTAATATATTATTTAACATTTTTCATATGCAAAAAGAGATAGTGACAGTCTTTTTTTTGCTATTACACAAAGGGAGTCTTTGTGCTCAGAAAGATTAAATGATTTGCTCAAGGCAGTAAGGCCATTGGAGGCTGAGCCCAGAGAAGGACCCTCTGTCACCTCGTCTTCTCAGTTCTATTTTTGTTTCTAAGTTTTTTTCAAGAACATGAAGTGGAATGAACACATGCATCTACAAACATGGCTGAAACTGCAACCTTATATATTGTAATTATATGATTGGAGGTACAACACAATCAAATATAAACTAAAACCACTGTAATAAAACAGCTGAAGCTGATTAATGAGAAGCTGAAATAGCAATTATATTATAGAAATAGGCAGTGTTAATGGAATGTAGTAAAAAAAAAAAAAACTCTCAAAGAGAGAGAGAAAAAACAGTGTTTATCTGCTCTGGTCTAGGAAGGATTCCCAGCTCTTGTAGGACAAGAAGTAAATGATGTTGTAGCAGCCAGAAGGAAATTTTCTTTTTTTCAATTTTAACTTGTTTTATTTTTTGTTTTTGTTTTATTTTTTAATTTACATCCAAATTAGTTAGCATATAGTGCAATGATGATTTCAGGAGGAGATTCCTTAGTGCCCCTTACCCATTTAGCCCATCCCACTTCCCACAACCCCTCCAGTAACCCTCAGTTTGTTCTCCATATTTATGAGTCTCTTCTGTTTTGTCCCCCTCCCTGTTTTTATATTATTTTTGTTTCCCTTCCCTTATGTTCATCTGTTTTGTCTCTTAAAGTCCTCATACAAGTGGAGTCACATGATTTTTGTCTTTCTCTGACTAATTTCACTTAGCATAATACCCTCCAGTTCCATCCATGTAGTTGCAAATGGCAAGATTTCATTCTTTTTAATTGCTGAGTAATACTCCATTGTGTATATATAGCACATCTTCTTTATCCATTTATCCATTGATGGACATTTGGGCTCTTTCCATACTTTGGCTATTGTTGATAGTGCTGCTATAAACATGGAGATGCATGTGTCCCTTCAAAACAGCACACCTGTGTCCTGTGGATAAATGCCTAGTAGTGCAATTGCTGGGTCACAGGGTAGTTCTATTTTTAGTTTTTTGAGGAACCTCCATACTGTTTTCCAGAGTGGCTCCACCAGCTTGCATTCCCACCAACAATGCAAAAGAGATCTTCTTTCTCTGCATTCTTGACAACATCTGTTGTTGTCTGACTTGTTAATGTTAGCCATTCTGACAGATGTAAGGTGATATCTCATTGTGGTTTTGATTTGTATTTCCCTGATGATGAGGGATGTTGAGCATTTTTTCATGTGTCGGTTGGTCATCTGGATGTCTTCTTTGGAGAAGTGTCTATTCATGTCTTTTGCCCATTTCTTCACTAGATTGTTTTTTGGGTGTTGGGTTTGGTAAGTTCTTTGTAGATCTTGGATACTAACCCTTTATCTGATATGTCATTTGGAAATACCTTCTCCCATTCTGTTGGTTGCCTTTTAATTTTGCTGATTGTTTCCTTCACTGTGCAGAAGCGTTTTATTTTGATGAGGTTCCAGTAGTTCATTTTTGCTTTGGTTTCCCTTGCCTCCAGAGACATGCTGAGTAAGAAGTTGCTGCAGCCAAGATCAAAGAGGTTTTTGCCTGCTTTCTCCTCGAGGATTTTGATGGCTTCCTGTCTTACATTTAGATCTTTCATCCATTTTGAGTTCATTTTTGTGTATGGTGTAAGAAAGTGTCCAGGTTCATTCTTCTGCATGTCCAGCTTTCCAAGCACCATTTGCTAAAGAGACTGTCTTTTTTCCATTGGATACTCTTTCCTGCTTTGTCAAAGATTAGTTGGCCATACGTTTGTGAGTCCCATTTATGGGTTCTGTATTCTCTTCTATTGATCTGAGTGTCTGTTCTTGTGCCAATACCATACTGTCTTGATGATTACAGCTTTGTAGTATAGCTTGAAGTCTGGGATTGTGATGCCTCCTGCTTTCGTTTTCTTTTTCAAGATCTCTTTGGCTATTTGGGGTCTTTTCTGGTTCCATACAAATTCTAGGCTTATTTGTTGTAGCTCTGTGAAGAATGCTGGTGTTATTTTGATAGGGATTGCATTGAATATGTAGATTTCTTTGGGTAGCATTGGCATTTTAACAATATTTGTTCTTCCTATCCAGGAGAATGGAATATTTTTTTCCATTTTTTTGTGTGTCTTCTTCAATTTCTTTCATAAGCTTTCTATAGTTTTCAGTGTATAGATTTTTCACCACTTTGCTTAGATTTATTTCTAGGTATTTTATGTTTTTTTGGTGCAGTTGTAAATGGGATCAATTCCTTGATTTCTCTTTCTGTTGCTTTATTGTTGGTGTATAGGAATGCAACCAATTTCTGTGCATTGATTTTATATCCTGCAAATTTGCTGAATTCATGAATCAACTCTAGCAGTTTTTTGGTGGAATCTTTTGGGTTTTCCACATAGAGTATCATGTCATCTGTGAGGAGTGAAAGTTTGACCTCCTTCTGGCCAACTTGGATGCCTTTTATTTGTGTTGTATGATTGCAGAAGCTAAGACTCAGGAAGAACATTTCTTAACACTATCTTTTTTGACTTGATTCAAACATCATGTGACCTTGGCCTACACAAAGTCAATAGAAACATCTCTTTTTATATAGCGATACTCTGGGGGAATGGTTTATACATCAGTTTCTTGAATGTTGAGTTATTATGTGTCAGTCTTTCAGAGCCAAACCAACGTCTTCACAAATAGGTTTTTGAATTTGCAGATTCAAGTGCTAGTTGTAAACTGTGGCAACCTCAGCTGGATCCAATGCCTCTTGAAAGCTGGACTAGTGGACAGCCCTCCATCTATGACATCTGTCATCTCTCTTTGATCATACCTACCACACTATTGTTACTTTTTCTCTAGTCTACCTTTGTTAAAAAGGATAGAATTTTTGATTTTGACTTTATTATTATCATTCCATAGGCTCTGACACATTAAGTAACTTGCCCGATTCAAATAGTTAATGAAAGTATTTAGACATGAACCAAGGTCTCCTGAGTTCCACTTGAGTTTCTGCCCCTTTTCCCACTATATCTGTTTCCTATGTTCTTCCTTTCTTTGTGTTTTTTGAAAACTCCTATGGCAAAGGCTGTGTCTCTGTCATCTGTACCTTAGTTTCCTCATCTTTCAGCTGTGGATGACAATACTTACTCCTAGGGATGTCATGAGAATGAAATGAGACACATGTAAAACCCATGGTACCTTGCTTTGGATGGACTAGAAGCCAAAAAAATGCTAATTTCCATTCATTCCATTACTCAAGGTATTCTACAGACCTTTCTTCAATAAATTTGGTTTCATTACTTTTCTCCACCAGACTAGAAGCCAGTGGGTCTCAACTTTGACTTTGACTGGAATCATCTGGGGGAGCTTTAAAAGCTACTGATGCCTGGGTGGACCTTATTCCCAGGGGTTCCAATTTAATTCCTTTGGGGGAGGAGAAGGGCTTAGATATTAGTGTTTAAAATCTCTCCAGGTGATTCAAATGTGTGGCCAAAGGCTAAGGAACCTCCCTCCCCCAACGTATTGTGAGGGTTGGGGTTTTGTTTTACTCATTTTTGCAATCCCAGAACCAAACTCAGCATTGCATTGTGGGCAATCAATTTTGGGTTGTTTGTAAATGGCCATGCAGTAATCTCCTCATTCATGTGTTTGTTCCTTTCTTCCTTTCTTTTATACACACACACACACACACACACTGCCCACTATAGTGTGTGTATAAATACAGAGTATTTCACTTTGAATCTGGATGGAGTGTTTTATGGATGTAGTTGGAGACAGACATACAAACCAATAAATAAGTAAAATGAATAAAAAGTCATTCTGGTGCACAGCCTGATACTCTCCAGATAAAACCTTAGAAAACTATCTGTCTTTGTCCCTATCAGAAGAGCATTTTACCATGACATTTTGATAGCATTGATTATTTATAGCAAAGATTTATTTCTATTCTCAGTTCTTTTTCATTAGCACATGAAGTATATTTTAAATTATGCAGAGTTTCAGAATTCTTTCCTAATCAGGGGGAAAATTCTTGGCAATATGGGGAGATTAAATTTTTTTCCTTATCTTCTGGCTGAATTATACCATCCACTTGCTATCCTGGGGGGCCCGTTGGGATATTTTCATTTTAGATGACAAGGTAGGAGGATGGGCTCCACTTGGTCAATGAAAATAAAATATTATACTCCATGGGGGAAATAATAGAAAAAAAATTATTCTAAGCTTTTTTTTTAGACCTCATCCATTCACTGAGTAATTGGCCAGTATGACTCATTTTAAGCTAAAGCTAAGTTAAAGTACTTAGTATATGAGATTGGTTAGTCAATCATCTTGCAAGCCTATTTAAGAATGGGATCAGAAGAGAACTGATTTTTTTGAATGTGTCAGAGGGATGTGAAGAATGAGATGTGGTTAGATAAAGGCATCCCAGAGGAGCACTGAACATAAAGGCTCTGGAAATATACGTTTTTCCTGTCTACATAGGAGTCAGGGTGGAGCGAGGAGGGTGATGCTGAAAGATCAGGAAGATTAGCCTCCTCTGCACCATTTCTAGTTTGTGTAGAGCAAGAATTCTCAGCATCTGCACTCCAATATTTTGGTCTGGATAATGTTTTTGTGGGAGGCCTGACCTATGCATTGTAGGATGTTTAGCAGCATCTCTGGCATCTACTCACTAGATGCCAATAGCACCTCTCCCCTTGTTGTGGCAACTGAAAATGTCTCTAGACATTGCCCAGTGTCCCCTGGGGGATAGAATTGTTTGGTTGAGAATTGCTGGTCTATGGAAAGCCAAGGGTGATTGAAGGCGATCAATTTTTTAAATCCTTTTTAAAAATCTGTAATGGAGTCTCAAGTTAGTCTACTAAATAGTGAAGGCAGTAGGGCAGACACCTACTGTGTATATATTATCTGTTGTTAGCACTAAGTGGACAATTAAGACTAAATTGTGAATGAATGTTGTCAGCAAATAGGTTAGGTATGGAAGATTAGAGATTAAAATGATCTTGCTTTTATAGGAGCTACCATTTTTTTCTAAGGACTGAGGTAGGAGCATAGATTCTAATTCAGATATTATGTATTTGGCTTTATTTGTTTATTTACACACATGCATAATACATTATAAAATACATTTATTTAGTGCCTGAGCACCTGATACTATAGTTCCTGGGGAAATATCAGTGATCAAAATAACTACTTCCTCAGGGCTGTATCATTTTGGATGAGTTATTAACATCTGGGAGCCTCATTGTTTTTTTCATCTATAAAATGAGAATAATACTGTCTGCCTACTCCACTAATAAATAAAAGACAAAAGATAATGCATATAAGGTATTTAGTGCAACATCTGCATAGGGTAACAAAAAATGACAATAACTGTTATAAAACTGACGATGATGATGATGATGTGATAATGATTTACTACTAGGAAAATCATCAACTTAACCTTTCAGAAGAGGAAACTGAGCTCAAGAGCATGCAAGGAACTTCACTATCTAGAGCTCAGAGACAGAGCTCCCTACTCTCCTTTTCTCATTGAAAAGAGGATTTAAGTATTATAGGTATTAATAAAAAGGATCAGACCTTCTGAAGATCCATCTTTTTAGAGAAAAAAATTCATAGTTATCAGGAGCTGAACAAAGATCACCCACATGCCATAGAGAGTTTTATCTATAAAAGATACATATCAATGTTGCATTCATAAGCATCCTGGTCCAGATGATTATCTGGGTGGGGTGGAGAGGATAAAAGCATGAAAGAAAAGTTATAGAAACATCAAAACAGCAGGAGTATTCTTCAAAGGGGCCTTTAAGTCACGAATTTTTTTTAAGCCTCTCCAACAATTCATAAGGCAGAAATTTCACACTAGGGTGAAGAGAGCGTGCAAAAGCAGCTTACAGCCTTAAGAAAGGACATCTTAATGGGCTCTACAGGTGCTATTAGGAATTTCTATTTGAGTTAAAAAAGGAAAAGAAAATTTAAAAAAAAAATGCCTGAAAATGTATGCTGGGAGACAGCCAATTGAATTTACCCACAGGCTCCAGTTAAAACGTTCTTGTTCATTTCCATGCCTGTTGGCAAATTAGGAGGACAATCAGAAACTCCAGTTCTTTTTCTAGATATGACATCACTATTTGAAGGAGTAAAAAGGAACCCTAAAATTCTTGATTCTGACAAGACCCCATCTCTTCTTCCTATTCCTTCGCATCCTCTGGGATAACTTTCCAGTTTCTTGCTCCCCAACACTCAGCCTCGCCACGTTGGCTGCCTTGACACCATCAAGATTAATCTTGTTATATTTTTATCCTTGTTTATGTCTGCCACCACAAGGATCCCAGGACTTCCTGGTAAGCCTTCATCCCTGTGTGGCTCCACACAACGTTACCCACATCCACCCTGCCACATATATATTTAATAACCTCTTACCTTACTTTATTTTTTCTATAGTACTCATCAACAGCCACATTAGCATACTTTCTGTCTATTTTTTTTTTTTTGGTTTGTTCTCCTTCAACCCTAAAATCTAAGTACCATGAGTTTAGAAATATGTTTATATTTTGTTCAAGGCAGTATCTCTGTCACCTAGAACAATGTCAGGCACATGGTAAACATTCAATAACTATTTGGTAAATAAAAAGAATGAACTGATAATTATATTTGAATAGTGTGCCAGGGGTTGTGCTACAAAGGCAGGGGGAGGAGAAGAAGCAGTGTTAGATAAGAAAGAAACTCTTCCCTCAACATGTTTGTAATTTGTAGAGAAAATTATCTTTCAACATAGAGTTGGACAAGTGCTTAAGGAGTGTGGTAGTGATACCCAACTCTGACCTGCATCCTGTTCACTCCTTCCAGACCAATAGAAGAGTCAAAATTCCCCATGCCTTTTGCCATGGCTGTTCTGACCATCAGGTTGTAAGAAGAAGTGATATATTTCACACAAGGATTTGTTAGTACAAAGACTCTCTAGCAGTCTCTTTTCTTCATACTGTAACAACTGAAGAAGTAGCATATTCCAGACAGTGCAGCTTGAGGATGGAGAATCTTCATTAGCCTGGATTGTTGACAGGTTGTATGGAAGATAGATGCCCTAGTCACCTTGGTTGGCAGCAGATTTTGCAAAAGAGAAAAATAAGCCTTTTTATGTTAAGCAACTGAGATATTGGACTTATTTGTTCTTGCAGCATAACCAGACTTAATATAAGGTGTACAGAAGATGTCCTTTTTCCTGAAGTTAAAATTATAGCATAATCCTGACTCATGGCCACTAGGCCATTAAGGCAGAACATTTAAAAGTATAAACACTCTCTGTGGCTTAGAAAACTACAAGATATCTCTGATTTTGTAAGTAAAGGGGGTGCTATGTTTCCTCATATAGAATACCATTTTACTTTCTTTTCTGACTTGAGAATGATAAATGGATCTGTGGCAGCTAGAATAAAGATTGAGGAGATGTACTCTTCATGATAGCAACCCATCTGGAAGATGATAAATTGACAAATATTTCCTGAGTGTCTGTTCTATACCCACCACTAGGTCAGGGACAAAGAGAGATGCCAAAGCAGAAGAAGACATAGCTTCCATTCCAAAGGAGACTATGGCTAAATATTTACTGTATTAGTTATAAGGTTTGTAATAACTTAAAGAAGGGAGATTTTTGAAATCTGGAGGAATTTAGGAAGGGTTTCTGGAGGTGAGAATTTGATCCTTTCCTTTAAAAATGGGCAATATTTATTATAATTATTAATAATTTATTGAGCTTACTAGGCAGTAGGCACAAATGTGAAAATCTATATAGCTCATTGAGTCTTTCATACATACTGTGGATGGTATCTCCACTTTATAGATAAGAAAACTGAGTCTTGAAGATGTTAAATAATTTCCAAGTCCTAGAGCTTGGATTCAAACTTAAGTGTGTGCCTTGCCAAAGCAGATGCCCTTAATCATGAAGCAATTGTGTTGAGGTGGAAGGATGAGTAAGCCTTTCAAGATGGAGAATGTATTGGAGTAAACCTCATTTGCCACAGACCCAACAAACTCTAGGCTTTATGGATTTTTCTAGCAGAAATCCTTCATCTTTCTGGCTGTGGAGGAAGAATTAGGTGAACTTATCTTTAAATAGTGCCTGAAGTAATGGAGGTGCTCAGCTATCATATTTGCTGAGTGGCTTAACCTTTTCACATTTCCCAAATATGAATATCCATCTCAACTCTTCAGCCATACAGACATATAAGGAAATTAAGTGGTGGGTGGAACTATTCTTAATTCACTCAGACAGCTGGTGACTCAGGACTCTGCTGAGGATTATCATAGGTTAATGGGATCGTTAACTGTAGCAAGAGTCCAGTCATACCATTTTATCTGTGGTGGGCGAGTGAGCATTGTGTGATTAGTCAGGATACTGGCAATAGTCATATTCGAAGGGTTGGAGAGAATTTAATGAAGAAACTTTGTAGAGCTGAAGGTAGGGTAAAGGATTCCACATGGAATTAGCGACATCAAAAAGCCATCACCACTTCTAGACTTGAAGAAGCAAATAGAGGGAACAGTGTTGATAGAACTGACAAGAGTTAAATCCATATGTAGCAGAAAGAACAGTGACCCCTCAAATATGTCTGTGCCCTAATCCCCAGAGCCTGTGAATATGTTACAAGAGGAACTTTGCAGGTGTGATTGTGGTTAAAGACCTTGAGATGTGGACATTATTATGAGCCCAGCCTAATCCCATGTGTCCTTCAAGGCAGAGAGCCTCTCCCTGCTATGATTAGAAAGAGATGTGATGAGGAAAGAAGGGCCAGAGGGTGGCAACATTGCTGGCTTTGAAGAAGGAAGAAGGGTAACCCTTAGCAAAGGAATGTGGGCAGCCCCTAGAAACTATAAATGGTAGGGAAATAGATTCTCCTTAGAGCCTCCTGTGTGGAACCCAGCTTTGCAAATACTTTGATGTTAGCTTATTGAGTCCTGTGTGGGATTTCTGACTTACAGAATGATAAGATGATATACTTGTGTTGTTTTAAGCCTCCAAGTTTATGGTATTTTGTTAAAGCAGTCTCAGGAAACTAATATACCATCTAAAAGGAGCTGCCTGACAGGAGCTGGGGGTCTGGATAGAGGATCGCAGCTACTGGGCCACTGTAATCCAACAAAGTTAGGAAAGGAAATACCCTGACTTCTCTTTCCTCCTGCCCTCTGGGGTCCTTCTAGTGCCCACCATTAGCTGAAAGCTACAGGGCAAAACAGCATGGGGGGGGGTAATTCCCAAGTGTTTAGTCTTTTAGAGCACAGAGCAGGTCAGGTCAAGGCAGAGAATGGATCTACAGGGCCAAATAAAAAGGAACCAGCATAGAGGTTAAACTTTAGGGTGAAGGTTTCAAATGGTTGTGTGCTTGACCTTATTTCACTCATTATCATAGAGAGGAGGATCTGGTAGGAAGCACTGCTGAAAACTTTCTTTCGGGAAAGTGGTTGGATTAGTTCAATGTATTTCATCTTTGCAGCTAGGGAACAAATATGTAAATGTGGTTCATTCAATCCAATTAATTAATCAGTTGATCATCTTAGTCACCATTCAATAAATATACTTGAAAGACCTGCCATTCATGAGGTATTAAGAGGCAAGTCGGGTGGGGGGGGGGCGGACAGGTAGGATACAGGGATGCACAAGACACAGCCTTTGCTCTGAAGGAATTTAAAACATGCAGAGTAGAGGTAGAATTGATCTAGAGTGAAGAAGCAGACATGCACAGTAATCCATAATTCATCCATCAGGGCTGTGTTCTTGAATCTGGTGGAGGGAAAGGAGGTGGGGTAGAGATCAAGCGTATTGGTGTGGGGTGGAGTGTTCACAGAGAAGGTGATACTTAAGCTGGGCTCTGAAATATGTGTATGACTTTTCTAGCCTGAAAAAGGAGAAAGGGCATTCAATGCAAAGGAAACAGCATGAGAAAAGTAGGGGCCAAAAGGCTTGGCATTCACGGAACTGCCAGAAATTGTGTCTTGATAGGATATAAGATACCTGGAGCATGTGACATTGTGGGGTGGGTGCTTGAGGCATAATAGAGTGTGATGGATCATTAAGGGTCTTGAATGGGGTATGTGTGTACATGTGTATGTGTGTGTGTATGGTTTTAGTACAGACTTCATAAGCATATGAAAATAATTGGTAAGTCCTATAGAAATGTACTATAATTATAACATACTCTTAAACAAATATAACATATTTTTAAAGAAAACACAAAGAAGTAAAATGTGTGAAACAAGTCATTGCTTCCATAATATAGACATTTCTGTCTCTTAAAGTTGATTCTTGTCTCATGCCCCAACATAACCCTGCTCTTCCCATTTATTTATGGAATTTTATATGCCAAAATAAAATGCTAAACAAAAATGTTAAAAGAATCACAAACTTTGAATTCCCTGAAAACAAACACATGGCAGATATGACTTTTCTTTGCTTCAGTTGGTTCCTGTCCTCTTTCTTTCCATACCCTCTTTACTCTTGGAACTTATGCATGTGCATGTGTATACACATACACAGAAATACCCACATGCACACACACATAGGAGGAGCTCAACTCTGAAAGTTCTTTTCTGATTTCAGGAAGATGAACAATGTCTCTCCCTTCACCTCTCAGGAAACACTGGGCTACCCATTGATCCATTTGACTGATTCAACACATAAATGATTTCCAGTGTTCTATTTGGCATCACTCAGACCCTAGCCACTGCCTCAAACAAATGTGCCTTGTCTTACTTAAGAAAAGCACTTCTATTTCAGAGGGCATTTGGTAGAGAGAAATGGAATAGGTTTATTCCTTGAAATGTGTCAGAGAACCTGGCCAAGTCTTCCTTAATGTAGGTCCACCGTTACATATATTTTTTTCCCATGATGGAATCTTTTCCATAGTGCAAGTGAGTTAGATACTGCAGAAAAGGAGGTGGATGTTGTTATTTAATTACTTTTGGCTGAGTTTTGTAATATGTATTGTAACACCCCTTTCCAAGAACCTCAATAGCTAAACAAGAATGAAGAAAGCAATATTGAATCCGGGAGAAAACTCCAAAGATTCAGGAAGCCTTGGGATCTTGAGAAAGTTGGTTTTATCTCTCTAGACCCAAGTTTCTCACCTGTAAATAAGAACCAAGGCAACATATTTCAGAGAGGCAATTAAGAGAGTGTGGTAGTTAAAAACACCAATTTGGACCAAACCCAGCTTGCTACTTTCTAGATTTGTAGGTATAGCACATTGACTCACTGAGTTTCATCTATAAATGTGTAAAATTAGTACCTGGCTCAAGGACCATGGGGAAGGGTAATTAGGAAATACATGTAAAGTGCTCTGTATAGTGAGTGTGTGTGTGTGTGTGTGCCTGCCTGTGTGTTTTTCACAAATTGAGAAAACAGGGAGGCAAAGAAGGGTTGGAACTCTGAGGGGCAGTGATACAGTGCCTTGGCAGTCACCTAGGAATAATCAAAGAGTTGGGAAATTTAATACTGTCTCTTAGAAGACAGCAGGGGGTCACAGGTGACACAGATCCGTGAGATGTACTTTACTCACTTCTAGTAAAGAAGTTCTCCTAATGCACAGGAGAAAAAACACACCCAAATCCAAAAATGATGATGAAAAGTGACTATCTAGAGGGAATCAGTGGAGTATTAAATAACAGTGTTCACCTTGCAGTAGCACATGCTTTCTGGATGCAGAAATGAAATAGTTTCTGGTCAGACATGAACACTCATTAGCACCATCTTGGCTTCACTTTTTATTAATTTGGGGAATCAGTGGTGGATGATGCACCCTGTCATTCTTTCCTAACCTCTTCTTGTTGTAATTGGAGAATTAAATCAACTTAACCAACCTCTCATCAAGAAGCTGTGCAATAACCACAAACAGAATACAACGAAGAGGAATTTATCCTAGATTCAATACTACAGACCATACCTTCTTGAAATTACAGGAAATGATTCATAGTTCTGGCTGTGGGTTTCCCACAAGATTTGAGGGTGGGGAAAGGAAAGAGTAACTCATTTGACCATGTGCTACATTTCTCAAGATATGATCATAGATCATGCTGGGCTCATGAGTTGCTCCTTAAAGAGTGAGATAGAACTCTCCTTAAGTTGCTCCTTAAAGAGTGAGATAGGCAGGAAGATATTGGGGACTACAGTGGAATATTTGTCTCTTATGGACAGAAAGAGGGCCTTGCCAAAACAAACAGACAAAAACCCCTCTAAACTTGGAAAAAGATATCACCATTCTTCCTTTCCTATCCAACTCTCTTATGACTGGAATGCCTTTGAATACTTCTCCCCATCCCTGAAAAGTAAAGCAGTCATAAAGTTAGATGTTCAACTCCTTCATATGCATGAAAACTGGTTCTTTCATCAGGTAAGGTATGAAGTAGGCCAATTAATATATACTTACGACACTGAGTTTTATCATTATCATTATTATAATGGCTTTCCTGTCTGTTCAGAGTTCGATGTTTATTGAAACCACTTGCAGTATCTTAGAGCTCTCTGCCTTTAGTCCGTCACTACAAAAAGACTTCCTTCGCTTGTCAGTGATTAGTAATTATCTTCACATGTATGGAGGTGGCCCAATACATGGTTGAACTATCACGCAGAAAAATAATACCTCAGTTTTTGGTTATCAATTCAGCTTTGCAATGCTAAAATCCTTTGTGGCTTTATTTCTATGTACAGTTGAGATTGTCACGAGGCCTGCCCATATCCATATATCATCTTTCAGTTCACTCAAATCATCCTAACAAATGTTTATATGATTGCCTCACTTTCTCCTGATCATAGAGCAGATTGGGACATCCATCCAATGTTTCAGCACATTCCTGAGTTACCACTGTGATGGAGTGTTCTTGGAAGACTCTCCAGTTTCTTGCTTCTCACGACTTTGGCTGCTTTCCAAGGAATGTACCTTTGGAAACCATCGTTATCAGTCCTAGGTTAGGTCCTTCTTGTCTCTCCCACCTTGCCTGTCTGATTCCCTCTGACTCTAATCCAGATGAGGTTTACTGGCCACGTATGTCTAAATAATGCCAAAATTACTTTCAAATAGCACTTTACATGTTTCAAAGCATTTTCCATGAGAACCCTGACATCTAATAGTTTTACCAGCTTTGACTTAATACAAAGAAAGGACTGGCAAATGAGTGTTTTCTAACTTGAAGTTATATACTTGAGGCCAGCTGTGGAGCTGTCTTACCCTGGTTGTCTTTAATAATAGCAAAGATGTTGGGCAGACAGTTTTGGATGTGATTGTAGCCAAAGAGGATAAATTAAGTCTTTTCAGAACACATATGGTCTGATTTTCATGTGTATCTTGAGAAATCATTTTTTTTGTTGTTAAAAAAAAAACACAAAAAAACAACCCAACATGGTATACTTGTACATCTGCATTTTTTGAATGGTAGTGTAAGGAGATACTTTATTTAGTGTATTAGGATCTGAATAACCACTCTCATCCCACATTTTTGAAGACCTTACATATCTCTTTTGTTCTTGTATGGTTTAGAGAAATCAGTATAGTTACTTACTAAATCAACATCATACTTGCTAAAAATCCTCACCTCACTCTCGTGGTACTGGGGGAAAGTTCCTGTATTATTACTCATAATATATCACTAAAGAAAACCCAAGATATTGAACAGACAAAAATTCTTTGTATTTTTAGAGAGTTTCTACATCTTAAATATACAATGTTGTTAATACAATACAAAATTGCTATTAATCTAAATCAACTGCTGGGGTTCTCCCAGTTTAAATTTGTTATTTATTCAAAAAGCACACTATAAGCACTCTCTGCCTCAACTAGGCTTCTGGGTTGTTCTGCTTGTTGGATATTGCTGGATGCAACAGAACTTTGAATTAAGTATGAGCTCTACCAAAAGCTCCTAAGGCATATCTTATTGTGATGACTCATGTTTCCAGGACCATTCTTTCTGGGAGTTTCTTGAATCACAGGATTTGAAGCTGGAGGGGAACTTGAAGATATGGTGTTCTAGAAAGCTCAGACAGGTTCATGAAGGTCATACAGAAGCAGTAGGCAAGCCAGAAGTGGACAGACCAAATTTCTTAATTCTATTCAAATGCCCTATGTGACTTCTTACTAAAACCAAAACTTATACGTAAGAACATGGCAGCAGTCTTATGTCATTTGCAACGGAAAAGATAAACACAAAGCAAATATTCTTTTGTAAATGTATATGGCAAAAGATAGTCTTCAGTATTAACTAAAGTATGTAGTATTCATTCTTAAACCTGTTCTAACCTTAAAAGCCTGATTCATAACCTTTGCTAAAATAAAGTATCTCCTTCCTGAAAGTAACCCCATCTCCCCGGCTACTTTCATTTCTTTTAGACCATAGCTATTCCATAGATTTCAAAACTGTACTTATGCAAGATCAGAAGCCTATTGGGACTCACTGGAAAGTAAAAATCACTATTCCAATATTGCTCCTATCCCTAAAACTCAATTATTTAATTACAAGAAATTCTAGGAAATGTAAAATTTACTTCACAATATTCCATTTCTGCAATACGAAAGATTTGGATTGTCCATAACTTCTCAGAACCATATCAAACTACTCTTCTTGAGGATTTTAGGAATTGGGTCCATTAATTTACTTGCTCTGTGCACTTTTCCTCCTCAGAGATTTCTCTCCCAAGGGCTGAACCAAGCTAAGCTAATCTTATTTTTCCCCCTAGCAATCTGGAATTGGTACATAGAGCCTCTAGTTACCTGCCACCAGGCTTTGGAGCTAGGAAGTTAAACTGCGGGACAATTTTCTACCAAGTGTACAAAAAGAAAGAAAATGGTTGGCAGAGAGAGAAAAGAGATGGAAATAGTAATAGTAATAGTAATAGTAATAGTAATAGTAATAGTAATAGTAATTTGGAAATAGTAATTTAGAACCTTTTGTTCCTGGTTCAATAAGCACATA
Organism: Lynx canadensis; assembly: GCF_007474595.2. Taxonomy (NCBI): domain Eukaryota; kingdom Metazoa; phylum Chordata; class Mammalia; order Carnivora; family Felidae; genus Lynx; species Lynx canadensis. Next base: position 33,087,525 of record NC_044315.2, read on the forward strand.
AGGTACAACTGTACTTGCTCATAAATCCCCATTGGGATTTAATTTAGTGTGAGTAGCATTCCGTTCTTGGAAAAAATAAAACCAATTCATTTTAAGACAGGGAACATCCCCTCCCATACCCAAGTAGGAGACATGGCTGCAGAAAAACACAAAAACAATGTGACTGGGCTTAATTTAATTTTATATACATATCTAATGTGAGGCTCCAGTGCTACCAAGCATGTGACTATCTTTTCATTCTCCAAGACAACCATTTCATAATTTCTTTTCTTTCCTGAAACTTCTAATACTGTCTTCCCTTGTCATTTCCACCTTAATGACTCAGGTTTTTATTTTACTGGGAAAATAGGAGCAATGAAAAGGAATGGCTTCATCTTCCCATAGACAGCATATCTGCCAGTCTACCTTCATTTGTGCTCATTTACTCCACTTTCCCTCCTGGTAAAGTAGACCAACTGCCCATATGCCTGATAAGGCAAACCCATTGACATATGGGTTCCATTTTTCTTGGCCTATGCCAGGACTTTGTTCCTTCAATTATTTCCCACTCCTTATTTCTCTTACATTATTAATTTTGCCTCTATACTTACTCAGCATCCAAATATACCATAAGAGTTCACATATAAATAAACAAACAAACAAAAAAGCAAGCTTCCTTGTTCTAGAGCAACTACTTAACCACTACTCCATTTTAAAATATTACAATAATTATTACGAGCAATCATAAATCAAATGTTACTGCCAAGTCTTAAAGATATTCAAGTAAAGTATAACTTGAATATAAGAAATGATTATAATTCATTTTAGACAGATGGAGAAAAATAATGGGGAATTATGGGAAAAAGTTAAAATATCCTGATAATCTTTTATTTTTTAAAAAATATTTTAGTAGGTATGTATGTATTTGGTGTATATTTGTACATTTTAATTTAGATATGATTGACATACATTATATTAGTTTCAGGTGTACAACATAAAGATCCGATATTTGTACATATTGCCACTTCCATTTCTCTACAACTTTTTCTGGTGAAACCCTGTACCACCACACCAACACTCCACTCCCCTGAAGATTCACAATGATTCTCATGCCCTCAAATCCTATGGTTAACTCTTTTTTTATATATATATGAAATTTATTGACAAATTGGTTTCCATACAACACCCAGTGCTCATCCCAAAATGTGCCCTCCTCAATACCCATCACCCACCCTCCCCTCCCTCCCACCCCCCATCAACCCTCAGTTTGTTCTCAGTTTTTAACAGTCTCTTATGCTTTGGCTCTCTCCCACTCTAACCTCTTTTTTTTTTTTTTCCTTCCCTTCCCCCATGGGTTCCTGTTAAGTTTCTCAGGATCCACATAAGAGTGAAACCATATGGTATCTGTCTTTCTCTGTATGGCTTATTTCACTTAACATTACACTCTCCAGTTCCATCCACGTTGCTACAAAAGGCCATATTTCATTTTTCTCATTGCCACATAGTATTCCATTGTGTATATATACCACAATTTCTTTATCCATTCATCAGTTGATGGACATTTAGGCTCTTTCCATAATTTGGCTATTGTTGAGAGTGCTGCTATGAACATTGGGGTACAAGTGCCCCTATGCATCAGTACTCCTGTATCCCTTGGATAAATTCCTAGCAGTGCTATTGCTGGGTCATAGGGTAGGTCTATTTTTAATTTTCTGAGGAACCTCCACACTGCTTTCCAGAGCGGCTGCACCAATTTGCATTCCCACCAACAGTGCAAGAGGGTTCCCGTTTCTCCACACCCTCTCCAGCATCTATAGTCTCCTGATTTGTTCATTTTGGCCACTCTGACTGGCGTGAGGTGATACCTGAGTGTGGTTTTGATTTGTATTTCCCTGATAAGTCTTAAACTTCCTTTTCTTTGATCTTTCATCCGCATTTGGCAGAACTGATGACTCCTTCCTTATTAAGGCATTTTCTGTGTGTGGTGCATAATAAGGTACATCTTTTCTTGTCTCCTTACTGACTGTTCTTTCTTATCTTTTTCTGCCGGCTCCTCCTCCTCTTCCATATCTGGTATCAATACTAATTGAAAACTGAGTCAAATATTGGTACCACTAGAAGTAGTTCCAGAGGAATACAATATTAGTATAACATTAGAGCTCTGATATGAGTAGATTTAAAGGCATTGATTAGTCTATTCAGTGTCCAGTGGCACACTGGTAGTCTATGTCAAGCAATAGTGATTTTCCAAGTTATGAAATGTATAGTTGAAATAACTAAGTAACTGGTAGAATACCCATATTGGTTCCCTGATCTATGGAATGAGGCCTTTTGTGATAGGAAAGGAAAAATTAAAACCTCTCTAGAACTTCTTCTTACTAAATCAGTAACTCATAACCAGTACTGCATTCCTGGAGGGTTTGAAGAGATTTTTTTTTTCTACCATCAAGAACTAGGAAGATGCAGGGATGGTTATTGCTGCTACATCCCCGTCCAAATTTGCCTTTTTGGAGTGTGCAGATGATAGATAGATCTTGGAGAATGAGAGTGGATTACCATAAGCTTAATCAGATGGTGAGGGAATCCATTTATAATTTGTTTCAGATATGTTTTTTTTTTTTTCTACTGGATCTACCCCTTGGATTCTAGTATAAAGCTAGTAACCTAGTAAATACCTTAGTAAAGACTGCCAGAAGCAGTTTTCTTTCAGCTGGTTACTAGCAATACACTTTATCATATAACTATCAGCAATTTATCCCTTTATCATAACCTTTTTTTCTCAGGAACATCCCTACCTCTCCATTCTAAAGGATATCTTGCTGCTTCACTATGTTGATGACATCATGTCCTTGGACCTGTTAAGCAGGAAGTACATACTTCCCTAGACATATATGTGCCAGAATGTAGGAAGTATTTCCCACAAACATGCGGGAGCATGCCAATTTGTCTAAGCTTTCAGCCATCCAATGGTCTGTGGCATATTAAGTTGTCTGCTTGGTAAGAGGTCATGGGTAATCAGCAGAGTACTGTAGACTGCAGATATAACATAGGGTTTATTAGGGGAAACTCTTAAAATCAGAGAAGTAGTAGAGTGCACACAGTCTCATGAATTCTCATTGCTCTGTTAAGTCCAGCACAGACTTGCTTTGGACAGAAAGCTAGATGTTCAAAAAAGAACTCCCGCTTATGCACCCCATATAAGTTAGCCTAAGAGGTGGATAAGTGTCTGATTACTTGTAGTAAAAGAAGTAAAATAGGGTTCAGGAAATGCTAGTAAAGATGCATACTAGAGACCAAGGTCTAAACACAGAGGGCTCAGAGAACAACCTTGCCTGCTAAATGGAATGCTAAAATTAACCAAAGTCCTTATCTCTGCAGGCTGGCTCAGTGGAATTCAGCCAGCTCTCTGCTAAGCTTCCAAAAGGGGAAAGAGATGAGCCCCCAAGACCATCCAGATTTGTCTCTCATCAATATCCCTTCCAAGGAAAGGGAAATTTGCTGCATCTGGCCCCTCTTCCAGTTCTAAAACAGTGCATCTGGTTGTTCATTTTGCCTAGGAGAAATGGCCAAATATGTGGATCTGCACTGATTCATGAGTAGTGGCTAGTGGTTTGACTGCTTAGTCAGAGACCTGGAAGGAACACAAAGGAAAATTGTGTCCAGTAGTTCGGAGGTAATGTGTGGATAGAGCTCTCCAAAAGGGTCATGAATATGAAGATATTTGTGTCCCATGTGATTGTTTACAAAGAATACCCTCACCAGGGGTGAATCTTAACAACCAGGTGGACACAATGACTCATGCTGGGATGTTAGTCAGCATCTTTCTCCAGACATTCCTCCTCTTGCCTAGTAGGCTCATGATGAAGGTGGCAATGGTAGCAGAAATGGAATGTATGCATGGGCTCAGCAATATGGACTTATGCTCACAAAAACCAATTTGGCTTCAACCACTACTGAGTGCCCAAGTCACCAGCAGGAGAGACAAACACTGAGTCCACAATATGTCACTACTCCCATAAGATATCACCCAGCCACTTGATGGAAAATTAATTACATTGGATCACTTATATCATAGAAGGAATAGCACTTTGCTCACAGTGGAGCAGACATATATCCTGGATATGAATTTGTCTTACCTGCTTGTGATGATTCTGCCAAAATTACCATCCGGCGATTTCCAAAGTGCCGTATTCAGTGTTAAAGTTTTCCACACAGTATTACTCTTAACCATGGAAATAATTATTAAATACCAAATTCACTAGTCTTATGGTCCTTATCACCCTGAGGAAATTGATCTGATAGAATCAGATCAGAATATACTGACTGTTCTTTTGGAAACTGTTTCAACACCATGTGTTTAGCGCTATTTTTTCAGGGTTGGTATAATTCTTCAAAATGAATGTATGCTCTGAATTGGTGCTCAATGGGAATAGTTCTTCCTGTTACTCCTAATGATCTAGTAGCAAAATTTATTCCCATATCTTTGAGATCTGTTGATTTAGAGTTCTTACTGAGAAGGGGAAGGGTATTTTTACCAAAGTACATACAAAGCCTCACTAAATTGTAAGTTGAGACTATTACCTGGTCATTTATTACCTCCTCCCAGTGGACCAACAGGCAAAGAAGAGGGTCATTGCATTAGAGAGGGGTTGTTGATCCTGACTATCAAGGGGGAAATTGGGCTTCTCCAACATAATGGGAGTAAGGAGTAGTATGTCTGGAAAGCAAGAGGGTCTCTGGATGCCTCAGTGCTTCTCCATGTCTTATGTTTAAATTAATGAAATGCTGCAACAATCCAATAGAGGCAGGACTGCTAATGGCACAGATTGTTAAGGAACAAATATTTGGGTCACCTAGCTATCAAGCAAGGAACTGTGACCAACCAAGTATGTTCAGCCTAAAGAGAGTACAGATAGGCAATGGAAGCAGGAAGTTATAAATCCCAATGGTGATGGCCTGACAAGTTACAGAAATAATACGATTATTTCTTCCTTACTTTGATGTAAATATGTGTGTGTGTGTGTGTGTGTGTGTGTAAAATACCATTTGTTTTCTTTCTTATTTCAGTTTCTGATTCTCATACTTCTCAACATGAAATGTATTAATATTGTTTAAGGTATAGATATCAAAGGAGGAGTGTCACCCAGAAGAAGAACAAGCATAATTTACAGATGGACAAAGAGACAGGGAACTTAGTGCATCCTCATCTAGGGAGGCCATCTATGTATCATTGGTTATACTAATTTGCATCATGTTAGGTAGAAATATCATTTTGCTATGGCCTTGATTTAAAATTAAATATGGTTTAAAAGGTATATATGGATGACAAGTTGACAAGGTCTGGACTTAATATGGATTGATTAATCTAGATACTGCATTTTCAAGAATCTCCTTTCCTGAATGGTTCCAGGTTATAGTTGACCAAGATAGGAACTTCTGTGATATTCAGAAGGTGGACAAACATGTACAGAGGTGCCTAGCTTGTCCTCATTCTCTTCTGTTGTACGTCCAGCTCTTCTTTCCAACTGCAATGCCTATTATCCAGGCATCTGTACCAGATGCTTGGATGTGGACCCACAGAAATAGTAGCTATACAGAGACTACATCTCATAAACTTTTGCTGCTGGTTGTACCTGTCTTCTCAGATTTCTCCAGAAACCGAGCTTCTCTACCTGCACCAGAACTTCAGGAGGACCAGTTAGTGACTTTTCCTCTAAATCTGTAGTGCTACCCCCAAGGTGTTTCCTTTTTCACCTACTTCCATAATTGTGTAAGGTCTAATTCTCCTAATCAGTTTCTTATCCAATAGCAAGCACAATGCTTCTGTCTCCTTGTCTGAACCCCAACTGGTATAGAGCCTACCAGAACACCTACAGTAAGTGTTGATGAATGTTAAGTGTCTGTGTGTGTCTGTATGTGTGTATCTGATGGGGGTAGGTAAATGCTGGTGGCGCCATTCCATTTTTTTGTGATATGCAATTATCAATGATGGAATTGAGAATGTACAATCCTACATATTGAGAAAGGGAATTTGGGGATAATTCCTGGACCTATGATGGTGTAGGGGATAGGGTAGTTAAATATCCCTTGCTCAAACTCTTACATCTGAAGCATCTAAGTTATTCTGTTGAAACCCAGAATGTAGAAGTGGACTATTCATGACATAAAATCAGAAAAGCATTGGATAATAGGATGATGAATTAGACAAAGTAACAGCAACAATAACCAGAAGAAGAAGAAGAAGAAGAAGAAGAAGAAGAAGAAGAAGAAAAAGAAGAAGAAGGAGGAGGGGAGGAGGAGGAGGAGGAGGAGGAGGAGGAGGAGGAGGAGATGATGACAGTAGAAACAAACAAAAAATCCCTGGCCTTAGAATGTGTGCGTATTTTCTACAACAAAGCAAAATGAATTTTTAAACATTTTTATTGAAATCAGGGAGGGTACTCAAAAGCTTCTGGTGAGCAAGACATAAGAAATTAAAAAATATATTAATTTAAGATATACGGGCTATCATGGATATTATATTGATTAGTGGGCTTCTTTTTATCATTTTATTTCAGAAAGTGAAAATATTTATAAAGTCCCTCATAAATACATACAAGGTCTCACTCCTCCTGCTCAAATCTTTCCTCATGACAGGTTAAGTCCCTTACAACAGTTGTAATAATTTTTGAGTTATTTTCTTAGGTTTTACTCAACCTTCGTTATACTACCTTTTGTTGTTGTTGTTGTTCAGGAACAACAACAACAACAAAATTCCCTCATCTTTGACTTGTTCTGCTAAAGTGATAGACTCTAGAGTAGATGATTTGTGTGCGCTTTCTCTAACCTTGACCACAAGTAAAGAATGCAGGAGTTGGGTTTCCTGTTTTAGAGGTGAGAAAAGTGAAGATCAGAGAGATTATTTAAGTGATGTATTCAGGGTCACACAATGAGGTAATGAGTTTAACCCAAATCCACATTCTTTCTGTTTTCTATTGCTTCCATTTAACTTTTGTATCATTGCTTTCCACATCCCAAGAACTATTGCACATTCAACTTTTATACCTATTGGTCAATTGCTCTCCAGAAATTGCACCAATATACAAATATTCCTACCAGAGTAGGAAACTCTCTATTTCTCCACATTTACATGTGTACCACTAGATTTTCCAAAATAATTTTAGAACCAGGATGTGATTATAAAATTATTGCTAGGTTGAAAGGTAGGAATAATATGATGTGTTAGATATTTAAAATGTTACATGCCAAGCATTTTTGTTTGAGTGTGTAGTGTTTTAAATAAACCCTATAGCTTTCTACACAACTGACTGTAATTGTGTCAGGACTTAGATTCAGCTGGAGCTTTAGGTCTCATGTTCTGGAATTGGTGTATCAGACAGAACTTTTTTTTTTTAATTTTTTTCAACGTTTTTATTTATTTTTGGGACAGAGAGAGACAGAGCATGAACGGGGGAGGGACAGAGAGAGAGGGAGACACAGAATCGGAAACAGGCTCCAGGCTCCGAGCCATCAGCCCAGAGCCTGACGTGGGTCTCGAACTCACGGACCGCGAGATCGTGACCTGGCTGAAGTCGGACGCTTAACCGACTGCGCCACCCAGGCGCCCCTCAGACAGAACTTTTAAGCTACTGGTTAACTGAGGCTCTCAGCAAACAGTGGAACTACAAGCTTTTCACTGAGAAGGCCAGAAACTTCCAATCATACTTTCTCAGTCTAAGAAATGGTCTTTGCCACAATGAACAGCAAATATTTGACCTTGTATTGTCATTCTTATTGACTCAGAGAAAGATACACTTCTGATGGAATGTGTCCATTACAAGTGAGTATGGAATCCATACCATTCTCTAAGCATAAGGAGATTCTAGGTTCTTTCTGGGGTTTCTCATCCATGGAGTCTGATTCTGAGCCTTTCTAACCTAAAGACATTTCAATTATCCACAGTTCTCTCCACCTTCTCCAATCCAGCACTGACAGTAAATGCAAAGAGAGCCTGTAAAGCTCATCTTTTTCTTCTTACAGTGCACATTTTTCTTATCTGTTTTAATTTTAGCCCTCTGGGAAATAAAATTTGATAGTAGGAAGATGGAGAGGGAGAGAGAGAGAGACAGAGAGACAAAGAGACAGAGAGGAGAGAAAGATCTCGAGAATCTGCAGCTTGCTTATTTAGGGTTCTTTCAAATGCTGACAATAAAATATGAACTTGGGTGCAGGTAGTTTATTTGATGGGTCATCCTGGGAAGCACAAGAGAGACAGTAAGGATAGTGACACCAGGAAGGGAGAGGAGATAACACAGATGCATTAATTATTTGCACTATTGCTGTGGGTAATTGGAGTTCAGTCCTCCTGGGAGACTTCTGAGAACCCATATTGAATGTCTGAATTGAGGGACAGAGAAGCCAGCATTGATCTGCTTTTTATTGGTTGAGGCTGCTCTTAGTGACATTGAATTCCTGATGCTTATAAGGTGCCCTATATGGAGGTTGGGTGAGCTCCTGTGATGTTAGAGAAACTGAGTCCAGAAGCATAGTGATGTATAAACTGGAGGTATGCCACTGTCAGCATGTCAGGTGGTTCCTGCTGCAGGTGAACTAAAAGATGGCCTTAGGGGATATGGGGCAGGGTCCCAATAGTATCTGTACTAAGACCCTGCAGAGAAATTTCATGACTTTCTCATTGTCTCCAGCCAACCTAATAATATTGTTCTGGGTATGGATATAGATGTCTATGGAGAGAGAGGTAGAAATGCTGCTTAAGAGAAAGAGAGGAAAGGTAAGGATATGGTATGGGTAAAGACAGGAATTGGGAAAAGAAACAGGATTATAGATAAGACTGTGCTCACATGTGTATGTATTATTTGTGGCCATATGTATGTGTGATCTATAGGGTCCCATATTTAATGGGAAATAAAATCTATTAAGTGCAAGGGAAACTGTGGCCCCTGCTTGGAATCTGAAAAAAGAATAACCACCTAGTCATTCAGGAAAGTTAATCTATTTCCTCATTAGACTGTATAAAACTTGGGCTGAATAGCCATACATTCTGCTGAATCCTAAAGACTCCCCACAAAAGGAGAATGTCTTCTCTGTGTTCCTCAGCCTTGACTTCTCATTGAAATTCCATGGAGAACTTTACTATTATTGTTATTACTAATTATTATTATTATTATTATTATTGTCAAATTGGCTAACAGTCAGTGTGTACAGTGTGTTCTTGGTTTTGTGGGTAGATTCCCATGATTCATCGTTTACATACAACACCCAGTGCTCATCCCAACAAGTGCCTTCATCAATGCCCATCACCCATTTTCCCCTCTCCCCAGCCCCTCCCATCAACCTTCAGTTTGGGTTGTATTTAAGAATCTGTATTTAAGAGTCTCTTATGGTTTGCCTCCCTTCCTCTCTGTTACTATTTTTTCCCTTTCCCTTCCCTATGGTCTTCTCTTAAGTTTCTCAAAATCCATGGAGAACTTTAAAAAAATACTGATGTCTGGACCACATCTCGAGGGGTTCTGATTTAATTGGGCTCAGTGCAGCTTGGGAACTGAGACTTTCAAATCTTCCTGGGAGACTTTCATATGTAGCCAAGGTGAGAACTTCTGCCCTGGAAGTTCTTAAAGGAGTATGACTTCATTTTATTTTCATGGTGAATGAGTGACAAGGTTCCAGTCTTCCAGGTGGGTGATCTAGGGTGGTGGTGAAATGAGCCATTAAATCCTTGGGAGATGAAGGCTAAGATTATGCTGAGTGACTGTTGTTGGCAGGGAGACTAGCATATGTCCTATTCTAGAAAGGAAAGGAATAAACCTGGATCTGGTGATGAAAGGGAAGCATTCTCTTTGAGTCATCCTCAGTTTGTAGTTATTTAAAGCCTTTCTATGTCACTCATCATCAGGGAAACACAAATCAAAGCCACATTGAGATACCACCTCACGCTGGTCAGAATGGCCAAATGAACAAATCAGGAGACTATAGACGCTGGCAAGGAGGTGGAGAAATGGCAACCACCTTGCATTGTTGGTGGGAATGCAAACTGATGTAGCTGCTCTGGAAAATTGTGTGGTGTGAAGGCTCCTCAAAAAATTAAAACTAGAACTACCCTATGACCCAGGAATAGCACTGCTAGGAATTTACCCAAGGGATACAGGAGTGCTGATGCAAAGGGGCACATGTACCACAATGTTTACAGCAGCACTTTCAATAATAGCCAAATTATGGAAAGAGCCTAAATGTCCATCAACTGATGAATGGATAAAGAACATGTGGTTTATATATCCAAAGGAATACTACTTGGCAATGAGAAAGAATGAAATCTGGCCATTTGCAGATGTCATGCAACATGGATGGAACTGGAGGGTATCGTGCTAAGTGAAATAAGTCAGTCAGAAACAGACAGATATTATATGTTTTCACTCATATGCGGATCTTGAGAAACTTAACAGAAGACCATGGGGGAAGGGAAGGGGAAAAAAAAAAACGTTACAAACCAAGAGGGAGGGAGGCAAACACTAAGAGGCTCTTAAATACAAGAACAAACTAGGGTTGATGGGGGGGGGTGAGGGAGAGGGGAAAGTGGGTGACGGGCATTGAGGAGGGCACTTGTTGGGATGAGCACTGGGTGTTATATGGAAACCAATTTGACAATAAATTATAGTAAAAAATTTAAAAAATATAAAAAAATTAAAAAGAACATAAATACCTTTTATGGGCCAAAAAACAAAACAAACAAAACAAAATAAAACACCTTTCTAAGGTGTCCAGAAGATCAACATGATCTGTTATTCTCAAGCTTCATTGTTCATCTCAGATCTCAGAAACCATGTCAAGTCACCCAGTGCTCTTAAGCATGTCTGTGGCAAGATCTTAGCTGGTTGAATTTGCAGGTCTAAGAAGAGTATGACATATGCAGGCTTATTACAATTCTTAAATTCATGTAATGATAAACATGTACTGAGCACCTACTATGGAGTAAGTTTTGTACCAATACAGTAAGAACAACAAAGATGAACTAGTTGCAGACTTTTTTCTCAAGGATCTTTGGTTCCTTAAGGGAAATTCATTCATTTCATTCTCAAATATTTATTGAGAATCCATAATGTGCCAATCCTTATCCTTGGTTCTGGGGTTATAATAGTGAACAAACCAGAGATGTACCCACTTATATGAAACATACATCCTACTGGGGAAAATGATTAACAAATAAACTGGTAAACATATGTAATATCAGAGGGTGATATTATAAATAAAAGGAGAGTAATGGGGTGATACTTTTGATTATGTGGATGGGGAAAGTTTTCTAGTTAGGATGAGATTGAGCAGAAACTGGAGGTAAATGGAGAAGGAGGCCATACAGATATCTAGAAGGGTAAATGTCATGGTGGCTCAGATGAGGTAGAGCCATAGTGGCAGTGTGCAGTGGTCCATTTCCAGATATGTTTCAGGAAATACGCTATTCTAAAACAAGATTATTTGGGACTCCTGATGTGCATTTTTAAAGTCAATCACAGACCACATACCTATTCTCTGAGTGCTGCCCTGTGCTCAGCAACGTGTGAAAGGCTGTGTGGATTCAAGAAAGAAGGAGGTATGGATCTTCCCTTACTATGTGGTGGAAGATATGTTTTCACCAGACTTCAAAACCCCCTTCAGCTTCTTCAACCTGGAAATAACCCACTTAATAAAATGTATTGGTCTTCACTCATGCAGATACCCATCTTGGTGGCTTAGAAATAACTGATTTCAAACACAAATTTTATCAAGCACCTACCCTGCATCAGACATTGTGTTAAGCATTTGGAGTAATATGATAGTAATTAAGTATCATTCTTTTCTTTCAGGAGTTTGTAATACCACGAGGGAGGACTAATTTCTCATGGCCTTCCCTTCTTCCATGTGGTCACCAGTAATATTCAAAGCTGCTCCTTAGTTAAGGAATTTTTATTTATAAGGGACATAATTCCACATGAAGAAGCTCAGGTGAAAAAAGATTTATTCCAACAGTCTCCAGTGGAACCCAATTGTGGAAAGTATTCCTAGTCCTTGGAGGAGTTACAAAGCCTGTCAAAGCCTTTGCTTCTTATTTTGGAGCTACGTGATTTCTTATCCATGTCCTTCTCTGCACGTCTGCTTCATACTCTCCCTGTAGCCTAGATTTCTTCTTTTCTCATGCTTTTCCATCACCCCTTCAGGGCCAATTCAAAGTGGTATCTTTGAGCCCATTACTTTTCAGCTCATGTATCCTTTTCTTGGTGTCTGTGTCCCCAGTTCCAATTTCCAGAAGAGAGAGTATTATAGGTTAGGTCCATTAGCTTTGATGTGATTTAGGGTCACTTGGTATACAGGACCCAGCATCTTGATGCATGAGTACATCAGGGAAGGTGAGCAGAAGGGAAGTGGTGATCATCTCTAGTACCATATTACTCTGTTATATTATCTTTAATGAATTGTTGGATAGCCAGCCTGCTTCTCTGTATGTTGGATTCAGTATTTAAGACCTTCTCCATAGATCACCTTCTGGATATCTAGCCTCATTATTCTTTCATACTTATAGTGGTTCCCTGAATCAGTGATGGCTACTTTACTGACCTACCTGGAAATTCATATTTAAATAGATAGTCTCCCTAATGAAGTTGTACTGAAACATAGCCTTTATACAAGTGAGTTTACCCCTGTGCATGCAGCAAAATGAAAGTTACAATGATGACAGTGGTGATGGTGGTGCAGGTGGTGGCAGACTGAGGCCAATGCTCAGGTTGGCCATGAAGCTATAACCCCATCTCAGAGGGAGTTTTAGGCTGCCAATAAGTGAGCACTTTATAAAGGATGGCCCACTGATAGCAAAACTAAATGACTCAGTCCATATTCATTACTCTGTGTTCTCCATTCATGGATTCTGAGTGATCATTTTATCCTCTTAGCCTGTTCTTCCATATGTGTGTGTGAATCTTCCTGATGTTAAGGCTACTGAGGGTGTGTAGGCAGCATGCTGAGAGAAAGTCGGATGAGGCCAGTTTAGCTGGCAGTGTGCCACCAGGGGGATTCTGTTGAAGCCGGAGCCCTACTGTATGTCATATTGGAATCAAACCTCCTATTGCTGAAAATCACAGTGCCTCTGATCTCAGAGCCATCAGATAAGCTGCCAGAAAATAACATCTTAGATATTCATTTAACAGGAGGCAGGGGTGTTGATAGAACTGTCTTGCTTTGAAAATTCCTACAAGAAGGCAGAACCGAATGCACGGATGACAAAACTCTGGTGGAAGCACCAGAGAGACAGAAGCTAAAAGTATGGCAAAAATAAAGGATCTGGGGATCTTTGAAATGTGTTCCCTTTTAAGAGCATTAGACAAGCACATGGCAGAGACTGCACACCCCCTAATTATTTTCTGGCCTCTGTATTCACAAATAAGCACCATATGAAAAGCAAAGATCTTCATGAGAAAAGGGGAAAAAAGATTATAAGAAACACAGAAATGTTCTAGAAATCATCCTGGCTGCCACTTGCCCTAAGCACCAGCACTGTGCTCATTCCTGGGATATGGAGATGAGTGGTGTGTGGGTTTGCTTTTCAGAAGCTAGGATACTAATCACGATAGTATTCTATCTCTCAGCCTCAACATTTATGCTTTCTGTACTCACTCCTACTGCTACCACCCCAGGCCTGGTCCCATATCCTATGTGAGTAACTGAAAAAGCTTCAGGGGTCCTCTTTCCTTCTTTCAATTGTACACTGTGCTAATGTTATCTCTTTCCAGCAGCATATTCATCACACTGTGCCCCTGCTCTGGAAACAGCAGAAACATCCCTACTGCTTACTGAATGGAATCTGAACTTTATGGCCTCATATTCAAGGCTCCTTCCTTGAGCAGCTTCCAATGTGTACACATATGCAGCCCCACCTTCCCTTCATTCCCATAGTGGTTCAGTGATGGGGCCCTTTTACTGACCTATATGAATAGTACTCTTATTGCTACAAACAAAGCATTAACACTTACATTGTAAAATATTGAAGAATGTGTCTTTAGCCTTTCTTCAACTGAATTTCCTATTCTCTATGCATGTGACACTTATATTTATACTAATAATGATACCTGAGTGGCAGTATATTTATTTGTTGGAATGAATGCTGGTCAATTTTGATATGACCTGAAGGTGTTATGTTCTATGCGAAAATACTGTCACCAAAAGACATTGCTTCTATTTCTATATGCCTATTCTTGCTTTCATATCTTCATATAAATCACATTTGCTCAAAAGTATCCCTTGCATCTTTTCTTTCCGTTCATCCCAATTCCCCCAATTGACAAGTGTATTCCATCAATTGGCTCATATATTTGTAAACTATCCTTACTTAGGCCACATCAGCACAGAATTTGAAATTGGGTCACATTGACAGGAAACATGTATGTTTGATGCATCTTGTGTCATCAATTAAGGCCAGGCTTTAAGGTTCCTGAGAAACCTCTCCTTTTACAGGGAGTGACATTCCCTCTGTTCTTGTTCTGGACCCGTTCTGGTAAATGCTGTCATATTCTTACAGATACCACTGCCCCTTCTTCTGACAGCCTCTGTTTCTGCACACACTGGTGCTTAAAGTGGAAACTTGCTGCTTTTGGAAGGCATTGCCCTCCTTTGGGCTCTAATTTTCCATCTTTGATGCACTGGAGATTTGAAAGTGACAGATCTATGAGTTGTCTTGTGGCATAGATGGAGAAAATGCCCTAAACACCTGCCATTTTGATTTCTTGTTTTAAAGAGTACCAAAGCAATGTGGGTTTTGTTCTAAACTCTTTCTGGTTGTACTAACAGTCCAAAGTGTCACAGAACTGAGACATGAATCTTAGGAGTCTAGAAGGAAGGTGAATTGGGATTATCACATCAACTTCTGGACCAGGCCTACCTGTCCTAGCTCCCTTTCTCTTAGGATAGGTGCTTTTCAAGGAGGTTCTCTAGTTCCTCATGAGGATGGTCTTCCAGGGGCCTTCTCTACTGCTTCATCCCATTTGGCCTAACATATTACAGTGCTATTTTTGGTAAATTATGCACTAAGATAAGAACAGGCCATATATTTATTTAATCATTTCCATCACTAAGTAGCTATGTGACTGTAGTCACATCAATTAACCTCTCTGGGCCTAAGTTTACTCACTTAGATGACCTTTAAAGTCTCCTCACCTGTAAAAATTCCTTGCTTTTAGATGTTCTCTATTTTCCTCTCCTCGGTCTGATAAAATGAAGTTCTATGAGATAACTTCCCAAGGCAGAAAACAACTATACAACTTGGTCACAACACAAAAAGCACATACCTGAAGGTACTGGAGAATGAACAGAAGCAGACACTCCACTGTACCCTCAGAGGAAGGGGGAGGTAAGAAGTACACAAGGAAGTTCCCATCTTGTTCACTTTTAGACTAAGGCTAACCCTTGCAGTGCAGAGAGTTAGTAGCATACAAGAGGGAAAGACTGTCATCATTCTGGCCTGAAGAACAAGAAAAGGAAAACCGGGAAATCAAATGCTGAAGAAAGTAGTGAAATCACATAAGGGAAGGAAAAAATGAAGACATGCCTAAACTCCCTAAACTCTGTGTACCCTGGTAAGAATTGACATATAGACAAATGGAATAGTATATAGTCTAAAAATAGATGCACACTTAGATGACCAACTGGTTTTCAGCAAATGTGCCAAAGGAATGGAGACACTTGAGTAAGATATATGTTAAGTTGGGTAGGTTAGGCTGCAGTAACAAATGAATAGCCAACTTTAGTGGTTTAAACAAGAAGAATTCTATTTCTTGTATAGGAAACATGCTTATATTGGTAAGGCAGCTCTCCTCCCTGAAGATATTAGTAACCCAGGTATGTGATAGCTCTGAAATTCTCAATATGTGGCTTCTGAGACCATTCTGAATATCACTAAGGATACCATATGGAATATCATAGAGCTGTGCATGTAAGAAAGTGGTGTATGTGGAAGGTTTTAAGGGACCAGAAGTAGATGTTTTACAGGTCAGACCTACACTTCAGTTTTGTGGTCATACTCAGCCCCAGTGGAGGCCGGGATATGTAATTTAACTGTTTGCCCATGATGAATAGGAAGATATTTTGGTGAAGAGCTAGGAATATCAGTCATAGTATGAAAGGGTATATAATTTAAGGTAACTGGACAGATACAAATAGATGAAATAGGTAAATGGTAAATGAATAACAATTTCATTGGACATGTGCCAATATAATTTTAGAAAGAAGATTATTAACCCATTGAAGATGAGAAGGAAAAAGAATATTATACAATGAATCTGTATTTAATGCCATATTTATTTGTTTTCTTTTTAGTTTCTAATTCTAGAGAGTGTACATCATATAGAACAGACATAAAGAGCATAACTGTTTATCAAGGTGTGATCATGGTGACTTCATGAAAATTATCAGGCAGTGTATTATTAGTCATCAGATATGTATTGATTCCTGAAGAAGCTGTCCGAGATTACTTGTTTGTATAGGGCCTTATATGTCCATTCTCTATGTATATGAATGCATGAAGCACTCTTTTTGACACATGGCAATCCCTCAGTTAGCACTTGTGAATGAATACATCAAAAAGGCATTGCTGTTAGTATTCTTGTCTCTTCCCAGATTAGCAAACTGGGAAATTATTTCCTCAATATGAAAATGTAGTTTTTATTTTACCACTTCCATTTGTTAGGGGTTAAGAAAAAACTCTAAAATCCCACAAAAAGAAATACAAAGGCCAAATAAATCCTAGAGACCTGGTAATAATTGATAATGTCATGTATCTTCTGAGGATGTGTGTGTGTGTGTGTGTGAGAGAGAGAGAGAGAGAGAGAGAGATTGAGAGAGAGAGAGAGAGAGAGAGAGAGATGGCTAAGTGAGAAAGACCAGATAAATTCCAGGTTATGTCAAGGGGGAATGAGGTCATAAATTCTTATTGCCATAAAAGTACACTACCAATTTTTAAATGAAAAATTAAAAAGAAACAATCACAGAACATCTTCTAAAGACTGACTATTCAAATCTCAGGTATAACACTTGGGAGGAATCTGAGACTACAAACATCTGAGGAAGCACTGCCTGAGTTAGCTGTTTTATAAATGGCATAAATGGTTGAGATAAAGCAACCAGTTTCTCAAAGTCTTTGTAGAACCATAGATATAAAAAAAGTAAAATAGGAGTGTGCTATGATCCAACTATAAGAAATTCAAGAAAAGAAACAAAGGAAAACTGTTATTCATCAAGTGTCTACTGTGTGTCAGGACATGTGCTTCCTGCATTCTTATTCAGGAAAGTGAAAACATTAAGTCTTAGATTAGGGTTCAATAATATGGGATTTAATTTCTGATTTGCCTAGTTCCAAATTCCAGTTTCCTTCATCAAAATCTCAACATAATAAAACAGTAGGTTTTTTGTTACTATTCTCCTATGAGGAATACTAGGACAAGCCTTCCCTTTCTATCAAGCTAAATCCAACTGTAACTGAATGCTTCCTTGTTCCTGCTTAACCTGTATTTAATTCTTCCTCTGCTCTTGCTTATCCTGGTTCCTTTTACACAGGCTTTGTCTTCACAAAAATTGACAGGAATTGGGTATAAACTGCCCACTTTAAATGTGTTAGGAGCTCTTCAGATGTCAAAGGCCCCACTCCTCCCCATTACTCTGGGTACTGTAGCTGAATGCCCGTGACCCTTTATTATCATGCTTGCACCATTGCTTTTCTTATAAAAGAGTTAAGAGGAATTTGGGATATTCATTATTCCCATGTTTCCCTCAAAACTGAGAAATGAAATACAGACTGAAGAAGTCATACGTGTTTACCTCAGCTGGCCTCACTCATTTATATTATCTGCCTGTTTTGTGTTTGAGTTTGTGATTCCTGGAAGAGAAACATTCTGTGAACCCTTCAAGGTGACAACCATCTCATCTGAGGAACTCATCCTTGTTACTATGATGAGGTTTGGAACCCTTTCTGCCTTATGTGTTTTAGTAGAGTTTCTTTTTTTTTTTTTCTCCACATTTCTTGTTTGTTTTCTAAACCAATAGTACCCAAATACTGAATCAGCTGGACTGATTTTATCACAGACATATGGACAACTGGTTAAAAATATAGATTCCCCATGCCATGGCTTCAGACTTTCAGATTCAGTAAATCTAAGATAGGGTCTGGGAATCTGTTTCTTAACAAGTTCCCCAAGGGCTCTTGATGGGCAGCCATGTTTAGTAATTATAGGCACAGGGAACAACTCTATATGGAAGGGTACTTTAGGACAGGTAGAAAATTGGTGGAGAAAAACATTTGGGGGAGGCAAAACATCATAGTACCCATATGAATTGCACTCACTTAAACTGCCAGATATGTTGAATGAACTCCAATGATCAGTTTTATGTAATAGATACCATAGATTATCCTACCTCTCCCCAACCCCACATCCCAGGCCAGTTAGGCCTATGTTTCTATAAACTCTAAGGAAAAAAAAAAAAAAGATTGTGCTGGCTTGAGAAGAAATCACAGCTTCCAAAACACTAGCCTTATATAGGCAGGCACTTAATTAAATCTTAAGAAGATAAAGTTTTCTATTTTGTTGTCTTTGCTTTAACAGAGTACAGATATAAAGGCATTCAGTGGAGGGCCAATTCATATCATTGAATAATCTCTAAAATTTTTGCTTTTTATTTCCCATCTTTAGTTGGCATTCCTTTTGTGTTGAACTTTATAAATGTAGGATTATTACATATACTCCCTAGATTAGAGATATTAACTGCTTATCTTAACTAAAACTATAATTAAAATGTTTAAAATGCTTGGAGTTAATTATATACATTTAACTTTTTTTTATGTTTCTCTAGTTAATATACTACATATGGCCAAAAATATGGCAATAATAAAAAATAAATTATACTCGGTACCTGGGGAAAGGATGTACTGAGGTTGGTTCAAGGGGGTGAAATTTTAATTTTCAGGGTTTTAATTTTCACCCTGAATAAATTCTTGACTGATGGTTGACATGAGTAAAGATTTTGATCACAGAATTTCATTTGACTTATTTGAGGTAGTCATGGTTTTGGTGTTGTCTTTTTGAACCAGTGGTATCTGGGATTTTTCTTGGGGATAAAAGTCAAAATAGTCAAAAGTAGTGGAGGTTTAAGTCCTCATTTTCAAGGGTGCTCTATTCCATGTTTGTCCAAAGTGTAGCCTCCTTTCATCTTTTGGGGAAAATGTACCAAATTGAAAAGAAAGAGAGACACATCAGATCTTGGCCAGACTCCAAGCATTCATTCAAAGCTCACTTTCAGGTCCAAGCTTGTGACTCTCTTCACTTTTGCTCTATAGTGTTGTTGCCTTTGTGTGTCATTTTATAAACAAAATGGTGCACCACAAAGTACATTTATCACATAAGAAAGACAACTTGCAGAGGTATGGAAGTGAATTTCATTATGCTGAAAATCTTTCTCTATATTGATTTTTACTACTGGTTTACAATAATTCATCTGCCTAAAATATTGGATAGTCAAAATTCGCCTATGAAATGGCTTCCTTGTTTCATTGTATAACCCATTTTTCAATTCTTTGACCTACTTTCTGATCCTTTTTTAATTACTTCAGTACCACAAAATTTCTTAAAATTTTCTTAACTAGTAAATATTCCAAGAATTATATTTTAATAGTTCCCAGAATGGACCTGAAGTGAATGATAAGGTGGAATCCAGTGGCTACATAGAGCACCAAGGGTCTAGAAAATATGAGGAAAGTCATTCCAGGGTCAAATCTTGGCCAGAGATAAAAATATGCTTAGCTCATACAAAGTGATATTAAGCTATCATCCTTTGGAGGGTTTCATGGGAATAAACACGGATGGGTTTGCATCGTGCAGATGTGCATGGCTTCATACTGGAATGTTGTCTGCACTAGGGATATTTCCTGACTCAGTCCAAGACACAGGAGTGTTGACAGGCAGCTCTGGGTGAAGTATGGTGTAAAGGACCACTGGGAAGTTTTCTGTTACCATAGCCAAATGATTTCATCAACAATTGAACAGAGCCCATTCCTTCAGATAAGTACAAACAATGAGGTTGTTCTTTCTGGCTTGTTTCTTTTTTCTCTGCTGTTTTTGGTGCATGTTCAGATATATATACACATGCATGTGTGTATATTACACAGACATATGTCTTGATACCAACAATCATCTAGAAAGTCATGTCTTGTTAACTCTAAAACTTTATCCTTTGGCATTTACACGTGGATATGCAGATAGAAAGGCTTGTCTTGTCAAACCAGTTTTACCTGTCTAAATGAGCAAATGTGTTAAATTAGATTCCACAGTCATTCTGACATTCATCATCATCCCAATGCTGCACACGTGCGCACACACACACACACACACACTATAGTGGTGGTTGTGAAAGTACCAAGTTTCCCCAGAAAAGTGGAATTTCCTGACTCATTTCCAAACAGAAGCTTATTTTCTACCTAAAATTAAATAGCCAATATTACATTTAAAGCATTAAGAGATTCCAAAGTCAATAATTACCCTAACTCATCATTTTGCCCTTCACTTAACATAAATCACCTTTTCTTCCTCCAGCCATTATTTAGAGATACATCATCCATTCTTTTTTTTGTGTTTTTTTTTTTAGTCCATTAATTCAGCCTACCAGGATTTTGGCATAGGGTCAGACATAGATGTACAAAAAATTCTATTTAACACAACCAACATTTCCCAAGTGTCTATTTTGTACCAGCCTTTGTGCTAAGCACTCTATTCATATATAAAGGTGAAGATTCATGGGCCAGATTTTATTTTTCTAAGGAGTCTCTGGAGACACTTTAAACTCTTAGTCAGATGATCAACAACATTTACTAGGCATTTGTGGGGTATAGAAACTGGTTAGTTGTAGTTGTGAAGCATACATTCCAAATGTCTCTTCTAACTTCTTAGTTACTCATAAGACCTTTTTATTCCATCAAATATTTGCAAGCATGTGGTGATATGACAGAGGGGATTGAGAAAGGATAAATAGAAGCACCAGAGAAAGGATAAATAAAAGGATAAATGAAAGCACTCCAATCTTTCATGGAATTTCATGTGAATGGAGATATAAAAATATGTAGCTTTGCTCACCATAGGGGCAACTCAGCCACTTAATCATCATCAGTCATCAGTTAAGACCTTATGTTATGTTTGAATTTTTTCTTTGTAGTAGTAACAATGTGCTTGCATTTGTTTATTCAGTCTAGCTGACCTGGTCCCTTCATGGTCAAGAAGAACAACTTTGAGATATCTTGATGACAGAAAGGGTATTGGAATGAAGGGCTTAGATTCAAAGACAAGGCTTCATACATGTAATTCTCTGATTAATCAAGCCAAATGGTCACTTGTGGTACAAAAGAGACATCTAAAAGGTATCTCAAAGGTGAGTGATAGTATAGTTTAGATATAATTATAGGGTGATTATGTAATAGTAAAATAAGATAATGCAAGATAGTGATTGAAATCTTTTCTTTCCTTATAGGACATTGAGGAGTGCAGAGATTATAAACGTGTTATCCTGTAGAGAACAAAGCTATTAAATTCTCCAAGCCTGAGTTAAAAAGAATGTCTGGTTCATACTCAATTCCTGGTGTAAGCAGAATTAAACTTGTTTGATGAACTTCGACAATGGGAACAAAAAGTAAGGGAGTGGAAGAGTCAAGGGAATGGTGTTCTTGAAGAGAGGAAAGGGGAAGAAGGCACTCAACTGGTCCCTTTTCCTCAGTCAAATGGGATTTGGGGTTGGTGAGCAAGTAAAAGCATTCACAAACGTTGTGGGTATTTGCTATAGGAGGAGACTGCCACTCACTCTTCACCTGTCTGGCACTAAGACTCCAGTGTTGTTGATGCATCCTGATGTTAGTGGAGTGAAGAGGTGAATTAGGGATGAGGCTAGGCAGAGTTGCCAGGCCATGTCGGTTTGGTTTATGAGAGGTGTGAAAAATGTATCTCACCACTTTCTAGGTCTCCAGATTGGTGCAAAAGTGGGAAGAAGAGAAGAAAGTCTGCAGCTTGGTGGGGATCACTACAGCAGGGGTCAGAGAAAAACATTGTGATGCTGCTGTCTGAAGGTAAGCTGAAAAAGGCTAACTATCTCAAGAGATTATTAATGTGGAGGTTTGCTGCATGGAATTGGATCTCTTGTCAAAGGAGTCTTTTGAGGCTCCCAGGTGCTACCTCTGAACTGCGCAAAGCAGCTAGATCAGCAGTGATGACAAACAAAAAGGGGAAAAAAGGGGTTGCTCCTTTAACCCATGGCTACTTATGTATATTAGAATCCCATTGCTGCTGTAATAGACTACCACCAACTTAGTGGTTAGGACAACGCAGATTTATTCTTTTATATTTCCAAAGGTCAAAGTCCAAAATTAGTCTTAAGGTCCTAAAATCATGGTGTGAATAAGGTTGATTTCTTCAGGAAGCTCCAGGAAAGAATACATTTCTTATCTCTTCCAGTGCCTGGAGTCTGGCTCATGGCTGCATCACTCCAATCTTTCATATCACTAAATGGCCTTTTCCTGACTCTGAAGTCTCTCCCAAATCCCTCTTATTAGGGCATTTGTGGTTATATTGTGACCACTCAGATAATCCAGAACAATGTCCTTATCTCAAAATCCTTAACTTGAAATTATTATGTTGAAGTTCTAACCTCTAGTATCTCAGAGTGTAATTGTATTTAGCGATACAGTCTTTAAAGAGGTAATTAAGTTCAGTTAAACAAATACAAATCTGAAGGGAGAAATAGACAATAATATAATAATAGTAGAGGACTTTAATACTGACTTTCAACAATACATAGATCACCCAGAGGAAAAAAAAAACTACAAGGAAACGAGAGACTTGAACTATACCTCAAACCAAATGGACTCAATGTATAGGTACAGAACATTCTTTGAAACAGAAGAAGAATACACACTTTCCTCAAGTGCACATGAAATATTCTCCAGGATAAGTCATATGTTAAGTCATAAAAAAAACCTAAGCAAATGTAAGAAGATTGAAATCATGCCATGTATCTTTTACAACCACAAAGATATGAAAGCAGAAATCAATAAAACAAGGAAAGCTGGGAAATTCACAAATGCTTAGAAATTAAACACACTCCTGAACAATCAATGGGTCAAAGAAGAAATAAAAAGAGAAATCAAGACATATTTTGAAACAACTGAAAATGGAAATAAAACAAACCAAAGCTTGTGGCATGTAGCAGGCAATTCTAAGAGGGAAGTTTATAGCAATAAATGCCTACATTAAGAAAATAGAAAGACTACAAATTACCATTCTAACTTTATACCTCAAGGAACTAGAAAAAAGAATGAACAAAACCTGAAGTTAGCATAGGGAAGAAAACAAAAATAAGAGCAGAAGTAATACAAATAGATATAAAAAAAATAATACAGAAGATCAATGAAACTAAAGGCTATTTTTGACAAGGTAATCAAAACTGATTAAACTTTGTCTAGAATTAGCTATGAAGAAAGAAGAAGAAGACTTGAATAATAAAATCATAAATGAAAAAGGAGTTGTTACATCTGACACCACAAAAATACAAAAGATCCTAAGATCTTGCTATGAAGAATTATATGCTAAAAATTGAATAATTTAGAATAAATTGATAAATTTCTAGAAACACACTGTCTACCAATACTGAATAATGAAGATAGAAAATTTGAACAAAACAATTATTAGTAAGGAGACTGGGCCAGTAATCAAAAATCTCCCAAGAAAGAAAAGCTCAAGACCAAATGGATGGCTTCATTGGTAAAATCTGCCAAACATTTAAAGAAGAATTAATACAATCTTTCTCAAATTCTTCCCAAAAACTGAAGAGGAGAGAACATTTCCAAATTTTATGATACCAGTGTAATCCTAATATTAAAACCAGACAGGGACACTACAAGAAAAAAAAACTACAGGCTAACATCTTTGATGAAAATAGAAAAAAAATTCTCAACAAAATACTTGCATAACAAATTCAACACTGTATTAGAAAAGTCATATACCATAACCAAAAGGAGCTTATCCCTGAAATGAAACTAATTGAATAACACACAAATTAATGGAAATATATCCAGCATTCATGGATAGAGAGAATTAAATTGTAAAAACATCTATAGTACCTAAAGTCGTCTATAGATTCTTTGCAATCCTTATAAAAATTCCAATGGCATTTTTCACAGAAATAGGAAAAACAATCCTAAAATTTGTATGAAACCACTAAAGAGCCTAAATATAGATAGCTAAAGCAATCCAAAGAACAAGACATCAGACTTCCTGATTTCAAACCTTATCACAAAGCTATAGTAATCAAAACAGTATTCTACTGGCATAAAAACAAACTTACAGACAGAACAGAATCAAGAACCCATAAATAAACTCACACTCTAATTGTTAACTAATATTTGAAAGGGAACCCAATAAAATTCAATGAGGAAAGGATAATCTCTTTCATCAATCATGTTGGGGAAACTAGATAATCAACAGGAAAAAAATCAAAGACTCCTAACTTACACCACTCACAAAAAAATAATTCAAAATGGATTAAAGATTGGAATTAAGACCTGAAACAAAACTCCTAGAAGAAAGCATAGGGAAAGAACTTCTTGATATTGGTCTTGGCAATGTTTTTTTTAGATATGACTCCAAAAGTGCAAGGAACAAAAGCAAAAATAAGTCAGATTACATCAAACTAAAAAGCTTCCACACAGGGTGGAGGTTCTTCAGAAAATTAAAAATAGACCTATCCTATGACCCAGCAATAGCACTGCTAGGAATTTACCCAAGGGATACAGGAGTACTGATGCATAGGGGCACTTGTACCCCAATGTTTATAGCAGCACTCTCAACAATAGCCAAATTGTGCATAAAGCCTAAATGTCCATCAACTGATGAATGGATAAAGAAATTGTGGTTTATATACACAATGGAGTACTACATGGCAATGAGAAAGAACAAAATATGGCCCTTTGTAGCAACATGGATGGAAGTGGAGAGTGTGATGCTAAGTGAAATAAGCCATACAGAGAAAGACAGATACCATATGGTTTCACTCTTATGTGGATCCTGAGAAACTTAACAGAAACCCATGGAGGAAGGGAAGGAAAAAAAAAGAGGTTAGAGTGGGAGAGAGCCAAAGCATGAGACTGTTAAAAACTGAGAACAAACTGAGGGTTGATGGGGGGAGGGTGGGTGATGGGTATTGAGGAGGGCACCTTTTGGGATGAGCACTGGGTGTTGTATGGAAACCAATTTGACAATAAATTTCATATATTGAAAAAAATTAAAAAATAAAGTTAAATTAAAAAAAAAAAGAAAAAAAAGCTTCCACACAGGAAAAAACAATCAACAAAATGAAAAGGCAATCTATGTTATGGGATAAAATAGTTAAAAATCATCTATGTGATAAGGGGTTAGTCACAATACATAAAGAATTCATACAACTTAATAGAAAAAAAGAAAAACAAATCTGATTAAAAAGTGAGCACAGGACTGAATAGATATATTTTTTCAAAGAGAACATACAAATCGCTAAAAGTACATGAAAGATGTTTCACATCACTAATAATCTGATAAATGCAAATCAAAATCACAAGGAGATATCATCTCACATCTGTTGGAATGGCTATCACCAAAAAGATAAGAGATAACAAGTGTTTGTGAAGTTACGGAGAAAAGAGATCCCTGTGCACTGTAGCTGGGAGTTTAAATTGGTACATTCAGTACGGAAAACACTATGGAAGTCCCTCAAAAATATGAAAATAGAACTACCAAATAATCCAGCAATCTCATGTCTGGGTATGTGTTTGGAAGAAATGAAATCACTATCTTGTAGCACAAGCAAACTAAAAAAACTGTTTTGATTGTGCTGATGCTTTCACAGACTCATAAATGTGTGAAAACTTTCCAAGTTGTACACTTTACATACACCAGTTTCTCTTATATCAATTAAACCTTAATGAAGATGTTAAAAAATAAACTTTCCATATTTTTGTTGCATGAACATTTGAATTTTCTAAAAACCCTCCTGTGAGAATAAACTATTACCGGAGATATTTAGCAACGGCAGGTTAGAAGTCAAGAGAAGAATGTAGAATAGGGACAGGAAGTAGATCAGAAACATGTTGTCTTGTGGGAAATGAAGTTTTACAAAACCAGATTCTACAATTTATATTATGATCTGACTAAACAGCCTGAGCTGTTGTCTCTTGGGCACTAAAAGCCAGTGGTTCTTAAGATATTTCTGTTAATGATGAAAAGAAAGTAGCTTTGTACATTGGTGTACTTTGCAGCCCCTTGAATCCCAACCCAATAGAAAAGAATAATAAACATCTGAAAAATTACATTATAGAAATGGGGGAAATGACAGTAGAGTGGAAAAGTGGGTTGATGCCCTACATCAAGACCATTTATTTTTTTTAATTTTTTTTAATGTTTATTTATTTTTGAGAGAGAGAGAGCAGGGGAGGGGCAGAGAAAGAGGGAGACACAGAATCTGAAGCAGACTCTAGGCTCTGAGCTGTCAGCAAAGATCTGGACACGGGGCTTGAAACCATGAACTGTGAGATCATGACCCAATCTGAAGTTGAATGCTCAACCCACTGAGCCACTCAGGCACCCCAAGGCCATTTCTTAGTGAACCTTCCTAAGGAAAAGGGTATATTATCCTTATCTTAAAGTCCCCCACCTTTTTAGTTCCTGATGTAGAAGGACACAGCAAAGAGCATATATAGGGCCCTGACTTGGAATTCCCACTTGGGTGTCCTTGACTAGATTACTCTGCCTCAGTTATTAATTATTGTATACATGAAAAGAGGAGGCTGTACTAGATGATCTCCCCAGTAATTATCTAATTGTCAATAATCCATTGGTGGAATGAGTTAGAGACTCGGAGGTGCTGTAACAAGCCCATACCTGGTGCTTGAAAGCTTCATTAATAAGTGCTCAACATAGCCCTGCCTTCCTTCTTCATGCTTCGCTCTAGTTTACTAAGACAGCTTATGCTGTGCAATCATCTTGTTACTTACATTCTCAAATGCAGGACAGTTTTGGAAAGGAAAATCAAACTGGATTAGTTTTATGTCCAGTGTACTTAATGACACTCTTCCATTTTAATCATTATAAGTTACAATACAACAAAATTAAAATGATTCTCATATTGGAGTTGTTCATTCCTGTGACATAATAGATT
This sequence comes from Lynx canadensis, assembly GCF_007474595.2. Classification (NCBI taxonomy): domain Eukaryota; kingdom Metazoa; phylum Chordata; class Mammalia; order Carnivora; family Felidae; genus Lynx; species Lynx canadensis. Next base: position 33,114,729 of record NC_044315.2, read on the forward strand.
ATTCCAGTCTTCTTTGAATATCTGGATTTTTTTGAGTAAAATAAAGGGCATTTCCAGAACATTAACAGTGCTGGTTTCAAGATACACTAGTTGCAAAGCTGAGGAGATCAATCTGAAAACTGGTTCTCAGAGGGAGAATCTTGGTTTCCTTTCCTGACCCCACCATAAGAATGTTTCACTCTGAGAGTTCAAACCAATTTCCTAGCATTCCGCATCCAATAGTTTCAAGGACAGTGATGAAGCTCAGGAAGATTCCAAATAAGGATGATGGGTCAAATTCTTGAAAAGCACTTAAAAAAAAAAAAAGGTGGAGTGGGTTATCCCAAATAAGAGTGCATGAGATGTGAATTTTTAAAGTTTGTTTGCTTCTTTATTTAGAGAGTGGGCACACAGGTTGGGGAGGGGCGGAGAGAGAGAGAGGACGAGAGAGAATCCCAAGCAGGCTCCACACTGTCAGTGCTGACTCTAACTCACAAACTGTGAGATCATGACCTGAGCTGAAATCAAGAGTCTGAAACTCAACCGACTGAGCCACCCAGGCACCCCTATCCATTTTTTGAGTGGAATGGGATATCCATTCCATGCACAGCAGGTGTGTGCTGATGGAAAGGAGGAGTCAGCCATTGCCCCTCCCACTTTGCCTTTTCAGCCTGGAAACAGTGAACTGGAGGAGGCCTCTTTCCAGCGCTCACAAACTGGCTGGAAACTGGCTGCTTGCCTGATGCAAGAAATGTTTAACAATGCAGCACTGCTGCCACTGACTGTACCCCTGTCATAATCCTGGCCTTTTCTTCTGGATATTATCAGGCTCAGTCTATTGTTCATGTACCAAACCTTTTGACATCTATTGTTATAAATGACCCTGCATTTTTGACGCTATTCATCATTTTCATAAATGGAACAACTCTTCTTACGGCAGATATTCCCTTCCTGTTCTTAGAATGGGAGATGGACAGTTCTAATAAATGCAGATACATGGTATAGTCATATGCCATTAAGAGACTCAACTTTTAAAATTGGATGAGAGGAGACATTGAAAGATCAATTGCCATCAGAAAATTCACTTCTAGATAGACTGCCAAACACAAGGGTTATAGCACTTGTATCAATAGTAGCCAGAATATGAACAAATTCAAGTGACATTTCAATTCTTAACTTTCCCATGAGGAAGGTTTATGTGCATGCATGCACACATGAGCTTGTGTGTGTGTGTGTGTGTGTGTGTGTGTGTGTGTGTTTGGATGGGAAGGACTGATTAATGTGTGAATACTCTGTGTAAATACTCTGAGGGTAGTCACTCAAGAGTATTTATCTACTCATTAAATTGTCTCAACTTGTCTGAAGTGGTGCTTTTCTCTGCAGTGTATATATAACTAAACAGTGTAGCATATGGCCTGCTGACTTCAGAACCATTGTGTTACACAATTCTGGTGGGCAAAGTTACATTATATTTTGCATGAATTGTGCCTCCTGCAGTTGTAGCTCTGGCTATCTTGATTCCTGCAGCCAATTTGATGCTCTGTTTTTTTGAAAGCAGTCCTCCTTATACAAACACCTGTATAATGGCTTCTGTGTCTTACTGGAAGCATCTCCAATGTCTGCTTCACTGGCTATGTTTTTAGCTACAAGTGTGCCTGAGCAGTGATCAGCTATCCCCCAAGGTCTACTATTGTGCATTGTTGTCTTCTGAAACAGAGTATTGGTCCATCCATTCTGCTTCCAATTAGCATCTGTTTTGTTTTTTGCCCCCTGGTAACACTGAAGTGGGAAGGAAACTTTGCAATTCAATCAATCCTATTATTAACTATGAGAGCATAAACTCTCCAGTCTCAATTTTTCCCTCTGCACAATGGAAATAATAACAATGACCTCCTAAAATTATGAGATTAAGTAGAATGCTATGATGGTTTTGTGCCAACTTGGCTAAACTACTTTTCTTAGAATTTCCTTCCTTGTCTGTTTCTGGATAGAGTGGACTGTAAGAGAGATTCCTGAGTGAGCTTTGGAGGGTGGAAGGGAAGTAGTATAATTTAAACCATTTTATAACTCAAAGATATTGTTGGTTACTTGCTACCTCATTGGCTAGCTCTGGAACTGTTCCCTTTCCCCTGTGTCCTCCTTTACTCTCTCAGATTCTTGATCCAGGTCATATGTTTAGTGATTAAGAGCCCAAGCTTCTGGAGGACACCCTAATTATCAAGATCAGAGGCAACAGCAACTAACAATTTGCAGTCTATTTACATGGGCACTAGCTTGTGCTTATGCCTTCCAGCTTGTCTGTACTTTCTTTCACTTCACATCTATCTTCTCTCCACTTTATTTCCTGTGGACTTCACTTTTAGCATCAGATCTGAAAACAACATCTTTACAGGGACTGCTTAATCAACTCCTACAGCTATATAACTCAAATTGCTGTAAAAATATTTTTTTAAATAAACACACACAGAGTTATACCTTTTAGTAATTTTGTTTATCTGATTAAAACTTAGCTGACACAGACACAATATATAAAATGTAAGGCGCCAGGATTATGGAAGCCACTCAATAATAGGTAGATGGATAGATGGCTGGCTGGCTGGCTGGCTGGATGACACCGACTTACTGGCCTGGATGAGGATGGAAGAAGTGAGATAGAGAGGAATGCACTTTTATTGAGTGCCTACTATAGGCCAGAAACTATGCTATATTCTGAGGATAAAGTTATGTAAAAGTCAGACCAGGTCTTTGTTTTTATAACAACTGCAGTTCAGTCTCTTTATTTATCTTTGTTGATATCTTGCCAGAATTCCTAATGATGATCATTTAAAGGCTATGTGGCATATAGGTAATGTTGAGATTATTAAAGAAGGCAAATGAAATATGCATGCCTGTCTTTTCTTTTCCTATACCTACACATCATATCTCTCCACAGTATATGATCAGTAAGTGTTTAATAAGGAAGTCTATGGCAGGTCCAATTCTCACAGGCACCAAAGGAGACTGAGTATTCATTCCTTTAGAGGATATTGGGTGCTAGTGAGGAGCACACTAGCCATACTAACCAAATTTTCTATGCCTTTGTTATTAATCTCTTCCACAAGGAGAATTTTGACCAAATAGGAAACTCTAGTTAAAGGTCTGGCTGTTTTTTGTTGACATAATCTTTGAGTAGATAGGCCTTTCCCTGCTATAAGCTGGTTTGTAATTTTAGGCTCTTTAAAATTGTCATCTCTTTAGAGAATGACATTGACTTGCAACATTTTTGTAATGTATTGTATGTCTTTAATGTATTGGATATCCAGAGGAAAATACATATTGTAATTAAGGCTATGGTAAAGTTACTGCTTACCAGGGGTTATGCTAAAATATATAGCAAAACTATGGCATGGAACATATAGCAAAACTATAGCAAGTAATAAAAGCTGTCTGGAGTCCTGAGAGTCCCTGCTTTGCCATGATTTAATCCTTTAAGTTCTGGGTTACAGGAAGGTTCAAGAGATCCTGAGGAAAACTCAGGTTTGTTGAAGATTTAGATTGATCCTGGGGGAAGATCCGGGAACTCAAAATGGAAGTATGTTACTATTACTAACTGATACAGATGAACTAATGCCCACCAGCTAAACTGGTGCTTGTTTGGTTTTATTCACCCCAGGTATGTAATTCTTGCCGCTGCCAGAATGTTTTCATAAAGCTCATATTTATAGCAGTAACACAATGATTTCATAACTTAGGACTTTACAATACCACCCAGAGATTTCACTGATCCCACACCTTGCAATGCTATAAATTAAATATAATAGAATTCTAGCTTAATGTAGGCATCTTGTTGAGAAAATTGTCTATACTTCAGTCTAAATTTCTTCTCTTTGGGTTTGGATTCCACTGCTATTTTTCTGGATCTCATTGTTGCACACCGGTGTGCTCCAGGGTATCATATGCTTGGTTCTCCTGTGTCTCTCTGTCTCTCTGTCTGTTTCTTTCTCCTCACTTTCTACCTCGTGTAACTCTTGGAATTTTTCAGCTTAAACCTCCTGATAGAAACAGTTGTTTGACTAATTTGTGAAGTGTCACCCTGTACAAGCACAATTTGGTACTGAGCACAGATTACAAGGGGCCCATATGCAGGTCTCTGGAGTTCATTCTGTCTCTCCTTCCTCTTCAGTACTATGCCCCTCAAATTCCAACCCCTGGCTTTCACTACCTCTGATTTATTCTCAATTTAGTGACATGGTTATACTCTGCCTTCTCTTTTGAACCAGGCATAACTATATGGTACTACTCCATATTGCCGCCTTCTTAATCTGGGTGCTCCCCATGGGTGTGCACAAATCCTTCTCAACATGCTATGGCAAAGGATGGTGTAATTTAAGCTCCCTTTAGGGGAAAGAATCACTTCCTAATTAAAGTTCAAATTGAAAACTGCTTCCCTACTTTGGGAATAAATATGAGTGCTGCGATACTTTGACTTCCTGTGGGTAAATATCACTAGACAGTCTCCTCTTTCCTGGTTGCAACAGCCCAGAGTGTGGGTGCTCATTCTTTAACATTTCCATGCCCTGTGTCATGTAAGCTGAATGTCTTTTCATGTGTGCTTTTTTAGTGCATAGGGTTCAACATGGAAACCCTTCTATCTGAAGAGATTGATCTTTGGAGGCCCCTTGCCTTGCCCTAGGAAGGGACAGTATTGATAATATTAATGACTCACATTTGTGTATTAACTTCACAGGTTCTAAAGACTTTCACATCATTATTTCACTGCATCCTCATAAGTAGTCTCTGTTGTAGGCCAAGGCAAGAAACATTTTCCAGATTGACCAAAGAGGAAATAACAGTGAAGGACTCCAAATTCTGATTCAAGTGGCTTCACAACTTTATTCTGACTCTCTTTGGGTCATTGATCATGAGTGCAGCTTAAATGATAAGTGCTTAATATGGTTGTAAATTAATATAAAATAATAGAAATCCCAATTTTGCTGTTTTAAAGTGTTTTATTTCTAAAGAAGTAGCCTAGCTAATTCAAAAGTATATTGCAAATGCATTTTATTCTCATGATTCAGTTAACCATGCCTGTGGGGAGCTAGGCTTTTCTTGTTGTGAGGCCATAAATCAGCGCCACCAAGTGGCAGCTTCAACAAATTGCCAGTATAGCCTCTGGATGGAAATAAATAACTCCAGTGTGCCAACCTTAAAAGCCATTGTTAGTTATAACACATGATCAAATGGCCAGCATTGCGGTAAGTGTAAAAGAATAAGGAATGAGGTGGGTAGTTTTAAGGAAACTATGGGTAAAATGATGTAGGAGATACCACAGTACTCCTTACCCAGATTTCATACTTTTTCTTTCTAAGTTATTCTCTAACTTCCTAAATTTAAGACAGTGACTCTTTAGGAAAGACACTTAATAAACCAATCAATTATTTCAAAAGATTTACTAGGTATTCCACACATGCCAACCTCCATGCTATAACCATGGATATACGAACTGAAATAGCAGACCTTGGGGAGATGGCCAGCAGTGAAGAGAGGAAAACTCACTCTTACCCTGTTGTGAGATTTTCCATTTAAAGGTGATGGACCTGTGTGTGGAAGGGGAATGTCTAAGATGGATGTAATCCTGGTGTCTGTGGACAAGGACAATCGAGTCTGTCAATTCCATGTTAAAAAAGGAGAACTTGCTCTGGTGGCTAGGAGAGGGTGCTGGCTAAAAGATGAACAATCTATCAGAGTTCATGGAAGATAAATGCACCAATGGCAGGGGCAATAAATCTGGATTGATGGAAGATTCTGGTAGATAATAATATAATAATAACATTATATTAGCTACCAAGGATGGTATGTCTAATATGAACCAAATTTGTGTCATTTATAATCACATACACACCAGGTAGCCTTAATATGCAGTTTACAAATAGTAACACTGAAGCTCTTAGAGGCTATTTTCCCTGGGTCACAGACCTACTGATTTTGAGCCCATGTGTGTCTGACCCAAAGTTTCTACATTGACCCTCAGCCAATAATATTAGTAATTATGAGTGACTATGTGCCTGCTCAGTGATATTTTTTGTTGATAGCTGAGCATATCAGGCATTTTCCTTTTTTTTTTTTTTTTTATTGAAAGTATCTTCTGGTGCACTCAATCAGTGGTGCCTAGAAGTGGGCAGTTAATGTAAACCTGCAGAGCTGTCTAGAGTAGAGAATACTCTCCCTTAATGAGTGAGGGGCTTTTGCCAAAAACAAGTGGGCAATTCCCATAAAGCACTTTGGTTGTTTGTGTCAAAGCACTGATACAGAAGAATTAAGTGAAATAAATGTTAGTTTGCAAGTAAAATGGGTAAAAAGAAGAGGTGAGGGCAGGAGATAGTAGTAAGAGAATAATGGTTATTTCATTATTTATATCTTCTCCGTGGCCTTCCTTTTGCTGTCGACTGGAACTGGTCCTGAATAAGTCACTTCAAGCGCCGGTTGGTATCTTGTCTTGCTCAGTAAGTATGTTCAATGGGCAGGGGAAAATGATTATTTTTCATTGCACTGTTATTAGAAATTGAAGTCCCCATATACAGAAGCAATTTTTTGGTTCTGTTGAGCTGCAGTTTGCTACCTGTGAAAAATAAAGGCTGTGCAAAATATAAACCCTGAATATGACAATTTCAAGCTTTAGACCTTCAAGGAAAAATTCACAATTTTTCTATTTGAGAATATTATATATAGATATATATATAATATATAATATTGTAAGAATATATGCATATATGATTGAATTAAGGGAAATTAAGGAATGAAGAAAATGGGAAATTAATGAAATCTAATTTCCTAATTTATTTATTCTGCTTGGGGGTATACACACATACATACACATACAGTCACAGATTTTGTTCATCTCAGGACAATGAAAAGTGGCTGGTTCAGTTCACTTTACAGAAAGGTTAGAAAAACCTCTTTAGACCCCTATCATTCTTACCCATCTGCTGCTCTCTCCCAGACCTTGCCTTATTCATTCATGGCATAGCAATGATGCCCTGGAAGGTGCCAAGCCTCAGGGCTTGGGAAAGCACAGCACCAGCTCAGGCCTCGTATCTCAAGTTAAGGTTAGTATTTGATGCATAGCTCATTTTATTTAGGCCTCAGCCCTCTAGGCCTGTACTCATTTGTGTGCCAAATGATAGCAATTCCCTTCAAGCAGAATTTAACCTGAAGCGATTGCACTCTTCAAAGGTCTAAGTTAGTACAGGGAAGGTGGCCTAGGGAATGAATGGCAAAGGGAAGGGATTGATGTCTCTCTAGTATTCTCTAATTCCAAAACCCTTCATTTCTGCTAAAAATATGTTAAGGTTTTAAGTACTGAGACTGAAGAGGAGGGAACTCATTCCAGAGACAGAAAAAAAAAGCCCATTTGTGAAAATCAAAATCTGTCCAGAGCAAGTCTGCCAAGCAGAGAACAGTTAGCTGAGCAGTTCTCACGCAGTCTGGGCCCAGGTGTGGGCTGACAAAAGCAGCCCCGCTGTGTGAATGAATGCAACAAGGCAAAGGTTCACAGACTTGTAAAGTGCGAGCCCCTTTCTCATGGAAGACACATGAAAAATGCTAACTTCTTGGACAGAGAAAACATGCTATTTGGTTTGAAATATATAGGTACATATGAATACATTTCTCCCTCTTGGGTCTTATCAAGAAGACCATATTTTAAAAAAGGGTTAACTTCTTTTCTGTCCAAATGGGGTGTGTGTCTAAGGTAATGGAACCCTGGGGAAAGATGTATGACTGATCCCATTTTGAAACGTGCTCTCCAGAGACTCTTTGGGGAACTCCTACCTGATGACAGAATGAGACAAATCTGAGATCAGCCAAGCAAAAGGAAACATATTTTATTTACAAAATTACTAGTAAATATCCTTCCTACTGCATTTTAAGTTCACTCTCTAGAAGTAGCCATTATGAGATTGCATAAGGAGAGTGTATATATGGCGTCACTGATCAAACCTGTCTAGGAGACACACCTAAGCAGTATGTCTGGGGAAAAGCACAGCCTAAATGAACCCAGAGGATTCTCAACTCAATGTGATGCCATGGCTTTTCTATCTTCGTCAGCTGTTTTTATTTCTTTACTCAGTTAAAAGAAATACATTGCCTAAATATTACAGAGCAAATACCTCATGGGTATATTAATTTTCTTCCTTCTTTTCTCTTACCCTTGTCTTTTTTGCCCATCCTTCTGTTGCTTCTTGTCTTTTTCAATGGCTCTTTTCTTTTCTAACTCTTTCATACATTCTTTCTTTTCAACCAGTTTTATTCTTCTCTGACTGTATTTATCCATTTTTTTTTCTTCCCTACCTTTTTATTTCTTTCTTACCCCACTTGTAGGATTCATTTAGGGAGGAGGAGATTTATTCTTTGAAGATTAAACAAGATGGCCATTTTCCAGGTTTTATCATTCCAGTATCAGAGAATGTTAGGGGCCCTTCTGCTGTTTAAGAATAGAGGTCATAGTTTTAGGGGTGATTTTGATAAAAAGTACATCTTGTTTTCTTGTTCATTTTGCTTCTTGTCCATAAAGTCTTTCTGTTTTGCTTTTATGTTTATATACTGTGGGGCTAACCAGTGTTCATATTCAATGTGTGTACATTGCAGCAGACTTCCAGATCTGAGCTCATTAGTGTTGTTAAGGCCATGATACCTGAGAAACAGGGGATAACTGATATACAGTTCAGTTCCATAAACTGACTGGCTCCTGTGTGCACAAGTACTGTATACTCAGAGACAAAGAAGCAGCAGACTTTGTCTCTTAGGAGCTCCCAGTGTATTGCAGACAAGTTCGATGCAAAGAGCTAAGTGCTAAAACCACTGGTATAAACAAAGTACTACCCAAACATAAAGGAAGGAGATTTCTTTTTTTTAGGCTTTCTTTCTTTTCTTTTCTTCTTTCTTTCGTTTCTTTTCTTTCTTTTTCCATTATCTTTCTTTTTCTTTCTTTCTTTTTTTATTTTTTTTTTTTTTTTTTTTTCTTTTCTTTCTTTCATCAGGAAATGAGTGTTATGGAAGATGAAGGGGATTTAAACAATAAACAGGATTTCTAAATGTGATGGGAAGGGCACTTATGTAGGGGGAGCAGCCTGTACAAAGGGAACAAAATCATAAAATACATAGTGATTTCTGCCATTAATTAGTAACCATTGTGAAAAAGGGTAAGTGCTGATAGGAGATAAGATATTTTGCTGTAAAGACTGTGAAGGTTCCAGGTGATAAAATTTAGACTTTGTTATAGGGCAATAGTGTTCTGGACAATTCTGGTGAAATCCCTACAGATGGGCCTGAATCATTTATCACCCTATGTTATACATTTCCCTCCTTATAATAAGGGGGACTAGTATTATATTTTGACTATTTTTTCTAAGTGAGATTTGTCAAACTGTTTGTGTTTGTTCATGCAGGATAACCTGCATTTTTTGCCCCAGGGAGAATAAGAACATCTGCAATCCTCTTCTCTAGGAGATTTTAGTCCTTGCTAAAGACTGAAAAGACTTAGCCCCAGGGACTAGTTCTGTCATAAACTTTAATGGTATTCAATATTTGATCTATGCTAGACTGCATGTGTTCAGGGGGAATGTGGACATGAATTTTTCCACCTTCCAGCAAAAGGCTGAAAGCAATTTGGGGAATAGCTCATTATACACCAGACATTGCATTTAATAAGAAAAAAAGGTTTGGGGGCGCCTGGGTGGCGCAGTCGTTAAGCGTCCGACTTCAGCCAGGTCCGATCTCGCGGTCCGTGAGTTCGAGCCCCAGCGTCGGGCTCTGGGCTGATGCTCAGAGCCTGGAGCCTGTTTCCGATTCTGTGTCTCCTCTCTCCTCTGCCCCTCCTGCCGTTCATGCTCTGTCTCTCTCTGTCCCAAAAATAATAAACGTGAAAAAAAAATTAAAAAAAAAAAAAAAAAAGAAAAAAAGGTTTGATTAAATCTGTTGACATTGTTACTATTCCTTATGTTCTGGTATTACCATTTCATTACAATGAAAAGAATCACATTTGGGTTTAGTCCAAAGAGCAGCTCTCTCCAGTTTGGCAAGATTGACAAAACCATTCTTGGCCATCGATTAGAAGGAGGCTTAGGAGGAGGAGGCTGGCCACGTAGGAGGCGTGAGGAAGGTTGCAGGGGCTGTGTGTTGGGTGAAGGGTGTAAGCAGTAATAGGGGTTTCAAAAACTTTTTATATGGGATCAAATTGATAAATTAAGTATTCTTTGGAAGTGGGGATGAAGAAGAAAGAGAGCTCAGAGAAGATTCAGAGGGGTTGTAGAGTTTTGCGAATAAGCCATACTGTTAGTTGATAGGTTAGAGAACTCAAGCGGGTGAGGAACTCAACAGTTGAAAGAGAAAACTCCATCTGATTTGGGGCATGTCAGGGAATAGGGGACCTGGGGTGTAGCTCAACAGAGATGTTTAACAGACAATGGAAATTTGCATCATTGCCTCAGAAGACAGGTTAGTACACAGATAATAAAATGGATAATGATACATAGGGAATGGAGTTCTTGAATCAAGCCTTGAATCTGTAATTAACTGGTTGAAATTAGACAGCTGGGCATTGACCTTTCTAGACTTCAGTGCCTTTTTCTGAGTGTCGCCAGGTTCCCTTCCGCAAACTGTTGAACAGTGCAAAGCAGTGCTGGCAGATGAAATTCTCTCCCTGGCTTTGTATCCTGCCTCATGATTTGTGTGATGGGCTGAAGGAGGACAGAGACTGAGGAACCCAGAAGGAGGTTTGTAGGTTGATTTCTTTGTCACACCTCTGATGGATCTTCCTGTTTAGAAAACTGCTTATCACACTGGAAAATTACAGTCTTCAGTTCTAAAAACTCTCATATATTTCAAAAAAAGAAAGAAAGAAAATGGCTGGCACTAAAAAAAAAAATCATCATCCACAAAACAATGTACTTGAAAAGCTACAGTTCATATTTATAAAAAAATAGTGCCAGTTCCTTTGGCTCAACATAAGTATGTGAGGATTTGGAGGTTGCTAAAGTGTTTGACCTAGTGGAATTATAAAAAACAAAAACAGAAACAAAAAACATACAAACAGTGAATTCCTTTTCACACCTGCCTGTCAATCGCCAGTTCCCCAAGGAGAGCTGTATTTTCCCACTGGAAACGACCTCTGCAGTTTGGTTGGTTTGGATTAAGTGTATGATTGATGCCTCTGCTCTGCATTCTCAAGCTGCAGAGGAGATCGGATGGGCACCCTAAACCAGACCTCACTTGATGCTGGACAAAGCTCATGAATCAGTAGAGAGGCAACTTCTGCTACTTATTAGTCAAATGGTGGGGGAAGGCTGTAGACTGTGTGGCCTCTAGGGAAGAAATCCTGAGAAGGTCTTAAAACAATTTACAAGTGCAAGAGAGAAACAGGTAAGAGGGAGAAGAAAATGCTATTTAAAATTCAACTTCTATTTATTCTATTTATTTATTTATTTTTATTAAAAAATTTTTTAATGTTTATTTATTTTGGAGACAGAGACAGAGTGTGAGGGGGGGAGGGGCAGAGAAAAGAAGGAGACCCACAGTCTGAAACCAGGCTCTAGGCTCTGAGCTGTCAGCTCAGAACCCGATGCAGGGCTGGAACCCAGGAACCACAAGTTCATGACCTGAGCCGAAGTTGGATGCTCAACCAACTGAGCCACCCAGGTGTCCCCTCAACTTCTATTAAAGACAATGAATCTTGTCCATCCTTTCTTGCTGCTAAAAGAATAGATGATCTATCTACTTTGGAAGGTTTGATATCTATAAAGATAGACCTAATGGGCAATTTGTCAATGAATCAGTAGTTCTCATCTTGAGAATGAGCGTCACCTGGAGTGGTTTATAAGCATGAGAAGGCTCAAGTCTTGCTCAAGATGTTGACATCCTGAGTTTATGTCTGGGTGGAGCTGGAGTGGTTTTACTCAGGCAACTAGAACAGGGATATTCCAAGCTTATTTGGAATGAGGATTTCTTGGGGGTGCTTGTTAAGAAGGTGATTCCTGCACCATATGAACACTTTGATTTTGTAAAGGGGATATGCAGGGATTCATATTTTAAATAAGCATCTAGGTCATTCTGAGGCAGGATGATTCAGGAATGACACTTGACTAACACTGTGATTATGAATTTTGTTCAGAGTTAGGGATATCCTAGGATGGAGAAGGGGAATGAGGAGCAAGCTAGATGGTAAGAAGTGGGTTTCAACATGGGGTAGGGTAATAAGTGATTTATTATCCTTTTAGTAATATGAACAATAAACCATTTTATATGAGAGGTATCTGAAAAAAAGTACTACTAATAAAAGTAATTATAGCTAACATTTCTTGCATGTTTAAGAGAGCATCAAGCACTGTTGAATACATTTTGCATACATTAACTCATGTAACCCTTATAAACATCTTATGAGCATAAGGTAGGTACACTTACTTATCTCCATTTTACAGATGAGGAATTTTAGATAGAGAGAGGTTAAATATTTGCCCAAACTCAAAAATGGCTGTGTGACTTTGAATGAAAGCCAGAATAAAGAACCTAGGAAACCTGGCTCCAGAGCCTATGCTGGAGGTGTGTGATGGTTCATTTTATGTGTCAACTTGGTTAGGCCATGGTACCAAAGATACTCGGTCAACAGCTAGTCTGGATGTTGCTGAGAAGGTACTTTTAAGATGACATTAACATTTAAATCAGTAGACTGTCCTCCAACAGATTATTCTCCATAATGTGGGTGGATCTCATCCAACGACCCAATCAGTTGAAGGTCTTAAGAGAAAAAGACCCATCTCTCCTGAGGAAGCAAAATTCTGCCAGCAAGCAGATTTTGGACTTCCCAGCCTCTATAACTGTATGAGCCAATTAATTAAAATCAATCAATCAATAAATCAATCTCCTCCCTGCCTCCCATGTCTGTCTCTTGTGTCTGGAGAACTCTGACTACTACAGAATGAAAACTTACTTTGATAACCCACAAAATTCAATAAAATTCAACTCTATAGAGTACAAGATTTTGTTAAAGCAGAAAATCAAAGCTATGGATGACTTTGGGAACACAATAGCCTTGTACTTTCCCATGTTAGGGAAATGTAAAGAAATCCTAAGGAGAACATACCTGCCATAAAACATGAAATGGAAGTTTAAGCTATGTTATTTCAATTTTAATAGGGCAGAGTAATGACATCTAACTCTATTACACCCAAAGCTGTCACCACCTATAACCCCTTTTTTCTTAGTCACAAATTTCTTTTTTATTCATATGTATAAGCCTGTCTTCTGAAGTTGCACTTAATAAAAAAATATTCATGGTAATTAAAAGTCCAAGTTATTAAGATTTGTACTAATGTTGCCCTTGATATGTAGAAAAGATTAGAAGAATAAAATCTATGCAGATAAATCTATGTAAATATATACATATTATATATATACATATTTATATATTTATACATATTTATACATAGACATATATTACATATATAATTATATATACAGTTGTATTCATCTAGAATTGATATGATCATCTGCAAGGATTACTTGAAAGTCATCCCTTTGAATAACCTCTTTCTGTTTACTATTTTATCCTTGTTAACAAATTACATTTTTTTTCCTTGTCATGTCTGGGATATCCTTTACCAGGCACACAGCACATTTTCACAAAGTGCTCCTGCAAGTCTGACCCTCATCCCTCATCCCCTTACCTGGGAAGAAGCTATGGTCTTACTGGGGGAAAGGAGATCACATGAAAACAAATAGTCATGGTAACATGTGATAAAAGTTACAAAAACAATGGAAAAAAATCCATGAAAAGGCAAAGAAGGTAGTAGCAAGAATATTTTTTTTATTAAAAAAATTTTTTTTACATGTATTTATTTTTGAGAGACAGCGTGAGCAGGGGAGGGGCAGAGAGAGAGAACGTGAGACACATAATAAGAAGCAGGCTCCAGGCTCTGAGCTGTCAGCACAGAGCCCGATGCGGGGCTTGAACCCGCGAACCATGAGATCATGACCTGAGATGAAGTCAGAAGCTCAACTGACTGAGCCACCCAGGTGCCCAAGATTTTAGAAAAAAATGATTCTGTAAACTGCGTTTTGAAAGATGAGCAGCTGTTTTCTAGGTAAAGAAGGAGGGCAAAATGATGGTGGAGGCAGAAGGGGAGATCATCTTCATTCAAGGAACATTTATGAGTTCAAAATAATAGGACTGGGCAGATTTGGGATGTAGATTGTGAGCAAAAGGAAGAGTTTAGAATGAAATCCACAGAGAATATATATTTTTTGTGAGATGTTGATTTTATTTTTTTATTTTTTTATTAAAAATTTTTTAAATGTTTATTATTGAGAGACAGAGAGAAACAGAGCATAAGCAGGGGAAAGGCTGAGAGATGGAGAGACACAGAATCTGAAGCAGGCTCCAGGCTTTGAGTTGTCAGCACAGAGCCCACCTTGGGGGCTGAACTCACAAACCATGAGATCATGACCTGAGCCGAAGCCAGATGCTTAACCAACTGAGCCACCCAGGTGCCCAGTCAAGTGTTGATTTTAAATACAGGGTAACCTTATGTACGTAGGTCATAGAGGAGACCATGTATTTAAGGAGGGGCTTAATTTGGCTATTTCAAGGTCCTTCCAGTTCTAAAATTCCACGCCTCTGTAGAACTAAAATCTAATGAAATGAATGAAGTTAAATATTTGAGATGGGCTGGAAAAAATATATGAAGAGAGACAATTTGTTTTCCTTGCATTAATATTGAAAATCTCCTGACCAAAAGGAAATTCTGAGGTGGGGAAGACGTTGTATCAATGGTTTCAGTTAAATTACGAAGAAAGAACACAAGCATTTATTACAGCGTCCTTTCAAAATGACCATAACCAATAAAAAAATAAACCCCACAAAGACAAAGACATCGCAAAGGGAAGGATGGTAGAAGGGAGATATCAACAAAGTTTTGGGGATGAGAACCAGATCGGCCAGTGGTACAATCCAAGTAAGAAAGTAGAAACTGAAGCTCACAGAGTGAACAGTGAACAAGAAAGAAGCCAGTTTGTGTCCATAGAACTCTGGAAATGTTCAGAACAGTCACTGGAAATCTCTGAAGGCTGGATTGAACAGTAGGGTTGAAAACAGGATTGCTAAAAAGTCTGTAGAAGGAATTGTTGGAACCCTAAATACACTTTTCTGTTCTTGTAGTGGGGATTTGTATTTTCCTAATAAGATGAAAGGTAGAGTTTAATTTCATGAGAAACTGACCCAGACAAGCTGACCTGAGGATCTCTAAGTACCTGGGGACAAGGGTGAGCCATCTAGAAAGCCAGAGGAATATGTAAGTATATAAAACATCAGTCCTTCTTCTCATCAGCTTCCACAATGTTGGCATCCAGACTGACTGACCATGTTTCTGCTCCCATCACCACCCCTCAACTTTTGACTTACATGTGCCCACGCAGATTAGAGGACTTCTCTCCAGAGTAACCAATTGGTCCAGGGGAAAAGATGTGCAGATAGTGAAAACTATGGAAGTCCCTTGAAGAAGATTGCTCACCATCTCAGCATCCTTCAATGAAGGTCCACCAGACATTTGCTAAGTTGTCAGTGTTTCACTCTTAAATATGAACAGGAAGGAACAACTGTCAAACTTTTGAAGAAAACAAGCAACATGAACACCACAAGCTAAAATGTATACAATAAAGTAAGAAAGCTAGAATACTGAGACAATGTAGGAAACAGAAAACAAAACAAAAAAATAAATAATTAATACACTTATAAACTTGAGAAGGTACTTTATTCAAGAAATAAGAAAAGATATATTAAAAAGGAACTTTCAAAAAAACCTGCCCATAGTGAATCACATGAAAAAATAGAAGTCCCCTTAATATAAAGCCAATTTTGGCAAAAGGACAGAAATCGGAAAGCAATGTTAGGAAATGGTAAGATCCAATATCTGTTTCATAAATGACCCAGAAGGAGTGACAGAAGAAGATAGAAATAAATATTCATATTCAGAAATATGACTCATATGGGCCATTTGTTGAAAAAGGTTTTCAAGTGGTGTTTATAAAATAAAAGATGAGGTGAATGGATTAGTAAAATCCAGTATATACAAACAATAGAATATTATTCAATCTTAAAAAAGGAAGGAAATACTGTCATATGCTGCAAATGCATGAAATGTGAAGATGTTATGATAAGTGAAATAAGCCAGTCACAAAAGGATAAAAACTGTGTGACTCTAGCTAATATGATATACCTAGATTAGTCAAATTCATAAAAACAAAGTAGAATGGTGGTTTCCAGGCACTGCCAGTAAGGGAATGGGAAGTTATTGTTTAATGAATATGGAGTTTTAGTTTGGGAAGAAGAAAAAGTTCTGAAGATGGATGGTGGTGATGGTTGCACAACACACTAATATACTTACTGCCATTGAAGTGTACACATAAAAAATAGTTAAAATAGTAAATTTTATTTTGCTATGCTATCATAATCAATCAATAATCTATGAAAGAAAAAAGTATGTGTTATAGGAAAATAATAGTGAGCAACAAATCCAGTAAGGTCGCTACTTAAATTCAATAACTACTAATTATGAGACTATAAGAGCTTATTGCTACTCTTAAAGAATTTTAAAATGGAAGAGAAATAATTTTTTAAGGTCTTAACTTTCTTTTGAATTAAAAAGACTATTAGATCCAAATCATGGATTCAACAGAAATTCTCCTTTTGCTGAAAGTGGGAGATGGAAAAAGCAGGTGGTAGAAATGCCCAGTGTTGGTAATGGAAAGAGCAGCAGATCAAGAGGATTATTGAGGGTTGGTGAGATCATTGTTGAAGGACCAATCACAGTTCAATTTACAGAGTTTTGCAAAAAGCTAAAAAGTTGGTCTAATTTTGGCGTCTGACTACCTGATTTGGAGGAATCATTGGATAAAAAGGGAGCAAGGGACAGATCCAGTGATAATGAAAGAGTAGAATAAGATATGAAAGGTTGTGGTCAGAGAGGGACATTTCAGATTTTCAGACACATGACACAGAGCAATTATTTTTCAATAATGGAGTCCAAAGTGTTGGTATCTGAAATAGAAAAGGTTTAGTTGTGTTGGAGTTGAAGAAATTAAGGAACCATGAGGAAAGATGGTAGAAAATGTCACCAACCTTGTCTGTGGTGTCACTGATGTGGATAGAAATGTAGAGGCAAGGAGGACTTGCTGAACCAGAGCCCGGAGTCTCAGAAGGCAATTATAACATGTTGGCGGATGCAGTACCTATGGATAAGGTAAGGGAGGGAAGTGGAGATCAAGGACAACATGCATGGGTGTGGGAGAAGTGCTTTCATTCACCTAGTTTTGTGGAAAGTGCTGAGAATAGAGTATTTCAATGTTACAATTAATTTGGTAGTATCTGGAATCATAAATGCCTATTTCAAAACTGTACACGTAGTACACTAATGTATTTTGTCAAACTATGTGAAATGCCAATACTGTATGGTGATCATAATAGAGCTTTCAAGGACTCCTCAACTTTCTGGTCGTCAGAGAACAAAAAGGTTTTCAGGAATAGTTTTACATATTTTTAGTATGTCATTTTAGGTAACTGATGAACTCAATTTTTTAAAATGAATATGGAAAACATCTTTTTCATATAAGATCATGGCTATGCACAGCGAATAGGGATTCAAACAATTAAGACTTTTAACTTCTTTTAGTTCTTTAACCCTGTTAGGTATTCAAATGTAGTCTCAAAAAAAGTTTTAGGAAATTCTGAAAATAGGTTCTTCAGGTGTTCTGTTTCTAGACCCGAATGGAAATATTAGGAAACCAATGTAATGTGAAATATTCCATCTTTTGGTTGGATTCACTTACTGTGATCAGATTCAAGTAACATTTATTAAGTACCTGAACATTTTCTAGTTACCAGTCCACATGCTAAGTTCATTCATTATTACTCATACAGTATTTTATTTATTTAATGGTAACTTCTCATGTAACTTTACACTATAGTGAGGTACTGTGTTCTCATTCTACAGATAGGGGAACAGGTTCAGAAAAGATAAGTGATTTGGTCACATGGAGCAGATAAAGAGCAGAACTAGGAATAAAACCCAGGTCTCTTGACTGTAAATCTTGTATTCTTTTTGGTGGTCTATGATCATTACATTTAAACTTCTAAAAGAAAATTAAAAATAACATCTGGGGTAAGATATCTGTGAAAAGAGGGATGAAGTATTTATTATTTAAGTTCATACATTTCTATCTTCTATTATGTAGAAATTAAACTATACTTATGCATGATATTATACTTGTCATAGTGTTGAATGAGGGGCCCTGTCATTGAGAGAAGTGGTAAGAAAATTGTCAGAATATCCCAGACTATGGAAGTATGGAAGAGAGGGTGGCACAAGGGAATGGCATGAGCATAGAAGAACAGTATAATGTAAGCAGTATTTTGACCTGACCTCTGTGACCTGTAAGTTTGGAAATATGAAGTGTGTGTGTTTGTGTGTATGTGTGTGTGTGCATATGCGTATGTGTGTATGTGTGCATGCATGCATATGTTTATGTTCTATGAATTTTAACATGTATTTATCTGAAATACCTTATATATTTCCTTATTAAAAATTTGAACTTATATAAAATTAATAAAATAGACCATGATCATCTTACTGAAGGATTATTTAGTTTACATAAGTACCACCACAATTTAAATATTATGTGATTCATATTTGACTTTTAGAAATACATCTGTTATGTAAAGCAACTTGCACATATCATTCAGAAACTCCAGGTCTATAAAAAATGTTAAAATATTAAAAAATAATAAAAATTAAAAAAAATAAAATAATTAAAAAAAATTAAAAAATATAAATATAAACTCCAGGTCTATATAAATTTCTGGGTAGCACAGAGTTTCTTATTTATCTTAATACTGAGATTCTTGATATTTTATGGGTCATGACCCCTTTAAGAATTTGATGAAAACTATGAAGCTCCTTTGGAGAAAAACAGATACATGCATAAATGCCAACAATCCTGGATTCCATGATAGGGATTTGTGAACTTGTTGGCATCAACCCCTGGAACTCCTAGGGTTAAGAACCACCTAGTAGCTTTCACAGATAGATCTTTATGCTCCTCAACCCATAAATATGGGAGATAAGGTATGCCATGGTTCAACCTCATCTCCTAATTCACTGCAACTCTAGTCCCATCCAAACCTCTCACTGGCTGAAGGTAAGGGGAGGCACATAATCCTGTGCAGAAATAGCCAATAAGTCCTTAAAATGAAGTTATTTTGACTCATCTACTCTGGCTTGGAATTTTTAAATTAGACACAAGCAATAAAACTTCAGATTTTTTTTTAAAGTTGATTTATTTATTTTGAGAGAGAGCGAGAGGTGGGGAAGGGGCAGAAAGAGAGGGAAAGAGAGAATCCCAAGAGGTTCTGCACTGTCAGTGCAGAGCCAATGCCGGGCTCAAACTCAGGAACTGCAAGATCATGACCTGAGCTGAAATCAAGAGTCCAATGCCTAACCAGCTGAGTCACCCAGGTACTCCTCAAATTCTTTTTTAAATCACCAAATATTATAAAATAAGTGCTCCCACTCTGCCCCTGAGCCTCAGAGCATCATTGAGCCCCATTTTTTGGAGAATGTACCAGGATGGAGTAAAGTTCAGGTATGAGCTTAGGATGAAAAAAATTAGAGGGAGTCCTTAAAAATATTAATTATAATAAAAAACAGTGATTTTGCACTTTCACATGGCTGCTGTGTTTCAATTCAAATTAGGCATGAGAGTAATGGTGGTGGAGAAAATCACTGCATCCATGTTGACAAGAATTTTCTCTAGCATCAGGGAGTTACAGAGTGTCCCTTTCAAATTTTGTCTTCAAGCTCAGGACTTGTCCTCATACCAAGGAAAAACTTAATTTGTAAATAAATATACAATATCTGAGGTCATTTCCAGTTTGTGATGCAATGGATCAAATTAATGGACAGACTTTTTTTTGTAGTAGCGTATTATTTTTTTGTAGCAGACATTGTTATTTTTCACTGATAGACTGTTTCCCTTTCCTTCTGGGCACAAGAAATATTACACACTCCCCCTAACCTTTGAAGTTAGCTCAGGCCATTTGATTTTCTTTGGCCAGTGAAATTTAAGTGAAATGAAACTTAATACGCATGATTCTTCATCTCTCCCTCCATCTGCCTCATTGACCTGTGGAATTCCAGATGGTGGTACCTCCATCATCTGTGCTTCTTGTGTGAGGATGACATGGATCAAAGGCCACTGCCAACTTGCAATGGATGCATAGCAGGGGCAAGAACAAGACCTTGGTTGTTATAAGCTGCTGGAACTTAGAGTTATTTGTTACGGCAGCATAACGTAGGCTGTTATGTTTGCCATTGGTATGTACTGAACTTATACGTTTATTTAAACAGTGTAAATAAGTGAGATAGTGAATAGGTGAGACAGTGTATAGGGGGGAATGAATAGTGCCTTGCTTTTAATGGCTTGCCTGTTCCTCCATAAGAGCAACTCGGACATCTGTTCTGGGATTCTTGGCTATTCCAGAAAGCAAATATATGTGTGCAGACATATCCACAGCAATGATGCCTTAGAGAATTCACAATGGCTGAGTTGGCCCAGTGGCCCAGGCAAATAAACACCATTTGCTTTCTTTCCCCTTTCATTTTCTCTGAGAGCTGGAGACTATTTGAGTCATTCAGCTTCCTCCACTGGGACAATGGTGACAATGATCTTGTTGTTCTCTGGAGGCTCCATGTCACGGTCAAGTCACTTGAAACTGTAATAATCTGTGCAGATCTGGTTGGGTCATGAAATCCCAGAGCCACTTCCTCATGCGTTATCTTGAATCCCCCTCATTTTTTTCTATGAACAGAAGAATCTCTCAGGATCCTTTAAAATATCCATCACAGGCTTGACTACAATGGGAAAGACATTAGGGAAGGTGCTTTCACCATTAGCAGGTAAAAATAGAACAAATCTCAATGAGTGACAGCAACAGGTGGTGAAGAGCTCATTCTTAGAATCCAACAATTCACCAGCATCACTTTCTAATTTGAGAGAAAATGATATATGTAGACAGGCAAATGTTGTCATGAGAAAGACAAAGGATTTGGAATAAATGATCTTGTCTCAAAAACAGTCTCTACCATTTACCCAGCATTGTGGCTATAAATATCTATTTAATCTAAGCCCAGATTCTTTATTAACACCAATGGGTGCAATGATACCTGTCTTTCACAGTAACCGTGAAAGTGTATTTCACAAAATGGACTTTCATTCAATGCTTCTCATTTTTTTAAAATACATAGTCAATGAATATTTCCACATTCCAGGTATCCATACATCTCCAGTCCTCGAGGGTGACATTTTCTCTTAATGCCCAATCACCAATAATCTAAGCCTCCATCCTATCTAATCCAAGAAGTCCAGTGTTTTTCTTGATTTTACTCCTGAGTTGTTTTTCTTTTCTTTTTTTTGAGAATCCCTGAGGATGTGTATACATTTCACAAATCTATCCTGGCTGTTTTTGTCACCTTAACCAGCTATCTGGCACTAGACTATTGCTCTGATCCTCTGCAAACCCCCCTTGCTGTTGTATAACTGTCTCCCCAAGGTCTAGCTCTTCATCCCTACACTGCCATTTCCCAAATCTTGGCCCAGGACTATCCTTTTATTCCCTTAGCATGGCAAAGACCAAGCTCTGAGAAGATTATCATAAAGGTTTAGGGACAATAGAAAGTGATTTTAATGTGGTGGTGGGGTGGAGGAAGGGCTTACATGCTCATTAGTTTTCATAATCCCCAGGCCCAATCTCCCCCAAATGCTAGGCTTTCCAACTGGTCTGTGCAGAAACATCACCTGGGATTTATGTAGTTCCCTGTTAAACCCAAACCTAGTGAATCAGAATCTCTGAGAGTGGGGGATGATAAAGGTATATTTTAATAAACTCTCTAAGGAGTATTTATAAAGTGGTTTCTCTATTGGAACACTGGAAAGGAATTGTATGGGAACTTACACCCTAGTGCCATGTTGCAGATTCCGGTTTGCATGTAACCAAAAAGAATGATTTGATTCTTTCTGACTTAGAGTCTGAGCCTCCAGCTTCTCCAGGACTAGACTAAAGTAGCAAACAAACAAAATGAACAGTAACACCAGTGGCAGGAATAACAAAATTTCTAAAATCACCCTTTGGAGAAAACTATTATTTGCCTACCATCCCATTTCCCTTTTCTTCCTTCCTAATGGAACCCCATTTTGTCAAGCAACCAGGTGCTTAGCTTCTGATAATGAATTACGATTGGTCCAAGTCACTTTTTACTATCCTGCACCTCTTTCTTAGCCTCTTTTTTTTACAGCTAGGGGTAGTAATATTACCAAATTCTGGACAATTGAGATGTAAAGGGAAATTTGTGGAGAGTCTCTGAAAAAAAAACTTTTACTTTCCTATCTTGAATATAGATATTATAATTGAATAACTGGATTTGTGGCAACCATCTTTTGACTATGAGAGAAGGAAAAGAAAATTACAGAAACATTGTCAGGTCACTAGACCAAAGTCAGAATTTGCCGACTCCCAGTCTTATTTTGATGGGAGAAAAATGAACTCCTATTTTTAAGCCACTGTACGTTTTCTTTGTTCTATTGTATATTGGTTACTGAAAGTATTCCCAATCTCAGGCTATTCTCCCTATAAAGTTAATACCATTTCAATGCTAACTACAATGATAATTGCCTTTTATACTACATGACCTATTTAGTTCCTCATTATTGCAAATGTCTCCATTTCGGAAGAGAATCTTGGCTTTATTAGAAATTTCATATTTCCCCTTCAAATTGATGAACAAGTTTGTCCTTAGAACTTTGGTCTGAAAGTAGATTGTTCTGCACCCCTGAAGAAAGAGGAAAAAGTGCTATCATCTTTGAAATAAGCCTTTTCCCTTTACTACCTCATCTTCCTCAATCCCTCACATATATACTCCATTCATAGTTTGAGAAATAAAACACCCTTTACACCAAAAATATGTGGTATGTAAAAATCTTCATTGGCATTTTCCAGTCTCCTAACAATTTTCCCATATCTCCAAAACATTTGCAAACTATATATCTGATAAGAGGTTACTACCCAAAACAGATAAGGAAATCATACAACTCAACAACAAAAACAAGACAGCAAAACAAAATACAACAATAATCAATTAAAAATGGGCAAGGGAACTGAATAATCATTTTTTCTAAGAAGACATACAAATGGCCAAAAGGCATATGAAAAGGTGCTCAAAAATCACTGATTGTCAGGGGAAAGCAAATCAAAACCAAAATGAGATATGATCTCACACCTGTTTAGATTGCTGTTATCAAAAAGAAATAAGATAAGTGTTGGTGAAAATGTGGAGAAGAAGGAACCCTGATATATTGTTAGTGGGAATGTACATTAGTGTAGGCATTATGTAAGCAGTTCCTCAAAAAAAAAAAAATGAATGAACTACCATATAATCGAGAAATCCATCTGGATATATACCAAAGAAGATGAAATGAGTGTGTTGAGATAAATAAATATATATATTTGGGTCCAAACCAAAGACAACCCATATTAATTACTCTAAAGAAGTGTAATACAAAGTTTGTTTCAAGGAACATGATTTCCTTAGGGCATTTTCAAAAAGAAATAAAAAGAAAAAGAAGGTGGAGGAGGAAGAAGGGGAAGGGGAAGAGGAGGGGAGAGGAGGAAGAGTTTCAAGAGAAAATAATGATGGAAACATTGTATATTGTACCTCAATTTTAGAGATGTATTTTTCCAATTCCTCATATGCTTTTGGCCACCACAGGGACCTTAAACATGTTCTTTTGTCCAGAAATCTCTTCTCCTTTCCTCCTCACTTAAAGTTGTCTTTTATTCTTGATGCCATTATTTCTCCTGACCATCCCTGACCAGGCTGAAGTCTCCTCTTGTGCATACTTGCGTACTTGTGTACCTCTCCAAAGCAGTACTAGAATGATCATTTTATGTTTTGTTTGTATAATTTATGTGATAAATGTCTATCTTTATCACTAGATTGCAAATTCTATAAGGATAAGCACTATGCCTATTTGTACTCAACAGAGTATTTTTAGTATCTAATACATGGTAGGAACTTAATAAATAGCTGTTTATGGAATGAATGAACACAGGAGGAATATTTACATATTAATAGCTCAGAAATACCCTATACTAAAAACATCTTATTTTTTATCTTTTATTTTTTTATTATTTTTTCTTTCTATACTTTATTTGCTTTTTATAATTTACATCCAAGTAATTTAGCACATGGTGCAAAATGATTTCAGAAGTAGATTCCTTAAACCCCTTACCCACTTAGTCCATCCCCTCTCCCACAACCCCTCCAGCAACCTTCTGTTTTCTCTATATTTAAGTCTCTTATGTTTTGTCCCCCTCCCTGTTTTTATATTATTTTGCTTCCCTTCCCTTATGTTCATCTGATATTTGTCTTTCTCTGACTGACCAATTTCACTTAGCGTAATACCCTCTAGTTCCATCCACGTAGTTGCAAATGGCAAGATTTCATTCTTTTTGATTGCAGAGTAATATGCTATTGTATATACATACAATATACATAAATATAAAATATAAAAATATAAAAATATATACATACCACATCTTCTTTATCCATTCATCTACTGATGGACATTTGGGCTCTTTCCATACTTTGGTTATTGTCGATAGTGCAGCTATAAACATTGGGTTGCATGTGTCCCTTCAAAACAGCACACCTGTATCCTTTGGGTAAATACCTAGTAGTACTATTGCTGGGTTGTAGGGTAGTTCTATTTTTTATTTTTTGAGGAACCTATATACTGTTTGCCAGAGTGGCTGCACCAGTTTGCATTCCTACTAGCAGTGCAAAAGAGATCCTCTTTCTCCACATCCTCGCCAACATCTATTGTTGCCTGAGTTGTGAATGTTAGCCATTCTGACAGGTGTGAGGTGGTATCTCATTGTGGTTTTGATTTGTATTTCCCTGATGATGAGTGATGTTTAGCATTTTTTCATGTGTCGGTTGACCATCTGGATGTTCTTTGGAGGAGTGTCTGTTCATGTCTTTTGCCCATTTCCTCACTGGATTATTTGTTTTTTGGGGTGTTGAGTTTGATAAGTTCTTTGTAGATCTTGGATACTAACCCTTTATCTGATATGTCATTTGCAAATATCTTCTCCCATTCTGTCAGTCGCCTTTTAGTTTTGCTGATTGTTTCCTTCACTGTGCAGAAGCATTTTATTTTGATGAAGTTCCAATAGTTCATTTTTGCTTTTGTTTCCCTTGCCTCCAGAGACATGTTGAGTAATAAGTTACTGTGGCCAAGATCAAAGAGGTTTTTGCCTGCTTTCTCCTTGAGGATTTTGATGGCTTCCTGTCTTACATTTAGGTCTTTCATCCATTTTGAGTTTATTTTTGTGTATGGTGTAAGAAAGTGGTCCAGGTTCATTTCTTTACATGTCGCTGTTCAGTTTTCCAAGCACCATTTGCTGAAGAGACTGTCTTTATTCCATTGGGTATTCTTTCCTGCTCTGGTCAAAGATTAGTTGATTATACATTTCTGGGTCCATTTCTGGGTTCTCTATTCTGTTCCATTGATCTCAGTGTCTGTTTTTGTGCTAGTAGCATACCATCTTGATGATTACAACTTTGTAATATATCTTGAAGTCCGGAATTGTGATGCCTCCAGCTTTGGATTTTTTTCAAGATTGCTTTGGCTATTCGAGGTCTTTTCTGGTTCTATGCAAATTTTAGGATTGTTTGTTCTAGCTCTGTGGGGAATGCTGGTGTTATTTTGATAGGGATTGCATTGAATATGTAGATATCTTTGGGTAGCATTGACATTTTAACAATATTTCTTCTTCCTATCCAGGAGAATGGAATATTTTTTTCCATTTTTTTGTGTGTCTTCTTCAATTTCTTTCAAAAGCTTTCTATAGTTTTCAGTGTATACATTTTTCACCACTTTGCTTAGATTTATTCTAGGTATTTTATGTTTTTTTTGTGCAGTTGTAAATGGGATCAATTCCTTGATTTCTCTTTCTGTTGCTTTATTGTTGGTGTATAGGAATGCAACTGATTTCTGTGCATTGATTTTATATCCTGCGACTTTGCTGAATTCATGGATCAGTTCTAGCAGTTTTTGGTGGAATCTTTTGGGTTTTCCATATAGAGTATAGTGTCACCTGCAAAGAGTGAAAGTTTGACTTCCTCCCAGCCAATTTGGATGTCTTTTATTTCTTTGTTTTGTCTGATTGCTGATGCTAAGACTGCCAATACTTGGTTGAATAACAGTGGCAAGAGTGGACATCCCTGTCTTGTTCCTAAACTTAAGGGGAAAGCTCTCAGTTTTTTCCCATTGAGGATGACATTAGTGGTGGGTCTTTCATATATGGCTTTTATGATCTTGAGATATGATCCTTCTATCCCTACTTTCTTGAGGGTTTTTTTTAATCAAGAAAGGATGCTGTATGTTGTCAAATGTTTTCTCTGCATCCATTGAGAGGATCATGTGGTTCTTGCCTTTCTTTTATTGATGTGATGTATCACATTGATTGTTTTTCGGATATTGAACTAGCTATACATCCCAGGTATAAATCCCACTTGATCGTGGTGAATATTTTTTTTAATGTATTGTTGGATCCATTTGACTAGTATCTTGTTGAGGATTTTTGTGTCCGTGTTCATCAGGGAAACTGGTCTATAATTGTCCTTTTTAGTGGAGTCTTTGTCTGGTTTTGGAATCAAGGTAATGCTGGCTTCATAGAAAGAGTTTGGAAGTTTTTCTTCCATTTCTATTTTTCGGAACAGCTTCAAGAGAATAGGTGTTAATTCTTCTTTAAAAGTTTGGTAGAATTCTCCTGGAAAGCCATATGGCCCTGGACTCTCGTTTTTTTTGGGAGATTTTTGATTACTAATCTGATTTCTTTACTGGTTATGGGTCTGTTCAAATTTTCTATCTCTTCCTGTTTCAGTTTTGGTAGTGTACATGTTTCTAGGAATTTTTCCATTTCTTCCAGATTGCCCATTTTATTGGTATATAATTGCTCGATATATTCTCTTATTATTGTTTTTATTTCTGCTGTGTTGGTTGTGATCTCTCTCTTTCATTCTTGATTTTATTTATTTAGGTCCTTTCATTTTTCTTTTTGATCAAAATTGCTAGGGGTTTATCTATTTTGTTAATTCTTTCAAAGAACCAGCTTCTGGTTTCATTGATCTGTTCTACTATTTTTGTTTGTTTTGTTTTGTTTTTTGTTTTTTGTTTTGGTTTAGATATCATTGATTTATGCTCTAACCTTTATTATTTCCTGTCGTCTGCTGGTTTGGGATTTTATTTGCTGTTGTTTTTTTTTTTTTTTCCCAGATCTTTAAGGTGTAAGGTTAGGTTGTGTATCTGTGACCTTTCTTCCTTCTTTTGGAAGGCTTGGATTGCTATATACTTCCCTCTTATGACTGCCTTTGCTGTGTCCCTGAGGTTTTGGGCTGTGGTGTTATTATTTTCATTGACTTCTATGTACTTTTTAATTTCTACTTTAACTTCTTTGTTAGCTCATTCATTCTTTAGTGGGATGGTCTTTAGTTTCCAAGTATTTGTTATCTTTCCACATTTTTTCTTGTGTTTAATTTCAAGTTTCATAGTGCTGTGGCCTAAAACTATGCATGGTATGATCTTGATTGTTTTGTACTTGTTGAGGGCCGATTTGTGTCCCAGTATGTGATCTATTCTGGAGAACATTCTATATGTACTGGAGAAGAATATGTATTCTGCTCTTTAGGATGAAATAGAATATGTAAGAAGATATCTGTTAAGTCCATCTGGTCCAGTGTGTCACTCAAACCATTGTTTCCTTGTTGATTTTCTGTTTAGATGATCTTTCCATTGTTGTAAGTGGGTTGTTGAAGTCCCCTACTATTATGGTATTATCAATGAGTTTCTTTATGTTTGTGATTAATTGATTTATATTTGGGTGCTTTCACATTTGGAGCATAAATGTTTACAATTGTTAGATCTTGGTGGATAGACCCCTTAATTATGACATAATGCCCTTCTTCATCTCTTGTTACAAGCTTTATTTTAAAGTCAAGATTTTATGATATAAGTATGGGTACTCTGGATTTCTTTGGTGACCATTAGCATGATATATGGTTCTCCACCCCCTTACTTTCAATCTGAAGTTGTCTTTAGGTCTAAAATGGGTCTCTTGTAAACAGAATATAGATGGATCTTGTTTTCTTATCCATTCTGTTACCCTATGTCTTTTGATTGGATCATTTAGTCCATTGACGTTTAGAGTGAGTACTGAACTATATGAATTTATTGCCATTGTGTTGCCTGTAGAGTTGGAGTTTCTAGTGATGTTCTCTGGTCCTTTCTAGTCTTTGTTGCTTTTGTATTTTTTTTTCTTCTGTCTCTTCTCCCTCAGAGAGTCCCCCTTAAAATTTCTTGCAGGGATGGTTTAGTGGTCATGAACTCCTTTAATTTTTGTTTCTCTGGGAAACTTTTTATCTCTCCTTCTATTTTGAATGACAGCCTTCTTGGATAAAGAATTCTTGGCTGCATATTTTTCCAATTCAGCACATTGAATATATCATCCTACTCCTTTCTGGCTTGCCAAGTTTCTATGGATAGATCTGCTGCAAACCTGATCTGTCTTCCCTTGTAGGTTAAGGACTTTTTTTCCCTTGCTGCTTTCATGATCTTCCTTGACTGAGTATTTTGCAGATTTGACTATGATAAGCCTTGTTGATGGTCAGTTTTTGTTGAATCTAATGGGAGTCCTCTGTGCTTCCTGGATTTTGATGTCTGTGTCTTTCCCCAGTTAAGGAAAGTTTTTCACTATGATTTGCTCACATAACCCTTCTACCCCTTTTTCTCTTTCTTCATCTTCTTGGACCCCTATGATTCTGATGTTTTTCCTTTTTAATGAGTCACTGATTTCTCTAGTTCTTAAATTATGCTCTTTTGCCTTAGTCTCTCTCTCTCTCTCTTTTTTTTGCTTCATTGTTCTCCATAAGTTAGTTTGTTTTCTGTATCACTGATTCACTTCTCTGTCTCATCCATCCTCGCCTCTGTGGCATCCATTAGAGATTGCAGCTCAGGTATAGCATTTTTTTTTATTCTGACTAGCTTTTATCTCCACAGAAAGGGATTCTAATTTTTTCAACCCCAGCTAGTATTCTTATTGTCGTGATTCTAAATTCTGGTTCAGACATCTTGTTTGTATCTGTGTTAACTAAGACCCTGGCTGTCATTTCTTCCTGTTCTTTCTTTTGGGGTGCATTCATTCATTTTGTCATTTGAAGGACAAAAAGGAATGAATAAGGTAAAAAAATTAAAATTAAAAATTAAAAACAACACAAAAAATCAAATAGAGGATGCTAGATCTTAGGTGTGTTCTGGTCTGGTTGTTGAAAGGAGCTTGATAGTTTAGAGAAAAAAGGGAAAAATAAGAAAAGAAAAAAAGGAAAATGTTTGAAAACTTGAAAAAATGAATACAATGAAATAAAATAAAATTAAATGATGGAAGTAAAAAAATAGAATTTAGAAAATGTACAAAAAAGTAAAACCTATAGTAGAAAAAATTAAAGAAAATATTTTAATAGAAATGGAAAAAAAATTAAGTTTTTCTCTTTCTGTATTCAAGAATAAGAAAAGAAAAGAAGAAAATTGAATAGATGGATGAGCAAACAGACTGATGTACAATTGAAATTATATTGGATTCCCCTAGAAGTCAAACTATGAAGCACTTTATATTCCATAAACCCAGCAGGCAGAGAGACTTGTGTTGTTCCTGAAAAGTGGTGTTGGCCCAGTTCGATGGGGCTCCATTCTCCACTAGATGGCTCTGTTTAGCTTACTGGGGTGGATTGTTGTGACTCCTGTAGGTGTGTATGCACATGTGCAGGAGAGTGAAAATGACATCACCCAGCTACTCAGTCTCTAGTATCAGAACTCTGTGCCTCCCCAACCAGCAATCGTGCACCCCTCCTTTGTCTCCAGCTTCCATCCACCTGCATTTACACTGTCTGTGACCAAACCAACAGGTTATCAGGCAGCACCTCCCTCGTGAGTTTTATCTCAGATGCAGCTGTTTTTCCCAACACCTCACTTCTGAGGGGCTGTGACTTTGACTTGCTCAGACTTTCTTGGGGAGGGTCTCACTGAGAAAAGGCCAGGTGCCAGCCTGCCCCCAGGAATGTTCAGGAGAGCACTCTGCTGCTGGTGCCCAGAGACTGTGACTGGGTGCCAGCCCGCCCCAGAAAAAGTTCCCCTCATCATGTAGCAGCATTTCAGGGATTATGGAAAATCACAAACACATCTGGCACCAGGCTTCCTCCTTAATATCCTTGTTCCAGCACCTGAGAATGTGGTTGTTCTCTGGGGTCCACTGGGATCTTTGCCTGTGGGGAGGTCAAACAGCTTCTACCAAATGTCCTCTCAACAAGGGAACTGCCTCTCCATGTGTGGCCCAATGACCCTGTGGACCTTGCTCTCCACTCCTGAGGATTCACCCTTCCCACCAGAGCACTGCCACGTATCGAGCTGTAGAGTTTCAGATGCTGCACTCCCCCTGTTTATGGAGTCTTAATGGAATTTAAACCCTCTCCTTTCTCCTTTCTCCCTTTTTTGTTCAGTCCCTTGCATACTCTTTAGTTTCTCTCCAGCTGCTTTTGGGTGGGGGGTGATGCTTTCTGTATTCTTCCCCTGTCTCCATCTTCTCTCTGCATGCAAAAATAGCTCCCTGTCCTCCATGGCTTTCTCCCACATTTATCTCCCCACACCACATACCTGCTGAGTTCTCTGGTTCAGGTTGTGCAGATTGTTGTATTAATCAGTTGTATAAATCAGTTTTCTAGGTGTGCAGGATGGTTTAGT
The DNA here is from genome assembly GCF_007474595.2 of Lynx canadensis. Lineage (NCBI taxonomy): Eukaryota > Metazoa > Chordata > Mammalia > Carnivora > Felidae > Lynx > Lynx canadensis. Next base: position 33,145,638 of record NC_044315.2, read on the forward strand.
GTTGATCTGGCTATATTTCAGGGATGAGAAACACAAAAAAATCTTGCATGCTGTTCCACCATCTTGGCCTCTCCCCAAAAACAATGTTATTAACTTTGTTTACCTATAGATTTCCCACATTTGTTTGAACCACAGAACTTTTTTTCCCCCATGTAACTCCTGTTAACATCCAACAGAAGGAGGATTCTAAAAAATAAATGAGAAAAAAACCTTTTCTAGAGCCACATATTTGGCCACACATTTTTAATGTTTTACAGTCTGAAGCACTCTTAAATTTATCTAGTTTAACCCGTTCATTTAGCAGAAAAGGAAAATAAGCCACAGTAATTACATATCCTTTCTAACATCACACAACTAGTTATTGGCAGATAAAAAGCAAAAATCAGGTCTTAATGTCTACCTCGTCCAGTGAACTGTGTCTTGTGTTACTTCCCTAAACCCAGAATTATGTGAAATTCAGTTGTAAAACAAAGTAGAAAACAGTGATGATGAGAAGGAAAGCTGGTAAATGCAAATAAAAAGGGCGAGCCAAATGTCTGAGGCTGGATACTCCCTTTACATGCTTTTGGCTTCTGCAATCTTGCTTGCCTCTTCCATCAGCCAGCAACCAGGAACCAGAAGCTTGACTATACTAGTCCCGCCCAATCCAGAAGCACATATGTATAAAGATCAGTAAAATCTGAGCTGGATGCTCAGCCTTTGGACGTGACTCTTCCAGGCCAGCACCGGTGCAAAATAAATAGTCTTTTCTGATTCCCTGAGTGCTTGTAGCTTATCTCTTCCTGGGCACCGAGTACTTGCTGTAACAATGACAGGTTGTTAGGAATTTCATTTAAAGACATTCCAGTTTCTCTTCAGTTTCATTAAGGCATTTATTTGTGACCAAGTTGTGTAACATTTTTTTTAGATTTAGTCATTAACATTAATGATTGTAATGTTAAAACCTAAAACACTGCCAATGTATTCAATCCTTAGAGAGGATATTCATCAATACTAAGAAATTTCAGTTTCTACTTTTCAATATAACCTCCTTCTCCAATCTATTCTTGCATTTAGCAATGATATGGTTCAAAGAAGACTGTACTTTGCTTGTCTTGTTACCCCTTTCCACAGCAGTTCTTTACATTATGAAATTTTTAGATAAAATTCACAGGACCTCAATTATTTTTTGACAAGTGGTGCCAAGTTATCAAGTGGTCCATCAGTGGCACCATGGGTTCCAACAGAGGCTGATGTTACTTTATTAGCCTAATTTGACTCTGGCAAGGGATTGTTACTTCACCAGCACCCAGTGCAAATATTTATTTCAGAGATTTTGGTTAAGCAACTTTTGTTTCACAGACATTTCTTTCGGAGAAAAGGAAGATACCCAATATATCTTATTATATCTTATTTGCTATAGTGAAAATTGCTTAAAATGGATAATATGATACAGCAAGATAAGAAATAAAGGGAAAGATAAGAAATGGTGATACAGGGACACCTGAGTGGCTCAGTCGGTTGAGCATCCAACTCCTGAGTTTAGCGCAGCTCATGACCCAGGGTTCTGGGATTGAGCCCTGAGTCAGGCTCTATGCTGAGTGTGGATCTCACTTAACTTCTCTCTCTCTCTCTCTCTCTCTCTCACTCTCTCTGCTCATCTCCCTGGCTGGCCCACATTCTCTCTCTGTTCCAAAGAAAAGAAAAAGAAAGAAAGAAAGAAAGAAAGAAAGAAAGAAAGAAAGAAAGAAAAGAAAGAAGAAAGAAAGAAAGAAAGAAAGAAAAAGAAAGGGTGATACAGGAGTAAGGAACAAAAACGGGTTAAGGAATAAATGACAGGAAACTGATGAAAAACTTTATGTCATAAAGTACAGGAAACATTTACAGCCACATGTGAGTTTATTCATGTGGAATCTTCCTTTCCTCCTTTGCATATATGTTTCCATCTGTAAATGATCCTCAGAGCTACTCCTCCACCAAGCTTTAAAGAGTCCTTTGCCCTACTTTGGCATTCCTTTAAAGACTGTAGGATTCATTTACTTATCCATCCTCCACCTCCTCACCACTCCCACAGATTCATACATAGACACTGTTTCTACCTATTGGGAAATAGGGTTACGTATGTCACCATGGAAAGATCAACTCAGTTTGGGAATCCAGTTGTTTCTTGAAGACTATGATTCTTGGGCTTCGAGATTGTAATTAAACCACTAACATCCCATTAGAAGAATGGAATTCAAAATCATTGCCTTGCCATAGGTCAGATATAATCCAAATAGAAACTAATCCAACTAATCCAACTAATCCAAATGCTATATGGAATTAGTGCTAAACTGCAGTGAAAGAAACACAGACAAATCATATCAAGAATCAAGGAGTTTATAATCTAAAGAAGAAAGAGGATGAGAACTAGCATTTAATTGTATCTTCTATGTGTTTGAATCCTGAGAAAATTCCCTGTTTCTTTTAAACTACCTGAGAATATTTAGTTTAGTGTTCAACTCTTAGTACAGGGTCTACCAGAGTATTAGACCTTCATAAATATTTGCCAAATGAAGGAATGAATGCATAGTCCTATGAGGAATAAAAAAACTCAAAGGAGTCACATAACTCTGAGGTTAAGACTTACTGTATGAACAGTAATGGCTACCATTTATTGAGCATTTTCTGTTTGTTCAAACCTTTCAGTGCAGGAGCTTGATCAACACAGCAGCCAGGTACATAACTCTTTGGTGTTCAGCAGACATGGGTTTACATTTTTGCTCTGCCAACATAGGATTATAAGACCAGAAGCTTCATATTTCCAAACCATAGTTTCTTCATACACAAAATACAAATGATAGTACCTCTCTTTTGGGGATTTCATGAAGATTAAATGAAAGAATATGTAAAGTGCTTGGCATAATGCCTATCACAGGGTAGTAGGTGAACAAAAGGAAAATTGGAACCTAGCTGTGGAACAATGGATTGTGGTCCCCCAAAGATGTCCATATTCTAATCCCCAGAACTTGTCAATGTCAAAAGGGATTTTTCAGATGTAATTAAGTTAAGGCTCTTCAAATAGACAGATTATCCCCAATTATTTGGGTAGACCCAAGGTAAGGACATGGATCCTTTCAAGAGGGAAATACAAAGGTCAGTGTCAGAGAAAGAAATGTGGTGATGAAGGGGAGCTCAAAGTGATACAGCCACAAGAAATTCAGGAAACCTCTAATAGATGGAAAAGGCAAAGACCTAATTCTTCTCTAGAGTCTTCAGAAAGAACGCAGCCCTGTCAACACCTTGAATTTAGCTCAGTGAGCCCCATTGTGAAAAAATGTAATGTAAAAATTTGCATTGCTTTTAAGTTTGTGGTAATTTGTTATAGCAGCCATAGGGGACATGCACATGCTCTTTCCTCTCTCTATACCTTGCTGCCTTTTGCAATCCTCGTGTTGATTTTCTTTTGAATTCCTATCTTCGACCTGTATGCTATTCTCCCCTAGATGATTTAGTGGGTCTGTTTCCACTGTTTGATTGCTTTTTCTGTGGCCACTAACTTGGGAGCTACATGAAGGAGAGAGAAAAGGGGCAGGAGAAAAGCAAATGAAACATTGGGTGAAATAAGAGCTTTTTTGAGGAAAGGTAGATCCTCTGTAACTGTCTCCTAAACTGGAAACTGTATGCCTTCCTTGAGAAGGTTGTATTTTTTCCACCATTTTCCAAACATCCTTCTTCATGTGTCTTTCCTGTCTCTCCCAGGTACAAACACAGAGAATTTTGGAGAATCTGGAAGCCTCATCTAATGGAGGTCTAGGTTTGGACTCCAAATCTCCTGTATAGTTTTTTCCATTTAAAAATGCATCCCTTAAAATATTGTTATTGCAAAATAAATAAATAAATAAATAAATACAATATTGTTAGTGTAGTAAATATGTGGGAACATCTTGGAGCTACATTTAAAGATAGTCATTCATTTATTCATTTATTAATTCAATAAATTTTTTTGAGAACTTTGCATGAGCCAAACACTCTTACAGGAATGCAATAGTAAGTGAACAGGTCAGATACAGTTCCTTCCCCCATTCAATTAAAATTCTGGTGATAGAGGTAGGACAACACAAGTAAATACATTTAATATGTGTGTCAAAAGAATTGCAAATTGTGCTAAATGTTACTAAAGAAAGGAAACAAAGACTGAGAGCTCATAGGGTGCATGGGGGGTGAGGTGAAGGGAGAAGGTTGCTGTAGATCCGTTACTTAAAGGAAGGTGTCAGATATTTAAACTGTTTACGTGGTGAGGAGAATAAGCAAATGGGTGGAGAGAGATTGTTGATGCATGACAGAAAGTGGGTAGCTAGAAAAGCAATGTTTTTGAGAAGACAGGGAAGGACATGAGCTTGACCTTCACTAGCAAGGACAGTGATGAGGCAGGGGAGAAGTGCAAGTGTCAATGATAGGAAGATGTTGCTGTAATCACTTAATGGCTTTTATTTTTCAATGAATTTATGAAAAGTCATCAACTGAGTATGAAAGTGAAATAGGTTAGTGGAAGGTTTGAGGAAAGAAGAGAGCACAAAATTGTCTCATTTGAATTAGATAACTAGCTTCCCTTCAGCTGACTCCATGCTTATCAAAAAACTCTGTGGTTGTAATTAGGCTTCCTGTGGGAGTTGCCTACAGAGAGATGTGCAGGGTAGAGCCTCCAAATGTCAGCCCAGAGAAAGTTAGTGTTCTAGTAAAATGTCTCTTGTGAGTTTGTCTATGTGAGCCAACCTGGTCAACTCAGAAATGCAGAGAAGTTCAGACTGGAGGTGTAATCTGAAATGTGACGACCTCACCAACTTTATATATGGTTCTCCTGGAAAAATCCTTGACTTAGCACTGTTTTTAAAACATTTTTTTAATGCTTATTTATTTTTGAGACAGAGACAGAGCATGAACAAGGGAGGGTCAGACAGAGAGGGGACACAGAATCCAAAGCAGGCTCCAGGCTCTGAGCTGTCAGCACAGAGCCTGACATGGGGTTGGAATCCATGAACCGTGAGATCATGACCTGAGCCGAAGTCGGACGTTCAACCAACTGAACCACCCAGACGCCCCATCCCAGCACATTTTTTTTAAACTTCAGTAGGAATTATATCATTTACCTTCATTATAGAGGCAAGTAAGGCTCATTCATTTAGGCCCACAACAGACTGTACATTCCATCTCTTAAACAGTATCCTTGAATAATTATTGCTTATGATCATTAATAGTCTCATAAAAACATCAGTTTATACCTCCAAATGCTCCTGCCTTTTATCTGAAAATGGCAAAATTTATGCTCTCTAATTTTTGTAGAAATAAAATGAGTAAACAAATAATAGAGACAAGGAAGATCTGAGATAAGCCCGGGAATTAAGGGAACTTCAGACCATGTCCGAGCTTGCAGCTAAATTTCCCTTGAATATTTATAAAATATCCAGATGATGTGTTCTTAATCCCTAGAAAAATAAAAGAGGGATGGAAAAGTTAGTGAAATATAAGATTATCTAACTTTAGGTTATAAAATCTTGGGTAACCCAAGTACTGGTCATCTTCCTGCTCCCATTATGAAGATGCTTTTGGTTTCTAAACATACAAGGAAATGTAAGGAAATGTAAGGAAATGTAAGGAGAGAGAGAGAGAAAGAGAGGGAGAGGAAGAGGGAGAGAGAGAGAGAAGATAGGAAGACACACAGAGAGAAACAGAGAAACAGAGAGAGAGAAAATAAAAAAAATTTATTGTAGGGGAGCCTGGGTGGCGCAGTCGGTTAAGCGTCCGACTTCAGCCAGGTCACGATCTCGCGGTCTGTGAGTTGGAGCCCCGCATCAGGCTCTGGGCTGATGGCTCAGAGCCTGGAGCCTGTTTCCGATTCTGTGTCTCCTTCTCTCTGCCCCTCCCCCGTTCATGCTCTGTCTCTCTCTGTCCCAAAAATAAATAAACGTTGAAAAAAAAAATTAAAAAAAAATTTATTGTAGAGAAAACAAAAATTGCCTTGCATGATTGAACTCAGCAGAAACATCAGATCACAAAACATGGCAGTGAATTTATTCAAAAAATATTTATTGAGCATCTAATATGTACAAGTCACTGAACTAGGTATTGGACATACAGCAGCATATAAAATAGACTTTATGAAAAGTCCTACCATTGTGAAAACTTAAATTCTGGTGGATGGCACCTGACTTGCCACCCCACTACATCAGTGAATAGGTATATATCCTTTACCAGAAGTTTTCAACACATTGCTCTGAGATCCAGGAGAGTTGAAGGTCTTTTTCTTTCTTGGGTCAAACACAATTTGGCTGGGTACTTTGTCTCTCTCATTGACATAAATGACAAAAGAAGTGACTTTCAGGTTTATAGTGATAATAAAACTTGAGCAGAAGGGACTGATGGTATTATTTACTATAGAAAAGGAAGTATATCTGTAGAGTAGTGATATTAGATCTATCAAGGTAGCATGCAAGTAACTAGAAAGCAGCCACCAAATATGATTGAATCCTTCCCTCAGTAGCAATAACACTGTCTTCTGTTCTATTGTTTTCTTTTCCATTTCATTTTCTGAGGAAACAAAATATTCTCTCTTTCACTGGAAGATTCTCAAACACACACAGGCATTTTCTATATGTCTCTGTCTCTCTCTCTTTGTCTTGGTCTCTCTCTCTCCTCTCTCTCTCTCACACACACACACACACACTGCTTCAAGCCAGCTGCTTCTGTGATTCATCTCAAAGCTGTTATCTAGAAACAAAGCCCATTTTCTCCCTCTTATCAATCACCTTAAACTTCTCTTTGAAGTAAAATCAGAAGTTCATCAGAGTCATTTCCCTGGTTGCTGAAAATTCCATCCCTGCATTTTCACACCAGGATTCTTAGACTGCCAGCTTTGCTCTTGGAATAACACAGGAACAGTCTTCCTCCTTTTATCTTTGCTCATGTGGTAAAGGAAGCACATTAGACAACACGGGAGCACATTATATCCACACTTGTCTCTTTGGCATCGTTTATAGATTCTGCGTCAACGCTCAAGATCCTCCATGATAACAAAGAGGGTAATTAGTCTATAATTAGCAGTTAATCACAAATCTATAAAAGAAATTTCAGCATATTGACAAAGGCTTTTCTTTAAGTGACATTTCTATGCATAGTTAATTAATTGCTGGCCTCAAATTGGGTCACTAGAAATGTATTTTCTGATCTCTAGTAATTTCTCATCTAGACACACTTAAAAAAAATAGAGTATATTTCTAGGTGCCCCTTGTGCAGTTGAGCTATATTGCAGTGGGAGAAAAGGCAAACCATATAGGACACGGTTAATACAGTTGCTAACAAATGACCATGGTGTAACTGATGCACTACTGGAGTCTACTTTGTAACAGGACATACTCACCCTTTCTCAAATGGCATTTCCTCCCCCCCCAACTCCTTAGGAAAACCAATGAACCAGAAAGAGCTCACTGCACAAATGCGAATTGCAATATGAAGCACACAAGATTAATAATGAGTAAAAACGATAGGAGGAAGCAAGTCAGACTCTTTTTAACTCAGTATATTTATATAATAAATATTATCTATAATATAGGTACCTGTGAGACTGTACTAAGTCTTGATAGATGGAAATTCAATGGAATTTTAATAGAAAAGAATATGAGGATTGCTATGTAATTACATTGGTGTTATATTCACTAATACCAAATGCATTAGTTACACTTAATGCTGTTACCATTACTGGCTAAACAGGGGTGCTCACACCACCAATAATCTGCTGAAAAAGTTTCATACAGACTTTCTATCAAGTAGTAATAAAAAGTGAAATGCTTCCTGAGGCTTTACAACTAGGGAGAAAGATATGTTGGGATTGTGAATTAAGCCTGAAGCAATGTTCATTTCCTGCATCATGTTCCAGCTAAAATAACACAGCCATGGGCAAGTATGTCAGAGAATCTTATTCCATAGTTTGAGTAGTCCATGAGGAAGAGCCATCCATATGGTTCAACTGTTAAATCGCTGATTCAGACCTAACTCCATCCACTGGTAAGATTTCTGCCCTCCGTATTATCAATGGGAAGACATTTGGACAAGTATATAATGGTTCTCATATTGTTAAACAAAGGAGTTCAAGGATAATCTGTGCCCCACCCCTTGGCTGATGCTCTGGAACTATACAGCAATGCTAGTGCTAATGTTCTGTAGTCAATTCTATACCTACAGCCTCCATGAGATATCCCTATGAGAAAGCTAAGCTGTTTTTCTGACTCTTACATGGCTTAAGAACTTGGAATTTCTGACATTTTATGATACTGGTATTTGCTTATTTTAAGTGTGAGGAAGCTGAGACTCAGAAAGATTTAGTAATCTAAATAGCAAGTAAATGGAAAATTTGGGCATCAAATCCAAGCTGACCTCATGTCATGTTATCCACATGCTAACCTTATGTTTCTTCCAGTATTACTGAAACTGTGGCCTAGAGCACTGGTTCCCAGGCCTGACTGCACATAAGACACATTAGCAGGCTTAACAAAAGTATAGATTCCCGAACATTCTTCCTTCTGATATTTTGATACAGCATATCTGGGGTAGAGCCCTGGAATCTGGTATCTTCCAATAGTATATCCGAGGTAGAGCCGGGAATCTAAGGTCTTCCAAGTGACTCTAATGGATTAAGGAACTGCTGATGTTGATCAATGCACCACATTGGAAACTCAGACTGAGATTCATTCATTGTTTCTTTCAACAAGTATTTCTTGAATGCTGACTATATACCACGTACTGTTCTGAATGCTTAGAGCAGGAAATGGCATGGATAAAACCCCTGCTCTTATGAAACTTACACTCTAAGCATGTGTGTGTGTGTGTGTGTGTGTGTGTGTGTATAGACAGAGAGAGAGAGAGAACCATGATAAATGCTATATAGAATAACAAGCATGAGATCTACAGGAGATATGAACAGTGTGGCTGTTTGTGAGAAAAATTAGGAGAAAATGGTAGGGGATGAATCTGGAAAGGAGAAGGAATCCCCTTTCTGGTGGAAGAAGTCAAAAGATTCATGGACAACTTCAAAATAGGTTGCTACAAAAGACATTTCTAGAAGGGAAGTGAAGATTTTTTAACTTTTTTCTCCCATTGTTGTGGTGACTAAGGCAACAACACATCTGCCCTTATTGGGGAAGTCCTCACACACCTCACACATGGAATCTTGACTCCACAGGTTCATCTCCACTTCTTCAGGCAGCAAAGGAGAATTAGCTCAGCGGTGCTGATGAAGAACCACTCTTTGGAATCAAAGATAAAGTTCATTGCCCAACCAAAGATCCTGAGGGTGCTTTAAAACCATTTGGTTCTAGGCAGTCCTAGTCCTGAGAATCTTTGAGGTTTCAGCACAGCAGTGAATGGAAGTTAACAGAACAGTTCACAATAGATCCTGGGGGATGCTTCTGCTGCTTGTGGCAGGCCCACAGCCTACACACAAACAGCATCTTCTATAAACTAGGAACTTTCAAGTGCAAGTTCAGTGCTTCCCCATAGTGTTTCCTAGGTGGTATCAGTGGAGAACTTGATGCTTCCAATTTCCACTAAAATTCTCCAAGATGCTCAGGAGCGATAGTCCCTACATATTACTAGAAGAATTTTGCAAAGTGTACTTCCTCAAATCATTACATGTTGAGAACAGAGCTAAACAGATTATTCCAGTCATATTTATTTAGCTCTTTGATAGATACACAGGAAACTTCTTTGAGGTATTGTCAGAATTTAGGGGAAAGATCAGGAAAAGGTGAGTCCCCAAGAGAGGGAGGAACACACATGTAGGGTGTATGTTTCACATGTGGAAGTGCCTCATTTTCAGATGGTTTATAGTTATTCTGCTGCAGAGACTATGTGGATTACTCTGGCCAACATGTGTCCCTAGGGCTATGTATAATTTCAGAAACAGAACCTAGTAATAATGTTGCTCCTTGCCTGGCTGAAGCAGCAAAGCTAATGGTAACTAAAGGGTGGCAGTCTTCATGGAAACTAGAAAAGAGCAAAATGGAAAGGAAGAATAAGCCTCTGTATCTCCAGTCTTGTCCAAAACAGAACATTCTGTTCAATTAGCACAGGCATCCACTTAACCTTTACCTACTTAGACTGGAAATGGGTGTGTCTGGCCTGAAATCTCAAAAAGACAAAATCATCTTGCTCCCTTGACTCTGGCTCTAAGCTAAACACACTGTATTCTCACAGGATTGGAGCATCCGTGAAGAGAATACACTGAGCAGTTAACTTAGCTGCTTTGTCTTTTTAACATCTTTCTTCCAAACCTAACCTGAGTCACTACCCCAAGGCAGTTTTAGACATATTTTATACATAATAATATATGATAATAAAAATATAATTGTTTATTAATAGTGATATATTCTTAATAGTGATCTGAAGAAAAAGTCACTCTTACTTTAGAGTCTGATGAGTTAAGGTAAGAACAATAATATATATAATATGGTTAGGAGGAGGGGAGATGGTGGCGTAGGAGGACGCTGGGCTCACCTCGCGTCCTGCTGATCACTTAGATTCCACCTACACCTGCCTAAATAACCCAGAAAACCGCCAGAGGATTAGCAGAACGGAGTCACCGGACCCAAGTGCAGACGAGAGGCCCACGGAAGAGGGTAGGAAGGGCGGTGAGGCGGTGCGCGCTCCACGGACTGGCGGGAGGGAGCCGGGGCGGAGGGGCGGCTCGCCAGCCAAGCAGAGCCCCCGAGTCCGGCTTGCAAAAGCGGAGGGGCCTGACGGACTGTGTCCGACAGCAAGCGCGACTTAGCGTCTGGGGTCATAAGTTAACAGCTCTGCTCGGAAAGCGGGAAGGCTGGAGGACAAAGAGAGGGTGAGCTGCGGAGCCCCGGACGACAGAGCTCAGTTTGGCGGGGAACAAAGGCGCTCGCCAGCGCCATCTCCCCCGCCCATCCCCCAGCCAAAATCCCAAAGGGAACCGGTTCCGGCCAGGGAAATTGCTCGCTCCGCGCAAACACCCAACTCTGTGCTTCTGTGGAGCCAAACCTCCGGCAGCGGATCTGACTCCCTCCGGTTGCCACAGGGCCCCTCCTGAAGTGGATCACCTAAGGAGAAGCGAGCTAAGCCTGCCCCCCCCCCCCGCCGCCGTGCACCTTGCCTTCCCACCCCAGCTAATACGCCAGATCCCCAGCATCACAAGCCTGGCAGTGTGCAAGTAGCCCAAACGGGCCACGCCACCCCACAGTGAATCCCGCCCCTAGGAGAGGGGAAGAGAAGGCACACACCAGTCTGACTGTGGCCCCAGCGGTGGGCTGGGGGCAGACATCAGGACTGACTGCGGCCCCCCCACCAACTCCAGTTATACACCACAGCACAGGGGAAGTGCCCTGCAGGTCCTCACCACACCAGGGACTATCCAAAATGACCAAGCGGAAGAATTCCCCTCAGAAGAATCTCCAGGAATAACAACAGCTAATGAGCTGATCAAAAGGATTTAAATAATATAACAGAAAGTGAATTTAGAATAATAGTCATAAAATTAATCGCTGGGCTGGAAAACAGCATACAGGACAGCAGAGAATCTCTTGCTACAGAGATCAAGGGACTAAGGAACAGTCACGAGGAGCTGAAAAACGCTTTAAAGGAAATGCAAAACAAAATGCAAACCACCCCGGCTCGGATGGAAGAGGCAGAGGAGAGAATAGGTGAACTAGAAGATAAAGTTATGGAAAAAGAGGAAGCTGAGAAAAAGAGAGATAAAAAAATCCAGGAGTATGAGGGGAAAATTAGAGAACTAAGTGATACACTAAAAAAAATATATACGCATAATTGGTATCCCAGAGGAGGAAGAGAGAGGGAAAGGTGCTGAAGGGGTACTTGAAGAAATTATAGCTGAGAACTTCCCTGAACTGGGGAAGGAAAAAGGCATTGAAATCCAAGAGGCACAGAGAACTCCCTTCAGACGTAACTTGAATCGATCTTCTGCACGACATATCATAGTGAAACTGGCAAAATACAAGGATAAGAGAAAATTCTGAAAGCAGCAAGGGTAAACGTGCCCTCACATATAAAGGGAGACCTATAAGACTCGTGACTGATCTCTCTTTTGAAACTTGGCAGGCCAGAAAGAATTGGCACGAGATTTTCAGGGTGCTAGACAGAAAAAATATGCAGCCGAGAATCCTTTATCCAGCAAGTCTGTCATTTAGAATAGAAGGAGAGATAAAGGTCTTCCCAAACAAACAAAAACTGAAGGAATTTGTCACCACTAAACCAGCCCTACAAGAAATCCTAAGGGGGACCCTGTGAGACAAAGTACCAGAGACATCACTACAAGCATAAAACATACAGACATCACAATGACTCTAAACCCGTATCTTTCTATAATAACACTGAATGTAAATGGATTAAATGCGCCAACCAAAAGACATAGGGTATCAGAATGGATAAAAAAACAAGACCCATCTATTTGCTGTCTACAAGAGACTCATTTTAGACCTGAGGACACCTTTAGATTCAGAGTGAGGGGATGGAGAACTATTTATCATGCTACTGGAAGCCAAAAGAAAGCTGGAGTAGCCATACTTATATCAGACAAACTAGACTTTAAATTAAAGGCTGTAACAAGAGATGAAGAAGGACATTATATAATAGTTACAGGGTCTATCCATCAGGAAGAGCTAACAATTATAAATGTCTATGCGCCGAATACCGGAGCCCCCAAATATATAAAACAATTACTCATAAACAGAAGCAACCTTATTGATAAGAATGTGGTAATTGCTGGGGACTTTAACACCCCACTTACAGAAATGGATAGATCATCTAGACACACGGTCAATAAAGAAACAAGGGCCCTGAATGAGACATTGCATCAGATGGACTTGACAGATATATTTAGAACTCTGCATCCCAAAGCAACAGAATATACTTTCTTCTCGAGTGCACATGGAACATTCTCCAAGATAGATCATATACTGGGTCACAAACAGCCCTTCATAAGTTTACAAGAATTGAAATTATACCATGCATACTTTCAGACCACAATGCTATGAAGCTTGAAATCAACCACAGGAAAAAGTCTGGAAAACCTCCAAAAGCATGGAGGTTAAAGAACACCCTACTAACGAATGAGTGGGTCAACCAGGCAATTAGAGAAGAAATCAAAAAATATGGAAACAAACGAAAATGAAAAACAACAATCCAAACGCTTTGGGACGCAGCGAAGGCAGTCCTGAGAGGAAAATACATTGCAATCCAGGCCTATCTCAAGAAACAAGAAAAATCCCAAATACAAAATCTAACAGCACACCTAAAGGAACTAGAAGCAGAACAGCAAAGGCAGCCTAAACCCAGCAGAAGAAGAGAAATAATAAAGATCAGAGCAGAAATAAACAATATAGAATCTAAAAAAACTGTAGAGCAGATCAACGAAACCAAGAGTTGGTTTTTTGAAAAAATAAACAAAATTGACAAACCTCTAGCCAGGCTTCTCAAAAAGAAAGGGAGATGACCCAAATAGATAAAATCATGAATGAAAACGGAATTATTACAACCAATCCCTCAGAGATACAAACAATTATCAGGGAATATGAAAAATTATATGCCAACAAATTGGACAACCTGGAAGAAATGGACAAATTCCTGAACACCCACACTCTTCCAAAACTCAATCAGGAGGAAATAGAAAGCTTGAACAGACCCATAACCAGCGAAGAAATTGAATCGGTTATCAAAAATCTCCCAACAAATAAGAGTCCAGGACCAGATGGCTTCCCAGGGGAGTTCTACCAGACATTTAAAGCAGAGATAATACCTATCCTTCTCAAGCTATTCCAAGAAATAGAAAGGGAAGGAAAACTTCCAGACTCATTCTATGAAGCCAGTATTACTTTGATTCCTAAACCAGACAGAGACCCAGTAAAAAAAGAGAACTACAGGCCAATATCCCTGATGAATATGGATGCAAAAATTCTCAATAAGATACTAGCAAATCGAATTCACAGCATAAAAAGAATTATTCACCATGATCAAGTGGGATTCATTCCTGGGATGCAGGGCTGGTTCAACATTCGCAAATCAATCAACGTGATACATCACATTAACAAAAAAAAGAGAAGAACCATATGATCCTGTCAATCGATGCAGAAAAGGCCTTTGACAAAATCCAGCACCCTTTCTTAATAAAAACCCTTGAGAAAGTCGGGATAGAAGGAACATACTTAAAGATCATAAAAGCCATTTATGAAAAGCCCACAGCTAACATCATCCTCAACGGGGAAAAACTGAGAGCTTTTTCCCTGAGATCAGGAACACGACAGGGATGCCCACTCTCACCGCTGTTGTTTAACATAGTGCTGGAAGTTCTAGCATCAGCAATCAGACAACAAAAGGAAATCAAAGGCATCAAAATTGGCAAAGATGAAGTCAAGCTTTCGCTTTTTGCAGACGACATGATATTATACATGGAAAATCCGATAGACTCCACCAAAAGTCTGCTAGAACTGATACATGAATTCAGCAAAGTTGCAGGATACAAATCAATGTACAGAAATCAGTTGCATTCTTATACACTAACAATGAAGCAACAGAAAGACAAATAAAGAAAATGATCCCATTTACAATTGCACCAAGAAGCATAAAATACCTAGGAATAAATCTAACCAAAGATGTAAAGGATCTGTATGCTGAAAACTATAGAAAGCTTATGAAGGAAATTGAAGAAGATTTAAAGAAATGGAAAGACATTCCCTGCTCATGGATTGGAAAAATAAATATTGTCAAAATGTCAATACTACCCAAAGCTATCTACACATTCAATGCAATCCCAATCAAAATTGCCCCAGCATTCTTCTCGAAATTAGAACAAGCAATCCTAAAATTCATATGGAACCACAAAAGGCCCCGAATAGCCAAAGGAATTTTGAAGAAGAAGACCAAAGCAGGAGGCATCACAATCCCAGACTTTAGCCTCTACTACAAAGCTGTCATCATCAAGACAGCATGGTATTGGCACAAAAACAGACACACAGACCAATGGAATAGAATAGAAACCCCAGAACTAGACCCACAAACGTATGGCCAACTCATCTTTGACAAAGCAGGAAAGAACATCCAATGGAAAAAAGACAGCCTCTTTAACAAATGGTGCTGGGAGAACTGGACAGCAACATGCAGAAGGTTGAAACTAGACCACTTTCTCACACCATTTACAAAAATAAACTCAAAATGGATAAAGGACCTAAATGTGAGACAGGAAACCATCAAAACCTTAGAGGAGAAAGCAGGAAAAGACCTCTCTGACCTCAGCCGTAGCAATCTCTTACTCGACACATCCCCAAAGGCAAGGGAATTAAAAGCAAAAGTGAATTACTGGGACCTTATGAAGATAAAAAGCTTCTGCACAGCAAAGGAAACAACCAACAAAACTAAAAGGCAACCAACGGAATGGGAAAAGATATTTGCAAATGACATATCGGACAAAGAGCTAGTATCTAAAATCTATAAAGAGCTCACCAAACTCCACACCCGAAAAACAAATAACCCAGTGAAGAAATGGGCAGAAAACATGAATAGACACTTCTCTAAAGAAGACATCCAGATGACCAACAGGCACATGAAAAGATGTTCAGCGTCGCTCCTCATCAGGGAAATACAAATCAAAACCACACTCAGGTATCACCTCACGCCAGTCAGAGTGGCCAAAATGAACAAATCAGGAGACTATAGATGCTGGAGAGGATGTGGAGAAACGGGAACCCTCTTGCACTGTTGGTGGGAATGCAAATTGGTGCAGCCGCTCTGGAAAGCAGTGTGGAGGTTCCTCAGAAAATTAAAAATAGACCTACCCTATGACCCAGCAATAGCACTGCTAGGAATTTATCCAAGGGATACAGGAGTACTGATGCATAGGGGCACTTGTACCCCAATGTTCATAGCAGCACTCTCAACAATAGCCAAATTATGGAAAAGCCTAAATGTCCATCAACTGATGAATGGATAAAGAAATTGTGGTATATATACACAATGGAGTACTATGTGGCAATGAGAAAAAATGAAATATGGCCTTTTGTAGCAACGTGGATGGAACTGGAGAGTGTAATGCTAAGTGAAATAAGCCATACAGAGAAAGACAGATACCATATGGTTTCACTCTTGTGTGGATCCTGAGAAACTTAACAGGAACCCATGGAGGGGAAGGAAAAAAAAAAAAAAGAGGTTAGAGTGGGAGAGCCAAAGCATAAGAGACTCTTAAAACTGAGAACAAACTGAGGGTTGATGGGGGGGGGGAGGGAGGAGAGGGTGGGTGATGGGTATTGAGGAGGGCACCTTTTGGGATGAGCACTGGTGTTGTATGGAAACCAATTTGTCAATAAATTTCATATATATAAAAAAAAAAGAATAAAGATATTTGAAAACAAAAAAAAAAACAAAAAAAAAAAACAAACAAACAAACAAACAAAAAAACTGATAGTTAAAATTAACTAATGGATATTAGTTAGCGATAGTATTGATAGGAAATGAATGCAGAGGAACTGAAAACCTTAAGTTGTTTGGTAAAATTCTGTGTAACTTCCGTTGAAGTATTGCAGTATCTTTGTAGCAATAACATCACATTTCCAAAAAAAAAAAAAAAAATATATTATATAATAATACATATATATACACATATATACAAGTAGTGAGTACATATGTGGAAATATAGATAATGACTCACAGTAACCTAGTGATAAGTTGGTATCAGATTCCCGTTTTCTGGTCACCTGATTAAATATTCTTTGCCTACTGCTACCATACTATTGATACTATACTATTCACTTTTATGGATGAGTCCAGTGGATTAAGACACTTGCCCAGAATGGTATAATGCCATTTTATTACTCTCAGTAATGTTATCTGAAAGTCACTGCAGTATAGATTTTATATATCAAACAATAAAGATTAATAAGACATTTGAGAAAAAGAAAATGACCTATTTAATTTTTATCTTTATTTCAATCTTAGTTCTTATTTTACAGTTGACTTCTTCATCATTGTTTTCTTTTATAAGCTCACTTGCCAGTTCTATCTTTTGGACAAATTGTTTCTGCCATCTATGTGTGTGTGTGTGTGTGTATACAACTTTTCTTAAATGTTTATTACCCTTTAGTGAAGATTATTTGTCCCTAGATTCTTTTGTTTGTGGATATAAGCACTGGGGTTATTTCAATATTTTAATGATTTGCCTTTAAGTAAGTTTGTTTGGATTTATGTCAGCAGTGTCTCATTCCCAATTAAAGTAAGTCACCCCAAGGTTTCCAACACCATAAGGTCAAACTTATCGATGGCTTTAATTCTTAACAGCCAGTCTTCTTGTATTGCATGCAAAGCCTCAGCTCAGTAACAAGGTCTTATTACCAAAAGAAAGCATTAAGTGGTCATTATACTGGATATTGTTGTGATAGGTTATTATTATCCACTGAGAGAACTGCAAGTGTGGAAATTTGCTTGGAGTTCTGCCATTATTAATCTGCCTTAGATAAGCAACTGATTTAGGTGAGATTAAAACATCCAGTCCGTGGAAGACAATTGAGTTGTCCTACAAGAAATTGAAAATATGAATGTGCCTTGAGTGTTAGATGGTGAAAATCAACACTTGATGAATAAGGACAAAGATATAGGAAATCATCTTGAATATGTCGAGTGATTTCCATGATAGAATATTCTTATCGAGTGTCAACACATTTTTTGTTTTTTTTTATTTTGGGAGAGAGAGTGAGAGCAGGGGAGAGGCAGAGAGAGGGAGAGAAAAGACCCCAATCAGGCTCCATGCTGCCAGTGCAGAGCCCAATGTGGGACTCAAACTCATGAACCATGAGACCATGACCTGAGTTGAAACCAAGAGTCAGACGCTTAACCAAGTGAGCCACCCAGGCTCCCTGATAATGTTAGCACATTTGAACCAAGAATGAATCAAAGCAAAGGGGATCATTTAACCACAAAGTGTAGAAGTGCTCAAAGCCAACAATACCCAGCAAGAGAGGGCATGTCTCAGTGAATGTACATCAAGTTTGATTAGACGATATTCTGAGATATTACCAAATACCCAATGGTATAGAATTCTGCCAGTGTTCTCATCTCTAAAATGGAAATTGAGAGCATCAACTTCATGGCACTGTTATAAAGTTTAAATGAGGTCTTGTATTAAAATGAGAATGCCCAGGATGTCTGGGTGGCTCAGTCCGTTAAGCCTCCAACTTCAACTCAGGTCATGATCTCACCATTTGTGAGTTTGAGCCCCGTGTTGGGCTCTGTGCTGATAGCTCAGAGCCTGGAACCTGCTTCAAACTCTTTCTCCCTTTCTCTGCCCCTCTCCCACTTGTGCTCTGTCTCTCAAAATAAATAATGAAAAAAGAGAGAGAGAGAGAGAGAGAATGCCCTGAGTAATGAATGTAGGTTCACTCTCCAAGTCTGCATTTCCCATAAGTTAGTTGTATATTGTATCTCTGACTGATTTCTGCCATTGTAATATATGCTGTCCTATTATTTACTAATGCTTATCTTGAAAATAACTCACAGTCATGCTACCTGAATGGCCAGAAGATATAAATTACTGCAAATTAATAAAATTGACATCCAAATTATGTAGTCATCTCTAAGAATCTGGTTAATATCCATGTAGAGACTTAGATATATTCTAGGTTTGTTGCCAACTCACATTTTTGAGCCTACAAGGTTTCAACTCGATCATTGTGGACCAATGAGAGGTCTCATGTGGACGTGGTTAGTAAACCAGGAAAATTCCATCCAGTGAAACCAACCTCCCTCTCCTGTGCCACCTGGACCACAAATGTTATTTTATTATAAGTAAACACCAAATCTTGCTGAATCTATATCTACTGAAAATAAATAATCCATTGGCTCTGAGTTTCACCTAAAAGTATTAACTCTCTTATATTTCTAGTTCCTAGGCAACACTGAGGTGCTTTGAGGGTTCAGCTCACCAAGAGGCAGAGACCATTTAAAAAATTCATATCAACTCTTCCCAAGTTAGGTCACTACAGCAATAGGTCTATATGGATTCCCGACTCATAAGCAAGCTTTCTCTATTTTGTGGTGAGTTCTGAGGACTGGCAGATCTAAGAAATCCATCTGGGCTGCACCTGTGATAAACAGACATGTAAAAATGTAAGTGAGGTTAGAAAAAGACTTTGAAGTCCAGAATCAGAGAACAAGAACTTGAGAACCAGGAAGGACTTTAGGGATCAACCAACCTAACTAACTTTTGGGACACTGAGGTCCAGAGTTGTGAGAGTTTGGCCCAAGGTCATGGAGCTGATGAAGTAGCAGAGGTGGAATTAAAATCAGTCCAGATGACAACACTTTCACTATAGTGTATTCTTCAAAGCAGTGCTTTGAGCTAATTGCTATTAGAAAGCAAGAGTGATAGGGAAATGAACCAAGAAAGAGAAAAAAGAGGTTGATTTCTGAACTTGGTTTTCCCTGAAAAAAAACCTTCAGAGGTTGCTCTCACTTTGATAGATCATGTATTCTTCCAGCAATATTCCACTTCTCTTTTCCTTTCTCAGCTGCATATGGTTCAGCTGAAGGCTTTGGGATTTTTCTACCATAACCATGGTACTATTTATTAATCATTATTCTCCATCCCTTTTCCATTTATCAAGTAGTTCCACTGCATATTGTCTGCCTTGAGACTTATTGAACTCTACCAGCATGAAACCTTTCTCACCACCTACCTCTTACTGAGTCTGACTGCACTACTTCATTGCTTTCTATGGCCTGCTGACAGTCATGTGTTCCCCTCTGTGTTTCCCATCCCATAGCATCTCTGTCCCAGAACCTGGTAGAGCCAGGCTGGGGACTGGGAAGACAGGAGGCACATAAATGAAAAATAAACTCTCTTGGTTTTAATAGGATTTTTGTGTTGTTTAGATATAAAGAGTTTATTATTCTTTCTTCTCATGACCTAAAATCGGAAAAGCTTTGCAAGGCTTAGGTGTATATTATTGAAAACTAAAATCCAGTGTCCACTGGACACAGACTGCCATAAATTCATTCCCATTTAAGGGATTAAAATGTCAAAAAGGAAAATGAAATGCTCTAAAGGAATTTAAATTTTCTTCCTTCTAGAGAATTTAATGCTCTGAGTTCTGTTTCTAAATGTTACAGTCTTCAGTGTAATTCAGGAAATCCCGAACCTATTACCTTTATCTTTTCCAGCCTCAAATCACTCCTATTAGGGCTCTGTGGCCCAAATGAAGTAGATGAAGCCAACTCTCAGAAGTGGTTCTATTCTATAAAATTCTTAATTTATACTCCATCAACCAAAAATAGATAATTTAACTTTTTCCAAAATGACAGACTTTTTTGGGTTTGGGAAGAAATATGCAATCACTGTGTTATCTCCTATAAAGATCCATAAAAAACCCAGTGATTAGTGTTGTTCAGTAAATAATGGAAGACCCACATTGGGAATATTGGATGTGGGTTTTTCTGGTCATGGACCCTCAAGAGAGATCAAATGGCACTGGAAACAAATTAGGGGATGGCAAGGGAAAGTAACTAAGGAGAAGAAAAAGCAAGAAAAATAAGGAAAACTGACATTAAAATAAACAAAAATGAATCAATGTTCTTGCCTAGAAAGATAAAGTTAGATATACTTGAAATTGAAAACATGATGAATGTAACAACACAGATTCTTATTTGATAGAACATCTTATATGTCTGCTCAGTGTAAGGATGTATGTGGAGTGCTCTGGGAGAACAGAGATGAATAAGACAAAATTCATGTCATGGAGGGTGTACATTTTGGTGTGCTTAAATTTAGAAAAATAACTTAAACACCAGTAGTGCAAGCAGAACACTGCACATGTTTAATAGGTGTGTCAATAATGCATTAGAGTATTTCAAGGGAGGAACCATCCAATTGGAAGGATCAGGAGGCAATAATTGATAAAGTTGTATCTCAAATGATGAATGCAGTCAAAAGCGTTTTATTACACAAGGGCATATGATATAGAGGGACTATAGGAAACAAATTTATGTCAGTATATTAGTTAAGGAAAAGTTTGCTGGTGTAACAGATAAATCACAAAATCTCAGTGGCTTCACAGTATATAGAAATTTAATCCTTGCTTCCAAAATGGACATTCCTATTCTGTGGGTGACTGATAAGTGATGATTTAATGACCAGGTTCTTTTAATCTTTTGACCTCATCTACTCTTGCATCTCCAAGGTTGCTTGACTTACTTACCTATATTCAGCTAATAAGAGTATAAAAATAATGGAAAGAAATGGTTAGATTTTTGGGGGTCAGGTCTGGAAGTTGTACGTTAGTTGTACTTATATTCCATTAACTATAACCTAGTCATGTGGCCACACAACTGTAAAGGATACTGGGAAATGTAGTTCAGTAAGAACAACAAAAAGAAAATGGGTTTGATGAATGAATAACTACCTTATCTCTTCCACTGGCAGGGAAGTCTAAATGGAGAAGTAATTCAATTTGGTTGTAATAGAGGATGGTTTGGTATGCAAACATGATGGAGAAGTAGAAGGACCTGAAGTTCCCTCATCCCTCAAACACAGAAGTGTTGAGGCCAAAGGACTGTGAATTCCAAGAGTCCGGGCTGCATAGTAACAAAGATGTCTCCTCGAATCCACGGGGCAACCTGGTAGGCCATAGGTGCATGATTGCGAATTGGGAGAGATAAAACAGGCTACGTAGGCATGGATGGAAGGGATCCCCTTCTGTGGAGAGACAAAAGGATGAGAAAGAAGGCTGAGGAAGAGTGTATGACTGTATCTGGACAAGAGAAAGCCACTGGACCAGGACAGACAAAGATCAAATCTCTAACTTTGTGCTTCCTCCGGACTGAGGCCAGCTGTCCAGTTCGTGCACCTGGAGAGGAGGGACACCAGCTCCAGCCTTGGTAACTAGTTCAGAGGCATAGTCCACAGTGGTAGAAAGCAATACCCTCCCTGGAGTGCTGTGGGAAGAAGGTATATAGCCATTCAAAGGACAAAGACTGCCTGTGCCTGCCAGCCAGAAGCCATATGTTGGGGCATAGAGTGGCACTTCTCCAGGACTGGAGTGCATGGAGAAGGGCCCTTTAAGACACTGGGGTTTAAATCCCAGTTGAGTGTCAGGGAGGCATGAGAGTCAGCAGAGTAGGACAAACCGTGCACGTGGCACTGTGAGGCAATGCAGAGTGGCTTTTCCCTGGAACTGGGGCACACAGAGCACAATCCTTTAAGACATCGAGGTTTAAATCCCAGCCGAATGCCAGGGAGGGGCCAGAGTTGGCAGGACGGGACAAACTGTCTTGTTCGTGCCTGTGGCACTGCGAGGATGGCCTGAACAGAGTGGTTTGGGACACCTGGTGTGTGGAGGAGAGACTGGGGTGTCATCATTTTCCTTCCCATCAGCAACAAGGTGGGGGCTCAGTGAATGGACAGTGGCCCCACAGTGGAGGCAGGGCCCGTCTACACCAAAA
The DNA here is from genome assembly GCF_007474595.2 of Lynx canadensis. NCBI lineage: Eukaryota > Metazoa > Chordata > Mammalia > Carnivora > Felidae > Lynx > Lynx canadensis. The sequence continues at coordinate 33,168,105 of NC_044315.2, forward strand.
TACACCCCTCTGCGCCTGGTAACTGCATATCTACTGGAGCAGAACTGATGCTGATGAACCAGACGGCCCCTCCTCCAGCGGTTGTGCTTTTTCTGATTTAATTCTTGGACAATTTTATTTTACATATAATATATATATATGTATATATATGTATATATAGATAGATAGATAGATAGATAGATGGTCTGGTTATTCTGGTTGTTAGTTTGCTTAAGCAGACATATTTTCTCTTTATACCTGTTCTATATCTACTTGTTTGTTTTCCCTTCTCTGTCTCTGGATTAAGCTGAAGAGTTTCTCTGTCTGGTCAATTTTTTGTTCTTTTCTCTTTCCTCACTCCTGTTATATCTCTTTTAGTATGGGATAAGGCCTCTTCCATCCACAACACCACCACTCTGTTGTTTTTCTGTAGCTGATACTTTTGTGGTTTTCTTTTCTTTTTTTTCTTTTTTTTTGTTGTTGTTTATTTGTTTGCTTTCTTTTCCACGGTTACTTCAGTGAACAAATCAAGCACACCTGGTGGAGTCCAAAGCATCATTACAAATAGGGAGATAAAGCAACAAGAGTCACAACAACAGCAAGTAACACAATTCAAAAACCCTCCTGAAGGGCCAGGCCCTGGTCAATGTATGACCCCTCTTTAATATAGTAGTGCTTGCAGGTCCAGGACACATCACAAGCTTTTAAAACACACAAGGGACAGAAAACTAGACAAAATGACAAAATGGAAGAATTCTCCTCAAAAGAAATTCCAGGAAGAAATGACAGCTAAAGAATTGAACAAAAAGGATATAAACAATATAACTGAACAAGAATTTAGAATAGTCATAAGATTAATTGCTGGGGTTGAAGAAAGCATAGAAGACAGCAGAGAACCTATTGTTTCAGAGATCAAGGAACTAAAAAATAGTCATGATGAATTAAAAAGTGCTGTAAATGAGTGGCAAAGTAAACTAGAGGGAGTGACAGCGTGGATTGAAGAGGCAGAGGGAAAAATAGGTGAAATAGAAGATAAAATTATGGAAAAAGATGAAGCTGAGAAAAAGAGAGATAAAAAAAAATTTCTGGCCCATGAGGGGAGAATTAGAGAACTAAGTGATTCAATGAAATGGAATAATATCCATATCATAGAAGTTCAAGAAGGAGAGAGAGAAAGGGGTGGAAGGTATACTTGAACAAATCCTAGCTGAGAACTTTCCAACCTGGGGAGGGAAACAGACATTGAAATCCAAAAGGCACAGAGAACTCCCTTCAGATGTAACTTGAATTGATCTTCTGAATGACATATCATAGTGAAACTGGCAAAATACAAAGATAAAGAGAGAATTCTGAAAGCAGCTCGGGATAAATGAGCCTTAATCTACAAGGGCAGACACATAAGGGTAGTAGCAGACCTATCTACTGAAACTTGGCAGGCCAGAAAGGAGTGGCAGAAAATTTTCAATGTGCTGAATAGAAAAAATATGCCTCCAAGAATCCTTTATCCAGCAAGTCTGTCATTCAGAATAGAAGGAAAGATAAAGGTTTTCCCAGACGAACAAAAACTGAAGGAATTCATCACCACTAAACCAGCTCTACAAGAGATCCCAAGGGGTACTCTGTGAGTGGAATATTGCAAAGACCACAAAAACCAGAGATATCACTACAAGCATGAAACCTACAGATAACACAATGACTCTAAATCCACATCTTGAGGATTCTGGGAAGATGGCGGCGTAGGAGGACGCTGGGCTCACCGCGTCCTGCTGATCACTTAGATTCCACCTACACCTGCCTAAATAACCCAGAAAACCGCCAGAGGATTAGCAGAACAGAGTTACCGGACCCAAGTGCAGACGAGAGGCCCACGGAAGAGGGTAGGAAGGGCGGCGAGGCGGTGCGCGCTCCACGGACTGGCGGGAGGGAGCCGGGGCGGAGGGGCGGCTCGCCGGCCAAGCAGAGCCCCCGAGTCCGGCTTGCAAAAGCGGAGGGGCCTGACGGACTGTGTTCAGACAGCAAGCGCGACTTAGCAAGCGCGACTTAGCGTCTGGGAGGTCATAAGTTAACAGCTCTGCTCGGAAAGCGGGAAGGCTGGAGGACAAAGGGAGGGTGAGCTGCGGAGCCCCCGGACGACAGAGCTCAGTTTGGCGGGGAACAAAGGCGCTAGCCAGCGCCATCTCCCCCGCCCATCCCCCAGCCAAAATCCCAAAGGGAACCGGCTCCGGCCAGGGAAATTGCTCGCTCCGCGCGAACACCCAACTGTGTGCTTCTGCGGAGCCAAACCTCCGGCAGCGATTTGACTCCCTCGGCTGCCACAGGGCCCCTCCTGAAGTGGATCACCTAAGGAGAAGCGAGCTAAGCCTGCCCCCCCTCCCGTCCGTGCACCTTGCCTTCCACCCCGCTAATACGCCAGATCCCCAGCATCACAAGCCTGGCAGTGTGCAAGTAGCCCAGACGGGCCACGCCACCCACAGTGAGTCCCGCCCCTAGTAGAGGGGAAGAGAAGGCACACACCAGTCTTGACTGTGGCCCCAGCGGTGGGCTGGGGGCAGACATCAGTCGGACTGCGTCCCCCGCCCACCAACTCCATGTATACACCACAGCACAGGGGAAGTGCCCTGCAGGCCCTCACCACACCAGGGACTATCCAAATGACCAAGCGGAGAATTCCCCTCAGAAGAATCTCCAGGAAATAACACAGCTAATGAGCTGATCAAAAAAGGGATTTAAATAATATAACAGAAAGTGAATTTAGAATAATAGTCAAAAATTAATCGCTGGGCTGGAAAACAGCATACAGGACAGCAGAGAATCTCTTGCTACAGACATCAGGGGGACTAAGGAACAGTCTGAGGAGCTGAAAAAACGCTTTAAAGGAAATGGAAAACAAAATGCAACCACCACGGCTCGGATGGAAGAGGCAGAGGGAGAGAATAGGTGAACTAGAAATAAAGTTATGGAAAAAGAGAAGCTGAGAAAAAAGATAGATAAAAAAAATCCAGAGTATGAGGGGAAAATTGAGAACTAAGTGATACACTAAAAAGAAATAATATACGCATAATTGGTATCCCGAGGAGGAAGAGAGAGGGAAAGGTGCTGAAGGGGTACTTGAAGAAATAATAGCTGAGAACTTCCCTGAACTGGGGAAGGAAAAAGGCATTGAAATCCAAGAGGGCACAGTAGAACTCCCTTCAGACGTAACTTGAATCGATCTCTCTGCACGACATAATCATAGTGAAAACTGGCAAAATACAGGAGATAAAGAGAAAATTCTGAAGCAGCAAGGGGTAAACGTGCCCTCACATATAAAGGGAGACCTATAAGACTCGTGGACTGATCTCTCTTTTGAAACTTGGCAGGCCAGAAAGAATTGGCACGAGATTTTCAGGGTGCTAGATAGCAAAAATATAGCAGCCGAGAATCCTTTATCCAGCAAGTCTGTCATTTAGAAGAGAAGGAGAGATAAAGGTCTTCCCAAACAAACAAAAACTGAAGGAATTGTCACCACTAACCAGCCCTACAAGAGATCCTAAGGGGGACCCTGTGAGACAAAGTACAAGAGACATCACTACAAGCATAAAACATACAGACATCACAATGACTCTAAACCCGTATCTTTCTATAATAACACTGAATGTAAACGGATTAAATGCGCCAACCAAAAGACATAGGGTATCAGAATGGATAAAAAAACAAGACCCATCTATTTGCTGTCTACAAGAGACTCATTTTAGACCTGAGGACACCTTTAGATTCAGAGTGAGGGGATGGAGAACTATTTATCATGCTACTGGAGCCAGAAGAAAGCTGGAGTAGCCATACTTATATCAGACAAACTAGACTTTAAATTAAAGGCTGTAACAAGAGATGAAGAAGGACATTATATAATAGTTACAGGGTCTATCCATCAGGAAGAGCTAACAATTATAAATGTCTATGCGCCGAATACCGGAGCCCCCAAATATATAAAACAATTACTCATAACAGAAGCAACCTTATTGATAAGAATGTGTAATTGCAGGGGACTTTAACACCCCACTTACAGAAATGGATAGATCATCTAGACACACAGTCAATAAAGAAACAAGGGCCCTGAATGAGACACTGGATCAGATGGACTTGACAGATATATTTAGAACTCTGCATCCCAAAGCAACAGAATATACTTTCTTCTCGAGTGCACATGGAACATTCTCCAAGATAGATCATATACTGGGTCACAAAACAGCCCTTCATAAGTTTACAAGAATTGAAATTATACCATGCATACTTTCAGACCACAATGCTATGAAGCTTGAAATCAACCACAGGAAAAAGTCTGGAAAACCTCCAAAAGCATGGAGGTTAAAGAACACCCTACTAACGAATGAGTGGGTCAACCAGGCAATTAGAGAAGAAATCAAAAAATATATGGAAACAAACTGAAATGAAAATACAACAATCCAAACGCTTTGGGACGCAGCGAAGGCAGTCCTGAGAGGAAAATACATTGCAATCCAGGCCTATCTCAAGAAACAAGAAAAATCCCAAATACAAAATCTAACAGCACACCTAAAGGAAATAGAAGCAGAACAGCAAAGGCAGCCTAAACCCAGCAGAAGAAGAGAAATAATAAAGATCAGAGCAGAAATAAACAATATAGAATCTAAAAAAACTGTAGAGCAGATCAACGAAACCAAGAGTTGGTTTTTTGAAAAAATAAACAAAATTGACAAACCTCTAGCCAGGCTTCTCAAAAAGAAAAGGGAGATGACCCAAATAGATAAAATCATGAATGAAATGGAATGATTACAACCAATCCCTCAGAGATACAAACAATTATCAGGGAATACTATGAAAAATTATATGCCAACAAATTGGACAACCTGGAAGAAATGGACAAATTCCTAAACACCCACACTCTTCCAAAACTCAATCAGGAGGAAAGAGAAAGCTTGAACAGACCCATAACCAGCGAAGAAATTGAATCGGTTATCAAAAATCTCCCAACAAATAGAGTCCATGACCAGATGGCTTCCCAGGGAGTTCTACCAGACGTTTAAAGCAGAGATAATACCTATCCTTCTCAAGCTATTCCAAGAAATAGAAAGGGAAGGAAAACTTCCAGACTCATTCTATGAAGCCAGTATTACTTTGATTCCTAAACCAGACAGAGACCCAGTAAAAAAAGAGAACTACAGGCCAATATCCCTGATGAATATGGATGCAAAATTCTCAATAAGATACTAGCAAATCGAATTCAACAGCATATAAAAAGAATTATTCACCATGATCAAGTGGGATTCATTCCTGGTGATGCAGGGCTGGTTCAACATTCGCAAATCAATCACGTGATACATCACATTAACAAAAAAAAGAGAAGAACCATATGATCCTGTCAATCGATGCAGAAAAGGCCTTTTGACAAAATCCAGCACCCTTTCTTAATAAAAACCCTTGAGAAAGTCGGGATAGAAGGAACATACTTAAAGATCATAAAAGCCATTTATGAAAAGCCCACAGCTAACATCATCCTCAACGGGGAAAAACTGAGAGCTTTTTCCCTGAGATCAGGAACACGACAGGGATGCCCACTCTCACCGTTGTTGTTTAACATAGTGCTGGAAGTTCTAGCATCAGCAATCAGACAACAAAAGGAAATCAAAGGCATCAAAATTGGCAAAGATGAAGTCAAGCTTTCGCTTTTTGCAGATGACATGATATTATACATGTAAAATCCGATAGACTCCACCAAAAGTCTGCTAGAACTGATACATGAATTCAGCAAAGTTGCAGGATACAAAATCAATGTCCAGAAATCAGTTGCATTCTTATACACTAACAATGAAGCAACAGAAAGACAAATAAAGAAACTGATCCCATTTACAATTGCACCAAGAAGCATAAAATACCTAGGAATAAATCTAACCAAAGATGTAAAGGATCTGTATGCTGAAAACTATAGAAAGCTTATGAAGGCAATTGAAGAAGATTTAAAGAAATGGAAAGACATTCCCTGCTCATGGATTGGAAAATAATATTGTCAAATGTCAATACTACCCAAAGCTATCTACACATTCAATGCAATCCCAATCAAAATTGCACCAGCATTCTTCTCGAACTAGAACAAGCAATCCTAAATTCATATGGAACCACAAAAGGCCCCGAATAGCCAAAGGAATTTTGAAGAAGAAGGACCAAAGCAGGAGGCATCACAATCCCCGGACTTTAGCCTCTACTACAAAGCTGTCATCATCAAGACAGCATGGTATTGGCACAAAAAACAGACACACAGACCAATGGAATAGAATAGAAACCCCAGAACTAGACCCACAAACATATGGCCAACTCTCTTTGACAAAGCAGGAAAGAACATCCAATGGAATAAAGACAGCCTCTTTAACAAATGGTGCTGGGAGAACTGGACAGCAACATGCAGAAGGTTGAAACTAGACCACTTTCTCACACCATTTACAAAAATAAACTCAAAATGGATAAAGGACCTAAATGTGAGACAGGAAACCATCAGAACCTTAGAGGAGAAAGCAGGAAAAGACCTCTCTGACCTCAGCCGTAGCAATCTCTTACTCGACACATCCCCAAAGGCAAGGGAATTAAAAGCAAAAGTGAATTACTGGGACCTTATGAAGATAAAAAGCTTCTGCACAGCAAAGGAAACAACCAACACAACTAAAAGGCAACCAACGGAATGGGAAAAGATATTTGCAAATGACATATCGGACAAAGGGCTAGTATCTAAAATCTATAAAGAGCTCACCAAACTCCACACCCGAAAAACAAATAACCCAGTGAAGAAATGGGCAGAAAACATGAATAGACACTTCTCTAAAGAAGACATCCAGATGGCCAACAGGCACATGAAAAGATGTTCAGCGTCGCTCCTTATCAGGGAAATACAAATCAAAACCACACTCAGGTATCACCTCACGCCAGTCAGAGTGGCCAAAATGAACAAATCAGGAGACTATAGATGCTGGAGAGGATGTGGAGAAACGGGAACCCTCTTGCACTGTTGGTGGGAATGCAAATTGGTGCAGCGCTCTGGAAGCAGTGTGGAGGTTCCTCAGAAAATTAAAAATAGACCTACCCTATGACCCAGCAATAGCACTGCTAGGAATCTACCCAAGGGATACAGGAGTACTGATGCATAGGGGCACTTGTACCCCAATGTTCATAGCCAAATTATGGAAAGAGCCTAAATGTCCATCAACTGATGAATGGATAAAGAAATTGTGGTTTATATACACAATGGAATACTACGTGGCAATGAGAAAAAATGAAATATGGCCTTTTGTAGCAACGTGGATGGAACTGGAGAGTGTGATGCTAAGTGAAATAAGCCATACAGAGAAAGACAGATACCATATGGTTTCACTCTTATGTGGATCCTGAGAAACTTAACAGGAACCCATGGGGGAGGGGAAGGAAAAAAAAAAAAAAAAAGGACGTTAGAGTGGGAGAGAGCCAAAGCATAAGAGACTGTTAAAAACTGAGAACAAACTGAGGGTTGATGGGGGGTGGGAGGGAGGGCGGGTGGGTGATGGGTATTGAGGAGGGCACCTTTTGGGATGAGCACTGGGTGTTGTATGGAAACCAATTTGTCAATAAACTTCATATAAAAAAAAAAAAAAAAAAAAAAAAAAAAAAAAAAAAAAAAAAAAAAAAATAAATCCACATCTTTCAGTAATAACACTGAATGTAAATGGACTAAATGCTCCAACCAAAAGACATAGGGTTTCAGAATGGATAAAAAAACAAGACCCATCTATTTTCTTTCTACAAGAGACCCATTTTACACCAGAGGTTACCTTCAGATTGAAAGTGAGGAGTCAAAGAAATATCTATCATGCTACTAGAAGTCAAAAGAAATCTGGAGTAGCCATACTTATATCAGACAAACTAGACTTTAAGTTAAAGGCCATAATGAGAGATGAAGAAGGGCATTATATCATAATTATGGGGTTTATCCATGAAGAAGAGCTAACAATTATAAATGTCTATGCACTGAATTAGAAAGCTCCAAAATATTTAAAACAATTAATCACAAACATAAGCAATCTTATTGGTAAGAATTTGGTAATTTCAGGGGATTTTAATAATCTACTTACAGAAATGAACAGATCATCCAGACAGAAAATCAATAAAGAAACAATGGCCCTGAATGATATGTTGGACCAGATGTGCTTGACAGGTATATTCAGCACTTTTCATCATAAAGCATCAGAATACACATTCTTCTTGAGTACACATGGGAATTCTCCAAGATAGATCACATACTGGGTCACAAAACAGCCCTCAATAAATATAAAATATTTGAGATCATACCATGCACATTTTCAGATCCCAATGTTCTAAAACTTGAAATCAACCACAGGAAAAATATTTGGAAAGCCTCCAAATGCATGGAGGTTAAAGTACATCCTACTAAATGAATGGGTCAACCAGGCAATTCAAGAAGAGTTTAAAAATTATATGGAAACAAATGAAAATGAAAACACAACAATCCAAACCCTTTGGGATTCAGCTAAGAGGAAAATACATTGCAATCCAGGCCTATCTCAAGAAACAAGAAAAATCCCAAATATAAAATCTAACAACACCCTAAAGGAACTAGAAGCAGAAAACAAAGAAAACCCAAGGGCAGCAGAAGAAGAGAAATAATAAATATCAGAGCATAAATAAACAATATAGAATAAAAAAATAGTAGAAGAGATCAATAAAACTAAGAGCTGGTTTTTTGAAAAAAAATAAACAAAATTGATAAACCCCTAGCGAGACTTCTCAAAAAGAGAAAAGAGGACCCAAATGATAAAATCATGAATGAAAGTGGATTTATACAACCAATGTCTCAGAAATACAAGTAATTATCAGAGAATACTATCAAAAATTATATGCCAACAAACTGGACAACCTGGAGGAATGGACAAATTCCTAGACACCCACACACTACCAAAATAGAAAATTTAAGAAGACCCATAACTAATGAAGAAATTGAATCAGTTATCAAAAATCTCCTAACAAATAAGAGTCCTGGGCCAGATGGCTTCCCAGGGGAATTCTACCAGACTCAAGTTCTACTCAAAGCAGAGTTAATCCCTATCCTTCTCAAGCTGTTTCAAATAATAGAAAGGGAAGGAAAACTTCCAGACTTATTCTTTGAAGCCAGCTTTATTTACCTTGATCCCCACACCAGACAGAGACCCCACTAAAAAGGAGAATTATAGACCAATATCCCTGATGAACATGGATGTACAAGTTATCAATAAGATACTAGCAAATCAAATTCAATAGCATATAAAAAGAATTATTCACCATGATCAACTGTGATTCATTCCTGGGCTGCAGGGCTAGTTCAATATTCACAAATAGATCAGTGTGATACATCACATTAATAAAAGAAAGGATAAAAACATATGATCCTGTCAATAGATGCAGAAAAAGCATTTGACAAAATACAGCATCCTTTCTTTTTCTCAAAAAATTCAGGACAGAAGAAATATACCTAAACATCATAACAACCATATATGAAAAGCCCACAGCTAATATCATCCTCAATGGGGAAAAACTGAGAGCTTTCCCCTGAGATCAGTAACACGACAGAGATGTCCAATCTCACCACTGTTGTTTAATGTAGTGTTGGAAGTTCTAGCATCAGCAATCAGACAACAAAAGGAAATCAAAGGCATCAAAATTGGCAAAGATGAAGTCAAGCTTTCACTTTTTGCAGATGACATGATATTGTACATGTAAAACCCGACAGACTCCACCAAAAGTCTACTAGAACTGATACATGAATTCAGCAAAGTCACAGTGTACAAAATCAATGTACCGAAATTGGTTGCATTCTTATATACTAATAATGAAGCAACAGAAAGACAAATAAAGAAACTTATCCCATTTACAATTGCACCAAGAATCATAAAATACCTAAGACTAAACCTAACCAAACATATAAAAGATGTGTATGCTGAAAACTATAGAAAATTTACAAAGGAAATTGAAGAAGACACAAAGAATGGAAAAAAATTCCATGCTCATGGATTGAAAGAATAAATCTTGTTAAAATGTCAATACTACCCAAAGCAATCTACACATTCAATGAAATTCCAACGAAAATTGCACTGGCATTCTTCTCAAAGCTAGAACAAACAATCCTAAAATTTGTACTGAAACCACAAAAGACCCTGAATAGCCAAAGTAATACTGACAAAGAAAATCAAAGTGGGAGGCATCACAATCTCAGACTTTTAGCCTCTACAACAAAGCTGTAATCCTCAAGACAGTATGGTGTTGGCTCAAAAACAGACACATATACCAATGGAATAGAATAAAGAACCCAGAATTGGACCTACAAATGTATGACCAACTAATTTGGACAAAGCAGGAAAGGGTATGCAATGGAAAAACGACAGTGTCTTTAGCAAATGGTGCCTGGAGAACTGGACAGCAACATGCAGAAGAATGAAACTAGACCAATTTCTTATACCATACATAAAAAAACTCAAAATGGATGAAAGATCTAAATGTGAGACACGAAACCATCAAAACCCTAGAGGAGAAAGCAGGAAACAATCTCTTTGACTTCAGCCGCAGTGATTTCTTACTCAACACATCTCCAAAGGCAAAGGAATTAAATGAAAAAAATGAACTATTGGGACCTCATCAAGATAAAAAGCTTCTGCACTGCAAATGAAACAATCAACAAAACTAAAGGCAACTGATGGGATGGGAAAGATATTTTCAAATGACATATCAGATAAAGGGTTAGTGTCTAAAATCTGTAAATAACTTACCAAACTCAACACCAGTGCCCCCCAAAAAATAATCCAGTGAAGAAATGGCAGAAGACATGAATACACACTTTTCCAAAGAAGACATCCAAGTGGCCAACAGACACTGAAAAGATGTTCAACATCACTCCTCATCAGGGAATTACAAATCAAAACCACACTGAGATACCACCTGACACATGTCAGAGTGGCTAAAATTAACAACTCAGGAAACAACAGATGCTGACAAGGATGTGGCGAAAAGGGAATCCTTTTGCACTGTAGGAGGGAATGCAAACTGGTGCAGCCGCTCTGGAAAACAGTGTGGAGGTTACCCCAAAAATTAAAAATGGAATTACCCTACGACCCAGCAATAGCACTACTAGGAATTTGTCCAAGGATACAGGAGGGCTGATTCATAGGGGCACATGTACCACAATGTTTATAGCAGCACTTTCAACGACAGCTAAATTATGGAAAGAGCCTAAATGTCCATCAACTGATGAATAGATAAAGAAGATGTGGTTTATATGTACAATGGGATACTACTTGGCAATGCGCAAGAGTGAAATCATTTCATTTGCAGTAATGTGGATGGAACTGGAAGGTATTATGCTGAATGAAATAAGTCAGTCAGAGAAAGACAGATATCCTATGTTTTCACTCATATGTGGATCTTGAGAAACTTAACAGAAGACCATGGGGGAAGGGAAGGGGATAAAACATTACAGAGAGGGAGGGAGGCAAACCATAAGAGACTCTTGGATACTGAGAACAAACTGAGGGTAGATGGGGTGTGGGGGAGAGGAGAAAGTGGGTGATGAGCATTGAGGAGGGCACTTGGTAGGATGAGCACTGGGTGTTGTATGGAAGTGATGAACCATGGGAATCTACCCCAAAAACCAAGAGCACACTTTACACACTGTATGTTAGCCAATTTGACAGTAAATTATATAAATAAAATAAAATAAAATAAAATAAAATAAAATAAAATAAAAAGAAATAGAGGATGGGAGATAAGAAATCATTGAGATAAAATTAAAGAAGTAGGTTGAGAAGACTTTTACTTTTGATTGATGGATTGATTGTTTCATTCATTCATTCACCAAAATGTATTTAGCACCTGCTATATGCAGATACTGTACTAAATGTTGAGGATTCAATAAGAAATGTGTCTATTGGAGAAGACAATTATGAGTGTAAGTGTTGTAAGCACAATAATAGAGGTGTGTACAAAATGCCATAAAATACAAAGGAGAGGAAATAATGCTGCTTGGGGAGTCTGGGATTGGAGCTAAACCAAAATGAGAGTCTTTTTATGTGAGGTTGTGGACACTGGGGATTTGAAGGAGATATTCCAAATAGGGGAAACATCCTAGGCAAGTGACAGGTATACAGAAGGGCATGGTGAAATCACAAAGTCATAGAGAATATAGAATTTTTCATAGAATTTTTAACTAGAAATTGGCCAGCTTTACAAGTCTGAAAAATATAAATTGATGACAAAAAGAAAAAAACCATCAATTAATCCAACATTTCATGGTAGATCATAAATTTACAAAACTTTTTTTTCTTTAAGAGGTGGTATAGGGTAGTGATATGCACACTTACCAGTAGGTTAAAGAGATAAATTCCAGGTTGAGAAATGTACAATGTAGAAAGGTTCTAGAGGTACATCTCTGGTCCCTTGCAATTTAATGGTTTGCTCAGAATATATTATTGGAGATGCTGTCAAGACATGGACTTTGAAGTCAGATAGCCTTGGGTTTGAATCCTAGATGTAGCCCTTGCCAGCTCTACAGGGTGATTTTTGTGTCTTGGTGTTCCTTGTCTGTAAAACTGGGACATTGCTATTATATACTCCAGTATATCAGTTAGGCTTTGTTGCCCATAGTTTAATGGCTTAAAAATTATTTAGTAGGTCATGGTTCTAAGAGTTGACAATTTCAATTGTACTCAGTTAAAGAGTTTTCCTGTTGGCCTCACCTGAATTCATGCATATGGCTATATTCAGTTATAGGATTAGCTAATGTCTATACTGACCGCATATCTGGTAATTTGTGCTGGCTGTCAGTCAAGGTCATGGGGATGAATGGACCATATGTATCTAGCGAATTAGTTTGGGTGTATTCAGATGGTGACAATCCAAGATTCCCAAGAGTATATAGATAGGGCAAGACTCAATGCTTAAGTGATTTACAAGCCCCTTTTTGTCTCATGTTATCTCACTGGCCAATACAAGTCACATTGTTTCATTGGCCAAGCTCAGAATTAGTGTGAGAGTTGATTACCCAAGGCCATGGATAGAGGGAGGAAAACACACACACACACACACACACACACACACACACACACTGGGACTACAACAATCTACCACATCCAACCATGGTGTTGTTGAATAAATTAAATACTATAATGTACATACTATGTTGATCAAATACTTATGTAGTAAATATTTAATAAATGGGAATGAAGTTGATAATGATTAAACATGGATCACTGACAATGTATAATATTTAACTGTCCCTTACAGTTGAGGAAAATGTCTAATGGGGAATAGGGGACCTGGATTCTAGGCTAGCTCAGCTGTAATGTCATGTGAGGCAGGGAATTGGGACTAGAAGGACTAGGAGTAGTTTAGCCACAACAGTGGAAAAATGGACAATATTTCTTTGTTAATTTCTGTGTCATATAATTCTTTTACCACTATTCCTATCACATACCACCCTACTATATTGTTCCTCAATACCTATCCCTTTCCCAGTTCGCCACAACCACCTTTTTTTCTTCCAGCACTGTCACCATTGCACACATGGCTTACTATAGAACTTCTCACTCTATGTTAGATATCCTGGGTACTTTTTCTTTCTGAATCTGTGATTGTATTTATTAGAATGCTTATAGATACATGTAACTGTATAATCAACTGAAATGGCTTACAACTGAGGAATTATATCTATATAATAACTCTGGAGGAAATGATTCCCGAGTTGATTGATTTGGACACTCAATAAATGATGTCAGTTCTCAGAGATGGCTGCTCTGAGATTCTCTTTGGTCCCCCCTCATGCTCCCTCCTATACTGTTATTGCAAAATTGTAGCTTTCATTTCCAAACATCACAGTTAAAAGACATCCAGAGGCAAGAGAGAAGGGTTACTTCCTACTCCCACTTCTAGCCCCTTACACCCTTTTGTTTACTTATCAGAGAGATTAACTTCTCTCACAACCTCTTCCTTTATTTCACAATTGACTAGCATGTGGCCACATGATTACTTCCAAACCAATCAGAGGCAAAGGGGAATAAGATTATTGTTATCATAGTCAGATTAGATTTCTCATGATTTATTTACCAGAATAGAAAGGCAATATTCTTTGTATATATTGTTGCAGAATATATTGTTAAAGGAGAGTTGTTTTTTATTTATTTAAAAATTTTTAACATTATTTATTTTTGAGAGATAGAGAGAGACAGAGCACAAGCAGGGGAGGGGCAGAGAGAGAGAGGGAGACAGAATCTGAAGCAGAGTCCTGGCTCAAGGCTGTCAGTGCAGAGCCCGACGTAGGGTTCAAACTCATGGACCATGAGATCATGACCTGGACCAAAGTGGGACGCTTAACCAACTGAGCCATCCAAATGCCACTAGGATAATTTTTTTTTAAACTTTAACAATACTCTCGTAAAGATATAAAATGGATAGATGTCAAATATTTCATTTAACGCATGAATTAAGAAGGAAACCAGAAAAGAAGTTACAATCAGTTCCAAAGAGATTCCAAGGACCAAACAAATATATAAGATCATCATAATTGCTGAAGTGAATTTATTTAATCAGTGCAAAACTAGCTTCTTCCACTGTAGGGGAGAAAAGTCAATTGAACCTCCATGGAACAGAATTTATTTGAATATCTATAGAAAGGAATAAAATTTTGGACTAAGGGTAACTTGTTCTAACATCTTGAGTGTTCTGCAAGATGGGCAAATGTTTCTAATAAATTTTAACTTGCTAAACAAGCGATGTCTTGCAATGCAAGTAGTATGTGATGTTGAATGTCACATGACCACAACTGAGCCAATAGTTCTTGAAATTCGCTTTGATATCCAAATGCTTTGGATTATAAGCATGTTTCCAGAATGAATTACGCTCACAAATCAAGGTTTTACTGTAATTTGTTTTACCATCAGTTTTCTACGAGTTAACTTCTATCTCTCCAGGCTTGTAAGATAGCTCAAAGACAATGAAAGTCACAACATAAAATCAGATGCCTTGGGAGAGTGGGCTCTAAAAAATACATAATGTGGGGCTCCTGGGTGGCTCAGTCGGTTAAGTGTCCAACTTCAGCTCAGGTCATGATCTCACGGTCTGTGAGTTCGAGCCCCGCGTCGGGCTCTGCGCTGACAGCTCAGAGCCTGGAGCCCATTTCAGATTCTGTGCCTCCCTCTCTCTCTGCCCCTCCCCTGTTCATACTCTGTCTCTCTCTGTCTCAAAATAAATAACGTTAAAAAATAAAAAATACATAATTTTCATTTGAAGACATCTTAGAATCTTTTGGTACATTTAAAAGTCTTTCAATTTTTTCTCATAATATGTGCAAAATCAGATTTTCTTAGCAAGGAATAAACACAAATGACTCTTGGATAGACCAACAACATTGTCTGCCACAGTTACATTGCTGGAAATTAGAGAAATAAACATATTCTAATTTGCAATGAGACTTTCACACCTCCTTACAAGGATCATTTTGGAGGTAAATGGTGAAACAGGCAGTTTTGGCTGAGGCAGAGAAAGCCTGGTGATTTGTCCTCAGTCTAAGCCTGAGCCTGCAGTGGAATGGAACAGCAACTTGGTATCTTCATTCCTGAGGAGTTAGAATTGCACACTAGGAATTGCAGCCAGAGACACTTCTGCCATGAGGGACTGGACCATGAATGATTTCCTTTTGGAAGCTGCAGAATTTTAATTTTCTAATGTGCATGACCAGTCTTTTCTCCAATTCCACCCTCTTCCTTGGTTCTTTCTGCATTTAGTGTAAATTGAATTCCAAGGGAATTATACCAGGGATCACATACTATTCATTTCAGTCTGTTGACAGGCAATTTTTTCTGTAGTATCCTGCTGGGGATTTGATAGTGAGAGGGGGTGGTGTGAAAATGTGATATCTGGTATTCTTACAGCTTTTGTCCCCAATCTGGTGTTTATGGGCTGCTTTATTCCTGTGTCTTATACAGTTTGGAATACTATATTTTTGTACCTTAATTAGTTTCAAAATTAATAAACTTTTTTTTTTTTTTTAAGTTTCAAACCACCCAGTGTGCTTGTTAGTGGCTCAGCAAGCCTGTCCTGTCATGGGAAAGAAATCTAGTCAGGCTTTTGCTAACTGCTGCATTTCATACATATACATTTCACACATATACATCAGATTTTGACTGTAAATAAGTTGCTGCTTAAGAAAGAATTGCTCACACTTTAGAGGGATAAAAAAATTTTTTTCACTCTGTTTTATTACAACTATATAATGCCTGTTGACCATTTCCAAGCCAAAGTCTAGGTCTACCTTTGAAAATACTGATTTCTCTAGGCTAGTGGTTCTCAAACTTTAGCCTGCATCATAATCACATGGGGGGGGGGGGTTATTGACACATAAATGTCTGGGAGTTTCTGACTCAACAGGTCAAGATAGGCTTAAGAATTGACATTTGTAAGAAGTTCCCAGGTGATGCTGATGCTGCTGGTTTGGGAACTACAATTTGAGAACCACTGTTTTAGAACATGTACCTTCAAGACATTCTTTCAGTCTCAGAGGCATCCCAAATGTACATTTGAGAGATAAGGGAAGTAATTTTATTATTTGTAAGAAATCTTTTTTTGCCCTTCAAAGGAGCCTATGTGATTTTCTATTATCGTCATCCATGAAAGTATTGATGTGAATAATCAAAAATGGCAGACCATTAAAAACTCATTGGATAGAAATCGCTCTAGTACTTCGAACTCTCTGTCAATGCATGACATAGATAGGTGAAAGAGTCTAACTGAAAATCAGCAGACATATAAACCTGAGTACTGTTCTTAGCATGCATGGCTGTGTCACTTTCGCCCATCACTGATTGTCTGTAAATTTTATCTGTAGACAAAGATTGTGGATGTGTTGATTGCTAAGTTCCCTTCCAGGGTGAATTTCCCATGAATCTGATCTTAAGCAGGCCCATCTGCTGGTATGAACATCTAGAGTAAAGGAATCCAGCAGGAGAGGGGCAGTACCTGTCTCAGAGTCCACAGCTATGGTTATGCCAACCCTGATAACAGAGAGTGAAGAGAAGAGCCCAGTGGAGTTACAAGGGACCCAGGTAAAATTGATATGATTATCATGATATTGACCTGCTCATTTGATAGAGCTGTCATCGGATTATCAATGATCTCCAACTGCCTGACACAGTTTTACACCTTCTTACACCTGTGCTCTGAGAATTGTTTCAACACCAAAGCTCTTCAATGGAAGGAAAAGCACCATTGCCTCTTTTCAGTAGAAACTCTGGGGGATTTCCTAGGAAGTGCTATGGATAACTAACAAGACTGCCTCTACTTCACTTTAGGCATCTGAAGGGTCACAGAAGAAAGGCAGAACACCTTCGGTTTCACTTCAGTATCCTTGAGTTCCATGTACAACCTGTTGTAAGTAGACAGGAGGTCAGAGACCCTTTGAAAGGATATGTATTGTGAGGCTTGCAGCTATTGCATATATGTGTATATGTGTTTCCTTTGCAAAACTGTGGGCTCTTAGGCTGCTGGCTATGCTTCCTCCATCACTGAGTGTGTCTATTGACAGAACCTGGAGCAGAAGTGCTTTATACAGGTATGCTGAATGGATAAACATATGGATATACATGCTTTGCATGAATAAAATGCTTTATGTGTGGAGGTAAATTTAAAGGTTGTTTTGTTGGTTTGTTTGTTTTTCTCAGAAAACTCTTCAGAATCAATAAAGTTATGAATGAATGAATGACTTTTATATGAAAACAGAAAGTTACATCTAAGGCAGAACATCTGTTGTCTCAATAAAGAGTTATTTAATGGATGGATGAATAAATTCTTCAATAGAAGTTTTGATGAAAACAGGATTTTTTTTTGTGACTTGCAAAGCTAACATCTGCATATCTAAGTCTTGATAAACTTTCAGTGGGTCCCAAGATAACTATGCAATAAAAAATAAATAAGTAAACAGCTTCTCCCTGATCTTCACATGAATCATACATATTTTTATGTCTCTTCATTTTTTGGAATATTAATTTTATTAGGAAACCGTTTGATAGTTGTATTAGATCATTTAATCAGTCACTTAATTTTAATGTGGCCTGAGGACATCAATTAAAATATGGATTTTTCATTGATTCAATAAACATGTGAGCATCTCCAAGTGCTAGGGAATGGAGATGCAGGCTAAGATCCTTGCTCTCAGGGAGCTTATAGTCTAGCAGGGAAACAATATTAAAGAAATATTTATGTTTCTCATAAATATAAGACAGAGAAAATGGTTGGTGCTTTTCAAGAGCACATAGTGTCTAACCCAGCCCATAGAAGTCACAGAGACAAAAAGTAAGTGTTTCAGAGAAAGTACAGGCAGAGGGAATGTTAGGTGGTGGACCCTAAAGTGGGAAGGACTGTGAAGGTTTGAGGAGCTAGAAGTCTAGAACAGATGGAGCACTGAGTGTGGGGAAGAGTCAAGGAGATGAGACAGAAGAGGGGATGTGATGGTCACAATTATGGAGGGCATGAGGGGTCTGGTACTTCTACAGGGAACCCATGTGACACTGAAGCAAGGGAGCAGCATGACCAGGTGTGCACTTAGAACGGTCATCCTACTTCACAGTGATGGAGAGGCAAGACTAGCTAAGACTAGAAGCAAGTAGATCACTTCTAAGTCCTTTGAAGGTGAAAGACAAAGATAATGGGGAATTTAAGAGATAGTGAGGAGGCAAAATCAATCAACCTTGATGACTGAATCTGAGGTTCCTAAAAGACCACCAGTGCAGATATCCAGTAGACCCAAAAGATACACAGGTCTAGAGCTCAGGGAGAACAATGTCGACACAGTAATCATCTGCATTTAGATGGTTTCTGAAGCCATAAGAAGGGCTGAAATGACCAAGAGGGAATAAACATAACCATGAGTAACATATACATTTAAGAATGAGCCTGGGTGGCTTAGTTGGTTAAGCATCCAACTTCGGCTCAGGTCATGATCTCATGGTTCATGAGTTTGAGCCCCACTTCAGGCTCTGTGCTGACAGCTCAGAGCTTGGAGCCTGCTTCAGATTCTGTGTCTCCCTCTCTCTCTGCCCCTCCTCTACTCAAGTGCTGTCTCTCAAAAATAAATAAAAACATTAAAAAAAAACTAAAAAAAAAAAAAAAAAAAGAATGAGCAAAGTGCCAGAGGAGGGGAAAGAGGGCATGAGGAGTTACTATTCAATAACAGAGTTCTGTTTGGAATGATGAAAAGTTCTGGATATGGATGGTGGTGATGGTAGCACAACCATGTGAATGGACTTAATGCCACAGAACTAACTCTACACCTAAAAATGGTTAAAATGATACATTTTATGTTCTATATATTTTAACACAATTTTTTAAAAACAGAACGAGGGGATACTTTCATGGTATCTTTGTATCTTTTAGAATAACGATCTATGTATGTTTTGCTAATGAAAAATCAGGACAAATAGTAAAGGGAGTAGGAGAAAAATCACCAGAGGAACAGGGGCAGGCCAAGGGAGACGTAACAAGAAGGGCCAAAGAGGTTGGCAGGAAACCTAAAGTTTCAGTCTGGAAGCTAAGGACAGCATGGCGGGGAGGAAGTATTCAACTGCACTGAATGCCTCAGAGAATTCAGTCAGATAAAATCAGAAAAGAACCCACCGAGCAACATGGAGGTAAACCTTGGAGAGGGCTATTGGCAGGGGAAGGCAATGAGGAGAAGGATGGAGAGATAATTGGTAGGAAATAGACCCCTGAATGCAGACAAGTCTGACTGTTAAGGGAAGGAGTAGTGGCTAAAAAGATGAGTAATAGATGCTTTTAAAAATTGTGTGTGGTAAAATATCACCATGCATAATCAGCAAAGCAATCATTTCAGAAGAAAAATGACTTTCTGTTAATAATCTCAATCATACCTGCAGTGTATAGGTTATGGGACTTTTCATGCTACTTGTGGGTTAGAAAGGATAACCGAAAGATATTCTTTTTTTTTTTTTTATGGGTGGGAAAGCTGAACCACAGAAAAGTTTCTCGAAGAAATAGACAAGGAATTGAAGTTTATCAATAAATATCTTCATTGATTTTTGTTTAATGCAGAAAAGTATGATGCACTGTGTTAAGAAAACAATTTTGTCATAATAGCCACATGTTGGAAAAGTCTAAAATTTTAAGGCTACTCGTATATTAATTTTGGTACATGTCCAATGGAAGATGCTTCACACTCCAGTAACATCCTCAAGATACTGAAGTCAGTCTTCTGGATTGGTGCGTTGAAGGCTGGACTAATACTGAGACCCAGGACCAGTCTGGTGTCCACTGGATCAATAATCCTGTCATCCTACAGCCTTGCACTGGAATAGTAAGGGTTTCCTTCCTCTTCAAACTTCTTAATGATTGGCTCTTTTAAAGCTGCTTCATCTGCACTGGAGAATTGTTTTCCTTCACGTGCTCTTTGGTCCTTTGCTACTGTGGCCAACACATTGGCTGCCTGCTCTCCTCCCATCACTGAGACATGAGTGTTTGGCCACAGGTAGAGGAATCTTGGGCTATATGCTCTGCCACACATCCCATAGTTTCCAGCCTCATAGGATTCCCCCAATGATGACAGTTATCTTAGGCACATTGGCACCGGCTACAGCAGCCACCATCTGGCACCATCCTTGGCAATTCCTTCTGCCTCATAGTCTCTACCAACCTAAATCTGGTAATATTTTGAAGGAACAGCAGAGGAATATTCCTTTGGCAGCATAACTGGATGAAGTGAGCACCCTTTTTTGCAGATTCAGAAAAGAGAACTCCGTTATTTCCGATGATACCTAAAGGGTATCCAAATATTCTAGCAAATCCTGTAACTAATGTGTCTCCATATAAGGCTTTTGAATCTGCTTCCATCCATGATTCTAGCAATGACGTCTTGGATATCAAAGTTCCTCTTAAGGTTAGTGCCAACTATTCCATACAATTCACTAGCAGGAAGCAAAGGATCTTTAGAAGACTCAATGGAAACATCCATTTTCTTCTGATAATTTAGATTCCTCACAATTTTCCTAGTTATGTGAAGGGCCTGAGGATCATCCAAAGCATAGTAGTCAGTTACTCCAGACTTTCTGCAGTGCAGATTGGCACCTCCAAGATCCTCAGCTGAGACCTCTTCTCCAGTTGCGGCTTTAACCAACTGGGGTCCTCCCAAGAAAATGGTACGCTGCTTGCGTACAATGATGTTTTCATCAGCCATTGCAAGCACATAAGCACTACCTGCCATACAGGAGCACATGACCACCGCTATCTGTGCAATATTTTGAGAAGACATAATTGCCTGATTATAGAATATACGGCCAAAGTGATCTCGATCTGGAAATATTTCTGCTTGCCAATGTAAGTTTGCGCCTCCTGAATCAACCAAGTAGATGCAGGGGAGCCTATTTTGCATTGCAATTTCTTGTGCCCACAAATGCTTCTTCACAGTCACGGGATAGTGGGTCCCTCCTTTGATGGTGGCATCATTGGCAACAATTATAATTCTACTCCTGATACTCTCCCAATGCCTGTAATAATGCCACTGGCATGCACCTCCTCATTAGCATATAACTGGTAACCTGCAAACTGGGATAATTCCAGAAATGGAGACGCTGGGACTATAAGACTGTCCACTCTTTCTCTGGCTAAAGGTTTTCCTCTTGATATGTGGCGTTCTCGGGCTTTCTCACTGCCTCCTACTCTTATTTTCTGTGCTTGTTCATGGAGCTGATTTACAAGTAGTTTCATCTGTTCATAGTTTTCCTGGTAGATGGCAGAACCTGAGTCCGGCTGGGTACCCAGTGTGGCCACTGAGTCCCCGTAATAAGTGCGCGGACCCGGGACAAGGGCGCAAGCGCACCGCTGCAGGGCTAACCTCAGGGAAGCCCACCTGACAGCCTGTCCGGAGGGAAGAACTAGCGGAACAGAGCGGCCCGCGTAGGTTCAGAGTTGGCTATTTCCCAGCCGGCTTCCCTGATTCGGGATACAGCTCAGCTCACGTCCTTACAGACCAACGCGCCTGAAACACCCCAAAGTCTCAGGCCAGCCACAGTGTATGTCTCTTCATTTGTAACAATAATAACAACAAAAATAATGAGTTAACCCTAACTGGGCATTGTGCAAGCCTTCTTTTTTGTTTAAAAGTCATAGCAATCTGAGAAGTAGTCACTAGAATTATCCTCAGAAAGACTGTATAACTTACTCAAGGGCATCTAGCCATTGATGGGGGCAGGCAGGATTTTTGCCAAGGAAGTTTGACCACAGTGCCATGCTTCTCACTGTTGCACCATACTAGTAGCATTTATGATAAATGAGCCTGTGGGGAAACAGCTTGTGGCAGACCAAATAATGGCCCCCCAAAGATCTCTATATCCTAATGCCTTAAACCTGTGAATGAATTACCTTACATGGCAAAAGGGACTTTACAATGGTAATTAAATTAAAGATATTGAGATGGGGAGATTACCTTGGATTATACAGATGGTCTTAAAATAATCACAAAGGTTTTTATAAGCTGGAGGCAGGAGGATCAGAGTAAGAAAAGGTTATGGATAACAGAAGCAGAGGTCAGAGTGATGAGCAGAGGGGCCATGAGCTGAGGAATAAAAGCAGTCTTGAGAAGCTGGAAAAAGCAAGGGAACAGATTTCTCTCCTAGAGTCTCCAGGATAAATGAAGTCCCGTCAACGTATTTTGGACTTGTGACCTCCAGAGCTGTGAGATAATAAATTTACATTGTTTTAAACCACTAAGTGGTAATTATTAGCAAATATTTAGTTTTGGCAATTTGTTACAGCAGTCATAGGAACTAATACACAGCTGATGTAACCTGATGATAGTTACACCCTGCCCTTGTTAGGAAGATACCTACACAAGGCCTCAAATCTGCTTAACTGCTCCATAGACTTTACTCTGGAGTGAAATGCCCTGTTGGTTTTGAGGCTCCCAGATTTGCTTGCTGCTTTATTTATCAGTACATAAATACATGCCATTTCAGAAAGTGGATGCCATTCCCCAGCATATTCACAGCAATCAAAATAGCAAACAGACTGAAAATTGCCATAATAGCGCTTATTCTTGTCCTCACTTTGACTTATAAAATGACATGCTTACAAGATTTGTAAAAACCTCAGTTTTGCTTTGCTCCCTCCCTTTTTTCTAGATCTTTCTTTTCCCTCTCTGCTAAGAAATTTAGCCTCTTAGCATAAGGTTTCCTTACACTGACATATATTGTGAGCTTTGTTTTTCTTTCTTTTTAAGTGAGCATATTTTTCTCTTTTAATTATTTTTATGACATGTGTTGGGTTAGCAACAAAAGGGAGCTTTGAAATGGAAAACATAAACATGAGGAATGCAGAGTCTAAATTAATTTCCCCTCTGACTTAGGGGAAACCATTGTTGGTCTCTATTTGAGTATATCAAAATTATGTGGTAAAGAAAGCAGGATTATTTTAAACTTTAAAAAGAAGAGAAGGACATTAATATCCTTTGGATACCTACTATATGTCTAATGCCTTATGCATGCCATCATATTTACTTCTAATAATTTGTAAAGGTTAGGTATTTTCCCCATATTTTGGATGTGGAAGAGCAAAATAATTTACACAAAGTCTCACAGATTTGAAAGAGAAGAGCCAGATATTACATGAGGCCTAGACTATTATAAACCCCACAAAGAATGGTTTTCCTTTCTGTGCTGCCTCCAAGGCAAAGAGTGCATTTCCCTCATGGGTCACCATCAAGTAGCTTTCAGAGAATTTCCTGATACCTGGGAGCAGATGTACAACTATGGGTCCTACTTCTTCTGTTCATGCCATTTTCCTCCTACTTGGAAGTTTCCTGTCTGCCTTCAGTATCCCCTCCACTTCAAAGTCATCCTCCTGTTCTCTGAGTTCCTCATTGACTCAAATCCTTGCTTTCATTCTTTCTTTTCATGAGCTTGTAATGTTTGATAGAGACAGAATGTTTGGCAGAGAAGGCCTTTGCAATATTACTATGGCAAACCTAGTCTATCCACAACACACTTCACCCCAAAATATCATGGTCTCCCATACACTTGGAAAACTGGATTGTTCCCTTGGCCATTAATTTCAAATGCTGGTGTCTGTTACAAATAAATCTGGTAAAGATGACACCTTTGTAATGTTATCTGATATAGGTAATATACAAAGAGGCAGAATATAAATTTGGATAATCAAGTATAAGGGGAGAGAAACAGAATAGTGGGATGAAGAAAGATCATAAATAGGCACCTTGGAAAAAGAAAAGCTTCCATGATTTTATGTTAAGCAAAGCTAGATAAGTTAAGGCTGAGACACTTGGAGTTGTGGCAAATAGTCCCTTGACAAGCATGGGGTTTTACATTTCCACTGCAGTTTGCTGGTGTAGGCCTCAGTGTTGCTTAAAACCAAAATATGATCCTGCTGAAGACAGGAAAAAGAACATTTGGTGGACAATAGCCTGCCTCAGCATACTGTCTGTTTCCTTTTTTGTCCTCCCACATCCCCCTGATTCATGTTCTGCTATAACCTGAGCTCCTGCAGACTGAACCTATGGGGCACATCATCCAGGCTCCTTTGAACTCTCTTCTCATTGGGTTCAGCCATTGAAGGCACCAGCAGGAGATTTTAGCTTTGGAGGGCAAAGAAGTTGGGGCATTTCTTTCTTGCTGCTTCCTGTTCCATGCTATGGTTCTGGTAAGGTCTATACTATTTCATTACTATAGATACTATAGATAGGGACCGGTATATGAAGTCTCACTGGACTTCAGTAACACACTTTTCTTCCTTTGCCCCATCATATGTAGGAGCAATAATGACTCTCCACTCTTGCTAACTTCTGGGTGCCTCAACCTCTTCACTGGTCAGTTTAAATCACCCACTCTTAATATGAATAGTCCCCTCATCAAAACCTCTTCAACTCAACCATCTGTGTATAAGTCTATTTCCTGATGTTATCCTAACTGAGGACAATTTCCTTTTCACGACCTCCTGAATAGAGAGCTTCCCTGAAACCATGATTATTTCATTTTTCATTTTGTTCCAGTACCAGAGTCACCCATGTTTTTAAATCTCAAGATCATTTGTTTACTTGTTTTCCTTTGTATATAGGGAAATAATCTCACCTGTTTCACAGGGGAAAATAAAGTAAAGTAGTACCTCCTTAAAAGTAGCATGGGTTTGTTCCTTTGGAGGATCAAATTAGTGCCTCCCTAGAAATAAAATCCACTGTTGAAACCAGACCCCACTTTATTTCCTTAGTGTAAAATCTGACAATGTTTTCCTTATCATAGAACATTGGAGTCACAATGGGGTTCCACTGTGCTTGTTTCTGAACCCTACAATGTCACTCTATGGGTGCACAATATCTATCTCCCTATATGTTCTAGACATTTTTAGAAAATTTAACATAGCTATCTGCAATAAAATGTTATGAAGAGTTGGAGTCTTACCTCAACCAGGCAAAAGCCTGATTAAAAAGATCTTGTGCTGGCCCTGAAGGTCAGTATTTATAGCACTATATTATTTATAAATAATGTGAGAATTATTATAGCAATAAAAGTTGGTGTTCCAAAGAATGGGCATATTAGGGATGGCTAAATTATGGTGACATTGAGACCATAGGTCACATCTGAAGCTTCCTTTCATACCAGTGGAAAATTACTACCAATTTGACTGCAAAGCTATAGGAAAGTCTTGAAAGACATAGAGAGCAGTGGGGAAATTTCTATACATTTAACTAGGGGGAGAAATGAGGAAGACTAGGTGGATCCAAGGGGGCTGGAAGACTTGAATGATCCAGCATTCTTGCTCAGTCTCAACGTTTCTGCCTAACTTATTTTTTCCTCTGAATCTGACTAAAGTCCTGCTTTCAAATAGAAATATGCAGCTGAAGAAACTCCTGCGAGAGGATGAGATTGGATACTGTGTCTTCTACTCTCTCAAAAGAGAACGTGTCAGGTTAATCACAAATCATGAATCAGACCTTAATCCCCAAGCCCCTCCACCCCTCCCATAAAAGATCAGACAACCCTGTAGTTCCCTGTTCAAACCACTGCATGGCCAAGGCTCAGACAATTGACAAATTTAAGAGACAGCTATAGGAAAGTCTCATTCTCTTGAAGGAAAGTTTTAGAACTCAGAATTGTTGGAGCACTCTCAGGAACTATCCCTATGGAGATAGGGTCCACTTGATTGCCGGTGAACACAATCTTATCACAAGACCTGTGACTTTTTTTTTTTTTAATTAACACTCATTTTTGAAAGACTGTATTCTATATGATGTCCCTACCTCACCCCTTCTCTGATTTAAATGCTTCCTCCTCTCTCCCCGGTATCTCACTGCTGCATCAGTGCAGTTAGGCATCAGCAAATTAATGAGAGGAGAGAGGAGGCCCCTGCTCTTGGGCACCCAAAGGAACTTACTCCAGCTCCAGACACACCGTAAACACTTTCATCTAATGGAAGATAAGCTGTGAAATCGGATTTCTGAACCACAAGACACTTGTGTAAAAACTGCATTCCATGCCAGGCCTGAAATGTTCCAAAGCTCAGTTCGCTATCAGCATCCCAGGTGGTGCAATTAATAAAGAGCTAGCCTGGGGCCACTGGCACAAACAAGGCAGCTCCTTAGAACCTGAACTTCCTATTTGTTCCATTCCTTGGGTAGATAACGCCTGTTAATTACTCTGGAGGTTTTGTTAGAACATTCTATCTGGTCTTGCTGGATCAAGCTCTCCTCTCCAGATCGCCCTGTATGGGGAACTGAAAATAATCCTCCTTTCAATGAAATTATTTTGGCGAGGAGAGAGGGAAGATGGCGGCGTAGGAGGACGCTGGGCTCACCGCGTGTCCTGCTGATCACTTAGATTCCACCTACACCTGCCTAAATAACCCAGAAAACCGCCAGAGGATTAGCAGAATGGAGTCTCCGGAGCCAAGTGCAGACGAGAGGCCCATGGAAGAGGGGTCCCTCCTGAAGTGGATCACTTAAGGAGAAGCGAGCTAAGCCTGCCCCTCCTGCCCATGTGCACCTTGCCTACCCACCCCAGCTAATACGCCAGATCCCCAGCATCACAAGCCTGGCAGTGTGCAAGTAGCCCAGACGGGCCACGCCACCCCACAGTGAATCCCGCCCCTAGGAGAGGGGAAGAGAAGGCACACACCAGTCTGACTGTGGCCCCAGCGGTGGGCTGGGGGCAGACATCAGGTTGGACTGCGGCCCCGCCCACCAACTCCAGTTATACACCACAGCACAGGGGAAGTGCCCTGCAGGCCCTCACCACTCCAGGGACTATCCAAAATGACCAAGCGGAAGAATTCCCCTCAGAAGAATCTCCAGGAAATATCAACAGCTAATGAACTGATCAAAAAAGATTTAAATAATATAACAGAAAGTGAATTTAGAATAATAGTCATAAAATTAATCGCTGGGCTTGATTTAAATGCCTCTTAAACTGGAAGATCAGTTTTCATTCAAAAGCTGAGTTAACAGGTGTTTATTACTCTAGGAATCAATCCACTTTTAAAAGTTCAAGTCCACTTCTGGCTAATTCTGAAACATTTGAGATGGGAAAGAGCTCAGAAAATGATTTTCAAAACCAGTCGTCTAATCATACATACTGTTTCTGGCTATGGGCAAGAAACTGATTTGGTGAAGAAAAACCATTCTGTGGCATTTGTAATATAAGAACTACCAGGAGAGTCTCACTCTGCTGGAAGATCTCTTTGTCCAAAAAGTATCAAAGATGCAAGTACACTTCTGGGCAACTGGGGGGAAGTAAAATAACCTTCCCATCCTTTGATAGACTGCCATCTCTCTCTCTTTTTGTTTTGTTTTCCCCGTGTTTTAGCACTTTAAGTGTTTACTTTTTTTCCTTGAGGTTTGTTTCATATAGCATAAAATTTGTGTAAATATTTTTTTCTTTCTTTAGAGAAAATTCATTCTTCTGGAGGTCTGTTAAAGTTCTTAGGCAACCTTCAAACGACTAATTATGTAGAGATTATACTGGGAAGGAAGCAGATTCTATTCAAGGGTGATTACCATGTAATCCAGACAGCATAAATAGTAATGTACTTAGTGCAGAAGAGTTTGCAAAATGCACAACCATTTTTTGGCTATGTGGCCTGGGGAAAGAAGAAGAACCCACACACTTGTGATTTATGATTCCTTCATTTCTGTTAGGAGCTATCTTATTTACATTTCTAATCTTTTCCTTATGAGAATAAAAATAATCTTTGGTATTGCATGTTTCTTCTTCCCTTGACATTCTGCATCCTTGGGTCAGTGTTGGACTGCTTAACCCTGGAGTTTGTAGGACAACAATGTGGAAGTAGAAGAAAAGCCACTAGATTTAGTTGGCTGGAAGGCAAGTTTTACCATGTATTTCTATAATCTGTATTCCTATATTATTTTCAGTTCCTGCCACACAAACTTTTGCACTTTGGAAAAACATAAAGATCTAGTTTTCCAGATTCCAGATTTAAGATTTCATGTTTGAAAATTCACTATGTACTTTCCTTTGGTTTCAAATTCCTCTACTCTTAAATTAATAGTGGATTGAAAGATACTAACAAAAGGTGTTTAAAAATTGACATTTAATTGAGACTTTTCCCCAAATGGAACCTGAAGAATTCCAAAGCACTTAAACAGAGAAAGTTGGCATGTGTCTCAAATACAGACCAAATTTTATGAATTTGCCAAGCTTAAGTATTATAAATAGTCTATTCCATCTCACTTAATTAGGGAGGATAAAATATGTCTTCTATTATTCTTCATTGTGGTGACATTTAGTTGATCTTGAATGTATGGATTATTTCTCCAGTTGCTTCATATGTTTATTAACCACATGAACCATATCATTTAATATTTTGTCTCCACCCCAACACTGCACACATATTCTTATGTACTCAAAACTGACACAAACCTCTGAAGCTAAAGTTCATTGTAATAATTCTACAAAAGCATCATCAGTCAGAATAGACTAGAATATGCTGCAGCAACAACAAATGAAAATATCATCAACTTATAGCACCCTGGGATTCAAGCAAATACAGCATTCTCTAGATGGCATAGTGCTTATATCATGGCAGAAAATGAGAGATATTGAACCACGTGTGGGGTCTTAAAGCTGCTGCTTTGAGGGGACATGCATTGCTTTTGCCCACATTTCATTGCTCAAAGTCTTATGGCCACTCACTGAAGAGAGAAGAAGTGAAATACTGGGCAAACAATAACATAATCTCCACAGGAGACATAGGGGTTAGAAAGAAGACATATTGGAGCAATGTTTAGTCTGCATATCCTTCCAGCCTTAGGCCAAGCATTAACAGCCATTATTCACCACTTCCCTGTCTCTCCTAACCTTGGGTATGATTAAATTAATTGGTTAAGGAAAGCTGGTATGTATTTCATGTGATTAATGCCTTGGAAAACAATTGCCATAGATTGCATTGATTTGTTTCATTTTACATACTTGAAATTAGAGGCTTATGAAGTCTACATGCAAATTTATGCAAAGTGGAATGCAAATTCATATTGTGAGCTATGAGTCCTGGCACTCCCCCCTCCCCCTAGAAAAAGAACTGCACCATTGAATATGCATGTGCTGCATATGGTGCTGCTCTTTTCAAATACCGACTCAGAGCCAGCAGCCAAATAAATCCCAGTGACATCGACTGACTGAGCTACAAACAAAAGTTTAAAGTCATTTAAGAACAAAAATTGAGCTCCAAAGTCTCAATATTTTTAGGGTCAATATCTTCAAACAAGATTTGAGTTAACAAATGCACTATTCCCTGGACTGAGCTCTGTGTAGATGGGCAGAGGCACATTGTTGAACAAAAGAGGTACTGGCGGAACCCATCCTAGAATTTCATTCTCTTGATTACTTGCTTCTGGTGATCACTTGGCTGACTGGATCAAATAAATCTTCATTGCCACGAGCCAGTGCCCATGTGTGCTGACAATATTTCTCCCTCATTTGTACCCATCAGTGGGGGATTCTGGTTCCAAGATTCAGACAGGGAGTGATTATTAAGATAGTCTCAAAGAGAGGAACAAATTTTGCACCTGAGTGCTTTCAAGTCAGGCATAGGGGAAAAATTAACCACTTGTAGGAATGCCAATTAGAAACAATATTTTGATTGGCCTGCAGGTGGTACTCAGCTGATTCTTTGGAGCTCATTCTGTTCTTGTGAGACCCCCAATTTTGCTTTGATACTAAATACATGTAAAATATTTTTGGTAAATGTTTATAAATAAACTGATAAGGGGCACAGCCTCAAGAGGGTTCTTCTAATTTGATGCTAATGAATTCAGTTATTTAGTTATTCATCCATTTATCAAATACTATTTTGGTTACTCTCCAAGTACCAGACAGGGACCTGGGGGTACAAGAATGAATGACAAGCATCCCCTGTCCTTGAGGAGTACCAACCAACCTACTGAGCTACCTGAAGCTTTTCATAGTGTCAAGGACACTGTCTTTGGGTGGCTTTTAAAACTAAAGGCATATGAATCACATTAAGAAATATACTAGGTGGGAGGAGGAAGCAATGATAATTTTTTCATGTGATGTTTATGGAACAATCCTCCGTTACAGCAACTGTTTTTATAAAAATCGATTCAGGAAAATATTTCTCAGCCACAGTTTAGGTTTCAAACAATATTTAGTACAACAAAATTTCAGTACAATAAATGTGTTTCAAATGTCCCCTGGAGTTTGTCATAATAGGATTTGATCTATGAATTTAAAAAATATGCCCAGTGGTTTAGATATTTTACTTATAAATAATTTCCTAGAGAGAATGGAAAAGGGAAATATAAGCTATGTTGGAAGCATAAAATGACCTAGGGGTTAAGGGACATACATCTTCTCTATTTACCTTTGGACTGTGGCCTTAAGACAATCATTCAAGGGGCTCCTGGGTGGCTCAGTCAGTTGAACGACCAACCTTGACTCAGGTCATGATCTCATGGTTTCTGAGTTTGAGTCCCCACCGGGCTGTATGCTGACACCTCTGAGCCTGGAGCCTGCTTCGGATTCTGTGTCTCCCTCTCTATCTGTCCCTCCCCCACTCATGCTCTGTTTCTCTCTGTCTCAGAAATAAATAAATAAATAAATAAATAACATTAATTTTTTTTAAAAAAGACAATCATTCAAAATTGGCATACCAGTGACAAATGTGGCACAGTCCCCTGCAGAGATCAATTCAGGAGTGCAAGTTAAGTCATATAAGCTGAGAGGCAGTCTGATGAAAGAAACAATCAAAAGATGGCTATTTTTTTTTAAGTTTATTTATTTTGAGAGAGTGAGGGATGGGGAAGGAGTAGAAGAGAGAGGGAGAGAGAGAGAGGGAGAGAGAGAGAGAGAGAGAGAGAGAGAGAGAGAGAGAGAGAGAGAGAGAGAGAGAGAGAAAGAGAAAGAGAATATCCCAAGCAGGCTCCACACTGTCAGCACAGATCCTGACATGTGGCTTGATCCCACAAACCTGTGAGATCATGACCGGAGCCAAAAATCAAGATTTGGACACCCAATAGACTGAGAGAACCTGGTGCCCCAGGCTATTATTAACAAAAGGAATAATAATCATTATAATGGCACCAAGTCATAGTGTTTAAATATACAGTAAGTACTGAGATAAGAGCATTTATTTGTTACATCAACTCAATATGTTCATTTTATAGGTTATGACACTGAGGCTCAGACAGGTATATAAAGCCTGGTATTCAGTTTGGATCCACATCCTCTTTTTTCCCCAGGTGTTAAACTTCTTCCTGAGGAGATCTTCTCTCCTTCAGCTGAGAACCAGGGAAGCTGTCAGAACAGGAAAGTACACATTAGCTTAACCTCAGTGAAGGGCAGTTTATAGAAGTCTGCTCATATGTGGCCTATTCAATGAGCTCAACTAATCCAGTCAAAGGACCAAAAAGACTACTTCTTCTTTTATTCTTTTTACTAGAAAAAAATCATGGAAGCAGGAGAATGGAAGTGACCCCTTTCTGGTTTCCCACATCTTAGCATGTTTCAAGTTTGTGGTTACCACATATAGTAGGTTGAACTGTACAAGTTCTAACTCCAGTACCTGTGACTGTGGTCTTATTTGGAAACAGAATTGTTTATATAGTTAACTAAGATGGGTTCATGCTGGAGTAGAGTGAGCCCTAAATCCAATGACTGGAACTTTTATAAAAGGAAGAAGATGGAGATTTGGACACAGGGAGAGACTACATGAAGATGGAGTCAGGGATTATTAGTGATGCAAGATATAAGCTACAGAATACCAAGGATTACTGACAACAACCAGAAACTAGGAGACAGTCAAGGAAGGATGCTTCTCTAGAACATTCAGAGGAAGCACAGACCTACTGACACCTTGATTTTGGATTTCTACCCTCAGAGCTAGGAGAGAATAAATTTCTATTGGTTTAAACTACTTGGTTTGTGGTATTTGTTATGGTAGCCCTTGGGAAGATAATCTACCACATTTCTTGTCCCTCTCCATTATATCCTCTGTATAGCCACCATCTATTTCAGACTTTTGTCTCCATCACTTGAACTGTTGTGGTGGGCTTTTCTCTGCTGTGGCTGCAAAGTATTCTTTCCTTTTGCAGTGTATCCTTCCCACCACTGCCAAAATCATTTTTCAGAAATCCAGGTCCAACTATGCCATACCTCTACTGTTCCAAGTTTTCAGTCATCCCTCAACATTTGACATGCCCATCTGTGGACTCAAAACTCCCTGTGAGAAGGGTCTAACTCACCTGCATATTATTGTGGTCTCCCATGTCTTTGTCATCTCAGTCCTATGAATCGATGGTTAATACTCACAGTTACTATTATTTCTTAAATATGAATTCAGCCCAAATGGAAGTTTTGCATGCTGTTTCTTTTAACGTTTTATTTATTTTTGAGACAGAGAGAGACAGAGCATGAATGGGGGAGGGGCAGAGAGAGAGGGAGACACAGAATCGGAAGCAGGCTCCAGGCTCTGAGCCATCAGCCCAGAGCCGGACGCGGGGCTTGAACTCACGGACTGCGAGATCATGACCTGAGCTGAAGTCGGACGCTTAACCAACTGAGCCACCCAGGCGCCCCTTGCATGCTGTTTCTATGCCTCTCATTTTTCTTCCTTGTTACTTTCCCATATTTACATACTACAATCTTGGTGAAGATGTCACCGTCTCCTTCTCTTTCAACTCTGAGGCCCATGGTTGTCCTTCCTGCTTCACAAATGCTATTTCCTCATAGCCTTTCCCAGTTGTACTAATTTGGTGGTCTTTTCCCACTAATGACACTCTCATAATTTCCCCCTCCATTAATAATAATTAAAATTTACTGAATTCTTCCCATGTACCAACCACTGTGCTAAGAATTTAACTTACACAGATTATTACACTTCATCCTCACAACAATCTTACTTGTTAATTTTACAGAAAAAAGAATTAAGGTTAGAATTAGTAAGTGTCTTAGTGGAGATCACATCTTCCTGTAGTTGGCTTAATCTCTGGGCCACTGAAATGCCAGTCCCATGCTGCTCATTATTACCCAATAACACCTCTGTGATAGCTTTCTTGCTCTTTAGTTATTGTGATATTTTGGCTCTTCTTGTCTCATATTCTCTACTAAATTTTCAGCCCCTTAAGAGTGGGGTCTACATCTAATTTATGGTGGTTTCTCTACAGGGCTTGATGTAGTGTGGAAGACTCTGGATTAGGAGGTAAGATATCAGTTTTAGACGAAACTCTGTCATGAAGCAATGGTATGACTTTGACCAATCATATCACCTCTGTAGATATCTCTGTGGGCCACTCTGCAAGATTCAGTAATTACCATGGCTCAGAGCTTGGGCTGTATTAGGAGAGCAATATACATTGATTTAACTTAATTAAGAGCATGTCTAGTCGTGACTGAGACCTTTAGAAAAACTGCAAGGCAAGAGCCCTTGGATGAAATGCTCATTTGACTAATTGTTCTTTTGTCTAAAAACATTGCTTAAAGCTTAAACTGAACACTTTCATGAAAGATCCCCTTAAAACAGAGATGAATTATTTGCTAAAGGCAAGCCTGCTTAGTTTTTTCTATTGTCACCTTAAATCAGATGGATTTTCTATTTGAAACAAGTCTTAATTTATTAAACAGCTCACAACATACAATGTAAGGCATAATATTTAGTAGTAGATTTTAAAGCCATTTTTAAGGCATCTAGGGTAGTATCAAGATGTTTAAAGATAATATTTAAATTGAAACATTAAAAACAAAAAGATTTCTCAGCTCTTCAACCATCAAAACATTTGGCATCACTTTCTTTCCTAGGCCCCAAATAGCCATGTAATCATCGCTCTGTCTTTTACATGCAATTCTACAGCTAAGTACATCATTATTTAGACTCCACAGATTATATGGTAATCATGGATTTACTGTAAACCCAATTTAATTTCTACAGAATTACTGACTTTAAGGTTGCAAAACAATATTGTTTACAAGGCAGTATAATAGCACTCAGAATGATGCTGATTACAACTAATAAACAAAGGAATGAATAGCTTTCAGGACTAAGCTTAAATAGTTATAGTGATCGATATGGCAATCAACACTTTTTAAGAGCATACCTGTTGAGCACCTGCTCTGCAGTCTCCGTACAATTTTACTAAGGATATGGACAAGAAGCAAAGAGTATTTCATTATAAAATTCAAGAATAATCTTTATAATTGGTCAGCTCATTGTCTATTCACTCATTCTAACTAATGACACTGATCCTGTGCTTGAGTTCTTGGTTGGGTTAGTATTTGAAGAATTTCCTTAAAACCTAAATGTTGCATGTTTAATCCATTACACCCTAACCTTTCTCTCACTATAATTTTCCTATGACCAAATAAATGTGTCTAAATTTAGATGCACAGGTGGGAACATGAATGAATAAATTAATACTCATCAACTCAACAAACTTTGGGATGTATTGGACAGGAGTAAGGATATGGTTTAAAGTTAGTGGTGTTTATTGGTCATAATCTCTGGTGAATAAATTTTAATTGTTGCACAGAGATGAAAATTAGCTTAAGCAAAAGTCAACCTGTGTTGGCCTTATTTAAGGGTGGGGTAGAAAACATGTGGGGAGGATCCATGCAAACTATAGGCCAAATAAAACTTTAGCAGACTTTTGAGAAATCCAGATTGCAACTTAAAGAAGAAAGGTAGTAGGTCTCAAAAGAAGGTGGTAGGGGGAGGGCAGGGGTACATTCTATAATTTTTCCAATATTTCCTATGATAGGAGTTATATTTGAAAGTATCAAGCTACTAGGAAATTCTGAGACTTTTTAAATTTAATAAGGATTGCATATGGTAAAAAGAAGTTGCAAACTGGTCAGGAATGGAAGGGAAGAGGATAAATTAGATCTTTTTTGGAAACAAGTGCCCCCTCAAGCTTTTTCACTCATCAGGCTAAAATATCCCTAGAAATCAATGGCAACAATCCAGCTGCATTTGAGATAGTGAATCAATTCTAAGCCAAAACATCCTTGAGTATGGGTATTCTATTTTTTTTTTCATGCATTTACTCAACCAATATATAATGAGCTTCTACCACATATCAAGCACTCTGCTAGACACTGGGGATTTAAAAATCAAAAGACAGATGTGATTCCTTAAGTCTTCAGCCTCATGGAGAAGACAGATATCCATTGAGTTATCTGAAAGAAAAATTATAAATGTTGCTTTAGTCAAATTCTTTTAGTTATAAGAGACCAAACAAAACAAAACCCCAAAACCTTGGCTAAATTAGAGAATAATTTGTTCACAGATCAAAATGGCCCAATCTGTTGGTCATGGCTAAAAGCAGAGGGTTTAGAGTATATATTCTGACTTGATCTCATTCTTTCCATTATTCTTCTGTAATGGTTTCAAACTCAGACAGACTTTCTCCTTGTGTTGACAGAATGGCTGCTAGTAGCTCCATTCATAGCTTTTATCTTCTTAGTGTCCTTATAAAAAAAAAAAAAAAAAGGCTTATTTCTTTCCCTGCAGTTCCACAGAAATCTTGAACCTAATTTGTGTTGTTCAAAATTGGTTCAGTTGCTCATTCCTGAATCAATCATTGTAGCTAACAGGATGCATATGTTTATTGGCTCAGGCCAAGGCTCACCTTGCACTAGGGCAGGATAAACTCCAATCAAATCATATGAAATGAGAAAAGAAGGGATGATTTCATAAGGAAAATTTGGATGAAGTCCTAGGCAGGCAAAAATGATGGACATCTACCACAAATCTTATGATGGCAAAAAAAAAAAAAAATAGGTCATTCTCCATGCTCTCTCCTCTTTCTCATACGAAGCATCTTTTCAAATATGGTTATATTAAAATAATTTTAAAAGGTATTTTGAGCACCTCTTATAGTGTGTAGTGGTTAAATTTATGTGTCAACTTGGCTGGGCTAAAGGATGCCCAGACAGCTGGTAAAACATTATTTTTGGGTGTGTATGTGAGACTGTTTCTGGAAGAGATTAGCATTTGAATCAGAAGACCAAGAAAAGAAGATGGTCCTCCTCTGGAGGAGGTTACTGAGAGGACTTGACAGCTGCACCTGCACCTGGGCAATTGGAGGTCCTCATCCTTCCCCAGTTCTCGAAATGTGCATTCTGCTTGTCTTCCCTGCACCAGAAACTGCCTTAAGGACTGCACCAGAGCTGTCTTGAGTGAGTACCATGTTGTTGACACCATGTGGACAGTGTATGTGAGTAAACCCAGTTAAGCCCTCTATTTAACTTTTAATATTCTGGCATGTGGGTGCAGAGATCTATTCATCTTGAAGTTGTTCCAGTAAGTTCCCTCTCTGGCTTGTTAAAACTGCTACCTACCAATCTGGAGTGGCCTGCCTCTTTATTCATCTCCTTGCCCTCCATGCAGCAGGGCTAATTTGTAAATTAATACCCTCACTAATGTGGATGAGCATCATCAAATCTGTTGAGGACCTGAATAGTACAAAAATAAAGAAGAAGGGCAAATTTGTTCTCTGCTTGGGTTGGAGTGCACACCTTTTCTTGCCTTGGGACATCAGTGCTCCTTGTTTTCAGGTCTTCAGATATGGACCAGGACTTTGTACACCATCGATTTCTGGTTCTCATGCTTTTGAGTTTGAATTAGAATTATACCACTGGCCTTCCTTGACCTTCAGCTTACAGACAGCAGATCATGGGATTTCTCAGCCCCTGCAATCATTGAGCCAGTCCTTCATACTAAACCTCTTTCTAGTTATTAATGTATACTCTACTCATCCTGTTTCTCTGGAGAACCCTAATATACAAAATATTATTTTTTAGTTTATTACCCAATAAATAAGAGCCAAGGATCTTGGGGTCTATTTTAAACATTAAATATGCTCAACTAAACAATCTAAGAAGTTCCAATATATGTATAACATGATACATTAGAATTTAAATGTTTAAGTGCTAAATAAGGCATGAAGACATTATGTTCTACTATAATAATTAAAAAAGACAACTTCTATTTGTCCTGTATTTTGTGTTTTAAAAGCATTTTTTTTGTGTTCTTTCTCAGTTGATTTTAAAATCATCCTTGTCAGTTTGTCGGGGAATATATTTTCATGACCCACATTTTCCACAGGAGACAACTGAGACAGGAAGGGGCACCAAATTCCAAAATAGAGGTTAACAGATGAGAAGGGTATTTCAGTCCTGGATGTAACTTTTCCTCTGGTCTCAGGTGGGTCTACTCTCAGAAGTTCCTTGCAGTGGAAGTTCCTGGGTAATCACAAGCACAAGCCAAAGTGGCCTGTCATAAAAAGTCTAGCTAGCTATGTGCAGTTGTTTTCTATTCCATAATATAACTGTACTTCTTTTAGTGCTAAAGACTTTTTGCCTCTGTCTTTGAGTAACCCTGACCCTAGCTTATTCTGTGACTGTGAGTATCCCCATCACACTTCTGACCATGGGCCCATCACCTGAATTCATAGAGCACAGCACAAGGTTGCAGGGATACGGAGACCTGAGATGTGATTCCTGGAACTGTCATTTTAAGGCTTGAGGAATTCTCTCTTTAGGGGACAGAGAATGTTGGGTCACAAAGTAACACTCTTCTTTGTGAACAACAGTGACAAGAGAATTATTCAAGTCTTCCCCACCTCAAAAATTCCTTGAAAAAAAGCATAGCCTCAGTGAGAAAAAAAAAAAAATATATATATATATATTTGGCAAGTTTCAGATATTATGCACAGAAAACCCATGTGCTTCTTTGTGTGATCACGTGTTGAGTCCCTTACACAAAAATATGAATCATACAGAATGGTTCTACAGGTTTTAAGTTTGCTAAAAACAAACACAATTTCATACCTTTCCAAAATACTTTATTGTTTAGCATCTTCCATGACTTTGTATTCACTAAGTACCTTACAGTTTATTCCTTAATCATCACAGAATCCTTGAAACAGTTTGGCCTGATATATTGCTGTTTTATTCTTTTTTATGGATGGGGAACCTAAAGGGAAGTCATGTTCAAAGTTACACACAAGGACCAAAGTTAGAACCCATAAGTCTTAATTACAAATATATTCCAATGAGTCTGGCTTCCTCTCTGCATTTAACCTTGGGTCATTTCATAACCTCTTTAAGTCAAGTGAGAAAAAAAAAATGTCTGTGTCTGATTTTGCCCACTCTTTATTCTGACCTTGTCACTTAATAGTCTGGTGATGAAGGGCATGCCACTGAACTTGGACAAGCTTCAGTTTTCTCACTTGTTAAAAGGGGAAATTAAGCCATGTTTTGGGTTGTGATTACTTATAACAAATGTAACAAATGGTAATTGTTGCCATTAAGAATCTTCCCACTCTTCATTCAGCTATTTCTAATCAACATAATTTATCCAATTTTCTCATTTTACTCTGTATTGTTGTTGATGATAACCCCCTCGAGGACACAGGCTTCCCCTTATAAATTGCTTTAAAGAGTGGTTCTCAACCTTAACTGAACCTTAGAGTCAGCTAGGCAGCCTTCTGAAGTTATCCACTCTTTCTTTCACTCCAGAGCTATTAAAGAAAAATAAATAAGGGGTGGGTCTCAAGCATCATACTTTTTAAAATCTCCCCAGATGACTCTACTGTGCAAGCCAGGTTGAAAAATCTCTGCTTTATAGACATGTCTGTCATTCCTACCACCTACTTGTAAAGGCATAGCTCTCTCATTATCCAAGATGTGAGTCTTCAGCAGTTCTGGACCTATTAAAAGATAAATAAATGCATAAATTAAGACATATATACTAAGTATAACTCCTGTCAAAGTTTAAAAAAAAAATACTAAACACCCCTGGGATTAGCTCAAGAACCAGAAGGAATGGAAGCCATCCTGAGGACTTGTTTAAGCTGAATCTTTGCCACATAGATTCCTCTAGATCTCAAGATTTCCTTATTTGCAATGCTTTTCCAGTAAATAAGATTCTACCATTAAGAGGTGTTTTTAAATTAACAACAACAACAAAAAAAATCTATACCCTAAAAAAAAATATGAATGATTTAAGATGGGCTTATGAAAGGGACAGAGAGTGATCTTACATGGGGTAGCGCTGCCTGGAGCCTCAGGCATGCTGGATACCCCCTCCTCCACCACACCTTTCTGAGGTGGAGACTGGCCTGCCACCCCAGTGGGTCTGGAAAGCAGAGCATTGAGCCAAACAGGATTATTCTTAAGAGTTCAGGTAATTGGCCTTGGGGGTTTTAGACTTACTTGGGATCCATTACCCCTTCCTTCTATTCTACTTCTCTCTTTTGGAATGGGAATGTCCTCTGCCTGTCTCAGCACTGTATTTTTGTGGAAGCACATAAATTGTCTGGTTCCACAGGTTCACAGCTGAGCAGTTTGCCTCAGGATGAGTCTACCTCACTCTCACCTATATCTCATTTAGAGGATATTTTGGATGATACTTTGGGCTTTAGACTTTATAGTTGATACTGGAACAAGTTAAGAATTTGAGAACTGTTGGGTTGGAATTAATGTAGTTTGCATTTGAAAAGGAAGGGGAAGAAAGTTAGACCAAATGTGTCTCTCCAAAATTCATATGTTGAAATCCTAATCCCCAATAC
This sequence comes from Lynx canadensis, assembly GCF_007474595.2. NCBI lineage: Eukaryota > Metazoa > Chordata > Mammalia > Carnivora > Felidae > Lynx > Lynx canadensis. The sequence continues at coordinate 33,208,204 of NC_044315.2, forward strand.
TCTCCCTTTGGGAGGTAATTAGGCCATGTGGGTAAGGCCCTCATGAAGGGAGTTGGTGCCCTTACAAGTCTGTCTCTCTCTTTTCCCTGTGAGGAAATGAGAAGGCAACTGTCTGCAAACCAGAAAGAGTGCCCTAATCAGACACTGGATCTGCTGGTGCTTTGATCTTGGACTTCCCAGTCTCCAGAACTATGAGAAATAAATTTCCATTGTTTAAGCAGAAAAAAAATAGTAATCTGGGAATACTGGGCCCTTTGGTGGGATTAGGAGGCCTGTAAATAAAACTTTAGTCTCTACTTTTACTCATTATTTGCTTCATGGGACTTTTCACACTTTGTAAATATCATGCAAGTTTATTTTACATTTACTTATTCCTCATCTCCCTCACCAGTGGATGTTCAATGCCTTACACAGTGCCTGGACACAAATTAGTAGCTAAATATATATTTATTGAATGAATAAATGAGTACATTAATGAATTAAACCAGTGAGCTTGAAGGGTTAATGAATTAGAAGACTCATTTATCTTTTGTCAAGATCCCTCTCACTTCTGAACATACTGAGAAGCAGTCAATCACTGCTCAAAGCTAGTGAGGAGATGTTCCCTTTGAATCCTTCATCCTTCAAACCCTTGAGGCTGGGGAGCAACTTTCTACAAGTTCAGAAATATCATAAGCACCAGGCATTTGTAAGGCATTGTTCCCAGGCCTGAAGGTGGGGAATAAAACAATCAATAAGTCAGGATATATGCTCAGGTTTTTTTTAAATGTATTTCAAGAGTCAAGAAAGAAACTGAAAATAGCTTAAACCCAAGGCATAATATGAAACATAGAATAGGGCGTTGAGAAATGCTTTCCTGAGGTTGCTTTAGTTTTGATGATTGTTTATTAATCCTTATTCTGATGATGTACTATCTTGTCATGGATCAGGCTGATATACGGTGTGCAACAAAAAGTCTCACTCTTCCCTCTTTTCCTTACCACCCCCCAAAACTAAACAAGGTAGTCTCATGTCCTTCTAGAGTTTCTTTCTGCAAATCCAAGAAAAAAATGCAAATACATGTATTCTTATTTTTCCCCTTTCTTGCTCAAAACTGGCATATTATATATAATTTTCTTCATAGTGCTCTTTGCAAGGAACAGTGTATCTTAGAAATCTTTGCATTTCAGTACACATAGAACTTTAGAGTTTGCTTTCAAGCCGACTCTTGTAAAATAAGGAGTCTTATAAAAAGCAGGGGAATGGGGCGCCTGGGTGGCTCAGTCGGTTAAGCGTTCGGCTTCGGCTCAGGTCACGATCTTGCGGTATGTGAGTTCGAGCCCCACGTCGGGCTCTGTGCTGACTGCTCAGAGCCTGGAGCCTGTTTCAGATTCTGTGTCTCCCTCTCTCTCTGCCCCTCCCCCGTTCATGCTCTGTCTCTCTCTGTCTCAAAAATAAATAAACGTTAAAAAATAATTAAAAAAAATAAAAAGCAGGGGAAAGTCATTTCAGAGGAATGGCTTGGAGCCTTGGAGGTTGGGAGAAAGCAATGTCATCCTGTTTAGTGGTCATACAGAGTAGGGGAAGGAAAGTTATTTTAGATAAAGCTAGTGGGAACACCTCACAGGTGCTGCAAATACCCTGGAAGGACATTATAAAATGAACAAGGAAGTGATGGATCATCAGAATTACGCTCTAGGAAGATTAATCTACAGCCAGGTCAACAGTGGGTTGCAGATGGGACAGAGAATAGACAAAAGAGGCAGAGAGATCAACTAGGAAGCAAAATTGTCTAAATCCAAACCATGCATAGTGATGAAGAGAATGGAAGGGAAAAGATATAATTATGAGAGACTTCATGGAGATTCATTCTATAGCCACGGTTCTCTCTACCCTTTCTGTCCAGCTCTCATACATTATAAATAAAGTTCAACTGTACTACTTAATCCTGTGGGCATATGTAGTGATATATACAATTCCAAGTGTGTTAACTTCACTTCCATCTATTTCTCTATCATTAAAGGAAAAAAAAATCAGAATTCATATGAGTGAGAGTGATGACTTCTATAGAGTTGATTTGTACCCCCTCTATTGTATATACTAGTTAAGAAGTAAATTACTTATAAACTTTGGCATTGTATCATTATCAATAGTGAATTATTTTGCAGCTGATTGACAGGACAGTTTAACATGTTAATTCAATTGGCACCACTGAATTCCAGAACTTGTAACTAACCCTGAGTGGGGTTTGGGAAAAAAGTATGGGCAGAAGAAAGGAGTTGATGCAAATCTGAGCACCTAGATGCATAATATGTAATTAATAGAAATGGAAAATGCAACAAGAACAGGGTTTTGTAACAATGAAAGTATAGAACAGTAGGCATAACCAGCTATGCCTGGTTGAGTGATATTTAGGAATGGGGATACTAACATGCTCAGAGTAAAGATATGAATAAGCACATGACTGAGACCCCTTTATTTATTGTCTATTCAGCAAAACACAGTGGCTAAAAGAATAGTTCCAGAGTCAGACTGCTTGGGTTTAAGTACTATCTTTGCCACTTCCTAGCTTTGTGACACTGTATAAACTACTTACAGTTTCTTTACCTCAATTTTCATATCTTTCAAATGGGAAAAGTATAGTAACTGTTTTCTAAATTACTGGGAGAAAAAAATGAGCTAATTTATGCAATGTGCTTAGAACATTCCCCTGCATATAGTAAGTGCTCAATTAGTCACTACTTGTGAGAGGAATATTTATTTAGTGTTTACCATGTACTATGCACTGTACAAGAAGAGCCTATGCACAGTGCTAAACAAAGCACATTTATTTCCCTCATAGAAGTTTGAGAGGAATGATGATTGATTCTGAAGAGGAAGAAGTGGGAAGTATTTGTATTACCATATAGGGAGCTCTCTGATGACTTCATATGTTTTAAGATATATAAAGATGCATGTATAGAGGGAGAGGAGTACACATAATAAAGGCAGATGCATAAAGGAAATAGTCAAAGAAGCTAAAGTCCAGAATAAGGTAAGAGTTGCAAAACTTGCAAAGACAACTGAAAGGACCCTTAGTAATATTTTCAGAGCAAAGCAACTCACCAAATACAGTATAGAACAAATACCAAAGCCAGACAAAGATTCTACAAGAAAAGAAAACTACAGACAAATATCCTATGAATACAGATACAAAAATCCCCAACAAAAAAACTAGGAAATGAAATCCAGCAACAAATTAAAAGGATATTATATAAGGGTGCCTGGGTGCCTCAACTGATTAAGCATCCAACTCTTGATTTGAACTCAGGTCATGATCTTATGGTTCACGGGATCTAGTTCCATGTCAGGGTATGCTGACAGTGCAGAAGCTGCTTAGGTTTTTCTCTCCCTCCCTCTCTCTCTGCCTTTCCCCCCTTCTCTATCTCAAAATGAATAAACATTTTTTTAAAAAGGATATTATACACCATTATTAAGTAGGATTTATTCCAAGAATGCAAGTGTGGTGCACCATAAGAAAATCAAGCAATGTAATAAACTGTAAAAGGAAAAAAAAACCACATGTGATCATCTCAATAAACATGGAGAAAACATTTGAAAAAAAACTCAACACATTTTCATGATAAAAACACTTACCAAACTAAAAATAAAAGGTAATTTCTTTAACATGATAAAGGGCATTTATGAAAACCCATAGTTGATGTCATATAAAATAGTGAAAGACTGAAAGCTTTTCCCTTAAGATCAGGAACAAGAAAAGTATGACCATTTTCACCACTTATTCAACATTGCACTGAAAGTCCTAGCAAGAGTAATTAGGCAGGAAAAAGAAACAAGAGATGAAGCAAAAGAAATTCAAATTGGAAGGAGGAAGTACAACTATTTTCAGATGACATGATTCTGTATATGAAAATTCCAAAGAATACACACACACACACACACACACACACACACACACACACTACTAGAACTAATAAATACATTTAACAAAGTCGTAGGGTAGAAAGTCAACAGACAAAAATCAGTTGTGTTTCTATACCCCAGCAATGAGCAATTCAAAAAGGAAATTAAGAAAATAATTCAATTTACAATAGCATCCAAAATAATAAAATACGTAGGAATAACTTTAAACAAGGAAGTATAAAATTTGCACAATGAGAACTATAATACATCGGATGAAAGAAATTAAAAAAGACCTAATTAAATTGTAAGACATCCCATGCTCATGGATTGGAAGACATATTATTGTTAAGATGACAGTACTCCTCCAAATAATCCACAGATTCAGTGCAATCCCTACCAAGATTCCAATGGTGGGTTTTTTCCCCCCTGAAATGGAAAAGCCAATCCTCAAATTTATATGGAATTGCAAGTAGCCCAGAATAGCTAAAACAATACTGAAAAAGAAAAACAAAGTTGTAGGATTCAGACTTTTCAATTTCAAAACTTACCACAAAGCTAAAAGAGTGTGGTACTCGCATAAGGATAGACATATAGACCAATGAAATAGAATTGAGAATTAAAAAATCAACTTAAATATTTATGGCCAATTCATTTTTTATATGGGCACCAATACCATTCAATAGGGGGAGAATAGTCTGTCCCTTTGAAACTGGTACTGGGGCAACTGGATAAAGACATTCAAAAGAATGAATTCGGACATTACTTCATTTACAAAAATTAACTCAACATGGATCAACAACCTAAATATAAGAGGGAAGGAGGAAGGGAAAGGACAGCTACCTGAAAGTAAATAGTATCAAATTAACAAGGAGTGGAGAGGTGGAGAGATGTCAGGCCTGTTCAATTGTAAAGCATAAAACTGAGGTTTCTTTTTTTTTTCTTTTTTAAGAGAGAAATGGAAACTGATCATAAGATATTGCCTAGTTTCTTAAAGTTAGTTCAAGTTGTCAAACTCAAGAATTACCTCCCAAGTAACCAAAAGAATTGCCTGATGTGATATGGGACCACTGTTGGTTGTCTCTGAGAAATCATGGACAATGAGAAAGGTGCTGGGACAGTGGGGACAGACAACTACAAAGTTTTCAGAGGGGGAAAATTGTCCCTGGATTTGAGGCTGCTAAACTAGATGGTGTTTCCCAACAGAATTTTCCAACAGATATTATATGAGCAGTTTATACAAGGTGACATGAAGGAACCAACATAGACTCCCTACATAGAGATAACAAGTCAAACCATAATTCACATTTTGCATGTAGTTACCAGGCTAGGAAATTAGGGGATGCTATAAAAATGAGGAAGCTAGATTTATGAAGGCATTAAATAGAGACTTATCTTGCTAATAAAATAGAAAACTGTGGATTGGGATAATAGGGTTAACTGGTTTGATTGCTGGTTGAATAATTGCTAGTTTAATTGTTTGCTGAATATCCAAAGGATTGATTAATGGATGTGTACCAGTCTGGAAGGAGACCTCAATGATCACATTCTAGGGCCCTATTGGATTGCTTCTTCCAGTTCAACTTATTTAAATTTAAATCCAAAGAGTATAGAATTCTAGTAAGAGAACTTTGGAAGAATAAAAAGAAAATTTTTAGCTTAGTTGATCAAAAAACTATTAGTGAAGTTACAAATGGGAACGATTTAGTTTGATAACCTTTCTTGTGAAAAATGTGGTCAAGGTCAAGATGCTTTCACTCCTTGCATGTCAATTGAGTGCCTGCTATTTGCTAGGCTAGCTGGTGATCACATGAAGATATTGTGGTCACCCCAGGAGCATACAGCAAGCTAGCTACTGCAAAATCCTCCCCCAGATCTTTGTGGTTTGTGTCTTGCTGAAGCCCCAGAACAATGTGGGTCAGTAGTGAGAGACACTTTTTCAAGTAGGCTTCCAGGGATCTAGGCTTTACCATCTCTAGAACCTTGGAGATCTCCACTGTTTCTGCATCTGGCCAGCAGACAATGGAAGAAAGAGCACATGGAGGACTATGCCTCCTTCTGTTTGGTTAATATCACTCTATGGTCATATCTAACTGCAATAGCGCTGTGTGCCTAAGTGAAAATCTGGGCAGCAACTAGCCAATCCCTGCTACAAACAGGGAAAGACAGACATATAAAAAGACACTTGTAAAACAACATAAAAAATAAAATCAGTATTCGAGATATATAGAAGGTGCTATAAAACACCATGAAGGACCACTGAAGCAGCCTGAGCCAGAGTGGTCAAAGAAGATATCCAAAGGAGATAATGGCCTGTGTAGAGTCTCTGAAGATGAATTTGAAATAATGAATAGGGGTTAATCAGGAAAACAGGAGATGGTGTTAAAACACACACACACACACACACACACACACACACACACACACTTAAAAAATGTGAAGGAAAGAAAAAGAATGAGAAGGAATGTGGAGGGACTCTGAGCCTAGAGAGAACTGGCAGCCTGCCAGGGGGTTTGGATGCCTCCCTTGGGGATCATGTAAAACCTGGCATTTGAAACACATGTCTGCTTGAATAGGCAGGGGGCATCCTCTTCTGTTCCATGAGCCAGTTTACAGAGCTCCTTTTGGAGACAGACACAAGAAATTAGTCCCTTTTTGTGCTGCATCTTACCTTATAAAGTGTCATGTAACTTCTCCCAAAACCTTGCCTTGTAGGTTTCAGTAGCTGCTGTTCTATCAGCCAAAGCTGTGAAGGCAACTTGATACAAACCCACCATTGTGTTTCATTTAAGTCAGATGCATTTTAATTCCCACTCCCCAAGGAGAAGCAACAGATGTTATTTGCATCTCAGTTGAAAGCCATCATATCAGGGCACTTTGGTGGCTTGGTCAGTTAAGCAGCTGATTCTTGATTTCAGCAAAGATCATGGTCTTGCAGTTCGTGAGATTGAGCCCGGTGTCAGGCTCTGAGCTGACATTGCAGAGCCTGCTTGGGATTCTTTTTCTTTCTGTCTGTCCCTTCCCCACTCATGCTTTCTTTCTCAAAATAAATAAACATTAAAAAATTATAGAAAAATTAAAGACAAGCCATCACATCTTTGAGGAAAAAAAGCATCTGAAAGCAGAGGAGTCTGCACTTATCTCAGATTCAAGGTTTGGCGGGAGGACCTCAAAGTGATGACAGAAAGTACACTGTGACTGTCCCCAAACCCCAAGAGAAAAACCCAGGGCCCACAGAAGCTCTGCCCAGTCTTGGTACAAACCCAGAAGTCTATTATGCTCAAGCCCTCAGACAAGAGACCAAAGCAAGTGTTGTACCCATGCTAGGGTGGTCTTACTAGCAGCCAGCTATTAAGCTTACTACCAGACAATCTCCCAAACCACTGGTTTTGAGCTTATTTCTAGATCTTTTGTCCTTGGTCACTTGGCTGATTGCTAGGTATAAAGATATTTTAAGGAACAGAAAGGAGCAAACCAGCCTCAAACTTTTTGCTCAGGCTTTCATTTCCCAATCCCACTGGTTTCCACGTGGAAAGCCAAGATCCTGACTGCTGAGGAGTGCTCAAACTTTTTGTGTTTCAAAACCTGTAATGCTGATTCTCAGCTCTGTATTAAAATAAAATATAAATAGTATGTTTGTAGAGAATGAGGACTATAAGACTTGATGCTTAAAACACAACACATGTGCAGACCTCAAGACCTTTTTTTTCCCCCTGACAAGGCAGACAGAGTATCGTGGGAAAGACACACTTCTTGATGTCAAGGTGATGTATATCCAAATCCAGGTCTTTTGATCTGTGACTGAATTTTCCTCCATTTTGATTTCCTGTCTATGAAATGGCAGTAAGAATACTTACTTCACTATAGCATTTACTGAGAATGCTGATGAAACATGCCTGCTTCAGATATGGCATGAACACTAGTAAGTGTTCATGAATAATACTCTGCTCTTTTGCTTTTCAAGTAAACCTTTGGCTTCCTCTAATCGTCCAGCTGTGGGAAATTCCCAAATCTCTGTCTTGTTGGTATTTTATATTCAATAGGTCTGAAAGCAACATCATTTTGTTTAGTTATAAATCAGCCCTCCCTCTCAGCATCCACTCACAAATAGCACCACCAGTTTCTCAATTAACTAGACTCACTTCTCTGACTCTCCTTCTTCAGTCACCAAGATCTGTTGGGTTTTTCTCTCTGGTATCTAAAACAGCCTCATTATACCTTGCAAATCCATAATTTTAAAGTTATAAGAACATCACAAATACCATAGAAATCACTGAAGTGTTTAGCATAGAATCCTGACGAGGAGAAATCAGTATTTAAATATTTCTTTTTATTGCACTGCTGTTAGGGATGTGGCTTCAAACTGCTAAACAGAGGAAGATCAGAAGTGGAAGAGGGTAGAGTTGAGAGAATCCCACAGAAACAAAACCAGGCAAATGGGGCATCAATATTAGGAGATTTTCTGTTTTACTGGAAGTTAAGGGGTTGGATGGGCTTCAGATTCTGATTAATCCAATGGTTCTCAGATACTTTTTGGTAAAGTTGCACTCCACCCTTTGTTCTGAGCCTTTTGCCTACTGGGTTAAGGATTATTAATTTATTTCCACCTTCCACCCCATTTAATATTTGAGAATGCTGGGGCGCCTGGGTGGCTCAGTCGGTTGAGCGTCCAACTTCAGCTCAGGTCATGATCTTGCAGCTTGTGAGTTCAAGCCCCGTGTCGGGCTCTGTGCTGACAGCTCAGAGCCTGGAGCCTGTTTCAGATTCTGTGTCTCCCTCTCTCTCTGCCCCAACCCACTCGCATTCTGTCTCTGTCTCTCTCAAAAATAAATAAACATTAAAAAAATTTTTAAAAAAATTTGAGAATGCTGAAGCTCCAGGAAGTAAAATGCCCTGTCCAAAGTTATCTAGTAGGTCAGCCAATAATGCTTTGGTTGCCCTGTTTCTCCTCTCGTCAGAGTTTTGCTCACTGCAAGCCAATCTACAATAAATTGATGTCATCAATTTCTGAGTATATATGAACATTAATGCCCAAATTTGAATGAGTGATATCCCCAACCTAAACAATTTGTAGAGGCTTTGCTGACAGCCCCAGAAGGCTTTACTGGTTATCTCCAAGAGGACTAAGGAGAAAGAGTCAGCTTACAAATGTGCAGAGGCAAATCCATTCATGCCTGTGTCAGACTTCATTAAACTGCCTACCAGGCATTTCAGGGAGTCATGGCCTTTCTGTCACTGCTGGGTACTGCATTCCATCCTGCTCTTGCCTTCCTGAGCCTTTGGGATTCCATGTCTGCAATGAAACCTGAAGTGGACTATGGATGGTGGGAGAAATTCCCTTTTCTCCAGCTCAATTTCACACTACCTTTCCTCAGCCCTGAACTAAGATGACTGTGCCTAAGATCTTACATGTTTTCCAAGAAACTTCCAGATTATGGCTCTAGTCTCTCCTCCCTGTCTTCCAATTGAAACAAATAAGCAATCTATCAAATAAACAAATGCCAGTCCTCAAGGAAGAACAGATACCACATATCCCATTGGCACCATCTCTCCTCCATGTTCTTCAAAACAAACAAGTTATTTTTCCTTTTTTCCAGATACATACTTGAGCAGAGAGGTGTCCCCAACTCCCTCTTCAGACACATTTAGATTCTCAGCTCCAGCTCAGCCAGGATTCCTTATCATGTTGCAAAACTTTGGTGTGAAAGCAAAGATGCATGATCATGGGTTAGTATTTGCTATTCTTTCCCAATGCTAAGCCCAGTTCCTGCCCTACACATAGTAAAAGCTCAACAAAGACTTGCCTCTGAGAAAAGGTCTCCTAGTGGTACCATGTCTTGCAAAGGAATATCATTATCTTTGGTATTTTAGTTCCATAGAGACCAATCATGTAGACAATAGAAAACCATGAGTCGGAAGCCAGATCCCACACTTTTACCAAAGTATTTGAGTAGGCCTGTTGGGATGGACAATTATATATGTGAAGTGTTGTGATATTGTGACCTATAATAAGAAATATATATTTTGTCCTCATCCCTGTTTCTGGCACAGAGTTCCTAAAACTCTTAGAATTTCCTAAATATTGAGATTGTGATAAAAGTGTCTTTTGTTAATGAGGTGACTTTTGGAAAGCACCTAAGGATGGGAATTGGCTGCCAGTGGAGCCAACATGTATTAGAGATTTGGAACTTTCAGTCCCTACTCCATGACCTCTAGAGAGGACTGAAGATGGAGTTCAACACCAATGGCCAATGATTTAATTAATCATGCCTATGTATTGAAGCCTCCACAAAAACTCAAAAGGAATGAGTTTAAGAGCTTCTGAGTTGGTGAACATGTGGTTATTTCCTGTATATCTGGAAGGGGCATGGAAACTCCCTGCCCCTTACCATATACCTTGTTCTATGTATCTCCTCCATCTGTCTATTCCTGAGTTGTATACTTTTATAACAAATTCATAATCTAGTAAGTAAAATGTTTCTCTGAGCTTTGTGAGCCATTCTAGAAACTTAATTGAACCCAGGAGGAAGGTAGTGGAAACCTCTGATTTATAGCCAGTTGGTCAGAAGTACAGGTAACAGCTTGGACTTGCAACTGGCATCCTGGGTCCCAGAGGTCATTAGAATTTATAATTTGTAGTTGGTCCATCAGAAGCACAGGTTACAAACTGGGTTTAGGACTGGTATCTCAAGTGAGGGGGCGGTACAGTCTTGTGGGACTGAGACTTAACCCATGGGATCTGATGCTATCTGTGGATAGATAGAGTCAGGATTGAGTTAAACTGTAGGACACCCAGGTAGTGTACCAAGAATTGCTTACACTTGTGGGGAACCTGCTCCCCTATGTGATTGGAATTGGGATCTGGACAACTTTAGATGTGTACACTTGACACCCTGTTCAGGTAGTACTTTCTCCAAGCCTGGCATGACCTTCCAGTATAAGTTAGGAGACCTTCACAGCATTCCCACTGTAATCTTTACTTGTCTCCATCATAGTCCTTATAGTTCTGTGCCATGATTATTGTTTAAGCACCCATTATCTCCCATTGGGCTGTGAGCCCTTGTCATTAAGGAAAGGATCTACTTGCCTTTGTCAGTGCAGAAACTTATGTAAGACTTACCACTTGAGGAATTTGGCTTTCATTGATTTTACAAGAAATTAAAATTAAAGCCCCCAATCTGGATTATAAATTACCTATATTCTTATTCTTGCCTGCTCCTCCACCTTCATCTTCCTCTTTGCTCATTTTTTCAAAGCTCAGTTATATTGTCTTCCTTCAGATCCTTGATTATGCCCTGGGCCCTCCTGACAAAGAATTTTTTTCCATTTTTGTCTCCATCAGCTAAGATCTCAGCTGATGTTTTACTTTCATGAGAAAGCCTTCTCTGACCCCACCTCATTCCAACCCATACAACCTTTTTGCCTCTTGTCTCCTAGAGTGGAAGAAAACTTTCTTCTTCTTCCCTTCTTGGTTCTTTGGCTGGTCTTATAAGTAAATTGACAGAGACAACAGAGAATAGCAAATTCAATTTTGTATGTAGGGGAGCCTATAAGAGATATGAAACTCAAAGAAGTGACCAAAGCTGGTAGCTTTTACACCTTTTAGCCAACAATAACATCCATGATGAGGACAACATTAACAACAACAAAAACAAAACAAAACAAAAAAACAATAAATTTGTGAAGAATTAACAAGACAAAGGGGTTTGGGCTTGGGTTAATAAATTAGTGAAGTAACAGTTTTGTTTATATAGCATTTCATCCCTGAATTCCCTACCTCTGCCTTTACCGTCCTCGTACAGGGAGGGTACCTTCTGCATGGGAGATATATTTCCTGTTTCCAAGGGGCCAGAGGAGGGCTGCAGTGTTTTTCTTGCACTGTTTCTTTAAAAACTTTAATTCAAAATAATGAACATGTCAAAGAAGAGTGGCATATTTTGTTTCCCCTCATTTCCCTTCATTTCTGATCCAAATTTGTTTCCCTTCATTTCTGATCCAAAATTAAGTTTCTTTGTGATGAGAGTCAGAGAACTATGTTCTTTTCCTTCTAAGCACTCACTTTGTAACACTGCACTTACTGGTATGCTTTTGTGATAGATCCACCTGCTACCCCCCCCACCCCATTCAATTGTAATTCCCCAAGAAGAGAGAATTTCATAGTATATGCTAAGTGTTCAGCACAGTGCCTGGCATACAGAATATGTCAAATTATTACTGTGCAATATGATATGTTTGATGAATGGGTGAATGAATGAATTAAATTCAGATGGAGTATACTAGGCGTCTGAAGGCAGACAGAACGATTAGAGCTCAGAATACACTGGGTTTCACCATATCATTTTGCTAAATCCAGATAACTGACCTTTGATGAGCACTGAAAGCAAATTTGCTTAGTTATTGTAGTTGCACCATGAAAACATTTATGAAATGTATTTTCCAGGATGAGAAAATAAAACTCAGGTTAATTTTTGAATTAATATCATGACTAAAGCAAGGATCTAATATAGTTATTATCTACATATAAATATATGCAAAAAGTGTGCAGATAGAATTAATGGTGTGTTCATGATTTTCAAATGCTTCCTACAGGTACATGCAGACAAAATGAAAGAACATTTAATTGGATATAATTAAACTACTAAGATACTTAAAGTCATGATACTTTAAGAATAAAGGCACAGAGGTATCTGAGGAGCCAATTCAAAGAAATTACAACTTGGTGATTATATTGGCAGAGCTAATGCTTCATGACTAAAATAGAATATGTGTATTTCACACAACAAAGACCTATAATACCTGAGAGAAACTCTTAATTTGTTAGAAAGACAGACTTCAGGGGCGCCTGGGTGGCGCAGTCGGTTAAGCGTCCGACTTCAGCCAGGTCACGATCTCGCGGTCCGGGAGTTCGAGCCCCGCGTCGGGCTCTGGGCTGATGGCTCAGAGCCTGGAGCCTGTTTCCGACTCTGTGTCTCCCTCTCTCTCTGCCCCTCCCCCGTTCATGCTCTGTCTCTCTCTGTCTCAAAAATAAATAAACGTTGAAAAAAAAATTTAAAAAAAAAGAAAGACAGACTTCAGTGTGAGACACACCCAGATTTGAATCCTGGTTCCATTACCTTCTGGCTGTATAAATTTGGGCAAGACAGCTATATTGGCTTCCTTTCTTTTCCTTGAAATTTGAAATCTCCCCCTTGGCTCCCAGCCTTTTTGCCTTTCTTCTCTTGTACGTAGCTGGCTTCTTCTTATCTTTCAGATTTCAAATCATCTATTCTCTCTGAGGAGAGGCTGTTTATAGCCATGTTCCTTGGGCAGCAGATTCTGACATGTAGGTGCATGTACAGAATGATGATTGGGGAATGCCCTTGGGAATAATACCCGTGAAGTGTGATGGAAATCAGGTTGGACAGAGGTAAAAACTGAGCTGCGATACAGTCATGACAGAGGCCACAGCCAATCTCTGAGGGAGCTCAAGAGCCAGAGTGGCCCTTCAGAATTGTCCTATATTAAGGAACAGATCTGGACCTCTGTACCCCACATCAGTCAGGTTTTGGATCCAGAATGATCCTGGGAAGGGGGAGTAATGTGGGTGAGGCAGCTCCTTTCAGCCAAAGACAGTTCCTAGAGTGACTCAGCAATGAACCCATGGCAGAACATCCCCACAGCTGGGGAAATGAGAGCTCAGGTCCTGGAAGGGGGTGTGAGCATCCACTGTACACTGCAGAGGACTTGACTAACCACACTATACCAATTCTTATAATTATGCTTGTACATAGCATTGTACCAAGCCACATTGTTCATCTCTATTCTATTACACCATAAATTTTAAAATTAATTTGTTCTTTTGTTAATTTTCTGCCTTCTTCCCTCAGGTAAGGACACCTCTTAAGGGTAAGATATTGTCTGTGGTAGAACAATGTATAGTTGATAATGTGTACAAATAAAAGTACTTAGTAAATACTGATTGAATAAATGAAGATGTGAATAAATGATGCAAATTGATAACATAAGCTTGCTGCAGTAATTAGGATATCCAAAGTTACTGCATAGAATGAATGGTCATTTAAATCTTTTTTTTAACGTTTTTATTCATTTTTGAGAGACAGAGAAAAAAGGGCGTGAGCAGGGGAGGGGTAGAGAGAGAGGGAAACACAGAATGTGAAGCAGGCTCCAGGCCTGAACTGTTAGCATAGAGACCCATTGGGGCTCAAACCCAGAAACTGTGAGATCATGACCTGAACTGAAGTTGGTTGCTTAACTGACTGAGCCATCCAAGTGTCCCAGAATGAATAGTCATTTAAAAAGGAGGTAAGTCTGCAGTGTTTGGAAAGAATAAAAGAGTATTATGATCCCATCTTCATTCTGAAGGTAGGGCAAAATATGCTCTCAAATTGTAACATCAGATGTATTAAAATTTCTAACCAAGCTTTTCAAACAAACCAAAAAAAGTTAAATGTTTTGTTCTAATTAGTATAGTAATGATATTTAATGTGGAAAATGTATACTAAATATGACAATAAAATTCATCTATGAGCACAACACAGAAAATGATTGCCACTGTTAGCATATTCTGGTATGTTCCTTTCTCCATTCATATTTTATACATAATTGAGATCATATTGCTGCTATACTTGTATCTTGTATTTTTTTTTCTACCTCAGTATCATGGCAAGTTTTGAGGTCAACAAAATCCTTTAGGAAACTTATTTTTAAAGGACTGTCATAAAGTTGCAATATTATTTTTTAACCATACTATCATGATTAGATAATTAGATTGTTTCTAAATTTTGTGTGATTATAAACAACTCCACATAAAGGTTTTTTAATAATAGGATTTATTAATGATTATCATTTTAAATACTCAGATGATTTAATTTGCTAATCATATGCCTCATTTGTCAGATCAAATCACTTTTTTTCATTAAAGTCTTTTATCAGAAATAATTGAGTAGAACTAGTCACTAAGCTAAAAGTAATAAATCCTGGGTTCCAGCTCAAGTTGGCATTTTACTAGTGATGTAGCCTTGGGAAAGCAATAGGCTATTGTACCCTGAGCCTCAGTTTCTTTGCTTTTGAATGGAATGGTTGGGCTAGATAATTTTTAAAATGCCTTTAAGCTCTAGTATTTTATACCATCATGACTGCTTCTTACTTTTCTCCAGGAAATGGCTTCATGGGCTCAATTTCAGCCTTTTTGACATTCTGAGTTTCCTACAAATCTCTGATTTCCTGTATTTCTGATTTAATTTCCTTCCCTTTATCCAATTTTGGCTATTCCTTAATCTTCTTATCTAGGTCTTACTTTTGTTCCTTCTTTAACTGCCGTCCATTAAGTTGAGATGAACACTCTCTTCTTGATCTTTTACTCGCTCAGTACCTGATTTTCTTTTAAATCTTTTCTCAACACTTAATTCTTTTTCTGTTAAACCTCTTGATGTTCAGTACTCACAAAGATTGCTCAGCCCTCTTCTTTCTCTTTTTCTGTAAAAATAAATGGAAATAATAGGTTGGCTAAAATAATGAAAGTGAAATTAAACCCAGTAACATGATATAGCATACATATGGTGTTATCATATATTTTGTCTGTAACAGACAGTATGGGGTTTGGTGGTGTGGAGAGGGCAGTATGGGCTAAAGACTGGCTGAAAGGCCAAAGATTATTGTCACCAACAAGGTCAATAGAGACTCATATGCTACATTACTCTTAATCTCATAATAAAAATGATGATAGTAATCCGTAATTAGTAACATTTTAAATTGCTTTTTATGTGGCAGACATTATAAAAGCATATTAATATACAATGTCTCCTCAGATGTTTGAAAACCCTGTGAGGTAGAAATTATTATTATCTCCAATTTGTAGATAGGGAAACTGATGTATTGAAATCATCTTGCTATATTATAGCAAACAAATTTACAATAATTATATCAAATCCCTGGAAGGTGTTCAGTGTAATAGTTTGGATTTATCAGTTAGGATGTTGCAAATTGCCTTGGTTTGGTTTTGTCCAAAATTCAGAACTTCAGACAAGGATTTAGCAGGTGATCCCAAAAATCGAGAAGGAGGGAGTAAAGAAAGCAACCATGGAGTTTGTTGGAGGGTGCTTGCTGGGCAGCTGTTTGGGTATCATTGGAACTGAGATGTGTTTTTAGTATACAATTAGTTCATAGGTCAGCTTTTTTAATACTTTGTGGAACTTGTCCCAAGTATGAATTTTGCACACTAACCACTGCACTCCTGCTCTGTGCTGGTTGTCCTCATCTGTATCTTTCTTCTGTCTGGACTAGTCAAGGCTCAAATACTTCTTGTCACATCAGTGCTTTTCAAAAATCTAAAGGGAAAGGAACTCCTGAGTAAATAATGGCAAAATCTGTCATATTCCTTTCAAACTAGCTTCTATATTAAAACTTACCTGATTTATTTTTATTCCCAGATGTAGAGAGACATGGGTGTCTCTCAGATGCTTCTCAGATGGTCCAGAAATACCATTTAGGGCCCTGATTTCAATTTCTCCTTGGCCAAAACTTGAACTGAGTTGGCTAACCAGAAAACCCCAAATAAGCTTGAATTTCACTTTCTTCTTTTCAGAGAGAGTGGGCTTCAGACAAAGTTAATCATGATTTCAAATCCTAGCTCTGCCTATGACCTGTTGCATAACTTTGGGTAAATTAATTAAGTTCTCTGCTTTGTCAACATAAGGCGAGGATAAAATGGTAATGTTCATATTTACTTGAAAGTGCTTCTTTCTGAAGATAAAGGAAGCAATGTGTATTCGGCCAGTTTCCTGTCGCCAACAGATACTCAAAAAAGTTAGCTTCCATTCTGCTCCCTTTAATCTTTGCCCCTTATCCTGATGAAGTAGGTAATAGATTTTTAAGAATGTGTTTTTAAGGGGTGCCTGGGTGGCTCAGTTAAGCATCCCACGTCAGCTCATGTCATGATCTCATAGTTCATAAGTTCAAGCCATGTGTCAGGCTCTGTGCTGACAGCTCAGAGCCTGGAGCCTGCTTCAGATTCTATGTCTCCCTCTTTCTCTGACCCTTACTGGCTCACCCTCTATCTCTCTTTCTCTCAAATAAGTAAACATTTAAAAAAATGTTTTTAAGACAGTAACAATGACTTTAAATTTTTACTGTGCTAGATTTTTGCTGTATCGCTAACATTAATGCCCAGATTAGGAATAAATTTCGGTGAAGTAAAAATCCAACTCAGAGACTCAGATTGTTTGTTTCTGGGACAGGATTGTGTATCTTATTACATACCAACTACCGTGCTATTCTCTCTGGAAAATCATTGGTTGAATTAGATGGCCAGGAAGTAAGAATTGAATAAAGTCAGGAAAACAGCTGTGTCTGGATGGGGACAGCAACTTCTAGCTCTTGCTGATTCATTTCTCTGGCAGTTTTTACCTAAGAGAACCATCCATAATGCATGGCTGCAGGACTATATTGAAGGCAAATCACCCAAACTGTGAGCATTACAAGCATTGCACATTGACTTTTCCAATTCTTGGAAACTGCATGATGAGCTACCTACAATTTTTCTAGCAGGAGAATGAAAGCAAAAAGAAATGTAACTATTCAAACAAAAAAAGAGAGAGAGAGGGAAAGAGAGAGAGAGAGAGAGAGAGAGAGAAGTGAAAGTCAGTGATTTGCTCTTTTAGTGCAACTTCATTATCCTTCCAATAAGATAATTGTTACTCATTTATCCTACAAACATTTGCTAAACATCTACTATGTAGCAGGTACCAGATTAAGTCTTGGGTATTCAGAGGGCAGCTAGATTACCATGATCCCTGCCTTTCATGGGGCTTGCAACCTAGAGAATCCAATAAACATGTCACTAAATAAATAAATAAATATGTATTTTCAATTAGATGAAAGTGCTATGAAGATAGTAGATAGTGGAAACCTGTTTAGAGGTGCCAGGAGCCATTTAAGCTGAGACTACAAGATGAGGAGGACCCAGCCACATAAAATGCCAAGAACAGGACACCCCATCAGAAGAATGTATAAAGTCTCTGGGAGGGGAAGAGCTTGGCTTGTTCTGGGAACTAAAAGGAAGGAAATATGGCTAAAGCAAAACAAGCAGGGGAAGGTGGCATGAATGAGAAGTTGGGGAGGAAAGCAGGGGGCTGGTAGACCATGTATAGAATATGTTTTTTATTGTAAAGTTACTGTGAAGTCATTTAAAGTTTTGACTAAGAGGAAGAGCATAATGAGATTACAATTTAAAAGATTGTTTTGGTTCCTTGGTAGAAGAAATCTTGTGCAAGGAGAGTACAAAATGATTCATAGAAAAATACTAGCTGTTTTATATTTCAGATGTGGAATTATGGTGGGGATAGAGAAGAGATGGGAAAGTTATGACAGTGCAGGTGAAAAACAGAACAGTGAGGGATGCACACTAGAGGTAGAATTGACTTGGATGGTATGAAGGGTGATTAAGCATAACTTACTAAGTTAAGAAATGGTTTAATGGAATGGATGTGTGGTGGTGCCATTTACTGGGTTGGGAAAGACTAGGAGAAGCAGAAAGACAATTCAAAGTTCCTCTGGGCTCCTTGAGAACCTTGTACATATCTTTGTTATAGAATGAACTAAATTATGCTTTGGCTTGTTGTCTGCATGACTGCCTTCTCTGCCAGCTTTTCCATTCTTTTGGGCAAGAAGCACAAGGATTGATAACATGGACTTCTGAATGGAAGAGAACAGGGGTCAAATCTTTGGTCTGTCACTCACTCACTGTGTGACCTTGACCCAGTTACTTGACCTCATAGAGCCTGGGTTGCAGCACTATGTAGCACTTTGTAAATAGGCTCTAATAATACCTATCTCAAGGGTTATTAGATGAAATAAGATAAATTATATAATGCGTCCAATGCTAGTGTAAAATCAATGAATGTTAGCTATTGTTTTCATTAGTGTTGTTTCTTAAGGAGCTTCTAAGTGTAAAAACTTCTAATAATATTTTAGTTCTTTGTTTTAATGCATATATGTGCTTAATAATTCATTAAGTGTTCATCTGCTTTCTCATTTGATGCTCACAATAACACTCAAATAAACAATAGTTCAGATGATATAACTCTTGTTTAACAGGTGAGAAAATTGAGTTTAAATGACATGTCCATGGTCATTACTTGAATGCAGACCTCATAACACTGACTATGATCATTTTCCCACCACACCACATGGCTTCTCAGAGTAAGTAGTAATCCTCAGATGCTTACATGGAGAATTTATTTCTAAGAACTGTATTATCTTTCAAACCAACGTCTTAAAAATGTTGAGTCATCCTAGGCTTAATATCCATTCTAGAAAATAATTCAAATGGGATTTCAGAGCCATGAGAAATCCAATAGACAGCAATTCCAGTGTGTACTTACTTAGATCTTCTTGTCTCTTTTATGTTGTCCAATTAAAATATAACATTTTAAGATTTTCTAGTAGCCACATTAAAAAGTTAAAAAGAGAGGTGAAATTAATTTTGCTTTTATATTTCATTTAATCTTACACTTCCAAAATATAAACACTTAACTATGTAACCAATTTAATCATTATTGATGTATTTTACAATCTTTTTTTTCATTCTAAATCTTTTTTTAATGTTTATTTATTTATTTTTGAGACAGAAAGACAGAGTGAGTGGGGGAGAGACAGAAAGAGAAGGAAATAGAGAATCCGGACAGAGAGGAGACAGAAAATCCCAAGCAGGATCTGCTCAGAAGTCTTGAGATCATGACCTGAGCTGAAACCAAGACGTTTAACTGACTGAGCCACCCAGGTGCCCCTAATTCCAAATCTAAGTTTTAAAAATCCAATGTGGTTTATATAAGCGGTGAATCACGGGAATCTACCCCTGAAACCAAAAGCATACTGTATACACTGTATGTTAGCTAACTTGACAATAAATTATATTAAATTTTTTAATTAAAATATAAAAACCCAATAGGCATTTTACACTTCTAGGATATCTCAATTCAGCCTAGCCACAGTTTAAATGTTCACTAGCTAAATGTGACTCTTGGCTACTGTATTGGATGACACAGGATGTACAACCAGTATAATCACCCAATTACCAGTCAAACTTTTAAATGTTTTCACATTAACCTTTACAGTAAAAGCCGCATTGTGTATATGGCCTACCAGTTCCTGCTTTCCTATCCGTCTTCACATTCATGCCATAGTCCTTTGCTCACTATTTCCCTGAGGATTAATCAGATCAAAGTTGGGGCGCCTGGGTGGCTCAGTTGGTTGAACGTCCGACTTTGGCTCAGGTCATGATCTCGCAGTTTCTGAGTTTGAGCCCCGCATCAGGCTCTGTGCTGACAGCTTGAAGCCTGGAGCCTGCTTCATATTCTGCATCTCCCTCTCTCTCTCTGCCCCTCCCCTGCTCACAGTCTGTCAATCTCTCTTTCAAAAATAAATAAACATTAAAAAAAAAAAACAATCAGATCATAGAATGGTGTCATAGTCTTATAGCATCCTTGGGTTGTAAGGTGCATCAGTTAATGTGACTGTACTTCTTAAAAAAGATTGATTTAGCTGGTCAAACTTGGCATTTTACTTCAAACGGGTTATATGAGTCCATTCTAGGATTATATTAGTCTGTTCTGTCTCAAGTTAAGTTATATGAAAAATATTTTCATTCAGGAAATCTAAAGGTCAGTAACAAAACACTGTGCATAGTAATTCTGAATATATGTACCTCCCTGCAAAAAGACCCTTAAATACACTCATGCATATATTGCTTATATATACATAGAGAACATCTGAAAAAAATTTCAAGCAACTGGTCTCAGTAGTCAACTTGGCAAAGAAGACAAGCATGATGGATTGGAAGAAAAATTTTTTTAATTATGTATGATTTCATAGTGTTTGAAATGTTTACCAGAATTTTCAACAACAGTGATAAAAGTTGGTTTTTCAATCAAAATTACTACAATATAATAGAATTAAATTTTTAGCAAAGGTAATTATCAAATAAAAAATATAAATATGCATCAGAGAGGAGGAAGATTCCATTGGTTATTTACTTTTTATTTTTCTCAGCAGGTCCCATTCTTCAGCCAGAAAGTTGGAAATTGCAGTGGCATATTATCAAAGGTTATAATCAATATAAACCCAGATAGGGTTCAACCATATCACTGCAGTGTAGGAGGCAGACATAGTCTGTTGAAAAGTTCCTGTGAATTTGATGGGATTTGTAGCTCTACATCACCCATGGGCTTGGCTGTCAAGCAACCACAGAAAATCAATAAAGACTCCTTACTTGTACTCTGAATTGCAGGGCATGTTTTATGTGTTATCAGCCACCTGGCTTGAACCATATTCTGGCAGATTGTGATCATGTCATTGCACTGATTCTAGATAGATCAAATCCCTCTTTTTTTTCCTTTTTTATCTTTTTGAGGCAACGTAGTTTGGTGTAGTATTTATTTCCCAAAGTGAGTAATTCACTGAACACTAATTATAGAAGTTATTCTTAAAAAAAAAAAAACAGGGGCGCCTGGGTGGAGCAGTCGGTTAAGCGTCCGACTTCAGCCAGGTCACGATCTCGCGGTCCGGGAGTTCGAGCCCCGCGTCAGGCTCTGGGCTGATGGCTCAGAGCCTGGAGCCTGTTTCCGGTTCTGTTTCTCCCTCTCTCTCTGCCCCTCCCCCGTTCATGCTCTGTCTCTCTCTGTCCCAAAAATAAATAAAAAACGTTGAAAAAAAAAAAAAACTAACAAAAGTTTCTGCTTACTATATTCTTGGACAATGAAAGTCAACCTCATCATATTAAAAACTCAGAAAGTCCTATAGTGAAGAAACCTTCTTGGTGTTGTTTAACCCAGCATTTACCAAGCTTATGTGATAAAGCAACTAATTCTTTGGGACAGACTTAATTGACACATCTAAGCACACTTTGGAAACCTATGGTGTGGTTATAACTGGACCTCTCTTATCATTTATGTGATCTTTGTCAAGTAACTTAATTTTCTTAAGCTTTCTTTATGAAATTGGGATAATATATAAAGACTAAATTAATTTAAAGAAATAATATATGAAGGAAAGACCTCCATAATGGGTCTAGAAGAGGCACATAGGAACTCAACTGACATTAATTCTATTCTTTTCTGTTCTTCTGCCCTTACTTGTTTCTCTTTGTTATTAAGCAAACTCTTGGAGAAAGGATGTGAATATTGCTAAAATATGATCACTAGAAAATGAGAAGACTTTTTTTCTTAGACTATGACACACATTTCCAGTAAGGCTAAGACACAGAGGGGTGCAGATGAAACAGAAGAAAGGAGTGGCATAAAAAGTGAACCACCCTAGGAATGCCTGCGTGGCTCAGTTGGTTAAGCATCTGACTTCGGCTCAGGTCATGATCTCACAGTTTATGAGTTTGAGCCCTGTGTCAGGCTCTGTGCTGACAGCTCAGAGCTTGGGGCCTGCTTCAGACTCTGTCTCCCTTTCTCTCTGCCCCTCCCTTACTCATGCTCTCCATCTCTCAAAAATAATAAAATAAACCATTATTTTTTTTTAAGTGAACCACCTTTGTATGTGTTGCTTTAATCAGGTTTTCAACACACAAAAAAAGACTTTGGTCTATAGAAACTCTTTAAAGTAGGGATTTCTTTAATTTTATACAGTTTTCTTTCTCTCTCTTTTTTTTTCAACGTTACAATTAGAAATCCCTAAACTAAAATAAGAATATGAACTCTATGGGGGTGCCTAGGTGGCTCAGTTGGTTAAGCATCTGACTTTGGCTCAGGTCATGGTCTCACAGATTGTGAGTTCAAGCCCCACATCAGGCTCTCTTCTGTCAGCACAGAGCCCACTCCAGATCCTCTGTCTTCCTCTCTCTCTGTCTCTCCTCTGCTTGCATGCTCTCTCTCTGTCTCTCTCAATGTGGATAAATAAACTTAAAAAAAAAAAGAATATGAACTGTATGGAATCCTGGATTCATTCACTTGGTCTTAAACATTTAGTGGAAGCTCTGCTTGTTAGTGTCATAAAAAGCCTAGGTCCCCAACAATGTTTCCAGCCTAAATTACCAGACACTGTCTTCTTGTGTGATACATACCCCCTTTTTTTGAAGTTAAGTAATATGTGTATATTTTGGGTTTAAACATAAGTTTAAAAACCAAATGTAGGTTTATTTATTTAAAATTGAATACTCATCAGTTGGAGTCACTGTTTCTTGAGACCTAAGTAAGATCAATTCAAAACCCCACTGTGCATTCTGTGGAAGATTCAGTGCCATCAGAAAATGCTTTTGTGAATTCCTAGAAAGATTTGCCTTTCATGGCCACTTAGGTTCTTCTTCTGCTAACGTAGTTCAGTTACACATTTTCCTGTCATGCCAAATGTGCTGTTCTTAAGACTCACTGTATCAATCCAGATGTAAAATGCAATCCCTTTACTTGATTTTCAGAATATAAACAACAAATAAAAATTAAAAACAAAATTTGTTATGAAGCTTTTATGGATATAAATGAATATTTAGGGAAAAGGAGAGGATTACATTTCAGAAATGTAAGCTATATAAAATTAAGGTAGGAAATTTTTTCTTAAAGTCTTATAGCTATTTCTGCAAAATAGGGCTTCAGGCTTCCTCCATATGGCTGAATTCTGTGCTTTCATGGTTTACTCTCTCATTCTCTCTGTTATTTCTCCCTCAGAAGCAAAGGAGAAACAAAAGTCCCTATGCCCTCAAAATATCCTAGTAAATATTAGGTGTTTTCCCTATTGTTCAGGATGATAAGTAAATTCCTATTGTCATTTGCACTACTTAAAGGGTCCTATGTGAGCAGCTTCAAGTTAGAAACCAACCCTTGATTATAGCATTTGTCCCTTACATTTGTATTTTCATCTTGGGGTTCATATTTGAACCCATTGCCTCTGACATGTCAATATGGAAGCTCTGTCTGTACCAAGAAGCAGTTTTAGTTTGGAGACTAATTATTTAACATGTTCCCCAGGGGCCTTCACATTGAATTTTATATGAGTCACATATATTTTAGGCTAGACACAATCCCAAATTTACTTTTTCAACTTGGTGAAAGTCTATCCAAGTTTTTTAAGATGATACAGACATAGTTGGAAATTTAACTATTGTATTTATATTTGTATATATTAATGTGTAAAAACTAGAATTTAAAAAATTGTTATTTAATTCTGTTGCATGTTTTTTTTTTTATATTCCTATTTTGTTTATACAAACTTATTTATCTGGCATCATAAAGGAATGAGGTATTTATTGCCAAACAATGAATGTTCCTCTTCACTGGAACATGACAAAATTTTATTAAAACATGTTAAATAAAAGCATTTCTAAAAAACATGTGTCTCTGGCAAAATACATTGATCATATTGCACTCTAAGTTGGGATAAAAACAAGGAGAAATGGAGTGGGAGACATACCATTTGAGGAATCATACAAAGGAGCATTATTTAAATGTGCAGGCAGGAAGTCAATTTGGTGAGTCTTGACCAGTAATGAAATATAATGGCATAGAGTAGAATAGAAAAATCAGAGTATATCACATATAATGTGAATAAGTACTTTTCTGTGAAGTTTTGTTTGTTAGGGGTGTTGTGTGTGTGTGTGTGTGTGTGTGTGTGTGTGACCTTGGATGTAATGTAAAATAGAATTCTTACTGTGGGTGACAAAGGCATTTGAAAGTCACTAGTATAAAGGCCAACCTGTGCTGTGAGTGTTGGTCACCACAGTACAGAGTCTGGTCCTTCCCCTTGCAGGTAAGAAATTGAATGTTTGTATTGCAATGATTCTCAACTGAATCCGATTGCTCCCTGAATAAAGGCCTAAAGTCAGGCTCAAGTTGGGAACTAAATGAATCAGACCTTTGTATCTTTTTGTTTGGAATCGGACAACCATGTTTCAGATCTTGGCTCTATCATTTACTAGTTGTATGACCTTAAGACACTTAACTTTTTCAAACCTTGGATTCTTTCCTGGAAGATGGAGATAACAATAATTCTCATTTCCAGGGGTTACTGTGAGGATTATATAAGATCATTTAGCAAGTCTTCAACATAAAACCTTCATATATTAAGCTATGTTAACTATGATGATAATTTTTTTATGTTCTACAGCCGTAGTTATAATAAATATTTATTATATTTATTATTATATAAATAATAAATATTTATCATGTGAATATTGATCCCTACTCTGTTTGTGTTGAGGGGTGTGATGGAGCAGAGGTCTTACTTACTTAAGGAGGTCTTACTTAATAGAAAAAAATCATAAAATTACATAATTTTAAAATTATAATATTTTTATATAAAATTAGGTCTAAATTCAGTCATTTTTCTTTGAAGATCTTATATATTCAGTGATGACTCTTTCTTTGGAGTTGACCAAGGCTATAGATTTGGGGTCAGTGGGGAAATTGTGACTCATTTACATTAATGAAGCTTAATTGTAATATATAATTATAATATATAATTGTAATATATAATCATAATTGTAAATATATATTTCTTAATTATTCATATTAGATATTAATTTTTAGTGATCAGAATCTTCATGCCCCCTAAAGAGGACATTCCTCCTTGATTATTAAGGTGTCTGAGATGTCTCAAATCCTAATTGAGAAATTTATTGTTGTATGAAAGAATAACTGTGCAGGGATTATTTAAGCCTAAACTCTAAACCTCCAAAATAACACTAATGACAGAACATTTCTCTGAAGAAATTTGTCTCATCTTTAAAATTTAGGATATCCTTTGAAAATGTTATCTACTGATAAAGTTGGCCAATCTTGGACGGGTTCCATTATAGTAATCCCTACCTCCCTTGACAGTTTTTGTATGCGTATTGATATCACTAATTGAGCTATGGTCAAGCCCAGGATAGATAAATATACAGAGGCAGCCCCTACTAGCTCTGAAACTTGAAGTGTACATTATTGATATGCATTAACACTCTCTTTTCTTAGAGTATAGACTATAGAGTAAGCCTTAACACAGTACTTAACACAGTACTCTCCACAGTTTATGCCAATCTATTAGAGCTGGCATCACAGATGAAAATTATTTCCTATGACATGTGAAAAAACTCTTCTAACATGTCATCATTTAATTACATTGACTTTTGGAATTTTAGGAATTCTATTATACTCTAGGGAGCATAATAAAATGTCCTTGATGATTCAAGGTCACTATCATTAATCACTGCAAAGATTATCATTCAGCCAAGTCTTACACTATGACTGATATCTATTACACCTATGCTAAATGACCAAAATCTTACCTTTTAAGTTTTATTTACTTTTTTTCTCC
Source organism: Lynx canadensis (assembly GCF_007474595.2). Taxonomy (NCBI): domain Eukaryota; kingdom Metazoa; phylum Chordata; class Mammalia; order Carnivora; family Felidae; genus Lynx; species Lynx canadensis. The sequence continues at coordinate 33,234,370 of NC_044315.2, forward strand.
CAAAATATTAGAAGTCTTCCCATCCACTGAGGCTGTTGGTTATCACTTGTTAAATCACTATGGTATGACTATTTAATTATTGACTGAGTAATTAAAAGACTATCTCCTCCAGTGTCTCTTTTCCCAATTTGTTGCTTCTTATCAACTTTGAACTGAAAAATTAGAGCTTGTTAGATTGTGTCAAGGAGAAAAGTAGGTCCAAAATAGCTTATCTATTGGGATTTATGAGCTTTAGCCTATTAAGCTTATAAACTTTATGTTGGGTTTTTCCACCTTTATACTGACTACATTCTAACAGTTGGAAAGGCTTTTCAGTACTAACTCAGAAATGCAAAAATGGCTTTTATTAGAAGACTCTCTACTAAAATGTTAACAGTGTTACATTCTGGATACTGGGGATGTAGGTAGTTTGATTTACTTATATGTTCTTTTTGTGTTTTACAAATATTTTAGTTATTTGCTATATTTATTACTCTATTTAAAATTAATAGCATTTATAATGACAATAAATATTTAATTAGGACTTAGTAAATATCAGGTACTGTGACTAGATTCCTTTAAGTGGTTTATAACTCATTAATTCTTCATAGTAACCTACTAATATTGGTGCAACTGTTATCTTCATGTTATTCATGAAGAAATTATTCCTGGAAGAAGTAACTTAACTTGCTAAAAGGTCACATAGAAAATATGTTAACGAGCCTGGATTCAAACATGGATCTTCCTTAATATTCTCTTTCACTTCCAATCTCTAGTAGATACTTTTAGAGAATATCTACTCAACTTCTAGTGACCTCTTTTTGTGAGAACTTCTTACCTCTCCCCATACACCCACTCTTTTATCTTCCTAAAGTTATAGTTCATATTTGGCTTTCTTTTCCCATGCCACATCCATTACATAGGTTATTGGATAAGAAGAATATGCCTGAGCCAGGTATAACCAGGTAAACCAGATTCTTCTTTCCTTCTTCTCCTTCTCTTCATTCTCTTTCTCCTTCTTCTCCTCCTTCATCTTTTTAAATTGGATCAGTGTGGAACACTTGTCCTCTTACCAAATAAGTGAAGTGTCAGAGAAAGCCACTCTTTTGAAAAAGAGAGAGAAGTGAACAGAGGCACAGAGCAAAGTAAACTCAGGAGACAGAGAGAGAGAACATGTGTTGGATTCCTGGCAGCCTTCCCGTGCTTGGTATAGTCCAAGTGGCTTTTGGATTTCATTGACTCGCATTGTTATAAAGTTGTAATCATTATAATAATTTTCCCATTTTTCCTTAAAAAAAATCAAGTTAGATTCAGAATGTGTCCATAATTCACACTAGAGTTATTTTCCTAAAATAATTTTTTATCATTCATTACTCTGCATTGAACCACCACCTTGATGTGTCCCAGGTTTCCCTTTGTTCTCGAGATGAAACCCTAACTCCTTAGTATGATTTTCCCGGCCCTTAACATTTCCCATTCTGCTTTTTGTTTGAATTCCCACCACAAACCTAGGACTCACCCTAGCAAACTACTTGTGTCCTAATTTACCATGACCTCACAACTTCTGCAGCTGTTATACCAGCGCCTGACAACCTACCTCCTCTGGACACAGTTAGTAGTGAGCTTCTAAATCATTTTGTTAGTACCTTTTCAATGGTGTGCTAGAGGTGACTTATGCTACTTCCTAAGGGCTGATTTTTAAGTGTTTAGAAATTTTGTAGCTAGTTGGTGCAATATTGGTTACTTGAAATCAACCAAATGGGAGTATTTACACCATGAAAATTGGCAAGCACTACAAATCAGGGCACCTACCTAACCCCCAGAGTTATTAAACATTTACTGGCAAACCACAGCCTATGGCACTTGTATTTTGATCATCTGTCTTCTGCTTTCAAGCACTGTGAACTTCGGTGGGGCAGACAGATGGCAGATGGAAGCTGGAAAAAGAAGGGAATAAGGACTAAAAGTAAGGATTTTAATGTCTTACATCAAATACTCCATTCACACAATGAGTGAAATCAAAGGATCAATGAAAAGCAAACTGCAGTTTTTTTTTTTCTTCTGTTTGGAATAGACCATTTAAGAGATAATTACATATTGAAAGTTGTCATAAGAAGAGTTGTACATTCTTTCCCATTACCTATTGCAGCTTTGACATCCAGTGCAGTCCCTGTTAAAACTAATTTCAGCAGAGAACATTTGCTCTCATGCTAAAGTTAAGATTAAGTCCAGATGATCTTCATCTTTAAAAAAAATCACTTTATTAAAATAAAGACCATTATTTGCTCACTTAACCATTTCTATAATCTAACTACTTTGAGTTTTCCCTAATGAGCTCATTTTCTCCAATTTCCATTAAAATTGAGGCTCCTTCCTCAATAAATGTTTAAAAAAATGTTAAAGCAAAAATGACTCCAAAAATCTTATAGTCAAATGTTATCGTTCATACAGGAAAAAAATAAAACTCAAAAATGGACAAATTTGCCAAAATTACATAACTAAGCTATTGGCAGAGCTAATACCAAAATTCATGCTTCTTGAATACTCAATTTAGTGTTATTTCTGCTTTTGTCACCTACTTTCATTTTAGGACTGTGGTAGTTAGAAAAATTAAGAAAATATTACTTTAAATCAGTCTCTTTTTTTTTTTTACTATCTCAAGCCATACATATTTTATTTTATTTTAACATAATTTATTGTCAAATTGGTTTGCATACAACACCCAGTGCTTCTCCCACCAAGTGCCCTCCTCAATGCTCATCACCTACTTTCCCCTCTCCCCAACCCTCCATCAAGCCTCAGTTTGTTCTCAGTATCCAAGAGTCTCTTATGGTTTGCCTCCCTCCCTCTTTGTAACTTTTTTCCCTCTTCCCCTCCCCCATGGTCTTCTGTTAAGTTTCTCAAAATCCACATATGAGTGAAAACATATGGTAGCTGTCTGTCTCTGACTGACTTATTTCACTTAGCATAATACCCTCCAGTTCCATTCATATTGCTGCAAATGGTCAGATTTCATTCTTTCCAATTGCCATGTAGTATTCCATTGTATATATAAACCACATCTTCTTTATCCATTCATCAGCTGATGGACATTTTAGACTCTTTCCATAATTTGGCTATTGTTGAAAGTGCTGCTATAAACATTGGGGTACATGTGCCTCTATGCATCAGCACTCCTGTATCCCTTGGGTAAATTCCTAGCAGTACTATTGCTGAGTCATAGGGTAGTTCTATTTTTAATTTTTTGAGGGACCTCCACACTCTTTTCCAGAGAGGCTGTACCAGTTTGCATTCCCACCAACAGTGCAAGAGGGTTCCCATTCCTCCACATCCTCGCCAGCATCTATAGTCTCCTGATTTGCTCATTTTAGCCACTCTGACCAGCATGAGGTGGTATTTCAGTGTGGTTTTGATTTGTATTTCCCTGATGAGGAGTGACATTGAGCATCTTTTCTTGTGTCCGTTGGCAATCTGGATGTCTTCTTTGGAAAAGTGTCTATTCATGTCTTGTGCCCATTACAAAATATTTGCTTCCCTAAGGCACCTGGCTGGTTCAGTTGGAAGACTGTAACTCTTGATCTCAGGGTCATGAGTTCAAGCCCACATTGAGTGTAGAGATTACCTAAAATATATATATATATATATATATATATATATATATATATATATAAAATTTGCTTTCTGAAGACACCATGTCTCTTTGCTCTCTAGGAAGAACTGTTGGGGGCTTCTAGTCTCCTTGGAGTTTTCCCACATAAATACCACATAAATAGTGTTGTCCCAGTGCCTATTTCTGTTTGTTGTCTGTCCTGCTGGTTCATTTTGATTTCACCTTCATGTTTTGTGTAGCTTACATGGTTGTGCTTTAGCCAGTAGGGTTCTGCTTTCAACATTCTGGCAAGAAAATGCAGGGATAATCTTAAGTGAGTTCTGTTCAGGGTTAGTAAAAGGAAGGATGAGTTGTGGCAGAATTAATTGTGGCTGCTGAAAACGCAGCTGGATGAAGAGTGTCAGGTCACAGACAGTGCACAATTGCACACATATACTCATTCTTATTGCAATGGAGGGTGGTGGTTCTTCTGTGGTAGGAAGTGTGTGTGTATAGGACAGCTGAGACATGTGGGCATGTATGGCTGGCATAGAGAAAGGTGGAGACCCTGAGGATGGCATCTGGGGCTCAGTCTGTCAGTAGCATTTAAGGCAAAGACTTGGGAAGTGCAATGACAGAAAAGGTAGCAGAGGACAGGGAGAGCTGAAAAGGCAATTGGATTTATTAGTTGTGTTATTCTTCTGTCTACCCTATTTTTAAAATTCCACTACTATTTTTGACTTAAGAAGTGGTGTTTATTAATTTAAACCTTTCTGAGCATTGTTACATGTGAGACTCTTTTCCTCTACGTCAAAACCTTGTAAACACTGTAAAAGATGTCACAGACTCCATATGATATTACAGGAAAAGGAGGCATTTGCTGTGGGTATATTTTCTATAAGGTCATAATATATAAAATGATCAATATCCAACTTTTTTAAACTATAAAAATGACAATATCATATCATTTTCCCTTTATTTCTCCAAGGTTAGTGGGATAGACAATACCTGCAGTGGTTGCTGTGTGGGAAGCCATTTAAAAGTGACTTTTATTTTTATTGTCCCCTTTCCAGAATATGCATGTATAGTAAGCAGCATAGGGCTTTGAAATCTAAAAGAGTTCCGTTTTAATCCAAGCGCTCACACTTATTTTCTTTGTGGTCTTGAGCTCGTTTTATAACCTCCATAAAACTTAAAATTCACCTATAAATTGGGGATAGCAGTAGAAACAACTGTATTATTTCTCTTTTGCTGCATAACAAATTTCCCAAGAATCAAGTGTGTTAAAAAAAACCCACAAAAATTATTTCATAGTTTCTGTTGGTCAGGAATTTGGAATCAGCTTAACTGGATGGTTCTGGTTCATGTTCTCTCATGAGGCTGCGGTCAAGGTGTTGGCTAGAGTTTTAGTTATCCAAATTTTTGTTAATGTTTATCTTTATTTTGGAGACAGAGAGAAACAGAACGTGAGTGGTGGAGAGGCAGAGAGAGAGGGAGACACAGAATCTGAAGCAGGCTCCAGGCTCTGAGCTGTCAGAACAGAGCCCGACGCTGGGCTCGAACTCATCAACTGAGAGATCATGACCTGAGCTGAAGTTGGACGCTCAACCGACTGAGCCACCCAGGTGCCCCTGGGGTTTTAGTCATCTAGAGGCTAGACTGAGGCTGAAAGATCTGTTCACTTTTATACATGATGAATTGGTGCTGGCTGTTAACAGGACATCTCAGCCTTCCACTGTGTAGACTTCTCTGCAGGGCTACATAAGTGCTCTTACAACATGCAGCCAGTGTCCTCGGGAGTGAGGAATCCAGGAGAGGGCAAGGTAGAATCTGCAGTATATTTTATGGCTTAGCCTCAGAAGTCATACATCAACCTTTCTAAAATGTACTGTTGGTTTCATAGGTCAGTTCTATTCAGTGTGGGCAGTGACTATACAAGAGTGAGAATACCAGAAGACAAGGATCACTGAGGTCATGTTGGTGTCTGGCTACCACACCAATCCTACTGGGCTGTTGTGAAGAATGACTAATGTACATAAGTACTTAGCCTGGCATGTATCAAGCACAATTTAAGTTCCAATTACTTATTATTAATATTAATTTATTAAAAGCAATTTAAAAGTGGGGCACCTGGGTAGCTCAGTTGATTAGGCGTCCAACTTTGGCTTAGGTCATGATCTCACAGCTCATGAATTGAAGCCCCAAGCCGGGTTCTGTGGTAACAGTGCTGAGCCTGTTTGGGATTCTGTCTTCCTCTCTCGCTGTTCCTCCCCCCCTCTCAAAAATAGAGAATAAACTTAAAAACAAATAAAAGCAACTTAAAAGGTAATGCATAATTCCTGGTTAAAGTTTGGCAAATGCAAAAAAAAAAAAAAAAGCACAGAGAAGAAATTTTAAGTAAATAGAAACACCCACTTCTTACTTGTTTTTAAACTTCTCATCTAGAATACTGCATATAACACAAAACATGCAGTGAGGTTTGTCAAAATAAAATAAAATATTAGAATCCTTGTAGCTCCATATGTAGTTATGTGGCTATTTGAAAAAAGTTTTATTAACTACAAAGTTTGTAGACAACCTACAGTATAATCTCATATCTAGTTTACATGGTTCTTTTGAGAGTATAAATCAATAAGGAAGAAATTAGGAACAAGTTCTTTTCAATATAGTACATGCTTTTCATTGGTCTATTATTTTATAAATTCCTCATGTTCTGAAAACAATTAGAGTTTGTTTAAAAGGTATCTTTTTGTTCTAAGTGACAGAAATGAACTCAGTCTGTTTTAATACAAAAGGGAAGGTTTAAGCTCAAACTAATAAGTGTGGAGTGGAATAGTGTGTGACATAGACCCGGGAGTTCAAATGATATCTTCAGGTCATTTTTCATCTTGTCTTGCTTTCCCCCATGTGGTAAGCAGCATGGTCACCAGTGTACCCAACCCCCTACATTTATAACATAGCATTAAAATAGAAGAAAGATCATTCCCTCCCAACACCTCCCTATCAATCCCAAGTCACATGCTCACTCCTGAGCCAATCACTATATTTAGGAAGATGAGTACTTTGATTGGCCTGCCTGATTGATGTCTGTACCCTGAGATGACAGTATTGACAGTGGTAGGCAGTAGAGTGGGTGGGGTTGGAGTCAGGAAACACCATGAATTTTAGTCCCATCAGCTCACCATAGGATCCAGAAAACATCTGGTGGGAAAGTGTGTAAAGAAAAGGAAAATTATAGCTAGTATAGTCTACTATGAATAAGTAAAATTTATGATAGAACCACTCTGTAAAAATTAAATTAAAATTAAATGTTTAGAATGGCTTTGTTTCCTATTATAATATTTTATTTTGGATTTTATAAAGGAAGAAAGCACAGGGTGTACATTCTATAGATAGAAGATTTAAATATTTCTCACCTGTGAGGGAAAAAAATAGGCTACACAAAAGTTAGTTTTTTTTAATGTTTATTTAATTTTGAGAGAGAAAGAATGTGAGTGGGGGGGAGGACATATATATATATAGAGAGAGAGAGACAGACAGAATCTGCAGCAGGTTCCATGTTCTGAGCTGTCAGCACAGAGCATGATGGAGGGTCCGAACTCCTGAGCCTTGATCATGACCTGATCTGAGGTCAGACACTTAACTGACTGAGACACACAGGTGTCCCTAAAAGTTAGTTTATTAATAATCCATGATACTAAAGTATAAAATACAAAAGTATAAAAAGCTGCCAAAGTATCTTGTGAAGATTCTACAGACCAATAGTTTTAAAGTAGGTTAAAAGGAATTGGTTCATGCGCAAACACCCAATGCTGTGCTTCTGCAGATCCATCCCTCCGGCGGGTCTGACTCCCTCCCGGTGCCTCAGGGCCCTTCCCGAATCGGATGTCTAAAGGAAATGCAAGCTGAACCTGCCCTTCCTTCCCTGCACTTTGCCGATCCACCCCAGAAATATGCCAGATCCCCAACACACAAGCCTGGCAGTGTGCAAGTAGCCCAGATGGGCCAGGCCACCCCACAGTGAATCTCGCCCCTAGGAGAGGGGAAGAGAAGGCACACACCAGTCTGACTGTGGCCCCAGCGGTGGGCTGGTGGCAGATATCAGGTCTGACTGCGGCCCCGCCCACCAACACGAGTTATTCAAGACAGCACAGGGGAAGTGCCCCACAGTCCCGCACCACTCCAGGGACTATCCAAAATGACGAAACGGAAGAATTCCCCTCAAAAAACATCCCAGAACTAACGACAGCTAATGAAATGATCAAAAAGGATTTAAACAATATAACAGAAAGTGAATTTAGAAAAATAGTCATACAATTAATCACTGGGCTTGAAAACAGTATCAAGGACAGCAGAGAATCTATTGCTACAGAGATCAAGGGACTAAGGAACAGCCAGGGGGAGCTAAAAAATGCTATTAATGATCTGCAAAATAAAATGGAGACAACCATGGCTTGGATTGAAGAGGCAGAGGAGAGAATAGGTGAACTAGAAGATAAAATTATGGAAAAAGAAGAAGCTGAGAAAAAGAGAGATAAAAAATCCAGGAGTATGAGGGGAAAATTAGAGAACTAAGTGATGCACTAAGGAGAAATAATCTACGCATAATTGGTATTCCAGAGGAGGAAGAGAGAGGGAAAGGTGCTGAAGGTGTACTTGAAGAAATAATAGCTGAGAACTTCCCGGATCTGGGGAAGGAAAAAGGCATTGAAATCCAAGAGGCACAGAGAACTCCCCTCAGACGTAACTTGAATTGATCTTCTGCATGACATATCATAGTGAAACTGGCAAACTACAAGGATAAAGAGAAAATTCTGAAAGCAGCTAGGGATAAACGTGCTCTAACATATAAAGGGAGACCTATAAGACTCGTGACCGATCTCTCTACTGAAACTTGGCAGACCAGAAAGGAATGGCAGGAGATCTTCAATGTGATGAACAGAAAAAATATGCAGCCAAGAATCCTTTATCCAGCAAGTCTGTCATTTAGAATAGAAGGAGAGATAAAGGTCTTCCCAAACAAACAAAAATTGAAGGAATTCGTCACCACTAAACCAGCCCTACAAGAGATCCTAAGGGGGACCCTGTGAGACAAAGTACCAGAGAAATCGCTACAAGCATGAAACCTACAGACATCACAATGACTCTAAACCCGTATCTTTCTATAATAACGTTGAATGTAAATGGACTAAATGCACCAACCAAAAGACATAGGGTATTGGAATGGATAAAAAACCAAGACCCATCTATTTGCTGTCTACAAGAGACTCATTTTAGACCTGAGGACACCTTCAGATTGAGAGTGAGGGGATGGAGAACTATTTATCATGCCACTGGAAGTCAAAAGAAAGCTGGAGTAGCCATCCTTATATCAGACAAACTAGACTTTAACTTAAAGGTTGTAACAAGAGATGAAGAATGGCATTACATAATAATCACAGGGTCTATCCATCAGGAAGAGCTAACAATTATAAATGTCTATGCGCCAAATACAGGAGCCCCCAAATATATAAAACAATTAATCACAAACATAAGCAACCTTATTGATAAGAATGTGGTAATTGCAGGGAACTTTAACACTCCACTTACAGAAATGGACAGATCATCTAGACACATGGTCAATAGAGAAACAAGGGCCCTGAATGATATATTGGATCAGATGGACTTGACAGATATATGTAGAACTCTGCATCCCAAAGCAACAGAATATACTTTCTTCTCGAGTGCACATGAAACATTCTCCAAGATAGATCACATACTGGGTCACAAAACAGCCCTTCATAAGTATACAAGAATTGAAATCATACCATGCATACTTTCAGACCACAATGCTATGAAACTTAAAATCAACCACAGGAAAAAGTCTGGAAAACCTTCAAAAGCATGGAGGTTAAAGAACACTCTACTAAAGAATGAGTGGGTCAACCAGCCAATTAGAGAAGAAATTAAAAAATATATGGAAACAAACGAAAATGAAAATACAACAATCCAACGCTTTGGGATGCAGCGAAGGAAGTCCTGAGAGGAAAATACATTGCAATCCAGGCCTATCTCAAGAAACAAGAAAAATCCCAAATACAAAATCTAACAGCACACCTAAAGGAAATAGAAGCAGAACAGCAAAGGCAGCCTAAACCCAGCAGAAGGAGAGAAATAATAAAGATCAGAGCAGAAATAAACAATATAGAATCTAAAAAAACTGTAGAGCAGATCAATGAAACCAAGAGTTGGTTTTTTTGAAAAAATAAACAAAATTGACAAACCTCTAGCCAGGCTTCTCAAAAAGAAAAGGGAGATGACCGAAATAGATAAAATCAAGAATGAAAATGGAATTATTACAACCAATCCCTCAGAGATACAAGCAATTATCAGGGAATACTATGAAAAATTATATGCCAACAAACTGGCAACTTGGAAGAAATGGATAAATTCCTAAACACCCACACGGTTCCAAAACTCAATCAGGAGGAAGTAGAAAGCTTGAACAGACCCATAACCACCAAAGAAATTGAATCAGCCATCAAAAATCTCCCAACAAATAAGAGTCCAGGACCAGATGGCTTCCCAGGGGAGTTCTACCAGACGTTTAAAGGAGACATAATACCTATCCTTCTCAAGCTATTCCAAAAAATAGAAAGGGAAGGAAAAGTTCCAGACTCATTCTATGAAGCCAGTATTACTTTGATTTCTAAACCAGACAGAGACCCAGTAAAAAAAGAGAACCACAGGCCAATATCCCAGATGAATATGGATGCAAAAATTCTCAATAAGACACTAGCAAATCGAATTCAACAGCATATAAAAAGAATTATTCACCATGATCAAGTGGGATTCATTCCTGGTATGCAGGGCTGGTCCAACATTCGCAAATCAACCAACATGATACATCACATTAATAAAAGAAAAGATAAGAACCATATGATCCTATCAATCGATGCAGAAAAGGCATTTGACAAAATTCAGCAACGTTTCTTAATAAAAGACCTCGAGAAAGTCAGGATAGAAGGAACATACTTAAAGATCATAAAAGCCATTTATGAAAAGCCCACAGCTAACATCATCCTCAATGGGAAAAAACTGAGAGTTTTTTCCCTGAGATCAGGAACACGACAGGGATGTCCATTCTCACGGCTGTTGTTTAACATCGTGTTGGAAGTTCTAGCATCAGCAATCAGATAACAAAAGGAAATCAAAGGCATCAAAATTGGCAAAGATGAAGTCAAGCTTTTACTTTTTGCAGATGACATGATATTATACATTGAAAATCCGATAGACTTCACCAAAAGTCTGCTAGAACTGATACATGAATTTAGCAAAGTTGCAGGATACAAAATCAATGTACAGAAATCAGTTGCATTCTTATACACTAATAATGAAACAACAGAAAGACAAATAAAGAAACTGATCCCATTCACAACTGCACCAAGAAGCATAAAATACCTAGGGATAAATCTAACCAAAGATGTAAAAGATCTGTATGCTGAAAACTATAGAAAGCTTATGAAGGAAATTGAAGAAGATATAAAGAAATGGAAAAACACTCCGTGCTCATGGATTGGAAAAATAAATATTGTCAAAATGTCAATACTACCCAAAGCTATCTACACATTCAATGCAATCCCAATCAAAATTGCACCAGCATTCTTCTTGAAACTAGAACAAGCAATCCTAAAATTCATATGGAACCACAAAAGGCCCCGAATAGCCCAAGTAATTTTGAAGAAGAAGACCAAAGCAGGAGGCATCACAATCCCAGACTTTAGCCTCTACTACAAAGCTGTCATCATCAAGACAGCATGGTATTGGCACAAAAACAGACACACAGACCAATGGAATAGAATAGAAACCCCAGAACTAGACCCACAAACATATGGCTACCTAATCTTTGACAAAGCAGGAAAGAACATCCAATGGACAAAAGACAGTCTCTTTAACAAATGGTGCTGGGAGAACTGGACAGCAACATGCAGAAGGTTGAAACTAGACCACTTTCTCACACCATTCACCAAAATATACTCAAAATGGATAAAGGACCCGAATGTGAGACAGGAAACCATCAAAACCCTAGAGGAGAAAGCAGGAAAAGACCTCTCTGACCTCAGTCGTAGCAATTTCTTACTTGACACATCCCCAAAGGCAAGGGAATTAAAAGCAAAAATGAACTACTGGGACCCTATGAAGATAAAAAGCTTCTGCACAGCAAAGGAAACAACCAACAAAACTAAAAGGCAACCAACGGAATGGGAAAAGATATTTGCAAATGACATATCGGATAAAGGGCTAGTATCCAAAATCTATAAAGAGCTCACCAAACTCCACACCCGAAAAACAAATAACCCAGTGAAGAAATGGGCAGAAAACATAAATAGACACTTCTCTAAAGAAGACATCCGGATGGCCAACAGGCACATGAAAAGATGCTCAACGTCGCTCATCATCAGGGAAATACAAATCAAAACCACACTCAGATATCACCTCACGCCAGTCAGAGTGGCCAAAATGAACAAATCAGGAGACTATAGATGCTGGAGAGGATGTGGAGAAACAGGAACCCTCTTGCACTTTTGGTGGGAATGCAAATTGGTGCAGCTGCTCTGGAAAACAGTGTGCAGGTTCCTCAAAAAATTAAAAATAGACCTACCCTATGACCCAGCAATAGCACTGCTAGGAATTTACCCAAGGGATACAGGAGTACTGATGCATAGGGGCACTTGTACCCCAATGTTTATAGCAGCACTCTCAACAATAGCCAAATTATGGAAAGAGCCTAAATGTCCATCAACTCATGAATGGATAAAGAAATTGTGGTTTATATACACAATGGAGTACTACGTGGCAATGAGAAAGAATGAAATATGGCCCTTTGTAGCAACGTGGATGGAACTGGAGAGTGTGATGCTAAGTGAAATAAGCCATACAGAGAAAGACAGATACCATATGGTTTCACTCTTATGTGGATCCTGAGACACTTAACAGAAACCCATGGGGGAGGGGAAGGGGGAAAAAAAAAGAAAAAGAGGTTAGAGTGGGAGAGAGCCAAAGCATAAGAGACTGTTAAAAACTGAGAACAAACTGAGGGTTGATGGGGGGTGGGAGGGAGGGGAGGGTGGGGGATGGGTACTGGGGAGGGCACCTTTTGGGATGAGCACTGGGTGTTGTACGGAAACCAATTTGAGAATAAATTTCATATATTGAAATAAAAGGAATTGGTTTAGACTCTTTATTGCTGATGGGCGATACAGACAGGAAGAATATTCAACTTCCAATCTCTCAATTTTATTTTTGTCTGTCTTATCTGGAAGGATCCTGCATGAGTTTTTATTTGAAAGGACGGTTCTGTTACTAGAAAAATAGTTTGTAAACCTAATGTCATGTAAAAGATGACTATAAATTTTTAGGGTTGCTATACCCTCACACATTCATTCAGTTATTCAACAAACATTTATTTAGTACCCACTATAGAGAAGGGTGGGCAAATAAATGAAAAACATTTATCTTCCCTTCTGGAGCTAAGGATTTAGTGTGTTGCTATCTTAGGGTTACTATAAGCTCATACCAAAGACTGTGGCCCAAGTCCACTAACATTTGACAGGTATTTAGCAAGTTCCTGTAATGTGATAAGTAGTAAGTAGTACAATGTCACGAGTGGGTGCTGGAAAGGCAAAGATGGATAGCTTCCTCTGCTCTCAGAAAATCACAAATAAATACTTTGCTTCTTGGTCTCAAGCAAGGATGATGGACTTTTGACCTCCTCTTATGCTTCCACTTGCTTGAGGGAAGAAATATGTAGTGAACGTTGTCTTCCATATTTCTCATTCCTAACAACAACAAAAACAACAACAACAACAACAACAACAACAACAACAACAAATTCCTTCTGTAAGTTAAGGAACCTCTATGAAGAAAAATGATGGCAATAGAATAGCTCTTGGGTGGTTGAATCACAACCCATGGACTATTTGTAGATCCCAAGAGGACTATTCAGTATCGACCTCGTTCCTAACTGTGGAACAATTTTTCAAACGCAAAGCCTACTTGGAAGGGAAAGCTACATTTATTTATAACATCTGCACTTTAATGCAGAATTCTTAGAGCAGAGTTTCTTAAAGTGGGACCCACAGATCACCTGTGTTAGAGTCACATGGGGAACCTAGTAAAAATTCAAGTCCCTGGGCCCCAACTCAGCCCTTCATGATGAGAATATGCAGACTCCAGAATTCAGCAGTTTAAATGAGAACACTAGGTGAGTCTTAGGCACATTAATGCTTCAGAAACAATACTTCAGAAACTTGAGTTGTATAAGATCTCAAATGGGTAACCAGTCTTACTCCGGAATTCAATCATTGATTGTGTTAGGAGTAAGCAACATTAACGAACTCCATTAAAAAACAGCAACCACAAGCCACCAACATACCATTAATCAGAATTTTGCCTGGTAGATCTGAAGGAGTGTCTCTCCACACATCAGTTTTCTGTTCTAACCCAAATTAAAGTGATTATTGGCTTGATAACAGAGAGCCCTGTTTTTTCCTTGTCACAATTATCTGGAGATGCAATAAAGTTAACAAAAGAATAGCCCTCTGGCTGGACACCCAGCAATCCCAACTTCAAATGCCTCCCAATGCAACCAGTAAGTCTCTAGAAGGTACTTGATATGTGCTCTCATGTGGTCCCTAGATGGGCTCCCTAGATGGCCTCATCTTTCTTGCTCTTCAAGTTTGCATTAATATTGCTCTGAAACTATCTCGGATGTGTCCTGGCTCTGCTACTGATGAAAGCAGCTCTCAGAGCTGCTGTAGTTTTCTTCTCTCAACCTCCCAGACCAGGAACTCAGTTTGGTCCTGCTTTCCTGCTTTTAGTTCCAAAAGGCTACCCTCTTGAGGAGGGCACCTTTTGGGATGAGCACTGGGTGTTGTATGGAAACCAATTTGTCAATAAATTTCATAAAAAAAGAAAAAAAAATAAAGGTATGCATATAAAAAAAAATAAATGTTTGATAGAATGTCCCTGTGGAAAAAAAAAAAAAAAAAAAAAAACAAACAAACAAAAGGCTACCCTCCCAGTGACCAATACTTTGTTCATCTAGTCCTGTGTCATCCTCTGCATCCAAAGCTTTAAATGGATTCAACTTCTAGCTGCACTATCTTGCTGGAGAGTAGGTGACATGCTTCTCATTTGGTCATATCTTCCTATGCACAGAAATTGATCAGAAGTCACTCATGATGGAGTTTAGAAGGTTGCTAGGGAGCTAATGACACTCAAATATATATATATATATATATATATATATATATATATATATATATAACTTCTTCAACTTCATATCAAGTTTATTGACTTCAACATGCTCTCTGGTAGTCTAAGATTGTTTTTTTTTTTTTTCCATAGAAGGTTTTAATTGGATGCTTTTAATTGAGTTAACAATGTTATCAAATATATAGATTTCTGTCTTCCTGCTGTGCCAACCAGTTTGTTGGCTAGTTCTCACATTGTTTCATTGTATAGTCACAGGACAGCTACAAGAGTGTCAGGCATCAAATACAGACATAAGAATCAAAAGAAGAGAAGGGTTCATCCCTTCCTGTATGTCTGTATCAATACTGAGGAAACCTTTTTCACAAGATTCTTAGCAAATTGACCCTTAATCTCTTGGACAAGAAGTGGATCTCATGCTCACTCCTAATCTAATCACCATCAAGGGGAATAGATTAACCTTGTGAGGCTTTTATTTATTTGTTGCTATACTATTCAATACTTTCTCCCTCAGGGCTAGACACATAAATAAAGTCGGAGTTATTAGCAGAGAAGAAAGAGGTGGGTTTGGGACAGGGAACCAACTGCTAAAAGACTCCTCACCCTCCATGATGAAAATCTCTGGAACACTAATGGAATTTTCATATTCTAATCTCTGGCATGTCTACAACTCTTAGATTCCCACTCTGGAACCATAGAACAGCCAGAAGCATATCTGAATTTGGCTTACAATGATGAGGTTTCAATTCAATTCAATTCAATTCAATTCAATTCAGTTCAATTTTACTGTTTTGATTTTTGATTAGTTATCCACAATCTACATTGTCTGATTTTTCAATTTCTAACCAGCTCCTGCCTTTTTTTTCCTTTCAGTAGAAAACAAAACTAAGAAATTTCAACAGCTTTGCAGGTGGGTATAAGTAACATGAGAGTTTAATAATGAAACAATTGAGATAAATGAAACATTGATGTTTGGTATCTTTTAGGTTTGCCAGTCATTTCAATTCTGCTGATCAGAGCTCTCTAACTCTCTCACTTTTCACAAACAGCCAACAACTTTAATGGTGCAAATAACATGAGTCACAGACCACAGCCTCATTTCAAATGAAAAATGCCAAAGCACCTGCATCAAATGCTTGTATCAAATGCTTGTATCAACAACATTAATCCTGCATCAAATGCTTGTATCGACAACAATTTAAAAAAAGAAAAAGAAAAAGAAAAAAGGAGGGAGGGAAGGAAGGACGGACATAAGAGGAAAGAACTCTTCCATATCTCTCAAATGAACAACTACAACCAACCATTAAAGTTAATTAGAACCAAGTGTCAGAAACAGAACTTGAAGGTTTCATTGATGTTTACTCTAAAACCTACTTTCCCCCAAAGCTTCCTTGTGCTTCTTTATTTGGTTTTATTTCTAGGACTTGTGCTCGAAGCAGCAGATGTGGGAGCAAAAATGAAATCAGAAGGACTTTGGTATTCGGGAGTAAATTGCTCTCCACTGCATTAGCGAGAGAGAACAGATTGTAGCTAGGATAAGAGCAGTGTAAATAATTTTAAGTGTGCAATAGCACACAGCATCGATTTAAATGACCTGGTAACTCGGCACTATCCCAGGCAATTATTCCCTAAGCAGGATTTATGTCGTGGGTTGTCAAAAAGCAGTACAAACCTTGGACACAGATATACGTTTAGATATATGTTTAGAAGTTGCTCTTCTCAATTGGAAAAGACCTTTGCATTGCTTTGTTATAAAAAGCAGAAAAGCCATTTTCTCTTTCTTTTCCTTTAAATTTAATAACACTTAGTGGTGTGAGGGAATAGTTCACTTTTCCCTAGTCATTTAAAATTTTTTGAAGATGCACATGCACATTTATTGGAAAAGTATCTGAAACAATGATAACATTTGATATTACTAATATATGAATGAAATTATAAAAATGCTTACACTTTTATTTTTAATGATACCTTTTATATATACTTAAAACTATTTCTGGGCTTTTAGAGAAACTGCAGAAGAAATTAAAATATTTTGGGTTTTTCCCTCTTACATTTCTTTTCTGGGAAGCAGCAAGGCTTGGATTCACTTAAAGAACTGCATGTTAATGTCATAGCCTCAGATTGTCTGGGTAAATGCCAAAGAGCACATCAGAGTTAGTAATGAACCTTCCAGTGACAACTCAGTCAGCCTTTTGACTTCACGTTTTATGGCTCCCTACTCTGCCTGACGTTATATTTCAGTACTATAGTTGGAATGCTGAGCACAATGGTTTGCACATTCTAATCTCAGGTGCTCAGATGTGTTGGTGGATTGTTCTTTTCAGTTCACAGCCAATACACCTCATGAACCTTGGGCTTAAACTTGGCTGTAATTATGGCAACAGAGCTGCCAGTCAAGAGCTGATCTAACCCTTGCATTTGCTTTTCTTTTCTCTCACTTATAACTTGCTGAAGCAGAACCAGATCTCTGGGACATTCTCAGGTGGGATTTTGAGCTAATGTACAAAATCTATACACGTACTATATTGACCATAATATAAGAAGAAAAAGCTAGATTGTAAAGCTTTGTCTCTAGCTTCTGTAACTTTTGTTGTTTGTTGTTGTTGTTGTAGTTGTTGTTACTGTTGCTTAACACCCTTGCCTTGGTTTTCTCTAAAATCCATCTTCTGAGCAAGGCTCCTCCAAACCCTCCACCATCTGATTTTGCTAATTGTGATATGATAAACTTATTTCCATCTTCTATTATTTCTCCTTCATGGGGAATAGACACATTAAAAACAGAACAGCATAAAGAGGAATTTGGAATTTGGAGACACAGAGGGAGACCTGAAGCAGGTCATGGGCTCTGAGCTGTCAGCACAGAGCCCAAAGTAAGGCTTGAACTCATGAACCACAAGATCATGACCTGAGCTGAGTCCAATGCTTAACCGACTGAGCCACCCAGGTGTCCAAAAGCTAGTGGCCTTCTTATAGAGCATCTCTGATTGAAACTCTTATTTTACAGAAAAGAAACAGGCCCAAGAGTCTGCATATCTTCATTAATTGACAATTATTCCTTTTGCTCTTAGTGAATACCTGGCACTGTTCTAGTTATTAGGAAAAGGGTTATAAACTTAACAGTCCAAGTTTCTGTCCTCATGTCACTTACATTTGACTGAGGAGTGAACAAGTGTGCATATATGTTTGAGCAGAATGCCAGGCAGTGGTGGGTATTAGGAATAAAAAGAGTGCAGAAGAGAGATAGAGTACTGGGAGCAAATGCGGGAGCTCTTCTGGATTGGATGGAAAACACTCTGAGGGAGTTTGAGCAGATATCACTGATGTGAAGCACAAGCTATGTGACTATTTGAGGGGAGGAGTTCTAGGCAGAGGGAACAGTGAGTGCACACTCTGAAATGAGAGGATGCTATGTGTGCGTTTGAAAAACAGCAAGGTGTATATTTAGAACTCTGCGAGCAAGAGGGAAAGTGTGAAATGAGATCACACAACTATCCAGGGCTCAATCACATAAGATCTGGAAAGCCAAGAAAAGAAGCTTAGAATCTATTCTAAGTGTGGATAGGAAAGGATTGGTGATTGGTGGGTTTTCGGAAGGAGGAAGACAGGATCAAATTTACATTTGAATTGGTCATTGTGGCTGCTATGTGGGGTGAAAGTGTAGAAGATATAACACAAGAAGGAAAATCAGTCAGGTGAGGATTATAATTGTCCATAACAGCTGCAGTGGCTTGAAGCAGGATGATGTAGGTGGTGATAGGGGTCAGATTTTAGAAATATTCTGAAGATAAAACTAACAGGACTTATTGTGGGTTTGTGTGTATTAAAAGATAAACTGAGGCTTATTAAAATTTTTAAGAGTTTATTTGAATAAAAATTAATTCAAATCAGACAGTGTTAAGAAGCAAATAGGAGCACTCATGGACAGAAGCCAGGGAAAAGATTCATATAGGAGAAAGTGGGCGAGCAAAGAAGAAATTATTGATTGACTATAGCTTAAAGCATATTTGGCTCCTTGTGATTTGTTGCCCATTGTGTTTTGATTTCGTAACCTTGAGGCTTTTACAAGTTTAGATTTTCATTTGTTTGTGTAAGCCACCATGACATTAAAGCAACCTCAGTCTAATGGTCTTTTTGTTTAATTAATTTAACAGGTATGTAGTATAAAAGGAAGGGAAAAGTCAAAGATGATTTCCAGGTTTTTGATATGAGCACCCGAGAGGATGGAGATGCCACTTCTTAGGAAAGGGACAGAGATAAAGCAGATTGGGGAAATAAAAGGAGAAATCATAAGTTTCTTGATTTTGATTTTGGGAATATTAAATTCCAGACATTGATTAGTCATCCACACAGCAATGTCAAAAGGAAACTGAACATATGAGTCTGGAGGTCAGGAAGAATTGGGGTCCCAAGGTGTAAATTTGAGAATCATTACCATAGATTTATCTAAGATCACTGGTGGTGACCTGAGTCTTGACATCTGAACTTGTACCTCCTGGTTGATCAGAGGATCATGATAGAGTAGTAGGATCCTAGGTTTGTTTTGTCTCACAAACACCACTAGATAACTATCAAATCACCCTAAATACCCCAGAAGTTGACCTTAAGAATGAAGGAGCAAACTCCACCACTAAAGAGAGAGAAGAGGCCACATCGAAGAAAGTAGGAAATGCAGAGACATGGTTTAGAGGAGAAACAGATCACAGGTGCTGTGGAGGGGAAGGAGCTCTGGTTATGAAGGAGTAGAGAGAGCGATTACACAGGGGGACATACAAGGAGACCATTTCCCCAAAGCCATTGGCTTGGAAAATGAGAGGGGTTGAGTTTCATGAGTTCTTGCAACCAGCAGGGCTTAAAGTCTGGAGTTTTAAAGGTCAGCAGGCTGGGCTAGGATAGATCCTGGAGGGCACTTCCCTGATCCTGGGGGCAGATGACATGGAAATAGTGATTTGAAGAATGCCTGGGGCACACAGTGTGGAGATTATGTGTTCTTCTTGGAGCTCATCCCTGAGAGGCCACTGTTCACAGAGATGTTTCTCCAGGAGCAAAGGAGCTGGCTGGCACCATTTCCCTCCCCTACCCCTCAGCATAAATACAGAGCCACCAGCAGGAAGCAGCCCAGTGTCAATACTGGCTGCCTAACTTGCACATGCAAAGCCCCACATCCCTGTGCTCTGTTGGGAATGCTCTTCTCAGTCAAGCTTGCTTCAGTCCCAGTGTGATGGGCCCATACCCAAGAAGACCAGTGCAAACCTCTACACTCACCACATCTCCTGACCAGAGTTCTGCAGAGCCCTAGTTCTGGTGGAGTTGGTGTCAGGTCTCAATTTACAAGTAGACCAGAACACATCTTGTTAAGAGTCATCACATTCAGGCCTTGGACCAAACGCTGCCTATAGCAGGCAAGGAGAGCCTCTATAGATGATTGGCCTGAAGGATACAGCAGCCAAAACACAATAGCAGAGTACATGCAGAACACACCAGAGACACTCTCTGAAGTTCCAGGCCCAGGGTACTACATGACCTCTTCTTCATATAGCCATTACTTTCAGGAGCTTCACTAATTCCGAGAAGAAGGCAGAGACTTATACAAAATGTCAAGATAGAGGAATCTGTCCCAAATTAAAAATACAAGATAAGGCCATAGCCAGAGATATAAGTGAGACAGATATAAGTAACATGCCTGATGAAGAATTTAAAGCAACAATCATAAGGGCAGTTCAATAAATGAGATTAGAAACAGACCTGATGCAATGAACAGCAGGCTGGAAGAACCAGAAAAATGAATTAGTGACCAAGCAGTGGAATACAATGAAGCTGAATAAAAAAAAAAAAAGAAAGAAAGAAAGAAAGAAGAATTGGGGAACATGAGAAAAGACTTGGGGAGCTCAGTGACTCCATCAAACATAATAAGATTCATATCATAGGAGTCCCAGAAGAAGAAGAGAGAAAAAAGGGGGCAGAAAATTTATTTGAGGAAATAATAGCTGAAAACTTCCCTAATCTGGGGAAGGAACAGACATCCAGATCCACGATGCACAGAGAATTCCCATCAAAATCAACAAAAGCAGGCCAACACCAAGACATATTGTTATTAAATTTGCAAAATATAGTGATAAGGAAAAAATCTTAAGCAGAAAGAAAAGACAAAGTTCTTAATTTACAAAGGAAGACCCATGAGGCTAGCTGGAGATTTCTCAACAGAATCTTTGCAGGCCAGAAAGGGTGGAATGACAAATTTAATGCTGTGAATGGGAAAAATCTGCAGCCAAGAATACTCTCTCGAAGAAGGCTATCATTCAGAATAGAAGGAGGCACAAAGAGTTTCTCAGACAAACAAAAACTAAAGGAGTTTGTTACCACTAAATCAGCCCGGCAAGAAATAAGAGAGAGGAATCTGAGTGGAAAAGAAAGACCAAAAGTGACAAATACAAGAAAGGATCAGAGGAAATCTCCAGAAATAATGACAAACAAGTAATAAAATGGCAATATATATGTATATCAATAATTACTTTGAATGTAAATGAACTAAATGCTCCAATCAAAAGACATAAGGTTTCAGAATGGATTAAAAAAAAAAAACAAAACAAAAAAAAACAACAAAAAAAAACAAGACCCATATATATGCTGCCAACAAAAGACTTATTTTAGACCTAAAGACATCTGTAGATTGAAAGTGGTGGGTGGGCGGAGAAACAATTATCATTCAAATGAATGCCACAAGAAAGCCAGATTAGCAACACTTATATTGGACAAACTAGACTTTAAAACAAAGACTGTAACAAACAAAGACTGTAACAATAGATACAGAAGGAAACTATATCATAATAATCTATCCAACTTTAAAACAAAGACTGTAACAAGAAATAAAGAAGGAAACTATATAATAATAATCTATCCAAAAAGAAGATATAACAATTGCAAATATTTATGCATCCAACATGGAGGCACTCAAATATATAAAACAGTCAATAACAAACATAAAGGAACTAATCGCTAGCAATTCAATAATAGTGGGGGACTTTAATACTCCACTTATATCAATGGATAGATCATCTAAACTGAACATCAATAAGGAAACAGTGGCTTTGAATGACATGCTGGACCAGATGGATTTAACAGATATATTCAGGACCTTCCTAAAACATTCCTTCCTAAAACAGCAGAATACACATTCTTTCCAAGTGCACATGGAATATTCTCCAGAATAGATCACATATTAGGTACTAAATCAGGCCTCAACAAATGCAAAAAAAAAAAAAAAAAATTGAAGTCATACCATTCATGTTTTCTGATCACAACACTATGAAGTTAGAAGTCAACCACAAGAAGAAAAATTGGAAAGACTACAGATACATAGGGGTCAAGTAACATGTTATTAACAATGAATGGGTCAACCAGGAAATCAAAGAAGAAATTTAAAAAAAAAATACATGGAAATAAATGAAAATGAAAATACAATGGTCCAAAACCTTTGGGAGGCAGCAACAGTGGTCCTAAGAGGGAAGTATATCACAATATGGGCCTACATTACAAAGCAGGAAAACTCTCAAATAAACAACCTAATCTTACACCTAGAGGAGTTAAAAAAGAAATAGAACCAATTGATGAAATCATGAACTGGTTCTTTGGAAAGATTAATAATATTGACAAGCTTCTAGGCAAACTTATTAAAAAAAGAGAAAGGGCCCAAATAAATAAAGTCACAAATGAGAGAGGAGAAATAACAAACACCATAGAAATACAAATAATTGTAAAAGAATATTATGAAAAACCATATGCCAACAAATTGGACAAACTGGAAGAAATATATAAATTCTTAGAAACATATAAACTACTGAAACTGTAATAGGAAGAAATAGAAAACTTGGACAGACTGATAACCAGCAAAGATATTAAATCAGTAATAAAATAACTCCCATCAAACAAAACTCCAGGGTCAGATGGTTTCACAGGTGAATTCTACCAAGCATTTAAAGAATATTCTTAAAACATCCCAAAAAGATAGAAAAAGAAGGAAATCTTCCCAGCTCATTCTATGATGTCGGTATCACCCTGATATCACATCCAGATAAAGAATCTACTAAAAAAGAGAACTACAGGCCAATATCCCTGATGAACATGGATGCAAAAATTCTCAAAAAAATACTAGCAAACTGAATTCAACAATACATTAAAAAAATCATTCACCATGATCAAGTGGGATTTATCCCTGGCTTGCAAGTGTGGTTCCATATTCACAAGTCAATCAACATGATACACTACATTAATAAAAGAAAGGATAATAACCGTTGGATCATTTGAATAGATGCAGAAAAGGCATTTGACAAAGTACAACATCCATTCATGATAAAAACCTTCAACAAAGTAGTTTTAGAGAGAACATATCTCAACATAATAAAGGCCATATATAAAAAACCCACAGCTAATCACATCTTCAATGGGGAAAACCTGAGAGCTTTTCCTCCATAGTCAGGAACAAGACAGGGATGTCCAGTCTTACCACTGCTATTTAACACAGTACTGGAAATCCTAGCCATCTCAATCACACAATGACAAAAACAACAAAAATAATCAAGGAAGAAGTAAAATTTTCACTACTTGCAGACGACATGATACTCTCTATATAAAACCTGAAAGACTTCACCAAAAACTTGTTTAGAAGTGATACACATATTCAGTAAAGTCACAAGATACAAAATCAACATACAGAAATCTTGCATTTCTATACACAAATAATGAAGCAGAAGAAAGACAAATTAAGAAATCAATTCCATTTACAGTTGCACCAAAAGCAACAAAATACCTAGGAATAAACCTAACCAAAGAAATGAAAGACCTGTCCTCTGAAAACTATTAAACACTGATGAAAGAAATTGAAGAGGACACAAAAAATAGAAAGACATTTCATGCTCATGGATTGGAAGAACAAATAGTGTTAAAATGTCTATACTACCCAAAGCAATATATACATTTAATGCAACCCCTCTCAAAATACCTACAGCATTTTTCACAGAGGTAGAACAAACACAACCTAAAATTTGTATGGAACCACAAAAGACCCCAAATAGCCAAGGTGACCTTGAAAACAAAAAGCAAAGCTGGAGGTGCCACAATTCTGGACTTCAAGTTATATCACAAAGCTGTGGTGACCAAAACAGTATGCTACTGGCAGAAAAATAGACACATAAATCGTTAGAACAGAATAGAAAACCCACAAACAAACCCACAAGTATATAGTCAATTAACCTTCAACAAAGCAGTAGAGAGCATCCAACGGGAAAAAGACAGACTCTTCAAAAAGTGGTGTTGGGAAAACTGGACAGCAACACGAAAAAGAATGAAACTGAACCACTTTCTTACACCACACACAAAAACAAATTCAAAATGGATTAAAGACCTAAATATAAGACATGAAACCTTAGAAATCTTAGAGGAGAACACAAGCAATAACCTCTTTGAATGTCTTCCTACTTATGTCACCTGAGGCAAGGGAAACAAAAGCACAAATAAATCATTGGAACTTCATAAAAATAAAAAAAATGTATGCACAGTGAAGGAAACAATCAATAAAACTAACATGCAACTTATGGAATGGGAGAAGACATTTGCAAATGACATATCTGATAAAGGGTAAATATCCAAAGAATTTACAAAAATCAACACCCCCCAAAAATGAATAACCCAATTAAAAATGGGCAGAAGACATGAACAGACATCTTTCCAAAGAATACCATACAAGCCAACAGACACATGAAAAGATGCTCAGTATCACTGATCATCAGGGAAAGAAATATCAAAACCACAATGAAATACCACCTCACACCTGTCAGAATAGCTAAAATTAATGACACAAGAAACAAAAGGTATTGGTGAAAAATGGGGAGAAAGAGGAACCCTCTTTGCATGTTGGTGGAAATTCAAACTGGTGCAGCCACTCTGGAAAGCAGTATGGAGTTTCTTCGAAAAGTTAAAAATATATAACTACCCTACAATCTAGCAATTGCACTACTATGTATTTACCCAGATAACAAAAATACTAATTCAAAGGATACATGCACCCCCTATGTTTATTGCAGCATTATGTGCAATAGCCCAGTTATGGAAACAGCCTAAGTGTCCATTGACTGATGAATGGATAAAGAAGTGGCATATATATACAATGGACTATTACTCAGCCATAGAAAAGAATGAAATCCTGCCTTTTGCAATGATGTGGATGGAGTATGAAAGTATAATGGTAAGTAAAATAAGTCAGTCAGAGGAAGACATATACCATATGATTTGAGTCATATGTGGAACTTAAGGAACAAAACAAGGAAAGGAAAAAAAAAAAGAAAGGAAGGAGACAAGACAAGAAACAGACTCTTAACTATTTAAAACATACTCATGGTTACCAGAGAGGAGGTGAATGAGGGGATGGGTTAAATAGGTGATGGGGATTCGGGAGCGTACTAATAGTGATGAGCACTAGGTGTTGTATGGAAGTGTTGAATCACTATATTGTACACCTGAAACTAATTACACTGTATGTTAAGTAACTGGAATGTAAATTAAAAAAAAATAAGTTGTACCTCCTTTGATCTATATTGGCTGTATCTAGATAACTACTAAAACAAAACAGACTTGTAAGATATTGGCATATTATTTGAGTATTATCTTAGTTAAAAATACATATCTTACATAAAATATATGTAACATATTTATCACACATATATAATCTGCATTCAAGAAAATAAGTAAAAGTCACATTCAGTAAGAGAAAATCCTGAATATAAAAGATCTCATAAAAGTTTTTAAAAACCAGTAGAGTTTTCTAAACTGCAAAAGAAAGGCCTCAACTAGACATGATGTTTCAACTAAAGTTTAAACAGAGAGAGAGTATCACCTGGAGCTTCCTAGCCAACTTTAACCCTGGAAGAGAGTTGAGTTTGAGGAATGATATCTGTGTTAACTGGTTTCAAGATCGCATATGCCTTACATAGGTAAAATGTCATGAAAGTGCACCTGGAACATAGAGTGGCTTAGCAAGCCCAGGTGGGATGTTTCATTTAACTCCATTTTTTAAGGGAAGAAGTGGCCATGCCCCTGAACAGCTGGGACTCTGAACGGGAACCCTGTGGAAAGAGCTACCCTATTTCACATCAAAGATCAGAGGAAAGGAAGGGGAATCATAGGACAGTATGTGAACTATCAGGAGAAGGAAGGAGCAGACCTGATGTTTCATCCTCTAATTTGAGGGATTTAAAGCTCTAAGTCTTCATTAATCAAAATTATCTCTTAGAAAGCAAGTTCCAATAAATAATGACATTTATTCAAGAATTGATGTCAGTGGTGTTTTTGAAGAGCTAAACTAGTTGCAAAGAAAAATGGCTAATATTGCACAGCAACAGGATAGCTTGGAGAGTTTTGGATTCAGAATGCCTGGTAACACCATTCCATTTCTGAAGAGTTGCACTGCATATTTTTGGAAAAGTACTACTGAATGAGAGAAGTGAGTAAAACTGGTAGGTTGCCATGCACAGTTTCAAAGACTTACATATCCACTTACCGTACTTGATCTATGTGAAAAAGCCATAGACAGGGAGGACAGGGAAGATCGTCCTTGTTTGCCAAATGGAACTGAGACAGTCAATAAATAGTGGAGAAAGGATTCAGCCTAGGGGATCTTTAGAGCTCATGTCAAGGAAAAGCATGTCAGTCCCACAAGCAACTTGGTGAAATTGCAGGAAGCATTGCAGGAAGCCAAAGCTGCTGTCAGTTGCCCTCCTCCCCCTCAGCCATGGATATATTTAAATCAAGTAATAATAAAACAAACTAGCAGCTGGTACTTCTGTAGATCCAACTCTGGAGCCCCCTCAGAAGAGAACTTTTTTTTTTTTTTTTTAGATAGAGTTTGTCATTTCTCTTTTTTTATTTTTCATTTGCTGTTTATTTTAAAGTTACATTTCTAACTAAATGAAACATTTTAAAATAAAAAAATTGGAATGAACTGAGCCAAATAGCAAGTACAGACATGCCTTGAGCAATGTGCAGGCTTTTAATTTTGAAAATTTCTGCCTTCTTGGGCAGAATTCCTGCTTGTGATACATGATGTGATCAAAAACACTCAATTCCACAAATAGTAACAGAGAAGTCCCTTCCCCATGTCCAGATGCTGAGTCTTCAATCAGCAGGCAAGGGGAGTGGTGGTACATTATTTGTATTTTTAAAAACTATGTTAATGAACCACAATTTCTTTATCCATTTGTCAGTCGATGGACATTTAGGCTCTTTCCATAATTTGACTATTGTTGAAAGTGCTGTTATAAACATTGGGGTACAAGTGCCCCTATGCATCAGCACTCCTATATCCCTTGGGTAAATTCCTAGAACTGAGAACAAACTGAGGGTTGATGGGGCGTGGGAGGGAGGGACGGGTGGGTAATGGGTATTGAGGAGGGCACCTTTTGGGATGAGCACTGGGTGTTGTATGGAAACCAGTTTGACAATAAATTTCATATAAAAAAAAACTATGTTAATGATCACCAATAACTGACTGCTTACTATATCAAAGTCATTCCCCACACTTTCAGTCTCCATAAAACTTGGTGGGTATGACTTTCCACATTTTATGACTTTAGGGAGCTGAGGCTCAGAGAAGGTAGCTTGTTTAGGGACAGACACTTCCAACTGGCTGACTTTAACAGCACACCTTCTGCCTGCATCATTCTAGTCCTTGTGAATCTCAGGCTTCCAAAAACAATTGATGTACTTCAACTAAGGGAGACAAATTGAATTTCTGTTGCTTTGACTACTTTCTACATGGGAGGTTAGAATTCAAGTAGACACACCTTCTTGAATTCTTTGACAACCAATGTCCTTGCAACAAAGCCAGATACCTTTACTCACATGATCAAATCTGCTTCTTACTCGTGATTGTATAGTCCCTCAACTGCCTGAATCCACCTTCATTTCTTTATCTGTAAAATGGGGACTATGTGAGATGCCTTGCCCATTCTCTCGGGTTGCTGTAGAGCCAACTGTATAAATTCATGAAGGTGTTTGCCAATTGAAAAACTCCCCACAAATGGCATTAGTGTGATTTTTCTCACCTCAGAAAGAATGCTGTCAACATCTTTGGCATGGTTATATTCAGCCATGGTAAAACCAGCTTGAGTTTTCTTTCTCTCCCCCTCACTTCTAATAACTATACAGCAAAGAAAACTGAAATGGGTTTTGTGCAGCAGAAGCCACAGAAAAAGGATCACATCTTCAGTAAATCTTGAGGAAGGGCTGATTCTGCTGGTGCTGCCAACATGTGCCAAATGTGTCTCTCAGCTTGCTCCATCAGTAACAGGTGTTCACAGGCTGGTGAGGATGGAGAGAAACCTGCTTTCCCCATCCCAGTTTGCCTGTCTTTCACTTGTCAAGGGTTTTGACAGGCATTTTGCAGTTTCTTGTCACAGTTCTAAGCACGGCTGCACAGCATGCTGCTTAAAGCAACCCCAAGTCAAGGAACTCTGAGAATTCTCCCTTAGAGTTTCTGTTTGATGACTTGCCTAGATATGAGCGTTGGTAGCCCTTTCTCTTGACATGTGTCTGCTTTGTTCATCCTCATGGGGGTCCAGAGTTTGTCCTACTGGTGATTGGGCTTTGTTTGCTCCAGGTAAGGTATCAGACTTGATTTGTGCACTTGTTTAGTAAGATCTAAAATGTCCCTTTGCCTTGCTCCCATGTACGTAGTGTATAACCTTACTTATATCATAATCACTTTTTAAAGCATCTGTCTCTCCCACTACACTCCCAACTTCTAGGAGAAGGAGCCCTGTAATATTCCTAACACCCCAAGTAGAGTGTCTGGTATATAACAAAGGCTAATAAATGCATATTGGACTGAATCTTAATTCAATGCAATTGAGATACTTGAAAATGAAAATCCCTCTGAAGGAAATGAGGCCATATTTCTTCTAGTTATTGAAACTTTTTTGGTGATAATACCACTAGAATTTAGGGATTTCACCAGTACTGGCTTTTGGTCGTAGGCCTAAAGGCTATTTTTGTAGTTGGCTGTTACAGTAACAAAATCACTTGTTAGACTCACCTTCACATATAGGTGGATATCATTTAAGACATATATATACACATACCTATATGATACGATAGGATAGATATATAATACATATTTATAAAATATATTTCAATGATTTATATATGTTTATTTAAAATATATATTCAGATTAAATGTGTATTATTTTATATATTATGTACTTTTGAAATATATATATGTATGTATATATATATATATATATATATATATATACTTGAAATATACTTCTAGGTACAGGGCAGAATGTGTAATTTTTATTGGTTTGATTTGCACACCCACTGATAGAATATTTTCTTTTGCTGAGGTTTGTTATTATTCTAGACACAGCCTGGATAACAGAATGTGTTTAATTTAATTCACATCAGTAAACCATTATTATGCAAAGTGAAACTGAAGGAAAGGTTTTCCTATTTGTGTTCTTGGGAAATAGGGATCCAACACACATACACCACCACCTATCCTAATCCTTCTTGACTTCCCATATTTATTTTGAATGTCTGGGAAGTTATGCATACCAGGACAGGGTAATCACATTTCATGCTTCCAAGAATGATCTGATCACAAGAGGGTCAGAAAGGACTCTGTTCTCCCCTACAGAATTGTTTGGTTGGTCAGGTGCACTAATTGGGGTAAGAGATTATGAAATTCCTGTGAAGTATCAAGCAGTTGCCATTTCACAATGCTAGAGAGTGAACTTGTAGGAGCAATGTTAAGGAAGCTTCACACAATCACTGCACAGAGTGCTATTTCAATTTTCCCTGTTCTCCACTACTATCTCTGTCCTCTGGCATTAGACAATACATCTCTTTCATACATAGAGGGAATCTCCGTGCTAAAAAGGAATTTAGATTGCCTAGTCTTCTGACTTTACAGAAGGTAACATGTTCTAAAAGTTTAAGCGACTTGCTTAAGAGCTTATTACGAGCTAAGAACCTAGGCCTCATGGCTTCAGTCATATTTTTTTTCCATGACATTACAGCTGAAATCTGCTGTACACAGGTCAGTCAGGTTCAAACACATCCATAGTTCTCAAGCTTAAACGTTCATTTGAATCACCCAGATGGCTTGTTAAAATAGATTGGTGGACTCCACCCCCAGGGCTTCAGACTCAGTAGCAGGTCTGGCATGGGGCTAAGAATGTACATTTCTAATAAGTTTGCAGGTGATGCTCATGCTGCTGGACCAAGGACCATACCTGAGATACACTAAAGTTATCTAACAGAACAAAAATTGCCCTTTCTTTCCTCTTAATTTGTTCAACCTAAAAGGTTGAATAAAATTTTCTTATTCATCAATATTTACTGAACATGAACCAGATACCTGGCATGTTTGGTGCTAAGGACCAGAAACATGAAGGTGACAAAAGCACAATCCTCTTTTTGAAGAGTTCACAATCAGTGGGGAGGGACAGATACATAAATAATTACTGAGCAACCTAACTGTTAAGTGTAGTGATAGAGGTTCATACAAAGTGTAATGGTTGCCCAGCCCTGAAAGTAATGACACCAAGACTTTTCAGGGAAGGTTTTGCCAGAGAGGTGACATTTGGGCTGGGCTTTGAAGGACAAGTGGGATTTTCCCAGATGGAGCAGACAAAAGAATATCCTTTTAGGCTGAAGGAAAAGCAGGTGCAAAGGCATGGAGAGTGACATTTTTAGGAAGAATTGGCTAAGTAAGAGTGGCAGAAACATGGGGTGTGTGGAACAGAAGTCAGGGAGTGAAAGATGAGGATGGAAAGATATTGAGGGTGAAGGGCATTCCCTATTCTGCCAAGGAGTCTGTAGATCACCTTGTATGTCGCAGGGATCCTGAAAGCTTTTCAGCTGGGACATGCTTTAAGGTTACTGTGGCTAGAGTGTGGAGGACACATGAGAGAGGTTTCTTTGAAGCAAATAGAAGAATCTATTACAGCTATCTACATTAGAAATGAAGGTAACTGGGGACGCCTGGGTGGCTCGGTCAGTTGAGTGTCCGACTTCAGCTCAGATCATGATCTCACAGTTTGTGAGTTCGAGCCCTGTGTCAGGGTCTGTGCTGACAGCTCAGAGCCTGGAGCTGCTTTGCATTCTGTGTCTCCCCCTCTCTCTGCCCCTTCCTTGCTCATACTCAGTGTCTCTCTGTCTCTCAATAATAAATAAATGTTAAAAAAATTAAAAAAAAAAGAAATGATAACTTATCCAAAACAATAGCAATGGAAATGGACAGGAAAGAGTATTACAGGGTTAAAATAACTAGGACTTGCTAACAGATCAGAGGTAAATAAGAGTAAAGAGAGCCATAGATAATTCTATTGTTTCTAGCTTGGTCCGCTGATGAATTGGAAATGCTATGAACAGATACAGCAAATAGAAGTAGGTTGGAGTGAAATCAGTTCATCTTGGACAAGTTGGGATGCTGGTTTCTTCAGAGAGGTAGGTAGGATGCCCTACTGTGGCTGGGAAATAGGGTTTAAGTTCAGGAGAATGGTCAGGAGAGATTGGGGTAAAGTCATGGAAGGGTATGAGCCTGCTAAGGGAGATATGAATTTCTTGTCCTGGATTAATATGTAAATTGCTTGTCAGAGTGATAAGTGATATAACCTCAATTATAAAGAGGAAACCAAAAAAAAAAAAATGATACATGTTAAACTAAGGGATAACCAAGAAAAATGGAAAATCAGAATTCAAAATTTCTAATTTTGACATCTGAACATTTTGAGAATGAATGCTAAGAAAAAGCCTATAGCAACATGAATCTGCACTTCCCAGATCATGCTCTTCACCAAGCCACTACTGCTTCATCACTTGAGGCTTTGGAAAAACTCTTCTCTGTTCTAGGGCTCAGTTACCTCAACTGTAAAACAGGGCTGCTGGAGAATTTAACAATTCCTACAAAGCACTTAGCATGTTTGGCACATCAAAAGGGTGCTGTAATTTTTTTTGAAATATATATTCAGCAGTGGAACAATTTTGCTAGAAAATAGAAGATAAAAACTGTCCAGAAAAGCCACCAGTAAAAACAAGTGAAGACAGTAACTGTAAAGACAAATGCTATTCAGATGGCTTCTTCTTGCTAACCTGAATATCCAGAAAGGGGGTGCATAATTGGTTTGGCATGCCATCTACCATAACTGTGACACCATAAAATATTCCTGATTCGTTGTATTAGTTTTCTATTGTGTAACAAATTGCCAGGAACCTGGAGACTTAAAACGGCACAAATTTATTTCATGGTCTCACAGCATGACTAGATACTCTGTTTAGGGTCTCATGAGGCTGAAACCAAGGTGTTGGCTGGGGCTGCAGTTCGTTTCTCATAAGGCCCTCTTCCAAGCCTACAGGTTGTTGGAAGCATTCATTTCTTTGTAGTTGTAGAACTGAGGTCCCAGATTCCTGCTTAGCTATTACTCTCAGCAGCTCCAGGCAGCTGGCAGTTCCTAGCCACATGGCCCCCAGAGGTAGTTCATAGGAATGTTTGCTTTCTTCTAGTACTGCAGGGACTTATACTGAATCCTCCTCTTCCTTCTAATCTCCAACTTCTCCTGCCTCTGACCTCTAGAACAAGATTTAATGGGCTCGTGTGATCAGCCCATCTGGGTAATCTCCCGATCTCAAGATCAACTGATCTGGGACCTTAATTACATCTGCAAATTTCCTTCACAGAAGCACCTAGAATGGTCTTTGAATAACTGGAAGAAAGTGTGTGTCCAGGGATCTGAACCATCTTAAGAATCTTGTCTACCACATTCCTGAAGCAAATGCAAGTTCAGTCCCATGACTGAGCAGTGACTTTTAGCAGCATTACTACATTTAACATTTGCCCTTTGGGCAATTTCTCTATGTTCCTTCTACATTTGAATGACAAGTTGCTGAATATCTCAAAGGCCAAGAGACATGGATTTAGAAGAGTGACTGATTTTCTCCCCATGCTCTTGGGGTACTTCTGAATGATGTGTAATTATAAGTCTTTCCCCTCTGACTCTGTGCCCCTAACACCTATATAATCATTGGGTCAAGGCAAGGATTTATCTGTCATTGAAAGGGAAAAAAAAAAAAAAAAGTGGCTTTTCAACTCAAAATTGCTTACTATCCTAGACCAAGATTTGAGAAGTATTAGTTTGATCGATGCAGTCCTGGCAATAAATCAGTTGAGGCCAAGCCTGGTTTGGGGCGGAGAGGGAGTACTTGAACATATGCTTGCCCTGAACATGTATTTAAATTTAATTTAGGAGCAATTTATTTTATGTTGTCAAATCAACTGGCTTCATTCAAGAGGCCCCTAATTCAGACACAGTCAGGCTAAGAAACCAGTAATAAGAAGAAGCAAGGAGCAAATGCTGATGATAGAGGTGAAGTACAAATCATGCCCAAGATGCTTAACCTCTAGGGCGCCCCAGAAACCATGATCTCAGCAACTAGTCTCAGCCAGGTGAAACTCCATAACTTTTTAGATAGATCTGTACTTGAACACTCCAGTGTTGCCAGCAATAGCAATCGGCCTAGAAAGAGAGACCCCTCACCTCTCCTTCCCAAAATATATCAAGATCCTGAAGATCAATCTACATTAGGGTGCTTTCATATGTTGATATACTGTTAGCTGGTCAAAGGATTACAGACTAGTCAATACAATACACAGAACAAGAGATGGTGTAATAATTTCTTCATTATCTTGAGCTACCAAAGTTTACACTATGTAAAGGTTAATAGATACCCTGGACATTATGAACATTATCAGCGATTACATGTATGTTCACATTTTGGTATGTGTTTCAAGGAAGACTCTAAGTTAATTTTAAATTGCCTTTATTTGTACTTTTCCTCTTCTGCCAAAAGTAATTATGAGCCTTTATAAACTCGCATTTCCATGCAATAAAGAGATTCCAAAACCCATAAATATGGGTGTTCTTACATTACTGAGTAATAATCCACTTATTCTTGCGTCTGTTTATCCTCACTCTACTTCATCCCCAACAAAAGGGATGATAATAGGGGCACTATATGTACTCCTTGCATTGTAAGACTAAAGTGCTCTTTTCTTTCTGAAGATCAGACTCATCTCTAAAAGAAACTGGATTTCTGACTGCACTGGTAGAAATCAAAGCAAGTTTTTGAAGTTTATTTATTTATTTATTTAGAGAGACAGAGACAGCATGAGCAGGCGAGGGGTGGGGAGAGAATTCCATGTAAGCTCCATGCTGCTAGCGCAGAGCCAGACACAGGGCCTAAAACCCACCAACTGTAAGATCTTGACCCAAACCAAAACCGAGAATTGGATGCTTAACCGACTGAGCCACCCAGGCGCCACTCAAAACAACTTTTGGAATACACTTCCAAAGTTAAAGAAAAGAAGAAAAGAAAAACAACTATTCATTTTAAATTTAACTAATCTATTTTTTGGGGGGGGAGGGGTGTTATTCCTAGTTTACTGCCCATAGACATAGTAGAGCATTATTTTGCTCAAACCTAGTTAAACAGACCCAAGTTGGGAAGAACCAAATATACCTTGGCAATATTCTAGTGAGAAGGCAAGTTCATTTGGAAAAAAAATTCTTATTTGCTTACACATTAGTACAAATTCTGAGAAAAATGTTAAAATTACATTACATATATAAAAAATTTTTTTAAATGTTTACTAATTTTTGAAGGAGAGAGAGATACAGCGTGAGCGGGGGAGGGGCAGAGAGACAGGGAGACACAGAATCCGAAGCAGGCTCCAGGCTCTGAGCTGTCAGCACAGAGCCCGATGTGGGGCTCGAACTCACAAACTGTGAGATCATGACCTGAGCTGAAGTCGGACGCTTAATCGGCCCAGGTTCCCCTACATTACATATATAAATTTTAGTTACTCTGTTTATCCAGAAGGTCAAGCCAAGACCAACAAGTTAGATTTATGTAGTTTTGGTTTAACCTAAGAAAATGTTGGGAATACAGACATCCAGCATTAAGCTTAGGCACTTCCACATACATGATAGTAAAAGCCTTGAAAGTACTTGCTCAACATTATCTTTCAAAACTAACACACTGTGATTAGCAACTAAACTTGACTATGTTTCTGCTCTGAACAAAAAGCTATGTATAACTTTATAGAAAAGGGAAGCATAGACTTCTCTCAGTAATGAACTATCAAATTTTAAGTCATTATCTCAAAAGCATCTCAATTTCATCACAGGAATAATTCCAGTGGTTGTGGACAAAATCTGATTTTTGTTCTTAATGACAACGTTGTGAATTTCTCTCAAATATTTTGGTACTTGTCTTTTATTGTATGCTCATTTTTGTTTCATCACAAAATCATCCTAGTTCTAAAAAACAAGAACTAGAACTAAACAAGAACAAGTCCTAGCTATATCACTGACTTGCTGAATGACCATGGGCAAATCACTAGAACTATTTTCAAGTTTCACTTACCACCAGTGAAATAAGCACCTTACAGTAGTAGCTTTGAAACTCTCATAAGGTAATTGATTTGACAACACCTTAGAAATCATAAGCAGTACACATGTAAAGTTTTATGTACTTCTGCACATTGTATGATACAAACCCAGTGTTAAGTTGCTAATAAGTGTTGATGCCATTATAGGAGAAGTAAAGAGAACTTTTTTAAATAATAATTTGGTTCGTTTTCCAATTTGGTTTATCATCTCGTCTTCATTTTTATTATATCTTCTTCCTCTAGATAAGACACAGAACTTGTTCTCTTCTCTGAGGGATTTAATGGTCCCTGTGGAGTCTGAGAAGAAGGCCACAAATATTCATCGCCAAAGAATAACAACCTTTGTCTTTTCAGTCTTGTCGTATCTGCAGGACTGAAGTCTGCCAATATCCATTTGTCTGTACAGAACATCTGTAAGTCCGATGCTTGTTCTGGTGTCGTGGGGACACGGACAAAGATGACAACTTCACTGGCGGTACTTTCAATCAGCACGGAAGGCTTTCCCTTTGGGGTCTGCCAGGATGATTACACCCCAACAAGCTATGCCTAAGGAAAAAAAACAACAGTACCTCATATGTATGTTATACTTTAGTTTACTAGGTGCTTTCATATATGCCATCTTATTTAATCCTCACAACATTCCTAGAAGACACATCATCATTACACTTTTTTTTTTATAAAAGAGTGAAATTCAGAAAAGGAAAAGAAAATTTAGAGAGAGAGAGAAAAAAAAAATCTGTTACCTCCCCAAGCAAGAAAGGGATTTAAGGAGAACCGATTTGGGGAATCTAACTAGAAAGTTAAGAGATCTGAAAACCTAAAATCCTACCCATTCAACTGGTTTAAAGAGCAAAAAAAAAAAAAAAAAAAAAAAAAAAAAAAAAAAAAAAAAAAAAGGAAAAAAAAATCACTGCATTTTACTCTAAGACATCTTAACATCACTTATAATAATCAGTCATTATTGCTACAGCTAAGGACTGTGGGCCAGCCATTCACCCATAGTACACCGAGAATGTGGGTTTGCACCGAACCTAAGACGTGACTTCAAAGCCCTAGTTTTTATCTCACTAAGGCTTTCTCCAGAACCTGGAGAACAAAGCATGGGTCTGGTGACAGATAAACTTGGATCAAAAACCAGCTGTGTCATATCCTAATTATCTGACCTTTAACATCTTACTCTCTATGCCTTAGTTTGTTCAGCGGTAAAAAGGGATTACTATAATCATACCTATCTCTAATAGTTATCGTTAGGATTAACGATTGAAGCTAACAAGAGTTCTCAAGAAATATTGTCATTTAAAAAAAAAAAAAAAAAGAAAAGAAACGCCGTCCCAAGAACTTCCTCTCCCCGCCCCTGCTCCTAGTTTGGTGTGCCTCGGCCACGTGACCAGCCCCACAACCCGCCCGCATGACTGCGGCCCACTTCTCCCTATCCCCCTGCCCAAAGGCCCTGAGATCCCCCGACTCTCACTGATGCCGATGACCATCTGCGTAATAGTCCCTGGACTCGGGGCGTATCCCAGCTTCATGGGCTTCCGCGCCACCCAGTACACGTACCCGCCCGCCCCTATCAGCCCCGACCCGGAGAGCACGCGACAGCTCCAGCAGTTATTAAGTAGAGGCGCTTCCGCTGGAGAGGTCGGCGCTCCAGGTGCAGCGAGGGGCAGGGGCTCGGCGGA
Organism: Lynx canadensis; assembly: GCF_007474595.2. Taxonomy (NCBI): domain Eukaryota; kingdom Metazoa; phylum Chordata; class Mammalia; order Carnivora; family Felidae; genus Lynx; species Lynx canadensis. Next base: position 33,271,367 of record NC_044315.2, read on the forward strand.
GTTGGTGACCTCAGGAGGCGCAGCGACTTTGATGGGCTCCAGAGGTTGGGACAAGAAAGAACCCATATTCAAGAACTCGGTCTCAACTGCGGGAGTCTTCCGACCGAACTGACGTCAAAGATACAACCGGAAGCAGAGCCCCGGCTCACTGCACCGGAAGCAGCCTGAGGGTCGCTGGGAAATGTAGTTCTGGCCTGCCTCGAACGGAAAAAAGATGGTGGCAGCCCGTGTTTGTGGATTTCTGAGGCAACAAACTTGGCATTGCCAGAGGCCATTCCCCGCTACACCCTGCCCCAATCATTTTAAGAATTATGACTTAGTAAACCCCTAAATGTCTCAACTCTTACTTTCCTTAGAGGAAGAATCTGGATTTCTAATTTTTTTTGCCTAGCAAACAATGTGAGATCTTGAGCATGCCATTTCACCTGTCTCAAGAAAAGAATTAGGTTTTGTATGTGCTTAACTATATGCTAGACACTTTGCTAAGCGATCATCTGCATCATGCCATTTAATCTTTCCAATCCAATGACATATCAGTTTCCCAATACATGACAAAACTGGTGAAATGACATAGCCATATTTGAAACCAATGTCTGTGTCAATACAGTTAAATTTCTTAAATGTCACCTGTACATATTATCGATGCAAAATGAACAAATCTTTTTCTTAAATTTTGAAGAGAAAGGAAAAGCGTTGTATTCGAGCTCAAGAGGGAACAGCTGCCTGATATACACAATTTTCACAAAGAAGAGAGTGTTCTGGTAAAGGAACATTTGGTACAAGATTATATATGTTTTTACAGAAAGAGTTACAAATCATCATGATGAAGAACATTCCAGAAAGTCACAGCTTTTTTTTTTTTTTATCTTATGTTTTTAGGATATTGGCAAGTTGCATGACTTTAAACTTATGGGAACCAGGGAAATTTCTTTATTCTTATGTTCAGAATACTCATTTTATTTTTATTTTATTTTATTTTATTTATTATTATTATTATTATTATTATTATTATTATTATTATTATTTTATTTAAAGCAGACCATGTGTGCTTAGGACAGAAATAGAGCCCATTCTTTGAGGTTTTGACAAGTCATTTTGACCTTGATAAATGTTAAAATATAGCTTCCCTAGGATCTCAAGAGCAGGAAACATTCAAAGTTGAAAATTTCCTTTATTAATATTGTGAGGAGATTACACAAATATAATCAAGGTGTTAAAAATGTGTTTGAATTACCTGGATAAATACTTTTCATTTTCTCTTTAGCTTTTTTCCTAAAGTCATGATCTCAATGTTGTCATACTCACGATATTGTTCTACTTTGAGGGCCCTGGAGATAATTCAACTCAGAATCAGGCTAATAGACTTGAAGAGTTAATGTAGGATCTATTCTTGCGGGTTTACAATTTTATCATCCCTTAAGAATGGACTTTTAATTTTGATTGCTTCTTTGCAAGTCAACTGCTATATCATCCACTCCCATCACATTTCACCTTTCATTTCTTTTGGGTAGAGTTGCATATTTTTTTTTTTTTTTCTTCCCTGGGTTGGTCTCAGAGGATTACTGGTAAGAAAAAGGCATTTAGAGTTCAGAGGTAGTTTCTGTTAGAGGAGGTGGATGAAAACAGGATTAACTTCAGGTTTGACCTTTTTCCTTTAGAATGGCTTAAAAATTAACATGATTAAAAAAAGAAATTCATTATTTCACTTTACAAAATGGGATGTGATTTTGGGAAGGTTTTAAAAAAGATAAAGGTTTGGATAAATAGGAGAAAATAAAATCATGAGAACACAGGTTGGCCTGATGCTAATTTCAAAGACCCTCTCCATTTACACACACACACACACACACACACACACACACACACACACACACACATATCTCCATGTGTTGTCCAGTAGAAAGACAAAGAGTTGGGAAATTTGGGTTCTGTAGTGGGCTTTGTCACCATGAGTTAGCCATATGACATAGAGAATATTATTTACTCTCTCTAGCCTGTAGTTACCTCATGTTTGAAATAAGGAGATTTGGAATGGTAATATCTAACACTTGTTCTTAACTTGTAAATGTTATTTACTAAACATTTCTCTTTAGATAGCATTGTCCTAAGTGTCATACTAAATGAATTCAATAGCATTTGACTTAGAAATTAATAATTTATAGCTGCTTCTTTTCACTATGCCTGATACAATATTCTACAGTGCACATGGTTTCCCCTTATTTATGAAGAAAAACTCCACCATTTACCAGCAGTTACTAAAAACATTTTAACTACACACTTCTGTGGATAAGAATGATTGAACACACAATAGCATGTATGCATACTTTATTATTTATAAATTATGTATTAATATATTATTTTTTACATTATGAAGATAAGATAAAATAATAGAAATAGGAATTTTATATTTTCCCATATCTCAATACATAGGCTCTGCATCTTCATGGACACCATGGTTATATGACTTGTGACTTTATTAATTCATATTTTATCTAAAAGCTTTCTTTATTGTGCTTATTACAGTTAAAGATGCCAGGAGAGGACATCTTTAATTCTCTAAACAAATATTATTAAAATGCCCATGACACATTTTCCAAACAGGCAAGATTTTATTTTAACTAGTATTTGTTTTTCCTTTATTGAAACAAAGAGAGTACACAGGGGAGACACAGAGAGAGCACAAGAGCTGTCAGCACAGAGCCTGATGCAGTGCTCAATTTCACAAACCATGAGATCATGACCTGAGCCAAAACCAAAAGTCAGATGCTTAACCAACTGAGCCACCCAAGAGCCCCTGTTTTTTTTTTTTAAAGCACCTTCCAAAAGATGTGTTTCTTCTCTTATGATTGCCTCAAATAAATGATTTCAGTTTGTTATTACTCATAGAACATATTGAAATTGAGATGTTAAAATGAGATTGAGATATAACTTTCATTGGAAAATTATTAGAAATGTTAAGACACATCTTGAGATAAATGAAATAGTAGGGTCTGAGGATAAAGCTAGAGGCTAATGAAATCAAGCAAAAGTATAATTGGAGGAAGATGTGTGCATTTTGGGGGAAAGAAATAGGAGAAGAAGGCTGAAAGATTATTTTATTTTTTCTATTATATATATATGTGCATATATACACACACATATACACATATATATGCACATATACATGTATATGTATATGTGCATATATATGTATTATGTATATATGTGTGTGTATATATGTATGTGTGTGTATATTATATATATATATACTATTTATCATCACCATAGTTTACTTTGGCACATTTGACTCAGAAAGCCTCATGGTCTCTCTTATTTATTTATAAATTTTAAAAATGCAAAAGGCATTTTTAGTGTCCTTCACACTCCTGTCCCCCAACCACTCAGTTTCCCTTCCTTAACATAGCCAGTCTTATGAGCTTCTTGTGTATCTTTTCAGAGATGTCAGTATGTATGTGTATATTCTTTCCTCCAGTGACTTTGGGGGTCATTCCATATCAGTTAATATGTAAAGAGCTTTATGCATTTGTGGCTCTGTAGTATTCCCCTGTATGCCTGTACTGTACAGAATTTGATAGGTCTCATATTGATGGACATTAATAGGCTGCTTCTACTCTTTTGGTACTACAAATAGTGTCACAGTAAATAACTTGCACATATATCATATCACAAACATATGAGTATATCTTAGAATATATTTCAAAAGGATAAAGTATTTATAAACTTGATGGATATTACCAAATTGCCCTTCACAGAAGATGTACGAATTTACACTCTTACCAACAAGTATGAGATCTGTTTATCTATTCTAATTCTCACAAACAGTGAATTATATAACTTTGATCTCTGCCAGTGTGATAGGTAAAAGTGGTTTAATTTTCTTTTTCTTGTTATTAGCTCCTTAATATATGTTTAAGTGCAATCCACACTTCCTTTTATGAGAATTGTCCATATTTTTGCCCATTATTTTCATCGGACTGCCTTATTCTCATTAACTCCTAAGAACGCCTTATACATTAGACAGATTAACTATGTCGGTGATATAAGTTAGTATTTTTCCCTCCCAATTTGGTATTTGCCTTTTAATTTCACTTGTACTTCTTATCATTAATATTTTTAAAACATTTAATTGAATTTAACAATCTTCCTTTTTATAGCTTCTGAGTTTCGTGTCATAATTAGAAAGGCCTTCTACTTTCTATGCTTTCCCCTGGTATTTTGATCTTTTTAAAAAACACTTAAAATTTTAATACAACTGGCATTTCTCCTACAATTAGGTGTTAGAAATGGAGTCAGATTTTTCTTCCTTTTCTTTTCTCCAATTCATTTTTCTCAATACTATTTATTAAGTAATCCATCTTTCTTCATCTGTTAGAATATGCCACCTTTTCTAAAATGGCATATATAGATGTATGTCTATTCCTGGATTTCATGTTCTGATCCATGATTTTTCTATTTATTCATGTGACAATATAATAGTATATTACTTACTGAAGCTTTCTAATGTATTAATGCTTGGAGACTGGTTCCCCCTTATTAAACTTCTGTTCCAGACCTTTCTTGGATATTTTTACATGTTTATTTTTCCACATGAACTTTTGACTTAGCTTGATTATTCTGGCAAAATGATGCTGACATTTTTATTAGACTTGTGTGAAAATTTTAGGTTAATTTAGGGAGAATTGACATTTTTATGGTGTTGAGTCATCCTATCCAAGGACATGGAACAATTTTCTTCTTTGCTCATATCTTATTTTGTGTTCCTCTGTAACATTTTAAAGTCTTTTTTTATAATGATCTCACACATTTCCTCTCAGACACTTTATCTTTTGTGTTGTTATTGAAAATAAGGAATTTTTCCTTCTGTTGTGTCTTCTAACTGGTTGTTGTCTCAATAGAAGAAGGCTATTGATGTCCACATATTCTAATATTGAATTATCAGTGCCTTGTGGTGAGCTTTTGATATGTGATTGTTTTCTATTTTTGCAGTTTTTGTTGACTTTGGGGGACACTTTTATACTCACTTTGTAAACAAAATTTGCAAGCTTTCCTTCTTTTTCTGTACTCTAGAATAGTTAAAATATCATTGGAATCATCTGCTTTTTAAAGGTTTTGTTAGAATTTCCCTATGAAATTGTCTAGTCCAGGCACTTTATTATTTTGGTGGGAAAGGGAGGGGATGTGAAAAAGGAGGTTATTTGATACCTTTCTTTATTTGTATTTTGGAAATAAATCTAAATTTTCTTCTGGAAATGGTTTTGGCAAATTATACATTTCTGGAATATTATATATTTCATCCCCATTTTCAAGTTTATTTGCATTAAATTGAGAAGAATAGTCCCTTACAATTCCTTTAATTTTTTGTAACCTGTGTGGAACCTAGAAATAGTTTTTGCAGATGTGATTAATTAAGGATCTTGAAATTGAGTGATTATACTGGATTATGTGGGAAGCCGTAAATACAATCATGTGTGTCCTTATAAATACCATGCAGAGAAAAAGGGTACACACAGAATGGAAGGCAGTATGACCAAGAAGTGATGTGGCTACAAGTCAATGAATGTGGGCAGTTGCCAGAAACTGGAAGAGGCATGGAACAAATTCCCCGGCCCCACCCGGCCCCAGAGCTTCCAGAAGTAGCATGACCCTGTGAACATATTGATTTCAGTTCAGTGATACCAATTTCAGATTCTGGCCTCCACCATTGTGAGAAAATAAATTTCCGATCTTTTAAGCCACCAAGTTTTTGACAATTTGTTATAGCAGCGGCAGGAAACTATTATGTGTGCTTGATTAAACCTTTGCCCCAGACTCTATACTCTGAAGAACCTGAAGGTAGCAAAGTGTAACCACTTGGCATAGCACTTTCTTTTCTTAAGGGTTTTGTGCCACTCTACAGTTTTCTAACATTGAATATTGCTGTGGAAAATTATGAGGCCAGGCCAATTTATTCTCTGATATAGATGACTAGGTCTTTTTGCCTAAATGCCCAAATGATTTTGATTTTCTTTTCTTCTCCCTTCCCTTTCCTTTCTAAATTGTCAAAGTCCAACAACATCTTCCAGTCAACATCTTTGTTGACTATTCTAGTTAAGTTTTCCAGGCATAAGCAATAATATACATATTATTACATAATATGTATACACACATACACATTCTCTTATCTTTGTTTCAAGAATGTCTATCTGAATTATATCTTTTAAGGCACAATTATTTTATTGTTTTGTCGCCAAATGTAGCCAACTAACATTACTTCCATTCATTCATCCATCATTGAAGACAAAAAGATAATTCATTTAATATTTTTTAAAATAATGCACTATACAACAAACAAACAAAAAGTTAAATTTACCAAGGTATCCCGACTAATTATGTAAACTGTTAATTAAGAGAAAAACTAATCATTTGTTTCTTATATAATAGAAAGTTAAAGAGTTCTGTTAGTCATAATGTAATCTTTATGGTTAAAGTAACTCAAAGGGAGGTATGTTTAGTTTTATCTAGAAAGGTATATAATTTAAACACCTCATATGAATGAATAAAATTTTCATAACAAAATGAATACAGAAAGCCCTAGGTTTTCATTATAACTTGGGTGTTGAATGATCCTTTATGACATTATAGATTAGTACGCAAAATACATTCTTATACATTTATAACTCTAAGAAAAGGAAAACAGGTGTTCCTTGGTAAAGATCTCCTAGCCATTTGGTTTACACTAGGATATATTGAACTCTAAGACTTCAGTGTTTACCAAATTTGGAATCCTTAGCTTGAGTCAACAAATCAGATACACTGATTATTTCTTAAATTATGGGTCTGCCTTTTCTTCTGAAATCTTGACAGATTATGCATTCACTTCCAGGGAATTTCCCTGGCATGGTAGTTATCTGTATATTGTTGTTCTGTATGAACTATATGATTTCCCTTCCTTTTCTCCTCTCATGTGCTCTTCTATTTTACTTAAATATAAGTTCTTTTGGAACTTTCTAAAGAAGAATATTCCTCTCAGGAAGGTTTAGAAATGGAACATTAAAGACAAGAAGATTGGGTATCGGCATGTCCTTGGATATCCCTATATTTGCTTCAGACTTCAGCTAGATTGATGTATTTTTAAATGTGACGACAAGCCCCATCACTATGATTTTTCTTTTTCCGAGAAAATCAGCATCTACCTATGGTTCCTTTTCTATTGGTCCTTTTTAAGGACTGACCTTTTTTCATTTTTTGGCCTCAAGGAATTCCATATGTCTCTTTATTTTTTATATTTTTCCCCCACATGCATCTGTAGATATACAATTTTGGTTATCTGATCATTTATAACTATTTAATCATCTTTTGAAGGTCTGTTTCTAATGCATGGCTCTGCTGGCTTATTCATTGCTGAATTTAAAACACAAGTTTGTATAACTTCCAACCCCCTAAATTTCTGGAGATGTCTTTGTTGTGAGCCTCCATTTCCAGAAAAGAAAAGGACCTGGGCTTTAAACTTCCACAGCAGAGGACTGGAGATACCTGAAGATGAGGAGTAACATCCCTGCCCGTATTCTGCTGGATTTTCATACTTTCACATGCTTCTCTGTTTTCCACCTCTCCAGAATGAGCAGTGGCTGCTTTGTGCTATTGTCCATTTACAATTCCAATGAGAAATGGGCCTGTTTAGACCATGTCAGCTCATGGATGCTGCCTTTTTGTGACAAGAATTAAGCTCCACATATTTTCCTGCAGCTAGCAATGTGTTCTCCTTCGTTGATGAGTGTGTTTGTGGGAATCTACATTACTTCCATAGACCTTGGGATGGGCAGTGGCCAGAGAATCATATTAGCATGTGGAGAACAATAAGGCAATGTAACCCACTGCATGCAACCCCTCACCTGGGCCCTGGAAGTCTGGTGTGGGCTCAGCAGAGTAACCATTACAGTCCTTCTTCCTCCTGTCCTGTTGCCAGTAAGGGTCTGCTCTTTAATATTTTTTCTATTTTTTTCTTTTTTTCTTCCAGGATTCAAATTATATGCCTTGTTGTATCTTCTTTCATTTTCTTACGAATTATTTTCATTCTTTTCTTATTTATTTTAGCTTTGCTCCTTAATGTGTTTATAGCAAACAATGCCAGTTATCTCTTATACTCCTCTACTTTTGTCGCTATAAATTGGATGCTTTTGTTTTCTTCTCCCACTGCTTCACTTGAGTTCTGAGAACTTATATATATATATATATATATATATATATATATATATATATATATCTTTACCTGTTGTCTAGTTATCTTGTCTGTAAGTTGTTTTATTTGTATTGAGAGATCTTGCTTCATAGAATTGACTAGTTTTTAAATTTTTGAAATTCAGGGAGAAATATTTGGGCATGATTTTTACATACTTCATGACAATATATTGCTGGATGTCATTATGAATTTACCATTTGTTTTTCTTGTTTCTTCCATTTTTTCCCCTTTTTTATTTGGTATATCTTTGAACATCCTGTTTTGGTTCCCTTGTTTATTAAGCATCTTTGGAAGAGTAGGTTTTTCCACCTATATTAGCAGCAGATTACATCAGGACAAAGCCAGAACTGAATTGCAGGCCAGTTGAGATTATCCTCTAGGCTGAGGGAGTCTTATGTGAGTTCATGTAGCCTTATTTTCTCCCCAGTGAATGGAATAGACAGGTTTGAGGGTTTTCTTTCTTACTTTCAGAGTCTTTTTTCTCCTACACTGCCACAGAGACAGTGTGCTTCCTGCATATGTGGCTTCTTGGTGGGTTTCTTTATTTAACTTTACCTTCTTTTGTTCGTGGAGCAAAACTAGGTCCACAGAATGTAGGTATTTAAGTTTTGCATCTCAAAGTGTGCCCATCACCTTCAAGAACTGTACTTTGCTTACTCATCCTGATATCTGCAGCTTCAATGCCCCTGCTCCACTCTCTCTTCTCCGCAACATACCCTAGCATGATCACTGCCATAGTAATTGCACATGTACATATTGCAATGGAGCCTCATCAGCTTTGGTCGCTGGTCATTTTAATGAGCAGAATGCTCCTCTTGACTTGCTTTGGATATGTAGGATAAAAGAGAAATAAACTTTTGTTGTATTAAGTCCCTGAAGTATGAGGTTGTTACTGTAGTAAAACCTAGCCTATTTTAACTGATGCAGTTTGTTCACCACTGAGGGTGCTACCCTAGAGGGCATTTGGAAATAAAAGGAGGCACTTCTGGTTGTCACAGTGACAATGTCCAAAGGCCAGGGATACTAAATCCCTGTAATGCTTTCAACAGCCCTATGGAATAAAGTATGCTTTGTTGAAATGTCAATAGTTTCTTCATTGAAAAACTCAGTAAATGGCTTAACAAGTACAGCCAAATTGCCTTCCTTAAATGAGTGCCCATTATTAAAACCATATCCAAATTGTTGTGGTTTTTTTTTTTTGGCTTTTTTTCCCACACTTTATTTTTAAGTAATTCAGATAATTTCTAATATTTATAAATGTATCTCCTGGATATAAATATCCATAAGTGGACTGTTAGAGTTTATTAATTTTTATATCATTTTCATAAAGTTACTGGTACTCAGTAATATCTGTGGATTTCATTAGACTGAAATATCTTCTTGGGCCCAAGTTTAATAAAGTAGATTGCATATTGTGGGAGCAGATAGTAGAATGTGGGTTTCCCTTTTGTTTTCTGTAGTTTGAACTGACAAGAGGCTTGGAAAATAAACAATTGAAAAAGACATTCCCTAAAGGTAGCCATCAAGTGTAATAAGACTCAAGTCAAATGGCCCAGCTGTCACAGTAAAATACAGCCTATTGACTTCCTTCTCACTAGGGAAAAGCACTGCTTGCCACTTACCACAGATAGCATGGAGAGAAAGTATCACCCCAAGAACTGCAGGAGGGAATGTCCCATGTAGCTGAGAGAAAGGCACAAAATAAATCTGGTTTCATGTGTCCCCAGTAGATAACCATATGTTTTTAGAAGGGGTGAGAGTGGGTTACATAATTATCTTACTTTAAGGATCAGAAAATAAATAGCAGCATAGTTAAAATATAACTGACACAACCAGCAACATTTTTTTAATCATTAAAAAAAAATCATTACATTCCAGCTAGGTGCAAACTCCTGGTAGACAGAAGTAGAGGGATGGCTTACACAAAGATGAGTGGGATAGGAACTACCTTTTAGTCTTTGTGAATCTTATCTGGAAGCTAAACATATACAGAAATAAATCTAATGCATGTAGACTGTGGCAAATGTTATAACAGAGGCAGTGATGAATTTAGTGAGAATGTAGGAAAAAAAAACATTGTTTCTAATTGGGTGGAGGTAAATAAGTTAAATTTAGGAGGAAAAAATACTTTAGGTTGAGCCTTAAAAACAACCTAATGGGTGGACTGCTGAATGATATGTAAATATTATTGATTCCATTGTCCTAGGGCAGGGCTAAGAGGTATAATAACTGACATTGGTAAAATGTTTTGCAGTTAAACAGTGCTGTTACATACATTATTCATGTGGCTGTATTAATATTAACAGATGGTTTATGTAATTAAAACCTGAAAAGTAGTGAGTGTTAAAGGCATTAAAAATTGGGGCATACTAAAAATTATGACAATTTCCCACTGATTCTGCAACTTATGATTACATGCATACATATATGTAGAATGTGGCAGCTAGGATACCTTCCACATTGCTTCATTCTACTGACATTGACTCCTTGCAGTATCTCATTCAACTGGAACCAAATACTAAACATGTCATTCAAAACAATGTTTAAGTAATTTTTTTTCTTAGAAATTAACCACTCTTTATAGCCTAGTACTAATGTTTATGTTTGTCAAGTTCAAAAAGTTGTATATAGGTTATTAAGCAGTATATTTGTCTGGATACTGGTATTGATTAGATGAAGAATAAATAGCTTGGCTTTTCTTCAAGAAATGGCACTTCATTGTGTCTTGAATCTTTTTAACTTAGAAACGTCTAATGTATATACACAGCTAAGGAGGAAAAGTTGTTCAAGTACATGTCAGTGAGTACAGACCTTCAGACCTGTGAGAAAAAAAATGATTTAATTATTTCAATTCTTCCCATAACACTTATTCACTTCAACAGGATGCCTCTCTAACTCCCTTGCTCCTTATTAGCATCATGAGGAAGGAACTTTTATTGATCCCTCTTGTAATCTTTTTAGTCCTGGTAGGTATTGCATGGATGAACATCTGGGAATGCTGTTCTTTGCTTTCCAGTGGATCATCAGAAGTGGAGATGTGCCCCAAGTGTTCTGCAGCCCACTGCATCCTAAGGATTGCTGACACTAATCCACATGGCATCATACTGTCAAGTTAGATGGCTCTGGTGCTGCTGCTGACATAACCCAAGAGAGGTAACTTCTCTTGGTGATAAAATGCACAGTTTTCTTGGAATTTTAATTTATTCCAGAATTTCCTTTCTGGAAGCATACCCTGGTCATTTACTGTGGTTAGTATAAAGAATAAAATAATAGAAAAGAAAGAGAATGAGGTGATAATATGAATTAAAATAGCTGCAGTATTTTCCAGATATATACTAATTTAATACAATAGAATAGTAATGAAAGAGTTATTTATTATTTTTAAATTTTGTTCTTTATTTTAGAGAAAGAGAACATGAGCAGAGAGAGGGGCAGAGGGAAAGAGAGAGAGAGACTCTCGAGCAGGTTCCATGCTCAGCTCAGAGCCCAATGTAGGGCTCGATTCTATGACCCTGGGATCATGACCTGAGCCAAAACCAAGAGTCAGTTGCTCAACCCAGGCACCCCAGTAATGAAAGTATTATTATCTCCATTTTACAGATAAGGAAATTGAACTCTGGAGGTGTTAGGTAGTTTGCTCAAAGTAATTTGCTAGTAGGTGGAAGAGATGAGATGGGAAGAAAAAACTACCTAATATTGAGTCAGACACTCTGCATATTGAATTCAATTCAGTTAAAAATGAAACTAATTCAGGGACACTTGGGTGACTTAGTCGGTTGAGCATCCAACTTCAGCCCAGGTTATGATCTCATGGTTCACAAGTTTGAGTCCCATATCAAGCTCTGGGCTGACAGCTCAGAGCCCGGAACCTGGTTCTGATTCTGTGTCTCCCTCTCTCTCTGCCACTCCCCAGCTCGCGCTCTGTCTGTCTGTATCTCTCTCAAAAATAAATAAAAACATTAAAAAAATGAAACTAATTCAGTTCAATTCAATTCAATTCCATTCCATTCACTCAAGTTCAATCTTGACAATAACTTTATGTGCAGAGACTAACAACAGTCCCCCCCCCCTTTTTTTTTCCCAATGATGAGAAACCAAGTATCAGAAGTCACTTAGTTTAAGAGATAAAGACTAGATCTGAATCCAGGTCTTCAGATGCAGAACCCATTCTATACTGTAGTGCACTCCAAATCATGTGGCATCTTGTGACTGAAATTTGAGGTTTCTATGCATACACTGTACTAAGATAATGTCTATAAAGTGCTTAACACTGCTTTGCACATGAAAAAATACTGTAATTAAGAGCTTCTATTAATATGTGAATAGCAAGGGTATATTTGCCTATTACCTTTATTATAAAGATTTCTGAAGATTTTGCAACTATTGTTAGGATCCTGGAATGCTGGATTCCATTAAGCCTTCACTTCTATAAAGTCTCTTTTCAGGTTGTGTGCAGAGAGGTAAAAATCAATGACAAAATTTAAGTTTTTAAAATTGATATGGTTTCAGTGGCAAGTAGGGCTGGGAAGTCATAGCAGTAAGGCAAATTCTTATTGTCTATTGTCCTTGACTACATGCTACCCTTCACCCACCTTACATGGCCTGTGAAATCACAGTATTATTTTTTAAATGGTTTGCAGTTTTGGGGGTGCCTGGGTGACTCAGTTGGTTCGTTGGTTCGGTGTTCGACTCTTGATTTCTGCTCAGGTCATAATCTCCCTGTTTATGAGTTCAAGCTCTGCGTCAGGCTCAGCACTGACAGTGAGAAGCCTGCTTGGGATTCTCTGTCTCACTCTCTCTCTTACTATCCACCACTAATGCATGCATGCACACACTCTCTTTTTCTCGCAAACATAAATAAATATTTAAAATAAAATAAAATACTAAAATGCTTTGCAGTTTTCTAAGTGCTTTCGACTGCATTCTTTCATTTGTCCCTCACATCAACGTTGTCAGGTGGTTATTAACTATCCTTGTTGTACAAATAAGGAATCTGAGACCCAGAGTCAGAGGTTAAGATTCACTTAACTAGGAAATGGAGGAACCAAAGTCCAGCACTGATTCCCTGATTCAGAGCTCAATGCTTTTATCTCTATACAAATTGTTCCCTCATATTTTTATTAAGATTTCTGTGTCCTTATATTAGTTATGAGCCATCAGAATCTGAAAATGCAGATGTAATAAAGTATTACAGTGGGTAGCTTTATGAAATGCATGAGCAAAAAGGGAAGTTTAATGGGCCTAATATTGAAATCTAAAAATTTCTTTTAACAAATGTTTATTTAACACATATTTATTTAGTTCCTACTTTGTCCATGACATCATGTTGAATTTCTGAGGTATATATAGCAGCAGGGGCAAAGACTCCTGGGAAACATCTTCAGCTCAATTTAGAAGGTTTTAAATCTAATGTGTGTATATATATATATATATATATATATATATATATAATGTATAATTATATAATATAATGTATATGTAATATATATAAGACCTGTGTCATTAAAATCAAATTGGGGGTGCCTGGGTGGTTGAGTTGGTTAAGCATCTGACTCTTGATTTCAGTTCAGGGCATGATCTCATAGTTGTGAGATCAAACCCCACATGGGGCTTGATGCTGAGCATGGAGCCTGCTTGGGATCCTCTTTCCCCCTCTCTCTCTGCCCCTCCTTGCCCTCACATATGCATGTACACTTTCTCTCTTTCAAAATTAATAAACTTAAAAACCTTTTAAAAATAAACTAAAATCAAATTGATGATGGTACCTATGTCTTATTTATGTTTACATTTCACAAAATGCTGTCTCAGTACCTTTCTTGTTGAACAAATAAGTGAATGTATGGTGGATGAATGGATAGATAGATAGACAGATAGACAGACAGATCATAACAGACAGAACCATTGTTTTCCAGGAGATTATGGACTAAATTAAAAGATAAGATATAAAACTAAATAAAACACAAGATTGATATATGACCATATGGTATTGAGAAGAGGCATGGTTTCTAGCTGAAATGATCAGGGAAGGCTTTCATGGAAGAGACACTTTTGGAATGAGAGGTAAGTAATAAAGATTTTTCCTTTTTTAGAGCAATGTGGATAAACTAGTCTAGTGGATATTAGAAGTAGGAGATTTAAATATTTTTGTAGGTAGACATAGTGGGCATTCAAAACACTTTTGTTGAATGAATAAATGAATTTCCCAACAAAAATTTTAATGTACTAGCTTTTAAAAGTAAAGTTCTATTGAGATATTTTATTGTTACTTGAAATCAGCCAGATAAGAAATGTTGAAACACTGTGATCAAGGATCTTGCCATACTCAGTTTGGCCCCTCTAGAATTCACAGAAGTATCTTAGAGAGTGCTTTACTCCGTTGTAGAGATTTACTGAGTCTTTACAATTCAGAGAAGCATTTTGGATGTATAATCAAACAGCGAACCAAACATCTTTGAGAGGTTGCATCATTTCCTGGGGAGGGAGAACACCAAGCCAAAAGTCTTAAGTTACATCCTCACTTCTCACCCCATTTAGTTTTAACATCTTTTGGCAGCCTGGCCATAAAAACTAGGATATGAGAATTCCTGCTTGATTCTGATCTGGGTTACACTCTAGTCTCCACATTGATCATTTGGTTTTATTTCTTTTCACAGGAAATCACTTGCAGTGCCTCCTAGGTTACTCTTAAGAGCTGAGATTTTTTATACCAACAATAAAAGAAAGCATAATTTACCATAGGATTTTTTTTTCCATTTGATCACAATGATTCACAGTGCTTTCCTTTGCTCAAGAGTAAAATAATAATGCTTCTACCTGAAATTTAAGTTTTTAAAAATGTTTTCTAAATTTTACCCAGGTTGTAATAATCAAAAGTATAAATAAATAAGAGCTTAAAGCATTAATTATAGAGGTGGAAGTTTAGCTTGTTTTTATTATAACAATAAATAATAAGCACATTCAACTGGCTTTCCAAATACTATACTTTTATCTGATTCCTTTTAGAAACATTTTGAAAATTAGTATTAAAGAAAATGCCAACAATGTTAATATTATTAATATAAATTATTTAATATTTTTGGTGATCACATTTGATAATTTCTCTATATTCTCATTGAGGAGAAGCCTCATTTGAACTGGATGCCTATATATGTCTAATAAAGTTCAAATTGTTTAAAACTTGACTTACAAAACTATGATGAACACTTTTCCAAAAAATAACTTTTAAAATTAATTATCTACGACTGTAAGGTGAATCCCATCTCTTGAAAGTGTATATTGCACATTTTTTAAAACTTTGCATGTAGAAATCATTGAAAATTTCTGTATGATAAAATGTGAGCCTTTTTAGAAAACTTCTCAGAACATTGTAAAGTTCAGAGATTTGTATTATCCCCCTTCCTTTCTTAGAACTATATGTCATGGTGCTATGTATGTATGATTATGATGATATGGTTACCTTGACTTGGAATTCCTAAAAATAAGAGAGTGATGAGAATGGCTGAACATATACATATATCACAAAAATATAGGAAAGAAGGTTTTTTTTTTTTTTTTTAATTTAAGGAGAGAAGAAAAAAAAAAGATGTGCTTTTATGGATAGAAGCCCCAGTTGAGAATGTTTCCAAGAAGATATAAAGTTCTTTCCTCAAGGCAGTGGTTTTCAAACCTTGGTATGTAGGGGATCATTTGGGGAGCCAGTTAAAAATAGGCTTTCTAGGTCCCATTCCCAAAGGATGTTCACATCCAGTACATATCTGCAATAGAAAAGGGGTGCATGAGAAAGGGGAAAGATGGAGGGATTAAAAGTGCTGGAGAAAACTTTAGAGGACAACAGATATGGTCTCTATCTTAATTGTGGTGATGGCTCCTCAGGTGTGTACATAAATCAAAACATCAAATTGTACATTTTAATTAGTACTGTTTAATGTATGTTAGTTATACATCAAAAAGCTTTCAAAAATCAAAGTGAGCTATAGGCAAAGGAAGGAGGGGATTCTTCCATTTTCTGAGGCATTTACTTTTAGAGGATTTGTGTCTGATACTGAAGCTCCTTCTGACCCAATACATTGTAAGGTGTGTGTGTGTGTGTGTGTGCGCGCGCGCGCGTGTTATGAAGAAGTTTGTTAACAGGAAGCAGTAGCACTAGGCCTCAGGCTGCTTTTATTTGTGTAAACTAGCAAGACCCAGAGAGAAGACTATCTTTCCCTGCCCCTTGAGGAGCCAATCTCTGTGGGTTTGCCATTGTGAATACAGTCTTGCTTTTGACTTCTAGGCCCCTCTGGTGACTGTGGAACCACAAAGAAGTTACCTTTTTTTCACATTTCCCAAGTTTTCTGAGTTGTGATGGCAGTGGTATGCAATAATGGTAGGGAACAAGGTCAGCAATCCTAGGGAACTTTCTGCAAAACAGTCTGAGATTTCTAAGCAAATGACCATGTATGAGCTAAGAAAATGACTGATTCATAGGCTATATGAGCATTCTGTAGGTTTCCTAGTACTAACCTGAGCTGAGCAACCTCAGAATAGGAGAAAAATAATGGTGGCTTGGAGCCAGCCTCTTGAATATGAAAAGGGATATGACTAAATTGGAAAGGGGGAGGTACATTTTCTGAGGACAAACATGGAAGAAGAATCCAAGAGCTGACTATTCTTGCCTCTACACAGATGAGTCAATACTGATTGGGAGCTTTGCCTAAAGTCACACACAGTGGAACTGTCTGAAGTAAGAAAAAAAAAAAAACAAAAAAACAAAAAAACAGCTCACTTTTCCAGTTCTCAAGTATATGCTCTTTTAACTGCTCTTTTTTTAAAATTGTTTTTATTTTAATTTCAGTATAGTTAACAGTGTTATATTAGTTTTGCATGTAAAATATAGTGATTCAACAATTTTATATATTATTCAGTGCTAATCATGTTAAGTATACTCTTTAATCCCCTTGACATTTTACCCATTCCCCCACCCAGCTCCCCTCTGGGAGCCATCAGTTTGCTCTCTATAGCTGAGTCTGTTTCTTGTTTGTTTCTTTCCTTTTTTCCCTCTTTGTTCATTTTTTTTTCTATCTGACACTTGACATATGAGTGAAATCATATTATTTGTCTTTATCTGATTGACTTATTTTGCTTAACATTATACTCTCTATCTCCATCCATGTTGTTGCAAATGGCAAGATTGCATTCATTTTTATGGCTAACTAATATTCCAATATGTATTTATGCCATTTCTCTATCCATTCATCTGTTGATGGACACTTTAGTTGCTTCCATAATTTGACTATTGTAAACAATGGTGCAATAAACATAGAAGTGCATGCATTACACTGAATTAGTATTTTTGTATTTGGGGGCATTTACCCACAAAAGAGAGGGTAGAGAGACTACTGGATGGTAGGTTAGTTCTACTTTTAACTCTTTGAAGAAACTCCACATTGTTTTCCACAGTGGCTGTACTAATTTGCATTCTCACCAACAGCGAATGAGACTCCCTTTTTCTCCATACCCTGAACAACAATTGCTATTTCTTGAGTTTTTGATTATAGCCATTTTGACAGGTGTGACATGATATCTCATTGTGGTTTTGGTTTTCATTTCCCTGATGATGAGTGATGTTGAACATCTTTTCATGTATCTGTTGGCCATCATATGTCTTCTTTGGAGAAAAGTCTGTTCATGCCTTCTCCCATTTTTATATACGTAATTTATTATCAAATTGGTTTCCATACAACACCCAGTGCTCATCCAAACAGGTGCACTCCTCAATGCCCATCACCTACTTTCCCCTTTCCCCACTGCCATCAATGCTCAGTTTGTTCTCAGTATTTAACAGTCGCTTAAGGTTTGCCTCCTTACCTCTATGTAACTTTTTTTCCCCTTCTTCTCCCCCCTGGTCTTTTGTTAAGTTTCTCAGGATCCACATATGAGTGAAAACATATGGTATCCGTCTTTCACTGCCTGACTTATTTCACTTAGCATAACACCCTCCAATTCCATCCATGTTGCTACAAATGGCCAGATATCATTCTTTCTTATTGCCAATTAGCATTCTATTGTATATATAAACCACATTATCCACTCATCAGATGATGGACATTTAAGCTCTTTCCATAATTTGACTATTGTTGAAAGTGCTGCTATAAACATTGGGGTAAAAGTGCTCCTATGCATCAGTATTCCTGGATCCCTTGGGTAAATTCCTAGAAGTACTATTGCAGGGATAGATCTATTTTTAATTTTTTGAGGAACCTCCACACTGTTTTCCAGAGCGGCTGCACCAGTTTGCATTCCCATTAACAGTGCTAGAGGGTTCCCATTTCTCCACATCCTCACCAGCATCTATAGTTTCCTGATTTGTTATTTTAGCCACGCTGACCAGTGTGAAGTGGTATCTCAGTGTAGTTTTGATTTGTATTCCCCTGATGAGGAGTGACGTTGAGCATCTTTTCATGTGCCTATTGGCCATCTGGATGTCTTCTTTAGAAAAGTGTCTATTCATGTCTATTATACAAAAGTGTCTATTCTGTCCATTTCTTCACTGGATTATTTGTTTTTTGGGTGTGGAGTTTAGTGAGTTCTTTATAGATTTTGGATACTAGCTCTTTATCCGATATGTCATTTGCAAATATCTTTTCCCATTCTGTCAGTTGCCTTTTAGTTTTGTTGATTGTTTACTTTACAGTGCAGAAGCTTTTTATCTTCATGAGGTCCCAATAGTTTATTTTTGCTTTTAATTCCCTTGCTTTTGGAGATGTGTCAAGTAAGAAATTGCTGCAGCTGATGTCAGAGAAGTTTTTTCCTGCTTTCTCCTCTAGGGTCTTGATGGTTTCATGGCTCACATTCAGGTCCTTTATCCATTTTAGTTTTATTTTTGTGAGTGGTGTGAGAAAGTGGTCTAGTTTCAACCTTCTGCATATTTCAGTCCAGTTCTCCCAGCACCATTTGTTAAAGAGACTGTCTTTTTTCCATTGTATATTCTTTCCTGCTTTGTCAAAGATTAGTTGGCCATACTTTTGTGGGTCCAATTCTGGAGTTTCTATTCTATTCAATTGGTCTATGTGTCTGCGTCTCTTTTGTGCCAATACCATGCTGTCTTGATGATTACAGCTTTGTAGTAGAGGCTAAAGTTTGGGATTGTGATGCCTCCTGCTTTGGATTTCTTCTTCAAAATTACTTTGGCTATTTGGGGTCTTTTGTGGTTCCATACAAATTTTAGGATTGCTTGTTCTAGCTTCAAGAAGAATGATGGTGCAATTTTGATTGGGATTGAATTGAATGTGTACATTGGGGTAGTATCGACATTTTAACAATATTTGTTCTTCTGATCCATGAGCATGGAATGTTTTTCCATTTCTTTGTATCTTCTTCAATTTCCTTCATAAACTTTCTATAGTTTTCAGCATACAGATCTTTTACATATTTGGTTAGTTTATTCCTAGGCATTTTATGATTCTTGGTGCTATTGTGAATGGGATCAGTTTCTTTATTGGTCTTTCTGTTGCTTCATTATTAGTGTATAAGAGTGCATCTGATTTCTGTACATTAATTTTGTATCCTGTGACTTTGCTGAATTCCTGTATTAGTTCTAGCAGACTTTTGGTGGAGTCTATCATGTTTTCCATTTATAGTATCATGTCATCTGCAAAAAGTGGAAGCTTGACTTCATCTTTGCCAATTTTGATGCCTTTGATTTCCTTTTGTTGTCTGATTGCTGATGCTAGAACTTCCAACACTATGTTAAACAACAGCGGTGAGAGTGCACATCCCTGTGTGTTCCTGATCCCAGGGGGAAAGCCCTCAGTTTTTCCCCATTGAGGATGATATTATCTGTAGGATTTTTATAAATGGCTTTTATGATGTTGAAGTATGTTCCTTCTATCCCGACTTTCTCGAGGGTTTTTATTAAAAAAGGATGCTATATTTTGCCAAATGCTTTTTTGCATCGATTGACAGAATCATATGGTTCTTATCTTTTCTTTGATTAATGTGATGTATCACATTGATTGATTTGTGAATATTGAACCAGCCCTCCAGCCCAGGAATGAATCCCACTTGATCATGGTGAATAATTCTTTTTATATGCTATTGAATTAGATTTGCTAGTATCTTGTTGATAATTTTTGCATCCATATTCATCAGGGATATTGGAATGTAGTTCTCTTTTTTTGCTGGGTCTCTGTCTGGTTTGGGAATCAAAGTAATGCTGGCTTTATAGAATGAGTCTGGAAGCTTTCCTTCTCTTTCTATTTTTTGGAACAGCTTGAGAAGGATAGGTATTATCTCTGCTTTATATGTCTTGTAGAATTCACCAGGGAAGCCATCTGGTCCTGGACTCTTATTTGTTGGGAGATTTTTGATAACTGATTCAATTTCTTCACTGGTTATGGGTCTGTTAAAATTTTCTATTTCTTCCTGTTTGAGTTTTGGAAGTGGGTGGGTGCTTAGGAATTTGTCCATTTTTTCCAGGTTGTCCAGTTTGTTGGCATATAATTTTTGGTAGTATTCCCTGATAATTGCTTGCATTTCTGAGGGATTGGTTGTAATAATTCCATTTTCATTCATGATTTTACCTATTTGGGTCCTCTCCCTTTTCTTTTTGAGAAGCCTGGCTAGAGGTTTATCAATTTTGTTATCGGTTTCATTGATCTGCTTTACTGTTTTTTTTTTAGATTTTATATTGTTTATTTCTGCTCTGATCTTTATTAATTCTCTTCTTCTGTTGGGTTGGGGTATCTTTTATATTCTGCTTCTATTTCCTTTAGGTGTGCTGTTAGATTTTATATTTGGGATTTTTCCTGTTTCTTGAGATAGGCCTGGATTGCAATGTATTTTCTTCTCAGGACTGCCTTTGCTGCGTCCCAAAGCGTTTGGATTGTTGTATTTTCATTTTCGTTTCTTTCCATATATTTTTTAATTTCTTCTCTAATTGCCTGGTTGACCCATTCATTCTTTAGTAGGGTGTTCTTTAACCTCCATGCTTTTGGAGGTTTTCCAGACTTTTTCCTGTGGTTGATTTTAAGTTTCATAACATTGTGATCTGAAAGTGTGCATGGTATAATCTCAAATCTTCTATACCTATTAAG
Organism: Lynx canadensis; assembly: GCF_007474595.2. NCBI lineage: Eukaryota > Metazoa > Chordata > Mammalia > Carnivora > Felidae > Lynx > Lynx canadensis. The sequence continues at coordinate 33,292,658 of NC_044315.2, forward strand.
GGCTGTTTTATGACCCAGTATGTGATCTATCTTGGAGAATGTTCTATGCACACTCAAGAAGAAAGTATATTCTGTTGCTTTGGGATGCAGAGTTCTAAATATATCTGTCACGTCCATCTGATCCAATGTATCATTCAGGGCCTTTATTTCTTTATTGATTCTCTGTCTAGATGATCTATCCCTTGTTTTAAGTGGAGTATTAGAGTGCCATGCAATTACCACATTCTTATCAATAAGGTAGCTTATGTTTGTGATTAATTGTTTTATATATTTGGGGGCTCCTGCATTCTGTGCAGACATTTATAATTGTTAGTCTTCCTGATGGATAGACCCTGTGATTATTATATAATGACCTTCTTCATCTCTCATTACAGCCTTTAATTTAAAGCCTAGTTTGTCTAAGTATGGCTACTCCAGCTTTTTTTTACTTCCAGTAGCATGATAGATAGTTCTCCATCCCTTCACTTTCTATCTAAGGTGTCCTCAGGTCTAAAGTGAGTCTCTTGTAGACAACAAATAGATGGGTATTTTTTTTTTTATCCATTCTGATACCCTATGTCTTTTGGTTGGAGCATTTAGTCCATTTACATTCATTGTTATTATAGAAAGATATGGGTTTAGAGTCATTGTGATGTCTTTAGGTTTCTTTCTTGTAGTGATGTCTCTGGTACTTTGTGGTTCTTGCAACATTTCACTCACAGAATCCCCCTTAGGATCTCTTATAGAGCTGGTTTAGTGGTGATGAATTCTTTCAGTTTTTGTTTGTTTGGGAAAAACTTTATCTCTCCTTCTATTCTGAATGGCAGGTTTGCTGGATAAAGGATTCTTGGCTGCATATTTTTTCTGGTCATCACATTGAAGATTTCCTGCCATTCCTTTCTGGCCTGCCAAGTTTCAGGAGATAGGTCTGCTACTACCCTTATGTGTCTACCTTTGTATATTAAGGCCCATTTATCCCTAGCTGCTTTCAGAATTTTCTCTTTATTCCTGTATTTTGCCAGTTTCACTATGATATGCCGTGCAAAAGATCTATTCAAGTTATGTCTGAAGGGAGTTCTCTGTGCCTCTTGGATTTCAATGCCTGTTTCCCTCCCCAGATCAGGGAAGTTCTCAGCTACGATTTGTTCAAGTACACCTTCAGCTCCTTTCTCTCTTCTTCTTCTGGAATTCCTATGATACAGATATTGTTCTGTTTGATTGAATCACTTAGTTCTCTAATTCTCCCCTCATACTCCTGGATTATTTTATCTCTCTTTTTCTCAGCTTCATCTTTTTCCATAATTTTATCTTCTAATTCACCTGTTCTCTCCTCTGCCTCTTAAATCCTCACTGTGGCTGCCTCCATTTTATTTTGCACCTCATTTATATCATTTTTCAATTCATCATGACTATTTTTATTCCCTTGATCTGTAGCAATAGATTCTCTGTTGTCCTCTATGCTTTTTTCAAGCCCAGCGATTAATTTTATGACTACTATTCTAAACTCTTGTTCTGTTTTATTGCTTAAATCAGTTTTCATCAATTCATTAGCTGTCTCTACTTCCTAGAATTTCTTTTGAGGAAAATTCTCCCGTTTTGTCATTTTGGCTAGTTTTCTGTCCTTTATGCATTTTAAAAGCTTGTTGTATGCTCTACCTGTGAGCACTGCTATAATAAAGGAGTGTCATACACTGTCCAGGGCCTTGCCTTTTAGGAGGTGTTTTTTGGAGAATGTGACTTGCTCTCTGTTGTTGTGGCTTTGGTTATTCTATTATCCTACTTGTAGTAATATTTTGGACCCTCCACCAGGTGCTTTGATTTTTTCTTTGGAGTAGCCCTGTAAAGGAAAACAGACATACAGGAGACAAAAACACATAAACACACAAATAACACAAACAAAAAAAACAAAAACAAAAAACTAAAGACTAAAAACAAAAAAACCCAAAACACCGACTACAAGTAAAGAAGAGGGTGGAGGTGGTGCTGATGGAAGAGCACATACAAAGAGATAAATGACAGGAGCTGGTGCGGGGGTGGAGGATAAATATTGATTAGGCAGACAGACTGAAAGGCTTAATCCAGAAAGAGAGAAAGGAAAATAAAGAAGGAGGTGGGGAAAACAAAACAAAGTTAAAGTTACCCAGAGAAACTATGTGGCTTGATTATTCCAGAGAGAGAGAAAGGAGTGTAAAGATGGAGGTGTAGAACATGTATCAAGATAATGGATTAAATATGTCTGTTGAGATAGACCAATAACCAGAGTAACCAACCTAGGGGAGGGAAGAGATAAGAAGGAGAAATGGGGAGGCGGGGAGAATATATCTATAGATCCAGAATTGCCCTAGAGTTAATCCAGGCAATGCTGCATCACTTGTCAGGAGTCTCTGTCCACAAGGTCTGTGCCACTTAGGTGGATACGCAGTTACCCAGTGCAAAGGGGCATGGTTTGGTATTGTCTTGACCCACCTCCCCTATGGGCCCTGGGAGTGATCCCTGAGGCCCCTTCTTGGTGGTGGTGGGGGGGGGGGCGAGTGGTGATTCCCCCAGTCTCTTCTCCACAAAGCTGGACCTGGTGGACTCAGTTTGACTCATCCTCACTGTGCTGTGGCCACAGACAGGGCAGTCTTTCTCTCTGCACCAACTCCCCTGACCCTGTGCTTGGCTAGGATTCAAAGTCCCGCTATGTGTACTCTGGCACTGGGGAAGCGCCTCTCAGTGCAGTGATATGTGGTCCCAGCTGGCTTTGTCTGTGCCACAGCACTTCAGAGAGGACAGCCTTCTCCTACTGTGGACTGAGCCATTGTCCTTGACGCGAACCCCCCACCCCCACCCCTGGGGTGGTGAACGCAGGCAGCCTTTGTCTTTTCCCACAACACCCCAGGGGGACGATTGCCTTTTCCTCCTGCAGACTGCCCTCGGCCCAGCCACTGTGCCCAGGGGTGGCAGATGCAGGCAGGTTCTGTACTATTGCACAGTCCTTCAGGGAGGGAACCACTTTCTCCAACTGTGGACTGAGCCCCTGACCAACTACCACACCCAGGGCTGGCTCCTCTGCTCCCCAGGTGCGTGAACAGGGAGCCGGCCCCAGTCCGAAGAAAGCCCACAGTTAGAGATCGGATCCCTCTCAGTCTCAGTCCAAGGTCCTTCTCCTGTCCAGATATGGTCCTACACTTTCCAAGCTGCTCTTTCTCTTCCCTTTGTCTCTCTGCAGAAGGGGGTCCCTCTCCTCATTGCCCATACGGCCTTTTTTTTTATTTCCTCCAGTTCACAGTTACCCACCTATCTTTTTTCCAGTTTTCCCATTTTCTTCCTATAGATTCAGTCTCTTTTCTTCCCAGGCTCTGGTGTTCAAAGTCCTTTGGCTTCTACACTTCTTTGTTTGAGAGATGCAGGAAGTATGGATTCCCCCTACTTCTCTGCCATGTTGGCTTGAGCCTCCCTTCTGCCAGTTTTTAATTGGATTATTTGTTTTTTTTGTGTGTTGAGTTGCATAAGTTCTTTATATATTTTGGATATTAACTCTTTACTGGCTAAGTTGTTTGCAAATATCTTCTGCCATTCAGTAGGTTCTCTTTTAGTTTTGTTGATTATTTCCTTTGTTGTGTAGAAATTTTTATTTTGATATAGTTCCAGTAGTTTATTTTTGCTACTGTTTCCTTTGCCTCAGAAGACATATCTAGAAAGATGTGGCTATGGCTGTTGTTAGAGAAATTACTTCCTGTGCTCTCTCTAGGATTTTATAGTTTCAGGTCTCACATTTAGGCCCTTTGAGTTTATTTTTGTGTATGGTGAATGGTGTTAGAAAGTGATCCAGTTTTGTTCTTTTGCATGTAGCTGTCCAGTTTTTCCAATACCATTTGTTGAAGATATTGTCTTTTTCAAATTGCATATTCTTTCCTACTTTGTTGAAGATTAACTGACCATATAATTGTGGGTTTATTTCTGGGCTTTCTGTTCTGTTCTATTGATCTATGTGTCTATTTTTGTGCCAGTACTATACTGTTTTGATTACTACATTTGTAAGAAAACTTGAAGTCTGGGGTTATCATCCTTCAGTTTTGTTTTTCTTTTTCAAGATAGCTTTGGCTATTCAGGGTCTTTTGTGGTTCCATACAAATTTTAGGATTGTTTGTTCTAGTTCTGTGAAAAATGTTCTTGGTATTTTGATAAGGATTGTATTAAATGTGTCGATTGTTTTGTGTGGTATATACATTTTAAGAATATTTGGTCTTCCAATCCATGAGCATGGAATGTCTTTCCATGTCTTTGGGTCATCTTCAAGTTTTTCATCAATGTATTATAGTTTTCAGAGTACAGGTCTTTCACTTCTTTAGTTAAGTTTATTCTTAGTTACTTTATTATTTTTGGTGCAATTGTATATGGGATTGTTTTCTTAATTTATCTTTCTGCTGCTTCATTACTAATATATAGAAGTGTAGCATATTTTAATATACATTGATTTTGTATCTTATGACTATCAAATTCAGTTCTAATAGTTTTTTGGTGGAGTCTTCTGGGTTTTCTATATATAGTATCATGTCATCTACAAATAATGAAAGTTCCACTTCTTCCTTACCAATTTGGAAGTCTTTAATTTCTTTTTGTTGTCTGATTGCTGTGGCTAGAACTTTCACGACTATGTTGAATAAAAGAGGTGAGAGTGGACATCCTTGTCTTGTTCCTGACCTTAGGGGGAAAGCTCTCAGTTTTTCCCCTTTGAGTATGAGGTTAGCTGTGGGTTTTTCATATAAGTCCTTTCTTATGTTGAGGTGTGTTCCCACTAAACCTACTTTTTGAGGGTTTTTATCATGAACAAATGTTGTTCTTTGTCAAATGTTTTTTCTGCATCTGTCGAAATAATTGTATGGTTTTTAGCCTGTCTCTTATTTATGTGGTGTATCACGTTGATTGATTTTGCAAATATTGAACCACTCTTGCATCCTGGGAGTAAATTGGGGTGAATAATTTTTTTAATGTATTGTTGGATCTTGTTTGCTAGTATTTTGTTGAGGATTTTTGAATCTATGTTCATCAGAGATATTGACCTGTAGTTCTCTTTGTGATGTCTTCATCGGATCCGGGTGTCAAGGTAATGCTGGCCTCATAGAATAAATTTGGAAGTTTTCCTTCCTCTTCTATTTTTTTGGAATACTTTGAGAAAAATAGGTATTAACTCTTCTTTAAAAGTCTGATAGAAATTGCCTATAAGGCTATCTAGTCCTGGACTTTTGTTTGTTCGGAGCTTTTCATTTTTGATTCAATTTCAATGCTGGTGATTAGTCTGTTCAAATTGCCTATTCTTCCTGATTCAGTTTTGGGAGGTTACATGTTTTTAGAAATGTATGCATTTCTTCTAGGTTGCCCAATCTGTTGGCATATATTTTTCATAATATTCTCTTATAATTGTTAGTATTTCTATAGTGTTGGCTATTTCCCTCATTTGTTATTTTGTGCACTTAAGTCTTTTTCTCTCTCTCTCTTCCTCTCTGAGTATAACTACAGGCTTATCAATTTTGTTGATGTTTTCAAAGAATAAGCTCCTGGTGTCATTGCAACAATATTGTTTGTTTTTTAGTTTCTATATGATTTATTTCTGCTCTAATCTTTATTATTTCCTTCCTTCTGCTGGTTTTGGGTTTGGTTTGTTGTTCTTTTTCTAACTCCTTTAGGTATAAGGTTATTTGAGATATCTCTTGCTCCTTGAGGTAAACTCATATTGCTGTAAACTTCCCTCTTAGTACAATTTTTGCTGCATCCCAAAGATTTTAGACCATTATATTTTCATTTTCATTTGTTTCCATGTAATTATTTATTTCTTCTTTGATTTCTTGGTTGATCCATTCATCACTTAATAGCATGTTATTCAGCTTGTACCTGTTTGCACTCTTTCCAAATCTCTTGTGGTAGATTTCTAGTTTCATAGCATGTTCAGAAAAGATGCATGATAAGACTTGAATCTTTTTGAATTTGTTGAGACTTGTTTTATGACCTAGTATGTGATCTATTCTGAAGAATGTTCCTTGTACATTTGAAAAGAAAGTGTATTCTACTGTTTTAGGATGGAATGTTCAGAATATATCTGTTAAATCTATCTGGTCCAATGTGTCATTCAAAGCCACTGTTTCCTTATTGATTCTCTGTTTTGATGATCTGTCTATTGGTGGAAGTATGGTGTTAAAGTCCTCCACTATTAACTTTATTACTACTGATTAGTTCTTTTATGTTTGTTATTGATTGTTTTATGTATCGGGTGCTACATGTTTGGGCGCATAAATATTTACAATTGTTGTATCTTCATGTTGAATTGTCCCCTTTATTATGATATAGTGTTCTAGTCTTTTTTCCTTATCTCTTGTTCAAGTCTTTATTTTATTTTATTTTATTTTATTTTATTTTATTTTATTTTTTAAATGTTTATTTACTTTTTATATAGAGAGAGTACAAGCTGGGAATGGGAAAAGAGATGGAGATGGAGGATATGGAGCAGGCTCTGTGCTGATAGCAGCAAGCCTGATGCAGGGCTCAAACTTATGAACCACAAGATCATGACCTGAGCTGAAGTCAGATGCTCAACCTATTGAGCCACCCCAGGAGCCCCTGTGGTCTTTGTTTTAAAGCCTATTTTGTCCCATACAGGTATTGCTACACTGGCTTTCTTTAAATATCCATTTACATGATAAATATCTCTTCATCCCCTCACTTTCAATCTGCAGGTATCTTTAGGTCCGGAATGAGTCTCTTATAGGTAGCATATGTATGGGTCTCAGTTTTTAATCCACTTTTCACCCTATGCCTTTTTATTGGAGCATTTTGCTCATCTACATTCAAAATAATTATTGATATATATGTATTTATTGACATTTTGTTGCTTATTTTGTGATTGTTTTGTAGTTTTTCTCTGATCCTGTCTTCTCTTTCTCTCTCTCATGTTTGGCTGGCTTTCTTTAGTAATATATTTTAATTACCTTTATTTTTTGCATGTCTCTTACTGGTTTTTCATTTGTGGTTCCCACTAGATTTGTATGTAACATCTTCTGCAGGTAACAGTATCTATGAAGTTGATTGCTGCTTACATTTGAAACCATTCTTTACTCTTCTCCCCTCTACGTTTTTGGTATATGTTGTCATATTTTTAAATCCCTTTATTTTGTGAATTCTTTGACTGATTTTTACAGATATACTTAGTGTTATTGCTTTAGTGTTTCCTACTTTTCATACTCTCACTTATGTTTTTTTCCACTCAAAGAGTCCATTTAGTATTTGTTGCAGTGCTGATTAATTGGTCATGAAATCCTTTAGTTTTTGCTTATCTAATAAACTCTTTATCTCTCTTTCTATTTTGAATGATAGCCTTGATGGATAGAATATTCTTGGCTGCAGATTTTTCCCTTTTCACACTTTGAATATATTATGTCGCTCCCTTCTGGTCTGCAAAGTTTCTGCTGAAAATCCTCTGATAACTTTATGGCGTTTCCCCTTTATGTAACTGTCTTCTTTTTTTCTAGATGTTGTTAAATTTTGTCTTTGTCACTACTTTGTGCCACTTTAGTTACTACTTGTCTTGGTGTAGACCTATTTGGGTTGATTCTGTTGGGTATATCTGTGCCTCATGGGTCTGGATATCTGTTTCCTACCTTGGATTAAGGAAGTTTTTATCAATTATGTATTCAAATAAATTTTCTCTCTCTTCTTCTTCTTCTTGGTTCCCTATAATGCAAATGTTATTATTTTTGAGGAGTCACTGAGTTCCTTAAGTTTATTCTCATTTTGCGTATTTTTTTCCCCTCTCACTTGCTCAGCTTGATTACTTTCCATTAGTCTGTCTTCCAGATCATTAATTTGTCCCTCTGCTTCCTCTAGCCTGTTATTTATTCCATCCATTGTTGTTGTTGTTGTTTTAATTTCCAGTATTGTGTTCTTTATCTCTGATTGGCTCTATCTCCTTATTAAGGGTCTTAGTGATGTCTTACACTCTTTTCTCAAGTCTAGTGAGTATCTTTATGATCATCACTTTAAATTCTCTATCAGGCATATTACTTTTCTCTGTAATTGGGACATTTTCCTCTGTCTCCTCATTTTGCCTAACTCTATATGTCTGTTTCTTTGTGTTAGGAACACCAGCTATAGCTCTTGCTCTTGAAAGTAGTGAGTGGAGTGCACACTTTTAACAAGTTTGCATTGGTCCTCCTCCATGGGGCACATTCTGCTGCTGCTGAGAATGAGTTGGCCAGGTTGTTCTGCAAAGTGCTCAGGAAGTGGGGTTGTGCTGCTCACAAGCTGTGTGTGCCAGTCACATGGCCAGTGAGGAGACTAAGGCCAGCCAGGGCTGCTCTGCTAAGCTTGTGTGGGTGAGGGGTGCAGATTTAACAAAGCACATGTGTCCTCTGAGGAGATGGAGTATTGGTAATATTTGTGCTTGTCTTCTGGAAAAGGGGACCTATAGATCTGGGATTGAGGCAGGCCTAGCTGGAGAGGGCAGGGCATGGTGTAAGCAAGTTAGGTAGTGTACACCTGTGCCACGCTGGTTCTCACAGGTGGTCATCTGATTTTACTGGGTGAGGTGTAGGAAAATGACACCTGCCAGCACCTTTGTTCATGGAGAAGTCTCTCAGTGAACTCATATTAGTAACTCTCCTATATGCCTCAGGAGTTTTTCAAACTGCTGCCTCTAAGGTGTATCTTCCTGGTTTGTTTTACTATCTCTTTCAGGGCAGGACTCTGCTTCTTATTGCCCTCCAGGCTCTTCCAGAGCTGAGCCTACTGATTTTTAAAATTCTAAGCTTTAAGTCCTGCTGGTTGTAAGAACTCACAAAATTCGAAATTCAGTACCTCTGATTTTTAAAGCTAAATGCAGTGGGGATTCATCTTCCCCATGCAGACTCCCTGGTGTGAGAGTTTGTTTCTCACCCATGTCTATGTCTGTAGCTCTGTTTCTCCAGTGGCCAGACCTGCGAGGTTTAGCTCTCAACCATGTCTCTGCCCTTTCTATCCTCTTCAATGTGGCCTCTTATCTACATTTAAGTGTGGAGTCTGTTCTGCCAGTCTTTGGTCCATTTTCTGGGTTATTTGCACTGATGTGAGTGTTATCTAGTTGTATCTGTGGGATGAGGTGAGTTTAGTTTCCTCCTATTCCACCATCTTCCCCAAAGCAAGCCTGCTTGCTAACTGCTCTTTATACTAATGGCAGACCCCCCCTCCCCTTTTCAAATCTGAAGAAATGAACATTAAACTGGAAAGAGTAGAACAGACATGGTGAAGGGATATTTGAATTTCAAGCAAGGTCAGATGTGGGAGAGAACTTAAGTGTCATAAATTAGCATATTTCTTCAGAGTTGCAAAAATTACATAGCAGGATCCTGAAAGATCTTATAGATATAAAGTCAGAATCACAGTTTTGGGTAAGCCCTAATGAACAACAGTTATTTTATAAAACGAAATTGGAAAAGATAAGATTTTGGGAAGTCTGAAAAATCTGATTACACACTCCAAAAATGATCACACTATACCATCTCCCATTTATAAATGGACAAGTTTTAGTTAGATGACCATTTTCATTTCTTAGATAAATCTAAGCATAATTGAACATTCCTGAGGTAAGTAAGTGTTGTAGGATCAAGCTAAGGAAGATCCTAGTAGGCTCTTTTAAAAAACATGAGAATTGGAGAAGTGAACTGAAACCTGGAATAAAAACATTGTAAGTAATTTAATAAGAGTTTTTATATGAAAAGAAGCTATGGATGAATTGTATCTTTTTCTTCCTAAAACTACTTCAGAATATAGATTTAAACTCTGAATGAGGTTGGCAGAAGGATGACTACTGCTCACCATTGGAATATGTAAATAGGTTTAAAAAAAACCCTCTAATTTATACAGGATTCTAGCTTGAGTTTTACATCAGGAAAGATGTTTTCTTTTATTTACATAAGCCACATTTATGTGATCTTTCTCTGAACTTTTATTGTCTTCAGAGTTAATAGCATGCAATAATTAATTAAGTTTTACTTATGTCAACTATGTACAAAGATCAGGTTAGATATTACAGGAGATATATATGAAAGTTAATTGGGTTATCATCTTCTTGAGGTCATCAGGAGAAGGCTTTATTTCTTTGAAAGTTTAATTAGAGTTTATGAAGTAGAGAAAAAATTACAGCTAGAATTTATGGATTCTAAATAGAAGGCCAGGAAGTAAGCCATGGCTATACCATAGAGTTCATGATGGTAAGAGGAAAAGCTGGCACTGTAGGTTGAGGTCTGATTGTAAATAAGCCACGACATGGGGAAAAAATACCAATCATATATCTTATAAGAAATGTATGTCTAAAATATACAAAGACATCTTAGAAATCAGTTATGAAAATATAAATAATACAATTTTTAAAATAATCAAAGGATATGAATAGGTTTTTATCCAGGGAAGATATAAAAATGGCCAATAAAAATGAAAAGATGTTGGGGCGCCTGGGTGGCGCAGTCGGTTAAGCGTCCAACTTCAGCCAGGTCACGATCTCGCGGTCCGGGAGTTCGAGCCCCGCGTCAGGCTCTGGGCTGATGGCTCGGAGCCTGGAGCCTGTTTCCGATTCTGTGTCTCCCTCTCTCTCTGCCCCTCCCCCGTTCATTCTCTGTCCCAAAAAAATAAACGTTGAAAAAAAAATTTTTTAAAAATGGAAAGATGCTCACCAACATTAGTCATCAGGGAAATGCAAATCCAAATGACAACGGGATACAATTTCACATTCATCACAATGGCTATAAGAAAAGAGTCAGTTAATGATAAATGTTGTCAAGTATCTCAAACACTGCTGGTGGGAATGTAAATTGGTGCAGTCACTTGGAAAATTATTTGACTATGTGCCAAAAGTTAAATATAGAGTTACCATTTGATTCAGCAATTACCCTTCTAGGTATATATCTAAGAGAAATGAAACATATTCAGATAAAAACTTGCATATGACTATTCATAGCAGCATTATTACTGATAGCCAAACAATGGAAATAACACAAATATTCATCAACTGATGAATAAATAAACAAATTGTGGTAAATCCATTAAATGGAATGTTATTCAGCCATAAAAAGGAATGAAGTACTGAAATATGCTGCGTATATGGGTGAACCTTGAAAACCTGATACTGATTAACAGAACCCAGCCACAAAGACCACATGTCATATGACTCGATTTATATAAAGGGTCCAGAATACACAAATATATACTTGTTGCTTAGGGCTAGTGAGGGACAGAGAGAGTGTGAAGATATGGGTGGTGATAGCTAAAGGTTTTCTTTCGTGGTAACAGCAATGTCCTAAAATTGTGGTGATGGTTATGCAACTGTGAATATATTAACAAGCATTGAATTGCACATTTTAAAAGGATAAATTCTGTGGATGTGAATTAATTCTCAGTGATGTGATTATCAAAAAAACTCCAAAACTTTATAAACTTGAGTCTGAATTGTAATTATCGATATGAACTGGTAATGTATTTTATCTTTAAAAACTTTTCCTACCTCTGTACACTGTAAATGCCTAAAGGTAAAGACTAACCCAATAGCAAAGTTTACCCTTAGTGACGAGATTGTGATCTTGTCCTCTTACATTAAAAGGCACTTGTGTTTTTTTGAAAATGGCTGATTCCAGACATAGGACAATAAGAAATGTACAAAGTAAACCTGAAACATTCTCTAGTTATTGGAAAAGAAAGTGACTATCAAAGACTTCTGGATCATATCAAAAGAACTCAGCAGACAACCTGAATAAGCTCCCACTAGTGAAGATGAAATAACTTGAGCATTAGTTAAAACAAAAATTATGTGGATTGTATCACATCAAGTACGTTTAATTTCACGATATTAAAAGCGAATCATTGATGACTTTTGGTGATCTTTATTTATTTTTGAAAACTTCAAAAGAGAAAGAAGTGAGCATTTGTCCTCCATTCTTATATAACTGTATTTCAACAACCAAATAATTAACGAAAGGAAATTTCCCTTTGTGGAAGTATTCTAGCTAATAAGTGAAGAAGACATAACAAATATCAATATTTTGCCCCCCGCCCCCATGAATTAGTGTGTCTGAGTAATAAGCATTACTGGTTGATATCAAAAAAGAAAGATAATGATACATTATCCTGATTTACATCCTGATAAAAGCATGAAATATTACCCATGAAGGATATGTTCCCAGAAAAGAAAAAAAAAAAGTAATCTGAATCTGATCAAGCATCTAGATTTACCTTCCAATTTATAGGAAATACAGGTAACAAAGGAACTCAGTAAATGACAACACTGGAATACAATTAGCATAATAGACTCTAGAAACCTCTACAGGATAAATGCCCTACTATCTTTAACAACATAAAGAAATAGAAGAAACAGAAACAAAAGGAGAAGGATTTAAAAGACATATTAGACATCTCAATATATGGACCTTATTTACATCTTGATATTTATAGAATTTATAAGACAAAATCAATGATATGTGAACAAATAACCTCTGGTTTTCTGATGATATTAAGGAACTATGGTTAATTTGCTATTATTATTATTATTAGATTTTATGATATGATAAATGAAGTATGAATATATTTCATATCATAATTTATTATGATTATATCTTTTATGTTTTCTAAAAGGAATTATTGTTAATTAGGTTTGGTTATTTTTTTATGTTTTCTAAAAGGAATCTCAATTTAGAGACACATGCTGATGATATATATCTATGATATGAAACCATCTGATATGTAGGATTTTCTTTAAAATAATTGAGGGAGTGGTGGGTAAGAACACAGTGAAACAAGCTTGTCATGTGTTAATAGTTTAGACCTCATGATAAGCAAGATGTAATTTGAGGAAAGGGAAATAAAGGAACAATCTTTGGCAGCTCTGCATCTTACCTCACAGAACCACATTTCTACTCTGCTGGGCAACAGGTTTAAGTCACTAAGCTCAACTCAGCCTAACCAAGGATGTATCAGAGCTAATGAATTAGTAATTCAAAGTCAGAATGTGTCAAAAGTTAAACTGTTTATGTTTACTTGTTTGATATGTTCAATTCATTCATTTCCCATGGGTGGCAAGGATTTTGCCTGTAGGTAACAGCAGGCAGTGGGTGTTTCAGCATCAGTGAAATTCTATTTTAAAAATTAACTGGAAATGGGAAGGGCTGACTTCATTAAAAACAAAGGAAAAGAGAATGGAGAGCACAGATTTAATGAAATGTGGAAGAGCAGAAAAAGGGAAAAAAAGAAAAAAGAAATCTCCATTTTTTATTGTAGAAGAATGTAAGCTAAGAAATAGGCCACAGTTTTCATGGGTATGAAAAAAGCCTATATATTTAGAAAATGAGTAAGCTTACTTGATATTTAATTAGCCCTTTTCATAGGAGGATAATTTATAAAGATTGATGTTGATTTATTTCTGCAAGTCCAGGAGACATATTGGTTTTTAGTATTCTGATATTTTAATATACTGAATTATTTTTAAGTAACTAAATGCTTATACTTACATTGATGTAACTGAAAAATCATTTGACGGTTTGAAAAATCTGAATTCTTAACAGTTTAGGTGTTATGCCATAGATGATGATTTTCAAACCAACAAAATATATTCAAAATTTTCTGAATATATTCCTCCCTTGTTTAAAACCGTTCCAACTTATAGTCCAACTGTTATGACTTCCATTTCCTGGGCTGCTAATGAATTTGATAATCTTTTGTCATGTGTATTTCACCAGAGTTACTTTGGGCTTCTATCTGCTATATTTGTGAGGCAGGCAGAATTCTAAAATGATCTCCAAGATTCCCACACCCTGGAGTTCATGCTTTGTATAATCCCTTTGAGTGTGGGTGGGAATTATGAATATGATTGGGCAATCACTCCCTTTTTTAGGTTACACAATAGGACAAAGGTGATGGTCATTATCATGATTACCTTATGTTACATATATTTCTGCCATAGTAGACTGGAGGGAGATGTTCCTGCTGGCTTTGAAGAATCAAGATGCCATACTGTGACATGGCCATAAGATATATTGCCAGATGGCCTAGTGATATATTGCCACATGGCTATAACTTGAGGGCAGCCTTTAGGAGCTAAAAGTGATCACTGGCCAACAACAGCAAGAAAATATGGACCTGTACTATAACTATAAGGAACTGAATTCTGCCTACAGTGTGAATAATCTTGGGTGAAGACTCTAAGATCCAGATGAGAACAAAGCCCTGGCCAACACCTTGATTTCTGTCTAGTGAGACCCTGAGCAAGGAACCTAGCTATGCCATGTCTGGACTTCTAAAGAATTCTGAAATAATGAGTGTTATTTTAAACCACTGAATTTGTGCTAATGTTAAACAGCAATGAAAATGAGTATAGTTTATGTTTCCTTAGAATGAGGGAAGTGGTGTGGACGGTGGAACATTATGGAACATAGGTGTGGTTAGTGGGTTATGTGGAGTATAAGAAGAAAAGAGGAAGGGGGTTCTCAGACCTAATTCCCAGCTGTTCCCTGGGACCAACTGCCTGTGTTTGCTCATAGCTAGATTCCCTCCACTTTATTCCTCTGATTTTTTTTTTCCTTAAGGAAAAACCCATGTGAACCTGACTAATTCATACTTTAAATAGTTTAACCAGATCCCTATTTAATTAGTTTCCCTGTCATACTGGACTCTGGTTCTTATTCAAGTAGGAATGACATCTGAGGGTTTTGCTTTTAAATAAAAAGTGACACTTTTATGCAATTGATATTTACCTAATTAGTTGAATAATCTTGTGTGTTGAACACTTTGTATGTATCTGCTTTTTCCACCTTAGCACATATATGCATATCATAATACAAGATTTGGATATCAAGATTTGGATATCATGTTACAGGAAATAAATAAAAGCCTAGTATTGCTATTTTTTGTTTGTTTCAATATTGTGATCACTAGAGACATTTACTAATACATCTTCTTACCACTAGAGAACAAAAGGGCTTATTTTCTTTCTATTCATTAATTTAACAAGCAATTATTTAGTACTTATTACCCCATGGTAGATGCAACATAGGAACATAAAAATGAATAAGAACATAGTATCTGCCTAGGACAGCAACTGGTAAGAAGGCAACTGCATTTACCCTTAAATTCACTGACCTTAAATTCACTGCATATCATTTTGAGCTCTGGCATGTCCTCTGACTTCTTTGGGCTTCACTTCTAAAGTGTAGATGATCCCAAAGTGTCTGTCTTAAATGTGATAGTGATGGGTCAAGTTGGCAGGCAGATCAGCAGGAGACCTGGGCTGGAATTAAGATGCAGCACTAATAGAACTTCATGGAGAAGTAGAATTGAAACTATAATATTGAATTTTATTAATATTTGATGAAATATGAGTAAAACAAAATTTTTTGAATGCTTATTACACTGTCAGAAAAAGAAAACATTGATTATATCCAAGGTTAGAGAATATGTTGGCGAAAAAACACTCTCAAATACAATGGATAGGTGGATGATTTGACACTGTGTCATTTCTTTGAATCAGCAATTCCACTTCTAGGAATTCATTCTATAAAAATAACAAGTACTCAGATACATTCAAGGATATTTATTGCAGTGTTGACTATAATAGCTTTTACACTGGAAACAATGTCCATCAGCAAGAAACTGGCTAAATATGGGACACTAATTTAGAATATCATACTGTTAGAAGAAAGAATTAGGTATTGCAATATGTATTGACATAGACAGATGTCTATAAACAATATACTGTTTATTGAAATAAAAACAAGTTAAAAATCTATGATTCCATTTACCTAAAAGAAATTATATATGTATACAATATATTGTATAGTATACAAAACTATGTACTATATATACATATACAATGTATGATATATACACATATACAATAACATATATATATATTTATATACAATTGGGTATATTTTATATACAGAAGGATTCATATGAAATTGTTAATAGTATTCAACTTCAGGAAGTAGAATAGGATTAGGAGGGCAGACTTCCATTTTTGTATATGTACAGTTTGAAAAATTTCCAAGAAGTATATTCTATTTTACTACAATAAACCCTTTATACAATTTTTAATATGTACAAAAAATATAAATAGGAAACTGCACTTGGTTACAGGGGGTATCAGACCAGAGTTTAGATGCTGGGTATAAACATCAGTGAAAATATAGAGCTCAGAGTAAGGGATAGGGTACTAGGATGATATTAGCATAAACCATATGACCATCGTAAAGAGCAACATTTATGTTTAAGGAGTATGAATTGTGTTCAGAGGAGTGACTGGACAAGAAAAAATGATTCAGCAAGCTAATGTTGGGAATGGGAGAAATAAGTCCACATTGAACTATTCCTAAGACTCAAGGGCAGACACCTGAGGATAAAAGTTTTCCTTGTGGAGTTTGATGTTTTATTGAAGTCACACCTAAGGATAGTTATTATCACCTATTACTATAGGTACTCTTGATCTCAACTTCTGCCTCAGGAAACAAAGGTGGCTGCAGAGACCAGTGAATCTCAGCCCCTGACAGAAACGATTGCAAAGCAAACTTAGTCATGAAATTTTAAAAGATGGACACAGTGGGGTATGTTTGTGGGAAAGCAAGTGGCACTTTGTGTGTGGCTAGACTGGAGAGTGAAATGGAACCAATTTATACCTATTCCCAGTTGCTTACATTTATTGGAAAGGTTATTGGACCCAGAGTCAGAAGATCTTGCTGGGCTTATATCCTTGTGGTGTTAATTATAGTTCTATGGCCTTGGGGCACCTGGGTGGCTCAGTTAGAGGAGTATGTGACACTTGATCTTGGGAGTCATGAGTTCAAGCCCCCCATTGGGTGTAGAGATTACTTACATAAATAAAATTAAAAACAAAAAATGATCTATGGCTTCAGGTAAAATATGCAATTTCTCTGAGCTCAGAGTCCTCATTACTAAAATAGGACTTTTAATAGTATCTTTTTTTTATTAAATAAGTTATTATAGTGAAGTGTTTGGCATTATGCCTTGCATGTTGTAAATTCACAAAATGGTGACTAATATTTTTTTTTTATTTTTTTTCAACGTTTTTTATTTATTTTTGGGACAGAGAGAGACAGAGCAGGAACGGGGGAGGGGCAAAGAGAGAGAGGGAGACACAGAATCGGAAACAGGCTCCAGGCTCCGAGCCATCAGCCCAGAGCCTGACGCGGGGCTCGAACTCACGGACCGTGAGATCGTGACCTGGCTGAAGTCGGACGCTTAACCGACTGCGCCACCCAGGCGCCCCAATGGTGACTAATATTAATCTCTGAACATCTACCATGTAACAAGTACTATGAAAACACTTTTATATTATTTTTTTGCTTAACCCTTACAAAATCTTAAGGTTAATGTGATATATTTGACACTTTACAGGTGAGGAGACTGAGGCTAATTAAACTTAAGTAACTTGCTTGAATTTAGTAAATGGCTGAGTGGAAAGTCAAGTATAGGCTTCTAAGTTATTATAGCACAGTCTTTGTTCCTTCCTTCTTTTATGTGAGAAAGCAGTGTCCCAAATTATTTTAAATCACAGAGTGTTATCAGTGAGAGGTAAGGAACAGAGGAAGCAATAAAGGTGAATTATGTATTCTTAAAATATGGTAATCTGGGTTGAGCTGCTTAATTAAAACATAATCATAATCTCCCTTCAAAGGTGGAAAAAAAAGACATGGTCTTTCATCAGTACTTATCAATATTTTTTATAGGTTATGGGGAGTCTTTGATTTTGTTTTAATAACATTTATTTATATGTCTCTAAAAATCTGTTTTACACATGTGTCCAGCTTCTTCTAACTAAAGAATATTGTAGAATCTGCAAATTTTACACTCTTTGCTTTTTCTTGAGAGTGAGAGGAAGGGAGAAGCTGTTTCAAATATATTTCTTCACTTTGGTGGAAAATGAGTTTTTGAATTGTGCCAAATACAATAGTTATGATCAAACTATGCTTGCATAGGAGGAATTTTTATTTCCCTTAGAAAAAAGATCCTGAGAAAGCAAAAGGTTCCTATTTCACCCTAACTATAAATCTCTTTCCACAGAGATTTGTTCTCACTTAAGGTTCCCCTTTAGAAAATGACACCACATTTTATTGGTGGGAACAGTGGGAACCACTGTTGCCTTTTTGAACATCTGTCATTCAAATCTACCCATTAGCTGGGGGAAAAGTGGATGCTGAAGAGAATCACGAGCTATCAGAGAATGAAGAAATGAATTTGTCTCTCTTGGGAAAGTTATGGAGGAATCACAATTAGTCTTGGAAATGATGGTACTCTTATCTTCTCTATGGTAGGGACATTTGAGTCTTGGAAAAGATGTCATATTCCTGGGAAGAATAGTTTATTCCCAGACTGTGTTTTCCTTAGAATATAGGCAAAGACATTTGGGAAAAAAACTGAACTACAGCAGGATGTTTTGCTGGGGTTTGCCAACAATCAGGATCACTGCAACACTGCCATAGCCTTTTTGTGCCTCCCAGACACAGATGATTCTCATCTCATTGCCACCACCAGATGAAGTTATGGGTACTCGAGTGGTTGTGTTAAGATTACCATGATAACTGAATCTATAAATAAAAACCAGATGGAGAGTTTACCATGCCAAGAAGACAACTAATATCTGAAGGACTCAACTTGGCTATTTCAAATACACTATTTTGATTCATTTACTAAACATCTGTTTTATACTAGTAGTTGAAGCTTCAAAGATGAATAAGACATGGGCCTTGTCTTAGGAGCACAAAGCCAAGTTAGAGAAAGATATTTATTTGAATGATAACTTTCAATAAGTGTCATAATGGGGTTTGTATAAACATCAGGGATACATAGATAAAAGAAAAAATAAAATCTTTTGGGGATCAATTTGAAATTAAGTTGTAGACAAAACTACAGAGAGATGGTTGTCAAGACTGTGAAGGATCTGCAGTTTTATTCTACTGGCAACCTGACAAGTTAGCCTGCTACAGTTTCATGGATGCAAGCAGAAAGCACAGGACTCGTGGGTCAGAGACAAAAAAAAAACTTTACTATTAATAGCTGTACAAACAACATGTACTTCATGTTGATATTCGTTCCTCTTTTCATCCAAGTCTCACAGGGGTGATGCAGAAGGGCCAGAGAAATGCAGTGCATGCAATGGGATTGTGTCACAGTTGAAGAACTCCAAAATTAGGAAACCCAAATCTTTTATAACGAGGCTGTGAGTAGACTCATCCAACATTTTTCTGAGGGAGAGAGATTATCTGTATTCTAGTGGACAGTAGGCAATCCTGCCCTCTTCTCTAGAAGAGGAAACTAACCCTATCTTCCAAGGTTCTTTGCTATATAGACACTATTACAAAGATAATCTAAAAAAAAAAAAAAAAAAAAAAAAAAAAAAAAAAAAAAGCTGTCAGTGCCTCTGCTTGTAAGGTGTGCAGAAATATGAGAGTTCCATGGAGAATCGTCTCCCAACAATATCCACCCCTTGTTTCCACACTATCTTGGGTTTTGGTGAATTTTCCAATGTGTAAATACACTTTGATTAATCTGATTAATCCGAGAAAAGCTATTTCTTGACTGATGCTTCTTCTGCTCCTGAAGTAAAACCATAGCTTTACAGAGGATATTAGGAAAGAGCAAGGCCATGCACCAACCTGCCAGGACACAGTGGAAGTGAGTCATGCCCATAAAGACATTTGGAGGACTCCAGTGTGGAAGAGAAAACCATAGAGTAGTGTAGTGTTTGGGTCATTGTTCTGGGTGTATCCATAGTATGTAGAGGGGCAGGTTTGATGGTTTATTTCACTTGTTTTAGGATTAGGATTGCATATCCACTGCACTTCCTTTTGTTTGGGAGTTTTTCAAATGGTAAATGGCCAGATGTCAAACTTTCTGTCACTTATTGGCCAACACCATTCCTCTTTCTTCAGTGAGATGACATGGCTGCTGTTGCTGTTTCCCTGATAGGTGTTTTGCCAGCCATGGGTAAGGTTATATGACAGTGTGGTGAGTTAAAGCTAACAACTCCTTCCAGTTCTGAATGCTAGCTGCCTAGCAGATGTCATTCCCAAGCAGAAAGTGATGAGCTGTCTAGTAAAAAAATCACCAGGTTTTGAATTCTCCCTCATGTTAAATGACTAAAAAAAAAAAAAAAAAAAGTCCCAGATATGCAAAATTCTTCAGCTCTTTAAATACTTTGACATTTTAAAAACACTCTTAATTACAAAGCTTTCCTGACTTCTTTGCTCCAGCATACTCTCCCTCATCCTTCCTTTTCTTTTTTCTGTTTTCCCAATCCTTCAGATGTTCATTAGAAATTTCAGAAACTGGCTGACACCTTCTGAAATAAAGAGCCACTATGCCTGTCTTCACATTCCAAGTGGCAAGCAGCCCAAGATTCTCTTTGCAGGTACCACATATCTCTCTGCTTTTGTGCATGGTGGCAAACATTTGAAATATGGTGAAGAAAAAAGGTTACAGATATTAAATTGGATTTATGAAACAAAACTACAATAAAAACAACTTCCCAATCTTTCAAATGTCATGCAACTCAGCTATAGCTTTCAACTCAGCGTCCACAGCCAGTTCTTCCTTGATTGCAATTCCTCTTGGTTTGGCCAAATAACACCTTTCTATTGAGAAACTAGTTAATTATAATGACATTACCCCACTTTGCCCCCCAATTAAACACAAAAAATGGATGAAAGGAGTTGCTGGGGACAAGCTGTAGTGAAATAAATGGCTCTCTGTCCCTGGTGGGTGGGTCACAAGCTATACATTTTTGGCCTTTTGTGAAGATTCACAACTTTTATGAACTCATATACCTATCATTACTATTAACTGCTTTCACATGAAAATACAATGAAATTTTTTTCACACTCTGTCCAATATTATAGCCATTTATGTGTTCAAAGTGATGAGAAAGCAGTGTGCAATAGTAGTCCCTTGTTACAGTGGCTATCTGCACAGGCCCAAGTCAGGTGTGCTGTGGTTTCAATTCCAGTTGTAGTCAATGACTTCATGTGATCTTGGACGGACTGCTTCACTTCCCTAAGCCTCAGACACATCATATATAATGTGGAAATAAAAATGTCTACATCATTATATAGTTGTGAGGATTTAGTGAAATAAATCGTGTGTAGTACTAGAGAAGAGACTGCTAGTTGTCCATCAAAAATCTGTTCTCCCTTTCCTCTTGGGCCAAATAGTTGTGACTAAGTGTGGCCATAAGACTAAATTCTTTCCAATGGAATGTGAACAGAAATAATAGGTGCCACTCCTGGACCTAGGCCCTACAGCATCATGCCTGTTTTCTCCATGTTCTCTTTCTTCTTTCTTCTGGGTAAAACTAGGACATAGTGCTGCCTTTGTGTTTTGTTCATGACCTAGATGCTAGCCATTGGGAAGATGATGGCAGATGTGTCTCTTTAGCTTTGAGTCCTTTTGATTATTGGAGCAGAGTCAGCTACCCACCTTGATATCTTATTTAAATATCCTCATAAAAGTACTATAAGCTTCACGCTAGCTAGGTATGCAGTATGAGATCTGGTTAGTGATAGGTATTCAAAATTCATAGGTATTGTGTCAACTTTTTCTCAGACTATTGTTTCTATAAAGGAAGTATTCATGTTTTAATGTTCTCTGCATCTTCTGAAACATTTCACACAGGACCTTATGCACAGCAAATTTGTTACAATTCTTTATTAGATAAATGCAGTTCCTGAGATTAAATCACAATTCATAACATTCAAAGTTCTCGTTGTCATTCATTGTTTTCTTTTTCCCTTCATATGTGAACTTTGTGGTTCCTCTTCCTTAACTACAGGCTATTTGGAGGCTAGAATTAATAACTTTTTATGGTTCCATTTTTGTAAACATAAGGTTGTGCTCAGCAGTGGAATATGCCATGATCTGCTGTGATAAATTCTTCTTTAAAATCCAATAAACCTTTAAGGAAACTAGGAAATACTTTCTCTAGATGAACTACTTATATTATAGGTAACAATGACTATGGTTTTCTGGAGAAATTAAGCAGGTAGTAAAAATGCTCGGGAAAGTTGCCATGAATTTAAAAATAATCACTTGTAATTTAGAGTTCATCATCCTCGAGCATTATTTCATGAGATAAGTTTAGGTCATTATTAAGAATGTGCTTCTTCTTGCATTAGAAACTAGATAAAAAGGGATGGTGGTTTATGACTGCTATATACTTGATGAAATATTAAAATTTCAAGCTGCAGCAGGAGTTTAAGAGGAATTTCTGAGAGAAACATATCCTTTCTAGGTATTTCTATGGTGTGGATTCTGGTCTTTATTATAAACTGGCATAAAACGTTACCATTTTTATAACCACTTTATGTGCCTATATGTGCTTAGGATATAATTAACATGGATGGTCTTGGAGAAATGGTAGTTAATTGATGTTTAAACTTCAAATCACATAGACCATGGATAACCCAATAGTGGGGAACTAGTTGGTTTCTATTTTCCTTAGGTGGATGTCATCCTCCTGGCTGTTTGTCTTAGTAAAATTTACTTTAGGAGCCAATTGAATTTTAATTCCAACTTTGACACTTTCTAATATGTGTCCTTGGTAAAGTTACTTGGTTGTTTTTTGAAGCTTAGCTTTCTAAAACTTCAAAATGGAGACAATAGCTAATTACCCCTTCACATTATTGTGAAACTAAATGAGATAATGTATATAAACCTTATAACTGTTTTCCCTATTCTCTATCCATGTGATTGAATGGGGCTGATCCCACCCTCAGCTTCAGGGTAGGATCATGTTCTAGCACTAAGCCAATCAGTATATCCCATCCTCCAGGCCACAATAATTACTCCAGGTATTGCTATTTGGTCTAAGGTCAATGGAAGTCATGACTAGGAGTTTGACTGGAGTTATTGGGAAGGTAGAAGCTCTCAACCATTGCAGTTGCTAAGAGGAGGATGTGTATACAGAGTTAACACAAAAACATATGCTCTTACAAAATGGAACCAAAATAGAGAACTTCAGAGCCAAAAGATAGGCAGAAAGTAATTCTTAATGACATTGATTAAATTCTTAGACCCAGCCATAACTAAGCATCTTTCTATGGACTCTTCAGACAAAAACCAAACAAACAAAACAAAAACAAAACAAAACAAAACAAAACAACAACAACAACAGCAACAAAAAACTACAGCTCTTCCCACTTGTCCCCACTACTTGAACAAGTTTTCTTGTTTTTGAAAAAAAAAATCAGTTTTGTATGATTTAAAATGAGCCCTAATTAATAAGCTATTTCATGAGATTTTTATGAAACATATAATAAATCAATATATAAAAAGCTACTGTGTAAGTCTGGGTCACCTGAGAAGCAGACACTAAAATGGTGTTCGATATGCAAGAGCTTTCTTAGAGGAATGGCTGTGAGGGAAGACAAAGAGTGAAGGGAAACTGGAGAGCCAGTGGGCTGTTGTGCAGATCTGACCCTTGCAAAGGAGAGAGGGAAGGAAAGAGGATCGTGTGGAAGAGTCTTAGATTGCAGCGCAGTTTTAAGAAAGCCTTTGATCCAAAGTCACCTATTAGAGGAGCTCCCCATCTCCCAAGAATGGACCTACATTGATGTCCAGCCATGATCAGTTACTGGTTAGGAGCAGCACAGCCTCCAGAGAAGGCAGGGATGGATTTCAGTGTGTGGCAGTTGAGGCCTAGATCAATCATCCTTCTCATACATGGAGATCTGAAAAACACATTTTCATGACCATGACAAAGCTTAGTGTTGTATCTAGAATTAGTAGGACTTCAATAAAAGCCTATGACTCTGATGCCTAGCTATTCTCCTGAAAGAAAAACAAACATTCTCAAAACCCTGCACGCTTCTTCTATTCTTTGTTCTAATTATGGGTACATCCTGGATATTTCAATAGTCACATGTTCAAATATTGCATACTAATAAAGCAATATCAGGAGGGAGCAAGGTGTTCAGCTAATCATTTACTGCAAATACCACTCAGGAGGTGCTTTTAATGCATAACTGCCAGACATCCTGATTTTGTCAATATTACACTTGGACTAAAGTCAGCATAAGTTAGCTGAGATCATAGGCTACTCCATTTCTCTCTTATTCTAATGGAGTGTAATTTCCACACACCCTAACCCCAATTTACTTCCTATTACTCTGGAGTTAATAGTTGTACATCAAGTCGAATGACTTTGAGGGCTAGAAAATACAGTTACAAGTTCTTGGAAATCCACATGCAGCAAGATCCATCCAGGCCATTTTCTATCATTATTTCTCTCCACTGATTAAAGAGTTGAGGATTAGTCACATCCAGGTGAATTATGACTATTTGAAGTTTTGCAAGTACTCCATCAAATTCTGAGAGTACCCAAACTGCTAAACATGTAAATGTATTAATAAGTAAGGGATGGCTTTCCTCTGTGCCTATTCCCCAGTGGTGAGAGCCTTTCTCATTGCACATCTTTGGTTCTCAGTTCTTAGAGCCTTCATTTTGAAGCCCCACTTTAAAAACTCTGGATAGTTGTATCAGTTTGCAAGTGAGGCAATCCAATCCAATTACCTTTCCTTGGCTCTCTTTATAATCTTCTTACTCATTTTTTTATAATTTCTAAAAGACCCATTCAGTCTCACTTTGTCATTATTCAGATGCTCCAATCATGTTACAAATGATTTGGCTCCGGCTGTGGTGGATGCTAAGAGCTCTTGCACAGTGAAGTGGAATAAACCAGAATTAAGGCTAAAATGATGTGAGTAACATCTGAATACAGCCCTAGAGGAGAAGGGCTTGGGCATCCTGGGCCAGGACACTGGTTAGCACTGATAATTGTATTCCAGAGAAAAGGGACTAAAGCTGGATTCCAACATGAAACAGTACTTGGCTGAGAAAGCCAGAGAGACAAGTCAAATCTGAGCCCATCAGGTTCTGGCAAGCCAAGAAGCAACACCAAAGCCATAGGTCCTGGGGCAAGATGGAACAGGGATTTCAGACCCAAGAGTTCATAGCAGACTAGAGACAGGGTTTAGAGAAGCAACAGGTGAGGTAAAGCAAGCAAGATCTAGTGGGACTGCCATGATTGACATAGGGTATCTCTAGCTTAACACTATTTGTTGGTAAGTCTGGCACCTCAATAATTTAGTTGTATCACAGGGACAGAACTAGTTTGGTGTATGACAGAGGTTCTGTCCCAATATTAGGTTTAAGTCCAAATGGTGTGGGAACAAATTCAAGTTCCACATCAATTAGTTAATCCCAAGGGATTGAATCTGAGGAAAGTGAAGCAAGATGCAGTTTTGAAATTCCTGGGCAGATATAGTTTTTGTTTTTAGTTGAAAGTCTTGTTGTCTATCAAGGAGGATCATGCAAAAATTATTGGAGAGATTTACCAGAAACGAAACCTAGTTTGAAGCTAGCAGGGAGTGCTTATTTTTTACTTTTTCTAAGTAGTATAATGGAGTGGTTAAGAGCATGAATTCTGCAGCTAATGTATATCGCTTTGAATCTCAGTTGTGCCAATTACTAGCTACATGTAACTTGAAGCAAGCTTTCTAATCTCTTTGGACCCGAGTTTCTGCATCTGAGAAGTAAAACTAGCAGTAATATCGGGGTGCCTGGGTGGCTCAGTCTGTTGAGCGTCTGACATCAGCTCAGGTCATGATCTCACGGTTCATGAGTTCTGGCCTGCATCAGGCTCTGTGCTAACAGCTCAGAACCTGGAGCCTGCTTCCGATTCTGTGTCTCCCTCTCTCTCTGCTCCTCCCCAACACGTGCTCTGTCTCTCTCTGCCTCTCAAAAATAAAGAAAACTAATAAAAAATTTTTTAAAAAGACTAGCAGTAATATCTATCTCATAGAGATGCTAGGAAGATTAAATGAATGAATACACGTAAAGATTAGCACCTACCACATATTAAGTGCTCATAAATATTGGGTACTAGAACCTAGCACATATTAAGTGCTCATAAATGTTAGATACTTACTATTATTCACTTTTAAGCAGTTGGACATTTTGAGTAGAACATTCAAGGGCTAGATCTTCAGGTTTTAAACCTTTTAAAACAGTAAATCCTTTCTTCAAATTAAACATTTTATGGTAAACTCAATGCATATGATAAATAAAGGGAAGAATGACTTCAGTTTTCAGGTGAGTGCTGGCACATACACACACACACACACAGACACACACACACACTCATACACACATATTTGGAGGCTTATAGATAAGTCTGCCATGTGGACAGTGTATACATGCTTAGAACAAAGTTTTGCTTGTCTTTGTGAGATATTTCCCCAACTTATTCAAATATTTACTGAGAGCCTATTTGTGAGCCAATCACAATTCTGGATGCAGGTCTTATAGGAGTAAATGTAACAGACAAAAATGACCTCATGAAGGTCCCTTTCTGGTGTCGTTGCAGCACATTGGTGTCTTTACCACGCAGGGTTGAACAGTTCTATGGTTGGGGAAGTTTCTTCCAGACGTATTTTAGACAGTCATAGACTAAACAGAATCATAAACCAGTGAAGTGGAATGAATCTTCAGGAATATTTTATCAAAATCTTCTATTTTACAAATGGAGAAATAAAGACCAAGAGAATTGAAATGCTTTGCCTGAAGTCCACACCAAGTTGGTGTAAGTCAAAATCCAGATCATCTGTCCAGCATTTGGTCAATAGCAAAAGCCGTCACCCTTTATCCACCCTCATCCTTGTCTCCTCCAGCACGTTACCCACCCTATTTCCTTTTGTCATGGATGGGTCTCAGGGTTGGGTTCAATATTGTACTTCCACTTGATGACAGGATGCAGAATGCTTAGATTAATCAAAACCTTGCATAATACCCAGCATTTAACTCTCCCACAGGCTGTTTTTTAATCTCTCTAACTTTTACATTGGCACTTCTCTCATGGCCATTCATTCTGCCTTAAAGCCAGGCTTACTTCACTGTCTTTTTAGTCCTTCTCCAATGCCATTTCAGCATATCTCTGGAATGGCCAGTACCTGGCATGTACTTCTTACAACCCATATGTTATATTTTGGCTGATACATTTACTTGTTAATTTCTTTCCTCCATGAACACATATGTATCTAATGCATACTGCTTAAATATAGTTTATATTTTACAAAATTTGTGCTTTGCCAATGAAGTATCAAGGTGTCAGCATTGGATTTATCCATTTATTCATAAAATATTAACAAAAACCAGGCATTTTGTCTGACACTGAGAACGCAAAGGTGAAGAGAATTCTTTTCTCTCAAAGAATTCACAGACTAATAGGGAGAAACATGAATGCATATTTACAGTCTGATGTGTACATGCTAAAGGAAATATGGGAACACAGAGGAAGTAGAAACTAATGACACAAATAGGGAAATTTTATGGAGGAGGACACTGACTGTGTGTCCTGGAGAATAAGCAGGATTTTCCAGGTGGAGGAGACAGGAGCAGGGAGACATTTCACTTAGAGAGAATAGCATGTGCAATCACATATGTGTGCAAAATGGTATGGCATACTTGGGAAGCTGTGAGTCATTTGGAGTTTTTTTGAGCATCAGTTCCTTTATCTCTTTAGGGTATTAAAAGTTAGGACTGTAAACAGACCAAACGGAGTTCATCCAAGAATTTGACTTT
The DNA here is from genome assembly GCF_007474595.2 of Lynx canadensis. Lineage (NCBI taxonomy): Eukaryota > Metazoa > Chordata > Mammalia > Carnivora > Felidae > Lynx > Lynx canadensis. The sequence continues at coordinate 33,320,273 of NC_044315.2, forward strand.
ATTTTGGACAACAGTGAAGCTCTGAAGGATGTAAGTCACTGAATGATGTGATTAGATCTGGACATAGGGGAGAAAAATGACAGTTTTTCTGCTGTGCAGCAGTAAGGGGTGTATAGATCTATTGGGAGGTTTTAGGGTTAGAGTGAAGGGTATGTGTTAGATACAACAGAGTAGAGGTTTCTAATTGAACACCCATGAGCCACATAGAATCCAAAGTTGTATTTCATGTTTATAAAGTGGAAATTCAAATAATATTTTTAACATGAAAAGATGTTCAGCGTCGCTCCTTATCAGGGAAATACAAATCAAAACCACACTCAGGTATCACCTCACGCCAGTCAGAGTGGCCAAAATGAACAAATCAGGAGACTATAGATGCTGGAGAGGATGTGGAGAAACGGGAACCCTCTTGCACTGTTGGTGGGAATGCAAATTGGTGCAGCCGCTCTGGAAAGCAGTGTGGACGTTCCTCAGAAAATTAAAAATAGACCTACCCTATGACCCAGCAATAGCACTGCTAGGAATTTATCCAAGGGATAGAGGAGTACTGATGCATAGGGGCACTTGTACCCCAATGTTCATAGCAGCACTCTCAACAATAGCCAAATTATGGAAAGAGCCTAAATGTCCATCAACTGATGAATGGATAAAGAAATTGTGGTATATATACACAATGGAGTACTACATGGCAATGAGAAAAAATGAAATATGGCCCTTTGTAGCAACGTGGATGGAACTGGAGAGTGTAATGCTAAGTGAAATAAGCCATACAGAGAAAGACAGATACCATATGTTTTCACTCTTATGTGGATCCTGAGAAACTTAACAGGAACCCATGGGGGAGGGGAAGGAAAAAAAAAAAAAAGAGGTTAGAGTGGGAGAGAGCCAAAGCATAAGAGACTGTTAAAAACTGAGAACAAACTGAGAGTTGACGGGGGGTGGGAGGGAGGGGAGGGTGGGTGATGGGTATTGAGGAGGGCACCTTTTGGGATGAGCACTGGGTGTTGTATGGAAACCAATTTGTCAATAAATTTCATAAAAAAAAAAATAAATAAATAAAAGTAACTAAAAAAAAAAATTCACATTAGATGCTATGTGATCAGATTTTACATAAAATCTGAATTTCCATATTTTTTGACAAATTAGAAGAAGTCATGCAAACAGTTGGCTAGAGGTAACAATAGTTGTTCCATATAGATAAGGCATGCATACCTAGTCACCACAGTCTCCAGTTTTCCCTAGTATGTTTGTCATTCTGGAACATACTGGCAATAGCCATATCCCATTTGGCCTTTATGTCCTCCCAAATGGAGCATCTACTGAAGCCACAGGTAGTTGCTACTGTCACTGGAATTCACTTTCTAGTGAATTGGGGGCATAGGTTTTCAATATCTTGATTTTATAGTCATCTATGAATTGCATTTTCTTAACCATGGCTTGACTCTAATGCTAAAGTGGTTTGGTGTTGAATGTAAGAGAACTCCTTAAAAATAAATTACTGGAGTTTCCCACTGTAAAACAAATTAAGTAATAGAAAAATGCTTGTAATAAGCCAGTCACAGGTCTAGGCACCATGAAGGATACCAACAATTGATTATAAGCCCTCTCAGAAACTAACGACCTAATTAGAAGCCATTTCCATTCTTTGAGCTAAAGCTCCCTTTTATTTGTAAGTTCTGCCACTCTGGACACTTGACAAATGCTTTCTAACCAGTGGAGTACCATTTAATGCACTGAAACAGTTACCTTCTCAAAGGTACCCTGAGGCTGAATGAATTTCTACAGGTTTCAAAGGAGTGGAAGCTGTAAGCAGAGACCATCATCTGATCAGTGCAATCTATTCACACCTGGACCCTGACTGTTTGCTGCAGGTACCAGGACATTTGATATAAATAGTGCGAGGGAGTCCTCTGAGTTTAGGGGGAACAGAAACCAGTCAGTAAGTCTCTCAGAGCAAGATCAGAATGGCTAAATTAATATATATATATATATATATATATATATATATATATATATATATTCTCCTTCTAAATTATGGCTTTAGCAGATAATACAACACAGTTGTTAGTGCCTTGTTTTTCTTTATGTTCTGCAAATTTATACATCTTCTGAGACTACAAATACCCTCACCAGCAATAAGGATAAATTATGGCAATAAACATATTATACAGTGACTTAATAGGAAAAATGATAATATTTTTAAATGTTACATGGTAGCATTTAATTTACATTTAAAAGGCAGTTAGTATGAGTAATTATAAGTTAATTAAATATTGATTATTCTAAGAGCTTTATTGTGATTCAGGACCTATGCAGTGTACAGTAAATCTAGCTGATTTAAAATAAACTTAAAATGACATCAGTAACTAATGTGTAATTACATTTTATGGTTATTGAATGTGACTTAACAAGCCTAATATTTATGATGAACAAGTCAAATAATATGGTAAAATTTCAACATTGGTTTCTGAGTACCTACTCATCATATATCTAATGCCAAGGAGCTACTAAATGCTTAAACTCTTCTAAGGTGTTTTTTTGTTTGTTTGTGTTTTGTTTTGTTTTGTTTTGTTTTGGAGTGGAGGGTTGTTTTTGCTGTTATTCTTGTTAACTATCAGTTTGTGCTAAATTCTTTCTATGGAACGTTGAAGTATTTACAAGAGAAACTCCACGTATCCTTGTGTACCTTTTGCATTGTGCCTGTCGATATTCTCAAATGCAATCAATAGTAAGTTATTATGCAGCAAGGATTCTCCACTTACTTTGGCTAAAATGTTCCTTTAAAACACTTATGTCTTACTTCAAAGTTTATATCCATGAACTACACAGTCAACTAATTTATCTTTTCTCCCTCACCTCTTACTAGAAGAGTGTCATTAAGCAAACACCAACTAAATCCATATAAAAGTCATTCTTACTGTTCATTTAGGTATCCATTAGAAGAGTAAATACATTTTTGAGAAATTTTCTAACTTTTGAGAAAAATTACAAAATGTGCTGCTTGGAGCAAAGTGATGTTTCATAAATTTCTTTTAAAATTTCCTATCTTTGCCATTGTAACTTTCCATTCATATTTACCCTTCAATCCATTTATTTACCTATCCATCCACCCATCTATCCATCCAAATAGCTATTTATTCAACAAACCAGGCATGACCATTCTGCATATGATTGTGAATAAATTTGGTCTTTTGACTCCTTTCAAACCTAACTCTGTTAAAAAAAAAAAAAAGGAAGAAAAAAGAAAGAAACCTAACTCTGTTGATGATGGAAGCTAGATAGGTGCATTGATGGAACTCAGAAAACTGATGCACTGTGCCTACCACAACAAAATATAGTCCCCTGGATTGTCATTGGCTCCTTCCTCTGCTGCAGAAGCAGTAGTTCCACCTTGATGAAATAGATAGCATCAGGGCACTGCCTTTTCCAGCCTGATCCCTTAGGTAATTAAAATGGGAAATAGTCTTCCTCAGACAAGAGTAAGAAAAATAATCAAGTAATGGACTGATACTGGTAGAATGCTATAAATGGAGGAGTACTATAGAATTATTGTGCATCTGACATCTAAAAATTTCTAAAATACACAAAAAACAAAACAAACATTAATTTCAAACACACACACTCTAAACCTGTCTCTTCTAGGATTCAGAAGATAAAATATAAACGAGGAATGACTTGCCATTTAATCTTTTATTGAGCCTATATAGTATGGTCTGGCACTGTGTCTACACAATGATTCCTTGCAACACATGTTTTAGGTAGGGCCTATTATTATTTTCATTTTACAGCTTGGTTAACTGAGGTATGGAGTGGTTAACTTGCCAGAGATAACACAGTTGCAAGTTTCAGAGTCCACTTTCACATCCTGCACTACCTCAAAAACCTTTTCTCTTTTCTGTTCTATTATCCTGCCTCCTGTTTTGAAATTCCATGCCCATAAACTTCAACATTCACTTCCCTTCATTTAAAGAGACATGTTTTTGAAAAGTTTTACTTAAGTCAAATATTAGCAGAGCTTATGATATATTAAAAGCACTTTGAGGAGAGAGTGCTAAATGAATCCTAAAATTACACCTGTCTTAAAGCAAGAATTCTTTGGTGATATGTAAAAGCACCCTTTAATTTACGTTTTCTTTTAACCAAATTTTACAGTCTCAAATTTCTAAAACTGAGATATACTTGCAAGGGTCTTCTATTGCCAGTATCGTATTACAAGTCTCTAAGTTAAAATGTATCTAACCGGGGTACCCAGGTAGCTTAGTCAGTAGAGTATCTGACTCTTGATCTCGAAGTGATGAGTTCAAGCCCCACATTGGGTGCGGAGCCTACTTAAAACATAATAAAACAAAATGTATCTGATGTTTTCATATAGTTCATAGGCATTATAGAATGTGAAAAGAATGAACCCATTAAGCTGGTAATTTTTAAGCACGATTTATGATATGCTAGTATTATGCTAGGCACTTAGCATTGTATCATATTTTAACTGGTGATTTTTCTTTCTTTAATGATATATTAAGTGATGATACTTCTTATAATAAATGATATATTTAATTCAATAAAATATAGAAATACATTCTTATTGAATATAATGCAATTGTTTGTAGTTAAGGGTAAATTACTTTTCTCTTCCTATTTTAACTTCTTTACATTTTACCAGAACTCACAGCAAGACTTGCTTTTCCAAGGTGTTTATGCTTGTAACTCCTCCTCACCTCCATATGCATACTACCAGTTATTTTATATGATGGTACTCTACCTCACTGTGGTTGGATTTCTGAAAGAGAAGGCTTTGAACATTAAAATATTAAATGCAACATTAAATGACATGCATAAGTTGTCAGGTGTCTTGGATTTGTCAACTGTTGATGTTAAAATATAACATATGGGGGGGGGGCGGGGGAAGCTAAATATTTGCTAGCTGATCCATTACCGTGATCTCAAATTCAATTTTTCTATAATTCATCTCCTGCATTTCATCTTTCCAAAATAACTTTCCACATTGGTAGCACCACTAAATACTCATTTTTCCAGTTGCATCTACTTTCTTACAACCTTGTCTCAGCTACTCTACCTGCTTTCAAGCCCTCCACAGTTACCTCACCACACAAACCCATTTTTATTTCCCACTACTCCCCAGCACATTCTCAGTAAATCTCCATTTCCTATCTTCCTATCACAGCCTTTTAAGATCCGGAGTCTAATCTCAGCTCTGTGGGCTGAAACAATCCGCTCATTTATCTAAACTCAGATCAGAAAGTACCTCCCCTGTAGGACTTTCCTTTGTTCATCTTTTCATTTCCAATACCTAATACATAGCCAGTGTTCAATAAAAGTTGGTTGAAAGAATGAAAGAATGAATATCCTCTTCTTTGAGAGTCTTTATTAGCCACTAGTTTTATTGAAAATAGCTTCAACTATTATTCCATGCACTATTATTATTATTATTATTTATTATGCCATGTACTCCAATACTTTGTTTTCCCCCAAGCGAGTCTCTGCACAAGAAGGCACTTTTCCTTGTCTAATCACATCTGCAAGTAAGCAAATATTGGCAAAAACTCATAAAATCTTATTGTTCCCTTTAGGTAAACAATGTCAAACTCAGTGGCCACTGTTGCCATTTACAAGTATGAATCAGAAATTTACATTGCCTCTGGACATCATAAATGGCCTCTATCATAAAGTGCTAGTAAAAACCCTGCTTCCGCTTCTGTAAGAAGGGTGGACATGAATAATCAACTCAAAACAAGCCTTGAAAAGCATTTTGATGTTAAAGGTTGCTTATCACAGCTCAAGTATTAACAGTAGCATGCAATTTTTATGTATTTAGTTCTATTCCATAGGTTTTGGTTGCTTGTAAAAATCATACTGTGTAGCAAGGAAAGCTAAAATGGCTTCTTTGAGGAGCAAGCATATCAGTTATGATTCTTGACTGTAAGCAATAGAGACTATGCCTAATAAAAGGAAATGTATTGCCTATGCATGGAGGATTCACAAAGTGCTGGGTGCTGAGGAATGGGGCTTGAGGATAGGTGAGAACTAAAGAAGCTTTAAAAAATAGGAGACAGAAGCCCTGCAGCTATCTCAACAACTGGAATTGTCTGGTTAAGACACTACTGTTGCCATTATTAAAATGAGTGAATTCAAGAGAATTCCCCAAATATTGAGACGCCCACTTAAGAGTTCTCCTTTTCTGGTTTCCTTTGAGTAAGAGAGTTACCAAGAATGATACTGTGCTGTCTACAAAATTGCATGCAGTGGGGAAAAGATAATATCTCATTGGTAAATCAGGAAGCTATAATAAAGATGAATGTGTTTTGAGTCGCCCCAAAGTAACAAACATCCACTACAAAAAGTGCTCAAAAATATATGCTTGCATTTATTCAGTGTATCATTTATTCAGCTGATCAACTAACATAATGCGTGTCTACTCTGTCTAGTTACTGACCAGAGAACTTGGCCCTTGACCTTGAAAGACATAATCTAGTGGGTAAAAGAAGCCTAAAAAGAAATAAGTACAATACAATCTGATTAGGGTCATAATAAGTCATGAATAAGTGAAAAAAAATTCACTGAACAAGAGCCATGAAAGGCAGTGAAGAGGAGGGAAATGAATATTGACTATGGAATCATTGGAGGTGGATTTGATTCTCTGTTCTCATATCTAACAGGTCTATAACTTTGGCAAAAGTCACAAATCATCTCCAATACTCAGTGTCCTCGTCTGTAAAATGAGAAGAATAAATCATCCTCGTAGGATTAGGAGAAGTAAATTAGATTGCATATATTTAAGCATTTAGTACTTAGAAGGTATTTGATAAGTGGTTGCTGATTCATTCACTTATTTATTCATTTATAACACAAAAAGTGACTGACTTCTGGATGCACAAGAAAGGGATTATTAGAAATAGATCTTAAAGAAATGAGTGGGTATACCTCAGGGCAGAGGGAATGGACATTCTGAACACATGCAAAGGTGAAAGCATGGAGATGTCTGGAGAGATGTCAAAAAGATGAACAAACATGGCTATGAACATTTAGAGCAGTGCCAGGCAAAGAAAGGAGAGTGATAGGGAAAAGCTGATTGAGGTATAGTGAATGTTAAACAGTTCCAATTTTTCCCAGGAGTCAGTGCTTTTCAAATGTGATCCCTGTGCTTCTTGTACCAAACTCACCGGGATTGCCTTTTGGAAATGCAATTTCCAAGGCCCTAACCTAGATTTCCTGACTCAGAATCTCTGACAGTGGGGTGTGGGTAATTCACAATTTTTATAGTTTACCTGAGAGATTTTTAAGACACCTTAAATCAGAGAATCCCTGTCCCTGTAAGGTAATAGAGAGCCAAGAGAGTGTTTAAATGAGGTAATCATCAAGAAAAAAGAGATTAGGACTTCAATACTGGGTTTCTTTTCCTTTATGACTTTTGAGTACATTCTATCCATCTGGGTAGGATTGTTTTATACTGTTGAGCTAAACCTAACACATATGAGACAGAATCTTAGCTCAAATAATGGTATTCTCTTTTTATAGCCAAGAATCAGACGAGACTATGGAATAATTCGGTGGCAAATAAAATGGAGCAAGATGGCTGATAATAAAAATGAATGATTCCTAAAAGCATTTAACACTTAAGGAGTGGAGCCAGGAGAAGTATGCTTTTGGGAAAGGGGTAGGGGTGGGAGAAGGGGGAAAAAAGCAGCATAAATTTTCTGAGTTATGGTAAATGTCACAGAGAATTCAACAATTTTCTTTGCAGAATTTAGAAAACGAGTGTGCATAATTCCAACTGGGTGATATCACAGGGAATTTGAAAAGTACCCTGAGGCAATTCAGAGAGCTGCTTTTACATTCAAACTGAATGAAAGAAAACATCCATATTTCAACTAAGCGTGCACACACATGCACCAAATGGCTGCATGCAAATACATACCACAAAAGCACTTAATCACAAAAATATATTGTTAGGTTGAAGGTACAGCAGGTAAGATTGCTTTCTGGATGCCCTCTATCTATCTACCCAGGCCCAAAGTCAGGACTCAGATGTTGAGCCAAAATGATAAACCAGCTACAATTCAACCTCGGACTTTTTGTGGGGAACTGAATAAGATAAAAAACCATCTCAGTTCCTTATTGTTCTGATTACGTAAGCATGGACTTCTGTAGTATTTAGATGTTTATTTGCAGAGGACTGCATTGAGGCACAGACTATAATTTCTAGCAGCCCTGTGAGCAATGCATTAGACTCTGAACTCTTTTAAACCAGTCCCTTGTCTTTATTCACTTATTAAATGCAGACCAGAAAACAAATGAGAGGAAAGGAAAGGAGTCTGGTAACATGTTTAAAAGATCAGAGAGGGTCATGTTAGGTAATCTAGCGGGGAGAAAGCAAACTATTCATCATCTAGGAAACAATTTCAATATAATAGCATGAAGAAAAGGTGTAATGTTTCTGAAGCAGAAAAATAAACAAATGTATGTTCATGGCCATAGTTATCTGGGCAACAGAAGTGAAGAATGTCAATGGAGAACTCAAAATGGAGCTCTGAGGTCAGGTTTGTTCATCCATCCATCCATCCATCCATCCAACTTCCATCCATTCAACTAACATTAATTTAGCCATTACTAGTGCCATCCTCTGGGCTAGGTGGTGGGGATACAAAGATAAACATGACAAAGTGTCTTATGTTATGTTAAGGTGCACACATTCCTATGAGAGAGGCAGACATGGAAATAAATATTTACATAGCAATGTATATAAATATAGACTGTAAGCACATGAATAGTCATAAGAGCATAAGGAGGAAAACTAAAGAAAACTAGTACTTGAAACTGTATGTGTATGTGACAGAAAAGACACACCAAGGAAATTCCATCACAATGCTTAAGAGAAAACTAATATGATGTTCTAGACAATTGGAATATTGTAAATTTGCTTGATATGTTACCATTTCAATCTCATTCATACAATCTTGATGCATTCAGATGGAATGTGAATTCTGAGGGTGACAGTAATGTACTTGGAATGACACATGTCCTGTCTGAAGCCCTCAGGATGAAGTAAAGAATAAAGGAAGGCAAGTATATAATCAGGACGTCCATTCTTGAGTCAGGAAATTTTAGAGATTCACATTATTTGCTTAATTGTTTAAGTTCATGGTTGTATCTTCATTTCTTATAGCACAAGAGGTGAAGAATGTTAAGGTGGGATCAACTCAAATTAAGTATTAAACTCTGGGTAATAGACAAGTGGAAGGAACTGACACTTATTGAGCACCTACTATGCATGTGTGGTTTTGTAATTTTTTAAATGTTTTTATTTATTTTTGAGACAGAGAGAGACAGAGCACGAGCAGGGGAGGGGAAGAGAGAGGGAGACACAGAATCTGAAGCAGGCTCCAGGCTCTGAGCTATTGCACAGAGCCTGACACGGGGCTCGAACTCATGACCTGAGCTGAAGATCAGATGCTTAACCAACTGAGCCACCCAGGCACCCCAATGCATGTGGTTTTATGTCCAGAACTTAATTTACCTCCTATCCTAGTACTATATAGGAAGGTTATGGAAATGACAATATTGCATAGAGGTTCTAAACATAGAGATTCTGGATTCAAATCCCAGCTCCTCCATTTACAAATTGTGTGATCCTGGGCAAGGTACTTAACCTCTCTGGGCTTCAGGTTTGTAATCTGCAAGATGTTTATATCATAGAACCTACCTCAATGGTTGTTATGACCATTAAATGATTTCATATAAGTGAAACACTTGGAGTAACACCCGACTCAAAATAAACATCAGTAAATGTTAGCTACTCTTACCTATGTCAGTGCTACATCACATTTTGCTTTTTATTTAATATTATAGGGAGAACACCCATTAATATTCTTTAATTAGTAAAATAGAAATAGAAGGAATAGAATTTGATAAAGTGTAGTGACAAAGAGTAAATAGTAAATATTTTGCCTAATGGTGAAATGTGAAAAGTTTTCTCTATGAGACCAAGAAGCAGACAAGGATACATTTTATTACCACTACAATTCAAAACTATAGTGGACATTCTATGGAGAACATTCAGCCAGGAGGAAATAAAGAAAGAAAGATATAAAGACCAGAAAGAAAGAAATGAGCTGTCATTATTCACAAATAATATGATGATGCACACAAAAAAATAAAAAAGAATTAAAAGATGAATTAATTGGGGTGCATGGGCGGCTCAGTTGGTTAACCACCTGACTCTTGTTTATAGCTCAGGTCATGATCTCACAGCTGTGAGATCAAGCCCTGTGTCAAGCTCCATGTGGAACTTGCTTGGGATTCTCTCTCTCCCTCTCCCTCTCTGTCCCCCAACCACATGCAAGCCCCCCCACTCTCAAAAGAAATAAATAAACATTAGAAAATAAAATAAAAATTAATTTATCAAGATTATGAGACACAAGGTCAATATACAAAAGTCAATTGAATTTCCATATTCTAGAAACAGAAAATACAGTTCTAAAAAGACAACTTTTACAATAGCATGAAAATTCCAAATATCTAGGATAAATGTAATAATTTCTATTCAGAAATCTATAAAAACTGTATTTAGGGAAATTGGAATGTGGAAGATTCAATAACAATAGGTTAAAAGACTCAGTGTTTTTGGTGTGTTCATTTTCCCCTCACATTAATCTATATTTGAAACTTATTTGTAAAGTCTTCTCAACTTGTTCTTCTTTAAGAGTACCTTGATTATTCTTAATCCTTTGTATTTCCATATTAATTTTGAAACAGTACATCAAAAGAAAAAATGTTGGAATACCAATGGATTTTAGATTGATTTCAGATATTAAAAAAATGTTATGCAGATTGGCTTTCATAGAAAAATTACAAAGTACATAAGAAAATTAATAATGAGTGCCAGTTGTTCCAACAAGGTAAATGAGAAAAAGTATACTGGAAGAGGCAACTAAGTAAATGTGGTTTGTGAGGTCGAGACCCACACTATCAGCACAGAGCCTGCTTGGGATTCTCTCTCTCCCTCCTTTCTCTCTCTCACTCTGCCCCTGTCCCCACTCGTGCTCTCTCATTCTATTTCAAAAATTAAAAAGTGCATATTTAAACACATGAATAAGAAAATCTCAGGAAACTTTATGAATATGGAACTTCCTTAAAGTGATCAAATCCTTCCTCTTTGGTCATTCGCAGTGAGTTCATGTCTAAGCTGGCCAATGAAGTGGACCACAATTTCCTTTCCCGACTGTAGCAACTGATCCATCTCTTAAACAAGATGGAGTCCATGCAGCATCTTAGCTCAATGCCTTGAAGGACCTCCTCTTAGAACCTCAGCTGCTTGGTGGCTTTGCCAGCCTCACCCCCCTTGCAAAGTTTTAGCTGTCTGGAAAATCACTTAGTTTCCTTAGTTGTTCGGAAAAATATTGCTTGTAACACTGCCTAGCCCCAAATCCTATGGGATTGGGAGTGGCTAGAGCAATTTTCAAATATACTAGAAGTCTTTGCCTTATAAAGTGTCTCTCCTCTGATCCAGGGCCTGTGAAGAGGTATGAAAGCTCTTGCACTTGAAAACAGAGAAGCAAGGAAACATCCTCAGGACAAGTTAGCCCCTGATGCAAAGGAGAGGCTTTTTCTGTCCAACTGGCTCAAGACATACTTTATCCATTGACTGGAAGAAATTAATAATGTATTTCCAATTGCAGGTGGCAACCTATAAATTGGTCAAAAGGTAACCTTAGTGGGTTATAGCTAATATATATATTATATATAAACACATATGCATAAGTATGTTCAATTTCTGTATTTTTTTTGAAGTTTTGAAAATTTTTAAGTTAAAAATAATGAGAGGGGCGCCTGGGTGGCGCAGTCGGTTAAGCGTCCGACTTCAGCCAGGTCACGATCTCGCGGTCCGGGAGTTCGAGCCCCGCGTCGGGCTCTGGGCTGATGGCTCAGAGCCTGGAGCATGTTTCCGATTCTGTGTCTCCCTCTCTCTCTGCCCCTCCCCCGTTCATGCTCTGTCTCTCTCTGTCCCAAAAAATAAATAAACATTGAAAAAAAAAATAATGAGATATCTGTTGTTAACTATGTAACATTTTTACTTTGCACAATTTTTAGAAAGAAAAATGTATCCAGATCCTGGGGGCCCTCGGCCCTGACTGACTGTGAACATCTTCAATTTAGGAATACTACTGGCAGACAGAATCAGTCGCAGGGAGATGATAATCCCCAGAAAAAAAAAATAGGGGGAATAAATATGCTATGAATTAAATCAGCCAAACACAGGAATATCACCTGACAAAGCATCAATGAAAACTTGGGGAGATGTCCTTGTCATGCCCTTGTTACCATGTTGTGCAGTTCCACACAAAAGATCACCGTCTCACTTTTTGTAAAAGGAGCTTGTTCTCTCAGAGGGAATATGGGAGAGAACTGATTAACAAGGAACAGTTGGCCTCTCCAGTGAAGTTTTTAATATTCCTTTTGATTTGGGGATCTGCGATGTTTCATGCATCTTAACATCATCAGACAAACATCAAAATGAGGAAATAAACAGGTACCGAATGTCTTTTATAAACCAAGCATTTTTATGTCCTTTATTCTATTCAATCTATACAGTAGTTTTGTATAAAATATATTAATCTTTCTATTTACAAATGTGTAACCAGTAACTATGAGATCTAGATCATGTGCTCAGGGTCACCTGGCTGGTAGGTGATAAGGGCAAGAGTCACTCCAGGATGAGCCCCACAGCACAACTAGAACAGGCTTTCCTCTCTATATTACACTTTTTCTCCAACCACAAATAGAACATCCAGTTTCCTTTCTTTTGATATTTATTGTTTATTTTTATTTTTTCTTTGATGTGGGGTCTGAGTGATTCTTTTCTGTACATTTGGTTATAACCTCCCATGAGGTTATTGGTACAAAAATTTTTTACAGAACCATAAACTGTGACTACCAGTGCTAAATGACACATGTCCATCTAGTAACTATGACCTCTTTCTTGAAGTTTTGATTCCACAAAAGATGAAGCTCCTTTCAAGGTATTTTACTGCTACAGTTTTGCACAAACCAAAACAAATCTTTTGGAATCTTAGTTTGAAGACTGACTACCTTAAGAACTGGCATCCTTTATCACTTGAACTAAATTACCTTTCTCCACAAGACATATGCTTTTGTCTAAAAAGAGTAATGTGGTATGTAATTCAGCTAATACTTCACTCCTTTCCAACAATGCGTTTAAATTCCTCCATCTTCTATGATTCAGAATTAGAATGTTCTCTTAGCAGATTCTCCAAACTTTCTTGTTTCCTTTTGGCTTTCTAATATTTGCTCATTTTACTACTCTTGCTGCATTTGGTATTGTTTGATATTGATATTAGGTGAACTGAATGGATACCTTAGGCAGCAGAGAGGTCAGTTTGGATCTGTCTGACACTCAGCATTCTTCATCCCAGTCATGTGACACTCTTCAGTGCATTGCAACTGTTCTTAGAGCTCACCAGTCTGATGAAAAAGCTTGACAGCCTTGTTCCCCTTTCTAGAAGGGAGGTATGACACTAAGATGGGTGTTAAGGAGCCTGGGCAGCATGTTCAGCTGTGCCTTTATTGTCTCAGCCAACTCTGACCCTGCTTGCTGATATAGCAAGTGTTCACTCTGGACAGACAGACTTTCTCAGAGCAGACTGTTTCACAGCCATCTAGCAGGATATCCCAGAGGCCCTCACAGACTGTTTCAAAAGGATACTAGTGTTTTTGGATATCTCAACAGTAGAGGCTGAAATGTTTTGCCCATTAGGAAATGGAACTGCTGGTCTGTAGCATGAAATGGGATCTCAAAGACACTTTTGCTGGCCAGTGCTTTTGTGCTGTAGAAGTAATTGTTGAAGTATTGATTTTTTAGGTCTCTTGCTGTAGCAAACTACCATCTTAATCTGCAAGAGCTTGGGTTAATACTTGACATCCTGTTTCCTGGAGAGTTGAGTGTCAATTTCTGTCTTCAGGAGCTTGGGGCATTGCCTCCCATGGTGCATAAGGCCCTCTTAAAGATTTCAAGTGCTCAGTGTGCATTGTCATAAATGAATGAATTTAAACATCAAACCCTCCTATGTCATGACCAGTATGACAGCCAACTCAGTCACCAGTTTGCCTCAGCACCTGCCTCCTTATCCCTGTGCTCAGCAGGGAAGTGACCCCTAAGGTCCCGTGCCATTTTTGTTGAGACGGATGTCCAGGGCAGGACTTGTCTGAAAGCACAGAGGCTATGGAAATGATACGGTGGATGGCCTGAGAAAAGGAGAATATGTCTTTCCACTTTTTTCTGACAAGAGATACGGGTAATACAAGAAAGATGTGTGGGAGTTGACTTCCTCCTTGAGGATCCAGGGTTATGATTCCTTACAGCTTGGTGTGGCTGTGGCTGGCATCCATTCTGGCCCTTTTACCTGGTTTCTCCAGAGTAAGTCAGAGTAGCAGGATTTGTATTTCTTAGTTTAATTTCATGGTGGAAGGAATCTGATTAATTCAACTCAACCTAGCAACAGGTTTTCATTGGGTCAGTGACTTCTTGAGTCCCCTGTGGTTAGATTACAAGGTGAGGGTCCCATGGACAGAAGGGCCCTTAGTAGGGGAAATTCCAACAGTGAGAAAAATGGCTGGAAAAGGGCACCAACATTGTCTACATTAATTAGCTTTTTCCAATAGAAATTATTAAAAAATAAAAAAGAGCAAAGCCCACATCTCATTTATTAGTGAGTCCAGTGATTTATTACTTATGGAAATATTGATTATGCTGTATACCACCTTACATAGAGAACATAGACCTTTCAGATTTTCTTTGACTGACTTACATTATGGTAATGGGTGTGATAAGTTATAGGAAACTTTAATAAAGACATGTTATTGAAAACATTGTGCACTTTGTCACACAGGGTCCTTTAATGTGAATCTAGGAACAAATCTCTTTAATGGTCTTGGTTCCAGGAAAAACTGTATTTCTTATGAGTAACTGCGTTGACTTTATAATATGGAAAATTTGAGTGTTATAAATGATTGTGTTTCTCTTTTCTTTGGCTACTAGGAAGCTCAGAACCAAATTCCCAGTGAGCGTATAGTATTTTAAACTGTGTGTTCCTATTTATTCATCTTCCATGTTGCTTTATTTTACACTCTTCCCATTGTTCTCATTTTCCCTGTCTTTCCTTGCTGACTCAGTTGGTCCCTGCCACATTCCCAACAACCAGTTCCAAAGGGACTCTAGAAGGAATATATCCCCAGGGAAAGGGTGGGGGGAGGGGGGCTCTGAAATAGTTCATAGTTAAAATGGAATTCCCAGCTTAACTAAGTTAGATTCACATATGGGGGAGAAGGCAGAGATTTTAATGAGAGGACTAACCAATTATAGACAAAACATAATGGAAGACATCAATTTTGTTTCTTCTCTCTCTCTCTCTCTTCTGTTTTGCCTCCCAAGAAATTGGTGTGGCAAGTCAAGGAGTAGACATGCTCTCTGCTTGGGAGGGACTCTGCCTTGGAAGGCCAAGTGGGAATCTGAAAAGGGCTCAGAGGAAAGGAAGCTCAAATCAGCTGATCATGTAGGTTTCTAGACTCATCTTTAAAAGATCAGGTGGGGGGTGCCTGGGTGGATCAGTCAGTTAAGACTCTGACTCTTGATTTCGGCTCAGATTATGGTCCTAGCGTTGTGGGATCAAGCCCTGTGTTGGGCTCCGTGCTGAGTGTGAAGCCTGCTTAAAATACTACCTCTCACCCTCTTCCCCTTCCCACCCCCTTTTCAATTCGTTATTCATTATTTCAAAAAAATGAAAAAGGAATGAAAGTAATCAGGTGGGGATGTAAACTGGTACAGCCAACATGTAAAACAGTGAGGTTTTAAGGTTCCTCAAAAAATTAAAAATTAAAAATTAAAAAAATTAAAAAAAAAACCAACCAACCAAATATCCTGTAATTCCACTTTTGGGCATATATTCAAAGGAAACAAAATTATTATCTCAAAAAAATATCTGTATGCCCCAATGTTCAGTGCAGCATTATTTACAATAGCCAAGACGTGAAACAACCAAAGTGTTCATCAACAGATGAATGGATAAAGGTAATGTAGCATATATATTTACACACACAATGAAATATTATTCAGCTATAAAAAAAAAAAGAAGGAAAGTCTGCTGTTTGTGAAAAAATGTATGGACCTTGAGGGCATCATGTTAAGTGAAATGAGACAAAGACAAATATGTATGATCTCATTTATATGAGGAATCTAAAAAAAAGCCTCCGAACTTATCAATACAGAGAATAGATTGTTGGTTGCTAGAGGTGGGGGTTGAGGTGGGGGGAAAGGGTGAAGGTAATTGAAAGGTGAAAACCTCCACTTATAAATAACTGGGATTGAATGTACAGCAGAGTAACTATAGTTACTTTAAATTTGCTGAGAGAGTAGATCTTAAAAGTTTTCATCATAAGAGAAAATTGTAGCTATGTGAGGTGATTAATGTTAACTAGACTTACAGTGGTGATTATTTCACTATTTATATGGTGATTTCACTACAGTGAAATATATATACAGTGATATATATATATATATATATCAAATCATTATGTTGTATACTATGAGCTAATACATAATGCATTGTTATATGTCAATACATCTCAATAAAACTGGAAAAAAAATTAAAAAGTAAACAAATAAAAAGAAGCGGTTGGGTTACTCAGTACCCACCTCTGCTGCTTCTACTCACCAGGTCAACTGGGACAGAGCCCTAATTAGAGAATGAGAGTGTATGTGGGCCTTGTGTCTCTGCTTTTCAGGCCATCATGGCCAGGTTAGGTAACTGGAAGAGGGATTTGGGTTTTTGCCACAGAGAACATGAATAGCAGCTACAATTTCCTCACCTATTTATTTGATCCTATTAGATCATATTTATTTTTGAAAACTGCTTCAAATCCCTTTGTGAGCAAACAGGATATGTATGTATACATGAGTGAAGAAATAAAGAACTGTAATGAAAATGCAGAGAAAGTTCCTGTTCTCAGTGATGTCAGTCCTCTCCCACTCAGTGATCTATCACAGTGCCTGAAATCCTACCATTAGAAATATTTCTTTGGAATGAGTCAGTTTCTTCAAAATGTCAGGATCAAAATGAACACATTTTCTATCAACACATTGGTAATTCACAATTTTACCTTCAAGTACTTTATAAACTTAAAACTCTTTACAAATGTAGGAAATTCTATTATTTAGCATGATTAATGCTGTAACTTGGATTAATCCAGATTAGATTATTTTTATCTTGGAAATCAGAAGGAAAAATCCTGCACAATGAAATACAGGACACAATAATCATAAAAGCACAGAAAATGAAGGCCAAGGGAAAGCCAGGGAATGATCAAAATATGCTGGTGTTCATTCTTGTCTGTGAGAGCAAATCCAGGGTGATGAAACCATCCAGGAGGAAGACCACCTCTCTCATAAGAGGCTACACAAGTAATAAAGGGATTACCTGATTCAAACCCTAACTCTGCCAACTACCATTTGCATGATCTTTGACAGTGACAACTTTTTTTAAAAACTTTTTTTATTTTAGAGAGTGCACAGGTAAGTTGGGATGGAGGGACAGAGGGAGAGAGAATCTTAAGCAGGCTCCATGATAAGCACGGAGCTCTGTGTGAGGCTTGGTCCCAGGACTCTGGGATCAAAACCTGAGCTGAAATCAAGAGTCAGAACTGACTGAGCCACCCAGGTACCCAGACAGTGGCAACTTTTGTATGGTTTTCCCATCAGTGAAAAGGGGACAATAATAGAACATTTCTCATAAGGAAACTATGAGAACCCAATGAGTTGATGCTGGGAAAATTATTAGAGCAGTGCTGGGTACATAATAAACACCATATTGGTTAAATAAAATATGAAAAAAAAATGGTGGTCCAGGCACAGCCTGGGTATCATAGAGATCATGAATTGCCTATGATATTAAATTTAATATGCTTTATTTTTTCCATTTTAAGACACCTATTCATAAGACATAGGTATAAGATAAATATTGGAAGAGGGGAGTTTGATGAGACAGAAAGTACACAAACCTGATGGAAGTGAGAGCAAAAAGGGAGGAATTGGAAAACATTTTAAAGAAAACATGGGATATTTTGAGAACAGATGAAGTAGTAAGATTGATTTTTTTGTTTTGTTTTGTTTTGTTTTGTTTTGTTATAAGAACAGATAAGACAGTCCTTGAATTTGAGAATGGCAGTTACTCAAGTGCTCATTCCTGATGTGTTTGGAAAAGTGTCCTGAGCCTGTTGTGAGCACAGGTGTTGATTAGATGGCGATGAACACTTCTAATGAGCGAGCAGTGGCAGGACATTGCATACCAACACTGTCCAATAGAGACAGTAAGAGTCACATATATAATTTAAGATGGTCTAGAAATCTATTAAAAAGAAACAAAAGAAAGAAAGAAACTCACTTTAATACTACATTGTATTTAAATTGATATATCCAAAATATTATTAGATATATAGAATCAATTAAAAAATTGAGTTATTTTACTTTTGTATTAAGTCTTTGAAAACTGATATATATTTTACATGTACTGCAGAATTAAATTCAGATTAACTACACTTCAAGACCCATGTAGCTACTGACTATGGTATTGGACAGAACAATTTCTGTACCTTCAGGGAGAATGCTTGCCATCATCCCCTGTCTTGGAGTGCATAGCCCATGTCCACCAGATAGAGATTAGTGTTCAGTCCTTCATTTTGGTTATCTATGGTTGTAACTACATGTATTATGTTTCTAGTCTGTGTTGGGCTCTCAGTTAGATGCTGGGAATTCGAAGATGTCTATAAAGGATATAATATTATATCCCAGGGGAAGTTTCAACTGGGTTAAACTAGTTCTTTTCTGTCTACTTGAATTCAACTAAATCAAGGTAGTTTATATATGACCAGGAGAAAACTGGATCAAACTGTTTAAAGCCAGCAAGCTAGTGCGAACCTGTTGTAACACAAACAAAGATTTCTGGCTAGTTCCTTTGGGTTAGAGCTTAATTATAATCTTGAAAAGTAGTTCTGATTTCAAGTGTTTCTTATGTGTTTTTATTATTTTGTTTTACCTGGGCTGTGTATATTCTAGCCATTTCAAAATAGCTTTTATTGGATCCAATAATCTTTTACCAGTTCAAAGTTGAGCAATATGTTCTAATAACATTAAATATTTTAAGCCAGTTATGAACAGGTAGATGTTGCCACATCCAGGACACTATGAGAAAGAAGGTAGAAACCAGGTGATAAGAACTGGTCCCTAAGGTCACAGCTATTCTGGCAATGAAGCTGAACCAGTAGATTATTGTACTATGATTCTCCAAGCCTCCTGAACAAGGGAATGCTTGTTCCCAGAAAGAGACACAAACACAAACCATAAAATTTAGGTCAAGTAGCTTTAATTATGAGTTGATATCTGAATGGCAATGGTAGGTGTTAAAAATTTCCTGACACTTGGGATATTATAAAGGAACTGAGTGGTGAGAATTCTGGGATTGGACCCTTGGTCAGCATGAGGCCTCTAGTAACTGTACCGGAGAAGGAAACACCAAGAAGGAAATAGAGAAGGGAGAGAAGCTACTGAACACACTTCATCCACCCAACAAGACAGCTTGGGTCTGGGTGAAGCAGGCCTGTGGGAAGAGTCTCAACAATGCTCCGGACCATGAGAAAGGAGGTAACAACAAACATGCAAGGACAATCTGCTAGGAGATAAGCTAGTTTTAGGTTAATCCAAATTTGTTACCATTCAATCCATGCTGCCTAGCACCATTAGGCTAACTTTTTATAAACTAACTTCTCACTTCTTTCAGGTTTCTCTTCTCAAAAACATTCAGTGACTTCCATTTGGCTACCAAGCTAAATTTATTTTTTTTAAGTTTATTTATTTATTTTGAGAGAGAGAGAGAGAGAGAGAGAGAGAGAGAGAGAGAATCTAAAGCAGGCTCCTCACTCAGTGTGTAAAGACCAATGTGGGGCTTGAACTCACAAAACTGAGATCATGACCTGAGCCAAAACCAAGAGTCAGTTGCTTAACCGACTGAGCCACCCAGGTGCCCCAAAACATTTTTTTTTTAATCATCTGCCTAAACTTTCCTAGCCAGCCTAATTTTCTTGCCACTTTCTGGTGCTTCTAACCTCCTTAGTCACGATTATCATGTTTTCAGTCTCATGTAAGTTTATCCTTAATGTTTGTCTCCTTGTCTTCATTCACTGTTTTCTATGCTCATCAAAGTTATACCAATGAAGAAGGACAGTAAAAGGTCTTGCTTTCTGCCTTAGGTCTCTAGCCTGATAGATCTCATTTTTCACTGAAGCCTCTAGCCCTGGTCTGCATCATACAACTTATCACCTATTTTGCTTCAACTTATTCCTTGAGAATTTCATCACTGCTAACCTCGACCCCCCAAGTAGACTGCAAGATATTCAATTGCAAGAATTACGTTTCTACAGTTAATTCCTACCAGCATTATAAAGTTATAAACACATAAAACCTTTGTGAATTCATTCAAAATGGGTCTTGATACTTACTATGTGCTATCTACTTGGGATGCAATGGAGAGAGAATAAGGGCCTTGGCTTCATGGAGTTTATAATCCAATGGGAAAAAAATAAAGATGTAAACGAATAAATAAATTAGTTTATTTCTGACTTGATAAATTCAATAATGAAAATTAATTAGGCCAAAAGGGAGTTATCAGTAAATTATGGTTAGAAAAACAGAGAGAGAGATTTGTTTTATAGACTTGGCTCACATAATTGCAGAGGTTGGCAACTCCAAAATCTACAGGATAAGCCAGCCATCTGCAGACCCAGGGAAGAATTACAGTTTGAGTCCAAAGGCTGTCTGTTGGCAGAATTCCTTCCTCCTCCAGGGAGGTCAGTCTTTTTTTCTATTAAGGCCTTCAACTAACTAGATGAGGCCCATCACATAAGGGAGGACAATTTGTTTTACTCAAAATTTACTGACTTAAAGTTTAACCTCATCTAATAATATCTCCTAGAAACATTTAGAATAGTGTTTGACTAAATAAGTGACTACTATGGCCTAGCTAAGTTGGCACATAACATAAACCATCACAAGACCTGAGTCTGAAAGATGTGTTTGAGTTAGGTAAAAGAGGAAGGTGGGAAGGGTGATCCTTAAAGAAGGAACAGGTGCAGAGGTATGAAATACAACATGTGTGTAGAGATCGACAAGCAGGAAATTATTACCAGACCATTCACTATAAATTGGAAAATGGTGGGGAAAAACTCTGAGGAAATCTGCGGGAGCCTAGTAATGGCAGACCTTGTGTGGCACAGAAGATTTGACTTTATTCTGTCAATTTCTTTGGTTGCAGTATGGAGAGTGGATTTATGAAGGCAAAACTGGGGGCAGAGAAGCCAGTTTTAGAAACGTTATAGTAGTCCCCAAGAGCCATGACTAATGTGGGAACTCTGGGAATGGCTATAGTATTAGGGGTTACATTCAAAAAATATTTGCAAGGTATGGTAAGCAGAACTAAATGATTAGATGTGTAGAGAGGGAAGGGAGTATCTAAATTGACTTCCAGCTACCTGAGTTGGATGTTCAAGTATATTTAGGCTCATTATTTGAGATCAGAATACAAGGAAACAGCAAGTTTGTAGAAGATATAGAGGGAGGATAAAGTCTTGACACATATAATGAATTCAGATTTGAATATACTAAGTTTGAAGAGTCAGTGGGACTTCAAAAGGAGGTGTGCAAAAGCTTTGGTGAGTCTGAAGTTCAAAGGAGGTTATGTGAACCTGAGACAAAATTGTGGGACTCATCAGCATAGTCGTGTTCTACAAGTACTAAAGACTAAATAGAGCCTGCAGAGAAAAATATCATTAGATCAAGGCTAGGGGGTGGGGTGGGTAGGTGGGGGTGTGTGGCTCACCAAGAGGAATAGTCAGAGAGGTAGAAGGGGACAAGGAGCATCAAGTATCAGAGAAGCCAAGGCAAAAGAAGGAACTAAAGGTAACAAGGATTCAATAATGCCAATGCATCAGAGAGTTTAAAAAAGATACCCACTTGTATAGGTCTGTGGTATTTAGTAACAAAGGGGCCACCAGCATCTTCGGCAAATGCAGCTGCAGTGAAGTGCTGGGAAGAAAAACCAGACTGCTATGGGTTCAAGAGTTGAGTGGGAAGAGAGGGAATGGCAACCATGGCAGTCCTCCAACAAAATCTCTGATGAGAAGTGAAGGAGAAAGGAGTATCTGGGTTAAAGGGAATATTGCAATTTTTAGTATGGGAGAGATCTGAGCATGTTTATAGGCTGTGGGAAAAAATGCCAGATTGATGCATAAGCAAATGTTGTAGGATGGAGAAATCACTGATGGAGCACAGTAGGTTCCAGAGGAGATGGGAATGAATCAGTTCCAAGGCCTGGCCCTGAACTGCCATCCACTTATCTATGGCTTGAGGAAAGAGAGAGCTAGAATACAAAAATAAGTACGTGTGTATATAGGGAAGCCCAAAAATGAAAACCAGTATGTTGGTAGTCTCCATTCTTCAAAGTAATAGGAGCTGAGATCATCATCAGAATGTGAGTGGGATAGAAATTAGTGTGCTTTGAGGTAACCACTAAAAAGGGAGTAAAGCAAGTAAAGGGAATAGAAGAAGAAACTGCCAAAGGTCTTAAGTTAAAGACCATGACTTTATAGGGCATTTATAGTCAACTATTGTGTGATATTGGGGCTCATACAGCTGAAAAGGAAGGGCCAATAGAGTAAGAGTGTTGGAAAAGAAGGGCTTTCAATGAGCAATCACTTTCATTCTTCAGTCCTCTTTTCTTTTACTTTAGGATGGTGTGATAGAAAAATCTCTGAAAATGACTCTCTCATATCTTCTAGAAAGTTCACTATCTGAGTCTCTTCATTTTATAGTATCCTTAATTATTTCAGTTCAATGTAAAAAGTAAGAATAAAGTTTTCTAATAATAGAGAATTGCCCCCTCCAAATGTACAGGTCCCAAAATATTAGATAAATAATGGAATCTTAGGGCATTTAAAGAGTGCATTTCCTTCCAACAAACCTGCAGAAATCTGAATATGTAATTTTAAAGATATCCATACGCATATGGGTGTCTATATTTGACACACTACAGACCTTTCCTTGGAAAACTAAACAGTATTCATGCTGTGTAGTTTTCATA
This sequence comes from Lynx canadensis, assembly GCF_007474595.2. NCBI lineage: Eukaryota > Metazoa > Chordata > Mammalia > Carnivora > Felidae > Lynx > Lynx canadensis. The sequence goes on from NC_044315.2 coordinate 33,343,486, forward strand.
ATTGTTTTCTTTTTGTTTTATTGAAAAAGAAGCAAATCTACTTACTCTGTATTCACAGGAATGGAAATTAGTATTGGAAATGAGCAATTTCAATCCCCCCAAACTACATTAAAGATGAAATACAGTATTTTAAAAATACCATATGGAAAGGACAAAATCTGATATTAAGCCAGGAAGAAAATGGTCATAAAGGTCCAGGATTCAAGGACAAGCTTTTCTTGCTCCTTCACTCTCTGTGAGGTACAGGATTTCCACACATACGGTGTTAGAATCTTTCACTGTTCTACAACCCCTGGTGCAGGACCATATGTGCTGCAATCCACAAGCACAACAGGATGAGGTGGGAATTATCTGCCAGTTTTTCCTTGGAGTTCATTGTATTAAGGAGTTTCATACCTTGCCCCTATTACTATAATTTATTGAATTAATTACAAAAGTTTTTAAATACTTGAAATCTCCCCACCACCCCAGCTTCATATATGACTGACAGTTTTTCAAGCCTGTGCCCAAGATCACCACTGTAATCCATTTGGGCCTCCGACCTAATCTCATGGAAAATTCAATCAGCTAGTTGATTAGGCACTAAACTATATTTTTCTGTGGCTGGCTTTGCTCTTGTTTCCAATTCAGAAGTGCTGTAATTACTGACTCCTCTCCCCAATCCTTCTCCACTTTGATTAGTTTTGAAAAGTCAAGAGTAGCATCTTGACATGCCAAATTTCCAGTTCCAGATTTTTCTTTTTTGTTTTGCTTTGTTTTGTTTTTTAATACAGCAAGAATAAATACGAGGTTAGAGGTAGCTCCCACTGCATTGCTTTAGTTTTGCCAATTTTATGAGTTGTTAACATGTAGGGCAAGATTTCCCAACCCTGACACTATTGACATTTTGGTTCAGATAATTCTTTGTTGAGAGAGGTTGTCCTGTGCCTTGTAGAATATTTAACAGCATCCCTTGCTCTATTGCCTAGATGCCAGTGGCCACCCCACTGTAGTTTTGGCAGTCAAAACTGTGCCTAGATATTGCTAAATATTCCCTGGATGGAAAAATTGTCCTTGGTTTAAAACCACTGATCTAGGAATGGAATAACTTCAGGAACCTCATAATATGCACCCACACCAAAAGACTGATTCCTCTTTGAAAAGCAAATAACATTAGGGGAAGAAAAGCATTAACCCTTATCATAGTATTTTACAAGTGAGTATAAAAGACTTTTAAATTCTGAAAAAATGTTTAAATATGTGTGTGTGTGTGTGTGTGTGCCTGTCTGTCTGTTGGTCTGTGTGTTTGAGGAAACTGAAGAATTCCAGAAGTTAGAAACTAAAGGAAAAATTGCCACTGAGGAGGAACAAAGAATAGAAAGGAGTGACTAAGGGCATTAAAAACAAAATTCTGTCTCACTTGAAGTAAACAATAAAAATTGATCAACATTTATCTCACTTCTCATACAAACTCCTAGTCCATTACCAAATCCTATCCACTTTATCTCTCTGATATCTCTTAACCCCATCAACTGGTTTCCATTTCCATTACTACCTCCCTAGTCCAAATTATCACCATCCCTTGTCTAGATCTCTCCAATATTACCTAATGTTCTCTGAATTCCTATCTGGTCCTACTCCAATTCCTTCTCTTCACTGCAGTCAACATGATATTTTCAAAAATTCCAATCTAGTCATGGTCCCACACTGTTTTACATCCCTCAGTGTGCCCTTAAGTTTAAAAGCAAACTCTTCAATGTGGCCAACAAATTCCTAGATGGTGTCTCTTCAGCCTGATATCCTAACACATTCCCATTTCATTCATTAAGCTTCCTCTTTTTCTGGATGTTTGAATATTCTATTCTCTCAGACCTGCATGTACTTTCCTCCTCTCTTCTTACTCACTCTTCAAATCTCAGTTGTAATTGAGTATAAATTTTATTACTATTGATTTCCTCTCATTAGATGCTTGCTCCATAAAAGCAGGAAGTGTATCTGGTCTGTTTGGGCTTGCCTTGTACCACCAAAGACCAGCAGCACAATGCCATCATAGAGTAAGTATCTAATACATATCTATCTGTTTCATCACTGAATGAAGAAACATAAACAAATTCTCTCATAGAGAAATCTACTAAGAACTTTGATGGGGCTGTGCCTTCTTAATGTAACATCTTATTCTATTAAATAAACAAATGTTATTCAGTCTGATTTCATCATTGTCAGTTCATATGGCAACTGAGCTGTGAGCTCCTGATAGGCAAGTGCTCTATCCTAAATATTTTTGCTTTTTCCCTAAGGGCCTCACTAAGTTCCAAGAGCTGACTAAATGCATATGAAAAACAAATGAATGAATGAATGAAAATTCTATACCATAAACTCCAAAAAGTCAGGAGCCAGGTCTAAACTTTCATTTATATCTTAGCACTAGAGTGTCCTAAGTTCTTTCAACATTTATTTATTAAGTTTGCGTGTGTGTGTGTGTGTGTGTGTGTGTGTGTGTGTGTGTTCTCCCTTATTGTGCATATCTCAGACTTGTTCCTGAACAAAAGTTGGCTTCAAGGTAAGGAGAACCTAGCTGAGTCTTGAATGAGCTGATGAATTAGAGAGAATTTATTGAAAGCTGCTTCCCACATGTAGAATTCTGAAGTGCTTGATAAACTTTAACTTGATGAAAACAATGCAAATTTCATCTTTGTTAGCCTTGTCTATAGGCTCAGACCCCCAATTAAAAATAAACCAAAGAAATCCCAAGCTGGCCTGAAGCTGAAAGTGGCCCATGACAAAGATTTGCAAATACAATGGAATTTGGGCTCCCATCCAGGGAAACTCTTTCCTTTATCCTTGCATCTTCATGATATAAATGATGATGAGGATAATAAAAATGGCACCTAATGTTTTAGTACACACTTAACTAAGTTCTAATCTTGGCAACTGACCACTTTTATACATTTTCTGACTTAGTCTACACGACTACTCTAGAAGGTATAATTATTAAGGTTCAGGGAATGAGGCTCAGAGAGATTAACTCATGATCCAGATATATATTCTAACTCTGTCTCTTTACATTGGAGCATGAAAGAAAAGAGGGCGATAATAGAGGCATAATTGCTAATTTTATGCAGTATGTTTTTAAGATTATACCAAAACTCTAGTTCACTTTGATTAGGTACAGCCATAGTCAGTATCTGTTCACAGGTGTGTGTGTGTGTGTGGTGTGAGTTAATACTGTTACCCAAAGATGAAAAATATTTCACTTTTACACATCAGTTTTATATGCATTATCTCATTTGATCCTTAAATATATCTCTATCCTCTATCTGTAAGTGTATCCTTATTTTAAAATTGAGGATGTAAATACTCAAATCAAGGTGTATAGCCAGCCCTTCAACAAAGTCTTGGGACTGTGAGTTCAATGCTCTGTTTATGATAATGTTTGAGAAGTTTATCAAGATGAGGAGAGAATAAAACAAATGCTACTTAGGCCAGAGGAGGGATCTGTCATGTAGAAAGCCTTTAGCAGTGTGTGGGCTTTTTAGGGTTTGGGGATAGGCTATGTTGAGTGAATAGGACATTGACTTGGAGGTGGGAATTCATGCAGAGCTGAAGACAGGCTAATGACTGAGATAGGGGAAGCAGTTTATTAGCATTAATAGTTTCCTGAAAAAATTTTGTACTCAGGGAAGGTATTCCCAAATTAGCTGTGGCTTGGAGATTTGGATTAGAAGGTTAGGATTGATGTGGAAAAGTCAGACAAGATTGTATTCACATGCATGTGGAGAAGGGGTAAATGATACATAATATAACACTAATGTTTTCTTTTCAAGTGTATCTATTCAGCAGAATTTTTAAAGTAGAATAATACCTATAATAATAGTAAACATTTAAAATTTTAGAATATTCCAGACACATTTCTAAACACAACACAAATATTGACTCATTTAATCCTTGCAATACCTGCATGTTTGGTATAATGGTTAGGAAGAAGTTTTGCTTGGGTAAAGTTCTGACTCTGCCTCTTATTAGCTATGCGACCTTGGACAAGTTACTGAACATCTCAGATCCTTGATTTTCACATTGGATAATGATAGAAACTGAGAGTATTGTTTTGATCACTAAAGGATAAATACATGTAAAAGGATTTAGAACAGTGCCTGATACACAGTAAGTGCTATGTAAGCATTTGCTCTTATTACTCTCATTATCCTCATTTACACATGAGGAAATAGAGGCATAGAGAAGTAATTGGCTCAAAGTCACACTGTTAGACAGTACCAGAGCTGGGACTTGAACCCAGGCATATAGCCCCAGGTGCTACACTCTTAACCAAAATGCTCTTCTGCAATGTCCTATACTATTGCCATACCTGGTGAAGTGGTTACATCTCTAGAGTTGATCAAAGAAGTTTAAGATGCAGTCTTTTCCCTTGGAGAGCAGTGATAGGCAGAATAATGACCCCCAAAGAGGTTTGCTTCTTAATCCCTAGAACCTGTGAATAGGTTATATTACATGACAAAGAGAATTAAGGTTGCTAATCAGTTGACTTTAAAATAAGGATATTATCACCTGTCATTCACAGTGCAACCAAGTCCTGATAATGACCCAATGGCCTGGCCCCCATTACTTTTCTGTCCTCACTTTGTACCACTCTCCTCACTTTCTCCTCACTCCACTCTAGCCACCTTGCTGTTCCCATTCCCTAATGCTCTTTCCCCAGTTAAATACATGACTCACTTCTTCACTTCATTTACCCTGGCATACACAGAAGTGTATGGAGTTCACAAAAAAACATTTCCTTTTTCTTGTGGGCACATGTCTAGACTACATTCCCCAGCCTCCCTTGCAGTTAACAGTTAACATGTGACTGAGTCATGACCAATGGGTTGAAGAGATGCATGTTTCTTCCAGGCTGGTCCATAACCACTTCTCCAAAAGATCCTGTCTCTTATTCCTCATCCTCTAGCTGAATAGAAAGTGATCTTTAAGGCCTTGAAGAGGGCAAAGCCATGAGATAGAAAGAGTATGGGTCCCTCAATAATCACAAGGAAGGAGCAGCCACACTGGAATTCTTGTGTTCAAGAAATAAAGTTTTCTTGGATTGAAAAAAGTAATAAAATAAGAATATTATCCTATATTATCTGAATGGCCCGAGTATACTCACAAGGGTCCTTAAATGTGGAAGAGGGAGGCAAAAGAGTCAGTGTCAGAATGATAAGATGTGACCAAGACTCAATCAGCCATTGTTGACTTTGAAACTGAAGGAAGAGGCCACAGGTCAGAATGTGGGCAGCTTCTAGAAGCTTGAAAGTTTCTCCCCTAGGATCTCCAGAAAAAAGCATGAACAGACCAACACCTTGATTTTAGTCAAGTGAGAACTATTTTGGACTTATGACCTCCAGAACTGGAAAATAAAAAGTTTGTGTTATCTTAAGCAACTAGCTTGTTGCTTAATTTGTTATAGCAGCAATAGGAAACTGATATAGAAGGGTGTAATGTTGTTAGAAAGAAAAGGATGCAGAGACTCCACTGTATGCTGAAGACTGACAACAACTTCCTCAAATGGAAGACAGAAATATGAATAAAAGATTAGTGAGAAAATCTAAGGTTTGTATTTCAGGTTTTGTTTGTTTGTTTGTGTTTTTGGCATTTAGTGTTTTTGGCCTAATAGGTAATTGATTATTTATAAATAAAATTGTCAGACCTCAGTCATAGTAACACTGCAGTCTATGAAGTATTCTCTCTTCTACTACCACATTTCATCTTTGTGGCTCTAGGTCATCAAGGTAGATAATATCTGATTCATGGTGGAAGAGTGAGAGGTGATGACCTGGGGGTTAAAAACCCAGGTTGAAATCTTATCTCCACTCCATGGTAGCTCCTGTCCAGCATGCAACAGGACCTCTCTGAGCTTCAACTTCTTCATCAGTAACACAATAATGCCACCTCTTTGAAAGGGATGAAGGGGACGCCACCTCTGAGGGCACCTGCCATTCAGTCAGATATAAGTGAGAATTATTTTTTCTATCTGCATTTTATAGACGGGAACATTGAGGTCAAAGAGGGGAATAATTAGCCTGAATTAGTCAACTAGTTGATGACATAGTCAAGACTTGATATATGTTCCTATTATATAGCCCCTTCCATTAAATCTAGTTGTTTTCCTTAAATGACTTTTAAAAATGCATTGCTATAATCCATAACTTGCTAAGTTAATCTGATTGCATTAATCAGTTTATATATAATTTATACCCTGCCTGCTTCCAACAAGAATTAGAAATGACTTGATCAAATTTAATGCTTGCAGAAGATATCTTAGTCAGTCTCTTTAGCAGTGCTGCCAATAGGCTCAGCATGCTGACGGGGACAGAACAGTCCTGTTATTTGATGAGGTGTTCCTAAACTCAACAGGTGTTGCTGATTAAGTGTGGCCACTCAGTTTGTGGGCAAATTCACAGATCCTCTGATTCCCCATCCAGCATTAGTGCTATTTGCTGATGAAACATATTTGGAGAATATGCTAGCAGAAATCCAATAAGGAGAGCTATCTATTCTTATAGTCCAAGGTAAGTTCAAAACAGGGCCATGAGTAGAGCCACAATTGAAAGAATGACAATGACTGCTAAATAGTTAAACTGCCTGACTTCCTCAGGAAATGTATTGTGAAAAGTATTTTTACAGATCATTCTTAATATCCTAGTAAATTTAATAATACCCAAGTATTCACAAGGTGGGGAAAACTAAAGGTTCAAGTCAGCAGCTTAACAAGCTACCCCTTAGAGTGAGTTCAGATGGAATAGGGCCTGTTTTCGGCCAAATTAAGGAATTAGGAGTTGGGGAACTCATTCAATTCTAAATATATAAACCTGCTTAGTTTGGATTGCAGCTTGAAGTGGTCTGAAATGTATATAGAAACACATTCACTTGTTCAGTTTTTAAATAATTATATCTTGAGTGATAGTCACTGTATAAGATACAAATCAGTACATAACCTCATGGGTCCATTTTTGGATACATTCTATTTCCATGAATAATTGTAATGAAGGTGGGAAATTATAAGTATATTAAGAATGGCACAGAAAAAGCACATGGGAGCTCATGGATATAGCACATTTAGTTAGAAAAATGATGAAAGCCACTTTGCTTCCAAAGTTTCTGAGTTAAGCTTTCAGGAGTAAATAAAAATTGCATTTGGAGTGATAGGCTCTTAGAGGAAGAGCCAAGTGTGAGTGTATGCATGTGTGTGTGTAAGTGAATGAATAGAGTAGCACTTTTTAAGTGGGGAGAGCACAGAAGAAATATTAATATGCTTATTCAATCAAAAATATTTATGATGTTGCTCCTGTGTGTTATGCTCATTATGGAGACAGAAAGATGAATAGGACAGATGGGATCTCTACATTCACAGTAGGTAGTAAAAGTTGTCCATGGATACTGCCCATTAAAAGAAAAATGCTGTGGAAGATATCAATACCAGAAAAAAAGCATAAACATACACTTGGACTGAAGTATCATTATTTTAAGTTTACTTCACTCTATGATAAGGCTGTAATTATGGCTGACTGTTCCAAGTAAACACATAGCTTCCAGGTAGATTCCACTACTACTGGTAAGGTTTGTAGTTTGTCTTACATTCTTAGAAAGAAACTGAAGACACATTTCATTCCCTTCTTTTGATTTTTTTAAAGTTTATTTATTTCTAGAGAGAGAGTACACACACAAGTGGGGTAGGGGCAGAGGGAAGGAGGGTGAGAGTGAATCCCAAACAGGCTCCATGCTCTGCACTGAGCCTGAAGAAGGGCTCTATCTCAAAAACCTTGAGGTCATGACCTGAGTCAAAATCTAGAGTCAGACACTTAACTGAGCCACCCAGACACCCCTTTTTATTTTCTAATAAAAGAAAAAAAAAGATACAATAAATAGTCCTCAATAATGACTAGGATAAGTTATTTCATTCCATTAAAAACAAGGGCATATAATATTCATATTGAGTTTATTATGTATTTTTCATATATTCAATAAGTTAATATATGAAAAATATACAGTGGCCACCATTATTATTGTCCCTATTTTTCAGATAAAAATTTAAAGCATTGAATAATTAGGTGATTCACCTGAGGCCAAGTGGTTTTTATATCTAGTTAACAGCAGAGCCAAGAGATAGACCTGTCTGCAGTGGACTGGCTCCCAAATAAACATTCTCAACTAGTCTACTTCTGGTATCACATTACTCATTTCTAGAGATTTCTTAGATGAAAATTGAGATGGTATTAAAAGTTGCCTGTGTTTCTCTCTGCCTAAAATTTCTCTTGAAATTCTCTTCAGTGGTAGCATTTGTTTTTGGATGCATTCCAAGAGCCTGCATAGATGTGTGTGAGAATGTGGTGCCCACATCAAAAGACAGATGTTGGTCATTATAGTATTGCAAGACTTCTGAATTTAAGATGCAGAATTTAAGATAGGGCTTTGTGATTTCTTTAGTGAGAGTTCAGCAGGTCAAGCCTCTGCCACCAAGCAAGGCCCATACACTCCAAAGTATATACTCAGCCCTTCCATGACAGGCAAATGGAAATCACCTGCTGGGTTTAACATTCTTGCTTTGTTCTCTAATCAGCAAAAATTTTCTATTCCACAAGTCAGTATTTGTTCATGCATTTCCAGAGGCCTAGGAGGAAGGATATTAGGCAGAGAACACGCCCAAGCATGTAACTGGATAGATTAAAAGATCCAAATGGACACTCAGTGTACTCACATAAATACATAAAAAGCCAAACTAGAGCACTCTAAGTGGTGGCACTTATTGTAAAACAGCACTGAATACCGCCATTTCTTCTATTTCTAAACCAATTTAGATTTCAGGGCTCATTTACAGCACTGGTTCTATTGCCATCCATAACCCAGGAGACTCTTGCATTCTCTTCTTCACGTATATTAGTCTTTTTCCTATTCTTCTTAAAGGCATAAAACTTTTTAACTAACTTATTCTCAAATATTTCCTATACTGAGCAACTTCCTGAGTCTCACTGCAAAGCCAGGAGAAAGAGAAAAGCACCAAACTGATTCTAATCTATCTTGAAATATGACCTTGGGGAATGTGTTCATAAACACCTGGAGATGTTTGGATGTTGTTAGACTCATTCAAGAAAGCTGCCCCCCAGGTCAAGACAAATACCAAAAGTAATGGGGGGAAGAAAAAGAAGCTCAAGTGTTCACTGACCACCAGCTGGGAGCCAGATATCTTTATACAGGGTGATGACAATCTTGGGTGAGTCTTTGATGTGTGTTCTTTCCACAAAATTAGAGCATTTGAAAAATGTCAGAATTATTTCAGCAATGAACAAAAGATTGTAACTAAGTGCCAATTCTCATTATAAGTTAAGACAAAAGATTCTGAGATTCAGTCTCAAAACTTCAGACCTCTGATCTCCATGCTTGCACAAATGCCTATGTGGAGCAGTTATTTAAATTCGTGGTCCAGAAAGGATAGGGAAATTTTATATAGAAATACATTTTTAAATATTTTTATGGTTTTTATGCTTACAAGTATTTTTTTTTCAACGTTTTTTATTTATTTTTGGGACAGAGAGAGACAGAGCATGAACGGGGGAGGGGCAGAGAGAGAGGGAGACACAGAATCGGAAACAGGCTCCAGACTCCGAGCCATCAGCCCAGAGCCTGACGCGGGGCTCGAACTCACGGACCGCGAGATCATGACCTGGCTGATGTCGGACGCTTAACCGACTGCGCCACCCAGGCGCCCCACAAGTATTTTTTTAATGGAAGAGGCAAATATGTTTTTATGGCAAATCACTAAATTATGTGCTAAATTATTCCACATTATGTTTTAAGACTGGATGGTGGGGAGGTAGGATGGAAGGTGTGAACACCATTGCTTCCATCATTTAATAGAAAAATGAAAATTTATGACACCCCAATATGAATTGGAATGTAATATTGTAATTGGAATGTTATTCATAAGAGTCTGACATGATTAAATTCGAAACTAACAAACAAGGAAACTCTAATAGTCAAGTTTGTATTCACAGATGTCTTGATATTCTCATAAAGTATCTTGTAAATAGTAGGCAGTGAATAAATGCTTTCTGAATGCTTGCTAAGTTAAAGTCAAACAACAAACAAAGATGACAAAAATTTACACATTTCCAAGCATGATAGGAACCATTTGGATGTTCCAAACAGGCAGCAAATATGAGCAGAGAGGAGGTCACTGGACTTGAGCCAGGAGCCTGGTTCAAGCCTTGAGTCTCTGCCTGCATTTGCTAGCTATGTCACCTTAGTTGAGACTTTTATCTATTCCAACCTCCTCATCTGTAATTGGGATCACTTCTTCTAGACAACAATGGGTTAAAAAGTTGTTGACTTTTAAAAATAATGTGTGTCATAGCTATTTATGAAGTTTTGGCCCTAAATGGATATAATGGATACATTACTGGTTAAACAAGTGGTTTTTTTTGTGTTCTTTTTAGTCTTTTTGTTTAATTACTCCATGGAACCCTATTCTTTTGAGGAATACTTTAAAGGAAACCAGATTGGTGGTGATAAAATGATGGGGAAGAAGCTGATGTAGAAGTCTGACTCTTCAAGTCCCATCCTCTCATGTAGAATAGGTTTACTTTTATGTATTTTATGTGTTGGACTTCCACATAATATTTTAATAGAAAAAATAGTTTTATTGATTTAAACAAAGATTGAAGACCACTAAATTCATTCCATTTATTTGGTTTGGAGCTATGAAAACAGGAAACAACCCAAATGTTCATGAACAGGAGAATGGATAAGAAAAATGTAGGGTATTCTTACAATGGATTACTACTTGTTGTTAAACAGAAATGAAGTATATAAAAACATAACACATGGATAAATCTCAAAAACATTTATCTAATGTTTAGGTAACTAAAAGAAGCCAGACTCAAGGAGAACATTTTTTACAATTTAATTTATAAATGCTAATTATATGTTTAGACATCCTCCTGAAAGGTGCTGTTGACTAAAAAAGAGCATGAGGGAATTTACGGAATGATAGAAATGTTATTTATCTTGATCTGGAAACTGGTGGCCCAGATATTATATATATATAATATATATATCTGGGCCATGAGTTTTTATATATATATATATACACATATATATATATACACATATATATATACACATATACACATGTATATACATATACATATATATATGTATATATATATTTAGCTCAAAGACTAAAGATTTTTTACATATATATATACATACATACATATATGTATGTATATACATATATGTATGTATATATATGTAAAAAATCTTTAGTCTTTGAGCTAAACATTTAAGATTTGTACAATTCACTCTATGCAAATAATAGCATGATTTGAAAAAGTAGTCATAACCAATTGTTTTTCTGGTCATTGCTGTACAGACAAGAAATGGAATCAGATGAGTTCCAAGACATGCAGAGGAAACAGTAAAAATGTATCCATTTCTCTATGATATAGTATGTCCCCTCACTCTCACCCCCTAAACTCACACACTCACACACATACAGTATACATACCCACACATACACTTCTCCATTAATCTTATTTGTTTTCTTATCTCATCCCTTTTTCTGTCTTTCCAGAATCTCCTAGGTTGCTAACTGCTACAAAAGTCTTTCAATGAATAACACATAATCTTTTTTTAATATAAAATTTATTGTCAAATTGGTTTCCATGCAACACCCAGTGCTCATCCCAACAGGTGCCTTCCTCAATGCCCATCACCCACTTTCCCCTCCCTCCCACCCCTCATCAACCTTCAGTTTATTCTCAGTTTTTAAGAGTCTCTTATGGTTTGGCTCCCTCCCTCTCTTTTTTTTTTTTCCTTCCCCTCCCCCATGGTCTTCTGTTAAGTTTCTCAGGATCCACATAAGAATGAAAACACATGGTATCTGTCTTTCTCTGTATGACTTATTTCACTTAGCATAACACTCTCCAGTTCCACTCACATTGCTATAAAAGGCCATATTTCATTCTTTCTCATTGCCAAGTAGTATTCCATTGTGTATATAAACCACAATAATCTTCACCTTGCAAGTAGTTTTGTGTTCCTGACCCATCCCATAACAGTTTGATATTAGAAAGATGCATTAGCATACCAAAAAAAAAAAAAAAAAAGAGTCCTAGTGCCGGAAAAGAATTTTTTCCTACAAAATTACTTTGCTTTTAACTCTGATACAGAAATCTATGTCTAACTTTTCAGTGATGCTTAGATATACAACAAAAGTTAACATTTATGGAGCCCTTACTATGGACTAGGAACTATTCTAAGCAATCTGTATGGACTATTTAACTTTTTTTAAACAAATCTATGAAGTAAATGAAGATAAAAAAAAAAAACACAAAAGATTACATAAATTGCCTAAAGTTATACATCAGTTAAGTGGAGGTGCTGGAATAAGGACCCAGACAGCCTGGTTCCCACCTCTCGGTAGCCATGTGGGTCAAGAAAAGCTCTGGAACTAAGCAGAGTGTACTCACTTTTAGCTGCAAACTTCCTCTGTGACCTCCAGTAAACAGCTAGATACCCTCCTGTTCTGTCCTGTTGGTGCTTTTTTTTTTTTTTTTTCCCTAAGACTTATCACACCTATTATTTCAATTGGATAGGAGTTTCCAGATAATGCTATCAGGCTAGAGACCAGTAAATTTTCCTGAACAGCAATGTAGTGATAGACAAAGAAATAGAAAATACTCATGTGCCTGGGCAGGCTGATAGCAGTGACACCAGTGTGGGGGCATTTGGGTGGCTCAGTGGGTTGAGCATCTGACTTGATTTTGGCACAGGTCATGATCTCACAGTTCTTGAGATGGAGCCCCATGTTGGGCTCTGTGCTGACAGTGAGGAACCTGCTTGGGATTCTCTCTCTCCTCTCTCTCTCTCTCTCTCTGCCCCTCCCTTGCTTGCACATGTATGCACACTCTCTCTTTCTGTCTCTCTCTCTCAAAATAGAGAAATAAACTTAAAAAAAAAAAAAGAAATGACACCAGTGTGCTTTAACTTTTAGAGCAAAATGAAAGCATCATGATTCCTTAACCAGCTTTGCAATACTGAAGCTAATATAGGGCATAGACTGGCAAGTGCTTGATAAATGTGTGATATGCAGAAATCTAAATCACAGCAAATATCATTATGCCTTGTGTTAGTTTCCTAGGGCTGCCACACAAAGTATCACAAACTGGGTGACTTAAAACAACAGAAAGTTATTGTCTTGCTGTTCTAGAGGCTAGAAATCTGAAGTTAAGGTATCTGTGGGGCCATGCTCCTTCAGAAGCCTCTAGGAGAAAATCCTTCCTTGACTCTTCAAGTTTCTTTGGCTTGTAGCTGCAGCATTTCAATCACAGCTTCTGTTGTCACATGGTGTTGTCCCTGTGTGTCAGGGATATTTACCTACCCCCTTTTTAAGGACACGAGGCATAATAAATTAAGGTTGTACCCTAACAATCTTAACTTAATTTGATTAGATCTGCAAAGTTCTCATTTCTAATAAGGTCCCATTCACAGGTACCAGGGATCAGGACTTCAACATTTCTTTCTGGGGGACACAATTCAACCCTTAAGATGCATGAGCCATAGTGGTTCCCTGGTTCTCCCAGACTCCATTCCTTGGTTATAGCCATCTTTTTCACATCTGTCTTTCTCTTCTCCATCTCCTTTGCTCCAATTTGCAAAGGCTTTTGAGCCTGTGATGTTGTGATTTATAGGAAATATATATTTGGTCATTCAGATGTATATTTCTCATATTTGGTCTTTGTCCACAGTTTCTGGCTCAGAACTCCTAAAATTCTTGGAATTTCCAAAATGAAGAGAGTGACTAATGTGTCTTTTGTTATGTTAATGAGGCGAATTTTGGATCCCTTAGAAGAATGGGAGTTGGTCACCAGTGAAGCAAACCATGTGATTAGAGGATTGAAGTCCCACCTCCTCACCTTTGGGGAGGGGAGAGCAGCTTGAAATTGAATCAGTCATCAATGGGCACAGATTTAGTCAACCATGCCTATAACAAAGCATCTATAGGGGCACCTGGGTGGCTCAGTCAGTTGAGTATTAGATTTCAGCTCAGGTCATGATCTCATGGTTCCAGCCCCATGTTGGGCTTTGTGCTCATAGCCCGGAGCCTACTTTGTATTCTCTGTCTCCCTCTCTCTCTCTCTGCCCTCACCCATTCATTCTCTTTCTCTCTCTCAAAAATGAATAAATATTTAAAAAATTAAAACAATAAAACAATCAAATGGACTGGATTCAGAAAGCTTCTCAGTTGGTGAGCACCTGGATATTTGGGGGTAGTGGCCTGCTTGGAGGGAACATGGAAACTCCTCATCCTTTACTTATACATTGCTCTATGCATTTTTGCCATCTGGTTATTCTTGAATTGTAAACAGTGATATAGTTAGTATAATGTTTGAGTTCTCTGAGTCATGATAGCAAATTAATTGAACCCAAGGAAGGAGTCATGGGAACTTGTGATTTATATAGCCAGTAGGTTAGAAGCACAGGTAACAATCTGGGCTTGTGATTGGCATCTGAAGTATGTGTTGGGGAAGTGGGGGTTACCATCTGGTAAGACTGAACCCTTAACTTGTGGAATCTGACACTATATCTGGGTAGATAGTGTCAGAATTGAGTTGAATTGCAGGACACCATGCTGGTGTCAGAGAATTGCTTATTGGTGTGGGCAACTCCTTCAAAAAATTGAAATTGGTGTGGGGCACTCTGATGAGATGGGGGCCAGCAGTGTAGGTGGTGAAAGAATTCACCTAAGGCAGAACAAAAGATACAGAAGTGTATTGAATATAAGGCAAAGGAGTGGTGGGCAGAACAGCAAAGAAGAGACTGTGACCAGGGAGTGGTGAGGGGCCACAGTTATAGGGCAAAGTGAGGAAATAGGGGAACATACGGAATTTTCTACTTTTTGGTAATCTTAGGAACTGTACCTAGTTGGAATTGGTCAGTTAGGGTCAATGGCTATTTGATGTGGGTTATCACATCAATGGCTATTTAATGAGCTTATTTGCATTCAGCTTGGTGGTCGCTGTGGGCACTTTTACCTTACTCATGTTTCCATTGTTAAAGCTTGTTGCCTAAAGCAGCCTCTACATTTGGGCCCAGAATATCTTTTTAGATCCATACCCCACAAACCCTGTCTGCTCATTGACACATTGTCATTGCTTCATCTTTCTCTTGAGTAGAATAATCATCATTGGGAAAGGACTTTTGAAATGAGCCACTCTCTTCCCTCTGATACTACATTCACTTAGCTTTTAAAACTCCAGGCTACACAGAGTCTTTGAGATAAATTTTGCTTTAGTTTATCTTTATAAATAAATATTCCATGCCATAATATTTAATGTCACTCGGCTGGGTTCTACCCATGCAGTAGACAGCAAATTCCCACCAAGTTGGTGTCAGAATGTGAAATTAGTGACTAATAAAACAGACAAAAGGAGAATGCTGAGTTATAGAAAGGATGGGAGTGACGTATGAATATCATTAGCTGTTCCTTAAAGAACATTTATGTGATTACATGAATGTGAAAATGCAATGCAGTATTTTAGAATTTCTCTTGTCACTGGGATGCTCTGAAGCAGATGGACTGTGTGACTGATGATTCAATAATTGCACTCATTAAAATTTTTCACACTTTTAATTTCTTTACAGCCCCCACCCCCTACTTCATTCTGTGAAGAGCCAAGGAATGAAATGGTTTTGTCCTTGTCAGCAAATAGATAATAATTGAGTTTGCTTTGATTTCCTGGAGCACCCCTGTCCCACCTCTGGGCTCCTGATTGACAGCTCAGAAGCCTGGTGAAATGTTGGAACCAGCCCCAGCTGTCTCAAAGGCTAGAGATGTCACAGAATGATCTTCCTGTCTTCCTCTTCTCACACAACAGCCTACCTTATACCCAGAGTGTGTGCGTGTGTCTGCAGGTGCTACACCACAAACATCAGGCATGGGAAGTTGAGCTGACAACTTTGAATCCAAGTTTTGAAAGTCTGTCCACCCCTAGTTAGAGCCAAGAATAAATCCGAGTGCATGGGATATAGGAGGCGGGTGGTAGGAGTCAACGGCTGCAGCAAGCAGTGATGGCAAGATAGGCATCAGAGCTCAAACTCAATAGCACAGTTACTGTGTGTCCATAGAAACCACAGCATCTTCAGATTAATAGGATGGCTTCTGGCTGGAAAGGGTTTAGCACTGGATGGACCAACTTAAAAAGAATGAAACTTTTTTTCGCTCTTTATATTCATTTATTTATTGCATTTATTCATCAATAAAAACCATTATCCACTAGCAAGAGATTTAGGTTCTAGTCTGAATCATGCCACTAAGTAGCTGTATCCTTGAGTGGTCACTTTACCTCTTTGGGCCGCATTATACTCAGGCCCCAGCTCTACAGTTCTATGATTATATGAACTAGTGATTGTCTACTAAGTGAAAGGTGCAATGGGACAAAGAAACACTGACTGCAGGCTTAGACCTTCTTAAGAAGTCTGTGGTCTCTGTGGGAGAGATAAAACATAGATACATGCAGAGAAAAATAACATCATAGAAACCAGTTGGCTTCTTTCACCTAAAAACTAGGTGTGACAGTGACTGCTTGAGCTCAGGGAGAGAAAAGAAATAATGAGGGAATTATTGGGAATAATGAGGGTTCAGAGTGGGGAATGAATCTGAAGAATAGAGAAGAGGAAAAAGGGCATGTTGTGGGGCAAAATAGTATGAACAAATAGGCATTAGAATGAGTCCCGATATCTTGGGACAGATAATGAATGGGCAGGTTAGATTTTACAAAAGTTTCTTGAGGGTAATAAGGCTTGTTATGGAACATTGATAAGTTCCCAATATTGGGGGGACCCTAAGCCTCTTCTCCAGCCTCCCCAAGATCTCTGTCCAGGATTGAATGGAGTTGGGTTCACAAGAAGGAAAGCCCTAAATGCTACATAAAAGAGCAGATTGTGTAAGCATCAAAGTGTTACTGAGAATTGATGAAAGGAGAGTAGCATATGATAAGCACAGATATGAGAAGTTTAACCAGGGAATAGCCCACAGATGGCTCAGAGGAGGCCAGACTAAAAGCAGAGAGGCTGCCTGAAGAAGCCAGTTACAATAAGGACTATCACAAGGGCAGGGCAGAAAGAGTGGAAAGAATGGAGGGATTTGATTCTCCAGCCACATATTCCTAATTGAAACTTTTGTTTCCCCTTTTATATTGAGTATCATATTTGTAATCACATGCTCAGTGTCTATTTTTCCTACTAGACTGTAAGCTCTCCACAGGGCATGTTTGTGTCTGCCTTTTTAGAACCATGTACCCAGCATGGTGGCTGGTAAATGAAAATACTCAAAAAACACTTGGGGAACAAATGAATGCATATAAGACACACTGTGAAGAAAAGAGCAACAAAACTCAATGAGTCAAAAATTCTTTGCTTGGTAAATGGAAGCATGATGACAGAAACTAGGAGAAGTAGAAACAGCAATGTTGGAAGAAAAATGTTGCTGGAGATGAATTTGAGGTGATACTAGGGTATCCATGTAGAAATGTTCAGAAGGGCATTGGAACTATTGGGTTATATGCTGAGAAAATTACCAGTGTGTCTTCCTTTAATATGGAAAATTGAGCTGGTTGGCTGAAGTACTTTGATTTCTAAATTCCATTTGGCAGAGAATACATTGAGGTCATGGATCCAAATTAAAAAAAAAAGTGTACAAAAACTAAGAAGCATAGTTACCTTTTCCTCCCCATCCTAGCCTTATGTCAGAAATTTAATATCTACTTACATGCCATTTTTACTTTTAAGAGAGACTTTTTGGTAAGTTAACCTGGTTTTCTTTTTCCTTTTTAATATACTAAATTGAATTGGAAAAACCCATTATACAAGTGAAAAGAAAATGTGTTAGATTAGAGGATACTTTTTATTTGTTAGAGACATTAATATCTCCTTTTATTTGGGATGGTTTTGTGCCCATCTCTGTATGCCAAAAGAAGGTCAATGGTGAAAGATCTCAGCTTTGATATCATACTGACCTAACTTGAATTCTGGGTCCATCATTTTTTAGTGAGTTGCTTACCTCCTCTGGACTTCTCTCATCTGTAAATTGGAGTTTCCATTACTACCTAACAGATTTTGTGAAGGCTAAATACACACTGTTATGGGTTGAACAGTGACCTCCCAAAACATTTTTCCATGTCTCAGAACATGTAAATATGACCTGATTTGAAGAAAAGATCTTGCAGATGTAAGGATCTCAAGATGAGATCATCCTGAATTTTTCAGATGGGCCCTGAATCCAATAACAAACATCCTTATAATAGACACACAGAGACAGTAAAAGAAAGCCATATAGCAATGGAGGCAGAGTTTGGGGTGATGTTGTCAGCCACCAGAAGCTGGATGGGGCAAGGAAAGATTTTTCCCTAGAGCCTCCAGAAGGAGTGAGGCCCTGCCAATACTTTGATTTCAGACTTGGGCCCCAGAACTATGAGAAGATAAATATCAGTTGTTTTAAGTCCTCAGTTTGTGGTAATTTGTTATAGCAGTCCTGGAAATCTAATATACACAGATACTCTGTCTACAAATATACTCCATAAATAGTATGGAGTTCTTGTCCCTCATTCTTATTGAAACCACCATGTCCCAAGCCTTCTTGTATAAAAATAAAATAAAATGTCTTCTGGAAACATTTCAGTGGAGGAATTAGGACAATATCTGTGCATGATACTGGTATAAAGTGTGAGGGTGTAATTATGAGACACATAAGGAGAACAGAGAAGAGGGTGATACAAAGGTGTTCACATAAGGTGAACAAAGAAGGACAAAAATGAAGAGGTAAAAAAGAAATGAGAGAATGAAGAAATAAAAACAAAACTCCCTCTCATTCCTCTACTAGCTCTTAGAGTCCTTCATGGTGGTCACTCAGTGGAAACCAGAAGGAAATAGGAAGAGACACATTAAGGTGAGGAGAGCCATCGATATTTCAATTGTGCCCTTATGGCATTTCAGAGTTGCTATGCTATCAATCTTCCCAGGTTGGAAGGACTGAGATATGGGCTATTGTCAAGTAAAACTTTCATTAAAACCAAGGCCTGTTGGCTTCTAATTTTCAATCCACTAAATGTATAGTTTCTGCTTGAGATCCAATGAACATCACTCATTCTCTCCTATTTTGCTCAGCTGTCAGATGGAAAGTTAAAAGAAATATTACATATAATGTAAGAAACTACAATAATCACAGCAGTCATAATCCCTGCTGTAACACTATATTTTGCTGAGTACATTAGTGACTTGTCATTTCTAAAGAGCACTTATTTAACAGTAAAGTATGTTATATGTGTCAGTGGCCCACATTCAAAAATGAAAATAAAAAGCAAGTATAAACCATTAAAAAATGTTATTATAAATAATCATATGGCATGAGGGCACATTAGGGATAGAAAGAATAGCCTCTTCTTGCAGTCTAAACAAATGTATAATGCAACTAAAATAATGAAATCTATCAAATACAAGGTGATTGTGAGCACCCTATTGTAAGGGTTAAATTGTAGTGTAGGGCTAACCTGTAGCCTTAAGAAATAACAGCTTTGTTTTAACACTGAGGATTAAGAGATAACAGCCTTGTCCTATCAATCAAGGGAACAAAAGTTCAAGGAAAATCAACTGGATTAGTGTTTGATTGGATTGGGGCAAGGGCGTGTCTGAACTGTTCCCACCCCCATCTGGGAACTATTTCTTTGTTTTGTTCCCAGGTGATGATAAGATGATGTGGTCGGCTATAAAAACTCTGTACCCCAGCTGTTTGAGACTGCACTCTAGTCAAGAGTGTCCATCCTGATCAGTTGGCCTTGCCTCTCATTGCAATAAACTTTATTGTGACTGTCACTGGTGCCTGTAGCATTCTGTTTCAGGAGTCGTGTGGATGCAACACTCATAACTTTTCCAGAAAAAAAAATTCCTCGGGCCCTTGATAATCACAGACTCTCATGTCCTCAGTCCCAGCAGTGGTACAAACAGCTCCAAGATAATCGTGTTAAGTCCTTAGAAAAAGGGAACAGTCACTTGCCATTTGGTCAATAGTCATCCTGATAAGGTGACATAAAAAGCTGCTACATATATGTGTGATTTATTGAAATAATTGAATCAGGGTCTCGTTTTGGTTTGCTTGCCACTGTAGTTAGACTGGGAACCCAGAAAGCATTTTTCCCCCCTGTACACTCTGCCTCTACCTCTGGAAAAGGAGACCAACACTGTTGGGGCCCCTGGGCGGCTCAGTCGGTTAAGTGTCTGACTTTGTCTCAGGTCATGATCTCGAGGTTCATGGGTTTGAGCCCTGTGTGGGGCTCTGTGCTAAGAACTCAGAAGAGCCTGGGGCCTGCTTCAGATTCTGTGTCTCCCTCTCTCTCTCTGTCCCTTTGCCCACTCAAGCTCTGTATCTGTGTCTGTCTCTGTCTCTCTCTCAAAAATAAACATTAAGAAAAGATAAAATAAAAAAAGTTTATAATTATACTGGAAACACTAAGCCCCAGGACCACGGAAGCCCTGAGTACAGACCCAGTAACCATCCTGCCATTGAATGGAACATGTAAATATCTACAGTGGTCACAATAGCCATAAGCCAGGACTATCTCCAATATTTTGGGACATATAAGATCCTGGGGATTTTCTACAACCTAATTCAGTGAGAGATGTCTTTGAAAACAAGATTCTTTTCACCAATTGGCTAATGGAGAGTTGAAACGGAATCTGCTGGAATTAGAAAAATAAAAGAACTGTGAAAGGTCTCACAGTTGTGAAACAAAATGTATAGCTTTAATACTGGCCTGAAGGATGGAAGTAAGTGAAAATTTTTCCAGTGTTGTTCATTAGATTAGTATTTGGTTATACGAGATTCTGTTTATGAGAAACTTCCAACTAAATTAACACATAGTTCTCCAGTGGAATAGGTGGCCTGGGCAATTGTCATCCCATCTCACAATATGTCAAGTAAAGTCCTGCAACTCCACCCTCTTCCCACATTCTGGTGACTAGGATTAATCACCTCTGGTGTGGGACACATGCAATAACACAGGTTAAAGGGCTATCAAAGCTTGCCATGCATCTGAGCAGATTGCCAGTGCTTTAAGGGGAAGATGCCAGCCTCTGATACTACCACACAGCCAGCTAAGGGAGCTGCTGGACAGGGAAAGGCAGATGCCCCCGAGATCAAAGTGGTCCAGGTCCTCTGCCCTCACTGAAGTGTTTACCCTGAAGATAAAACTTTAAAACATTAAAAAGTGAGAGAGAGAGAGAGAGAGAGAGAGAGAGAGAGAGAGAGAGAGAATACATTTCCATCAGAAAGCAGAAGAGAGGAGTGACTTGTTTGTCACTAGTGTCTCTCCCCTGCAGGGGTATGTAAGCTCCCTTTCAAGCTCCATGGAGGGTTTCTCAGAATCCATGGGTACTGTAAATTATGGACAAAATTTGTGTATTTTTGTTAGGAAAGGATTTATAAACTTACAACTCAAAAGAGTTTAAGAATCACTGGGGTAGTGGGGAGAGATCCATTATCACCCCTTACTAGGCAATATTTATTAGTGTAAGCCCCAAGAGGAATAGTTTTCAGGAATGTAATTCCAGTTCTACAGCTCTCTGTAAAAGAAGGTAAAAGCAGGGGTCCTAGACTACCTTTTGAAGTTATCATGTCTTGTGACTCTATGCCTGCCAGGAGCCACGCACTACGAAAACTATCTCACTGTGAAAATGGCTGTACCTCATTGTATCTTCATGACAGTTCATTGAGGGAACTGTTTTTACTCCACAGGAAAAAAATAATGAAAAAAACAGAGAAGTCTGGTAACTTACCTGAGGTCACAAAGCTAGGGATAAGTAAGTCCAGCATTTGGATCCATGTTTGTGGTTTCTAAAACCTCTACTCTTTCTTAGAACTCTCATATGTTGGTTTCATAGGCTCTCACATTCCTGCTTAAATGGATTTCAGATCCCTCCCATGGAGATGTTCATAGGTATACATTGAACATTTCTGTATTTTTAATATATCCTGGTGATTTCAAATCTAGAAAGGAAAAGGAAAGGTATTCTGGTTAGTGACAGTAGAACTGACTGTGCCTATTCTTATATATGGTCTTGCTCTCTTCAGTTCAGCTTTAAAGATGGGATAACTTTGTCTATAGGACACAGAGTGTGGGTTCTTATGACATCTCAGTGTGGCTGAGTACCAGCTATAGTTCTGTCACTATCTCATGCTATGTTGTGGGTATGTCATCTTTCCTGGAAGTAACTTTGCCATCATCTGTCAAATGGGGGCAATGACCCACCTCCCAAGACAGTGGTGAGGGTCAGATGAGATCTTTAATTTAAGAAATACTTTTAAAGTTAAAAATAGACCTACCCTACAATCCAGTAATTGCACTACTAGGTATTTACCCAAAGGATACAAAAATACCAATTCAGGGAGGCGCAGGAAGATGGCGGCGTAGGAGGACGCTGGGCTCACCGCGCGTCCTGCTGATCACTTAGATTCCACCTACACCTGCCTAAATAACCCAGAAAACCGCCAGAGGATTAGCAGAACGGAGTCACCGGACCCAAGTGCCGACGAGAGGCCCACGGAAGAGGGTAGGAAGGGCGGCGAGGCGGTGTGCGCTCCACGGACTGGCGGGAGGGAGCCGGGGCGGAGGGGCGGCTCGCCAGCCAAGCAGAGCCCCCGAGTCCGGCTTGCAAAAGCGGAGGGGCCTGACGGACTGTGTTCCGACAGCAAGCGCGACTTAGCGTCTGGGAGGTCATAAGTTAACAGCTCTGCTCGGAAAGCGGGAAGGCTGGAGGACAAAGGGAGGGTGAGCTGCGGAGCCCCCGGACGACAGAGGTCAGTTTGGCGGGGAACAAAGGCGCTCGCCAGCGCCATCTCCCCCGCCCATCCCCCAGCCAAAATCCCAAAGGGAACCGGTTCCGGCCAGGGAAATTGCTCGCTCCGCGCAAACACCCAACTCTGTGCTTCTGTGGAGCCAAACCTCCGGCAGCGGATCTGACTCCCTCCAGCTGCCACAGGGCCCCTCCTGAAGTGGATCACCTAAGGAGAAGCGAGCTAAGCCTGCCCCCCCTCCCGCCGTGCACCTTGCCTTCCCACCCCAGCTAATACGCCAGATCCCCAGCATCACAAGCCTGGCAGTGTGCAAGTAGCCCAGACGGGCCACGCCACCCCACAGTGAATCCCGCCCCTAGGAGAGGGGAAGAGAAGGCACACACCAGTCTGACTGTGGCCCCAGCGGTGGGCTGGGGGCAGACATCAGGACTGACTGCGGCCCCGCACACCAACTCCAGTTATACACCACAGCACAGGGGAAGTGCCCTGCAGGTCCTCACCACACCAGGGACTATCCAAAATGACCAAGTGGAAGAATTCCCCTCAGAAGAATCTCCAGGAAATAACAACAGCTAATGAGCTGATCAAAAAGGATTTAAATAATATAACAGAAAGTGAATTTAGAATAATAGTCATAAAATTAATCGCTGGGCTGGAAAACAGTATACAGGACAGCAGAGAATCTCTTGCTACAGAGATCAAGGGACTAAGGAACAGTCACGAGGAGCTGAAAAACGCTTTAAATGAAATGCAAAACAAAATGCAAACCACCACAGCTCGGATGGAAGAGGCAGAGGAGAGAATAGGTGAACTAGAAGATAAAGTTATGGAAAAAGAGGAAGCTGAGAAAAAGAGAGATAAAAAAATCCAGGAGTATGAGGGGAAAATTAGAGAACTAAGTGATACACTAAAAAGAAATAATATACGCATAATTGGTATTCCAGAGGAGGAAGAGAGAGGGAAAGGTGCTGAAGGGGTACTTGAAGAAATAATAGCTGAGAAATTCCCTGAACTGGGGAAGGACAAAGGCATTGAAATCCAAGAGGCACAGAGAACTCCCTTCAGACGTAACTTGAATCGATCTTCTGCACGACATATCATAGTGAAACTGGCAAAATACAAGGATAAAGAGAAAATTCTGAAAGCAGCAAGGGGTAAACGTGCTCTCACATATAAAGGGAGACCTATAAGACTCGTGACTGATCTCTCTTTTGAAACTTGGCAGGCCAGAAAGAATTGGCACGAGATTTTCAGGGTGCTAGACAGCAAAAATATGCAGCCGAGAATCCTTTATCCAGCAAGTCTGTCATTTAGAATAGAAGGAGAGATAAAGGTCTTCCCAAACAAACAAAAACTGAAGGAATTTGTCACCACTAAACCAGCCCTACAAGAGACCCTAAGGGGGACCCTGTGAGACAAAGTACCAGAGACATCACTACAAGCATAAAACATACAGACATCACAATGACTCTAAACCTGTATCTTTCTATAATAACACTGAATGTAAACGGATTAAATGCGCCAACCAAAAGACATAGGGTATCAGAATGGATAAAAAAACAAGACCCATCTATTTGCTGTCTACAAGAGACTCATTTTAGACCTGAGGACACCTTTAGATTCAGAGTGAGGGGATGGAGAACTATTTATCATGCTACTGGAAGCCAAAAGAAAGCTGGAGTAGCCATACTTATATCAGACAAACTAGACTTTAAATTAAAGGCTGTAACAAGAGATGAAGAAGGACATTATATGATAGTTACAGGGTCTATCCATCAGGAAGAGCTAACAATTATAAATGTCTATGCGCCGAATACCGGAGCCCCCAAGTATATAAAACAATTACTCATAAACAGAAGCAACCTTATTGATAAGAATGTGGTAATTGCAGGGGACTTTAACACCCCACTTACAGAAATGGATAGATCATCTAGACACACAGTCAATAAAGAAACAAGGGCCCTGAATGAGACATTGGATCACATGGACTTGACAGATATATTTAGAACTCTGCATCCCAAAGCAACAGAATATACTTTCTTCTCGAGTGCACATGGAACATTCTCCAAGATAGATCATATACTGGGTCACAAAACAGCCCTTCATAAGTTTACAAGAATTGAAATTATACCATGCATACTTTCAGACCACAATGCTATGAAGCTTGAAATCAACCACAGGAAAAAGTCTGGAAAACCTCCAAAAGCGTGGAGGTTAAAGAACACCCTACTAACGAATGAGTGGGTCAACCAGGCAATTAGAGAAGAAATCAAAAAATATATGGAAACAAACGAAAATGAAAATACAACAATCCAAACGCTTTGGGACGCAGCGAAGGCAGTCCTGAGAGGAAAATACATTGCAATCCAGGCCTATCTCAAGAAACAAGAAAAATCCCAAATACAAAATCTAACAGCACACCTAAAGGAACTAGAAGCAGAACAGCAAAGGCAGCCTAAACCCAGCAGAAGAAGAGAAATAATAAAGATCAGAGCAGAAATAAACAATATAGAATCTAAAAAAACTGTAGAGCAGATCAACGAAACCAAGAGTTGGTTTTTTGAAAAAATAAACAAAATTGACAAACCTCTAGCCAGGCTTCTCAAAAAGAAAAGGGAGATGACCCAAATAGATAAAATCATGAATGAAAATGGAATTATTACAACCAATCCCTCAGAGATACAAACAATTATCAGGGAATACTATGAAAAATTATATGCCAACAAATTGGACAACCTGGAAGAAATGGACACATTCCTGAACACCCACACTCTTCCAAAACTCAATCAGGAGGAAATAGAAAGCTTGAACAGACCCATAACCAGCGAAGAAATTGAATCGGTTATCAAAAATCTCCCAACAAATAAGAGTCCAGGACCAGATGGCTTCCCAGGGGAGTTCGACCAGACGTTTAAAGCAGAGATAATACCTATCCTTCTCAAGCTATTCCAAGAAATAGAAAGGGAAGGAAAACTTCCAGACTCATTCTATGAAGCCAGTATTCCTTTGATTCCTAAACCAGACAGAGACCCAGTAAAAAAAGAGAACTACAGGCCAATATCCCTGATGAATATGGATGCAAAAATTCTCAATAAGATACTAGCAAATCGAATTCAACAGCATATAAAAAGAATTATTCACCATGATCAAGTGGGATTCATTCCTGGGATGCAGGGCTGGTTCAACATTCGCAAATCAATCAACGTGATACATCACATTAACAAAAAAAAAGAGAAGAACCATATGATCCTGTCAATCGATGCAGAAAAGGCCTTTGACAAAATCCAGCACCCTTTCTTAATAAAAACCCTTGAGAAAGTCGGGATAGAAGGAACATACTTAAAGATCATAAAAGCCATTTATGAAAAGCCCACAGCTAACATCATCCTCAACGGGGAAAAACTGAGAGCTTTTTCCCTGAGATCAGGAACACGACAGGGATGCCCACTCTCACCGCTGTTGTTTAACATAGTGCTGGAAGTTCTAGCATCAGCAATCAGACAACAAAAGGAAATCAAAGGCATCAAAATTGGCAAAGATGAAGTCAAGCTTTCGCTTTTTGCAGATGACATGATATTATACATGGAAAATCCGATAGACTCCACCAAAAGTCTGCTAGAATTGATACATGAATTCAGCAAAGTTGCAGGATACAAAATCAATGTCCAGAAATCAGTTGCATTCTTATACACTAACAATGAAGCAACAGAAAGACAAATAAAGAAAATGATCCCATTCACAATTGCACCAAGAAGCATAAAATACCTAGGAATAAATCTAACCAAAGATGTAAAGGATCTGTATGCTGAAAACTATAGAAAGCTTATGAAGGTAATTGAAGAAGACTTAAAGAAATGGAAAGACATTCCCTGCTCATGGATTGGAAAAATAAATATTGTCAAAATGTCAATACTACCCAAAGCTATCTACACATTCAATGCAATCCCAATCAAAATTGCACCAGCATTCTTCTCGAAATTAGAACAAGCAATCCTAAAATTCATATGGAACCACAAAAGGCCCCGAATAGCCAAAGGAATTTTGAAGAAGAAGACCAAAGCAGGAGGCATCACAATCCCAGACTTTAGCCTCTACTACAAAGCTGTCATCATCAAGACAGCATGGTATTGGCACAAAAACAGACACACAGACCAATGGAATAGAATAGAAACCCCAGAACTAGACCCACAAACGTATGGCCAACTCATCTTTGACAAAGCAGGAAAGAACATCCAATGGAAAAAAGACAGCCTCTTTAACAAATGGTGCTGGGAGAACTGGACAGCAACATGCAGAAGGTTGAAACTAGACCACTTTCTCACACCATTTACAAAAATCAACTCAAAATGGATAAAGGACCTAAATGTGAGACAGGAAACCATCAAAACCTTAGAGGAGAAAGCAGGAAAAGATCTCTCTGACCTCAGCCGTAGCAATCTCTTACTCGACACATCCCCAAAGGCAAGGGAATTAAAAGCAAAAGTGAATTACTGGGACCTTATGAAGATAAAAAGCTTCTGCACAGCAAAGGAAACAACCAACAAAACTAAAAGGCAACCAACGGAATGGGAAAAGATATTTGCAAATGACATATCGGACAAAGGGCTAGTATCTAAAATCTATAAAGAGCTCACCAAACTCCACACCCGAAAAACAAATAACCCAGTGAAGAAATGGGCAGAAAACATGAATAGACACTTCTCTAAAGAAGACATCCAGATGGCCAACAGGCACATGAAAAGATGTTCAGCGTCGCTCCTTATCAGGGAAATACAAATCAAAACCACACTCAGGTATCACCTCACGCCAGTCAGAGTGGCCAAAATGAACAAATCAGGAGACTATAGATGCTGGAGAGGATGTGGAGAAACGGGAACCCTCTTGCACTGTTGGTGGGAATGCAAATTGGTGCAGCCGCTCTGGAAAGCAGTGTGGAAGTTCCTCAGAAAATTAAAAATAGACCTACCCTATGACCCAGCAATAGCACTGCTAGGAATTTATCCAAGGGATACAGGAGTACTGATGCATAAGGGCACTTGTACCCCAATGTTCATAGCAGCACTCTCAACAATAGCCAAATTATGGAAAGAGCCTAAATGTCCATCAACTGATGAATGGATAAAGAAATTGTGGTATATATACACAATGGAGTACTACGTGGCAATGAGAAAAAATGAAATATGGCCCTTTGTAGCAACGTGGATGGAACTGGAGAGTGTGATGCTAAGTGAAATAAGCCATACAGAGAAAGACAGATACCATATGGTTTCACTCTTATGTGGATCCTGAGAAACTTAACAGGAACCCATGGGGGA
Source organism: Lynx canadensis (assembly GCF_007474595.2). Lineage (NCBI taxonomy): Eukaryota > Metazoa > Chordata > Mammalia > Carnivora > Felidae > Lynx > Lynx canadensis. The sequence goes on from NC_044315.2 coordinate 33,371,674, forward strand.
GGGGAAGGAAAAAAAAAAAAAAAAGAGGTTAGAGTGGGAGAGAGCCAAAGCATAAGAGACTGTTAAAAACTGAGAACAAACTGAGGGTTGATGGGGGGTGGGAGGGAGGGGAGGGTGGGTGATGGGTATTGAGGAGGGCACCTTTTGGGATGAGCACTGGGTGTTGTATGGAAACCAATTTGTCAATAAACTTCATAAAAAAAAAATAAAAAAAAAATAAACAAAGAAAAAAAAATACCAATTCAAAGGGATACATGCACCCTGATGTTTATAGCAGCATTATCTACAATAACCAGATTATGGAAATAGCCCAAATGTCCATAGACTGATGAATGGATAAAGAAGAGGTGGTATATATACACAATGGAATATTCCTCAGCCATAAAAACTTCCATTGCCTTTTGCAATGACATGGATGGAGCTACATACAGAGTATTATGCTCAGTGAAATAAGTCAGTCAGGCAAAGACAAATACCATGTGATTTCACTCATATGTGGAACTTAAGAAAAAAACAAAGCAGCAAAGGGGAAAAAAAGAAAGTGAGGCAAACCAAAAAACAGACTCTTAACTATAGAGAACAAACTGATGGTTACCAGAGGGAGGTGAATGGGGGGATGGGTGAAATAGGTGATGGAGATTAAGGAGGGCACTTGTGATGAGCACTGGGTGTTATATGGAAGTGTTGAATCACTATATTATGCAACTGAAACTAATATTACACTGTGTGTTAACTAAAACACTGAAACACTGTGTGTTAACTAAAACACTAAAACACTGTGTGTTAAATAAAAACTTAAAAAAGAAGAAAAAGAAAGAACACTCTGGATGTAGCACTGAAGCTAACATTAGGATGCATAAACATTTTACACAAGGCACGCTACAGAATATTTCTGTTACTTGATTTCAAAACAGTAAGCTCTTTACGGGCAAATTTCTATCTGACTTGTGTTTGTCTGCACAGTGCTTTGAACCTCACAAGAATTCAGTGAGTATGAACCAAGGAAACGGCCAATTCATTCAGATCTATCAGGAGGTCATAATGCCATCAGATATGCAACATGTGTGTAAGGGTGGGGGTCAAAATTTTATATTTGTGTTGTGGAAGAAAAATTAGGAAGTAGAGTAAGTAAATGAATTATGTTTCTGTGTAACTATTTGCAGAAACTACAATTTAATTAAGGGCTATGCCTTGATTAGGAATATTAGCATGAAAAGTATTTGTTGCTACTTTTGAAATTCAAGGCTTGTTGGAAAGCAAACAACTTCATAGAAGTCATAATCAAAGTAAAAGTTTTTACTTAGACTATCACCTAAACTGTTCAGCAGAATATTAGTCCCAAGAGGTGTAGGCAAATATTTTTGGAACACATCACTATGTTCCTTTCACAGAGATTTATCACCTTAAGGCTTAGATAAGCTTTAAAGATGAATCCCATTTAATTGTGTTTAACCCATAATTATTTGGTCCTGTAGTTCATCTTTTTTCCTACCCTCTACCCCCTTTTTAAGAATCATATACACTTACCTCTCATTGACTAAATTTGGGAAATGCTGATTTGGAAATACAAGAATAAACAGAAATAGTTCATGTTTAAGTTAATTGCTGTTATAAAATTATGGACACTGATTAAAATTTACACTGTAAAGTTCTGTTATGACCAAGTACTTTGTGAGGAAGCAAAAATATTTTATCAACATATGGTGCTGCAGGGGTGAAGATACCCTATATAAAAATATACTTGGAGTACACATGACATTGAGCTCCTTTAATTACCGCGCAAAGAGTCCCAATAAATAAATAGGAAATGCTGAAAAACTCACAGACTATGAATTAACAATTCGGGAGAGGAAACACAAATATAATTTAAACGCATGTCATAGTAAAAGAAATGTAAATTAAGACTACAATGAGGTAACATTTTAACTTACTAGATTGTCAAAACCAAAAACTACAATAGTACATGTATTGGAAAGAATGTGGAAAAATGATAGTTCCATTCATTTTTTAGGGGAATATAAATTAGCACAATTCCTATAGAGAACAATGGGGTAATAATTATAAAAATTAAAAATGTACGCCTCCCTTTGACATAGCAATTACCCTTCTGGGACTTTAGTCTGTATTAGTAAAAGAAGATGTGTACAAAGAAGTTTGTAGAAAGAAATTCACTGCACTATCGTTCATAAGAACAAAAGGTTGGGCAAAAAACAAACAAGCAAACAAAGCTAAATGTCCACAAACTAGTTAAATAAATTATGGTATAGCCATCCAATGGAATCCCAAGAAGGGATAGAACAAGGCAGCTTTCTATACACAGATATGAAATGACATGTTAAGTGACAAGATGCAGAACACTGGGTATATATGTGCCATTTTTTAACACGTGCTTATTTAGGGACAGAACATCTTTGGAAATTTGCATAGAATTCTGGCAGAAATGATTACCTCAGAAGGGGACAAGAAAGTAGACAGGGGTAGGCGGGAGGCTTACTTTTCATTGTATACCCACTTGAACTTTTAAAATGATTTTTGAACATAAATATTATAAACTATTGAAATAAAATGCATTAATTCAACTTAAAAAGAAAATGGAAATTAACACAAATATATATATATATATATATATATATATATATACCATTCATGGAAATTATTATTGACTTCAAAATCAACCAAAGAATAACTTTTTTTTTTTACATTTATTTATTTATTTATTGAGAGACAGAGAAAGACAGAGCACAAGTCGGGGAGGGGCAGACAGAGAAGGAGACACAGAATCTGGAGCAAGCTCCAGGCTCTGAGCTGTCAGCACAGAGCCCAACATGGGGCTCAAACTCACAAACCGTGAGATCATGACCTGAGCTGAAGTCAGACACTTAACCAACTGAGCCACACAGGCTCCCCAGAAAGAATAACTTCTTAATGAGGTTCCACTGTATAGCATATGCATAGGAAAATATTTATAGTATAGGAAAAAAGCAGCAATAACAACAATATTCTCCTGAGTATTTGCAAAATAAGAAAGCTGGCCAGAAAGTCTTGCATACTTGTCCTGTGGAATGATGACCTCAAATACTATAATGTTTATAAGTTTGCCTTCATCAAATGTCAGGCACATATAACTCATTGACATCACTATCATTCTTAGCTTTAATTAGATGTTAGTCATGGATCATTTAGGAAGTCTGAGAATAATGGTAAACCATCTTCACTCTGATATGGTGTTCAAATTTCTTAGGAGAAAAACTATTAAACTAACCAGGCCCAAACTGAAGTCATTGAGGCCTCTAATTTTGTAGAGCTGAAAGGGGTAAAGGGACCTTTTTCAACTGTGGCATCACTCATCTCTATTTCCCACTTGTTCACTGGAAGTAAACAAGAATTTTTTTGTTGTTGGTTTGGGGTTTTGTTTTGTTTTTAAACACTTACTGTGAACTAGATATGGTAGTCCTTGATATGAAGGAGATTATATTATTAAGTCTAGAAACCTGAGAAGATAATGTTCCCACCTTTTCTTCTCTTTTCTTTTCTTTTCCCTTCCTTTCCCATTCCTTTCTTTCTTCCTTCCCTCCTTCCCTCCTTTCTTTCTTTCTTTCTTTCTTTCTTTCTTTCTTTCTTTCTCTTCTTTCTTTCTTTCTTTCTTTCTTTCTTTCTTTCTTTCTTTCTTTCTTTCTTCTTCCCTATAGAACTGTTCATTATAGAAGGGAGTCTAATGTAAATTCCGAGTAGCCAAATTATATCACTTAAAGAAGTGATTTTTTTCTTTAATGAGTTTTACTTTTGCTGCAAATAGAGACAAATAAATTCAATAAGGAAAACCATCCAGTAGCTTTGGGGTATGTAATCTTTTAAGGCTGGCAGATTTGCCTGTATTTGAAGATCAACCTAATGGGCATAAAGGTCAATTTGCTCAGATAGTTATAATTAATGGAGAACAAACAGTGATTTTGTTAGACCTCATGGAAATCGTGAGACTTTGAAGGATTCTTTTTATTCTGTGTAATTCCATCTCTCAAGGCAAAGGACAACAATATGTATATGAAGATATGTGTACAGCAATCATTTATAACAATTATTTAATAACATTGATCTCATTTAGACACAATCTAACCCTTACTTAATATGAATCCATTTAGTCTAGTTCAGGTAAATTCCAACTATATCTTGACTGAAACAATACAACATTCAGTAACTCTGCCTGTGAGGTTTTCTCTCTCAGGCACAGTTACATGTATATTGTTATTCAAGGAAATTGAGTGACGCTTATATAGACAGAGAAAGAGTAAGAAAAGAAGATGAGTTTATAATTTAGCATTACAAACTCATTACTAGACTAAAGCAAATACTAATGTAATTCCTTTATAAGCTCAATGATATGACTTAATGAGTAATGAGTGAAAGTATTGGATACTATTTTTCTCCTCCATCTGAAATATGTAAAGTTTGGTAAAGGCCAGATAATGTGGTTCAGTGGAAATAGTTTGGATTGGCACCTAGGAGACTGGATTATCATCTCAATTCTGCCTCTGCCATTTGGTAGCTGAATGACTTTGGACAATAATTGGATTTTGTTGTCTTCCATTTGTTCATGACCTGAAAGAATTAGACCAGATCTTCCCTAAAGTTTTTTCCAGCTATAAGATTTTAAGATTCTTATTAAAATTTTCCAGTGAGGTTTGCATGCCAGAAAATCCCAGCAAGATGATGGACATGCTATTAAAGACTCTCATTTGAAGGTTGCAACATCAGAGAAGCTATGCAGGAGTTAGTAGTGTATCAATCCTTTGATTCTGTGAATAAGGTTTGGAGTTCTTAGCATGAAGAGAGCTAAACTGAAGGTTCCACAAAGTGGTATTTATAACATTTGTAGTTTAAAGCAGAAGAAAACATCAAAACATATATGTTGAGGGGCGCCTGGGTGGCGCAGTCGGTTAAGCGTCCGACTTCAGCCAGGTCACGATCTCGCGGTCCGTGAGTTCGAGCCCCGCGTCAGGCTCTGGGCTGATGGCTCAGAGCCTGGAGCCTGTTTCCGATTCTGTGTCTCCCTCTCTCTCTGCCCCTCCCCCATTCATGCTCTGTCTCTCTCTGTCCCAAAAATAAATAAACGTTGAAAAAAAAAAAAAACATATATGTTGAATATTTTTTTAAAACTGTTTTTTTTTAGAAAAAATTTATTCATTTCTTCTCTGATTCTAAAGCATTTCCCTCTCATGCATTACCTCTGAGCATTTCAGGCTCACCTCCAAGCCCATGTTAGGTCAAAGGAAGGGATTCTTGCCAAGTGATTTACGGAGGCAGTAAAACCTATATAATGCAGTGAAGGGAGCAGGATAAGGAAAGCAGAAAAAGCAGATCTGCTTCCTGGGGGACCCAGGTTAACACATATTTTAATCTAGATTTTTAGATTTTTAATCTAAATAAAAGTAACGTCTACTTCTATGTTAACACCAATACTTTCTATCAGTTTCTGACTTATCCATTCCAGGATGAATATTCAACCCCTTGATTTCACACCAGACCTGACTACTTCCTAGCAGCTGAGGAGTTAGACACAGGACTGGAAGAAATAGAAAAGCCTCAAACTTTCTCTGCAGCTAATCAACCTCCCCTAAAAAATGTGAGTTCCTTCAGGCTGAGTTTAAGAACCCCCTCAGTAGATATGAGGGAATAGATAATAACCAGGTATTTTAATTAAGCTAAGAATGATTTGAAGCTTAAAGTCAAAGCCTTTACATAATAATTCACAGAAAATGGGCTTTTGGGGAGAAGTATTCATACCAGAAACTTAATTTGTCCATCTGGAAAATGAAGGTTGTAAAAATTCAACATAGTGGAAATGTGACACACGACCACTGAAATGTTGTTACAGGGTTGTAGGGCTGCTGTGAGAAGGAGGTCAGCTACCTCTCAGGAGGACTCAGATTATACTATTATATGTAACAGCATCTTGGAACCATCTGGAGGCCTGTCCCATAGTCTTACTGGCCCAGAAACATAAATTGTCAGCATACCAAAAGTGAGTACTTATCTCAGGAGTAGGCACATTGACTAAGCTCCCACAGCCAGTGTCGAAGTCCAGAATGTCTGTTGATTTCTATGTACTGAAAGTCATGACAGGGCTGGGAGGCTCAGGGTGGCACCACTCTCTCTTTATACCACTTTAGAAGCCATATAATAATCACAACATTGCTTTGTGAGCAAGGGAGCAAAGTGAAAGAGTTACTAACAAGAAACTCAAACTCTGTTGATGCCCTGCCCCATGTCCCCAAAGCTCACCTTTGAACATCCCCCACACCTGTGGTGGACAATTTCAGATATACCATGGACAGCTTTCTACTTTAAATGCTTGTTTCTCTGCACTTCTCTGCTTGAACACATCCTTTATGCTTAGAAGTTTGCTCAGATACAAGCCGGAACAATACAGAAAGGCCAAGGAGTTAATGCTATCCTGCATACAGTCCTCAGCAGAGGCTGAATGGGAGTCGAGGGATAAAGCCCCAGGCTACCTCTAGTTCTCCGGTTCAATGATTAGGGTGTATTCTATATGGTTTCTCAGAAGGTCCCCACCAAGATGAAACCTCAGTTATCCACATTGCTGACTTGCTCATTATTGAACTCTTTGTTGGATTTTCTCCCCTCTAGGCTTGTCAGAAAAAAAAAAATGCAGGTAACTGAGTTCAATCTGAATTTCAGATAAATAAATACATATTTATATATATGTATGCATAGAGAGATCTATATATCTATCTAGATGTATATTTCTATTTATATATACATATAGGTAGATATGTATATCTATCATCTATCTACATACCTATCATCCATCACCTATCTATTTACTACTTATATCTATCTCTTTGTCTTAATCTATCATCTAATTATTGAGAGAGAAAGGGAGAGAGACAGAGAAAGAGGAGCAATAACAAAGCAGATGGGACAAAATGTCAACCATAGGTGAATCTGATGAAGAATAATCAGTGTAGTCTTGCAACTTTAAGTTGCAAAAGCAAAGTTAAAGTTGTGAGTGCTGGGGTACCTGGGTGGCTCACTCACTTAAGACTCTGACTTCAGCTCAGGTCATGATCTCGCAGTTTGTGAGTTTGGGCCCTGCATCAGACTCTGTGTTGACAGCTCAGAGCCTGGAACCTGCTTCAGATATTGTGTCTCCCTCTCTCTGCCACTCCCCTGCTTACGCTCTGTCTCTCTCTGTCTCTCAATAATAAATGAACGTTAAAAAAAATTAAAGTAGTGAGTGCTTGTCTAATAATTTGGGAACCTCCTGATTTAGGTCAGCCCTTCATTTACAGATGAGGAAACCAAGTGCCTCTTATAATAATCAACTTTAGCAGAAAAGCAGTGCATTTCAAAATAAAATAGTTTAAGTTTACATGATATGTAATACATAAATCATAACATCAGCAACGCTCTAGTTCCCCACTATTCATGCAAATAACAGAGTTAATTCTCTATATTTTTTTAATATCAAACTTTATTTTGTTCAAAAACTTGAGACCTGTTTGGATCTTATGTTTTTCACTGCAAGAAAAAGCTTCCCTACTTCTGTTGTGCCCCAGTTATTTATTTTGGATACATTAGAATTATAATATAACCTTGCCTTAGGATATATTTATGTTCCCTGGCGGGGATGCTGAGGGCGGGAATTCTCTATTTCCTGGAGCTGTTTGAAGGAGTAGGTGAAGCAGGTGTGCAAGTGTGTAGGGTGAAAGCCAACCTTCCACTCTTCTTTAGGAAGTCTCTCTATGCTAAAGAGATTTTCTTTCTTTCCTTTCTGATTTCTGTCTGCTTTTTTTTTTTTTTTATAGCTTTGAAGGAATGGAAAATTTCTGTGGTAGCTGATAGCAAATACAGAAAGGCTCATTTGCATATAGATGTTTCAGCTTGCAACTGCATAATCCCTTGAGAGAGGCCTTGTTTAAATGGGCAGGCAGGCTGGCATGGGGCTGCTGGGTTCCTAATGAAAACTAAATTGAAACTTGGGAAACATTTGCCTTGGAGGTGGCCAGGCTTTTTAGAGTATCAATTTAAATCTGAAAGATGAGGGCAGTCTTGTGCCAAATTGCCCCTCACTCTTTAAAAGGGTCCGGGAGAAATAGAAAACAATGAATGATTGGTAAAACCTGAGTTACTCAATGTGATTCTTTTACTTAGAAATTCTGCCTGAAGTTTCAAAACAGTGAGCAGGTGGGAAAGTGGGGATGAACACAGAGGAGAGCACAGAGGCTCTATCTATTCTGGAAGGGACCATTCCCAGATAACTGGGTAAGCCAAGACTATTGAGACAACTGGTAATCCATTTACAGGCTAAAGACTTCAGATCGAATGTTCCTCCCAAACTTGACCGAAGGCTAAGCAGATAAGGACAAGTCTGAAAACAAGATAATGTAGAAAGAAAAGAGATTACAAAAAGGTCAAAAGATTAGCTGGGGGATAAGTGGAATCAGAGAAAAATAAGGGAAAGGTTAGAAACTGATACCAGGCAAAAAAGATAAATCAAGTTAGCAAGTGGAGGAAGTGAACATAGGAGCAAAATAAGAAATGAGATCAGGGCAAATGGCCACAGGATAGAAGAATACAAAGGCTATTAAAACTGAAAATGCAAGAAAACAAAAGAGCTGACAATGCAGATGAAGGAAATAAAATAAAAATATCAAATTGAGTATCTCTAAGGCTTCCATGTCAGAATCTAATAACAGGTATGTCAAAATTTTCTGTATTTGTTTCCCAGAACACAAACAAAAGCTAGTATTTCTTTGTTGTTATTACCTAGAATATTGTTCTCTTTTGATCAACCTTTACTTCATAATCTTTCTGATTCAACACCTGCAATTGGGTATGATATCCCCACTTATTAGTTAAAGCACCACTGGACTGGATAAAGCTTTTGTTAAATTAACATCTGAAAGAAGACTTTAGTGTATGTATGAGAAAGATAATGTCTTCTCCAACACACATGCATGTACACAAAGACACCTGTGCACACACTTGCAAGCTTGCTAGATAGAGTGTTTGTGAAAAAGTACATTCTGCCCCCCAGAAGGACACTGCCCCTACAGTGACACTGCCCATACAGTGACATTATAAATAGCATTTACTGAGTACCTACCAAGATATTTGAGGTTGACGCTGAACTTGATTGACAGTCTTTTTTTACACATTGCTTACAGACCAGGGCAACAATAAATAATTACACAAAGAGATATAACATTTATATGAAAAAAAAAATAGAAGTGACAGAAAATAAAATTTGCTATCTATATATCAATAGTATCTCATCTAGGAAGGATAAAACCTGAACATGGAAGAACATTTTTAAAAAATGTTTGTTTATTTATTTTGAGAGGTGGGGGAGGGAGAGGCACCAAGAGAAAGAGAATCTTAAGCATGCTGCATGCTGTTAGCTCAGAGCCCAATGAGGGACTTGACCTCAGAACCTGTGAGATCTCAACCTCAGCTGAAATCAAGAGTCAGTGGCTTAACTGACTGAGCCACCCAGGAGCACCTGAAACATGGAAGAACTTTTGTTTACTTACCTTAAAGACTCTATTAAGTGACATGGATGCCAGATTACAGGAACTAAATTATTCTGTGTATGAAATAGACAAAGATAGCAGTCCTGAGGGAAGATGCTGAAATAGTGTGAGATGGAGGGAACCTCGCTGGGAATGGGAGCCTCTAAGATTAAAGACCAAGTGGGATCCTGTGTAATGTAAATCTCCTTTTGCTACCCCTCAGCAGAATCTCCAGGAGATTATCCACTATTTTGTCAAGGTCCAGTGAATAGGATTTTCTTAGGGGAATAAAGAGAATTGCTGAATTCTGCCCAAGGTTACCTACCCATAAGGCTGTATCTGTTATGCAAAAATAAAATTAAAAATAAAAAAGAGGATATGACAAGCTTAAGACTTATTTATTCAGCACCTACTCTGTCACAGGCTATGGAGGGGTTAAAATTATAACTGAGCCTGTCCCTGTGCTCAAAAGGACTTATGGAACTTGAGTAGAAAATATTTGATCTCATTCCATCCATCATTCATAGATCCAACATTTCTTACAACAATAGAAGATGAACAAGCAAAACTAAATGCAAACAAGTACAGAATCTAAGTATCCACAGCTAAATGCCTTGTGTGCTAACCACATGTCAGATGCTATGTTGAGCACTTTACATACCATATCTCATTTGAAACTCACAACCAATTTCTGAGGTAGATATTTTTGATATTTTTATTGTGTAGTTGAAGACACTGAAGGTTAAAAGTATTAAGCAAGTTTCCAAAATCATAGTCATTAAGCAGAAAATCTGGGGCTGAACCCATATCTGTTTGATACCAAAGCCCATGTGTTTTAAAAAGATCATAGCCATTCTTCAGAATTCATAGTATTATATTAAAAAATGAAGCTACTTTAGTTAGTTTTTATTATCTACCAGGGTCCTCCTTCTAGGGAAAAGCACTCAATTTTAGACTGACAAACAATTCCATTTGAAAACCATATGGACAATGTCTACATTGTACCCATGTAGTATTTTTAAAAAATATGTTTAAACATGCAAGTGTGTGACTGTTGGTTGTGATACTACCTAGAGAGTCAATTAGATTTTTCACATAGGAATTTTGGTGCAGAGTTGACACAGAAAATCATTGCAATCAATAATGCAAATTCAGTGCTAAACATCAAGGATTTCTGTACGTATATAGGACATGAATTCAGAATATCATTAAATTCAGCACTTTTGTTTGTAAAAATATCATATCAAAGCTTTTGACAAAATACTCAGATTGCTTGTGTTTAAAAGGAAGAAGGAAGGAAGGAAGGAACAAATGAAAGAAGGAGGGAAGGAAGGAAGGAAGGAAGGAAGGAAGGAAGGAAGGAAGGAAGGAAGGAAGGAAGGAAGGAAAGTAAACAGATCTGTTTGTATTGGAAGCTTCTTGGCTTCTGTTTTACTAGTTTCCTTAGTGTACCTACCTTCATCCTTGCCACTGACCCCAAGTGACTCTAATCCCAGGTCAGATTTCTCATGTCAGAAATGTTAAGAATTTTCTGAAAAGTATTTATGGTTGAACTAGGCAATTAAAGGCAAGATGAAATTTATATATAAAATGATATCTTCCTATAAAAAATAGAAACCAACAGAACAGAAACCCTTTCTTTCAGGCATTTTAATGACTATTGGACTAAAATCACTCATTACTCTCAGGCACACTGCATTTTGGTTGACCTTGTGGAATGTCTATTTGATGGCTTTCAAAATCACTTACCCATGCAGTTTTGGCATCTCTGTGCTGTGTTAGCAATCCCAGTTTTGCATTAGATTTTACTTCAATCTTTTGTCTAGGTTCTGAATTCTCTCTCTTCTTTCTTATCAAAATATGTAAGCAGGTACAAAGGAGTAATTGAGGTCTGTGAAGTAATCTTAATATTTTAAAATGTTTATCCTAAATCATGCATATACTTGTAATAAGATGCAGAAGCTAGATAATGGTTATCTACCTGAAGTCCTAGGATCATTGGGAAATTCTTTAATGTAGTGATGAGAATCCATATAAAAACTTTGGGAAAACGGTAAACACATGGAATGTTTAACAGCACTAGATGACAGTAATTTGGATTTTGCTTTTATCTTATCAGTGATTTAAAAAAAGGCAACAGTGTCTATTCAGAGATGAAATTCATTTTTGTCTAAATTTTCTATCCTCTCTAGTCATATTAGCTTTTTAAAGTATTTATTAAGTGGTTGATTACTATTTCCCTTGTACTGTGCTTTATATTAATATATGATCTCATATAATGCTCATAGAAAATCTATGATCTAGGAATGATTAATATTTTCAGTTTATGGATACACCTAAACAGAGGTTAAGCAACTTGCCTGAGGCCCCACAGCTAGGAAGTAGAAGATCTGGGATATGGATAAAAGTCTGTTTAACTCTAAAGCCTGAAGCTTAATCCATATTGCCTGCTCAGGGCAGCCCAGGAACTAGCCATGGAGGCCTGATATCCTAACATCATTTCCCCCTAATTGTAATAAGATTGCTCTTATCCTTGCTTGAGGATAAGACTCTGCTCCAGTTCACATGGTCTGGGTGGGAGTGACCTTACCCCCTGGTTCCTGGGGCAGGCACAAGAAGCAGGCCTGGCCAATTAGAGCATATCATGTCCTTGGCCATAATGGTTGGATGTGGTGCTAGTTTGGGTCACTATATAGGCAGAGTTACCCCAAAAGAAACTAAGATCAAGAGGCAATAAATAGAAAGAACTCTAGACCTAGGGATAATATTTGAGTCTCTACATCCCCACATACCTTGGACTTTTCAACTTCTCAGTTTAAAGGCCAAAAGATTCCATGCTTATTTTTATTTTTCTGGAAGCCAGTTTGAATTAGCGTTTACTTATAATTTAAAAAAGCCTGAGGAAGAGAACACAGATATTCCTCACTTAGCCATGAAACAATATGGAAACATGGAACAATGTGGAATCTTTTCCTCCAGTCTCTTATACTTCCGTAACTTGTGACCCTTTACCAAAGCTTTACTGATGCCAACTCTTTCAGCTTGGTATGATAATCAATGGTGGTATTTTGAAGTTCGCACTCTGCTCCTTTTTCCTTGAATCCCTGCCTTTGACTGTTTTATTTTGCTCTCATTACTGATACTTGGATCAGCAATTGAGATGGGGTCCAGGTCAAGGAGATTTGTAATGATCAGAACTAGAAGTTTGTCACTGAGTAACCAGAGAAGGTTTTTGGTTTTGTTTTGTTTTGTTTTAATTTTTTAAAGTTTTATTTATTTTTGAGACAGAGAGAAAGACAGAGTGCAAGCAGGAGAGAGGCAGAGAGAGAGGGAGAAACAGAATCTGAAGCGGGTTCCAGGTTCCAAGCTGTCCACACAGAGCCCAATGTGGGGGCTTAAACTCATGACTCATGATCATGACCTGAGCCAAAGTTGGATACTTAACCAACTGAGCCACCCAGGCACCCCAGGGAAGATTTTTTTTAAGAAGTATTTTGTAATAATTTCATGAAGGAATTAATAAATTTATTAAAAAAAGCTTTATATAATTAACAATTTATATTACACATATTCATGACCTCTTATTTTTATTCAAATCACAAAAAAATTCAGATTTTATTCTTGAAAGGCAAAGATTTGCTTCAGAGATCCATGTATAGATGCGTCTGTCCTCTAAATATAAAAGTGTTCAATAAATGTTTATTGAATTGGATAGTAAAAACTAAGTCTCATGTCCTGGTCCATAACTAAGTTAAGGTATCAGAATCCCCAGACTGGATAGAATATGGCATTTGTCAAAGCAGAGAATTTGTTCTGAACCAAGGTTCATTTTTAAATTGTGTTATTTACTTCTTTTTTTTCTGGCTATTGAATTGTATGAGTTCCTTGTACATTTTGTATGTTATCCCATTATTGGATATGCCATTTACAAATATTTTTCATAGGCTGCCTTTCCATTTTGTTGATGGTTTACTTTGCTGTGCAGAAGCTTTTTAGTTTGATGTGGTCTTACTCGTTTATTTTTGCTTTTGTTGTCTTTGATTTTGGTGTTACACATCATGGAACATCCAGTAAATTGCTGGCAGGATGAATGTCAAGGAATTTATGCTTGCCATGTTGTTTTCTGGGAGTTTTACAATTTCTGTTGCTACATATAAATCTTTTGAGTTGATATTTATGTATGATATAAGAGAGTACTTCAGTTTCTTTCTTGTGATGTCATTTATGGAAGATGCTATTCTTTCCATTGTATAATTTTGGCATCTTTGTTGAAATTAATTGGTCATATATGCATATTTATTCTGGGCTCTGAGTTCTGTTTCACTGATCTATGTGTCTGTTTTAATGCAATGCTGCACTGTTATGATTATTATCTCTCTTTAATATAGTTTTCATCAGATAGCTTGTTCTACCTTCTAACGATTGCTTTGGTTATTTGGAGTCTTCTGTGGTTCCACGTGAATTTTAGGATTTTTTATTTTATTTCTATGAAAAATACCATTGGAATTTTGACAGAGATTGCATTGATTCTGTAGATCACTTTAGGTAGTATGGACATTTTAACAGTATTAATTCTTCTAACCCTGAACACAGGATATCTTTCCATTCATTTGTGTCTTCTTCAATTTTTTCATCATTGTGTTATAGTTTTCAGCATACAGATCTTGCATGCCCTTCCTTTGGTTAAATTTATTCCTAAGGATTTTATTCCTTTTGATGCTATTGCAAATGAATTGTTTTCTTATTTTCTCTTCCTGATAATTTGTTGTTAGTGTATAAAAATGCAACTAATTTGTGTATATTGATTTTGTATCTTGTAACTTTACTGAATTCTTTAATTAGTTTTAATGTTCTAACAGTTTTTTGTTGAAGTGTTTAGAATCTTCTACATATAACACCATGTCATCTGCAGAGATATGTTTACTTTTCCATTCTGATTTGTACACCTTTTATTTCTTTTTCTTGCCTAATTGCTCTGGCTAGCACTTTCAGCACTAGGTTGAATACAAGTGGTGAGGGTGAGCACCATTGTCTTCTTTCTGATCTTAAAGGAAAAGCTTTCAGGTTTTCACTGTTGACTATGATGTTAGCTGTGTGCTTGTCATATGTAGCCTTTATTATTTTGAGGTACATTCCATCAATACCTAATTGTTGAAAGTTTTTATCATGAAAGGATGTTTAATTTTTTTTCAAGTTCTTTTACTGTATCTATTGAGACAATCATATGCTTTTTATCCTTTGTTTTGTTAATGTGATTTATTACCTTCTAGTTTCTATACTGTAAATACTCCCACCATGGCTGATTTTAAGCTACTAGCAATTTATTGGCTGGCTTACAAAATTCCTGAAAATTCAACCTTCAGCTCTTATGAATCAGTATGAGATTGCTGATCAACCCCCACACATCCTAGAATGGGGCTTCTCTCAAAAAAAAAAAAAAAAAATCACAGGGAAGGACTCTGGCTTGATTTGAGGGATTTACTATCATTTTATTCCAATTACCATGGCTAGGCATATGGGTAATAACTACAGTTACTCATCTTGGGTCTGGTGACTTCCCCCTCACTGGATGGGAAAGTGTCTTGGTTTGCTTGGGCTGCTATAACAAAAACAATGAAGAAAATATATTGATGGCTTAAACAACAAAAATTTATTTCTACAGTTTTGGAACCTGGATGTTCTAGATTAGGTTTCTGGCATGGTTGGATTCCAGTAAGGACCCACTTCTTCATTTGCAGACAGCTGTATTTTCACTTAATAGAGGTAGAGGGAGGGAAGGATAGGGAGAGGGAGAGGGAGAGGGAGAGAGATGATCTCTCTTTCTATTTTGGGTTTCTTCTTTTAAGGTCATTAATTCCATTTATGAGGGCTCCATCTTCATGACCTAATACCTCCTAAGGGTCCCACCTTTAAATGCCATCATATTGAGGATTAGGCTTTAACACCTGGATTTTGGTGGGACACAAACCTTCAATCCATAGAAGCAGTCACTGAGAGTGGGAACTGAACCAGATTCACATACTTGATATCAGTGAAAAACAGTTCCCTAAAAGTCCAGAAGAAGAAGAAAAAGAAGAAGAAGAAAAAGAAGAAAGAAGAAGAAGAAGAAGAAGAAGAAGAAGAAGAAGAAGAAGAAGAAAAATTAGACTGGACAGACAAAACCCAGTGATATGCTATATAATCCCAGAAAGAAAGACAAAATATATACACACTTATCAAGAATATATGAGTCTGACCACAATAATTGCAAAGCAGAATTAAGGGAGGGTATTTTAAGAATCCATTCTTAGTATAGAAAACAAGGGACAAAATAGAAGGACATTACTTAACTGCAGAATTAAATTTTTAAAAAAATTGAGCAGGACCTTGTTCTTTAAGATTAAGTGTGGAAATGAACTCAGAGTTTTCTTTCTCATGAAAATGATACAGGGGAGAACATGTAGAATAGAAATACACATTAAATATACTGCTTATTTAAGGACTGCCTAGATTGTGAATATGAGTTTTTCAATTAGCATGAACACAGGCTTATTTTATTTTATTTCATTACATTTCATTTTATAAATGTTTATTTATTTATTTTGAGAGAGAGAGAGAGGGAGAAAGAAGGGAGAGAGAGAGAGTGTGTGCACAAGTTGGGGAGGGGCAGAGAAAGAGAGTGGGAATCCCAAGCAGGCTCCACTCTGGCAGAGCAGAGCCCCATACAGGGCCCAAACTCACCAATCATGAGATCATGACCTGAGCTGAAATCAAGAATCAGTAGCTAAGATAACTGAGCCACCCAGGTGCCCCCACACAGGTATATTTTAAATATTTCAGTCCTCTGAAGCTTTGTCACTATAAGTTCTACCTTTGATACTTTGATCATTTTTTTGTCTTAAAAAGGATTTTCTTTTTGTTCTGTTATTCTATATTTTGCTTTCTGTAGGGCTTGACTGCCATTTTGCAAAAGTACACTGCTCAAGAAAAAACAATGCTTAACACCTACACATTTAACCTCATTAAACAATTCCTTTCCTTGCAATTAATCCAAAGAGAGTGGAGATGCCTTGCTTCCTCTATTCATCAAGGTACATATCAATTGAATAGGGGGGAAATAACAAAGAAGCAGAAGAGAGCTTCAGAAGCTCTCAAAAAAAAACCAAAAAAACAAAAAAACAGGGAGAGGGAACTCTTTAGAAAGCATTTACAATTTAGAATGCAGTTTTAATTATTATGGCAGGATGTCCAATGTTTTGATGTATATTACAGGTTAGAGAATAAAAAGAGCATTATTGAGCATTTTCTTTGTGTGTGTGTGTGTGTGTGTGTGTGTGTGTGTTGTGTGTGTTGTGTGTCAACTTGACTGGATGCTCTGAAAACTTTTGCTGTTACCCAAAGTAAAGAAAAAGCAAAGATGTTCATTGCATTGTTATTTATAAAACAATACAATTAAAAGCAATTTAAATATACAAATATATAGGATATTTAAGTATATTATAGTGTATTCACTGAATAAAAACTAGGTAGATGCTTAAAATAATATTTCTAAAAATTTAAAAAATAACCAATACTGTTTTATATATTTAGTAAAACAAATCACTCAATGTATAATATATGAATCTTCATAATAGTTTTATTATTAATACCAAAAAGCTGGAAAGAATCCAAATGTTCCTTAGAATGTGAATGGATAAACAAAATTGTGGTAGATTCATATAATGGAATGCTAGTCAGTAATAAAAAAAAGCAAAGTACTAACACATGGACAAATCTCAAAAATGTTATGTTGAGGGAATAAAAGCCAGACACAAAAAATTAGAAGCTCTGTGTTTCCATATATTAAAATTTAGAATAAGCAAAACTAATCTATGGGAAAAGGAACAGATCAAATACTAAT
This sequence comes from Lynx canadensis, assembly GCF_007474595.2. Lineage (NCBI taxonomy): Eukaryota > Metazoa > Chordata > Mammalia > Carnivora > Felidae > Lynx > Lynx canadensis. The sequence continues at coordinate 33,389,086 of NC_044315.2, forward strand.
CTGAGGCGTGAGTTAAGGTGGATTCACTGCAAAGGGGCACAAAGAACCATGTTGGGTGGTATAAATGTTCCATATCTTGATAGTAATGGTGGTTATGCAGGAATATTTTGGTCAAAAATAATCAAATTGTATACTTAAATTGTAGGCATTTAATTATCCCCAATGTTGATTTAAAATCGATATATAGTTTAATTCAGTTATGTGAAATAAACAAATAAGAAACTATGCATACATAGAAAAATACTATGATGAATATTGATGTGTTAAAATATTTATATTCATCATCTCTAGGTATGGAATTAAGAGTAATTTTTTTCTCCTACTTGACTGTTTTATTAAATCTCTACTAATGCATATGTTTTATTTTTAATTTTATATATCTATATACTATATCTATCTATCCATCCACCTATATCATTTTTTGTCCCGTTTTTCATCTGTTTTTCTATCCACCCACCCACTTTTTACCTTTTTACCTGTTATATACAACTGCAGTAACAAGTATATGTAAATACAATTTTTTTTTAAGTGTGCTTAAAGGCCCCTAGCATTATAACCTTTTGGCTTTGTGATGGTTTAACTCCAGGATGCCTTCTTGATTAGTTTTGTTCAGATGCCTGCATCTGCCCCTCCTTGATTTGGGCAGTCAGTCCAGAGAAAATTAATAAGTTAGTTGATGTATTTAAAAGGAGTCAGGCTAATTGACTGTTTAGATTGCTTTGATCATTCATTTTGTCAGGATCAAAGAATAGGGACTATTGATTACCTAGTGTTCTATGTGGACCTGCTTGTATGACACAAAGATTACTTGAATAGCATTGACTGTTGTCTCTGGAATCTCAATGAAAATGGAGGTGATTCTCCTGGGAGGCTGTCTTTCTGAGCAACAGCAACAATAACATCAACTACAATCACCAAAAAAAGAATCTGAAAGAATTATAATATTAATAATAAATGTTCTTGGTATTTACACATTTACAAAACACTTTACCCATAATAATTTCTGTGATGTAACAATACTAAGGTAGACAGGAGAAAATTATAGATGTGCTTTTCAAATGAAGACACTGAGACTTGGGGAATTCATCACACTCTTAGATGACAGAGCCACCATGCAAGTCCAGGACTCCTCAAGTGTTATTGCCACAATTTGCTTCAATGATTTTTTAAATATCCCCTTTCTTTTATCCCCAGATTGCCATTCATGGACACTTTCCCTTCTTCTGGATTGAATAAACAGAAAAAGATCCTTTTTCATAAATCTGGTTGTTACTATTACTGAGATTTTCTCTGTTTTGCTCCTCATTTGAAGGTGAGGAGAGTGAAATGTCTATTATAGCTTACAAATATTTTTGGGCCAATTCCATAAAATTCACTAAAATCTGAAGACTTGGGGATATAAAAACGATGAAACTGGTTGGACCATGTTTTCCTTCCTCTGACCTAAATGTCAATATTTTAGATCCAACAGAAACCTGACTGATTTGTGAGTGTGGGTTATTGGCAAAGGAGTAAAAATAGTGGTAATGAAGCTGTACACACAGACAATTTCAGTGAAGGTACTTAAATCATAGCATTTCCTGATTTGGGTAAACAAATAATTCTCATTCTTGGCTCTACAACTTACTCTGTAATCAATCAGTTTTAGGATATAGAAGGTTTCTTCCACAAAACCTTTTGTTCCCCAGGAAAACGCTTTTGGTTGCCAGATAAATTAGTGCCAAAAAGATACATTTTACCAAAACATTTGTTTTATAGATTTCATGTTACATATCCAGAAACATGATTGCTTTTCTTATTGGCATGAACACTTCTTTCTCATTTAAAACAAAAACAAAAACAAAAACTTTTATCTGAGTTCCCCATACGAAAGCAATTGAGAACATTTCAAAGAAGGCAGTGACTTTTTCACTATTATAGTCTAAAATGCAATGATATATCAATGCTATTAGCAGAGTGGAACCCAACACATGTACGTTTATGAGTTTAATTAACTAACTTTGCTTTTTTCCAAAAATAGTGAAATAAAAGTTGCCAAAATCATTTGATGAAGAGAAGGAAACACTATTTCTAAATCATTAAAGAAAGCCAAGAGAAACTGCCTATGGACAATTGGCTTAATCTAAGACTTAATCTTTTTCTGCCTGAAGTTTCACTGAGCAGATGTTCCATTTTTCTCATTTTTCTTATCTTCTTGATATATAGTTTAAAAACATCCAGGGGAAATTTTAAAATTTCATGAAGGATGATGGTTTAGAACCCTTTTTATATCTTCCAGAATTTTCTTCTTCAGGCGGATTATTCAATAGGAATTAATGTTTGAAAATAATTGTAAACCCTGAGAATCCATGTGCCTAAATATAAAGAACTTGTTTGAGCAAAGCGTAGAACACAATAGACTCTAGGGAGTAAGGTTGTTTGCAGTGTAGTTGCTATGAGTTTTGAAATAATTTTTTTGTCCCCTGCTTTTCTATTGTATGTAGGGGAAATTCCTGTCAACCACAATGACTCTTTTATTTTTATTTCCAAATTTAAGTAATGATTTAAATATATTTTACTTGCTTAAGGTAGTCAAAGGCAAGTTCATCCAACATGCCCTTTCTTCTGCCTGTCTACATTGTTACCATTATGTAAAACTGGAGTAAAAGGTAGAGATGCAGAAAGAACAAGACAAGAACCTGGTTATCAGCATCATGACTAAGACCACAGCAGGACCAGTAGAAAGTAAGATAATGCAGAATTTACTCATTCATTCATTCATTCATTCATTCAACTGTACCTGGTACTTAAAATTATTATTAAAGTCGTAATCCTGCTGTTTTGCAAATGATAAGATCTGGCTCTTGGTTCAGTTGTTAAAATTATTAGAGAATTGGTGTGTTTGCAGATTGACAAGGTCTGGCTCTGTCTGTTGGTATTTTCATGCCTTTCTCTAGTACACTGGAATGTATTGGGTGAACACCCAATGAGTCAAGAAAATAGATCCCTTCCACCACCTCAACATGACCTTCATCGCAATCATACTTAATCTTGTTATGTATGGTACCATTTAGAAACAAGTAGAGAGCTCCCTACCACCCAACACCCTCTCTCCCAAGCTGAAAAGAGCACCAAAATCAATGTAAGAATGAAGTACTTTCATACAAACAGGATGGGCAAGTTTCTTAAACCTAAAGGCATTTTGTGGGTGGGTAGATATTGGTGAAGGAAGGAGAATGGGAGGCCCTGTTCAAGATGTGCAAGTTCTGATCTCTCCCTGATATACCTTTATAGAATAGGTCTGTCCCTCTCTTCCTACCCACATCTCTGCCCTTTCAAGACAGAAAGTGTAGCTCAATTATTAAGAACGTGACTTCATTCACATGAGGACTTTAAGAGACAAAACAGATGAACATAAGGGAAGGGAAACAGAAATAATATAAAAACAGGGAGGGGGACAAAACAGAAGAGACTCGTAAATATGGAGAACAAACTGAGGGTTACTGGAGGCGTTGTGGGAGGGGGGATGGGCTAAATGGGTAAGGAGCACTAAGGAATCTACTCCTGAAATCATTGTTGCACTATATGTTAACCAATTTGGATGTAAATTTAAAAAAAATAAAAAAATTAAATTAAAAAAAAGAAAGAATGTGGATTCTGGAGTTAGAAAGGGCTGGGTTTCATTAATTCTAAGACTCTGCCACTTAATAACTGCATTAGCTTGGATATGTTACTTTAATTTTCTAAATTAATGTCCTAATATGCAAAATGGGAAAAATAGTACCTGCCTTAGAGGGTTACAATTAACAAGGTATCTTGCATAAACATACTTAAAATGCTTATTATTATTATTAAAATTGTTTTATAGTCTAAATTTATTTTTTATATCTTCAAATGTAAATATGTATATACATATCCATACATAAACATATATGTATAATCTTTTAAACAGAAGTGCTTTACTGTTGCATTTAATAAGTGATCATTGCTGTGATATTCAAATAATACAGAGAAAGTAATCTATATGATATCCGCACAGAGAGCAGAGATGGATGAGATATAGTTCTAATCATCACAGAGGAAACTGAGACCTCTAGACTCTCTGCCTCCAATCACTTCACAAAGAAAAGGGACCTCTGGGGACCTGTGATATGGGAGCTGGACAAATACGCACCAGAAGCTATTTTATTATAATAAAGTGTAAATGCTGTTTGAGTAACCTACATTCTGCCAGGCTCCATTTTCTCATGACTACAAAATCGTTCACAGCATTGTTCGAGGATTATTTGTTTTAACAATTCATGGAATACTCTGCTGAGTCTGTGGCATGTGCATTGACAAGAAAACTCGAGATTCAAAAACTGCCAGAGGACCATTCCCCAGGATCCTAGACAATATCAGAGCTTTTGAAATATTGTTATCAAAGATTTCACTAACTAAAATCCAAGGAATTTTTTTTCCCAAAGTTTTTATGAAGTGTCATAATTTTTTCTCATGGATAGTTTCTGTTCTTTTCCCACTTAAGAGTTTGTCCCCCATCCTTTGCTTATTGAAACATCTATAAGCTATAGAGTGTATAACTGTTTAAAAGAAGGGGGAGGAAAGGTCTCACTTCTCTAATCACATACCAGAAGTTGGTCCCTGTAGACTGCGAAAGAAAAGGCTGCTCTCACTGTGCCTCCATCACTGTCTACATGTATAGCCCCTGGTTTAATGGAGGGAGAGCTCAGTGCCATGACTGTTTCCTCATTTGATACACTAAGGATTGTTACATAAGAATGATGGCACTTATGTTCAGGTGGGAAAATCTCTTGAATGAGAGTGAAACCATGACAGTGCATATCATGTACACACTAGATACTTAATGAATACTTACTGAATATACTAATGAATAATGAAAGATTCATGGAGTCATGCCTCACCTATTTTTGTGAGTCTTAGGCTCCTTATCTGTATGGAGTTTGGACTAGATCATAGTTATACAAACTTTTCTGGGGGTGAGGAAGTTCTCTATTCCTATCTCACATGTTGACAGATGAAAGGGGTTGATTGGCCAAACTGCCATTCCCCCCATGAAGATGTTCTCAAATATGGTACCAAGTATTCAATCCTCATAACATAGTGACATTCCTCTGTATATCTGCTTTCAGACAAGTGCCTGCCCAGTTGTTGGGAAGGCAGTGATTATTAGTAATGAGGAAGGAAGAAAAAAAAAAAAAAAGAGAAACATGTTTTTTCTCCTCAGGGGAAATGTCTTTGAGAAGCCAGGCAATGTGTAGGGCCTTAGTCCAGAGTGTTGTGACTCGGCAAAGGGCTTAAATCCCAGCAGGAAATTGAGGCAGAAGGCCAGGCAATGTGGACTAGTCCCAGAATACAGAGGGAAAGAGAGGACTACCATTTGGTCAGGCCCCAGGTACCCAGCACTCACACCAGGCATACCAGATTCTGAATTTATGGCTGAACAGCTATTTTCGGGCCCCTCTTGCTAGCAAAGCCACGAATCCACACATACTGCCTGCTTTGGTTCAGGATGTAGGTGGGGCTTTCTGCAGGTGTAAAGACACAGCTGAAAAGGGAGAGGGAAATGGCTTTGACAGGCACAAACCAGCATCCTTGCTATGGTATTGATTTGCAGTACTCTTTTATAAGGTACATTTGAGGGCAGTTGCATAGCCAGAGAAAGAGGCGAAATGGAATGATGTTTTCTTCAGTCTGGATAACTGCACAGGCTACACTGAGACTTGCAAAATCACCTGCTGGGGATTTATGTCAATGTGTTCCCCTCCCCTGTTAAATAACAAAGGAAAATAAAATAGAGGGTATTGAGGGTTTTTTTTTTAATATAATTTATTGTCAAGTTATCTAACACAACACTGTTGTGCTCTTGGTTTAAGGAGTAGATTCCCATGATTCATCACCAACATACAACACCCAGTGCTCATCTCAACAAGTGCCCTCCTCAATACCGATAACCCATTTTCCCTGCCTCCACCCCATCAACCCTCAGTATGTTCTGTGTATTTTTTTTTTAATTTTTTTCAAGTGTTCTGTGTATTTAAGAGCCTCTTATGGTTTGCCTCCATCTCTGTTTGTAACTTTTTTTTTTTTTAGCATTGAGGATTTTTTAAAAATATTATTTATTTCTGCCCTAAGACATGCCCACAGTATCTGGAAGGATGACCAAGTGACAGGCAGTCATAGTGGATTATATAGTAGTTCACGAGTATAAAATATAGTTGGATCTGCTATATTTTAATAATATAATACATAATATATATAATATATAATATTAATACAAATTAATAAACATGTAGAGATACAATGAGATTTTTAAATTTTTTTTTAATGTTTATTTTTGGGAAAGAGAGAGACAGAGCATGAGCAGGGAAGGGGCAGAGTGAAAGGGAGACACAGAATCTGAAGCAGGCTCCAGGCTCTAAGCTGTCAGCACAGAGCCTGACACGATGCTGGAACTCATGAGCTGTGAGATCATGACCTGAGTCCAAGTCCGACGCTTAACTGACTGAGCCACCCAGGCGCCCCGATACAATGAGATTTTAAATGTGAACATTGCATTGTATCATTTTGTATCAGTGTAACTTTAAATATCAACCAAAATAAAGAGCCCACAGTTGAGATGCACCTGGAAAATTTTTCCATTGTGTAGAGACAACTGAGGTAAATGCTTAGATTGTGTCTTAGGAATACAAATCCCAGAGCCTTGGGTTGCATGTAGCAGATCAGGATGTCCCTAGTAAGGTCCTTGGGGACAAATCTCAAGCTGGGAAACTATTTTATGGGGGCCAATGAATACAGATGCAAGGATGTCCTTGAGGTTTATATTTTATCTGATTCCCAACTGTGGCTGGAAGTGTGCCTAATGGTGGCAACTTCAGACACTAAGGCTGCCTTTGGGAGGGACAGTGGTAAGGTGAGAGGGAGATATGAGCCTAACTAGTCCTTTCCAAGATCCATTAGAGGTATCAGGGCAGAGGTGGTCTGAGGCTAGATGTGCAGCAAGCTGAGTCCTGAGTGGGGCTAAATAGTTACTGTTATTTTCTTTCTATCTACATTAGTCGGCTCAGGCTGTCATAACAAGATACCACCAACTGTGTGGCTTCAACAACATACATTTATTTTCTCACAGTCCTGGAGGCTGGGAGTCAAAAATTAAGGTCCTGGAAAGTTCTGTTCCTGGTGCAAATTCTCTTTCTGGTTTGCAGACAGATGCTTTCTCACTCAGTCCTTACATGGCCTTTCCTCTCTGCATGTGGAGACAGACATGTTCATACCTCTTTCTCTTCTCGGAAGGACACCAGTCCTATAGGATTCCCACTCTCATGACTCTTTTAATCTTAATCATGTCCTTAAAGGCCTTATCTTCAAACACAGTCATACCGGGGTTAGGGCCCCAGCATACAAATTTGGAAAGGGGGAGACGTAATTCAGTCCATAATACGTTCTAAATGAGTTTGTTTTTGCAAAAGTAGTTGGGATTTGACAGCTGTGGAAAATATAGCTTAATTCTAATGGAACAATCCTCCAAAAGAACTTGAAGGCAAAAAAAAAATAGTAATGACTTATGTGTACAGTTATAAATTTTCTCAAAGCACCATCATATAGATTATTTTATTTTACCTTTATGACAACCATAAGAGGTAAATTAGAAAAATATTGTTATCTCTGCTTACAAGGTAAGAAACCTTAACGGGTGATAGAGAGGGTGTAAAGTGACTTGCCTACATAAGTCTGAGAATTCAGAGGGGCTGGGATCCCCATTCAGAGCCTGCTATGTATGTTCCAGCCCTTTTCTCCATCACTTGTCTTTCCTCTGCAAGCTGTCAGTAAAACACTTTTCAGATGTTCTACAATGACTCAACAGGACAAATATCTATAGCAATCCCAGACACCAGCGCTTATTTAAAAGAAGCAATATGAAGTCATGCCCCAAAAGGTTGAGGCTTTGCAAGTTATTTCATCCTTGGTATAATTTCATTCTCAAAATATTTTCTGGGCATGGTTCCTCAAGTAAATGGAGGAAAAATACCCTGGAGGAAGATAAAACCTTTAGTGTGAAATCTATTGTATTTTTCGTTTAAAGTAAAAATGAGCAAAGTTCAGACAGAAACAGGAAAATTGAGTACTTGGGGTGAGCATGAGAGCTTCCTTCTATGGAATCTTTAGATAGGATATGGTTTGAAATATTCCCAAGAACCAGGCACAGCCTTTCTGGGACTTTCTGGGAGATACATCTGTGAAAACAGCTGCTTTCTGAGTTTTTTCCTCATCTCTAATCAGCATCATTGGTCCATCTCTTCCCTCTACTTCCTTGATCATGCAGCAGCACTTGTGAATAAATACACATGGAATCTGGAAAGAAGAAAATGAGGGAGATAAACCAGGGGTTCTCTGGATGCTTGTGGCGGGGAAATAGGAGGTCTCTTCTGGTTGCCAGCCCATATTTCTGTGATCTTTTGTCACAGCCCTACAGATCCTGTTCTGTAACAATGGGCTGGACTTATGTTCCTACCTGCAATTGGTTCTTCTTTCCTCAAAGTTTTGTTTTGTTTCATTTCATTTTATTTTATTTTATTTATGTTTTGCTTTTATTCTGCTGCCAAATAATAAGAATATTTGGCAAACACCCAGTTTAGGAATCATCCACAAATCCAAGCATTTGGGGCATTGAAATACCATCACTTGCAAGATTGCATGCTGAGAACTGTGTGTCCTTCAGCTCTTTGTTATGTAGATACTTATTTATGGATTTGCCCTGGTTGGAGAAATCCATGGAAAGGGGACTTGGACTGTATTTCAAATCTATAGTTGTGGCTACTCTTCAAATAATGGCATTCACTAGAGCTACAATATCCTTGGCAATTACATTTCACATAAATTGCTCCTGTATATATAGGCCAGCTCTGAAATAGTCCACCTATATTACTTAGTTGAGTGCCATCTGTAAATAGAGCTGAGTGAAAATTAAAGTGGCTATTTACCAAGCACCAGCTATGGGCCAGCTCCTTACTTAGCTATTTCACATGCACTACCTCAAATCATGCTCACATCCATTCTGCTGGTGAACATCCTTGTTTCACCAGGGAGACAATAGAAACTTAGATGGGCCAAACATCATGCTCAAGATGACCCAGTGACTGAAAGTAGGACTTGTGACTGCCAAAGCCAGTCGTGTGGACCAGATGTTACATTTCTGCCCCCAGAAGTGCTTCTTTACCTTCCCAGTGCATCATTTACTGATCTATTCTACTATGGCCATTCCACCAAGTGGGATCTTAACATTCCAATCAATAGCTTTGGGCAAGCAGCTTGTCCCCACCAACCCCATTAACCTCCTTTGAAATACTTGTAACTTTTGTTCACCATTACTACAATGCAAATGAAGTCATTAATCTGTAAAAGTATTGAAAAGCAAACTGTAATCAAAATTCCACACAGTTGTATTATACAGTGAGGTTCTGCCACACTTATCCCAGAGCACATGACTAGCGGGAAATGACTGTCCTGGAATTGCAGATAAACTGTGATTCTGAGAGCGGAATTGAAGTCCATTATCTACTCTGAGAAAATTCTCTGTTCATTACCAGAAAGATTACAGATTGATTCTATCTGCCCTGCAACCTACTTTTTTTTTTTAACATTTTAAAGAAACTTGTTACACAAACACGTAACAATATTGATAGAATGCAAAAAATAAAAGGGAAGAAAATTACCCACAATCCTGACACATTTTTAAAAAAATCTATTTTCATTTCTCTCTATTCCTTTCCAGCCCTGGTCCATATATATAATTTTTATAGTGTTAAAACCTGGCAGAGGTATAATTTTGTATTCTACTTATGTTTTTTCAATAAACATTAAAGCAGAAGCTTTTTTCCACGTTTCAGACTCTTGAACTGCTGTAGCTACGAAATGGCAGTGCCCACCTTTAGCTGAGGCCAGGCCGTGGGCAGTGTCCAGGCCCCAGGAGGGCAATGTAAATAGCTCTTGGGAAGATCACTTGTTTTTTTTGCTGCCCAATATGTTTTGATCTATTCATGCTGAGAAATACGGCAGCAGTTCATTCATTTCAACTTCTGTGAAATAGTTCATAATATGACTGTATCATAGTTTACCACATCCAGGGAAATATCTGAGTAGACAGGTAGGGCTGGGTCTGCCAGGGGAAATGATTCAGTACTTGGCCCTTGAATGAAGAATCAGCTCCTGCATCTGAAAGCTTTGTACAAGGGTGTTGCTACAGAGTTGAGGAGGGAAGCAAAGGAAGCATGCCAATAAGCAAGCCAGGTTGGAAGCCCAAAATGGTGCTGGGGGAAAAAAAGGAGGTGTTTTAGGAAGGGGGTCCAGGTAAATCTGGGATAAAGTTAATGCAAAGATTCCTTGGCCTTGAAGTCCAGGTGATCATTACAAGCTAGGACAGTCATACATTATTGATTTGTTTTATTTTATTGATTTATTTGTTTAATATTTGTACTCCCCAAGCTCACTGTTCATCTCATTTCTTACTAAAACATTTTTATTATAAACTATTAAAAACCTTCAAAGAATTATAAAGAATAGCATAGCAAACACCCACGTACTCAACCACTTAGCCTGATCCAATTTTAAAGTGTCATATTTGGTTGAGATACTATTAAGTACTAAAACATCACAGATACAGTTAAATCCACCTGTATTCTCTTCTCTAATCCCATTCACCTCCTTCCATTCCAAAAGTAATTAATATTTGGAAGTTGCTATCTTTCTCATAGATGATTTTAGGATATAGCATGTATGTATCTAAATAATACATTATTTTATAAATTTCATGCTATACACAAAAAATATACCATTTGTGTCCTTCTGTAACTGGCTTCTTTTGCTCCACCTTATGTTTGATTTTTAACCTTATGACTAATTCATTCATTGTACCTGTTGTCTAACATTCTACTATATAAATATACCATAGTCATCTATTCATTTTTCTTTAGATGGACCCTTAGGTTGTTATGAATTTTGCTAACAATAATGTTATAATTAATTTTGTTGGGTATGTCTCCTTGTGAACATATATGACCTAGCAATGCTGGGTTGAAGCAATTATTTGATAATGATAAATTGCTTTCCAAACTGTCGGTATTCCTCCACATCCTCATCAATTCTTGGTATTAACAAACTTTTAAACCTTTTCCAATATGACTGATGTGACTTGATTTGCATCTCATTTTGCTTTATCAGCCAGCATTTTATTGTTTACTAGTAAGATTGAGCATCTTTTCATAAGTTTATTATCAATTCTTATTTCTTCTTCTGTTAAGTCCTTATTTATATCTACTTTTTCCTTCTTTTCCATCAGGTTGCTTGATATTTTTATAATTAATTAATAATTGTTCCTAAATCTGAATATTTGTTTTTATCAATGATAAGAATTGCAAATATCTCCTTTTGGTTTGTTCCTTGTCTTTCAGTATTATAGTGAGAGACTTTGAGAAAAAATTCTGATGTCATCAATATTGACAGTCTTTTTGATTAATTTTTTTAAAGCTTATTTATTTATTTTGAGAAAGAGAGAGAGCATGAGAGAAAAAGAGAGAGAGAGGGGCAGAAAGAGAAGGAGAGAGATATCAGCACTGAGCCTGATTTGGGGCTTGAACCCAAGAACCATGAGATCATGAGTTGGGTGCTTAACTGACTAAGCCACCAAGGCACCCCAGTCTTTCTTTTTTTTAAATCATGTTTGGGTTTTATTGACTTAAGAAATTTTCTCTCTAACCTGAGATCAGAAAACAATGTTTTCTTATATTTTCTTTTAAAGGTTTAAATGCCAGGGTTTTTTTTTTCTTTCTTTTTTTTTTTTATTTTTTTTCCCCTCTCACATTTAGATCTTTAATCCACGTGGAACTTAAATGTGTCTGTAGTGTGAAATAGGCATTTCTATTGTATTTTTTCATGTAGATCGTCAATTTCACACCATCTATTACCCTGTGATCCGAGCTCATTTCCCTGTTCCACTAGTCCATTCTCCATTCATGCTCCAAAACCACACTTTCTTCCTTCTTTGAGCTTTAAAATAAACCTTAATATCTGGCACAAAGTCATCCCAACCTTTTTTCTCAAAATTATCTTAGTTTTTTGTTTGTTTGTTTGTGATCTTTTGTTCTTCGATATTAGTTTAGGGCCTTGTGAATATAAACGTTAATTCTTATACCTCCTAATTATTTACTTTGTTTTACTGAATTGCCCAGGATCTCTTATACAACGTTGAATAAAATCTTCAGTAGTGAATACCCTTATGTTAGGACTGTGTCTATGCTTTTAGCATTAAGGATATAGTATTTGATGTAAGTTTTTAGTAAATGTCATTTATCTAGTTAAAGATATTCTCTTACATTTTAGCTTCCACAGAGTTTTTTTTTAAATTTCTTTAGGCTTTATTTTTGAGAGAGAGAGAGAGAGAGAGAGACCGTGAGTAGGGTAGGAGCAGAGAGAGGGAGACACAAAATCTGAAGCAGGCTCCAGGCAGTCAGCACAGAGCCTGACACAGGGCTCGAACCCACCACCGACCTGAGCCGAAGTCGGACTCCCAACGACTGAGCCTCCCAGGCACCTCCCAGTGTCTTGTTAATCAAGTATAGATGTTGGATTGTATTGAATGTCATTTATTTATTATTACAATTATATGAAAATTTTCTTCTAATCTCTATTAATATATTTTTGAGGTTGTATTATATTTTTATAATTAAGAAAACTATATTTAGAAATGATATAGATTTATTTAATATACTGCTAAATTCTATTTGCTAATATTTTAGTTACATTTTTATGTATAGTTGAGATTGATCTCTAGTATTTTATTTGTTTAATATTGTTTTCATTTTATTTTATTTTTCTTATACTGTATTTGTCTGGTTTTGTTATCAAAGTTGTACAAGTCAGGTATTTTTCCCTTTTTTTTATCTTTAATCCAATTATAGAATTGAGATTTTTCTGTTGAAGGGAGACTTAGTAAAGCATTATTAAAAATTTTCAGAAGAAATTTTTAGAACAAAGTATGATCAACTGGTCCAGGAATGGTTTGGAGTAGAATTCTCAGTTATTGATTTCAATCTTAATGGTAATTGATTTGTAGAATTTTTTCTTGAGTAATTTTTATAATATTTCTAGGAAGTAATTTCAGAAAATTTTAGAAAGTTATTGGCTTTCAAGTTTGTTGGAATCAATTTGTTTATAATGTTCTCTTTTGATCATCTGTGGTGTTAACTATAGCTATTTTTTTTTCAGCCATGGGATTATTTATTTGTGACTTTTTTTATTTCTTGATGACTTGATAAAACTTACTTCTACAGCATCATAAGTGCTACAAAGCCATGTATCACTGTGCTTTTTTTTTTTTTCCTATAGATTTTACTAGACAATTCCTTCCTTAAGAAGGAATTACAGGGTAGAATTTATGACTTTATATATGTCAGTGTTTAATATGCATAACAAGAGGGAGCTTTTCATGTACATATTGCTCAAATATATTTGACTTTAGAAAATATTACTTTTAGGTCCATTTCAAGTGGTTACCATTCCATGAAAACTTTGTGAAAATCTTATCTTGGCTAAATCCTCTTATAAATGAGGAAACTCACATCAGACTCAAAGAAGTTACATGGTTTAACTAAGGCCATATGATTTATGCCTTCACTGAGGTATTCAGCTGATAAAAGCAGAGGTGAATGAATACAACACTCACAATTTAAGAAACTGATCACCGACTGGTATAGTTCTTATTTCTCCTAAATCTTTTTATAAAATGTTAGGAACAATCATTGTAAAAACTTTGATTTTTCAAATATTAAATTGCAATAATTTAGGATGAGAAGAAACTTTATTATTTAAAGTGGCCTGGCAATGATAACATTAACTCTATTCATTACTTAGAAGAATAGGTTCTTGATAAGGAGTTGGGAAGGCAGCCCCCCAGTATGGCCCCTAATCATTGCCACAATGAGTCGCTATTTTTAAAAGTAAAGTATTTTATCACTCAAGTGTGTTGAGGCCAAGAAATATTGCAGATCACAGTTTTTTAATGAAATAAGAATAATGGAGGCAGTAATAGCCAAAATTGAATGTGCAATAATAATAAAAAAGATTCCCCAAAGTGGGTGCAGAAACACTGTTATATGTACATAAATGCATGTATTAAATTAACTGAAGAAACTAAAAATCTTCGTGTTGTTAATAAAATCTATCCAAGGATCTCCCAAAATAAATGACTTGCTAAAAGTCATTGCTTGCTAGCATATCATTTGCTTAGAAACAGTATTGAAAATTGTCCAATGAAAATGTCTATTATGAGGAGCAAGAACCTTGGAATATTTTATATAAGATATAATATTCCTCTGCTATTTCTCTAAAGAATCTGTGTAAGAATGATGGCGGTCTTATAGTTTTCTTCAATTCTGTGTCAGGATCTACCAGCCTTGCTACTTACTTCCAAAGTTTTTGTAGGAGTATCATTACCAATTAACACCCATGGTAGCCTTTGTGCATTTTTATGTGAGAGCTTTGAAAGAAGGTTAAAATGATTCCTCTGTTTGAAACATAACTCTAGTGCTTCTAGTGTGGCCTTCATAGTATAAGTGACATAGCAAATGCCAGCAACAGGAGACAGGCAGAAAAAATTATTACCACCAGTAACATGTTTCAACTTAGGGTTTGAGATGTTCTTGGAAAAGAGCCTTACTCATCTTACCTCTGGAATTAGTCCAACATCCAAAAGGCTACAGCCATAAGAACAAAACCACTCAGAAAAGAGTAGACATGCTCTATTTGATATTTAGATATCAAAGACCATCATTTCCAAACCAAAACTGGCATATAAAACCTGATAAATATAAATGAACTCAGGGACCCATATGGAGAATATTTGAAGCTGAAACCAACTTGAAAAAGCAAATGCTTGTAAATACTCAGGTTAGAGTAAAGCTTTCCTGAGTTCTGGTTCTTTTGTTCTTAGTTGTGAACTTTTAACCTATTCACTATCCTTGATTTAAATGGCCAGCATTTCAGTGAAATATCTCACTTTTAACAGCTTATAAAGTACTGTGCAAACTTACATAAAGAAATGTACACATGTATTGCTGAGGGTTAAACTGAGGGCAGTTTTGCAATATGTTCTAAGTGCTCCCTCCCATCCTGTGGCTATTTAAAAGAAACAGTCCTGTTCAGGGACATTTTCAAATAAATACCAAATGAACTTGTAAAAAAGCTAAACATAAATAGTTAGTGGACAACATTAACTTAACAACATGGATACTATAAAGATCCATCTGTTCCAGAATAGTTGAAAATACCAACATAAAAATGCAGAGCTGTATACAGTCTGGAATTACTGTTGTTGTTGTTGTTTTATCATTACTTTTGTTTTTATTTTCAAATTTTTTAAATTAAATTATGGGGATGCCTGGGTGCCTCAATTGGTTAAGAGACTGACTCTTGGTTTTCGGCTCAGGTCATGATCTCTTGGTTTGTGAATTTGAGCCCTGTGTCAAGCTCTGCATTGATAGCACAGAGCCTGCTTGGGATTCTTTCTCTCTCCCTCTCTCTCTGCCCATCCCTTGCTCACTCTCTGTCTCAAAATAAATAAACTTAAAAATAAAAGTTTTAATTACATTTTGGAAAGTAAGAAGAGTAATAGCAAACATTGTCCATCATATAGAAGTTAAATTTTTATTTATATGTACTTTGTTCCTTTTTTTTTTTTTAAGAAACAAAGCCTTACAAATACAATTGAAACACATTCTAATTTTTTCTTCTCAACCCCCCAATTCCCACTCAACATTGCTTTTCTCTTGACTTTGTTTTCTTCTACTGAAAGCTGCTGGTTGGGCAATGTTGGAGAGGGCTTTCTGGTGGAGGTATAATGAAAGACATTATGTAAGAGTTGAGTTAGAGAAGGGATTTGTTAAAAGAAGAGGTGCAGGTGTAGAATTTGGAGGTACTGAAAGGAGAGCAAGCCTTTTTACAGGGAAGCAGGTTTTCTTTTACTTCCTTTTATGCCTTCCTATTTTTATATGTTATCATTCCCTATGGCTCTAAACCATGCTTATGCTTCCTTAAATAAATCTCACAAGAGAAAAGCCAAGTGCATGAAAATCACCAGGCATTGATGCCTGTCTGTAAAATATAATCACACGCTAATCATGGAGTATAGATTTTCTTTCTTCCCCAAGGCAAGATGCTCTCTGGCACCTGTGGAGGTGAGCCCCAGCATGAATGATCTCTTTTTGACAGTCTTTTCATACATGAAAGCTCATTGACAACTCACCTAGGCACACAATTTAACAATCCAATTGGCATTTATGTTGGCTGTGAAATTGTGTATCCAGAAAGCCAAGAGGGGTGTCTTCCACTGCACCCAAGTTTGCTGCTACCCTGAAAACTCTCACTCTGCTGTGCAATATAGTATCATTGATTACAAATTGTTATTTAAGCTAATTAAAATTAAAAATCTGGTTCCTAGTCACTAGTGCGATTAGTAACTAGTCACACCAGTTACATTTCAAGTATTCAGTAGCTGTCTGTGACCAGTGGCTACCATACTGGACAACACAGATATAGAACATTTTTACTATTGCAGAAAATTCAACTGGACAGCCCTTGTCGAGGATACAAGACATGGTGACATTATTCTCTGCATGACTGAGTAAGATCCTCTGCCTGCATAGTTCTTTTTGGCAAAGGGTGGATGAGGGTGATGATCATCCTTCCAGGCTTGAAGGTTTTCTGTGGGTTGGAATAAGGAAAAGACTAACTCTTTGCTGGTAAACATATCTGAAATGTGTAATCTCTCACTTACCTGAGATAAGAAACCTGAAATAAGTGAAAGACTTGAACAATAGTTCACACATAGTAGGTACTTAACAAAGGCTAGTGACTGTCTTTACATTGCCCAATTAGGAGATGGAATCCATGCTAGTCATACGAACATGGAGAATTTAATATAAAGAACCATTAGCAAGGTATAAATATGTTAACCAAGTAAGTAGGATATCATGGAGACAGCACCTCCAGGAACTAGTTTCTATTGCCAGGATGGAGAGCAATGGTAGAGTTTGGAATTACAAAATCTTAGAGACTTGGAGAGAGGGACTGTGATGAGAGATGGGTAGAGGGCAGATGGGAAAGCACCAGAAGGGGAAGAAGGCAAGCACTAAGAAACAGGCAAGAAGGCTGAAAGCTAACCCAGCCAGAAGACTGGAAATACAGATGTGTAATGTTTAATTAAAAAAAAAAAATTGTTGACGCTTATTCATTTTTTGATGAGAGAGAGTGTGAGTGGGGGAGGGGCAGAGAGAGAGGGAGACGCAGAATCCAAAGCAAGCTCCAGGCTCTCAACTGTCAGCACAGAGCCTGACGCGGGGCTTGAACTCACAGATCGTGAGATCATGACCTGAGCTGAAGGCACATGCTCAACCGACTGAGCCACCCAGGCGCCCCTGTGTAATGTTTAATTTTAAATATTCACAGTTCTTTACATAAATCTCCATGCCATTGGTAAGTTCATCGCTGATGATATTTTGTGGAAGGGAGTCGTTTGGTTGTTTTGGTGAAAATTACAGAGAAAAGTCTGTTTGCCTATGTGGGTTAAGAACAAGGACGTTTTTCTACACTCAATACATGACTTGTGTTTCATTTTATATTTTAGGGTTAGATGGTGCATGAGACAAGAAACATGGAAAAGACTGGTGGAGCGCTGGGAAACACTATGTGGTTTATTTACAGGATAGAACAGAGAGCCCTCTGAGAGGAAGTCAACCCAAGGGGAGGAGTAAAGCTAACTCAAATAGTAGCCTCTCATTATTAGGGCCACATGGTGTGTGTGTTTGTGTGTGTGTGTGTGTGTGTGTGTGTGCACTTTGAATAAAAAGAATAATAGCTTTCATTTACTAAGTACCTTAATCTTTATTTTAATCTTCACCACAACTCACTTGTACATACGTATGTGTAAAATAAAATAGGACATATCTACAAGGTTACCCAGCTAGGAAATAGATTTGAACCAAACCAAGTAAGTGTGATTCCAACAAGACACTTGTATTGTAACACCTGCATGATGGTGTCTGTCTCTTGGATTTGCACATGCAGGAGAGAGCCAGAACTATCAAACTACGTGTTATAGGTGATAACATGGCCCCATTTTAACTCCAGAGAGTGTGGCCTCTAATATTTCATTAACTTTACCAACCTTTTCCCCTATCCATTGCAGAGGAAGCTCTTGTTTAAAAATAATAACACTATCTACAACTTTGCTTAAAAATAACAACAGTAACAAAAATAAATAAATACATAAGTCCCTCCCCCCACCCCCCCACCGCCATGGTCTATTGACAACTATAGTAGAGGCTTGGCTCTCATCACCTTCCTTTGCCTTAAGCATCCCAGGTCATTTTATGCCATGAACTTGGAAACTCTACTTCGTTATGTCCTTGGAACAGTTCTGCCCTCCTACCTAGAGGGTTTTTTCTCCTCCAGCTGACCATATGGTGGCTGTTTGGCTAGCCTGCTGCTGTCCGTCCTCTGCACATGGCTATCAAAGCAGTGTTCTTGCAAAGGGACAGTGAGGAGGTATTTTTATACTTCTCTTCCCATCTAACAAGCATTTGGTTATATTATATGCTATACCACGTATAAGCATATATATAGTATGTATAGTTTGGGTCATACTATATATTATACATATATTATATATATATTGTGTGTATGTATGTGTATGTGTGTGTGTGTGTATATATATATATATATATATATATACTGTGTATAACATACAGTGAGATGTTAACACACTCACTTAAGAGAATTTTTATAAATAAGGATTTCCTTTGTACCTCAAATAAACAAATCCCTCCTCTCCCAATATTCTATAATTCTGCATGGGGAAAAAGTACTTCTGAAATAAAGCAAAAAGAATGGTGCATGTTTTTTTAACAGGTATGGAGTTCTGAGGCTCACAATAAGCATTATCATAATAATTCATAATCTCTCTTATTCAGCAAACATTGATTAGGTATCTGTTATAATAATAAAAATTATTTATTAGATTTCTGCTATGTGATAAGCACTTTACATTTGCCACTTCTAATCCTCAAAATAGCTCTATAAAGAAGATATCATTATTCCTATTTCACAGATTAAGAGACTAGGACTCAAATGATTTATGTAATGTATTTAATATAGTACAGTTCAAAAGGAGCCAGGACCAGGTTTGAACTGCTATCCAGATGTCTCCAAATAAAATATTCTTTTTCTGTGCTTGGCTGTCTTTCTTTGTGCCAGGCACAGTGCAAGGTGGGTCATAAAGATGGAATATGCCTTTGAAGGGCATGCAGCCTGGTGAAGAAAGTAAGCCATGGAAACTCTTATTGTTATATATTCTTCTTTGTTGTTATTTTCTTACTCTATATTATTTCAGGAAGTCAGCTGGAAACCTTCTCCAACCTTCACTCTCCAAAGAGACCATCTGAGCAATCTAGAAGAAGTAGTACATTGGAAATGCTAAATGAGATAAATTTCTTTTCCACTTTCAATCCTTAAATTTTTGTTCTTAAGTGTAATTGTGTCCTCTTGCGGATTCACCAACTGTAATCTGTAACATGGAAGATAAGCTAATGAGGATCTCAAAGAATATAATTTACAGACCATCTCAAGAGGGCATTTTAGAGCAAGGGCTATTTTCTTTTGTTCAGTGATGGAAGTGAAGACTGAGATCAGACCTAAGGCTGGAGTTAGAAAAGCAAAAGGAAACCTTTCCATGCACACAGACTTCAGAACTTTGCAAGCCAGATCCTATGCTTTGGTGGGTTGCAAGTAAGCATACGGATTAAAACTATGAAACATTTCCTTTGCTTCATCAGAGTGGTCATGAGCCATCTTGACCCTGAGGATTTCACTTGAAAGGTATTATTCGGAGTTAAGGAAAAACTCAAGATGACTGATGTTGTCCATCTTTGGACATGGGTTCCCTGAGGATACTTCTGATATTGACTTGCCAATGACTTGCTGTGTGACCCTGGATGAGTCATTTCTTTTAAAAAATACCTCTCTGTGTAATAGGAAATAACCTTCTTGCTCTTTGAATAATAACTTTGAATAATTATGTATATATACACACTTTCATGTTTAAATTTTTTTAAGTTAACTTTTAAAATTAAGTATTCATTTATAATGATCTTGGCCCATTCTAGGCATATTGTTCACACATAATTTCAGTGACTCTCCACAAGATCTTCATGAGGGTATTGTTACCACTGTCATCATTTTACAAATACAGAAATCAGGTAACTTGCCACAACCCAGCCTGGTTGCAAGTGGTTGAGTCAGGACCACTTGATTTACATTCATAGCTCATGTTCACATTATAAATTCACAGAATCCTATGACTCATAAGCCTCATACTAGATTGAAAACTATTCATGTTTGTATCTCCTACAGCATCTTGCAGGCTATTGGCACCTAGTAGGAACTCAGCAAGTTTTATTTTATAATTCATAAATACGAATGAAAGAATAAATAAGAAAGTAAGTTATTGTTATCATCCTTAGTATCTTTTTATTAATAATATAATAGAAAAAACTAGATTCCCTAGCAATGATGGCAAATTATATATCTTGATATATAGACAGAGAATATTGATTAACTATACTACATGTTTTTTTTCCAAAAATGAAGAGAAAAACCACAGTGGGAATCTGTATGGAAAATAGTAGCACTGTCACACACCAAGATGTTTTTAGATTTTTGAACTGAGCAGTCCCTATAAATCTTAATATTTTATTTTTTATTAAGTTTTTAATTTTAATTTCAGTACGCATCAACATACAGTGTTCTATTAGTTTCAGGTGTAAAATATAATGATTCAACAATTCTATACATAACTCAGTGCTCATTGTGATAAGTGTACTCTTAATCTCCTTCACCTCTTTCACCCATTTTCCCACCTAACTCCCACCAGTTACTTCTCTAGAGTTGAGTCTGTTTCTTGATTTCTTTCTCTCCCTCTCTCTCTCTTCTTTCCTTTGCTCAATTGTTTTATATCTTAAATTCCACATATGAGTAAAATAATATGGTATTTGTCTTTTTCTGACTTATTTTGCTTAGCATAACACTCTCTAGCACCATCCACATCATTGTAAATGGCAAGATATCATTCCTTTTTATGGCTGAATAATATTCCATTATATATACCTATATGCATATATATACATATATATGCCACCTGTCCTTTATACATTCATCTGTTGATGGACTTTTGGGCTTTTTCTATAGTTTGTCTATTATAAATAATACTGCAATAAACAGGGGATGAATGTAACCTTTTGAATTAGTGTTTTTGTATTTTGGAGGTAAATACACAGTAGTGTGATTACTGGATCATAAGGTAGTTCTATTTGTTGTTTTTTAAATTTTTTAAATGTTTATTTGTTTTTGAAGGAGAGAGAGACATAGCATGAGCAGGGGAGGGGCAGAGAGAGAGGGAGACACAGAATCCAAAGCAGGCTCCAGGCTCTGAGCTGTAATAGCCTGATGCGGGGCTTGAACTCATGGGCCACAAGATCATGACCTGAGCCAAAGTAGGACACTTAACCAACTGAGCCACCCATGTGACCCAAGGTAGTTCTATTTCTATTTTTGAGGAAACTCCATACTATTTTCCACAGAGGTTGAACCAGCTTTCATTCCCACTAACAGTGCACAAGACTTCCTTTTTCTCCACATCCTCACCAGCACCTGTTGTTTCTTGTGTTTTTGATTTCAGTCATTCTGATAGGTGTGAGGTGATATCTCATTGTAGTTTTTATTTGCATGTCCCTGATGATGAGTGATGTTGAGTATCTTTTCATGTATCTGTTGGTCATCTGTATGTCTTCTTTGGAGAAATGTCTATTCATATCTTTTAATATTTTAAAACTTGGTCTGTCAGATTTAATTAAGATAATGAACCCTGTACTCACATGGCATAAATGATAATTTTGCATATTTTTTTATGCCTTTAATTATTTGTGAAACTTGTCCCAGGCCACTAAATTCTGGAACTTATTTACAAACCAAATTTCAAATGTATTTGAAAGAAAAGAATTACCCAATGTTTAGGGCAATTAGTGGAAGCACACACAGACAAGACTTAGTGGAAGTGCATTTATGTGTGTGTGCATATGTGTGTACATATGGTGTGCATGTGTGTGCCTACATATACATATGAATTAAATCATATTGCATAGTTTTTTTAAAAAGTCATGTATCTATTTTCTGGCTCTAATCTATGGAGTTCAAAAGTGATAGGGAGGGAGAAGAGAAGGAGGACAAATGGCATAACTTCCATATTTGAAGTATATGTAAACCTGAGTATTCCTGAGTCTACATGTGCACAATATGTGTATATATTTCTCTATTAGTTACTCTGTCATGAAAATAAATGAGTAGCCAGCATTTCCTTAAATTTAGAGGGGATATTTTAGATGGCAAAAGTTAAAATAGAGACTATGTGGCATATGTAAAATTCAGTTCGGGAGTTTTGAGGAACACCTCCAAAATAGGTAGTCACCTCCTATGGGTGGCTGAAACTAAGATGGCCCATAAAATAAGACATTGCATAAAAACACAAGCGCATACTCCAACAGAAGTTGATTTTCATATGGGAACTCTTTAGGATGGGATCCAGAACAGGGACAAGAAGATATTTATTTACCATCAGGTAGTTTTCCTCCTAAACTTTGAATAAATTGACAGTGCTACTGTAACAGATTTTACTATTTTATTTAATTTTTTTAAATGTTCATTTATTTTGAGAGAAAGAGCATGCATGTGTGTGAACTGGAGGAGGGACACAGAAAGAGAGAAAGAAGAGATAGAGAGAATCCCAAGCAAGTTCTGATCTGTCAGGGCAGAGTCTGATGCAGGGTTCAAACTCATAAACTGTGAGATCATGACCTAAGCTAAAATCAAGAGTTAGAGGCCTAACCAAATGAACCATCCATGAGCCCCAGATTTTACTGTTTCAATTTTTTTTGATGCTTCTTTATTTCTGAGACAGAGAGAGACAGAGCATGATTGGGGGAGGGGCAGAGAGAGAGGGAGACACAGAATCAGAAGCAGCCTCCAGGCTCTGAGCTGTCAGCACAGACCCTGATGCAGGGCTCGAACTCACAAACCATGAGATCATGACGCGAGCTGATCTCAACCAACTGAGCCACCCAGGCACCCCCAGATTTTACTATTTTAAACAAACAAACAAACAAACAATTAAAAAGAATGCTTCAAGGGGCGCCTGGGTGACGCAGTCGGTTAAGCGTCCGACTTCAGCCAGGTCACGATCTCGCGGTCCGGGAGTTCGAGCCCCGCGTCAGGCTCTGGGCTGATGGCTCGGAGCCTGGAGCCTGTTTCCGATTCTGTGTCTCCCTCTCTCTCTGCCCCTCCCCCGTTCATGCTCTGTCTCTCTCTGTCCCAAAAATAAAATAAACGTTGAAAAAAAAAATTAAAATAAAAAAAAAAAAAGAATGCTTCAATATGTATAGTTTTGAAGCTATTTTGTTAGATCAATTCTTCGTTTACTTTGGAATAATTTTGCTATTCATCTCCTCTTTTTGGTTGCAAGAATAGAACCTTATCCTAGGAAAATACAGAATGATTTTTTTGTCACACCCAGCACTGGTGTTGAACCCCTGCCAAATGAACATTTGTGCTTCTGCTACTAGCCCCTGCTTCTGACAGCCAATCATCAATAGCTGCATGAACTCTAGAGATTCCACTTCCTGGTTAAAGGCCAACAATCCTCTCACCAGACTCTGAAAGATCACCCACCACTTTTGAACACCACACTTCCCAATATGCTATATTTGATCAGCAGTTTGTTTTGATGCCCTATGTCTTATGACCACAGCCCTACCTTCCATAGAAAGCTACAAATTCAGCTTCTTGCTTCTGATATCGTGGTGGGAGCTCACCTCTTCCTTCTTTGACAGCAGTTACTTTCCAAATGAGGGGGTGCAAGAAAGAAAGTGCATCTCTCTTCTTTTATCCACCCAAACTTGGTCCTTGCACAAACCTCTCCCTCAACATTAAACTAACCCTAGTGAAGTTTTTTTCCTAGGGAATATGGTGGCA
Organism: Lynx canadensis; assembly: GCF_007474595.2. Lineage (NCBI taxonomy): Eukaryota > Metazoa > Chordata > Mammalia > Carnivora > Felidae > Lynx > Lynx canadensis. The sequence goes on from NC_044315.2 coordinate 33,413,209, forward strand.
TAGGAGAATGCTAGGCTCACCTCGTCCTGCTGATCACTTAGATTCCACCCACATCTACCTAAATAACCCAGAAAACCACCAGAAGACTAGCAGAAGGGACTCTCCAGAGCCAAGTGTAGACAAGAGGCCCACGGAAGACGGTAGGAAGGGAGAGGTGGTGCATGCTACAGGACTGGTGGGAGGGAGCCAGGGCGGTGGAGGGGCAGCCCGGCTGGCAAGCAGAATCCCTGAGTCTGGCTTGCAAAAGTGGAGAGGCTGGACTGCATGAGTCCTGACAGCCAGCAGGACTTAATATCTGGAATGTTAAAAGTCAACAGCTGTGTTTGGAGAGCGGGAGGGCGAGAGGACACCAGGAGGGAGAGCTGTTGAGCCCCGGAGACAGAGCTCAGCTCAGCAGAGGAACAAAGGCACTGGCCAGAGCCATCTCCCTCTCCCATCCCCCAGCTGAAATCCCAAAGGGAACCAGTTCCCGTCATGAACTTGCTTGTACCCCGCAAACACCTAATGCTGTGCTTCTGTGGATCCATCCCTCTGATGGGTCTGCCTCCCTCTCGGTGCTGCAGGCCCCTTCTGCAGGGGACCACCATCAGCAAAGCAAGCTAAGGCTGCCCCTTCCACTCCTGTGCACCTTGCAGATCCACCCCAGCTAATTTGCCAGATCCCATCAAAGCAGCACGACAAGCCTGGCAGTGTGCAAGTATCCCAGACAGGGGCCACACCACTCCACAGTGAGTCCTTCCCCTGAAGAGGGGAAGATAACGTACACACCAGTCTGACTGTGGCCCCAGCAGTGGGCTGGGGACAGACATTAGGTCTGACTATGGCCCTTCCCACCAACACAAGTTATTCCAGACAGCACAAAGAAAGTGCCCTGCAGTTGGATGCCACCCCAGGGACTATCTAAAATGACAAAATGGAAGAATTCTCCTCAAAAGTAACTCCAGGAAGTAGCGACAGCTAACAAATTGATCAAAAATGATTTAAGCAATAAAACAGAACAAGAATTTAGAATACTAGACATAAAATTAATCGCTGAGCTTGAAAAAAATTATACAGGACAGCAGAGAATCTATTGCTACAGAGATCAAGGGACTAAGAAATAGACACGAGGAGCTAAAAAATGCTATAAATGAGGTGCAAAATAAAATGGAGGTGACCACAGCTCAGACTGAAGAAGCATAGGAGAGAATAGGTGAATTAGAAGATAAAATTATGGAAAAAGAGGAAGCTGAGAAAGTGGGAGATAAAAAAATCCAGGAGTATGAGGGGAGGAATAGAGAACTAAGTGATGCAATCAAATGGAACAATATACGTATAATAGGAATTCCAGAAGAGGAAGAGAAAGAGAAAGGGGATGAAGGTGTACTTGAACAAATCATAGCTGAGAACTTTCCTGATCTGGGGAAGGAAATAGTCATTGAAATCCAAGAGGCACAGAGAACTCCCTTCAGACGTAACTTGAATCAAACTTGTGCATGACATATCATAGTGAAACTGGCAAAATACAAGGATAAAGAGAAATTTGAAAGTATCTAGGGATAAACACGCTCTAACATATAAAGGAAGACCGATAAGACTAGTGGCAGACATATCTATTGAAACTTGACAGGCCAGAAAGGAATGGCAGGAAATCTTCAATGTGATGAACAGAAAAAAATATGCAGCTGAGAATTCTTTATCCAGCAAGTCTGTCATTCAGAATAGAAGGAGAGATCAAGGTCTTTCCAAACAAACAAAAACTGAAGGAATTCATCACCACTAAACCAGCCCTACAAGAGATCCTAAGGGGGATTCTGTGAGTGAAATGTTGCAAGGACCACAAAGTACCAGAGACATCACTACAAGCATGAAAGCTACAGACATCACAATGACTCTGAACCCATATCTTTCTATAATAACACTGAATGTAAATGGACTAAATGCGCCAACCAAAAGATATAGGCTATCAGAATGGATAAAAAACAAGACCCATCTGTTTGTTGTCTACAAGAGACTCACTTTAGACCTGAAGACACCTTCAGATTGAAAGTGAGGGGACAGAGAACTATCTATCATGCTACTGGAAGTCAAAAGAAAGCTGGAGTAGCCATACTTATATCAGACAAACTAGACTTTAAAGGCTGTAATGAGAGATGAAGAAGGGCGTTATATAATAATTACAGGGTTTTTCCATCAGGAAGAGCTACCAATTATAAATGTCTATGCACTGAATACAGGAGCCCCCAAAATATAAAACAATTAATCACAAACATAAGCAAACTTATTGATAAGAATGTGGTAACCGCAGGGGACTTTAATACTTCACTTACAGAAATGGATAGATCATCTAGACACAGGATCAATAAAGAAACAAGGGCCCTGAATGGTACATTGGATCAGATGGACTTGACAGATATATTTAGAACTCTGCATCCCAAAGCAACAGAATATACTTTCTTCTCAAGTGCACATGTGCACGTGGAACATTCTCCAAGATAGATAACATACTGGGTCACAAAACAGCATTTCAAAAGTATAAAAGAATTGAGATCATACCATGCACATTTTCAGACCACAATGCTATGAAACTTGAAATCAACCACAGGAAAAAGTCCAGAAAACCTCCAAAAGCATGGAGGTTAAGAACACCCTAGTAAAGAATGAATGGGTCAACCTGGCAATTAGAGAAGAAATTTTAAAAAAATATATGGAAACAAATGAAAATGAAAGTACAAGAATCCAAATGCTTAGGGTTGCTGTGAAGGCATTCCTGAGAGGAAAATACAATACGCAATCCAGGCCTATCTCAAGAAACAAGAAAAATCCCAAATACAAAATCCAACAGCACACCTAAAGGAAATAGAAGCAGAACAGCAAAGACACCCCAAACCCAACAGAAGAAGAGAAATAATAATGATCAGAGCAGAAATAAACAATATAGAATCTAAAAAAAAACTATACAGCAGATCAATGAAACCAAGAGTTATTTTTTTAAAAAACTAAACAAAATTGATAAACCTGTAGCCAGGCTTCTCAAAAATAAAGGGGAGAGGACCCAAATAGATAAAATCATGAATGAAAATGGAATTATTACAACCAATCCCTCAGAAATACAAGCAATTATCAGGGAATACTATGAAAAATTATATGCCAAAAAACTGGACAACCTGGAAGAAATTGACAAATTCCTAAGCACCCACCCACTTCCAAAAATCAAACAGGAAGAAATAGAAAACTTGAACAGACCCATAACCACCAAAGAAATTAAATCAGTTATCAAAAATTTCTCAACAAATAAGAGTCCAGGACCAGATGGCTTCCCAGGGGAATTCTACCAGCCATTTAAAGCAGAGATAATACCTATCCTTCTCAAGTTGTTCCAAAAAATAGAAAGGGAAGGAAAACTTCCAGACTCGTTCTATGAAGCCAGTATTACTTTGATTCCTAAAGCAGACAGAGACCCAGAAAAAAAAAAAAAAAAGAGAGAGAGAACCACAGGCCAATATCCCTGATGAATATGGATGCAAAAATTCTCAACAAGATACTAGCAAATCGAATTCAACAGCATATAAAAAGAATTATTCACCATGATCAAGTGGGATTCATTCCTGGGTTGCAGGGCTGGTTCAACATTTGTAAATCAGTCAGTGTGATACATCACATTAATAAAAGAAAAGATAAGAACCCTATGATCCTGTTAATCGATGCAGAAAAAAACATTTGATAAAATGCAGCATTCTTTTTTAATAAAAATCCTTGAGAAAGTCAGGATGGAAGGAACATACTTCAACATCATAAAAGCCATTTATGAAAAGCCCACAGATAATATCATCCTCAATGGGGAAAAACTGAGAGCTTTCCCCCTGAGATCAGGAACATGACAGGGATGTCCACTCTCACCGCTATTGTTTAACATAGTGTTTGAAGTTCTAGCATCAGCAATCAGACAACAAAAGGAAATCAAAGGCATCAACATTGGCAAAGATGAAGTCAAGATTCCACTTTTTGCAGATGACATGATATTATACATGGAAAACCTGATAGACTCCACCAAAAGTCTGCTAGAACTGATACATGAATTTAGCAAAGTCGCAGGATACAAACTCAATGTACAGAAATCAGTTACATTTTTATACACTAATAATGAGGCAACAGAAAGTCAAATACAGAAACTGATCCCATTCACAATTGCACAAAGAATCATAAAATACCTAGGAATAAACCTAGCCAAGATGTAAAAGATCTGTATGCTGAAAACTATAGAAAGCTTATGAAGGAAATTGAAGAAGATACAAAGAAATGGAAAAACACTCCGTGCTCATGGTTTGGAACAATAAATTTGTTAAAATGTTAATACTACCCAAAGCAATCTAAATATTCAATGCAATCCCAATCAAAATTGCACCATCATTCTTCTTGAAGCTAGAACAAGCAATCCTAAAATTTGTATGGGACCACAAAAGACCCCAAATAGCCAAAGTAATATTGAAGAAGAAGACCAAAGCAGGAGACATCACAATCCCAGGCTTTAGCCTCTACTGTAAAGTTGTAATCATCAAGACACATGGTATTAGCACAAAAACAGACATATAGACCAGTGGAATAGAATACAGACTCCAGAATTGGACCCACAAAAGTATGGCCAACTAATCTTTGACAGAACAGGAAAGAATATCCAATGGAAAAAAGACAGTTTCTTTAACAAATGGTGCTGGGAGAACTGGACAGCAACATGCAGAAGGATGAAACTAGACCACTTTCTTACAACATTCACAAAAATAAACTCAAAATGGATAAAAGACCTGAATGTGAGACAGGACACCATCAAAACCCTAGAGGAGAAAGCAGGAAAAAAAACTTTTCTGACCTCAGCCGCAGTAATTTCTTACTTGACCCATCCCCAAAGGCAAGGGAATTGAAACCAAAAATGAACTATTGCGACCTCATGAAGATAAAAAGCTTCTGCACTGCAAAGGAAACAATCAACAAAACTAAAAGGTAACTAATGAAATGGGAAAAGATATTTGCAAATGACATATCAGACAAAGGGCTAGTATCTAAAATCTATAAAGAGCTCACCAAACTCCACACCCGAAAAACAAATAATCCAGTGAAGAAATGGGCAGAAAACATGAACAGACACTTCTCTAAAGAAGATATTCAGATGACCAATAGGCACATGAAAAGATGCTCAACGTCGCTCCTCATCAGGGAAATACAAATCAAAACCACACTCAGATACCACCTCATGCCAGTCAGAGTGGCTAAAATGAACAAATCAGGAGACTGTAGTTGCTGGAGAAGATGTGGAGAAACGGGAACCCTCTTGCGCTGTTGGTGGGAATGCAAACTGGTGCAGCCACTCTGGAATACAGTGTGGGGGTTCCTCAAAAAATTCAAAATAGACCTACCCTATGATCCAGCAATAGCACTGCTAGGAATTTACCCAAGGGATACAGGAGTGCTGATGCATAGGGGCACTTGTACCCCAGTGTTTATAGCAGCACTTTCAACAATAGCCAAATTATGGAAAAAGCCTAAATGTCCATCAACTGATGAATGGATAAAGAAGTTCTGGTTTATATATACAATGGAATACTACTTGGCCATGAGAAAGAATGAAATATGGCCTTTTGTACCAACATGGATGGAACTGGAGAGTGTTATCCTAAGTGAAATAAGTCATACAGAGAAAGACAGATACCATATGTTTTCACTCTTATGTGGATCCTGAGAAACTTAACATAAGACCATGGGGGAGGGGAAGGGGAAAAATAGAGAGGGAGGGAGCCAAACCATAAGAGACTCTTAAAAACTGAGAACAAACTGAGGGTTGATGGGTGGTCGGTGATGGATATTGAGGAGGGCACCTGTTGGGATGAGCACTGGGTGTTGTATAGAAACCAAATTGACAATAAATTTCATTTTTAAAAATTAAAAATAAAAAAAATAAATTAACCCTAGTGAACAGTGTGTGCATCTTAATTTACAACTTAGCAGTCGGCATTCCCTCTGTTTCCAAAAACGAGATACATGTACTACTTGCTGTTTGGGAGATCATTTTGCTGGTACACAGATACATCTAAATTTGTGTGTGTGTGTGTGTGTGTGCGTGTGTGTGTGTGTGTGTGTGTGTGTGTGTGTACATGCAATCTCTAGTGTGTATTTGAAAAAAATGTAAAACTAGCTTTCAATGATTTCAGGGATATTATTGCTTAAGTCAAAGCAAACATAAGATGCAAATTTAAAACTGAATCATTTTAAAGTATTGAATAAAGAAATAAAGATGATTGATATTGTAAAATAATGATGTTAATACACAAACATTTGAAGTTTGACCAATATCACAGCATATATATAAGCTCTTTGAGGAAAGAGATTAGCCCCAACACTTTTGCCTAACACAATACTTAGTACATAGAGAGTGTTAAGTACATATTTGTCAATTGAATGAGAAGAATTCCAGATAAGGTTAAGAGTAATCAAGAGCAATCAAAATATGAGCCACTGTATTATCAGATAGCGATGGCCACAGGAGGCAAGGATAAACATAGCTCAGTGTGATGCTCTTCAAGAGTCTTAAGGATTCATGCCTAGAATGACCTTCTCATTCAGACTTCTCTGAAAACCCTTAGCATTTGTCTTCATTACTAATTTGATATTTAAGTATTTTCACTTTTATATCAACAGAAAGAACTTAGTTTTTTGGCATTTTAGTTCACAAAACAATTTCACATATATTATTGATTAGATTGTTTTAGCAACTTCATGAGATAGGCAGGACATGCTTTCCTATTCTATGACAAAACTAGGGCTCATGGAGGTTAAATGACTAACTCATCTTGAACAAATACTTATTATAAGCACTTATCCAGTACAAGCCTGAAGTGGCCAGAAATTCCACAGGAAGCTCACTGGGCCTTTGGCCTTTTATTTCACAGGAGTGCTTGGGTGTTGTTTATGTCTAAATTCTGGATTTGCTTTGTAATTTGTACGGCCATAATTTTTATTGATAGTATGTAAAAACTGGGATCAAAATTTTTGCCTTTATAGAACTCTTTTAAATGTAGGGAATAGTTTCTGTATTTGAGAAAAAAAGTTTAAATAATGTAACCAATGTTTTAACTTGTTATATAGCTAATATTTTTCCTTCTATTCCTAGTTTAGGAATTGTTAAAGTTTATCAGATACTTTTTTAGATACCACTTGTATGTTTATACTGTTTCTTTCTTGTTGATTCAGTGAATTATATTGATAGATTTTCTGATTTGGGGTCATGATTAAAATCCTAGAACAAATGTTTTTAGTCAGAATATGTTTCCAACCATCATGTACGTTCCATTTGACTGATAGTTTTCATATCTATATTTGTTAGTGAGACTGATTTATGAATTTATTATTTTATACTTTTTGTAGCAGGTTTTACAATTCATGATGTCATAAAACTAATTAAGCAGCCTACCATCTTTACTTATGCACTGTAGACGGTAAACTGTTAGAGAGCAGGGACCTTATTTCATTTAATATTGCATCGAACAGCCTAAAACAGTGACTGATATAGACTAAGCAGTTGATAAATACTGGTATAAGGTACAAAGAAAGAAAAGAACAAGGAGCAGGAGGGAGAACAAGAGAGTCTGTGAATCAGCTATGATGTTATCAGTTGCTATTTTTGATAAAAAAATATTTACACCCTTTAAACCTCTTCTATATTACCTGGTCTACTCAAGTTTTCTAATTCTCCTTTATTTATCTGAGTTCTTTATATGGCCTATTTTTTTTTTTTTTTTTAGATTTAAAAATTTGTTGCCATAGAGTTGCATGTAGTGTTGTCTCACATGCTTCAGATTTATTCTGTTTCTAGAAGTGGTTATGTCTCCTTTCTCATCCATAACTTTGTAGCTTTTTGCTTGTTCTCTCTCTTCCCCTCCTGGTTGAATTTAGATGAGAAGATGTTTACATCTTTTGGGTTCATCAAAGAACTAGCTTTTGCATTTATTTTTTCTACTATTTTCATTTGTTTTCTAGTCCTTTACTTTCAGATTGCATAAGTAAATTCTCTTTTCCTACTCTATTTTGGTAGATTTTTGTTGTTTCACATTTTTTAAAATTAATGTTAGCTTTCCTTAATTTAATTCTTTCTTTCTAAATCTGAACTCGTTTAAGAGTATAGCTTTTGCCATGAATATTGCTTTTGCTGTTTCCCATAAATTTTGGTATATAGTGTTTTCTCTTTCCCATAAGTATTAGTATAAAGTGTTTTCTTTTTCATTATTTCCAGATAGAATGTAGTTTTAATTTTACTTCCCTTTTAAGCCAAAGGTTTTGTAGAAAAAGTGGTTAATTATTTTAAATAGGATAATATTTTACTATTTTTTTCTTATTTTATTGGATTATTTTCAGTGTGTCATTCATGATAAAAAATTTTTATTGAAGACTTATTTGTATCCAAATAGGTAATTGATTTTTGTAAATTTTTATTGAATGTAACAAAATATTCTCTATTCCCAAATATGAGATTCAACATACTAATTAAATGAAGTTGATTGAATAAATTATTAATTTATCTATGTCCTTATTAATATTTTGTCTACTTGATCTGCTGATTCAAAAAAGTATGTTGAAATATGCAATCATTTATTTTTTATCCAGTTCTCTTGAATCACTAATAGCTTTTGCTTTATATCTTTAAGTTTTGCGTTGCTTAGTATCTACAGGGCTATGTTTGCTTTTCCTGTTTCATACATTATACCTTTTAATATTATGTAATATCTCTTTTTGCTCTCTCAGGATTTTAATTTTAAAGCAAATCTTAGTCTGATATTGCCCTTCCTGCTTTGTTTTCATTTTATGTGCCTAGTTGCTTGTCTATCCTTTTATTTTCATACTTTATCTATTTACTTTGTGTTTCTGGTAAATAATAAATAGCTCAAATTTGATTTTTGCTTCAGTCTAATATTCTCTGGTCTTTATTGGGAGAATTCAATCTTTTATGTTTGCATAATGATATACTTGATTTTATTCAATACTCCATACTTTATTTTTTATTTTGTTTTAGTTTTCTTACATTTTTTTGAACAATTAAGTTGTTATTAACTTTGTTATTTGCTTCTTCCCCCTTATTACCTAGGATTGTTAATATAATTTTATTTTTTATTAATGGTTACTTTCCTTTTCCTCATACCCATATGTACATTTATGTAATGTTATATGAAAACAAGATCATAACTGTTTCCCTAGTTGAGTCTCTTTAATGCTCTGCTTCTCTTTCTCCTCCCAATAAAGCAAGAACTTTGCTCACTAGCTTCCCCTAACCCCATCTGCACACCATATGAGACTTCTGGAATATTTTTGTTTTACTCTTCTTTCTCCCATCTCAAATAATTTAATACTTTTAGTTTCATGTGATTATTAGAATTTTTCTTGCAGTATGCCTTTTTTATTTTAAAAATTCTTTTTTTATCCCTCAATATACAGATTCCCAGAGAGCCTATCATTCATTATTCAGTTATATTTAATTATAAATCTATTACCAAATTCTTTTCTCATCAACTTTACCTCTTATTCCATTCCAACTCTTATGAGGTTCAGATTTATTACTTTCTGGTTCAAGTCCTTTCTGAAGTGTATCCTCAGATGGGGTATATGTGTGACATAATCTCTGCAAATGACATTATTATAGGCTGTTAAGGAATAATATCTTGTCCCATATCCAGTCCTTTATTCTAAAGCATTTGTGGGTATTATTCCACAATGATCACTTTGGCATTACACAATTCATTACTAATCTGCTTCCTTTTCCTTCATAAATTACTTGTTTCTGTCTGGATGCATTAAATATTTATTTCCTTGTCATTGGAGTACAGTAATTTGATAAGGATACATCTAGATGTTAGTACTATCTCAGCAGTCTGATCTGGAACTTGATGAGTTGTTTAAATCTCCTGGCCCAGATTTTCTTCAGCTCAGGGAAATTTTCTCCAGCCATGTATGTAACCATTGTGTCTTCCATTTGTCTCCTCCATTTGTTTTTATCATAAATCTATTTCCCAAAGTGTACATATTTTCCCTCATATTTCTATAGTGTTTTTATTTTTCCTTTTCCCTCCATTATTTAACATATTCTTTCACCTGCTCTTCCAAGTTACCAACTTGAACATCTATAGTACTTTCTCTTTTACTTCATCTATTCAATTTTCAAATTAAAAAAGTCATGTGGTTTTAATGCCAGGAATTATATTGAGTGCTATATTAGAATGTCTTTACATATGCCTCCCTTTCAATATTTAGTGTTACAAGAAGCAACTCTGAGGCACCTGGGTGGCTCAATCGGTTGAGTATAGGACTTCCACTCAGGTCATGATCTCACGGTTGGTGAGGAAGAGCCTCGGGTCAGGCTCAGGCTCACTGCTGTCAGCCTGTCAGTGAGGATCCTGTTTCTGATCCTCTGTCCCTCCTCTCTGCCCCTCCCCTGCCTGTGCTCTCCCAAACATTAATAAATATATATATTTTTTAATATATTTTTTTCAACGTTTATTTATTTTTTGGGACAGAGAGAGACAGAGCATGAACGGGGGAGGGGCAGAGAGAGAGGGAGACACAGAATCGGAAACAGGCTCCAGGCTCTGAGCCATCAGCCCAGAGCCTGACGCGGGGCTCGAACTCACGGACCACGAGATCGTGACCTGGCTGAAGTCGGACGCTTAACCGACTGCGCCACCCAGGCGCCCCAATAAATATTTTTTTAAAAAGAAGCAGTTCTATTTCTTTAGGAGTTCATTCTGATTTTTTGTTTATTCTACTCTCTAGCTTACATGCTCTTTTAACAAAATGTCATTTCTGTATTTGTTCATTTGGCCAACTTACATTGGAGTGCTCCTGAAGTGCCAGAAGGTGCTGCCATCCTGCCTGGTGGTTCATTGTACATACAGCCAATTGTGCATCCCTCCTGTCTCACTGCTCGATGGGAGAGCTTCTCTTCCCTCATTGTCTCCATATCTCAGAGGTAGAGATGAGTAAATATGCAACTGTTCTCCTTCTCTTCAGATCTTTAGGGTCAGGGAGACCCTGAAGAGTTAAGATGGACTTCTTTCCAGGAAGGATGGTTTCTTGATCCTTGCTTTGGGCTTTTGTACTGAGCCTTATACTGCTGACCCAAAGGGGAGAAAGTATGGAAGCTGTCTTGGCTCACTGCTGCCTATTGGCCTATAAGAAGTGGCTGAATTGGAATCAGAGCCGGGAATGGAAGGATGTGGGAGGCCTCAAGCCACCATTCTCCCAGAGTTCTCTCTAACTTTCTCTTTAGGGCAGTATTTTTGAAAGCTTGTCAACTTTAACATATTATTAGTCCTGCCTTTGCCAGTAATTGATAATGTAAGTTTGGACAGTCCCTCTACCTCTTTGGGCCTCTAAGCCCCCATCACCAAAATACCTAGGCCTCTTCCCTTATTCTAATACATCCTCCTTCCAGTGCATTAGTTGGCTCAGTTGTGTAACTGCCATATATTCAAGTGAGAATTGCCATTCCCTGTATCAACTCTGAGTAAGAAAATTATTTTGGAGTAAAACTTGGCAAAACAAGATCTTGAGCTGCCAACAAATTATTCTGCAAGATTTCAAAACATTAAGTTTTTGCATTCACTCTCGGAGTCAAGCCAATTTTGCTTAAAGGAACACTATTGTTTGAGTTGAAAAAAAAATCAGACCTAAATTGTGGTTACGCATCTGGCATTTCTAACATAAGTATGAAAGCAATAGATTTGCCTGTTTTTTTTTTTTTTTTTTTTTTTTTTTTGCTAAATCATGCAGGCTGCAAAAAGTATATACACATGGAATTTCTTTTCACATTCAGAAAGTTAAACTCAAATTCTGTGAAGACTTGCTCCTTAGAAGTATGAGGGACAAATGCCTAAGAATTTTTAAAGTACGACTTTTATAGAGATAGCTTGTCCCTTTTCTTTTACAGCTTTTCCTTTTGCTTTTTATTGCTCCTTTTAGGTTATATTTATTTAACAAAATTCAGTTATTGAAGAAGCCACAAACCTAAGTACCAGGTGCACCCTCTATGGAGCATTTTAGTAATCTCTTTGACTCCCGTATGCACTCTTTGCCTGAAGTGTTCTTCCTGTCTCCTTCCTGTTCCTATAATTCTAAGGTATAATGGCCTTTCCATTTCTAGTATTGAGTTTTTTGATTCCAGCACTGTGGATATGGGGCTAAGGGGTTGAAAATTTTAAACTTAGAGCCTATGGCCTCCCATACAGAATTATGGATGAGTCAGTCAATTCTATATTTGTTATAGTTATATGTGTACCCTTTTATTCTCCTGTCCTAGATTATAAGCAACTTGAGGGTGGGATCTGTGTCTCTGTCATCTGTGATCTCCTAAAGGAGATCTCCATACAATAGATGTTTATTAGTTTGCATCAAAATTACCTGTGTTACTAAATATTTTTTTTCTATTTACTCTCAGGCTTATTCTTAATTATACATTTGGACACACACAAACTAAGGTTAAATTCCCCTCAGCCTGATTAAAGTTAATTAGACTAAGGCCCATTTCCGTGATGCCCATTCAGAAGAGTTAATGCCAGAATCCAAAGATCGTGGAAGCTAGAAGCTGCTCTTCCACAACTGCGGTTTAAAAATGAGTACCATCACCTTCACCTTTACTTCATTACTGACTGCTCACACACGGTATTAACCTTTGTCCACTGAAGAGTGGGAAACCATACTAAAAATCAAAGAATCAAGCCAAATTATATGATTTTCTTTGATCTGGAATGGACAAGCATTTCGTGATTCAAAAGTTTTGGGTTTTCCCAAAACTCCCTCCCTTTCTTCTTCCTTCCTTTATTCCTTCTTTCCCTCCCTCCCTCTCCCTCCACTCCCTCTCTCTTTCTCTCTTTCCCCCCTGATGTCCTAGACTGCAGTTTAAGTGATGAATAGATTGGAATCAATTGTATGCACTCTAACTATCCCTGTTCTTGCTTCTGAGCCATTTGCTGGAGAGGCAAATGAAAGATTAAGGGCAACTCTCCAGGGGCAGCTGAAATACACATCAATCTGTTGCTGCTGCAGGGTAATATGGATGATGTAAAGCCTGGCAGCCAAAGATCAGAGCATATTGTTCTTCTGGAGGGAAGGGTCATCTTGAGGAAAGGAACAATAACAACAACTATTTTGTTCTCATCTGTAGCTGTCCCATAGCCTCTCACTCCTTAATTCACTACACAAGCAGCAGACACGTGCACATTCACATGCACACATACACACACACACACACACAGAGCAAAATATGGGATCTTAAGAATTATAGTAAGCTGCTGATTATCAGATTGCTGTAAAATGGCAACATATACCATTTCATGATGGCCAGACTAGGATAGGTTTGGCAAGAAGGCTTTGTTCTTAATTCCAGGAAGTTGAAATCCTGCAAAAATCCTCTCTTTTTTTCTTTCTGCTTGCTGTTGCAGAAGTTTCCTCCTAGACTTTTCCCTGTACACCTCACAGCAATTATGGAGGATTCATTGGGTCTGTTACCAGCCGAAATGTTAACCAAATTAGTGAGTGAGCACTCTGGGAAAGGAATTTCCTGGGGATTTTCAGCAGTGGTCATTGAATTTGTTTTGTTTTTATTGTTGTTCCTCTTGAGGAAAGAAAGAAAACAGCAACCCTTGGAAAAGATGGGGAGATGAAGGTCTGCCCCTTTTTTCTCCTCCCCTCTGCTGACTTTGGAGCATTTGATAGATTAGCGCTGAAAGTGTGAGAGAGTGGGGAAAGCAATTCTGGTGTCCAGCTATTGTGGAAACAAAACACAAGTGAATTTTCTGGAGAGGTCTGAGGACTGGAGCATGGGTCCATTTGAGCTAAGGCAGAAAAAGGAGAGGAAACCTATGGGACAAGACATTTCTTTGTTTAAGCAATCATGAATTAAGCAGAGGACTTTAATTAATTTGTGTTTTATTTATTTTGTTCTGTTCTGTAGGTATATATAGATATTTGATCTTGGGTTCCACTTCCACACATCTTCAGATATAGTATTTCCTAGCTTGTTTTCTAAATACCAAAGCTATAAAAGCTTGTTACAAGCATAAGCTTTGGAGGGAAAGACCTGGATTTACTTATTTTTATTTTTTAAGTTTATTTACTTATTTTGAGAGAGAGAGACGCACACACAGAGAAAGAGAGAGAGAGAGAGAGAGAGAGAGAGAGAGAGAGAGAGAGAATGAGCAGGGGAGGGGCAGACAGAAGGACAGAGAGAATCCCAAACAGGCATTGCACTGTCAGCACAGAGCCTCATGTGGGGAACAATGTCAGGAACTGTGAGCTCATGACCATGAGATTATGACCTGAGCCAAAATAAAGTGTTGGACACTTAACCGACTGAGTCACCCAGGTGCCCCTAAAGACCTGAGTTTAAATCCCAAATCTGTCATTAACTATCTGGTTGACCATTGGTCCTAGAGCCATAAATAGCTGATTTCAGTCCTGACTCTGCCATCTACTAGTTCAGTGACCCAAGGCAAGTTGCTTAAACTTCCTACGTATCAATTTCCTCATGTGTAAAATGAAGAAAACCATAGTACCTAATAATAGGATTGTGGTAAGGATTTCATTAAATAATGCATGTGCACTTATAGAACTTTCAGAACTGAGATTTACAATAAATGCTCAGTAAACACTAATATTTAAAACTCATTCTATGAGTTTAAGTACACATAAATGCCTGGGGAGAAAATCTGCCATCTAGTGTAGTATTTATTCTGAGTGACACTTGGTAGGTGCTATGTCAAGTGAAGTGTGATACCTCTCTTCTGCATTCCCCAAAGCACATGCATGTGCATAAACACCCACAGCCACACATGCACAAACATATCCCAGAAATTTGAACCTTTATAGCAGAGATGCTGATATATGGATTACACCTGTAAGTAACAGGCCATGGTGGTGATTTCAGTAATTGAACCTAGGCTGAATCAAAACTATTCCCTAAAATTCTAAACTAGAGTAATAAACATTGTCTTAGATGCCTTCTCTCACCGAGCATGTGTACTTGAAGAAGTCATATAATACTGTTTTTATATTCTGTCAAATTTGGCAACTTCATGTCAAAACAAACACTAATTAATAGATACATTTGACCCCCCTCATTGTGATTCTCGGAAGCCAAACTGTGGGGTAATTTACCTATGTTTGAAAAAAAAAAAGAATAAAAGAAACTCTTGAAGACTTCTCTCCCCTCAGATGCCCTGGCAAACCATTTAAGTTAGGTTTTAATCACTAATGGTGCTATTTCTGTTCAAGCATAATGAGGTATGTCTGTACATATGTGAGGCCCCAGGAGGCAAGAGCTCTCAGACAACACTGAAGCTTTGGTCAGACCTTCCCAGGAAACCACACAATCCTCACGGGCCACTGGGAATAGCTTTAGATTTTCACAGATGTGACTGCTTCAGAATGGTGAACTTTTTTCAGTTAATATAATCAATTCCAGCCAATTCTCTTTGCCCTCCTTTATTCCCCGCAAGGGAATATGCTTGTAAAAATCAGAATTGTCCAAACAAGAGCAGTAAGACATGGTAGCGCAGAGAGGGGACACAGAATCAGAGGAAAGAGAGAATGAAAGAGAGCAAGTAACCATATTGCGATTGTTTATAACTGCTTTCTCTTAAATGTGTCAGTGATCGGAAAGTCTCTGTGACTAATATTATAGTTCCCATTCATTTCTTGTGACTATAGCTAGCAGCAGATGCTCATTGATGCCCATTTCAGGCTGGCATATGACCCCCTCCTTTGTTAGAATCTGATATATGAACACAATGGCACTGAACGTAGAAGCTACTTAGCTAGTAATTCTATTACCCAAAACAATGTCACCTTTTCAACTGTGGTTGCAACAAATCAACTAGTTGCTATGGACAATTGATAAAAGCACAATGTTTGAGTTTTGAGAGTTGTTTATAACACTCTATGGAAGAGATGGCTGAACTATGGATGGAGGAGGAAACATGAGCTCTGAAAGAAATAACCACAGAGATATTTTATAGTTTACTTTCTTGAGTAGACTCAAGATTGCTCAATGGCATGCCTTGGGAAACTAAACTCCTTAAGGCTAATTTAGCACAAATGCACTTTTTAATCCATATATACAATTATAATTCTGACGACTCAAGTGGCAGATGAGGAGTCATGCCACACAGATTTCCGTTCAAGGTGAGACTCATTGCTCAGCTGTAGGGAGTTTGGCCAGTTACCAACCTCCAGCTGTCAGCTCCTTCAGGGTGGATCAGTTGCAAGGAGCCTCCTCACCTGAGGCCATAACCTACACTTGGTGACTGAGTGCGCACAGACGTGTGTGTGTGCGTGTGTGTGTGCACACGTGTGCACACGCACAAGTGCTGGGGGAAGGGAGAGTATAAAGATTCAGCTATTTTGGTCCAAAATGTATAGAGACATCTCTGACAAGCAATGTCTGTTCCAGATGACCCCCACCCTATCCCTGGCTTAGGTTGGGTCAGGATTTTTGGAGCCGAATGGAAGTTTGTCATATCTCTCTGCCCAACTGTTCTCCCACCTTCTAACTTTCACAGGTGTTGATCACTAATAAACACTTTGCACCCCAACTCCATGTCAGTATCTGCTTCTGGAGATCCTGATCTGCACCTAGACATAGTTGTAATTTATCACTAGAACATTGGTTTTCATTTTCTTCTTTCCAGCATCTAAAGGGCCCTTAGGGCTCTATGGTACACAGTTTGAAGCCACTTCACCAAGATCAGAAGCAGAAGTAATATGAATTTCACAACTGTTTCGCTGGTAATTGATGTTACTTCAGTGAGGGCAGGGTTAGTCTATGAAGGATAAGTGAGGGCTTGGAAATTAGTCTATCAACTTTTTCAGGATGGACTTAAGAATGGAAATACTGTATGAACAACATAACCCCTCACTTCAAGAGAAGCACAGCCTAGGAAAGTTTAAGAGACTAAGCACCCAAGTTAACTCTGGCAAAAGAAAAAAAAAGTGAGAAAAGTATAGGATTGGGGGAAATAGGGTTGATGGAATACAGATAGGGAGACATTGTAGAGGACAGATGGGGAAGAAAGAGGAAAATGATGAAGTCACACCAGTTTAACATCCAAGGACATCTGATACTTCACGGGAGGAGAAATTTTTCTCTTGATCCAATTTCATATTAGTGTTTTGAGACTAGGTTGTATTTTTAAGAAAACTCATTAAACATTGCATATAAACATGGGTAAAATATGGGCACCTGGGTGGTTCAGTCAGTTAAGCATCTGACTCTTGGTTTTGGCTCAGGTCATTGTCTCACAGTTTGTGGGTTTGAGCCCTGCATTGGGTTCTGCCCTGGAAGAACAGAGCCTACTTGGGATTCCCTCTCCCTCTCTCTTTTCCCCTTCTCTGCTCACTCTCTCTCTGTCTCAAAAATGAATAAGTAAACCTTAAAAAATGAGTAAAATAGGGGAAAAAGAAGGAAAGATGAGGATACTTTTCACTCACCTTAAAGAGTTTGTGGTGACTTTCCATCTAATTCAGAACAGCATCATTTTCTTGTGTCTCCTCATTTACTACCTCTTCTTTAGGCTCCCCTCACCTTTTTAAACCTTACTAAGCATGGATTCCATACTTTCACCCAAATGTGTAAGCATTCCTTCTGTTCAGGAGAACAGACCTTTGCATTTTGTTCCTTCAGTCCAGGCAGATGGGAGCAGAGCAGCCAAACCAGTGCAGTCAGTGATTTGGATGAAATCCAGTTAATTTCTGGGGTCCTTATATTGTATTGAAGTGAATGCTAGCCAATGTCACATAAGAATATATACAAATTCAGTGCAAACATGAGGGCATATCAGAGGAAAAGAACCAGTGAAACCGTAGTATTGAGGAATGTTTCATAAATGAATTGGTTCAACAGAATTTAAGTTAAATCTGTTTGAAGGAAAGTAGCTTAAGTAATAAATACAGAGAAAGGAGACAGAAGAAGCTAGGAAAGATGAAAAACAAACAAGAGAATAAACAGATTGGGAAAATCTTAAGAATTATTAATGAATAAAAAGGTAGGAAAAACAAGACAGGCTAATAAACAACTTCTTTTATCGCTAAGGCTTTACTTTTTAGTGTACTTTACCTATTTTCTCATTTTTATCTTACAACATCCTATGAAAACTGGAGGAGAAGTAATTTTTGTCTTCATTTTTAAATGAGAATAGTGAGGTTTGGAGAGGATAAAAAAAATCATTTTTATAAACTTCGCCACTAGTTAGTGAAAATGCTGGATCCATGTCCCATTCTCCTGATTCTGAGCCTAAGATCTCTTCTCATTAGACCTTGATTAATGTCTTCTGGGACTGAGGAAAGTGAATACTGAGCTGCCAGTCCCCCATTCTTTATACAACCCAAAGACAACTTGAAAGAAAATAAGGAACTTTGTCCTTAGAAATAAGCCATCTGTTAGAGAGCAGAGCAAAACAGGCAGGCATTCATGAGCCTCAGATCAGTTCGGCCAGGGTCTAGCTGGGCAGCCTCTGTTGCAAGCTGTTTAATCTCTAATTCTTATAAATCAGGAACAATATCAACTGGTTGATAAAGAGTTTGGAGAAGTCTAGGGCAAAGTAAATGCAAACAGCAAACACCAGCTTAGTTTTAGCCAAGACAACCTCTAAATTCTTTCTCTTTCTGGGACAGATAAGATTCTTTGAAGTTTACCATTAGCCCAATGCCTATATTAACAAGAAAAGTAATCATAACTTTCGGGCCATGATACATAGATTTTTTCCCAGTTAATAAGGATGATTATTTCATCTCAAAAAATGCTTATTAAAATCAGAGCTTGTTCTTATTTGTGTTTGCCTCACATTTTATTAATCCCTTATAATGTATCATTAACCATATTAAGGATGATAATGCATCTCTTTTATTTCTTTCTCTTTTTAACTCTGGTCTCATCCATCCATTTCTTTTTATTTTGAATTGTGGAGGGGAAAGTTGTGAAAATACTGGTTTGAAATTATTAGAAAGATCATTTTTGAAAGCTTTGTATTTTGCCACAATAGCAGAACTCAAATAACTTTGTGATAAAGAGATGTGATGTGCTTTCTTTTTTATTATTATTATCCATGTTTTTATTTTTTTATTATTTTTTTAATATGAAATTTAGTGTCAAATTGGTTTCCATACAACACCCAGTGCTCATCCCAACAGGTGCCCTCCTCAATGCCATCATCCACTTTCCTCTCCTTCCCATCCCCCATCAACCCTTAGTTTATTCTCAGTTTTTAAGAGTCTCTTATGGTTTGGCTCCCTCCCTTTTTTTTCCCTTCCCCTCCCCCATGTTCTTCTATTAAGTTTCTCAGGATCCACATAAGAGTGAAAACGTATGGTATATGATGTGCTTTCTAAAGTGGCATGCAAAATTGCACCCATGAGTGCCAGGCATAGCCCTGCCACAGGGACTTTGCAGATGCTGTTCCCTCTGCCTGAACACCCTCACCATAGATATTTATCTCTCTTGATCCCTCACCTCCTTCAAGTTTTTACTCAAGTCACACATCATAGTTAGATCTTTGTTAACTACCCACTTTAAGATTCTGGTTTCCCTTAGTACGCTCTACTCTCTTTTTACACTTAATTTTTCCCAAAGAAATCATTGACTTCTAACTTCATCTATAATTTACTTATAAGCTAGAAACAGTCAACTTCAGTGATTGAGAACACAGACTCTGCCGGTAGTCTGCCTGGATTCAACTTCTTATGTATCTTAGGGTTTCTTACTAGCTCTAAAATCATGGACAAACTACTAAACGTTGTCTGTAAAATGGGGATGGTAAATAATAGTAACTATCTCATCAGGCTACTGTAGAGATTAGATCAATGCCTGGCACATAATAAGCACCACACAAATGTCAGCAATTAAGCACTTATTTCTGGCATTCAAATGTATATTCCATGAAGGTGGCTGATTTTGTCTCTTGTGTTCACTGATATATTCTCAGTGACTAGAATAGTTTCTGGCACATAGTTAGTGTTCAACAAATACATGTTGAACAAATGAATAAAAGAGGAAAAATGCATGGAAATGCAGTCCATCCTTTTGTTGCATAGGGATGAGAGTCTACAGTTAAAATATTTGGCTGCACCCAAAGATGAGCTTGGTTAGTTTTAATTTCTTACCTCTCCTCAAATTTTTACATTTGAAGACTTTCAGTGTGTACAGGTAGAGGATTGACATATTAAACTTTTGCCTCTTTTTCCAGATGTTCTTGAATTCAGGTTTTTAAGGGGGAAAAAGTTATATTGGGTGAAAGTTTCAGAATCTGTAATTCCCATAATTTCCTCAAGCGCAGAGACCCCTTCTTGATGTTTGTGTAGCTGAGAAAATTACTCATCAGTGGGAGCATAGCTTCAGCAAGAAAGGGAACGGTGTAAGGGTTGTCTGAGCAGCAGCAGGGTGAAGAAATCAGGACAGAAGGTCCAGAAAAGCATTCAAGGTGGAAGTTAAGCAAGGGCAATAAGGCAAGTGCCCAGTGGAAAAAACTGGTGTCACAAGATAGTATTTTGATATATTAATCAGTGTGTTTCTCCTTCCCAGGCTCCTTCTCTGAGATATTACCAAAGAAAACACCAAAAGAAAAAATAGAAGACTCAAATCTCAACTTTTGAGTGTCAAAATAAACTTTTAAATATTGTGGCAGAGACTGGTGTGAGACAAAAAGATGAGTTTCAAAAGCCTTGGTTTTGCTTCCCAAAACTCACAGCCCCGAGCGACCCAAGCCATAGAGTTTATGCACTAAACAATAGGTGAGAAAGAATACCAAGTCAACAAGAGCTAGTTTTTCTCATCTTTCCTTGCCCCTACCCCAGCAAGATTAATTTTCTCCAGGCTGCAATAGACAGTTAAACCAGGGGAAAGCTAGATTTTATACACCTGGCTGTCCATGAGAAGGTGTGCTGTTCCTCTGCTCTCCTCTCTCCAGCTGAGACCAGGGGCCAGAACTTTAGAAACACAGAGAAATGTAGGAGGTCTGATGGTGGCATTGATGGGTACATTGCTTGCTAATTGGACTTGGAAGACTCAGGTAGCCTTGGCTGCCTCCTCTGTGCCATGCAGAACAGTGAGAGGACTATACAGACTCCCATTCAGTATTAAGTAAGCTTATGAAGATTGTGTCCTAGGCATAGTGTGAGGAAACTCAGAACTTCTGCCTTGTGCCTGGAAGTAATATAAATTCAGCCTGAAAGAGTAGTCTGAAGACTTTCAGTCTGAAAAGGGAAATGTATTATTTATGTCTTATTTTCTGTATTCTGATGCTTTGACATCAGGAGTCATGCTAACTCTGGAGGGACTGTCCTTCCCAGGGTTAGCCAATTTCTAAAGATAGGAAACAACTTGCAGTCTAAGGGACCAGTTTTTAAAATGCAAATGAACAAATCCAGGGCCCATACTCCCAACTACCTTCCTTTATTGGATCCTGACACTCCAGGCCACTATCTCCCTACACTAATCACTCCAGAGCCAGGTACTAGCCAACTTATGTCCTAGAACACACTAAAGTTATTCAAATAAGCCAATCCTAAGCCTGTTTAACCTACCTTGACTATTTCTTCCTACAGAAACCACAGTAAAGTCTGTTGCCCGTGGTTCCTACCTTCCTGTGCCTCCTGATGACCCTGATGCTTCCCCAGGTGGCAGCCCAGGGCACATGAATGTTCTTTCCTCTCAGAATCTGTGAGCATAACATCTTTATAATGGCAGTCATCTTTGGATCTATTGACTTTACCATATGTAAATAATAATGTAACCTATATTAAAACAAGGAGTGTATTATAGATCAACACACAGAAGCAATTTAAAGGTTAGTGGACACATGAAGAGAGGGAATTAGCCACTCCCTATTTGATGTATGTCACTGTGAGAGCCTTCCAAAATTGAGCCACAACCTGGTAAAGGAAGGAAGCATCATGAGTTGATGAAGAAAGCCCTAAAATCAATGAGGTAATCTTGCATTTATTATGAATAAGCTGAGATGAATCTGAATTGGCTAAGATTTAGTTTTTACCACCCACCACAATGTAGGTCTGAAACAGAAATTAGTTTAAGTTATAGAAAAGTAAAGAAAGTTATATTTCCAGTGACTATGAGCTTATAGACTATAATTTGGGTACTAGAATGTATAAAAGAAAGATTTGGAATATAAGAAGAATGCAGTTCACTGAAGAAGTTGGCAAACTATGGCCCATGGGCCAAAATAAGGAAATCTCTTAATATATGACAGCATGGATGAACCTTGAGGGCATAAGTGAAATAAGCCAGTCAAAGAAGGATGAGAGAGAGAGAGAGAGAGAGAGAGAGAAAGAATGAATGTGGGGGAGGGGCAGAAAGAGTGGGAAAGAGAGAGAGAATCCCAAACAGGCTCCACACTGTGAGCACAGAACCTGATGCAGGTCTCAAACTCATGAACTGTGAGATCATGATCTGAGCTGAAACCAGGAGTTGGACATTAACCACCTGAGCCAAGGCGCCCCATGCATGATTCCACTATAAGAGATATCAACAGTAAACAAACTTACAGAAGTTAAGAAGAGAATAGTTGTTATCAGGTGCTAGGGAAAAAGAGAGGAAAGTGGAAGTTGTTAATCCACTTGTATAAAATTTCAATTATGCAAGATGAATAAGTTCTAGAAATCTTTTGTACAAGAGATCCATTGTGCCTACAGATAACAAAACTATATGGTACACTTCACAATCTGTTAAAAAGGTAGATATTATGTTAAGTGTGTTGACCACAATAAAATCTTTTTAAAAATTGTCTAGCTTAAAATGCCAATAGTGCTGAAGTTGAGGAAGCCTAATTTAGACTTCCGGAGTTCAATTTCCGTAAGCCATATGTGTTTCACCTCACACCAGTTTTTCCAAGATAAAATGAGACTAATACGTAAAAGATCCCATATAGTAGTAGAAATTAGTAGAAATTAGTAGAAATACTAATTGACTATGATAATATTTATTGTAAAACACTAAGTATTCCTGTCATCATATTCAATAGGCCACAACTGATCTTTTTCCAGATTATTCCATTTTACTGAATCTAGTCTTAATACTGAAATTAATCATGTCCTAACCTGGTTCAGGGAACATAACTCTGCTTTAGCATTTATTATATCACATTAGTTATGCATCTCCTTATATATACTATCTTTCTCCTTGACAGTCTGGATTATACTTCACTTCTATGGTCCTAGCCCAAATTCAAAACTCAATAAGTGGTAGGAGCAGGTTATTTGAAATGTCCAGTTATGAATGGATGTGAATTGTTGAAACCATTGTATAACTTACGAATGCTTTCAACTGCAGATCCTTCCAGACCTGATTTACACTGAACCCAAAGAAAGGGAAGGGTTGATTTCACTCTATAGCAAGAAGTCTGAGCCTGGAAGCAGGTATCAGCACTAACATCCCTTGGTTCTTTGGTTTTCCCTTAAGGCGGGTTTTTTCAGCTCCAGGTACCTTTGACTATGCTCAAGGTAGAAAGTAGAGGTAAGTAAGGAGTGTGGCTTAGGCTGCATCCATACTATAATTTCAATAAACAATAACTTTCCTACTCTGGAAGTAGGTTACATACAAACTCTACTCTGTAAAAACAACAACAACAATAACAACAAAAGCTGTGAAAGGGAATATGTGTATTTCCTATTTCTATATTAGAAATTGCAAGGGAGGAAGCTGCTGACAGTGGCTTCTGGAAAGCCATCCACACTACATTTCTTGGGTATTCAGGCCTTGTAGTCCATTTTGAAATAAACCTGATATTCATGGAGCTTGGAATTAAAAAGAAAAGTAAGACATTAAAAGTAGTTATAGATCTCAGAAATAACACTGACATTCTAGTTAAAGATGAGAGCTTCTCTAATTTTATCTTGTCTCTAAATATAAAATGAATCCCAAAAGGTTTACTGTACCATGTAACATGTTTGCCTACATGTTACATAGCAATGTACCAAGAACAAAGAAATTTCAATTTCATGTGTTAAAAACATATCAATATGTTTATAGCTTGTTATTTTAAGTAAAATTAATAATAAAGAAGGAATAACAAGCCTTTGTGACTTGTGGGGACTCTAGTATATAATTCCTATTCCCATTTGGGAGGTAACACCCAATGATACAGTAGTGGGAGACATAATCTCTTTCCTTTCTATGATGAACATAAACAGAAAAGAGTTTCCTTCTCCCCATGGCTTCACAGCAGGGCGCAAGCAGTCACAAGACCTGGTCTCTACCAGGGGGATTGTGCCTGGGACTGTGAGTTCCTTAACGGAAGGAGAGGTAGGATTTATTCATAGTGGCTGTGAGAAGGACCAGCAGCAGTGGGTCTCTGCAGCAGCACACAGCTGTTCTGTTCTTGCCAGACAGTTCCTGTAAAAATATCCTTGATGCATATGTTGTGCTCTTGCTGGATTTTTTCCCTTTGTTTAAAATATCCTAGGTCAGTTGTAGGTTTGCAAATAAGAACCCTGACTGATAGCACAACTGTTGGTAGAGATATATAGTTCTGGTTGCAAACAAGGTCAAATAGTTTGTGAAATTATATGACAAAAACAGGTTTGCATCCCATGGTTTTTTTTTTTTTCTCCTTGAAAACTAAAGGTAAGATTATTAGTAATAAGTAGACAAAAAAGCCCTAGAAGGAAGAAAGGAAATATAAATAGTCTCCAATCTGGCATCTTGAAATTTGAGGCTTGTATACTATGAACAAAACAAACTCCTCCTGCTCCTGTGAATTCTTTGTACATTTTCCCCTTAATTCCTTATCAAGCAATGCGTTTGTCAATTAGCCAAGACCATACACAAAATATATTTCCTTGGTTCCTTTCATTAAGTTTTTCCCTTGTGCTTACCAGTTGAGAAGTTAACAAGAACTGAATCTCCTGCCCAAGCAGAGCAAATACATAACACTGACAAGAACGGCATTGATAAAGCTAGTATAGATGAAGCTGGGGCCTCATGAATCAGAGCTAACATACACGACGATAATGGAAATATCTTATCCACATCTGATTTGCTCACACATAGTTATTTAGATAACAAATCACACGCTCCCGGACAGAGAGCCTCCGATTTGATTTCAATCGTGTGGTCCAAGTAAATACGAAATGACTGCGAGCCAAGCAGACATACATCTCTTCTATCTCCTCATTGTGATCAGTCTCTGTGTTGGCGAAAATGGGAATGAAAAGGCATTTTCTCCCACCTTGTTTAGTACACAATTACATGGTTTAAAGAAGATAAGAATTTCACATCGTTAGAACGATGACATTACTCATGATTCTCTGAGGCCCTGAAGTATTCCCTCTACCCCAAATGTAGGCACAACAAAATAGAACCAGTAAGAATGAAAAATCTTAATGGTTTCATGTTCTTTAATTTTGGGTTTAATGGCACAGGCTGTGTGCCACTGAGTAAAATACTCATTTGTAGAAAAAGACTGCATGACATATTTCTGAAGAAGGACAATTTAAACTAATTCTAAGAAAATGCGTACATACTGCACATGCCATAAAATAAACAACCCACTTAGAAACCAAATGAGCAATGGGGGTGAGTTATGATTGCCCTGGGAGTCTTGGTTTTACTTTGCCTTGCCCTGGTAGGTATAAATGATTGCTTTAGCATAGATATTGACAAACGGATATAGTGCTGTGGTTAGGCCCCAAGGGTTCAAAGAAATGATGTTGCTGTGAAAATACTCAGCTGAGTAACAGGAAGTGTCCATGGGTGCGTTTGCTCACTCATTCATCGCCCCTGGGCACTGATCTCTGCTAACGCACCTGCCTCACTCTAGCACCTGTTTATGTCCTTGGCTGCAAGCAAGCAAGCAAGCAAGCAAGCAAGCAGTTGTTCCATGATGACTTTCAGTCACCTCAGAATTTCGTCTCCCTTCTCTGTTGTAAACTCATCCATTTTGTAAACCTTTCCAGATCAAGTCCAATCCATTCACATTGTTCCTTTGGGAATATCTTTGCTAATGATGGCAGTGGGTGGAGAAAAAGTCCCGCTGCTATTTTATGAATGTGTCTTGATCCTTGTTGATGAGAAATTCCTTGAGGATGGGGGTCCATCTCTCCTTGGTGACACAACAGAAATACATAGAACATAGCCCATCAGGGAAAAGTCATTTCATAGAACAGAATCATTCCTACTTTCTGTTTCTAGTTGCCCAGAATCTTACCCAGGTCGATCCCTGCTACTTGCTGAGAACCCTCATTCCCTCTGTCTCTTTGCCTGTTGATTCATATACCACAAAAATATGACAATTTATAACTTTTGCAGGCATTTGGGACAAATCATTCCTGGAGGTTTCAAACTGTTAATGGAGATGTAGCTATTTCAAACTAAGTCTTATCTGTAATCTTAATAAAACACTAAGCACAAACTTCAACTGATCTTTAATTGTGTTTATTTGCTTAACACATACCCACCAGGGCTGGTCCCATGTTTGCTTTATTTACCTTTGTATCTCCAAAGTGAGCCTAGAAACAAGTGTGTCATAGACCCTGTCTATTCATATATTCAGCAAATATGGTGAGCATCCACTAAAGGCCAGCACTATTCAAGGTGCTAAGAAGACAGTAGTGAACAAAAAATACACATATTCTGATATCTTGAGCTTAGATTTTGGCTAATAAAGAGTAAGAACTGAGACTTAGCAATACTTACTCTATGCCTGATACATTTTTAAGTGCATTACATGTATTTTAGACATTTAATCATTGTACTAACCTACAAGTTAGATACCATTAAATATCCCCAGGGGTGAATATCCCCTGGGTGGCTCAGTTGGTTAATCATCCGACTTTGGCTCAGGTCATGATCTCGTGGCTCATGAGTTTAAGCCCCACGTCAGGCTCTGTGCTGACAGCTCAGAACCTGGAGCCTGCTTTGGATTCTGTGTCTCCTTCTCTCTCTCTGCCCTCCCCCACTTATGCTTTGTCTCTCTTTCTCTCTCAAAAATAAATAAACATTAAAAATTAAAATAAAAAAATAAATAGCCACAATTTTCAGATGTGAACACTGAGGCACTTTGTTGAATAAATAAAACATGTATAGCAATTATATGTTATGTTTTTTACCACATAATATTTAGCATTATTTTTATTAAGTGACATAATATACATATACATAAATAATACAATAACATATAATATGTAACATGTTATATATACTATATAGGTGAATAAATATTTACACATATACACGTATAACACTGATAAAAATGAAGCTGCTCTAGTTCAAGTGTGTGGTGGTTGAAGCTTTCTCCTTATCCTCACCCACCTTCCCCATATCCCCTGAGGCACCTCCTTAGAGCTCAGTTTGAAAACCACTCATGTAGCCCTAGCTCTTCACTCCATATGGAGAGATGTTGACTTTCAGAGAGGGGAAGTGACTTATTTAAGGGCTCACAGCTATTTAAAGACTGAGCCAAGACCAGAACTCTCTAATTTTCAGACAAAAAGCTTAAGCTCAGGATACTGTCATTTACCCAAGAGCTTTCTGGAAGTAAGTAGTGAAACTAGAATTACCTTATTGATTTGCCTGCTTCTTCCTGGGTCATTTCATGAAGCCCCTGACATTCTGGTTACAACTTCCCTTTACAGACCTGTCTATTGGCATCCTCAGTGCAAGACTTTATGCTCTGGCCTCATAGCTTGTCATCCCCCAAATAGACTGACAACCTGCTCTCACACAGCCTGCCTTTGTAGTTTTTCTCTTTTGTTGCCCATAATGTGCTTCCCTCCATCTCTACATGCCAAACCCCTAGTCATCCTGCTAGAACCAGCACTGGTTTTACTCCCTTTTGAAGACTTTCAGTGGTCTATACCCCAAACCCATTTCATGTATGCAGGGCCAGCTTCATGGATGTGCAGACCAAGCAACCTGCATGTGGTTTAATGCATTTTGAAATTCTTAAGAATTCGTGAACAGGGGCACCTGGATGTCTAAGTTGGTTAAAGGACCCAACTTTGGCTCAGGTCATGGTCACATGGTTTGTGAGTTTGAACCCCACATAGGGCCCTGTGCTGGCAGCTCATAGCCTGGAGTCTGCTTCAGATTCTGTGTCTCCCTCTCTTTCTCAGCCCCTCCCTGCCAGCTCTCTTTCTCTCTCTCTCAAAAAAAATTAATAAATGTAAAAAATAATTAAAAAATGAATTTGTGAACAAAGTCCCTGCATTTTCATTTGTACTGGACACTGAAACTTATGTAGCCAGTCCTGTATGTTGTATGTGTAGACATCTATTACAATGGGTAACACTTGAGAAATAGTCTGTCTCCTGTGATGGATTATGATCTCCTTGAAGCCAGGGACTGGTCCTATTCATTATTGTATCCTCAACACCGATGAACCACTGATGAAGTCTAAGGTTCAATAATGCCCTCCTTTTCATTCCTAAGAATATCCTAATTAGGAGAAAGTGCTTAACCTCTAGGAAAGTACTTAACTCTAGGCAATCTGAGTATTCATTCCAGGACGTGGATCATTGTCTTCCCAATGTTGAAACTATTAGCACTCAGTCATATTCTAGGAACACATTGAAGGCATGTGCCTAATACTTCTACTTCCATTGCTTCCAAAATAAGTATACTGAGGAGAATAGGAAATGTTTTACTTGCATAGAGGAGCTAAGAACATTACAGAGCAACAGGAGTTGGCATCCATTAGGTGGGGGTTAGGTTCAGAGATAAGACTGTAATACGATCACATCAACTTCTTTAACTAGTGACATTCTTAAAGATTATGATTGAGCAAAAATAACTGCCTTACATGAAGCAGACTTTTCTAAATAAGTCCCCTTTGCCATATAGTTTAGTATGGATACCTTGTCATGCTTTTTTTTCATTGTTTATTAAATAGAGCTTTCACATTCCATTTAGAAACAGAGAGAGGGACTGGAAGAGGTGAACTAGTTTAAGAAAAGGAAACATATTAGAAGGAAAAGGAATGATGGTAGTGATACTATCACCCAGGCTTCATTGATAACATCACTAAGAACTAGACCAGCGAAAAACAGGAGCCCAGGTTGGGTAATCGAGACAATGGCAGGGTCAGCAGCTGGAAGATGAAGCATGTAGTCAGCCTCAAGGATCACATCAGCTGAACATCTACACCTCAGCATGATGACAGCTACATAGAGATTCTGCCTTCAATGTCATCTCCAAATCACTGAACATTTACTCAAAATCCTGACAATGCAAGCCTCATACTAGGGGCTGGGAATATGGAGTTTAGGAAAACATAGGCTCAGTCCTCAGTGTGTAGGTTCAAGGCTGAGATCCTGAGTTCAAAATACTGCGTTTGAAACCTGGCTTGGCCACTTACTGGCTGAGAAACCTTGGGCAAGTTACTTAACCACTCTGTGCCTCAGTTTCCTCATCTGTAAGATCTGATAGTTATATTATCATTACAAAGATTTCTCCTGAGGATTAATTTCAGTTAATATATAAAAGCACTTGGAATAAAATGCTATCAACACAGAAATGAAATACATCAATACTTTTAGCCAGTTGTTAGTGGGTAGGGAAGATAGTATAGAAGACTTTAACATGTGAAGGTTGAAGCCAAATCCTTGAAGTCTGGAGTGACACACCATTAACAACAGGTTAAATGACAAGCAGGTTTAACAGCAATGGTTGTGGATCACATAATTATGACACAAAAGAGGTGCATTACTAGACTTAATTTCCAGAAGCTATTGAATTCAATCACACACAATGTGGTTTTGGAGGGACTTGGCCTATATGCTTTCCAAGGACAATTCTGGCCAGAGATAAGATAGTGAAGAGTGAGAGAAAAGTGTGGAGAAGGTTGTCTCCAGTTCCTAATTTTGGGTCTATACAGGAGAGGGGGCAATTATTATCTCCTCCATTATGTGTATTCTTGGCAGTAGGGAGGGATTTCTCATAATTCTCTTATCACATCATGACTGTTTCTATTTCAATAAATATCAACAGACATCAAAGGTCTAAAATAGAAAGAGGAAGGAATTATCACTAATAAATTTCCTCAATGACTGCCTAATGTCTATAGCACATATGGCTACACTGTGACAAGAATTGTGTCCTGGAACCAGCTTGGATTCCACATTGCTATGGCAACAGATCGCTCTGGTTGGGCTGGTTTCCTCCAAAGGACAAGATATGTGGCCAGCAGACAAGGCACCATTGCCCGATCATGAAAATGTTTCTGTTGTTTATGAGTTAATCTGAACTGTTCACGAGTGAAAACACTATTGGTCCTCTGTGTCTAGTTTTTCTCTCATCTCTTCTCTCCTTTTCAAGACAGCCAGCTTTCCAATGAAATTCACATCCTAGATAAGACCCTTGCTGCACGGGTAAGATAGCAGACATCAAGGCTCATGGATGATGTAAGTTATGACCAAATCAAAACCACCGCTCTGTGTCCTGTTGAACAGAGATATGACATTTATATTAATATTTGGCTAAGTTTCTCAATTAGTGATTGATGAACTAAGCCTCATCTTCATAGTGAGGTGATGTAATTTTCACCTTTGGATAATGTTTGCATTGTAAATCTTTTAGAGGTCAGGAATGTCACGTTCTTGCCATGTAATAATATCTCAAAGTGGGACTATAGTGGAAAGAAGTTGTTTTTTTTTTTAAATAGAGTCTGAGAAATAGTGCATTTCATTTAAATAGTGTAGATCCGCATAAAATTTTGGAACACATTGGGTGGGAGCCTGTCAGATAACTAGTTACTGCAGGAGAAGTGATTTGATTACCTTTGCAAAGGTATTTGGGCCCTTTCAAGCCCTCCTGGTTCCTTTTGTCAAGGCATGGCTATAAGGTGGTAAATAAGGTGTTAGGGAGCCCTGGACTTTTACACCATAAACACCTTATAAATAATTAGATGTCCTTTCTCTCTAAAGCCTCATCATTTCCATAGCCTAGCTATGAAAATACATTTCATTTTATTTATTTTTTTAAAAATAAAATCTTTTCATTTAATGGCAACTTTAAAACTCAAAAGTGTTCATTTTAGCCTCTTAATAGTCATTTTAAACCAGTGTTCATGGGTCAGAATCCAAAGCAGAGGGATCACTATTTAATAAAAAGTTTTTTTCAAATTTCTTAAATAAGAAATGGATCCAATTTTAACTTAACTCTGAAAAAATTTATTTTCTATTTGCCTTGATTAAATTTTTCTTTAACTTGAGTCTTAAAAATAACATTTACACTGCTGGGCTTGCAAACATTTTCTAGATTTTCTTGGTAACATTTATATATATTATTCCACTGCTTGTACAGCCACAGAAGTGATCCGTTTTTCCTTTGGGCTTTCTCCCCACTTTAGCTTCAGCCAAAAATGAAGTGCTAATTCCACATTTTGGGCAGACATCTTGCCTGTTTCTAAAAACCTCAACCACTAGCTATCATTATCAGAGAGCTTTTAAAATGCCTGTACAGTCACAGGCTATGTAGTGGGAAATGGATCATGAAATATCCAGGAATGCCAACAGCCGTTTTCCTTTCCATGTTGGAAAGTGCGTGTCCTCTAAGCATAAGTGAGGAAGGTCTCTTTTCTCAGCACTCTACCAGCATCATGACACATTTTGCCTTAATCTTGGTAAACATTTGTCTGTCGCTACCTAAATGTACAAACAAATGAACAAACAAACAAAGAAACAAAACCCCCAAATGTCTGTGTTTCCAGCAAAATGTAGCTGCTCTAAACCATATTGCCTCGGGTCAAGAGCACTCTTTTCTATACTACATTCCACCATTTCCTCATGGAGTTCACAAATTGGGTTTTCAAATATAAGAAAATTTCTACACAATGGAAAATGAAGTTCAAGTCTTATCAAAATAACCTAAGACCACCCAAATGATAACAGAGGTTATTAATTCAGATTCTAAAGCAAGTAGTCAGCTGCTACCACTTGTGTTTGGCAAGGAATCAAAGGCAGGCAGGGAAGTTAGAAGCCTTAATAGCAAAAAAAAAAAAAAAAAAAAAAAAAAAGTAAGGCTTCAGGTATGCTCTGATTGGAGTTTCTTGGCATGAAAACCTGGAGGAAGCTAACTAGAAGCAGTCATCCTATGTGATTGATTGGGGAGCATATTTGACTTTCTCTGGTTGGTCCTGGATTGGGAGGATGGGATGGAGGAGGGCTAGGGAGGTATAGTCATTGATCAAGTCTTGATCATTCCAAAACAATTGTTATAGATGTTATAGGATGACTTCCTGTGAGTCTTATGTAGACCAGAGTTTATTGTCATACATGGTCTGGCCATTGTCCATCCATGTATTCAGTATGTGGGTCTATATAAAGGAAAGACTCATCTACCAGGGAAGATCTAGAACAACTTCATCCAGTATGGTAGCCACTAGACTTGTGTGGCTATTGAGCACTTGAAATATAGCTAATCTGGGACTCTGGGGTGGCTCAGTAGGTTGAGCATCCCACTTCAGCTCAGATCATGATCTCACGGTTTGTGGGTTTGAGCCCTGTATCTGGCTTTGTGCTGACAGCTCAGAGCCTGAAGCCTGCTTTGGATTCTATGTTTGCCTCCCTCTCTCTCTGCTCCTCCCCTGCTTGTGCTCTCTCTCTCAGTCTCTCAAAAATAAACATTAAAAAAAAAAGAAATATAGCTAATCTGAAATGAAATGTGTTGTAAATGTACAATGCCAACTGAATTTCAATGCCTCTATATTAAAAAAGAAAAAGAAAAGAAAAGAAAAAGTACTCAGTAATGATGTATTTAATATTGAGTAGATGTTAAAATGATAATATTGGGGACATGTTAAGTTAAATAGAATATGCTATTAAGATTAATTTCACCTCTTTCTTTGTATTACTTTTTTAATGTGGCCAGGAAATAATTTTAAATTTCATATATGGGTCACATTTGTGGCTTGCATTGTATTCCTCTTGGGCAGCACAGGAATAGAGGATTGACATATTAAAGTCATAGGGGTGAGGGTGATGTTTTTCCTGGGAAATCCTTTACAAATCATCACATATTATACATTTCCCATAACAAGGGCAGAGCAGCTCATAGTGAGAAGGGACTTTTTTGAACTCAGGTGATGAGCAAAAAAGGCTTATTTATTCAAAATATTACTATATAAAAATTTCATAGGCTTGGGTGTATATATCTACATAGAGAACCATAGGATTGGCTCTATATATCTTTGAGGAAATCATTTTAATGTAACCTTTGATTATATAAATACCAAATCATAGAAGAGAGGGATCGAATGGAGGAATTCTTAATGGACATTAAAAACTAAGAGTTGCTTACTGAATTGATGAGATTATTGTGATATTAAAATTTTCTCTTCTCTAGAGAAAGAAGCTAGCAGCCAAACATGAGAAGAGGAGCCTGGGACTCAGCAAAGACATAGCTGAGCACAGTGTCCACATTTCTGTATGGCAGCCAGCTGGGTGCTGAGGAGGAAACTATCTTTAGGGGACCCTAAGGTGGAACTTAAGAAGTAAGTCTAATAACCAGTTTCAACCTCTTTTCCCTTTTTGTGTTGGAATTTCTTTTTTAAATATTCTCAAGTCCTGCAGCAAATTGAGGCGTTGGGACTGGCATTGACACATATTCAGGGAATGAAAGGAAAGACTTGTAGGGAAGGAAAAATATTTTTCCTCTACTCTTCTTTGTTCTTTGCTGAGAGTCATTCCTCTCACCTTCTGTAATAAGATAGATTAACAGAAGAAAAACAAGCAGAAGTTTAATAATATGTATAAGTTATGTTTACATGGGAGAGACCCAGGAAAACTAACTGAAATACCCCAAGCTTCCACCTTTAATACCATTTCCAGCTGAAGACAGAAGAAGATGTTGAGTGTGGGAGATCCAGTTACGGGACATTATGTGGCAAATCACAGTAAAAGTGTAGTTGTTATGCTGATTTAAGTCCTTGGCTTTCCCATTGATCAGAGTTTCCAGAATTCTTCTTCCTGGTACAGAAAAAAAGACAAATAAAGATTTCCCTTATAAATGCAAATGTCTCTTACAAAAGGGTATTCTACTTGGTTTTCAGAGCTTCTCCCCTGTCTGCTGGGTTTTGTTTGTTTGGTTTGTTTTGTGTCTTAAATAACTAGCTCAAAATACAGAAGCATATTTTGGGGTGGTATATTCTTCTCCCCTTCATATTGCATACACAGTTTGGGTGTATAAAGCACATTCATAAAACCTTTTACTTTCATCCAGGTCCTTTGTAGTGTATTTGTTTAAAAACAAGCATTTAAAAGAAGACACCCAATTTTATTACCACAAAACTATTATCCACTACTGTCTTTCATGAATCTTTTTTCTACTGGCTCAAGAATGCAAAACTACAGCAAGTCTCAAAGGGTTCATAGTGTTGAATGGGTTGCTGTAGATTAAAAATAGCACGGCAGTTTTCTTTGGCTACTGGGGTATTGGTTTACTTTTTTCATAGAAACAGGCTTTAATTACAGAGTAAAGAATAAACTGGACTTGATTGCTCCTTGGAAAGACTGACATTTCAGTTTCTCCCACAAAATACTTATTGATGTTGATGTAAGGGAAAGAGAAGAGTCAGAATACAAAGGAGCTTTGTGTTGCCAGCAGTTGGGAAAGCATCTTTTGTCTTCTCAACTTAGCAGTTTTGATATGGAAGTCAGTGCAAGAGAATAAATATCAAACACAACATTGTCATTTTCAGAATCTCTTTTGTGACTGTACTTTAGAAAACACCCATAGTGAGACAATTGAAGTTTCTGAGCTTCTGGAGGAAAAAGAAAACTGACCACATCCCAAATTTATGCTTAGGAAAAGATGTTATTTACAACAATTATAACTGCATTTTCCACACGTGTTGAAAGACAGATAATGAGGGGCGCCTGGGTGGCGCAGTCGGTTAAGCGTCCGACTTCAGCCAGGTCACGATCTCGCGGTCCGGGAGTTCGAGCCCCGCGTCAGGCTCTGGGCTGATGGCTCGGAGCCTGGAGCCTGTTTCTGATTCTGTGTCTCCCTCTCTCTCTGCCCCTCCCCCGTTCATGCTCTGTCTCTCTCTGTCCCAAAAATAAATAAAAAACATTGAAAAAAAAAAAAAAAAAAAGAAAGACAGATAATGATTTAACATCCAAAAAGGAGAGAAAAACCCTTATTCAGAATAATTGGTGACATGTAAACCCCTCTGTGAATGCACTTTTGGTTTAATTAAAATGCATGTGCAGTGGTATATTTCAAAAGAAGAAAAAGTGCTGGGTATTCAGAACTAAAAATGTCAGTAATTCTTTTCCCATACCATGAAGGGTTTCATAACAATTCCTCAGAGTAATATTTCTTGTAGGTAGGTAAACAACTGCTATTGGCTAGATAAAGAAGGTGATGGCAAAGGATCACCTGGAAACAGAAAATGATCCATCTGAAAACAATTCTTAAGTATACAGGTAAAGGGATAACATTAGGAGCAACCATCAAAAGGGAAGTGCAAATGGAGAGATTTTTATGACGAAATATACCTAGCTAGAAATATTTTTGGATTCTGGTTACACATGGCAGCCTCTCAGCTTATTGGTTCTCAAGCCAATACTGTTTTCTGTATTGTCACAGCAAGTCCTAACAAGTTGGAGTGGAGAGAGAAGGAGGGAGAGAGAGAGCGAGAGTGAGAGTGAGAGAGTGTGTGTGTGTGTGTGTGTGTGTGTGTGTGAGAGAGAGAGAGAGAGAGAGAGAGAGAGAGAGAGAATATCTTTCATTGATTCCAGAGAATACAAAAGCAGGACATTTTATTTGTACATTATTTTACAAAATGAGATAAAAATGAAATCAGACACAATATTTAAGAAAATAAAAAGGCAATGTGAGCAATTTCTGAAGTCCACACAATTTCTTAGCATTCCTCAAAAGAGTGTGATATTAGTAGGAAGATATAAAGACTCCAAAACACAAATTCACTCCTAGTCAGTTTAAGCTAGTTCTTGGCACCCTCAAACCTCCATCATTCTCAAGTGTGCAGAAGGAAAGCTTTAAATAACTCAGGAAAATGGCAAAGTAGAATATCAGATTTCAAAACATTTCATTGCAAATCAACCTAAAGGAACAGCATAGAAATCGTCATTCTCTAACAGTATTTTCCCCTTAGGCCTGTGGCAGCATGGTAGGACACAACACAAAGCAAATGGGACATACATACTCTTGCTTTTTAAAGACTGCGTCAGTAATTACTTCTTTTTTAAATTGTTGTACTAAGTCAAGTGTTCTTTTATAGACTGGCAAAATAAAATTCTGAAGATAAATAAAATTACTTATATAAATAGTAGGATAGTAGCAATATCCCGTGGAAAAACCCATTTCAGTGATGAATTCCTAATAGAAAACTTGGTAGTGTTAGAATTATATTCAACTAGTTTTTAATCTACAAGCTATTCTGGTTATTCAGCGTGAGTTCCAGAAATATTATTTATTTAAAGGTAGATTTAAGAAATTGTTGAAATAAGTCATACAGAGAAAGACAGATGTCATATGTCTTCACTCCTATGTGGATCTTGAGAAAGTTAATAGAAGACCATTGGGGAGGGGAAGGAAAAAAAAAGGTTAGAGAGGGAGGGAGCGAAAACATAAGAGACTCTTAAAAACTGAGAAAAAACTGGGGCGCCTGGGTGGCGCAGTCGGTTAAGCGTCCGACTTCAGCCAGGTCACGATCTCGCGGTCCGGGAGTTCGAGCCCCGCGTCAGGCTCTGGGCTGATGGCTCAGAGCCTGGAGCCTGTTTCCGATTCTGTGTCTCCCTCTCTCTCTGCCCCTCCCCCGTTCATGCTCTGTCTCTCTCTGTCCCAAAAATAAATAAATGTTGAAAACTGAGAAAAAACTGAGGGTTGATGGGGGGTGGGTGAGGGGTATTGAGGAGGGCACCTGTTGGGATGAGCACTAGGTGTTGTATAGAAACCAATTTGACCATAAATTTCATATTAAAAAAAAATAAATTGTTGACAGAGTGGGTTCACTGCTTTAGGATAAATTGAAAAAATGGTGATCATCAAATGTTGTATTGATTGCCTAACTTTCCTAGGTCAACTGACCTTAAAAGTGTGACTCCCAGATTCTGTCTGTCGTTACCACAGAATTGGGCATATCAACCTAAACCTCTATTACAAGTGGGAAATCCATGAGGGAAAGACAGAACTGTCATTCAGGGAAGGTAACTTGAATTCACACTTTCTGGAATAGCGCCATGGGTCTGAATTCACAGATGCGATGGTACTGTTATGATTACTCAACTCCCTAGGTTACAGTGGCTCAAATTCTGCCACTGGCATTTTAACCTGTGCCCCAACTGTTTTATTTGTAATATTGCCACCTGTGCACTCAGACCAAAACAGAGGGGATGGCTAGAAGCCATAATATTGATGGCCGAGGTCAAAAAAGTCATGAAATTCCATTTGGCTGCCAGTGGAAAGGGTTCTTATCTCTGAACTAATCTCAAAGCAATAACTACCTTCTCATTAAAGAATTGTAACTATACACTTAAAACAAACACCCTCCTACAATAGACATGCTATGCTGCCAGTCACTAGCTTAACAAATGTGATCTCTTTTGCTCTGTAAGTAGCATTAACCACCTGAGAAGACTCATTTGCTATATTTCCTAAAATTCTGTATATGTAAGTCTGTGACCTAACCAATAGATTACAGAGGCTTAGATGAGGTATCTGATCAGTTCAGAGCAAATAATTTCTCTCTGATTCAATAATATATGATTTATATAATCATTTCCTTATGATATGTGGTAAATGGTGAAAAATATAAAGGAAGATCAGATTGGGAAGTGCTTATTTTTTATACTATGGTCAGGAAGAGGCCCTTTCATTTTGAATCTTATATATGAAGCTTTGAAACATACAAAACTTTAAGAAGAGAAAGTGTCTTAGAATCTGATCAAAATATGAAAACACTTGTGGTTTTTCATATGAGACTAGCAAATTTGGTTCAGTTGCAACACATATAATAGGAATAAGGTATTTAACTGAAAATCATCCATTACATTATCTTAGGGCATATACCAAAGTCCAGCAACAGAGAACTTATCTTCAGTGGCAGTAAACATTATAACTACTGAAGTTAAAGGTTTTGTTTTTGTTTTCCCAGAAAAAAATAGAAAAATCTTTCTTAAACGTGGCAGTGTTTTGATGGAGTTCTCCTAGAAGTTTGGATGATCTTGATCCAGTCAATTTACCTCACCGGATCCCAACTTCCATATTAATAAAGCAAAAGAAATTATCCAGTTGGTCTCCGAGTTTCTTTTTATCATTAAGAGCCCTTGATTCCAAGATATTCCCAGTTGCCAACACAGTATCATATTACAAAGAAAACAATAAGCACAGTTAAGATATTAAAGTAATACTCATGCTTTATCTCCTTGTGACTTGGCCATTACCTCTACTGGCAGTGGGTACATAGCATTCTGTTTGTGTATCATTAAAAAAATACTAGTTATGACTTCCTGTAACATAAAATTGGAGTCTCTAAAGGAGATCCTTTAAGTATTTATCCTTGGTAAATAAAACAGATCTTGGTATAGGTGCTTATTCATTGTCAAAGTAGGTATGAAATCTATCTTTTAGTGAAAAGTTAATGGTCTAGGAACTGCTTGTGAATCCATAGGCTAAACTAAAAGATGGTTTTGTTTCAGTAGTACTTAATATCCTGAATTAGAATTTAAATTACGCTGTATTTGGAATACTTATCAATATATTAAGTGCATATAAAATCATGCTGAGAATGTACAAAGATTTCAGCACAGCTTAATTTTTATTTCACTGCATGAATTCCTTTTTGTTCTTGTTGAAATTCTGTAAAGCTTCTAAATTGTCCCTATTTCCTATAGCACAGTTAGCATGTCTTCTTGGGAATAGAAGGGATACCAGACCTATTCTTCCCCTTCAAAGCCAACAAATATCAAAGCCAAAATGAAGTTAGGTAAGGTGTGAGCAGTAATGAGGCTGAGATAACAATTGTGTGTTTGCTATAAGAAATAAGTCTAGTATAGCTGAATAGTATACTGGTAGACAGCTAGATTTCTAGAAGTTGCAAGCAGGGTTGCATGTGCAAAGCTTATCAGGGGAAAGGAAATGAATAGTTGTTTTTTTTTTTTTAATGTTTATTCACCTTTTGAGAGAAAGACAGGGCACAAGTAGAGGAGGAGCAGAGAGAGAAAGAGGCAGAAAATCTGAAGCAGGTTCCAGGCTCTGAGCTGTCAGCGCAGAGCCCGACACAGGGTCCAAACCTGTGAACTGTGAGATCATGACCCAAACTGAAGTCAGACACTTTACCAACTAAGCCACCCATGAACCCTTGAATGGATTTTTTAAATGACACTTTCAATGACCGTTTTTGCCCAATTTCATAACCACACATACCATGAATTTAAGCCAACGAGGACTGAAATTTCTACCTTAAGCAAGTTCTACATATTGGCAAAACTCTTCTTGGGCCCACGGCAAGTCTTTTTGCCTCCTTTAAAGAAGAAAATAGGGGCACCTAAATGGCTTAGTTGGTTAAGCATCCGACTTTGGCTCAAGTCATGATCTTATGGTTTGTGGGTACCTTAGGCTCTGTGCTGACAACTCAGAGCCTGGAGCCTGTTTCAGATTCTGTGTCTCCCTCTCTCTCTGCCCCTCCCTCACTCGCCCTTTGTCTCTTTCTCTCTCTCAAAAATAAATAAACATTAAATTTTTTTAATGAAAAAAGCAACCTATTAACTGCACTTGGAGAATAAATCAGTATCCGATTACATAATTTAGCTTGCAAATTAATTTGTGAATTTCCCCACATTTTTAAAAGGACACGTGTTGAAGTGCTGAACTCCTGTCTCTGGTGGAGCTTTTAGGTCTGTTTTGAGACACGCAGATGCAGGGAGAAAATATGTAAAATAATGAGAAGCATTTTCACAGTATTTAGTGATATTTGCTCTCAGAATTCTATTAATTTAAGAGAATAACTTGCAACTGTTACTGCATTAAGAAGCTTGGCAAGCACTAGAGTGTAATTATTTCTGCTATAGCACTGATACACACAAAAGAAAAGAAACCATTCATGGAATGTGTATATGTATCTATGGCTATCCTTATTTATATTGTTGTGATTTACAGTTCTGATAAATTTGCCTCTTTTCTTTCTCCATGCTGAAGAAGGAAACATACACACATGGCATTGCATTTCTGACAATCGGTATTTCCCTGAAAAGCTAGCCCTAAGGAATCAGGAGATGCTGATTCCTAGAAAAGCTGTTAACGAATCCTTAGCCTCTGCCTTATGGATATCTCAAAGATTCACTTTTTCTTGGCAGTATTCATCAGTGTTTGCTTGATGGCTAGGCAGGACAATTCTTCATTGTGTAATACTGACCTAAGCATTGCAGATGCTTCCCATCTCTCACTCTGTTTGTACTAAATGCCAAGAGTCATTATGACTACCCAACACATATGATATCTAAACTATTCTTAGAAATATGTTTGAAGACCACTTCAAATAGATGAAACTTCAAGAGTGATCTTCAGGTTATCCTGGCATGATCTGAGGTAGTGCTACTATGCAAAGCTTTCTCTTAAGATGCCTCTACAAATATTGTAGAATGTGGTGACTTTTCCAACGTTTCTATTTATTTTTTTTGGGACAGAGAGAGACAGAGCATGAACGGGGGAGGGGCAGAGAGAGAGGGAGACACAGAATCGGAAACAGGCTCCAGGCTCCGAGCCATCAGCCCAGAGCCTGACGCGGGGCTCGAACTCACGGACCGCGAGATCGTGACCTGGCTGAAGTCGGACGCTTAACCGACTGCGCCACCCAGGCGCCCCGAATGTGGTGACTTTTAAATGCCTCCTTTCCCAAGGGCTTTCTGCAATATGTCTCATATTGTTCAAAGTAATTTCCTGGTGGTTTGTGACTAAGTTAAAGAAAATAAAATGATGGCACTTTCTTTACTGACCCAGGTGGATGCATCATCTCACCCTGCTACCTAGAAAGACTAACACTGAAGAGTTATTTCCAGAATATCTGTTCATCAAGACACACATTTGTGTTGTCCTGAGGTCCAGGAAAGACATCTGTGATTTCGCTTCACTATATATTTTTGGGAACTGAGTCAGTAAGCCAGAAATTAAGGAAGTCAGGACACATGAGGACAGGGATCAGTTTAAGTTCACCTGAGACCAGTAAAATGAATTGACAGCTATCAAAAGATTAGGGTTTCAAATAAATTCTGGTGTTCAGTTAATAATAATGTACCAATGTCAATTTCTCACTAGTGCTAGTGGTGTGTATGAATCTGTACAGAATAATTGCTATTACACACTGTGTTCAGTATGTTGTGCTATATGTCACACTTTTGGTAAATATGTTATTGTTACATAAGATGTTAAAAGTGGGGAAAACTGAGTGAGGAGTATAGAAGAAACCTGTGTGTAATCTTTGCAACTTTTCCGTAAATCTATATTTGTTCCAAAATTTAAAAAAATTATTTAAAAATTGCCCTCTAAACTCATTTTTTTTTAACTCACAAAGCCCTATCTCTTTTTCTTCCCATTCTTTCTATTCTTCACTGACCCTACTCCCCAGCTTCCCTTTCTCCTCTCTAGACTTCCAGCTCTGTTTTCCCTCTGATATTGCTGCAGAGGTCTCAAATCCCAACCCATTCACTTCTGAGTGCAAGTTTCTCACAAGCACTACAGTTCTAGCCCTGGGCCTTCCCTTGCTTGTTTTCCTTTTTGTGTTTTCTTTCCTTGTTTATTTTTTAAATTGTGTAGGTCTTTATAGTTTATAGAGGAACTTCCCATGCACTTTGTCTTTTGATTCTTAGAATATCCAGGTGTATTGGTCCTTATTATTATTATTATTATTTTAAATTTTAATTCCAGTGTAGTTGACATACAGTGTTTTATTAGTTTCAGGTATATAATCCAGTGATTCAACAGTTCCATATATTACTCAGTGTTCATTATGATAAGTGTACTCTTTTTTTAAAATATTTTATTTATTTTTTGAGAGATAGAGAAAGAGTACATGCACACAAGCAGGGAAAGGGCAGAGAGAAAGAGAGAGGGAGAAACAGAATCCAAAGCAGGCTCCAGGCTCCAAGCCCTCAGAGCCCAACATGGAACTCAAACTCAGGAACCATGAGATCATGACCTGAGCCAAAGTCAGACACTTAACTGACTGAACCACCTAGGCACCCCATGATAAGTGTACTCTTAATCTCTACCTATTTCACCCATCCTGCCACCTACCTCCTCTAGTAACCAGCAGTTTGTTCTCTGGTTTTTGGTTTGTCTCTGTTTGTTTGTTTGTTTTTTCCTTTGCTCCTTTGTTTCATTACTTAAATTTCACATGAGAGAAATCATGTGGTATTTGTCTTTTTCTGACTACCTTATGGGGTTTAGCATTATAGTCTCAGCTTCACCCACGTGGATTGCAAATGACAAGAATTCATTCTGTTTTATGATTGAACAATATTCCATTGTGCATATGCATATACACACACATATATGTATATACATATATACGTGTATATATATGTATAGATGTATGCATATATTTACATCTCTTCCTTATCCATTGATCTATCAATGGACATTTGGGCTTCCATAATTTGGTTACTGTAAATAATGTTGCAATAAACATAGGGGTTCATATATCCCTTCAATTTAGTGTTTTGTCATTCTTTGGGTGAATATCCTATAGTGTAATTACTGGATCATAGGCTAATTCTATTTTCAATTTTTTGAGGAATCTCCATATTATCTTCTATAGTGGGCTCAACAGTGTGCATTCCCACCAACAGTGCACAAGTGTTCCTTTCTCGCTACATCCCTGACAACACTTGTTTTTGATTTTAGTCATTCTGAAAGGTGTGAGGTGATCTCTTTGTGGTTTTGATTTGCATTTTCCTGATGATGAATGACGTTGAGCATCTTTTCATGTGTCTTTTGGCCATTTGCATGTCTTCTTTGGGGAAATGTCTGTTCGTATCTTCTGTTCATTTTTTAATTGGGTTATTATTATTTTTTGGTGTTGAGTTGTATAAGTTCTTTATATATTTTGGATATTAACCCTTTCTCAAATATGTCATTTTCAAATAACTTCTCCCATTCTTCTCCTATTAGTTTTGTTGATTGTTTCCTTTGCTCTGCAGAAGTTTTTATGTTGAAATTGTCCTAATAGTTGGCTTTCGATTTTGTTTTCCTTGCCTCAAGAGACACATCTAGAAAGAGGTTATGGTTGATGTCAGAAATTACTGCCTATGCTCTCCTCTAGGACTTTTATGGTTTCAGGTCTCACGTTTAGGTTCTTAATCCATTTTGAGTTTATTTTTATGTTATAGTATGAGAAAGTGGTCTAGTTTTATTGCTTTCCACGTAGCTGTCCAGTTTTCCTGACACCATTTATAGAAGAGATAGACTTTTTCCCATTGCATATTCTTGTTGAAGAATACTTGTTGAAGATTAATTGACCATATAATTGTGGGCTTTTTTCTGGGCTTTCTATTCTGTTCTATTGAACTATGTGTCTATTTTTGTGCCAGTACCATACTGTTTTGATTACTACTTATAATATAGCTTATAACTTGAGGTCTAGAATTGTGATCCCACCAGTTTTGTTTTCTTTTTCAAGATTGTTTTGGCTATTCAGGGTTTTTTGTGGTTCCATACAAATTTTAGGATTGTTTGTTCTTGTTCTGTGAAACATGCTGTTAGTATTTTGGTACTAACAGATGTAATGTGGTATTTAGGTACCACATTACATCTGCAGATTGCTTTAGGTGGTATAGAAATTTTAACAATATTTGTTCTTCCAGTTCTTGAGTATGGAATGTCTTTCCATTTCTTTGTGTTCTGTTCAATTTTTTTCATCAAAGTTTTGTAGTTTTCAGAGTACAGGTCTTTCACCTCTTTGGTTAAATTTATTCATTATTTTGGGTGAATTATAAATGAGATTATTTCTTAATTTCTCTTTCTGCTGCTTCATTATTAGTGTATAGAAATGCAACAGATTTATTTACATTGATTTTGTATTTTGTGAGCTTACTGAATTCCTTTATCTGTTCTAGTAGTGTTTTAGTAAAATCTTCAGTATTTTCTACATATAGTATCACGTGATCTGTAAATAATGAAAGTTTCACTTCTTCCTTAACAATTTTGAAGTCTTTAACTTCTTGTGTTGTCTGATTGCTGTGACTTTATTATAGTCAAAGCATAATACTTTCAGTATTATGTTGAATAAAAATGTAGCATAGTACTGTCAGTACTGTGTTGAATAAAATGATGAGAGTAGACAACTTTGTCTAGCTCCTGTCCTTAGGGGAAAAGTTCTCAGTTTTTCCCCTTTGAGAATGATGTTAGCTGTGTTTTTCATAGAAGTCCTTTATTATGTTGAGGCATGTTCCCTCTAAATGTACTTTGCTGAGAGTTTTTATCATGAATGGATGTTGTATTTCATCAAATGCTTTTTCTGCAGCTATTGAAATGATCATATGGTTTTTATCCTTTCTCTTATTGATAGAATGTATCATGTTAATTTATTTGCAATTATTTAACCACCCTAGCATTCCTAACAATAAGTCCCACTTGATCATGGTGAATGCTTTTTTAAATATATTGTTGGATTTGGTTTGCTAATATTTTGTT
Source organism: Lynx canadensis (assembly GCF_007474595.2). NCBI lineage: Eukaryota > Metazoa > Chordata > Mammalia > Carnivora > Felidae > Lynx > Lynx canadensis. Next base: position 33,457,874 of record NC_044315.2, read on the forward strand.
GAAGATTTTTGCATGTATGTTCATCAGAGATATTGGTCTATAATTCTATTTTGTTGTGTTGTCTTTATCTGGTTTTGTTACCAAGGTCATACTGGCTTTATAGAATGAAATTGGAAGTTTTCCTTACTCTTCTATTTTTTGGAATAGTTTGAGAAGAATAGATATTAACTCTTCTTTAGATGTTTAGGAGAATTCACCTGTAAGCTGTCTGGTCCTGGACTCTTATTTATTCAGTTTTTTTATTGCTGATTCAATTTCTTTGCTGGTGATTACTCTGTTCAAAGTTTCTTTCTACTTCAGTTTTGGTACAGTTTGTTTGTTTTGGAGGTTTTACGTTTCTGAGAATTTATCTATTTCTCCCTAGGTTGTCCAATTTGTTGGCATACAATTTTTCACAATATTCTATTACATTTGTTTATATGTCTACAGTGCTGATTGTTATTTCTCTTCTCTCAGTCGTCATTTTGTTTATTGAATATTTTTTCTTTTTCTTTTTTTTTGAGTCTGGCTAGAAAATCAATTTTGTTGATCTTTTCAAAGAAACAGGTCCTTGTTTCATTGATCTGTTTTGTAGTTTTTTAGTTTCTATATCACTTATTTTTGCTCTAATATTTATTATTCCCTTCCTCCTGCTGTTTTGGGGTTTTGTTCATTGTTCTTTTTCTAGCTCCATTAGGTGTGATGTTAGGTTGTTTATTTAAGATTTTTCTTGCTTCTTGAAATAGGCTCATATTTCTATAATCTTCCCTTTTAGAATCACTTTTACAAAACCCCAAAGATTTTGGACCATTGTGTTTTTTCTGTCCATGTATTTTTTTATTTCTTCTTTGATTTTTTTTTTTTTTGGTTGACTCATTCATTGTTTAATAGCATTTTATTTAACCTCCATGTATTTGTGCTTTTTCCAGATTTTTTCTTGTGGTTGATTTCTAGTTTCATAGTGTAGTCATCAGAAATGATGCATGGTATGACTTCAGTTTTGAAAAATTTGTTGAGACTTGTTTTGTGGCTTAATATATGATCTATTCTCAAGAATGTTCAACGTGCACTTGAAAAATTGTATATTCTGCTTTAGGATGGAATGTTCTGAATTAATTTGTTAAATCTGTCTGGTCCAGTGTGTCATTCAAAGCCATGATTTCCTTGGTGATTTTCTGTTTGGGTGATCTGTCCATTGATGTAAATATGGTGTTAAAAATATCTACTACTATTTTATTACTATTTATTAGCTTCTTTATATGTGTTATTCACTGTTTCATGCATTTGGGTGCTCCTAGGTTGGATGCATAAATATTTATAATTGTTATATCTTCTTGTTGAATAGTCCCTTTTATTATTATATACTCACCTTCTTTGTCACTTGTTATAGTCTCTGTTTTAAAGTTTCTTTTTTTTAATGTAAATGTTGCTACCTAGGAGTTTTTTTCACCTGTATTTGCATAATAAGCGTTTCTCCATCCCCTGACTTTCAATCTGAAGGTATCTTAAGTCTGAAATAAGTCTCTTGTAAGCAGCATACAGATGGGTATTTTTTTTATCCATTCTATCACCCTATATCTTTTGATTGGAGCATTTAGACATTTACATTTGAAGTAATTAGTTATAAGCATGTATGTATTGCCATTTTGTTACTTGTTTTGTGGTTGTTTTTGTCATTCTTCTATGATCCTTTCTTCTCTTGCTCTCTTCTCTCATTGCTCGCTGGCTTTCTTTAATGGTATATTTGGATTCCTTTCATTTTAATTTTGCTTATCTATTCTGGCTTTTTATTTGTGGTTACCATTTGCTTTGTATACAACATTTTCTGCATATAGAAGTCTATATGAAGTTGTTCATCACTTAAGTTTGAACCCAATATTTACTCCTCTCCCCTCTGTGTTTTAGGTATATGGTGTCATATCTTACATTCTTTCATTTTGTGAGTCCTTTGACTGTTTTTTGCAAATATGCTTAATTTTAGTGCTTTTGTGCTTCCTACTTTTTGTACTCCTATTTATGGTCTTTCTTTTCCACTCAAAGGGTCCCCTTTAACATTTCTTTAGGTTTGGTTTAGTGGTCATGAACTCCTTTAGCTTTTTTTTAAATCTGGGAAACTCCTTATCTATCCTATTTTGAATGACAGCCTTGCTGGATAGAATATTCTTGGCTGCAGTTTTTTTTTATTTTTATTTTTTTTTTCTTTTCATCATTCTATATCATGTCATTCCCTTCTGGCCTGCAAAGTTTCTGCTGAAAAATTATCTGATAACCACACAGGGTTTCCCTTTTATGTAACTATCTTCTTTCCTCTTGCTGTTTTTAAATTTTGTCTTTATCACCATTTTTGCCATTTTAATTACTATGTGCCTTGGTGTGGACCTTCTCGCGTTTATTTTATTAGGGATCTCTATGCCTCCTGGATCTGGCTGTTTCCTTCCCCAGATTAGGGAAGTTTTCAGCTATTGTGTATAAAATGAAATTTCTCTTTCTTCTTCTGGGATCCCTATAATACAAATTCTATTGTGCGTGAGGAGACCCTGATTTCCCTGTCTTTTCTCATTTTGCATTTTTTTCTTTCACATGATCAGCTTGATGACTTTCCATTGCTCTGTCTTCCAGATTATTAATTATTTCTCCTTCCTCTAGCCTGCTATTTATTCCATCTGGAGTATTTTTAATTTCAAGTATTGTGTTCTTCATGTTTGATTGGTTCTTTTTTTAATCTGTTTAAGGATCTCACTGATGTCTTCCACTCTTTTCTCAAGTTCAGTGAATATCTTTATGATCATTAGTTTAAATTCTTTATCAGGCATATTACTGATCTCTGTTTCACTTAGATATCTTGCTGTGATTGGGTCCTGTTCTTTCATTTGGGATATATTCCTCTGTTTCCTCATTTTGTCTGGCTCTTTGTGTCTGTTTCTCTGTGTTAGGAAAGTCAGCTATGTCCCTTGCTCTTAGAAGTAATGACCTTATGAAGAAGAGGTCCAGTAGTGCCTTGCAGTGCAGTGTCCATTGTTTGTTAGAGTGTGGTGCTTCATAGGGTGTCCCCTACAAGTGTTTGCTGCACCCTGCGTATTGGCCACTTTCTTCTTCAGTTCAGTCATCTGCAGTGGCTCTCTTTGCCTGTTCTAGGCAGTGTTTAGTCCTTGTGTTGTTCATAGATCAGTCCAGGACCACCTTGGGCTTGAATTTAGTCAGACCATGCATTTGCCAGAGATGCAGTAGCACCAAACTACAGGGTGTTTTCTCTGTGTTGTCCCTTGAGAAGCTGTCATTGATGAGCCCAGCTTGTGATCAGATCAAATGTCTGCCCCTAGCCCACTGCTGGGGCTGCCATCTGACTGGTGTGTGTGTGTGTGTGTGTGTGTGTGTGTGTGTTTTACTTTCTTTAGGGCAGGAGTCACTTTGGAGTGGTGCTGGCCCCTATAAGGGCTTCTTGCACACTGCCAGGTTTGTGATTTCAGTTTGAATGGGTTTGACCAAGAGTTTATTCGAGGGGGTGGGGTGTGCAGTATCCTCAAGTTTCGTGTTCTGTTGAAAGGTGATGAACAGCTGCTGCCAGGACTGGGCCAGCAGGGGTGGGATGTCAATTTTAACAAGGTGACTACTGGTCTGGTGCCAAGGTTCCACAAACCCTGCAGGTAGAGAGAAAAGTTTTTGGTAAGTTTTGTGCTGGTCTTCTGGTGGAGGGGATCTTCAGCAATGGGACTGAAGCAAAGGTGACTAGAAAGAGCATATCTGTCAAAGTGTGGTGGGAGGATGTCCTTTGTGTAAACAAGTAGTTGGTGTCCATACTGAGCTTGTCTCTACAGGTGGCCTGGTGTTTATGCTAAGGGCCAGGGGAGGGAAATGGCACCTGCCAGCTCCTTTGTTCCTGGAGGTATATCCTTGTGAATCCTGTCCCTCCAGGACATGCTCTGAAGTGAGTGAATAATTCTCTTCCCAATATGTCCCAGGCATTTTTCAAGCTATTGCTTCTAAGCTGTGTCTCCACGGGTTGTTTGTCATGCTATCTCTTTAAAGAAGAGGACTCTGCTTCCTATTGCCCTCCAGCCTGCTGATTTTTAAAGTTCCATGTTTTAAGTCCTGCTGGTTGTAAGAACTCACAAAATTCAGCCCCTCTAGTCGTCAAAAACAAATTTTATGGGGATTTGTCTTCCCTTTATGATAGTCTGTTTCTAATCCTTCTCTGCCTGTGGATCTTCCTCACCATGGACATCGAGATCTGGTTAGTCTGCCACTGAATCTCCACCATCCTATACTTTTTAATGTGGCCTCTTCTCTGCATTTAGTTGTGGAGCTTGTGCTGCCAATCTTCTTTCTGGGTCATTTTCTGGGTTATTACACTGATGTGAATGTTATCTAGTTGTATCCATGGGACAAGGTGAGCTTAGGGTTCTCTTACTTTGCCATCTTCCCAACCTTTTTTTTTTTTTTTTAATTTTTTTAACGTTTATTTATTTTTGAGACAGAGAGAGACAGAGCATGAAGGGGGGAGGGGCAGAGAGAGAAGGAGACACAGAATCGGAAGCAGGCTCCAGGCTCTGGGCCATCAGCCCAGAGCCTGACGCGGGGCTCGAACTCATGGACCGCAAGATCGTGACCTGAGCTGAAGCCGGATGCTTAACCAACTGTGCCACCCAGGCGCCCCTACCATCTTCCCAACCTTTAAGTGTGGTCATAATTATTAATAAATGAAAATGGTAATAGTGGAGGTTCAGAAAGGCTAAATGATGTAAGTTACTTGCTTAAAACCATCTATCAATAAGTCATGACTTAAATTCAGAAATCTTGACTCTTTCAATTACAGCACATTGCCTAGAAATTAACTAATGATTTTATTTCTGCTTCTACATATTCCCATTACTTTTTGAAATTTAGGAGGCTTTTGCACACAAAAAAATACTCAGATAATCTTAACTTTCTTTCTTTCTTTTTTTCTTTTTTCTTTTTTTTTAGGGTAGACTGCCACACACAGCATCTTATTTGGATGTGCCTGGAGTCTTGGAAACTTGACTACCCTATATTCTGCAAATGGACACTGAGAACTTGTTTGGAGGTTCTGCAGGGAAGTACAGTTACTCATACATGTTCCTCTTCTCTCTGGGAAAGTCCTTCTATTAAACCAAGCTAGCTAACATGTTCCAAAAGAACACACAGAGAATGATGAAGTAGGAAGGGGATTCAGCCTAGCCAGCCAGGTCAGCCTATGAATGCTTGCACTCAATAGAGTGACAGATGTTGCATCCAGATCACTCTCATATTTGATAATCTCTTAACTTGATATTAAATGCAGTATAATGACAAATAGACAAAAAACACAATTAAATGAAGTTAAAAATAAACTCAATCCATTTGAATGCCAAAGTGAAGTCAGATTATTGTATTGAATGTAATATATATAAAAGATAGAACTGGGAAGGCTGTAATCATACAGTTGACATACACCTCACAGATGAGGAAACTTGAGGCAGAGAAAATGATAGGAATTCATCAACATATTTTAAACTTTTCACACAAGCTGAGGCACACAAGAAGACTAATTTGACCCCCCTTGAACCTGCCTGCTACTGAATTCTATTCAATGCATTGTAAGCAGAAATTATATACATATTTGGGCACATGGGTGGCTCAGTCAGTTGAGCGTCCAACTTGGCTCAGGTCATGAACTCATGGTTCATGAGTTCAAATCCCACATCAGGCTATGTGCTGAAAGTTCAGAGTCTGGAGCTGCTTTGAATTCTGTGTCTCCTCTCTCTGCCCTCTCCTGCTTGCTCTCTCTCTCTCACACACAAATAAATAAAGATTAAAAAAAATTTTTTTAAGAAATTACGTACATCATTTCCAGACCTAACCATGGAATCTCTTGTGTAATTTTTTTAACTTTTTCTAAGGCCTGAGGCTGTGCAGCTGGAAGGGAAGAACTCCTCCATTTCAGGAAAGTTGGAAAGCACTGGAGTTCATGTGGATGAGAAATCAGTTCCTTTTTTTTTAATGTATTTATTTTTGAGAGAGAGAGAGAAAAAACAAGTGGGGGAGGGGAAGAGAGAGAGACACACAGAATCTGAAGCAGGCTCCAGGCTCTGAGCTTTCAGCATAGCCACAGGGCTCGAACTCACAAACCGGAGATCATTACCTGAGCCGCAGTTAGATGTTGAACTGACTGAGCCACCCAGTCGCCCCAAGAAATCAGTTCAATATTATTGCATTAAACCTTTAGGATTGTGTATAGCATAACCTAGCTTGTCTTGACTAACAAATAAACCAACTTCTCTAGCTACTGATTTACTTTTATATGTTTACTCAGGTAGTAAATTGTTTGCTGTTACTGGTGATATTAGCCAGGTGCTTCCAGTTGAGTCATTGATCTTTACAAATATTCATTTGTGTCAACAAAGACTTAGCTCTAGAAATATTCCTTTTTTGTCATTGCTGTTCTTCATCTAAGTGTGGATGAACTCGTCCCATTCAAATTTTCAGAAATCCATATGGAAAGGTCTAGAAGTATTGGTGGGAAAATGAGTGGGATGGGGTTGAGATGGTGCGGGGGCAGAGATGCTTGAATATGATCACCTATATTATTTGAATAGTTTTATAATGAAAGTGTATTCATGCAAAACGTTATAAACATGAAGGAATTTAAAAATTCCCAGGTTAACATAACTACTCATGCAACTGCTACACTCAGTCTTTCAATATATATTGAAATCCTATCAACCCTTTAAGACTCATGCAAATGACACCCTCTGCTTTTTCCTTACCATTCCTAAAGGGAATGCTATTTCCTTCCTCCAAATACCTAAATAACTAGGTTGTTGCTTTTTAATGCAATGCTTTTACATTTATCTTGTATTTTAGCTATGTGGGAACAAATTCTACTTCCCTTACTAGATGGAACTTTTCTGAAAAGTAGAAGCTATCTGCATTTCATGTAACTTACCAGGAAAGTTATACCAAAATAAAAATCAGTGGACTTCTGGAATGACAGAGTGAATAACTTGGTATACCTTCTCTCCAAAAAACATCAATAAAACTAGAAAAGATTGTTTAAAAAATAACCATTTCAGGACTTTAGAGATATAGCAAATTAAGGAGCATTTATTTGGGAAAGCTACTGAATCTCAGGCAGGGACAGTGGGAATCTGTGGCATAAGGCTGTCCTCACTTCTCAGCTACAACCACCGCTTCCAGCTCCACAGTCATTATAGTTCTACTATGATTGACAAATCCATGAGAATCAGCAACTTCACTGTTACAGGAAGCTGGCATAATTCAGAGCTAAATGTGGGAGATGATAAGCCCCTGAAAATAGCCCAAGTGCCTATTAATAAACATACTAATACATAGTGGTATTTCCATGTGATGGAATATTACTCAGAAATAAAAAGGAATGATCTACTGACACAAGTGGCAACATGGCTGGACCTCAAAATTATTGTATTAAGTGAAAGAAGACAGAAAAAACTATGCATACTGTGTGATTATAATTAAGTAAATTCTACGATACACAAACAAATATGTCATGACAAAAACACTTTGGGGGGATGGGAGTGGAGAAGGAGAAGGGAGGCATTACAAGGGGCATGAGAAAAAATTTATTCACTATCTTATTGTGGTGATGGTTCCACAGGTGCATACCTTTGGCCAAACTAAAGAAATTGTACACTTGAAACATGTGAAGTAAATCATGTCATTTACATATTAATACAGATGTTTTAAATTTTGCCTTACCCCAGAATTGTTGAGTTGTATCAATCTTCCTAAAAAAATGTATGATATATATATATATATATATATATATATATATATATATATATCATATGGCTCCATTCACCATTGGTACATAACTTAAAGTCCAGATACACAGAAAGAACCTACAAAAAGCATGAAATTAGGAGAAACAGAATCATTACCCTTTAGAAATAGTGGTTCCATGGTTTATAAATGTCAAAGTAGAGTGTTAGAACTAGGGCTTATCCATGCAGTCAAGCCTTTGATGTTACACTTGAGGAAACTGCACTCAGAGATGAAGGGACAGGGTGAAGTTGATAGGCAGCCAAGTGAGGACTTGAACATATGCTTCTTTTTTTTGGTAAGATAATGGAGAACACAAGAATTGAGTATTGACTTTGCTGACTTTATCATTCATTTGGGACATATCTATTCAGAAGAACCACATAACAAGAACCACAATAAAAATATCAATTCTTTCTCAACTCTCATTGGCTTCCAAAAAATGCAAAGTCAAACTTGTATTTTAAGATGTTATCTTCCATTTAAACATTCTTTCTCCTTTTCATTTTATTGTTTTCATATAGTTTAAATCTTTGCAGAAGGTTCTTTGAATTTCTGACAGCCAAAACCAGCTGTGTTTGCTAGTGAGGGTGGAGATAGAAACAATATTTACTAGCAAACCCAAGATCAGACTTGAGAGGGAAAAATATCAATTGACAGTAATGGAAAGAAGAGGATTTGCTAATGTAGAACTGTTTTGGAACTCTGACGCTTATTTTACCCTTGACCAAGGAGGTCCAAATTCACATATTGTAAGAGGGGAGGGACCATTTTGTGTTCATTTCTAATGAAGGACTAAAAAGAGGCACAGGGAGGAATGCCTACACTTGTGCTTAAATTGAGGCATCAATAGTTATCTATTCTTTTCCATGCACAGTGGGAAATGCATTGGCACTGAAGTCAGAGAAAACCGAACTCAACTCCTGTGTCCTCCACTTGCGGATAATTTTCTATTTCATAGTTTCCTCATCTATAAAGTGAAGGTAATAGTGTCTACTTTAAACTGAAATTGTTATGAAATTCAGAAATAACATAGGCAAATTCCATTTTACAACGCCAGGCTTATATAAGTGACATGTGGACACTCAATAAATGCTAACTGTGGTTATTTATTATTTTGAGATTTAGCACACAATCATGAAAAAAGCTACTGCTGGGAGGAGGGATGTACCTACTGCATTTGGCAATTCTTTTTAATCACACAGGAGCTGCTGATATTTGCCCCTCAGCTTCCAGCTGTTTCCTTCTGCTATACCTGATGCAGTGTAAGAAAATTTCTCTGCAGGTTTCTGCAGAGGCAGCCAGCACTTAGGTTGTGAATCTTTTCTTGAGTTGGGTGAGAAATTCTTCCTTTCATGCCTGGAAGGACATGCTGCTCTCTCAAACACAGGCAAGAATTTAGCTGACTTTGAGACCATGATTAACTCATTTAATTAATTTTATCCTTCATAAATTAATAGTAAATTTTACATAGGTATAGTTATTTCCTCCATTGTGTTTCCTCACCCAGATACATCTTTTGGTCATGGTAATTATCACAATGTGCTATGGGTATTAGCTTATGCTGCTAAGTTGTGTATCCACAACTGAATTTTGAGTTTCTCAAGAACAAGAAATATCTTCTTCCTTTGTGTACTCTTAGTACATAACATGGTGACTGCACATAGCTGAAACTCTATAAATGTTTGTGGAGTGAGATATCAGAAATCTCAACTATACTAGATCAAATCAGTTCATTCTCCTGTAGAATATTAGAAGTGTCTAAAGTTTTTATGGACTACAATGAGAAGCACTGTGTTCCAATGGTTTCCCTTAATAAAATGGAGCACACTCAAAAATTGGAAAATGATTTCTTCTGGAGTTTGATTTTAGACCTAAAAAAGTATATCTACTTCTTTGAAGAAGTATACACAAAGATGTGGTAGCATCACAGTTTGAAATGATAGAATACTATGCAATTAAATAGTATGTTGGACAGGCATGTGTTTGTGGGGGTGAAGAGGAAGGTGTTCTAAAATTAGTTTGGAAAACACAAGAATTGAAAATAATGATTAATCTACCACTTGTAAGCCATATATTATTCCTAAATAGAATAAATATTATTCCTAGATAAATTCTATTCAAGATAGAAAGATAAAACTTTGTAAAGCATGTATCTGGTTACATAGCAACCCACCTGAGGATCTCACAAAAATTAATCGTATTTATTTTAATGAGGTATGTCTTCTTAAGGGCTCTTCTTAATTCAGAACTTTATAAAACAAAAGAGGTTTAGCTCAAAAGGTCTGCATCTACCCACTTGGAGTCCAGTTAACTTCAGTGTAACTAACTTAGTGAGGAGTCTGAATTTGTTATGTGTACAGGAATAAGATGATTTTGTTCTGCTAATAATGGCTACTAACTGTATTCCGCCAAAGTCTTCTTCAGCTGGTAGAAGATTCCCTTGACAACCTCTCATTCAATTCTATTTATTTTCCTTTTGTTTTTTTTTTTTCCTCTTTCAATTAGTAGAAGAACATCCTTTTGGATCTTTAAGTCTGTCTTGTTCATTTTAATACTTAAATATATGTGCAGTTTAATGACCTATTTACTTTTCTCCCCCATTCCTATCTCCCCATCAGCAGAGATCAAATGCATGCCTCTGGGGTCTTGGTGGATGTGTAAGGTGCTGGGTTCACCTTGACCTTCCACCTTTCTCTACACACCTTCATCTCTCCCTCTTCTGCAGGTCTTTCTTGGGGCAGGAGTGCAGAATGAAGGAGTTGGGACACAGGGCCTCCTTCAACGTGACTATCAGTGTCAGATACTACTGGAAGCTAATCTTCCACTATAAAGTTTGAAGAAGCTAAAAACTTCCCTGCCTCCCTTACAGCTGGAATGTCAAAATCCTCCAATTCTGCTTAATGAAATATGAGTTTATGATGGGGCTTCTGAGAACACTTTTGTTTTCCTAGTAAAAGTAACAGATTTGGCTGTCCTCTCTCATGCCTAGAATCCTTCCTTCCTCAAATGTGGATTGGCTGCCTGAGGTTGCAGCCATGAGGGGAAAGCTGAGAGAATTTCAAAACCATTGAGATGAGGAACCAAGACCAAAAGCAACTTCCCACTAGATATCTTGTTAACCTAGAAACACAAATCTCTATTGGTTAAGGCCATTGAAATGTAGGCTTTGTATTACTTGCAGCCAAACACACTTCTAACTGATAGACTGCCTTTTGTTATGTTGCAGTTTTCTCTTTGTCCATACCCCTGATCTGGCTGTCATCCACAGGCCTTGTATAGAAAGGAAGCATCACCAACCAGCCCTGCAGCTGCCTTACTTCTTAGCGGTGCCCCTGTTTATTAGCAGCCCCTTAAGAAGTTTGTCCATATCTGCTAGCTAATTTCCAGCAAACAGCATCATGCTTCATTCCTCAATTGTCTGTGCCTCTTTGCCATTCCATCTGATATTTCCCTCATCAGGTGCACCTTCAACAACCTCCCTAGCCTAGAGGGTGCAAGCATTGAAGAATCCCACTTTCTGTACCTCTGGAGCATCTAGAACCTAAGGGAGTTGATTCTGGCCCCCTCAACACCTAACCACTTAATACCATACCATCTCTCCCATGCTCTGACCGAAAGCAGACTTATGATGTCAAGCTCCAGAGCATAAGCAGGCTGTTGATTAAACATAAGTCTCTTTGCATTTGTGTGAGTGATTTTCCTAAGGCCTTTCTCAAATAGTTCCATGCTCCTCAAGGAAGTTAGGGAAAAAAAAAATCCTTTCTTCATGAATATTGCACTGCTTTCTCTCTTCTTGCAGGGGACCTCTATAGCTCTCTCTCAACCTCCTTCCTATATCTACCAGAGTAGGAAAAAGGAGGGTAGGGGGATAGAAGTTCTGAACTGGCATCTGTCAGCAAATTGTCAAGAAAAGGCTGGCCTCATGAAGGGGATGGTCTCTAAACTTATAATGTGTACAGTTTAGTGGTTTCTGTTTTCAGCTGTGTGCCTTAGTCTCCAGTTCTGACACTTGGTACTTAATACCATAATATGTATTCAGAGTATATTATACTTATTTTCTGTAATTGGACCAGGAGTACTTCTCTGCTTTTGCCACTAATACTGCCCCATATTTTATTGTATTTTTTTTTTTTGCATATCAGAGACTTGCTCATTAAAATTAAAAATTCTCACTCTGCTTGTCTTCAGTTGGCTTCATGTTCAGTTGTGAGTGCACATCATCTTCATGCTTTATAGAGAGAGGATTAACCAACTGTGAGTCTATTGTTCTGCTCTTGCCAGATATATCATGAACCCATAAAACACTGCTTCATTGCAGACATGCTTTGCTAACGTTGGCTGTGAAAAGTCTTTTGTGATATGTTGTAGCTCAGTAGAAAGGGTATGTACAGACCTCTGTATCTTTGGGTAACCAAAGGATATTTCAGGATCCATGTAGCCTGGAAACCTCTATATCCTTAAATTCATTCTCTATTTTTTTTATTTTTAGTTTGTTTATTTGCTTGATTCCCCTCTTTCTCACACATTGTTTCCATACAACTGTTGGGTGGAATAAAAAGTGTGCCTCTTTCAGCCTGAGGCTTGCTGGGCAACAATTTTATATTTACTTATATTTTTTCTCACTTACACTAGTAAATTCTTTCACTCATAAGTTAGTTAGCAAACACAAGAATTCAGACAACAATCAGAAAATTTTTCTTTTACCCCACTGAAAAAGAAAAAAAAAATGGTGGATTCAGTTAAGGCTAAAAATAAATGCTTGAGGGGCGCCTGGGTGGCGCAGTCGGTTAAGCGTCCGACTTCAGCCAGGTCACGATCTCGCAGTCTGTGAGTTCGAGCCCCGCGTCAGGCTCTGGGCTGATGGCTCAGAGCCTGGAGCCTGCTTCCGATTCTGTGTCTCCCTCTCTGTCTGCCCCTCCCCCGTTCATGCTCTGTCTCTCTCTGTCCCAAAAATAAATAAACGTTGAAAAAAAAAATTTAAAAATAAATGCTTGAGCCATCACAGTAACTTGGAAAGCATTTTTTTCACAATTTTGTCCATTTTCAACTCCTTTTGTACTATTGTCTAGACATAATACTGGATGAATGCTTATTCCCCATAAAGAGATTATAACTCATTGACAGTTAAAAAAAATTACCAATAACATCAGAAATTCTAGTCACCAATATGAATGTTTTATATTTTTTAATAAAAAATCTAAGGAAAGTAACAGTAACCTCTTTTGAATTTAGGAAAGCTTTATTTATTCTGTTATGCAAAACAATTACTGATTATAAACTCTAAATCTTACCCAGGCCATCCAACTTTTTGCTTAGAAGACAACAGTGGATAAATGTTTGTCTCATATTCGAAGATGCTAGATTTGATGCTATAGTCACATGAAGATAGACATTTTCATTCTTTTATTTTTCTCTTTAGCAGTGTGAATGATTACTTTTGATTTTTTTTGTTTTGTTTTTTTCGTTTATTGCTGTTGTTTTAGGCAGAGTTAAGTTATACTCCTAAAAAACTTTGTGGGAGTGGGTTTTTCCTCTAAGCTGCAGATGCAGATACATACATCAAAGGACAAGAGCTCTGAGGTTTGCTGAACACAAGAGCCAGTGCCAAAGCAAAAGTTTTCTGTGTCACACACACTGTGGTTTGTGAATTGTAATGGCTTTCCAAATTTGTATTTTGGTTGATCCATTCTAGCAGCTAGATTTCACTCACTGGCAGTCCTGGCCATGTATTATATGGCTCCTAGAATATCTGCCTGCCTCCTCTCTATTCTCTGAAATCTTTAATACATTCATTTCGTCCTTCAGGGACTTTTATTCTCATTGCTTTAAGAGGAGCACTGTATCTAGTCTTTTCTTCAGGTCATCTGTGAAAGTAGGAAAATATGCCACACAAGTTTTGAAAGGGACCTCCGGTGTGGGAGGCAATGCTTAATGGGAAGACTGGATACCACCAAAGTGAATTTTGATTTCTTTATTATTTTGCCTAAATCAGATGACTCGTAAATATTCTGTCTGATCTCTCCAATTTGTATACATAGGATACAAAGGGAAAACTTGATGAAGCAACCATCTAAGAAGAAACTGCTTGCTGAACATAAAAGATCAGAGGATTTAATATTACCTGACAACCCATAGAAGCAGAATAATTGAACCTCTCCCTGCTTGGTTCATTTACTTTCTCTATCTGCTTTCCACAATGTTCTGTTAGCCTTGACTTGGCCAATGGTTGTTTTCTAAGATGAGTACTAAAGAACTGAGTCTATAATGCTAATTGCTCAGTAAGGTCACTAATACATTCTGAAACACATGCCTATTGAAAGCTACAGGTTTTTATAAAAACACAAAGGAAAAAATCTTTATAAAGTTAATGAGATGAGGTTTTTAAAATATGATATACTCCCTGGAAGAAAGACATCTGGTGAAAGCTCTGCATGTTTTACTTTTTTGACTTTGCCTTCTTTTCATTTTAACTACTTCTGCCTGATAAATATCAGAAATTCCCTACTCATGCCTTCAGTTTTAGTGCTCCTTTGGGAGACCAGCAAAGCAGCTGTGTAATGGACCAAAGTCAGGGAGAAACTAATAATGTTCACCTGATAGTTTTTCCCATGTTGAGGGTATCTCCTGGCTTCCTTTCATTTCCCCATCAATTGTTCAGGGTTAAAATAATAGGAGTGTACTTTTAAATATTTACATTACTCTAACGGTTGGTTTCTATTCAGGAGAAAAAGCTAGTGATTTTTGGCCAGAGTTGAACTCTAACTATTGCATAGTCACCTTAAAATTTTGTTTTTATAAATCTGTTTTATTTATGCCCAAGTTCAAACACAGTCATCTCAGATAAAAAGCAAGGCAGCAACTATTGATATTTTTGTGCTTTGAGAGATATTATGAAAGCTCATCACTGACTCACTGTCAGACATCAAGTTATCTGAAATTTTGCCACAATTTGTTCTTTTGGTTTCTTTTTGGCTAATATCCTTTAAGAGTTTCCAATTAAAATACAACTGCTCTTGGGAGAATTGGATATTAAGCTTTTAATATTAGACACCTTAATAACGTCTTTAGAACTTGAGACCTAACATTGTTATATGAGGCTGAGGATGAACAGCAGAGAAGTGATGGAAACAGAAGTTTGAATGTGCCACGTTCAAGTGTTGAAGGTGCCATGTTCAAGATTTGACACCTCATGAATTGTTGAGAACCCACCCAGCTTCTCAGTATCTTCACACAATGTAATTAATTTATGGATTCAAAAATAATCCACATGTGAATTCTTCGACCAATTAATTTATTTCAATTTAACTTAATTCTACAAATATTTTTAGGCATATTTATGTGCCAATGAGCGTGCCAAGTTTTGAGAAGATAAGGAAGATAGGTATCTGCACTCAAGAACATCACAAGTAGAAGATAAATTAAAAAAAAAAAAAACTAATATTAGCATACAAGACAGACCAAAGTAAATGCCAAGTTAAAAAAAAAAAAGTGACAGCAAACTATGGGGGTGGGGGAAAAAAGCTGTTTATTCTGTTTGACATATCAGAAAGACACTCACAAAAGTGATGGCATTTGATTTCAGTTCTGATTGATGAATAAACAGGGAATGAGGAAAGAACATGCTAGGCTGAGGCAACAACATGGAGGTAGGGATTGGAGGTTTAAAAGCCTATTACTCTTCTGAGAATAAGCCATTATTTGGTATGGCTTCAGTTCTGAATATATGGAAAGATGTAGTAGGAGAGATCATTCAATCAATAATAGTTGGGTGTTTTTATGTATCTATATGTGTATGGCATTTGGCTATGAAATGGCACACATACATAATGAATGTACATAAAAAGTAAGTTACAGAACCACACGTACACATACACACACGAATCCATACACATACCCCACACCAGAGCACTGTCTTCTTTTATTAAAACTGTTTGTAACACAGTAGATATTTCTCTTCATCTTTTGAACTTATACAAGTAGAAAAAACAGTAAAGTTAGCAGGTGGCTTAGAATGACCCAGAATGGGCTCACAACTGGGGCCACAATGTGTTTTAGAGAGACCAACATGAGAAATAGCTGAACCAGTGGGCTGGGCAACTCTCTTCCCCTCCTTGAGGGGAGCCTTACAGAAGTTCTGGGGAGACATATGTCAAAGTATATGTTGCTATGTCAATCCTGTCATCTGGTCAGTTAATAAAAATCTAGCAATGCCCTGCTAAGTACCACTCACAGGGCTCAATAGTGGGGGTAGAGGATAAATAGATACTAGAGTCAAATTAGGGAAGAACATATATGAACCAAAAACAACAGTGAGTAAAAGCAAAGGTTAAAAGGTAAGGTGCTCTACAAGCCCAACAAGTGTTTCATCCTGCTTATGAAGGCCAGAGAAAACATCATAACAAAGTTGACAGGCTGAGTTTTGAAGAGTGAAAAAGCTTTCTCATGGCCAAGAAGGGGAAGACATTGCATATACTCCTATCAAAACATTGCACACATGCAAAGAAAGAGATTACATAGATTATTTGAAGAACTACAAGTAGTTAAGGACAGCTGAAGTGATAGAAAATAGAGATATGTAAAGAGAGAGATAAGGATAAGAAATGGGTAGAGGCCAAATTTTGAAGAAATATATATGACATACAAAGGAATTTATATTTTATTGTATAGAAAATGGGCTTCATTAGGGGATTTTAAGAAAGGTATTTAGGGGAGTAGAGTTAACTTTTAGAAAGCACTCACTGACAGTCTTGTGGAGAATAGATTGAAGAAATCACTTTGGGGATAGAAGTATGAGTCCACTTGAACCAATGGAGTGTCAGAGGCAATAAAGAAAGGATCAGATTCAAGAAACACTTGAGAGGTAGAATAGATAGAATGTAAGGACCAATTACATGGTAGGGAAAGTCTGAACAATAGAGAGAAATTTAGAATGGCTTATCTTTTTTTTTTAACTCAAAAAACATAGAGAACCAACTTCTAGATGTATCTCTGAACCTATCTTTTTCTGAGAGGGCTTGTGTGTGGTTTTCTCCATTACATCTTGAATCCTACCTTCTAATTTAATATTTCTCTACTGCCTCACAAGAAGTAGAAAAAGTGTATAATTTGGGGTGTCTGGATAACTCAGTCAGTTAAGTGTTCGACTCTTGGTTTAACTCAGATCACGATCTTACAGGTTTCCTGAGTTCAAGCCCTGTGTTGGGCTCTGTGTTGGCAGCATGGAGCCTGCTTGGGATTCTCTCTCCTCTCTCTCTGCCCCTCTGTCTCTGTCTCACTCAAAAGAAAGAAATAAACTTTTTTTTTAAAGAAAAATTGTATAATTCTCCATTCCCACTAAATTCCATTTGTGGTAAGTGTCCGGATAAGTTTATAATAAATGTATACAAACTCCTCTGTATATGTGTCAGTTTAGAGTCACTGAAGAAAACAGCCAGAAAATTCAGTAGGTCAGTATAGGGATTTTAAATTAAGGAACTAATTACACAAGTCTTGTATGATCAAAGCAAACATTATCAATAGCAGAAAGTCACTACTACACGTAAAGGTGAAGGAACAAGAGCAAAGTGTCTAGACTGTCTACTTGGAGTTATACTATGAGAGAAACATCCTGGAGACTCTCTTTGTTCCAGCTTCTTATTTCCTGCCAAGGTCTTCATCTCAATCTACCTGGAAGCTGGTTGGGTAGGGAAGGTGGGAACTGTAATTTGCAGGGAACAGCCTCCAGTATAAAGCTTAGAAAGAGAGGCCAAGATAGAAAGACAAGATAGAACAGACAAGATACGTCTCAGAAGCAGATAGATAACTAACTGGCACATACATATATATGTATATTTACCCTTAAGTGAATTAATATATTAAATACATAAAAACAGACTTATAGAGTATATGCTTTCAGATGTAGATGATGTATTCTTTCCCATATACTGCCATGCAAGTATAAATATTTTATTACTATTTATTTTATTTATCTACTACACAAATTCAGAAGAGGATCAGACTTTCAAAATTCAAAATATTTTATACAATGATCCTTATCAGTCACTTAGCAATTAGTTTATTTCTTCATAATTTAATCCAGTTTTTATCCACATAGTTATCTTAGATTAAATTGTTGTATGGACTCATTTCCTGTATTATGTAAGTGCTGAAGGACAAATATTCTCTCTTTCTTTACTTATACCCCTGAGCACCCAGCACGGGGCTCTGTGCATGAGGTTACTGAATAAATACTCTTTGCTAATGAATTCATAGAAGTAGAGTTTGCAAGGTGACAGTTTGTTTTATTTCTTGTTTCCATTTGTTTTTCTTTCCCCAGCAGTTCTCAGTAACCTTAGAAATGTATTCAATGTGAAGAGTTCCAACAGTAGGTTAATTTGTGGTAAAATGAATATATTTTCCCTTCATCAAGCTACATTTACTTTAAAGTCCATAAAATAGTTTTATTCATGTTGCTGTTAATTGCAGAACTCCTGGTAATCTGCCAAGGATAATGACGTTTGCCACTTTTGATCAATGCTCTGCTATAGAACAACTTGTTCAGACTCTCGCCAGGAAAAGAAAAAACTTATTAAACAGATTACAACACATTTGTTGTATGTCGAGTACCAAACTGAGCTGAGATCAGAGAGTGTGATAATGTCATGATTCATCTTTTAACTCAGAAATAAAGAAATACTCAAATACATCATGAATGTGAAAGTTCTTCTTTACCCATGTATTTTTTTCCTTACCATTCTAGCATGTCATCTTAAACCAGCTTAGCTTAATATTTCCATTGACTTGCATTGCCATTTGAACTGAAGGGTGATAGTTAAGTCCAGAGTTGCAGATTCATCAGACAGAAAACTTGGAGGAGTGAAGCAAGCTGTGGCAAACAGGACATATGCCCCACCTAAAGAAAGCAACTGCTTCTCAGCATTGTTCCGCCCTAGGCAACAAATTACACCTGCTGTATACCAAGCTTTGCGCTAAATGCTGGAGATGCAACAGCGAACAGACAAAATTCCCTGCCCTATTTGGGTTGTATATTTCAGGAATAAGAGATAGATGACAAGTATGTAAGTGAATATATAATAAGTTGAATGAAGACAAGTGCTGAGGAATTAAGCAAAGTGTAGCACAGTCATATCAGATGTTGTGGGAGAGGATTTTGCATTTAGGTCAGAAAGTGACATGGAATAAATTACTGGTGGGATGTGAGCCATCAACCCATGTGGATATTTGGAAGGAAAGAACAGATCTTTCAGGCAGAGAAAATAGCAAGTTCAAAATGCCTTCAGGCAGTGGTTCTCAGACCTTGCTGGACATTGGGCTTACCTGAGCATCTAAAAAGTATTGACACTGGCTCCCACTCCCAAACATTCTGATTTAGTAAGGTTGGGATAATCAAATAACCTGAACCTCAAGTGTCTCAAAATCTCTCCAGGTAAGTTTAATATGCAAAAAAGTATGGGAACCCTTGCCCTAGCTAAGGCTTTAGCCAGATGGTATCCTGAAGAATTGTAGCTCCCATGCTTCTGACCTTTCCAAGAATGGCTGGCAAGTTAGTTTTTTTAAATCTTTTAATTTATAAATGTCTTTTTTTTAATCTTAACAGCCAGTGAGACTACCTCTGAGCCAAATCTAGCCTATTGGCTACTATTTGCAGTTTCTGACTTAATGGAGTGAATTCACAGATTGCCCCATATAAGAGTATTCCCTATATGTCAAGGTGCAAAAATACGACAGCTTTTTTTAAATGTTTTTATTTATTTTTGAGACAGAGACAGACCATGAGCAGGGGAGGGGCAGAGAGAGAGGGAGACACAGATTCTGAAGCAGGCTCCGGGCTCTGAGCTGTCAGCACAGAGCCTGACATGGGGCTTGCACTCATGGAGTGTGAGATCATAGCTGAAGTAGGACCCTTAACCAACTGAGCCACCCAGGTGCCCCAAAAACGTGACAGCTTTAAGAAGAACAAGTGTGGATGTAGAGGAAGACCTAGGCTATGCTCTTCAAAAGCCTGACCCAACAGTGGAATACTGCCTTTTGATCTTACCTTAGAACTATGACTCTGCTCTCTGCTACCTCTGTCTACCATTTATCTCCTCAATGAAAAAAAATCAGGTTACAAAAGAGCAACATGCAGTAGAATTTCATTCTAAATAATACGTCCATATAGATACAGCAGTCTGGAAGGATATACTAAATGTCGTTGTATTTATCACTGAAAGGCAGAATCTATTTGTGGTTGAAATCTTTATTGCTGTCAATACTGAGTGTGATTTTTTTAAATGAACTTATGTTATTTATAGACTCCAGAACATTTTCACATATTGGGCACTCCTAGATAGAAAGGATTTGGTGTCTTAGTCATTCATATGAAAGAGAGATGGGGAGAGAGAGAGAACCCAACACCTGACACATTGTAGGTGCCAGATAAACATATATAAAATGAATGAATGAAAAAATAAACAGAAGTTTTAAACAGAAACTTCTTTATGTGCATTATAAGTACTAGCATGTGCTAGAATCCAATGAAAAATCTTTTTCACTTACATTTAAACTAACCAACTCTCTGATACCAAAATTAAGGGGCAGTGCACAAAGGAGGGAATGAGAGGTGAAGGTGGAGCAGGGGATGGACATTGTCAATTGGTTTCTGCATTTTTTCCAAAATTCAAGTTTGTGCTAACTCCCTAAATTATCCCTTGCCCTCTGTCCAGGTGGATTACCCAGTGCTGCTTACTGTGACCTACTCTAAATTGCACCTCTGACAATGAGATATCAATGAAAAATACATAGTCTATTTTTGCATAATTTAAAGATGTATTACTTTTTAAAATGTTAGTTTATTATTTATATCCTGTCTACTTGGGAAGTGTGAATTTAGGCAGCAGCTATATGTTTTTGTGATGAACACTTGCCACAAGATACAGTATTGCCTTTCAAGGGGGTGAAAATTACTTTCTTCCCCTTTAACTTTATCAGCCTTACCTGGACAGATAAGAAGATATAGACAAGAGGTGTGATGCTTGTTCAGCACAGAGTCCCAGATTGTTAGAGCCAGGGATGTCTTTTGGATTTGCCTTGCCCAGTGATTCACAAACTTTATTTTAGCAGTGGGACGATTTTTCCCCCATAAGAAATTTGACTGTAGTGTCGCTGCGTAAAACATATAAATGCAGCATGGCTTTAGTTCAAGTAGAAGCCTAGGGAGTTCTTGTCTCTTGAGGTGACCTGAAGAACCTGATTAGAACCCTAGGGCCCCTCAGAGCAGTTTTAATAACCACTGAGCTAGTCCAAGCTCCACATTCTACAGATATTGAAACTAAGCCCCAGAAAGACTGTGACTCATATTATACTGTCAAGTTAACGTGCAGAAAAACCACCTCTTGAATGTTTAATAGTGATGATGAGTGGATTCTTAATGGCCTTATCCAGTTTGTGGATTAGACTTGCCATCTGTTTCATCTCTTCTTCTCAAAGGCTGCCTGCCCTGTGGCGATTTCACACTCATTAATAGTTCCATCAGTGATCCAGTGAAAGGAAAAGAAGATGGAAAACTCAAATCCCTTATTAGATCTTATCTAGATGAAGAAAGATTGAAACTAATGAACATGGCAAGATTCTGTGTCAGTTCTGGCTGGGTCAGGAGTACTGTCAACTCTGTTCCTCATCTGTTTCAATACTTTTTCCTACAGCCATGTGTTTCTTCTCAGCCCAGTGTTAGCCAGACTTGCATCCTGACCAAACATGAAACTTAAGACTAAGTTTCCTGCCAAAGCAGCTAATTTCAATCTGAAACCCAGTCTTGCTTAGATCAAGACTCTGTAGCTGGCGCCAAAATCCATTTGGGTTCTCTCTCCGCTTGTTTAGAAAATTTGATGGGTTCAGCATCCTTGCTGTTCAGCTTGTCTTCTCTGAGTTGTGATGCAAACTGGCCTTTCTGTTGAATGGGTCTTTTTGTTTATGTTTGTTTGTTTTTACCTTGATTTTGGCTTTCTATCACAACTTGATCTCTATCACCAGCTTCTGAATTCAGTTCTCTGGAACTGACCTGTTTTATATTGAGGAAATGGCCTCTGGGTTCCTGACTAATCCTAGAGCATGACTACCCACTGCCTCTGCTATAAGCCTAATAAGAACTTCATGATGCCTCATCTTAGCAGAGTTCCTGACTTTGCTGCTACCAAATTAGGAGTAGTGGCCTAGACACAAAACCAACAGCTCTACCTACCCAGTATCAGTTTTGTGAGTTATAAATGGCAATCTCAAGAGAAACAACAAAAGTGATTATCAGCTATGTGTAAAACTTTTTGCTAGACACTTTTCTACATACATATTCTTTGATTCAAGTCATTAATTCCTTTATTCCCTTAATTTAATATGTTTGTACACATATACATGAACATAATATATGAATACTGTACACATTCATATATGTATATATACACACATTCATATATATATATGAATTAGTTTGAATATAGCTTTAGCTGCTGTAATAGAGACCAAATAACAGTGGCTTAAATAAAAGATTTTCCTCTTTCACAAATTAGGCCTTAAAACTGTATACATTTCCTGTCTTTGTTAGTTATTAACTTAAACATCTGTGGGATCCTCTCTCCTGTAAGATCCTGAGACATAGTGTTGGTTTACTGACAATGAACTTTTAAGAGTGCACCATAGTCTACTCCTATATATAAAGTCATTTAAACTACCTTACCCCAAATAGTTCTATTCCATTCAAGCATAGCTAATACATTTGTTCTTTTCCTTTGGTAGATTTTATGGGAATTGTTTCTTTTATAATTTACCTCAGAAGGTCTTTGGATGTGTAGACAGTGGTTATTAGCTATTTGCTATTACCACAAAGGACAGAACAAGGAGAAATAGCTTCAAGGGAAAGTAAATAATGAGATAAGTTGGTCAGACATTAGAGTCATTTATTCAGGGAGCTTGTTGAATTGTCTTCCTTGAAATATTGTAAGTAGAGCATAAAACTGTGTGTCCAGACTGATTAGAAGAAGGTTTGCCTCAATAGAAGTGCCTAAATTTTGAAATAAATGATCTTCTATAATTTGGATTAATTCAGCTGTGTTGTTTATCCCTTCATTAACAAAAAGCACATAATTCTGATTATAAAATGTCTTTGCACTTGCCTGAGCTTGGTTCCCTTCATCCTCTATTTCCTTTGGGTGAACTTCTAGGAATCTTCTATATGATTCACAGATATTATATCATTTTCACTCACTCATTCATTCAGTTAATATATATTGAAGCCTTACTACACCACAGGCACTAGATACTGACTGCAGAACTGTGAAAAGAGAAGGATTATCTCTGATGGTGAGATTCTCATAACTGGTGGACACTGGTGATCTAAACAGCTCCCCAACCTGTCGAATTTTAATGAACCACCCAGAAAACATGTGAAATTCAACCAAATGAATCTCACATACCTTCTAACTTGGGAAAATCTCAAATTCCTATATTCCTACAACTACTATAGCTATCAAAACAACCAACCCACAATTCCAATCCCATATCCTTCTTATCTACATGTCTGAATGTCCAGATCCTTCCTTCTAGTGAATATTGTCTGGGTGGAATCTGATCCTCAAAGTCATAAAATATGGAGTTTTATGATCTCCTTTCTTCTGTCTTACCAGCAAGGGAAGAGTAGAAGTGGGACAGATACTCAGAGGCATGTGGGGCTTGGTCATTATGCACATTCTCAAAGATAAGTGTTGGCCCATGTCCCATCTTCCTGATTTAACATCCTTGAAAGGAAAGTGAAGATCAACATCACCACGGAGGATCCCAAGAGATTTATAACTCTGTAGTTTTAGAATTGCCTCCATTAAAAAAAACAAAACAAAACAAAAGAAAAGAAAAACTATGTACCAGATGCCTCTTAAACCTACTGTTAATCTTTGCAACCACCATAGAAAGTATTATCTTTATACTACTGATGAGGAACTGAGATTCAGAGATCTCAGTTAGAGTGGTCTATCTGCTAACATATAACCCAAAATTTCAATGTCTTGGCAACGCATAAGAACCTTTCTTTCTTTCTTTCTTTCTTTCTTTCTTTCTTTCTTTCTTTCAACAATAGCCCAACATGGTGTTCCTGGTCACGTAATCCTTCAGACAGCAATTTCAGGTTTCAGGATGGAAGTAGCTTGGAAAACTCTCCAGCTGGATAAAGAGAATGTAGGGAAAGAGAATATAGAATCACATGTGGTATACATCACTTTTCCCATATTCCATTTGCCAGAACGTAATATGGCTGTACCTGATTATAAGGAAAGGTGGGAAATGTAGTCTAGTTGTGAGAACAGGAGAAAATGAAGAAGTTTGACCAGTTTCTAGCACACTAAGTTCTTGCTCAAGGTACACAATTAATATGTAGTGAGGATAGGATCCACATCTTCTGACCTGGGACCTAATTATGTATTTGTGTGCTTGTGCAGCATAATATCCGGAGTACCTTGCCAAAACAAAGTAGTTTCTTGGAGAAATGATGGCCAATCCTTTTACTGGGATCTAGGAAGTACACTGGAGTCAAGGACAGCTCTATCATTTCATCTGAAAAATGGAAGTGATGGAGACCTTCTTAAAGACTAAAGAAGGAAGTAGGAGCTTGGAGGTATTTCTGTTACCCTGGCAGGAAAATATAGTAATTCATTTTTGTATTTGACTGAATCTGTATGGAAAATATACCAACATTTCTCTCTGTTTTTCTATTCCTTTGTCCATTTTGTGCTATTAAATTTCTTTGAGGACCAAAGTGGCATCTCATTTTCTAATGTCTGGTAGTTGTATTGCCCTTAGCATCCCACATACAGATGGAGATGAGCCCCATGATAACCCCAGCTACACAGAGTATATGGCTGTCTTCCCGGCCAGGAGTGCCTAAACTTTACCCAAAAAATGGTTCAGTTTGTCTTTAATTAAAACTTAAAGCATGAGCTTCTTGGCTCTGGCAAAGGCTCTTAGATGAGAACCTGCCTCACAACAGATTTGTCTCACTGCAATCTGCCTCACAGCAGGCCCCTTAGATGGCTGCCATCGGATTCTGGGATGGAGAAAGCTTGCAAGCTCACAGAGCCACAAAGAAGGCAGTTAATGGCCAGAAGTACCTTAGCTCCTTTCAGTTCATTAACTGAAGCTAACTTGGGGATCATTACCAGAGGGAGACCAATTTGGCAGCTGTCAGCACAGAGGACAGAGATATTGGGCTGACTGCTGGCCACATGGACCCAAGGTCCCACACCTCACTTCAAAGCTCAGCCACAACTTGTGAATAAAGTCTCTCTGTCTTTAGCCACCACTCGCCCTTTATTGCAAAGTAGAACTGCATTTTGATCTAAAACTCCCATAGGATGCTTAACAACATTCAAAAGCCGGTCAGCCTATCAACTAGCAATTATATATTATTCCCACTCTCTACCATAGGTGCTAGGGACATAATAGAAGCAAAAGATATTGCTCACAAATAGCTTTCAACCTAGTTGTTAAAATGAGTCCATAATGAATAAGATATTATTGTATGCAAAAATATGAAAAATATCAATATATATGTAAAATTATATGGGGCAGATCATAGAAAATTTAGAATATTGCATAATGTACAGAGTACATTAAGAAAAAGAGCAATTCAAAAAAGGAAAAAGATATTCAAATGGTCTTATTACTATTTTGTCCTCCTCCGGATTATCTAACAAAGTTGCTTGGATTAAAAAATGTGAAGCATGTACAAAGCACAGACATTTACATTTTAAACGTCTCCTGAATTCTTTCACTATGTATCTAATCCATCAGTGGTTCCCAATTTGTCAGTAGAAGAGCCTAAGAGATTCTTAGATATTATAGAATCTGCAATTCCATACATCTAGCTAATATTGCTAATAGAATAAAATACCTTATTATTTTTCAAACATTTGCTGATGCTGATAAAATTCGTTGCCAACCTGTTTAACCCATTTGTTGAACTCATAGTAGCTCTTTGTCATTTTATGTTTTTTTTCAGTCATTCAAACTAATTTTGCAACTTGTACATATGAAATATTAAATTTAACCTCAATTCTGACTATTGGACATTCGTTTGTCATTTTCTTAAAGCTTTACCCCTCAAGTACAGAGTTATATTCTAAATATCTCCAACTTGTAAGTTTCAGGTGGTTAGTGCCTTACTGAGAAATATTTTCTTTTTTAAGTTAATTGTCTCATTAGGTGGCTACATGGAACAATTTTGATAGAAAGAAAAGAATTTACTCATTCGTGAAGACCTTTGCTCTCACTGGTGAGGTTTCTTTATTGCTCAGAAGGATACTTTTATAAATTGTGGCCTCTTAGTACTTCTGAAGGTGTTCGAAGTTTTTCATCTTGTTAGAAACTATTAAGAAGTGCCTAATAATAAGAGCTACCATGTATAAATTGTCTATCACATATTATCTAACATGTTACCTGATTAAATCCTTTATCAATCTTCTGATATAATTACAATTTACCTATACATTATGGATGAGGAAATGGAGTCTCAGAGTTAATTAACTAATAATATCTGGCCAAGGCAGAATCTGAACACAGATATCATCGACTCCAGAAACATTCTTTCAGTGTAATAAAAGGTAATTTGAGACAATTTGAGCCTGCCTAAATCCAGTATGTCTCTGCCACTCATACAGTGATGGAAAATGCATACATTTATACAAAAGAGGAGAAAATGCTATATTATACTCAGGGCCTATATTAGTCATGATTCTTCCTCATATCTTTCTAGCTGATACTTTGTTTCCTTCCTTCATTCATTATTTCATTAATTCATCAATTTCATGTTCTTTTACAAAGCACCTCTATGTGCCAGACATGGTAATACAATGATGAACAACAGGCAATTTCTAACTTCACCCTCATGTGGCTTGGGCATGAATGGAAGCCAGAGGAAAGGCAGTTCTAATATAAAGTGCAATAATGGATAAATTGAGGTAAGCTCAGGGCACCATATGTTATTAGAAAGAACCTAACCTAGCCTGGGACAAAGGAAGGAATCAGTCATAAAATGAGTAGGTCCACATAGCTTTACCTTTTAGACTAGTCCTGGGAATGGTTAGAGCACATAATTTAGTCTTTTCATTGCAAAGATAAAGAAATATTCCACATAATCTAAGCTTTTTACTTTTACCACCATGAAAGCAATTTTCAATTAAAGCATGCTAGTGGAAGTTTTGGGAAACTTTAATACTTTGGATATATTTGCAGAAGTCTCTAACCTGGAGCATACAATGTGATCACTGAGATCTCTGCATTCCTTATCTCCAGTCCACACTCACAGCCACCACCACAGTCCAGACCACCACATCTCTTGCCAAAGCCATGACAAAAGCCCCTGAACTTGTTTTCCTGCCATCTGTCTTTTCTGTTTCTGCTGTATTTTCTACCCAGAAGAGTCATCTTTCTAAAAAATAAATAAATAAATAAATAAATAAATAAATAAATAAATAATTAATTGTGTTGCTTCTCTGTTTAATGCACTTAGGAATGTACAAAATAAAAGCCTAAACTCCTTATTAACATAATCCTCAAAGCCCTACATAACCTGGCACTTCCTTCCATGTGTCCCATGCTTTGACTTTTCACTGCTCCCTGACCATAACTCCCTTCTTTCTAACAAACACATTCTCCCTCCAAGACTCCTCTGAATCCCCTAGAATGAAGATGGCCATATTTTCCTTTAAATCACCATTGGCTATGGTACCCCCTTTATCATAGGACTTACATCTCTTTGCTACAATCTCTTGACCCCTTATACATTTTCACTGCTAGACTGTGAGTGCCTCTAAGGCAGAAGATAAATATTGTCCATATTGTTCACAATTGGGTCCTAAGTCCCTAGCCTAAAACCAGGTTTGTAGACAATACCTTATACATATTTTTCATTTATTCATAAAAATAGCCAATATTTACTGAGCAATTACTATGAAATTTTCTGTTATGTTAAGTGTTTTCCATGCATTATTTCTGTTTTTCCTTATTACAACGTCTCTCTTGATTAAGTATGAATACAAATATTCATACTTTGTAAAGTAGAAAATTAAGGTTTAGATTTGGTACATAATTTGCTCAAAGTTAAATTGGAGGAAAGTGGGAGATATGAACTCCTAATCCCTGCAGTATATTGCTGAACAGATGAATGAATGAATGAATGAATGAATGTATACAGGCATACATGAATGAAAGAATGGGAAAAAACAGCATGTTGCTGTTGATTACATCTCTGGTTATATTAGAAACTGTGGCAGTATCCTCTCACAATCAACTTCTAAAATAATTTAGGTAGGCTTTAACATATGTCTGTCTTGTCTCTGGGCAAGTAGCAATCAGTCTGCGATTTTTTTTAAGTCTGTTTAATTGTTTGTTTACTTGTTTGTTTATTTATTTTTAGAGTGTGCACACTAGCAGAGAAGGGTCAAAGAGAGGGAGAGAGAGAATCTCAAGCAGGTTCCATGCTGTCAGTGCAGAGCCTGACACGGGGCTTGATCTCACAAACTGTGAGATCATGACCTGAGCTGAAATCAAGAGTCAGACGCTTAACTGACTGAGCCACTCAGACACCCCTGGTCTGGGATTTATTGTGAGTTTTAAGTAATGATAAATGGAAGTAAAAAGTGAGAAATGGGCAGAAAACATGAATAGACACTTCTCTAAAGAAGACATCCGGATGGCCAACAGGCACATGAAAAGTTGTTCAGTGTCGCTCCTTATCAGGGAAATACAAATCAAAACCACACTCAGGTATCACCTCACGCCAGTCAGAGTGGCCAAAATGAACAAATCAGGAGACTATAGATGCTGGAGAGGATGTGGAGAAACGGGAACCCTCTTGCACTGTTGGTGGGAATGCAAATTGGTGCAGCCACTCTGGAAAGCAGTGTGGAGGTTCCTCAGAAAATTAAAAATAGACCTACCCTATGACCCAGCAGTAGCACTGCTAGGAATTTATCCAAGGGATACAGGAGTACTGATGCATAGGGGCACTTGTACCCCAATGTTCATAGCAGCACTCTCAACAATAGCCAAATGATGGAAAGAGCCTAAATATCCATCAACTGATGAATGGATAAAGAAAGTGTGGTTTATATACAAAATGGAGTACTACGTGGCAATGAGAAAAAATGAAATATGGCCTTTTGTAGCAACGTGGATGGAACTGGAGAGTGTGATGCTAAGTGAAATAAGCCATACAGAGAAAGACAGATACCATATGGTTTCACTCTTATGTGGATCCTGAGAAACTTAACAGGAACCCATGGGGGAGGGGAAGGAAAAAAAAAAAAAAAGAGGTTAGAGTGGGAGAGAGCCAAAGCATAAAAGACTGTTAAAAACTGAGAACAAACTGAGGGTTGATGGGGGGCGGGAGGGAGGAGAGGGTGGGTGATGGGTATTGAGGAGGGCACCTTTTGGGATGAGCACTGGGTGTTGTATGGAAACAAATTTGACAATAAATTTCACATATAAAAAATAAATAAATAAATAAATAAATAAACAAACATTGGTCAAATAAAAAAAAAGTATATGTATATATTTCAACATAAATTTGTTATTGTGAGCAAGTATTAAAACTCATTTTAGACAAGCGATGGGCAAGACATTTAAAGAAATGGATACCTAAGCAGGAAACATTTAAAAATGGTAAGTTTTAGGGGCGCCTGGGTGGCTCAGTCGGTTGAGCGTCCGACTTCGGCCCAGGTCATGATCTCACGTCCGTGAGTTCGAGCCCCGCGTCAGGCTCTGTGCTGACAACTCAGAGCCTGGAGCCTGTTTCAGATTCTGTGTCTCCCTCTTTCTCTGACCCTCCCGCATTCATGCTCTGTCTCTCTCTGTCTCAAAAATAAATAAACGTTAAAAAAAAAATTAAAAAAATAAAAAAATAAAAATGGTAATTTTTAAAGGCGAAGTGTTCTTAGAGATCAAGTATTATGATTGCAAGATACAAAGGAGGAACCAGAAGCCAAAATACTGTAGTCTTCTTGCTATGTGACTTTGGTCAAATTTTTCAATTCCTCCAGGCTTCTGTTTTCTCAGAGGCATAATTAATTTCAGTGACATTCAACAGATCTTTACTGATTGGCAATCAGGCCCAAGAAGTTTGCTCAGATGATCTCCAAGTTGGCTCTTACACCTCTCGACCAGTGACTCCAAAAGTTCCTCTTCAATTCTCAGATGAGGACCTGCAGTCCCAAGATGAAGGTGCTTTGCCAAAATTTCATGACTAATTAATAGCAGAAAACAGGTTATTATGACAAACTATCATTTCATATCACTAATGTACTATGAGCTAAC
This sequence comes from Lynx canadensis, assembly GCF_007474595.2. Classification (NCBI taxonomy): domain Eukaryota; kingdom Metazoa; phylum Chordata; class Mammalia; order Carnivora; family Felidae; genus Lynx; species Lynx canadensis. The sequence goes on from NC_044315.2 coordinate 33,487,982, forward strand.
CACCTCCCACCTCCATACACAATATTGAGGACTGTAAATTGTGAGAATCCATCACCTATTATCCTCAGCAATATCCAGGATGATTGCTACATAATTTAAGAAATGTGAAATATTTGGCAAAATTTCAAAAAGGATTTCAGGAAATGAGAAAATGGTGTCATAATATTACCCATTAAAACAAATGAAAGTTCCATTTTTTCAAGAGACAAAGCCAGAAAGACTGAAGTTGAATTCCAGAACGTGGCCTATTCCTTAGTAGCTATCAATTTCCTGATGTATAAAATGAGATGTTTTTACTCTCAAATAAGACAACGTATGTAAAAGTCCTCTGTAAACATCCGAAGTACTCAAACATCCTTGCTGCTATTAACTGAAGGCGCTTTGCTAAGAGAGGTTGTTACACTTCTCCATCTTCTTCTACAACAAAGAAACAGTGCTAAACCACCTATCTTCATAATAGGAGCTTTTAGATGTTGGCAGGGGGTGGGGACAATAAGGTATGTTAAGGTAATATTTTGTCAGAGGAATTTTAAGAATTTAAATGTAATGTAAATTGCTCCTTGAAGCAGGAGGAAGGAATAGATCATCTCTGATAAGGAATAGCCAATAGTAACAAAGTATATTTGTGAGATTCTAGGACTATATTTTGTCAATTTCTTTTGTTTTAAATGAGAAAGAGAAAAAAAAGCATATGGTAATACTTGTTTCATATATTTCGGAACTGCCAAGAGTCCTTGTGTAGATGTGGTCACATGTAATTTTATTTATTTATTTATTTATTTATTTATTAGAAATTTTTCCATGTGGTCAGGAAAATATTTTGATCTTTTGTGTGCAACTGGTCTCTGGGTGAAGGCAAAGACCATCAAAACAGTTTGACTCCATAATGGGAAAAGAAAAGAACCAAGAGAGCCAAGGGGGCTCCGTGTTTCAGTGTTCAGCTCCTGACAACACACTTAGGAGCTCAGAGACCAGTGTTTTAACTGTGTAGCCTTTCTTTTCTCCAAAGAGCAATTTGGGGAATGCAAGTTAGCATTTGCAAGAGGTTAAAAGAAAATGAAAATTGTTACCCTGCTGTGAATTTGTTTTTGTGCCTGTTTTATGTTTCCAAATAACAGCCTGTGGGTTTATTCAATGTAATTGTAAACTGTATTTATATAAGAGGTTAAGAGAGAGACGATTCTTAAGTTAAAAAGTATGTGAAGGACCCAAGATGTGGGTAGCATTTTTTAGTGCAAAGTCTGCTCTTCCAGCACTTTAGTTTGGTCCCCTATATATAAACTGTTTTACTAACCAATATACAATATATGTGTTATGTCTATGTTAATGGCATTAAGATAAAGTGAAAAAGCAGGAGAGTTCAGTTTGGTCAACTTTTCATGTTGCAAAAGGACTCAGACCACCCAGCAATATGGGCTGTCATTTGCCAGAGAATGACTGAGACTGTCTGTTTATTATCCGGAGAAATTAGTGTTCTTTGAGTGCTCAGTAGCACCAAGCACAGCACTGACACCTGGAAGATACATTGCTCTTGAACTGAAATAACTCAAATAAAATCCATCTGATTATGGCTTTGGTTACTCACAGGGATAGCCAGCTGTGTCTCTTAAGCAAAGTTTGATTCCTATTTAATAACAGAGGCTTGAGCAGGCTTCCTGGGTAGGAGCAGTCATTGCCTAGGTATGCTCTGCCTATTCATGTACTAACTGCTTGACCTCGGTAACTTCACCCTCAGTTTCCTCACCAGTAAAATAGAAATCTCTAGAGTTCTTACCTGAATGAGTTGAAAGGATTAAATAAGAAAATTCATGCAAAACTTGTAGAAGATTGTCATTCCTATAGCAATTGTGCAATAGATAATGGCTATATGTGTTAGTCCTAGATAAAGACTTAGCTAACTAATTTCAACTGTGAATGTGAATAAATATAAATATATATAGGGGTGACTGGGTGACTCAGTTGGTTGAGTGTCCAACTCTTGAATTCAGCTCAGGTCATGATCCCAGGGTCATGGGATCATGTCCCATGTCATAGCATTGAGCCAGCATGGAGCCTCCTTAAGATTCTCTCTCTCTCTCTCTCTCTCTCTCTCTCTCTCTCTCTCTCCCTCTGCTCCTATCCCCCACCCAAAAAACAAAAACAAAAAGCACACACAAAAAACATATATATATATATATATATATATATATATATATATATTCACTCTTACTAAAAATGTTTATTGAGAGCTTATTATGTGGTAAGCATGGTTGTTTTCACAACAGAAAGAGAGGTGAATAAGACAAATAATAAATAATATGTGCCACAAAGAAAATAAAAGAGAGGTATGGTAAAGAATGGCTGGAATGGGAGTTGGGGTGTGGAATCTGGTGTAGGGGTACAGAGGGGGACCTCTGAAGGGTAACATTTGAGCACAGAAGAGAAGAGGCTACTAGCAGCATGAAGATCTAAAGGATGAATCTTTCACGGGTAGGTAACAGCATGTTGAAGAGCCTTGGTGTTTTCAGAAAATAGAAAGATTAGTGTGGTAGTGCAGAGTGTTTCTACCTCAGCACCATTGATATTTTGGGTGAGATAATTAATCATTTGTTCTAGGGGCTCTCCTGTGCATCACAGGATGTTTGGCATCATCCCTGACCTCTATTCGACACCCCCAAATTGTGACAAAAAAAGGTCTCCAGACATTGTCAAATATCCCCTTGGAGGGTACAATCCCCCTTTCCTGCTGGGAATCACTGGACTATAAAATGGGCAAGGAGGACAATAGTTTTGTATGGAATAAAAAACATTGGGGAATATCTTGATATTTCTTCCTAAGTGACACTTCTAAGGCATTACAGGGTAATCAGCTGACTTTGCCACCCACCTCCTGGCCAGAATATGATGTCTGGGTATGTGAATCATGAGATTGCAACTTCTTAGGCCACCCACCTCAAGTGTCAGTTATGATTCCTCTTCTAAGCCCCGAGGCCTATATCTTTATTTTTCTACTCAGAAAGTGAAGCAATTTTTATGTAGCTTTTAATTCACCAAGTAAATTTTGTAATATTGAACTATATCCTAATAAGACAAGTACGTGGAATAAAAGTAAAATAGTGTTTAAACTAATTAAAGTTGACCTATGATGTATTTCATTAAGTAAGCATCGTATTTATTGTGTGTGAAAATTGAACTGAAAATAGTTGCTTCTTTTGAGTTCTCTTTTAGTTCTCAGTGATCAAAGTTTGCATGCAGCTTTGATTTGGCATATCTATCAAAAATTTACAGATATAACTTAGGTTACAAAGATAGGGGAGATCTACTAACAAAGTATGTTAATAGTAACCTTTCTGAAATGCTTCCCAATCTATATGCAATATTAGAAAATAATTTATTATTTAGAGTATATATGATTTACAATTTCTGAGGTCTCATGATTAAGCGGTTTTATTTTCTGAGAAATGAATAGTTCAATAAGATATCTCTAAAGCTGCTATTTTTACAAGAATAACCAAACAGAGGACTAGCATCTGAATGGATGTAATCCTAATCAAGATCAATTCTAAAGTGACCCCAATGGTTTGACTTCTCCCTTCATTTTAAACCATCATTTCTTCCTTGGACATGTACTAAAAATGGCTTTCTTGGAGTGATTTATATTCTCAGCATAAAATGCCCCAAGAATATCTTATAGATATATAAGGTGGTAGAAAAAGACTCTGGTACCTAGTCTTAAAGAATATTTTGGGAAATTTGATCAGTTTTCTGCTTTCTTGGTTTGTGAACTTTTCCTAAATTAGAATTAGTGGCTAGCTTTTTTTTTTTTTTTTAGTGTTTATGTATCTATTTTGAGAGAGAGAGAGAGAGAGAGAGAGAAAGAGAGACTGCACATACGTGAGAAGGGAAAAGGCAGAGAGGGAGGGGGGAGAGAGAGAGAATCCCAAACAGGCCCCACGTTGTCAACACAGTCCAGTGTGGGGCTTGAATTCAGGAACCCTGAGATCTTGATCTGAGAGGAAATCAAGATTGGGGCACTTAACCAACTGAGCCACCCAGGCACCCCTAGTGGCTAGCTTTAATCCCATGTAAAAAGGTAGATGGTAGACTACTCAGGCATCCGGAACATGATAGAACTAAGTCAAGACTCTGGAGACTTATGTCATTAAGTGATAGTCAGAAAACTGTCTGCTTTACTCAGATTCATCCTACTAGGACTGGCTAATGTTTCAGATGCTATGAGTTATACTGGGTCACTTGGAAGTCCTTCAACAGATAATTTCTGCTTGGCACACATATCAGTATTTGAATTTTTTACCCTTCATCATTCAACTCATATGCTTCAGAATAACTAAAAATAATACTTTACTAACAATGTCTCTTAGCTTTGGGAATTTATTTCTTCAGAAGCAGAAATTTCAAGAGAGAAAGGATAATTGAACCCAAGAATAGACTACCATGGGAATCTCTCCATTCCTGAGGAATGTAAAGAAAAGAAAATGCAGCCATCTGCTAGATGGGCTAGACATTACCCTGTCTGGACTGGGTGGTCTCTTGGGCTCCCTTTCAGCCCTAGGCATCTACAATTTTTCTGTGAAGGCAAAATGAATGCCATGGATTTTTTTAATACTGTGAATCTGTCTTTTCTTTTATTTGTTTTAATAAATTACAAATTTTATTAAATTACAAAGTTAACACATGCCTGTTTCAAAAAGAATACAAAGTAAAAACATGAAAATTTAACCCCCACCCCAATCTAATTCCATTCCTCAGATAAAGGTTAGCAGTTTGGAAGGTATCCTTCCAGGATTTTTTCTAGGTATGTTTGAATGCATTTTATGACTATATCTCTCTATTCTAAAGAAACTGCATAAATGTCTATGAATAGACATATCTTTAAATCTACATGAACAGGTATGTATAGCCTCTTTTTTATGATAAAAATGAGAGTTCTTGAAAACTCCCCTCTGAAGAACTTCCTCTGCCCTAACTTAAGTGCTTCTTGTTCTTCTTTTTATTTGTCTCAACCTCTATATTCTGTACCAGTGAAAACCAAAGAACCCTTCTGAAAAAGGATAACTCCAATAGAGGGTGCGATGGAGAAGATGCAGAAAAGCCAGGACCAGAATCTTCTTCAGTAGGCATATACCATATATGTATGTGTTGCATGAGTGTGTGAGTGAGTGAGTGAGTGTGTGTGTGTGTTGTGTGTATCTATATATCTAGATCAGCTATATTTGTAAAATTTGTATATCCTAATTTATATAGGATATATTCCTAGAAGTGGAATCACTGTGTCTAAGGATATGCCTCTATTTCTAATGCAATTTTCTTCAAAGGAAACCAGGAATCTCCTGGAAGATATTGTGCTATGAACTGCCCTTATAAAAATCACATAGCATCTTGTCATTCCCCAAGTACTTTACTTGTCTGGGAGGGGATTGGGGTATTGGTGTTGCTCTCCAGTGAACTCAAAATTGATGTCTTAGTTCAGAGAAGAGTCAGCTGACAGTAAAGAGGAGAGGAGCATAAGGAAGCTATGAATGGAATCAATTTCAGCAAAGTGTAGAACTGGGAAACCATATAGCAAAACAGAGAGTAACTTCCTAATTCTGTTTATTGATTACTTACTTCTCTGTCTCATATCCCATCTTCCATCCTTTGTTCACACACCTTTTTGTTTTCTTCTAGAAACTCTTTCATTATTAACTAATCTCTTTCCCTCCACCCGCCCTAACATCCAAATGTACTATTCTTAGGTTTTTGCAGCATGCTGTGCTTTCCTTTATCACAGCGATTATCACTTTATATCATTGTTTGAATTACATTTTAAATTACTGTAATAAACTAAAATTCTTCAAGATAGTCTTTTATTTCTATATCCCTGGCACACCAAGCACAGCCTAGTATATAGTAGGTGCTCAATATATGTCAAAGAGCTGAATGAAATATTGATGATCTATTACATTATTAGATTATTAACAGATTATTATTAATAGATTGTTATCATCTCAGCATCAATGAGTATCCTTACCCAAGACACTGATTTATTACCTTTATTTTAATTATTTTCTAATATCTTAAACCAGAAAATAGTTAACCTTCTATTAAAGTTGGTCAAAATTACTGAAAAGAAGAAAAATTAAGAGAGACCATGTCTTAGTTTGTCGAGGCTGCTATGACAAACTACCACAGACTGGGTAACATATAAACAACAGAAATTTATGTCTCACAGACCTGGAGTCTGGAAATCTGAGATTAGAGTCCAAGTATAGTTGGATAAGTACCCTCTTTTGATTGTAGACTTCTTGTATATTCCCATGGCAGAAGGGGCTATGGAACTCTGTGGGACTTTTTTTTGTAAGAGTACTAATGCCATTTAATGAGGACTCAACCCTCATGACCTAATCACCTCTCCAAAGCTCCTCTTCCTAAAATCATAATATTGGGCCTTAGAATTTCAACATGTGAATTTTGAAGGTACATAAACATGCAGACCACAGCAGACCATCATTTGGAAAAGCATGGCCATCATAAATCTGCAAAATTACTAAAATGTCTATCAAGTTATTTTTTCTTTCTCTTTCATTTGCTATAGATGTTTATATTGGAGGAAATCTGACTTTCTTTTCCTTCTCCATAAACTAAGTGTGTAGATAATTTTCCTTCCTTGTAGATTCACCATTTGAAAAACAACTTTGCACGATAAGATGCAAGTAGTTTTCTCCCAAGCCAGAAACGTCAGGAAAGGGACATCACCATTACTATGCCTGTGTGGCAAATGGAAAGGGGTCAATATTGGCACTCTGCCAGAACAGTATGGACTCCCACCCACGAGTTCCTTAAAAACTGTCTGGAAAGTATATGATATTTGTCTTTTTCTGACTGACTTATTTCACTTAGCATGATACACTCTACTTCCATTCATGTTGCTGCAAATGGTAAGATTTCACTCTTTTTGATCACTGAGTAATATTCCTTCGTGTATACACATGTATACATGTATGTATATATATACACACACACACAACATCTTTTTTATCCATCCATTAGTCTATGGATATTTGGGCTCTTTCCATAATTTTGCTACTGTTGATAGTGCTCCTATAAACATTAGGGAGCATGTGCTCCTTCAAATCAGCATTTTTGTATCCTTTGGATATATGTGGAATTTAAGAAAGAAACCAAATGAACATAGGAAGGAAAAATAAGATAAAAACAGAGAGGGAGGCAAATCATAAGAGACTCTAAAATACAGAGAAAAAACTGAGGGTTTTTGAAGGGAAAATGGGTGGGGAGATGGGCTAAATGGGTGATGGACATTAAGGAAGGACATATGTTGGGATAAACACTGGGTATATTATGTAAGTGATGAATCACTAGGTTCTACTCCTGGTACCAATAGTATACTGTGTGTTAACTAACTTGGATTTAAATAAAAAGAAAAAAACTATCTGGCTAGCAATGAGTAGTGCTCTAACATTTGCATTTTCTGTTTCATATATCTAATATTCAAAATGCATTTTATTTAAATAATATTTTTTAGCATCTCAATGGCCACCATATAAAAACATATTTATTTTTCTTATTATTAGTTATTTTTTTTTCTCTTTTTCTCTTCTCAGCTATGAACTAAAAGCTCTTTTCTCTTTTTCCAAGTTGGATGTATTCTAAGTTTTATCTGGTAATTTTCAGAACATGAAGACAAAAACACAGGAGAAAGAAACATTTATCAGTGAAACAAACCAACTAGTTATTTATTTAAAAAAAAATCTTTCTTCAACTTGGAAAGCCTACTTCAGCACAAGAATTACCCTGAGGCACTCTCAGCTATGCCATCAATTAGGCGCTGAAAAATGTGTCAAATGTCCTTGTAACCTCTTACCTGAGTGTGCAGTCTGCTGTACGTAGTATTTGAAGTATACTGCAGCAACGACTAGCTCACTACCTTGGGTGTTTCAAGAGAGTCTGAATTGACACCCTGTCCTACACTGACTTCTCTCCATAAACACAAGCTCTTTCTCTATATAGAGCAGAATGGAGCCACAGTTTCCTGACCAGAAATGGAATAATCATTGCTTCAGTCCTAATGTTCTCTGTGTGCATTTCTCTTACTACATGGTGCAGAACTGAAAACCTCATGCTTAGTACAATGTACAGAAAAAGACTATATGAAGTTAATTTCCCTTTATATCAAACATTCATCTAAGTGCACTGAATATAAAGCAATTGCTCCTGCTCACTGCAATCTCATTTTTAAATAGTTTGAAAATGGGAACATCAGCTCCAAAAGAGACAGAATTTTTATGTGAGTGCTGATACCTCGTATTTTTTTTTTCTATTTTCAACATTTGATCTCAACTGCTGACTGATTTTTAGTAGTGAGCTCATTAAAATCAAGATTGCAATTGTTATTTTAGGTTGCTGGGAAAGCAGGGGCTGAGGTCAATGATATCTTGTTTTTTCATACCTCAGAGCCCAGGGAGCAGAGGAGCCTGGGACTCCCTTCTCTTCCTTCTGTGTTACCCACTCTATCATTTCTGTCTCCAAGTTGCTTGTTCTTTGGATTGTGTGGCCACCTTTTCCTAAGACCAAAATAAAGATGGTAACCGTTGGTTTAAAAAATAAGGAGTTCCACATATGTATCCATCAGGATCTAGTCAGGAGACCCAAACCACCCCAGTCATTTCACCTAAGATCATTTAATATAAAGAATTGGTAGTTAGGTATTGAAAAATTAAAAAGATAAAAATGGAATAATAAGGGGTCATGAGGGTGATAATGGCAGGAAGCAGCAGCCATGCCCTAGAGATGGAGGCAAATAAGGAAGAGGTTGAAATGATTAAAACTTAGAATTCACATTCTCTCTTACTTTCTTAACTCTTTCTTGTTCTTACAAACCCCAAAAACTATTCTTTCGCCATAGATACTTCATTGCTTACACTCAATGCCTTTGCATTTTCCCTTCTTTCTGAAGCTTCATCAACGGGTAGGTTGTAACCATTAAGTTTGGTTTATTCCTCAGGGTGTAGACAAGAAAAGAAACAAAGTTAGGGTGCCTTTGTCACTTAGTGGTATGACCAACTGACCAATTGTAGAAATCTAACCTTCTGTTGATGGTTAACCCTGTCAGTCCCAGTATTAAGACTGTGGAATAATTTTAGCCCCTTTGAATACTGGGTTAAGATATGAATCTCAGATTTATCTGTTAATCTGTTGCTGGCCCAAGACAAAGTTTTCCCCGGCCTGTACCCCCAGCCTTACCCCTGACTGCAATGCTGATACTTGCAGTTGCCTTTAGAGTAATCTCACTTTTTTTTTCCTTCTGTACATGCTTGAAAAGAATAGTACTAGCTCTTTTTAATTTAACTTTTTTTTAGTCACTTGGTAATTTTCTAGTAATTCATTACAATTTTTACTTTTTCCAAATCGAGTTGTTTTATAATGAAGGGACCATCAGAGTATTTAACCTACATTACTGTCTAGAGGTGATACTTTTGACTGATGGGCTTTTTATGTATTCTTATGCTATAAATGACATCATTTTTGATCATAAATAATTGCTGTATTTCTGCCCTCTGGACTGTCATGGAAAGTAGAGCCTCAACACTGAACAGTGAAGTATCCATGTGTTTTTTAAAATGAAAAGCGGTGATTTCTATTCATCGTAAGGTACTAGTGTAGACTCAGACTTCAAGGACTACTTAACCTTCACTCTTTTCTATTTCTGCTGAACAGTCTCTTGCCTTTATCCAGTAGGCAAGGAAATTTTTCATGTAACTGTAGCCTTTCATGTACATAAAACATATCAGAAACTAAGTATCTCTAAGAAGACTTGCGGCTCTTTCTTTGTTTTTGGAGTCGTCTCATCCTACATTTCTGTGATGAATGTCTGAGGTGATAATGTAAGAATATAACACTCTAGGGGCGCCTGGGTGGCTCAGTCGGTTGAGTGACTGACTTCGGTGCAGGTCATGATCGCGCGGTCTGTGAGTTCAAGTCCCGCGTTGGGCTCTGTGCTGACAGCTTAGAGCCTGGAGCCTGCTTCAGATTGTGTGTCTCCCTCTTTCTCTGTGCCTCCCCCACTCATTCCCTCTCTCTCTCTCTCTCTCTCTCTCTCTCTCTCTCTCTCTCTCTGTCAAAAATAAATAAACCTTAAGAAAAGAATGTAACACTCTAAGTTCCTAGCTTGCCTTCTGTCCCTCTCTCTAGCCTCCCTTAGATACTTTTATCATGGACACTTTATGTTGTATCCTAGAGATTGCTCACAGTGATTCACTACGAAAATATATTGTCATGCGGAGAATCTTAGCATGTTTTCCTGGAATCTTTATGAGGAAATATCTGCTGGTTAACAGAAGTTCTAAACTAACGATGTGCAATATTGTTGGGTGAGATATATTATCAACACCTTTTGATAAGCTTGGGCGAAATCACCTGTGATGGCCACTTGTCTATTGAGGTGTCTTCCCAGTCCATGAACCATTCCCTCTTTCCTGAGAACTAATTCACCACCAACACCACCCCTTAGGCATTCACGGGTTCCTGGAAGCCATGTTCACACTGCAGGAGTTTGGCTGCAAAAGATTGGATAATCTGATCAAAGATTTGATAATCTGATCAAATCTGAGCCAATTAAATTATCATTTTGGGAATTGGAATTGGAAGACAAAAAGATCAGAGGTTGAAAGGACAGGCAGAGTTGCAGAAACAGTTCACAAAACACTACTATTGTAGTCTAGAGTGGACCTACTCCTTCAGCCTTCCAAGAAGACTCATTTTTTCTCCTTTTTCTTGGGCAACATAAAATAACTTGTGGTGTACATGAAGATGTGCCACCTATACCCCTTGTCAAGAAAGGACTTGGTGCTCTAACTTCTGAGAATGCTGTCAGCTCCTTCCAGGTTTGCCTGGGCTGGAAAAACAAAAACAAAAACAAACACACAAAAAAACTACCTTACTCCAAAGCTTGCCCATATCCATTTCTGATCACCATGTGAGGGATAAAGTTTCAGGCTTTTAGGTCCACCACAGGAACATCCAGATAGAGTACATATGTTCCACAATTCCTTATGAGTTTGACCAAGGTTTTACCAGGTCTACATTACACTTCAGCATCTCACTCTGACCATTCCTTCTTTCGCAGGTTTGGATCCCTAATGAATGTCCTATGTGCCAAATTCCATCTCAAACTCCATCTGCTCAGGGGCAATCCAACCTGCAGCACTCAGTAGATGACCGACAATTTCTTTTTTATTCTTGAACTGAATTGAATTGGTCTGTTGCTTGCAACCAACAGTGTTAATTAAGACATTCAATATTCATATAATGAGTAGCATACATGATCAGCAGGGGTGTGTAAGACCTTTGAGAACATCCTGACTATGTGGGTGCTAAAAGTTGTTACATTTTTCCCTTAGAAGAGGAGATAATTTTTAGATTCCGTTGAATTAGTACAATCCAGTTGGAATTACATTAGCTTTTCTTCATAGCCCCTTACTCTTAGGAGAACACTTTCACAAAGAATAATAATTATGTTATCTTTATAAACCTTCCATCTAACAAGCTACTGGCACATAGAAAATGCTCAGTAAATGCTTCCTGAATAAATCAATAAAATCTGACTACTGTTTCATGTAGTCAGACTGTTTTAACACGAGAATGTCAACTATGCTGATTTTTAGTGATAACGTTTGTACCAGCTATTTCATGCCCCACTTCCCTGTTGCCACCTCTTACCCCCATTCTTTCTATTCTGTTCCTTTCCTCTGACCCACATGTTCACTGTTGCTCTTCTGTCTTATCATTCCTCTGTCACTCCTAGAATCTTTGTTGCATGGTAAACACATCGTCCATATCCTCAATTATCTAGGCTTCTTCTTGAATACTCCTCTGCCTTCAATTTCCCCTGGGGATGATGCCATGCCTGTTATAGCTCTCTGCCTCTTACCTTGACTGTCAAGACAGAGGCAACTCTTATATGCAGCAAAGATATTCATGTTGGTTGATATCATGTGATCTTATTAATCACAAGATATGTCATATCATGTTCAGAGTAACCAAGGCAAGATATTTAGAAAGATTACAGTATTTGAAATTCTAGCCTTACATGCAAGAGAGTGCTCAGATCTGGATGAGGTATATACCAAAATTGGAAAAAAATACCAATGATTAGAAGATAATTCTGACAATGATGTCTCAGGGGAGTTTGGAAAGGAATATATAAGCAACTCTATTTGTTCCAAGTGTGAAGCGTTTTAACAAAGGAAATTAGGCTTATCAATCATGAGAACACAAAAGGATACATGTCAGAAATTACCAGAGAGTCCTGAAGCAAAAGATTATTTTCTTTATTTTAATTTTCTCATGTTTATTTATTTTGAGAGAGAGAGAGAGAGAGAGAGAGAGAGCGCATGCGCACACATGCGAGCATGGGAGGGGCAGAGAGAGAGAGAGAGAGAGAGAGAATCCCAAACAGGCTTTGTGTTGGCAGTGCAGAGCCTGAGTAGGGTTTGGTCTCACAAACTAAGATCATGACCTGAGCCAAAATCAAAAGTCTGCAGCTGAACCGACTGAGCCACCCAGGCGCCCTGAAGCAGAGGACTCTTAACAGCTCACCTGGAAGCCATTGCAGATCTTAAGAGTCTCTGAGAAAATTGCCATGTAGTCTACAAGAGTATTGGGTAGCTTTCAAGGATTAGATGGAAATCTGCCTTAACCCCAGAAATCTGCCCACAGAATACTGGCTTCTCCTTTTCTAACACCTTCCAACTCTTAATGTAAGTACTTCTTATTGGCCCACTGGAACCTGTAACAATAAGGGAATGGGGATTCCAGGATATGTAGCTTACAACTTCTCCACTGCAGTGCAGTGGTAAATTAGAAGTAGCCAGTACTGATGCAAGTTGCCAAGTGACTGTTCAGCATGTTTCCCTTTGGGCCTCAGGAAAACTGAACACATTCATAAGGTAAAGGAAGCATCAATTTAGTCATAATTCACCCAGGCCAAAAGTTAGTTTTATTTCTTCCTTTAGCCAAATTACACAGCAGAAATGGATTTGGGGCCCCAGTGAATAAAATCCACTCAAACAAACATCATATTACCAGAATTAACCAATTAATGTAGGCAATGTGAGGCCTGAGAAAGAAGCAATTTTTTTTTAATCCTAAAATATTCTTGTTCCCTTTTTGGAACTTTATATAGCATGTGCCTCTCCTCAATCTTTCCAGTATTTCTGAATTGCACTAAAACATTAATTAAATGAATGGAATGCAGCAATCAATCCTGGCAGGTTTTTCCCTTGGAGTAGAGGAGAACTTAATTTATTTCTACTTAATTACCTCATTTCAGCCTTGCCATGTTTATTAATAATGAATATCTGTTCCTTTTAAAATGGCATTGATCACCAATTTCCACTGCTGCCAAGGAGATTTGACATGACAAATGTCCAAGGGCTGGGTTCAGAGTTATTGTTTAACTTGATATACTTCTAGCATAATCGATATGTTAGGTAATCCATAGTGCATATGTATCAAACAAGTTAGCAATACAGTACAAAAACAGATGGTTTTCTCTTCTCCAGCATGTTTTTTTGAAACCTGAAGTTGAACTTAACTTTCATGAACTTACAAAACTAATGCATTTACATTCATCCTGTGATTTCCTCTTTCCCTTTCATTCTCTAAGTCCTTTTTTTCCTACAGTGAATGCCAAGACTAATTGGCCCATTTTCAGTTAAGGAAAAATCACCCCAACTGATGTTTCTAGCCATCTTTTTAACAATGTTAAATGGTTAGAAACAGGTGAGGTGAAAGGCATTTACTGCTTGCTGCGAGTGAGTGGTATAAACGTATTGATCTGCTATGAAGGGCTTACAGTAGGAAACAGCATGTTATTTAAAGTGTGAATACCTATCTGATGTATTTTTTACCTATATCCAAACACTTGTAACACAATTCTACTCCCTTGTTTGGCTCCTTGCAACTCCTTTATGTTTTGTCACAGGCAGTACCCAGATCTGGTCTATGATGTTGTTTGGGTTCCAGATTTAATAGCTAAAGTGATAAGAAAAAAAAAAAAAGAAAAAGAAAAGGAAAGACTAATGAACATGCACCTAAATTTATAACTAAGTTATAAGAAGTAAGGAAGATACAGTTCTTCAAAGCTGACACCAAAAGCAAGGCCTCAGAAGACTTCCTCTTTGGGGAGGTCTGATGCCCCCTGCCTCTTCCCCATTATAAAGTCTCCTTCTTTACAATAGTTCATTTGGAAACCTTCAGAGAAACAGCACACAGGTCACATGGATGTAAAAGATAATTATCTTTGCTTGATAAAGGCTTTAATTGGTCAAGAGAGAAAACTGGGGTAGGGATTTCTCAGGATATAAGAATATGAATAAGGACAGAGAGTATAGAAAACAGGGTCAAGTTGGTTGACCTGTGAAGAAATGAAGTGAAAGGCAATTTTCCTCCTATTCTGTTAAGTCAGTAGGAAGTGCCACATTCTCATTTAAAGACAAACAACTATAGACACATATATTTTAAGAGAAAACTCTCATAACAGCATCTAATGAATAGAGGAAACTAAGACTGCTTTTCTAGTTAAGCAATTTCTGCAGTGATATAAAGGGTAATTTATCTTGTTGAGAAACATGAAGAATGCAGAGGTAAATACCTCTTTCCCTCATTTACTAAAAGTAACCTCTGCTAATCATTTCATATATAGATTTTTAGTTCTGGTTTAAATTTCACATAAATGGTACCATTTCATATTTCCTTGTGAATTGCTTTTCTTACTTAGGATATCTTGGAGATTTTTCCATACTAAACACATAATTTTTGTAAGTAATTGCCTAGTATTTCACAGGGTGTGCATAACAATTCCAAGTTTCCTTTCTGATTAACACTTAGGCTATTTTCAACATATTTTTGCCATTAAAGATAATTATTCAATTGATATTTTGGGATATAGATACCTGTGCTTATATGAGAGTGTTTCCGTCTGAGATATTCTTAGAAATAAAGCACCTGGGTAAATGTTTTCAGGTATTTTAAATCTTGGAAGATGGTCCCAAATTCTTCCAAATGGATTTTAAAATTCTGTGCTACCACAAAAATATTGTGAGATTATTGTTCACACCATTCTCACCAACACAGGATAGTTTCTTTCTTTTTTGTTTTTAATATTTTATTTATTTTTGGGAGAGTACAAGTGGGGAAGGGGCAGAGAGAGGGGGACAGAGAATCTGATGAGGCTTGAAGTCAGGAACTGCAAGATCATGACCTGAGCCAAAGGGGGATGCTCAAACAACTGACCCACCCAGCTACCCCCAGGATAGTTTCAGTTAAAAATTTTTTTTTGCTCATCTGAATGACACAAAATTTGTTTGCTATTTTAATTTGTGTTTCCCAATGCAGAAAATTTAATTTTAAAATATGCGTTTTAAATATGCTTAGTAACATAATTTTAAGTATGCTTATTAGTTGCTTAGATATCTTTTATCAACAATTTCTTGGTCATATACTTAGCACATTTTTTCTGTTTTGTTGGATATGGTTTTCCTAAATTAAAAGAATACATTTGCCAAATAACTTTATGAATATTCTACCATTTCTGTACTGATTTGAAATGTTACCTTGATCATATTCTATTTCTGACTTCTTATTTGTTCTTTAATCTGTTGTCTATTTTCTAGATACTAGAATTCTATTGAATTTTTAAATGTTAATTTTATATGCAGACTTAAATACTCATTATTTTTCAGATGATCCTCTTGGATTTTCTAAATAGAAAAATCACAGGCTAGTTGCTTTCTTTGCAATATTTTAAAAAAAAATTTTTTTTCAACGTTTTTATTTATTTTTGGGACAGAGAGAGACAGAGCATGAACGGGGGAGGGGCAGAGAGAGAGGGAGACACAGAATCGGAAACAGGCTCCAGGCTCCGAGCCATCCGCCCAGAGCCTGACGCGGGGCTCGAACTCACGGACCGCGAGATCGTGACCTGGCTGAAGTCGGACGCTTAACCGACTGCGCCACCCAGGCGCCCCTGCAATATTTTTAACTATTATTTTTTCTTACTGCATTGAGGAACACTTGCAGGATTATATCCAATAGGAGAGATGATAGTGACATCCTTGCCTTTTCCTTGCCTTTTATTGAAATGGTTCTAATATTAGCTCACTAAGTAAGACATTTATTAGTTTCTGATAGATAGAACTTAAACTGGCCAAAGACCTTTCTTTTTATTCCTAGAAGGATGTGGTTTGATTCTGAAATGTATGTTAATTATTATTTGATGCTTTTCAGCATTTACTGAGATAGCCAGATTTTCTTCTTTAAAAGGTTAATGTTGTGACTTATGGTGAAAAAAATACCTGTCTAACCCTGAAATGTTTTAGCAAATTTTTGAAAGTTCATAATTTGGTAATAATTCATTATTCTTTATATGCAATTTCAGCTTGCTGGTATGACTGTGTCTATGCAAGTATTTTTTTTTTTTTATGCTTAGTATAAGGGCAATGCTAACATTGAGTTATTTATGAAAATATTCTTCGTTTCACATATCTTGAAATGATCATTCACAGAGTGATGAGAGTCATCCTTTTGTGCATTTGTTAACAACACAAACTCCCTGACATTTCCCCTGAGAATTGCAATTCAGTGAATCTGAGGTGAAACCCAGGAATATGAATTTTAACAAAAATCTTTAAAGATTTTTTTATTGGTTGGCTAATTTGGGAAATGTACCTTTTGGAAATATTTAAACAGCATGGGTTATATATTTCTTGAAGTTCTGAGAATTTTCATCTATAATTTCAGCCAAATAGATTGAAAATTGATATTCAGATCTTTTTATCTCCCTGAACTTCAGTTCCAATGTGGCAATATTGGAAAAAAATTAAAGCATCAACCCATAAAGAGAAAGAGAAAGAAGCCACAGAAAGACAATTGTGTAACTATAAAGCAAGGTGATGTGTGAGGATAATTAACTTATCAGTCCTAGGAAAACTAAATCCTAAAGCAACAATAGGGAAAGTAGAGAAGCAAATTATATCACAGAAAATTCAGGAGTAGGCATACATTAGTGAAATTAGTAAAAGTGAGAGACAGATGGGTTAACCAAGAAAGACTGATCAAAAGTCTATTCAAGAGGTAATTAAACTCTCAGATTTCTTTCCCAATTTTGAGCAAACAGTTCACTATTCTTTTCTATCCACACAAAAGATGGGAATTTTATTCCCTGGAGATAGGAAAACAGAGATCTTTGGACAAAAAGACAGCAAAGTTGAGGATAGGAGTCATGTATGAAAAACAGGCAATTAGGGTCGCCTGGGTGGCTCAGTTGGTTAAACGTCCAACTTCGGCTCAGGTCATGATCTCACAGTTTGTGAGTTCTAGCCCTGCTTCCGGCTCTGTGCTGACAGCTCAGAGCCTAGAGCCTGCTTCAGATTCTGTCTCCCTATCTCTCTGCTCCTCCCCTGTTCATGCTCTCTCTCTCTCTCTCTCTCTCTCAAAAATAAATAAAAACATTAAAAGAAAAAGGTGATTATATAAATGTTTGTGTAATAAGTACTAAGAAAAAACAGGCATTTTGCCCATTTAGTGCTCAGTGACCCTCCAGGATATATATTGAAAGTATCAGTTGCTGCAGAATCTGACTATCCCAAAGAAAGAACTATAGTTTAAACCTCATAATTTCTCTTATAAAACAGCACAGACAGATCATCCCATGGTGGTGAAGACCATAGTCACTCAAAGACTCTCACATGCAGAAGTCTTTTTAATATCTGACTCTTGAATATGAGCAGGAAGTCAATGATCACCAGATATGTCAGGAAAACTTTTAGTATGAACAAAAGAAGCCAAACAAACAAACAAACAAAAATACCAAACAAAACAGAGACTATGCAAGGAATACAAAATATAAAAATGAAATGAAGCAAACAAATAATTGCTAATATTCTTTAAAAGGTAAGGGAAGTTAATGCAAACAGTAAAAATAAATAAATAAATAAATAAATAAATAAATAAATAAATAAATAAATAAATATAAGGCTCCAATCAAAACATCTTCCTCAAAAATATGAAAATAAGTTCTTGGAAATTAAAAATGAAATAAAGATGGGGCGCCTGGGTGGCTCAGTCGGTTAAGCATCCAACTTTGGCTCAGGTCATGATCTCACAGTTGTTGGGATGGAGCTCTGCATTGGGCTCTGTGCTGACAGCTCAGAGACTGGAGTCTGCTTTGGACTCTTTGTCTCCCTTTCTTTCTGCGCCTCCTCCACTCATGCTTTATCTCTCTGTCTCTCAAAAATAAATAAAAATGTTTAAAAAATAATTAAAAAAATAAAAATAAAATAAAGAAATGGAAAACTCCATAGAAGAGTTAGAAGTCAAAGTTAAGAAAACATCTCCCAGAAACTAGAATGAAAAGACAAGAGATAGACAACTGGAAAAATCTTTCTAGGAAATCCAATTTAAATACAGTATTAGGAAATTATAGGAAGAAAGATCATAGAAAAAGAAGGGAAGGTGTGCTTTGGCGGGTCAGTCGTTCAGTGTCCCATTCTTGATTTTGGCTCAGGTCATGATCTTGCAGTCATGAGATCAAGCCTGGTGTCAGGCTCCGCACAGAGTGGAAACCCTGCTTAGAATTCTCTCTCTCCCTCTTTCTCTTGCCCCTCCCCTGCTCTCTCTCTCTCTCTCTCAAAATAAATATATAAACTTAAAAAAAAAACAGAGGGGAAGATATCAAAGAAATGATTCAAGAAAACTGAATTGAAGACATGAATAAATTTCCAGATTGCACAATACCACATCATTAACTTTGACAACACTGGAGATAAAGAAAACATTGTAGAAATTAGGAAAGAGAGAGAAGAAAAAGGGGAGAAGGAGGTCACAGGAAGGGAAGGCAAAGGAAGGAAGAATAAGAGAAGAAGGAATGAGATTTCATAAAAAAAAGGCATGAAAATGAAAATAGTGTTAAACTTCACAACATCCACTCTAAACAAAGCCAGGAGACAATGGAAAAATCCATTTATGGTTCGGAAGGGAAATGGCTTTTAAGCCAGAATTCCAAAGTCAATCAAACATGATAGCTTAAGGGATTGAATATGTCTGAGAAAGTATAAAGATGAACAGTGTAAAGATATAATAACCATTATCATTATTTTAATGTGTTGTTTTCTCCTCTTTGTTTTAATGCTTCTTGGGGACTTTAGCACGATATATACCTGTTTGCATACTAACAAAAAAATCCTACCAACTGTGGGTCTTGGATGACTTGTTGCACTTCCCTAAGCCTCTGTTTCCTGCTCTGTGCAATGAAAATTCTACTCAGTAATCTAAATTTTATCACACATATTTATAACAATTCAATCACCAGTTAAATCAGCCCAACTCCTATTTATATTTAAAACCTCTACTTAAGTGTAACTTCTTCCAGGTAACTACACTGGTGAAAACTTAGAGACACACATATAAGCAACATGCAAACAGGCAGCAAGGCAAGCAGAGTCCCTGACATGGGGCCTGGCCCCATATAAACTACTACTATTATTGTTTTGTGGTTTTATTGTTTTATTTTAGAGAAAGAGAGCACCAGCTGGGGAGAGGGGCAGAGGGAGGAAGGGAGAGAGAGAGAGAGACAGAGAGAGACAGAGAGCAAGAAAGAACATCTTAAAGCATATTCCATGCTCAGTGTGGAGCCAGATGCAGGGCTTGATCCCACGACCCTGGATCATGACTGGAGTGGAAATCAAGAGTCAGATGCTCAACTGACTGAGCCACCCAGGTTCCCCATTATTGTTATTTTTAAGATTATATTGTATATATGGTCTTGACTTATGTTTACTTAAAGGCTCAAAAATGACTATTTCCTCATCTTATTATGAAGTAGAAATGTAAAGAATTTGAAAAAAGAAAATGAGGTATGATGGGGACTTTTATCCATCTCTGAAACCTGGCTTGAGAATTGTAAAATGGAATGGCTTTCTCAGTGTTTGAGAGCTTAGGCTAGGAGAGCCTAGAAATAAAGAATCTCTAACTGAAAGGCATCCAAGTCCTTCTCAGTGAGAAAGAAATACCTTCTATGGCATTATTGACAAATGATCACTTGGGCTAGTTGTGGCTGCTTCCAGTGACAGGGACCTCACTACTAGCTATTTTTGCTAGAAGAGCTGTGCTCTTTTCTGTACCTTTCCAAAGGACCAGAGCTGTGTGTGATTCCAATGTAAACTGACAATAAAAGAGACGAATTAGCATAACTGACTGTTTCAGTTATGAAGATTAAATAGCCTTTTATTGCAGATGTTTGCCAAGGAAAATGCTCCCCGGTGGAAGACTCTAAGCAGTTAAGATAGATTTGATGAGGGTTTTAATTGCTGTTATGCAACTGGTAATGGAAAGGTTTTATTAAATGTCATGCAAGAGTCAATCGATAGTTTAGAAGAGAAAAGCTTCTCTCTGATATAGACCTCAGGCTTTTCCAACAGTAGTTTATCAGCAGGGGCAGTTCCATAAGCAACCCCAAATATTTATCAAATACCCAGTATGCATATGACAATATCATAAATGTTTTTGGGACTGTTGGGAATTAGTAAAAAAAAAAAAAAATAAACCCATGCTGTGGAAGATCTACTGATTTGAAGCAAGCAAACAACTATTGTGGAAGCCAAAATAAATACAGACATATTTATTTTGTACACACATGTATATATATGCATTCTACTTAAAAGCAATTCAGTATATAATCTCAAGAATGAAATATATTAAGATGAAATATGTACAAAAATATCATTTTCTTTGCAAAATGATATACCATAAAGATTTTTGTTCATTTATTTGTTTTCTTAGTAGCATATTGGAAAAGAAACAAAAACAAAAACATTGTCTAGAATGCAGAACACTTGGGTTCTAGTCTATCATTAACTACCTAGACCGGGGGCACTTCCTTGACTTCTCTGGTTATGAGTGATCACTAGTAAAATGGAGCTTTAGGTAAAGTTCTGAGGACTTTTGATAGCTCTAAGATCCATTGTTTCCATGAAGGAGTAAGCAACTCCAGTGTAAGTATCTAATAATTCATGGTATAAAATTATTCTATAAAATTTTAGGAGTCTGTTTATTGTATAAAGGATATGCATACTAACCTAAGAATCATATTTTCCACAAAATGCATATATTTTAAAACTAAAATAGGAACTTGATCAGCAAATCATAGTTGGTATTTCCAAGATCCCCAAACTTCTGAAAGATTATCTAAAACAATTTTTATCACATTCAACATACTTCAAGCTTGTCTCTTCCTATTGGTGTCACACTCCCATAACTGCTCAATGATCTACGTGGATAAATAAAAAGTACATTGTTTTTGTAAAAGAGTTGATTCTTCCTAAAACAGGTGGTAATAGAGCATGAATCATGTAGTGCCATTCTGTAGTTCTGTGATCTATCAAGACCGAATCAGCAACTTGACTTCTGAAAAGAAGTGCTTGAGATTGAGGGAGATTATTAAATGTAGAGAGGGTATACCTGTGTTTAAGTCTCGACTCTACCCTTTAGCTCTATTACCTTGGAGAAGTTGTCTACCTCTCTCTTTGCCCAATTTAAAGGACATGAATATCAACGTTGTTGAAAGTGAGATAATGTACAGATTTCTGTGCTGTAATATGACATGTATAGGTTATCATTACAATTTTGACATTCAGATTGTTTCCAGATTTAAAAGGATTTTGTTGAACTCTTATTTATGCTAGGCATTCTCACAAAGAATCTCTCATTTAATCCATAAGAGTTGAATTAGATTTTGCATCCAGGTTAAAGATGGAATTGTAGAATAATTTATGAGAATTTGGTGAAAGCGAAAGCAATGGTGAGGGGGTTACTGCTTGAGAAGAAACCTGCTGTAGCTGCCCACTTTAAGTATTTGCCGTGCATAGCAGTTTTGGAAAAAAAGGAGAAAACGCTGTGCATAGATTGAGCCACAGTTTAATTGCCAGGAACATAATCAAGTGTCAATGCATTCTTTACCCATTCTCTAGCCCTCAAGATCTAGCGTGTACCTAAAGGCCATCCATCTACTAACAGCTATGTTTATACAGGTTAGAGGGTTGTGTTAGAGCTGTTTTCTCTGGAAAGGACATCAGAACCAAAAGGAAACACACAAAGTAAGTGAAGGAAATCCTGCTGTGTGCTTTTGGATCAATTATTTAACAGATGCAGCATACTTCACTACACAGAATTTCCTTTCTGAAAGATGAAATATCAATGGAGAGAAAGTTACAGGAATGCATACTATGTGCCAAGCACTTCATTAGAAACAAAGCAATTTATATGTGGTATTTTGTTTTGTCCCTTCAGCAATCATAACAGGTAGTGATGACTAATTCACATTTTACAGGTGAAGGAACTAAGGTTTAGGCATGTCAAGTCATGCAGCTAGCAATAGTGGGATTTAAACTTAAGTCTCCATTATGATCTCAGACCCAAGATTATCTCTGGGGATGCTTTCAAGTTCCCAGGGGGATGACTTTTCATCTATCCACAGACTCTCTATCATTTTGGTTTTACTTTACAAGTAGGTAAGGAGTTGCATAGTTGTAAAAGGACAGTTTTCCTCTCAGTATGCTGCTTCCTGTAACTGCAAAATTAGAATTTCATTGAAATTTGGCTTCAAGGTGGTTCCCTCTGTTAAAAAATTCCCCAAGAAGGGCCAACAATCTCTTAGCAGCCTCAGGATGTGTGGCAGATTAGATCATGGTTCTACTCTTCATGCCCTCCCTCTATTACAATTATACATTTATACCATTTGCCACATGACACTGCAGTTCTGCCCCCTCTTTCCCCATGGCCTTGATGCTAAATTGGGCCATGATTTTTTTTGAAATGAAATGTAGAAGAAGTACTAGTGTGCCAGTTCCAGGCCAAGACCATCAAATGCATGGAATATTCCCACCTGTCCTGTCACGTTCCTGCCTTTCATCATGAAGAGAACATGCCTAGGGATCCGCTGGTCCAGTGAAGATGAGAGAAATGTGGAGCATACCTGAAGCAACCTGCAGCCTAAAGAAAGGCTACCCCTAACATAGCATAGATCAATTGATCCATAGAATCAAAATAAATGTTTTTTTTTAATAGAAGTCACTAATTTGAGAGTATAATATTAGCATTATCATTGCAATAGCTATGTAGCAGTGTTTATGAGTTAATAGGGCCTCTTTTAAAGAAAAGTTTTGGTAGGTAAGAGAGTAAAGAGAACAGAATGCTGACCATCTTCTGGTAAAGGAAATAGGGAAGAAGTCAGAGAATATGATTAGGTAAGAAAGGCCATATGACAATATGCGCATTAGGTCTTTGGAGAGTTGTGGGTAATACACCAGGCACCTCTTGTGTGACTTTGTGCTTGTATGGTTTCCTTGAGACCTTTAGTGACAAAAAAAGAATGTCCTCTGGTATGAAGACAATTGATTGACAGAGCCATTGAGTTATTTAAGCAAGCCTATTCTTTCAAACTCTGCAACTGGTAGGTAACTCACACTCCAAGTTCAGGGAGAAAGAAAAAATTACTAGGTTAGAGAACCTCCCCATTTAATCTCCTCGCTCTATGGCTAAAATTATGGTGCTGTTGGGTAAAGCATTATGTCTGAAAATCATCTGTGATGAGTTTTGTGTTTAGAGAGAAGGTGCCAAAATCGGGTAAAGTAGGGGATTTTTTTTCCTTCTGAAATGACTTAATTTCTGTAGTGCTCTAATAAGCATGTTTTGCTTGATGGGCTGATGGCCGGCTGCATTATATGTGTTTGTTTCTCTGCTGCTCTTCAGAGCCACAATAGCACTTCAGATAATGGCTGTGGCATAATTGCCATTACACAGATGTTATTTGGTCAGATGCTGCTCTTCTTTCTGCCTTCTAAACATCTGATCTCTGCAGCATCACACATTGTCATTCAGGTGGGAAGAAGCAGGATTTCTGAAGCTCATCTTTTTTTCCAAAGCACACTTCTTAAAATGACAAAAAGTATGGTCTTCCTTGGGAAGAAAAAATCTCTATGGAGAAAAATGAGTAGTATGTTTACAAGGACTGGCTAAATTATTACTGTTATCCACATAAAGAACTACCAAACCACCATAAATTACGATAATGCAGATCTATATTTACTGACTTGAACATATATACACAATCCAATTGATTAGTGAAAGAGCTCATTGATAAAAGCATATGTAGTATGATTCTATTTTAATTATACAAGTGTGTATGTGTGGATATAGGTAGAATAAAATATAAATTAATATATATTTGAAGTCAGAAGCCTTAAAGGTGTCAATATTTTATTAGTGGTTACATCTGAGTGATAGGATTTTATAGGATTTAAAGTTGTGTCTTATATTTTTCCTTTTCTTTTTGTAATGAGTACTACTTTCTATAATCAAAAGA
The DNA here is from genome assembly GCF_007474595.2 of Lynx canadensis. Lineage (NCBI taxonomy): Eukaryota > Metazoa > Chordata > Mammalia > Carnivora > Felidae > Lynx > Lynx canadensis. Next base: position 33,512,397 of record NC_044315.2, read on the forward strand.
ATAAATATATTTTATTTAAAAAAAATGGAAACAAAGGGCATGTCTAAATTTTTATGAAATTTTGCATGTATTTTTCCAATATAATATTTCATTATTCAAAATAGTGTAAACCTACTATTTTTCTTCATTTTGACCAGAGTAGAGGTCAATTTTCATAAATGGACTAAGATGAATTATGAAGCTTTGGAAAGGCCACTAGACACCTGCTACTTATGCAGATAGACACCATAAAATATGCTTTGTTGGATTAAATTCAAGTACCTTTTCCTGGAAAGGTGAAAACACAGTCAATCATACATTTAACAAACATACTCAACATCTACAGCAGGGTACTGTTCTTTGTACTGTAGGAGAAGAGAGGAGCCACAGGAGTAGTAATAATAACACCCTATGTGTGCTTTCCAACATTCATCCTATGAATTATCACTTACAATCCTTATAGAATAAGGCAAAAAAGGCCAAAGAATGATCACTTTTCAGATGAGTGAACCGAGGCTCAGATAAGTAAAATAGCTTGTACAATTCTGCACAGAACCATTTTCCCCCAGATTTAGCAGTCATGTCCCAATTCTTTAGGTCAGTGCTCTTGGCATTCCAAATGTCATCAAAATAATAGGAGTCTTTTTTTATTTTAATTTTATTTTTCTATCTAGCTATAGTTGTCCTTCCTCTTAAGGGATATTGCTGTCTAAACAACTGGGACTAGTCATCTAGAATTGGATTATCCCTTCAGCTGGATGATACTGGCAAAAGCTGACTGATCATCAATATTTTATGAATGAAGAGTATATCGACAGAGGCTGAGAGTCAGTAGGGCAAGAGAGCAGAAACCCAGGACACCAGGTTGGCAGAGGTGAGCAGTGATCTCCTAGAAGCCACTGACAGAATGGGTGCCTTGGATTCTGCAGTGACCATATTTGCTGCTTCCCCAGTGTTGAGTTCACCCCAGGGATTCATGTAAACTGGTCCAAGCAATCTCTTTCCCTTGGGCAGTAATTTGTTTAGGAAGTTTCAGGCAATCCAATTCTAAGGAGTAAGACTGAAGGAGAAATCTCCTGGGAGACTTGTAATAAATGTTTCCTTTACCTGGAAAGCAGCCACAAAGAATAAATAGTCCCTAATTGGGGGTTACAATGGCATATTCCAACATAATCTGGAACCAGAGAGATGAAGATTCAGATCCACTTGGTACTGTGCATAACAATTCTGTGACCAGCAGGGGAAACTCTTGGACTTTTCCTATCATCTTTTCTCTTCCTCTGTTCCTATTGTTTTTCTCATCGTCTCTCCCCTTTACCAAGGTCTGTCCCTTTCTTGGGCTCATTTTCCTGACCACTGGACAGAGCAAAGAAGTGAATTTACTTCTGTACGTCTCTACTTCGAGATGGAGTTTGGCTGAATTGAGCATTTAACCAACAGCCTTTCTTCTTCCCACTCATTCCCTGACTTTATTTCTTTTTTTTAAATTTTTTTAACGTTTATTTATTTTTCAGACAGAGAGAGACAGAGCATGAGTGGGGAAGGGTCAGAGAGAGGGAGACACAGAATCTGAAACAGGCTCCAGGCTCTGAGCTGTCAGCACAGAGCCCGGTGCGGGGCTTGAACCTACGGACCGCGAAATCACGACCTGAGCCTTAGTTGGCCGCTTAACCAACTGAGCCACCCAGGCGCCCCTCCCTGCCTTTATTTCTGACTAGTTCAACTTCCATGTTGATGAGGAAAAGCCTCATCTTCAAAATTCCTCAGCTTTATGACTTTGGTTTATGAAATTTGCATTTCCATTCAACTTCAACTACACAAAGTTGAATAACCTTATCACTCCAAAGGCACTCCATATTCATATTGGCATTCCAGAAGTTCATGCTGCCAACCCAATTTCCTCATCAACCTCATCCCTCTGAGGCTTTTCCTGATTCCTTCATGCCTTTCTGGAAGGCTTTCCTGGATCCTCTAATGAACTCCAATTCAGCTATTTCAACATTATTGTCTTGACTACTTTAGTCAAGAGCTCCTTTGCTCTTCATTTACGTCCCTTCTGTCAATCCCCCACCCTGGGTCACAATCATAATTCTGTTTCTCTACTTCTGGGTTCTGAGCTTCACTGGAGAAACTTAAATAACAACCAAACGAATCAGTATCAGAATCAGTTCAAATGGACTTTTTGTCAACTTTCTACTACATTCCCACAGCAGCTGTTGCAAATATTTCCCCACATTTTCAGGCCTCTGATCTTACTCCTTCTTCTTAAAGCAAAGTTTCCTAAATGTTAATATGCAAATTAATTTCCTGGGAAACCTTGTTAAAATGAAATTTCAACACATGTTGCTGAAATTACTGGTTTAAAAATCGTTCTTTTGAGTAGAAAGATCTTAGATTTCATTCTCTTCTGTTTCTCTGGAAATTTGGTCAAAAAACTATTTGCCTTTTGTCTTATATATTCAATCTCTTCTCCCCTATATCCTTTCCCTAGGTCCACAAGCATACTCAGAAAATATATGGGGCGCCTGGGTGGCTTGGTTGGTTAAGCGTCCGACTTCGGCTCAGGTCGTGATCTCACGGTCTGTGAGTTCGAGCCCCGCGTCGGGCTCTGTGTTGACAGCTCAGATCCTGGAGCCTGTTTCAGATTCTGTGTCTCCCTGTCTCTCTGCTCCTCCCCTGTTCATGCTCTGTCTCTCTCTGTCTCAAAAATAAATAAACGTTAATTTTTTTTAAATAAAAAAAAATAAAAGAAAATATGACCTTCACTAATTCCACTATTCCTTAAAGTGGCATTTCCCAAAATGCATGCTATGGAACAAAGTCTTTCAAGGTATAGTGTGTGATACAAAAACTGAATTCTAGGTCAAATACACTTGGAAATGTTAGGTTAAACATAGTTCAAAAATTTTCTTTATGACAGTATTTGCTTAGATGTATTTGCCTAAGCACCATTTCTAGAATTAATTTAGTAAATACTATTCTAGAACTACATTCCCTGTTGATCCTTCCTTTCAAAATACAACTTCTCTAAACTGTAGTTTGCATGGATTGCCTCAAATCCTGCAGCCCCTATTGAGTTAGTAAACGCTTACACTTCACCTTTTGCTCACTATTCAAATGTAACTAATCCTTCAAATAAAATTAGATATTGAACACATTCCCCTTTACTACAAGTTTTTAAATTACATATTGCTGTAAAATATATACATACAGGGGGAAGTAAGAAGCTAAAACTACCCATAATCCCAAGACCCAGATACAATTATGCTTAAAATTGTTTTACATATCCTTCCAACCTTCTGTCCATATGTGTGTGTTTAGGCACACATATACACATACCATATACTTATATACAGTATATGTACAGATAGATGGATAAATATCATATGTGTGCATATATACACACATATATATAAGTGTGAGTGTGTATGTATCAGCATACATACACACATTATATGTCTGAATAGTATAGATTGTATAATAAGGTAAGCAATTTTTCTCTTAACAGATGCTATCACAATTTCTTTAAGGGAGAGAAGAATTGTTAGTTTTGAAAATTGTAATAGTAAGTGCTTGGAGTAGAAGGTGAGCTTCTGGGGGGAAGGAAGCTGGGTTCTATAATGGAGGGGGAAGCATTTACATTTTCCTTGAGACTTTGGGATGGGTCATAGTGATGAGAAGAGAGGTGAATAAGAGTTGTGGATGGTGTAAAACTGTGTGGTATGTGGTATTATATTTTCTCTTGAGCTTTCGAGTATCTAAGAATGCTTTAAGCAGCTCTTTTTCCTAAGAACTGGTGAAGGAACTATGTTTCTTGTCTAGATTCATACTATACGGCCCTTAGCACATGAGAGTGCAAGAGCCCAGACAGAGAGAAGGATATGAAGACAAAATCCCCCATATAATGCATGTATATCTGGGGAAAGATTTGAGTATCCATAGATGTTAGAATTGGAGGTTTAAAGCCAAGATTATTTATATACTTGAAAATAAAGGAACAGCTACCCTTGACAATGGGAAATTAAAGTATATATTTGAGTGTTATATACTACTTATTGTGTATTTTTCTGCAAAAAAAATGATATCAAGTATCTCAGTTTGTTTTATATTCTGACAACCAGGTTTTCAATTTTATTGGATGGACCAGTCATTTATTTGTCAGCAACCCAGTTGTAATATGCAAGTGTGATTTTATGGTTTTTGTTTGTTTGTTTGTTTTTTGTTTCTTTGTAAGAGATTTTGATAAAACCATTAAAAATCTGACCCTTTCACATCAGCTTTAATAAGTTTGAATCTTGGGCTTGACAGCACTAGTACATTAGTTTTAGGTCTCGTAGTGATGCCTCAACATTAGGGTTCAGCTCCCTCCACCCTCTTCCATTTTTCCAGCCTCATTTCTTCCTATATATCCCTTTCTTTCTCTCCTACCTTCCCTGATCTAAAGAGATCTTGACACCACATACACTATAAGCTCCAGGCACACTCAAGTTCTTGGCAACTCCAAAATGGCAGAGCCTTTCAACACTTCTTGTGCTCTTGTTGTTTGGAATGCCCACCTCCTTAATATCCAATTCAACCATTATCTGCTTTAAGGAATCCTTTCTTCAATCCATGCAGGCAGAATAAATGTTTCAATTTTCTCAGCTTCCCCAGCATTTTATTTATATCTCTATTATAGCAGTTATCATGTTGCCTTTTAATTATTTGTTTCCATGCTTTCTCCTGGCCTAGAGGTAGGAGGAGAGATGATTCAATATTATAAAATATGAACACATTCTGAATCTATTTATGACTACTAATAACCATGATGCCAAAGCTAAGGTGAAGATTATGACATGTAGCAATAGTACTCTGCCCCAACTAGTACACCTGCACAAATGTGCATATGCTTTCTCTCTCTCTTTTGCTTTCTTCTAGTTAATAGGGTAACACTCTAAGAGGATCTATTATGCCAGACATTTTCCTCTCATGAGATGTCTAGCACAGTGAATCTCAAACATCAACATGCAAATAAACTACCTGGGTAGTTTGTTAAAATGCAAATACTGATACAGTAGGTCCAGGGTGGATCCTAAGAGTCTGCTCTTCTAAGAATCTCTCAAGAGATGCCAATGTGACTGATGTGTAGGCTCTGCAAAACATGTTTCCATTGCTGTGAATGGAAAGCCAGGCAGAAAATCTATACATGAAGAATTTATACCTCAGATGAGGTTTGGGTTCTAAAATCAGCCAATACCATATACAGTTAAAATTATCTTTGAAAGTATCATAGGAATTTGCCAGGGTGGAGAACAGCACAGTCTTCTCAACAAGTTCCATATAATATCAGCTTGATCCTTCAGTGTTTGACAACTGAGAAAGGATCAGTGTAATGCACATAATTAATTGGTTCCACCAAGACTGTGCTTCTAGGCCTTACAACCCAACCTCCATCTGTGTCTAGCTAATATTTGAAACTAGGAATACTATTCCTAATCAACATGGAATGAAGAGTGTATTTACTGTCTTATATGCAAAAATTTGATAATTCTTTGGTTGAACATCATGTGGAGTCAAGTTGACATGTAGAGATCATGTAGACAAAAATAAAAAAAATTGTAGACAAAAATAAATGACTCATAAATAGGTACACAAATAAATAAGTTAATGTCTTTAAACACCAGAATTACAATGCTCACTCTCTGAGACACATGTGGGAACCAAGATTGTTGTCGGAAAAAATACCTTCTAATTTCCCATTTCATGCCCATTTCTGGGTATAGGTTCACTGAGTAGAATGGCAAGCAGAACTCACACTAGATTAATTGTTTCTTAGGTTAATAGTTCCAAGGTTCTCATAATATCAGTGCCAAACACATGTAAATTTTTATGTATTCCTACCATCTATAGATTGAGATTAAAAGTTCAGGATTTTTTAGACAGACAGCCTGTAAGTCAAGGCCTGCAAAGCAGTGGAGTGAATATGGAAAGGCTGTCATAGAATATTGAATAACGTAATAAACGTATTTCTGCTGAAATCCATAAACCTGTCATTTTCAGTTCCCAATGATAAGCCAATATAAGAAAGTCTACATGATTTTTTCATAATTCCTTATCCTCTTTATGGACTATTTCCTGATAAAAGAACTGGATAGCTTTTCAATCTTTACTGTCATTTGGCTTCTGTTCTCTCCTTAGGGTGTAGTTGATCATGAGTATTCAGCAATTCTAGAATATTCATTTTGCCTTTACAAATAACAGTGAGATTTAAAGTTTTTATGTCACTCTAATCGAGACCAATGAACTTTTTCAGGCATGCGATGAAATACTAGGCAATAATCAACTTTCTTATAATCTATTTTCACACGTATCTTTTGCTTTACCTACTACCTGTATCAATCTACACAAATCAATAGAAATTCTTGGGGAAAAAAAAAGATACTTTTAAAATAAAATGCATGATTAGTCCTTCTTACTTCCCAATGTCAGAATCAAACTGGACCAACAACCTGCTCTTAATGTCTCTGAGCAAGCTAATCCTGCTCCTGCCTGAGGGTGCTCTGGGAGATGATTGAAAATATTAAGATATGAAAACACAGTGGAACTATAATAAACAACTCAGCAATATGCCTTCTAAGGTGGACAGATTCTTGGTAGGCAGCCCTAATTATTGCAATCGCTTTTAGGTGTTCTAATGCACTCAGCTGAATTATGCACCACACTGCTTCTGAATGACACAGCCATTTCTGACTCCATTAATATGGAAGATTTCAGCCAAATGCTCTTAAACGATAGCTTCTCTTTATTTGTAATTTCAGACTCTATTGATTTCCTTCTGTTCCCTTCATTATGATTTCAATTGATTACCTTGGCAACTGCAATAACAATGATTGCACTTGACACTGTCTGAGACTCTTGAGATGGTATTTGAATAGGAATGGTATAATTTGGGGGAAAGTGCCTGCAAGAACCTGTCATTAACAGTACACTTACACTTTACTTTTATTGACTTTCCTCTCTTTTGAGTAGGCCCTTGTCACAGAGTTGGCTGTTAACAGGGCTACTGTAGTAGTTCAGATTTCTGCAGCTCTTCAGAAATAAAAGATTCTTATTATGAAAGAGAATGGGGGGGGCTTGCATGTATATGTGTGTGTGTGTGCATATACATATGTATATGCACACACAAACATACATACATGGATATATAATGTGTGTGTGTGTGTGTGTGTGTGTGTGTGTGTAGCTTTTGCCATTTTGCCAATGCTGCCAGCTCTGTGACTTGCCATTTGGGTCAACATACCAGCTGGGATGGGCATTTGGTAGTGGTTGAACTTTTAGGACATTGGAACTCAAATTAAAGACTCCAGACAAGATTTGATAATGAATTCTGCACAATGTCTTTATTAGGCTTTTAAGAAAGAGAGAAACAAACAAGTTTGCTTTGTGTCATTGTCACACCATAGAATTTAAAATTCAAAGTCTCAACTCTGCATTGCAAGCTGAGAATTTTATGCAAGCTTTTAGGTCTCCACTTTAGATCGACTGGTCCTTCCTCAAAGACTGTTTTCTCCATGAAATTCCTGGAGAATATCTGCTATGCAGCAGGAAGGCATCTATGGTCAGACTTTATGTTTCTTTCTAATAGTGTTGGTTTAATTAAATAGCCACCCATTCATCCTGTGGATAATAGCACAAGGCTTCCAGGACAGGAGGAGATACTTGCCAAGTATCTACACACGAATTTAGGAATACTAAGTTTCAGCAGTTTCCTTCTGTGAGCCCATGTTCTGTTCATTCTTTGGAAAAGATGTAACTCTCTGAGTCCTACCAAAATGTTTGGCTTATTTAAAGCAGGTTTGCCGGGGCGCCTGGGTGGCGCAGTCGGTTGAGCGTCCGGCTTCAGCCAGGTCACGATCTCGCGGTCCGGGAGTTCGAGCCCCGCGTCGGGCTCTGGGCTGATGGCTCGGAGCCTGGAGCCTGTTTCCGATTCTGTGTCTCCCTCTCTCTCTGCCCCTCCCCCGTTCGTGCCCTGTGTCTCTCTGTCCCAAAAATAAATAAACGTTAAAAAAAAAAAATAAATAAAGCAGGTTTGCCTGCCAGTCTTAGTATGGTGGGAAGAATCATGAATTAGAACTCCACAGCATGGTTTCTAGGCTCATCTCTGCCATGGACTATGTGACGTTTTGCAAGTCAATTTACAGAATTTAGACCCAAGTTTACTCACCTCTAAAACAAAAGGACTAGGTCTGATGATGCCTAAGGCCCTTTCTAACAATATTTTGATAATCAAACATTTGACAAAGCAACCTGGTAAGCCAGCTTAATAATAATAAATTCATGTGTCAATGAATTTAAGTAGGGGAGGCAGTGGCTGCCATAAAATATGCTTAGTTTTTGTAGGACCTGCAATTTTGGAAAAAACGAATAAAGAAATAGTAAAGAGATTCATGAGTCAAAGCCTTCTACTTTTCTTCTTCAAAATCATTCATCCTTGCCCATCTGGGTGGCTCCAACGCTTCTTTGGGCTGAAAGCTAATTAATTTGATCAACTATTTCCTGTTTGGAAGACACAAGATTCTGGTTCCATCCTTATAATCAGTTTTTAGTTTGTTAAAACTAAAGGGCTGGGCAGGGAAAGACTATAGCATTGCCAACTCCACATCAGAGAATGGTCAAATACACTTTTCAGGGTCAGACAGCAAATGAGCAGAGTCTTCAATGACAGAAGTCCTGAGGAGACACTGTAAAAGTCAGTCTGTTATGATGACTGTATATATCTTTTGTTATGCAATATGAGATCAGAGAGGAGAATGGGTAAAGGGCAGTCTCTAAAGAAAAAGGCAGAGGAAGAGGAAAAGGGAAGAAGGCAGACTCTAGGAGAAGACTGATTATGTCATATTCAGCTAAGTTCTCCTTTCTGTGAAGTCTGTTTTTTCACAGAACTGTGGATTCTCATTTGGTTTTGACATAGCCTATCCTTCATCACTGCCAGAAATGAAATCAGTGTCTTCTGGATGAAAAGTCTTCATGTTTACCATGTTTAAGGATGCCAATCATTATCAGCCTCAATATTCAGACTCACTTGTCGGTTGATAATCATAATGCCAGCAGTCTTAAAAAGGAATATGGAGTAAACAGTGGATGGATGACAGCCTAACTCCTTGACAACAGTGAAGAGTCAAGGGAAAGTATAATTTTAATCACAGAAGCCAGATGTGAAAGGAGCTTCCCCTTTCTCTTTAACAAGCCCTGCTCATTTCTCATTGTCACCTAACACAACCCCAAATGTGGGGATCTTGGCTGTTTAAGAAAGGGATAGTGACAGCCACTTTATATTGAAACACTGCAAGAAGATTAGGAGAAAGGAAAGGAGATTCATGACCTTCGCAGCTTTTAGTAATTGCTTCCTTTGAAACAGAAAGGCCAGCTTAAAATGGAGAAGACTCCAGAACAGAAGTAACTAGACTGTGCCAGCACAACCCTGGATAATGTTATTAGTTTCTCAGAGGTTTCATATACAATATTCCATTTGATTCTCACCAGAACAAGAGGTTCTCACTATTCTGCCTTATGTCAATGGGGAAACAAACTCAGCATTTGGTGGAGTTTATGAAGATAGAAAAAGGCAAAACTTAGGAACTGAAAGCAAATATTACATTAACTTAGAATATTTTTTTTCCATTGTAACACAGCTTCCTTGTGGAAAACCAAGCACTGTATTCAGAAAAAAACCCTATCTGGGAGATTGTGCTAGGGTAGAATGGGATGTACTTGTGAAGCAGTTGAGGTGACTTGGGCTTTAGTTAAGCATTGATTTTTGAGTCTCAGAGATTGTGATTGCTAGAAGCAAGGGCTTTTCTTGGCATCATTTCCAAGACCCTACAATAGATCCTGGGATTTTCCCCTGCTGTCACTGCCTCTGTGCTGGCATAGCATAGCATAGCACCCAATGGCTAACAGATCTGGGAGACTGGCACAGAACTTTGGAACGAGCAGATTTTCCTTGTGTTGGTGCCCCTTTGTAATGGTTTCTTGCTTCCTCATTCTACTGCCAGGGAATGTGTCCTTTCATGAGGGCATTTGAAGGAGATGCTTTTTTGTTTAGTGATTTTCTGCACCAGCAGTTTCCTCATTTAGAGAATGAAATGGATATACCTCACCTTGGGAAGTGATGTTTTGGAATCTGTTCCTTTTCTGTGAGCAGCCAGGTGGCAGGGACACTGCAGACATGGAATAAAAGAGGATACCTCTTTGCAGAGGAGAAAAGGGTCTGGGTGAAGAGTATCAAGTCCAGGGGATGGTTGTGGCCATCTTTTCCCAGAACTAGAATAAAATAACCAACTTGGCCTGCCAGGACTGTGGCAAAGAAACCTATAGAATGCAGTCAGCAATGTGGTTTGTACTGGGGATTTTTTTTAAATGCTTATCAATAAGCATCCTTGATATTTATGAAAGTGCCACTTGAATGAAAATTTAGTAGAACAACTTAACCCAGGGACCTGATGAATACATTAGTGAAGATTTTGATAGTCCAGGACTGAACCAGAAAGGAAGCAACCACATGAAAGAAGCATAAACCTAAATTCTAACCTAAGTTCACTGGAACACAGGATGAGTACATTGGATGACAGTCATTAGGCATCATGGTGCACATAAAAAAATATACTCTTTTTCAAGTGCATCTTGCATTAAGAGACTGCATGTTTTGGGGTCAAAAAAGTTGACTTATGAACAAGATAGTTCTCGCTTCAAATGCTAGCTCTGCCACTCACAAACTGTGTGGTTTTGGAAGAGTCATTTAACCTTTCTGAGCCCTAGTTTCTTCACCTATAAAATGGATATAATGATACTAATTTATAAATACATAACGGAGTTGATAAATGGCAGTTATCATTGCCACTATTGTTTAAGTCCAAAAAGATTCTGTATTGGTTGTATTAGCATTACTTTTGTTGTTCTCAGTGATTTTTTTCTCTGGTTGCGTATTCTACATATAATTCTAAAGGTCAGCAGTTTGCTTACAGATATGCTTGCCATCAGTTTCCTGACACTGAGGTTAATCTCTAGATTCTCAACTGCCATAGCAAAAATTACCTGTTCTATAGTATTGAGCTCTTTTTCATATAGCAATCCCAGTTTTCTTTTAGTTACTTTCAAAAGAGGATTTGGCCAAGAATCTATATGACATTAAATAAGGTTATGACATCTTTTGTGATTTCTTTTCAAATTGATACTTACTCCTAGATCTATCTCAGGTCAGTCACATTCTTCATTAATTGTTTGCAAAAGCATAGATTTCTACTCACTAACAGTGAGATTAAAATTAATACTAAGTGAAATAAGTCGTGCAGAGAAAGACAGATACCATATGTTTTCACTCTTATGTGGATCCTGAGAAACTTGACAGAAGACCATGGGGGAGGGGAAGGGAAAAAAAAAGTTAGAGAGGGAGGGACGCACACCATAAGAGACTCTTAAAGACTGAGAATAAACTGAAGGTTGATGGGGGGTGGGAGGGAGGGGAAAGTGGGTGATGGGCATTGAGGAGAGCATGTGTTGGGATGAGCACTGGGTGTTGTATGGAAACCAATTTGACAATAAATTTCATATTAAAAAAATAAATATATGTATGGTTCTTACAGTTTGTCCAGTCTTGTTCTAAGCATTTTAAACATATTAACTTATTAATTTTTATAGTAATGAATACTCCATTGTTATCTTCAATATATTGATGAATAGTATTATTCTTAGGCCAAAGCAAGAAAGATCTCTGTCTTGGGCTCTGTGCTTTAGTGGGCCCTACTCTAGCCCTTCTCTTATTGGGCCCCTCCTCATGGACAAAAATAGACAGTCTATGGGGCCAAGGAGACATGCCCAACTAGATGGTCTAGGGATGGCCAAGAGATAGCTGCTTGAGGGAGTCACAGAAGGAACTCTGACTCATCTGTCTTCTTAGGATAATAGAATGTATATCAATGTGCTAACTTGATTTATGGCCTTGAGTGGGTCTATGGTATGTGGGCTTCCATTTGTACTCTTTCCCCAACTGATAAAGATAAGTCTATAGATGAGGAAATCAAAGTACATAAAGGTCAAATGTTTGTTCAATATCACAGAGCAAGAAAGGGGCAGAGTTGTTATTTGAACACAGGCTCTGGCTCCAGAATCTGAGTCTTCACAATACGATATTATTGCATTGCATTTAAGGAATCTGCAGATAAAATACTGGCAAGATCTCTCACCCTTATGTCTTATCACCCTCAAGCAATGGTCCTTCAAGAAAGATCCAAGATTTCTGTGCTACTGAAGGCAGCACAGCATGTTATATTGCATTTACAGAGACTCACCATTCCCTGGGGCTGATTCAGGGGCCAGTTGGGGAACAAGGGGTAGACAAAGACTTAGGCTGAATTAAACAGTGGAGGAAACATTTTAAGCCATGAAAGAAATCAGGATGTTGGGTAAAATTTGGTTGAGGAAAGATTAAGGATTCCGTTACAAAAAGGAAGGATTAAAAAGCACTGATATGGAAGGATGAATTGGATTTTGAAGTCAGGTCTCTATTTGAATCTTGGTTTTTCCATTTATTTGTTGGGTGGCTTTGGCAAGTTGTTTAAGCTCCTCAGACCTTTGTTCTCTCATTTTTAAAAATGGAGAGGACAGAAATCCCGTGTAAATGAAAGGAATCCATATAAAATTATTAGCCTAGAACTTCATGCAAAGAAGGCACTCCATACATGGAGATATGAATAATAACAGAAATACTAGTGGTAGTAAAAATAAAAATATAAATGATAATAATGATAATAGTTAATGTTTATACAGACTTTACTACATGTCAGACACTCCACTAAGCACTTTATGTATCTTAGTTCCTTTGTTTTCATAAGAAAATAAGAGACTTCTATTATTATTATTTCCCTTTTACAAATGAAGAAACCAAGGCATCAGGAGGCTGGTTTACTTGCCCAAAGTCAGTGGGATGATAAAGTGGTAGAGACAAGATTCCACAGGTCAGCACTCTTTCACTATAAAAGATCAGATAGTATTTTAAGCTTTGTGGGGCAGATGATCTCTACCAGAGCTACACCACCCTGCCCTTGTATTGTGAAAGCAGCCATGAACAATACAGAAACAAATGAACATGATTGTGTTCCAATAAAACTTTATTGACAAACACTGAAAGTGGGATTTTATATATTTTCACATGTCATGAAACACTATTGTTCTGACATTTTACCCAATCACCAGATTGTAGGCCATACAAAAATAGGCAGTGGGTAGATTTGGCCCATAGGCCATAATTTGCTGTTTTCTGTTCTAAACAAAGAGGCTCAGTATGGGCACCTCCTGTCCTTATCTAAGGGAGTTTAACATATTGACTGTCTAGCTACAGAATCTGCAATAATAAGAAAGGGCATAAGGGACAATTGGGTTGTTCCCAGATAGCTAAAGTCTCATTTTAAGGACAGACACGTTATTTGGCTTTGAGACATCCTTTAACAGAAATGTTGGTTATGCAAAAGTAAGGCATAAATTCGATTGAAGAAGAACTAACTCCTTTGTGTAACACTGTTCTCCATGGGTGGGTGTGATGTTTACTAAATTGAGATTTCTCCTGATCCACATAGGGCCTAGTAGGGGCAAGAAGTGGCCCCTTGGGGGAAGCAGGAAGGAATAATATGCTGGGAGGAAAATAACCTATTTCTGAGAGAGGAACTCTAGGAGATTCCTGGATCTGAGAGAAAGACAATCAGAAAGAACCACCATTTTTGAAGGAATAAAGGAAGGAAAAGAAGAAACTGATGACTGAAAGTCCCATTCTATCTCTTCCCAAGCAGGGAAGGGGGACAATAGATAGAATTTAGGTGTGAGTAAGCAGTTGATCAGCAATAAAGAACAAAGAAAAATATACTCATCCCATGCCTATTTTTACTGATGTGCTATCAAACACAAACATTTTGCTCACCATGAAAGAGACATTTATAAAGTCTCTGTCTTAGCATTAAGTGTTACAATGGGTTTATATGATATATAGAGATTTGTCCACAAAGAGCTAATAATTTCAAGATGTGTTATATATATATTTATATATATAGTTTTATATGTATGTGTATATGTATATGTTTGTATACAGACACAGAAAGACACATATACACACACCTACACATAAACTCACATACAATGTAATATTACACAGCCATAAAAAAGGATGAGATAATGCCATTTGAGACAATATAGATAGACCTAGAGGATATTATGCTAAGTGAAATAAGTCATATTGAGAAGTGCAAATCACATACAATTTCATTCATAAGTAGAATCAAAAAAATGAAAAAATAAATAAAAAACAGAATCAAATTTATAAATACAGAGAACAAACTTATGGTTGCCAGAGGGGACGAGGATGGGGTTTTGGGCAATGTGGGTGAAGGAGAGTGCAAGATACAGGTTTCCAGTTATGGAATGAATAGGTCACGAGAATAAAGGGCAGAGCATAGGAGATATAGTCAATGGTATTGTGATAGCAATGTATCGGGACAGATGGTACCTATACTACTGAACATAGCATAATGTATGAACTTGTCAAATCACCATATTATACAGTTAAAACTAATGTAACACTTTGTGTCAACTATACTAAAAAAAAAGGAATTTTTCTAAATGTCAGGTTAACACCTCCTTTTAATGCAAATTGGAACACATGTTTCAAACCCTGCTAGTGGGTCCTATGCTTGTCTAAACTTAAGACTGAGACTAGGTGGGGAAGCTTGATTAATTCTTAGGACAGAATTAAGCCTGTTCTGTAGAGTTAAGAGTAGTTGGAGCTGCCAGTAGCAGCCTGTCACCTTTCCCCACCTGCTTCCCTGTTCTCCTGCCACCTGCCATTGACTCTGACTGATGATTTTAACCATTGTTCTATGTATGAAAGCAGGCACTCTTTTCTTTTTAAGGTGGAAGAAAATAAAAACAACAGCCAAAAGAAGAAAGAAATAGAAAATGAAATAAGTAGAGAGGAGGAAAGCATTTTAAGTCACTCTATCCACTGAGAAGTTTTTTCAGACCTGGTGTCAGGGCTTGTGCTCAGGGATACACTTAGGACAGGATTTGAACATAGGTATGCATCTAAAGTATACCTAGGATCATTTTTAATACTCTTTCCTTTCTGAGTTTCTTAGAGAAAATCCCATTCCTAAATGCAGGAAGAGAGCCTTATATTTCATTTATTGCCTTAGAAGTTTTCCATAGGGAAAAGTTGGTGCTTCAGTGGAAAATAATGCATTACCTAGATAACACCTTTTAGGGCTCTGTGATTCTGATTCTAGGGTAGCTATGTTACAACTCTATAAGTTATAGACAGCTGATAACAATGAAACATCACTGTTGTTCTAGAGAAAAACCCCATCCAGTGGAGACATAACTGACTTCTCTCCACCACCGAGCAAGATGATTTTGCCCCCATTTGCATATTGCCTTCACTATGTCTGACTTATAAATGCATGTGTTTTGGGGGTTCTTCTTTGAACTGGTTGTAACTCCTGACCAATTCCCTTATTAAGTAATGAAAATACTTAACACATTTTGTATCTATGGAAAAGTTTTGATTTTGCCTTTTTTTTTTTTGAAAATTACTGTTTATGCTTTCTAGTTTGCAGATTAGGAATCACTCCTGGCAAGGACCTTTGTCACCAGAATCACCTGCCAAGGTGTAGATATACAATGTGTTTGCTTATTTCCACAGCCTAATCTCATCTTAATACTTGTATTCAATTTCATGTTGACCCATTTCAGAACTCTGGGGAGTGAAGAATAACAGTGTCTTTCTGGTTTGGGAAAATACATTTAAATGGCCCAGAGGCACAGTATTCTGCATAACAGCATAAAGGCAGCAATTACAGCATTCCGATACTTTTCCTTCTCTATTACCTCCAGCTAATAAGCTTTGCAGAATCAAGGTTGGTTGTTTCCTGATGGCTCAGAATAAATGTTCTCCTTTTGTGCTGTTC
Organism: Lynx canadensis; assembly: GCF_007474595.2. Taxonomy (NCBI): domain Eukaryota; kingdom Metazoa; phylum Chordata; class Mammalia; order Carnivora; family Felidae; genus Lynx; species Lynx canadensis. Next base: position 33,528,362 of record NC_044315.2, read on the forward strand.
TTAGAAATCAGCAGGTAAATATCACACCTGTTTTGGGCTTTTGCAGACCAAAATAATTGACCAAAGAAGCAAAGTTTTAAAAAGTGAAAACTGTACACTTCTATAAGAACATTAATGCAAAATGTTCTTTTTGCTTGATTGGCTAGAATGGAGGCTGATGTAGAAAGAGCATAACTCTATTACTTGATGATGGTTGCATGGTATAATGCACTCTCTCTTGAAATAGGTTTAAGAAGCTAATAGAATTAGTTGATTATAATTAAGGTTGATGGGACCAGCGGATGAGATTGGCAGAATAAACTATCTTGTTGAGTTAGGCAGGCTCTGCCGGCTGCTTCTCTGATCCTGCATTGTGTCTACCTGGTCCTTGAGATGGGCATCCCAATCCAGAGCATCACAGCCCCTCTAAAAGCTATTTACTATGTACAATTTTCTGGAATATTATGTGTGTTCTATTGTCCAAGCTTATTAGGGAATGGATTCCTAATGGATGGATTATTTCTAATCAATTAGTAAGCATAATGTGACCGGTAGTGTGCTTAAAGGTGCCAGCAGAAATAGAGAAGTATATGCGTGGCAGCATCTGGTCTCATAGAGCTAGTTAGAGAGAGAAAACTAACCAAACTATAACAATTAATTGAGAAAACAATTGATTATTCACCTGAGATACTGATTTTAAGTGTAACAGCCATTCATATAAGAGGTATGAGGTAATGAGGACTTGTTTCAGAGAGAAAATGAAATTTGAGCTACACATTGCATGCTATGAAAGTTGGATATTCCAGGTAGAGGATACAGGGTGAACAAAAGCAGCAAAGTGGGAATAGCATGGCACATATAGAATTTGGGGGGAAGTGGATCTGATCTGTATGAAGAATTCAGTCTATGGAGTAGTAGGAAGTAAGTTTGAGTTAGAGGGGGAGAGAATAGGGATCTCAGATTACCTGGAGAGATGGAAAGTGGAGTCTGGATTTGGTGCAAAAGCCAATCAAGGTCATTTTGGGATTGGAAGTTGGGAACAACATAATGAAAGGGTGATTTACGCAAGAGGGGTTAAAAGGTCAGGTCCATAAAGGTAATAAACAAGGTAAGCAGTGACCAGGGCCTTGATTTGAGATAGTATCACTGGAATAAAAGAATAGAAAATTTATTACATATTTTAAGGACGCTAAAAGTAAGACTTTAATTCAATAGGATAAACATTTATTTTATATATCTATATACAAGGCACTTTGCAAAGCATTGAGGGGAACCTTAAGATGAACAAGGCTGTGTTTTGTGAATTTAAAATCTGGACTGAGTGTTACAGATATATAGCAATGAGTACAGTACTAACCAAGACAGTTCCATACATGCTTCTCAAAAAAGTATGAAAGGTATTCAGAGGGGATAAGTGTTTATTTTATCTAAGGGAATTATGCAAGGTCTCATAAAGGCTCACTAGGACTATGAACAGTAAAGATCAAGAACACCTAGAAATGTAATGGGCATGGCACACTTGAGAAACGGAAACAGAACTAGAGTTTAGGGTATAAGACTGATGCAGGGAAGAGAATTTGTGGGCATATAGATAAGACTAGAAATGTAGGAGGTACAAAATTATGGAAGATCTTAATTGTAGGGAAATATTTAGACTTTATCAGGAAGACAATGGGGGAGTCATAAAAGTTTTTTTGAGCAGAGAAATTAATTGAATCTACACATAATAATAATAACCCTGAGCATGTATCAAACATGGATTGTGGGAAGGAATTGGAGAAGAGACTGGCAATGAGGTCACTTGAAGTAAGATTTACTGGGGTTGTAAACATGGTCACAGTAAAATAAACAATTTAAGAATCCCTGCAGAGGTAGAATCTTAAAAGCCTAACCATTAACTGGACATAAAAATGGAGTGGCAAGGAGGCATCCATTTAACTAAGATTTCTTGTTTGTGTAAGTGAGTGGGTGGTAACATACTGAACTGAAATGGGAATATGAAACTAAAGCAGCTTTGGAAAATATAATAAAAAACACAATAAATAATCTATTGTGGACATACTGAGTTTGAGTTTCTCAGAGTTCATTGTTATGGAAATGTCTAAAAGGAACATAAAATATTTGCTTGGAACATAGAGGAAAAGTCAAAGCTATAGATGTAAAACGAATTTCATCCACAGAGGAGTGTCAGCATTGAATCTCTGGAATTTAATGAGTTTACGTCAGAAGATGTGGGCTAAGGATTGTAACTTAGCCTACGGAATAATAGCATTTAATGAACAAAAAAAGGAGATACCATTGAAAGAGTTAAGAATTAAAAAGAGAACTGAGGGTAGTGGTATTATTAAGGCCACATGTTGAGAAGCTTTCTAGATGAAGGGATTGGTCATATATACTGAGAAATATCACTGGGTTTAGCATTCAGGAAGCCCATGGTGATGTTAGTGGAGTGTAGTCCTAAGTAAACTTGTGAGGGTGAAAATCAAATTGTACCAGGTGACAAAATTGGAAGCAAAACAAGAAAGTCATTTGAGGGAGGGTTCAATTATTCTTTAAAGTGTCTATCATTGAAAAGGAGAAAGGGAACCAGGCAAACTTGCAGGGGCAAAAGAATTGGCAAGAGGAATTCAGAATAACTTTATATAAGTAGGGGAAGAAAATGGAAAGAAAAAATTGAAGGTAAAGAAGGGATGTGGGGATAATTGATGGAGAAATAGGTAAGAATACTATCAAAGCAAGCTTGAAGGGTTATTTTTCTTTTCAGACATTGTTAGACTAAGCTCATTTATTTTTTAAACAAGGTTATTGGACGCTTGGAAGAAATTACATAAATTTTGTACAGAGAGCCAATAGCTGTGTGCAGCCTGTGACTCATGATTTGAACCCAATTAATTCAGTTTTATATTTTCTGAATTGACCTCATTGCCTCAGACTTGGCTTCTCTCCCTCAAGTAACAGTCTATTGGGCAGTCTACTGGACTATATGGTTGGCTTTCAATTTTATGTTAATACCCAAAACCACCACTGAGGTCACCTTGACCTCCATAGTTTTCATGCCAGCTAATTCCCCCTCTATCCCTTTGTCTGACAAAGATCTCCGTGAACACACTCAAGACCCAGTTTGTCTTGAAGGGAATTGTAGAGCCTGAGTCAATGTTGAAATGATTGTTTGAGATCTAGAGAGTTCACACATAAACTGGATGATTCTTGGGGAAGGATCCCTCCAACTCTGAAATATTGGAGTTCTTTTGGGAAAGAGATCTGTTTAGAGGAAGAGTTGGCCTTCAGTTCTATTGAGATTGATCTAATTATGAAACACCCAAGTGAAGATGTTTTGTAAATATGGCATCGATGACATAAGAAACCTCCACTTTCTTTTCTAGTATTAAAATTGACCCTATTAGTCACCCCTAAAATTAATTAACAAATACATATACACACATACAATATGACTTTAAGAGCAGACATCTTCCCTTCCACTCTCCCCTCTCTCTTTCTTTCTCATATATATACACATATACATGAAATATTGAAGAAGATGTGAGTGGGACTAAGGACAGTATACACCTACTTACTTGTGTGTATATGTACATATATGTATGTGCATGTATACAAATACATAAGTTGGCATATACTATCTTCTTTGAGATCTTATTTTTATGTCCATGTTTTCCTTTCATATGTGACCAAATTAGTTTAAACTTCTAAAGTGTAGGCATCATGTGTTTGTGTATTAAGTGCTCAGTTAATTATTTCTGAGGATGGTGATAAGTTGCTTCCAAAACAATTTCATGTAGGCTCAGTCTTACTGTACTTGATTTAAATGTAGAAGTTCTCCAATAGACCACAACTTCCCACCAAGAGGTGGGCCATCTGTGTCATCTCCAGCAGGCAGGCTGAAGCAGAGCCTCTTAAAAGGTGGTGGGAAGTGCTTAGATTATCATATAAAGCCTAACTTTTCATCACCAAGGACTTCATTTTATTTTTTTAATTTTTAAAATTTTAAAACTTTTATTTTTTCAGTTTTTATTTAAATTCCAAGTAGATTTTAAAACTTTTATTTTTTCAGTTTTTATTTAAATTCCAAGTAGTTAACACACAGTGTAGTATTAGTTTCAGATGTATAATATAGTGATTCAGCACTCCCATACAGCACCCAGTGCACAACAAGTGCACTCCTTAATCCCCATCAGCTATTTCACCCATCCACCCCACCTCCAGGAAACTTCATTTTAAGATAACTGAAGCCACAAATCATCCTGGGGCTTTCTATTGCCTTCATTTCCACTTATTGCCATAAGTGTAAGTTGTCAGGAAGATTCACTCCCAATAAAGGACTGTGGAGAATTGACTGAAATGGAGCAACATCACAGTGTAAACTGCAGATTTTCTATGTGTACAAGTGTTGAATTAGTACATCTAAGAGGAAATGAACAACTTTGATATACTCCTTTAACTCTCAAGAATCCCTCCATCAATTTCTGGTCATACTCCCTCATGCCACAAGGAACAGACTCTTACCAAAAGACTGGATAAAAAGTGAACTCCATTCTTTGCCCTCATTTTGCCCCTCTCTATTCAGACTTTTCTTACTTCTGATTATCCCCACTCCTTTACAGAACACAACTCTGAGGTTCCCCATGCACAACCACTGATGGATTCAGATTCTGGGCAGGTGGAACACATTAGCAGACCTTACACCCCAGCTCACAAACCCCAAATAGCCTGAAACAGTAAATGTTATGTCAGCTTAATTGTTTCCGGGTGGGCAAAAAGCATCAAATCTGGAAACAGAAAACTCTCCAAGCAGGTCTTGTTAAACAAAAATGTACCATTTAGTCTGGTGAAAGTTCTTGTTTCTCTGAGGATCAACTTGACCATATTTCCCCAAAAACCAAGTGGCATTTATGGACTAAGCAGACAAAATAAGAATTTAGAAATTCTGCATTGCCACCACCCTCCTGCTGTTTATTGACTTGATTTTTAGCTTTGAGCAAGTTACTTAACCTCACTGTGTGTTTGGTTCCTCATCTGGAAACAAAAAAGAACTAAAAATACTCTCCTCGTGGCAGGAGTTATGTGGATTAACTAGTGATTGAAAATTTCTATATAAATGCTAAGTAGTCTTACTATTCTTGCAGTAAGAGACCACTGATGTGTGCTAGGTGATGCTGCATGTGTCCTTTTGTTACTCAGTTCTCTCTGGGTGGCTCTACCTGTTGATGACCTCACCTAAACCATTGGCTGGCCCTTAGACTACCAGAACAGGGCTCTATGACTTGTAGCCTTGGGAGCAATATTGTGAAAGTCAGGCCTCATGCTAACCCTTTCAAACTTATCCACTGTCAGAAAGCAAAGTATCAGTTATGCCTCTGACCAGGACTGCCACTAGAGAACAGCCCACTGGAACATCATTAGCATTTGCATCCATCCCTACACCTTCACTCCTCTGAGATAATAACCACAAAGTAGGGTGGTTTGCTATCTGTTTCCAAATATATGATTGATGTATATATAGTAAACACCCTCCCACCCCACCCCCACACCAAGACACATATATGTAGACTTTCTGCACCTGGCAATACTTGTAGGTGCAAGTCGGTACCTTAGAACTCATAGAAACAGCTACATGTACTAATGAGGGAAGCCATAGAATGGTTAATCTAAAAGACCAGAAACTACTAACATCATTAATATTTAGATTGGAGATTTATAGCACAATTCTTTTAGTAATTTATGTTTTGCTTGGACTATTTCTATTCGCTTGTTTTCCTTGAGCACATATTAGCTGTCAGGTGGCTAGCTTTGCCATTTCATGCCTGTGCTCAATCTATTTTCTTCACTTCAAACACTTTCCTCACCGTTTTCCCCTCCTTCTCTCCATCTTATTTTTTCTTGGAGATCTAGCTTAAGTATCTCTTCTAGAGTCCCATCCCTGACTTTCACGGATTTCAGTATTTCCCACCTCCATGTTGTTTTAACACTGAATACTGTTCATTTGATTCTTAATATCTTCCACCTTATATTGCTATTTGCCTTTTGAAAATGTATCCCAGATGTTAACAAGGGTCTCTTGGCAGTTTTAGAACTAAACAGCATCAATTTTAAACTCCATTTAACATCTAGTGGAAATTCAAAGCCATCCTCAGGATTTCCTCAAAGCCCTTTAGGGGTTACATTTTATATGGACTCTGAGTTTATACTCCTTTTGAAATATTTCAGGTTATAGATCATCTTATTGCCCCAGAGTACTATCTTTGTTTTGTGTTAGGTTCACCTAAATATAAAATTCAATTCCTTCTCAGTTTCCACACAGTCTCCCTTACTCAATGAAAGCATTCATAATGCTATAGCCATTAATGGCAAATTGAGGCTATTGGAGAAGAGGCTCACTTGATGGCAACAGCTTCAGACTGCATGTGGGAGATCCCAATTCCTCGGCAGCCCCCCCTGACCTGGGGGACTTTTTATTGAATGGGTTTTGCCCCTAGCCAGTTGCCCTCTGCCTGGGACCTCTCTTCTGTCTGCCACTCTTTTCTACCCTTCCTTTTCACAATAGAACAAACTGTTCTTTCATTTTCTCAAGCAGAGTACCTAAGCCATCGCTCTTGTTAGTGTCCTGAATATTTCTGCTACCAAGATCTTACTTTCTCTCCCAAAATATCAAGATATGTTCCTTTCAAAGATAGTTCCTTTCCAAGAGAATATTCATGCCAGCTGTTATTCCATGTTGCTATCTGTGCCTTCTTCACCCCACCCCCATCTAATAATATCATTGGCTCTTCTAGGCCAGATCACATCACATCTCTTTTATACATTCCTAATTCTCACTATGGCCTGGGCCCAATTAAGGCTAATAGTTGATGGTTATATCTACTATAGGCAAAGTCCTATGCTTGGTAATGTGGTGAATATAGAGGTGAATCTGAATCTGGGCTCCAGAGGCTAATATAAGAGTTAAGAATTTAGGCATGATGATGATGATGATGATAATGATAATGTTATTGGTGGCCATAAGAAGAGACTCAAGGAAATGGGAAAGAAACTATGTTCTATCAAGTTGGTAAGGATTGAAGGATGCCTTGGATAGACAACCCATTATGTGAATATTTGCACACTGATAAATGGGAGTAAATTGTATTTGACAGTAGATCTGTAGAATTGTCTTCACAGGCCAGGATTTTACATAAGGAAAATCTGTTGGTGAAATATTGAACATTTTTTCCTATGAAGTTTAACATTTTTCATCATTTAAAAAATATTACATTTTATATCAATATTTTAAAAAATTATTTTAAATTCAGACATACTATTCAATATTAAGATTATAAACTCCTGAGTATCACTCTGCCTAAGAAAGAAAACATTGGTGATACATTTGAAGTTCTCTGGATACCTGTCCTTCATCCTAGTTTCCTTTTTCTCTACCAGAGATAACTTATCTGTGATACTCTAATTTTCTAACTGTGCTTTCCCAGGTCACACTATAGTAAAAACTTGTACCACAAGCCTTCCTGGAGGCAGACTTGTGGTCACAAATGCTCAGAGCCTTTATTTAACCACTATTACTCAGGATAAGGTTGATTCCTAGTTGTCTTCCTCTACCAGTGGGAAGATTTTGTATAAGTTCACCTTTTCATTGAAGGTGGAACCTTTCATGGGTTCTAGCTTTACAATGGGTTGTCCATGCCAATTTTATACCATGTGTGGGCTGGAATTCTGCCTTATCTCCTGGAACTGATGGGACCATTAGAACATAAGCCTCCTAGTTGCCCACCCTCTCCATTCCCAGCTCCCTTCCCCACCCCACCCCCCTAACAAGGAGGCAGAAGCTTCACTTTTTTGTTTACATTTCTGATTTCTAGTTCCTTGTTCATTTCTGGCCTCTGGGAATTTCTTTTTCTTTGTTATGAGCTTAGCTCTACATTTAAAAGGATGCTTGTATTTTTATTCAGAGTTTTTAAGTCTCCCATATTGTCAAAAATATAAGGGTCCCTGTAGATTTTTCCATTCAGTGGTCTGCTTTATGACTCCCAAGAGGAGTAAGTTTGTTTGTCTTGCAAGTTTGTTTACTTCTATTGTTTACCAAGTTGCAGCCACTAGGCTTCTATACATTTCTCGGCTGCATCAAGCACTTTCCCACTTTGCTTTCTCTCTATCTGGAACACTCTTTCCCAGAAATTGACTTATGATATTTTAGGTCCCAGTTTAGATATTTTTCCAACACAGAGGCTCTTGATGACCACTCTGTCCAAAGTGGTCTGTCAATGAGGTATCCTTATCACCTTATTTTATTGTCTTTACAATATTTTTCCTTATTTGAAATTGTTTTCTCAATTTTTCTATTTATTAATTGAATAAAATTTCCACCCACCATAATAAGATCCTTAAGAGCAGGCATCTTGACTGTCTGATTTACTATGGTATCATATATACCTAGAACTGTAATTAGTATGGAGAAGGCTTTCGATAAATATTTATTATCTTGGTTACTGCATGCATTCTTTCATTATTTGTAGGACACATAAGATTTAACTAAGGAAGATTTCATATTTTATTATGAGTTTTTAAAAATCTTTTTGGAAGTATTTTAAAACAATTCTAGATTTTCAAGCAATCCAGCAACAAGACAAACAAGTAGAATCATACTGAATGGATGAATGAGTAAAAGAATTCTTACGTAAGTAAAGAATTCTGCCATATACTATTTCATGGTGGTTAATCTGCTTAATTCAACATCTTCCTTGTAAAAGCAATTTGGCACCATTGTAGATGATCAAGCACTAATAGCTATAAGGCAGAAACATTTGGAATCTTCTCAGAAAGTGAAGCTCTGAAGGGCAATGAAGTAGAAAATCTATGAATGAAGGAGAAAACATTTCAGATACTTTAAACATGAAAGTCAAACATGAAAAAGAAAAATAAAGGTCATGAAGAAGGGTTGAGAATCATTGACTTTCCAGTGTGTGAATTTATTCAACAGGCATTTTTAAGGACCTATAATATGTGCCAGCACTGGGGATTAGCATAAGTATCTATTTCATCAATGATGCTACCCTTGAACCACAGTGATTCTCAACCTAGACTACTCATTAGAATTTCCTGGGAGTTTTGAAAATCCTCATCCCCAGACTTAATTTCAGATTAACTAAATCAGAATCAGAATTGCGTAGGGCCTGAGCAACAGTATTTTTTTATAGCTCCCCAGGTGATTTCGAAGTACAGCCAAAGTGAAGAGTTACTGCTCTAACCACATTCCCACCAAATGATCATCTACCTTGAGTTTAAATGTTTCTGCACCTTAAGCTTCAAAAAAGGAGGCATTATACCTATCTACCTGAACTATTATGTTCAGAGCATTGAGTACAGAGCCTGAGAACTGGCCAGCACTAAACAATTATTGATTGAATGGAAGTCTTCAGTATATTTCAAAAGCACTATACAGAACTTGGAGAGTACTGATCAATAAAAAGATGTCCCATATTATTAATGAGGAATGTTGCCCTCAATTCTGATTTCCATTTAAAGGTAGTTTCCCCAAACATACCCCTGGACTCTTGACCCCATTTGCTGAAGATGCATATGGTTTCTCTGATTGATACATTTGGGGGAAATAAATGGGCATTATTGATTCAGCCCTGACTCTCTCCTCTTGGGATTGAGAGCTGGGAACACATGGGAATATACATTCTTCCTCCTATAGGAAGCACTGCCCTTGTAAGAAGGCCTCCCTGCCCAATGCTCCCTGGGATGAGAAATCTGCCTAATTCTGAGGTTGACTTTCACACTAAAAGTGTCCTTCCAGTTGAATTCCATTATGAGTAAGGATAATGCTTTGATCTCTATCTGCCACTCTTGTGTTGTTCTTCTCAAAAAAACCTCAGGACTCAAGTAGGAAAGGAGAGTGCTATTTATTATAGGCCCTATCAGAATTTCAAATATTTACAATTAAACAGATTCTGCCATCTAACACATAATAATCTTTGGTGTTCATGATACATTTTGGACATAAAAGAAAAATCCACTTCCACCTGACAACCTCTTGAATATTTAATGATGGCTGCCATACCCATCCTTTTTGAGCTTTTTATTTTTTCTTTATAAAAATATATTATTCCAGTAATTCCAGATTCTTCAATAACATATTTTGGGGTGATTCTCACAATCTAATCTCCTCATAAAGCATTTTGCTTTATGTCTATTCTTAAACTGTGCTTCCCAGAAATTATTACAATGTTTCCTTTAATATATGGAATGAGAAAGAGATATTTATTTATCCTTGAATAAATTTGCCTTTTAAAAAAACAGATTGGAAACTAAGTATGTACGTCTCCTTTTTTGTGTATCTGTATGTTTGTATGCTTGTTTATTTTCCTAAATAAAATGTAAAAGATCAAACTGTTGTCCTGTATATAGCTAATGATTCAGAAATGTTTTTTCCATTATAAATTGAAGCATTCATGAATCACTCAATCCAACGTGGAAAAAAAAAATGAGAAACTTTATCAGACCAACACTCACTTGAAACTGATTGAAACTAAATCTATAAAAATGTGTTTTCAGGATCTCAACACTTTTTAAAATAGATAAATGATAGATGATAGATAGGTATATAGATAGATGATAAATATACTTAGTTATAATACCTCCAATGCTATACATACATATCTTTCTACAAAAATTAAATATAAATGTATTCAATTATAAATATAAGCAGATCCAACTATGTAAAATTAATGAATAAAAGCAGAAGAATAAAAAAAATCAAGATTTCTCTTAGAAAGAATACAAAAAACTTGAAAACATGGCCAAATGCTTATACCCTGCAGCAAAAGATCACTTAAGCAGGGTGAGTCTGTTTACCTTAAGAACACTTATCAGTGTAAGCCCACAGTTTTGACAGCAGTGCCTGATTAGAATGAAAAAGATTAGCAGAGGTCAAAGGAGGGGAGGGGAGGAACTGATACTATGCTATTATTTCATGAGTCATGGTGAAGAAGTCAGGGAGGAAATATAGTGAAGTTTTACCAAATGTTGGTGCAAACTAATTCTTCCTACTCACGAGTGTCCCCCTCTTTACTTAAAGATGGCTGAGATTTGACAAATGAAATTATCTTGCTGAAATATACAGCAATTTCCCAACATTGGAATTCAATATAGACGAACAGAATGACGAATTGTAGTCTCAGAGAGAAGTATTGCTGAGTCCAGCTTTGAAATTTCACACAAGAAAAGAATTCACATCTGTTCTTAAATGACAATAAACCAGAAAGATAGAAGATTGATTCAGGAGGCTCTGCAAATGTTATAGCTGTTAAAGTACATGGAGACTTAAAAGCATTCCCTTCTCTAAGTGTAGACATCAGGCTACTAATCCATTCAGCAGGAAAACAAGCTAACAAGCAGTTTAGGATACCCGCATTGTGTTTTCTAAACGTAAAGGGGTAATGATTGTGGTGGTGGTTCACTTGGAAAGATTCAGAATCTGCTTCCATAAACATCTTTGAGTGTTCTGTACCAGGACCGACGCAATGCATTTGACATCTTCTGTCCTACTTGTCATTCACTGTGCACAATTCTGAACATATCTGCAAATAAGATGGCTCTTTCAGATGACATGGTCAGGAAAACTCACATGTCATAGTAAAGATTAATATGAACAAAATATTATATGTGGTAATGAAATGGAACCCACAGTGAGCAATTATGGGTGAAACATTCTTTTGAATAATGATATAATTTTGACCCAATAAAAGTAAAAATGAAAGTAATGAACTAAATTTCTTTTCCTTCCTGCTTCTACATTCTCTTTATTTCTTTTCCCACTTCTTTGTTGCCAAACTTTCAAGTCTCTGCCAAGGGTTATTTCTTCCCAGAAAGGACTTTGAGGAATAAGCTCTCAACATCCAATAATAGATCAGTTATGGGAAGGAAAACATGTGATAGATAATGTATCAAGTTCACTCTCTGGATCCATAAAGTAAACTTCTCTACTTTTCAGAAATGAACAGGAATGATAGACCAAGGACTGATGAGGAAGCAAAGAGAAAACAGAAAGTCAGGAGAAAACAAATATTTCATGTTTGCTTTGCTCTCTTTCATATTGCTGTTTGCCATTCTTATTGTCTCCTTTCTTTTAAAACCTTACATTTTCCCCAATTCTCTTCATTTGTTGAAGGAGATCTTCAAAGACTGAACTTTATGTATAGAAAATGCAAAGACATACCTTTACAATTACATTTGCAGCACATAACTATGCAAATATATCTTCCCTATCACTTATTCTGAAGTGCCTAAAATTAAAATCAATAAAAAGAGATCATCTACACAATAAAATATTGGGTGGTTATTAATTAAAATAAAAACATATACTCCTGTCACATGACAAGATACATTTTCCAGGTAAAAATACAGATACAAATCACTATGTAAAATATTTTATTATTAGTATTATCATTATTTTAATTTTTTTAATGTTTATTTATTTTTGAGACAGAGAGAGCACAAGTGAGGGAGGGTCAAAGAGAGATGGAGACACAGAATCCGAAGCAGGCCCCAGGCTCTGAGCTATCAGCACAGAGCCTGACACAACGCTGGAACTCATGAGCCATGAGATCATGACCTGAGCTAAAGTCAGATGCTCAACTGACTGAGCCACCCAGGCACCCTGAATATTATCTTATTTTTATACATGCTATATTTATATATGTTTTCTATTTAAGTGTACAATTTTTATAAATAAAAATAATTGGGAAGGATATACATGAAAATACAGTGATTATATCTGAGTTATAGGTATACAGATAACTTAAATTTTCTTTTTTATACTTTTCTGAATTTTTTTTCAAGGTTTATGACTTATGCTTATATACGTTTTGAAACACACACACAAAAAAAGGGGTGGGGTGGGTCATAAAAAGATTAGACTAAGTCAGAGTAAGTGGTTGAGCTGGGACTTGAACCCAGGAATGCGGCTCTGAGGCCTCTGGTACATTCCGCTATAATACTAGGTAGCTCCAATGTAAGCACAAACATAATAAGGAGGAAAAAACAATTATAAAACAGTAGAAGACTGGAGAAAGAAGGGATAGAAATAAGGAAAGAAGTCTAGTAATAGAAACCAAAAATAAATTCTTCAGTTATTTGCAATTCTCCCTTTTGTTATTGTTGCTAGACAAAAATAAAAGTAATGTTCAAACTACTTGAGATAATAGATCTAACAGTGATAGCTGTTACTTATGTACTATCTAAAGTATTACAAAAACATGCCTCTGTGGTATAGTATGATGAGATGATGCAAACACATGGGTTTGTGTATATAACATACAGGAAAGCACATACAGCTAGAGTTGTTATCAGAAAAGAAATATCACAGATGATCCTGAAATAAATATTTTTTGCTCACATCTCTGAAAGGAATCTTTAAATCCATTTCGTACACACATTTTCTTTCCTTTGGAATCAGAGGGAGCAAGTTATACATCTTTTTCAAAGATGAATCCCTGTTCCATGTTTGACAGACTCACACCTAGAGTATTACACCAGAAATATAGATATATATTTATATATAATAAATATTAATTATATATAATTTATATATAATATATATAATTTAGTTATATTTATATATACTAAATATATATTAAATAAATATGTAAAAATATATATATATATATATATATATTTGTCCCCTAAAATGAATCTTGATTTTTGTTTTTTAATTTTTTTAATTTTTATTTTTTGAGAGAGAGAGAGCGAGAAAGGGAGGGGCAGAGGGAGAGAGGGAGACATAAAATTCAAAGAAGGCTCCAGGCTCTGGGCTGTCAGCGGGGCTCAAACTCACAAACCACAAGCTTATGACCTAGGCTGAAGTCCAACACTAACTGACTAAGCCACCCAGGTGCCCCTCCCCTAAAATGATTCATATACAGACTAAAATCAGAGATCACAGAGCAAAGTGTGTATGAATAGGTTTCAAAGATAGTCACAGCTTGGAAAATTTGTTAAAATGTATTAAATATTTGTAGTGTGACTCTTAAAAATGGAATTAAATTTATGTACGTACATACAATTATATTAATATGGTCACAAACCACTTCCGTTTTTCTACTTACACATGTATTTGTTGTATGATGTCTTTAAGTCTATTTTCTTTCCAGTCATCCTCAGATGCTCCCACATTGTACTTCCTAAACTGTTTCCTGTGAAAATGTTCAGTGGAGCTCTATTTCCCTGTTGGCAAAATGTGCTTGGCTTCCACAATTTCAAAAGGTTGTCAACTAAGGGAATCTCCCTAATATCTTTTGGTGAGAACATGAAATTTTCAATGTTATTATAACAAAAAAAATGTATCTTTCTTCTAGTACAGAGAATTACAGATTATAATAGAATTTTATTCAGCAATTAGCTTGTTGAATATCAATGACTATATGATGAGTAAAAACACAGAAAACTATTTTTAATGTAATTGGAATATAGATAATATGGAGTCTAAAGATGACTTTATTTTTCAAGTTTTTACCTATTGCTATGTCAGAGATGGGTGATATTTAAAAATTTTGACTGGATAAATAACGTGTAGACAGTGTAACATCTCCAAGCCAGAGGTCCAAAATAAGATATATGAGATATTCAGGAAGTCTTATTAGAAAAATAGATACTTTTTACATCTTCATTACTTAGTTACAATTTTTATAATGTTTTATAAAATTTATAATGCATTCATATATATATTAGATATACATTCTATATTTATAATATAGAATATATAATAAATATAAATATAAAATAAATATAATATACACATAAATCTTATATGTATATATAATATACACATAAATTTTATATATACATATAAATATATCAATATCAATATCAATATATTTGGGTTGTGTGTTCAGGGGTATTCCAGTATGTAAACCGTTGCTCTAAGTAAATAAGACCTGTGAATAGAAGAAAATAAATAGTTTAACCAGACTGGTCCAGTAGGCTTTAAGTAGTAGAACTATTTGGGAAATGAAACAGACAAATTACCTGAAAGAAAAGCTGTATCAGTGCAAGACAGAAATTTTCCCAAAGTAGCTGAATGAAGGAAATGGCAAACTGCAATACTAATAAAAATTTTAAAATTCAGGCTAGGGAATCATTAAGCTACCTGATTCGCCTATTTTTCTTTATAGAGCAGTTCAAAATCCTTCACCTAATAGAAACAGAATTGTAAGAAAACCAGTTACAGAATTTTTAAAAAGGAAGTTATCATGTTTGGTCAATTACTTTGCTTCGCTGCATTGACTGAGAAATCAGTATAGACATTACAACAAATTTTAAAATTCCAGGCATGTCTCTGTAGACGTTAATACCACCTCACAATTGTGACTGAGGTCATTAGCACCTCCCCAGCCCCCACCTGCCTAAAAGAGTAACTACCTCTCAGGCAAATTTCATATGAGAAAAGTAGAGGTTGCGGTGGAGGGGCAGGGAGAGCTGCATCCACAAGAACAACCAGATTAAGTTGGAATGTTACTCTGATCATATTAAGAGCCCAGAGATGAAAGGAAGAGGACCAGGGACATTGTGAAGAGGGCCTTGGGCAGCAAGGAGCTAAGGATGGTCTTTCACCTCTAAGTCACACAATCCAAGAAATAACAAAATTAGAAGAGGCAGAAGGTGCGGCCCCTGGATGGCTCTGTTGATAGTGTCTGACTTCGGTTCAGGCCACGATCTCATGGTTCCTATGAGCCCTGCGTCAGGTTCTGTGCTGACAGCTTGGAGTCTGGAGCCTGCTTCGGATTCTATGTCTCCCTCCCTCTCTGCTCCTACCCCACTCGTGCTCTGTCTCTTTCTCTCTCTCTCAAAAATGAGTAAATGTTAGAAAAGTTTTGGGGGAAAAAAAGGCAAAAGGTTTGGGGCACCCAGGTGGCTCAGTTGGTTAAGTGTCTGACTCTTGATTTTGGCTCAGGTCATGATCTCATGGTTCATGAGCTCAAGCCCCATGTCGCAGAACTGGTTTGGGATTCTCTCTCTCTTCCTCTGTCTCTGTCTCTCCCCTGCTCTCTCTCTTTCAAAAATAATTAAAAAATAAATATTAAACAACAACAAAAAAAGAAGAGGTGGAAATTTTGCTTGTAAAGTGTAAAGTCCTTCAGATGGAGAATGCTAAGGCAGACTAACTGGTCAAGGACCTACAAGATGGAAGAGCTAATCCCTCTATTAGAAATGTAGATATAAAATATTATCATCAGAAACTCAGGCAAACAGCATTCAGAAACTCTCCAATATAACAGGGATCCACCTGGCCTTGGTAAAGCTGAAAAGTCAGTCTACACTCACACACTGGCATGTATTTTCTCTTTAAGTCAACGTCTTAGGCTTTAACAGCTGAAACCAAATCATTTTAAAAATAAAATAAAAGCTGGAGCTATAAAGACTGTGGAAAGTTACTTAACAGCATGAGCTAAAGATAACCAGGAATTTGCCACTGGGAACTATTTAATGCTTTTGATACAGTTGCAGCATATAGGGCCTAAGGTAATTGATGTACAGAAAGAACAAGCTAATAAATACTAGTTCTAGAATTTCTATGATTTAAGGGGGTTGGGAGAGTTAAGTTGATGGATAAGTCCCACAATGCTTTTCTTTTATAAGGTCTGCTAAGCCTAGTTGGCAATCATATTTCAAATCCATTCATAAGGTCCCTATAGAAGAATAAAAAGCAAGTGTCATGTGTCTGGATACTCACACACACAAAAAAAAAAATAGAAAAAAGGTTGTGTATACATGCTCAACATTAAGAAATGTGTTAAACTGTTACTTCTGCTGACTCCATTTAGCATGGTTTTTCTATGCCCAGAAAGATAGACTATTTCTAACACATAGATTTAAAATGGCTTTTAATAAATTCTTTTTTAAAATGTTTATTTATTTTTTGAGAGAGAGAGAAAGTCAGTGGCAGAGGGCAGAGAGAGAGGGAGACACAGAATCTGAAGCAGGCTCCAGGCCCTGGGCTGTCAGCACAGAACCAGATGCAGGGCTCAAACCCATGAACTGTGAGATCATGACCTGAGTCAAAGTCGGTTGCTCAACCAACTGAGCCACCCAGGGGCCCTGGTCTTTAATAAATTCTAATTAATAGAAACTGAATAACAGGAAGGTTCTTGGACAGGGAATAAAGAGATAAGAATGGGAGTTACTAATTTTTCTGGACCTTGTTTTTTCTTATTTTGTGTGTGGGTGTGTTTTGAATGGTCTTTATTGTGTTAATTTATTTTTTAATTATATTTTTAATTTTATTATTATTATTTTTAATGAGGAAGTTCATTAAGAGACATTTTAACATGCTATAACCCTACATAAACTCATTAACAGAAAAATATTCCCAATCAGATCAGCACTGCATTTGTTAGCTATTTCTACATAACAAGCTGCCTCAAAACTCAGTGGCTTAGAGCAATAATCTTTTATTCTTTTTGGTGATTCTAGAAGTCAGCAAGGATGTGCTGCTGATCTGAGCTAGGCTCAGTGGATCTCTGCTGGGCTGCTTGTGTCTGTAGTCAAGTAACTGGTCAGCTGGAGGCTAGGGTCTCCAGGATGGGTTTTCACATTCCAGAGGCTGTCTCAGGCTGATCTCAGAGTGGTGGCATGTTCAGAGAGAAATATAAAAGTGAGAGGCTCAATGTCTCTTGAAGGCTAGACTGGGAACTGGCCCACCATGACTTCTGCCACATTTTATGGATCAAAGAAAGTCAAGAGTTTGACTCAACCTCAAGAGTTTTGAATCATAACTGAGATTCAAAAGTGGAAGAAAGGAGTCTCTGTAGGAGTAGCTGCAAAGTCTTTAACAAGGGATGTGGATATAAGAAGGGTTGAAAATGGAATGATTTTTGCAATCAGTCTACTAAAGAAAGAATGAAAACCTGTAAACCTAGTCTATATATTTGTTGTATTAACATTTTAGAACAAGAAAGAATAGACAATGATCTTCTTGTCTTAAACTTCTCTAGGCACAGCGGGCACCTGATTATTAAGGGTATAGTTCATCATTATGTACCTAGATTGCTTGGATTTGAACCCTGACCCTAAAATTTAATATCTGTATAATCCTGGGAAAATCTCTTATCTTCTAATGAGTAAATAGTCTCATCCATACAATGGAAATGATAACAGTACCTTCATTAAAGTGTTGGTGGGAAGATTAAATAATGCATAGAAACTGGCACACGGTCTTTTAATAAATATATAATATTTTATCATTTATGTTGATAAGAAAATATTTACAAAGATGCAAACTACAAGAATGGGCAATTCCAATGGATTTGTAGAAGGGCTCGCAAGTGATCAGGCTAAGTATCAATAATTTGTGAAACAAAATATAGCACCAAGCAAGTACATACCTACTGTGTAGCCTGGGTTTGAACCATCTCTAAATTATTTCACTGGAAGCTTGCTGAATTCTTCTAACAAGTAAATTAGCAAAGTATATAAATGCTCTGTACTTACTTCACTTAAAAAAATGGGATTCTGAATTCACTTCAGTGCATTTTAAAGAAAGCCTTTATCAAAGCAATCTATAATTATAGCAACACTCTCCAGATAGGACTAGAGGGAAATATTCTAAATCAGGTCTTTCATGGAATCAGAGGGAAATGTTCCTATTCATTCTTTTCCCAAACTTCACTTTCAGTTCTTTCACCCATTACCCAGTAAAGCCATAAAGGAACCAGATCAAAAGTCCTGCAATCTCAAGTTCGTGTATCATAAAAAGAACATATTCTCCCCACCGGTAGTAAAAGGAGGCAAAGCCAGGCTTCTAACTACAGATCACAGCTAAGGAGTATGTATCAAGCACCTATCACTTGAAAGAAGGATGGCAGTGCTTCTCTGAGATGAGAATAAAGGAAAAATCTGGGGAAAGAATGCCAAGTCACCAGAGAAACCAATTATGCTCGCAAACAGCCAAAACATAAGCATATGCCTGGGTGCCTAGGGCTTAAAAGAAATCAGAGATTCTTGAAAGAAAATCAGGCTTTAGATCTAAAGGAAATCATCTTCTTTGTATATCCTGCCTGCAGTTTTTATTTTTTTCAAATCTCAATAGAATTTGCATGAACCGTTTCAATTCATTCTTCTTGCACAGATACAGCACATTTACCAGCATGCTGACATTCTAGTGGAAGAAGAGGAATTTGATATATGCCTTTTGGTCTCCTTAAGTATAATGGACCACTGTCACAAACTTTGTTTTTGATCTTCAGGGAGAAAGAAACTGATTCTTATTGAGCACTTGACATGCAGCAAGAAACTGCCAAATGTTTTCACATATGGTCTGTCACTTAACTCTTGCCGCTATCCCTCAAGATGTTAACCCCATTTTACAGATGAGAAGACAAGCTTCAAGAGGGCCTATGACTTGGCTAGAGTCATGGGGCAAGCATTCTGCTGGAGCCAAACTATATTGAGCACTTGCCAAATTATATAGAGAGGTAAACATCAAGCCCATAGGTCACTTCTCCCATCCCCCCCCATCTTTTATCCTTCGTTTAGCATACTTCCTGAAAACAGCTATATTTCACTGCATCCATGTTCATTCATGCTGCACACATGCCCCAAACAGATCTAGCAAAATTCTCAAATCAATTACTAAAAAGCCTCCCCCAATCACACACATATATATATACACATACCGAACAAAATTTAGAAGTTGGAGGGTAAAGAGAGGTAAAAATGAAGATTTATGCATGACAGAGATTTGAATATAAATAAAACTTGGCTTGCATCTTTTATGTTCGTCACTCTGTGTTTTTCAGAGACCTATTTTCAATTTTTGTTTTACTGTCCTGTACTGGGCAGGGCCCATGAAAAGGAATGAAGAAAGACCAAAAGGAGCCCTGTTGTTCCTTCAATTGCAGGGATGGATGACACACCAATTACAATGAACTGCCAGCCTATGAATCTCAAATGGAGACTAGCCCATGGATTTTAAATTTCCTTTAAGACACAGATATCTTGTAAGTTGAGTTTTATGTACTTCTGTCCTTTAAGGAAATTCAGGTGGTTAAATTCTGATTGCCAAATACGCACCTCTGGAAATGAAGCTTCTGTAGAGAAACTGAGAATTTTATAAGACTTTCAGCCCTTAGAAAACTAATAGATTATGCGATGGGCAAATGTGGCTACAGGTGGATACGAATGCAACTTTGCTTTCACCATTGGGGTCAGATGTGTTATTTCTCCAAGAAGTTCTGGGAAGGTGTCTAAGCCTCATGAGTAGGATCTATGAACTAGCATGGGGCTAAATGTCCAACATAGGTTATCTCATTTAAGTCAGCTCTGTGTTTTATGTTCATATTCATAAGGAGCTGATCAAGAGTGTGATTTGGAAAGGCAGATGTGCTGGTATTTGCCTGTTTGGCCCCAAAAACCAAGCTGAGAGCAAAGCAGAGTGATGCTTATGGTAGTTGGGAAGAGCTCTGTGACACTATAGTTATGGTTTAAGTCAATACAGACACTCAAGAGAACAGATTCCCTGTGGCGTTGTCTCTTGGAAACTCTTTTTTTTTTATTCACATAAAAACAAAGAAGCCATAGGCTGTAGGACTAGACATTAGAGATGGAGACAGAATTCAAGAGTGACCTGGGTTAGACTGAAGTCAAGTAACATACTTAACGGTTCAGGTTTAATTTTTTATTTCCCTGAACAGGGAATGAAGGATCCCTGTGTTGGTCTAAAAACTAATTGAAACTACTCACTGAAGTGAAGATTGGAAATCAGAGCAAATGTTTTTAAAGAAAGACACATGAAGAGAACCTGCCTGGCAAGGGAACCCTTATTCCTTGTGAGAAAAAGACCTAGGCCAGCATAAGTCTCCAGCTGTCAAATCTCTAGAAACTTGGCTAGCTTTCTCTCCTGCTACCCAAAAGATCAGATATCTGTGGTAGGGTTTGTTTGGCTACAACCTGTTTTGGGAGGAAATTCAGATTCACTGCCAAGGTGTACCCAGGAAGACATGGCCACTGAACTCATTCTGCCAAGCAAACAAAGCTGTAGCTGAAACACCACTGTGACTCTTTCAGACCTCCTCCATGATGGATAAAAGCCTCATAAGCTACATATTAGGTTTTTGCCAATCAGTCCACATTTGCCACAGTTCAATAATATGCTTGTTGATCAGGAAAGGAGTATCTATATTTATTTAATGGCTGGTTTGTTCAACTGGTATTATTTCAAGAGGATTTCATTTTTCAATGCATAAACTGCAAGCAATGGCTATCTGACATATTTATTTTCAGTCCTGTTCAGTGTTAGTGGGGGATACTAAACTGACAGACTCGGGAAGGCAAACAGGAGCTCTCGCAGTAAAGTTGCAGATATCCCTTCAGTTTATGGCCTCCAGAGCTGCCAGGTGCCCCTGGTGTTACTGTGTAGAGAAAAATGCACAAGCAAGTTAGTTGAGCTACAAGATGAATGTGTGCAGTTATTTTGGAAGAGGAAATTCTTAGGGAATCACCAGATTGCCAAGGAATCCTTAGATTCATCTTCATCCTTTGTTTTACAAAAGGATATTATAAAGATATTTGCTGTTCCAAACATCCTTTTATTTCTTTCCATTTCTCTAAATCCTGGCAATCCTTTAAGGCCTAGATTCTATTTTTTGTTCGTTTGTTTGTTTGTTTTATTTTTTTTTAATTTTATTTTTTAAAATTTACATCCAAATTAGTTAGCATATAGTGCAACAATGATTTCAGGAGGAGATTCCTTAGTGCCCCCATATTTATGAGTCTCTTCTGTTTTGTCCCCCTCCCTGTTTTTATATTATTTTTGTTTCCCTTCCCTTATGTTCATCTTTTTTGTCTGTTAAAGTCCTCATATGAGTGAAGTCATATGATTTTTGTCTTTTTCTGACTAATTTTACTTAGCATAATATCCTCCAGTTCCATCCACGTAGTTGTAAATGGCAAGCTTCATTCTTTTTGATTGCCAAGTAATACTCCATTGTATATATATATATATATATATATATATATATATATATATACACATATATGTATATATATATACCACATCTTCTTTATCTATTCATCCATCGATGGACATTCGGGCTCTTTCCATACTTTGGTTATTGTTGATAGTGCTGCTATAAACATGGGGGTGCATGTGTCTCTTCAAAACAGCACACCTGTATCCCATGGATAAATGCCTAATAGTGCAATTGCTGCATTGTAGGTTAGTTCTATTTTTAGTTTTTTGAGGAACCTCCATACTGTTTTCCAGAGTGGCTGCACCAGCTTGCATTCCCACCAACAATGCAAAAGAGATCCTCTTTCTCTGCATCCTCGCCAACATCTGTTGTTGCTTGAGTTGTTAATGTTAGACATTCTGACAGGTGTAAGGTGATATCTCATTGTGGTTTTGATTTGTATTTCCCTGATGATGAGGGATGTTGAGCATTTTTCATGTGTCGGTTGGCCATCTGGATGTCTTCTTTGGAGAAGTGTCTATTCATGTCTTTTGCCCATTTCTTCACTGGATTGTTTGTTTTTTGGGTGTTGAGTTTGATAAGTTCTTTATAGATTTTGGATACTAACCCTTTATCTTATATGTCATTTGCAAATATCTTCTCCTATTCTGTCAGTTGCCTTTTAGTTTTGCTAATTGTTTCCTTCGCTGTGCAGAAGCTTTTTTATTTTGATGAAGTCCCAGTAGTTCATTTTTGCTTTTGTTTCCTTTGCCTTTGGAGACGTGTTGAGTAAGAAGTTGCTGTGACCAAGATCAAAGAGGTTTTTGCCTTTTTTCTCCTAGAGGATTTTGATGGCTTCCTATCTTACATTGAGGTCTTTCATCCATTTTGAGTTTATTTTTGTGTATGGTGTAAGAAAGTGGTCCAGATTCATTCTTCTGTATGTAGCTTTCCAGTTTTACCAGCACCACTTACTGAAGAGACTGTCTTTATTCCATTAGATATTCTTTCCTGCTTTGTCAAAGATTAGTTGGCCAAAGTTTGTGGGTCCATTCCTGGATTCTCTATTCTGTTCCATTAATCTGAGTGTCTGTTCTTGCACCAGTAACCATAGTGTCTTGATGGTTACAGCTTTGTAGTATAGCTTGAAGTCTGGGATTGTGATGTGTCCTGCTTTGGTTTTCTTTTTCAAGATCGCTTTGGCTATTCGGGGTGTTTTCTTGTCCAATACAAATTTTAGGATTATTTGTTCTAGCTCTGTGAAGAATGCTGGTGTTACTTTGATAGGGATTGCATTGAATATGTAGATTGCTTTGGGTAGTATCAACATTTTAGCAATATTTGTTCTTCCTATCCAGGAGCATGGAACCTTTTTCCATTTTTTTTGTGACTTCTTCAATTTCTTTCATAAGTTTCTAAAGTTTTCTGTGTATAGATTTTTCACCTCCTTGGTTAGATTTATTCCTAGGTATTTTATGGTTTTTTGTGCAACTGTAAATGGGATCGATTCCTTGATTTCTCTTTGTGTCTCTTCATTGTTGTTGTATAGGAATGCAACCTATTTCTGTGCATTGATTTTATATCCTGCAACTTTGCTGAATTCATGAATCAATTCTAGCGGGTTTTTTTTTGGTGGAATCTTTTGGGTTTTCCATACAGGGTATCATGTCATCTGTGAAGAGTGAAAGTTTGCCCTCCTCCTGGCTGATTTGGATGCCTTTTATTTCTTTGTGTTTTCTGATTGCAGAGGTTCAAACTTCCAATACTATGTTGAATAATAGTGGTCAGAGTGGACATCCCTGTCTTGTTCCTGACCTTAGGGGGAAAGCTGTCAGTTTTTCCCCATTGAGGATGATACTAGCAGTGGGTCTTTCATATATGGCTTTTATGATCTCGAGGTATGCTCCTTCTATCCCTACTTTCTTTAGAGTTTTTATCAAGAAAGGATGCTGTATTTTGTCAAATTCTTTCTCTGCATCTATTGAGAGGATCATATGGTTCTTGTCCTTTCTTTTATTGATGTGATGAATCACGTTAATTGTTTTGCAGATATTGAACTAGCCTTGCATCCCAGGTATAAATCCCACTTGGTCGTGGTGAATACTTTTTTTAATGTATTGTTGGAGCCGGTTGGCTAGTATCTTGTTGAGGATTTTTCCATCCATGTTCATCAGGGAAATTGGTCTATGTTTCTCCTTTTTAGTGGAGTCTCTGTCTGGTTTTGGAATCAAGGTAATGCTGGCTTCATAGAAAGAGTTTGGAAGTTTTCCTTCCATTTCTATTTTTTGGAACAGCTTCAAGAGAATAGGTGTTAACTCTTCCTTAAATGTTTGGTAGAATTCTGGAAAGCCATCTGGCCCTGGACTCATGTTTTTTGGCAGGTTTTTTACTACTAATTCGATTTCTTTACTGGTTATGGGTCTGTTCAAAATTTCTATTTCTTCCTGTTTCAGTTTTGGTAGTGTATATGTTTCTAGGAGTTTGTCAATTTCTTCCAGATTGCCCATTTTATTGGTATATAATTGCTCATAATATTTTATTATTGTTTTTTATTTCTTCTCTGTTGGTTGCAATCTCTCCTCTTTCATTCTTGATTTTATTTATTTGGGTCCTTTCCTTTTTCTTTTTGTTCAACCTGGTTAGTGGTTTATCAATTTTGTTAATTCTTTCAAAGAAAAAGCTTCTGGTTTCATTGATCAGTTCTACTGTTTTTTTGGTTTTGATAACATTAATTTCTGCTCTAATCTTTATTATTTTCTGTCTTCTGTTGGTTTTGGGTTTTATTTGCTGTTCTTCTTCCAGCTCCTTAAGGTGTAACGTTAGGTTGTGTATCTGAGATCTTTCTTCCTTCTTTAGGAAGGCCTGGATTGCTATATACTTTCCTCTTGGGACCACCTTTTCTGTGTCCAGAGGTTTTGGGTTGTGGTGTTATCATTTTCATTGACTTCCATATAATTCTTAATTTCCTCCTTAACTGCTTGGTTAGCACATTCATTCTTTAGTAGGATGTTCTTCAGTTTCCAAAGTATTTGTTACCGTTCCAAATTTTTTCTTGTGGTTGATTCTGAGTTTCATAGCGTTGTGGTCTGAAAATATGCATGGTATGATCTCGATCTTTTTGTACTTAACTTAGGGCTGATTTGTGTTCCAGTATATGGTCTATTCTGGAGAATGTTCCATGTGCACTGGAGAAGATGTATATTCTGCTGCTTTAGGATGAAATGTTCTGAATATATCTGTTAAGTCCATCTGGTCCAGTGTGTCATTCAAAGCCATTGTTTCCTTGTTGATTTTTTGATTAGATAATCAGTCCATTGCTGTGAGTAGGGTGTTGAAGTCTCCTACCATTATGGTATTACTATTGATGAGTTTCTTTATGTTTGTAAGTAATTGATTTATATATTTGAGTGCTGCCACATTTGGCACATAAATGTTTACAATTGTTAGGTCTTCTTGGTGGATAAACCCCTTGATTATGATATAAGGCCCTTCTTCAATTCTTGATACAGTCTTTATTTTAAAGTCTAGATTGTCTGATATAAGTATGGCTACTCCAGCTTTCTTTTACATGATAGATGGTTTTCCATCCCCTTATTTTCAATCTGAAGGTGTCTTTAGGTCTAAAGTGGGTCTCTTGTAAACAGCATATAGATGGATCTTGTTTTCTTATCCATTCTGTTACCCTATGTCTTTTGGTTGGAGCATTGAGTCCATTGACATTTAAAGTGAGAACTGAAAGATATGAATTTATTGCCATTATGATGCTTGTAGAGTTGGAGTTTCTGGTGGTGTTCTCTGGTCCTTTTGAATCTTTGTTGCTTTTGGTATGTGTGTGTGTGTGTGTGTGTGTATATATATATATATATATATATATATATATACAAATTTTCCCCCATCTTTTCTCCCCTCAGAGAGTCCCCCTTAAAATCTATTTCAGGGCTGGTCTGGTGGCCACAAACTCCCTTAATTTTTGTTTGTCTAGGAAACTTTTTATCTCTCCTTCTATTTTGAATGACAGCCTTGCTGGATAAAGAATTTGTGGCTGCATATTTTTCTGATTCAGCACACTGAATATATCCTGCCACTCCTTTCTGGCCTGCCAAGTTTCTGTGGATAGTCTGCTGCAAATCCGATCTGTCTTCCTTGTAGGTTAGAGACTTTTTTTCCCTTGCTGCTTTCACAATTCTCTCCTTGCCTGAGTGTTTTGTGAATTTGACTATGATATGCCTTGCTGATGGTCAGTTTTTGTTGAATCTAAGGGGGTTATCTGTGCTTCCTGGATTTTGATGTCTGTGTCTTTCCCCAGGTTAGGAAAGTTTTCTGTTATGATTTGCTCACATAACCCTTCTACCCCTATTTCTCTCTTTTCCTCTTCTGGGACCCCTATGATTCTGATGTTGTTCCTTTTTAATGAGTCACTGATTTCTCTAATTCTGAAATCGTGCTCTTTTGCCTTAATCTCCCTCTTTTTTTCTGCTTCATAATTCTCTATAAGTTTGTCCTCTATATTGCTTATTCTCTGTTCTGCCTCGTCCATCTTTGCCGCTGCTGCATCTGTCCATGGTTGCAATTCAGTTATAGCATTTTTAATTTCATTCTGGCTATTTTTTACTTATTTCATCTCTGCAGAAAGGGATTCTAGTCTATTTTCAACTCCAGCTAGTATTCTTATTATTTTGATTTTAAATTCTGGTTCACACATCTTGCTTGTATCTTTGTTGGTTAAATCCCTGGCTATTGTTTCTTCATGCTCTTTCTTTTGGGGTGAATTCCTTCATTTTGTCATTTTGAAGGGAGAAAAGGAATTAATGAGGTAGACAAATTGAAAATAAAAAAATTAAAATTAAAAAAATTAAAATTAAAAAATTAAACACACACACACACAAATTGAATAAATGATGCTAGATCCTAGGTGTGTTTTGTTCTGGGTGTTAAAAGTGGTTTGACAGATTAGAGGGGAAAAAAGGGTGGGGGGGAGAAACAAAAAGGAAATCGTTTGAGAATTTGAAAAAATGAATACATTGAAGTAGACTAAAATGAAATGATTGGAGTAAAATAGAATCTGAAAAAAATATACAGAAAAGTAAAGAATATAGTAGACAAAATTAAAGAAAATGTTTTTAATTAAAATTAAAAATAGATATTCATATCTGTTTTCAAGAAAAAGAAAAGAAACGAAAGAGAAAAAAGATAAAAAGAAAAAAGGAAATTGTTTGAAAATTTGAAAAAGTGAATATACTGTAATAGAGTAAAATAAAATGATGGAAGTAAAATAGAATTTGAAAAAATTTACATAAAAGCAAAAAATATAGCAAAAAAATTAAAGTATTTTTAATAGAAATTGAAAATAAAAATGAAGTTTTTCTCTTTCTGCATTCAAGAAAAAGAAAAGAAATGAAAAGGAAAAAAAGAAAAAGGGAAAAAAGGAAATTGTTTGAAAATTGGAAAAGGTGAATACACTGAAGTAAACTAACATAAAATGATGGAAGTAAAATAGAATTTGAAAAAATTTACACAAAATTAAAAAATATAGTAATAAAAATTAAAGAAAAGTATTTTTAATAAAAATTGAAAATAAAAAATGAATGTTTTCTTTTTCTGTACTCAAAAAAAAGAAGTGTAAAAGAGGGAGAAAAAGAAAGAAAATTGAATAGATAGACCTGCTAACAGATTGCAGTAGGACTGAAATTACTTCGTTTTCCACTAGAAGTCACTCTATGTCGTGCTTTATAGTCCATAAACTAGGCCTGCTGGGAGACTTGTGTTCTTGAAGAGCGAAGTTGGCCCATTTGGGCGAGGCTCAGTGTAATGGCTCCACTCTCCACTAGATGGAGCTGCTAGCCTACTGGGGTGGATTGTTGCTGCGCTGGTAGGTGCATATGCACATGCGCAGGAGCGGTGAAATTGGTGCCACCCAGCTACCCAGTCTGTACTCCCAGATCAGCTATCACACACTGTCCTCTGTGTTCAGCTTTTGTCCACTCCCTACTTTTTCACTCTCCATGACCAGGCCCCAGGCAGTACCTCTCTCCTGAGTTTTGTCTCAGATGTGGTTGTTTTCCCTGGCCCCTTACTTCTGAAGGACTGTGGCTTTGACCCATTCTGCCCCTTGGTGGGAGCATCTCACCGAGCAATGGCCGAATGTCAGCTGCACCCAGGAATGCTTGCTAGACCCTGCTGCTGCCAGTGCCCCGAAACTGCAGCCAGGTGCCAGCCTGCCCCAGAAAAAGTTCAGGAGATAATATAGCAGCAACGTTTCAGGGATTATGGAAAATCATAACACACATCTGGCACCAGGCTTAATGATCCTTAATGACCTTGTTACAGAACCAGCGAATGTGGCCATTTTGGGGGGGGTCTGCTGGGACCAGGTGTCTTCAACAGTCTCTACCAAATGTCCTTCCAGCAGTGGAACCGCTTTTCCCCATGTGGCCCAAGGACCTCCTGGACCGCACTCTGTTCCTGGGGATTCACCCTTCCCACCAGAGCACCTCCAGGTATCGAGCTGAGGAGTTGCAGACTTTGCACTCCCCTTGTTTACAGTTTTAATGGAATTTAAACCCTCTCCTTTCTGCTTTATCCCTTTTTAGTTTAGTCCCTGTGGCTGTTTCCAATTTTCCACTTTCTCTCCAGCTGCTTTTGGGGAGGGGTGCTTTTCCCATATTCTCCTCCTCCCAGTCTTTGTCCTCTCTGCCTGCAAAAGCAGCTCCTTACCCTCTGCAGCTTCTCACTCCCCAAATTCACCTCTCCGTATCGTGTACCTGATGAATTCTGTGGTTCAGGTTGTGCAGATTGTTGTGTTAATCTTCCAATCAGTTTTCTAGGTGTGTAAGATGGTCTGGCTTTAGTGTCGGTGGCTGTATTTCATGGATGCGAGACACACAAAAAACTTCCATGCTGTTCCACCATCTTGGTTCCTCCTCCAGGCCTAGATTCTATTTTACCTCCTCTCAAAGAAAACTTTCCTCAGTGCTTCAATCCACAGCAATTGCATCTTCTTCCAAACTCCTCTGGCTCTAGGAGGAAAAATAGAATAGTGATTAAATCATGGTGTGGGCCTGAGTTCCAGGTGTGATTCATAGCAGCTGTGTGGTGTTGGAAGGTTACCTCTCAGCTCTGATTCCTGATTTCTTACCTATAATTCTAGTCCAGTAACACTTTACCTCATTGAACAATTATAAGGATTAAATTAAAAGTGTTGTGTGTAAATACCTGACTCATAAACTCTCAAGCAATTTATCATATCCTTTCTAACCTTGTTATTTACTACATATTTCATATGTTCTTTATCTTAAAGAGATTCTTAACTTCATCAAGATCATGTGTCCTAGTAACTTGTGTTTATATCCTCTACCACCCATTTTAATGTTTTAATGTTCAAACAGCAATAATACATTACCATAGTGGGGATTACAAGACCAGCAAGTTGCAAGGAATGAGACACTTAACCTATGGCAGTGGCTGAGGTAGGATCTTTTTGTTCTATATGGGAATGTGACTAGTCATGTGATTTTTTGGCAAACCATGCTAAATTGGGCATGGACTGATTATTTAATAGAGACTGAAACATGGTCAACCTCATACTTGGGCAACTCAGTCCTATACTTGAGTTCTTTGTGATTTTTTCATTTGTACTTTATATATCCACAGCCAATACCTCTACCTGCTGCCTTCCAGAGTGCTCCCTCTCTTGTGGACTGGTTACATCACATCCACTCATTCCACAAACAATAGGTACTTTATGCACCTAATAGGAACCAAATATTACATTAGGTAATAGACTTACATGGATAAAACACACAGGACCTGCCATCAGGAAACAGGTCAGTCTACTAGGCAAGGCAGACAAGAAGAGTCAATTACAAGCAGTATAATGAGACATAGTAACAATACTATGCATGATGCACTATAGGGGGTGGAAAACCTGACTCACACAGCTACAGGAAAGAAAGCTCAGAGAAGCCTTCTCAAACAAGTCCCTCTGAACTAAGTTTAGTAAGATGAGAAGCTGTTGGCCAGGGATGGCAGAAAGAAATCATTCTACATAAGGACTATACATACCAATGCAAGAAGGTGTGAGGGTATACTGCAGTCTGAAATTCACTGGATGCAACTACAGCTGAGGGCATAAGAGAAGAGCTGGAGAGGGGTACAGGGACCAGACCATTAACACTATGTGTGCCATGCCATGGGGAATGGACTTGATGTTGTTCTCAGAAATATTAAGGAATGAAATGGGTGAAACTTGAGTATATGTGCCAGTAAAAAGCTGGAAAGAAAAGGCTGGTTGGAAATAAAGGAAAAAGAAAAAAATAAATGAATTTTGTTTGATCCTGACAACAATGTGGTACAGGGGAAAGGTTCAGATGAAGACATCAAGGTGAGAATTGGATAATGTTTCTGGATCTCAGAAACTAAAGACACTAAGTGAGAAGTTGTCAGTAATGAAAACCACAGAAGTGGCTCAAAGAGAATGGAGGGCAAGAAGGGTAAAGAACAAAACCCTGGTATAAGCATTTAAGGAAGAGTAGCTGATAGATCATTAGAAAGAAAAGAGTCATGAGAAGTGTTTGTGGAAGCCAGGGGAGTAGAGAGTTCTCTGAGAGAAGGAAGTGATCAACAGTAACAAACTTCACTTGGCTGGAAATTGACTTTCAGTTTGACATTTCACAATTCTCTGGTAAAATACCATCTTTCTAATTTGATTGTTGACAGTTGCCTTGCCCCACCCTGATTATAATTTCATATTTTCTATGACTCAATAAAGAAGGTATATTTGATAGAGCACAGGCAAGTACTAATTGAATTGTAGCTTCTTTCATATAAGACAGAAGCCTGGAACAAAAGATAAAGTTACAGGGGCAGTATATTAGAGACATGGTCCAATGTGGAATGATCTCCAGCTTAGCGTTTATCCTTGGAGCTCTTACTGTTGATGGGTAGAAATATGTGCAGTATTATTTCTATCCCTCAGATTGCATATTCCTCACCTCAACACTGGATTGTGCCAGAGCTGCTCATTCTGTGCCCAACCCACGAAGATTTATTTTCAGTGACCATGCAATGACATACCAATTACATCTCAAGAGGGTTGGTTCTTTCAGAAAGACTTCCACCTTAGTCTGGAAAACCTGAGAAAACTGTTGAGTCTGCTCTGAAGGAATGTCAAATGTTAAGCTCTAAAGTCTAAACAAATTAAACAATGTTTATTTTTTTTAATTTTTTCAAATGTTTATTTATTTTTGAGAGACAGAGAGAGACAGGACGTGAGCAGCGGAGGGGCGGAGAGAGAGGGAGACACAGAATCCGAAGCAGGCTCCAGGCTCTGAGCTGCCAGCACAGAGTCTGATGCGGGGCTCAAACTCATGAACTGTGAGATCATGACCTGAGCCGAAGTCAGGCACTCAACCAACTGAGCCATCCAGGTGCCCCTAAACAATATTTATAACGAGAATTCATTAATCATATTAAAAATATGGCACATATTTCCATAATTACCCTAAGAGACATCTGATAATATTTTGACCATATCATATCCATTCCTATATAACAAACCGCCTTAAAACTCGGTAGATTAATACAACAGTGAATTATTATTTTTCATGATTCAATGGGTTGGTTTGGTGTTTCCTACACCTACACACATTTGATGTGAACTCAAGTCATGTGACTGCATTCAGCTGTGGGCTGAAATGGAAGGTTTAAGATGGCGCACTCACATGTCTGCCTGTTGATGCTGGGTGTGGGCTAGGGCACCTTGATTCTTCTTCACATAATCTCTCATTTTCCATAGGGTAGACCAGCTGCCCTGCATGGCCATCTCTAGGCAGCACTGAAAGAACGTGAAAGTAGAAGCTGCAAGGTCTATTAAGACTTTGCCTGGAAAGCTGTAGAGAATCATTTCCAGTGCATTATATTTTCAAAGCAAGTCACAAGGCCACTCACATTCCAGGCCATTCCCATCTGTTGATGGGGAAAAATGTGGCATGTTTTTTCTTCACTGCCTTGTATGTATGTGTATGTGGGTTTGTATGCTTAGTATTATTTTTACATAGCTAATCTCTTACTAAAAATATGATATAGAATGAAAACTAAAAACAAATTCTCTGAAATCAGAATACTTGGGTTTACATTCCAGCTCCTTCCACCTTGACCCATTCTCCTGCTACTCATGTTGTGGGTAATGTGAATGTTTTGCAGTATCTTATTTATAAAATGCTTAGAAGAGTACCTGCATATAAAAAACACTTGGTGATATAACCATCTTAATTTATTAATATTTTGAGTGTCTTATTTTTCTACTCCACATTATAATATAACCATTCTGCTGTGTTATTCCAGATTCTTCACATATGTAATTTAATCCAGCAGTTTTTATAAGGGCTACAGCATATTTTGTTAGCCATCTACTCTATAGTATATTTAGTCTAATTCCTATTATTAGCTATTATATATTGAATGCAATGATAATTTTTAGGTATAAAGCTGCCTCTCTTTTTTTTTTTTTTTTTTTGGCTATACTTGGATATGTATGCATTTGTCTACATTTTTTTGTGGTTACTTCTGTAAGAAAGATTCACAGGATTGGAAATTCTGAGGCTGTTTGTTTAAGAATACATATTGCCAAATCCCTTTCTAGAAGAACAAACCCGTTTACACCCCCACCAACAATGTATGAGAGTCTGCCTCCATACCCTCAATTGTGGTGCTTTAGATGTGGCATTATCTGTAGTTGGAATGCATGAGAAATCTGGACTCTTTCATTTTCTCCTCCCTGTGAAAGAAGATTAAAGCTGAGCGGAAAAGCAGCCCTAGATGCCATCCAAAAAGGTTAGGGAAATACGTGGTGCATAGAAGCAAACATGTCTACTGAAAATAGAAAAATACAATATCCACATTAAAAAAAATTAGTTGCCATCTGTCCTTTCAACAATAAGCTAAAAGATACACAAAGTGACCCTTAAAATCACTATTTTTATTATGATATTTTCTTTATGATAATGTCTAGATAATGGGAAAACAGAGAAATGCCAAACATCAGAATTTCCACAGCAGCCAAAATGTCCAGTTAAGACCTTCTGTAAAGCAAAATAGGGTAATAGGTGGATTTGACATTTTCAATGGGTTTTTGCTCCCATCATTAGATGGATGACTCCAACACAATGACAATAAGTCCTTATCTTCCAATCATATTTTAATAGAACAAATTTGCTATATTCATGAACATGAATAGACTCTTGGCAGTGCAGGTTATTTTAATGGACACATCACTTTAAGCTAAACCTTCTCCATCTGCTCAGCTCTCTAATTACCAATGCATAAAGTACATAATTCACAATTACATCATAAAAATAAGACCTACATTATATCAACTCATGTCAGAGCTTTTCAATCTATGCTATTTGGCATCTGTTGTGGTATTAATATTTGCTCTCTTTCAACAAATCAGAGACAAGTGCACCACTTTCTCAATTAAGAAATTCTGAAAAAATGACATGTTTGCAAGAGAAAAGGGAATTCTCTATCATACCATTTCCTTTTATAATCTTGCCTTATTGTTCAGTATTGCTTACTTGTACTATACTCAGTCCTGCATGCTCTAATCCTTTTCTGAGTTGAACCCTTACAACTTTCCTTAGAGACAGTAGAACCTAATTTAAAGTCACAAAACGCCAAATTTTGTACATACAAATTAATCTCTAGTACTAAAATGATTTGCAATGATAGTTATTTTTCCTCATTTTAGAAATATGTGACATAATTAAGAATATAGAGATATAATTAATTATAACTGTATATAAATACATATAAATGTTTTCTCATCCCAGGACAGACTGGATTGCTCTGGGGATCTGTTTGAAGGAAGGTCATGGGGGAGAGCGAGGAAGAGGTGAGATGGGTCAGCCCATTTACTTGCCTTTCGCTCTCCCACCCTATGATTTGGAGATTGGCTGATATGGAGAATTCCCTGAAGACCACCACATCCCTGGCTGTCTTGCTGCCTTACTTTGGGATCCCACATGCTCAACTGTACCCTTTGCTTATCTTCGACCTAGATGCAGTCCTCTGATTTTTATCATTGCTGGAATTTGCTTGCCTTGTATATCTGGTACTTCAAGTTCCCTCTGTGTACCATCACCATAGTGACACACTTATCTGGAGGCTTAAATGAGGGCCAGGTTTCTGGTAACAATCATGTAAGACATAGAGAGTTGGAGGGTGTTGTTGTTTCAGACAGCAGAAAAGAGAACTCCTAGTTCAAGGGAGCCAGAAGGCTTTCCTTTGGTATATATTAGAGTGGTATTACTCAAGCAAATAAGGCTAGAGAATGTTGACCTAGATGCTAGCTTTGGCACCAATGGTGAAAACGCTGTTAAATTTGCTTTATTAATTTCTTCCAATGAATCACTCAGGAGAGAATAACACCTTGTAGATATAGGGAGTATACCATTAATCAGACACGCAGCAAGTTGTTAGTCCTTCATCTATCTTCCCATAATACTTTATATCGATCTCCTATAACACTCACCAATTCCTATTATTTGTTTACATGTCTGTTTTTCCAATTATACTGGGAGAACCATTACTTCAGTATTCTTGGACAAATTGTTTCTATCCATTAATGAAATTGTTAACTTTTGTATTATCCAGTATTTAGGAGAGAATGAGATTTGAGTCAACTATCAACATCTCCTCATATTTCAAGTAATACCTCAAGTATTACAAGGTAAGGTAAGGAGATTCTAATATTGGTTGTGTTAGGTTCAGTTCTGCTGATTCCTATGTTTGTTCTGAATTCCTGTAATGTTTGCTCAGAAGAATTTATTCTATTTTTCAGAAAGAAAAAACAAAAACCAAAAGACTTCTAATCCTTTTCATGCATTTTACATTTAACATAGTGACTGGCAAAGCTGTGATTAAAGACAAGGTTTCCCGAATCCATATTTAGGTCCAGACTGATTCCCAAGCAATTCAAGACAGAGTGAACTCAGACTTTCTTCTATCATGCTCTGAAAGAAGTTTCCAGAATCTTCTTTCTGAAATATTTGTTGTAGATACACAATGTGCTGTCAACAATAACTGGAGATCACACTGAAAGAAGTTACACTATAAAAAATTAAAGTGTATTCCTGGTTGTACTTTTAATATAAATTGCAAAATGTCCTCTTATCTTTTATAGTAGATAGATGGTTGACTGTCACTTTCCATAGACACTGGTCACTATTTTGATTCATAGTTATACTAGAAATGACAAACTGGGTTCCAGGTAAAAAAAAAAAAAAAGTAGCCTCTAGTATTTAGTAAAATATTATTCCAAGCATGATACCAGCCTTTGAAAGAATTAATGTAACCTTGTATCAAAAACTGTTGTTGTAAGTAATAGATTTGATTCCTTGCTTGGTAGCTTTTGATAGATACCTATGTGGAAATTTAGCTTGGATTACTCCAGTTGGCACTTCAGCTTCAGCAACATGGCCAGGACCCAATTTCTGCTATCTACTACATTCCCAAACATATTCTCTAAACAGCTACTTGTGGTTCTCTGACTATATTCTAGTTAGATTTGCTTCTTTTTGCTCAGGCTGTTCCCTCTGAACATCTCCTTTGTCCTTTCTTCCCTTTTTGTACCCCTAATCTCCATCTCTCAGAACCTACTCATCTTTCTAAGCCCTGTTCAAATATCATCTGTTTTTGAAGACTTCTCACCACTGACATAATATCTCACCTCACAGATCCTTCGGGGCTTTTTATAATGTAGTAATTCTTTAACCCCCTCTACTAATTAGTAAGTCCCTTGACTATAGAGATAATACTGTAACCATTGAAAATGTTCTATAGTTCCCAGCACAGCATCTAACACATACAAAGTGCTAGAGAAATCTTTACTAAACAAACTGAACTCCTTGAAGGGGAAAACCACATATTGGAGGTCCTTCGCAGCCAGCCTCAGCATCTAGCATAGTGGTGAGCTGGTGCTTAGGAAACATTGGTTGAATTAATTGAATCATAACAAACAAACAAACAAACAAACAAAAAACCACTGATGTAGACATTCTACTTGCCCTTTACACAAACACCAGAAGAAAAGATCCGATGATCTATTTTTAAAAATTGTGTGGTCCCTTTAAGAAGAATCCTCACCATCTCAGAAGGTTAGCAGTGTCACTCAGCACAGAATACAGAGTGATCATATCAATATTAATAAGCTCAGTGAAGTGCCACTGGCTTCAGTGCAATTTTGACACTCTGCAACCTGACTAATAAAATAAAAACTAATTCTAAAAATAATTTACCTCCTGGAGACCTTAAAATGGATTTTACTAATGAAGGGGAAAAAAACCTAACATGGATCTTTTCCTTTTTGATAGGTAAATCAAATGTTATAACAGACTATAAGTCTAAAATGACATATTCTAAACTGCTAACATCTTTTTTTAGAGGACATTTTGCACACTTTTTATTCAATGTTTATAAGTTAAGCCATTTTAGCAGCCATTTAAGGGATAGAAGGGTGACATGGGAAAAATGAGGAAAGCCAAGAAATTAGGTTTGGTTTTGATTTAGTCCATTTTAACTTCATTTGGTAGAAGTTATCTTCCAAAAAAACAGATTTACAGAATGGCATGTGTATAAAAAAATATGGGTCTTTTAACTTATAAAGACAGAGTTTTGAAAAAATTAAAAATCTCTTTGCCATTAGGAGTAAAATCTGAATAACCTGCTACTGAATGAGTAGGCAGTGAGAAAAACGAAGTTCCTCAAATCAGGTTGGCTAGCACACAGGCCATAAAGCATCAGAGAGGCTATGTGTTGCCTTTACTTCCTAGATTGTTTGAGGACTGACCACAGAGATTTTTCTGGCCTGGCGTGTGGTGTGTGTGTGTGTGTGTGTGTGTGTGTGTGTGTGTAAGAAACACAGAAAGGTTGGCAGACAAGCAGAGACATAGAAAGATAGAGACAGAGAAGAGACAGGGACAGAGATAGACAGACAGCGAATGCCATTGGAGCTTTCAAATTCACATCAATCAGTTAAGTAATCCCAGATCAGCTTCTAGATAAATAAATAGGTATGACAAGATGTTTAAGAATGATGGGACCACCATTAATCCCGCATATTGTAACCATTTATCTTCCTGCAGTTATGGTATTAAACCAGATTCTTCAAAACAATTTCTTCCTGTTCTATTTTCTCAATTGAAATTATTCCTTAGCTTTCACACATTATAATTCTTTTTCTCATCTCATGAAGTTACAAAAAGTCCCATGTCATGCTCTAAAAATACACCTTCTTTATGGAATCATAAAATGTTGTCTCTGAAAAGCACTTTGAACCTTAGAGCACTTCTCCCACTGCCCTTCCTACCTTTTATGCCAAGGAGGCTAAAATCCAGAGGCAGTGAAATTCTCAAGTCCCCGACAAGTTAGTGAAACTCCAAAAACAAGAATTTAAGTCCCTGTCTAGCTCACTGTTTTCTGTTTTGCTTTGCTGCATTTAAAAAAAAAAAATTGTAGCATTTTGGCTCTAAATCAATTCATATACAAAGTTGTATTGGTTGTATATAAGAATGTATTCGCTAGTGTAATCAAGGAAGGAAACCTAAATGTTTAAGTAAAAATATGAATGCGCCTTATATTGTGGAAGACTTCTAAGAACTTCATTCATTCATTCATTCATTCATTCATTTCATTCATTCTGTCCTTTCATTCATGTAGTAAAAAGTTACTGAGTATTTACTTGCTACATACCAGGAATAGAAAAAAGGATAAAACAGACTTAATTTCCCCCTATTTGCATATACATATTTATAATATGTATAGTCTGACTCATAGTAAGTGAGGAAAAGACTAAAGACCATTTTTGCATGCTAAAACATTTTAAAAATGTTTCTGTTAATCTATATAGGACTCTTGAATGTGCATAATATGTTCTGGGGTCAGTCTCTTAGGTAAGGAAAATCACCAGTTCTCCTTGCCAACAAAGAACAGCCAATTAGAATCAAGGAGGCTCGTGCACACTATACATACACTTCCCCCCTGATGACACACCTTGTCATGATGTCTTCTGTCTCTTCTACCATAATTAAATATACCAAAAGCAAACAGACTTCTTTCAGCACCAGGTTGAAGAGCTCACAAACACCTGTACTGTTTTTTGGAGCCATGAAAAGACTGCCTTCAAATCCAAGGTGAGTTTCCTTTGTAAGGAAACATGTTAGTCTTAGCAAGTACTTCTGCTGCTAAATTAACTTCTGACAATTTCTATATCCTTCTCAATGACTCTTGGAAATTTTTGGGTTTCTTCAACGAAATCAATACTTTAGAATGAAATCACATCACCATGGGCCACCTTTGAAAACTATTGAGGGCATTGCACAGCTTGGGCCATCCTGCTCCTCACACCTTTGCCATTTGAAACCTTGTTGCAGAACTGCCCTTGGCCACTATCCACCTGAGCTTTTTATCAAATATACTCCTCTTTTGTTATGCTTGTAATTTACCTTGTTCTTTGTGCTGCCTCCCACTCTACTGGGAATTCATGGGTGTTTATTGTGCCACTGGTTGAATCACTAATTTCTTGACTATGGGCCTCTTGAATGTGGTCAGTTTATTTCTTCTCCATAAAATGTCTTTTGGTTTTTCTATTTTGTATATTAATGTTTCCACGGCTCTCAGAATGGGTGGAAGAACTTAAAAACAGTTGGATACTTGGGGAAATTGAGCAACAGTCAAGACAAATATAGTTGACTAGGTTCTCCACTGAAATGGTTTCTGAGAGAGTCATCTGATCCAGTCCTAGGAAAAAGGAGGGTTTGGCTCAATTCTCCAGCAGACTGTATGATTTGACTCACTCTGATGTCCCTCTGCAAGGCATGCAGAAAATCTTGTCCTCTCCTTGTTCTTCTCTCCTCACCATTGGTCTTTAATTACCTTTGACCCAGACTATTTTCAAAATTCCCAGAAGCCTCCTGAGACTAGTGTTAGTTTTGTAACTCTCATCCTGTTCCTATGTACTCAGTGATCATCTCCATTAATAATGGGTGTCAGCCTATTCATGAATTAATCACATCAGATTGAGGAATATACTCAGATAAAATCTGAGGGCTTCCACATTTCCCTGATGAAATATTCATGACATAAAGGTTTCACCTTTATAAATCATGGTTACTCTATTGATTTTTTTTCTTTCACATTTTCCAAACAAGCTCATAAATTTTTTTTAAATGTAGATCAGAGAAAACAACATGAATGAATAGATGGGTGTACTTTTCAATTACATGCATTTCTGGTTTTACTACTGCCTTCAGCTTATATTAGCAGAATGAGATACCACATTGAAAGTGGATCTTCCAAACCTAATGGATATGGAGGCTGATTTCTTAAAAAAGTGATCTGTCATAGTGACGTAATTTAAATTGAAAGATTAATTTAAGCTGAAAAATTTGCTTGCTTGGCATCTTGACAATAAAATGTTACTTATGAATGTGTATGTATTCTTTTTTCAAAAGTTTATTTATTTTGCAGGGGTGGGGGGAGAGCAGAAAGAGAGAGGGAGGGACAGAATCCCAAGCAGGCTCCATGCTGTCAGCATAGAGCCTGATGCAGGGCTTGATCCCATGAAATTTGAGACTATGACCTGAGCCAAAATCAAGAGTCAGATACTTGACCACCTGAGCCACCCGAGCCACCCAGGCACCCCATGAATGTGTATGCATTCTTAATTGTTCAACATGCATGTTTCTTTGATTTTATTATTTTTAATCCTTGTTGGAGGTGACACATGTGAAATGAATGCGGAAGGAAAATGTTTCTGTATGTAGTGCTGTACAATGAACCACTCTAAAACTTAGTGACTTAAAAAACACAATTTATTGTTGATTCTGTGAGACAATAGTTTCAGCTGATGTTTGCTTGATGTGGAATCAACTATGGTCACTCACTAGCATTAATTTACATATATGGT
Source organism: Lynx canadensis (assembly GCF_007474595.2). Classification (NCBI taxonomy): domain Eukaryota; kingdom Metazoa; phylum Chordata; class Mammalia; order Carnivora; family Felidae; genus Lynx; species Lynx canadensis. The sequence goes on from NC_044315.2 coordinate 33,568,256, forward strand.
CCATGTGGCCTTTCCCTGTGACCAGGTATTTACAGCATAGTAGTCTCATACATGTTGATCTGATCTTTTACATGACAGCTGGTTTCTAAGAGGAGAAAGCAGGAATTGTCAGTCTATTTAAGTAAGGTCTGACCTCAGAAGTTCCAAATATCACTATCACCACACTCTTTTGGTCACAATAATTCAGAGTTCCCATCTAGACTCAAGAGGAAAGAAAATATACTTCTTGATAGGTAGGATGCAATGCATGTATGGGAATGAAAATTTACCATTGGCCATCTTTGGAGACTACCACAGAAAGTATACTATACTGGTCACACAGATAGATGTCCCACAATTTATTTGCATTTCCTCAGAAAACCATAAAAGTATTTTTGTCAGGAAACTACATTTTCCCAAGAATAAAGGACCTCTTGGCACATGATTGAAATAAAAGTGTATGCAGTGACCAAGGCATATTATTAGCATGCGTATTCCTCTTTTACTATCTACTAATAACTCAAATGAGAGGCCATGCTCAGGGTACACGTAGAGTGGAATTAACCTTTTCTCTATTTATAGAAGAGGCAAAAGTGTCTGTGAGGCTGTGTGTGTGTGTGTGTGTACTCTCCAGAAAGTCTCAAGTAAGGCTCTATTGCATCAAATGTGATTATGTGACTAGTTGGACAACAGCATTTTACTTTTGCAGTCAGGACCAGAAGGAATACTATGTAGGTATGCAGAAAAAGAAAATTCAATAACATTTCAATATACAACTAGCTTCCAAATATATTAAAAAAAAACAAGCCATTGTATGGTCTGAGGGTTAAAAGGGTTGATAACTGTAAGAAAAGTTGAGTTTTAGTAACCCCAGTGTCTTCTTTCTACATCATTAAAACACTTAGGGTGTTGGTATTTCCCCCACTCTCAAAATTTGCCCAAAGCTCCCATTCCTCCTCTTTCTCATTCTAACCCTCATCAACAAATCATCTTAGAAACCTGTTCTTACTAACATGTAAATGACTAACAAGATTGAATATGTTATCTCTCAAGAATAATTTGCATTTAACGCAAGACCAAGGTTTATAAGATGAATGCATTTATTTTGTCTTTGGGCATCAAGCTGCAGAAGTAAAACTGTACATTGGGGTTCCTGACTTCCAAAAGTTGAATCTAGTATATCTCTAGGTCATTTTGTTTCCTCTCACCCTCTGCCACCTGTCCTTGTTGAGTTCTCTGAAAATGCAAAGTAAGGGCAATGACATAAGCAAAATATAATTAGAAAAGCAATCTGTTGGAAAAAGAAATGAAATGCTTTCCAAAATGAAGCACTGTACCATGTAGAGAATTTGGGCACTATCCATTGTTTTAGAGGATCCATGCCATGGTTCCTCACCATTAGCCTTGATATTGGATGAAAGTAATTTCCATTTTTTTTGACCTTCAAACTAACTAAACTCTTTGCTGTACCAAATAATAATGCTTAAAGGAGTTTTTAGGTCCTAATAATATAATGCTTTGAAATAAGGAGTTGCATATATTATTGTAACAATTCCTTATTTTGTTTGTAAATGACATTTTTTGATATTTTGGATAAGGAAAAAAATAGAAAAAAAGTCAATCATCATGAATAAATCAGCAGTGGGAAATGATTGAATTGTGTGCTGTCTTCTCTTTCTTTCCATCCTTGACAAGCACAGTGTGTGGCTGCCATTAAGAGAAAACATGTCATGGAACCAGCTATTCTAAGCCCCAGTAAAGGGGATGGTGGTGTGCTCATGGTAGGTATCCTGGTGCTTGAGGGCAAATGGGGAAGCTCAGGACATGAACTGTTGTCCTGGGAGAACATGTATGAATGTGAGGAAATAATGGAGGGCCCACTTGTCTAACAAAAGAAGCAGCAGTGGTAAGTGTGTTATTTGCATAAACTTGTGACTTCTCTTTGCTGAAAGTAAATCCATACCATGTACTATGCTAGGCAATTCACATAAATTACTTCATTTAATCCTTAAGACAACTGTAAATATTATTTTGATACTTATAAATGAGGATTATTAAATAAGCAAAGTAATTTGGCCAAGGTTATACAAATAACAAATAGCAGAGGTGGGATTTGATTGAAACCTAATAAATCAAACTCTAGAATCCAGTGTCATTTTTTAGGTATATATAATTTATATATAATAGAAGTCATCCTTTTTGGTATGCAGATCAATGAGTTTTGGCACATGTACACATGCATGTAATCGCCCACTCAAGATATACAACAGTCTCATCACCTCCCCAAATTCCCTCATGTCCTTTGTAGTCAACACTGCCCCAAACTTGCCCAGCCCCTGCTTGTTGTCTGTCTCCTTTCTCTGTAGTTTTCACTTTTCAAGAATCTCATAAATGGAATTATAAAGCATCTAGCCTTTTGAGTCTGGCTAGTTTCATTTAGCATAATGCACTCAGAGCTAGCCATGTTATTGCAGAAATCAGCAGCTTATCTCTTTTTATTGCCCAGTATCTTTATTCCATGAGATACCCAAGTATGTTTATCTATTCATCCACTGAATAACTTGGGGTTATCTCCAGTTTTTCAGATCATATCATCTAAACTATGATGAAAGCCCACCTCCTCACAACCAGAAATATTTCTTAATTATTGTAGCCAATGTCACCATTGATATCGTTTTTTTAAGTATTCTCTCTCTGGTTCCCTGAGAACTTTTGCCTAGAGCTAGAAAGAAAGACCAAGTGTGCTGTGATTCAAGTGCAATTCCACAGTGTGAGGTTCTCTCTCATGCATAAATACCATTACATTTTCTTTATAAAAATCATGTTGTACCTGTCACCCAACAAGTGCTTAAAACTGGACAGAATGAATAAAGAAGCAAATGAATACCAAATAAATTATCCAAATTAATTCTCTAGCACAAGAAATAGAGGAGATGATGTAAAATTCAGATCAGTAATCCAGCCTTGGTGTAAAAATATGTAGAGCAATAAAAGATTCATAATGTACCAAGAAATATTAATATGGGATTCTATAAGTCTGTGGTTTGTTTCCCTACACTGTGCCAACACCATTATTTGAAAAATGAGAAAAAAACCACAATGATTGTTGATTTGACTTCACAACATCAAATAACTACTTTGATTGCATTTTTTTCCTAATTTTAAAGATATTTAATGTAATTAACTGGTGATTCAATTTGATTGACCAAATCAGCCATTGCTTTGACGTTGATGCTTTTCTAAAAATTTATTTTTCTTATAATAACACGGCTTCAGGATATTCCTACCCAAACATGTTGAATTAAAGTTTCAAATATCCTATCCCTTTTAGTAAGGCTATTTACTTACTATATTAAATCTATCCCAGTAAGAAATAACATTTTTTGACTAAATTCAACCTTATGATATGGTTTTCTTTGCTATCTCCCTGGCAGTGTGACCCTCGGCTAGTTTTATAACCTCTTTGAGCTTTATTGTTTTTATCAATTAGATGAAGGTAATAACTTCTCTGCCATCTACTTTGGAATATTGTGAAGCTCAAAGGAGATTATGTAGATGAACACCTAGTATATTTGGTGTAATGAGTGAGTATGTCACCAATATTTGGTGCCACTTAGCTTCTAGTACCAAGATTTTCCCTTGCATTCAACCTCATCCCTGACTACCAAGTCTGCTTACACTCTATTATTCAGGGCTTATGAGTGTTCTGGGTTCTTTAAAACAGACAAATCTTTCTCAACAGGCAGTAGACATGGAGCTTAGTAAAGCCTTGTGGTATTGATGAGCTTCTTTCCCAGGACCTGACGAAGGCCCTCACATCAGTGACCATCCATACTGCTGTCCAGGTAATGAGGGGGGGCTCCTGGGAAATACGCTTTGCAGACTTTATTAGAGTTTGTTGTTTTGGCTCATTTCCCTATAAGGTTTATGCACAGCCCACACGCAGGGCTAGACAAAGCTGATCTTACTCCTCTCCAAATGCCCACCCCAACTCCTGTCAGGCCAGATCCCCTCTGAGGTCACACCTCACCCTCCTCCCTCTGCAGCCCAGGTCACCCTGCTTTAGTCTGTAAAGCCATGGATAAATGACCTGTCTGTCATTTTGTCAGTAGTTCTTCACTTTTCATTTTCAAAAATATGTTTTGAAACAATCTGGATATCTCTAACTGATTAAGAGAAAAGTCCCTGTACAATGTAACAGGAAAAAAGAAAATACAAAAATAAAGATTTCAAGACAATTTCTGAATAGAAGTGTAAAGATCTATACTAATAAAAATGATTCTTACTGAATATGTCCACTCTAACTCTGGCAGTTAGGTTTCTGACAACTCTGACGATGGAATTACAGACAAAATTACAGATGAGAACTTATGACAAAAATAAAGTAAAGGGGACTGAGGTTGTGAGTGAACTATGGAAGTCTTTGAAAATATATTTATCTCAGGACACCAGGGTGACTTAGTGGATTAAGCATCTGACTCTTGGTTTTGGCTCAGGATGTGATCTCATGGTTCATGAAATCTAGTCCCGAGTCTCCGTGGGCTTTGTGCTGACAGTGTGGAGCCTGCTTGGAATTCTCTCTCTCTCTGCCCCTCTTCTGCTCACACCCCCTCTGTCTGTCTGTCTCTCTCTGTTTCTCAAAATAAATAAACTTAAATAAAAAGAAAATATATGTATTTTTTTTAATGTTTATTTTTGACAGAGAGAGAGACAAAACATGAGCCAGGGAGGGGCAGAGAGAGGGAGACACAGAATCCAAAGCAAGCTCCAGGGTCTGAGCTGTCCTCACAGAGCTGGATGCGTGGCTTGAATTCACAGGCTGCGAAATCATGACCTGAGCTGAAGACGGTCGCTCAACAAACTGAGCCACCCAGGTGCCCCAAAAAGAAAATATTTTTTACCTCAGTTAAGATATTATATACTAAATAAGGACTAGTTCAGTAATATTTTACATATCTAAAATTAATACAAATTGGGGCTACATCTAATTTCCAACTGACATTTTTGCCCACTGGTAACTTTACATCTTCATGCCATAATAGCTTTTATGAAATGTTTATAAAATTGTTTACCTTGGTTGTAGATAATATGCAGAATGCAGCATATGGTAGATATTGACTCATTCAACTCTTTTCTAATCCCCTTGTGTTTTACCTTATTGCAGAAATGCTTTATAGCTTAGATTCTGCAAATACTTGGTGGATGTGCCCCTGAAAGAACTGGCAGGAAAAGGTGAGATGGGAGACTTTTGCTAGTGGGCAAAACATGTGAGCATTTGTCTTCTCAGCAACAGCAGAAACATGGATTTAAGTATGCAGTGCATAATTTTGTGGGTGTTGAGAATTTGGTAGGATATCCCTCTTATTGGCAAGGTCTGTGGCTGTGATGGTATGGTTCTAGAGCCAGTTGTTTTGTCAGCAGCTTCCTGGTCCTCAAATGGAAGCAGAAGGAGTGTGGTCCAGAGTCCATTGTTGAAGTAATGGCTTCCTCGACTTACTAGTCATCCCTTGTCTTCCTTATTGCAGGGACAGCAGCTTTTTTTGTGTTGGTCAGTTCTGCAGAGATGTTTTCAAATTTAATCTTGGAACCCCAGCCTAGAGCCTATTCCTCTGGCTCTTCCACATTTTTTAAAGCAACCTATTTTGTAGACTAAATCATTTTGTATTTGAACCCTAATCTATGCATAAACTAAAATGTATTGGTATAATTATTCTCCAATTTTGATACCCTTCTTATTTATAATTTGAAATTATTGACTTTCTTCTCAGGAGTTCTATTGCCCATTACAAAGGCACAGAGTAACTTGTTTACCTAAGATGGAAAGAGACTAATGCAATATTTCGTTAGTAAATTCACTTTTATTTCTCAAATACAGTCCTCATTGATAAGGTTAGTGATAATATTAGCTCTGTTTATAATAACTTCAAGCCAGAGCACAATGAAGCTTTGCATAATTTAGGATAATTGCCCATCTACCCCTTTTTCATAAGGTACAACCCCCACTGTATATGCAGGCAACTGAAGTCACTTCTAAAAGGAAAATTATTCTCCATATTTTCATATCTTCCAAATAGGCACTGCAGACACCTCCCGTACTTTTTCATCCCTTTTCCCTTATAATCACCCCAAATTAAATAGTTTGAGATTAGAGAGTATACAAAACTAAATTGTTCTAAATCTGGAATAGCTACTCAGAGATACGTATATACTAGAATGTGTTATGAGTAGCAATCTGTATGGGGAAGAATTGTCATTAACTTTATAGTTGTATTTTTTGTCAAAGTGACCAAAATATATTTGTTTTCTTCTTTCAGAGAAAATATCACAGAAGCACTCATGAGAGTATTTTTTTTTAATTTAAATGTATCCCAAGTCTCTGTCTTGACTTAAATCCTAAATAATTAAAACTAATATATTCTGTTTTATATTTTCTTTTAATTTATTTCCAATTTTACTTGGACAACACTTAAATATAAATTTCCCTCTCATTTTTTCTATCAATGCCCTTGGATGTTATTGATAAAATGGTCATAATATTTGTTTATATTTTTACCACATTCTTTTGCCTGTTTTCCCTCATTTCAAAAAGATCTTTTGTGAACAAAGGGTTGGAGGGAGAGAAAAGAAGGAAGAGGTAAAGGAGATGGAGGAGGAGAAGGAGAAAACCTTTTATTTTTTCCAAGATAATGAAATAATACAGGCACAGAACTCACAAAATGTTGGCTAAAAGCTACTAAAAACATTCCACCTCTGGCCATTGCCCTTGAGAATGCACTCTATGTCTGGTGTTTAACAGTCTGGCATTTTAAGTGGTACATTGAAGCTTAAAAAATATATTTGGCAGTTTACTTTGGATTAGCTTTGACTACTTTTTTTCTATATCTGGATTTGGGAAAAACAAAAAAAAAGGGGGGGGGAAGGGGTTGGCTGGAAAAAGAGTAGCAGGAAAAGTTGAAACAAATACAAGCAAAGCAAAGAAGTTCATCAGAGGGACCTTGGTTTGTCTTCAGCCACTAGTTCCTATACACTGAGCCCATCTCAAAGCATGTGCATAAGTTGTATGTGTGGGAGCTGTTTTCACTGCTGAAAGGTTCATCTGTGATTCCCACTGAATGGTACATAAAATGAGGCCAGGATTTGGCCTTGCATGACTGAGGTAAGACAGTATCTTACCCTTGCCACCTACATTCTTATCCTTAGAATTGCTGTGGGAATTTAAGGAGGTGCTGTTTGCAAAGCATTTAAAACCCTCAAAAGAAAGTTCAGATCTCTCTAGTAATAAAAATGTTGTTGTTATAAATCCCAAACTAGACACAGGTATGAAAGTTTCAACCTCAGCCAGATTTGGGATTTCAGTGTATTTTAGATCCACCAGATAAAGAAAATACTAGGTCTTCTACAGAAGGAGAATGCTAATGTGTGATTTTTTTTTCCAGATAGACCTGAACCCAGAGGAAAGAAGGGCATGGGCAAACTAAATCAAGATAAATAGAAAATATACCTCAAAATACAATACCTTTCAAAATAAAAAGAAAACCCTTAAAGGTTTTAGGAATTAACAAAGAATACACAAGATGTCTGTAGGCAAAAAGAAAATGCAAGTCTATTAAACAACATAGAAATACTGATTAAATGGAGACATTGCATATTCTTGAGTCGGACAACATGATATATAGTAGATATTCTAATGAATCTTTCAGTTGCATGCAATTCTAAAGAAATTCCGATTTGATTTTTTTTGAACAATCTAAGAGTTTTTGTTTTTGTTTTTGTTTTTTTTAATGTGAAAGGGAATCAAAGGGGAAAAAGTCACCTTTGAAAATGTAAAACAAAGGGGCCACTTGTTCTATCAATTACTAAAACATATCATAAAACCTTTGTAATAAAAGTCATCCATGCCCTGATGTAAGGACAGGCAAACTGATTTCTGGAAGAAAATAGGGGGCTCAGTGATGGAATCACATATAGAGAGAAATATAATACGTGAGTGAATCACACTACAAACACATGGGAAAAGAGGGAATGTTCAGCTGGTCAGCTTTCTCTATAGTGGATACATAATAAGTAGATAGATCGATGATAAATAAATGATAGATAAATGATGATAGATAGGTAGATAGATAGATAGATAGATAATTTGCAGACTAACACAGGAATCCAAGACTCCAGGATTAGGATTTAGAATTAAACATTTTTTTTTTCAACGTTTATTTATTTTTGGGACAGAGAGAGACAGAGCATGAACGGGGGAGGGGCAGAGAGAGAGGGAGACACAGAATCGGAAACAGGCTCCAGGCTCTGAGCCATCAGCCCAGAGCCCGACGCGGGGCTCGAACTCACGGACCACGAGATCGTGACCTGGCTGAAGTTGGACGCTTAACCGACTGCGCCACCCAGGCGCCCCTTTTCTTTTAAAAAATTTTTTTTTCAACGTTTATTTATTTTTGGGACAGAGAGAGACAGAGCATGAACGGGCGAGGGGCAGAGAGAGAGGGAGACACAGAATCGGAAACAGGCTCCAGGCTCTGAGCCATCAGCCCAGAGCCTAGGATTTAGAATTAGGACCTAATGTGAAAGATAATATTATAAAAATCCTAGAAGATAATGGAGGATGATTTTAAAAGCAAAATAAATGATTAATTTTATCACACTAAAATTAAAAATTTCAGGGATCAAATATGTAAGGTATAGATTTGAAGTTATTTGTAATGTCAAAGTTTATAAGGAATTTACATATATCATTTTTTAAAAATCTCATGAAAATCAACAAGAAAAAGGTGAGAATCAGATAGAAAATGTGCAGAAGACATAAACACTCATTCACAAAAGAGAAAACCCAAAAGCCTAGCAAGCATATGAATTCATTAGTAACTAGATTTACTAAATTTACCATTCTGGACATTATCAAACATTGGTGGAACTGTAAGAGTATGGAAGCCATCAGGTCCTGCTGGTGAGATGCAGCCTGTGAAATCCTGTAAACCGTTCTAGCCAAAAAGAATTAAATGTCAGGTACTATGCCTTATGAACTGGCAACATGCCTCCTGATATATGTATGTCAGAGGAAAGTCAGATAATGTGTGTAAAGACAATTAAGAGTGACCTTTTTTTAGATAGTAGGGAGTTGGAAGCAATCAAGTTGTCTACAGTTGGGGGACTGGATAAGGAAAATATGATGGATTCACCCAATGGAATACTTTGAGGTATTAGAAGCAACCAACTAGATGCATACATAGCAACATACACAGATATTCAGAATCAATGCTGAGTGAATCTAGAAAATAAAAATAAGAATTGGCACATAATTTCATTTGTATCCATTAAAAATATATCATATTTTTTTAAAGAATATATATAACAAAAAGAATACATATTAAACATGCTTGAATAGTATTGCTACTTATTAGTGATGTGGGAGATAGGAATAAGAGTTAGGGGCAGCAGGGAAGAGAGGAAGGAAGGAAGGAAGGAAAGAAGGAAGGAAGGAGAGAAGGAAGAAAGGAAGGAAGGAAAGAAAGGGAGAAGGAGGGAAGAAGGGAGAAAGAAAAAGAAGGACTGATGGAGAGAGGGAAGGAAAACAAGCCAGGCCTTGCATGGACCCATCATGACAGTATGCCATGATTTCCTCAAATTTCTGTAGAAAAGGATTGAGGTAGCATCCCTCAAAAATGCTAAGATCCTGGATATTAGTCATTGCTCCTTCCCCCAGGCAGCACCACTTAGTTATTTTCCCCTGAGTTTCTCCCGTGCTTCAGAAGTTCAAGTGGCTCAAATAGCCTCCAGAGGTGTTGACAGGGAGGGAGGGAGGGAAGTTACAGATGCTTTGCCTTAGCTAACACCATTCCCCCCTGGCCACTTTGTATACACCCATTTCCTTCAGTTAAGGGAGGGATGAATCATATGGAGCAGGAGGGTACAACAAACTCATTTTAATTTACTTAACTATGTGTGTTTTCTCCTGGCAAAGTGGTTATAGAGCCAGTACTGGATGATCCCAATGGGAGCACGGTTCTAAGGGAGGAAAGCACTTTGATGCCTCATATTCTTCCATAGTAAACACTTCACATCACCCTCTTATTTTGCTTATGATAAAAAACTAGTATACCCTAGTAGAAACAAAGGGAAATTTTACCACTTGGAGGGTCATCCAAAATGCTGTTTGGAAAGTAAACCTTACACGCACATTCTCAGACTAAGATTATTTACTGCTTTGAAGCTATCAATAACAGAGACAATTAAATTAGCTAGGTCAAAAGCACATTTGAGCTGAAGAACTCTATTATAAAATTAAAGTTTGTGGAAAGCGGCACTCACCAGCCCTTCTCACATGAAATTGATGGAGAGACTCTTTGGGTTTGTTAAAATTCAGAGAGGATTAATAGCTTTTACATTGGAAAATATTACTCTGAAAGAGTTCACAGGCTTTAAAATACTTTACCCATGTAAATGAGGATTGATTTCATTGTTTTATTTTAGATCTTATGTTTTTTTTTTTTAAAAAAGAATCAATAGAGAGGAATGTGGGGGGGTGGTGGTTAGGTAACTTCTTTGAGAAGTGTATTCTGACTGCTCCCAGAAGGTATGTAATTTGCTTTGTCAAAGCCAAAACAGTCAATAAGTCAAGTAAATCAAAGTGGCTTTGGTTCCGTCTTAGAATAAACACTGAATTTCTTTATTAACTGATCAAATACAAAGTTCAAATGGAACTGCAATGTTCTTTTGTGTGGGGAAAATAATGGATTATAACAAATATCTCAGTTTGGGAGGTATAGCAAGCACAGTTTAGTAAGACATTTTCTTTTTTTTTTCTGTTTATTCATTTTTGAGAGACAGAGCATGAGTGGGGAGGGGCAGAGAGAGAGGGAGATGCAGGATCTGAAACAGGCTTCAGGCTCTGAGCTGTCAGCACAGAGCCCAACTCGGGGCTTGAACCCACGAACCGCAAAACCATGACCTGACCCAAAGTCAGCCATTCAACCAACTGAGCCACCCCGGCACCCCACAAGACATTTTCTGTGTCAACCTCCAATCACCCTGGCATATTGACAATGGTGACTGAAATTTTTTTAAGCCTCTTTCCCGAGTCAGGAAAAGAAAATGTGTCCTGGCATCTGGTAGCCCTCAATGTAGGTTGACAAGTGCATTCCAGGCTAGGGTTCCTTTTCTCTGATGTTGGTGGTCTGACACCCTTACAAATTCCTCCCTTCCTTCTTTCCTTCCTTCCTTCCTTCATCCATTCCTCTGTCATATTTCCCCTCTCCCTTTCTTTCTCTTCCTTCCTGTCTTTTTTTTTTCCCCTTTCTCTCAGTTAATGGCCATTTTCTTTTAGTAACAGCCTAACTTCCCAAAGAATTAATTAAATATTTATATCCAACCCAGATATTAAACCAGTTCTTCTTCATTCCCCTTAATGCTAAACCAGCATTTCCAGTTTCTTCTTGGAGTCTCTACTCAGCCATCCCATATTCAACAATTCCAATACTTAGCTTAACACTTTCCAGTTCCATCTACGTTGTTACAAAAGGCCATATTTCATTCTTTCTCATTGCCACGTAGTATTCCATTGTGTATATAAACCACAGTTTCTTTATCCAGTCATCAGTTGATGGACATTTAGGCTCTCCATAATTTGGCTATTGTTGAAATAAGTCATACAGAGAAAGACAGATACCATATGTTTTCACTCTTATGTGGATCCTGAGAAATTTAACAGAAGTCCATGGGGGAGAGGAAGAAAAAAAAAAGAAGTTAGAGAGGGAGAGAGCCAAAGCATAAGAGACTCTTAAAAACTGAGAACAAACTGAGGGTTGATGGGGGGTGGGAGGGAGGGGAGGGTGAGTGATGGGTATTGAGAAGGGCACCTTTTGGGATGAGCACTGGGTGTTGTGAGGAAACCAATTTGACAATAAATTTCATATTAAAAAAAACAATTCCAATACTGGTTGTATTATCAGTCTCCTCAAATATGACTCTCTTTCAAATTCTCTGTCATTCATTTCATATCCACACCTTGTCCCAATCTGGAACCATGGGAAACCACTTCTATTTTCTCACAACCAACATTTTCTCAGCCACCTCCATGCCAAACACTTAAAATTAGGCATCCTGGATTCATTCCCTATCTCCAGAACTCTGTTTTCTGACAAGTTACATAAAATCCCTAGCTTCATTTGCCTTATCTCCATCATATGACACCACCTTCTTAGTATGTTAGGGATAAAATGAGATACCCCATGTAAAACATCACACAGTGCCTTACATGTAGTAATATCTATAAATGTGAGCTAGTTCTATTTTCCTCCAATTGTCTTTTAAGTCTGTTTCATCCACTGTGCTATAGCCTTCAGCCTTTTATCATCATCATCCCTTACCAAAAATCAGCTTCTTTCTGGTCTTTGCCCACCTGAAAAATCCCCATCTTATCTGGTCACTGCTCTGCTGCTTCAAAAACCTAATATTACCATGTAATTCTAATGTTCTAATCCATTAATTGTTTTACCATTGTCTTTAGATTGAAGTAGAAACCTTTCAGGAAGGTATATAAGGCACTTCACACTGGCCCCATCTATTATCTGGCCTTGTCTCCCACTTTTTTCCCAATTAGCTCTAAACACAGAAAACCTCCATAGTCCCAACAACAGGCCATGCTCTTTTGCACTTCCCTGTCATTATGCTTCCTCTTCCCTCTTCCTGCAATGTTTTTCCCACCTGTCCCCATATAACATTCTGCATAATCCAGCTGCATTCATGATCACCTACTTTATGAAGTCTTCTTTAACTTCTGTAGGTAAGGTAAGCCCCATCCTTCTCCATGACACTAAAACTCTTTGCACCTACCACTGTAGCACGAAGCATATTGCATTGTGATGATATGTTTTCAAAGTTTTTTTTTTGTTTGTTTGTTTTGTTTTGTTTTCAAAGTAGTTGTAAAGGCAAGTTTGCGCAGAGCACCTGGGTGACTCAGTTGGTTAAGCATTCCACTATTGATTTAGACTCAGGTCATGATCTCATGGTTCATGAGATTGAACCCTGCATCAGGCTTTGCTCTAACAGTGTGGAGTCTACTTGGGATTTTTCTCTCCCTCTCTCTGCCCTCCCACCCCCACCCCATTTGCGCTCTCTCTCAAAAATAAATAAATAAACATTTTTTAAGGCAGTTTTGTGCAAGAGAGAAAGAGGGCATTTGTTCAATAATTTAATGATCCTGTCTCATCTAGGCACACTCTACCCCTGAAGATCTTCTATGTCTGTTTTTCTCAATACAGTTCCCTCCATGATTCTACCAAGAATTCCAATGGGGATGATGAGTTCAGTGATGCTCCTTCAATCATTTGTCACATGTAGTCCTTTCCCCGGTTTTATCACCACTCATATTAGAACCTGGTAATTCTGGCCTTCATTTATTTTAGTCAAAGATAAAACTACCCACTAATGGACAAGAGAATTTGGAAAAGCAAATAATCAGAGTTAAGAAACATATAAATATAAATTTATTTATTATTCATAAAGATTGAAATAATGATTGCCTTTTACTAAGAATAAGGTCTACCATATGATACTTTAAATTTTCTTTTTTTTTTTTAAACATTTAATTTTTTTTTTTCAACGTTTATTTATTTTTGGGACAGAGAGAGACAGAGCATGAACGGGCGAGGGGCAGAGAGAGAGGGAGACACAGAATCGGAAACAGGCTCCAGGCTCTGAGCCATCAGCCCAGAGCCCGACGCAGGGCTCGAACTCACGGACCGTGAGCTCGTGACCTGGCTGAAGTCGGACGCTTAACTGACTGTGCCACCCAGGCGCCCCGATACTTTAAATTTTCAAAAGCAATTCTGTACATATTCAGTCTTTTCAACAACTGTTGTAGACAGGGAAAACATTATTATCTCTACTTTACTAAAGAAGAAATTGAGGCTGAGAGAGGGTAAATGTTTTTTCAAGGTTACAGGGCTAGTGAATAGCAAATCCAAGAAACCATATCATCTGATTAATAGTATACTGTTCTTTCATATTTTTTTATATTTTTATTTATATATTTCTTCAGCTGGATGCCATCCCATCATTCAGAGAGTTCACTAGAATTACATGTTAGTAAACATTTTGTTAAAAATTTCAGAGAGCCTTTAAAAAACTATTGACATATTTTTAAATTGGGTTTTTATTTCATGATAATAAAAACACATGATCATGGTAAGAAATTTGAAAAAAAGTCTTTGAAAGAAAGAAAAAATAAAGTATAATTTTCCCACATAGAAGCAAACGTTATTAATATTTTTTGCTAATTTACTTTCAGTCTTCTTTCTGTGCTTGATTTATTTGTTTGCTTTACGTTGTTATGGTAGTATTTTTGTTCAGTATTTTATTCTGCTTCTTTCATGTATTTTACCATGAATATTCTCTCATATTTTGAGAAACATGGGATTACAAACATTATTAATGTGTAAGAATATTCTGTCTTATGTCTTTGTCAGAATTTAAACAGTTTCTTATTTTTGGTCATTTTCCATAACTTTTTGTTATCCTTTGATTGCTATACTTTATTCCTCATTTACCCTGGATCCCACATTTCCAGATGAAAATCAAATATTAAATACACTTTTATTTATAACCTATGTGCCAGGGTAACAAAATTTTAACTTGAAGTTACTGGAAATATTTGGTACTCTATAGAGATCAGAGCGTTTGAGTATAGAGATATCACACCATTCTAGATAAGGTAAGTGAAACCAGTGTTAAACCTTCACTTTGTACTTATTTCAGAACCAGTAGGTCACATCAATAAGCCATGTTCTTACTCTTGGAAAGACCTGGAAGGTGTAGCTCAGATTCAGCTTAGATTTTCTAGACCTGTCTTCCAAAATGGCAATGTGTCCCATGAATCCATAGAACCTTTTTAGCTTTCTGAATATTACCTAAAAGTGAACTTTATTTAAGTGTCTTGCCTCCCTCTCTTAGTCCTCCACAGGTGGAGATATAGCTTCAATGTTTCCAACAGCACCATGAAAGACAGTAGATAGTCAAAGAATATCACACTGCAAGGGACTTTAAAGTATATCTAGTTCAGGAATTAAAAGTATGTGATAGATAGCCTAGGTTTGAATCCTAGGCTTTTCAATTATTAGTTGTTTGAACTGAGACACATTCTTTAACCTCCTTATGCTTCAGCAGTTTAATCTCCAAAATGGTTATAATAACGTGCTTGCTTTATAGGACTATCATGAGAATTAAATGTGGTAACCCATGTAAAGTACCTAGAACAGTGCCTGACCAATACTAAAATCCTCAATAAACATTAGCTATCATTTGAATCACATAATTTCATGGGATCAGTGATGGGCACCTAGGATCAATAACCTAGGTCCAATTATTTTTACACTAAGCCAAACTTAAAAGAAATGTATTGGACATTTATTTTATAGACATCTCGGCTTGGATTGGGAGAAAAATTATTGTACTATGGTTTGGCAAAGTTTTGCTATTTTTTAAACTTGATCTCTTCAAATTGAGCTCTTCCCAGAATTTGTAAACCCTTGTGTATTACAGAGGAAATTGAATCAATAAATTTCTGATTCACTTACCCTTAACTCATCAAACTATCATTAGAGTTATTTGATGTCTGGGGAAGCCTTATGTGCCTCTATGTGCAGAGGTGTGCATATCTTCCCTTTTAAACCAATAAATCTTTTTTAGCCAGCCATAAATAGCAATGAAATGTCAAAAGATAGAAGCAGCTCTAAACTTAAAATGGTTGATACCCAAGTGAGCTTGTTCTAGGCAATTCACATTCTTCAGTCTGACTTAACAACCCTTGATTTTAATCGATAATTATTTCCATTCCAGAATGTGTGCACTTTCTTCCAACTAATATTTATTGTTTGCTATGTGTCAGGTACTACTCTGTCAAAAAGGGAGACAGTAAAAAATTTTTCAAGTTGTCTGTGGACATACTCTGAGTTCACACAAGGAATATTCTGTCTGGGAAAACAAGTTCAAAGGGCATTTGAAATAGAGGGGTTCTTAAGTGACTCAGTTTTGACTTCATGGTCTTTGGCCCTGGCTCTTTCAACTAATTTCTCCATGGCTTTGGACTTGCCAGTTACAAATAAATTTGAATTCCATCTTTCAGTCTTCTGCTAGGCTCTCCATTCATTTTGACCTCCTTTACACCACTGGTTCTGATATCTGTTCAAAATTGGGACTGCTCAGGGCACTGACATCTCAGTTCTTCAGTTTTAACATGAACTACTGCTAGCAGAATGGATACTTATAGATTGAGTACCCATGCATCTGGAATAGAGACTAGAAAGAAATAGCAACAAGCATGGTAGGCAGACATGTACCAGAAATAACAAGTGAGGAAAGAATAGAAGAACCATCTGGTTTCTCAAAGGAGAATGAGCAGAGGAGACCCTCAGAATATTCCTAGAACTGGTTTTTAGTTCTTCGCTCAAGTCTGAATTGGCCACAAGTCTAAGGATACAGTCAAAATGAAAGGTTTATGATTTTTCTAAGGTGTGAGCAGACTGGCTTATCCTCAGAGTTTTGTGTCCTGTGAAATACTAGTATTGTTCACAGATGTGATCTTGGAATCATTAATATTTGTTTGAAGTCTTATTTAGCTTTTCTAAGCCTCACTTTCAACTGTGGAATCAGGATCGAACTCATAGAAATTTTGTAAGAATTAAATGTGGGTTTTTTGGTTTGCATGTGACTCATTTAAAGCAATATTCAATTAATGTCAGATACTAATACTATATTTTATTTTCCTTAGAGTAAGAACATACCTAAATAAATCCCAAACAACAAAGGATACTGTTAAGGAGGAAATATTATTTATTTTGGGGCATCAGTTGCTTGAATTTTTACTTACTAAGCCATGGAGATAGGTAGACAAATCCATAGTTAACTTCTAAACAGGGAGAAAACATAAACAAACAAACAAAAATAAATAAATTAATTAATAAATTAATTAATTAATTAATTAAATTTAAAATGCTGGACCAAACCAGGGAGTCTGATTAGTAGCAGCATTCAGGCTGAGGTCAGCCTTTCAACCTGCTTGCTGCTAAGAAATTCATCTCTGCTAGCAGTGAATTAAAACATCAAGAAAGAAACAGAACTCAAACAGGCAGTGCCTGGTACAACGGTGCTGAAAACCTGACATAAATAAATAGCAACATTGCTTTTTAAAGACTTTGAAATAACCAATGCAATGTGCCAAGAAAGATAGAAATTTACTCTTTGCTCACCCTGGATATAAATATAACCTCATTGTGACAAGAAGGGCTCCTGCTTTGTTGGACAGGAGGTTTGGGAAGGGGACAGAGGATCTAATCTGGGGTTTTAGTTTCTTATATAACTTCTTTTTTTGAAATGGTAGGAGTTAATAATAAACACTTTGATAGTATGTTGGAAATAACAGGCCACCCACTGACTCAATGAATTTTGGATTTAAAATAACCTGAGCTATGGAATAAGATTGCAGCAGAGATCTCAAAACAAGTTGCAGTTTTCATGGAACACATACTAAGAGAAACATAAGCATTTGACACTTTTACTATGAGGATTTTTAGGTTCTTCTGTGGGCACATTTTTCCCCTAAATATGCCTATGGACATATATATACCCATATATTTATATTTACCCATGTATGTATATAAATATTTTCAAATAGTACATGAAAATAAAGTTCCTTATTTACCAAAGTAACAAATATTACTTATGGAAAGTGCAGAAAAGTTGGATAAAATTCAAATTGTGGATAATGTTTGGAAACAGAACCTCTTTTAGCCAGCATTCAGTGTTAGATTACAGAAAACAGTCTAGCAAGTTTAAGTAGAAAGTTATTTAATATAAGAAAATGGGTGTTCACAGAAACCTTGCAGTACCTGGAGAATCAGGCTCGAGTCTGTTTCTAGGAACAACTTCTAAAGGAATACCGTGGAACTGGCCAACAGAAGAGCAAATACCTCTGTCACTATTAATAATCTAGAAAATGACTGAGAAGATAGTGCATTTTGAAATCCCTTACTACATCTCTGGTCTCTGGGAATAATACACCTCTTCTATAATAAATCTGCCCCAAATTTTTGACTTCTACCCTCTATTTCAACCCCTTGCTAGACCATGGGCCACCTACTTCTTTAGAAAATCCAGCATGTCCATGACTGTGCGGCTACAGAGGGAGTGGAAGCAACAGAAGATCAGCCTCATAGGAGTCATTTTCTGACTTTGAAATCTCGTGCATGTGATTCTGAATGGTGGCTCCTAAGCCATATCCAGAATTCCAGCTGCAAGAGTCTGAGAAATCCTCTAGACTTAAACATAGGAGGCACCTGGAGAGATGTGTTGGTGTACAACCTTGGGAACTTCTTGGGTAAAATCTGAACCAGTCCCATAAATGGAGAGGAAAGGGAGACCAAAGAAAGATGCAGAGCAGTTAGATTGGTAGGTGGCAATTTTAATAAGCAAAGCAACCAACAATCATGGCTTATAGTGGGTTGTCTTAAAACAAATCAATGGCCACCCCCACCCACCAGAATCTTAAAAGTTAGAGGCCTTTAAAAGGATTCAGTCACATACACTTTCCAGATGTTCTCAACAACACATTGCTCTATCAAGACTATGTCCTTGAAAATAGTTCCCATTTGGGAACAGTAGGCAGTCATACATCCAAGGACAGAGGAGGAGCCTCCGATTGCTTGGGCCGAGCTTACATGTCAATTGCAGTTACACGCTCTCAATTACCTCCTTCAACAAGATGTTGAAATAGATAAGGAGAGAAGCAATCCACTGGATCTTCCACAGCACCAGTGCAGACAGAGGAAACAGCAGTAACAAAGACAAGAAGGCATAAAACTATATACCACATTCAGTAAAAAAGAAATTCTTGTGTGGCTTGGATATAGAGTGGATATCAGGGAATTGGAGGGAGAATTCACAATAGGGAGGGTGAATCAGATTAGGAAAGCAACTTTGTGGCCTACTAAGCACTTTGGATTTTATCCAGTAGGTTCATAATTAACATTTTAGCTAGTAGGTTCATACTTCAGACATTTATATGCCACCTATACAACTTTTGTCATCACTATGTACTATTATTTACTTTATTCTTTCCCTTAAAGTGATTTTAAATAGTCACCGTGTTTTTATTTAGCCTTATTCACATAATGTCCATTAAATCACCAATCTGATGTGCTAGCTATGATATGTGTCTTTTCCTAATACAAATCACAGTAAGTGCAAAACTTTTTAAAGAAAAAAAACACACATCACCTAAAACCACCTTCTTTTTTTTTCTTCTAAGTTTTTATTTAAATTCAAGTTAGTTATATATATAGAGAGAGTGCAGTATTGGTTTATGGGGTAGAATTTAGTGATCCATCACTTACATACAACACCCAGTGCTCATCACAACACATGTCCTCCTTAATACTCATCACTCATTTAGCCCATCCCCCCACCCCCCTCCCCTCCAGCAACCCTCAGTTTTTTCTCTATAGTTAAGAGTCTGTTCTATGGTTTGCTTCCCTCTCTACTAAAACCATTTTCTGTGTCGCCAAATGTTATGAGTACCACAGTTTGAAAAATACGGGTATAGATAGTGAGAAACACTGACAGCCTTATAAACATGGATGTGGCAAGATCAGATATGTATTTTAAAGACACTGACAATGAATATGATGAATTAGAGGTAAGTTTAAAGGCATGAGTCCAGCTAAAATGTAATATTATTTGAATTGGGATAATGTTTATAGGAATGAAAGGAGAAAAGTGAGTAAAGAAAAGTAAAATTCAGAACTGGAACGGATGGGATTCAGTGACTGACAGTTTTAGGAATTCAGAATGATGGAGGAGTTTATATTGACTGTAAAGTGCTAGCTTAGCTGACAACTAACTAGTGGATGGTGCTATATTAAACTAAGGTGGTAAACACCAAAAAAATCTGATTTTAGAATATGTACCCCAAGAAGTCCAGCTGGACATGTTTAATTTTTAAGTGCATTTGGGATATAACTGGAAATTAACACCTTGATAGCTATCAATTCATGTTTAGAGTTCATAAAAACAGTTCTGGGACACAGTTAAGTTTGTGGAGTCATTGACCTAGCTGCATTTGGTTAGTTAGAGTCATAGAATGGGCATAAGACTTAACTGAGAAAATGACGATGCCAAACTTTAAAGTAGGGTATAAGAAGGGGAACCAGAAAAAGAGACTGAAGAAGAACTCAAAGAGTGATCCACAAGCCATTGAAGAAGTGTTATCAGTAAGAAGAGACTGTTGACAAGATCATATTTCCAAAAAAAAAAAAAATGAGACTGAAAACAAACCATTAGATTTGGCCATTAGGATAAGGATGTTCTGTAATTGAGCAGTTTGCATAGGGTTGTCAGAGCAGAAGTTATACTGTACTGAGCTGAATAACAATTGGGATGTAAACAAATGGAGATTGTAACTTTAGAACAGTGATTCTCAACCAGGCATGACTTTGTCCTCCAAGAGACAGTTGGCAATGTCTGGGGACATTTTTGGTTATCACAACTGGAGAAGTGCTACTGATGTCTAGCAGGTGGAGGCTAGGAATGCTAATCTATAATACAGGACAGCTCCCATCGCAAAAATATTATTTGGCTTAAAATATCTAGTACCAAAGTTGAGAAATCCTGCTTTAGACAAAAACTTTAAGGTCTGGTTGTGCAGAGAAGAGAAGAAGGATGGTGACTTGTTATGGAGGAAGAATCAACATTTTCTTAGAGAGAGATTTGAGCCTAAGAGAAAAAAAATAAGCAAAGGAGAAAGAAAACAAATACAGAATAGTTCATCAAGTTAAATTTGATTGTGACACAGTTCGTGGGTTCAAGCTCCATGTCAGGCTCTGCACTGACAGGTCAGAGCCTGGAGACTGCTTCAAATTCTGTGTCTCCCTCTCTCTCTGCCCCTCCCCTCACTCGCACTCTGTCTCTTTGTCTCTCAAAAATAAATAAACAGTAAAAAAAAATGGTGATAAAAGAGAGTATATTCCAAAGTATAACTGAGGGATGAAATTTGGACAGCAGAAGGAATTTCCACCACTCCCTCTTCCCTTCTAAGATAAGGAGGAAGACAAAGAACAGGCAAAAATATGAATGTAGATAAGTGGTACATGGGAGAGTATTGTCAGTTTATGGCTGGGAAGTAGGAAGCCACATTATCATGAGAGAGGGGGAAGAACATAGAAAACAATAAAAAGAACAGACCTTAAGAAAAATGGTAAAATTTGGAGCAGTGAAAGGTGGGATTGCAAAGAGAACAAAAGAGAGATGTGTAAGTAATCCTTAAGCAGCCCTAAAGAACAAGTTGAGTTTTGAAATTACAAATATGTAAGGGAACTGACTTACATTTTCTCAGACAACACTCAACAACCCATGAGCAGTATCAGAGAAAACAGATGTTTTGGGGTTGCCAGGATACGGGCTTTCCAAAAAGGTGCATTCGCCCGACAGAGATTCTGGTGAAATGTGGTTTTGACATGACTGTCCCTATCACAAGTCATGTCTTGAATGTAGTTGTATACCCCCGAATATCTAGGCTATAAAACGATTATTGATTAAAATAATCCTTTGGGGTCAGGAATAATATCTTGCTAATCACTGTTCGACAATAGTTTTGATTCCTTTTTCTTTTGTCATCTGCATAGATGCTAAATAAATCAGGGATAATTGAATGATGAAGCTGATAATCTAAACTGAATTTAGAGTTAGAATGTTCTTTCACACAATACTCATTTTTGGTTCTGCATTTATTTTATTGTATTTTAATTTTGCACACTCAGAACCTCAAATTCTCTTTTTTTCCTACTTTCTTCAGTGTGTCTTAATCCTTTATGGCTGATTTTATCATTTAATTATTAGTGCTTCATTTGCAAGTTTCCCATTCTCTCTAGGTTCTTTTGGGCTCCAGGTTTTATATTGCATGACCTATTAATGATATAGCTCATTTTGTGGCGAATGTTACATCCTTAAGACATTTACAAAAACACCCGATATATCTTCAGTTGTAATTAGGTCAAATAATTCTACAAAATTTCTTTTGTTGATTGATTCTATGGACTCATCATGGCTTTTAGTGCTATTTTTTTTCCTGGCACACAGATAATTATTTCTATTACCATCCTCAAATAACAATGCTTTTCTTCTCCAGTCTTTGTCTGGAGCTGCCCATTAGCTCACTGACATCAGAGTTTCTAAAATGTTGTTTTTGTCCACAATTAATTTACGCCAGAAATTTCAGCTGAGCTGCAAGCATCTGGTTTTCAGCTCAGTTCAGCTATTTTTTAATCCAGATCTCTTATATTTTCAAATAAGCATTTTGGAAGTTCGGGTGCATTCTAGATTGTGTGGAGAGGATCCAATTTGGAGGTATAAGTTTATAAACTTACTAGAATACCGTCTTTTTTTTTAAGTGCAGATATATGTTGATTTCCTTGCTCAATGATTTTCTCCTCTTCAGTTTTATCAAACTATAACTAGATATCAGCTGATTTTATTTAAATATTTACTTGCCATATTGACTTGCAGACCTGATCTCAGTCAATATACCGTTTGAGCTTTCTTAAACAAAGAACCAGCTATTTTTATAACTCAATTATAGAAACTTATAGAACAATAACAATTCTAAAGTTTAATCGAATAAATCTCTTCGTTCACCTTGTTAGTGTAATCAATTAGATTTGACCACTATGAACATTGACTTCCTCTGATCAAGATTACAAAATAGTTCAACAAACTAAAATCCCTATTTTTTTATTGGTTTTGGAATTCAGTGATTCATCACTTACATACAACACCACACATCACAAGTGTCCTTCTTTAGTATCCATCACCCATCTAGCCCATCTCCCATCTACCTCCCTCCATCAATCCTCAGTTTGTTCTCATATCATTAAGAGTTTCTTGTGGTTTGTTTCTCTTTCTTCTCCCCCACACATGTGTTCATCTGTTTTGTTTCTGAAATTTCACATATGAATGAAATCATATTGTATTTGTTTTTCTCTGATTGGCTTATTTCACTTAGTGCCATACACTCTAGCTCTATCCATGTCAATGCAAATGGCAAGGTTTCATTCTTTAAAAAAAATTTTTAATGTTTATTTATTTTTGAGAGGGAGAGAGAGACAGAGTGTGAGCAGGGGAGGAGCAGAGAGAGGGAAACACAGAATCTCAAGCAGGCTCCAGTCTCTTAGCTGTCAGCACAGAGCCCAGTGTGGCGCCCTAACCCATGGACCACCAGATCATGACCTGAGCTAAAGTTGGACTCTTAACCAACTGAGCCACCCAGGCGTCCCAAGACTTCATTCTTCTTGATGGCTAAGTAATATTCCTTTATCTATCTATCTATCTATCTATCTATACCACATCTTTATCCCTTCATCAGTCGATGGACATTTGGGCTCTCTGCATAGTTTGACTATTGTTGATAATGCTGCTACAAATATCAGGGTGCATGTACCTCTTCAAATATGTATTTTTGTATCCTTTGGGTAAATATCTAATAGCACAATTGCTGGATCATTGGGTAGTTCTATTTTTAGTTTTTTGAGGAACCTCCATACTGCTCTCCAGAGTGGCTGCACCAGTTTTCATTCCCACTAACAGTGCAAGAGGGTTCCCCTTTCTCTACATCCTCACCAATACCTGTTGTTTCTTGTATTGTTAATTTTAGTTATTCTGAATTGTGTGAAGTGGTATCTAATCATGGTTTTGATTTGTACTTCTCTGATGATCAGTGATGTTAGGCATCTTTTCATGTGTCTTTTAGCCATCTGAATATCTTCTTTGGAAATTGTCTATGCATGTCTTCTGCTCGTTTCTTAACTGGGTTGGTTATTGGGGGGGGGGTTGAGTTTGCTAGGTTCTTTATAGATTTTCGATACTATCCCTTTATCCAATATGTCATTTGAAAATATCTTCTCCCATTCTGTAGGCTTCCTTTTAGTTTTGTTGATTGTTTCCTTTTCTGTCACAGACTATGAGTCCAGAGTTCTCTCTTGTCCAGAAAGAGAGTAGATGCAGAATTGAATATGAGGGAGGCTAATGTCTGGGAGGAGACAAGAGCCCCAAACAGGGGTTTCGTCTCCATATTTATTGAGCTCACAAGATATTGCCCACGTGGTGTATGTGAAGAAAACACGATTTTACACATGTGAATGTGGAGAAAAAAATCAGACAGTAATCAGTAAGTTCTGTGTTTAAGAAACAAAGGGTCTGGGGAACAAATGGAGTTTGTGATCAAAGTATACATTGGTGTCAGATGGAAAGTAATTTCCTGCAGGTGATCTAACAAATTACTCATGATCCCATTACAATATCTATCTAGCTAACCTCGGGTGTTTTTGTTTTGTGGTGGTGGCTTTCTGCCCTAAGCTCTTTTCTAACCAATTTATATAAGTAGAACCTAGTTCCCCATATTTTTTTTTGTGCAGAAGCTTTTTCTCTTGATGAGGTTCTAATAGTTCATGTTTGCTTTTGTTTCCCTTGCCTTCTGGAATGTGTCTAATAAGAGGTTAGTACAGTAGAGGTCAAAGAGTTTGCTCTATGTTCTCCTTTAGGATTTTGATGCTTTCCTGTCACATATTTAGGTCTTTCATCCATTTTGAATTTATTTTTGTGTATGGTATAAGAAAGAGTCCAGTTTCATTCTTCTGCATGTCACCATCCAGTTTTCCCAACACCATTTGATGAAGAGACTATCTTTTTTCTATTGCATATTCTTTCCTGCTTTGTCAAAGATGAGTTGACCATGAGGGTTGATGGGGGGTGGGAGGGAGGGGAGCGTGGGTGATGGGTATTGAGGAGGGCACCTTTTGGGATGAGCACTGGGTGTTGTATGGAAACCAATTTGACAATAAATTTCACATATTGAAAAAAAAGATGAGTTGACCATATAGTTGCAGGTCCATTTCTGGGTTTTCTATTCTGTTCTATTTATATATGTGTCTATTTTTGTGTCAGTACCATAATGTCTTGATGATTACAGATTTGTAATATAGCTTGAAATCTAGAATCGTAATACCTCCAGTTTTGTTTCTCATTTTCAGGATTTCTTTGGCTCTTCAAGGTCTTTTTTGGTTCCATACAAATTTTAGAGCTGTTTGTTTTAGCTTCCAGAAGAATCTGGTCGTATTCTGACAGGGATTGCATTAAATGTGTAGATTGCTTTGGGTAGTATAGACATTTTAACAATGTTTGTTCTTCCAATCCATGAGTATGGAATATTTTTCAATTTCTTTCTGTTCTCTTCAATCTTTCATAAGTTTTCTGTAGTTTATAGAGTACAGAAATTCCCATTTTTCAATAGATTTAGCTAGGATTCCATTTATTCCTTGAAGATAGAGAAGTTTTGATAGGTAACTCTTTTTAAATTTTTTTTTTGTGTTTTATTTTTGAGACAGAGAGACAGAGACAGAACACAGTGGGGGAGGGGCAGAGAGAGAGGGAGACACAGAATCTGAAGCAAGCCCCAGAGCTGTCAGCACAGAGCCTGACATGGGGCTTGAACTCACAAACTGTGAGATCATGACCTGAGCCAAAGTCAGATGCTCAACCTACTGAGCCACCCAGGCACCCCATATGTAACTCTTTTATTTATTTATTTATTTATTTATTTATTTATTTATTTATTTTCATATGTAACTCTTTTTAACGTATCTTTTGGAAGTCACCTGGGTGGTTCAGTTGGTTAAGCACTTGAATCTTGATTTCACCTAATGATCTGTGGGTTTGAGCCTCACATTGGGCTCTGTACTGACAGTGCAGAGCCTGCTTGACATTCTGTCTCCCTCTCTCTCTGTCCCTCCCCTGCTTGTACTCTCTCTCTCTTTCTCAAAAAAAAATAAATAAACATTAAAAAATTGCATCTTTTGGGATGTACCAGTCACAGTGCACATGTGATCTTTTTTGTTCACCCAAAAAAAAAAAAAATCCTCATTCAGATCCATGGTAACAGTACCAAGGAATTTACTTGAATATCTATCCTGCCCTGTTCAGGGCATAAGATATTTAGGCCACTCAGCTCCAGAATTTGCTTCTAATAGATTTAAGCCAATCCTCATGTCTCTACCACTGGCTACAAGGAGATACTGGAATGAAAACTTAACTCAGTCAAGCCAATGAGATACAAAGACATATTGGCTTGGGTCTTCAGGGAAAGGTGTTTCCACTTTATTCCTAGGCTCTTAATAAGAGAGAAGTTTTCTTTATGTTTCTGAATAAGGAAATACAGTGTTTGGGAACAGACACTCTGGAGACAAATTTACTGGGTTGAAATCATGGCTACTGCAGTTGTATGACTTCAGGCAAGTTATTTAATCTCTCTTTTCCTCAGTGTTATTGTGTGTAAAATGGGAATATTAATCATTACTAGTTATAGAGTTGTTTCAGAAGACTACATGAGCTAGTACTTCTTAAGCACTGAAAACTGTGTCTGGTACATAGTAAACACTATTACAAGAAATAAATACAGTTCTAGGAAGCTGCTTGCAGCTATCCTAGGAGCAGTCACTATCAGCAAGGGGGAAAAGGAAGGTAGAGAGAAGAGATAGTTAGGACTTCAGTGATTGCATTAACTCTGGGCTTTTCAGTTATATGAATCATAAAGTATGTCTTTATTGATCCAACCTGTTTGAGTTAAGCTTTCTGTTACTTAAAATCTGAATATTTCTTGCAAGCAAGTGAAATGCCACCATCTTTAATTTAGCAAACACTATTAAGCATCTACTAGCCTTGGGATATAAAGTAAGGATGTAGTGTCTCACATTCAACACATATTTATTGAGTTCCTATTGTGTATAAGGCAATGTGCAGCTATTCACGGCATCTTTCATGACTCTAAATAATTATAATGCAAGATGTTATAAACTCTTTTTTTTAACCTTTTTAAATGTTTATTTATTTTTGAGACAGAGACAGACAGAGCATGAACGGGGAAGGGTCAGAGAGAGAGGGAGACACAGAATCCGAAGCAGGCTCCAGGCTATCAACACAGAGCCCGACGCAGGGCTCGAACTCACGGACTGTGAGATCATGACCTGAGCCGAAGTCAGAGGCTCAACTGAGCCACCCAGGCACCTCTGTTATAAACTCTTTAAGACAGACATAGGTAAGTTACCCTGGAATTCAGAGAAGTCATGTAGAGATTGGGCTATTCAGTAAGTCTTCTTGAGGCAATACTGTTTTTAGGAATCCTAAAATAAAAGCATTGGAATGCCTGGGTGGTTCATTCGGTTAAGGATCTGACTCTTGATTTCAGTTCAGGTCATGATCTCAGGGTCATAAGAGCGATATCTGTGTCGGGCTCTGCACTGGGTGTGGAATCCGCTTGAGATTCTCTCTCTCATTCTCTATCTCTGCTCCTCCTCCATTCTCTCTCTCTCTCTCTCAAAATAAACAAACAAATAAATATATAAATAAATAAATTTAAAATAATAGCATCCTTTCTAAATATTGCTCATCTATTCATTCATTCAAGGAGTATTCATTGAATACCAATGTGTGCCAGACTTTGTGCTAGGAGCCAGAGATGAAATATTGAACAAAATTAGACATGATCCTTGTTCTCATGGAGCATCAGTGGGGTGGGGGAAAGTCATTAATTAAATAATCACATAATGATACTACAAATACAACTTTGATAAGTGCTATAAAGAAAGTTCACCGAGCTCCAAGTTCAAGAGTCTGAGATAAAGAAAATGTGAAGGTCACTTATAGATTATCTGCATTTTATAAGTGAGAAAACATAAAAAAACTATATTGCTCAATATCTCTCATTTATTTGGTGTCATAGCCAGAACTGGAATACAGTGCCCTTGAAACCTTACCTACTGATTTCTCCATTATACCAAATATCATACTCTTAGATGACATTATGCATTTTGATTTGAAATAATCCTAGGACAATCATGGTTCCTAGTAAAGATTTTGTTCTCAGAAGACACAGTATCTATTTCTCATGACCAATTAAAATCAACATTTTTAAGAAAATTATTTCATTAGCAGTTGTCTTTCAGTAAGGTGGCAATGCCATTATGCTAGAATAAGGTATTTTATAGCAGCATAAGAAAGGTTAAGCTCTGGGTGTGGGAGGAGATGAACATCTGTAATACATTTTCAGTACTAAATTAATGTCATTTCCAGTTGTGCTGGCCAGATTTCTTGCCTTTCTTTGACAGACTTAAAGAGTGAAAACCACCCCAAATTATGTGTACTGGAGGTCACACGTGGCTTAACTGGACTCTTTGGTTGAAGTGTCGACATGTGGCAATTTTGTAGAAACAAATGATCATTATAGGGGGCATGATAGTCAACACAAATAGGATGCAATTAGCATGTGTCACTACTGGCTTCTGGTGGAAACATCTTAATAGACAACAAATAATAAAGGTCAGTGTATTGAGACCAGCTCAGTTAATTAGTTTCTTGTTGTTTCTGGGAAAGAAAGTAAGCTATTTTAATGTTGTTTCCCCTCTTCTTTCAACAGATATCACTACTCCCCATGGGAAGAATCAAGATATTCTCTATGGTGTCTCCCTTATGTAAGGAGGACTACAGTTTTACCACTTTCTTTGCAAAATAGGTTTTGTTTTTTATTGCATTTTTCATGCTCAAGGTATCCCAAAGCAATTTACAGTAATGAGTTTCAACTCTGGATTGACAGTGGCTTGGTAGGCAATCATGTTAGCCATTACATATTCAAGGACTAGTTTACACCAAGCCCTGAAATTAAAATCTTTCTTATCACAAGAGACAATGTCCCTGGGTAACTTGGTTAATCCTCCTCTCTTTATCCTACCCTACCTCTCCCTCCCCCCCTCTCTGTTTTTCTTTCTTTCTCAACCCACTTGCCCAGCACAGAACACCTGCATTGACAATTTTCAGATGGATGTAAAAGGATATTATGTGTATCACTCTTACAGAGATATTTGATGATTAAAGAAACTAATTTGGAGAATGTTCGGAGCATCTTGGAAAAAAGTCAATATACAGAACCAGCTGAATGTGGCTTGAACTGGGTCTGCATGCAATTCTACCAGCAAGGCTAAGCTTCCCTCCAAGAGACCTACAAATTCAATGTCTTTCCCTTTAAACACTCTATGTCTGGTACTCCTAAGTGCCCCCAGAGAACTCTGAAAATCTCCTATCATAATCTTTCATGATATTTATTGTGTTTATTTGTTTACCTGTTTATACCTCACAATAGACTGAACTCTGTAAAAGCAGCAACCTTGTCTAACTTGTTCATTGTTGAACTAATAGTGCTTACTACATTGCCTGACCTAGTGTAGTTGCTAGTAAGTATTAATGAGAAGGAAGAGTACAGAAAAGAGGGAAGTAAGAAGAAGGGAGCAAAAGTGGATGAGAAGGAAGGAAAGGATGTAAAAAGTGTCAGGAAAGAAAGAACACTTTTTTGCACATACTGAAATAACTTATGATTGGTCTGATTCATCGTAGCCAATCTAGAATATTTAGTTATAAAGGTAACTGGTTTACCTTCTTCCTAATGCAGAATCTCTTCTATCACAACTCTGATGAAAAGTCATTCAGTCTTTGCTCAAACTCCACAACTTGACCCAAATAGCCTTTGATATTTTTGAAAAGCTTTATTATTAGACCACACAACTTATCTCCTGCACCTTTGTATATTTGTCCCAGTTTGTGCTTCCAGCATTAGTGAAGTAATTCAACCTCTTTTTATGCATGAGATCCTTCAGATAATTGAAAGGTATTCTTTTAAAAAATCCTAGATCTACCCGGGTCACTATCTTAGTCATTGTCTCCTGGGCATCCTCCAGTTTCTCTTGAGCAATGATAGTACCTATCATTGTAAAGAATATTGTAGATGTGCCTTCATCTGACAGAACATACAGCATTGTTCTCTGCACTGATCAGGATCCTCTACTTCTATTTATGCAACATCTATTTGTTGATTCCCTTGAAGCTTCTGGTTCTCTAACACTTCAGATTCTTTTTACATTAATTTTTGTGAATCTGTGAATTCTGTGATCTTTATTTTCAATACAGGGTGTTTTTGCTTGTTGTTGTTTTTATTTGGTTTGTATCTATTTTTTAAAAATTCAGAACTTTGCTACTTTTACTTTATCTTGGTTACTTGAGCTTATCATTTGTGAATATTGATATTTAAAAATGTCCTGATTTGATCATTCATTTCCTATTATTGTTAGAACATGACAGGATATAAGTAAAACAAAGTGCTAGGCTCTGTGCTAGACTTCGAACATACAGAGTTAAATAAGAAAATTCTATCACAAGAAAAATTAGACATTACTAGACAAAAAATAAGAAAATAAAGTCAACGACTTATAGGGCTATATGTAAGTGCAAAGCACTAAGAAAATACAAATAAAAGTATTTCAGTCATCTATTGGTAAGAAAACAGAAGGCTTCCTGGAGGAAGTGACAGTTGATATGAATTTTGAAAGATGCATATGAGTTAGCTAAATGAAAAAGAACAAGAAAATTTCAGGCCAAATAAATAACATAGGCAATAGCTTGGAAGCATGAAAGCAAATGACATAGTCTTTCATCTACTTTATTAGCCTTCCCTTTCATCTTTGTTTCTATCACAAATTTTAAAAACACACACTTTTTTTTATCACCATCCAAGTTTTTGATGAAATATTTAATATATGCTTATGCTGGCTTTGTATGCCATGGTATGGTAAGAAAATGATTCAGTTGGGACAACTTGACACTCACTTATAATCTGTATTTCTAGAACTTAACATCTGTTTTCCCAAAGTCTCCAAATCACTGAAAAAGGTTTTGGCCCAAAAGAAAATATGAACTGGTTTTATTCTCCTAATATTTATGCAGCTAGTAAAGAGGAAAAAAAAAGAAGAATATGGGACAGTTGTTCTGGCAATCTTTACCTTCCAGACACTGGGTCATCCGTTTTCTAGTGGATGGGAAAAGAATTGCCACCAGCCAGAGCTTGTCACAAACAGACCACTAAATCTAGAACTCAAGATACTATCAGATTAACTCATTTTAATTTTTTAAATGTTTATTTACTTTTGAGAGAGAGAAAGAGACAGAAAGTGAGTGAGGGAGGGGCAGAGAGACAGGGAGACACAGAATATGAAGTACACTCCAGGCTCTGGACTGTCAGCAGAGAGTCCGATATGGGGCTAGAACTCACGAACTACAAGATAATGACCTGAGCTGAAGTCAGACACTTACCGACTGAGCCACCCAAGCACCCCAAGACTGGCCCATTTTAATGAGCTAAGCAATGACTTTCACAGAGATTTAGCCTGTATTAGTTAGAGTAACATCAACACTGATGAAAGCAAAACATAACAAAATAAAATTTCAATGACGTCATACAACAAAATTTAACATACACTTGACAGTTTGATAGCAGTTCCAGTTCAATGGGCATTTCTTTACCTAATGATTCAGGGACCCAGGTCCCAAACATCTTCATGTTCCACTCATCATAATAATGAAGCTTTTGAGATTTTCATGCTTATGCTCATCAGAGTCATGGGATTGGAAAGAAAAGATGGAGAAAGAATATTCACTTCTTAACTCCTTTGTCCTAAGAGTGAAATATATTTCTGCTCACATTCAATCAGATACAATCAGTCATGTGACCCTCTCACTGGTCGACTGTTTTCATGTTCTCTGGAAAGAAACGGCCAAGTTTTGTTGTCTTCAGTTGAAAACTTTACCAAGAGTGCCACGAGCTATATAGGGATTTAATTATTTTTATATATTTTAAACACACTCTCTTACAACCAATTCAAATATTTTATTTAAAAATCAACTGAATATCAGCCATTTATTCAGCACACTTCTTATTTCATTACCTCATAAGAAGCCATCTCTTGTAACTATTAAATTATTACCATTAGTCAATTCTCACTAATACATATTTTAAAGTATAACTTCAAAATAATTTAACAATTTTCAAGCTCATGAAAATGACTTTCTGAAAATCTAATAAACCTGGAAGCATTTGTTATTGCCAGAAAGAAATAGGTTAACAAATAAAAAACAGGAATGGTATAACATTGCTCTGAGATAGACAACATACACTAAGCTTTCTTCCAACACCGTAATCAAACTATTTGGTAAAATTACTTAACAGGCTATGCATATACTAACTATATTATCACCTAGTGGATAATATTCCATATTGTTAAAAAAATACCAAGAATATCCACCTTGTCAAATATTTTGCTGAAGGGAAGCAACTCTATGTATAAGCTTACCTCAATCTGCTTGACTCCTAATCCTCTTTTAATACAAACAAACAAAAAAAGTTGTGCCGTGCCTTTGTAAGAGTGGGTTTTTAACCCATGTTGTCTCCTAGTGAGGATCAAGTTTTTGCCAAAGTGCTCAGGAATTATTTATTGCATTTCAAAGTGATTCTGGAAAGCAAGGAGCTATACCAGTCTGAGATGGCCTGAAATCCATCAGCTACACAGTTGAAGACCCCTAGGGATCTCATGAAGCAGTCTTTAAAAATCCCAGTAAATTGGAACAACCATGGCTTTTAGATTTCCCATTTCTCAGAGTTACTAAGGCATAGGAAGAGAAAGAAAGGAAGTTATAAGGAAGAGAGAAAAAAGGACCTCATACTAGGTATCCTAGGAGCAAGGATATGGTGGCATGTCATCAGAATTCTGCAGGTGTTTGTCTACCTAGTGGCTTCCTCAAAGGATTTATCTCTTGAGGAAAAAAATGGCTTTGTTCACATTCCGCAGCATCAGAAGAAATGCTTGATTATCTATTTGCAAAGGCGTATTATAAACAGATATACCCTTAGACTTTTCCTTCTGGGAAACTACCAATAAAACTAATCTGATAAGAATTGAATAGGTATATTTCTATGGCAGCCACAAAATAGACAAAATATATAGTTCTTGATACTTTGTCAAAGAACTTCTGTGGCAACTTGTGGGAAGATAGAGATGGCTTCTATTTCTTGGGTTATTTTAAGATGCCAGAAATATTAGTCTTATATTAAGAAAATGGAATACTCAAGGAATGTTGTCCTCTTTCAATTTTACTTTGATTACTACTCTAATCTAGAGCCCTTTGGGTATTTGCAGTTTGGATTCTTGAATTATGTGACCCAGAATTATACTCCTCTGGAAATCCATGGAGGCAGAATACCTTGGTTTGAGCCCTCCTGACTCTTTCATTGATTCTCACTGGGACACACCATTTGATTATTAACTTTATTGAACCTCAGCTATCAACTGCAAAACAGAGATGGTGATATTGATCTACCTTACAGGGCTATACAAAACTTAAATAAGATAAACTATTAGAAAATGCATAAGGTGTTAACTTTAGGAGTATCTCCAGAAATGGAGAAATCTTACTTTTTCCATGTAATGTTCAGGTAAGAAGAAAGGCAGAAAGCCTTCCCTCTGAAAGCAAAGGCCAGTGTACAGTTACAGTTAGGATAATCCCATACTTAATTTCTTTAGAAAGGATGCTTGTCTTTTATGTTTGTAATTATTATTGTTGGTCCTCCAAAAACAGATGCAAATTAGATCAATGACTAGAATTTGGAGCCTGGTGGTATGGAAAAGCATAAATGACACAATGGCTTGTGTCCGGCAGCTGTCATTTCTGAACTGATACATTGTTATCAGTGCTGGAAAAAAACACATGACATCTACTGACACTGATTAAAGCTGATTTTCCCCTGAAATGCTCTCTCACATCTATTGTACAGTAATGAGTCATGCCCAATGTCAGCCTTTCACTTTCTGACTAAGTACACATCCTTGGATAGGCTCCAGCCGGGCTGACATCTGAAATATAATGAACAATGCCATTCTAAATTGCCAATAAATGTAAAAGTAAATGTGTGAGGAGCCATATGGAACTTGCTATTGTGCTGGATGCTACAATACATTGTTGAGCATTATTTAGCAGTGGGAACTGTGTACAGTAACGGATGGGTGACATAATTCTCAGTGTGAAGACACCTTGAGCAAAAAAGGCAACTTCTGAAATAATAATCATATAAAAATGTCCACGTGCACTTCCAGACCATAGGAATACTCTTCCAGCTTCTGTGATATATAGCCTATGCAGGATGAGAAGATTTCTAGGTAGCTAGCTGCCTTTTGAGTCAAGTTACCTGCCATCCAGGCAGTTTCTTCTCTGGGCCAGCCACTAGGCTAAACACTTGTGAAGCAGTTTCTGCTCTCAAGAATCCCATTCTGCAGAGAAGAAGACAAACTTAAACACATTATTACAATAGAATACAAGAAGTACATTGTCTGAGAAGTGTCCATGGTGCAATGAAAGTGAAGAGAAAACAGCTGTTTAATGAGGTGCTATGAGAGGAGGAAAAGGAAGAGATTGACAAAGGAAATAATAATCAAAGGCTTTGGATATGGAATATTTCATAGGGGAAGACTAGGGGAAGGGGTTTTTTGGCAGAAAGCATATAATATGTAGACGCAAGGTGGGGTGAAATATGGCCTCTGTGCATGGCAGCCAGCAGTCTGGATGGCTGCAGCTTGGGAGCCCACGGGGAAGGGGTGAAAACTGAGACAGAGCAGGAGCCAGATTACAAACACATTTGAGAGCTAAAGATAATGTATTGTAAATTTAACAGAATTTTGAGATGTTTCCAAAAATTATCAAGCACGTGGTAATGTTGGTTAGCCCATAAAAATGCACCTTGCAGATCTCACATTGTCCAGTGAGACTTTTCACTTTTTTAGGTGTATAATGTGTCACTGGAGCCTCCTAGTTCCCAGAGACCCAGTGATGTTCTCTTGGCAAGAATATTCCTACTTTTCTTCTGACACAGAAGCCCGTAGAATGAGTGATTTGGTAGAACTTCATCAAGAAGAGTAAGGTAATGTCCATCAATCAGGAGACTGGTTAAATATTTCAGGGTACATTTAAAATGTAGTACTCATTGCAGTTAAAATGGATGAGGTAGTTCTTTACACATTGACTTGAAAAGATGATCAAAACATGTTGCTAAGTTAAAAAATAGATTTAAAAGATGTGTACAAAGTATTGTAGGAAACACACCACAATATTACTATGACTCTTCTAAGGAGTATGCCTGAGTAAGATGGAGATTTTATTTTTGACTTTATATATTTTTGCTTTGCTTATTTGTGTTACAATGAGCTCATATTATTTTACAATTTTCACACTCCCCCTCCTCACAAAACACAAGAGAACACAGTATAGAAAGAGAAGTGAAAAGATAAAGGTGCGATATTCACACACACACACACACACACACACACACACAAACCCTTCTGCTTGGAATTCTTTTGATGAGATGACTCCAAACAACCACTCAACAAACTCCTTGGCTAATGATTTTTTTATTGACTTGATTTAATGTATGTTTAAATTAATCCAACTGCCTGGTTGTTTTGGATCCAGAGAAATAAAGCCCATGTTTCTTTTACCCCATGGATTTATTTTCTTTAGGCCCAGCTAGGTCCCCTAGTAATTTTTCCTGTAATAAAACTGTATTGATATAAGACCTCTCATTTTTCAAATTACATTTTAAAAATTTAAGGAAATTGAGGTGAGGCTGGAGGATAGATTCTGATGCCTTATGAATTAAAGTGTTAAAGGTAGGATGGGGAAGATTTCCTGAGTGCTATGAGTTAAATCCCTTCACAAGTATTCTTCAAATTAAGCCTGCTAGCAAACTTTGGTGTATGTATGTTAGTCTCTGTTTTAACAATAAAGAGGGGTTAAGTAATAAATTAAGATGACACCTAGTAAGTGACAGATGTTTTGGGATTTTAAAATAGGTCTATGTAGACAAAAACAGGCATACATTTCATCAAGATGAAAACTGGTTCTAAAGAAATTCATCATAAGTATCAACCCAAGATATCTCAGTAGTCAAAATAACTTAGCAAGGAGAAGGATGCCCATGGAAATAAAATAAGCTACAAAGGGTATGTCCAATCCCATTATGTGCTGAAATCTGTTCCTCCTTCACATCTTGGCTTCTTTTAGGTACAACATAAAATAATGTCTTGAACTGAATTAGAATGGACTGTTTACACACAAATATTAGTATTTTGGTCATAGATTTTTAGGACAAGCCTCTCTACCTCCCAGAAGCTCTTAGTCATCTTCAGGCTGCATCCTTGGGGAGCCACATTCGATGACCCTAAGTCTGCTTCTCTGATTCTGTTGTTCCATTTGTCTCCTCTTAATAGTTGAAGCCAATTTGGATTTGAAATGGCTGGGTTCACTGCAGAGATTAAAGAATAATTTTGTTTACTCTTAATTCAAATGAACCCTGGAGCCTCATTAGTTATTTCAGTCCTAAGGCTTTGCTCCAGGAAAGAAACAGGAGATTGTTTTCAGACTCTGAAAACTATAAAGCACAGATCTGGTGTCCTCCCATCCTTTCAATTCTCTTCCTTTTCTTCAACCATCAATAAACAAGACAGGCTCAAAAGTACTGTTACAAGATTCAATTAGAGTGAGGGAATTTCTTGGGAAGAAGGGATTTGAATTACTTGGAAGAAAAGGAGGGTTGAAGACCCTTAGGATCCTGGAAACAATAGCTGTGGACTGTCCAGAATAAGTTTTTAAAAGTGACATTGTGGGGGCATTATGTGGCCAGACTAATAATAATAGAGATTAATGAGATTCTTAACCTCTTGGGCTTCTGGAAGAATGACACCAAGCATGTTATGGATAATTGGCATGGACGTGCAGGGAATGGTGCTTCATCAAAAGGAATTTGTGGTCTTACCTATAGTTAAATTCCCTTGAAAATCTTTTTGAAGAATGCCACCTTGAAACCCTCTCCTATTCCTTTTTCCTTCAGTACTTAGGTATATGCGGAATTATCTCCAGCATTGGAACTAACTGGAGTGTCTTTACTTGAGTGTCACGTGAAGATGTTGGCTTCATTTGGCATCCATATTGCATAAGAAACACATCCCATAGTATCCTATATTTGCTCTTCATGTAAGGAGATGCTCTCACTCTGAGAACAGACAGGAAGTGAAACTCACTAAAGGAATAACTGATGCCTCTTCTGGAGCACAGCTTATTGAGTGTAATAACTCACAGAACTGCCCCAGAGATTTAATATTTAAAAAAAAACATTATTGTAGGGGCACCTGGGTGACTCACTCAATTGAATGTCTGACTCCTGATTTTGGCTCAAGTCATGATCCAGGGTTGTAGGATCAAGCCCCACATTGGGCTTCATGCTGAACATGGAGTCTGTTTAAGATTCTTTTCTCTCTCTCCCTTTGTCCCTCCCCAGCTCACGTGAGCACGTGGGTGTTCTCTCTTTCTCTCCTTCAGAATAAAAACATTAAAAAAATAAGAAAGCATATTACTATAAAAAAATGTAAAACATACACAAGAGTAGAAAAGGGAATATAAGAAACCTTTATCACTCTGCTAAAACAATCACCAGCTGCCTGACAATGCTATGTAAGTTGATATCCTTATATTTTTCTTTGGATAACTATATGCAGGTGAATTTTTAAAATTTAAATTTGTGAGTGGCATACATTCATCAGCCTGCATTTTAATCATTGGAAAAAAAACTACGCTGTGATCATATTTGAAGCTCAAGCCTGTGGCCCCAGGTCATACCAATTTTAGTAACATTTATAGATTTTCTACACTTATGTAATATCTTGAAACTGGAGTTAGGGAGGAACCCAAGCTGAATTTCCTCAGATGCTAAGAATATAAAAAGACCATATGTAAAGGGATCCCCCGACAATTATCTTTAAATAAAGGGGAAAATCTTTGTAGCAGGCTGATTTCCCCCCTCTCTCCTCACACTGTTTACTCCATTCTCTGTCACTAAAAGGAGTGCAAAGAAGAAGGCTTTATCTTTTCTTTTTCTCTCTATAAGCCTAATTTGAAAGGTGGATTTTGAGCTCATGTCCTTAGTGTCCAGATGAACACTAAGACTATGACCCAGATCAGTCTTTTCTCTTTTTAAATTTATCCTAACCCTCTCATCAACCTAAAGCCACTGACAAAAAAAATGTTTAAGTAGCTGTTAATATAGTGTATAGAAAATATTTTATAAAATACCGGCAGTATAAGAATTTGAATTTGATAACCCTGTTAGTATTCTTATGTGTTCTATTTTGAATAGTCAGTGAGCTTTCCTGTTGCTTTGTCAGGATATATTTTGTCCTTTAGAAATTGGATTCCATTCATCTCTATGCTACACGTTTATAATTTGACTCTGGGATTTTTCTAAAAATGGTTAAATGTATGTTTTACAATATTGAAGTTCTGTGAATGGTTTTAACTATATTTCCTAGGCTAAGACAGGATAAGGATTCTTTACCAGGGGAATATTATCACTTCAAGCTGATGTCTTTAAGTGAGCAGGCAAGAAAATAATAATAATAAAGAGGAAATGCACCAAGTATTCATAGACAATGCTTCTAAAAAACATAACCACTTCACCATTGCTCAACATGTAACTTGCAAGATGTCATAGAGATCAATATTACTGGACTGAAAACTCATGAAAAATGGAGATATCTTAGTTCAATCATCCATGTGTTCATTATATGCAAAAAGGAAAACAACCTTTATAACCACATGCCTGAGACCTTAAGCATTTACTGAAATGGAACAGAAACAGCAAGGCCCAGGGCCTCCAGAGCAGTTGGATTAGAATGGGAAAATTTTCTCATTGAGATACTATAGGTAAGCCATCAAAATGGCAAGGTTTGAATGGAATAATGCACATCATCAGGAAAGTAAAACAAAAAATCCCCCAAAACATAGCACATGTAACCACAATATACGCAAATGTATTTATTTATAAATCTTAAATGCACCCTATAAATTATGCACTATGAAACGAATTTAAAAGGATAACATAAATAAAAATATAAATTAGAACATTTACATTTTCTTCCCAATGAGCATGTTGAACAACACCCTGGAAGAATGTACCTTACCTTGCTGTTCCTTGTTGTAAAGAATTCTTTCATGCTCAAAAACAGCACTCCCTCTGGTTTTCTAGATAGTTCCATTATTAACCATATCATTTGATCAAGGAAATATTGAAATCTATGGCTCAAAAGTTTTGCAACAGATAGAAGTTTAAGCTACTATATTACCTTCATGAATTTGTTTTGCCAGGTAAAATTAGCCCTCTGAATAAAGTAGACATCTCAGATGTGTGTATTTCAAATAGTCTCAGTCAAAAAGGACAGCTTTTAGGGCCTGGGCTTCCTGGGTGGCTTCTGGACCTTTGCTGTCATAAAAAAGGATGTAAATGAAGGATAGAAAGCCCATGTGTTGAAGCTTGTCTTACCTGGGCTCTGTTTTTCTTCCCCTCAGTGCAGCTACCATGATTTCCCTGCATGCTGTGGGCATCATTTCTAGAAAAAAGCCAATATTGCTTTAAGGAGTTCCTGATTCCTCACATCATAGCCCTTTGCCTTCACCTTCCCCAAACCACCACAGAACTTCTTAAAGGCTCTATGTTCTGCCTTCTCTCCAGGTTCAAGTGGAGACTAAGTGACATAGAAGGATTAAAGTATCTCATGCTTTCCATTCTTTAAAGAGATGGTTGCATTTTTAGTTCCCTTCTTTCAAAAGGAACTGGAATGTCTGAATTTGAAATATTGTAATAGATGGTATAATTTTAGGTCACTGCTTTTTTCCCATCAGGTTAAAAATATCTTTCAAATAATATTCTTCTCATTGGATTTTCTTAGTCTCAGATTGTCTCAAACCAAAATTTGGAGGCTTTTATTAGTTGATAGTAGCTCCTTACTATTAATCATGCTCTTTGATATATACTAAATTTGACTTAATTTATTGAGAGATTGATACCAATGACCTTAGAATGAATAAAAATTATAATCATATTTAATACTGATGCCTGGTTATCATGCTAGCTGCATGCTAATAACCTGATGGATTTGATGATGCATTTTAAGTTGAAATATTAGAGATTTTTCTTTTGTTTGTGATTCTATGTTTTCTCATGTGTCCATTCTATTTCCTTTTCTTTAAGACAGAGGTTTCTCTAATTTATTCCTAAAAACACACCTCTTATCTTTTTTATTGAAGTATGCAGGTAGCTATGCATAGTAAACCATATTTCTCATTAATTTTCAAACTTTGCTTTCTGAGTGAAGAGGTTTGGAGTCCATGATGGGATAGGACTTCATTAAAATCCTGGTTTTTATTCTCAAATTTAAATTTTCAAATGCTTTTCAGCTACATCTCAGTTATGTCTATTAAATCTGGATACTTCTTTTCACCCTTAATAGTGCTGAGATATTTATTATACTTATATAAAGTATACGAAAACTGGAGACACTCCATGGTATTGAAAACTGGGAATTCTGACCCAATATGCATGATGAGTCTTAGATTTGACCTGGCTTATTTGGAAAGCTCCTCTGTCAGCAAAATTTGTCTGCCAAGTGAGAACAAGAGGCCTGGCATTGTTTTCAGAGGAATTCAGCCTGTTTTCAGAATGTGAAAACATTCTCATCTAGAGGCTAGAGATTTTAATGACTAAGGTATTTGCCCAAAGATAAATGAATTGAGTGCAATGGAGAAGGAAGTTGTGTAAATATTTTAGATTTGCAACATCCTGTATTTATCTGTTAAATTTTTATTGTTACTTGTCACCCTCATAAAAGCACTGCATTTTATTCATTTGAAATTAAAATCATAGTGGCTGTCTCTAGTAAAAAGAGATTGAGTGAGATGGGCACCTAGTAGGTCTTAGAGATTGAGCTTACAATATCCATTCAGCTCTCAAAAGCCAATCATGGGATCAGAGTCACCTTGTCAATGATGGGTTTAGAAATAGAAAAATGATCTATTCTTGGTCAATGAGACATGAAGGAGACCATTACGAGAGGGCCTCAGAAATATTTTCTTGCTTTTAAGTAGTAAACATAGAGGAAGACACTTCTTTTCTACTTGCCCTGGACATTGTAGTATCTGCACACAATGGCCAGAATCACTGGAGCCCGCTTGCTGTCAGCCTGAGGTTGAAGCACACATAGAAATGAAGGAAGAGCTAAGGTGTTGGAGAAGCAGAGACCAAGTTTTCACACCTCCCTTCTGATGCTATTCTATCTCAAGGTTTGCAATGTGAGCTATTCATTTTTGTTCTGTTTAAGCTGGGGTTAATTTTCTGTTCCTTGCAAATGTGAAAACATCTCTGATTCAAATAGATCCAAGATCTTGATCCTCAATTAACTGTCTACTATTACCTGTAACTATCAACGGAGAGATGCAAAAAGAAAAGAAGGCCAGGTAGATG
The DNA here is from genome assembly GCF_007474595.2 of Lynx canadensis. Classification (NCBI taxonomy): domain Eukaryota; kingdom Metazoa; phylum Chordata; class Mammalia; order Carnivora; family Felidae; genus Lynx; species Lynx canadensis. The sequence continues at coordinate 33,609,549 of NC_044315.2, forward strand.
TATGCTAGATAATCTAAAGAGAAGTATATGGCAGATTCCTTTTGTCCAGACAAGGAGCATACATAAACAGCCTCATTTTCCTATACATCAGTAGTTCTTATGTGTGTTCTAAAGACCCTTGGCAGTCTGGTAATACCAACAGACCACTTTAAGATAAATATTTTTAAATTATTTTTTAAAAATCATGTAACCACAAATATTATATTGCAATAGTTATCAAAATATGTTTAAAAAACTAAATTTGTGGTGTATATTACACGTGCTTCTTCATCAATGTTTTTTTATGAAAGACTTATTGCCGAGTCACATAGCTACTATAATTTCAAAGTAGTAAATAAAAATATTTCAAGATATCTGCAAATATTAAGTGATATAAAAAATCAACATTTCCTATTTTATCATGGTCACAGTTTTTGTTAATACTTCTGTGGATTATTACCTTCAATTCATAACTGAAGAAAATACTTAATTTTAGTTACAGTTAGTGAAATAATAATATACTGATTTTATTATCCAATTTATAAGCCCTCTAAATTCTATCCAAGGGTAACTTGTTTAGGAACCCCTGTTCCTACCTTTAAAAAAAAAATATTCTAATCCACTTTGAAGACAGACTTTTTTGTTTTGCTAATTGGGCCCACATACATAACATTAGAACCACAGATGTGTATACCTGTATCAAATATAAATTAGGATTGCTACCACCTCAACTCTTGGACATTTATGTTCAAAAACCTTCTAGCTACTTTTTTCTTATGATGTTAGTTGGGGATTTTCTAGACATTTACCAAAAAAAAAAAATAGTTTTGTTGTTATTCGTGGAGAAAATTCCAATTTTTCAAAACTATTTTTCTTTCTGTATAATCTAATATTGGAAAGTTACATGAGTATTGCTTGGAAATAAGCTCTTTGACTAGGTGTTATTGCTAATCTTGGCTAGAACAACAACAACAATAAAAAGGTGAAATTTGTTATCTGCTAAAATGCTTATCCTGACAATCATGATTTCCATTTTATTGGTCCAAACCTCAAATGTAATTCTCTAAAAATCATTTGCAGTTTCACTCTACATCAACTTAAAAATCTAGAAAGTGAGAAAACATATTTTATGATTTTGTAGAGTTTTCTCACAAAGCTCTATATTTAATTTAAAAAGAAAAAATAATTTAATACTAGATAGATATCCCCTACCCTCATTCCAAACTCCCATTGCGAAAGCATTTCACTTGGGTTCTGTCCTTCAGCATATCCCAGTAAACTTTGCAAAACGTTCGCATCTTTTCATTTCAAATAGATTTGATGTACAAAAAGTGGTGGCTTCTTTTCATTGAGTAGATAAATTAGTGGAACTATGGAAAAAAATATGAGTGACAGGGTCTAGAGGGCCTGGAGGGCAAATATATATATAATATATACATATAATCATATATATGTATATGATATATATATACATATATATACATATATGTATATATCATATATATATGATATATATATCATATATGTATATGTATATATCTCTCCATATATATGTGTGTATGTATATATATATATATATATACACACGCTTGGCAAATATAAATATGTATTTGGCATATACATACATACATATATATATGGCAAATATATGTTATTATATTATATTTGTATTATAGTATAGTGTAGTATAGTATAGTATTGTATTATAATGTGTGTGGATAGTTGGAGAGATAGATAAGCAAATTGCCCTTGAGTAATGTTGTGATGTAGCAGTGCTTCAAGCACCCACCCTTTATAAAAGTAGATGTATTTTTAACAATAAGATTCATTTGCAATGAGCAGTCTGATGTTTCAATGTTGTCCATCAGTGTAACTTTTCTATTAATTGAACTCTCATTGTTAGTGGAAGCTGTAAGAAACTACTGGAGGATAGTCTCCTTGGGGTTTTTATTTGATCAAGTCTTCATCATTTCCTGAAATGGCTAAGCCTCATTAATAGCTACTACTCCTTTCAAAAGAAGCTGCCCTGTTTCTTCACCTGGAGCTTATCAGACTTCGATAATGAATGATGTGGAGGAAACTGCTAGGCATTAGCATTAGAGTCATCATTAGAGACAAGATTATATCGTTAAAAATTATTACAGCCAGAATGAAGATCAGGATAACAGAGGAATATAAGAGGTAACAGACTCGCTTGAAAGAAACATAAAAAATTGGGTGAAATGGAAGCCTTAAAGTTTTAAACTTCTCAAAAGACTGAATTCAATTGATTCCTTTTTTTTTTTTTTTTTTTTTTTTTTTAGGTTAAGGTTGATACCATACTCAAGATCTGCTTTGAGGATGAAGCCATGAAGTTCAATTCTATTTATCAAGTATTTATTCATTTGTGTATTTATTTTTCAAGTAATTTTTGTTATAAAAACAATATGTGGTAGAACTTCCTCAATCTAACAAAGGGCATCTAGGAAAAAGAAACCCACAGTTAACATTGCATTTAATGGTAAGAAAATGAATGTTTTCCTCTTAAGATTATGAGCAAGACACTCTTGCCACTTCTATTAAATATTGTACTGCAAGTTCTAGCCAGTGCAGGAAGGCATAAAAAGGATACAAAAGGCATCCAGATTGGAAATGAAGCAAAGCTATCTCTATTCACAGATAACATGATTTTTTATATAAAAAATCCTAAGGAATCCACTAAAAAGACTATTACAACTAATACACAAGTTTGGCAAGTTTGCACAATGTAAGAGCAATATACAAAAATCAATTGTATTTCTATACAATGGCAATAAATCTCTGAAAGTAAAATTAAGAAAATAATTTCATTTATAATACATAAAAGTATAAAACATAAAAGCATAAAGCCTGAACTCTGAAAATTATAAAATATTGTTAATAAAATAAAAAAAAAGATTAAATAAATGGAAAGGTATCTCATGTTCATGGATTAGAAGATTTAATATTGTTAAGATAGAAATATTCCTCGGGGCGCCTGGGTGGCGAAGTCGGTTAAGCGTCCGACTTCAGCCAGGTCACGATCTCGCGCTCTGTGAGTTCGAGCCCCGCGTCAGGCTCTGGGCAGATGGCTCAGAGCCTGGAGCCTGTTTCCAATTCTGTGTCTCCCTCTCTCTCTGCCCCTCCCCAATTCATGCTCTGTCTCTCTCTGTTCCAAAAATAAATAAATAAAAAAAACGTTGAAAGATAGAAATATTCCTCAATTTTATCTACCATTTCAGTGCGATCCTAGCATGACTTTTTATAGAAATCAACAAGATGATCATGAATTTATATTTAAATGCAAGGGACCAGGGTGCCTGGGTGGCTCAGTTTGTTGAGCATTAGACTCTTAATTTTGTCTCAAGTCATGCTCCTAGGGTTGTGGGATCAAGTCTTGCATCGGGTTCCATGCTGATTCTCTGTCTCTTTCTCTCTCTCCCTCTGTCCCTCTCCCCCATTCATGCATGCTCTCCCTCTCTCTAAAATTAAAAAAAAAATAAATAAAGGGACCAAGAATGGCCAAACAATCTTTATAAGGAACAAAGTAGAATCACATTTCTCAATTTTAAAATTTACTACAAAGCTGTAGTAATAAAGACATAGTGGCATTAGCATAAAGATAGACATTTAGATAAATTGGATAGAATTTGGAGTCCAAATATAAAACTGCTTGTGGTCAATTGATTTAAAAAATGCTGCCAAGATTATTAAATTAAAAAAAAGTATTTCCAACAAATGGTTCTGAACTGGATAGCCATATGCAAAAGAATGCAATTGGACCTTACCACACGCAAAAATTAACTTAAAATGGATCACAGACCTACCAAGGCCTAAAACTATAAAACTCTTAGAAAAAAAAAAAAAAACACACAGAGTGAGTCTTCACAAATCTAGGTAAGGCAAAGCCTTCTTAGAACATTAAAAGTGCAAGAGAAAGAAACCAATGATTGGATGCCATTAAAATTAAAAATGTTTGAGCAAGAGAGCAGTGTAGAAATTTCTGGCACGTATCCTTTCCCAGAAACAGCAATCTGAACACCTATCCACATGCCAAAGGAAAAAAGAAAAGAAAACAAACAGACAAATGAAAAACCTTCACAAGGGGTAAAGATTCCAGGTGAAGGATTAAAGCACGTGGTAGGAGGATAGAACTAAGAAAAGACATAGTAAAGAGGATAGGAAAAAAAGTTTCACATTATCTCCATCGCCCCTCCCCCAAACCCAGGCAGTCCAGTGAAGAGAAAGACACCCTGTCCATGGGGAAAGGTGCATCAGGTAAGCACCGACTTCATCACAGACCCAGCACTACACCTACATCAGCTCTCACAGTCCCAGGAGGCTCCTGTGAACATAGGATCCTGGGCCACTCAAATGCCAGGCCAGCACCCCATAGATCTAGACTCTAGACTGGTTTACATGGACCAAGGCTCTTGATCTACCCCAGTGCCAAGCCAGTACCCTGTAACCTCAGTCTTCAGGTTAGCCCTCACAGACCCAACCTCCAGGCTGACCCCATGGGATCAGGCTACACTCACTTCTGTGGCCCCAAACTCCAGGCTCACTCTGGTATCAAGTTGGCTCCATTTATTCTCCAAGACCAAAATGAAAACCAAGAAAAAAAAAAGGAATTATTATTTACTATTCTTTATACATTCTCTCCACTTACTTCATTTTATACCTTTGGTCATGCTATCCCTTACCTTGAAACATCTTTACCAACCCTCAATTCCACATAGCCAAATCTTAGCTATACCTCAAAGTTTTTCTTAAATGTTAACTCTTTCAGGAAGCCTCCAAGGCAAGAGTAGGAACTTTCTCATCTCTGAATACCTCTAGTACTTTATGGCTATTTTTTATGCCATTTACTACCTTGTATTATAGTTATTTTTCAGCCTGTTCTGATCCATTTCTTCTATTTCAGTTCCCAGTAATTGATACAGTAGCTAAGGGGCTTTATTTTGCCTGAGATTTTCTGTCACTTCTAATGTTCTCCTATCAACAGTTCATTTGTGTTTATTCTATGAAAGGATGTCTTTTGTTATTTCATGTATTTATTCATATTTTCTGTCAATTGTTTTACTGTGCCTTTTATTAATTATATAGTAGCACACAAATGAGTCTCATGTGTTGGCCTATCAAAATCAACAGTGAGATGAAGCCACCTGAATTTTCTTTGGGAAACTTACTCTTGTCCCAAGGAATCCTGTTGAGGTGAGTGATGGAATTCCAAAAAGGAACATAGAATGAGGAGGGAAACAATTCCCATTGTTTCATGCCTAGGACTAGATAAGAAATCATAGGGATTGTTTTCATCTGCTGCCTTCTGAACTGAGGAATGATTTTTAAAGTATTTGCATACATTACAAATAAGAAGGAGAGCTTCCAGCTTCTAGCAATGCTTCTTCCCAACTAAAATGAATTCATAGAAAAGAAGACTGCGGCAGTATTCGCATTTCAGATTGACTAGCAGGCCTATCCAAACTTGTTCAGCTGGTCAGCTAATGCTGATGGCTTAAGACATCAATGTATTGTCAAGGAGAACTTATTACAATTAAATTCTCACACCCCACTCCCACCATGGCACGTACCTCATGGCCATAATCTGGATTTATAACACAGCTTTAGAACTGCGAATAATCTGGCTTCAAATAAAATATCTAGGTAACCTAAGAAAAATATTTCTTTCCATTTTGCAGTAATACAAACTTTTCATCCAAGTCCCATAAAACTCAAATCCTGCTACTTCTGTGCCAATCCATAGTTGAGAAAACTTGAGTTTTAAAGATTGGAAATGTACTGAGTTAGTTTTCCTGACACTGCAGTTGGCTGTTTGCATGCCCATTAGGTTTACTTCCCAAATGTACTGTGAGTTCAAAATCACTTGTGCCCTGTGAATATAATCAGGAAATGTCACTGGGGCATGAAAGAGTCCAGGACAACAAAAGCTCACACACTGTAGCCTAGGGAACTTTATTTTGCATTTTTACTCCCTCCCAGTGGAGAATAAACTCCCAATTAGAAAAGGAATACTAGTATGAGAACTTTGTCCTATTTCATTTACTTGGGTTTAATGCTTAAACCCATTAGATGCATTTGCTCACAGCAATTGTTGCTGACACATCTCAGAGTATAATCAAGTGAATTGATGTTTCAAAGTTAGTAGATACTGATCAAGGACAGACTATACCTAAAGAATCAGTTTTCTGTGATGGGAAAGGGGAAGGTGGGTGTTAGTGCCCAGTTTTCCACAATTCACTAGTTCACTAGTGCAGCATGTTCAATCATGGGAAGCTGCTCCTTTATGTTTTTGTTGTTCTTGTTTGTTTTGTTTTTTGTTTTGGGGTTTTTTCTTTTGTTTTTTGCTTATAAAATTATTCTGGAAAAAGACAAACATTTACAAGATAGATAACCAAGGATTTCACTTTGCCTTCATGGATCCTACATAACCTAGTGATTCTCTACAGTTCTGAATTCAAGATTCCTTATGTTGCTATGGGGAAAACAATGAAGCTATAAATCATTAATATCTAAGCTCAAACCATAATCAACCCATTTTGGCCAGTTTATTCAAATACCTGCTTAGTCTAGTAAAAACTAGTATAGGAAAGCAGTGTGGAGGTTCCTCAGAAAATTAAAAATAGACCTACCCTATGACCCAGCAATAGCACTGCTAGGAATTTATCCAAGGGATACAGGAGTACTGATGCATAGGGGCACTTGTACCCCAATGTTCATAGCAGCACTCTCAACAATAGCCAAATTATGGAAAGAGCCTAAATGTCCATCAACTGATGAATGGATAAAGAAATTGTGGTTTATATACACAATGGAATACTATGTGGCAATGAGAAAAAATGAAATATGGCCCTTTGTAGCAACGTGGATGGAACTGGAGAGTGTAATGCTAAGTGAAATAAGCCATACAGAGAAAGACAGATACCATATGGTTTCACTCTTATGTGGATCCTGAGAAACTTAATAGGAACCCATGGGGGAGGGGAAGGAAAAAAAAAAAAAAGAGGTTAGAGTGGGAGAGAGCCAAAGCATAAGAGACTGTTAAAAACTGAGAACAAACTGAGGGTTGATGGGGGGTGGGAGGGAGGGGAGGGTGGGTGATGGGTATTGAGGAGGGCACCTTTTGGGATGAGCACTGGGTGTTGTATGGAAACCAATTTGTCAATAAATTTCTTAAAAAAAAAAAAAAAAAAAAACTAGTATAGGTAAGTTACTTGCTCAAAGGTTTCCTTCCAAGTGAGGCTTACCGTCAGAATACCTTGGGGGAGGTTCAATAAAACATTCATATTCCTAGGCTCCACCACAGCCTTAGAATCAGAATTTCGAGGAATTTGGGTGATTAACATGCATATGTAAAAATCACCCTCAAAAAATTATGACTTAGGGGCGTCTGGGTGGCTCAGTCGGTTGAGCGTCTGACTTTGGCTCACGTCATGACCTCGTGGTCTGTGAGTTCGAGCCCCGCGTTGGGCTCTGTGCTGACAGGTCAGAGCCTGGAGCTTGTTTAGGATTCTGTGTCTCCCTCTCTCTCTGACCCTCCCCCGTTCATGTTCTGTCTCTCTCTGTCTCAAAAATAAATAAACATTCAAAAAAATAAAAAATATAAAAAAATAAAAAATTCTGATTTATAGCTAGTTCTGAGGACCAAAAGTAAACCACCCTTCTTTAGCTACTGGTCTATGGATGTGGAAGAAATATCGCAGTGTTCTTATAGTTCCTTAAGTTTTGATTAGCTTATTCCTTTTATTGCTTATGAAGGAAGTAAAGTATGGCAAGTAATAAGTTTTCTAATTTAGTAAATTGATTGTTGCCCCCTGCTCCCTAATAGTCCACAACACTGCCTCATTTTCTGACATTCCAAACATACACTTTTTATCTTGTTATAGTGGCGTATGTAAGCATAATTAAAATATTGAAATTATTCTCTTTCTCAATGGTAAGTTGCTCAAAATTCAAATTTTTTATGCCCCTACAACATATTTTACAGTTTGAGGAGCTTACATTGTAGTAAAGATACAATAAAAAGTAAAAAAAAAAAAGATATAATTTTAAGTAGTGGTAACTGCCATAATAATAATAATAATAATAATAATAAAGCAAGATATGGAGATAAAAACTATAGGAATGATGGCAAGATTCAGGGAAGGCTTTTCTGAGGAGGAGACATTTCAGATAAGAAAACAGTACCTGTTATATTTTTATAACTGGAATAAATATTTTTTTTTTTAATTTTTTTTTCAACGTTTATTTATTTTTGGGACAGAGAGAGACAGAGCATGAACGGGGGAGGGGCAGAGAGAGAGGGAGACACAGAATCAGAAACAGGCTCCAGGCTCCGAGCCATCAGCCCAGAGCCTGACGCGGGGCTCGAACTCACGGACCGCGAGATCGTGACCTGGCTGAAGTCGGACGCTTAACCGACTGCGCCACCCAGGCGCCCCAACTGGAATAAATATTAATTGAATGAATGGATAATGATAAGGAAAGAAAGGGGAGGGTAAAAAGGGGAAGGTTATGAAGGGTAAGGTCTCATAAAAGTCTGTACTATGAGCCTATACAGAAATACAATTTTGATATGTCCTAGGAATGCCAAGAAGATCAGTATGACTGAAGACATATCAGCTGAATGAATTAGGTGCCTAGTGATAGGATATAAGCTATGAGAAATAGGCTGGAGCTGAACAAAGTGGGCCTTGGAGGTCATGATGGAGTTTGGACTTTATTCTATGGACTGATGGAAAATTACTGGGGAACTTTAGTCAGAGAGATGGTATGATTTGATTTATGTTATATAGAGATTGCTCAGGCTGCTGTGAAGAAAATGGATTAAGGTATACAAAAGTAAAAGCACAGAGATCAGACAAGAGACCATTGCAGTGTTCCAGGACATGGCAGAGGTTGCAAACTTGGTGAAAAGAGTTCAAATTCTGCATATAATTATAAGGTGGCCCAATAGATGTTGCTAATGGATTGGCTATGGAGGTGAAAGGAGAGAGGAGAGTCACCAACAACTATGTATTTGGCTTGAGAAACTGGGTAGATGGTATTACTGGTGAGCTCAGAAAAACTAAGGAGAAGCAGGGTGAGGAGGGTGAGGAACCCAGAGTTCTGTTTTGGACTTATAAGATCAGGATATCATCAGACTTCAAGCCAGATGTTACTCCAGGCAGTTGGATTCACAAATCTGAAGCTCAGGGCTTTGGTTGGACAGAAAGGTTGAAAATTATCAGCATAGTACACATCTGAATTGGTCTTGCATCCTCCCGCCTGCTTTTCTGCTTTCTTTTCTCTAATCTCCATAATTATTCCCATATTCTCTCTTTCACTACCATTCTCACTGTTCCTTTGCCTCCTTTTTCCTATATGCATACTTTTAGAATAACAGGCCTCATTTTTTTCTATATATATTTTTTCACCATGGAATTTGTTACTTTCAGCTTAGAAATACATGTTCCCACCAGAAGATGTGAATCTACTGTTAAACTTGTCAAGTCACTACCCACTCTCTGGTCTTCAGTGTTTTCTTTGGTAAAGCAGATGACAGTAGATGGGGAGATAGTGGGATGCCCTGTGTCCCACTTTAAGCCTGTTAGATCTGATTCCATCATTGTTGTAGATGATAATGTTTAGATAGGATCACATTCAACAAAAGTGTGTATGAACAGAAATGGAAGTGTGGAATCCACTGGAATCATTTTAAAATGACAAATGATTTTAAGTTACTTGATTCAATTTTCCATGTAACTTACGTGGGCCAAGGAAATTCAAGCAGAAGTGATTGTGGTTTAAAGCCTAAAATTAAGGCTTAATATTATGTTCTGTCTTGGTATCTTTAAAAATCAAGAGGGCTCCAAATGGCCTAATCATAAGCTCCTTTTCCCCCTGCTTCCTCAAATAGGATCCCTTAGCCAAATAATCCTTCTTATCAAAGGGGTCAAGGGCAGTCCTTTTTGTAGCAGGTTTCAATTCTTTGCCAGAAATTATTCAAACAAGCCAATTATGAAATTACTTAATTCGTTAATTATGGAATGCCAAATACATAAATATTCAAGCAAATCAATGATATCCTCCTGTGGGAACCAGGGGCGTCTCATCCCCTAGACATGACAAAGTGTGCCTGCCATAGCCCCTGCTTGCCCAGTGTGTTCCTGAGTGCAACTCTCATGTGACTCTGCATTATGTGCAGTGTCCTATTCCCCTGGGCAGTGGGTATAAGTGACCAATAAACTCCTGTTGATTTTATTTGTCCAGGGTAAGGGGTTACATATTCAGTAATTTCCATAACCCTACAGTGGGAATCCCTCCCTTAACAATGGGTGAGTAGGAAGCATTTCAAATAGTGATGTAGAACACATCTGTGTGAAAAATTTTAAAGCTAGTGTATGCCTTTTATCACTTTCTTTTTTCACTGGACATCACAATGTCCCAGACAGGGACTGCTCCTTCAGCCTGAGCCTAATTAAAGAGGCAACCCTGACAGACAGACAGACAGACAGACAGAAATGAGGAACTAACCTTGCTCAGTACAAACCCAGAGAATTTGGAGTGTTTGTTACTTCAGAGTAATTTAGAATAACTCAACATAACTTAGCCTAGGCCAAGTTGAAACAGACTTGTGATGGGAGCAAAGGCTAATGGCAAATAGGGAGCTTATAGGTTCTGGGATACCAAAGAGAAGAGGAAACAAACTGCCTTAGTTCTGTACCCAACACAGCTAGTTTATATTCCTTGTTTCTTTGATTTTAATCTCTATCGCAACCTTATATGGCCAATATTTATCTTTCACCTTAGATAAGGTTAGGAAACTTGCTCAGCATCAAACATTTAGGGTAGGATTTCTCAGTGTGAGTGCTACTAACATTCTGGGCTAGATAGTTCTTTTTTGCAAGGAAATAAGAGGAAGCAGGCCCTCCTATGCATTGTAGGATGGTCTCTTCCCAGAAGCACCTTCCCAGTCATGACAATCACAAATGCCTCCATACATTGCTAAATGTCTCCTTGGGGACTAAAATGAGCCTGATTGAGTAGAGTGCAGTAGAATCACAGGCCTGAATTTAACAACAAGTCTATCTGGCTCAAATGTCTCTTCCCTTTCTCTTAGCCCCTGTAGACAACTGAGGTTATGCAAAGGAAGAAGACTTGGCCCCTTCTTAACCTAGCCTGGCACCTACCTTGACAGTTCAGTGGATCAGAAAAGGAGACAGATTCTTACTTCCCTCAACGACTTACCAAAACTGTTATCTGGCACTAAGCAGCACAGCTCACAGTGTGTAAAAGCTCCATATCTTATTACCAAAGACCAGAGCCATTCATCCCCACAGAGGATGTTCCTAATAAATTATAGGTCTGAGCGAGAGAGTGATGAGCCTGAAGAAGGGTCATGATGAGTCTCTCTTTACTGCTATTAAGAAAAATAAAACTGTGGTTAATCACATGGGCCATATGGGGAATAAATCAAGGAAACTTAAATATGTACTAGGAGAAATTTCTGCGGCCAGGAATGCAACACGAGCTTGCTTTTCTGCCAACCTGCTAAAAGACTTGTGCTTGACTCATGGTGAACTGTGTCCATGGCTGGCAGCCAGAAGACCTCTGGTTGAGGTCGTGTGCATGAAAGGAACAAATATACACTGGGAAGACTCCTGCCTCCTCATTAATGTGCAGAAATAACACTTTAGCTAGTTAGGGCTTGGAGAGGCAGGCTGAGACTCTGAAAACTTCAGTTACTACAAAATCAAAATGGTCATATATTCCTTATGCTCTGAGGAGAAGCCACAGGAGCACCTGCCTTTGGAACCCTAGGATGGTTTCCTGTTATGTTCTATACAGAAAAGAAGTAATTCCACTATCTAAGCAGGCTGAGTGTCTCTCTTCCTCATGGAGATGGCTTCTTCAGCTTTTGCTGAAACCCTGCTTTCTTTGAAGCAAATGCTTATATGAAAGGAAAATTCCACAGTCCACAAGGACTGAGAAAAAGGATTCTATCATGTCCCCTGTTGGATCCCTATCTTCCCCATCACTCCAAGTTCCAAAGCCCCCATTTCCCCTTCTTCCTGCAACCAACAAAACCATATCCTCAGTAAAACATCCCAGGCACACACACCACAGGGGCTACCAGCCCAACAGGCGTTTAAACTTGACTCTTCTTTAGGTTTAGCTAACTACCATGGTTAGTTACAGTTAACTTGCAGATGAAGAAAATGAGTTGTAACTGCCCTTTTCCATTTTTCAGACTCATTCCTTTAAGTTCCTGAATGGAAGGATTTTCCCTTGAAGGTTCCCACTATTACTCATTTCACTGTAATTCATTTAGTTGACAGGTTGGTGAGAGGAATGTTGCATAGAATATGACTTGCTCAGCTGTTTACTTTGAAGAATAATTCAAATTCATTATGACATGTACGTGTTGGGGGGGAGGGGACATCTTAAAAATTTAAGTCTAACATATTATCATGCATCATGACGTTATTTTTCCAGAAGAAAACAGCTGACATTCTCCTGGGAAATTATTCAGTGCTTGATGAAGGCCTTTAGATAAACAGAATCAAGACAGGGTGACATATAATATGAGGTTCCCACTGCAGCATCATAGCTAACAGCGAAATTCCTAGGTGGCTCAGCCATGTGTTTTTGATAGTGTGCATTTTGGTTAACTGTTATTGCTTAGATGTGCATACAAATGTACAGAATTTCAGCTGTCTCAAATTCTCTGCTTTGAGGATATGCTTAATCCTCTTTAAGGATAAGTAATTTTTATTATTTTAGAGTCAATCTTCTATCGTGTAGTAGTTTCCATTCATGTGTGTGTGGTTTGCCATGGGTGAGCAGTGTGGGCTCCAGGTTGGTAAGAAGCATTGTCCAAAGAGGTTCTTGCTGCTTGAGCAACCTCCTTCCTGGGATAAAGGAAAAGAAACGTTCTCAGACCTTGGAAATTTATCTTTGTTTAGAGCAATTGCACCAAACATATGGGTCTTTAAAGGATGCCTGAGGTTCTAATGTGCTTATCTGAGTGTTGAATATGGATGTGGTACATTTCTATGAGCCCTAGGTTTTAGATGGTTCATAGAGGGTTTTTTTTAACAGTAGTTGAAAAACTTTCTTGAGGGTTTCTTCTACTTTTTTGTTTGTTTGCTTGTTTTTTTGTTCCATTTTTTTTTATTCTTTGTTTCAGAGTGACTTTCTCCCCTACCCTTGAATGCATAACATCTCTTTGAATTTCCTGCCACAACAACTGTTTCGATAAAAGGATTGAAATGCAGGAAGAGTCTTGGATTTTCTTGGATTGGATTCAGTGAGATTGAATAACAGCACACAAATTTATTGATCTATTGCAACATATTTTCCCATGTCTAAATGGCAAAAGTCACTTAATAAAGAGACACCAATCCATTGTTTTTTGTTTTGTTTCTTTTTTATTTATGCTTTAATAATTTTACTGCCAATCTCTGATTGGCTGTATATACAACAAGTCAATCATTTAGAAATCAATCAATCATTAAGATGGCCTGTAAAAAAAGCTTCACATATGTAATTTTTGACCTGATTTTTTAATACATCACAATTCATTTTATTCAATAACATTATGATTATGTTAATGCTAGAAAAATATATTTACAACAAAGATTTATCCTCAAATTCTTTCTTTTCAACCTCCTAATTTCTGGAGCAGATGAAAGTGCGAATTATAGAAGTCCCATGTTAACTATGATTTTTTTCACCCAGATAAAACAAACTCTTCATTCTTGCTGCAAGCATGGTGCAGTCTTTCCATGAGAAAAATCTTCCACCCAGACATAGTTATGAATGACATATAATGGCTCTGCATTGAAACAGATGCAGTAGTATTCACATTTTCAGAACTTAGAATGAACAATGTTCAGCACAAAATAGATGTTTAATAAATATTTGTTGAATGACTGAGATGTTACTTGATAAAAGGATGAAGCTACCCCAGCCATGAGAACAAAATTGAATTTTCTGAAACATCCCTAGATACCTTGGAAGTATAGAAATTAATGGATTTGAGGAAGGATGAACAATCCAGAGGCCTAACCTTTCATAATCCATCATGTTTCCCCATCCCCTTTAACCACCCTAATTTCAATTTTATCATTATAATCATCCCAAAAAGTGATCTTAGGATCTAATACAGGTAGAAATTCAATTAAATGATATGAAATGTCATCACTCGTCTCTCAGTGTACTATGGTCACTTTCTTGCATATGTTAATATAACCAGGAAAAAAAATCTAGAATTGCTTTCAGAAGTTTGCTGTGACCACATTCCCCTCATCCTACCTTTTCTCTAAAATTTTAAGTTATTCGACACTAGATATTAATGCCACAAACAGGTTAAGGAGGCAGACAGTAATGAAATTGATACAAGATTTGGTGTAGAACTATTATAGATTTAGTGATATGCTGATTGTCAAAATGCTTACTACCTGAAATACATCACAAAATCACCACAAAGTTGAGAAGTTTATGTACTTTATTCAAGTACATAAAAATAGACTGAATTACCAAGTGGAAAATTTTCTTTCTAATTCTAAACTCAGTCAATTACAATAGTCAGCCTTATGACATCAGCATGCCTTTGAATGATTCTTTGAGCTAATATTGATTGCAGTAATGATTTTCCTAACAAGTCAAGATTGACTTTACAATATGAGTATTGTTACACGTTTTTCAGGAACAAGACTTGGAACAAAAGTTAATAACATCATGTTAAGTGTTGAACACTCTGAGTAAAGGTTAACTAAAGGCTAAATGTATCCACTGGAACCCAGGAGTTGTAATATTTTTTGCTTTAAGAGTCAGAGAGTACGTTTTAAATAATATAGCTCTGATTTGTGGATGCACAGATTCATCAACAAATATTTATTGAGCATCTATTTTGTGCCATTGACTCTGCATTGCAGATACAGCAGAGAACAAAACAGAACAAAGTACCTGCTGTCATGGAGCAGGCTCTGTAGGGCCATGCAGGCTTCCACAGGGACTTTTACTATGAGCACAAGGGAAAACATTTGAGGGTTTGAGAGAAGAATAATAAGACTTGATTTGTTTCAAAAGGATCCTCCACAATGTGAAAGATAAATATAGAGATGCAAAGGTTCCAGAAAGGAGACCAGTTAGGAGGCCGTTGCTCTAATCCAGCCAGAGATGGGCATGGGCAATGAGGTTGAATTCTGGATGAACAGAATTTTGCAGTAGAGCCAACTAACTGCCTTTGCTGATGAACTGGACACGTGGTAGGAGATGACATGAAAGATGTGTTCCTGAGGAAAAAGAAAAACTGAGTGGCCATTTGCCAAAATGAAGAAAACTACAGAAGAGAGTGTAGAAGGGAAGATGGAGATCTCAGTTTTGGACTTGCTATGCTCGGCATACTTCTTAGACAACAAATGTTACCTACAGCAAGGCTTTTCTAGTTTATTCTTTACTAAACAAATATCTGTCAAGCACCTACTATGTACTAGGTACTGAGTATACAGTAGAAAACAAAAATAGACAGGCACTTTGCTCACACATTGAGTTTAGGGCTAATCCAGAAATTTCTCATTAAACAAGGAAACATCCAAATAAATGTAAAGTTATAATTTTGAAAAATGATATGAATAAAAGGTACATAATACAGACAATAGGGCTTTGACCTAGATCAGGAGATTAAGAAGGCTTTTCTGAAGAAGTGTAGGTTTAGATGAGATCTTAAAAATAACAAAAATACATTATATGAAAACATGTTTTTGTGATGAACCTCCAACCCTTAATTAAAGCCAGTGTCCACGATGTAGTGGAAATACAGGAATTTGAGACAACCAAAGTTCCAAGCAAAGAAAATGGAAACAAATGGGAAAAAGAATAGTGTAAAAGAAGAACCCATAGAATAGGAAATATGAGAAAAAGGACTTCAGAGTGAAACTTCAGACCCTTCTACACTTCCAGTTCACAGAAGAGAACTGGTCACCCTTAACACAATGCAGCAAAAGAGCTAATTAGACCATCCACCAACAACAGAATGCTGACCGTTTGTGTGAGTGGAATTATAACATCACTAAGTCTTAAATTTTACACACCATATTTATTGGCAGTTTGTCTTAAATTTCCTTCCCTGTCATCTTTTATTATAAAAGATAGCATTTACATTTTATGTGACATCCTGCAAATATAGGACAACTATTCACAAGAATTTGTTTCTTAAAAAATGCCAGAGTCAGCTTGTTTAGCAATTATTATTTTATTACAACCACATTTCACTATCATTTATTGTCTTTGAAAAATTGAATTCTGACAAAAAATGAGAGAGGAAGGGACTTGACAAAAAATACCTATCCTATCTACAAATATAAGTAACTAGCAATGAGGAGAGCAAAAGACCTGGAAGAACTCCAAGATGAGTTAGAAATTCTGTCAGCCTCTGTGTCCTTTTTGGGTTCCAGTAAATACAAAAAAAGGATAGAAACAGTATTGACTGAGTGAAAACATTATCAACATTTTCATAATTTTTTGCCAGCTGTTAACACTGATTCCAGATAACTATAGTGTGTAAGAAAGAGGTAACAGTTTCTATAGTCAATGATTTTCACTGTGAATTTGAACATCAAGACCCTACTGCTTCCCTGAAGCCATAGATTTTGTCCATAAGTAGTGGATTGAGTGGATTAGCTGAAGGAGAAATGGAATCCATGATGATTCTTACTGGAACCTTTTGCCCATCCTGAGCCTCTTTGCAAGACATGTCTATTTGCCTTTCATCAATTCTACTCTCTAACACTGGGAGACTGAACACTGTCTCCTACTGAGAAAGAATCTGAGACTTCTCTGACCTGGCATTTTTTATAGTGCAATTACCCTCCTGGTGTCTCTGTCAGCCTTCTTCCTCCCATCCTAGAATTAAATTTATATAATAAGAACTACTAAAATGTACAGGAGCAACATAAATAGTATAAGCTTTCAGCTAATGCAATTTTTCTGTGCTTTTTCTATTTTACTTTGTTGGTGCAGAAATCTTTGAAATAATTCATAAGTCATCTGATGGCCTTAACGTCAGGGCACCAGGAAAAGTCCAGAGTCAGCTGATTTACCTAAGGCTCTGGAAAAAAATACCTTGGGGGTTAATTCTGCTCAAAATGAGATTAGATTTAAATATTTTCTTCTCTTATTCACTTTTAAAATATGCAAAGAAAAAAATTACTGTAATGGCCGAGTTTGCTATTTTCAAAGCACAAATCCACAGTATTTAAACAGAGCTTAAAGTGCTTTCATAAACTGCCACCAATGCTGAAATCAAAGCTCTGATACAACTACAAAATGTCTTACCTTAAGTTTTTTAATCAATAAGGTTTTTGTTGTTGCTGTTGTTACTTTAAAAAAAAAAAAGACACAACTTAGGAGAATTTAGAAAACCAGTGTCTTCCAATAATAATTAGAGCATCTTTGTAGGTTTGTATAGCTGTTGCTAAAGACTATTATACACATGGCCAGATCTTTCATTAAAATTTTTCCATCACTTATCTTCTCCATTGGTGCTGCTGGTAGAGTCTTATTTTTAAAGCTATATGCATGCAACTCTCAGAGTTGCAGATAAATGCCTTTAGAAGAAAAGATGATGCAGTGCATGGGGTCTTGATTGCACGACAGGCTGAGAAGTCATTGAGAAAGACATACTTAAGGGAACGATGTTTCCAAAAGCAAGTTGGTGGTTTCCCCAAAGTGTTGGAGACTTGAGATAGGTTTTAGTTTGGTCAGCTATTGTGATTCAGTTCTTCAGCATTCCAAGGGCATTTTGGGATAGTCTTATTAGATTTTATTTATGAGTGAAGAACTCATGTCTGCTCGTTACCCAATTATCAGTGACTGAAACAAGCTTGACTAATTAGTGTGATACTCCATTTTATACAGATAATTTCAAAAATAAAACCAAAATTGTAGGAGTTGGTACCAGAAGGAATAGATAATGTGTGGGCTTGTCCACACAGAAAAGCCTTATAACCTCAGCAATAGATTATAAGATGGAAAAAAATGGAAATCATCCTCTGAAAGGCTCCTTTAATTGATCAAGTGATTGGTTTCTACAAATAGAAGTTCCACTATAATGTGTGGCATGTGTGAGGAAGAACATCATCCCAATTCAAAAGAGGAAAGATTCTAAGAGTTAGATTCTGAATGGCTGTGTTTTTATGGCATTTGTTATGTGGCTTTTTTTATACTCTCCTTTGAGTTATTAAATTACTATGAGTTTCCTTAGTTCTCCTTCATGGTAATCATGAAAAAGAATATATGAATTTAATTACCAGGAGATTTAAGGTTTATTTTATATCACAATATATATACTGATATCTGATTTGGAAAGTTGGGCCTGTCCCTTTACTCTGCCCTTGGGGATAAACCATGCAGGGAAATCACATGGTGTCATCTAGGGTTTGACAGATATCAGAACCTAATATGTCAGCACTGAAGGGTCTCTAAGATATTTTTTTTCACGTTCACCTTAGAAAAGGAACAAATGAATAGTCTTGACCACCCCAATAAATAGTGGTGATTTCTTTTTTTTACCTACATGATATTATCTAATGTACAGCTCACACAGCACATTTAACCTGCTAGATGTTCTTTATCTGCATTCCTCATTTTCCCAGCTACAAAATAAATACCCCTAGGGCCAGAACTGTATCTTACCCAACTCCATCCAGTGTTGGATTTTTAATAGCCTCAATCTTCATTCTCACAGCTTATATAAGTCAGCCAAGTTACATCTCTGAATTTGATTTCTGCCTAGGTAAAAAGTCAGCTCACTGCACAGCTGTAGGGATTAAATAAGACCATGCAAAAGGAAAAAACACTTTACAAATTAATGTACATATGATAGTTGTTAATATTACTGAGTGTTGATGGATAGTTCATTAATTGAAGTGCTGTAAGAAGATAAACAGTCTCCAAGGAGGTGTTTGTGACACAGGGAGCAAAGCTTTGGGCATGAGATTGGCAATTTGACATGTAGTGTCTGCACTAAATGTTGCCTCCTTGCCCTTTGATTTGACCAGTATTTCAACTCTAAACTGTGATGGAGCTCTGTGTTGGCAGCAAAACCTACTCCTGCTGCTACAGCTGGAATGGAAAGAAGTCAATTTCCACTGCATTCATTATTGGCATGAAAGAGCTCACTCTGATTCTTTCTTACTCATTTTGCCAAAATGACGCCAGAACTCAGGGTGAACAACCAAATCATTAAAGGTATTTCATGATTTCCAGAGACTTATTTGGCCCAGTTGGTTCTCTACTTGTAGATTTATTCTGTTTCTACTGGTTAAATCACATTATTGGCCAAAGTAGCCTGGGATATGCCCAATTGTCCTGTTTTTCCATGAAGTCTCCCTGGGCTGGTCCATCCTCCCCACAGAGCTTCTCAGAGTCTAAAAGAGGCCAGAGCACCTCTACTTTTTGCATATATGATGATATAATACTAATGTATAATAATTTTAAAAATGAAGAGATTCAAAACAGGATTACAAACATGTTGTAATATATTTTAAAAATTTATATTTACTAAATTAATCTTTTATCACAAAAGACTATGATGCTATATAACTGTTATTGATTAGATAAGTATGACATTCATTTTTTAACCATTGTTGGTAATTTAAGAAAGATCTTGTTACATTTTCTAGCCCATCACATGGGTGAACAAGTCAGCTGTGAGTTTATCTCACTAGTTAAAAAAGAGCACAAGAAAAAGATATTGCCTTTGAATATTGTCTTCCACATTCAAGTGTTCAAGAAATCCAGCCTAAGGGAAAATCTATTAATCCCTGAGGATGGAGAGAGAAAAGGCAAAGAGATATTTGACCTTCATGATGTTACTGAACTGCTGAATCATCCCACTCCACCGGATATTTTCTGTTGTTACATAACCCCATCCATTCCAATTTTTCTGAGCTGTTTTCTGTATAGCTGGAGGAAAAGCACCTGGAAACAGCATTTCCCAGACTTCCTTGCCAGCTGGTTTTTGGTAGCTTCTGTCAAAGGTAAGGCATTTGCAAAGACTAGATGCAGGGAAGAAAGAAGACAGAAGTCATTCTTTCTGTTTCTGGTTTTAGCATTAGAGCAGAGGGAGACTACAGGCAACTATTGTTTTCTATAACAACAGCAGGCATATGAAGGTGGCTGGGGATTCCAGAAACACCCAAGGGGACCACAAGCTTTTGGCTTCTGACTTGGCAGTAGCAACAATGGTCCAACAGCAGGAGCGGTGCTCCAGCAGGCTCATTTGCAAGAACACCCAAGAGGTCACCCTTTTGCTTCTCTAGTCCTTCCAATACCTTGGTGACCAATTGCTTGCATTAGAGTCTCTCTGCTTGAAAAATCTACAATGATTTATATTATCCTGTCTAGATGCTGACCGATACACCATATAAAGAATTGCTTTCCCTCCAGACTTCTTGTTAAAAGAAATAGTGAATTTTTCTTAGTTAGAACTGCTTAATTGAAGGTAAAAACATCCTAAGTGAAACTCTGTTTGGGATACATAATGGGCAGGGGAAAGGGAATTGGTCGAGCTACTACTCTATGCCAAGCTTTGTAGAAAATATTTGGTATACATTATCATATGTTTTTTAGTAGAATAATTTTATTTACCTTGCCATGTATGTATTTCTCCTGTTGTAATCTTTTTGTGGACATGGATTCTGTATTTATCTACTTTTGTCATTCACCATTCCTTGAACAGTGACTTGCCCAGGGTAGGTTCAATTTATTTTTGGATATTTTGAAACCAAACCAAAGACATGATGCACAATTTTTGTTCTCCTTTATTTTGAAGGACTTGATGTTTCTTTTCACATTTTCCAGCTTCACCAGTAGTCAAAGCAAGTTAGCAGCTACAACTCTGCCTAAGCCCATGTGAAATAAATGTCTGTGAAGCCTTTTATCTGTAGGTTATTTATTTTAACATAAGCAATATCTATTTTTGAGGCAAAACCTAAAAATCTACTTATCAAATTCTGAATTGCTGAACCAGGCTTAGCAGAACTGATGGCTGTTTAAACAACGTAGCTTTCCTTTTAATGGATCCTCATTAAGCACTCTCTATCCTTTCCAAGTGTTCCAAATGAATGAAGTAAAGCCTATGAGCAACTAGTATATTGGCCGATTTCCCTTTGGACAGTTTCTCTTTCCCCACCCTCTCCACACTTGCCAAATCCCACTAGGCAGCATGCTGTGGCAGAAACCTGGTTACCAGGGAGGTGTAGATGATGGGTTTTCAACAGTTATAAGTCAGCAGAGGAGAAATGTGAATGCTTCAGAAAATCAGCCATCTGGACTTGGAATGAGAATGTAGGGAAGATTCAGAAGGGAAATCAAGAAAGGAGAGAAGAAAGGCACTGCAGGGGCTCTGGGGAGGAGGGCACAGGCTCAGGGACAGGGGGTTCTAATGTGATTTCCCTCGCTTGGCTTCCAGATCAAGGTGGGGGCAGGCACTGCTGAGCAGTGAGGTTGGTGGTGGGTCAGAGCTGGCAGACCTATCTTTCCTCGCTAAGCTGCTTAAGGAGGATGTCAGTGAGGATTCGGAGGCTGGGAGGGAGCCTGAGCATAGAGGGACTGGAGTTTAAAATTGGCTTCCTTTGCTACCTGAGAACTGGAGAGAGTCAAATAAAAGACTAAATGTAATGTTTATATTTTCAACTTAGTTGAAATGAATGTTGTTCTAGAAAATGTGGGAGATGCAGAAAATCAGAAAGAAGTCTCACCAGCCAATCCTCTGTTATCCCACCTCCGAAACATGACCACTGCCAACATGAAGGTATACATCTTTCTACTGCTCTCCTCTGCCAGGGTCTGCATTTGGTAATGATGCTATTTGTACAACTTTGCAATTCTATTGTTTTCACTTAATGTTATTTGTAATCATTTTCCCTATTTTTTTCATATCACAATTTTTATTATTATAAATATGCATATTATTACATCAAATGTCTGCAACTCCTGATCCATCGATTTATCTATAGTTATATATTTATGCTATTTCCAGTGTTTTTCTTTTAATTTTTTTAACGCTTACTTATTTTTGAGAATGGTGGGGGGGGGAGGGGCAGAGAGGGAAACACAGAATCCAAAGCAGGCTCCAGACTCTGAGTTGTCAGCACAGAGCCCGACACCGGGTTGGAACCCACCAACCACAGATCATGACCTGAGTTGAAGTCGGACTCTTAACTGACTGAGCCACCCAGGTGCCCCACCATTTTTTTTTCTAAATATAAATAGTGCTGTCATGAGTATCTAAATGTTAAGTTTATTTGGTGTTTCAGATTATTTCCTTAGGATAGAGTCATACATGTAGGTTGATTGAGTAAATAGGCAAACATATTTTTAAGTCTATTGACATACTGAATATTTAATTCTATAAATACTTCTACATGACTTTATAGATGAAATGCTTTTCATCATTCATTATCATTTCAAGCATTTATTGCCCCTCTTCTTCCTAGTATGGTATAGAATATCATAAAAGTTCTAGGTCTCTTTGCCTCCAGAAAAAAAAAAATGAAATCAGGATATAGATTATAGTCTGTATCACTTGAGTATGCACCTAACATCACCAGGTTTTTATAGTGAATAATAGGATTTCTGCCCCCCGCCCCAATAGTCATATTATTCAATAAGACTCTAGTTCATTATTGTGGGGCCAAACAGTTGATGTTGAATCTGCCACAAAAAACAAACAAACAAACAAACAAACAAACATGTAAGAGAACTCTAGTAAGACCAACGTTATACCCACAAGTGACTGTCACCAGGTGAACAGTAGGGCCCTGCAGATATATGAATAACAGAAGTAGAATTAACAGATGCTATGAACTAAATGTTTGTGCCTCCTCCTCCAATTCTTATGTGATATCCAAGCCCCAATGTAATGAATGGTATTGGAGGTGGTAGGTAATTAGGTTTAGATGAGGTTGTGAGGATGGAACACCAATGATGGGATTAGTGCCCTTATAAGAAGAGAAGTCCTTGGGGCACCTGGGTGGCTCAGTCAGTTAAGCATCCAACTTCAGGTCATGATCTCACAGTTGGTGGGTTTGAGTCCTGCGTTGGGCTCTGTGCTGACAGTGAGGAGTCTGGAGTGTCCCTCTCTCTCTCTCTCTGCACCTTCCTCTCTCTCTCTCTCTCTCTCTCTCTCTGTCTGTCTCAAAAATAAACATTAAAAAAACTTAATTTAAAAAAAGAAGAAGAGGAGTCCAGAGCCCTTGCTCTCTCTGCCATGTAATGACATAGCAAAAAGTAATACATCTGCAAATCCCACTAGCTACCAAATCTGCTGGCACCTTAACGCTATATGCCAGCCTCCAGAATCGTGAGGAATGTTTATTGTTTAAACTACCCAGTCAATGGTATTTTTGTCATAGCAGCCCAAACCGACTAAAACAACAGATCGTATTGATCCAGTTATAACTTCTCAAACTTTCTTAATTGCCCAAAGATTTCATTTGCTTCCAATTATAACCCCAATTTCACAAATCAAATCACAATAAGAAACATTTTCAAAAGAAATACAGACTTCTTGTTCCTCTCACTAACTCTCAATTACCTCATATTACTTCCCATAATAAGCAGTTTAAGAATATCCATCAAAGTCAATATCATGTAAAGATTTTTCTTATATATTATGAGAGAGTAATTAAACATGAAAATTTTCTCTTTTCTCTCTCTCTCATTCTAGGTGTCTTACTACTTTTAAGAGTGTCATAGGGCTGGGAAGTTTTCATAGTAACAAACCTTAGTCACTTGTTGTACATATAGGGGGATTGTGGCATGGCTAAAGGAAGGAATTTAATGAATTCAAAGTTGGAAATGAAAAATCCACCTCTGATTCCACTGCCCACTCTTATTCTTACATGGTTCCTCTATCTTGCAAGAGATGTATTACTTATCTTGATTCTTACTCCATTCTTCTATTGAATGCTTATAAAAAAGAAAATCACCATATATGTATATATTTTTTAAGTAAGGAAGTCACTACTTCCAAAAATACTACCCTTAATAATTCATGTTGCCTACAAAGCTACATGTGAAATGAAATGTTTCTAATTTATTATCGTAGATAATGTATAATACAGAGAAAGAAAATAATAGTCTTCAGCCTATCAATCTTAAGTTGAATGAAGCTCTAAATTGTTGGACTCAGGTCTCACTGAAACCAGGATTAGATATATATACAATACCAAAATTTCTTCATATAAAGTAAGGGTTTTAATCAATAAATGCATTAATGCTAAGAAATTGTCAATGACCACAAAATTGTACAATAGCCTAATCCTTTCTTTAGTAATAAAATAATTTCAATTATTGCATTGAATTTCTATGAAAAACTCCATGGGATGGGGAGGAGAATATCCTTGCAAAGTCTCTTATTAACCCAGTTTTAACAAGAAGTGCAAAATGGAAGGTAATCAGCCTTTGTGCACAGCATTATGATGATGGTAATCGAAACCATGCAATCACATAGATATTTTGCTCTTTATAACTAGCTCTGAATAATCAGTGATTTTCAATGACAGAAAAGTGGCTATTTCAAAATGCAAAACTACAAAAGTATTGTGATGTTTACATTTAACCCAGATATATTTTCTTTTGATGGTATTTATAAGGAACAAGATTTCAATGGGAGGGAAGAGAACAAAGGTTGTTTCTAATATTTCACATTACTTAAGTACTTGGTTCAGAATCCTAAAAATATATTGCTACTTGCATGGTTTTGTTAAATTATTTTTAAAACATTACCTAAAGAATAAGATACCCCTCAAACATTGACTTGGCTCTTTTATATTCACCAATATGGACCAAAATATGTGTTATTATTATTATTTTTGGGCTTAAAATACATGGATTTCCAGACAGAGATTGGGAAAAGCACAAGATTTTCAGTCCCCTTTAGTATAAGGTAGCATGTGGTTTGGACTCATTTCACCATTTCAGGAGAACAATGTGCTCATGGTGTTCACATTCATCTACAACACAATTTACATCATCCTTACCTCCTTTATCAGGCATTCTTCACCAAAGGGACAGGTGCAACATAAGGGACATTCTTCACCAAAGGGGCAGGTGCAAAGGAGAGGGGCAACATAGCATGGATGGAGGTAAGAGTCAATTTCTTGAAGAAAAACTGATAGCATTCACCAAATTCTCAAAGTGATATAGAAACTTGAATTGTCCTATAGATCCCAGACCTTGCAAAGGTTTTCTTTTCTTTTCAGTTAGATTCCTTCTAGTTCTCTGAGTCCTACATTCAAGACCTGTAAAAGTTATATCTTCCTCCTGGACTATCCAAAAGTCCCTTGATGTAGCACTATAGCTAAGATTGGTCTTACTAAAGAAAATTGACTTTCTAAAGATTAAATAAATATTTAGTCTTTCTTAATGGGAAATTACCAAATGACCTCAGACTTTATATAATCCATTCCTAAAATTCCCACTGCCACTATCAGGTTTTTAAATCACCTACAGCTCACAAAAATAGGGAAAAGCATATTTAATTAAAGATTAACTGGTATGCTTTAGAGAGTGTCAAATGGAATATGGAGAAGGAAATGATTAAAACTTGGAAACTTTGAATGATCTCAATGGAAAGAACATCAATGAGAGAAGATTCTGGGAATATATAAAGGAAAATAATTGGAAAGAAGAGCAAGAAAAAATCTTGCATTATATATCTCTATATACCAGTGGGTGGGATTGAGTAACAAAGGACCTAGATATTATACAGCAGAAAGTTCTCTCTTTGAGAAATCTTAGCCCAGAAAGGAGATGCCCAGGTCCAAGAAGTCAAAAAAACAAAAAATCAAATGAAATGTTGAGGTCCAAATCAACAGTGAGGGAATGGATAGGATTACTACTCCTTATGGGGCCACAAGCACGTGTGAGATGTGGAATAAGAAACCTGGGGCCCCAAACATGAGAATGAAAACAAGTTCAATCTGAGATGTTAAAGAATCAGGCAGATCCTAAAAACATCAAGAAGTTTTGAGATTTTAAAATCTGCCTTATTTCATTTGACTCAGTGTTTCATAAATGTATCTAAAATAAAATTTAAATTCATTTCTTAAGTAATGCCAGTTAATATTCACAAAACTAGTATTATGCAGACTATACTTTGGGGAATTATTTGCTTTTGACTTATGAACTAGCAGATGCAATTTAATGGTTAAGAAGGCAAGCTCTGGAATCAGAATGCCTGAATTTGAGTCTGCTCTCAAGCTTAATTTTCATATAATCTTGGACTTCTAATTTAAACATTTTGCATCTCGGTTTTCTTATCTATAAAATGAGGCTTATAATAGCATTCTTCTTATAATGTTGTTATAAAGGTTAAATTGCATAAAGCCTGTAAAGCACCCAGCATGGTGCCGGGGCCATGGTACACTGTTAGTAAATGTTAGTTGTTGTCATCCTCATGCTCATCCTCATTACTATCCGTGAATTGGTCCAGCTTAAAAAAAACGATTGGTCACAATAAGACAGAATTTTCTTATGGTGACAACCTCCTAATTTCAGTGACTTAATTATGTATCAAAAAGAGAAATGTGTTTATCCTAGTCACTCAGGGGCCCCCACTAATGAAACTTCCATTTCGTTGTATGTTTCCATGATTGTTGACCCAGGAAAAAAGGGCATGGAAAATCACACATGGTAATTAAAGCCTCTAGCCCAAAGTGACATCAGTTCCTTCAGTTCACATTTTGTTGGCCAAAGCAAGTCACATTTTTATACTCAACTTCAATCTTTGCCAGGCATACTACCTCTTCCTTGTTTTCTTAGTACATATTGGCAGCTAGTACCTATGTTGCTCTTCATTAGGCTGCCCAACATATTTATATCATGTATATATGTAAAGCATGTATTCTGGCCAACTTTTTTAAATGAGAAGTTTTAATGAATACTATCCTTTCTAACTCTCAAATTCTAAGACCATGTGATATATGAAAACTTTTTCAGTCCTAAAGTAATATGGATAAATCTTCCCATTGTGTATTTTAGGCCAAAATATACTCATTTTTTTATTTGCAAAGTGACTATTAGAATCAAATCCCATTCTTTAAGTAAAGGTGGATCAGGAAGAAGGAATATTGAAAAAACAAAGCTGGGGTAGAAAGCCAAGACATTTTAAAAACCAAATTATAAAATACTTTCTCATTTAGAACAAACTAAGTCAGAACAATGTAAATGATGCAAAGACCCCTTCAATTCCTTGACTCCACCAAATAGAGTTTCTACTGAAATAGGTATTTCAGAGTTGCCCACAATATATAGTAGTCTGTCTAGATGAGTAATTTATACTGGAATGCTTGCTAAAAATGCGGATTCCCACATCTCCATGTCAGATCTGCTGGATTGTTTTCTATGTTGTCATAGCAAAGTGTCTGGGACATAGTAGGTGCTCAATAAATAGTAGCTATTTTTATTATCAGCAGGTAAAAATATTAAACATATTACACCTTTTTAAAAAGAAAATCCATGACAGATGTTTAATGTGTTCAAGGGCAATATCAACATAGCTGTAGCAGAAAGTCAGGTGGGAAGCCTCTGACGAAGGTGATGGTGAGATTAGTGAAGACAAAGGAAGGATCTTGAGTGAACAAGAATGAAGAGTAAAGCGATGAGTCAGACATCTCCAAGTTCCTGAGCCTGGATGACTGATAAGCAGGAGGTAATTCAATGTTCAGAAGAATTAATGAAGGCAACAAATGTTACAAAAGGTTAAAAAGCTAGCAGAGCCATGTGGCAGACCCGAAGCATTTGGGCCAGCCTTAGGAAAGGGACATATGGGGCCAAGGTTTTGAAGAAAGAAATGATGGTAATTTGTGACAGACATGATATGGGATTGGAGGAGAGTAAGGGCGAACTTTTAAGGTAACCTTGTGATTTGAAGGCAGTGCACCAAGGATGAATGCTGTTTAATTTGCAGGAGAAAAAAAAAAAATAGTAGGAGTTGGGTAAACTTTATTTTTCAACTGGTGGAAATGTTACTTCAAATCCATTTTAAATTCTGATGTCTCTGGCTTATTCTATTATAAGAGGAGTTTATATTATGGTTTATTATTCAAAGCCAGAGGTTTAATGTCACACACAGGTGATAATTTGAAGTCAGGGCACCCCTGCTGCCTGAAAGTGCTTCTACATGTTCCATGACACTTCACTTTCATCCTCCTCTGTCTCTTCCAGCTTAATATACACTCCTACTCCATGATTCACTGGGGTTTTGCAACAAATCCCTCCCGACAAGCCCACAAATCCTTCCAGACTTAGTGCAAAGTCATGGAGCTGAAATAACCTCCCCAATTCTTGTTTTGAGTTTTGGGTTGTTCTTTCAGGTGTGCAGCAAGGAAGCATCCTGATCAACAGGATTAAAAATCTTAGAGAAAGACACCTAGAAGCATAGTTGGCTCCTCCCCAGAACCCAGAGAGCTGTTCACTCCCACATGAATGACAACAACAGGTCTCTGAGAGGTCCTGGGGGCTGGCACACAGCAGAAAACGCACAGCTTGATATGCAGATGCCAATTTGAGCTTGCAGCCTGGTTTGTGTTTTGATATGAGGACTCAGCAATTTGGATGAAAAAGTCATAAGTGGGAGATGAATATGGAACACAAAACAGCCTGTTTGTAATAAACTGTCACCTATGTTTTGAGAGTCAAGTTTTTTAAGAGGTGAAATGTGGCTGAAGTTGCAAGTTAGAAATCTGCAACAGTTTGCATGTAAGGCATTGGACATAACGATTTGGGGGAAATATCCTAAGAATTGAGGGATTCTACACATGTCTTATTCTGACTGATTCTTTTCTTGAGGAAACTACCATCAAAAATGAAAACCTTTGCTCTAGACAGGATTTGAGCTTGTGTCAAGCATCCAGGTGTATACTCAAGGAAAAAAGGAATGGACAGCTGGAGCGTCCTGTTTCAGAAATTCCCAGCAGTATAAATGAGGAGGTCAACCACACACCTCCTGCAAGGAGGTAAGCTTCCTCCCATCAGGTTCATTGTCCACACAGGCTAGAGAAATGTCTTTGATAAAATTCAAAGAGCCTTAAGGATTATAATAAAAAAAGAACACCAGTTTAAAATTTTTCATGAGTGTAAGATCTTCCATGGGAGAGTATTATGGAAACATAGTCTCAGCCCGAGATTTTGACATAGCTGCTTTGGGGTGGTCCTAGGAATCTGCATTTACCCAGGTGATGCTGAAAAAGTGAGTACACTTAGAGAAACCCTAAATTACAACATTATATAGAGAAAGGGGAGGAATTAATATACTTTCCTTCCTCCCACAGATAATTATTGGACCCTTGCTATGATCTAGGCACTTTGCTAAAGAATAGGGACACAATGGTATATTCCTTTCCTTGGTCTGATTGAATTACCACCAATGAGGTGGCTTAAAACAACAAAAGTTTATTCCCTCACAGTTCAGGAGGCCAGGAGGCCGAAATCTAGCTATCAGCAGGTTGGTTTCTTCTGGACACTCTGGGGGAGAAAATGTTCCATGCCTCTCTCCTTGCTTCTGGTGGTTTGCAGATGTTCCTTGGCTTGTGGATGCATCCCTCCAGTCTCAGCCTACATCTTCACATCTGCTTCATTTCTGTGTCTCTAGGTTTTTTTTCTGTCTCTTATAAAGACACTAAACTTGGATTTAAGATCCACCCTAATCCAGTATGATTTCATCTCAATCCTTACCATACGACCCTATTTCACACAGAAGATCACATTCTGAGGTTCTGGGAGGAAATGAATTTAGGGAGAGCACTATTCAACCCACTACAAATAGTGAGCGAAAATAGAACTGGTTTCTCCCTTCATGGAGCTTATAGGCCATTTAGGAGAGAGGTGTTAAGCAAGTATTCACTCAAGGAAATCTAAAAGTTCAACTGTGAAAGTGCTATAAAGCAGAGGTACATGAGTCATGTATAATCCACCAATAAAGAGCTACTTTATTTGTACTATAAGAATTACAAGGTATGATCACTTCCCTCAAGAAACTGGTAATGTATTTGGGGTGATGTGACAGCTACACATTTATCAAATATAAAATAATAATATATTATACGATGAAGCACTAAACTATGTGGTGATGTTAATGTATTAAATGTTCAAAGAAGGACCAGGTACTGAAAGATTAGGAGAGAGTTTTGATTTGAGCAGGAGGGAGAGGATTCTGGTAGAGGTAGGGACTTCAATTACTCCCTGAAGTGATTTATCACCCAACCCCACGAGAAAGTCACAAAGACACAATAAATACATTCAGCCACACACAGTTATAGGTGCTGGAACAGTTGATCTAAAAGCCTAGGTGGCCACTTTTACTGTCACCAAGTTTACATTTTTGTCGGTCAATAATTTCCAAGGCTGCACTTGGTAATGTCCCACTATCTCACCAAACCAATTATATACTTGATCTAATTTTTTTTATTTTTTTAATGTTTATTTTTGAGAGAGAGAGAGAGAGAGCGAGAGAGAGAGACATGAGTGCAAGCAGCAGAGGGGCAGAGAGAGGAGACACAGAATTAGAAGCAGGCTCCAGGCTCTGAGCTGTCAGCGCAGTCTAATGCAGGGCTTGAACTATGAACCATGAAATCAAGACCTGAGCCAAAGTTGGACACTTAACTGACTGAGCCACCCAGGAGCGCCTATGCTTGATCTAATTTAAGTATAGCCATCTTCAGTCTCCGGGGAGGACTGAAATAGTGTTTTACACATAGTAGGACCTTAATAATAAATGTTTGCTGAATTACTTAAGTAAAACAAATCTATTTAAGCAAATGTTCTCTCATTCATCTTTCTCTATCTCCCTGCAATAAAAATAAGGAAGCACTACTGACTCTAGAGAATAGGAAAATCCTGTTATGGGTATTTTCATATTTTTAAAGTATATTTATATTTGATATATTTTTATCCCCTGATTTAAATTTACACATCATTTACTGAGCACTTAATACATCCTAGACATTTTGTTAATACTTTGCAACCACTACCCCATGAGCACCTTGCAAACAGATTTTACTATCCTCAGCCTATAGAGCAATCTTTCTGGACTACTAAACCAAGTCTTTCAGACCCCAAAATTCCATGCTAAGTTAACTTGGTTTCTGTATTTGAGGAGATGGTCAACTTTCAACATATTTTATGGTAGTAACTATGCTTAATTTGGGCAGACTAGTTATGACCCCAGGTGCCAGACAAACCTTCCTGCTATTCAACCCCACTCTGAGAACCCCATTGTTTTCTCCTATTTCTTCTTGTTTCCTGCTTTATTATAATTAGATTCCTTTTAAGGTTCTTAACTTTGACTCCTGTTTTTTCCCTTCTCCTTAGGCCTGTCTTCTAGCATTTTCTACCATACACTCTCCTCATTTAGAAGCTTCTTTCAGGCCATTTACATGAGTCCTGGAATACCTCGGCCTCAATCCTCTTCTTATTTTTAAGTGGGAATTTGTAAGACCCCAGGGTCCCAAGATCCCTCTGTGATGAATGGTGGGTGGATCTGAATCCAGGGCACTGGGAAACTCATAAGAAAATTGTTGCTTGAGGAGATTTAGAGGCACAAGATCAGACCACATATGTTGAAAGCACTAAATAACCAAAGGCAACAAAGGCCCCAGTTTGATCACTGCTTTTAGAAATAACAGAATCTTGGTTACCCATGAATTACTTCTCAGCGAGCCAGACCGACTAATGCTTTGCCTGAATGTCCCACAGTGAATCCGCCTATCAAGACTTTTTACAGAGAAATCCCTGCCTCTGAAACTAAACTGGCAATGTGTTTTCTGGGTTGTTTAATGCAGCCTGGTATTGTTATGCTAATGTAGCCTCTCTTAATACTGAGGTGACTTAAGAATGCCAAGATGTGTGGGAGTAGCGTTCTAGAAACCAATTAATAATATTTTCTGGAGTGGAGAAATCATCAATCTATTTGGCAACTAACCAACCTTAAGTGCATCATAGGCTAAGAAAAGATAAATAGTGGGAGGTACTCCTTGGGAGGGAAATGAGGCCCTCAAGCATCAGTAGCTACCCACCAATAATGTAAGGAAGTTAACTCATTTTCAGAAAAATTATATGGTCAGGCATGTCTCCTTAACTGTCCAAGGGAATGAGATTCTGGCCTGCTCATTCCAAAATTTGCTTCTATCAGCAGCAACAATATCCCTATGGAAATACATAGATACAAAGCCATTTTCAGACTTCATAGGTCCTACATCCCCAACTTATAAAATATATTTAAATGCAGCCACATTCTAATTAAATACATAATTTTGGGGTAAAGATTTTGGAAAAGAAATTTATTAATTTGTTTTCAAAAATATGTGACTATAGATCACTCCTATCACTTACTGTAATTTCTCAGAAATCATCATATATGCTGAGATGTTTGCAAATTGTTTTCAAGCATAACAAAACATAATAATGAGTGAAGCTAACATAAGTTTTATTTTCTAAACATGGAAATAAACATCTAAGAAGTTAGATTTTGCAATTTTGTATTTTTTTAAGGCTTTAACCTTTTTAGTAAGACCTTGAGAAGGTTTTAGCCCTAGTCATTTTGTCTGTTGAATGGAATAGATAGAATGGCCCTTTATGGGTACCGTGGTTTCTCTTAGCTTGATTACTCTAGCCATTATGATTTTCTACTATGTGATCCTGCTCTTATTTAATGTTTTCCAAACAACCTCTGATTGTAACTTGAGTACTCAATAACTTTCCAACAGAGACAAAATGTGCTGAGTTATGAAATCCAGTATTGGAAATAATGAATGTGTGTGCATACACACCATTACCACGGTAAAATGCGTTGAATGGTTGCTGTATGTCAAGCACAACTGTATACTTCATTCAGTTTATTTTTCGCCCTCTAACTTATGTCTTTGTACTTTATGGAAACAATTGATTATCAGGGAAAGAGAAGAAAGGGCAGAAGAGATAAAGGCTAGAGAAATAGAGAAATAGAAGACAGTAGAGCTGAGTGGCTCCTCGCTGGATTTCTCTAGAGAGAAAACAGGTTCTACTCCTGGCTCCTCCTTATTTAATTCAGTACAACCTTGGGCAAGTTACTTAACACATCTGAACTTTGGTTTCATTATCCATGAAATGGAACTAAAAATAGCACCTGTTTCAGCAAATTCTTGTGAAAACTGAAGGATTCAGTATTCTAAGAAAAGGAGCAATGGATAATGAACACTGGATAAATAGCAGTTATCGGATGAGCACTAGGTGTTGTACGGCAACCAATTTGACAATAAATTTCATATAATAAACAATAAATAATAAATAAATAAATAAATAAATAAATAAATAAATAAATAGTAGTTATCACTATGAAATCTACTTGAAAATGTAACCTGATGTGCGATCTCCTTGAGCCATGCTACTGAACATTCCTGAGAGGAGTGAGGGTTCAAATGAGTCAACAATTTCTCCTTGGATGTCATGATGCAATGCAATCTATGAAGAGGAAACGTTTGACAGGGTTAGGACCTGGGCAGAGTCTGAATTTTCCAACACTCCTAACACTTCATTTTATTTCTGTTGCTTTGAAGTTAAGAGACTGTAAGGCATTTTTTCTTACTCCTGAATACACAAAACATCACACAAAAGAGGAAAAACACCCTCCCTGACTTACACATTCTAGAGGTCACAGAATCTTCAAAGTTTCTGTGGGCCAGCTGCTCCTCCATTTCCCAGTACAGAACAGATTTCAGCCCCAAATTCACAACATTCCTTTCATGTCCTTCATTAAAGGATTTTTGCATGATAGGAACTCCAGCTTCATTTCTCTTCTTTCTCTTTTGGCCAGTATCTTATCTGGCAGCATTATCAGTTAAATATTCATTGGTCAAATTAGAATTCAGCCAAATGCCTTCCTATTTAAAATGGCTGGGTGAATATAGCGATCATTTGTCAATGTCCCCTTCTGAATTGTTAGTGAGACAGACTTGCACACATTATTTGAGACAGAAAATGAACAGTTTCAGTTGCTATGGTTACAGTTAGGGTATGGGGTAGTTGTTTACAAGTTATCTTTGTTTTTAGACTCTACGCATGTGCACATGCTGTACATCTACATATGCATGCACACACGTGCTTGTGTATTTAAGGCCTAGATATTCTGCAACAGTACCTGTTTCAAATATTCTGTCTGTTCCAATGTTTCCATTAATCCCCTTATCTTTGTTAGATTATTTATCTTCATTTTCTCTTCAGCAGTTATGATTTCATATATATCACAAAAGGGATATCACAGATATGTTATGGCTACTATCCTCAAATGCTCTGGGAATTAACAGATTTTTGCCTATGCTGAAAATTCATTTTTCAATATCATGATTTATTTTCTTATTTTTAAAGAATATCTGCTTAAACAACAAAATAACCACCCAACAAAAAGTAACCTGAGGAGAGTAGCAGTTTATCAACTTGCTAGATTCCTTAAACCCAGTCCTGGGCAGAGTTCTCAATTGCAGAAAACACAAACGGAGGCTGGAAGAATTAGGAGAAAAAGGACTTTATTAAAAATATGAGGCATTCCCTCAGACTCAGGGGAGAGGTAGACAATCAGATTCAATCCTAAACTTTCAGAAACAATACCCTAAATTACTCCACAAATTAGTCTGATAAAAAAAAAAAAAACTGCCAACGTCAAGCTTCAGATACTCCAGTTTGTGTCTCTGTCTTCTGAGAACCAGGAACACAACTTCATTGCATCCAGCATTGTCTGCCATTCCAAGGCCAAAATTCTATGGGAATCATGCAGCCTTTTAATTATGGCAATCCCAGCTGATGCCAGCTTTACCATTATGGTGATCACTTCTGTGTGATCACTTATGTCTTACTGGAGGAGCTAGATCATTTTATTACACCCTAGCTGGGAGTAGAAGCTGGAAAATGAGTTGTCTGACTTTTACCAGGGAAGGAAGCACTCAAAAGTCCCCCCAAAAAGCAGAGGGCTTCAAAAAATGCTGGAAAGCAGGAAAACATAATAAATGACCACTATAAATACAACCTGATATCTATAATATGGTCTTTTAGTTAAAGCAGACTTTTGGTTAAAATAGTCATTTCAGTCAACTAGCTAATGAATTCAAACAAGGAAGAAACTCTCTATACTTCCATCTAAGGCCAATTCTTCGTGTCTACTATATCCATCTTCTCTCATTTCCTCAAGAGCATTGCTCCAAAAGCACATTAGGGGTTTTATTTCTTTTACCAGATTATTTTCAACGGAATATAAACTTGATGTTATGTTTCTCATCTTAAAAAACAGGAAATCAAATACCGTTCTATCTTGTGTCCAGTCACTGTTCTCTATCTCTGCCCCATTCTGATATGTTTTGCAGCAAACTCCCAGATAAAGTTGTCTATATCTGTGGTTGTTAATTCGCCTCCTTCATCCCTTCTTTAATTCACTCCAGTCCACTCTACAGAACTTTTTCTAAAAGAAACTTTTTTCTAAACTTTTCTAAAAAGAAAAAATTCTCATTTCTTTTTTTTTTTAATTTTTTTAAGGTTCATTCATTTTTGAGACACAGAGAGAGACAGAGTGCAAGTGGGAGAGGAGCAGAGAGAGAGGGAGATACAGAATCTGAAACAGGCTACAGGCTCTGAGCTGTCAGCACAGAGCCCAACGCGGGGCTTGAATCTACAGACCGCAAGATCATGACCTGAGCTAAAGTCAGCTGCTTAACCGACTGAGACACCCAGGTGCCCCGAATTCCCATTTCTTGAATGAATTCCCATTGCTAAACCCAGTTGATGGCCAGTCCCCATTCCCCTTTCTACTTGAACTACCAGAAGCATTCAAGAACATATTAATTTGGCTTCCAGTTCTTCGTACTATTCTGGGATTTTTTTTTCTACCTCATTGGTCACTTTTTATTAGTCTCCTTGTCCGGTTTTTATTAAAACTTTATGTCTAAAACAGTGGAGTACCTAAGGACTTCTTTTCTGTTGACACACTTTCTTAACCAATCCAATAGGATGTACACATGAAAATACCATCCCCACAATGAAGACTGCTACATTTATGTTCTAGACTTTTCTCCTCTGTATGCTAAACTTATATATACAACAATCCCATTATCTTTCTTATAAGTCTTGTCAGAAGAATACCTATTAAGGTATTACTGAAATGTATCTGACCAAAAAAGAGCTCTTGATTCCTATCTTCCATACTTCCTCTTTCTTATTTTGGAAAATTCAACCAACTGCTTTGGTTGAAACTGTGTAGGTTAACTTACCATTCTTGTATCTCTACAGTCCATTTTTTCACACAGTAGTGAGAGTGGTTCTTCAGAAATATGATGAAGTTCTCATCATGCGAAATTCTCACATGTTTAGAATAACTATGAACGTTTTTACCTTTGGGGATAAGTCCTAGATGATGTATCTTTTGGTGTCCTCAGGCCACGTTTCCTAATTCACTTAGTATGTTTTCCAAAATTTCAAAAGCGTATATATATGCAGTTTAAGGGGACAGTATCTTTTGATTTGTCTATTGTGAGAGTGACTTGTTCATTCATAACCAGACGAAACTTAGGAAAATACTATCAAACACATAATATATAGAAATTGATGCTCCTTTATATTTGGTGCTTATTTTGTGCCAGACACTAGGCTGAACGTTTTATATGTGCAAACCTAATTAATCTTGCAACAACTCAGATTATAAAAATGATGCTCAAACTATGATGTGTCCCTAAGTAATCCAACAAAAGAGCAGCTGACAAAGTTGTTGAGCATGGATGACAATGGCTATAATGTGATTCTGTTGCCATATAGCCTCTCAATTATTCGCCTGAGTCAGTACTTCACTACATACAGGCAGGGAGATAAAAGGGCGGCTTGGAACCTATAGTGACCAGAAATGCCTTATCTATATGCTGATGGTGAGCGGGGTGCCTCCTCTCTTTTTTACTGGCAGCCTAGGTGGGGGAACATGAAGTGTGTGGAGAGGCTGGGGCGCAGCATAACACATAATACTTTCCTTTTTATGGATCTAGAGGAAGATCTCTTTTTTTAATTTTTTTTTAATGTTTATTTATTTTGAGAGAGCGAGCGAGAGAGAGAGAGCATTAGCAGGGGAGGAGCAGAGAGAGAGGCAAACACAGAATCTGAATCAGGCTCCAGGCTCTGAGCTGTCAGCACAGGGCCTGACATGGGGCTCTAACTCAGGAACTATGAGATCAGGACCTGAGGGAAGCCAGGGGCTCAACCGACTGAACCACCAAGGCGCCCCTAGAGGAAGATCTTTTAAGTGATCAAAGAAATACCTCATTCATCATTTAAGGGAAAAACTCCTTGCCAGTGACAACTTCATCAAATAAATGCTTATATATTTTTTCAGAATCTCAAATTCCTTTTCTGATGGGGAAGGGGTTGGAGCACAAATAGTCCTCAGTTTATTCTGCCACATTCTTATGTTTGTTGTTGTTGTTTGTTTGTTTGTTTTGTTTTTTGTTTTTTGTTTTTTTTTTATCTAGTACTTCATGTAGAAGAGATTTGATTGTCTATTTGCCCTCATTGGGAAATATCAAATTGACATGAGATTGACTACCTAACTCTCCTGGATTTCAAAGAAGCTTTTTCATGCAAAGATATAGGAAATAAAGAAAAGTAACGCAAGTCATATTAGCAAATATTTTTCTTAACGTATAGGGGTAGAATTAGAATTATCCTGTTTCAAATTAAAATACTGATTTTATCCCCTCTCCATCCCTGTTGTGTCTTTATAGTTTCATTTGCTTCTGGCTTAGAACATTGTAGCAAATAGCAGATGGGAAAGAATCTGCCATTTTTCATCATGCCCATAGTGATGATAGCTGTGCTCTTGGTCCCCAGTGGAAGCTCCCTTGATAAATGTCAATGAAGTGATCCTTTCCCTCCCAGAGAGGAGGTGATATTGTGAACCTGCCACTGTGATAATTAATACTTAATAAGACCTCCTCTTCCTTTTCCAAGGACAGCCCTAGAGAGCATTCACAAAGCCTTGTAATGGAGGAAGAAATCAACCTTTTGTAGAGAAGCTAGCTGGCCCACTAGGGAATTCATTATGCAGGGTCTGGCCATAGGAGTCTCGGTAGTCTCTTTGGCAAACATGTTGGTAATTTAGTACTTGAAGTGATAACATATCTTCTTATATTTGTAGTTGTATTGAACCTGCCCGAAATGACACCTGGACAGGAATATGAGAGGGTCTCCAAACCGGTCCATATTGACCTGTCTGAATGTATCAGCCAAGTTCAGGGTTCTGATTGAGTCCTCAGGTAAAATTTTAGGTGCCATGGGGAATATACAAATGAATGATGCCTGGCAGGAGTGTCCTCTTTCTCCCATGACAGCCTTCATGACAGTACCAATGTTGTGAATGAATTGTCCCTTCCCAGACACTAACATATATGGACCACACATTCCCATGGAAATATTCAATAATGTGAAAAGAAGTACAAACTTCCCTGAAACTCTTTGTACACTTAGATAAGTTTAAATCCTGTCAATAACACAGAAAACAAATCATAATTATTATATGTTATATTATTATTATTATTATTATTATTATTATTTATTTTAATTAACTAATTCAGCCATGATCACGATCAGTTCTGGGAAGAAAAAAGAGAGGGAAGAAAACTAGGAGATTTCAAATATCTATCTTATACTGGGATTCCACAGAGATATCTTATTTGATAAATGCTGTATTTCTAATGAAATGCATATTATCACCCCCATTTTTTAGGTGAAAGAACTGAGAGCTTAGGGAGGTCAAATCACTTCTCAAAGCTCACACCTCACAAAACTGGAGGTGTTGAGAGTCAGAGGCATATCCAGTCATACCTTGCCATTGTTCTTCAATTTGAATTTCAAAAAGAAAAAAGAAAAGAAAAGTAAAAGTAAAATATAACTAGATACAAAGAACTTCCGAAGGTATTTAACATAAACAGATGTTTGTATTTCTTTAGAAAAGGCTTCATAAAAAGTTGGCTGCTCTCAGTGAGGCTAGAAATTTGACTTGATGTACCTAGAAACTAATCCGCCTCTGCAAGCAAACCCCGAATCTCCTATTAGCCTTTTCACTTTAAAAGAAATATAGATCTTATATAATGATATGTATAAGAGATGAGAGTGTTAAATTTTCCCTAGCTGTTTTTTTATTCATGTTTTTAATCAAGTAATACATGTGCCAGATTTCAACATCAAATAATGCTGCAAGTACTACAACAAAAGCTAGCAGCCCCTGTCCCAGTCCCTATGCTTTTGCTCTCCAAAAGAGCCACTTGTAATTCTTGTAACTCTTCTGCTGTTCACATTATCACTATGTAGCACTGTTTAACACTATTTTTCACTGTTTCATTTCAGACATTATCTATTGTTCATGATGTGCATAGAGGAGTGCATAACACCACACACACAGACACACACACACACACACACTTCTACTCTTACATTTATATCAATTTACTTAAGGGAAATTACTGTACTCAACAGTGTTCTAGGTAATGTGGGGATACAACAGGATGCCAAAATAGACCAATTCCTTGCCCTCATTGTGCTTATGTTCTGTGAGAGACAGATAGAAACAAACAAACACAGATATGTACTATTCAGTAGATAACAGCTATGGGGAGGAAATTGCTGAGTGAGAAGATAGAGAATAACAGAAAAGGGGTGATGGTTTCAATAAGATTATTTTTGTTTAAATCAAAGTTCAGCATTTACATTATTTTGACTATGTAGATTTATCTTACACTTTGCCATATGTATTATGATTAAATTTCATTTCTTGTAAAATTTTTGTTTTCTCTGGAATTAATCACTACTTTGGCAAGAGGATTGGGTGTGGTATTGGTTTGCCTTTCTTTCTGTCACTAAATCATTGGCAGAGTCTTTTCCAGGTTGTAAAATAGTCTTACAAGGGTAAAATAAGGCAAGAAATCTACCAGTTCCACATCCTGCCCACACCCTCTGCCTCCTGCTTGCTCCATGGCTGTCATTTGGCAGCTTTCCTTCACCATCATCTTGAGAAGTCCCTCTTCCATGTGTCAAAGACCATCTTATTTGGTCTCTGTCTTCTTCCCTAGTGTAGATCCTCCTTTGGATGGGGCACATTTCCAGCAGTTTCCTGGGGAAAAGTGCATAGGAGGTACATTCTTTTTGAAACACTTCATTTTATTCTAGCCTCATTCTTGAATGTTATTTTGTGTGGGTGGAGCATGTTAAATTGAAAAATAATCTCTTTTAGAATTTTGAAGACATTGCTCTGTTATCTTCCAGAATCCAATGTTGTGCTTGAGAAAGTCAAATGCTATTTTGAATTTTTAATCCTTTCTATGATACTTTTTCTTCATGCAGGCTTTTAAGCTGGTTTATTAATGGCCAGTTTTGCAATCTTGGAATAGTGTGCCTTGGTGCCTACATCTTCATCAGGTGCTGGGCATTCAATAGCTTAAGTTCATGTCTTTCCATTCTGTTACACTTCCCTTGTTTTCCTCCTTCCTTTTGTTGCTTCTCTTTCTAGAATGTCTATTAGCCATTGAACCACCTTAACTGATTTCCTAAATGCTTTCTTGTCTTTCTTCTTTTTTCCCTTCTTGCTTTGTTCTTTTGGGAAATTTCCTCAACTTTACATTTCACCTCTTGTTGTGTTGAATTTTTTCCATCTTTTTAAACAAAGTATTTAATTTTACAGCAAATAGTATACATCCTCTTGTACTTGAATTTTATTATTTCTAATAATAAGTTTTAATTTTCAATATATTTTTTAGTTCTCTAGTTATATCCACATATAACATCCTGATATTATTCCATAGATGTGGCATTTTCTTTTACCTTTATAAGAAAAAAAATTAAGTTTTCTTCTACTCCTTGTCTCTGTTTCCTCCAGTCTACTTCTACTTTTCTCTTTGCTTTCATCTTTCTCCCTAGTGTTAGGCACTTCCTTCAAAATGTCTGGCAAACCTTGGCTCGTTGTTAATATTAAGAGTAAAGAATGGCTGAACAGATTTGACATCTTTCCCTTTCTTCTGGAAACCATCCAAAAGCAGCAAAAATAATGGAAAATATTGAAATCTCCACTTTTGGTAGAATTAGGAGGCAGTCTCCAAAATATTTTCAAAGGAAGACAAAAATAGCTGATTTTTCACTGAAGCTCCCTAAGGGTAAGTAGAAACGAGTGGGGGATAAATTTCAGTGGAAAGAAAACTGTCCAAAACAGGTCACAGAACCTGCACATAAAAAATATTATTTCCTGATGGTGGTCAGAACGTGCTGAGGGGCCAAAACTATATTCCTTGATCTCTAGAGGGTGTGAAGGGTGGGAAGAGTGAGGTGAGAGCGAAAGTCCCATCCTTAATCCATTATTTTTTTAAAGGTTTTTAATTTATTTTTGAGAGAGAGAGAGCACAAGGGGGAGAGGTGCAGAGAGACAAGGGGACAGAGGATCAGAAGCAGGTTCTCTGCTGACAGCAGAGAGCATGATGTGGGGCTCAACTCATAAACCATGAGAACACAACCTGAGCCGAAGTCGGTCACTCAACCGACTGAACCACCCCGGAGCTCCTCCTTAACCCATTCTTTAAAAAAAAAAAAAAAAAATTAATGTTTATTTATTTTTGAGACAGAGAGAGACAGAGCATGAACTGGGGAGGGTCAGAGAGAGAAGGAGACACAGAATTCCAAACAGGCTCCAGGCCCTGAGCAGTCAGCACAGAACCCGACGTGGGGCTCAAATTCATGGACCACGAGATCATGACCTGAGCCGAAGTCAGACACTTAACCGACTGAGCCACCCAGGTGCCCCTCCTTAACCCATTCTTAAAGGAAGCAGAGAAGGCAGGGCTACCTGAAGTATCACAGAAAAATCATATTTGAAGGAATCATATGATCTTTGTGACAACTGAGAAATTGAGAGCTTTTTGTTGTAAAAATCTACTAGCCTGAAAATCTGCCTTGGTTCTTCTACACTCCTGCAAGTAACTGATTTGGGAAAGTCAATTCATTCAAAAATAAATTTATATATAAATCTCTAATCTTTTATATATGTGTACAAAAAATATACACACATACATACACACATTTATAATCATCCAAATATGCACACAAACACACAAATGAGGAAAAGGAAAGCAAAATTTATTAACAGATAAGTTATATTCCCTTAAAAAGGTTTCCATAAAGAAGCTGAGGATACTAAATATTATGGACTAATGTTGGACTGCAATTCATGCTATGTCTAATTTGTGGAATCAAAGTTCACTTCAAGGGAGCTGTCCTTGGAACTTGGCTGAGAGGCAGAGGATGAGACAAGGGATAGTAACAAGCTCTTTTGGTCACAGATTTATTGTCATAATCTCTAATCAGCTTGTCATACTAAAAACTGATACTTTTATCTTCAACTATCATTTTCTTGTGTCTTATTTATCACTTAATTTGGACGCAGGAGGAGTTGCTATTGTTGGGCCCTTCAAACACAAAAGTATGTGATTAAATAAGAAGACAATGTGTACTGTAATAATACTGAAGAAATACCACAGGGAGGCTTAACCTTTCTCCTAAAGATATGAATGGGCTGGAACTCTGTTAAATGGTATCACTGCTCTGGTCTGCATCCTGTTCAACAGAATGAGAGGCTGAAATTCGATGTGGCCCCCTTGCTCCCTTTGCACAAGCAATTTAAATGCTGCAGAGCAGGAGACTGATAACAACGTCAGCCACTAATACCTTGAGACACATTGCTTGATTCAGTAGACTTTTCTAGTCTAAAACAAAGGTGGGGGGTTAAGGAGACATGGACACTGTGTACCATTTTTTGTTCACTGAACTCAAATATAAATATGTATCTTTCACTTCCATTGATTCCTGTTTGTGGATTTAGGAAGAGAATTGTTTACTACTGCTTTCCCTAAAAGGTAGGAACAGAAAGAAAAAAAAATTTGGAAAGAAGTCAATATTCAAAGAAAAACGTATCAACATTGTCTTTGTGGGAAAGGCACAAAGACAATTATTTTGAATTAGTTATGTATGATCATACTGTTTTTGGGGTTTATGTCCTGCAAAGATCTTAATCCAATTAAACTATGTTTTTCCTGTCCTTAATTCGTTAATAGCCAAACCAGGGGCACACTTTAACAACTTGACAGTTCTGTTTCTGATAATAAATTTTTAAAAATGGCATTCTGATGTATATATTCCAGATGTAGTTCAAGAATCCATTTCTGAATGGGAGCCTGAGATCCAGACCCCAAACTATTGGCGATATCACCAAAGTCCAAATTCCTGAAGACCCTCCAATATTGATCCATAGATTCCATCCAACAGGACTTCCATGGAGGCGGTGTAAAAGGGGCTCTGTAGGCCAAATTCATAACTGGTACCCCCTGATGTTATTAGGTGAAGGGACTAACAGTTACACTATTTTTGTTTTAGGGAGGCAGAGGTGATATTTAAAGTTTGGAAAACCCAAAACATGGAAGCCAGAGTTTCAAATACTGTATATTTGAAAATATAATGCTGTATATTTGAAATTTATTAAAAGAGTAAATCTTAAAATTTCTCAGTATAAAAAAATTCTGTAACTACACATAGTGATGGATGTTAACTAGACTTATTGTGGTGATCACTTTTCAATATATACAAATATCAAATCATTATGGTGTATACCTGAAGCTAATATAATGTTTTATGTCATTTATACTTCAGTTAGAAAAACAAACACAAAACATAAAGTGAAAGGTTTTGATTTTAGTTGAAATATGCTGGATTGGGAAACAGAACTAATTTTAACAAGCGGTAGAACCCTGATTTAGGAAATTCTCTGGGCTGCAGTGAGCTCCTCTATAGAATGAGGGAATTGGTAGTGTAGATGGCAAAGAACTCCCGGGTTCAGTTATAGGCTTCATAGTCTTCACTATATATCTTACAAGGCATTGCTCATCATCTCACAGTCATTTTGAGTTCAACAACATGTGAAAGGCAGGAAGAAGTCCCTTCTTGGTTCCTATCCAGAGTTTCTACCTTACCTCCTGCAATTTATAGAAATATATATCTGGTCACTCAGATGATCAAAATATATTTCTCATGTATATGTAGCCTTTGTTCATTGTTCCTGACTCACAACTTTCAAAATTCTTGAAATTTCCTGAGTGATGAAAGCAATGGAAACATCTTTTTTC
Organism: Lynx canadensis; assembly: GCF_007474595.2. Classification (NCBI taxonomy): domain Eukaryota; kingdom Metazoa; phylum Chordata; class Mammalia; order Carnivora; family Felidae; genus Lynx; species Lynx canadensis. The sequence continues at coordinate 33,653,753 of NC_044315.2, forward strand.
ATAATATTTGGTTCTTGTTTATTGTAATAATACTCAGTTCTTGAAATAGCTTCAGATCCATAAAGATGAAATGGTGTCTTTTTATTTATGACAAGACCCTTTCCACCACAACTAGGTTTATGTTAGTTGGGTAACTTTTGGAAATTACCTAAGAATGGGGCTGCTTGTCAGTGGGGAGCAACCTTGAAAAGAGAAGTGGAGCTTTTAATCCCATCCCCTGATTTCCTGGGAAGGCAGAGGGGCTGGAGGCTGAATCAATCACTTATGGCCAATGATTTAATCAATTGTGCTTATATAATGAAGGGTGGGGTTTGGAGAGCTTCCAGGTTGATGAACACATTGGGATCTGCAAAGAGCTGCACACTTGGAAGCCCCATGCCCTCTCCCCACACTTTTCCCTATGCATGTCTCCCATCTGGCTATTCCTGAGTTATATCTTTTCATAATATATGGCAACCTAGTGAGAAAGCCATTTCTCTAAGTTTTGTGAGCCGCTCTAGCAAATTAATTAAACCTGAGGAGGAGACTGTTGTAACCTCCAAGCTGTAGCTGGTTTGAAGGAAGCCCAGGTGACAACCTTGATTTGTGATTAGTGTCTGAAGTAGGGGAGTGGGGCCAGCCGACTTGTAGGACAGCCCTTCACCTGTGTGATATAAGGTTATGTCCAGCATTAATTGAGTGGAATTACAGGACATGAGCTGGTGGCAGGGCATTGTTTGTTGGTGTGGGGAAACATCTCTGCCTCCCCCTCCCCTTCCACATTAAACTTGAGTGCAGGACCTTCACCACCATAATAGCTTTCACTACCAGTATGACCCCACAGGAAAGCATCAGCCAGACCCTGGGGCTGTGAACCAAAGGAAAGCCAATGTATATGTGTGTGTGTGTGTGTGTGTGTGTGTGTGTATATATATATATATATATATATATACATTCTTGCAAGCAGTTCTTCAAATCCTTGCACATCACAAGGTATAATTTGTTGCAATTGTAAAAATTAAGGTTTACTTACTGATTCCCACATAGACATGAGAAAAATCCTTAAGTCATCTTAATTCACTATGTTTCTATTGTATCTGATTGTTCAAAGATACATCTTGTATGCCTCCACTCAACTTGTTTCCCAATTCTTTCTGGTTTTGATTTCTCCTTGAGGTCACTTGAGACCATCACAGAAGGCTGACATCAGTCACCTACTGCAGCTCTATGCACAGGGCTAAGGTGAGGATGGGGTAGAGCAGGGAGGTATTGGGAACATTGATACTGTATTGGGAAGGAAAGGACTGACTGGCTAATTCATCAACACATGGCAGGAAAGGGTTGCTGAAGGAGAGTGGACAGTGTACTGAGCAACAGAGCCAAATTTGGGGAAGAATGGAAACCAGGAGAAAATAAAAGAAAGAAATTACAATGGGTACCAGTGGCGACAGTGCTGCCAAAAGCTGCAAGTAGGTATTCGGCTTTTCCAGTGTGCATTAACAGCTGGGTTCACTTAAAGTAGCAATGAGGGAAAGGCTGCACTGCATGGGTCTGTTTCCTTAGGACACCCAAGAGGACTGGGAGAGACAGAAAACACCCCAGGGGCTGGTTACAGACAGATCGCCCAGAGAAACAGACCTGAGTGGAAGCACTGACCCACATTTCTCACATCTCTTCTGGATGCTTTGTTTTTTCACTGTCCCATTAATCACTGTGAGGAATGTTTGACCATACTCTAACATGATGGTAGAGGAGAAGTGCCTATACCTCCCTGATGCAGGCCTTTGAATAAAACAGGGTCTGGAAGAATTCCTATTCTTTCCAGCTTCTTGTCCTCAGTGTTTTCATTTAGTGGCCCTACACCTGGATTCTGCCACCTTTTCAGCTTTTTTTGGATTATGCCTTTGTTAAACCACCTACTACCTTGTTTTCAGGTATTATCTCTTGGATCAGTTCATATCGGACAAGATTAATGTGTATAATTTTATGTTTTATCTGTCCACCAACTAGATTATAAATCCTTCAGTAAGAGAAAACTTGTCTCATGGTACCACTGAATCTCTAGCACCCAGCACAGTGTGTAGCACATAATAGGCAGACAAGTTATCTGTTACATGCAGAAATGCACCAGGCTTTATGCCTCGCAATTCTGCTTCTTCTGGCCCATCCCAGAATCTAAGAATCACAGTTTAACTCCAGAACTTTTAATTCTTTTGTGTCTGGGAAGTGAAATGTCTGGATTCTTCCCATTCATTTTTCTGGAGGAAACCTAGTTAAATAACAATTGTAGCATTTTAAAAGACTTCCATATGAGAAAGACATCACATCATTACTTGGTTAACTTTTCATAGATAAACATGCAGACTTTATCAGATCACAGACCATGGGGTTCAGGTAACAAATCTTCCAGACAAATCCCAAAGGATCAGTAAGGGGAGTTAAAAAATGTATGGATGTTTGGGCTACACTTTCAGAGACCCTGAATTAATTAGTTCAAAGAAGAGCCACAATATTTCTATTTAGTCACCAGATTCTAATTAGCAGCCATGATTAGGAACCTCATGATGCAACAGAGATGGGTCTCAACCTCACCGTCTGAGTCATTGGTAACTGACGAAGTGAATGAAGTGTGTCAGGTAAGTCTCATCAGCCTCCACCATAGCAAAGACCCAATGGACACACACTAGAATAACTGGGGCCACCCAGGATAATGCATGAACTCTTTCTTAGTCTCAAAATCTGTAACCTGAGGCATGACTGTAACTCTGATAAAACATGTTTTGATGCAATGATTTCTATGACTTCACCACAACCCTGAGGGGTAGAAATGGAAACTTTGAGTCACTTTTCCAATTTTTTTCCAGTAAGTAGTACAGCTGGAATCACCAGTCAGGTGTGTCTGACTCCAACACCAATGCTTAGTCTTTAATAAAAGGGAATAGGAGCCCCATAGGAGTAAAGCCTTCCTACTACCTTTTCAGAAAACAAACTGGGTAGGCACACTGTATTCTGAGTCACAGCCAGGCCATCATGCTCCCATGCCAGTGCCACTGCCCCTGACATTCAGGGCTGAGTCAGATCTCCCATGAGAAACCATCCATATCCCAGGAATTTTCCCCTGGGTTAGTGGTCTCATCTCTTCCAGTATGGCCCAGGAGGACCTGTCATTGGATTAAGCTTGTAAATTCTGGGGTTGAAGAGACCTGCCCACCATTTGTTTTCATAATGCCCAGCTATAAGCAACAGAGTTTAGAGTTACAGATGAATCTTTCCTCTTATTGTAAATGGTTTTGATTTAATAATAACATTTTCCAAGCCATTGGCCCATAATGAGGATTATTGCCTGTGGGTATTTAATACAGGAAAAAGAAATGGGCCCACTTCACTGTGCAAATGGCAGCCACAAACCCTGCAGCAGGAGGGCTGGAGCAACAATTTACTACAACAGCACTGTCTGGGGTGGTATAAAGATGATGGCAGATAAAGCCTCACTCTATTGTCTAGCTAGGGTTCAACCAAGTCTCAATGGATAAATTACTGGGAATTGACTCATGTTAAAATACAAAATTTAAACAAGTAAATTTGAAAATCTAATTGGCTTCATTAAGTGATTCATGAATGGGGCAGCATCCTATCTAGCAAACAGAAGAGAGCACCAAGGAGTTTTACAAATGGAAGGCTTTTCTAGAAAGGAGGGTGGGCAAGGAGTTAATAGCAAAAGAAAAGAAAGGTTTGTTTCAGGCAAGGTCACTTTCCCTTGTGGGAGGACGGAAGCAGTGTCTAACCAGGCAGATTACCTCGCCTTTGGGGGATTAAGAGGGTCCATGTGACAGATTACCTCACAGATGTTGATCAGAAAACTCCTGACTTTTAAGACTACATTTTGGGGGGAGATTGAAACTGCAATTAGGTTTAGTATTAAGTTTTGGTTTGGTGACTTGGCCAAAGTGATGCCTCTTGGGGCCTGTGGTTTTCTTTTTAACACTCAAAAGCTATAATCTGCTAATCAGGACCTGAAAAGAGTTGGTGAGTTTACAATCAGAATCAGACAGAAGTGATGGAGCCAAGGCCAGGATGAGCAGTGAAGGGGGTCTGGATGGGTGGAGGATGCAGGAGGCAGTGTTGAAGTTTGGATATGAAGGGAATTGACATGACTAAATGTCAATTACAGAACAGGGGATTTTTTATATATGATCTCATTTAATCCTTATATCACCTCTCAGTGATAGATACTATTATGCCTATTTTTGAGAAAACTGACACATCCGAGATGCAGAGCAATTTTTCCTAGGGAACAAGTAAGAGGCAGAGCATAAGTTCCCATGTAGGTTTGTCTGGTCTGGAAGCCCAGGTGGATCCCGGCTGTCTGCTCTTGGGAAAGGCAGCCTCAGGCACTCATCTGAAGCATTCTGCCTTCTACATTAGCACAACCCCTTTCTGACCTCTAAAGTTCTCTTTGTCTTCCTATCTCAAACCCCAGGGTCAGTTCTCCAAGTGTCCCATCCAAGGCTCCTCTCTGAATGGGCTTGTTGTCAGTCATTTGCATTCTAGTGAGAGTTTGTCCACAATTTCTGTTTCCTGGAGGTACTGGCAGGCGAGGCATTCTCTAATTCTGCATGTGGAGAAGCAGCTCTTCCCTTCATAGGGAGGAGTTTGTAAAGACAATACCCATTTCCTGGAGTTTCTGACAGCTACAAGCTGCTTAAACCTATCTCAGATGATGATGGTAGTGGTGGTGTAGTAATTGTGATCACAGAGGAGGGGTTAGAGAATGAAAAAGAGGAAAATGAAATCTTGAGGTCCTAAGACAGTTTCTGTTGCCCTCTCTGGCCACCACTGCTGGCTCTCTGCTCCTGACCCCAACCTTTACCTCTTGCATCATTTGATCTTCTTCACCAACACTGACATGGCACTTACCTGGTGTCAAGCATTGTGCTGAACACTTTACATACATCAGTTCATCTGATCCTCATCTCAATCCTAGGAGGTGGCCTATATCATTATCCCCATTTTGCAGATGAGGAAAGCGAGGTAGAGGCTCAGGAACTTGTTAAAGGTCAAGTAGCAGAATTGGAATCTGAGCAGGCAGCCTAACTCTTGAGTCCAGCCCTCCACTGGGTAACAACACTGCCTCTTAAGACTGACAGGTTTTTGGAGGCCAAGGAATCCTACCATTTTCCAATAATTTTTAATTCTCAGTATTTCCCTGGTGTTCTGCACAAACTGTATCATCCACCCCCACCCCTTGCTCTCTCTGTCCACTTCATACCGAGATTATTTGTCCCAGATTGTTCCTGTCACTGGCTGTCAACAGTCTGTGGGGTTCTAACCTATTTGATTGTTTCTGAAATGTTTTTAAGTGATATTTTATATTTGGACAGAGGCATTCAAAAGGTCTCCAGTGTTGCTTTAAAGATGATTACAAAAACATCTGAGCTTGCTCGCAAGTAGCTGATAGTAGAGTCGGCAATCTGTAGTTGACAACATGTTGGAACCTTCCTTCCCCCGCCCCTTGTGTTGAGATTCAATTTTGTGAATGTTTTTGGATAGTGCCCTTTTGATTTATAGTGGTAATACCACCCTTCCAAGTACAAAATTTTGCAAAATTTATGCAGTCACCTAACACCCACCAAGGGTTCTAACTGTCTGACTTGGAGCCCTGGAAGAAGTACTGTCCAGGCAGTCTAGGCTGAGGTTAAGACTGGATACTTGTCTGGGTGGCCAGAAGTGTGAAGAGCCAGAGGGAAATGATCAGCTATGTCATAGATATGTTGAGGACTCATACCCCAGGAGATAAAGCCATCATTAAATTTAGAAGAAGAAAGGAAAGTGGTGAAGAAAGGTGTCCAGGACCAAGAGATAAATGGAAAGAAACTGTTAGATGCTGGAATAGAGCAATACATGGAAAGCATGGGCAGAAAAGATCCAAAACAGTCACCTTTTGTGGAATATGAAACTCTTTTTATTGTGTCAGTCATGAGGGGCATGTATGTACACCTGCACTTGTGTGCATACACATGCATGTGCTATAATGGAGGCACAGGTTTAGGGTAAACACCATATGAAGTCGAGCTTCAAACAAAACAATTGTGAGTGACAAGGTCAGCTTTTCAGAATTATCTTAGCAACTGGATAGGGATTTGGATTTGCTGCCCAAAGTAAAGCCAGAGAAAGGAAAGCTTATAGGCCATAAGCACCAATTACCCAACCTTGCTCAGAAATTTTATAGTCAGTATATAGACACAGACACAGACACAGACACACAGACACACACAGACACACAGACACACACACACTCACACACACACACACACACACACACACACACACACAGAAGGCCCTTACTCTCATTGGCCAGGTACAAATGGGCACCTAAAAAGCTCCAGTTGCTATACAAAGCCCATCCTGTGCAAGTGTGATCAGAGGAAAGTCTCTCTCGTGTCTTTGGAGGAAGGCTGAATACAACCACTCAGGGGGCCTCAAGGATCTAAGCTCACAAGAAAAAGAGAGGACACAGGGCCCTGCTGTAGCAACAGCCAGATTGAGAAGGAGCTTAGCACACAATTACTCAAACGTCCCAAAGGCCAGAAAGGTCTGGAGGAACAAGGGATACATGTCAAAATCTTACTATTGACCTTCAAATCCCTTCCTAAATCTTATTATTTTCTATCTCTGAAACTCCCCTTTATCTATCACTTTCTCATATTACATTAAATTGTCTGTATCTCTGGCTAATGATTGCAATTTGCCCCATTTTCTCTTATTTTGCTATGATTGTCTGTCCTTCATGTCTCCTTAACCTTCATGTAACCTAGATGTCAGCTGGGGCCCTTTCTCCTAAAGATTTCTAGACTTCATTGATTCAACCCCAGGATATAAAAAATCCAAAGCCCTCCCCAAAATATGTCTGGTGAATCCCTTAGGGCTAATGCCTGGTGGCCTGCTGAAGAGCATTCCTAACAAAATAACAAGGAAGACTCCCTTCTTGCCAGGCCCTAAATTAATTAATTGGCTCTTAACTATGTGAAAAAAAGTATTTTAGATCTCTGAGTGAGATTTTAACATCTCAAAGTGTTATTTCCCTCCATCCCCCCACAGCAAAGTATCTTTTACTGTTGATTTAAGAGTTTATCAAATAATAAGGTATTTTCCATCCTGACTTGTCAGGTCTCTGCTAGGAAAGTTCCTGTATTTGTTTCAAATATTGTAACATCAGAGTCTTATCTCCCCTGCATTAGGGTAAGCAGACAAAAAGAATTCGGTGACAGCAAAGCCATGAGCATACCAGTTAATGCTTCCAAGGAACAAGATGAGAGAGTCCATTCTTAAGCTAAGATGATTGAAAGAATGACATCCAATCCCAGTTCTTACTTGCTACCTGTGGACTTCCCATTTGCTGAAAGAAATATTACAAAATGATTATGAATAATGCTGCAGGACAGAGAAAACATTTTAAAAATAAACTTATAGAATCTCTCTCTCTCTCTTTTTTTTTTTTTTTTTTTTTGTCTTTTCCCTTGTGAGATATTCAAACTATCATACTGTTTGGTGCTTCAAGAACAGTAGCAATGACATCAAATCCATCATTTTTTTCAGATTAAACTAGAGTTTTAATATGGCTGAGATTCAAGGTTCTTGACCTTTAAGGCAAGATTTGTCCAAGCTCTTGTCTTCTCTCTTTAGCTCTGGTAACTGTAAAAGGTAACTCAAGTTCTTTTGTTTTCAACTTGGGGTGAGAAATTTAGAATATCCATGAATTTTCACACACAATTTTATCACATGACAAAGAATATGGTTTTCCACCACATTGACACTCCTTTACTTTTGTTTTTCTCCCTTTTTTCCCCTCTTTTTTTCCTATATGAATTGCTATCTGGGAACTCTTAGTTCTTTGTTTCTGTTATGAGAAGTATTCCCCAGTTCTTTCCCCAGATTCTTCTACCAAATCTCACCATCCCTAGCAGAAACAAGAGTCCTGTACTTAATGTTACCCACCCTCCTTAGGAGGTGATCAGGGTGAGAACTAGAAATATTTGTCTATTGCAGTAATTTTGTTCCTGGCTCTTTCAACTTTTTGCTCTTTTTCTTCAGTTGTGAAGGTGAATCCTCTAGTTGATCTTCAGGATCTAGAACCTGCTGTGGACCCTCTTCAGGGGATTTACTGCCTGCGGAAGGAGTCTCCCTGGTTCATGCTCAGCGTTTCAGTATACCCACATTAATACTCACTACCAAGGCATAACAACTGTGTCATTGTTTGTCGTGTTGTTACTCCATTCTGGATAGATCTAGAAGCCTCTCAGTTGTCTCTGGAGCTGCAGCTTTTCTTAATTGAGAAAAATAAAAGTCTCTCAATGTTTCTCTGACACAGCTGGGTGCAAGGAAGTGTTAATGGACCAGCAAATGCATTAAAATACATTTTAATAAAAACACTTCCAAGAAGCTATGTACAACTAAGAATATGAAAGAAGAGTAGAGGCTGGAAGGAGGTGAGAAAGACAACAGAAGAGGGTCTTTGTGTAGGTCCTGTGGGGAATAATGAAAGATAGGCCTTGAAGGGCAGGTGTCTTTCAAAATTTTCTAATGCCTTCCACCTTGGCCTTGCCTGTCCTTTTCCATCCTGCAGACTTTCTGTAGAAGTGAAGATTAGAACTCGGTTATTCAGGCTGCCTGTGAGTAGCTGCCTGTGTTTGCATGAATCATTCCTTTATTACAAACCAGCAATACTGAGCTGTTCTGTGAGAAGGTATCAAGGTACTGGACACTGTTTCTTGTGTGAAGATGAATAAGCTCATCCCTAACCTGTAGGAGCTTCCAGTCTAGCAGATAGACAGAAAACCAAATAAATATAAGATGTATTGAAGTAGATGGGGAAATAGATATTACAATAGTATAGAGCAGGGAACAATTCTTACCAAAGAAATCAGGGAAACCTGGCAGAAGAAATAATTTTTTTTTTAATCTGGACCTTAAAGAGTATGTACATTTCAAAATACTTACAGGGGTGAGAAGGACATTCAGGAGAGAATGACCTATGAAAGCATAAAAAGTAACAGCATTTTTGGAAGGATTAAGATGTTGGATATGCAGGAACATAGGGTGTGTGGAAGGATCTTATAAGTCTAAAAAGGTATTTTGGAACTTGATGAAGGTCTATGGAGTTTAAGCTTTTTCCTTTGAGCCAAGGAAGAGTCATCTAAGGTGTTTAGGCTGAACGTGATAAGAACCGTATTATAAGAAATCATACTGACAGCAGTGTAGACTAGAGGATGTTGGATCAGAGGCAGAGAGAACAGAAACTATAGCATTTAGCAAATAATAACTATCAAGAGGATGCAAGAGTTAATGAGGACCTGAGCTGAAATTGTGGTTGTGGAGATAAAGAGAAAGGGGACAGGTGAAAGCATATTGTTGTGGGAAACTGATTGGGCTCAAGGATGTGGTAGAATATAGAGACAAAAAGGATTCTTGTACTCTCTATAAAAGCCCTAGTTATTGGGGAAATGGAGACTAGCTTTTCCTATACTGATGACCTTTGCCCTAGGCTGATGCCCTAACAAGGAAGGCATTTGAATGCTATGTTCCTAACATCTGAGTGTGATAATTATCTCACACTTCTTAGATCCATCAATGCTTCCTGTCCCCCTGTCTCCATTGTTCATCCAGTGTGCTATAATCTTTACCAGGAGGGGTGGAGGAGTGGGGGGAAGCATCATTAGAGGCACAAGCCACCAGGCCTTCCTTTCTGACACTCAGATCTTTCATATTGTCAGTTAAGTGATACATCGTTTTATTTGGTGCAAAAATAATTTCACACAACTCAATAGAAAGGGGTGGAGTACAGAGTTAGGGAAAGGTGAGATGGGAGGGCAGGAAGAGAGATACAAGGCACTCTTTCCTAATGGATAGTTCTGATAGGCAGAGGAAGGATCCAATTTGGACCATCAGCCAAGCCTAAAATATCCTCCTGCCCAGCACCTGGACACCTTGGCTCTTTTAAACTGTTACTGGGAATTTTGGAAGCACAGTTTGGCTGGTATGTTTTTTGGAGAGCTCTGCCTGGGGTCAGGTCCCAGCCATCATCACTGGCTGAAATGGAATGTATACCCACAGTGGAAAATACCAGCAGGGATTTGTATACTAGTGTTCAACTTAAAAAAAAAAAAAAGTAAGTAAAAGCAAGAAATAGTATCTTCATGGACTCAGCCCACATGGCACATAATCAGAAAGATTACCCTTACAAGGGCTTGAACATTATTTGACTTTTGAGTTTAATTTAGAGGGATCTGAGGGAAACTAAGATATGCTGGATGTAGACTCCACACAACGTCTTGTTCTTTGAAAGAAAAATCATAGTGGGCGTGAGATTACCTCAAATATGGCTCTGCTGAGAATGACATATCATACTAGAGGGAGGGTTGAAAATGTTCTTTATTGAGTAAAATATTATTATTCCCTGTTTTCCAGGTTATTCTCTAGGTATTACATATCTAGATGTAATTCTCAAATTTACTGGCCTGAGAATCATTTGAATTAGATATTCTGACTCAAATGATTTGGAATGGGGTCAGGGAATCTGCATTTTCAACAAACATTTTTAGTCAATCTGTACCCTCTTTGTAGCTCATTGTCCTCTATTTGTCAGCTAATGGTGGCTCCTCCATAAATTCCTCTTTTGGGGCCTCCTGACTTTCCCTGAGACATAGGACAGTGAGTCTGAGGAGGGCAAAATCTTTTCCAAGGATAGATAGCATGCCTCCAAATATGGGAAAATTTTTGAGCTCCTTGAATCCCATATTCACTTGTAGCAGGGAATGAAAAAAGAAAAGTTTGAGACTGCATGATTCAAATAAGGGTGATCATCATTTCTCCTGGGGTAATGGGCTCCCTTGGGAGAAAGAAATTACAAATTACTAATAGTTCATATGGCATAAAATTGCAAATTTCAAGCAAAATAAATACATTCTTCTATTTCTAGAGTTTGCATTTTACTATAATGTAGAAGGGTACAGTATTAATAGGCAGCTATCAAATAGAACAGTGATGTTAAATTACATAATCAATTTAATGTTCTGGGTCAGTTAACAAAAAAAATCTGTTCTCTCACTGCCACTAATTTAGCTTTCAATATCCCATTCACAAGTCTTTTTTTTTTTTAACTTCTGGGAAAGATTTGGTATATCATATTCTTCCATAAACATCTGTAACAGCTGTGTGAAGGATCCCAGACTAGCTGACCTTTCTCCTTTTGCAGTCTGAGTGTGGAAATGAGAACGTAATCACCCATGATGAGCTGGCTGAGCAGAGTTGGACCAAACTATTGAACAGAGCTTTGACTTTCCACAGGGTTGATCTCTCTTTCCTCCTAGTATACTTCAAGAGGTAATGTACAGGATATTTGGCCACAGGTTGTATGTGTTTATGCATGTGTGCAAATGTGTGTGTTCATATATATACACACACGTCCAGAGTAGGTAGGGGAGATACAGACATTGAATGCAGTTATTACTTAGGTCTGGAGCTAGAGGTTTCTGAAAGCCTTCTGGTTTTTTGCTCTAGACAGTGGTAAAATGCCATGTTCCTTCTCAAGTAGCAGTAGCACATAGGTTTTCTCTCATGTGCCAACTGATTGATAAGTGGTTATCTGAAGCCCTGAGTTAAGAAGAAGTATAAGAATGAAACAGGATAAGCCAGAAAGACTGATCATTGGTCCATTCCATCACTTCTGAGGAGGCTGTAGGGAAAGGTTGTTACTATATGCCTCAACCAAATGGCATGCTTTAAGGACTGGGACTGGAGAAGCAGAAGCCTTTGGGACATAGTCTCCATTCTGGTTTCCATGTTCAAAATAGCTAGAAATTAGTTGAACAAGCACAGCTGAGATCTGAGCCACAGCTGAAAGTAAACTGACACCCAGTGAGGTCACATTAGGTTCATGATTGGTTTAGAGCAGTGAACTCCAACCCCTGAGTAAGCAGATGGAGGGAAAATAAGTGATAGATAATTAAATACATCTTTCTGCAATGAAAGTTTGAATTCATATTCATTGATATTCACAAATTTGAATGAAAATAGTTGCAATAGAATCAGAAGTGGGCATGGTTGTGACATTCTCAAACACCCTGTTCAGTTCGAGCTCAGGTTCAAAAATGTGGTAGGCTTAAGAGAACTTAACCATCGCAATCCATCATTCTGGAAGGCATAGGGGCAGAAAAATCCTTTTGATGTTTTGACCACATTTTCAATTCTGAAAGTTTCCCAAGTGAAACAAGCCATGGTAGAATCAACAGGAAGAATAGTATAATGATATTGCATTTAGCAACTGGGGAAAAAAATAAGTGCTTTTGTAAGAGTTAAGGCTTTTATAAAAGAATTTGCTCCTATAATATGCTTGTTTGTTCAGGACTTAATTCTTGTCAATCCTGTTGGTGAAGAGTTAAGAGTTCACTCCTTGAACTTTATTATAGAAGATAATAATATCTACTATATTGCAAAGTAGATGTCATTTCTCTTTATACAGAGGAGGAAATTGAATTTTAGAATTAATGTGCCCATGTGCAGAAAGCAAGTAGCACAGCCATACATTCTTCTTCAGTGTATGAACGAAAAAAGAAATTCTGGTGTTTTCCCCTCCTTTGCCAATTTAACGGCACACTCTCCTTTCTGTCTTTTGAGGTTACCACAATGAGACCATTTCTTCATCAGGTGAAAGCCTTCTGCAAAGAATTTTGTGTTTACATTTTACAGGAAGGAACAAGGCTCTCCTCTGAACTACCCTTCTTCCATTCCATCTATTTGCTGTCTCATAGACTATGGTGTAACCGCTTTTTAAAAGTTCACACTTGCTTCCTCAGAGAAAAGAGAGACCTTTCTAGAATTTCTAGGGCTGTGAGGGAAATAATAGAGGTGACTTATCAGGTGGTTTCTGAGCTTTGTACAATATTAATTTTGGTCCATCAGGTTGGAATTCATGGCTTCTTGTGAACTTGGTACAGGTGGTAAGGGTGGGGAAGTAGTTTCCTAGTGGGCAAGAGAGGCCTCAGTTCAAGGCTGAGAGATGGACAGGCAGTCTAGTGGGAAAGCAAGGGTTGATCAGATGCTTCCACTGAACCACATGAGCCCCCAGGCTCGTGGCTCTCCAAAGCTGATGCACACTCAGCATTTCTGCCTGGGTTTAAATGATCTGTTTCCTTGCCAATCAAATTAGGAGTCATAATAATACTTCCTTTAAAAGATTGTGGACAAGAATAAATGAGATAAAATCTCCAAAGCCCAGTACCTGGCACAAAGTCAATGTTCAATTGATAGTGATTCTAAGGCTTATATTTGACGAGGAGTATGTTGGTTTATGCCTATCACGGCACACTTTCTCACTTTCTGAAGCATAATGATTTAGAAAATAAATTATATGAGCATTGTACTATCAAGTTCTAGGTATTATTACTACTATAAGGTATCATCCATTTCAAATGTAAGCAACTCAGAAGTTGGTGAGGGGAAAGGAAATAGAAAAACTGGGTTTTCGGGTGGATGCTGGCAATTTCAGATGAAGTTTCTATGGACAGTTGTTTGGGGCTGCTGAGATAGTCGGTAAATATTCTGGGTTCTAAGATGTTTTTTCTCTTCCTTCATTCTCATGCAGCTCTGAAAAACTGTAGCCTGTTGAAGGAAGAAACACAGGTGTGGAGTGTAGTATCTGTCCACCTGCCCTGTACCCCCTGGGCAACACAAACAGGATCTGAGAAAAGGGGAAGTCAGAGGATGCCCTAAGCTTTTCTGACTCTCACTTTCTATCTGCTCAGTTATTTCCCTCCCTTTATTATTAAGTCTCATTTCTATAGTATAAAAATAGTATAGTATTTTAATCTTGGTTTTCATTTTCTGCCATCTAACCAGTTAACCTATTGACTTTCTGCCTTTAGCTCATTCTAAACTTAATCACTGTCTAAGTCTGTTTTTATCTGTCTTAGACAGTCCCCTTGCCTTGAAGAGTAACCACTTTTAAGAATTAGACCACCTTGATCTTCAAATATGAAGGACACTTTATGAAGGCCTTACTAAAGGAAACTCTTTGTTCTTAAGGGCTCAGCTGCAATGTTTAGTAATTAATTTGAGCACGACATTAGCACCCTCAATTCTAGAGCTAACATCAGATGAAAGTTGCATTTGCTGCCCCTGCTCAACACTCAATCCCTTCACCACGGCTGCCCTTGCCCACCCTGCTCTGCCCTTCCTAGGGATGGAACTTGAGATATATCTTTTCATTTCCTCTGTAGTAGCCCAAGTCCAGCATAGACTTGACTGAGAATGCTGGCAACCACTAAACCAGGAACGGATCAAGTGGCTCCATCTGGCTCATAAGATGTAGGATATGCCAGGCCAGGCCACAAGGGGCAGAAGCCTCAAAAGGAGATCTTTCTCCTTTTCTTTATTTTGCTTGTTTTCTTTTCTCTTCTTTTCTTTTCTTTTCTTTTCTTTTCTTTTCTTTTCTTTTCTTTTCTTTCTTTCTTTCTTTCTTTCTTTCTTTCTTTCTTTCTTTCTTCTCTCTTTCTTTCTTCTTTTTCTTTCCTGGATTAATAGTGGTTAAGAATTCAGATACTGTAGTAAGATCACCTTCAAAGCCTATTTCTACTACCTACTACCTGTACAACTTTGGGCAAGGTGTTTAAATTCTCTATGCCTTGGTTTTTTCATCCATAAGCTGATGTCAACAATCATACTTACTGGTATTTTAAAGGGTTCTAGGTAATGCAGGAAAGTATTTAGTATAGTACCTAGCACAGGGTATTGAAGACATTGTAGTTATTATCACTGTCATCGTCTTGATTTTTAATTTGTAGTTAGACTCCTTTAGAGTACAATTAAATGAGTAATGTAGTATATATACGTATTTGGGAATATAGATGCCACAAATAGATTTTTTTTTAATTTTTTTCAACGTTTATTTATTTTTGGGACAGAGAGAGACAGAGCATGAACGGGGGAGGGGCAGAGAGAGAGGGAGACACAGAATCGGAAACAGGCTCCAGGCTCTGAGCCATCAGCCCAGAGCCTGACGCGGGGCTCGAACTCCTGGACCGCGAGATCGTGACCTGGCTGAAGTCGGACGCTTAACCGACTGCGCCACCCAGGCGCCCCCAAATAGATAATTTTAAGGCATTTTGCCAGCAGAATGCTGAGTAAGTACGTATATTCTGGGTCCTATTTTGCTTCAGATTTTGAGTGAGTCATTAAATTTTACTGCCTTTATTTCCCTCTACAATTGTGAATATATATGTTTAATACTTAGAATAACTCAATATAGAACAACTCTGTAATAATCCTTGGAACAACTCTGTATATAGAAACTCTTTACGAAAAAAAGTTGGGAAGGGAGGTTTAGGGAGGGTAAGTGACTTGTCTAAGGTTACATAGCCAATATGTAGTAGGATTTGAACTGCAGTGATCTCTTTCCAGCGATAGTGGTGTTGACAAAACTACTAGATTCTTCACAAGTGACTTCAAGTATATACTAATGTGGATAAAACAATTGCAATTTTATATATACTCCTAAAACTTTTCTTTGTCACTTTTCTTCCTTAAATTTAAAATACTTCCATTGTGAATGTTAGGGAAGAAAACATTATTGGCTTCATCTTAGACATGGGAAGAATAAGGGAGCAAGTTTCAATGACTTGCCCAGGTCCTAGAATATGGGGCTCCTCCTATGGTCACAGACCGCAGAAACAGACTCTTATTTGGAGCTCAATACATATTAGAATATATGAATGAATTAAAATTCTTTTACATCTTTTTCATCTTTTGATCTTCATAGCAGACATACCATATCAATTTGAGAAATGAGGGAATTGAGTCTTAAAGAGGGTCAGGGTTTTGCTCAAAATCATGAAACTAATTAAAAAAATAAACAGGGCTAGACTCCAATCCCACTTGCTTGCAACACTGCACAGAAACCCTCTTCTTCTTATCTTCTTGGTCCTGCACATACAAAGCAGAACACAGAAAAACCTGGGGAGGAAGTCGTTCTTAGGAGTGCTATTCAAGAGAGTTCACTCTTCCCTTTGGAGTCTGTCACCCTTTCCTTTATGTTATTTTCTCTTTTTCTGGATGACTGTTCACACCCCATGGCAGGCAAGCTGATGCTCCCCAATAATGTCAGCAGAGGTCTGGTGCCTCCATTATGTTTGGTTAGGCAAGTTTCTTGTTCTGTGACAATCTGCAGAGAACACACATTATAAATCAGGAGCCTATGGAAAGTTCAGGAATGAAAGAAATCTTTTGCAGACCTGAGGAGCTGAGAGCTCATTTTTTAATCCCTACAGGAAACAAAAAACAAAACTAAACAAAACTGTGGCCTTAAAAACACATTTCTTTCTCTCTCTGAGGAACTTGTCTGTACCGTTTGTTTGCCACTTAATATATTCTCCTTTGCACTGGCTGAGTTCCAGGAGGATGGGGTCCAATCCCTATTTATCCCCTAGGATGAGGAAAAACATGAGACAGGAAGAAACAAGGCCGACTTAGAGAAGACAGAAGATGAGGAAGCTAACTAAGCTGGACCATCAGCATAGGATAATGATTAAGCAAGTGAATTTCAGTGTCAATGTACCTGAGTTCAAATCCTGATTCCACCACTGTGAAGCACATGAGAAGCTTCACTGTAGAAGGTGATAGGGTTAGTTTGAAACGTCTTGAGTATTAATAGCAAGTAGATTACTAGGTCTTGAGTTCCTGTGGTGGTTGGAAAGGCAGGATGAAGAGATAGGACCTGGCATTACAATAACAAATAACATTCACAGTGTACTTACCTTGCAGCAAGCACTTGCTCAGTGTTCTTAAGTGTTACATATAATGCTTTATCCTTTCCATCAACTAGATTTTTAGGTGTCCTCCAGTGGGACAAAGTTTCTTTTTAGATTCAAAGTTCCTCTTTAGTCTTTGCCATGATACTTACTTTTCCATAATCTTGCCCTAATTACCTAAGTAGCACCTACTAGGCTTAAGGTTGAGCTGCAAAAGGAGTGTTTCTTTCTCACGGGAAATAAGAACACCTCAGAAAATAGAAATATTTTCACCTAAAGCAAATTATGAAAGAAAGCAGAAACAAAATTTGCTCATGCTAATTATGATCCCTAAATGCTGAGGTTTTACCAGTATCTGACAAGAGGTAACAGATAAATATTACACCTACATTTTGCTAGCTTGAAGCCTGAACATAGTGATACCTTATAAAGTGCCTCAAGGGTTTAAGTCCCCACAGAAGTGCCAGACCTCCCACAGAAGCTTCTATGTGGCCACATGAAGATGTGTTTCAGCCACCATAATATCTTTGCCAGCTTCAGATGGTATCCTTGGATATGGATTCTGACCAATCACTCTGGTCACTGGGCTCTAATTTTTCAAGTGCAGGGGCAGCCTGAGAGTCATCCAAGAAGGGAAGAAGAAGGTCACTACCTATGAGTTATGCTCTGTCAGGCAGAGTTGCTCAGTCATGCAGTGTCTTAGAGTTCACTGAGATACCAAGATTGCACACACATAACGTATGTCTTGCCTGAGCACACAAATACCATCTATGTGATATCACTTAATTCAAGTTCTGTAATACCTAGGACAACAACTGAGGCCCCTATTGGGTTACTGAGTCTGTTTCAATGTACCAACCTTTTTTCTTGATAATAGATCTTTGTGTTTTGTTTCGTTTTAATACATCCTCCTATCCTTGCCCAGTGCTCTGTATAGGCTTTTAAAAGTCTGGATTTGAATCATATAGCTATTATATGAGTCCCATTCCCAGTAATCCTGGAAGCGTTTTAGGTCAGATATTTGTAAAAGAGATAGTGGAGAAGTAGAGAAAAGAGGGCAATGCATAGTTCCATCTGCCAGCTGTGATCTACCGGGGACACCCTGGTTCTGCCACTGTTTAGATCTCTGCCTCCTTTGATGTGCTATTTCTTTCTAAAACCTATCTCAAATCAGCCCAAGAGATAGGAGAATTAGCTAATGAAGATGCAGAATCCAAATGACATAGCAAATCACTGTGTGAATAAAAATACAGGGTGTTACCAGTCAATCTTCACTGCTAGCCTATATAACTCTGGAATAGTGTTGATCTGCCTATCTCTCTGTTAGACTGAGATTCTCTCTAGCCACATCACTCTACTTCCTTGAACACAAACAACCTTCCTGTAGACAATGCTAATTTGATAAAAATGCATGCAGGAGTGATGGCATTACAGTTATTTGCCCCGAGCCACTACCTAGCATCTAGTACTGAAAATACTCTCTACTGGACAGCTTGGTTCCACAACATACCCTTTAAGTGTGGGGAGGAGTTTCATTTGACAGAGAGCATCTGTTCACAGCAGATTTGTAATGCACAGATGGGATCTGATAGGGACACAGTTGGAGACAACCCCACAGGATGCTGACCCCCAACAGCTGCTGCATTGCACAACTGAAATTACACAAGGCACCACTTGCACAGACCTAGTGCCTCCTTCCCTAATTATTTCTATCAGACAATGTTATAGGCTGAATTATGTCCTCCCAAAATTAATATGTTGAAGTCTCAATCCCCAGGACTTTAGAATGAAACTATATTTGAAGATAGGGTCTTTAAAGAGGTGATTGAGATAAAATGAAGCCATTAATGGAGATCCTAATCCAATATGATTGGTATCCTTATAAGAAGAAGAGACACCAGAGTCACAGGGGAAAAAATATGTGAGGACAAAGCAGAGAGTGACCATCTATAAGCCAAGCAGAAAGGCCTGGGACAGATCTTTCCATTATGGCCTTCAGATGAAACCAAACTTGATCTTGAACTACCAGCCTAAAGAGAAATACATGAGAAAATACATTTCTGTTGTATGAGTCACTCATTCTGTGGTATTTTGTTAAGGCAGCTCTAGAAAACTAATACCACTTCAAGTCAGGCTAATAAACAAACCAAACATAAACAAATTTTGCAAATGTAGCTCCCCAGAAAATCCCTTAAATCTCAAATCTTATCAGGTTGCTCCCAACCCTAGGCACAGCTACTATAATTCCTTCCTATAAGGGACTTTCCATAGTCTTTAATTTGCTATAGAAATAGCTACCATGACAATAAATTTCATATTAAAAAAAAAAGAACTAGCTACCATGATCATGCACAGTTACTATGAGCATTCAAGGTCTATGCAGTTCTATGCTACACTAGTTATGGTATATGTTCAGGTTCCTGAACCAGACAAGCCTGGCCCTGTAGTTTACTAGTTGTATTATCTTAGGGATGTCACTTCACCTTTCAAAAGTTCAGTTTTTTCATCTGCCAAAGGGCATGATAGTAGACATTTCACTGGGATATTGTAAAATAATGGATGTAAAATGCTTGGCTTAATGCATGGCACATGGTTGTCACTCAACAAATGTTCAGGTTGGATGTTGATCGTTATTACTATTACTGTTGGAAGCTGTTGTTTTCTTCTGAAATGTCCCAATTTACTTTTGTTGAATGCCTCAGCCCTCTTGCAGTATATAAAGCAATTTCTATGATCTGGGGTATTTTCTCACAGATATCTATTTTGTTATTAGTCTCTGTATAGGTAAAATTGCTGTTCTCCACAGTATTTCAAATCAACAAGCCTTGGGAGGGCCAATTTCATTCCCTTCAGAAAGCATAAAGAGGGTGGGAAGAACATTTTAAACGTTATGGTTATGGTTTATGTTTATGACATAGATTGTGAAGATAGTGTCATGGATATATACTTATCTCCAAACTCATCAAGTTGTATGCATTAAATATGTACAGCTTTTTGTATGCCAATCATACCTCAATAAATTTATTAAAAAAAAGAGAAAGAAAGCATAGGATGGAACAGAGCAGGTGTGTGGGGAGATGTCTTGTTCTCTTTTAGCAATCATCTCAGAAACATGTTTCCTATTTATTAAAATTTTTTAATGTTTATTCATTTTTCAGAGAGAGAGAGACAGAGCATGAGTGAGGGAGGGTCAGAGAGAGAGGGAGACACAGAATCTGATGCAGGCTCCAGGCTCCAAGCTGTCAGCACAGATCCCAATGCGGGGCTCCAAGTCACAGACTGTGAGATCATGACCTGAGCCGAACCCAGACGCTCAACCAACTGAGCCACCCAGGCACCCCACATGTTATTTATTTAGATAAAGAATCAGAATGTTCAACAACACCCCTCAGTCACAAATACCAAATGTTGGGGACAATACATTTACGAAAAACATCTCAGAAAACGACTGTGTTCAGTAACACCATTTAAATATATCATATGAGGATTTTTATTATCAATTTCATGGCTGAAATGCATGGATTTTCTCTGTGGAGGTGTGTGCTCCTTATGATTACAAAAACTCGGTTTAAAAAAAAAGGAATTAAAACATTTAAGAGCATAAACTGTGTGTTATTCCTTGTGCTATTTATTTCTCATGCCAGCCTTTTAAGCTAATTATTTTATTTCCACTTTACAGATAAGAAAATTGAGACTCAGAGAAACTACCTAACTTAACCAACGTCACACAAAGGTGCATTTAATGTTAATTAATTAATTCTGGAATTTTTACAAGCACCATGAAATTTATTATAACACAATTAAACAGTGATTAGGTAAGTAGGAGTAAGAAGGGAACTTTCTTGTTATAAGATAAATTTCTCATTAAAAAAATTGAAAAGATATGAAAAAAATTTGAAAAAATTATCTCTAATCCTACCACCTAGAGATCATCACTTCTAGCATTTTCATTGATTAAGCAATAATTGTGATGTTTATAGGAAGCCTTCAACCATTCATACTAATGCAGAAGAGAGGAAAGGGTGGAGAATATAAAAAGCATTTCTGTGTGTATTGTGTGCTCTTGGGAGTAGAAAATTAACCTTTTTGATCATGTTCTGCATGGGCTAATTACTAAAATTACTTTCCCTTCCCAAGTGATCCCAATTCAAGGCACAGTCCCAGAAGCATTTTGGTGACAGGGGATTAAACATGTGCTGTGGCTAATTCAAGAAGTGGAGACTCTACACGTAGATAATTAAGATCTGACAGCAGAACAAAAGCTCATGCACTGTCGTGGTATGGGGGCTCTCCAGCATTTCAGATGCTTTCTCCTCAGAGTAATCTTGAAAGCAGATTCGATTCAATTCACTAGGCATTCATTGGGAGACTGATGTGCTCTGCAGTGTGCTAAAATGTCCAGGAAATAGTCCGTGATTGTAAGGGACATGTAATCTAGTGAGGGAGATAGGTATGCGTCTCAGTAAATTTAATAATAGTAAAAATGGTAATTACAGCCAACACTTCTTTAACACTCACTCACCCTAGGCTAGCTGTGTTCTAAACTCCTTGAATGTATTAACTCATTTAATCTCCATATAATTCATCAACTAATAAGGGGAAATACTATGCACTTAGAGGAGAAGGAATGGTTTATTTTAAATTAAGAGCTTCAGGGACTATGGTTATAGGTGGAAGCTCATAGGCTGACATCATAACACCTAACATATGGGCTGGAGTCTTCTGGCTACATCTATTTGTTCCTCTTCTTCCCAGCATGGGTGACTGCCTGGCTCATAATGTGTCCCCTCTAAGAAAGGTATCCCCCCTCCACATAGAGATAGAGATGGACTTCCCATGCCATGCCTCTAAGACCACATATGCTACCATCTCTCTGGACAAAACTGATTTAGAACAGGCTTTAGCACTAAACACAGCTGGACCATTTAGATCCTTCCACTAGATTATTTCAACCAAAATTAAGGGAAAAGTATTAGTTTTCTCTGGTGGTAGGAACTGGGAAATGTGAAGTTGGAGAATTGTTGTACATACCTGAGGTGACCATGAATATAGGGCACTCAGATCTCCTGGTTGGGGGAAGATTAACTCACAGCCCAAGCTGCTGGTTTTGTGTCCACTGCCTTGTTCATATGGAAACCACAGTTCCCATGAGCAAACTACTGAGCTTGGTAGCCATAGGAAGGCAGATCCATTTCTGTGAAATAGGCAACTTTGCCTCCTACCTCAGAACTGCTCAGCAGCACAACTGAAACTTTTCTAGAACCACATGCAACATATGCAATGCTCTTCCCTAGCCCCCTCCCTTTATAGGGGTGAGACCGACATCATATTGGGATGGCCCTCCCTGCCCTTCCAGTTCCCTCCCCTTATTCCCTTCTGTATTTTCTCCCCAATGAATGTCTTGCACATCTGATCATGTCTTGACATCTGCTTCTCTGAGGAAGTGAATTAAGTTTGTTCTTTTCTTTTTATGTGATATTTCAGTGTGGGAAGGGATTACACAAAGGTATGGATTATCCTGACAGGGATTATACATCCAAAGGTGTGATTCACTGGCCATCATTAGTGTAATGATCTAATATAGCCAGTAATGGGGAATAGTCACCTGCATTTCCCATAAACTGAAATTTACAGGAAGGTGGTTTTACATATGATTTTGGGGGGGAAAAAAGCAAACTATACCCAGACACCCAGAAACACCTGGGAAACAAAGTGTAATAAGTGGAGGCAATTTTTAGAAAATAAATCTTATTCATATATAATTGGCTCATTGAAATCATCCTTCATGTGGTAGGACTGGTATTTCTAAGTCTTATCTAAACGTTGAGCACAAAATGGAGCAAGGAAGGCCAATGGAAACTTTTAGTAATGCTAAATTAAACAGTACTTTTTCAATGTGAATTACACATTGCATTTAGGATAAATCACTTGTGAGACTATCCACAAAAAGAAGGTGGGAAGAGGTTTAGCAGAGTTCTAATACTAAAGAAAGTAGGGATAGGAGAGTTAAGGAGGACCCTGTGAGATATATATATATATATATATATATATATATATATATATCATAAATTAAGCATATAAAATGACGTTTCCCTTTAAGGAACTTTTCTATGAATTACACAGTCTTGGTGTCATACTTCTTCCTTTTCATCTTGTTAAATTACTCTTAGAATGCATCATATTGCTTGAGGAATTGAGAAAGCATTGTTATTTGGCACAATTGCACCTACTACCTTTTCTTTAAGAATAGAATACTGCCGGGGTGCCTGGGTGGCTCAGTCGGTTAAGCGTCCGACTTCAGCTCAGGTCACGATCTCGCGGTCCATGAGTTCGAGCCCCGCGTTGGGCTCTGGGCTGATGGCTCAGAGCCTGGAGCCTGCTTCTGATTCTGTGTCTCCCTCTCTCTCTGCCCCTCCCCCGTTCATACTCTGTCTCTCTCTGTCTCAAAAATAAATAAACGTTAAAATTTTTTTTTTAATTAAAAAAAAAAGAATAGAATACTGCCTTTCTAATGGTAGGGAAATTAAATGGAAATAAGTGGACTTGTCTGTAAGAAGACTTAGATGGAGTCTCTATTCTTCCACCAATCCTCTTGAATCCCATTTTAAAAAGTGAGATAACTGGTTGAATTATGTACCTTACAAACATTGTGGTGATTGCAAAGTATGTTGTAAATTGGGATTTACTCATCTTTATGTTTCTATTTTTTTCTCTGTTGCTGTCCAAAGCACCTAGAGAAAGAGAGAGAAAGAGAGAAAAAAGATATTCTGTGTTGGCTTGGAGAAAACTTACAATTCCTCCACTCTGAGATTTTTGGAGGCAAGTTGAAAAATGGTATTAAGATCTTAAAGCCTCTCAATGACTCAAATTCCTTAGACTCAGTTTCGAAGCTTATAAACAAGGTGCCTAGTCCATACTCTGACTATCAGAACAAAGGGAGCAGGTTAGACAAGAGTGAACTACTCTGTTCCTCAGATACACTGCTCCAGGTTTGCTTGGCCCCCAGGGTCAACTTCCTGAAGTTCACATTATTGGAAATGCTCCATGGTGACACCTTAAGTAGGCAACATAATACATCACTTGGCATTAGCCTTGATTCTAACCTCCAGGCACGATTTCATTTCAAGAAAATGTTTTAAATATTTGCTTGAGTTATATAACCACATATATCTGAGAAAATTATAATTAATTTTTATCTAAACTACATCAGCTCCAAGTCAGATGGTGAATAAAGCCCCCCCCCCAACTCCACCCCTGTACTATTTTTAATTCAAAGGATAAAGTCACCTTCCTTTCTACAAACTGAGTTGAATAGCTAAAGGTTTCATAGGGGATGGGCAAATCAGGGGCAACTCACAAACTCAAAGGTTAGCACAAAGGTTACACCAGCCATAAAAATCCCAAAGCATTTGCGTCTAATGTTAATGAGGCTTTGGATCAGATGAAGCTGCAAATCCCAACAGATGACAAGCCACAAATTGGGTGAGATGCCTTTGGCCTCCTGGCAAAGGAGGACGGGGCTCCTGTGAGAAGGTGCTAGCTGATACTAGTGCCTGATTATGTTAATGCATGGATAAAGTTCAGCCCAGGAAATTAGATGGGGCAGGCTTCTGTCAAGGCCACTTCTCTCCTCTTTGTCACATCAACCATCACCCCCTCATCTTCTCAAACCTTGTAGTTGGGAGCTTTCACTATCTGTGTCTTGGGGGAAGTCTTTGCCTTTCGTTGCTTATGGAATAATGTGACACCCACTAACTGTGACATCCAAAGTCCATCTCAGTCTATTCCAAGTCCTCTTTCTTCACCTTCTCTCTGTCCACTTGGCTTGCTCCTCTTTCTCTTAAGCAAGCAACTGGACTCCATAGTATTCCACACGTCTTCATTCTTTCAGTTTCATCTTCCCAAAGTATTTTCTTGATATTTATCCACCTGAAATTATGTATTCATCCTCATAATACAGAATTTCAACTCCATGAATTCCTTACATTTCATCTTCTCTATGATAAATGGAACTAATCCCTCCTTCCACTATGCCCCTTAGACTTAGAATCCAAGAAAGCTATTTTCAGTGATATTTCTTTACCTATATCAGAAGTTCCTTGAGGGTTGGGTCCAAATCTCTTTCATATATACATTGTACTTTTCTGATTCTCTCCCCCACCCCAAACCTGATGTAGGTGGTAATCTAGAGGTGTAGAGTCAGTATGCAGGAACTGAAAGTCACATCCTACATTATAACTCAGGGGAAAATAGGACAAAATTCTAGATATCAAAATGTGATGGTTAAAATTGTATATCAACATGGCAAGCTTAGGGTACCTCCTTGTTTGATCAAACACTAATCAAGATGTTGTTATGAAGGTGTTTTATAGTTGTAATTAACATCTACAATTAATTGGCTTTAAGTAAAGGAGATAGTCCTTGATTATGTCTGTGGGCTTCATTCAATCTGTTGAAAGCCTTAAGTCCAGAAACCTATTTCCTGGAAAAGTAACTCTTCATTAAGACAGTAACATAGAAATCTGTCTGAGTTTGCAGTTTTCTGGCTTCCCTACAACTTTCAGACTCAAGATTGCAATGTCTACTCCTGCCCACGTTTAAAACCTGCAGGCTTACCTTAAAGATTTCAAACTCAAGATGACAACATCAAATCTTGCCTGAGTTTTAGCCTCCTGGTTAGACTTCAGAGTTGTCAGTCCCTACAACTAAATGAGCCAATTCCTTAAAGTAAATCTTATTCATATTTGTCTCTCTTTGCTTTTGTTTCTCTGAAGAAGTCTAGTGATATGAAAACCAACTAGTTAGAAGGATAGTAGAAGCTGAGGTATGGAGTCAAGTGGGGATAAGGATCCAGAAAGCTAAGGAATGGGAATAACAGGGAAAGTGATTGGCTGAAACCTATATAACTTCCAGAGGTAAAATGCAAGCACTCGTAGAGGCTTTTTATGGGTCCAAAGTTTGTGTGAGTCAGCCAGGTTTACATTAAAGAGTCAACTTATCAATTCTTGACATAGGTAGGCATTCAGTAATCATTGCTGAACGAACAAAGGAATGCATTTATGAAAGAAGTGATCAACCCTGCCTTTTCTTCCCTTCACAACAACTTGATAGCTAGAACTCCCAGCAGTCAGGGCACACTGAGATAATTTGGCTCCTAAGCAAAGTAATCAGCAACCAGGCAAACTGTTTTTTGCTTCTCTCTTAGCCACATTTGAACAGTGGCAGGACAAAGTTATAGTGAGGAAAGGGGTTAGAGTTTTATATTTAGAAGTTTATCATGTTAAGTAAGGTAGCTTTCTTAGCACAAGGATGATGCAGGCAAACACATAATGGTGCCAGCTTCTTTAGCTTCCTGTTGAAACCATGGTGGAAGCTATCAAAAGCCTGGGGCACTCCTTTGCTACACACATCCTCCTTCTAATAACATCTGCTCACTGAGCTAGGGATCAATTATCTCCACAGAGGAGATATTGCCACCACTACTCAAGGCAAAACCCCTGCATACTAGGCCAGCCTTGGACAGCATCCAAGAAGTTTGATTTTAGCCTCTGGACATCATTTCACTCAAAGTGTTTTACTCTTTTCCCCTAGATATATGAGGAATGTAACTCTCAGAGGCCGTGGCTGACCATATTGAAACTTTTAAAAGGGTTTGGGCTCAGTCATGAATGACATGGTCTCCTGACTAGTATGGACCTATTTTCAAGGTAGATACAGGGGTCATACCTCTCTTCCATCCAGAACTATAATCTGGTATCAGCTGTGGTTCCCATGTTATCCTTTGTTCTTTTCTTCAACAAACATTTCTTGAGCACCTTCTGTATTCAAGGTGTTCTCAGGGGAGAAGAGCAATAGCAATGAATCATATGTAAAACCCCTTCTGCTGCAAGTAGAAACACAAGTTATTACATTGCAAAGATAAGATGATAAGATAAAAGTTATAGATTAATCAATAATTATTTAGGTGGACAAAAAGCCAAATAACTTCTAGCAAGGGCAATTCCTTAAACCTATTTAAGCATGGGATCCTTTTGCAGACAAATGTTATGCATGTATAAAATTCCAGGAGACATTCTTTGGGAAATGCTATACTGTAATCAAGCTTTTGGATTTTTTTCCCCTTGAGAGTTTAATATTTATCAATACCTTGCAAGCTATATACCTTGGAGCACTAGACTTCAGCAAGAGGAGTTCTGGGGAATATATATTTTCCAATCCAATAAATTTGGGGTTAAGAAAACTGCATATTTACTCTCTACCCATCCTCATTCCATTTTACAATCCATTTTAGATATCTCAGAGAACATTTAAATGTTAAGAGGTAACCTATTAACATGTTAGATGTTCTAAGATGTTTAGCAGAAAAAAAATTCTGATTAGGACATTTTTTTAATTTTTTTTAACATTTTTCATTTTTTGAGGGACAGTGTGAGCAGGAGAAGGACACACACACACACACACACACACACACACACACATAGAATCCAAAGCAGGCTCTAGGCTCTGAGCTGTCAGCAGAGCCCGACGCAGGGCTCAAACTCACAAACCGTGAGATCATGACCTGAGCCGAAGTCAGACACTTAACCAACTGAGCCACCCAGATGCCCCTGATTAGGAAATATTTAAATAGGAGACTCAGGATGACTTAATGGTGACATCTCAGATGATCTTTAAGGATACAGGAAAGATTGCTATTGATAACAAGGATTTCCTTGAGCAGAGGCTCTACTCCTTGCCTGTCCTCTACTGTCTGGCTCCATACATCTTTTTGGAACTGACCCTGCCTCTGTACATTTCCTTGTCATTTCTTTGGATGAAGGACTTGAGGAGAGGGAGCCCCTTTCTTTCTCACTTCAAGCCCTGTTATATAGTTCCATTGTTGAAGTCTCTCAGCAGTAATTCCCAAGTTTTGGGAGTTACTACCTGAGAATTGTCAGTGCTTCTTTTGGCACTGCCAGTTATGTCCCCAAGTGGCAACATCTCAGGATTGCATGGTTAAGAGCTCAACATGAGCTGAGGAAATGGCATATTTTCTGCTGATAGAATGCCTAATTGGGGAGATTCATTCAAGTGGAGCTTGTATGGCTTTGTGAGATTAAATGGAAAACAAGTGAAATCACTAGTGGTGTCCTTGAGCATGAAACCACAAAGAAGATTGCAAGGAACCTAATAGGTCAAGAGTCATCTAGAGCAGATGATAGAGAAGGGAGGTAGTATATGCTCAACTATTGGAAGGGTTTGAGTTATCTTTCTTCTTGAGAAATAAAAATGGAGGAGGAGAGAAAACTAAAGAATAAGAGAAAGGAAACAGGGAGATCAAAAATTTGACTTCCGCATTTGTCTACCCGTTCCAAGATTGGGCAATCTTGAATGTTTGAGTTTGAGTTACCTATCTTCTCTCCATTGTTTCCTTCTGCATACCTTCACTCTGATCACTATGTGCATGCACACACACACACACACACACACACACACTCATACATACACACATACTCACACACATGCACACCTCACTCATAATCTGGCTTTAACCTAAGATTCTAGAAAATTCCCTATCTGCCAATAAATTTATAAATATATCACCTATTTGTTATCTAACTCAGCTCTTTGCTTTTAAGGAGGAGATTTGTCCCTTGCATCAAAAAAACAGCATTCCAAAAGAACTAGCAACTGGCCAACCCCCATTTCTGTTAATAGTAGAAAATAAAAATCATTTTTAGTTTTTTTTTTAAAGCTGATTCAATAATAAGTCAATTGTTTCTAGTTTACGATTTAGTTCTAACAGTTTCCCCTTTTTTCCTCCCTCAGAATCTCCTCTAGCCATATCCAGAATTTTAAATAGCATTGCCAACAGCCCAGTAGTGATGCTGGTGAAGGACCACTTTATTTCTTGCTTTTATCTTTTCTCAGCCATTGATGATGCTCTGCTCATCATATGTTTTGCCCCTGGGGATGCCCAAATTCTTCCTTCAGAAGTTAGTGACTGAGCAGTTTGCCGATGTTCATTCAGTACTCACTCAGTTCTCTGATGTTGGCAATCTTTCATAAACCACAGCTGTGTCCTCCTTCAGTCTCCAGCTTGGGTAGTGTACTCATACATTCTGATGTGGACTCCCTGGTACAGTCAAAGGAATCCCCAGACAGGCTTACAGGCTATCTCTCAACAAAGTTCTGTGCTCCTGGGTACATACAGCGGACCCCGCTGTGTCTCTTATTAACCTAAAGAAAATATAAGATGCTCATCTTAGTCCCCTCTGATGCCAAAATTTGCCTTCCCCCATCTCTATTGATTTCTATCATGACTAGGGCAGTACTGTGGGAAATATTTGCCAACTTTAGCTCTTAAAAAAACAATAAAACAAACAAACAAAAAACTCAAAACATTCCATAAAGGAAACAGGACAGGTCTTTCTACTCTAGAAGTACCCAAACTTCTGGGATGTCGTTTAGTCTCAATATCGTCTATTTGTACATAAAAGGGATGCTGGGCAAGAAACATTCCTTTGTGGCTTCCTTTCTTCTTATACTCTTTGCACTTCACCTTTGCAGCTCAGAGGATTTATTTTTTTATTTTTTTTATGTTTATTCATTATTGAGAGACAGAGAGACACAGAGCATGAGCAGGGGAGGGTTAGAGGGTGGAGACACAGAATCCAATGTAGGCTCCAGGCTCTGAGCTGTCAGCACAGAGCCCACGTGGGGCTTGAACTCACAAACAGTGAGATCATGACCTGAGCCGAAGTTGGTCACCCAACCGACTGAGCCACCCAGGCGCCTCTGCAGCTCAGAGGATTTATAAGCACAGGTTGGGCAGAAAGAAAATAATGTTACCCTGTTGGTATTTCTGAGCAAATCACTTCTGATTCACACTATGATGTCTTTTAAACTTAGAAGCTTAGAATGTGGCTTCTTTTTGAGGGCTGTCTCTACTCTGAAGATACTCCTTTATCTGCCACGTGGTCAGAGGTCTGTAACTATGATGAATCAGGCTGAATTCGTATGGTAGTATGTACTCTGAAATATTATTTTGCCCATGTGTACAACTATATAACTCAGAGATCCTAATTTCTCCAGGCTTCAAGGGGCCACCCTCCTTTTAATATACAAATAATAGAGGGCTAAGTCATGTGGCTGTAGCTTTTACCATGTTTCTATCTTTATGTATTTATGAGCATTTCCCAGGAAATTCTTCCATTTGCCACAAGAATTTTCCATTTTCACAGACAGTTCTTACTCTGAACTGTTACCATTGATTGTCGTGTAGGTTCTGTTCTGACATCTACCCCAAATGCTTAGTAGAATGAAAACAGTTCCCTCCCTAATTTTCCAAAGACATCCAAAACCAGGTAATAATACTTTACAACTCAGGATTATAAAGCAGAAAGACAATGTTTCACTGAATATGACACATTGCTGCACTTACACTCCCTAGGCCATGCTCCTCCATATTAGTTACTCCACTATCTCTCTCCCCAGACTGCATCATATATTCACTACATTGCAGAGACCAGTGTACTGTACAAGCTGAGCCAGAAATATGTAATGACTTAAAAGTAATATACATTTGTTTCCCACTTACATAAAATTCAAAGTGGATTTTTATAACTGAGTGTGTCTTCTTTAGGCAGCAATTCTGGGACCTACATTGAGACTCTGCCATATTCATCATATGGCTTCCAAGGATAATGTGCTCATCTGCATCGAGCTAAAGAAAGGGGTAGAAGCACTGAGGATCCGATCTGGGAGTTCTTTACACACCAAACCTGAAACAGAACTCTTTCATCTTCCATTGGTTAGAACTCAGTCATATGGCCACACCTACTTATAATGAAAGTTGGAAGACATAGCCTAGGTATATGCCCAGGAAGAAAAGGAAATACCTTGGTGAACAAGTAATCAGTTTCAAAGAAAAAAATATAGACCATCATGTCTCCAGTAGGCAATGGCTATCAAGCAACACAATTTAGAGACAACTCTCCTCATAGCTAAGAAAAGCTTTTAAATAATAACGCTCATTATGTATTCCAGAATAGGAGCTTGGCTTTACATTTGATAACCTGAAAGCCCAATAGAGCAGCAATTCATAAAAACAAATCTGCCACCCCAAGGTGTATTTTGCTCTTCTTTGTAACATATCAAAAATATACAAGTTTTCAGAAATATTGGTATCCAGTTTCAGATAAGACCATTACAGGTATGTCTGTGCATAGATATGTTTACCTTTTCACTATTTATAGTTAGAGTGAAACAACTTCTATTTTCTTCTGTGGCTAAAAGTAGCTTCTCATTTACTTTGTAAATAAGTCTTTTAGAACTACAAGCTTAGTTTTCTGAAATTGAGATGCAGGAATAAAGCTGAGAGAAGGGTCATAATACTCTTTGACTAGGGAGTAACTTCAAGACATTCATATGTGCTTAGAACATAAAGTTAGCACAGTCATTTATAATGAGAAAATTATCCCAGAACGGATGTGTACATTACAACTTGGATGACTACATTCAATTTTCTACAACAAACATATTCTAACAAATACATTTTCCTCTAACAACATAAAGAGAGTAAATACGATATCCAATAACAAATATAAAAAGCATTTTTGCAGTAATTGTTGCTGCAAGGTTAAGGATTATATTCTATAAGAAATAACAATAAAACATGTACTTAAAGAGCAGAATGTCACAGGAGAGTATCTGGTCATACTTGGCAAACAAATTGGCTATAACCTAAATCTCATATTGTCAAGGTATAGGTGATGTTTATATGTGCCTCCATCAGGATATTCATACACCCAGTTCTTTAGATTCTCAAAGGTATGTGTGTCATCCATTTTCTAATCTTCTAAAAATTTATCACTAATTAAAATTATGACTTGTGGTCAATAGTTTCAACACATTTTTTTTTAATTCTTGAATGCAAAATAGGGAGCTTAGAATTTTCTGCTAGCATATTTCCTTTTTAGAAAAGATCGCTAAGATATAGTCACTGCAATTGTTGAACAATAACTACAGACTTGTTCAAAAGCCAAAGTTAGTCTATTTCCTTGATCTATCATGTTTACTCTATAAATGTATTATTCCTCTTCAGAGTATGTGTATGTACATGTATTTGTGAGTGCACATGTTTATGTGTGTGACACTCATCAACTAGTCAGGATTCTTCATTGCAGACAACAGGAATTGACTGGGTAGCATAAGTAAAAAGAATTTGTGGAGAGATGTTATCTGGCTCATACACAGATGGAAAGCCTGGAGAACAAAACGTACAAATAGAAAAGAATCAAGGGAGGCAGATTGCCTGTCTTGCCAAAAACATGTAAGAAAAGTTTGATTAAGAAATCACAGTCACTACTGCTGGTTGCCACCACTGGTATTTCTGCTCTTGCTGACACTTAACATGAACCATGGTCTCTGGCTGAATCCTGTTTCCTGCTTGACTTAGTTTGGATTACCTACCTATATTCAAACTTCTTGGCTTCAGAGAGACCCACTGTCTGGACTTTTTGGTTCCTGGTGGCTGAAAGGCAAATCTCTACTGCTGTGTAAGATTTATCTTATGGTAGATTCTCCAAACCTAGGAAGAAGTATAAATGTGAGTTGACAAAGCAAAGGCAGCATGTGTCCACTGTAATTAATTGTAATGAGTTTGACTCCACATATTTTTTTATTTGGGTATACTTGATACATGCTGTTTTATTAGTTTCAGGTATACAGCATAGTGATTCAACTTCTCTATCTTATACTATGCTTGCCACAAATGTAGCTACCATTCATCACCATACAACATTATTACAATACCATTGATTGTATTTCCTATGCTGTAACTTTTATTCCCATGACTTCTTTGTTCTATAACTGGAAGCCTGTATCTCCCACTCCCTTTTACCCATTTTGTCCATCCACCTACCCTTTTGCCTCTGGCAACCATCAGTTTGTTCTCTGTATTTATATGTATGATTTGTTTGTTTATTCATATAAGTGAAATCATATGGTATTTATCTTTCTCTTAGCATAACTCTTTCTAGCTCCATTCATGTTATTGCAAATGGCAAAATCTCACTTTTTATGGCTAAAATTCCATTATATAAATGATACACACACACACACACACACACACACACCACTTCTTTTTTTTTTTAATTTTTTTTTTTCAACATTTATTTATTTTTGGGACAGAGAGAGACAGAGCATGAACGGGGGAGGGGCAGAGAGAGAGGGAGACACAGAATCGGAAACAGGCTCCAGGCTCTGAGCCATCAGCCCAGAGCCCGACGCGGGGCTCGAACTCACACGGACCGCGAGATCGTGACCTGGCTGAAGTCGGACGCCCAACCGACTGCGCCACCCAGGCGCCCAACACACACCACTTCTTTATCCATTCATCTATCAATGGACACGGCTGATTCATATTTTGGCTCTTGTAATTAATGCTGCAATAAACATAGAGATGCATACATCTTTTCAAATTAGTGTTTTAATTTACTTTGGGTAACACCCAGTAGTGGAATTATTGGATAATATGGTATTTCCATTTTTAATTTTTTGATGAACCTCCATACAGTTTTCCATAGCAGCTGCACCAATTCGCATACCTACCAACAGTGTGCAAGTGTTCCTTTTTCTCCACATCTTCACCAACACTTATTTCCTGTCTTTTTGATTCTAGACACTTTCATGGTATAAAGTGATTTCTTACTGTTATTTTGATTCAAATTTCCCTGAAAATTGTGATATTGAGCATCTTTTCATACCTGTTGCCCATGTCTATGTATTATTTGGAAAAATGTCTGATCTGGTTCTCTGCCCATTTTTTAATTGGATTGTTTGCTTTTTAAATGTTGAGCTGTAGATCTTTATGAATTTTGAATATTAACCTCTTATCAGATACATCACCTGCAAATATCTTCTCCCATTCAACAGGTTGCTTTTCTGTTTTGTTGATGGTTTCCTTTGTTGTGTGAAAGCTTTTTACTTTGATGTATCCCCATAATTTATTTTTGATTTTGCTTCCTTTATCTTAGAAGACCTATTTAGAAAAATGCTTCTATAACTAATATCAAAGAAATTGTTTCCTATGTTCTCTTCTAGGAGTGTTATGGTTTCAGATTTCACATTTAGGTTTTCATCCTTTTTTTTAATTTTATTTTTTAATTTTTTTTTATTTACACCCAAATTTGTTAGCATATAGTGAAACAATCATTTCAGGAGTAGATTCCATAATGCCCTTTACCCATTTAGCCCATCCCCCCTCCCACAACCCCTCCAGTAACCCTCAGTTTGTTCTCCATATTTACGAGTCTCTTCTCTTTTGTCCCCCTCCCTGTTTTTGTATTATTTTTGTTTCCCTTCCTTTATGTTCATCTGTTTTGTCTCTCAAAGTCCTCATATGAGTGAAGTCATATGATTTTTGTCTTTCTCTGACTGACTAATCTGACTTAGCATAACAGCCTCCAGTTTCATCCACATAGTTGCAAATGGCAAGATTTCACCCAGCTTTTTATTTAATTCTATTTGAATGGAATGTCACTTTCATCCTTCTACTTGTAGCCTGTATATGCTTTTAGATCTGAAATGCACTTCTTGTAGGCAGCATAAAAATGATCTTTTTTTATTCATTACACTACCCTGTATGTTTTTATTTTAACATTTTGATCGTTTACATTTAGAGTAATTTTTGGTAATATGTATTTACTGTCATTTTGTTAATTGTTTTCTGGTAATTTTTATAGTTCTCTGTTTCCTTCTTTATTTGCTCTCTTTTTTTGTGATTGAGTGTTTTTTGTAATGTTATGTTTGATTTTCTTTCTCTTTATTTTTTGTGTATCTATAATAGGTTTTGGGTTTGTGGTTACCATGAAGTTCATATATATCCTTCGAAGTACAGAGCAATCTATATTAAGTTGATTGTCATTTAAGTTCAATTCTGAAAAAAAAAACACTTTGTTTTAAATTTTCTCCTCCACATTTAGCATACATACTGTCACATTTGACATCATTTTATTCCTAATTTTCTTTTTGGTTATCTTATTTTAAGATGACTTTAATTAATTTTTTGTAGATGTTAGAAGCTCTTTTTTAATTTTGATTACAGTATAGTTAACATACAGTGTTATATTAGTTTCAAGTGTACAATATAGCGATTCAACAATTTCATACGTCACCCAATCCTCATCACAGTAAGTGTATTCCTTAATCCCATCATCAATTTCCCCTATCTGCCCATCTACCTCCCCTTTGGTAACCACCAATTTGTTCTCAATAGTTAAGAGTCTGTTTCTTGTCTTCTCTCTCTTTTTTCCTTTGCTCATTTGTTTTATTTTTTAAATTCCACATATGAGTGAAACTATATAGTATTTGTCTTTCTCTGACGGATTTATTTGACTTAGCATTATACCTTACCTCCATCCATGTCATTACAAATGGCAAGATTTTATTCTTTTTATGGCTGAATAATATTCCATCATAGATAGATAGATAGATAGGTAGACAGATAGATAGATAATCTCACATCTTCTTTTTTTTAATTTTTTTAATGTTTTTATTTATTTTTGAGACAGAGAGACAGAGCCTGAGCAGGGGAGGAGCAGAGAGAGAGGGAAACACAGAATCCAAAGCAGGCTCCAGGCTCTGAGCTGTCAGCACAGAGCCCAACACGGGGCTCGAACTCACAGACTGTGAGGTTATGACCTGAGCCGAAGTCGGACACCCAACCGACTGAGCCACCCAGGTGCCCCTTACATCTTCTTTATTTATTTATCTGTTGATGGATGCAGGCTGCTTCATTTGGCTATTGTAAATAACGCTGCTATAAACATAGGGGTACATGTATCCTTTTGAATTAGTGTTTTTCTATTTTTTGGGTAAATACTCAATAGCACAGTTACTGGATCATAGAGTAGTTATATTTTAATTTTTTTAAGGAAACTCCATACTGTTTTCCACAGTGGTTGCACCAGTTTGCATTCCCACCAACAGTGCAACAGAGTTCCTTTTTCTCCACAAGTCTCTCCACAGCAACTTTTTGTTCTTTCATAATTTTCTCGTGTTAATTATGACCTTTTTCCCATTTAAAGAAGTCCCCTTAACATTTATTATTAGGTCCATTTAGTGGTGATAAATTCCTTCAACTTTGTGTGGGAAATTCTTTATCTTTTCTTCAATTCTGAATGATAATATTGCTGGATAGAATATTCTTGGTTACAGGTTTTTCCTTTCAACACTTTTAATATATCACGCCTGTCCCTTCTGGCCTGCAAAGTTTCTCCTGAAAAATCAGCTGAAAACTTTATGGGGTTTCCTTGTACATAACTTTTTGTTCCTCTCTTGCTGCTTTTAAATTTTCTCTTTACCTTTAACCTTTGACATTTTAATTATTATGTTTCATGGTGTTGATTTGGAGAGGGCAGGTCCATTGTGTTTGGAACTCTCTGTGTTTCCCAAAACTGGATGTTTATTTTGTTCCTTAGGTTAGGGAAATTTTCAGCTATTATTTCTTCAAATAAGTTTTCTGCCTCTTTCTCTCTCATCTCCTTGTGGGATCCCTCTAATATGAATGCTTGTTTGCTTGATGTTGTCCAAGACATCCCTTAACTTACCCTCAT
Organism: Lynx canadensis; assembly: GCF_007474595.2. NCBI lineage: Eukaryota > Metazoa > Chordata > Mammalia > Carnivora > Felidae > Lynx > Lynx canadensis. Next base: position 33,690,129 of record NC_044315.2, read on the forward strand.
TTTAAAAATTCAGTTTACTTTTTGCTATTCAGCTTGTGTCCTTTCCATTCCTCTGTCTTCTGGATCACTAATCCATTTTATGCATCCATTAATCTACCATTGATTCCACCTAGTGTATTTTTTTCATTTAAGTTATTGTATTCTTCATACTATATAGAGTTTTTTATAGTTTCCATTTCTCAGTTCAATGTCTCACTGACTACATCCACTTTTCTTTCCAACATGAGAGCACCTTTATCATCATTATTTTTTTATAATCTATATTTCATTTTATTTTTTAATATAATTTATTGTCAAGTTGGCTAACATACAGTGTATACAGAGTGTTCTTAGTTTTGGGGGTAGATTCCTGTGATTTATCGCTTATATACAACACCCAGTGCTCATTCCAAAATGCCCTCCTCAGTGCCCTCCTCAGTGCCCAACACCCATTTTCCCCTCCCCTGCCCTGCCATCAACCCTGTTTGTTCTCTGTATTTAAGAGTCTCTTAAGGTTTGTCTCCCTCCCTCTCTGTTTATAACTATTTTTCCCCTTCCCTTCCCCCATGGTCTTCTGTTCTTTCTCAAGTTCCACATATGAGTGAAAACATATGATATCTGTTTTTCTCTGACTGACTTGCTTCACTTAGCATACTACCCTTCAGTTCCATCCATGTTACTGCAAATGGCAGCATTTCATTCTTTCTCACTGCCAAGTAGTATTCCTCACATATCATCAGGGAAATACAAATCAAAACCACACTTAGATACCACGTCACACCAGTCAGAGTTAACAACTCAGGAAACAGATGATAGTGAGGATGTGGAGAAATGGGAATCCTCTTGCACTGTTGGTGGGGATGCAAACTTATGCAGACACTCTGGAAAACAATGTGGAGTTTCCTCAAAAAATTAAAAATAGAACTACCCTATAACCCAACAGTAGCACTACTAGGAAGTTCTCCAAAGGATACAGGAGTGCTGATTCATAGGGGCACATATACCCCAATGTTTATAGTAGTATTTCAACAATAGCCAAATTATGGAAAGAGCCTAAATGCCCTCCAACTGAAGAATGGATAAAGAAGATGTGGTTTATATATCATCATTACTTTAAATTATTTATCAGGTATATTGCTTACCTCCATCTCAGTTCCTTTTCTGAGGTTTTTTTTTTTTTTTTTTTTTTTTGGAGCATATTCCTCTGTCTTCCAATTTTTCTTAATATGTTTGTTTCTATGAAATAAGTGAAACAACTACTTCAAACTATTCCTAAACTTAAAGGAATGATCTTGTGTATGGTTGTACTTTGTGTAGCTCTTGTGTGTTTGGTGACTTTTCACGGTAGGCTGGAGCTATGGATGGCATAGGTTGGGGGTTGGGGGCTATGCTTGGGCCTCCCTGGTAGGATGGCTGGAACTCAGATGGACCTGTGTGGTCTTAAGCCTCTCCATACAGAAAGTGCCCTGCTGGGATGACTGAAGCTGAAGTGTGTACAGGCCAAAGCTTCAGAGTAGCTGAAGAGGACACAGGGTGTGGCAGGGACATCCTGGGGTGCTATGTGTAGGGGGCACCCTGACAGGACAGCTGTAGCTAAAGTGGGCATGGGCAGAAGTGGTTCCAGGTTTCTCCATACAGGTGTCCTGGCAGGACAGCTAAAGCAGTAGTGGGCATGGGCTGGTGCAATCCTCGGCTCTCTGAGCAAAGACTGCCCTGACAGGACAGCTGAAGGTGGAGTGGGTGTAAACCAAAGTGTCCCAAGGCTCTCCATACAAAGGGTGTTCTGACAGGAAAACTGAAGCAAAAGTGAGTGTAAGCCAGGGCATTCCGAGATGCTCAGTGTAAGAGGTGCCCTGGTGGGGCAAAGCAGGTGTCAGCCAGGAGGTCCCAGAGCACTCCTCATTGGGAATGCCCTAGGAAGCTGTCTGAAGTGGAAGTGCGGTGGGCCTATAGTGTTCTGAGGCGCTTGTACCTGTATTGTCTTGCTGCAAAGACTGTAGCTGTAGTGTGCACTGGTCAGTGGTGCCCTGGTGTGTACTGCCTTGAAGCCTCCTTAGTGTTACAGTTTGGGTAGTATGAGCTAATGGCCCTGGGCTCACTGAAGCAACAGGTTGGTTAAGGTGCTGGGACCCTGTTCTTTTTCATATTATGAAGGTGGAGTGGGGACATAAACTGAGGTTTTCACCAGCCCTTCCAACTGGAGAGATTTCCAGCAATCATCCCCACTCCCACTCCTGCCATTTAGCAAAGTTCCAAGGCTGGTTTTTTTTATTGGTTAGTTGATTTTTTAAATCACAGTTTTTTCTTCTATATCCCAGTTGTATCTGGGGCTGGTGTGGGCTAGGGACCTTGGGGTGACAAACTTGCTATGGCATCTGGAACCTGCTCTTATCTGTCCTCTCAGGTAGAGGGGGAGTGTAAACTGTGGCATTAGCTGGCTGCTTTGACCCAGAGAGAGTTCCAGCAGCTCTTCCAAAACTTGGCAGAGTTCTGGGGATGGATCTTTTATAAACTAGTTGCTCTTTCAAATTGTGGCTTTTTTCATTGTGCCCTAGGATAGATGAATCTACTCATGGTTTCTCAGTACTATACCTCCCCACCCACTGCAGTTCATAGTGTTGGGGTTGGGGGTTTCCTTCATTATCATGTCTCTGTTTCTCTTGCCATTCTCTCTGTTTTTTTGTTGTACAGAAACTGTTCAGTCAATCCCCAGTTCTTCAGGAGGAATTGATCTATAAAAAGCTATAAAATTGGTGTGTCCATGGAGGTGAGTTCAGGGCTATTCTAGACCATAACCTTGACTCCATTTTTAGATGTCTGATTTCTGACAGCTTTAGTGTCTACCCTTTTGCCTTTGTGCCTCACAACTGGACAAACAGATAAGAAACTCTGGATATTCCTTCCTTTGGTGCCAACAGGAGATTTCAAACCACAAGCTTTCACCTTATGAGATTGGGAACTATCACCCCAGACCCATTTCCTAAACACAATAAAAACCCAGGCCTATTTCCTTTTCTTGCTGTCTTAAGCCACTTCAGGTCTGTTTGAGAGGAATGCCCTCCTCTCCAGTGACCTCAGTTATGTAAGTAATAAACTTTGTCACATCTTCTTGGTATATGGTTGCATCATCAGCTGTGACATCTGGACCAAACCTAGGTGAGGGTCCATCTGCCTCTATAGGTGATCATAATACGGACTCAAAAAATGGAAAATAAAAATAATGACCCCTAAAATCCTGGTTAATTTTTTACAGGATTTCTTTATGTAATAAGCATCCCTAGTGCATTCAAAAGAGCATATATAATTCAAAAGATCTTCCCAAATTTAACCCTTTTCATAATGCAAGCAGAGGCAACTTTGATCTTATTTTAAAGATGAAAATATTCCAAATTCTTGAGGGTAAGAGCAGTTGAAGTGACTGGTGGCTAGATGAGGGAACTCTGAACTTATTTGGGACTATGAACAAAATGGACATATTTTCCTGAATGAATAATGAGCTCTTCCATGTGGACTGTGACTTAATTTGTATTCTGAGAGAAGTTGATTTATTAGAGCACATGAAGATGGAAGGAACCATGAGTGAACATCCAGGCTACCTGTGTTACTTCAGCCTCCCTTCCAGCATCTGTGACCAACCTAATTCTTTGACCAAGTGGCCAATCACTTTCTGCTATAATCATTCCAGTGAAAGTTAGTCCTTCTTTAGACAACTCTGATTTATAGAAAATTCTTTCATCTATTGCCCTACCCTGACCTCTTAGCTCTACTCATTGTGGCTGCCTAGAGCCATCTGATATATCTTTCTTGTATTCAGAAGTCCCACTTTGATTTACTCAGTGTCTGATCTGCTCACCTATGCCCTCTTTTCCATCCAGCCATACCAGCTGAACACTGTAGAGTCACATCTACATCCATACTACCCACCGACTACAAGCATCACAAGAAAATACAGAAGACCAAATTACTAACTGCTTTTTTTGCAATGATGAGCTGTCTATGGGAACTCTTCATATTCAGTAATTGTGATGAGGGAAAGCCCTTTATGTGCTGCTCAGAACTGATGGTTGATTTATGCTCCAGCACCAGTAGGCATGTTGAGTATATTATGCCCTGCTTTTACTGGCAAAGAAAACCCGTCTACTTGCTTCTGCTATAATAATACACCCTCCTTTCTTAGTCTATTCTGACAGAAGCAGTCTGAATGCACCTTTGGTTCTAACATACTCTATTTATAGCCCCATTGCCAAGTAGGCTATATTTATTACAGTGCTGGATTTGCACATTATCATTCTGCGTCTATGAAGGCAGGTACAGATGTATACAAGGGGCCTTCCTGGTCAAGGCAGGAGAGGGAAATCTTGGGGCTGTCTAGTCCTTGGCTGCCTCCCGATGATAGGTTGGAAAATAACCTTGAAGGTTAAACAAAAGTCCTATGTCCAACATAAAGAATAGAGCTGACATTTAATGGAAAACACTAGGTAGGCTGTGTATCTACCCAGAGGAATTTTCATAGTCAAAGGCTCCTAGTTTTATTACAGACCCTATCTTACCATAAAAACTTGATTTCTGGGGCACCTGGGTGGCTCAGTTGGTTAAGCATCTGACTTCAGCTCAGGTCATGATCTTGCCATTCCCCAGTTCAAGCCCCGCATCAGGCTCTGTGCTGACAGATCAGAATCTGGAGCCTGTTTCAGATTCTGTCCTCCCTCTGTCTCTGCCCCTCCCTGCTAGAACTCTCTCTCTCTCTCTCTCTCTCTCAAAAATAAATAAACATTAAAATTTTAAAAACTTGATTTCTATTACAGGTGCATTTCTGAATAAAGTGTTTTTTTTAGAATTAACCATAATTTGTTATCTCCTTGATGTATTTGATTTCTCTTGGGAGACATTATTTTGAAAGCTTACAGAAAATTTGTTTTGCACAAACCTTTTATTTTTGTATACCTTCCAGTGATTTGGTTAGAGAGAGGGAGAACTTGAGAGCAAAGTCCTAGGAAATATTTCCTGGATTTTTAAAACCCAGGAAAGGTTAACAAACAAAGACAATTTTAAAAGTACTATCCATATGTAAACTGGAAAAGAGCTTATGTATATACTAGCCTGTTGAAGACATAGAGGAAGAATTGGCAGAGAGATTGAGGACCTAATGATGAAGTGAGAGTGCAATGGGAGGTGGCAGATAAAGGGTTTCACATCTCTTCTGGCTATAAGGGCTAATCCAACATTCTGGCCTTCAAAACTTTGTCTTCACTTACTTCCTCCACTAAAATTCCCTCTTCCTATATTTTATCTATTAAAATGCTCTCCATTTTTCAAATATCACAGCAATGCTAGCAAAGAGGGTGTTTGTGCACAAGGTAGACATTTTTCAATTAAAAGAAATTCAAATCTCAAAGTTCGATGTTCAGTATGACAAGGCAAAACTTTCTTTTTTATTATTTTTGAGTAAAAAATACTTATTGTTTTATTTGACTATATGACACTCAATGTTAAATTAGTTGTAGGCGCATAACATAGTGATTCAACAACTCTGTACATTATGCTAGGTCCACAGGTGTAGGTATCATCTCTCACCATACACTGCTATTACAATACCATTGACTATATTCTCTACTCTGTACCTTTTATTTCCTTGACTTACCTGAGTTATTTATTCTATAACTGGAAGCCTGTATCTCTCACTACTCTTCACTCATTTTGCCCAACCGATCAGTCCCCTTCCCTTTGACAACGATCAGTTTGTTTTCTGTATTTACAGGTCTAATTCTGCTATTTGTTTAGTCATTTATTTTGTTTCTATGGGTTACACATAAAAGTGAAATTATATAATATTTGTCTTTCTCTGACTTATTTCATTTAGCGCAAGACTTTCTGGGTTTATCCATGTTGTTGCAAATGGCAAGATCTCACCCTTTTTTTATGGCTACGTAAAGTTCCATTGTATTTATATGTCACATCTTCTTTATCCACTTACCAATCCATGAAAACTTGGGTTGCTTTCATATCTTGGCTATTGTAAATAATGCTGCAAAAATATAGGAGTCCAAGTACCTTTTTAAATTAGAGTTTTCATTCCTTGGGTTAATACCTGGTATTGGAATTATTTGAGTCACATGGTACTCAATTTTTTAAAAAAATAAAAAAAAAATTGACAAAACTCCATACCATTTTTCCAGAGTGGCATTTCCACCAACAGTGTATGAGTTTCTTTTCATCCACATCTTCACCAACACTTGTTTTTTCTTGTGTTTTTGATACTAGCCACTCTGACTGGTATGAAGTAATACTTTATAATGGTTTTGATTTGCATTTCCCTGATGATCAGTGATGTTGAGCATCTTTTCATATACATCTGCCCTCTTTGGGAAAATATATGTTGAGGTCTTCTGTCCATTTTTAAAAATGTTTATTATTTTTGAGAGAGAGATCCAAAGCAGGCTTCATCCTGACAGTGTAAAGCCTGATGCAGGGCCCAACTGCATGAACTGTGAGAACCTGACCTGAGCTGAAGTCGACACCTAACCAGTTGAGTCACCCAGGCACCCCTCTTCTGTCAAGAGGCACCCCTGTTCTGACTATGTGTGTGTGTGTGTGTGTGTGGTGTGTTTTGGTGTTGAGTTGTAGACATTCTTTATATATTTTGGATATTAATGCCTTTTCAAATATATTATTTGCAAATATCTTCTCCCATTTAGAAGGTTGCCTTTTTGTTTTGTTCAAGGTTTCCTGTGCTGTGTAAAATTTTGTCACTTTGATGTAGTCCCAAAAGTTTATTTTTGCTTTTGTTTCCCTTTCCTCAGGAGACATATCTAGCAAAATGTTGCTAAAGTTGATGTCAAAAGAAATTGCTTTCTATGTTCTCTTCTTGGAGTTTTAAGAAATCTGGTCTTACATTTAAGTTTTTAATACATTTTGGATTTATTTTGTGTTTGGTGTAAGAAAGTGGTCCAGTTTCATTCTTTTGCAGGTAGTTGTTCAGTTTTTCCAGCACTATTTGTTGAAGAAACTGTCTTTTCCTCATTGCATATTCTTGCCTCCATTGTTGTAGACTAACTGACCATATAATGTGGATTTATTTTAGGGATATCTATTCTGTTCCACTGTGTGTCTATTTTTGTGCCAGTACCGAACTGTTTTGATACTATATTTTTTTTTAGTATATCCTGAATTTTGAGATTATGATACCTCCAGCTTTGTTCTTTCTCAAGATTGCATTGGGTTTTGCAGTTTTTGTGGTTCCATACAAATTTTACCTATATTTGTTCTAGTTCTGTGAAAAATGTCGTTGGTAATTTGATAGTTATTGCATTGAATCTGTAGATTGCTTTGGGGAGTATGGACATTTTAACAATATTAATTTTTCCAATTCATTCACATGGAATGTTTTCATTTGTTTGTGTCACCATTAATGTCTTTCATTAATGTATGAGAGTTTTCAAAGTATAGGTCTTTACTTCTTTGGTTGAGTTTATTAAGTATTATATATATTTGTGCAATTATAAATGGAATTATTTTCTTAATTCCTCTTTCCGATCCTTTGTTATTAGCGTATAGAAATGTTGGTTTCTGGGTATTAATTTTGTATATTGCAACTTTACTGAATTCATTTATTACTTCTAATAGTTTGCTGGTGGAGTCTTCAGGGTTTTCTATGTATAGTATCATGTCATCTGCAAATAGTGACAGTTTAACTTCTTCCTTAACAATATGGATGCCTCTTATTTTTTTCTTCTGTAATTGCTGAGGCTAGGACTTCCAGTACTATGGTAAGTGGGAGTGGCAAGAGTGGACATCCTTGTTTCTGATTTTTTTTTTTTCAACGTTTATTTATTTTTGGGACAGAGAGAGACAGAGCATGAACGGGGGAGGGGCAGAGAGAGAGGGAGACACAGAATCGGAAACAGGCTCCAGGCTCTGAGCCATCAGCCCAGAGCCTGACGCGGGGCTCGAACTCCCGGACCGCGAGATCGTGACCTGGCTGAAGTCGGACGCTTAACCGACTGCGCCACCCAGGCGCCCCTCCTTGTTTCTGATCTTAAAGGAAAAGTTCTGGTTTTGGTATGTTCAGATTTTCTGTTTCTTCCTTAGTTTTGGAAGGTTGTATGTTTATAGGAATTTATCATTTCTTCTTGGTTCTCCAGTTTGTTGGCATGTAATTTTTTGTAGTAGTCTCTTATAATTGTATTTCTGTGGTGTCACTTGTTACATTTCTTCTACTGTTTATCATTTTGTTTATTTGGGTCCTTTCTCTTTTTTTTTTTCCTGATTAATCTGGCTAAAGGTTTAACAATTTCATGTATTTTTTCCAAGAATCAGTTCTTGGTTTCATTGATCTTTTCTATTTTTTTAAAATTTTTTTTTTAGTCTTTATGTCATTTATTTCTGCTTTGGTTTTATTATTTCCTTTCTGTACTAACCTTGGGCTTTATTCTTTTTTTCTAGTTTCTTTAGGTGTAAGATTAAATTGTTTATTTTAGCTTTCTCTCATGTCTTCAGGAAGGTCTATATTGTTATATATTTTCTCCTCTTAGAACTACTTTCCCTGAGTCCCAAAGATTTTAGGCCATTGTGTTTCATTTGCATTAGTTTCCATACATTTTTTGATTTCTTATATGATTTCTTTGTTAACCCATTCATTGTTTAGTAGCATGTTATTTAGCCTCTATGTATTTGTGTTTTTTCCAGGGTTTTTTGCTTGTTTTTTGTTTTCTGTTTTTTTTTATTGATTTCCACTTTCACTTTCATACTGTTGTGGTGGAAAATATGCATGTTATAATTTCAATCTTAAGTTTGTGGAGCCCTGTTTTGTGGCCTAAAATACAATCTACCCTGAAGAATGTTCCTTATGCACTAGAAAAGAATGTGTATTGTGTTTTTGGGGATGGAATGTTCTATATATATTTTTTATGTCCATCTGGTTTGAATTGTCCTTCAAAGACACTATTTCCTTATTGATTTTCTGCCTGGATGATCTACCATTGATGTACATTAAGTGTTAAAGTCCCCTGTTATTGTATTGCCATCAATTTCTCCCTTATGTCCATTAATATTTTGCTTTATGTATTTAGGGGCTATCATATTGGTTGCATAGATATTAACAATTGTTATATCCTCTTGTGTAATTGTTTTCATTATCATTATGTAGCACCCAAGTTTATCTCTTATTACAGTCTTTGTTTTAATGTCTATTTTGTCTGATAGTGGTATAACTAGCTACCCTGGCTTTTTTTTTTTCACTTGCATTTGCATGATAAATGTTTTTTCCATCTCTTCATTTCTAGTTCTTGAATGTCTTTAAGTCTAAAGTGAATCTTTTGTAGAGAGTGTATAAAGATGGGTTTTGATTTTTTTTAATTTTTAAAAATTTTTTTACATTTATTTATTTTTGAGGGACAGAGAGAGACAGAGCACAAGTGGGGGAGATGCAGAGAGAGAAGGAAACACAGAATCCGAAGCAGGTTCCAGGCTCCGAGCTGTCAGCACAAAGCCCAACTCAGGGCCCGAACCCACAAACCATGAGATCATGACCTGAGCTGAAACCAGATGCTCAAGTGACTGAGCCACCCAGGCGCCCAAATGGGTTTTGATTTTTTTATAAATTTTGCCAACCTAGGTCTTTTTATTGTAGCATTTGAACTATTTTCATTTAAAGTAATTTTTGATAGGTATGTACTTATTGTCATTTTAGTAAAGGTTTTCTGGTTATTTTTGTAGTTTTCCTCTCTTCCCTTCTTTGCTTACTCTTTTTGTGATTGAGAAGTTTCTGTAGTGTTATGTTTGGCCTTATTTCTCTTTATTTTTTGTGTTATCTATTGTAGGGTTTGGGTTTTTAGTTATGAGGTTCATATAGATAATGCTAAGTGTACAGCAGTCTATATTAAGGTGACCATCATTTAAGTTTGAACACATTAAAAAAATACTTTTTGACTCCCTCTCCACGTTTGTCTATATGATGTCATATTTTACATCTTTTTATTCATAATATTCTTATATGTAATTATGGCCTTTTCTACTTACAGAAGTCCTTTTAACATTTCTTGTTAGGCTGATTTAATGGTGTAAGCTGGGTGTTCCAAAGCTCTCTATTTAACTCTTCTAAATTTTGTTTGTGTGGAAATTCTTTATCTGTCCTTTAATTCTGAATGATAATATTGCTGGGTAGAGTATTGTTGGTTGTAGTTTTTTTTTTTTTTTTTGGTTTGTTTGTATTTTTCCTTTCAGCACTCTGAATATATTATGCCACTTCCTTCTGGCCTGCAATGTTTCTGCTAAAAAGTCAGCTGAAAACCTTATGGGATTTCCCTTGTACATAACTTTTTGCTTCTTTTTTGCTGCTTTTAAATTTTCTCCTTATCTTTAACCTTTGGCATTTTAATTATTATGTTTTATGGTGTGGACTTTTTTGGGGTCCATCTTGTTTGGAACTCACTACACTTCCTGAACCTGGATGTCTATTTCCTTTTCAAGGTTAGGGAAGTTCTCAGCTATTATTTCTTCAAATAAGTTTTCTGACCCTTTCTCTCTCTCTCTTCTCCTTGTGAGACACCTATAATGTGAAGATTTGTTTGCTTGATGGTGTCTAAGAGACCCTTTAATCTATCTTCAGTTAAAAAATTCTGTTTGGTGAAATAAAAATCTGTTTAATTTTTGCTGTTCAACTTGGGTTCTTTCTTATTGATGTGCTCTGCATTCACCAATCTACTTTTGGTCCCCTCTAGAGTATTTTACATTTCAATTATTGTATTCTTGAACTCTGGTTCTTTTTAAATATTTTCTATCTATTTGTTGAAGTTCTTAGTTCTCCCACTTTTCCATCAAGCCCATTGAACATCTTTGCAATCATTACTTTAAATTCTTTGTCATGCATAGTGCTTATCTCTTTTCATTCAGTTCTATATCTGAGGTTTTATCTTGTTTTTTTCTTTTAGAGCTTATTCCTCTGTTTCTCCATTTTGCTTGACTTTTTGTTTTTGTTTCTATAGATTAAGCTGCACAGCAATTTCTCTAAACTTGAAGAAGTGGTTTTGTCTGTGGTCATTTCCTATGTAGACTTTTTGTATTTTGTGACTTTTGTTGGCTGGCTAGAACTTTGGCTGTCATGGGCTGTGAATTGTGGATGCTGGGGCTGCACTGGTGGGATAGCCAGAGTTGAGTGGGTATGGGCTGGCACAGTCCTAGGGCTCTTCATGCAGAGACTGTCCTGGCAGGACAGCTGCAGCTAAAGTGGAACAAACTGAGGAGTCTCATGGGTCTCCACATGGGTGTCCACATGGCAGGACACCAAAGCTGAAGGTAATGAAGGCTGTGATAGTCCCTGGGCTGTCTGCAACATGGGTACCTAGAAGGACAGCTAAAGCTGAAGTGGGTACAGGTTGGGTGGTTCCCTTGATTATGCAGAGAACACCCTGCAAGAGACCTAATACTGAAGTGGGTGTAAGCTGGGGTGTTCCAAAGCTCTCTATGCAGAGGATGCCCTGGCAGGGCAGCTGTAGTGAAGTGGGTGCAATCCAGTGTGGTCTCTGGGTTTTCCATACAGAAGATATCCTGGCAGAATAGCTGAAGCTGAAGTCAGTGAAAGTGCAGGAAGGGGGAGTCCCAGGGCTAGAAACAAAGGGGTCATCTTGGCAGGATTGCTGAAGCTAAAGTGGGTTTAAATCAGGATGTTGCAAAACCTTCCCAGGTACCCTGGCAGGGTAGCTAGAACCTAAGTGGGATATAGACTGGTGGGTCCTGGGGAGCTTCATGCAAGGGGTCACTGGTGAGACAGCTAAAGTGAAAGTGGGCATCAGCCAGTGTGGTCCCTGTGCTCTCAGTGCAAAGGGTGTTCTGGCAAGATAGTGGATGAAAGCCAGGGCGTCCTGGGTCTCTTTATCTCAGGGAGCACTGTTGAGGCCACTGAAGCTGAAGTAGGTGCAAGCCAGGGTGTCCTCAGGTGTCCCATGCAGAGACTGCCCTGGTGGGGCAGCTGGAACCGAGGCAGGAACAGGTCAGGGGTTCCTGGACAAGATAAACCTTTCTGACTTCAGCCTATGCATTCCCTATTCCATACCATATTTTATTTATACCTCTCTGAAAGCTCCTGTAATCTTCAGACCTATATTAGTTATCTGAGTTCTCTTATTACATAAAAAGTCCCTTTAAGGCAAGTACTACATTTAACTCATCTTTGCATCCTCAGTTGAGTAAAACGTCTGATAAATATGACCTGCTCAATTGATATCTACTGTCAGATTCAATGCAATTTCTAAAACACATTTAGGGTACTTTTTACAGCAGATATTCTGACCGATTTAAATGTGACAATGTGTATCCCTTATCATTATACAGTGATATTTTTAAATCTTCATTTTCCATTATATTGGGATTAGATTGAAAAATTAGCAGGGGATAGGCCATCGTTGTATCCTCAAAGGTTTTTGGTGAGGATCTATAGGATATGATAGAAGTTAAGGAAGGTATCATATGATAGAATAATCACAGTTAGAACTCCTGAATTATCCCATGACCATTATTTCAACTATGCATGGGTTTTGCTGTAGGGAATAATAGCAGAATGAGAATCTGGGCACCACTTTACTAAAAGCTATGCAGTTTAGAGCCCCAATCAAAGGCTGGCCCAAGGCCTAGGTAGTGCCTTTTATTTTCCTTTCTTCTCCACCTCCTGCCAGTTTACATCTACTTCTTGGGGCTGGTATGTTTAGGTGTGCTTAAAGAAGGAGAGAGAGAGATGTCTGAACTCCAGGATAAGCCTTAAGTTCACTTATCCAATAGCCAATGTAAGTGGAAAAGGATGTTTCTGGGGTTGGTGAAACCTGAGTTTATGCCTTCTAAAGACACATTGGTTGTGCTCATTAGTAATCATAGCCTTGAAGGAACTTTTTATGTAATAAGGGAACTAAGACAACAAATATAAGGCCAAATGTAACTAGAGCCATAAGAGAGGTGCAAGTAGAATATGATATGATGTAGAGTGAGGTCAGAAGGACTTATCATGGAATAATTACTAGAGGACACAACCCTGCCAAGTTAACTTTATCCACTACCATGTGCTGGAAATGATGGGACAGAGGCCAGCCCGGTTGTGGACAAGAGACTGAAAAAAGTTCTCCTTTACAGATGACAGTTTGTGATTATGAAAATTCTGACCAAGAGTTTTTGGTCTTTCCATTTGTTTATCATGAAACTTTTTGTGTTTATGAATCCATTCTATGGAACCTGATTAGTTCCATGGTGAAGGTCAACTCCTGAACACATAGTTCCTCTACCATTGCTAACACTGTCTGTCTCTATGCAACTGTTATGCCAAAGCCTTATCATTCCCTTAACCTGATATGTTGATCTTTGTTCTTTGGCACACTATTCTCTTTGCCTAAAATGTACTCCCAGACTTGTCCAACTTATTGAATACTACTCATCTTTCAAGATGAAATGCAGGTTTGCAGAGCACAGGACGTCTAAGCTGACATTCTTGGGTAGAATTGAATTATTCCATTCATACTTATTTCATATTGTTCTGTTGCAATCATATGTTGTCAAAATGCTTCTTTCTTAGTCTGGAAGCATTTTAGTCTGAAAATAACATAGGCTTTCTATGTTATGTTCAGTGTCATTTGCCTAGTGTTAGGGGAAAGAGATGAGTATTTGCTAATGATTAGTGTTGAACAAATGAAAGAATGGAAGGAGCAAATAATCCAGAGGACCATGCAGGTGACTTTATCAATAATCACAAGCCCCTTGTTAATTGCATCTTGTAGAGAATGCAGTTGGAATGCCAAGATGATCCTTGTTAGCTTAGAACATATTTTCCTAGTTCAGATTATTTCAAAGAGGAAGTAGAAAGAATTATCTGCTCTCCAAATATATTGAAAAGTATTTTCAAATGTTACAGATTACCATGTTGGTATATATATATGATCAGAAGTTCAGCCCTTCCATGTTTTACCTTCATTACTAGAAGCAACAAAAATATTCTTAGCCATTATTTACTTTGTCCTTATTCTATGCCATCCATTTCACTCCTCACAAAAAACTTCATAAGAGAGGTGCTGTTTCTATTTTATAGAGGAGGTAAGAGGCTTTGTAAAATTAGGTCAATTGTCCAAATCATGTAGCTATTACGTGGAGAAGGTGAGATTTACTCCCTGGTTGACTTGCACTAAACTCGATGTTCCCTAGATGTGATGACTGTTTCTTAAAGGTCAAACACAATTCCATAGGGTCCCTTTTCCGTTCAACCTTGAATTTTATTCCTTCTTGGCAAATGAGTCCAACATGTTACAGGTGGTTATTGGTTGCCTTTTTTAATGATAAAGATACATTTTGAGTGATAAAAATATCAACATATGTTCTCATTCATGAAACTTTAGACTACTATAATCCTAGAATATAGATCTCAATAATATCTATGAGTCCTTCTGATTATTTTTCACATGATAAATGAGATTCAGAGAGATTATCTGACTTTCCCAGATTACAGTATGAGTAGCAGAGCTGAAATTAGATGCTGGACCTCAAGATTTCCATTTTGTGATTCTTTACATTTCAGTATACTGGGTTCTCCATTTCCCCTGCAGTCTTCAATCCCTTCTTCAGTTAATTACCTTATGCAAGGTAGATCATCTTTCTGTGCCAGGGTATAATTACTGCTCCAAGAAGGTTGCAGTGGTCCACTTCTCAATATTGTGAGGATTATAATTAAGAGCTATAAAACACTCTGCAATACACAGCATTATACAAACGCCAACGTGGTGCAAGCAAATCTATTTCACAGTAATTAACCTGGCATCCAACAAAGGAGAGATCAGTAATTTGTGAATGACTTTGCAGAAATGACCATTTTTTCTGTATCTTAAGAGTAACCCAGAATCAGGAAAAAAATCAAACTTTGCATATGAATGTATGACAAGATATTTTGTAGGTGACTATTATTTTTCTTCTTCAGTATTGTTCTTTAACAGACATGTACCTTTTTAATGGAAAGTGGAAATGTTGAGTTTTATCAACAATGAGCATAAATCGTCCATGAATCATAACTTTTGTACATATTGTGTGTATTATTTCAAATTTATATATAAGTCTGGAGGATAAATAATTTCATCTCCATTGTATAGATGAGAAATGCAAGGCTGAGAAGATTAAGTAACTTGATTAGGACCAATTAAGCTAATAAATGATGAAGGTGGATTTTAATCCAAGTCTTTTTGGTTCTGGGGTTTTGCTTTTCTTTGTGATATATGACATTATCATAGTCAATAGGCTTTGCACCTTCAGTTGGTTTTCCAAGAATAATATAAATCCAGCACTGATCCATTCATACTCTTATGCTTGCCTGTCTTGGTAGTCAATGATCCACTGTTTCAACCTAGTGGATGGGCTAGCATCACAATCTAGGACCATGAGACACACTTAAATCCTTGTAACCTTTAAGGAGGGCACTGGTGATGAGCACTATTATATGTAAGTGACAGATCACTAAATTCTATGTGTGAAATCAATTTTACCATATATGTTAACTAGAATTTAAATAAAAACTTAAAAAAAATCCTTCAAATTTATATGCAGTCCAAACCTAAGACATTATTTACTTTAGTAGTCCAATCTAGAGTAGAAGTCACTATATTTCACCTCTATTATTTCCAGTTTGAGTAGGAAAAAAAAAGATAATGGAGAACTGGAGAGACCAAAACAATTTTGGTTGCACCCAAATTTAAAGACAATTATTTCTACCCCAGGTTTTTCTTTGATTTTATGTGTGTTATAATATACCTCCTTTAAAAATGTTTTATAATCATTTTTTTATATCATCATGTTTTTTTTTTTACAAAAACTAGTTATTTAATGGCTAAATGGTAATGTATTACACATGTTACTATGGTGTGTGTGTGTGCATGCATATATGTATGTGTATAAAATTTTACACATATGCAATTTCACTTATATGTATTTTTCTTTAATCATTTCCTAGTTTGGAAATTTAGGCTGTTTCCACTTTTATTTTTCTGTTATAAATATTTATATATTCTACAACTTCAGATTTCATAGATCTTGCCTACTAATTTATTTCCTTAGAATTTGCAAAAAGCCTTTTAAAAAGCAAAGGTAAATACTTTTCAGATTTATATTTTTACAGTTATATTTTAGTTTATTGAAATTCTCTTAAGTTATGAAGTTTAAGCATATTATTAAGTAAAAGATCCCTAAAGTAATTATTAGGAAGTTATTAATTTTTTTTCTTTTTAAAAATAGACTTTGAATTTTTGAGTAATTTTAGGTTGACAGCAACATTTAATAGAGTACAGAGAATTCCCATAAAGCCCCTGTCCCCAAAAGCATAATTTCACCTATTATAAACATCTCACATCAGAATATTACATATCCTAAAATCGATGAACTTACATTAACACCAAAGTCACCCAAAGTCAGTAGTTTACAGTAGGGTTCACTCTGCATAGTACATTCTGTGGGTTTTGACAAATGTGTAATGACATGTATCTACCAGTATAGCATGATATAGAATAACTGCAGTGCCCTAAAAATCCCCTGAATTTTATTTATTCATTCCCCTCCCTCACAAAACTATTGATGTTTTTATTCTCTTTATAGTTTTGATTTTTCCAGAATGTCATATAATTGAAATCATGCAGTATGTACTTTCTCCAGATTTGATTCCATCACTTAACAGTAGGTATTTAAGTCTCCTCCATAACTTTCCATAACTTTACAGAAAAGTAAAGAAAAAAAAAAGCTTTTTTTTAAAGCACCAAATGATAAGTCATTGTCTGCTTGTATCAATGTTTCTTTGTATATTCATCTGCTGAAATGCATCTTGAGTACCTTCAGGATCTGGCAAATATGAGTAAAGCTGCTATAAACATCTCTGTACAGTTTTTTTGTGTGGACATAATCTCTCAGCTCCTTTGGGTAATTATCAAGGAAAGTGATTGCTGGATTGTATGGTACGAATGGGTTTAGCTCTGTAAGAAACTGTCAAAATGTCCTCCAATGAAGCGGTATTTCTTTGCATTCTCATAAACAATGAATGAGTGTTCATGTTTCTCCACTTCTTCACTAGCATTTGGTGTTTTTAGTGTTTTGAAGTTTTGCCATTCTAAGAGGTATGCACTGGTATTTACAATTCATAATAACAAATGACATTGACTATATTTTCACAGGCTTGTTTGCCATCTGTATATCTTCTTGGGTGAGATGACTATTCAGATCCTTTTGGCCATTTGTTAATAGAGCATTTCATTTTTTTTTTTTTAGTGTTTAGTTCTTAGTTTTTTTGAACTGAAGTATGATTAACATACAATGTTATATTAGTTTCAAGTATACAACATGATTCAATAATTCTATCAGTGCTCATTGCATTAAGTGTAGTCACCATCTGTCACAAAACAATGTTGTTACAGTCACCTTGAGTATATTCCATATTCCCTACTTTTCATCTCCATGACTTGTTTATTCTGTAAGTGGAAGTTTGTACCTCATAATCCACTTTTTCTATATCACCCATTCTCCCCACCTACCTTCCCTCTGGCAACCGCCAGTTTGTTCTTGGTATTTAAGAGTCTTTTTGTCTCTTTTTTTCTTTATTTGTTCATTTTTTTCTTAAATGCCACACAGTGAAATCATATGGTATTTGTTTTTGACTGACTTATTTCACTTAGAATTATACCTTCTAGGCCCATCGATGTTGTTGCAAATGGCAAGATCTCATTCTTTTCTTTGGCTGAGTAGTATCCCATCACAGTCACTCTCTCTCTCTCTCTTTCTCTCTCTCTGTCTCACACACATACACACACACACACACACAAACATCCATTCATCTATGGATGGACACTTGGATGGACACTTCCATATCTTGGCTATTAATAAATAATGCTGTAATAAACATATGGGTGCATATATATTTTTTTGAATTAGTGTTTTTGTTTTCTTAGGGTAAAAGCTCAGTAGTGGAATTATTAGATCATATGGTATTTCTATTTTTAATTTTTTGAGGGAACTCTATACTGTTTTCCACAGTGGCTGTATCTATTTGCATTCCCACCAACAGTGCATGAGTGTTCCTTTTTAGCCACATCCTCACTAATACTTGATATTTCTTGTCTTTTTGATTCTATTATGACAGGTGTTAAATGACATCCCATTGTGGTTTCAATATGCATGTCCTTGATGATGAATGATGTTGAGCATATTTTCATGTATCTGTTCTCCATCTCTATGTCTTCTTTGGAAAATGTCTAAAAAAATAAAATGAAAAAGGTCTATTAAGTTCGTTGGCCCATTTTTATTTGGGTTGTTTTTTTTTTTTTTTTGGTGTTTAGTTGTGAAAGTTCTTTATATATTTTGGATATTAACCTTTTGTCAGATAATCAATTGCAAATATCTTCTCCCATTCAGTAGGTTACCTTTTCATTCTGTTTTCTTTGCTGTGCAAAAGACTTTTATTATGGTATAGTCTTAGTTACTTTTGCTTTTATTACCCTTGCATGAGGTGATATGTCTAGAAAATGTTTCTATGGATGATGTCAAAGAAATTAATACCTATGTGTTCTTCTAGGAGTTTTATGGTGTCAGGTCTCACATTTAGGTTTTTAATCCATTTTGAGTTTATTTTTGTATATGGTGTAAAAATCATGGCCCAGTTTCATTCCTTTCCATGTAGCTGTATAGTTTTCCCGGAACCATTTATTAAAGATACTGTTTTATCCTCATTGTATATTCTTGTCTTCTTTGTCGTAGGTTAAGTGACCACATAAGTGTGGGTTTATTTCAGGGATCTCTATTCTGTTCCAATCATCTATGTGTCTATTTTTGTGTCAGTACTATATTGTTTTGATTATTATAGCTTTGTAGTATATCTTAAAATTTGGAATTGTGATACCAACAGCTTTGTTCTTTCTCAAAATTGCTTTGGCTACATGGGGTCTTTTGTGATTCTATACAAATTGTTCTAGTTCTTTTAAAATGCAATTTGTGTGTTGATAGGGATTGCACTAAATCTGTAGATTGCTTTGGGTATATGGACATTTAACAATATTGGTTCTTCCAATCCATGAGCTTGGAATATCTTTACATTTTCTTGTGTCATCTTCAATTTAGTAGTGTTTTATGGTTTTCAGAGTTTGGACTTTCACTTCCGTGGTTAATTTTATTTCTAGGTATTTTATTCTTTTTGGTGTAATTGTAAATGATCATTTTCTTAATTTCTCTTTATACTACTTTGTTACTTTATACAATTTATACTACTTTATACTACTTAATGTATAGAAATACAACACATTTCTGTATATTAATTTTGTATCCTGTGACTTTACTGAATTCATTTTTCAGTTCTAGGTTTTTGGGGAGTTTGGGGATTTGGTATATATAGAATCATGTTACCTATAGGTAGTAACAGGTTCACTTCTTCTTTACCAATATGGATACCTTTTCTTTTTCTTGTCTTATTGCTTCATCTAGGACTTCCAATACTATATTAAGTGAAAGTGGTGAGAGTGGACATGCTTCTCTTGTTCCTGATCTTAAGGGATAAGCTCTCAGTTTTTTACCACTATGATGTTAGCTGTGGATTTTTCATGTATAGCATTTGTTATGTTGAGGTATGTTCCCTCTAAATCTACTTTGCTGAGGATTTTTATCATAAATGAATATTGTACTTTGTCAAATGCTTTTTTCTCCACCTATGAGACAATATATGTTTTTCATCCTTTCTCTTGTTAATGTGATTATCACATTGATTAATTTGCAAATATTGAATCACCCTTGCATCTGTGGAATAAACCCTATTCGTTTGTGGTATAGGAGTTCTGTTTGCCAGTATTTTGTTAAGGATTTTTTCATCAATGTTCATCAGAGATATTGGCCTATAGTGTTGTCGTTGTTGTTTATAGTGTACTTATCTGGTTTTGATATTGGGATAATGCTGGCCTCAGAGAATGGGTTTGGAAGCTTTCCTTATTATCTTTTGGAATAGTTTGAGAAAAGCAGGTATTAATTCTTAAAATGTTTGGTAGAATTCACCTGTGAAGCCATCTAGTCCTAGACTTTTGTTTGTGGGAATTTTTTTTTTTTTTTTTGGATCACTGATTCAATTTCATTTCTAATTGTTCTGTTCAAAGATTCTATTTCTTCCTGATTCAGTTTTGGGAGCTCATATATTTTTAGGAATTCATTCATATCTTCTAGCTTGCCCAGTTTATCATGCAATTTTACATAATAGTCTCATAATTCTTGGTATTTCTGTGTGTCAGTTATTATTTCTCTTCCTTCATTTCTGATTTTGAGTTCTCCTTTTTATATTGATGAGTCTGGCTAACAATTTATCAATTTTATCTTTTCAAAGATCTGTTCTCTTTCTGTCTCTGTCTCTGTCTCTCTAGTTTTTATTTCTGCTCTTTATTTCCTTCCTTCTACTGCCTTTGGGCTTTGTTTGTTATTCTTTTTCTACATCCTTTGTGTCTAAGTTGTTTCAGATTTTTCTACCTTCTTGAGGTAGTCCTGTATTGCTATAAACTTCCCTGTTAGAGCCGCTTTTGCTGCATCCCAAAGATTTTGGATATTATGTGTTCATTTTCATTTGTCTCCATGTTTTTTTTTTTAGTAAATTATTATTAACTAATAATATCTCCATGTGTGTTTACATGTGAAATTAGCTATTTTGTCTTCTTTGGCATTCCATTCAGGCATCTGATTAAAATAAGGCATCACAGTGATTAAAATTACAAATATGATTCACCTTGAACTTTTTGTCTTGTTTTCTGGTCAAGGATTGTGTGCTTACACAAAGAGTGATCAAACTTGCAAATTAAAAGCCAATTAGGTGGAGAGAAAAAATGAAGGAGAAAAAAAAAGCCTCTAGTTGTCTATTCACTATCAGGATTTCCAAAATAATATATGGATAATTGATTTATTCCCTATTTCCATGGCAACCAAGTAGTTTTAATAATACCAAAAATACCTGTGCTTTGCCTTACCTTATCAGGTTGACTTGCAGTCCGTCGGCCTACCATATTCATTTGCATGTAGCAAGGTGACAGCCACCTTAAACCCTCCTTTGACAACTCAATGAGCACATTCTCTTCTATCCATAACTGCATCTTGAGATGATCACTGAACCCAAATCACATCACTGAGGGACAAGAAGCCTCCATTCCATTCAAAAACCTCTATATGTGTTACTGGGAAAGTAAATTCTTCCACTTACTCGCCTGTGGTGAAGCTTTCAGGTACACAAAGTTTGCTTAAAACTGACAGTAAGAAAGTCAAAAACAGGCTGGGAGACATCACCTGAGCCCCAAATGCAACTGTGCCTAATGATTAGGAATGTATTCCTACTCTTTACCTATGAGCGCACTCCTAATCTTTTAGTACATGTGTCAACACTTTCCTTTCCTTGTAAGCCAAGGTGAATCAGACTTCCTGTCCCTAGCAATTCAAAGTCCTAACTTCAAGAATCCTCTACTTTCCTTCAAAACATTTGTTAGAGTGTATTTTTATTATTTTTTTAATGCCAGCTTTCTTTCCTAGGCTGTAGTCTCTGCGCAAGCAGCATCTTATATATCCATATGCATCTCAACGTCTAGAATAGTTCTGACCCCTAATATTGAATAACTGAAAAAACAATTCAGGCCAACCATTTTCTTAAAAAGTTAAGAAGATTAAGAAGTTCTCCAAAAAGCTTAAGAAGTTAACATTATGGGGCTACTTTTATATGTGTGAGAGATATCTGTTGTTTCAAGATGATAATATATGCTGAAATCCTTAAATTTACAGAGTGGTCATCTACAGAGTTAAAGATTGCCCATGAGCTCTATTTTGAATGATACAAAGGGCCTCCTTCTTCCTGTGTGAACTTCAGTAAACTATTTTTCTAAGCCTCACTTTGCTCACCAGTGAAAGGTGTTCACCTCAAGGCAGGCACCTGTAGGTAGCAGCCTCTTGGTAAGCCGAATTACTATTAGTACAAATGAACTTACCAGATAGCCAGAGGAGAAAAGGGGATATATATATACTCAGTTGAAAACCAAAGCACTTGAGTGGACAAAAGCAAAGGCCAAGGGCTGCATAACACTGACATTTTTATTAGAATTCATTTGTAACAAATGGAACTTGTGTCAGCAAAGAACTGATTTTCATACAGACTTCTTTCGCCACCAATGTAACGAAGTAAGAAAATAAAAAGCACGCCTTTCATTCTGTAAAACATTTACGCGTACTACTAATTAGAGGTAATTGTATTTTTTAACAAGCCATTTTACAAGTTATTTTTTTTTTAATTTTTCAGTCTATGCATCCAAAACGAGAGCAAAGAACACAACTGTTTTTATCTTTGTAAAGACACTCCAAGCTTGAATGGCAAAGCCACATACAGATGGATAGGATGGATCTGTAGCCTTCTGATCTCTGCTGGAGTATCAGGGCACCCATAAACCCAAAGGAAATCAAAACCCATAAAGGAAAAATAAAAGGGAATTAAAAATAAAAAGGAGGGACTAAAACAAGGCAAACCCAAAAATAAACAGGAAAGAAAAAAATCTCTACGTTACTGAAGAATTTTTTCCCTTCCTGCATCGATGTTGTGTTATTTACATACACACAAATGAATTTCTGAAGCAGTTTCTTACAGATGGGTTCAAGTAATAACATTATTGGGTGTAGAATCAATAGGGCAGTGCATAGTACAAAGGTATAGAAAGTGCAAAGTTCCCTAGAGGCCCTTCCCTCCCCTGGCTGTCCTCGCCGTTGTCTAACCATGCAAATCATTTTTAAAAAAGAGCTAAAATAAAGTTCTGTACAAATCACTTTTTATATATTTTGATTTTTTTTTACCATTGTAACTAATTACAAAATTATACATAACTACACGTACATAGGTAAATAATAGCACCGTACTGGTTATGATGATGAAAATAATTGGAAACTTGAAAGTTTATGGTTATGGTAGATAAAGATGTTTACCTGGGAAAATCAAACTAGAATGGTTGCACAGAGTGGAATGCACATCAATGACAGTAAGGGAGTTAGTTCTCTGAACAGCGCCTAAACAGTAAGATACCTAGTCTCTGCCTCGTTTGTATGGTATGCATCCCATTGATTTTCTTCTTGTGATTATTCTCCTCTTTCTCTTTGCCAAATGGACAGTTTTTACTTCAGGGAGAGAAACTGCTCACTGGCCAGTTGTCTTTGTGCGTTAGACACCATCATATTCTACATGTCTAACATGGCATGTCTGCAAGTTTGTCTGACCCCCTTTGTTTCACTAAATGAAAATCACAGCACTCAGTAATCTGGCACTTGGATAAATTTCCAAAAGATACAAAGTAAAAGAAAACAACAGATCCACATAGTGCACATTCTTCTCTGGTTCTGATGTAGGTTAGAGAGTCTCATTCTGAGGTAGCCTTCTAGATACTTTTTTTTTTTTTAGTATTATTTATTTTTTTCTTTTTTTTTTCTTTTTTTTTTCTTTTTTATACAAAAGTGCTCAAATAAGATGCTTGCAAGTGTTTGGTCTCTTGGATTTCATTCTACTAGTAATGGTAAAATGTGGAAAACAAAAATCTTTGTATGCTGAACACCAATGAAGTTAAAATTAAACCAAAATATTCTATCTATACCAAAACTCTTTAGGAGTTCCTTGGATATTTTGAGGGTTCTTTAAAATCATATAAGATACGGCAAACTCATGCCATTATCCATGGCATCCTATAGCAATTTTGTTGGAAAATTTGGAATTATATTGGAAAGTAAACAGTTGCTCAATTTCCCCTTTTAGAAAAATCCTAATGGACTAGTGAGTATATTCCAAAGTTGACAATGATATTTATCACTAAAATAAGTTTGGTGTAGTTACTGAATGTTACAGAATAGATTTGGAAAGGATTCTAAATAAAACAAGTAGCTTTTCCTGATGTTGGCAATCATGAAAGGAAGGGCCCTGATTATCCAAGTGCTTTGGGCTGGTACAATCACTAACATCCCCGACTTAGTTGAAAACTAGGAATGCATATTATTCAAAGAGTTTTTGTACATGTGGTAAACAGATAATGCTTTAATTGGAAGAGTAACATATATGAACAACTAATGAAAATAACCAAAAGCTAAAAAGAAATGCTATTAAAATAGGCATCAATTATAAGGCACTCTAAATGCATAACTAAAACCAAAAGGAAAAGTACAGCACTTGCCCGGAGTGCTGTATGCCACAAAATGTTTCTGACTGAATAGAGTAACATGAGTTTGGCTTTGCCCCTGTTACATATCATAAATGCAAGTTTCATAGCACATACTATAGACAATATACGATTGAATACATTGTTTTTAAACAACTTGATAGCTGATATATTACAACATTCTCCCCTCCTAAAGGGATATGCACTGACCTTTCCCACATGCACACCTCTTAGATAGTTAATAATTTTTTTATTGCACTAGAGTGTTAGAAATATTGAACTTTGTTGGAAGCCTGGCTAACAAAGGATATCTGAATATGAGTAGGTGGGTGGGGGGAGACTGGGTAGGAAATTAGGGGGTGAGGTTTGACAATCACTGATGTGCATTCCTCATTTCCCTTAAAATTAAAAGTTTATGATATTAAGAAATACCCATATGTCATAAAATGAATAACAAATTGAAAAAGATGTTTATAATACCTTTTCTACCTAAAAAAAGACCCAAAAAACAAAAACAAAAACAAAACAAAAAACAAAACAAAATCATGGAAGAACTGAATGATAGCTATATCTATCTTTTTGTGTGGACACACTGTCTATATATACATAGACACCCCTGTAAAATATGGATATATATGTATATATGTTAGCAGCAACTTTATACTTTGCGCCTCCCTGTTGATTCCAAAAATAAAACAAAACAAAATGAAGTTCTCTTTTACTGTTTGAAGAGAATGGGTACTTTCTCACCAACCAAAACTGAACAGAAGTGTAAAAGTAATCTGACAAGACCAATACTGTAGATTAAGAATATTGCACAAAAATGTGCAAATGTTCAAATTATTTGATATTTCTACAGCAAGATATTACAGATAACAGTTCTACAGCTTAAAAAAAAACCTACAATTTGGAAATAAAAAATGAAGAGTTATGTATCTTTTTTTAAAATTCACTTTATCGAATGATACATTTTGTTAAAAAAAAGTTTACACAGTTAAAAATGAAGCACAGGTCAGCAGTATCTTTACAATACTAAAAAACTAAATCAAAGACTTTCTTTTTAAACATTTCCCCCCATTCCCCCTGAAATGTTATTATGAGCAGTATGGTGGGAAGGGGCGATGTCGCAGCAGAGTCCATTTTATCCTATGAGAAGCCACACCAGCAAACATCTTGCACTGAACTGTAGGACTCTGGCAATTTCTCCTCACACCTAACAAGCAATCCTGAACAAGATGGTGGTTCTTTGCTGTGATTTCTTCTTCCCTTTATTTTGAATCCTTGAGGTATCTGTAAATAAAATCCTTCAGATGCCTCATCAGTCAGGATTCTCTTTATTATTTTTCAGGTTAGATTATTAAACTGTGAATTCTTGGTCCACCCAGAAGAGTTTGTTTTTATTTTGTTTTGTTTGTAATAGTCCCACTAAGTGGTAGTTAGCTAGAAGTTAAGAAGGACTTCTCGAGTGCCCTGTATGGCTCAGAAGAGACTCCGTGGATACTGAAGGGCCTGCAGTAAGAACCCAAAGGGGATCAGGGGTTTCTACGTTGCATAGTGATCAAAGCTGCCCAGGTACTCCAGTGCGGCTCGGTAGCAGAACTGGTACTGGTCCTGCAGGAAACCAAGCATGGGAAGAAACAGGACAAGTGGCTGTGAGTACATTTTAATAGAAAGATGAAAATCAAATTCCAAAACCAGTTACAACTAGACGGGGGCAAAATCACTACTCTCATCAATTAATTCAATCCAATGATCGATCCGTTTTAGTGAGCAAAGAATGATCAGCCTCATGGGGTGTCTGTTCACTTCACCAATCAGTTTGACTAAAATAGTCTCCTTATTCCTAAGTTGTAATGGCGAGAGTGAATATTATCTTCCAGACAGTGTGAGCATTTCTCCAAGCAGTACCAAACAATTACCAATACCGAACATGTGAACATATCACTGCTGTCTTTTACAACTATCTGCTTATTTGTGATAACTTATTCTCAGTTTGCATATTAAAGACAGGCTAATTCAGACACACATTGTCCTGAGGAAAACCTGGATTCATTTATCTTCTGGGCTATTGAAAAAATGATTTGAATAAAAAAAAATCGTATCAGATAATAGACCTTAGTACCTGCAATCAGAATTACCCACCATCATTTCTGATGTTATTATTTAAGTAAGGGTGAGGAATAGTAGATACATAAAGCCATTTACAGAGGGCTCTGGAGTTTCAAGCTTTTCATCCCCTGAAAATGGCATCAAGACTGGCTGCCTATATCAAAAAACACTCGTGTCATTTGGCCTAATTCAGTGTGATTGCTGGTTATCTGTTCTAGAACGGCCTACATTAAAATAAAGTAACTTGAAACATGTCCTTTTTCAGACAGGAAAGAACATTGTCATATTGGAATAAGTTGGGGCATTGTTGGAGAGAGAAAAAGTAGAATTTTTGCCATAAAAGAAAGTTATTTTCAGCAGCCAATGGGGCTGAAAGTAGATAGTTTCTATTTTGCTTAAATGTGCATTTTTTTATAATAAAAATGGTAATGCAAAATAAATGGAATTTGCTTCCCTATGTTGTCACAGTAAGCTGCTTGGCTAAATGTTAAAGGGTTTTTAAATGTCCAATTTCCCTCTGCTACCCCCAGCACCCATTAAGTTTGTCAGGCCGACATCATGCTTTGGGCATTGCAAGCCAAATGCTTGTACTATTTTGAAATCACAATTTGGAAGATATTGTGGGTAATGAATTTAGGAATACATATAAATTGTATAATTTGGCGGCCTTTTGAGGAGCAGAAACACTCACTCATTAGAAATGAACAGTCAATATGCCAGACTGGCTATATCACAAACTCATATTATTCTAAAAAAAAAATAAGAATTTCATTATCAGTTATTAGGAGAGAATATGGGGTATTAATGTCTCTAGGGCCTTTCCAGGATCCAAATATATAAAATGGCATACACAGAGGGGAAAGAATGAGGTTCAAAAGTACTAAACAACTGGATTTTTCCTACAATATTTTCCTGTATCTTGTTCTGGTGTCAAGAGTCTCTGGATTCTATGAGGTCCTGGCTAATAAAACCTATTACTTGGTTATTGAGATGTGACAAACTCATGGAGATTTTTCTCACCTCTGTCTGTACCATGGCTGGTCGTTGTGTTCTTAACATTTTGACAGTCTGGAAGATATCTACAACTCCTTCATATCTCATTCTTTCCAAAACAATGCTTAGTGTTATGAAGACTCCAGTTCTTCCGACGCCCGCACTGTCATAATGACAAAGACAGCGTTACTGGATGCGACACTCATAGTCTTCACCACGTTTGCTTGGAAGCAGACATATGTGCACCTGTTTCCATATGACATCAGGTTCTTCCACAGCAATGTTCAGGAAAATGTGGTGTTGCATTAAAAAATGACTACTCTTAGGAAAATGTGTCATGGTAAAATGTGAGAATGAATGTAGGGTAATTAAGTCCTACTAACACAATGACTTTTCAACTGGGATTTGGTAAGATGCAGGAAACATAAATATGGGAAATAAATAGATGCAGGGAATGGTAAGTCAAATATAGGTTAATACTCTTCATGCAGATCCTGAAATTGTAAACCCTGCCTGCTTAATATTTTTAAAGTGTGAAATAATTTTGATAAGGTAAGGTAGACTTCAATTTTATTTATTTCTTGTAGTCACTTACAATCTATGCAGGATGTTTCATCATTTAGACATGTCAATAAATAAGAAGGCTTATAGACTCTTCAAATTTAGACATTAGTTTTGATTTGAGAAAACAGATTCTGTTATGGGATTTTTGATACAGGATTCTTATTTATTCTTTAGAAGGGTTGGTGAATGTCTTATATGTACATATTGTGTAAATGTATATATATTTGTACTCTCTGCTGAAAATTAGGACTTTAACAGATTCTCAAAGGGGTATTACCTTAAAAAAAATGAGCTATATGTTTATCTACTAGTTTTAGATGTTCAGGAGCTAAAACACCAGGATTCTTTCTACCACATTAGCAATGTTTTGACTTTGTTTTCTTTATTGTTTTAAGATAATTCCAGAATGTTCACTGCAGCTAGAGAAGAAAATTAATTCATAGCTTTTGTGCTCTTAAAAAGTAGCAAAGCATCTGGAGGTTTAGGTAATGAGGAGAAGAGTGAATAATCTGAAAAATCCCTACATTTTTGGATCCTAATTAAACAGCATGTGTAACGCTTGGGTACAGGCTGTAGAAAATGGATGGATTCATTTACTTGGGGATGCAGCTGACAGGCATATATAAATAGTGGGTCCCTTTATAAACTGGGTTTTCTAAAGATCCCAAACAGAAATGTTAAGTGCAGCTTTAAAATCCATGGGCAGTCTTTACTAAGTGGCTGAAGATGTCCAGGAGTAGTCAAGGTTCTCTGTTAAGAGAGTAGATGACCTTGAAGGTCCCTTTCAACCTTGAAAGTCTCTCTTACTCCTGAGAGGCTGTGATTTATGATCTTTTTTTTCCCCCCTGAATGGTCCAGGTATTCCAGAGTCTATTTAACCTTGATTTGATTGCTCAAATGTATCAAAATATAGGATTTCTGGATTTCTACTAGGTGCTTTCAAGAAAATAACAGACAGTGGCCTTACAACTTCTGAATTTATTGACTTCAGAATGCTAGTTTAATAACTTGTAAATGAGGTGAATAGTATTTTAAGGATATTCCCAGATAAGGTAAAATATCTAGAAGTCATATATATATATATATATATATATACACACACACACACACATGTATATGCGTGTATATATATACATATATGTGTGTGTGTGTGTGTGTGTATAAACAGGTCATAGGTAAACTCCTTATACTAAAGAAGTATTTAAATCATTTTGTGATGGTAAAAGCAATGGGAAGTAAACACATTTATACACTTAACTTTATGGCAATGTCTAAAGTTAAAAATATATATTAAATATATCCTTTTTTATAGTTTATACTAGAAAAGTTTGAATTAGCATTTGGGCAACTTATGTAGAAAGTTAAGGGGAATACTCAGGTAATTTAAGTCCAATCTATACCATCCATTGTGTCTGAATATTGGAGTGTATATGTTATTCCCTACATGCTCTTTGGTTTTCTAGAACAAAGGATTTTGGATAACTGAACACAAAGCTAATGTGAATAAATAAGATCCACTACTCATAGAATATACCATGTCTGGGGAACATGATGTACTAGAAAGAATCTCAGAGATGAGCGGAGAAAATTGAGATCAAGAGAAATCGCCCTACAGTCACAGAGCTAAGTGATGACAGAAGTGAGGCTAGAACTCAGGTATCTTAAAGCTTAAATTGAATATTTCTCCTATTTTGAGATCTTGTCTTCCATATCACTAAAAATCATAGTTTGGCATCTATGTCTTTCTTTTATTTTCCGTTTTTTACCCTTCCTTTCCCCCTTCCTTTCCCTGTCCGTTCCCCCTTCCCTTCCCTTTCATTTTTTCAAGCAAAATAAATTTTTAAAGTAAATTCCCTTAAGATTTCAACCACAAAGGGATTAGAAATTGAGACTTCAAATTGATAGAATCTGAAAATATGTTAGTTTAAATAAAATTAGGTGAATTCCTTTTGTTGGAGGGTTTCTCCATAACAACTTCCAAAAGCACTAAATTTATGGTGAGTGTCCTTTCTGAACTGTTTACTTGCTATTTCTATTAACTTCAATGACTTGAATTATAAAATGCCGTGGAAACTATTGAAAATAATTAACTTGAAGGTGCTTCATTTTCTGATATAGCAACAATTTTCAAGCAAATTGCAATTTTAACTGAGGTACCATTCTAATCATTTACTGACTGGCAAGAATTAGTATTATCATTAAGGCTTGATAACTATTTACGGGTTTCCTAAAAAGACAAACACAGGAGATAGAGAAGAATAGTTATCAGTGTAATGCTATGGAAGTAGAATAAGTAAGAAATAATTAACTGAACAAATTATCATGAGGGGATATGACAACAATTCCTGCTAAGGTAAACTAGGTAAGGGAAAAAATGCAGTTCGGTCTTTGCTAAAAGATGTAAAATTTGGGGATAAAAATCTTACCTCTTGTTATTTTCATTTATTTTTGAAAAGAGAGAAATGAGACTTGCTTTAGATTTTACAATATATGTCTGAGAATAAAATATCAATTATACTGATTCACTACAATAAGCTTGTACTGACAATGAATAGAAAGCAATGCACATTTTCAAAGTTACTATTACATTCATCACAAATGGAAACTCATCATTCTTGATGGTTAACTCACCTGCAATGGACTGAAATGGGCCCATCTTGGCCAAACTGCTCTTTTGTTTTATGTACTTGGCCAATGAAGTCAATAAATCCTTCTCCAGACTTTGGCACTCCTTGCTCTGGCCAGTCAGTGAACTGGAACTGCCTCACTGTTCGGGACTGTCCGTCCTATACAAAGAAAGCCACATACCCAGCCACAGAGGAGGATACCAGGAAGATCCAGCCAGTGTACAGACCACAGCAGCAGGAATTTTTTTTTTTTTCCAAAAAGAATAAAAAAAAAAGAGGTGTGTGTGTGGGGGTGTTAGAAACATGTTTAACTAGAAATTTAGTCACATGTGTGTCTTATCTGTTATTAACACTGTCTATATTCACATATATTTAAATTGCAAATTCAGTCTGGCAATGCCCAAGTAAAAACCTGGGTTCTTGTAAAAAGCCATCTAGTTCCCATATTAGTAAATGCTTCCATGATCCAAAATTTGCCTTCAAAACCAAAGTGGAACATATATACTCTATTTTAAAAATTTCAGGAGCCAATAACTTAATATTGAAAGGAGCAACTAGGCATGTCATCCAGACCAGAGATTTTGCTATTGTCACAATAACTTCCCGTCTGCTGTGCTTGCTTGTATCTAGCATTGTCAAATGACAAATAGTGACACTAAAAGGATCTGACACCAACTGGGTAGCTGTTAATCTCGATGCCCCACATGTCTCAGAGGCATACAATTTCTAGCCATGGTAGTGTATATAGCATGTGTTATGCAACTATGCTGTTGGGTGGGAAGGAAGTAAGGGGTCCCTCAAGGAGATAAAAGAGATTATTATCAAATAAACACTCTATTCTGAAAAAGCGCTCTTCTGGCTGACCACAGGAATTAGGCACTGTGGGGAGTTTAACAGACAGACCAATGGAAAGAAAACAAGCTGGATATGAGAGGAATCTTTAAAGTGATTAGGCAAAACTACTCTGACTCATGAAGTAGAAATGATTTGAGAAAGATCTACTAATGTGCCTCTGATTCCTTCTAGAACAGTGTTTTCAGAAGCACAAGAAAAGCAGAAGGGACCCTCTCTTTAATTGGAGGAATAAGAATTATGGCCATAAACTTTCTTCCCTGAATCTGCTGAGAGGGAGAGGGTCCAAATTCCATGCTTGGAAAGACTGATCCTATTTGAAGAGGCTCTGCTCCCAGTTAAGCCTTCAACTTGTTCCTCCTTTCCATTTTTGTAACATCTCTTTCCCCTTTAAAGGCCTTTGGATATGGGTATGCATGTTCCCAAGATTCTGGTTAAGTAGACAGAGACCCAATCTTTCCCATTCAGTCAGACTGAGAGGAGGGGATGGCTTAGCTCAAGATGGGCATACATAACTTGTGTCTTGTGTTTTCCACAGGAAAAGGGCATATTCCTGACTGTCATCATTTGATAAAACAGGAAGATCACATTAACTTTGTGGGAACACTGAGGAATATGCAAATAACTGCTTGGCCCCATAACTAACTTATGGATGGTAACCATGGAAGCATGATTTACTTCCCTCTGTTTCTGGAAAAGGTTTGGAAAGCACAGGAAGGAAGCCAAAGACTAGGTAATGCAGATTTGTCCTCCTCTGAATATCCTGGGGATTTCATTTCTGACTACAGTTGCTTTTAGCAGCAAGAAGAGGTCATGTGCACAAACCCTTACTATTTGGAGGAGACACCAGCTGACTCCATTTAAAGGTTACCTGTTTAACAATACTGTCTTCCAAGTGCCAACTCACTCTCTAAACTGCTAAGTTCAGATTAGAAACACACTAGGAGCACAGACATCAAATGCTATGGCAGCTAAGAAAATTATAAAATCACAGGGAGCCTTTTAAAAAAATAATTTGAATAAGTTCTTCAATATTTCTTTTTCTTTTTGTGATCAGATTTAATTTGGGCAAGTGAGGAGTAGTAAAGAAATTGTGTCTGTTATTTGCAGGGCCTAACCCCCAGTCTTTACCATCAGAAATGGTTGGTGAATTTTCTTGGAATGTACTTAAGGTTTTCACTCACATATCTATCTTCAAATTATGAAAGGGCAACTGTGTGTATGTATGTATGTATGTATAACCAAAGCATGCTTACTTGGGCAACTTAAAAAACTCAACCTACGGACTTAACTGCTATTAACTGCTATCTTGAGTATGGTCACCTTCAGAGTAGTTAAGATTTCAGACTTTCTGGGATTAACAGATCTGTCACCTGTGCCAACCAGTCTGCTAGCCAATTTCTCCTTCACTTTAGGCCAATAGCCAGGGCACGGCTTTGGAGATTAGCAGACAATCTCTAAACACGAGTATTGGTTGGGAAAGCTGCTGTCCAGAAAAAAAAAAACACAAAAAAAGCAAAAAAGCAAAAAAACAGTGGATCAAGTAAATAGCTGTATCCTGGAGTTTCATTCAACCCACCTACTGTGACAGTTCCAAAAACAAAGCAAGGCTTTGGACTGACCCTGCTCTCTCCTAAGATATGTTTGTAATCATGGTTTGAAAGTGGCCAAAGGCAAGGATATTAAAGTTTATGCATAGAACATCTTACATCAGGGCTGAACCTTGGACTCAGCAATCTAGATAAGAAATGCAGAATGAAAATTAGCCAACAAGGGTCGTGGGTGCACAGCTCTCATGGACAGACACATTAGCACACCGAGGAATAAACCATGCCAGGAATCAAATTAGAATGTGCAAAGCTTGTCAGAGTCTTCTAAAGAATGCCATTTGCTCTGCAGTTTTAAAATCATACCAAATTAACCTCTAAGTCCACATGACCTAGAGGGCTTTGCAAAACAACAACATATTTACAGCCTCAAGTAATGAAGAAGTCAAAAAAGCTCCAAAGAGAATAAGCTGAGAAAGTGAATATAAGCACAGCCAACCAATCAGTAAATGCTTCCCAGGACACACACTCACCAAGTGTATCCCCAAAGTTGGGCTGCCAGATGTTATGTTTGAA
The DNA here is from genome assembly GCF_007474595.2 of Lynx canadensis. Taxonomy (NCBI): domain Eukaryota; kingdom Metazoa; phylum Chordata; class Mammalia; order Carnivora; family Felidae; genus Lynx; species Lynx canadensis. The sequence goes on from NC_044315.2 coordinate 33,723,555, forward strand.
TGGAAGCCAAGCCTGCATGTGAGGACACTTGCCAGACAGAGGAAAAGTTACTCTTACAGTAAAAAAAAATAGTCCTCCAAGATAAGTTATTTCTTTACACTTTGGGAGTATGATCACTTGGCAGATGTTTCTCCAGAGATGCTTATTTATTTTGAGAGAGAGCACATGCATGGGCAGAGAGAGAAAGGGAGAGAAAACATCCCACTTAGTCTCCGTGCTGTCAGCACATAGCCCAGTGTGGGGCTCGATCTCAGGAACCCATGAAATCATGACCTGAGCTGAAATCAAGAGCTGGACACTTAACCGGCTGATCCATGCAGGGACTTCCCCAGAGATTCATTTTAGACTGCTTTTCAGCTAATGGTTAAGAGCATAAGATTGTGCAAACTTACCCTGGCATCTGTGACCTTGAATTCTCTTAGGATATACTGTGGCATGTTGTACTCAGCCATGGGATCTACAACAAAGTACTGGTATCTTGCAGATCGTTCTGCGGGCCAGTATTGGTGACATTTCTCCTAAAAGGAGAGAGGATTAATGTCAAATCATACAAAGTACAAATATTATCTATCATCTATCAATCTACATTTCTTTCTGTCATTAAAAAAGTTCAAAATTCAAGGCCATTCCAATGGCATGTGACCCATTTTCTCTTTGAAGCCATAAGTTCCCTGAGAAGAGGGAAATCATGTGGTTTAATATTTGCCCATGGTACAAAGCACAGAATTGGCATACAGAAGGTTATTAATACACATAAATTAAATTGAATACTTTGATAGTATAAGTGTCTTCATACCTACAAGTTCTCCAAATAATTACCCCAGTCCTTGGATATAATGCTGGCCCTATCCATCATGCATTGCACCACCAGAGGAGACTTGCATCAGAGCGTTATGGAATAATAAGGACCAGCAAGTGTGAATGGAGAAAGAAACTTCTATATTGATTTGGTCCAGTCTCCCTTATCAGCTGAGGAAACTGAAGTCCAGGCAGTTTTAATGATTTGGCTAAATTTTGCAGTGTCAACTCTGAAGAGTCAGAATAGTCAAGTTAATTTCTTAGTTTGGCATTTTTTTTTGGCTCTCTTTATGTGGTTTAAATGATGGGTTTTAGATCCATCTCTACCATTTAATTTATACAAAGAAGAGAGAAAGAAAATATCTTAAGCAAATATAGCAAAATGCTTGCATCTATTGAATCTAAGTGGTAGTTCCTTAGGTATCTCTAATACTATTTATATTATTTTATTAGAGAGAGAGAGAGAGAGAGAGAGAGAGAGAGCAAGCTGGGGATGGCAGAGGGAGAGAGAGAGAAAATCTTAAGCAGACTCCACATCCAGTGCCGAGCCTGATGGGGGCTTGATCCCACAACTGTGAGATCATGACCTGAGCAGAAATCAAGAGTCAGGTACTTAACCAACTGAGCCACCCAAGTGCCTCATATACTATTTTATATATTTTTCAGAATAATCATTTTCAAAAAGTAGAACTGAGATTACCAGATTATATCCTTGGAAAAACTATGTAACTATTCAACCTGGGTGGAGAATGGGCAAATAAGAATTTGCTTTACAGATGTAAGGAAGTCAAGTTCATTCCCACAGAGAAATGAGGGTACATTTGCTCATGAAACTCCAGCTTTTCCAGAATAAAAAAAAAGATTGTGCCTGGAAACAAAATACTAGATCTTTCTCCAAAACACACAAATTAAAGAACTTGATGTGGCTTTGCAAGTTAAAAAACAACAGAATAATGAATGGCCCAGAATGTGACCAGAGAACTCTGCATTTCAAAGAAATGATGTTGGCCCTTGGGTTATTAGAATGAAATTGTCATTTCTTCATGGTGAATGTCTTATGAGAAGACACTCACTCTGCCCATCTCACGCAGCTTGGTGAGCATCACAACGATGGTGGAATTGTGTTCCCAGAGCATCCGCCAGAAGTCTTCTGTGGTCTCTGCCAAGGGCCCCTGGGTAGCAATGTAGGCTTTCTGTTGTCTGAATTATAGAGAATAAAAATAGCATGTTAAAGTAATCAGAGAACACGCAAAGGTTCACATATGATATGTAAACACCAAACCCAAGGATGAACACTGAAAACATATTATCATTGCAGTTGTAGTAAATGTCCATTAAGATTGTGTATCAAATAAGAATGTTTACTATATTTGAGGGACTTTGTAAAAGAAATTGCTTTGTTACTATTATCATGTAGGTCTTCATTATTATTTAAATTTTAGTGCAATGCTCATAGCTCGGTTTTATGTATCATACAAATCACTTAAACACTGGTGTGGCTTTGCTTTGTAGAAAGGACTCTTACATAATCTATTACATTTATGAAATAAATCTTCTGTATTAACTCTTTCCACACCCAAATGGTTTCTAAAGGAAGAGTACAAAAGGCAAGAATAAAGACTTCATGACTGCTTCTTCTTCTACCAAAAAACAAACAAACAAACAAACAAACAAACACACACCAAGGGACTGAATGCTGACCTATGCATAAAGAAGATGTTTTCAATTGAGATGAAATTCATTCTGGCTTATGAAACTGGGGCACATGTAAATATCAAGGCTTTGGACTGTCAGAGGAGCAAGCGTATATACCTGTATCCATCAATAAAACTGGCATTGATGTAATCAGATCCTTCTACTCCTCGGATAGGCTGCAGGCATACCCTTGTGGATTCATATGGCATAATATTAACAAGGCGATTTTTGAATTTATTACATGGAAGATTGGCACTGATGAATCTTGAGGTGTGAGCTTTAGAGCTGGCTAGACGCTGTTGAATAGAAAAAAAAGAAAAAAATCTGACAAAGATAATTTTAGCCTACAGTTAGACGCAATGTACCCGAGATTTCCTCTTTAGAGGAAAACTTTAGAGTAAAGCTTTTGTTTATTTTAAAGCAAAGGACTCTTCAAACTGCACTGCTTTTCACTTCTACCTAATGATTCCATATAGTCTACTGACTTTTTAAGTATGTTCTGAGAGTATGATCTCTCAGTTTAAATTAAGGTACAAAAGAGCTCGAGGTATTGTTAGGAAGCAAAGGACAGAGAAAAGGGAAAGAGGAAGAAAAGTATTTTATAGTCAGACACCTGAGAAGGTCAAGTGAATCTTGTAACTTCAAAAACTTGAAAGGTTAAGAAAGTGAGGCCACTATTCAGAGACAATCCCAGAATGACTTGCTTCTGAATTACCACATCACATCCAATATCATACCTTAAATTCAAGCTCCATTCCTGTGACATTCTCTCCTGCTTCTATTTGTGTCAGCTTCTGAATGTAGGCATACAAGTTTCTAGCTGGCACTTCGGTATTTCCACAAGTCACTGCTTCTAACAGTGCATCATGGATAAAGATGTATTGGTCTTCTGTTTGAACCATGTAATTCCTCTGGGCTCTCATTAAAGTTACATGGCCATAAATATCTACAGTTTTTTCATGCTTTATTCTTTCTAACATGGCGTCTATTACAATGAAACAGCCAGTCCTGCCAACTCCCGCACTACAAGAAAAACAAAAGAAAAGTCTAAATAAATCTACCAGGAAACAAACACATAAAAAATTATTTTCATTCTTATTAACTAAATTTTAAATCCATTAATTCTTTTCAACTAGCTATTGGGATTATTTTGGAGCACTCTAAAATAAAAGGTATTATCAAGTCACCGTAACCAGAGGGGAGGGAATCAAATACCAAGTATAATTAATTTGGTTTCAAAATGTAAATCCATAATCACTATGCTCCTTGATCATGTAAAACAAAGCATACATTATTTTGAAACTGTTATTTAAAAAACACATTTAGGTTGTTTATATTAGAAGGTATTTTGTAAATTGGTTAATATCTAACTAGGCTATATCTTTTTGCAAATCTCCATTTATTTCAGTTCAATTTGCGAAATAAAAACTAGAAAATCATTCAGTATGAAATATTTCATATTCTAAAATGCAGCAAGGAAGTTTTAAGATCAATTTAGTGGGAAATATATAATTAAGATATTGAACTGCTATTACACACTAAAAAAAAAAAAAGAGCAGGTAATTCTCAATGGAAATAAATTCCTAATAAAAAAACAATCACTAGAGAGTACAGGCCAGTTTTTCTTCTCTTCCAGAGTTGAACATATTTTGAAATTCCAGGTGAAATTCAAGTATTCTGTGTGGGAAAATAAAAGCTTCAATCTTTGTTATTGAAGAAGCTCTGAGGCATTTTTTAAACTCCATTACTTCTGGACTTATGGGTCATTTTCCAGTTGGTGGAAACAGATTCAAAGAAGAGAAGGTAAGAGATAGCAAAACCCCAAAACAAGATATGCTGTTCCAAGGAGACAATCTAATTTACTGAACTGGATTACAGAGTCAGGTGGTTGAAACATTGGAATTTCCTCAAGTGTTGGAAAGAACACTAGCAAAATAACACATCTGTGTTCTTAAATCTCTAGGTAAGTCTTGTTTGTCTCTTAGCAAACTCTTTAGAGTGAGTCCATTTATGTGTCAAGTATGGTTGAATCCAAAATATTTTTCTCTTCCTGATCATGGATATTTACCTGGCTGGGAAACATGTAATTAACAGGAATAGGTATACACAACCACCATAGATACTAAGCAACAGTCTCCTTCATTAGCTACATGCCACTGTTTCCTGTCATTTGCGTATCTATGCATTCATTTATTTGTCCATCTGTCCATCAACATATCCTTCTCTTCATTCAATGAACAGTACTTTGTTCAGTAACATGTGGGATACAACATTAAAGATGACTTAGATCTTACTTTTAAAGAGCTCAACATCTATCAATGAGGTAAAAGGTTACTTAACTATTTATACTAATGGACAGAAAGAAAACAAACAAAAACCAGGATGTGTTGGTTTTGTGGCATTTGAACCAGGACTTGAAGGACACAAAGGACGGGGAATTTAGGAGGCTAGAATAGCAAAAGAGAAAAAAATGGCTTTTGCAGCCATATGTTGGCTTTGGGAGTTACATATGAAACTTTTCATTGGCCTAGTGAGGCACTTGTACAAGGAAGATACCAGAACTTCAAATGGATGAGTTTAGGGAGCACTAGGGTACCTGACTCAATTGAAATGGCAATTTCTCTCTAGTGCCAAGTGCCTACAAGGTGGTAAGTGAGCATTTTGTGATAAATAATACCTTTATTTATGTACTGAGCAGTACAGATCAAATCTAGCTTCCACACAAGGCCCTCAGGTTTGTAGACTAGGTTAAGCAGGAATATGATAGGAACACTATTTAAAAATTGCTTACTTTTTATGTCCTGTCAGACATAAAAAATGACTGTTAGTATTTAGTCAGAGAGCCTCTGGATTTTCATTCTAAGACTGCATTCAAGGTTTAACCACAAAGTGATACGACGCTGAGATGTAATGCAAAAGCTTTTGGAGACAAAGAGTCTTTGAAGTGACAGACATTTTTTTAGCACAAAACAATTAGAAATCTGATGCACCCAGATCCACAAAGTCCCGTTTACTTAGTTTGTTCTACTAATAAAACCGGGAGATGGCAAGCCTTTCCTGATACTCCCCATTACCCCTCTCTCCCAGTCCCTAGGCAGGATTAATCACCCTCTGTTCCAGATCACCTAAGTGGTATCTCAAATGCCACTCCATTACAGTCTCAATCACATCGTATTATTAACTAGTCTGGTAGGGTAGTCATCCTCAAATCATGGAGTATATCCTGAGAGCAGGAACTAACTGTTCTGTTACCTTTTTGTGTCCTAAATTAAGCATGAAGTCGGTGCTTAATAATGTTTGTGAAATAAGAAAATAAATCAGTAATTGGCATCAGAGGCCTTACATAATGAGCAGCCCATCCATGTTCGGTAAGCCTACTGAGAAAGAAGGACCCTTCAGTCAGTGAAAGCAGCTTACATTTGACAAAGGTTCAGAATTATGCAGAGAAGGCCTGAAGACTGCTCCACAGTGCTAGGTAGGGAACAGGGAGAGAGGAAAATGCTTTGAGAGGCCTCTGTGTCTGGGTCTTCTGATCTGCCATCACAGTGCAATTAAAAGAAACTAAGTAAGACTTAACCTGGAGAAAGGGGATAGCCCTCACATTTAGGAGGTTCTAAGACCATGAATAATATCTTTTTTCTCTGCGTTGTTTTACTTAATTATCTTCATCCTAATTGTGCATTGTTTCTAATTGGATACAACGTCATGCAATTCTTTTTAGTGCAAACCATGCCATAAGCCTTATAACTGAGCCCTAAATAAGTCAATTCTAGACAATGGCAGGTATATTTTCCCAGAAAATGCAGCAGGGACCATTCCAAATGTCTATATTCTGGATCTATATTCTGACAAAAAGATATCTTGGGATCTTGGAAAATTGGTAGGAATAACTCCAGATTCAAACAGTAGCAACCTCTTCATGGTGGTATGGATGCAATTTCCCCAAAAAACTGAGGGAAAAAATCAAATATGTGCCTGAGTCTAAATTACAAACTATGGGGGAAAAAGACAGAAGAGAGGCTATTACTTGTGCAAAACCTATTTCTTCTCCGCCAATTCAAAATATTGTTAATTCCTCAAACTTGCTATTCATATGGAAGATAGGGAAGGAGTGGACCCTTTTAATTTATGTATTACTTCATCTTTAGAAGGAAGAGTTCTTGGTATTTAAATGTTAGAGAGGTTTCTTAGCTTTAAGTAAGATTATGAAGTTCAACACACTTTTTCCAGATACCAATGGCTGAGTGTCCTTGAGAAAGTCACTTAAACTCTTCCCTGCTTTCCCATTTTTTTCTTAAATCGCGATAGTGATCATTAACTCTAGTTAATTACTTAGCAAGTTTTAAGGCTGAATTAAACATGCCAAGTGTTTGCAAACATAAAGGAAGACACAGTAACATTGTGGGTGCAAACTCATTTTAAAATTCTACCTCTGAAGCTGACGAAAGGAATAGATAATGTTAAAGCTGAGAAAATTGTGATACAATCACTGCAGGATCATTTAAGATAAGGCTTTCAACATCTTGCTTTAATCTACCCCCTCAAGCTGTTCTCCCCTTTCTCTTCATATTTCAAATAAATAATATCTTACATTTGAAGAACTTACTACTTTCCCATATATTGTCATGGTAAATGAGATGCCAGCAAAGTGCCTTCCAAACACACTGCTTGGTTCCCGGGAGGCACTCAGCAAATGTCCGTCAGTTCCCTTTTCCCTTCTATGATTTATAACATCTGGGAGCTGCCCTAAAGTCCCACAGCTAATAGTAAATGGCTGCAGAGGGGCTCAACTGTAAGTTGTGAGATGTTAAATTTTAGCACAACATTCGATGGTGTTGCCACTGCTTTCTGCCAGTTGCATCAGAAAAAAAAATGGTGCCCTTCTTGTGGCCCACCCCTCAACAACATCCCTTTAGTATTGTTCAACGATCCTGAATGTAGGTTCCTTAAAAACCCTTTCTTCCTTGGTTTCTGTTTAATTCCTGTAATGATAATCCTCATGCTTCTCTGGATTTTTCCATCTGTATCTCTTTCTCTAATTCACATACCTTAGCCAAATGCCAAAATGTAGATAATGTCCCCAAAGTTCTGTCCTCATTTCTCTCATTCCCCTTCATGATTCAGCAATAATCTTCAAACAGATGATTCCTAAGATGATATACTTTTCTTTGAGCATAAGTGGAGACCTATATTTCAAGCCACCCTCAAATTTCTTTAGAGATAAATAGATTCCAAGATTAATCAGCATCTTCTCTGTTCAAATCTGCTCTTCCCTCTCTCTCTTTCCTTGCTATTCAGGGCTAAAATTTAAGAATCAGTTTGGACTGTTTTCCCCTCCTTCCCTGTACAGTAATAAATTATGAATTTCTGTGCTTTCAACCTCTACAACTTTATTCAATTATCCATCCATGGTGTGCTGGAGCCAGCAGTAGCCAATTATTAAATTCTCAGAAATTTTGCATAAATGTATTAAAAATAAGGTTATACACAAAACACACTACTTCTTAATTAGTTTTCATTTATGCTCTTGAGGTGAAACTATTATATGGTGATGTGCTAACTGAGCCTCTCTCCTGAGCTTTGCCTTCAGTGATGTCACATTTGTACCTTGAAATCAGCCATGGTGGGAGGACGTACAATGAGGAAATTGGCAAATATTTCCCCACCCCCACCCCCACAGAGCTGGTTGTTACACATTGCCAGTAACTATTGACTGTCCTAACTCATCCATGCCCATCAGCCAGGGACAGACAGGAAGTTGCTCATTACTTTGTTTTTCCATCCACATTTGCTACGTCCTCTCATAAGACTCTATAGGCTAATATTTAAGGAGTGCCCACCATGTGCTAAGACATCAGGGAAGTGGTGAGCAAAGTCAACAAGATCTTCTACTCATGGAGATTACGGTTTAGTAGGAGAATTAGATAGTAAGTGATCATATGAATAAATATACAATTATAAATCTCCAACAACTGCTATGAAGTAAATGTACAGCATGCTGGCCAAGTACTGTTGAGGAAATGTCATTTAAACTGACACCTGTTATGGGGCACCTGGGTGACTCAGTCAGTTAAGTGTCCAACTCTTGATTTTGGCTCAGATCATGGTTTGTCATAGTTCATAAGAGCCCTGAAACCCAGCATGGGATTCTATCTCCCCTCCACCACTCCTTGCTTGCGTGCTTGCCTCTCTCTCTCTCAAAATAAGTAAATAAACATTCAAAAACAAACAAACAAACAAAACCAAAAAAAAAAACAAACTGATGTCTGTTATGGACTGAATTGGGTCCCCTCAAAATTCATATGTTGAAGTCTTAACCCCCAATGTGACTGTATTTATGATAAGGTTTTTAGGGAGGTAATTAAGTTAAGGTCATAATGGTGAGGCCTTTGCCAAGCCGGACTGGTATCTTTATAAGAATGAGAAGAGACACCAGAGAACTATAAACAAACAAAACAGTTATTTTAAAGAATTGCTGTTAGTACAGTTATGTATTTGATAAAAATGCTATAAACAACCCTTAAAATGGAAAATAAATATGTAGCACCTGTCCTTTTTCCCCTCACTGCCTTCCAGCCACCTTGGCTTTCATTTAGTTAACTCAAATAGGCTAAGCTATTTTCTGTTCCAGGAACTTTTCTTGGGATATTCTCTCCTAGAAAACTTATCCATCCTTCTTCACTCAGCAAACCATTCCTTGTCCTTTTAGGTATTGTGTGAGTCTGCTAGGGCTGGTGCCTTAAACAACAGGAATTTATTTTCCAATGGTTCAGGAGGCCAAAAGTCCAAGATTAAGGTGCCATCAGGGTTGATTTCTGGTGAGACCTCTCTTCTCGGCGTAGGATGGCAGGCTTTTATCTGTGACTTCACATGGTCTTTTCCCTGTACCTGTGCACAGAGAGAGCACTCCACCTCCAAATATAGTCACATTACAAGGGGGTCGGTTAAGACTTCAATAGACCTATTTTGAAGCGACACAATTCAGTCCATAATAGGTATCAATTTAAATCAATATAAATTCCTCAAAACTGCTCTGCCAGAACACTATACATTTACCTCACATCAGTTGTTGAGATTTATAATTACATATGTATTCATATGATTACTTACTAATTCTCCTGCTAAACTGTAATCTCCATGAGGAAAGGATCCTGTTGGTTTTGCTCACTACTTCCCTGATGCCTCAGCACGTGGTGGGCAATCAGTAAATATTTATGGCATAATAGCCTCATCAACTCTTGAGTTCTTTATTTTGATACATCCATTGGTTTGTTGGAATATATACTTAAATGTATTATGCAAAGTGTGCATGGGTAGTATTATTCCTGATGACTTGTATATCTGAGAATGTTTGTCTATTTGCCTTTACCTAGTTGAAACTGCATGGCTCTCAGGCAATTACTTTTATTATAAGAGTCATAGATTTCCCCAGCTCCAGGAAAATTAAACATATTTAATGCTTTCTCAGCCTTTGCTTATGTAGGCCCTTCCTTCTCTTTATTAGGTCTACCTGTTGATATCTATCTTCCTCTAAGAATCCTCTCACCTGCTGCATCCTTGACCAAGACTCTCCCCTGGTTTACTCCTCCTTGGATATCTATGGAAATTTATCTCTATCAGCAACCACCTTACCTCAGTTTTGTTTCCTGGTTATTATTTTTGTACCAGTTGACAGTCTCCTTGAGGGGAAGAACAACAGCTTCCTTGTCTCTACCATGTTTGACAATGTCTCATAGTAATTTCCATGCCAGGGAAACAGGAAGTGCTCAACTTAAGTTTTAAAAATAGAAGTTTAAAAATACAAAGACATTTCTTCTGTATCAATGACATATACAGGAACATTCCTCAAAGCCCCTGGCATGGGAATATTACTTTTATACGTGTTTACAAAGATAAAGGGGATTCTTAAAATTTGATGAGATGGAAACATCCTGTGTTTATGCTCTACCCCACTTGCTCAGAAATAACAACCTCAGGCACCACTTTTTTTCTTAAGAAACTGAACGTTGAAAATTCAGAGCTTTTAGAAGTATGCCAGTCTACTTGTGTTTGAATTTCCAAGTTCCCCCAACAGAACATATTTTACTTCCTTCTCCAATTTGCTCTATTTTTCACCCATCAGTATCTGAGTGCAATGCACCTCTCAAAATGAAGGATTGTAGTTCTAAAAGCAAATGCATTTTTCTTTGATCCTGAAAAACTCAGCTCCCCACAGCAGCAATAATGACGGAACCCTATTTAGTGCTGTTTGTTTTTCATCATTTCAACAGCCTTCAACCTGAAACATGATAAGAACAGCAAAACTGATAAACCACCCTTATTTTTATCTGCTTTCTGTCAGAGTAGTTGCCAAGCATAGAGACAGATTTTTCTAAATATCTTTTAAAAAAGTGCATAACCCCATGCTTCAGGCTGAGGCCAGCACAATTCAGCACATTTATTATGTTACAGAACATTCCAGCAAAAAGGGAAGAGGACAGCACTGTTAAATCAAGTCTAGCATTAGGTTGGTCCCTCTTTCTCCTGAAGTAAATCCAACATTCTAAGTTATCTTCCATTGAGGACAATGATTCCACCAAAGCAAACCAAATTATTGACAAATTTTGCCTTAAGAACAACAATAGAAACAACAACAACAACAACAACAACAGAAAAACGGTGTCAGTCAGTGACAGACATTCCAGTGTTTACAAGCTGAAAGACTATGCAATCCATTGAACAAGTACGCCTACCAGGAAATTGTTATTACTTCAACATTATCATTCAGCCAGTTACAACATTTGTTTTCAATTTCTAAAAACATGATTGAGTTAGTCCCATGAGTTGAAATATGCTTAATGTCCCGTGATGCGATACGGTAGTAATGTGCAAAAGGAAAACATTAAGAGGCATAAGGGGGCTGTTTTGTACTAAAATCATTCTGGGGATTTGCTTAAAAGTTGGCTTTTCTGATTAATCTGGTGGAGTGTTAATGCTGACCCTTTACTGAAACTTCAATGATCTGGCAAAAAAAAAAAAAAGACCATAGAATCAGGAGATTTTACAGATCATTTAGTTGGGAGCAAAGACAGTAAAATATGAACCAAAAATCTTGGTGAGCATTTTGTACATATATCAGCTCATAATCTGACTGGATATTACAGTTCAGTTGCAACAGAAATGGCATTTACAAATGGCAAATATACAAAATAGGACACCTATGAGAATGGATTGAGTTTTATGACTGAGGTTTACAAGATTAATCAGATGACTACCCTGATAAAACTGTGATGTGATCGTGATATAGCTGTCATTTTATTTTTATTTCTTTTTAATGTTTATTTGTTTTGAGGGAGACAGAGAGACAGAATGCAAGCAGGGGAGGCGCAGAGAGAGGGAGACACAGAATCCGAAGCAGGCTCCAGGCTCTGAGCTGTCAGCACAGAGCCTGATGTGGGGCTCAAACTCATGAACCACAAGATCATGACCTGAGCTGATGTTGGCCACTTAACTGACTGAGCCACCCAGGAGCCCCTGATATGGCTGTCACTTTAAAAATCTTCTTTCATTTTTTTTTTTTTTTTTTTTTTTGTTGTTGTTAAAACTTAGCATGCAACTTAACACTGAATTATACTGGACACCTCTAGAATATTTAGTGCTCTCTACAAAACAATGACCCATGAGTATTTTAGTATCATGGCCTCTGGCATCTCTTTTACCTAGAATGACCAGATAAATTATACCAATTTCTTTGACATAAATATTCATGTACTTAATTTACTTTTATATAGTATAAAATAAAAATTAAATATTTTGAAAAATTGTGAATTAAATTTACCCATGCTATTAAACACAGACTAAAAGCCTAGGTAATATAGTTATTTCAGGGGACAATTTTGTAGTGTTCATTAAAATTTTAAGTGCACATATTCTCTGACGCAGCACCTCCATTTCTAGAAATCTGTCGCTGAGATAAATGTACACATATGCACAGAGAATCTTAGAAAGGGATTTTCATTGTAGCATTATTTGAAATAGGTTAATTGGATAAAACAATTACTATGACAAGGAAATGGTTAAACTATAATACATAAATACCAGAAATACCAGTTAAAAGAATGAGGTAAACCCATAGATTGACAAAAAGAAAAGTTGCCCAAGACACTGTCGAATAGATACATTATGATGCCACTTACATTTTTTAAAAAGACCATACAACAAGATTATATATTTTTATATGCATACATGTTTATGGATAGGATTCATCTGCAAAGATATACAAATTATAACAACAGTTACCTCTTAGTGGAGGATGGAAGTAAGGGGATACTTTCACTTTAGTTGAAGTGTTCAAAAAAATTTGTTTCTAATGCAAGAACAACAAAATCATACCACAATGGAACTAAAAAGAAATATAGAATAATGAATAAAAGTTACCATTATAAAGATATTAAAGATCAATATACCATTGAGTCCCCACAGAGATAGAGAAGATGGAACCCTGTGCACTCTAGTGTGGGAATATTGACCAGAGATGGATTCTTAGGAGAAGTCTGGGCAATGTTGGCAGCTACTTACAGCTGAGACTTGCATAGGGAAGAGGATGCTTAGTAAAGAGTTAGAATAAGCAAAAGTTAGGATGAGACAACCCCAAAAAACCTGACCACTCTGGAAAGAAAAAGTCCATTGCACTCTTGGGTGGCATCCTCTGGTGATCAAAAGTTCATATGTCATCAACAGAGAAGCAGCAGAACCTAAGCCCAGAAAAACTGACATGATAAGGATCTTAGTCTAGAATATTGAGAGGCCAAGGATGACCTTCCCAGATCATATTTTCTCCAGACATTTTATTTTTCCATCATGGCCTGAAGGAGGCTTCTTAAAAAGAATAAGTCAACAAAAAACAAAATACACATGGGCCTAATCGGATTTTCTCTTTCAATTATGTTGACTCAAACAAAATCTTCCAAAAACGTCTGTATGATTTTGGCTCTGTCTCAATATTATCTGCCAAGCACATTTCCTATTATTCTTAAAATGTGGTGCTCAAGATAAATTAGAAGGCTAATATGTTTATATAAAGAACACCTGAATATGCCATAGCAGGTCTTATTTTACAGATGGATAGAGGAGGCCATCAGGCACAGAGAGAAACTGACTCAGCTGGCCTGGTAATTGGTAATTGACTCTAAATTGAATAAGGTCAATTGAATGATGCGATAGAAGTACATGGAACTCTATCATTTTCACAGATATTTTCTTTGTAAATGGCCTATCAGTTCAGTTCATATTCTAAATTCTTTTCATAATGACACTAAATTATCTACATTTTGAAAGTGGATACAACCATTAACCAGGCCTGCCAAGTAAAGCTGCACAGGTTGTGTACTGTGCAACCCAAAGAAAATAACAATCATGTCAACTACAATGTATGTAACCTGTTCAGTGCAGGCAGCAGGCTCACCATAGCAACATAAATGCCATTATTCCTGACTCAGTTTAAGCAGAGTCAAAGAGAAGAAACAGCAATGGGAAGGAATTTGGAAGATATCAAACTTTAGCAACTGAATTTTGGCAACTTTATTTCAGTCATTTTGGGAAGCATATCAATGTTTTCCCACAAGGGCAAGATTTTGAGGTTTTTTTGTCTTTGCTTTACAAAGATGCTATTATGTTCATTTAAACATAAATGATCCAATGGTATTGAAGGCTCTAAATCAGGGGTTATAAACTGGTATCTGTGTTTCGTCTGGCCCTTTTGTTTAGGTCCTTTTGTTTGATTCCCATGAGTTTTTGTTCAGGCAGTAAGAATCTCAGGCTTGCTACAATCTACCTACTGTCTTATACAGGGCCTCCTTCTTTATATCACCCTGCAGGCCTCCATCAGGCCTTTGTGTTGGTGTCCCCATGGGTCTGATCTGGCTTCTTAAACTCACAGGTTTCTGAATTAATGGATAAGTACTTCTTTTTGCCTCTTCTAGCTTGTCTGCCTACTTAGATTTTTCAAAGGAGGAAATGGAGACCTAGCCAGGGTTAAGAATTTGACCAAAATCATGTGGCTGTTAGAGCAGAGCTGAGAGCTGAAAGTTTGGTCTGTATCTCCTCTTTCCAAGACTTATGCCCTCAGCAGTGGACTTTCACTGGAAACAGATGACAGTTTTCCTTAGAGCTCTCAGATGGACCCTAGGTCCATGATTCTGTAATTGAGGCTGCAAGAATGTTGGTCTAAAAGATACATGTTGCATTTGTTACTGTACTTTATTCATGAAACATTAGATCCTCCAGTCTATTCAACTGGCCAAAGAGAAATACATTAGGTGGCTTTTGAAGCACTGTAAAAACAGATCTTTGTGTACCTGGCTATGTATACTAGTTATACTGATGTCAGCTCTGTTTCAGTAAGCATAGTATTCATACACGGAGACTATTTCATTAATGAAAACTAGTACTAAGTGTATTCAGAATGACATACTGGTCATGTTTGAGGGTGGAGGTAGAGAGGGCAGGGTTTGCCTCTCATGCAGAGCAATAGTAGAAGATGGAGAACACAGTCACAAGACTGTAACATCAAAAAGATAAAAATATGCAATAAGTCAATTTAATAAATGCAAAAGGAGAAATTCCTCTTCTATGTATCCATCACCATGCACTGTACCACCGGGCATTTATGCATTATCTGTCCATCAAAGTGGTCTTCACACATCTGTTGAAAAAACAGATTTCCTGGGTTCTGCCCTGAGATTTCAGTTCTGTAGGTGTGGAGGAGAACCCAAAATTGTGCATTTCCAACCAGCTCCAAAGTCTTGCTGCTGCTGGTAGTCCATGGGCCATAGCGATACAGAGATACTACTCTTGACATATTTTTGTAAGTAAATGGGGGCAAAAAATGTATCAAATATGCTAATTATCTATGCTTGTGTGTATATATATATATATATATACATATATACATATATATGTGTGTGTGTGTATATATATATATACACATACACACGTATACACAAGCATGCATGTATACACAAGCATGTGTATATATATGTAGATATATATATATATACACACACACACACACATATATATAATACCTTTAAAAATATTTATCTCTTATTCACATTGGTTTTTTGACCTAACCACCTAAAAACTTCAATGTAAAAGGGCAACTGCAAAGGCTGTTTTCAAAAAGTAAGGTTTATTTTTTTAAGACCAAAATAGTTTACTATCTCTAGATACCTGCACATATATGGAATTATCTTGTAATAAAACTCAGATGCCAGAAGCCCACCTTGCAAGTTTTCTTTGTGAAAAGCAACCCCAATGGGAGCAAATCAGATACCGTGTAATTAGACCCCAAAGTATTTTTCCAAAGACAGAAAGAAATATATCCAAGCAACAGACCCTGATTGGAAAGACATAATATGAAGATAAGAGAACTATTTTTAACCTTCATTTTATGACTGGGGGCAGAGTAAAATAGTTTGAACTAGAAAGTTTTCATGCTGATTACATGAAATAAAAATACATACTCTTCAAAGGCAGCCAACATTAAAAAAAAAAGTGCAGCCTAGTTTATGTGGTGAATTTCAGTGTTCTTTCAGTCTGGGATTATTTCAAAATATGCTTCAGGTACAGCTGGGAAAATTCAGTGATACCCCTGTCCAGATCTCAGTTATTAGGTTATAAAAATATTTTCATATTTCCTGCAGATGTCTAGATTCCTTTCTTTGCTAGTAATTTTAATTCAGAACTCATTATTGACAGCTGTTTGTTCTGATAGAACCTAATTGCTCTTTTGCCAGACTCAGCTGCAAGCAGGCTGATTTCCTTCCCCTTATAGAGTATATTACACATAAACACAGGCAGGAAAAAAAAATAATCAATTAACTAAATACGTGTGTACAAAATGATTCATTGAGAGCACTGATCAAGTAATATATCTAACTGCAACATAGGTCAAAGGAAATTACAGCACTTACCATTTACAGCATTAATTATATGGAAATATTCATAAGCATTAAAATATATAGATGATGAGTGGCAGCATCTGAGAATATGCCCTTTACTGATCAGTATGGAAGTTTTGACCTGCTCTGTTTCCATCCTGGGCGAGCTCAACCTCCCTTGAGCAATCTGGTGTTTCCTGCTCCTGGGAAGTCACCATATTGATGCCAAATTTAGTGCAGACACCTAATGGGCACAGCTCACTGCAGCTCAGAACTCCTGGGCTCAAGCTATCCTCCTGCTGCAGCCTCCCCCGTAAATGGGACTATGGGCATGTGCTGCTGTAAGGGGCTGAAAATTTACCCTTTTATTAAAGAAACTTCTAAATTACTATACTTGAGTAATTGACGGGGCATTTAATCTCCTGAAGAATTAACTCAATAATATCTGACATACCATGTGCACAGAACCTGAAATGCCTGCCATATCCAAGACCAGTGAGAAGGAATCTGACACACTGTGGGATTGTTTTGCTGCGTACCAGCTCTTCCTTGCTCTCCAATCATGGCTACAGGTGAGCTGCTTTCCCCAACTTTACAGGAAGAGGAGTACAAATTCATTGATGTCAAAGCTACTTCCTCCGTACAGGGGCGCCTGGGTGGCGCAGTCGGTTAGGCGTCCGACTTCAGCCAGGTCACGATCTCGCGGTCCGTGGGTTCGAGCCCCCCGTCAGGCTCTGAGCTGATGGCTCAGAGCCTGGAGCCTGTTTCCGATTCTGTGTCTCCCTCTCTCTCTGCCCCTCCCCCGTTCATGCTCTGTCTCTCTCTGTCCCAAAAATAAATAAACGTTGAAAAAAAAATTAAAAAAAAAAAAAGAAAAAAGAAAGACATTTACAGAAAAAAAAAAAAAAAAAAAAGCTACTTCCTCCGGAAGATTCTCTCCAAAGGCAACGAGTCATTTTAGCAGCTCCCCAGGAGATACAGTAACAGCTTGGCAATGTTCATTCTATCACATGCCTGGACAACCTCGCTCATGGAGTCTCGGCCAATTTTGGGACCCCAAGCTGCCTTCCTTAGTGGACTGGAACCCTCCAATGAGGGGTAAACCCAGGGCTGGATTCAGCAGAGGCCATATGAGCAGCAATAATACTGCATATGAGGAGAGCAATAGCTCGTTTTATTTCCTGCCAGTGTGTTCTGGAAGTAGAGGGAATGTGGTGATCAGGGATGAGCAAACTGCTTCTTAATAAGGAACCCATTCAAGGAAAATAAACTTTTTCTTAACATCAGGGACACTATATGGTGCTTCCCTTTCTGGGGGCACTAAGTGCTTCTTTTTGCAGACTTAATCTACCTCATATAGGGAGGAAGATATTGGGAATGGGATGCTTATTATCCTGATAATTCTCAGGGTTGCAGCATACATTTCCATTAATACCAGGCATAATGGTAATTAGAATGCAAGCCCTAGACTCAACATTTACAAAGCCTCACATATAATGAATGTAAAGTATCCTACAGGGTTTGGTGCCCACAAAATCTGGTCCCTAGCTTACTTCCAGCCTCTCCACTAACCAAGTAACAATAAGAACCATTTTATTTGGCATTTTAAGAATAACACTACTGCCCTTTTAATATGTTTTTTTACCTATACAACACAGATTATACTGTTTAGAATTCTTGTGTGGCTTTGCTCCTGGTATTGTTTTGGATTATGACACTTCCACTCATGTTTACTTATCCATCAAATATTTATTGAATGTCTTTTTCATGTGTGACATAGATAGGGGAAAAAGATGTAATGGTGAACTCCAAGATACCATTTCTGCCCTTATATCTCTAATGGTTGGATGTTACAGTCCAGGGAAGAAATTCAGTTTTTGCCTGTGGAAGTTACTAGTCACTACACTTAAGAAGTCCATTTTTTTTTTTTTTTTTTTTTTATTTTTTATTTTATTTTTTATTTTTTTTTTAAATTTTTTTTTTTCAACGTTTATTTATTTTTGGGACAGAGAGAGAGACAGAGCATGAACGGGCGAGGGGCAGAGAGAGAGGGAGACACAGAATCGGAAACAGGCTCCAGGCTCTGAGCCATCAGCCCAGAGCCTGACGCGGGGCTCGAACTCACGGAACGCGAGATCGTGACCTGGCTGAAGTCGGACGCTCAACCGACTGCGCCACCCAGGCGCCCCTAAGTCCATTTTTTTCTTAAGAGTTCACTAGAAGACACAAAAAATAGAAAAAAGATTCCATGCTCCTGGATAGGAAGAACAAATATTGTTAAAATGCCATTACTGATTAAAATAATTTAAACATAATTAAAGTATTGGCTGAGTTGGTGAAATGGACTATTTTGTTTCACATAAGTTGACAAGGAAAGCAGTGATGTGATATGCTTATTTTATGAGTCAGTTTGGCAGGTGGAAAGAGCATGGACTTTACAGATTCAACATCTGGCTCTTCCACCTGCTAGCTGTGTGGTGTTAGGTCATCTATTTATCCTCCCTGAGCCTCAGTTTGCTCATCTATAAAATCTAAACCCATTTCTAAAGGTTGCTATAAGGCTATTGTTGGCAAAATGCCTTTTAATTAATATGTTCTTGATAAATGTTAATTCCCTCACTCTGTTTTTTCTATGAATTAAGGACCTCGAGTTTAATATTTATTTCAGTTGGTTAATGGCAGAGTAGATAATGAAACTTTTCTATTCTTGTATGGTTTACTTTAAAGAGTTATACTAATGAATTCAAAAAATTAACATTCAATTTTATTTCCTGATTTCTATTCTCTCAGGAAAAAAAATGTCATATATAAGTGAATCAGATTTTAGACTTGAAAGGGATATTAGAGATGATCTAATCCAGTGGTTCTCAAAGTGCTGCCCCATGACCACTATAGCGTCATTTGGGAATTTGTTAGGAAAGACGGTTTTGGGGCCCCATCTTGACCTACAGAATCAGAAATTTTGGAGGTGGTGTAAAACAACCTGAGTTTCATAAGCCCATCAGATGATTCTGATACACGATGAAGTTTGAGAACTACCTCTGAGCTAATCCCTTAAATTTTACAGATGGAGAGACGGAGTACCAGACAACCTTTCACAGGGACTGAAATTCAGGTGCGGTGCTTTGCTTATGGGGAAGTTCTCTTTTCTTTCCCTTATCTCAAGTAATGATTATTGTTTGTTCTATTGTTCTTTTCCATATGCATATACATATCTATATGTATTTTTGTATCTGATCTCCACTTCACCAATTTAAAAACTAGCCCCACTCTCCCTTTTCTGCACCAGGTTTGCTAAAAGCTAGGGGGCTATTCTCTAGGATGTCTGTGCTCTTTTGTGATGTCATGGTATTTATTCCATCTATATTCCATATGTGTGTGTATATATATATATATATATATATATACATATATTTATATATATACACACACACACACCATATATACTCAATAAATAATTAAGTATGAAAGAAACTGATGAGATATGCTTACAAAATAAGAGTTGCTTCTGTGAATCCTAAGTTAACTGCTTTGGAATGACTTACTAAAAGTAAGTAATTTGTGCCCCATCACTAACCCACAGTACTGTTGAATTATGTACAAGACAACTGTAAATAAATGGAAAATGTTTGATAAAAATCTAGTAGGATTCTATACTTCAGTTGCTTCAAAGCCATTAAGTTGTTTGTCTCTATCAAATGCAGTAAACTGCTAACTCTAGGTCATAGTCAAAGGAGAGTTCTTAGCCCTAAATTTAAAAACTAATGAATATACAATTAAACATTTGAAGTTAATTTTAACTGTATACATAATTTTTCAGGGTTCTTTGCTTTAACCAAAGTTTTCTCTAAATTACCAAGTCTCAACGCATACATTAAGGATTTTTTGAATAGCCTTAAATATTTTAGGTATCTTCATATATGTTGTTACAAGCTCTTTAAGAGAGATGCCGTACTTGGAGTTTAGAGCTCTACACAGTGTGTTAAAAATTTTTTTTTAATGTTTATTTATTTTTGAGGACAGACAGAGAGAGTGAGAGTTGGGGGTGCATGCAGAGAAAGGAAAACACAGAATCCCATGCAATCTCAAGACTCTGAGCCATCAGCACAGAGCCCAATGTGGGGATCAAACTCATGAGCTGTGAGATCATGACCTGAGCCGAAGTCAGACGCTCAACCCACTGAACCACCCAGGCACCTCTACACAGTGTAGTTTAAATAAGTGTTTATTGATTATATATATTTATAAACTTATTGAGTGTTGCTGATTTATTAACTAATTACTCTTAGTAGATCATTGTTCTGTTTTATCACTGTTAGCCAAACTACCCTTTATGATAGCACCTCCTAGAGTTCTTTTAGAAATTGCAAGGGGGAATGATTGAGCAATTACACTATTAGGTACTTACTGAAAGGATACAAAAATATTAATTGAAAGGGATACATATACCCCAATGTTTGTAGCAGCATTATCTACAATAGCCAAATCATTGAAACAGCCCAAGAGTCCATTAACTGATGAATGGATAAAGAAGATGTGGAATATATTCCACACATTGAAATATTACTCAGACATAAAAAGAATGAAATTGTGCCATTTGCAATGACATGGTTGGAGTTAGACAGCATAATGCTAAGTGAAATAACTCAGTCAGAGAAAGACAAATACCATATGATTTCACTCATATGTGGAATTTAAGAAACAAAACAAATGATCAAAGGGAAAGAGAGAGAGAGAGAGAGAGAGAGAGAGACCAAGCAACAGACTCTTAACTATAGAGAATAAACTGATGGTTACCAGAGGGGAGGTGGGTGGGAGGATGGGTAGGTAAAATAGGTGATGGGGATTAAGGAGGGCACTTGTGATGAGCACTGGGTGTTGTATGGAAGTGATATATATATCTCCACCCGAAACTAATATTACACTGTATGTAAACTGGAATTTGAATAAAAACTTGAAAAAAAAAAAAAAAAGAAATGCCAAGGGGCAGGGAAGAGTTCCATGTTTAAATACGTTTCAGAAATTTCCTCTTGGAAGTTCACAATAGAAATGAGTACTTTACAGGGTGAGGAACTCAGCTGCAAAGTAATTTAACTTAGTTTAACCTATACTTACCTGAATATAGAAAAAAGTCCCCACATAACATCTATTAACAACTCAGGACACAGTGTACACATACATTAATAAGGTATCCTGAATTCTGTTAGTATACTTCTTGTAGAGCACAAAATGAGTATGAAAATAAGAACCATTAATTATGTGTACCAATAATTGTTTGGGAAATGCTCAATATTTGGATTTGCAAAATTATTATTTTTATTTCTCTTTTTTGTTCCTAAATCAGGTAGCTAATAATTTCTGAATTCAGCTGTGCTTTCACATATTAAACTAAGGAAACTTTAACCAGGGGAGGATTAAGCTCTGGATGTTAAATAACAATGGTGGGCCTATAATAAATTGAGCCTTTAAAAAATAACATTTGATTTTGAAATAAATGTATTGAATAAAAAAATAGTTGTCTGCAAGCCAAAATTTGCTAAGCACAGTTTTGGAAACAAGCTCTCCAAAGAGAGAGGTTGTTTCAATAAGTGAAACCATTTTAAAACTTGATGTCATTAATAGAAAGACATTCCATGCTCATGGATTGGAAGGACTAGTATTGTTAAGATGTCCATACTACCCAAAGCAATCTACAGATTCAATGCAGTTCCTATCAAAATACCAATATAATTTTTCACAGAACTAGAACAAATAATACCATAAGTTGTATGGAACCAGAAAAGATCCCAAATAGTCAAAGAAATCTTGAGAAAAAAAGAACAAAGCTGTATGCATCACAATACTAGAGTTCAGGATATACTAGTAGTAATCAAAACAGTATGGTACTGGCACAAAAATTGACACATAGATCAGTGGAACAGAATAGGAAGCCCATAAATAAACTCACATTTATATGGTCAATTAATCTATGACAAAAGATGTAAGAATATACAATGAAGAAGCCTGTCTCTTCAACAAATGGTGTAGGAAAAACTGTACAGCTGCATGCAAAAGGAAAAAGGTGGACCACTTTCTTACACCATACACAAAAATGAACTCAAAATGGATTAAAGACCTAAATGTGAGACATGAAACCATAAAAGTCCTAGAAGAAAAAATAGGCAGTAATCTTTCTGATATCAACCATAGAAACATTTTTCTAGATATGTCTTGTCAGGCATGGGAAACAAAAACAAAAATAAACTATTGGGACTGCATCAAAATAAAAAAAAAATTTGCACAGTGAAAACCATCAACAAAACCAAAAAGCAACCTAGTGAATGAGAGAAGATATTTGCAAATGATATATCTGGTAGGAGGTTAATATCCAAAATATATAAAGAACTTTTACAACTCAGATCCTCCAAAAAAGCAATAAAAATTCAATTAAAATGAACAGAGGACCTGAATAGACATTTTTCCAAAGAAGAAATCCAGATGGCCAACAGACACATGAAACCATGATCAATATCACTAATCATTAGGGACAAGCAAATCAAAATAACAATGAGATATCACTTTACACCTGTCAGAATGGTAGAGTCAAAAAGACAGAAAATGACAAGTGCTGGCAAAGATGTGGAGAAAAAGGAACCCTTATGCACTGTTGGTGGGAATGCAAATTGGTGCAGCCACTGTGGAAAACAGTGTGGAGCTTCATCAATAAATTAAAAATAGAAATACTATATGACCCAGTAATTCCACTACTGGGTATTTACCCAAAGAAAACAAAACCACTAATTTGAAAAGATATAGGCACTTCTATGTTTATGGCAGCATTATTTACAATAGCCAAGATATGGAGAGAGCCCAAATGGCCATTGACTGATGAATGGATGAAGAAGAGATGGTAGACATATACAATGGAATATTACTCAGCTATAAAAAATAATAAGATCTTGTCATTTGCAACGACGTGGGTGGACTTAGAGGGTATAATGTTAAGTGAAATCGATCAGACAGTGAAAGACAAATACCATAAGATTTCACTCATATGTGAAATTAAAGAAACAACAACAACAACAAAATGAACAAAGGAAAAAGAGACAAACAAACAAAACCAGATTCTTAAATACAAAGAAAAACAGGTGGTAGCCAATAGGTAGGGGAGTGGGAACATGGGTGCAACAGATAAGGAAGAAAAGGTACATATTTCCAGTTCCAAAATGAATAAGTCATGGAGTTGAAAGGTATAGCACAGAGAATACAGTCAGTAAGATTGCAGAAATGTCGTTTGGTTGCAGATGATGACCAGACAGTGGTGAGCACTGAGGAATGTACAGAATCATTAAGTCATTCTGTTGTACACTGGAAACTGAAATTACAGTGAATGTTAATTATACTTCAATAAATTATAATATAAAAGCCTTGATACTGTTAAGTCTTTAGACTTAGAAAGGCAATGCAAGTAACAGATTGTAGTGGAATAAGAGAGTCCAGGCACCCTTAACCTTGAGTTGAGCAAGTGGTAGCGGGTGCCCTTTACATGATGTATGTTCACAGATATTGAACATTTACCAGAGAAAAGGTTGTCCAGGTTATTAAAATCTCACATGTTGAATGGCAGTTATGTAAAAAAAATTTCTTTTAAAAATCAGAAAATGAGCTGTCATTTAATAAACACTGCTTGAAATGATGATGACTAAAGCTGGGTTGACGGGTACTTAGGGGTTCATTATACATTCTCTCTACACTTGGGTATGTTTGAAAATGTGAAACTAAAAAAGTTTAGGAAAAATAGATTATTTCTGTCCCTAAAATAAAGCTCTTTCCAAATGCAGGGTCCCCAAGGGGGAAAAATAACAAAGATGATGTTGTTTAGAACCATTAATGGAGTTCCAATAGCTGATATCAGATCTAAGTTTGTTATGTCATAGCCAAACTGTGATATTATGCAGTTTTAAAAAGAGACTGTGGACATTAGTGATAATTACAGAAGTGCTACCTGATGAGATTATCTATATGGAAATGTAGGCAGAGAATTTAGCAAAAGGCATGGTGTTCATCCTAGGAACTGTTGTACCTTTGCATGTTATATATGCCATGAAGATTCACTCTGAAAAGGACTTACATGCAGAAGTATCATTTCAAATTCTTTTAATGTATCTATTCCTAAGCTTTTAGGAAATATAAACACATCAAAAAAGGCATACATACATAGCTCTTCTAACTGACTACATTCACAGAGCTTTTCACTGAATTCTGAAAAAAGGTATTGCTAAGCTTGTGGCTTTACTATTGTGCCCTACAAATCAATAAGTTTGAGTTTAATTGAACCAAGATAACAAATGAATTTCAGGTTGTAGTACATCAGAAAATAGTCTGAAGCCAAGTCAATCATTTCCAGACACACAAAAGAGGAATGGAATGTTAACCATAGGTTATAAAGAATTTTGTGGTTTGCAACATGATTGGTTATGATTTTTCAAATGAAAGTAGTGAGTAAGAGTCTGGCCTGAGCAACACTCTCCACCTAACTGATGAGAATTAGAGCTGGGTTAAGGTTGACAAAGTGAGACTTTTAATTGATTATTATTATTTATTTACTTTTTAACCTTTCAACACACTTCACTCATTTATCCCATTGCCTCAATCCCCTGCTTCTGGCAATTACCTGTCTATTTTCCTTATCTATGAGCTTGTTGTTGTTGTTGTTGTTGTGTGTGTGTGTGTGTGTGTGTTTTAGTTTCACACATGAGAGATCATACAGTATTTGTTTTTCTAGAGTGACTGATCACCTGTGAACCCAAATTGGGACTGAATTTGAAGGTAGTTAGAGAAAACTTCTTATTGGCTTTCATAAAACCAACATTTTTAATCATCATCATCATCGTCATCATCATCATCAAGAACAATTTTAATCTACCAAATTTTATGTAGTCTTCCCATGCAGGAAAGATGCTTTTGGCAAATGTCCAGATTGTTCTTCACCTTCCTAGAGAAATAGATCTTTTCCTAGAGAAATAGATTTGTGCAAGTGATTTGCAAAAATACAGTTTTAGGGCAGTCTAGTATTTCTTATATATGTAATTTTCATTTCTTAGTTTGAAAGCCAAATATGGCATGAAAGTCATGGAATTCAGAGTAGTTCTTATTAGCATACACTTACAATATAAGCTTTAAGATCTAGGAGCTTCATTTGTTACCTTGCATTTTGAAAATTACCTACTATGTATAAATTACTCCAGGAAGTTGGATTTTTATTAGGGTTCTAAGACATATGTGAAACATGCCTCATATTTTGAAACAATCCATGGTCCTCCTTTGTCCACATTAAAATCTAATGATCTTGGCTCTTGATGAAGTTTAAAGGCTGACTACTGTGACCTACTGAGGTTTCATCTTTTTATATATTTACCTTCTATATTCACATATAGTATTTAACTTGAGCTTAGTCTCCACGTACAGTATAATAAAAAAACCAGTATTCTCAATCTGTATTCAGGCAACACATAGGTCACATCGTGGTAACAGCCTAGCCTCGGTAGCAAAAAGGAGGCTCTGCCCACTTAGCCCTGCTTTTTATGGCTGGAGACCATGGCAGTGAGGTGAAAAAGTACACATAGGAAAAGGCACTCCAACCCTCGTCTCTTACATACAAATGTGGGGGTAGTTATGGATCCAAAAGGAAAAAAAAAAATCAGGAAATTAAAAAAAAAGGTGATGATGGCACAAAATTAAGTAGCAATTCTGGAAGGTATTAAACAGCATTTTCTTCTGCTTTCTTATTTCATAGATTGGCAAATTAACCTGTATTTTGGGTTATACTTGGGGTTTTGCTTTTCTTCTTCCATCCCATGAAGGAATGCACCTAGTGTCCCTAGCCAGGCTGCTAAGAGGAGAGCAGTAAGACACACGGGTAAATCAATGGGACTCTGCAGGGTCATCAGTGAGTGTGCTCTTTGGGCTGGAAAGGTTTGATAGGATAACACAGGGGAGGGGTCCAGTGGCTTAGTTGAGTTCTAAGACCTCCTTCCATCCCCTCAGGTATGTACTATATCGAAAAAGAGACTTTCTGTTTGCTTAATTTATCATCATTTAGTTTATCTTCGGCACAGAAACCATTTATATATGCAGGCATTTATTTCAAGATTCTCTTCTGATTTTGGTGTCACTTCATACATTTCTGCAAGAAATTCTCTCAGCAGCTGTACTACTTTAGAAACACGAACGTACCTTATTAATGTTACTTATCAAGGCAAAGGGTTTAAAAATATTTGCTAAACATTTGTTTATTTACAGAAAAGATTTCAGAGTTTTGCACAGCTAGATTTAGGGAATATAACAAACACTGTGAGTGTGTGAAAGAAATGTAAGTGATTCCAACAGATGGCATGGTCAGAAGCAAAGGGTTTCCAAGCGTAAGAAACAGCACAAATCTAAATTGAGAAGCCTGAATGGCTATAATTGTAACACATTTACAGTAGAATAGAGAAGGTCATTTACATTATGTTAAGAAATATAGGGGCAGATTCTTATCTCATGTAAGTGTGTTACAGAAAATGGGGATTTGGCACAAGGGTTACTATCAGACAATATACCACACACAGTTTTTATTTCGATTCCAGCAGAAAAACAATATTGACAAATTTCTTTCTCTCTTTGCTTCCTACTTTATTCAATAGAAGTGATAACAATAGCATCTGCTGCACTTGGCTGGAGCTTGGGATGAGGAAATTGTGGATGATGAGCCTCCCAGGCATATGGCCACTAAAGAGCCTATGCTACAGCCATGGCACAGCCAGGCTGGAGCTCCAATGGAGCAGCAGATACATAAGGCCACCAATCCAAGCCAGGGAAGGGCTGCCAAGACAGCATGTAGAGTCATTTTTAGTGGCGTGAATGTTTTTCACCATCACAGCTCCAGGCACTGCAAAAGTAGGACGAGTTTTATCGCTGACATTCTCTCCTTCTCCCTTTGGCATCCCTCTACCAGTTTCTGCTGCCCAGCCTTGCTGACCACCTGGGTGCCTAGCACATTCAGGCTGCTGCCCAGGTACTCATCAGCCCTTCTTTCAATCAGTCATGGTCTTAAAGATCTGTGACATTTAATTGGCTCTAATGCACCAAAATTACCTATTCTGACCATCTTAGTTCCTAACATAATATCTCCAGCTGTTACATAGGTGCTTCCTTACTATTTTTCTAATTCAGCTAGAAAATGTTAAGGGAATCCTTATTCAAATTAACTGGACCAAAATTAAAAGGCCTATAATCATGTGGGAAAAATACTGGACCAACAGAAGGTTTGAGTCTAGCAAGAGTCTATGGGAAAGTTGATGACCTCCTTGGGCCTCATTTCATTTTCTAATTCCTGAAAATAAAGAGACAGTGGAAATGGGAAGGGGAGAGACAGAGAGGAATAGGGCAGAGAGGGAGAGAGAGAAGAGAGGAGAGAGGGAAGGGGGAGTTGTCTGGGAAGCTTGAGATGTCCCTTTTAGGTACATGATTCACTGTGAATGAATCATATTCCTGGAGTTTTGGGGTTTAAGAAGTCTATTAACCCTAATAATTACTAAATTACAGGAAGATGTAAAAAAAATATTCAAGATAGGATGAAATGGGATTAAAGAGTACAAGTTTCTCCTATCACAGAAGTGGATGTTTCAGAAAAAGAATCAGGTAGCAGTTACAAAACAAATCACAAAGACTTTTCCTCCACTTTTTAAAAACCCATTTCATATGCCAACAAAAACCTGCTCTGTATTTTAGGCAGGCTTGGGGGTTTTTCTCCTTAGGAGGAAAATTTACTATGGACTTAGCCAGGCTGACAAGAGTGGAGAGAAGAGCTCCATGCGTCCAGTAAATAAGGTTCACTGATGTAGAACCTAGCGCTGGGATAAATGAAGTGATGCATCATTTGTTGCTTCTCTCATCCTGACGTGGAGTCTGTTTCACTATCCTTTGAATCTGGGCTGGCTTCTGCCTTGCTTTGAGCAAAGAATGTTGTGAAAGTAATTGTGTGTGACTTACAAAACTTGGCCTCAACAGGCCATGTAAGATTCTCCTTTGATCCCCAGAACCCTGAGACCACAAGACCTGGATGCAAGGCCATGTGGGGGGTGGGAGAGACTAGCTTTCCCAAGGGCTTCCAGCTTCCTGTGAAAGAGAGCTCAGGAGAGACCAGCAGAAGATGTCGCCACGGCCCCAAGTCAGCCCACAGAACCATGATAAATAACAGACTGTGGTGGTTTTAAGTCAGTAAGTTTGGGTTAGTATTTGTAAGCAGTGGTGGTTAAACTGATAGCTATACCCTCCATTTCAGAAAGGTCACCAATTCCTAAGGCATACAGATGCACCCGAAATATGATTATACATTTTTTTAAGATTCAATGCTCAAAACCAGGTCAAACTTAGACAAATGAAGAAAACTAGATAAATGGAAAAGAAACTCTTTCTCAAAAAATCATAACTCTCAAAATCCTTTCAAGTGTTAAAAGGAATTTGAGCAAATAGCTGTTTAACCTTTATCATCAGAATGGAAGAGATCCAGTTTAACCCTATCGCATCTCATCTAGTCTATTTAGATATATCACAAACAATAGATGCTACAAGCTCCACTGTGGACCAATAAAGTCTTAACCACTGACCCTCTCTTGGTGGACTGAAAGGTGGAGAAGGATTTTTTGGGTTGTGGGAGAGGTATGGAGGGAGGTGGGATGGGAAATGAGAGAAAAAGAGAGAGAGACTGATCATGCTCCTTGGGAAGAAGGAGTACAAAAATAAATTAAATAAATAAATAAATAAACAAATAAATAAATAAATAAAATTATTTAATTTTTTCACAAAAAACTTATATTCAGGAAAATATTTGATTTAAAAATAGATCATGCTGTCACAGAAATACATACCCTTGAAAATCAAAGAGCAAGGGATTTTAGGTTTGGGCAGGGAGTCTAGCATCATGTCTCACTTCTCCATCCATCTAATCTTTTATCTTTGGCTTCCACTAGATGCTATAGAAGGGACAGCCACTAAATAATATGCCACTTAACGGCATTCCTAGGGCTTATTGTTTCAACTGCCAGAATGCTGGATATTCATACCAAGCATGAATATGAAGCAATGTGCCTGATACCCTAGCAAAAAACCCCCCAGCACTTGTCAACCCCAAAGACCAGGGCCCTTAGAAGTAGCCACCTTGGGAGACTGAAGATTTATTACTCATGCATTAATTTGCTACCATGGTGCAAAAGTATTTTTGGAACTCCTTTTTGGCAGTAGAGTTAAGAGCCTATCACCTGTTCTTTTGAATTCTCTAATGGTGGCACATCTTCGTCATTGAAGGTGGGTTTATTTATTTATTTATTTACTATTTTAAGTGTCAGGAGACATCTAGAGCCAAGTCTGTGGTTTGTATGGTTGGTGATCAAGGTAGGGGATATTGTTGGCTGATTTTTCAAGTAATGAGCCTAGTTCAATGTATGCTTTAAAAAGTGATTCTCAAGGTTAAGTCTCATAAAGAAGTTCTCCTTGTTTAAAATGAGGATGAGGGCACCTGGGTGGCTCAGTCGGTTGAGCGTTTGACTTCAGCTCAGGTCATGATCTCACAGTTCGTGGGTTCGAGCCCCACGTCAGGCTCTGTGCTGACCACTTGCTCAGAGCCTGGAGCCTGCTTCAGATTCTGTGTCTCCTTCTCTCTCTGCCCACCCCCCCCCGCCCCCGCCTCCGCTCCCATTTTGTCTCACTCTGTTTCTCAAAAATAAATAAATGTAAAAAAAAATAAAATAAATAAAATGAGGATGCCATTCAAAGACCATTTTTCCAGCTTTAAAACTTTGAGGTGAGCTATCATTTAGATACATACATTCTGCATAATAAAAAATCAGTTTCATTGCCCTGTAGCAATGGTTCTCATGCAGGCATGAATTTCCCCCCAAGGGGACATTTGTCAATGTCTGAAGACATTTTTGATTGTCACAATTCTTGGGGCATGCTACTGGCATCTGGTGGGCAGAGACCAGGGATCCTCATAAGCATCCTTTAAATCACAGGACAGTCTCCCACAACAAAAATTATATGACCCAAATATCAATAGCATTGAGTTTGAAAAATCTTGTCTCATAGTAACAATCTATTCTAACAAGATTTTTAAAGTGCAATGAAATAATTACTATAATAATTGACTGTTTTTTAAAGTATTAAATTTAAAGTGTTAAATGGTTGTCACTCACCTAGGTTAATGTATGTATATATACATGCATATGTGTTTTACTCTTCTATGTTACAAATTACATAGAAGTCAAACTCACATTTCAGAAAATATGATAGTGCTCTTTGTTGTTTGATAGTAAGAGAACCTTAAACAAGATAATTTAAATGAGCACATACTTTATGTGGGGTAAAACACAATGATGAAAACATCAATTACTACAAACATTTATTGACTTCTTTCTATGTGGCAAATACCTGGCTAATTAGCACTTTTCATATATCATATTAATCTTTATACACAATGCTATGAGGGACATACTACTATTAGTCCCACTTTACAGGTCAGGAAATTGAGGCTTAGAAAGGATAAATAAATTGTCCAAGGTCACACATAGCAAATAGGGCAGTTGGGATTTGATTTCTAGTAAGTAATCTAGTAAGCTGATTTCAAGTGATTTTCAAGTCTACCATTTAATGCTGCCCCCAAAGGGAGTTTTGGATCTGCTAAAAGCCGTATCTGTTGTGGGCTATGGGCAGTTTTGCTTTCAGTTGTAAAACATAAATTGAGCAAAATAGAAAATGGCAGTATAGTGTAGACAAAGAGGGGAGGATCTTGAATCATAAAACATGGGTTCTCACCTAGACTTTCTACTTTCTAGTTGGGTATGTGGTCTTCAGCAAGTCATTTGACTTCTAAGAGTCTCAATTTCCTTATCTGTAAAGTGAAGATGGTAATAATACACCCCTACTCTTCTTGTTGTAAAAATTAAATCAAACATAATGGAAAGATGCTCTGTAAATGGCTACTTTCCTACACAAATGTAATTTGGTTGCTATTCTTAGATATGGAAGAGGAATGGAAAGGAGATAGTTTCTCCGTTGCCCTTGCAGGGATTTTCATGATATACCCCTGACATATGACATTGAAGTTAGTTGTTACTTATAATATTGGTCTCACCTCTCCTCTATTGCCTTTGTATCTATGTCTTTTCAAACAAATTTTCCATTTCATCAGGCAGTCAGAATACTGCCCCCAGGGCTCCAAACACCTTCAGACTGAGTTTTACATTTTACACCTACTGGGGCCATTATGCAACTCCTCTTAATATTTTCTTTGGGTTCAATTACTTTTAAACTATTTCATTGAAAGTAAGATATTTTTCTCTTATGGGATTGTGCCATCGAACTATTGAAGATCTGACCTCCTGATTTGTATCACCATGTTGTTTAATAAATTAAGAGTTTGTTCTTTATGCACAATTATTGGTATATAAGAACAGAAATTACACAGTAGTTTCCATGTGGTATAATTACTTCTCCTCACCTTACAATGTTTCCATAAATAAGAACATATTTTGTATATTCCACCCATTTTCTTATCCAGAGATGCTGGTATTTTTTTAAAAAAATTTTTTTTCAACATTTATTTATTTTTGGGACAGAGAGAGACAGAGCATGAACGGGGGAGGGACAGAGAGAGAGGGAGACACAGAATCAGAAACAGGCTCCAGGCTCTGAGCCATCAGCCCAGAGCCCGACGCGGGGCTCGAACTCCCGGACCGCGAGATCGTGACCTGGCTGAAGTCGGACGCTTAACCGACTGCGCCACCCAGGCGCCCCGAGATGCTGGTATTTTAATAATCCAGTCTTTCATCTACAGAAGGCCAGCTTCTCTTATTACTTAATTTATACATGAAAATGAATCCCAGGTTTAAGGAAAATATGGGTCTATGGTTCACACTTGTCAGCATCTCAAAACTATCACATACTTTGGCAATACTTGTGGTCTTTGATCTAAAGAGATATTTGAATGGAACACTGGGGGAAATAAAGGAGGGAATTGAGAATGAATGGTTAACATGCATTAAACAGTTTTCCACAGCACTCTTAGCTCCTCTGGCTCACAAGGTCTTTTATTGTTATGCTTATATGTGACACTTTCCAAATCCTTTTTACCTTGAAAAGGCTATTATTGTCAATATTGGATTGACATTAAAAGTAAATGGCTATGTTATAAATATAACCTAAGTAGTTTCTTGGTTGTGCTTTCACCTATAAAGTCAAAAAGTATTATAAAGATTAGATCTCATGAATCTTTCTAATTTCACATTGTCATTTGATTTTTATCAGGCCACTCTAGTAGTCCATTGACGCTTCTGGTACGTTATTGATCTATATCTAGTCCTCAGTTCCTATTCCTTCCAGTTTTAAAGACTGGTCTGATTCTATGATGTACAAGATTTAAATTATCCTTAGTTGGTCTATTTGACTCTTCTTGAAATCTTTTCATTTAGAAGACAAATTTAGGGGGTCTTGGTCTATCCCTCCTTCATATTTATTCACAAATACATTTCTTCTATGAAGATTAAGTATTCCCTTGGTCCTAAAAGGGGTTAACATGACTCAGAGTATCATGGGTCAAGGGTTTATAACTGACTCTCTGAAATTATGGCTTCATCCCAATTTATTCATTCTTAACAAGATGCAAATTAAAATCAGTTGTCATATCCTTTTGGTACTAGTAAAGTATAAACCACAAATTCTATAAAACACATAAAGAACAAAGCTCAAAAGAGGAGAAAAGGGAACAAAACTTCTTTGTTTTCTAAGAAGAGTGAAACAATATGAGGAAATGTAACAAGTGACCTCTATGAAAATCTAAGATTAATAAATAGGTTGGAAGATCTGCTCCTTAGTTTCTTTCAAAATCAAATTTTGGGGCACCTGGGTGGCTCAGTTGGTTAAGCGTCCAAGTCCTGATTTTGGCTCAGGTCACGATCTCATAGTTTGTGGGTTTGATCCCCACATCAGGCACCATGCTGACAGTGTGGAGCCTGCTTGGGATTCTCTCTCTCTCCTTCTCTCTCTGCCCCTTCCTCCCCTACCCCAGTGAGTGTGCTCTCTCTCTCTCTCTCTCTGTCAAAATAAATAACTAAACATTAAAAAAATAAAATTTCATAAGTAAGGAGATTGCATATCTCTGTTCATGTACTACATGTAGAGTTAATGGTAAGTATCCATCTGACAATCATTTAGTCAGCAAACATATATTAAGGAGATAAGTGTAAGGAACTAAGGTAGTCTCTGCAACAAGAAAAGTCAGAACCAGATACTATGATGAATAAATAGGTCAAGGGCTTTGAGATAGGGCCTAAATTTACAACCTCCCTGTGCTTAATGCTTCTCACAAATAAAACACATTCTGTGTGTGTGTGTGTGTGTGTGTGTGTGTGTAGATTAAATGAGAAATTCCTTAAATGCTTAGTGATACTTGGAAAACAGTGATAGGTCAATAATGGGTAGCTACTATGATTAGTCTAAAATGAGTAAGGGATACAGGAGTGTCACAAACTAGAAATTACCTTTAATACATAAAGAGTGAAATAAAGGCTAGAATATGGCAATGTGGCTCATTCTGACCAGGTCATCAGGGTAGGCTGAAAAAGTGAAATGCCCTTCAAGCAGGTGGCCAAATGAGAAGGTAGAGACCACCAAGTGATTTAAGGGCTGGTCGATAGGAACAGGCAACCTTGGGCACACAGTAGCTATGCTATGACTAGTCGCATGTGCTCAGGCAAGTAAGTTGATCTTCCTTAGAGACCACAAGTTGGTCTCTGTTTCCTCTTGTGTAGAATGGGAAAATAAGGTTCCTAACTCTGAGGATGACTGGCAGGAAATAGCAATAACACATGTGAAACACTTAGAACAGGGTGTCTCCAGTTGAGAAGAAAGATTATTTGTTGTCCATTAAGGGTTCAATATGTTTATTATTATGGCTAAAAACAGGGATCTATATCTATGTTTAATCATGGAATGGAGAGCATGTGAAAAAAGGACATGAAAGAGTTGTAGGAAAAGGGACTTAGAAGTAGGTATGAGAAAGATAAAGGCAATTTAAAATAATTAAATTCTCATAAAAATACCACAACATAAAGAGATAAAAGTATAGTCATGTTAAAAAACAAAAAATAGTCCAGCCATGAAATGATCTTAATGCTTCTGTAAAAATTTGTAAAACACCACATGGAATTCAATTAACTTCAGAAAGCAATTATTGAGCACCTACTATGATGTAAGAGGTGGGTACAAATGTTCATAAGCCATCGCCCATGCCCTCTGGGATTTCAACGCATATATGATCCATACACAGATAGCTAAATTTGCTAAGTATGAACCTATTTTATGAGAGTTCAGAGAACAGATTGTTTAATTCTTTCTGTGGGAAGAGGAAGGAGGAATGAGCTTAAAAGGGTTTTCCAGAGTTTCAAGTCAGATGTTTATAATATGAAGTAATCCCTGTAAATGGATGAGTTGAGCTGTGTGTAAAACAATAGGGGGGGCGCCTGGGTGGCTCAGTCGGTTAAGCGTCCGACTTCAGCTCAGGTCACCATCTCGCGGTCTGCGAGTTCGAGCCCCGCGTCGGGCTCTGGGCTGATGGCTCAGAGCCTGGAGCTTGCTTCCGATTCTGTGTCTCCCTCTCTCCCTGCCCATCCCCCGTTCATGCTGTGTCTCTCTCTGTCTCAAAAATAAATAAAAGTTAAAAAAATTTAAAAAAAAAAAACAAAAAAAAAAAACAAAAACAATAGGGACAGGGAAGGTTTAGAAAACTGGATAGTGCATTCCACTTAAATTAAAAATTTAAGTTTAAATTAAAAAAAAAATTACCACAGATGTCAACAAAATCATCTGAGGCCAGTTTGCAACCTTTGCAATGCAGGGCATGTGCTACTTGAGGTGGATTATGAAACAAGGTTGAACATCGTCAGGTAGAGAGAGGAACAGGTGAATTTCTAGAGTGGATAAATATCACTTACCAAGAGCCAGAGATGAAAGTACTTGGAATGTGTAGCTAGTGGTAGGTGGCTAAGAGAATGAACAATGAGGCATGAGGGAGACATCAGCCTAGATTATAAAGGGGCAGGAACATAATGCTAAACTCAAATTTTACCTTGAAGGCATCAAGAACCACCATATTAATTTCTATGTATCCTTAACAGTATCCTTTTAAGAATTCAATGGTTTTTCAGGTAGTCAAGAACAGGTATTTCTTATAATAAATGATTTTAACTCATAGTAAATGAGAACATGTTCTCTTTCACTGGGGGAAATTGGCTGTAATTACCATGGAGGAAAATATATAAATTTTTAAAAACCTATTTGATTAAATATTATATATTTATAAACATCTGGTTACTCATGGCTCAAGTCATATAGATTATTTTTAAGTTAATGCTGATTATTTTCTCTTGAGTTGTAAATATACATATAGATTTAAACTTAGTAATATACCAATAATTTAAAATTATTTCATACTTCTGCATACTATAAACTGTCCTAAATGTTTTATCATTTCATATCATTTCATTTAACCTTAATTAAATTCTTGATGTTATGGAGAGTGTTAACCCATTTACAGGTGAAGAAATAGAGGCTAGCAGGTAAGAAATAAGTTGCTCAAAGGCACAGAGCCCGTCAGTGAACAATCCAGCATTTTACCCAGGCAGTCTCTCTCCAGAGTGTGCCCTCCTAATGTTGAGTTTATATGCTCTGTATGAATTGACTGATGACTAGAGCTGGTCTTTCTGTGCTTGTGGCACCATTCTTCTAGGCATGAGGTGGACCCTATCCTTCTTGACCTTCCAAGGCCTTACCTATGGTTACCACACTGGGCTATCCTCCTCTTTCTTACTATTGACTGTTAGAATTTCTCTTATTCATAATAGCTCTTTTTAGTCCTGGCACATTGATTACTAGACAGAACTACTGGATAAATATGAATCTTCTCTCTTTCTGTCCCCTCCCCCCCCCCGTTTTTTGTCTACTACCAGACTTCATTTAAAACCCCCTCCATTTTCATTGCATCTGTTTGGCAGAAGGCTTGGGTTTGAGTTTGTCACTACCTCTTCATTACAGAGAAAAAAATGTTAAATCCATCAGGAGAGAAATCTCAACATGAAATTCAGTATTTACATTCCAGAGTATTTGTGTGATTATTTACAACATGATCATGTAAATCAATATCCCTCTGTAATCAATATCTGTAATCAATATCCCTCTGTGACTTGTCTGTTGTGGCTTTCTGCAAAGTTCCTTCCTGCTTAGAGATGATTTATAAACTAGCATTTCTTGGGTCCCACATAAGCAGTTGTTGTCTGTAGTAATTTTTCTCTGCTACTCCATCAGAAGAACTGTGCTCTCAAGTTTAAACATACACTGTATCCAAGTCAAGAATTCATGATGCTTTGCAACTATAAGTGTGCAACATGGCCTTTCCTAAATAAAGAGGCCAAGATTTCTCACAGACCTATAAGACAACCCATGGGTGAACAAAGATCATTTCTCAGAGCTTTAGTTCATGCTGCATCTTTCCCTCATTATTTCAAAGCTGCTAATAAATTTCTTTCACCAATATACCTATTTTTCTGTTTCGTACAAAGCTTCTCCAGAGCCTCAGGCACAGCACTTTCAAATGTCAACAGCTATTAGCTCAGCACATTCATCTTTGTTTTCTTATTTCTCTGGAGTTGTTTGTATCTTTCAGGGGTGAGTCCAGGTGGCTTAACATAACATAGGGGTGTGTGTGTGTGTGTGTGTGTGTGTGTGTGGAGGGGTGTATGTATTTTCTCAAAATAAAGCATTATAGCTATCCATCTTATCTCTCTTACTTGCCTGCAAACCTTTTTGGATCCAACTGAGTATCCAACATAAAGCATTATACCTTGGTTATGATCAACAGAAGATAAATTGCATTTTTAAATAATCAATCAACCAAATTTCTCCTTTAATTTACAGAAATTCAAAGCATGTTTTGAGAGAGGGAAAATGCTATATATCAAACTGTAATGCAAATACAATGTTTTGTGAAAACTTCCAAGTTTGCTTCCCCTAAATTTTATTCCTATTATGTGTGTGTATGTGTGTGTGTATATATATACATATATACATATATATACACATATACATATACACACACATGTATATGTATATATATGTATGTGTGTGTGTGTGTGTATGTGCTTGTGTACACATCTGTGTGTGTCTGTATATATATTTGCATGAATTGTATTTTTGCCATTAGGCATATGAAAGCAATTTTCTTCAGTGAGCCCAAACTTTCTGTTTCCCTATCCTGTGGCCAAAATCCATCAGGAAACATTTCATACATGATCTTTAAAATCAAGTCGAGCTGGTGCCAAGCAGATGCACCATGTCACCAGGCACAATGGCTCTTTGAGGTCTACAAAGAAGTATATATAACAGAGTATAGAGACTGGTCACACTAGTGCCTGCTGAAACCAACAGGCAGGAAAACCAGAAGTCTGCTGTCGTGAGGCAAAAGCATTTGCTCAAATTAATAAAAATATTTTGTAGTGTTTCAGAATCATGCGAAACACTGCAACATGGTGTCAGGTCCAGAGGAGCAAGTACTAGATTATAAGACATGAGTGGGACTCTGTCTGGCTTCCTAGCTGCAGTACTTGGGCCAAACCCTGTAGCCTCTCTTCTACGCTCTTCTCTTGATCCGACATACTGGTAATGACATCAAACACAATAAACCATGGGAGAGTGCTTTGGAATTTGTAAAATGCTCTATAAACATAATGTGGTGTTATTAGTTTTTGTTGGGGAAAAATTGCTGGGAAAGAGAAAAACAACTTCATCTTGTTCAAAACCTGCTAGGCCACTGTGTAACAATGACCACAGTATCATGGGTTAGGTGAATTTTATTGCGGTTATTCTGTTCTAGGTATTGTCCCCATGTTGTGTAAAAACAGATGTCACTTATAAGATCTACTTACTGTATTATACTTAAATATAATATAGGATGTGAAAGAGTTGTACTATTAAGTCACGACAGAAGTGGTTTATGATAGGTGCTTTCTTTCTTTTTTTATATACTTCCCACTGCAATTTTACTTGTCTGTGCAAGGAGCCATATTCTCTCATATTTGAATCACCCAGATTACAAAGAATTATTATAGATTATATAGTAGTATTATGGATTTTATATAGTAATATGTAGTTGGGGTGCCTGGGTGGCTCAGTCAGTTAAGCATCTGACTCTTGGTTTCAGCTCAGGTCATGATCTCAGGGTTTGTGAGTTCAAGGCCCACATCAGGCTTCACACTGACAGCATGGAGCCTGATTAGGATTCTCTTTCTCCCTCTCTTCCTGCCCCTCCCTCTTCTATAAAAATAGTTAAGTTTTTTTTAATTTAAATTTTTTTTAACTTTTGTTTATTTTTGAGACAGGGAGAGACAGAGAATGAACGGGGAGGGTCAGAGAGAGGGAGACACAGAATCTGAAGCAGGCTCCAGGCTCCGAGCTGTCGGCACAGAGTTTGACGCAGGGCTAGAACTCATGGACTGTGAGATCATGGCCTGAGGCGAAGTCGGCCGCCCAACCTACCGAGCCACCCAGGAGCCCCAAAATAATTAAAATTTTTAAAAAAGAAATCGTTTAAATGTAAAAACACATATATAGTAGAAGATAAGTGGTGATACAGAGAATGTTAGAATTAAGTAAAAAATAATAATAAAGTATACAAAATTTCAAAAGAAATGCACACTCATTACCTCCAAGTACATAAAATAAATTCTTCCAAAAAATAGGTCTTTGTATATATTATGTTAAATAAATTTGTAAAACTCAAATTAGTATATTTTCTATATGTGACTTGATAATATTAATATGTAGAAGGTATCTTTAAGCAATAAGACACTCTAGCTAAAAGCTTTTATATTTATAGTATTATTTTGTTCAGCATTTTTTTTCCTATAAATAGTAAAAAGGTTGTACCATCCCAGGTCACAAAAACTTGTCAAGCACTTCGTCTACCTACCTACCTACATTTTAAAGAATATCCCCTCACACAGATGAAACTTGAATGATATTACAAGATTGATTCTTAATTCTTTTCTGTTTCATACAATTATTTATCTTTGCTCCAAAGAGAAAATAGCATGAATCACAGTTGCTTATTATCTCCAAAGGGTAATATTCATCTATATCAAATTCTGTCTATTCATGTTAGCATAGGCCTCATTTGACCAAAAACAAAAGACCCCCTGTGTTATTTATAGAGACATCTACTATCCCAGAGTATCAAGAATTTGGAAAGAGAATATCCGATGAGAAACCTTTTGTTTCCTTGCAAACCTTCTGTGAGAAACACAAATGCTCTCAGTGGTTCTTACCTGCAGTGCACAACCATAGGGCCTGCATCAGGAGGGTTACAGGTTTTGACTCTGCGTAAGAAAGCTAGAAAAGGTGTAGGGTGTTCTGGAACACCATGATCAGGCCAGGCAGTGAACTGGAATTGTCTCACTTCTCTCTTCTCACTTGACCCATTCTGTGAAGTAGGAAGACAAGGTGAGATTCTGTTTTCCTGTCCTCAGGTTGCAATGATGGGTAATAACAGGATAGAGGTAATGTGAAAATGTGCTATCTTAATCCCTTCCCCCTACCATATGACCTTTGGGAAGACACACTCCTTGGAGATATCAATGTCAAGCTATTTGTAAATGACAACTATTTGCTCAGGAAGATAAAAATTCTTAGGTGAGAGGCATTACATTTTTCAGGTTTAACTATCAGGAATGCTCCTGTTATTTTTACAGAAAGAACTAGTTCTTCTATTCTTCATTTGCCAACACTTCTGCTCAGAGTGAGAGTTCCATATTTACTGATAGATCACTGGACAAGGAGAAAAGTTGCTGAGCGATAATGGAAGAATTATTTCATTGTTCACTGTTGCCAGTGGAATCAAGATTCAAGCAAAGTCATAAGATATTTGATTTCTCAAAAGACGCTTTCTTTAAATAATGGAAAGAGGAAAGGGGGGGGGGAAGGCAAACCTTGTAAAGTGCAAATGTTCGAACGCAATACGTGGCCAGTTCCACGGTATCAAGTAGCGTCACCTGGACCAGCCCGTGGGTTTCTGTGCCTCTACTGGGCCAATACTGGTCACACTTCACCTAGAAGAAACAAGTGACACATTCAGGGCAGATGTTCATCAATTTCTCTATTAGCTTCACTCTGAGTTGCTGTTGAAGAAAAACAGCTTTTTTGCATTTCATTTTATGTTGATCTTTTTCTGGCACGCATTCCTGTTATCCCAATATATGTAAATTACTGCTCTGATGCCAATATAAACCACATTTTTCAAACTGGTAGGAATACTAAGCAGTAACAGATTCAATTTTCCTGGAGAAAAATAAATTGCAGATTGTTGCTGAGTAAAATAAGGAAAGAGGTATTTGAAATTTTAGAGTACTTGAAGAGAAAACACAAATTTGTTCTGGGATATATATTATGGACCACATCAGGAAGATTATGCTCAGCCATTTAAATGACATGGTGGGATAGTTAGTGTTCATCCATCAAGACTTAAAAGGCACAAGGTATTTCATCTTGAACTATCACAATTT
This sequence comes from Lynx canadensis, assembly GCF_007474595.2. NCBI lineage: Eukaryota > Metazoa > Chordata > Mammalia > Carnivora > Felidae > Lynx > Lynx canadensis. Next base: position 33,764,590 of record NC_044315.2, read on the forward strand.
CCAAATACATTTGTTTAAAGAAAAGTAGAAATAATTTGTGAATCTATCAAAGCATAATAAACAACATAGCATTTTTAAAAATACAAGATAAATGGCTTCGTATCTAAAACAAATTAAATCTGTAATGTCTAGAGGGAAAAGAGCTGTGTGTTCTTTAAAAAGTCTCAGAGGGTCATACACTAGCAGTATAAAGTTTAAATAATTTAAAATTCATACATTTCAGATGAATACTCTACAATTTGTATGTGGAGTTGAACAGAAGCACATAAAAGTATTCAAGCCAATTAGTTCAACATGCAACAAAAAATAATGAATTCATAGTCTGGAATGTGTTTCAACTTACTGAATGTGTACTTTGGGTATTAAAAAGCATAAATGATAAACACAACACTATATTTTCTAGTAAGGTCATAGATAAGAACATGTTTACCCATTGTATCTCAGATTAAAAGAAAAGGTGGGGGTAATTCTTCACTGAAATGCATTTCTCTAGGTAAAGAAATCTAGTCCCATTTTATATTAGGAAAGCACACCTTGAAAAAGAAAGATTCGAAAGTCATAATCTCTGGATTTAAACAAAAGCAATGAGGCATTATCATCATAGACACTAGAATTTTTTGGTCCAGTGAATAGAATTGCTAGATAATTATTTGCTTTTATGTTGAATATAAATATTAGTAGCATTCTGTGAATAATATTGTAATTTTCTGTTTCCCAGATGCAGCATCTGTTGCTCAAAGGACTCAGGCTCCTTCTATCTAGATACTGGACCTTCTAAAAAGGCAGAGGTTTTATTCTCTATCAAATTACCTAGCCAACAAAAAGGGGGAAAACCCCACTTTAATGTACAGTTACATGGTAAGGTCGAGATTGATTTCACAAGGCTTGACTCCTGTGTCTTTATTTCAATGGTGAGATCACACCAACATTACATATTTTATTAAAAACAAACAAACAAAAACAAGCAAGAGTGGTTCACACTAAGATGGGCAATTTATGTCTTAATAGGATTTTTAAAAGACACTTACAAGTTACCTAGGTACATACTATATTCTTCTATGTTTATATTTCTATTATGTGTTTTAACTTAAGAGCAACAACACAAGGGAAAGACACTTCTTTATGGAGAACATTGATGTAGAATGACCCCAACTGAGTACCTCCGTATGTTCTCTGACCGTCCATTAAAACCTAAGTTGTATGTGGATGAATTCGCAAAGGATACTACCTGAATAGAGCCAACACTAACTACTTAAGTATCCAGGATTCAGATGGAAAAGAAAAATCACAAACATTAAGCCAAAGGCTCTGTTTTAAACCATAAAATAGATGTCAAGTTGATGTCTCCCTACAACGGGCAAAGTAACTTTGGAGACCTCTTACTGCAACACTGGAGAGGATGCCAGCAATGTGTTGAGTTAAAAAATGAAGAGAGAAACTCATTATTTAACAGTTTCAGTGGGATGGCAACCCTTTCAAATCAAAACCAACAAGTCAAATCCCACAAAGACAAATATCGCTATGACAGACACAAAAACAAGAGGTTAATACAATGAAATGATCTATAAAGTCAGTGCAATGCACTAAACCAAATTCAATGCAATTGTATTTCAAAGCTGGGAACTGATTACCATCAGACTTTTTGGTGAGATAAGACAAAGGAAATGAAGGAAATAACCAAGAGCCAGCTTTTATGTGACCTCTGGAAAAATTGTTCCGTTATTTACTGATTTTCCATCTACAGCTCCACTCTATCCCTAAGACACAGGAAAAACTGAACTTACAACTAATCATTCTCATACTTCCAGTAATAAGTTTAACACTGCAACTATAACTGACTTAGACTCTGACTCTTTTAGAAAAAAAGAATACCAGAAGACATTACTATAAGGAGTGAATGTTATGAACATTTTTAGCTAAAAGAAGGAAAGAAAACTTTTGTATTCATTTTAAATAACGTACTTGAATCTTACTCTCTAAAATGTTTCAAACTCAACGGCAGAAAAATGGAGCAATTTTTAAAAAGCAAATATATTTAAACATTGCTGTTTTCTCTCAAGAAATATTTCACAAAGGCAGTTTATAAAAAAGTAAATATTTTAGTGTATGTACACATGCATACATATGGTCTCAGCAGCAGGATTAAAGCCTCTCAGAACAGCTACAGCAATACACTGTCCCCTTCATTAGTAAGAACTTGGCACTCTTTTCTCCCCCATATTTTCTGAGTGGTCTTCATGGTTTCAGCTGATTTCTAAGGACTATATTTAAGGCTTTAGATTTATGGACATTCTCTTAAGTCCTTCATTTTTAGTCATACACTAAACAAATAATTTCTGATTTCAACATTAGAAAGCAATTGAAAAGTGTAGTGAGGGAAAAAAAGGACCCAAGAAAACAATTAGAAATGTATTTTTTTTCCTAATTAGCTACTGGAAATGCACTAGCTCCATCCTCTCTTGAAATGTTTTACTTTGACAACTGCCCCTCCCTCCACCACCCCCCTCCCCAGGAGAAAATCTCATAAGGTATTTCTAGAGAGTCACCACTTTCAGGCTTTATGCACAGAGCCCAGTATAGGTTGCTCCCCTCTGAACATCTAAGAACTAGAAGGCATCAGCTCCTGAACATAAATTCTGGTGCTTGTCTTTTCCTATGTGATTCTGAAATGACAGACTGTAAGTGATCTTTAGGACTGATGCACAGAAGGCTGGGGAGTCTAACTGGATGGCCAGTAAGCTGCTTCTCTATTTTCAGGACCCAAGTCCAGCAGCCTTATCTGTTAAATAGGTACAATATCTCCACACAACAGGGCTAGCATAAGGCTCAAAAACCATGCACCTAAAACTCTAAACCCAATAGGCATTCAACAGGCAACAGATATTATTAATTATCAGTTAGATTATGTTCTCAATTTTTATGGTTGTTTTTACAAAAAATGTAACCATTTTATATGTGAAAAAAAATAAACATGTTATTAACCCCAGCTGATTCTCCAAGTGGAAGGCAAGGTCTTAGCAACTGTGGGGACACCAAAGTGAAATGAGTGCAGTCCTGCCCCCAATCCATCAGCCTTACTGACTAAATACAGGGGTATGCTTACATCTGCTGGTTCTTCAAATACATAGCTGTGAGATTTCCTATTAACTCCCTTACTCTACCTGGGCCCTAGTCAGCTGTGAGAAGAGAATGTGTTAGTGTCCGAGGTGAAAAAGGACAGAAGCAGAACCTGTCAGGCAGGCTCATCCAGTAACTCACTTTGAAGCCTAAACTAAGTAAGACAGTTCAGATTTCTGGCTAAATTTGGGGGAAAGAACTCTTGTTATTATCACAAAGTGATTATAACTCTTCTGTGGTAGCTTCATTTCTCCATAATTATGCAAAGAACAGGTTGACCATCACTAAATGCATGCTATGGAATTAATGCATATCCCTTCTTTCATGGCAACCTATTAAAAGCAAGTTGATGGAATGATAAACCATTTAAATGTATTCAAAAGAAATACTTGTCATTGGAAATATTGCCTAGGATTTGATCCAGTAGGTCTGCTGACTGTGCTTCAGGGAAATCCTTTCTTTCTAGTTCCATTTTTACTTCCATATGGCTTATCTTGGAAGTGCCTGTCACATACACTCAACAACTGGAAGCCAACTTTATAATCAACTATACTATGGTCTACGTTGGCTTATTTTTAAATTGCCCAAAACTTCCAGAAAGCAAAACCTTTCAGTTTAACAAAGACTCATTGAGCACGGCAGCATGTCAAAGCATCAGAATTCCAAATATAACAAACCAATAACTCCAAAGGGTCCCAGCATCCCACCGATGCAAAATCCACTTGCTATATGGTATTTTGAAAAGCCTGCCTATGACAAGATTTTTTAGCCAAAAAAGGACTTAGAATAGACAATAAATGATACACAGGAAAGCATAACTTTTGCTGAAAGTAACTAAAAATTAGTATCTACTATGTTTGGGCAGAGGAACCTTCTATAAGGAGTGGATAGATAGTATGCTGACATTAGATAATACAAATCAAATTTGGTATTGGGAATAAAGAAATGTCAATATACACTCGTTAATACACATTTAATAAGGGACAATGTAATAAAAGGAAGTTTCAGATAATTTTTAGGATATATTTCAGTGGGTGGATAAATTATATGCTGAACTGTTTATTTCCATAGGTTATAATATGTCTCTTAACAGTTTTATTTTATTTTTTATTTTTTTTAACATTTATTTATTTTTGAGACAGAGAGAGACAGAGCATGAACAGAGGAGGGGCAGAGAGAGAGGGAGACACAGAATCAGAAGCAGGCTCCAGGCTCTGAGCCATCAGCCCAGAGCCTGACGCGGGGCTCCAACTCACGGACCGCGAGATCGTGACCTGAGCTGAAGTCGGACGCTTAACCGACTGAGCCACCCAGGCGCCCCTCTTAACAGTTTTAAAGACCAGCTTCAATACTTGATTTTCCAAAATAAGTACAGTGATCATCTCAGTGATTCTATTCTCTTTGAGTGATAATGTCATTCTCTTCACTCAATTAACATTTGGCCATATCTATTTTCGAGTGGCAAAACGGTAGTCTGGTTTGTATATTTCCCCTTTTCATTTTCTCTTTTCTGACCACTATTTAGTGGAGATCAAAGGCAACAGAATATCTGAAATGAGAGTAATATTAAAGCATTTGACTACCAGTGCAGTGAAAAACTTCAACCAGAAAGTTGAAAAATATTATTCTCTAAATGAACCAAATTATTCACTGTAAAACTGCTTATCAGATCACTGAACCATTCAAAGACTTTCCAAACCATGTATTAATTCAAAAAATTGACATTTCCTTTTGTTTGATGTGTTCTGTAGTCTAAATATTTTGTCCCCCCAAAAATTCACAGGTAGAAATTTAATCCCAGTGGGATGGTATGAGGAGCTGGGACTTTTGGGAAGTGATTGGGTCTAGAGTGGAGCCCTCATGAGTAGGCTTCATGCTTTATAACAGACACTCCTGAGAGCTCCCTGACTCCTTCCACCATGTGGGGGTACAACAGGAAGACAGTTTGTTGTGAACCTGGAAGCAGAGCCTCACTAGATCTCAAATCTACTGTCTTCTTGATCTTAAACTTCCCAGCTTCCAGAACTGTGAGAAGTAGACTTCTGTTGTTTATAAGCCACCGAGTCTACACCATTCTGCTACAGCAGCCTGAACAGACGAGGACAATGTCTTCCAGGGTCTCCCAGAAGTTCATAAGGGGAGCTGCACTAAACTATTCTAATGACTTCCCCATTAAACTGACAGTCATTATATCTTAAGTTTCTGGCACTTTGTTGTAACCAGAGGAAAACTTTGTGAAGCATCCCCTTGTTATGGCAAGGTAGCACTTGGATGTCAGTTCTTCCTACACATGTGGCCCTTAGAGTTTGCACCTCAGCCCCAATCATACCTGGCAGCAGTTAGGTGCTCTACATAGCCCTACTGTCACTTCTGCGTCTGCCTGCATCTGCTCAGTGGCTGCCTGTGGCCCGGCAACACTCCTGTGTCTCTGCCATTGAGAAATATAATTAGGGGACTTAAAGTTTCAGTGAAAAGGTAATTTCTGTATCCCAGTAGTATCAATACCTTTTAGCATTTTACCAGCCAGTACAATTATACTGGTGCATACCAACTGAACCTCAGCTTTGCCTGAACACACGATTAATCCACACTTCTTAAAATTTTAGAAATGACCTCATCCAGCCTGAGAGTGCTGTAAACATGAATGTGGAGAAGGAGAGGGACCTTGCACAAAGTCATCAAGAGAAAAATTGCATCCCCTGCTCTCTGTCACACACCCCCCTCCAGCTCTTTCCTAGGCTATGATGCCTCTAATTCACTTTCACAGGAATGTTTGTTTTGAGTTAGAATGGGTAGGCTGCCATTCTGAACAGAGGAGATGGGGGTGTGGAAAGAAGGCAGAAAATCCAAGAAGCTAACAAATGGTAAGAAATTGGTGGATTCTTTGTCTTTTATCTGACATTGTGTCTGTTGACAAGAGAAAACCAAGAGTGTGGAACTTGCTAGATAAGGACCCAAACATCCTTTAGGTTGCCAATGTGAGCATCATTCTTTTTGTTGCCAGTGTCCTATTTACATTAAGTATCCACCACTTTTCAAAAACAATCCCATATATCACACAGACTCCAAAGGCAATGTTTGTGCTGCCGTTTCTACAGTTGCTTAAGGAAAAACAGTTTCTGTTGCCCTAGATAGGCAGCGCTTTCAGCTGCAGTTTGAGAAATTAAATGTTCAAGGCCTTCGGCGCTTCCAGTTCTGTTTGGAAAAAGACACAGACCTGGCATTTGGAAAGCATTTGCTCTCCATTAAACTTACCGAACCTTGACAAACCAGAGGGGCCAAGAATTAGTCTGCTGCTGGCCAAGCCCCAGCCTTCCAAAACCGATAACGGCAATGAAAACAGTAACACTGCCATTTATAATCTTCAACGGGATTCTGCCAACTTCTAACCCAAAAGGACCTCACAATCTGAAAAGAATCTCAAGATTTGTTTTATAGGAAAACAAGAAAATATTTTATCAGAATCTCCTTTTTTGCCCAGAATTGCCCCTCTTGGCTACAGAACCAAACATGAACATGTCTCTATCTTACCTTCAGTCTCTGTTGGGGAAGTATATTAAGGTGATATTCAAGGGCCGGGGAGGACTTCGGAGGTGGAGGGAGTGATCATTAGGTCAGAAGTGCTCCACATGTAGGGGCACCTGGGTGACTCAGTCAGTTAAGTGGCCGATTTTGGCTCAGGTCATGATCTCATGGTTCATGAGTTTGAGCCCTGCGTAGGGCTCTGTGCTGACAGCTCAGAGCCTGAAGACTGCTCTCTCTCTCTCTGCCCCTCTCCCACTCACACTCTGTCTCTGTCTCTCAAAAATAAATAAACGTTAAAAAAATTAAAAAAAGAAGTGTTCCACCTGTCACATGTCAAGTCTATGTACTTGCCTAAACTAGTAACACAATATACTTAAAACCAGCCCACCCTTTAGGCCTGGATAGTATCACCTCCCTTCATGACCACAAGCAACAAATTTTAGTGGAGCAGGGAACTTCCCATGCTATGGCCTAAGATAAACTAAAATCCTGATGCACAAAACATTTGATTTGCTCCAGCAATGGATATCATTGACTTGGATGTATGATTTTCTATTTGGGGACAGAAGATGGGATTTAGTTAGTCTGGAAAACAAAGTAGACTTCTTCACTTCTAACTATATGCCTATACTACTAATCAATGTGGCCCAGTTCAAATCATGTCCCCTTTGTGGAGGGTCAAAATTTCACTCCTAATCCTCAACATTTATAGTACTAAGTACCATTACAATAATAGCACTTTAAGTGATTCAACTCCCACCATAAACCTTGTAAGACAACAGAGCATCAAACAGGAGCAGTGATAAGGGAAGACTGGTGAGGACAAGAGAAAGCCACATATCCCTTAACCTTGGTTAACCTCTTTCAACTTGTAACACTAATCAAAGCTGCTCAAGAATTTGTTAAGCATGAGGCTTACATATTCCCTCCATCTTGCTTTCCTCAGGAAGTGAAACAAAGTACAAGAGAAACAGCCAAAGGCAAATAGATGAAGGGGTGGGGGGGGTGGTGGGGAAGGACAATCACCACTAAATAACAGAGGCTCCTGGGCCAGGAATCACCTTGGCAAATCCTACCTTGGAGACTCCAGGGGTTCAAGCAAGGCTGCCAACCATGTGTCCTAGTTGCCCACAAATAACACCCTTGGAGTGGAAACCCCAGCTGTATACATTTTACTTTCCTACCAGTGCTTCATTTTTTCCAAACTTTTTCTTCCCTCCATGTGGTTGCCCAAACCAATTCATGTGCTTACTGGCATGTTATGAAACATGGAAACAATTAGAGACCACATTCTAGGGCACGAGAGAATGACTCTCTGCAGAATCAGTGAACTATGCAGAACTTGAGAGGATTTGGCAAAAAAAAAGATGGAAATTGTAAAAAAAGACCCACTAACAGTATCTCATGTCACACAGCACATTCTACAAGGCTTTAAACTGATCTGCGTGTTTTCAGGCAGCAATTGTACTTTACTTTCAAAATCTCTAGTTTTTAGTCTTATATTTTGTTTCCTTTCTTTATATATACAAACAAATGCATACACATAGTGTATATGCATACACTATGCAGTCTTCTCAGTGAAGTTTAGGATTATTGCAAACAATAAGTTTAGGATATATACAAATGAATTATTGCAAACAATAAGTTTAGGATATATACAAACGAATGCATACACATAGTGTATATGCATACACTATGCAGTCTTCTCAGTGAAGTTTAGGATTATTGCAAAGCCACATTTGAGGGGGAGGAACTACATCTGAAAATCAAAGAACTTAGGTTTCCAAAAGACCAGTTTAAGTTCTAAGTCATACCTCACACTTGGAAGGGCTTCTTTAGCCAATGAAATGCTAAGAATGGTCAGTTCTCTAACAAAAGGCCACTGAAATTTCTAACAAATGCTAATGAACCCAGGAGCCTTTTTTGTGAGTGAGCTATTCGAACTTGGCAAAGGTTAGAAGCTGCTGCTTTACCATCCACAGGCCTGAGTGACAAGGCAAAGCACTAAGCTAGAAAACACAGGAGACAGGTGCTAAGGGAAGAATTCCCTGGCATCTTCAAACAAATAAGAATGGGGAGGGGTAATGCAAAACTGAATCAAAAGGAAATGTGGTATCAAGAATCTATTATCTTTAGTGACAATTATTACTGCATGTGATTCATGTAGATAGTATTATTTTCATATTGTATTGCTTCAAGATATGGCCACAATGGAAGTCACAGCCAGAATGTCCTTGTGGTCCATGTGCAGACTGATTAACAAAGTTCCCTCCAACAGGGTTTCCATTCTGGAGATTCTGTTCTGAGAAAAGCAACTGCAAAAGACTCCCATGTTCTGAGCTATGCTTGACCACACTACATGGGTTCCCACTGGGAACGGTGGGCAGAATTCATCATGAGCAGTGACTGACTCTATGAGGCTGGTCAGGATTCATTGTCAGCCACAGAGGAACAAACTCATTGCATTTGGGAACAAAAATTGAATTATTTGGGAGTGGCTTTAGGAGAAACTGAGGTTGTTTTGGTATAGACTCCCAGTTCTCTCTCTCTCTCTCTCTCTCTCTCTCTCTAATATGATGTTTATTGGCAAATTGGTTTCCATACAACACCCAGTGCTCATCCCAACAGGTGCCCTCCTCAATGTCCCCCCCCCCCCCCCATCAACCCTCAGTTTATTCTCAGTTTTTAAGAGTCTCTTACGGTTTGACTCTCTCCCTCTCTAACTTTTTTTTTTTCCTTCCCCTCCCCCATGGTCTCTTGTTAAGTTTCTCAGGATCCACATAAGAGTGAAAACATATGGCATCTGTCTTCCTCTGTATGACTTATTTCACTTAGGATAACACTCTCCAGTTCCATCCACATTGCTACAAAAGGCCATATTTCATTCTTTCTCATTGCCAAGTAGTATTCCATTGTGTATATAAACCACGATTTCTTTATCCATTCATCAGTTAATGGACATTTAGGCTCCAACGGAATGGGAAAAGATATTTGGAAATGACATATCAGACAAAGGGCTCGTATCCAAAATCTGTAAAGAACTCACCAAACTCCACACCTGAAAAATAAATAATCCAGTGAAGAAATGGGAACAAAACATGAATAGACACTTCTCTAAAGAAGACATCCAGATGGCCAACAGGCACATGAAAAGATGCTCAATGTCGCTCCTCATCAGGAAAATACAAATCAAAACCACACTTAGATACCACCTCACGCCAGTCAGAGTGGCTAAAATGAACAAATCAGGAGACTATAGATGCTGGAGAGGATGTGGAGAAATGGGAACTCTCTTGCACTGTTGGTGGGAATGCAAACTGGTGCACCCACTCTGGAAAACAGTGTGGAGGTTCCTCAAAAAATTAAAAATAGATCTACCCTATGACCCAGCAATAGCACTGCTAGGAATTTACCCAAGGGATACAGGAGTGCTGATGCATAGGGGCACTTGTACCCCGATATTTATAGCAGCACTTTCAACAATAGCCAGCTCTCTGTCTCAACCAAACACTAACACCTGAGACTCACTGAGACACCTTGTCATAGTCCTTATCTTGGTCAATACCTACAATAATCCTTCTCTGTAATATAAAAAGGAGAAATGAAACTTTCAGGGGTCCTAGTAATGTGTGCATTGTCACATACCTAGTAAGCACTACATCTGGGAGCTAAACCCAGACATTTGACTGCAAGGCACCTCTACTTGGGACTGTGTTGTATAATTCCCTTTTCTCTGATAGTGGCATTCTCAGGCACTCTTATGAAATATCATCTATCCTTTCTTCCCTTTCCTTTTCTTCTCTCTCCCCCACCCCAAACTGCCAGTTAACATGTTTTCCTACATACACGTATTCTACAGTACAGTACACAGAAGTGTTTATACACACATACTTTCCATATACCAAAGGGGTGAATGTTATTTCAAGAACACGAGCCTTATTCAAAATAATGAAATTTCAGGCATCTGCTCTTGGAGAAGTGATTTGTTTCAACCACCTGGACCACCTCCCTTTATGAGGGAGACTACAGGCAGTTCCTAAATAAAGCCAGACTAGTTCAAATGTCTGCTTTGAAGTTGACTACAGGGAATTGAGAATTCACTGAATCCCCAGATCAGCCCACATAACCCACAGAGTTCCTAAAGTATAAAGCTATATATTTCAGCAACAATTAACCTCTATAACGTCTTGAAAGAGAAACTCAATACAAGTTCTTGTTTGTGAATCCAGGAATGCCTTCTCCTTTCTGCCTAGACTTTAGGTGAAAGAGCAACTGGATAGGAAAAAAGTGAACTGGGAGGATGTGAGGGGAGAAGATGGGAGAGCAGGGGAAATAATTTGGGGGACTGTTGCCCTATTAGATCTCTCAGCTGCATTTGGTCATTTATTCTCAAGTATTCTAGACTGGGGGACAAAGGGCTCTTGGGCCTTGTAGGTCAGGTCTCATTTGTATGGTCAGATTGATGATGTTGAGACTCTTCAATATTGGCTTATGCAGGTCACTACAAGTTTGGGTACAGACTGAACCACCACTGAATAAAAATCACAAGACAGTATTTTAATTGGCCTCCTTAGGCCATTTAACAAAGGAGAAAGCTAACTTGCAAGAGCAAAGAGTAATTAATGAAGGGAGCAAACAGAGGTTCATTTAGTAACTTCAAAATAAGTTCCTCTGTCTGAGGTGGGGAAAAAAAAAAGTAGCCTGCAACATAAAGATAAACTGTAGGTATTTAAGTCACAATGCCTTCCGCCAAGAACTGCTCATTACCATCAGATGCTGCAGTGGCAGTGGGGCCAGTTAGAACTAACTTTATTATTAGAAGCAATTAGGGAGAAAAGGGGCAGAATTTCATTTGGTTATTTCAAAACAAGTTTCTGTGCACGGTTTAATGAAGGCCTGCAGTGTCAAGATAAAATGTGTGTTTTACTGAAAACAGCTTTTGCAAATGATTGCTTGTTACCAGCCGGTATCTCCAGGCAAAGCAGTCTGGGTAGGTTGGATTTACATGCATGCTGTAATATAATAGTTCAGCTGTCTCAGCTTCATAGAAGTGTTAACAGGCAATATGACTTGATGGTTAAGCACATGTGTTCTGGAGCCAGACTGTCTGTCTTCAAATCCTCACTCTGACCTTGGTAGCTGAATGACCTTGAGTGACCTTCTGGAATGTTCTAGGCTTAGTTTATTCCTGTGTAAAGTGGAGATCATAGTAGTGTTTATCTCACAGGATTACTGTGAACTATAGATGCGCCTAATATGTGTTAGACATTGTTGTAATTATGATGAGTTCTATCCAAGAAACATTGGGGTGGGGCTTGCTATACAGGGGTTACCCTGAGTACAAATCAATAATGGATCCATTTACATCTTTTGAATGGAGTTTTCACATAAAGAATGACAAAGATATTTGTCTTCACATTCATAACAGTTTTCATCTAAACTCCTTTGGGACAATATTTCAGTATTTCTATATGAAAAGTGTAATTGCTTTATGGGTTTGCTAAACCAGTTGTGTACCATATTCTTTATTTCCCACCTTTAAAGTAATGGCTGGGACTTTTTATATTTCCCTAAGTCTGAGCTTTTCCTTTATAAATCTCTTGTGCAGCCTTCAACTCTTCCTTCATATACATACCTGGGCTAAGAAACTGCCATGTACCAAGCTTAGAAGACCATTTAAAAAAACCTCAACTATCACACAACAAATGGGTAGTTGGGCTTTGGCTTCCTTCTAAATATCCTTTTGAGGCTACTGTGACCACAGTAAAAGAGATCTCTCACCAGTGGTTTCAAATTCAACGTCCTACTCTTCAGGGAGAGGATGTGCTGCCTTCAGTGATTTTTTAGATACTCCATTAATTCTCAAGGTTAAAGATTGATTTTCATCAGATGGCTACAATATTTGCATATTCACTTGGGAATATGGCATACTGCTTACCCATTATGTTTTAGTTTTGCAAATCAATAGCATTTAACTAATGTTCCATGCACCATAATATTAGACCCATATGATGAATAAAACTCCTTTCTTAGACCTTAACAGTGACTCTGTTATTAAAATCTATTCATTTTGGAGAAGGCTAAACTAGCAAAATGCCCTCTACACATTTATGTGTTTTCTCAGCTGTGTATTAACCCACATCATTTTTCTGGTGGCCCTAACTTAATTTATGCTAATTTGAACAATTTACATAAGAGTCTCTTTTATAGAATTTCAGATCTTACCCTGCAGATTATAAGAAAGAAAAAGTTAAAAACATGGGCAAGTATATATTGGTGGGATTCTCCCCCAAAGTCTGTGTGTTCTTGTTTAATATGAGTTTTAGAAACAGGTTCAAGCTAATATTTATTTTCTCTAACCAAGTTGTCTACTTTAAAAAAAATTAATGTTTATTTATTTTTGAGAGAGAGAGGGAGACAGAGCATGAGCGGGAGAGGGGCAGAGAGAGAGAGAGGGAAACAGAATCTGAAGCAGGCTCCAAGCTCTGGGCTGTCAGCACAGAGCCTGATGCGGGGCTTGAACTGATAGACCATGAGATCATGACCTGAGCCAAAGTCGGTTGCTTAACCGACTGAGCCACCCAGAAGCCCCAATTTATCTACTTTTTTGAGTACTACTTTTTTTTAAAATCTCATTGTAACATGAGAGATTTTCCTTCTTGAAAGACTCAGTGTTAAAGAATAATTTCATTAGAGTTGTTGATGCCCATTAACTATTAGTGTCTCTTAGAAAGTCAAAGCTTAAGGAAAGGTAGATTCTAAAAAGAATGAAATATTCCATGTTACATAGAAACTACCTGAGGAAAGATTTGAGAGGGAGAAGGTAGATATTCTTACCCTGGATCGTTCTTCTAGTTTTGTCATCATGACAACTGTTGCACTCCGTTGCTCCCATATCATTCTCCAAAAGTCCCCAAATGTTTCAGGCAGAGATCCTTGTGTTGCAATATAAGCATTTTGTTTCCTATAGCCATCTATATAGTTGGCATTCACATAGTCACTTCCGGGGATGCCTGTAAAACAAGAGGTGTTATTCCACTAGATGAGCCTATCACGAGAGGAGACAGCCTGATATCTGGACTAATGACGATGTTACATTATTGTTCCACACTATGCTAGAGGAGTCACAATATATTCAAGTTTGGGTTTTAAGATAAAAACAGGTCCCATGGGGACTATCCCATTAAAGAAATACAGTAGTCCAGGTGTTGGATCTTTGTAATATGACAAGGTAGATAATAAAGAAAGAAAAATACAACTGATTGTCCATAAGGTGCTATTCCTCTCACCCACTGTCTATTTTCTCCACTGCATCAGTAAAATATAGCATGCAAAAAAGGCTAAACAATTATCTGGTCACATTTCTCACTCATGCAATTCCACATTGCCAGACAAAAACTAAATGAAATAATGCCTGAGTCTGAAAATGCAGTGTAGAGTGGAACATGCCATAACAGTGAAAAATTCTTCACAAATTTAGCTAACAGGGAACTCATTTGCAAACTCATTTAATCCTTTCAACAACTCTGTGAAATAAGTCCTATCAGAATCTTCCTTTCACAAAGGAGAAAACAGAGGTGCATGGAGATTAAAGAGCTTTCTCAAATTGGTGGAGTCTGGATGAATTTTAGGCAGTGTGTCTGTTATGTCTGTCTTAACCTCTGCGAAGACTACTTCTCATTGAATCTCACAGAATTGTTGTACCACATGCATCTCTCCTTAGATTATGACAATTGCCTCTTATTTGGTTATCTCATGTCTATTTTTGTCCTTTGCAGTCTGCTCTCCATCTAGCATGAGAACAGTTTTTACAAATATATTTCAGACACTGTAATTTCTCTCCTTCAAACCCAACAATGGCTTCCCTTTTTACTTCAAATAAAATCCAAACTCTCAATAATGGCTACAGAGCTCCTCAGTTTTTCTTTTTAAAAAAGTAAATTTATTTATTTTCAGAGAGAAAGAGCAAGTGTGGGAGGGGCAGAGAGAGAGAGGGAGAGACAGAATCCCAAGCAGGGTCTGTGCTGTCAGGGCACAGCCTGATGCAGGGCTCAACCCCACAAATCCTGAGATCATGACCTGAGCTGAAATCAAGAGTTGGGATGCTTAACTGACATAGCCACCCAGGCACCCCATCTCTGCACTTTTCCAAACACATTTTATTCCATTCACTTCCTTCCCTTCTAAACTCTAGACTGGACCACCTCTGCTGTTAGAAAACATCACTCTCCTACCTTATTGCCATCCCAAATCCTAGAACACACTTGGTGTCTCCTTCCCATTGTATAATGCTCAGCCTGCCTCTCAGAAAGCCTGCTCTTAATACTCTCAGACCTCAGAACTCCCTTAACTACATTTTTTTAAGTTTATTTATTTATTTGAGAGAGAGAGAGAGAGCACGCATGAACAGGAAGGGGCAGAGAGAGATGGAGTGAATCCCAAGCAGGCTCTGCCCTGTCAGCGTAGAGCCCACTCGGGGCTTGATGTCATGGACCCATGACATCGAGACCTGAGCTGAGCTGATATCAAAGTTGGACACTTAACCAACAGAGCCACAAAGGTACCCCTCACTTGACAACTCTTTACACTACTTATTACACATTGTAATTATATAACTTGTTTGTTGACATGCTTATTGTTTGTTTTGACCTCTAGACCATGTCTCTTTTATTAATCCCTTGCTATCTCAAGGGACAAAAAGAAATTTGCCCAAGTTCTGACATTAATAAGTAGCAGAGCTTGAATTTAATGCAGATATTCTGAATGGAAGTCTAATTTTCCTTCAGCACACCTTTAAGAGGGATACAGGCAAATCTGAGCTTCTTTCAATGAGAGTGACCAGAGCGATTAAGGAAATCAAAGCTGTTCCATATGAGAAAGGCATGCATATAATACTTGGCAGAGGAAAATGTAGGGGATGAGGACTCTGCCTGTGAGTACCTGAAGAGAGGGGTAGATTTACTCTGTTGAGACCCAAGTTTTTCAATTCTGAAGGATGTAACCACAGAGAGATGAATTTCATCTCCAATATCGTAAAGCATTTTCAAATTTTCAGAATCAAAAAGCGAATAGATTTCCTTGAGAGGTAACAATTGCCTATCCCTGGAGCAGACCAAGCACTTTACAGAGGTACTGGCATATCATACAGGCCTGATATGAGAGGTAGCACCAGAACCTATATATGGCCCCTTCTTGCCCTGGGAAAATATGAGTCCTGGAACTATGAGAAAAAAGAAAATTTTCTTTATAATGGAATGTATGTTCCCAAGCTAAAATTGTTATATTTCACTGATTGCCACTTGCAATTACTTTGACTGCTTTTCTGATTCCAGTTGTAAAACTGATCCTCTCAAAAAAGTAATGAAAGTCAGATGGGAACTACTGGGCTCCGAGATGAACACATGGATATGGAATACCACCAGCATTAGTGAAAAGCCTTTTGAGTAAAAACTGAAATGCACGGCTGGTTGTAACATTATTCATCTATTACAGCTACTCAAGAAGCAGTTGGGGTTCTGGCAGTCCTTTGTTGATAAAGATCCTATTCCTCCAGACACCAAGATTCAAAAGACAGTTTAAATAAAGTCCTCAGGTTACTGCCACTGGGAAGCACGCACAACCTCATGTCCACAGAATTTGGTTCTGAGCCAACAACGAATCTATTTTATAATACAGGGAAAGCCCACCTTCAAAATTTTAATTTAGCAGTTGACAACATTAAAGAATTGATAAAAAAGGATTATGGCTAAAGGTCTGCAATATACAGAAAAGTTTTTTCCAAGAATATTCAAAATAGAGAGGAAACCTGGGTTAATGACTCTGAAAACGCATCAGCTGGGCACTGTGCCATTTCCCCCGTATCAAGGATAACAACTGTATCCAAACAGTGTGTCAGAGGAGAGAGGAGATGGATATGAGGCTCACATCTAAAGGAAGAGAATCAGACCCACCCAATATTTTTATATAAATTTTAATCATTTACTATGTAATGAATTGTTTTTTGACATATTGCTTAAGTTTGAATAATAAATTATGATTATTATTTTTAGGGAGGAGTGGGTTGCTACTTAATAATGCTTATATTTCTTGGGGACAAAAACACAAACAAAATCTGCTTGAAAAATACTAGGCACCTGGTATCTGTACTTATCACCAAGCGCTTTCAGAATTGGGGACTTGATATTTTGAAAAGAAAATTAAAAGGAAAAATTCAATACCTAGTAGAGCTAATTATTAGCCTAAAGTTTACATCTTAAAAATAATGCTGGGGCTCCTCTTCTATTTTGAAACTTACCTGTAAGGAGGTAGTATCTGGAATAAATGCCTCTTCCTCCCAGCAAATCTCTTTACATACTCTGGCAAAAAGACATTTCAGGTAAGTCTTCTTATACACATCCTTCACAAGATGAGGATGCGAGAGAAGACTATTCTACAGAAGCTCTAAGATCTAATGTATCAGTATTTCATATAATCCAAATAACACACTATATAGAAAGATGAATGGGAAAAGATTTTAGAAAGGGTGGTGGCGTGCCCTTTTACAAATATTAACCTCAGATTGGAAACTAAAGTTGAACAGAAGTGTGTTTCAAGTAGATGAGATCTCTGTTTTCAGTGTGACATAAAGATTTTTCAACAGACTTTTTGAAAAACAGCATCAAGCAGCCTTTCCAAGTGTTTTGGTACCATGAAATGCTTCTTCAGTAGCTCTTGATTTTGATGTTTCTGCTGGAAGGCTGGATCTACAAAATCCCTTCCCTTTATTGGGGTGACCTACTCCAAGTATTGCATATTTGTTTATTTAATTTTCAATTCCCTGCTTTATCCAGAAAATGATTTTGCATCTGCTAATACAACACTAATCAGAGTGCACTACTAATCCAAAAGAAGTGTGTGAGAATTAATTGAATTCCTCTGGGGCTATGATGGATGGAAATCTAACTTAACATGTAATACTAAAAGAATATAGAATTACTATAAATTAGCTAATTGCTTTTATTTTCTGGAGTCAAGAAGACCTTTGTCCAATGTAAGGTAATAATGGCACTTGTGGTGTGTGTGTGTGTGTGTGTGTGTGTGTGTGCGTGTGCGTGTGTGTGATTAAAACAATGAAAACATAACAAAAATGTCTGCCTTTAGCTCATCATAATCAAAAACCCTAGGGCTGGACCTGCTGGCAGAACTGTCTCTCAGGTAACTATAACTTAGATGAAAACTTGTTGTTTACGGGGCACCTGGGTGGCTCAGTCGGTTAAGCGGCCGACTTCAGCTCAGGTCATGATCTTGCGGTCCGTGAGTTCGAGCCTTGCGTCGGGCTCTGTGCTGACAGCTCAGAGCCTGGAGCCTGTTTCAGATTCTGTGTCTCCCTCTCTCTCTCTGACCCTCCCCCGTTCATGCTCTGTCTCTCTCTGTCTCAAAAATAAATAAATGTTAAAAAAACATTTATAAAAAAAAATAAAAAAAAAGAAAACTTGTTTCCTAGGAATTCATGGCTTTACTGCCTTTATAAAAGTAACTTTCATGATTTCCCATGTATTATTTCATGTGTACTCTCCAGTTACCAACTGTCATGTAAACAGGTCCAACACCAATAATTATCATTCTAATCTTGTAAGTGAAAAAACTGAGGATAGATCTTAAGTTCGTATTATATCTATATGCCCCTTTCCTGTGTTACGGTGTATTTCATTAGGTAAGGGACTATTTTTCTATGTTTTATACACATATTACTTACATGCTTTATACGGGGCTTTGCATTTGGGGTAAAGAAACCTTGAGGTTATAAAACTCAAGGCTTTAAGACCAAAAGAGGTTGTGATGAGGTGAATGATGGGTAGAGCAGTGCTTCTGTGTCCTTCATGCACGGCAAGACACAGAAATAGCTATTCAAACAGAATTAGGCCAGTTTTAGCCACTCATTTCATTTGCTGGGAATTGCTGGTTATAGCTTTCAGTGGAAAGGAAAGTAAGTTTAGGCATGGACTTCATGCTTCATTGTTCTTTTAATTGTTTGCAAAGCTTTGGAAACTTACCACGAATTCAACATGCAAAGGCAATGTCATTTTTCTTCATCTAAGCATAGGATTAATAGAACAGGGCTTCATGATGCTGGTCCCACATGTGTTTGAATATAAACATAAGGAGAAAAATCCTTGGAAAGATGAAGCTACTCTGAAAGAATATTCGTGATGAATAAATAATTCATGCTGAAGAATGCTTTAAAACCTTGAAAGCATGTTGAACTGCCAAAGAATTTACTATCAGAGCTGTTTTGTCATGACTGGGTTAATTTTTTTTTTCCTGTTAACTTGAGGAGGACTAATTGGGGCATATGGGTCTATTAAACAACAACAAACAACTTGCTTTGCATTCAATTTTTCGGGTCAGGAGATAATTTGATTTGAAGAGATTTGTTGAACGGTGCTCATAATTGTAAAAGTTTATAATAAGGCTTTATGTCCTGATGATAAGTGAAAAAGCAGGACCCAAAATAGTACATGGATTATTTTATAAATGTAAAATGAAGTAACTATAAGGGGCATGTGAATACTTCTGTATCACTCCATACTGTAGGGAAAGTCACATGTGCCTTTTCAAATCTTGAAACAATACTTAGCACGTGCTAAAAACTTAGAGAAATTGGCCAGGAAACCAGGACTCCTGTCTAGGGCTGCTGGTAGTTTGCTCTTTGACATTTGGGCGGTTGTTCAACTTGTCCAGACCTCTGATTGCTTATCTGCTAAACAAGACATGTTGGACAAATTGATTCCCTCAAGTCCTTTTGAATTCTAAAATAAGATGTCTCTCTGTGGTATTCTTAACCTTCTTGGATTCAGAAATCTCTGTGAAGTTATTTTAAGATAGAGGCTTTGTGTCTCTCAGATTAGGCAGGAACATGCTCTGATGCTCTTTCAAGCTGATTCCTAGTGCTTCTATCTCTTATGTGCTGACATGAGATTTTTTTTGGTGTGACTGATACTTGAAATCTTGATTAGAACCTAGTGGGGTAAAAGAAAAACAAATTCAAAAACAAGAGGGAGCAGTGGGACTAGACTAGTAGGCGGTCTATTCATGGAAAGAAGCTGTCCCTGGATTGTGGAGGTGAGAATGAGGGAGAGGCAGCATTAGAGGGAAGGCAGAATCCCATCCCTGGTTCCATTGGACCAACTGCTGCCCTACCACAGAGCTGGGGATGGGCCTTCGCTGAGTGGTTGCCTCTGTCCTGATTCACAGCAGGGTCCCAAAATCCAGGTACTGTTATTTCTGTTCACTACTACAAATCCTTAGTGAAGTTTGTGTCAAGAAAAATGCTTTTTGGCAAACCAGTTTAATCCTTGCTGTAAGATAGAAGTACTTAAGACCTAATGGAGTACAAAAGCTACTTTTTACTTATAAACAATGTCCCCTCCTCCAATTCAACACACACACACACACACACACACACTCCCTAACAAGAATGAATTGATGATAAAGACCTAGATTGCAGTTTTACCCACAATGCAGAAAAAAAAAATATTAAGTTTGTTTTCTGACATTGGCAAAACTAGAGAAGAGAGAATAAAAAAATGAAATCCTATAATAATTTATTAGTAAATTTATTTAATTCCAAATGACACAGGCCTTCTTTCCCCTTCACTTGCACCATGACAGCCACGACAGCCACATCAGAACTAGCAAAATGAAGGATTATTTTTCTAACACAGCAGAAAAAACCCAAGTGCTTCTTGCAAAGGCACAGTGTGTTATCTGACACAGTGTCCCAGAGGTACCACACATTGGCAAGCTGCCCTCAATGTTTCTACGGTACACAGGATGATTATTTTAGAAGCATATCTTGCTCTGTGGGCTCACCATTACAATGAGTTAATGGGGGAATGGATACTTTTCAAAGAGTTTGTGAAGTGAGCTCCCATCCTCTCAAGATTCTATGTCCTCTCCCCCTTGGTTTTCTATTCCTCAGCACCGCTGAAGAGGCTGGGTTATGAGAGTGGCCAAAGAGAAGGAAGTGGGTGATTGAATTGTCACTGAATGCATCCCAAGGTTAGCTACATATATTGAAACTTATCAGTACCTGTGATAGAATGGACTCGTTTCTAGTTAGGGAGCATTTTTCCCTGAAATAAAGCAAAGCTTGGGCCAGTACAGAATTATAGAGTTTTGGCCTACTAAGCTTTTATTAATAAAGATCAAATTATTATTATTCAACAGTGAGGTAGTCTGAATCAAAGGCAGAATATGGCAACAGGAGCTCTGTCTGTAGGAAACACACAGAGCCCCAGCCTCCTCATAGATCCTAAAATATGAGCAGCATTTTCATTATGTCTTTGCCCAACACCTCTTTGAGAATCTAATGAGTCAATGCATTTGAAACTTCCAAAATACCAGTGGATATTAGTTATTCTTATGATGAATGTAATAAACAGTAATTAAATAAGCCCAGTCATTCTTTAATATTCTATTGATGAAAAGTTATTCCAAACCTGGAAGGCCCCTTTCCATTTTCTGTATTAAAAAATAATGGAGAGGACAAAAATAATTATTTTATGACTTCCCAGCAATATACAACCTGCACCTTTATTTTAACAACAGAACCACGGCACAGATGATGTAAGTTTCTCTGTAGCCTCAGAGCAATGAAGTGTAGATTCATTAGCATAATCTTCACAGGTGTACAATAAAAATGAAAAGAAATCCCAATAACTGAACTAAAGACAATGGAGATAAAAATAAACTCACGGACCTTTTTGATTTATTCTTTGATTGGCTTCCTGGAAACAGAGTAAAGAAAATCAACACAAACAGCTATCCCTTAAAAATGTTTTTTTTTTCTCTTTTCCAGATAAGAAACATCACAGGTATAGGCTGAGATAGGAGCTGGGGAATAACAGATCCCCACACCATTTGCTTGGCTACATGCAGGAGAAAGATGCCATTTAAATAGCTCTAATTAGTCTTTAGGCAAGCTTCAAGCACCTTGTAAAACTGCTCCAAGTTTCCAAAGGCTAACTCCTATCCAGCTCTCTATTTAATACAAATTAGGCCAGGAAAATTTGTGCCCTGCTCCTCAAAAAGAAATGCTTTTATTAAAAAAAATAAAACAAAAGTAAACTACCCTGAAATAAAAGGATTAAACTTTGTCATGCTTGTAAGCAATCAACTTGAAAAGTGAAGGACTGGGAATGTTAATCATTGATTGCTAAATCAATGATTGATGTCCTGAGCAAGGTGAGAAGAAACTCAACCAACAGTTGGATGAGATTTAGACAAGTTTTCTGTTTGTTTGTTTTGTTTTTTTCTTAGATGGAGCATATAGTCTACCAAAATTCTTTCACTTATTCAAATAGAACTTCAAGAGCAAAATAAAACAAATAAACACATACTCACAAATTAGTCATTAGTGTTTGAGGGTCAGGGGAGAGGGGGAAATGGGAAAGAGGAAGGTAGAGTGATGGGGGAGAGGGAGGGAGAGGGAGAATGAGAGGGTACAGGAACCAAGAGGGAGGAAAAAGAATCATATTTATTGAATTGATGTGGGAAATAGCACATGGCAGCTATTAAAGAGATGTGTTACTGGGGAAAATAAATTCTTTGGTGTCAGAGCTTCATATGGAACATTTATATTTACTATAATATAATTAACATTTTATTGAAAAATGTTGGATAGATTGTATTAACTTATTTCCCTATGTTTTTGTTTGGTTTGTTTTTACTTACTGAAAAAAAATATCAGATGATTCTATAAAAATAAAACGTAACACAGTATGAGGATTATGTGAAAGGGAGAATATGTTATCACGTGCTGACAGCTGTGTGAAATGAATCTGCAGGCACTGAACACTCTGCAGAAGAGAAGCTAAGACACTACTTAAATGTGAGGCCCTAGTGTGGTGGTAGAAGGTGAATCAGCACCACAGGGGAACATCCTTAGTTTCTTCTCTTCACTTTTAAGAAACATGATTTATCTTAGGGGCAGTGGTTTCCTGTGAGTCACTTTCTCATTTTAAAGGTGCTAAATTGCCCATCTCACAAATAATTAAGTTATTGCAACATCATGTATATTATTTACAGTTGGATTTTTTTGAATCGCTTACATTATGTTTGATTTATTTTGGATTTCCACTTAATAAGAGAACACACTCTCCCCCTCTTGAGTTTTGCAATGCTACTGTGGGTCTGGTTTCCATTTATCATGTGTATATATATATATATTTTTTTTTCTTCACAGAGTACTCCAAATATATGCAGCTTTCTCATTTGGATATTATTAATTTTTCCATAGATCACATACAGAAGAAATACCATCTGAGGATAAATTATAGGATATTTCAATAGTAGTAATAGAATTCATAACAGCAATGATGATTTTAATAGTTTCCAATATTTATTTGGTGTTTTATTTGTGCCAGACACTCTCCTAAAAACTTTACAGGTATTAATTCATTAAATTCTCCTAGTCATTCTAGGATGCAGGTACTACTATTAATCCTATTGCACAGATGAGGAAATCAAGGCACAAACTCTTCAGAACCAGGAAGGGCCATTGATGATTTAATAGAAAAGAAGTTATTGAGAAGCATACGGGCTCTTGCAAGAATGTACCCATTAAAGAGAAGTGAATACATATACTTAGGTTTTGAAACTTTAAATATATTCCTTCAAAACCAGAAAAATAAAACTCATATTTCACTAAGCTCCTCTTATCAGATTAACAAGTACTAGTGTTACAGAATGCATGTGAAATGATGTGGATTATTCTTTGCCATTTCTAATTCTCTCATAGATAAAATCATTTAAATCTGCCTTGGCAGGAGACATACACATAGGCCAATAATTCAACTTGGAGTAAACCCTCTGGCTTAAGTGGGAGTGTTTGTTTTGTTGTTTGTTTGTTTCAGAATCTCTTAATGTCCAAGATTTAATATTTATCTAATAAATTTTACTCAGTGTCTATTGATCTCTAGATGTAGAATCAATATTCAGAATTTTATGAAGAGCATGAAGGGTCTTACACATTTTCATTCTGTCCTCAAACAGAACTAAACACACTAAGTCAGGGTTCTCAATTGACAAATGGGCTTTCAAAGGGCTTTTGTGTCCTTGAACTCTCTGAAATTAGTGTACAAATAAATTGGGTAAGTGCTTTTGGTTTTCTTTTTTTTTTTTTTTTTAATTTTTTTTTTTCAACGTTTATTTATTTTTGGGACAGAGAGAGACAGAGCATGAACGGGGGAGGGGCAGAGAGAGAAGGAGACACAGAATCGGAAACAGGCTCCAGGCTCTGAGCCATCAGCCCAGAGCCTGACGCGGGGCTCGAACTCACGGACCGCGAGATCGTGACCTGGCTGAAGTCGGACGCTTAACCGACTGCGCCACCCAGGCGCCCCAGTGCTTTTGGTTTTCAAGTGGGGTTTAAAATGCTCATTTTTTTTCCTTTAAGTATATTTATTTGAGAGACAGACACAGAGACAGGATTAGTGGAGGAGGGGCAGAGAGCGAGGGAGAGAGAGGGGGAGAGACAATTCCAAGCAGTCCCCATGATGCCAGCACAGAGCCCGATGTGGGGCTCAAATCCATGAAGCTGTGAGATCATGACCTGAGCCAAAACCAAGAGTTGGACGCTTCGCCAACTGAGCCACCTAGGCACCCAGTGTGGTGGTCAGATTCTAAAAAGGATCTAGCTTCCCCAAAGGGTGAATTGTACTAAGTGACATGCCCAAGGTCACAGAACAGCAAGGTCACAGAACGGTTTAAACTAGACTTTAGTGTCCAGTCTTCTGTTTTCTTATTCAGTGTTCTTCCTAATAGAACTTTAAAAATAATATTGAACAAACAAAAAATTCCACTTGAAAGCATTTATATATGATTTATTCTTTGGAAAACTTTACTTTGACTACTCTAAGGACACAATTGAAGACCTCTAGTTCTCAGATTTCCAACATAAATGTTTGAAAATGTATATTTCAAAATACCTAGACAGTCTTCCCAGCCAAAAAGATATCATGTTTGAATTAGGTGTGCCATATATAGTCACAGTCTTCATGAATTCAAAAGCCTCTTTAGTTCTGAGTGGCCAATTGGAGAGAATAACAGTCTTGAGTCCAAAAGATTCATGTTAGAATTTTGGCTCTGCCATGAACAAGCTACTGATTATAAACAAGTTACTTGGTTTTTAAAACTTTAACAGTTCTTCATCCTTAAAATTGATGGTAACAACTAACTTTTGAGGTTGTTCTGAACATTATAGATAAAATCTATCCATGATTTTATACACTATATAAAATCTATGACATGGTGCCCAACACACAATAGATACCCAGAGAATCATATCTATTTTAACTCCTTGTCTTTGTCATTGACATAAAAAGTAGGCTTTTAAAAAGTTTGCTTTATATTTAGTCCTGGCCAACAATTAAAATAATTCCATTTGAATATGGCTTTTAAAGTGAAATGTTAATTATGATTCTACTAATAGAAATAATAAATATGATTCTACTAATAGAAATAGAAATAGAAATAGAAATAGAAATAGAAAATTCTACTAATAGAAATAGAAATACTAATAGAAATACAATACTGGCAGCAGTGAAGAGCAATTAAATTTTAGAAAAAAATGTTTTTATCTAGAACTGAAATAATTAGATTGAATTTTTCCTAGTTATAAGACATTACAATAAATAATCTGCCACTAATTGATATTCCTGGGTTTATAAGAAGTTGAAGATATATACAAGAATTGAGCTAAGTAGATCACTTTTGGAATCAATTAAGGACAGATACACTTGACCTTACTTCTACAACTGCAGGAACCTAAGCATTGGGGTCACTACTGAGTCCCTGTATTGTGTCATTGCCTCAGATTAGTTCTGCCGTAAAATAGGAAATGAAATACTAAAATGTAATGTTTATATTATCCATAGGTTACAGCCCAATGATAAAGTGGCCTTTTAGGCAAAGTGATAAGTCTGGGCATTGAGATTCAAGCTAGTGACTTAGTCACAGATACATCCTCTATCAGTAGGAAAGCAGTGCGAATATGTGGGCCTATGCAGGCATGGGTCAGAGAATCACAAGAGCGCACTTCTTGTTTGAGCTCTGTTACTCATATGTGGTATGGCTTAGGGCCGACACTCTGAGCTTCACTCTTCTCATCTCCAAGTGTGGATATGTATATAGTAAGGTACTTATGCTGTTGCTTCATCAAACTGTAGTGTATACAGTAAATGATACAATTGATAAGAAAGCTACATAGAGTTAACTCCTACCAGTCAGAAGTGAAAGGGATTTCACGCACATGTGGCTTTTAAAAAATAAGACAAATTAATAAATAAATAAAAAGCAGAAATAGACTATACATACTGAGAACAAACTGGTGATTGCCATAGGGGAGGTGGGTGGGGGGGATGGGCAAGATGGGTGAAGGGGAGTGGGAGATACAGCCTTCTGGTTATGGAAGGAATAAGTCATGGGTATAAAGGGCACAACATACAGAATAGAGTCAGTGATATTTTAATAGTATTGTATGTGAAAGATGGAGGCTACACTTGTCTTCTGCACAGCATAACATAAGAGAAGGTGAATCAGTTGCCTAACACTTAGGATGTTTACTTGAAACTAATGTAACATTGTATGGCAAGTATACTCAAATTAAATAAATAAGTAAATAAATAAGGTTTCAGCTGAAACAATTGATACTGAGAGAAGACCAGGTTACATAACTAGTAAGTGACAGAGCTGTGACCCAAACCCAGATTTCCTTGCTCTTATCTTTTGGTTTATCAATTTCTTTTTTCCTACGTTAGTAAAAGTAATGAATAACTGAATTCTATAAGATCAAGCATATTATTATATACTATTTAATTGTAATATAAGTATTAGTTTCCATTTAGTCTTTGACAATATTTAGCTTTAACTATGAAAATAAATCCTATCACCTCTTTTCCTCGGGAATTACTATGTTCTCTTAAGAACAGCTTAAACGGTAAGTGGACTGGTCAAAAGCAGTTTCCACACTGCTTGCTCTGCAATTCAATAATTGTAAGCATTCTGTAGTTAGAACTCTCTTGAATTTGCTCCACATTTTTCCCCAGCATAAATAAGATGGCTGTAATTTGGAAACATGTCATGATGTATCACTATTTTCACAGAATTCAATAAGCACGCTGGTGCTGACACACAATTCCCCATTCTTTAGTTTATTTCCCCTGCCACTGCTTGGCGGAAGTCATGTAAAAGTTTTGCTCTAGGAAACAAGATAAGGATACTAGGAATCACTGTGGCGACTTTCCAGATCTCCTTTATCGTAGGTCAGACCACTCTGCAAAGTAAACATGAAGAGCAGCCAGCACCGCTGGGGAAACAGCAGCAAAAGTGTCCAAAACAAAACCTTTGACCAAAGTCTTTTAAGTTATCACCACAGGTGGAGCCTAAAACAAGCATGTTAAATTTTATAAATTGTGCATGAAGTCTCTGAACATTTATTTTTTTTTAAATTTTTTTTTAACCTTTTATTTATTTTTGAGACAGGGAGAGACAGAGCATGAACAGGGGAGGGGCAGAGAGAGAGAGAGACACAGAATCTGAAACGGGCTCCAGGCTCTGAGCTGTCAGCACAGAGCCCGACGCAGGGCTCGAACTCACGGATCGCGAGATCGTGACCTGAGCCGAAGTCGGCCGCTTAACCGACTGTGCCACCCAGACGCCCCAAGTCTCTTAACATTTAAATGCTCTTAAAAAATCTGGCTGTGTATTGTCAAAGCTCCTTTTATGTGGGAAGCCTCAGTGAGCAGTTCTATGGTTCCAGTCTCCAGCATTTCCCTTTCTGTGCTTAAGATATAGGATTGTTGCTTACCCCCTTAAATATCTGCTGATTAGGGCTTAGTCTTAGATAAAATGCTGTTCATGGTTGTAATCTAGATTAAAGCTCTCTCTATAGCCTATAAACTTCAATTAAATGCTTCTAACCTTTTGCATAAGACTTAAAATTGAAACACTTTTGGTTTCTAGGTCAGCTCTAGATTTAGGGTATATTTATGAGCATAGAGCTATAAAAAGGCAAGTTTTAGTCTGATTCAAGTGCTTTGGCTTTTGTACTGTAAAAATAGCATAGGAATGAAATGTACATAGTTTCCATATATCATAATAAATGTACAAAGAGGAATATTCTTTGTCCTTCGACATACTTTACTGTTAAGATGGTGGAAAATAACAGGTTAAGGAAAATAATGATAAAGTGTGTAAAAGTACAGGGACACAGTAGTATTGAATGACCTAATTCTGAGTGAAAACAATGTTATAATACAGCAAAGGCAGACTGACAAGTTCTCCAGCCAAGATCATGCCAAATAGATTCTCAATTTATATTCATTTAATTTCTATAATTTACCTGTTCTGCTAATGGAAAAAAAAGATTTCCTTCCTCCACTTGTGACTTGGGTTAGTTTCTTATTATCTATGGAGTTGATTTAAGAAACTTGAGGCAAGAAATTCTTCTTTTTTACATTTTAAAGTGGGAAATACAAAGATAAAATGTAAACGCTATATGCAAATAATCATCCACATAAATCAATTACAGTTTTCAAACAGGACTTGAAGCAATTACCTGTCTGACACCATCTTGCTTGAATTAGCATTGGTGAAATTTTGATAAACATGATATTTTTTTTTCCTGTATGGAAAAACATTAACTCTCAAGATCCTAGGATCTTTAATAGCCTCAAAAATGGATTATAACATTTTCCAACATCAAAAGTAAAATTGACTATGAGAACTTTATAAAATATATCTATGCCGTATAACACCATTTTGCAGAAAGGAGGCTGCAGGTATGGCTTGCTCACATGCTGGAAGATAGTTCTTGTTCCCCAAACACTGGAAATAAATGCATTGGTTGCCTTTTGTGTTTACTGGGAAATCAGTGTCTCACTTTCAAATTAATTTTGGGCATAAAACAAGGCATGTAGGGCTTGGTCAGAGTTAGGAGGTAAGTGGTACCTCCCAAATCACAGATTTGGGAAGCAGAAAAATGTGAAAGATATTTGAACAAGTGTAGATGAAAATGTTTGAACTGTAAGGTTCTGAAAATGACTGGATCTGAAGTTGGTATTATTCAAGGTTTAATAAGACATCTGGAAGAGTGTAAGTGGTGAACCTTCAAGTATGTAAAGGCCACAGAGCTTTTCTGGATGTCAGTGAGGATGAACGTGGTATGTGGAAGGTGGTGGTCCAGGTTAGCTATTATGACAGAAGGAAGGATTTAAGTGACATTGTAAACTATTTTGTAAGGACAGCAATCCAATGTGCTACCATAGCAAAAAAAAAACAAAAACAAAAACAAAAAAACTAACAAAATGCTGAGTGTTGAACATGTGCTCCTAAATGATTTTAATATGCCATGTGAAGAGATTTATTACTGGAAAGAGATGAATGGAAAATACTCTCCTCATGACTCCTTACAAGAATCTAGGTATATTAGAGGTGTATTCCTCATCTTTTAGGAGCAACCATTCCCTCTGGAATGAACTACTTGCTACAATTGCGAGAGATAGATTACCAAGCAGTCCACAAATTAGCTGTACCAGACATTTCTGATATGCTTAATTTTTTTTTTCAATGTTTATTTATTTTTGGGACAGAGAGAGACAGAGCATGAACGGGGGAGGGGCAGAGAGAGAGGGAGACACAGAATCGGAAACAGGCTCCAGGCTCCGAGCCATCAGCCCAGAGCCCGACGCGGGGCTCGAACCCACGGACCGCGAGATCGTGACCTGGCTGAAGTCGGACGCTTAACCGACTGCGCCACCCAGGCGCCCCAAGATATGCTTAATTTTTATAAATCACCACGCCACAAACTCCTAAACTTTCTACTGTCCCTAGGAGGTATCCAGATTTATTTACAAACCCCTCACCCATTTAAAAATAATAGTCTATGAGCATCTTCTGACAATCACCTGTTTATTTATATCAGCAACCATCAGTAAAATGGGCAACCTCAATTTGCTTCCCCTCTACAAGCATCATGTACCTTATGAAGTCTTTCACCTAGAATAGAGGTAAGAAGGTAATGAGAGATGCTTCTATGCTATGTGGTGCTGGGGATGTTGTGTACCCATATACAGTATACTTGTATGAAGTAAAGAAAATGTGAGAACAAGTGGTGCCTGAATATTAATTAGCTATTTCCATAGATAGCGAAAAACCTAGTTAAAACTATATTTTCATGCAAACACTTAGAAATTCATGAAAAATAAAAGTATAAATAATGTCTGAATTTCCTTACCTTCTATTGCTGATAGGAGAACCCGGGAATGATCATATGCGATTACATTCGCATATCTATTCTTTGGTTTGTTTACTTCCAAGTTTGAATGTTCCCATGTGAACTGCTGGCCAGGGTCAATTGACTAAAAGAAAAACAGCACACACACACACACACACACACACACACACAAAATCAATACTGAATAACACCAGATTATAGGCATTTATCACAAGTAACAAACATGATTTAAAAAGAAAAGTCTGAAGCCACACTTTATCAAGATGACCCTACTTATGAAGCTGAACACTAATATACCCAGCTTAACATGAAATGATTAATCATAGTAAAAAACAGTGATAGTCACCAACAATTGATTCAAACGAAAAAAAATCGATATGGATGTTCCATTAATATTGGAAAGGCAGTGTTTTAAAAATTATTTTAGTTTTCCATTTCCTTCTCTGCAGCTGTAGTTTATAAGTTATCTGGCTCAATACTCCTTCTGGTTCTGTGAACATTATTTTATCTTTATTATTCTCCCTAGTCTTTCCTGTCAGGACGTAACCTCACCCTTTAAATTTATTGGCCATTCACTAGCTTCACTGGGCACAGGTTTCCCTGTTTTTTCTTCACTTCTAGGCTTCCACTTTGATGGCAACTTAAAATTTTGTCTGTTTCTCCATAACACACTATGGCCAGTAGCACAAGCAATCTGTACAATTCAAACAGTTAAGAATAACAGTAAAGAAGGGAAGTTGGTAAATCTAATGTTTATCTTCAAATATTAATTTATAACCCAATGCAGATAGGATCTAATTGATTTTCTACTTATGTTTCCTATTATTATGTATTATATTCACAAAGCTTGCTTCTTTTTATTCTTTAACATATTTTTTCTGATTTATAATGCATTTTCTTGATACCTTCATTCAACCCATTACTCAATAATCTAAAATAAATATTACACAGAATATAAAATAATATACAGTTTTCTTAGAGTTAAAGTAGTATCATTTTGAGACTGAACTCAGGATCTGATTATAGAAAAAAATATACTCTGAGGGACTTTTTAATTTCCTGCAATGTTATGGAAATAAAAACCTCTTTTCTTTTATCATAGGACATGGGCACTTTTTTAAGACGTAATTTCATGGTATAAGGAAACATGAGTTCAGTAATTACATAAACATGATTTCAAATGATTAAAATCAAGTTTTCAGAAATAATGGTAAGGGTTATATGCAGGTAAAATTCTGTGAAAAGTAAAGATACTATGTTATGTTAATAGAATTTTTAGCAGTTAGTTTTGATACTGGGCATTTTTCATGCCTTTATGTGTATCTGTAGAACTGGAAAGTAAAACATATCCAACAGCAGTGACAATAGTAAAGATGTGTATATTTTGTGTTTAACAGGGCTGGTAAAACTCACAACTGCAAAGAGTCAACCTATTAACCCTCATGAATAGCCTCCAAACATTCTAAAATTCTCAGCAGTATGGATTCTAGCCCCTAATATACCAAGGATTATAAAACCCTTATCTTTTCTTAGCCAATGCTAATCTATATATAAGTAGCCTATCATTGAAAAAATATTCAGCAAAATAATTATCTATGCTTTAGAGTCTAAGGAATCATATAATTAGGGGTCTTTCTAGCTTGTTCTTCCAGGGAAGCTCATCATCTCCCCTGCAGAATGTACTTCTCTCCAAATATCTGATGAGCTAAAACATGCAGATGCCTGGGTGGAAGCCTTCAAGTCAACCTTGAACCTTCTCTATACAAAGCATATTTATTTGGTGACCAAGCCATACCTTATTTTTTTCTTAAATCAGCCCCAAGTCACCAGCCCACTGCCACTCCCTAAACTCAATCTTTCAGTATCTGATGTCTGCTTGGACTCTCTCTTCAAACCTCTAACCCCAAGTCACTTTTCATACCAAAGTAGTCTTTTTGAAGATCAGCTCTGGACAGGTTAGTTTCCTGCTTAAGAATTCCACTGGCTCTGAATGACCTACAGCTTAAATTCTAGAGTCCTTAGCCACAGTCCTACCCATACACCTTCAGACATCTTTGCACTGACAAAGATGGCTCAATAAATGGTTGAAGAGATTTTCTTAAATGTATTGAATTGATGGATAAATGTTGTTGAGAAGAGTTCATAAAGAGAAATCATGGAGTAATTCTTCCCTATATCATGGCAATTAGAGAACAGACAATGGAAACTGCAAGGTAAAGTGCACTATTATTAATAACTTTAACGCTCATTATCATACAGTTTAATAATAAAGTATGTGATCCCGAAATTACAACTACCACTGATATCCCACTTTACACTGATGAGCGTTACTGAGTACATAAGCTTCTTGCACATTATTTTCTAAAGTATCCCAAGAAGCGGCTAAGCTCGCTGATGTTCAGTGCTTTGGTGGAAGGTATTACTCCCTCTGATGGCCGTTATTCAGACTATGATCACTCACAGATGTGTAAAGTGGCAAGCATTTAATTAGACTAATGAAATTGCATCTATCAATGCAGACACTGTTAACTCATGTCCATTTCCACTCTTGCCACATATTCTCAGCCTTCTGAATGCTCGATTTGATACCTACACATTGAAGAGTTTAAAAACCAGTAATGGAAACATAAGTTTTATTTTACATATGTTAATATGCTTAAAGTATGACCCATGAGAAGAAGACCTATAGTAATAGGATAATTATAATAGCTGCCAGGTCATGCAGTATCCCGTTTTAATTTTCATAAATGCTATGAGGTAGGTATTGTTATTTTCTTCCTTTTACAGACAAGGAAATTGAACTAAAGAAAAATTAATTTAATAAATCTTACTGAGGGCCTGCTCTGTGGCAGGCACTGTGCTATTTGGTGGTTAAGTAATTTGCTCACACAGCTAGGCTCATACATTCACCCTCAAACCCAGGTCTGTGTGATTTCAAAGCCCAACTGATGATTAACAGCTGGTAATTACCAAGCCAAGATGCTACTACTTATCCCGAAGGCCACTGCAAAATGAGGAAGCCCAACATATGAAACACACTTCAACAAAACTATCCTTTATCTCGCCAGTCTGAAAGATATTTCTTCCCAACTGATCATCCTCTGTCATTCTGGGGCAATTACATAAGAAATCAAGTTTTAGAAATGAGGTTGGCTTCACATGGATGATAAAACAGATGGGATGCAGCTTATATTTATACTTGTTTTACAGGGATCAAACAAACATTGATTGAATAATGCTAAACTGTCTTTGTGCAACACATACTCATCTATCTGTATCTATCTGTCTGACTGAACGTTTAACAATAGACAGCATAGGTCATTATTCTGGAGCTTGTCAGAATGCTGAAAGCAGTAAACACAGTAAAGAACAGCAACTACTGAAAGCAGGTGAGGTATAAGATGATCTTTTCTATTTAGAAAAAAAATAAAACTGGTTGAGAAAAATCAAATTTCAATTATCCGTGTTAATGAGGCAAAGGTATCATGGATGACTAAGACCCTAATTTTCAAAACCCGCTCTTTATGTTGTCCTTAGTGCAAGATGCAGGCACATTTGCTTTGCCTCTTTGTTTTCTGGTTTCTTTTGCTGAGATCCTCTTAAGGAAGAATGAAATGGTCAACATGGAGAAAGGGCAACCTTGGTCTTGAGAAGTTCATTTCCACTCTAGTCTCATATTTTTGGCCCACACACCATGACCATCCATCTTCCTACTATAGAGTTAAGCTGAGGCCATCCCAGTATTATTCAAAACAATTTGAAATAAGCACTCTTGTTTCTAATGAGTTCTTCTTGTTCTTCCTGCTGTTGGTGTTTGGTTTTCCTCAGCCTGACTCTCATGTATCTCTTCTCATCCTTCTGACACTTTTTATTCAAACATGTTTTGGCGAGATACCCCCTCCTCCTCAGAACTCAATCCCGAATTCTACCCTCTGAGCTGGAAACCTGGCCGGATCTTCTGTAGTTGCCCTGGAGGAAACTTTGCAATTTGGAAATAAAGCAAGTTAGATGTATTCAACCCAAATTTGATTAATAGACTTAAAAAAATAAGCTATATGACATTTGCACATTGCATTGTTACAGAAATTGTAAACAAGAATGCTACTTCCTCATATTTACTTTTGTTTCTCCAGGCAATCAACAAGGCCCTTTACTGGACAAAGAAAGAATATATAGCACCTAAACTTTACCAAGATGCCAAACCATTTTACATTGCTTCCCTATCTGCACACTTGGCACATGACACACTCCCCC
Source organism: Lynx canadensis (assembly GCF_007474595.2). Taxonomy (NCBI): domain Eukaryota; kingdom Metazoa; phylum Chordata; class Mammalia; order Carnivora; family Felidae; genus Lynx; species Lynx canadensis. The sequence continues at coordinate 33,798,761 of NC_044315.2, forward strand.
TCCTACCCTAATACTTGTGATTGAAATAATTCTAATACTAACAGATCTTCACCTCAATGACTTTGCATTACTGAGAAGAGGGACCAAAGAAAAACTTCTCTGTAACGTAAAGAAGAAAGAGAAAGTCTCGATTAGACAGCTGCTAATATCAAACACTTTGCATTTATGTAGTCTTTAACTTGGTGGTCTGAAAGTTCTCATTTTTTTTAAGCAACTAGAACTTTGTCTTAAAATAGGTAAGTAGAAAATAAGCAACATATAACTGATGGATTTATAATTTTGCGCTATATTCTTTTTTTTTATTTTTTAAATGTTTATTTATTTTTGAGACAGAGAGAGACATAGTGTGAGCGGAGGAGGGGCAGAGAAAGAGGGAGACAGAATCCGAAGCAGGCTCCATGCTCTGAGTTGTCAGCACCCAGACGATGCGGGGCTTAAACTCACAAACCATGAGATCATGACCTGAGCTGCAGTCGGATGCTTAACCAACTAAGCCACTCAGGTGTCCCATGCACTATATTCGTGATGAAAACCCAGATTAAAAAAAAATATTTTACATCCAATGGTTATATAGTTAAAATAACACTTATATGACATTTGCTGTGTTTTCTTTGTGCTTCACATATATTAACTAATTTTATCTTCACAAAGAGCCTAAAAGTAGATACCATTATTATCACAATTCTGTAGATGAGGAAAGTGAGGTACAGAGAAGTGAAACAACCTCTCAGGGTCAAACAGTTAGTAAGCTAGTTGTGGGGTCCAGGCATTCTGGACCCAGTCACAATGCCTCGCCACGATGTTATGCTTCTTCTCTCGCCAAGTTTGAGAAGATTCCTTGATTGTTTTACTTATGTCTTTCAATTATTGTCTTGAAACACAATGGGAAGTTTGGGAACAAAAATCTCTATAGTGCTTCTAATCTATATTTATAATTGTAAACTCAAAACAAGGGAGTGCTCATAAACTTGCACATCTGATTACAGTCATTGAATAAAACTGTATCCAGAGGGTGACCTTTTTTGATAAAGTTGAAGTCATCAACTTAAAGTCCTTTAAATATGGTTCTGCAAAATTTCAACTTCTCTACAAGAAGAAAAATATAATTCACATGTACAATCCCCCTACAATACTAGTTGCTTGGCGTCCAACTTCTCTTCAGTCCACTAAGAGTAAAACCTCAAAATATTCTCTTTAGAACCTCTTCAAAGAGAAACCACAAAAAAGATACATCCTGTTTTTGTGTGGGTTTTAAAACAACTAACAAAAATTTAATTATATAGAAGGAATAGACCAGCTATTTGACTAGGCAAACTATGGGTCAGACTAACCATCCTTTTTACAGGGAATTGAACTTTCAATGACCTTAACCTCTAGAGAAAGACTATCATTCCACAGAATTCCCAGTCAGTAGGCTCATTTACTCCTTAGTGTGGTTTGCACCCACATATTCTCAGGCCCTATTTGAGGTTTAGAGGAGCAATCTGCCATTGACTGTATTTCTGCAATGAAGCTTTTTAAAATTCTCATTCATTCATATTCTGTCTCTCCAAGATGGAAATGGTAAATTAATACGTATCCATTTTAAAGAAGACCAGTGTTTGCATAGTTGAGAAGGGCTGTATTTTGCACAATTAGCCGAGGGCTGCAATTGGCATAATGAGTACTTTCTTCAAAGAGAAGAAGATGAGTTTAGTTGAATCCAATGATGCTTTAAGAAGTGGAATGTGATCAAGTAGAAAGTACGATGATGAGCAAAGTCTGGAGGTCGGAGCCCCTGAGTCCCAGGTGCTGGCTTTCTCTTTGCCCGTCGCTGGCTTTGGCAGTCTGCTCTGTTCCTTTTTCCTATTAGTGTCTTCTCAGTGTCAGGTTGGCAACCTCACCTTTCCTGTTCTCCTTTATCCAATTAGTATCAAAACTTCCTAAGTCTTTCCCTATAAAAGTACCTCTAATCCAAGCCACAATTAGAGTCTGAAGGACTGAAATAGAGACTTCTCAAGACTCCCAGTGTTAACTAATGAACACATACAGGAGTTCTCCACCTTTAAGTAGAAAGATGAACAATTTGAAAAGCCATTTAAAAATATTTCAAGCAGGGGTGCTTGGGTGGCTCAGTTGACTCTTGGTTTTGGCTCAGGTTATGATCTTGCAGTTCCTGAGATTGAGCTCTGCATTGGGCTCCAGGCTGACAGCATGGAGGCTGCTTGTGATTCTCTCTCTCTCCCTCCCTCCCTCTCTCTCTCTCTCTCTCTCTCTGCCCCTCCCCCACTTGTGCTTTCTCTCTCTCAAAATAAACTTAAAACATTTTTCAATAAGGTATTTTTATATATAGTTAATTTTGTTCTTCAGGTAAGTGATAAAATCACATCAACTTTATCTGTTGTCTAATGGTTTCATTTGCAATCCTGATTATAACATATCGTGTAACAAACACTTACAAAAAGTACCTGGATTAATGATTTCTTTACTTACATTTGAATTGATATATAGAGAAGCAAACAGGAGACAAAACTCATTGTAAACCATTCAGCCACATGAGGTGAGTAAATATTTGAGGCAACCACATGATAAGCATTTTTTTTTCCTAAATTATATCTAGGCACTAAGTAAGGAGGAGATAGTTTATTTCTTTGAGAATCCCATTTACTCATAGAAGTATATTTCACTTTGTCCTAATTTACCGTAAATTCAACATGACAAAAAAACAATAATGCAACAGCAACAAACACTGGATTCTTTTTCAATTCAGTAGGGCAATGCAATGTGATCTCTGGAATGCAGATAAGCTACTTTACTACTTCATATGTGTGACTGAAAAAAAAATATTTTTGACAGATCTTTTCAAATGAGAGTTCAGAAGAGAACACACAACATTAAGATCTGAAGATTTAAAAGGCCAGTTTTTTTTATTATACTCTCCTGTTTAATGTGTCAACATTTTCCTAGATGATACTGAATATAGAAAAGAAAAATTCCTAGTTCTCCAAAGCAATGTTCTAGAACAATGACAGCAGTGATACCTTTTAATCCTAATGTTTTAGTTTTTAGCTATTTTTCTCCTATATCAGATTAAAGTACATAATAAGAAAACAATGGACAGAAGTTAGTTGATGTTCCTATTAAAGACTAGAGCTTCATGGATAGTCATTTTTACAAGTATAATTCACAGACTAGGACTTCAGATGTTATTTGGAAAAGCAAAAGGAATTAAAAATTTTCTAGACAATTGGTGCAAGAAAAATGTTATTAAAATTTTATTAAACTGCTCTGATTAAAGAGATAAAGTTGGATTGATAGAAAGTAATTACAGTGTTTATAAAAAGAAATGCATATAAGTAACAAATAAAATTATTGATTGCAATCTACATGCAGCATTAAAACTGAATAAATTCAGAGTGGCATCCTTCCTTTTCCGTGAATAGCACAACCCTAAATTTTGGCCCCAAATTAACAAAATGAATGCATTAATTCCTTACCACTCTGTAAACACTGCCACGTTTGCATAGACTCAAAAGTATTAAGTAAAATAATACATGTAAAACACCTGATGAAAAGTTCTCAGTAAAAGAACAGTAGATGTCTTCCCTTTCTTGTCTCCATCCATCTGACTTGTGCAAGAACATCCCTTATTTAAGACAATCTTAGCATGTAAAGAATGTCTGCTTTCTCCCTTATGCTAAGTGGATCTCCTTTGACACTGAAGCAATCACCCAGTTAATTTAGGCAAAGAAATCCACTCTGTCCTCCCACTTGCTGTAACAATGTGCCCATCTATATAATTTGAAAATTGATCTACTTTTCTATGGCAGATAACAACAACGACAGAACATAAACACATTTTTATTTCTCAGTTTTTCATTTCATTTGATACTTGGAGACCTGAGCATTCAGAAATACAGTGTAAAAGTAGATTCAAAAGAAAAACCAATCAATAAATGGAGTGGTTTTGTAATTGTTTTGTGACTTCTATTACAACAGCATTTTATAAACAACAATATAAGGAAAATAGGAAAGATAAATCATCATCTTGGTTTTTGAGAGTTTGATTAGTGGAGTTTTAAGTGATAACATTAATTCTTCTTTATCAAATACACAAATTTATAATCTAATTTTAAAACACACTAATTTTGGGTGTGTCTGGGTGGCTCAGTCGTTTAAGTGTCCAACTTTGGCACAGGTCACGATCTCACAGTTTGTGGGTTTGAGTCTGGCATCGGCCTCTGTGCTGACAGCTCTGAGCCTGGACCCTGTTTAGGATTCTGCGTCTCCCTCTCTCTCTGCCTCTCCCCTGCTCAGCTCTGTTTTTCTCTCTCTCTCAAAAATAAATTTAAAAATGCTAAAAAATTAAAATAAAACATTAATTTTCCCTCATTTTACTCTGTATACTGTAGACAGATGTATTTTTAGGTTTTCAGTATTACCTTGCTTGCTATTCAATTAAAAATTTGTTAAAACTCTGTTTCCTCTCCCATGTTTATTTTCGGATGTGACAGGAAAAACAGATGAGTTTCCAAACTGAAACATGAATAAACGTTTGTTAATGTTCAGTCAATGCCTTTCGCATCTCATTTCCTGATTGAAAAAATAAGATTTTTACATCTGAAATGAAATGAAAAAGCATGATGCTTCCTTCAAGTCTGTGACACAATAGAGAAAATCCCAAGTAATCACTTAAAAAATTCCCCTATCTAGTTCCATCCCCAAATGTATTTAATGCAACTATCTACTTGAAACACAAGAGTTTCCACCTATGTCTTTTGGGTACAGTGTGTATATATGTGTATATATTAAGTACATACTAAGAACCCCTTGCTGTTCATATCATTACTCCTTATAGGTAAGGACATAATGTACCATACTAAATACAGGCTTCTAATTAAAGAAGACACACAGGTTGATCATTACTACTTATACCCATGGTGTTCAAGTAGCTTAGAAAATATTTACAACCTAACGTGTCATGTTTACTTTCTTCTACGTTACATGTGACAAGCAAACTAGAAAAGTTAGAACTCCCCAAATCTAGAATTTTAGAGTTTATTTCTAAACTAAAAGATTAATTTCAGAAATTAATTTCTTTAAAATGTATATTGGCTTTATAATGTAAAATTAAAGACTATTCTAGGTAAAATACATTAGAAAAATGTCCATGAATTGATAATTTTACATATTTGCCCTTTGGGAAAAAAAAAACAGAATCACTTGAGGATATCACTATGGTGGTTGTGATTCATCTGATGTTGTATACTCAGTGTTTAGCTTATAGTTTATTTTAAAATATATTTATAGAATGAATGGCTGAAATGCATTATAGGCAGGATATATGGCAACAGTGACTTTTGCCCCAGAGCCTTAGAAATAGTTAAATAAATTTCCCTGCAGAACATGTGGTTATTAAGTAAACATATATTGGAATAGACCAAAAATATAGAAAATCATCTTTAAAAATAATCAGAATGGCTCCCAGGCTCACACTTGTCTGTACTCTGATTCATAATAAGAGTCATCTCGGACTTTGGCACTTTTGAAAATTTTCCAAGTGAACACGTATAATAGGTTCTGTGCCATGATTTCCAACTTTTATATATCCACTGACTATTCTGAAGTATCACACAGTGACTGCTTGCCAGGTAACAATTCATATTACCAAATTTTCTAGACATACTACCAATGTGTATACAGTTAACCATTTAATACAGTGGATTTTCCCTTTATTTTGGGGAGTTTGTTTTAACAATTGTGCTCCTCTGAAGTCTCAAGGCCACTTGTTGGCTGTTGTGGGGAGACTGGGAGGGTCCTGATAAGATGGAAGGAAAAACAGCCCAGGATTCAGCGCTGGCAAAGGGTTTAAGTTAGGGGGGCTTATATCCCAGTTTACACCTCTGTCCCCGTTTCATTATCAAAAGCACCATCTTTCAAAGTGTCCCAGTTTGGACAATAAATTATAAGGTTAAAGCAGACTCTAACTTCTTTGTATCCATATCTATACCTTGGTATTTAGGTGAACTTCATGCTCAGTAACACAGCCAGGTGAATATGTACATGTACAAAGAGGGCAAGAGAAACAGACAGACAGATACTAAGTTCACTTACAAATCTATCACATGGACAGGAGGGTGGGAAAAATTAAAGACACCAATTTCTGAAGAACAACATCTGCCTCCACTTATCTACTCTGCTGCCATAAGAGTAGAATTAAAGCCAGAATAAGAGAGGCACTGGCCTGACTCATTGATTTACCTTGTTCAACTTGTCTATGGAGCTGCACAGAAAAGAGAGAAAGGGAAAGAACAGAACATGTAATTCTTAACACACATTTACCCTATTCTCCACTAAACCAGAATTTTAACCTATTCAGATTATATATATTTTCCTTTTTCTGGGGCAGGGTAGAGGCTGGAAAGAATGTGGTGGTGCAGAAGCTAGTTGGATACGTGTTCAGTTATGGAGGAAAAGAACAAAGCTAAAGAACCGATTTACATGTTGATCATTCTATAAAAACATTTTTTTCTTAATTTTATTATTATTTTTTAAATTTACATCCTAATTAGTTAGCATATCATGCAACAATGATTTCAGGAGTAGATTCCTTGATGCCCATTACCCATTTAGCCCATCCCCCCTCCTACAACCCCTCCAGTAACTCTCTGTTTGTTCTCCATATTTGAATGTCTGTTATGTTTTGTCCCCACCCTGTTTTTATATTATTTTTGTTTCCCTTCCCTTATGTTCATCTGTTTTGTCTCTTAAAGTCCTCATATGAGTGAAGTCATATGATTTTTGTCTTTCTCCGACTAATTTCACTTAGCATAATACCAATTTTTAATCTACTGTGTCTAATTAATATTTTATATTTTAAAAATTATTACTGAAAAACTAGGTAGAATTATGCCATAATTTCTATCCTTTTCTTTTTCTTAATGCTCTGGGAATGGAACCATAGACTCATTCTATTGCTTGAGTATTACACAAATCAAGCATTAAACATGTCTTCAAGTATAATATGTTCTAAAGATATTAACAATTTTTTAAAATATCCCTGCATTAACATACCTAAAGAGAAGCTAGGTCATTCAAAAGGAGAAAAGTAACTCATAGACAACAGAAAAGGGAGGATCAGAAAGGACTATGAGCATGATTACTTGGCCCTCCAAGAAAGACAGTGGCATCCAGTCATCACAGATCGATGACATAGCCATTAAGATCATAAAACTAATGAAAAGTGAGGTCTTCAGAACCCAATTACCTCTCAAGTTTACAAAACTAATGATCAGTCCTGGAATAAGGTGACCACATCAAGATACTTTCACCTGACACACCTTCATCCAAGATTGCAACTTCTTCAAATTTATCATCTCCTAAGATTAGACTGTGGACTTTCTGTCAGGCACTAAACTCTGCCTAAAAGCCTTGAAAGTGAAAAACATGTCTTTCCCCTAGACAAATGTATATAATAACCATTATAGAACCATTACAATGGTGGGGACTGGTTAAGTGACTTAGAGTATGAAAAACCTATGAAGCTATTGAAACTGTGTATCTACTGACATAAAGACATCCACTTTTCCTGTTAAATAAAAAAAAAATTATTAAATATATACCTGTATTTCATTATATTATATACACTATATCATATACATATATCTAGATATTTAGAGATATAAATATAAATATATACACATACATATGTATATACAGGAAGCTAGAATATTATACATCAACACTACCAGTACTTATCTCTGAGAGGTAGAGATTGATAACATTAAGTTAATTAAACAAGGACTCCATTAGACTGAGGGGGTCCTAATGCTGTGACGGCCTATGGAGGTAAATCAGAATCTAAGTCTGTAAAAGCCTCAGGGTTACAAAATCAAAACCCTAAGGACAACCAGTCATAAACAGCCAACTAGGCTTTAAGCTATAGCCAATCAATAATTTTTCTTTGCTTTCACTCTTTATACGAGTCCTTGCCCTAGCAAACACTTCTGGTTTGATGCTGCCCAAATTGAGTCAGTTTTCACTTGAATAAACTCTTAAAATATTTAATATGGTTCAGTTGATATTTTCTTAAAGATTTTACTATTTTTTAATGTTTTTATTTATTTTTTAGAGAGACAGACTGCACAGGCGAGGGAGGGGCAGAGAGAGAGGAAGACAGGATCTCAAGCAGGCTCTGCAATCACAGTGGACAGCCCAATGCAGGGCTCAAACTCACGAACCTTGAACCCATGACCTGAGCTGAAGTTGAACACTTAAGCGACTGAGTCACTCGAACACTTTATAGGACTTAACACTTTGGAGGGTATTTTGTGAAATCCATGTCAACTTTTTCAACTGGCTTCTATGGTCATTTAGAGATAAAGCTCAGTGTAGATTTATGACCAGGAAAAAATATTGAACGAGCCAACACTAAATTAGATTGTCTCCCTCTAACCTCATCAAAGAATGGAACTGAGAAGTAATCAGGGTAAATTACTTCTGATTTTGATGATAATGATGAGTGCATCACCATGATGCACTGAGTCTCGTGTGTACAGTGACCCTTAAAACAAATTTAGGTGGATACTCTTATCTCCATACTGCAAATAAAGAGACTGAGGCCTAGGAGAGTTAAGACACTTTGCACAAATCACCCTGGTAGTCCATAAAGCAGTGAAACTGGGATGTGAATCCAGAATTTTCTGACTTTGGAGTCTGGGCTCTTAACTACTACACTCTAATGCATGTATATTAAGTTGCAACTTTAAATTTACTATCGTAAAGTTCAATTCCTTATTTCAAAACTGTGAAGAGAAAGGAAAACAGATTAAAGACCAGATGTTCCTGTCGGTTTGGTTTAAGGATGCATTAATCCCACAGTACAGTACTTTCCACTTCCAAATCTTTTTCTTACTTTCTTTTTTTTTTTTTTTTTTTGAAAATGAAAGACAAGCCATAGGTTTCTATATGGTTAGATTTTTAACATGATTCTTATCAAAATAAAAAGGGTGGGATCTTAAGTATAATCTTTATCCTATATAACTGGGAAAAATGAAGTATTTTAAATTAAATTAAAAGTGTTTTAATTTCTTTCATTTACACCCTCCCAACCAAACCCCCTCTCTTACCCGCCTTCCTCCCCACAAATTTTGCAGGAAAAGAGAGAAAGGTGATATACATTCATTTCTTGGAACTGAATAGTCACAATGGAGCAAAGGGAAGAGTAGTATTGACAGAAACCACTGAGAATGGAAAGAGACCAATAACTCATGAATAACAAGTCTGCACTAACAGTTTTAATGACTATCCTAATGGTTTAATGGATGGCACTTTAATAGGATTTCTAGTACAATCCTTCTGAAAGCTTGTCTTCAATAAATCTGTCATTAACAAAGAGCTGAATTGCTTCACCACATAACTATAGTTTACTGAATCTGAACATAACAAAATTATGGCAGTTGTCAGCCTGTATTACTAGCCTGGTTTCAAGTATTTTGTTAACTACTGTGGGAGAGATGGCTCCATGCTCAAAATGTAGGCTGCCAGTGAAAGAGGCATATTTATACCAAGGGGATGCAGTAGGCATTAAACGAAATACAACAGAAAGCTCACAATTATCAATTTATGTGTACAAAGACAAAAGTAGAAACAGTCATTGTAATCCAAACACATAGGTGTCTGTGAATATTGCAACTTGAAAGACTCACTGGAGTTCTCTTTGAAATAACATATTGAATGCTTTGGGTGATTAGGTTTTGAATGCCCAGAGCATTTCTACATTTGCCCCATATTTGTTTACATTGTCTTGTTTCCTGTACTGACTTAAAGTTATTTAAAGTCAGGGATTGCCATATTATGTTCTTAAGCGTGCATACTACTTCAATATAAAAGTTGAACTGGCAGCAGTCAGTCTTAGTGGATATTCCTAAATTCCAGCCCTTTGTTCCCTTTTAGTCTGCCCATGTCAGCGGTTTTCAAGTTTGACTTTTTCACACTGGAATATTGCTAGTCTGGAGAGAACGTTGTTATCCTTTCTGTTTTTCTGAATCCTACCTTTCTTTCAAGGTTTAAATTCCATGGTCCTAATCCACTTGTACCTAGAGACCTCTGCCACTTGCTTTTGTATGTACCTACCATCATGTTATCACAGTGTGGACCATCTATTTCACAGTTAGGTTTAAACTTATAACATTTATTCTTTTAAAACTGCTTAAAATCATCATAAACTTTTCATCTGATAATTCCTTAACTCCTCAACTCTATTTTAAATTCCTGAACAAAATACAGTCTACTATATCTTTGTAGTCTATAAATGGCTAGCCCAGTCCAGGTGCAAATAAAATATATAGATGTTATTTTAACAATTTCAGAGTTTTGTCTCATTTCCCAGGAATGTCTTTTGAAATTGGGAAACTCATTTCTTTTATAATTATATTTTCATTCCCTGATTTAGTTGAGTCTTAAAATATATACAAAAATTTAAACCTGATGGCAATAGACTGATGCATTCTTCAGATTATCTTCCTCAATAACGCTGACTGCTGTAAATTCATTGACTTTACTGAAATCTGTATTGATCATCAAGACTACTGAAAATAACCCACTGGCTAAGCCATAGTTTGTTGAGGTTGCACAAATTGAATATAGCCTAGAGTATGTTGGAGGAATAAAAATATCCTTTCCCAGAGCCAATGTTGGAAAAATTTGAATTGGCATACCCTATTTTTGTTTATTTACAAGTAGTATGTTTATGTTTATTTACAAGTAGTATTATGTAATAATGTCTCTCTTTGTTCAAAATTGAAAATATTATCAATAAAGCTATTCAATAAAAGTAAGTGGAATTTTATTCTGGAAAAGAAATATAATTACATTTGAGTTCATTTAAAATACCTTTTGTTTATTAAGAATAATTATTTAAAAAAGAGTAATTATTAGATTATAGCTCTGCTTTATGCAGCATAAGTCTTATTTATTCCAATTTGAGAGTATACTTTCTTAAATTTTATTATTATTATTTTTATTTTAGAGAGAGAGAGAGAGCAGGTGAGTGGGGGAGAGGGGCAAAGGGAGTGAGAGTGAGAGAGAGAGAGAGAGAGAGAGAGAGAGAGAGAGAATCTCAAGTAGGCTACATGTTCAGTGTGGAGCCTGACATGGGGCTCGATTCCATGACCCTGGGATCCGGACCTGAGCCAAAATCAAGAATCAGATGTTCAAGCAACTGAGCCATCCAGGCACCCCATTCCTTTGATAATTCAACAAGACAGCAAACAAAATAAAAAGAGGACAAACAATATATAAATAGCAATATGGGTAAAGTAACAAATATAAAAAAAATGTTCTAACAGACAAACCTCTTTTATCAATATAAATAGTAAAATACAAATAGGTTACCTTAACCAATGATTCGTAATAAGGGAAGAACAGAGAGAGCGGGAGATCTCTATGATATTTGAGCATCTCATATTTCTTTCTGAATGTACAGACTACATCCAGTTAGAGAATTTTGCGTGATATCATAACACAAAATGCTATGCTTGCTAACTGCTCCCATAGCCTAGAGAAACATTCAGACGTTTGGCCACAGAAACATAATAAAGAACAAATGTTCCTTAATCTTAACTCAAGTAACAGAATATGAGAAAGAAAAATAGAAATTTTCTCTAAAATGAGTCCAAAGTGCTACAAGTTTTAAGGATTTCTTTTTCTGTCTAAGAAACTAATAAATTTAGACTTTGAAGAACAGATTTTAGATAACTGCTAGCACTCTAACTGGATTTCTAAATCACTGAATATACTGGATATTAGAAAGCAAAAAAATCTCAACATGGCGGATGTAACAAGTACAGACCAAAATCCAACTTGCATTATACTGGAGTAAAACTTATAGCTGCATAATATGGGAATGCCAACAAAATCCATTTAGTGCAGCTTTGGCCTAATGTTTACCTAAAAACTGAAGGAACTTTTAGGCTCAGAATTCAAGGGCAAGGATTATGCATTCTTCATCTTTGTACCCCCCCAGAGCCTAGTAAAGTACCTGGTCTATAGTAAGAACTCACTAAAGAGTTATTGCATGAGATGGACAGAATACAAAGCTGGGAAAGAAGAGAGCTCTAAAGAAGTGGACATTCATGTTTTTGGAAAATTTTTTTAGAAGTAGCTAGTAGTTTTATAATTGGCCCTCCATTCTGCTCAGTGATATTTGGAAGAAATGAGCAGCTTTGCCTCACAGAGTTCATTTGTTTATTCTCTAATGAAAATTATAATCCTTTACAATTGGTTGCTGTAAAATGATTACAGATCAAAAACAAAAAGATTATATCCCTTTTCAAGAGCAAATGAGTAGCAAGAGCAGCTGAAATCTTGAGGAAACAAAGATGTTCTTTTCATGCAAATATTTTAATGATAAAACTGCAGCAGGGAGATAAATACTGAAACTACTAGCATTTGTGTGTGTGTGTGTGTGTGTGTGTGTGTGTGTGTGTGAAACTTGCTAGATTTTTAGCTTTGAGGAAAGGTGATTTTTCTTCCCCTTAGAGTTGGCCCTGAGACATGAATACTCCAGATCATTTTTCTTCATAGACTCTGAGCATAGAAAAGTGAGTTCTGCAATCAGCATTCTTCTGCTGCTTCCTTTCAGGGAGGGCAATGAAGGGCTTCCTTATCTGTGCACAGAATCTTTAGCAGGAAGCTTGATCTTCTGCTCTGTCCTAATACACTGTCCCAGGGAGGCCTACCAAGGAAAGTCAAAGGTGGATTCCCCACCTAGAGAACCATTGCCCATCAAGTTGCTGCTTCCCTGTCCTGAGGACTGTCCCCACAGGACCTCTGCTGCAGTACAGTAACATTATAACATATTGAAGCATCTTTATTCATGGGTTGATAAATGGTGTCCATCTTGATATGATGTTATGCTTGGGAAGAGGGAGATACAAAGAGCAAACCAGTTTCCTGCTTCATTTTTGAATGTTATTCGTCCATTTATTTGAGAAATATTTAGCTTGCTAGTCACAAGGATATCCCAATAAAAATAATCCATTCCTTGCCCTGAAGAAACCTGGATTATTATAGTGGGAGACTCATAAGTAAAATGAAGACTGCAATCCTTTGTAGTATCAGCGACTCAAGTACAGCAAACAGCAAATCAAATCTTCCCCATAGTGACAGGCACTTGTCTCACCTGTAACATTGGCCTTCCATGCTCTAGCTACCCCCAGACTGTGACATAACCAATTTCAAACAATGCCCCAGTATCACTAGTTCCCTCCATCAGTGGTTTAAAAACAATGCAAATAAAAGAAAGGTAAATCTTTGTCAAAATGTAGGAGAAAAAAGCCTAGTGGTCTTCTTGAGTCTTTATAATATGCCCATTTAATATTCATATCTAAAGTATATCCACTGAATTGTACACTTTTAAATGGTGAAATTCATAACCCATTAATTGTATCTTAATAAATGATAAGGAAAAACACATGGAAATATATCAAATACATTTATTTTTTGCCAGGAATCACTATTCCTGTCAATAAATAAAAATTACCTCTATCACAATCATGGATAGCTACCTATTTGGGTTCTCATATAGAAAGCAAAACTTCTTCGATGTTTCAAGTTAACCTAATTTTGACATGGATGACTACAGTTTTGGTTTCAGAAAACCTTCTCCTGTATTCATCAGTTTGTTTTTGTCTAGCAAGTCCACCTAAAAAAACCCATCAGCTTTTGCATAATGTTAGATACAAAAACTGGCTGAATGACTTCAACCACATCGGTCAACTTCCCAGAAAATGTATTTTCTTCAGTGAAACAACAGGGCTGGACTAGATTCAAAGATTTTAGAAATCTTCAAATATAACTCCACAGTGGAAACTTTATGACACAGAATTTAAACCTCTGAAACTTTAGGACAGCTTTTTTTTTTCTTTTGTAAGATAATGGGAGAATCCTTGAGCTGTGACAGGGAGGATCAATACGGAAGGAATAGAAAAGGAACAAAAAAGGAAATCAATGCCCAGTTGCACAGCAACACCCACCAACTCCAATATTTAGGCTGAAAATTTTTATTCTCCTCATGTCTCAGCTGATGACAAGGAGGTCAATTAATTACCATGGGGGGGGGCAAGACTGAGTTCTCCTACCTTTGCTAATGCAGCACCCTAACTGCTGTTAATACAAAGGGAGGTAGCATTTCACTGTTCATTAACCATCCTAATTATGGTTTCTCAATCACTTCAGCCATGTCTGCACTCCCAAGTTATAGAACACCAATAGAAGAGATTGGAGTTAAGCTTTCAAGGAAGGGGTAGAGGCATCACCACAATGAGAAAACAAAAATGGAAACCTGGCACCAGAACCTCATCTTTATAACATCTACTTTTAACTGTGTTTTATAATAATCAGAGAACCAGAATCCCAGGGTTAGAGAGAGAAAGAGAGAGAGAGAGAGAGAGAGAGAGAGAGAGAGAATCTACAAAGGTTACCTACCTAGTGCAATCACCCATCTGATGCTAAACTTCTGCCTCGTCAATCCAGCTCATTAAATTATATGCCACTTCACATACTGTTCAATTTCACAGAAATAAAAGCTTGAGCTAAAACAAACAAAACAACTACAATGGGCCCTGAAACTAATGGAAGTAAATGTATATAGGCAAAAAGTTTGTATATTCCTGACAACTTGAAATACGGCAAACTTCTGATTGGGAAGTAATAGCTTCTATCTTTTAAAAACACTTAGCAGCTTTTATATGAAATTAAGTTGTGGAAACTTAAAATAGGACTTTGCATAGATGAAAGAATGCCTTAAAAATCTTAAGGCAAAATGTCACTTTATATCATTTTAATATATTTATGAAGCTTAATGTATTGTAGTGAACAAGTTTTCCCTTCATCATGGGTCTTATCAAAATAAAGTTGGAATCTAGTGATATGCAGAGAGGAAGGCATTTTGCCAGCATGTTTTGCTTCTTTTAATCCCCAATTTAATTTAATTTATTTATTTGAGAGAGAGAGAGAGAGAGAGAGAGAGAGAGAGAGATCACACACAAGTAGGGGAGAGGGGCAGAGGGGGAGAGGGAGATAGACTTTTAAGCAGGCTCTACACTCAGCATACAGCCCGACAAGGGACTCAATTCCACAACCCTGGGACCATGACCCGAACTGAAACCAAGAGGCAAGACACTCAACCAACTGAGCCACCCAGGAGCCCCAATATTTAATTTTAAACAAGTAGGTAGACTCTGGTCTACAGTTTAAAAGACAAGAATAAGTCAATACCGATTATTCTCTCTGAGAGTTAAGACTGAGTCTTTAGACCTTTCAATCCTTCCAACCTCTGCTTCTGCTTTCTCTCCAGCTCATTTTCCTAGGAAATTGGTCAAGATCAGAAAACACATGAAGTCACCTTTTATAAGAAAATTCATTGAGTCAACCTGGTGGATTGAGGATTTCTATTCCAACTAATCACATATGTCTATGTTCAACAAGGTTAGAGTGCAGTGCTAGTTTATTTGTTTTCAGGTATAAACTGTAATCTTTCATCCTCTTTAAACTTGCTAAGTAAAAAATAAATAAATAAACAAGGACATGAAGGGGAAGGCTGGTTATAAAAGCTCTTACCCAAAAGAAACCAAGTCCTTTTTTGTTGTTTTAAAGAATGTCCATGATATTGAAAAACAAAAATAAAATATAATTATATCAATCAGAAATTTGAATCAACACATCTTATTTGGAATCAGAAAATACTCATGAATATTACACAACTACCTTAATAGATTATCACATAAAATGTGTTTTATTTTAAGACCATAATGAAAACAATTGTGGAAGGAACCATCACAGGGAACTATTTATAGTGGTCAGAACATGACTCTGACACCAAGCCATGTGAGTTCATATCCCAGTTCTGCCACCTACTAGCTGCATGACCTTTGACAAATTACCTAGCTTCTCTCTTTCGGTTTAGTCCCTTCTTTTATAACATGGGGGTACTAATAGCACCTACTTGGCAGGACTGAATGAGTTAGTATATGTAACATGTTGTGAAGACTGCCTGGCACATATTAAGTGCTAAACACATGTGTTATCATTATTGTCTCTATAAAGCTGATTCTAGACTGTGAAGCACTACAGAAAAGCTAGGCAGTATTACCACCTTTAATTTAATTAATTAAATTAAAACTTAATTTAATTAAGATTTAATACTAAATGTTACATAGTTTAATACTAAAGAAGAAGGTATGAAGGGATATTTTGCAGGCAGGAGTGGAAGAGAGGGATGAAGAAAGGGAACATGGGGTGAAGAGGGGAAGAGAGAGATAAGGGGGAGAGGATAAAGGAGATTGAGGGGATGGAGGAGAGGATGGGGACGAGTGGGGATGGGGGGGAGGAAAGAAGAGATGAGGGGGAGTGGATGAGGGGAGGAGGAGTGAATGAAATCAAGAATCTCCATGAGCCTCTGACTGGAGTTTGGATGAAAGATGAATGCCCACCATTAAGGAAACTTACTTGGTAAGTGAGAAATAACACAGTTCTGATTATACCATATGCCTAAACTTTTTAAAGCCAAATACTCCAAGTGCTGTATCTGTGATGACAGATCCCCAAGGCATTGCTAAATCCACAGGTTCATGTACTGTCTTAATGCTTACAACTGTCCCTTTTATCCTCTTTGTTCTCCCCAACATGGTGGCATGCCCAACAATTACTTTTCATGTAGAATGACAAACTATTTAGTCACAGTAGACAAATCATGGCAAATGATATTCCCACTACTTTTATTACATCTAAACACCAACTACATAAACAAGTAAAGACATTCTTATTCTGTTGGTCAGCGATAGGCTCTCCTTGCCCTAATCCCTTTTAGCAGCATTATTAAAATTCTCCCCGAAGCTGTACTCAGAAGTGACATACAAACAGATGCATTCATTTGATCCCTGGGAGTACTTACGGCTTTAGGAGTAGAAACAGGAAATCATTTCCATGATTTGAGAGTACTTTTGAGATCACTTAGTGCAGACCCTTCAGTGTTGGTGTCCCAGCCTTTTAAGAATGTAATCACCTTTCTCACCTCACCTCTGAGCAGCATGACCCAGACATTGCAGTGACAGGCACAGAACACATTGGGGTCCCCTGAACAAGCCATGCCCCTTTTCATCTCCATGCCTTTGTGTGTCAATCTCCCTCACACTGGGGTCTTTTGGTCCTAGCAAACTTTAGTGATTCCAACTCACATGCTCTCTGAGAAGCCTCTCCTAGGTACTGCTCCTTCTTAAACCTCCTCTTCCAACCATCACCCACTATGTCTTAGAAAACTATGGACTTATCCAGGGAAAAACTTACTTCTTGACCTTTTTTTTTTTTTTTTTTTTTTTTTTTTTTTACTTTCTAGTAAGTGTTCATCAAACAGATGAAGGCATTCCAACTAACTGATTCTCTTATAAATAAGGAAACTGAAATCAGGGGAGTTAAACAGCTTGTCGAGGGGCATTCAGATTCACAGCAAAGACCTGAGGCAGGTTCTACTCTTCAGTGAAAATGAGTCTTACTGGGTACTTAGTGTGGATTTAATATCCATAAATTCCATTACATACAAAATACGAAAAGAACTTTGCAGACATCATAACCACCTTCCATTTTCATTACTGCTCACCTTCTAATTGCTTTCATAGAACCCATTTTTGGAAAAAGGAGAACGGGATGTTATGCAAATAAAACAACTTATGGAAAAAATGTAGTGTTATTAGATGACTAATTGGTAGGTCACGAGTGTAAAGTTCACAATACTGAGGGCCACATGTGTTTCCTGTGTGCCTGTTTTGTACAGAAAGGCAAAGAGGTCAGGTGCCTGAAATATATTCATCTGCATAACAACCTTATGAGTAGATGCTAATATTCTCATCTTAAGTGAGAGAGAACCAAGGCTACAAGAGGTGAACTAGCTGGTTCAGGGTCAAACAGCATAGTGACTAATTGGCAGAGTCCAAATATGAGCCCCGGTTTTCTTGACTTCTGACATTCTCCCCAGCATCTGATACTGTTCCCCTCCACATGGACATCATTCTGGCCCTAAAACCCCAACTTCATTTTAAAATCAAAACAAAACTCAGAAAATGGGCCTTTTTTTTTTCCTCTTGCTATAGTTTCTTTGAAGTTGAAAGCTTGTTTTGGAACTAGAAACACTTCAGGATTAATTGTTTCCTGAGAGGTTTGGGCTCCACATGGGAGCAGGTGGAAAGACAATTTGGACAATGTCCAGTAATGGTCAAGGGCCAATTAGTTATGGTGAACTTGTATGAGAACAGGGATTGAGAAACAAAACAGGAGTTATAGGACATTCCCCCGAGATGAGTATGACTCCCAGAAGAAAAAAAATAAATAAAAGGATCAAGGATAAACCATATGGAGTTTAAGGTTAGTAAGGGAAAAAAATATTTGAGGTTAAAAAAAGATAGTGGGAACAGGAACATTTTAAAAGTTCAAATACAAATAAGTTTCGAAACTTGAGAATTTGCTTGAAGTTTGAGTTCTAACAACTACACAAGTTCAAAAAGATTAAAAGGCTATAAACACATAGACACACCCTGGTTTTGGATGTGTTTCTTCTGAGGGGAGCTGCTGTTTCTTTGTGTCCTACCAGATTTGTTTACAAGGTGCAGAATGGCAGCCAGCTGGGAAGAGACTCTCTGTACTTTTATATCTTACTCGGTGATGCTGGTTCTTAGCTATGATCCAACCCCGGCCCCTCTCCATCTTCTCGGATTGCCAACTGGGAGGCCCATCCTGACTATAAAAACTGTACTGGGAGTTTAATCAGTAGGTACTTTTGAGTTAAATCTGAGGGGTCTGTACTAAAATGTATTCACTTCTGTACTGTCTAAAGATAATAACAGTCTATTTTCTGAGAGAAAAGTTCTGAAAATAAGGCTTCACTGCTGATAAATCAGGTGGGGATGTCAACTGAGAAAAGCAGCTCTTTTTACAGAGAGACGTTCTTTGTTCTATTCACTCCTGTTGTTGGTACTAGCAATTTTGATCACAACAAAGAGCTTCTGTGAACTGTAAATTTAGTTAGAAATCGATCCAGGCACACACTTTGGTTAATTATCTGCTGCATGCCCAGTGGTGGGCTTGCCACCAGGTGGCCAGCAGCACACAAGGAAGGCCTAACACCTGACCAGGAGAAGCTTCTATTCCAATACCAAGAATGATCAGAATAAAAGAAAAGGCAACATAGTAAGTGCCAATTACAGTGCACCAAATTAGCAAATTTTCTTTTTTCTTCCTTTAGTATTGTTTATTTTATTGAATTCAACCAAGTACTACGGATTTGACCAATGAAAGGGATGGGAAGAGGCCAGGTTTTTCACTGAGTCTAATACATACATTATTTTTCACATTTTAACATCTCTGAAATTGATGTGCATCTTACAAGTGATGGGCCTGTATTTAATGAAATAATAGCTACTGAGACTACTAAGCACTTTTATCAGGGATTCTGCTAAGCATTTTATATGTATCCATTTATTTTTAATTACATATGAGGTGTTATGATTAGTTCCTTTGCAGACACGAAACAAGTAAAACAGAGGTTCAGTTATTCACATAAGGTCATACAGCTTGATCCAGCAGCCAAACTTAGGCAGCTGGAATCCAGTGCCTATGTCCTTAGCCACTGTGCCACCCTATTCTCACTATTAGCTCAATTGGTCATTGAGGTCAATTGGTCATAGGGCCCTGAATGGCAGGCAGAGGGGTTTGCGCCCAGGCAGTAAAACAGCTGCGTACTCAAGGATGTAGGTAACGGTTTCCTCACTCAAGCCCCTGATCCTAGAATATCAGGAGATTGTGGTTTGGAATAGTAAACTTAGCCATTCATCCCCCATGAAGGAAGCTGGTTTACCCAGCCCAGTATAAAAAACGTGGTAGTTTTTAAAAGTAGTAGTTCTTACTACTTTTCATTTTATGAAATCATTTATTTTTCTCATTACATCACGCAAGCTACCATATTTGCTCAAAATTAAAAAAAAAACAAACTATTATCTCATGTGGCTCATGTATCAATATTTAAAAATTAAGGCTTTTGCTTGGTCTATTCCACTCTTCAACTTTGCCTAAGAGATGAAAATAAGGGGGCTCCTGGGTGGTTCAGTCGGTTAAGTGTTCAACTCTTGATTTCGGCTCAGGTCATGATCTCACGGTTCATGCATGGGTTCAAGCCCTGCATCGGGGTCTGTGCTGACAGTGCGGAACTTGCTTGGGATTTGGACTCTCTCTCTCTGCCCCTACCCCACTTTCCCCCTTTCTCAAAATAAATAAATGAACTAAAAAAAATAAGAGAGAGAGAGAGAGAGAGAGAGAGAGAGAAAGAGATGAAAACAGATCTCTGTCATCTACTACTTTCTTCCTTCAGAAAAGTAAGTCGGAGGAGCTACTTCGAAAAAATTCAGTACCTTCAAAGCTGGAAAAAAAAAATCATCTGTGTGTGTCTGGTTTCTTATTTGTATCTGTGTAATGCTCTAATGCATGTCCATCCTTATGAGTTTACAGATAAATTATAAACTAATTGAAAGCAGAACTGACAAGTGGTTTTACATTATGAATGCTTGGAGATTTATGAAACATTTAGTAATGAATGCTTTAGGCCGACAGACGCACTCTGGCACACATGGCCAAATATACCAAGAGCCTATTCCTTGGGAAAATAGAAATATTTTCTTTTGTGGCTATTGCTTTGATGACAGTTTTGTCCTTTTACAAAGAAATGTAATATTTACCTCTGGGAATGAAGAAACTATCTATGGAGAAAATAAATGTCATAGGAAGCATGTCGGGAAAACCACTGGGTTTTCCCAGGGATAGTCATGCAGCACAAATTGGTAACCATGATATTTTCATAGAAATTTTTAGTATAAATACTGATCTAGTTGGGGACTTAGGTTTCTGGGCTCTATAAATCAGGCCATAGTAAGAAGAAAACAGCAAAATATTTAGGTCTCTAGAGCAGATAGGTTGAGGCACAGCGTCCTTTTAACAATAAGAAGGAATAAATTTGGGACACCTGGATGGCCTACTAGTTAAGCACCCATCTCTCAGTTTTGGCTCAGGTCGTGATCTCATAGTTCCTAAGTTCGAGCCCCACATTGGGCTCTGTGCTGACAGTAGGGGGTCTGCTTGGGATTCTCTCTCTCTATCCCTCCCTGACTCACAATTTTGCTCTCTCTCAAAGTAAATAAATAAACTTTAAAAAGAAAAAAGAAGGAATAAATTTGTGATCTGGTTCAGCCACGTTCTAGGCATGTCACTCCTTTCTCAACTTTGGTCTTTATCCCTGACATGAAAGGGTTCAACTACAGAGGTTCAGCTCTAAGCACGTAAAAATATGATATAAGCAGCATTTTTAGATATCTCTATATGTCTTGGCAGTGTCTTGATATATTTCCTTATTCATGAAGGAAATATTCTATCTTTTTCTGTCACCTGTCCCACTAGAGTATTGTGAAAAATTTAGCCTTCTAGGCAAAGGTGCCACATACATGCTGTTACTAAAACAGAAAGACAGGACACCAATATCTGGAATGTTTCAGATAAGAGGCTCATTATCATCTGCATAGACAGGAAATGTGAGAGTGTTGCCATGAGTACAGGAAGAAAACCTCAGCCCATCTGGATGCTAAATGGCGGAGGACACTTGAGTGCTGAGATAAAAGATAATACACATCCACAGATGGTAGCAAAGACACTGGTACTGGGTCTTATGGTGAGAACAGAAGAGGTCAAAGGTAGGCCTTCTGAGCAGCACAGTTTCTCACTCTGCTCTGATCCAACAAAAAGACTGCTCTTCAGAGTAGTTTTAATATCTATGTTTAAGATAACATTACTGAGAGAGATAGTTATCACTCATTTGAGGCTAGATGGCAGATAACTACTTACATCTATTTGTAAGTCAGCTGTTAGGAAGTTGGAAGAAACTGTGCAGTTGTAACTATATTTAAAAAGAGGTTATTATCTCAACCCATGTATGAAGTCTATAATGTACCTGAAGTACAGTATAGATATTGGGATTATTTCTATGGGGAACTGCAACTTGAAGACCAAATTGGGAGATGGTTTCACATCTTCTCTGACTTTGTAGCTTTTCTTGCTAGTGACCACTGGGATGCCTTTGTGTTGAGGTCTTGACTAGTGGGTATGGGGTGAATATATCCACTCAACAGTGAACCAACTCTCTTTTTTTAAGTTTATTTATTTATTTTAAGAGAGTGACAGAGACAGAGACAGGAAGGAAAAGAGAAAGAGGGAGAGAGAGAATCCCAAGCAGGCTCTGCACTGTCAGCCCAGGGCCTGATGCCGGGCCCAACCACAAACCACGTGATCATGACCCAAGCTGAAGTCAGAAACTTAACAAACTGAGACACCCAGCTTCCCCAAACATCTCTATTTCTAACAATGATATTTGCATGCTTAAATAATTTGAACATGTAAGAATTGATATACAGTCCCCTAATTATTCTTCCTGTCTCCATTTTCTTTTTTTTCCATTATGTACATGGATGACAGATTAATTTCCTAAGAAACCACCACGTAAGTGTGCTCTGTATTTTCATCATACTTTGAAGAACTTTGGGCATAGGACTGATTATATTTTATTATAATTTTGCACTGACAGGCCTGTTCAATGAGAAAGTACAGTACTTGATGGTAGGTATGATAGGAGCTTAACACTATTAATTTATAAATAAATACAAACAATTACTTCACTATAAAATCTTTCACTGGCTATGTAAAATTAGTGCAACCTTTCAGCTACCATTATTGAGCCCCTTATTTTACACACACACACACACACACACACCCTACAAGTATGTCTTGAAATTCATACAAATATGCATACATATTCTCTAATTCTCATAGTAACACATTTTACACATGAGAAACTCATAGGGTTATATTATTATGCAAGGTTACAGCCATACCAAGTGTTCAAATCAGAATACAAGTTTGTCTGAGTCCAAAGTCCATATTCTTTCCACCATCAATCCACCCCAGCCTTGCCAATGGTGTCTGGCAATGAAAGCTCATTACAATTCTTGGCCCTGTTCATTGCCTGACTTCATTTCACCCAACTCCCCACCAGAAACAATTTGATCCATCATAACACGTGTACTTAGTGCTTCCCCCACCTCCAAATATACTTATACAAACTTATCACCAGGATGCCTTGTTAAAATGCAGATTCTGATTCAGTATGTTTCTGATACTGCCTAAAAATCTGCATTTCTAATAAGCTCCCAGGGATGCTAATGTTGCTATTCTGTAGTCCACACTTTGAATGTAAAAGTCCAGAGCATCCTTGAAAGTGCCTTTGATCCTTCCTATCACAAAATACTCTTCACTCCTTTTCTTCTTAGCTCCACTACTGGTACCACCTTTTCTTCAATACCTTGCCCAGTTTCTCATCTCACTCTGATCTTTACTAAATCCCAAAAGCATTCCATTAGTATTTCGAATTAGCAACTTGGTATTCTTTTTATTATTTTTGCATGTATACATTAATTTTGCTGCTAGACTTCCTGGAAGTAAAGGTTTCTTATAAATTCTACATTCCTCCCAGAATTTAGCATAGTGCTTTCCTGTGGTAGAATGGTGGATAATTACTGGTTCCTCCTCCAAGCTCACAAGCCCCTTTCCATAGTAACTTCCTTTTTTTGAACTGAAGGAAGAAGCAAGATCTAAATAGGTGCACTGCTAGCAGCTATGTCCTCATGTTTGTCTCCACAACAAAATGAGTCAATTGGTGTTCAGAGTTTGTTCTCTTACATTTGGAATTTTTTTTTTTCATTTTATTTTATTTTTTTTTTCAACGTTTATTTATTTTTGGGATAGAGAGAGACAGAGCATGAATGGGGGAGGGGCAGAGAGAGAGGGAGACACAGAATCGGAAACAGGCTCCAGGCTCTGAGCCATCAGCCCAGAGCCCGACGCGGGGCTCGAACTCACGGACCGCGAGATCGTGACCTGGCTGAAGTCGGACGCTTAACCGACTGCGCCACCCAGGCGCCCCTTACATTTGGAATTTTACTGGAAAGAAAATTGTTGCCTCTTTAGGGGGACTCTCTGTTAATGAAAATATGATCAAAGGCCACATTTTCTATACATGGGTGGGAGAAACAAAAGAAGTTGGCACATGCAATGGGAAGAATGCAGTCAGTCCAGATAAAAGTACAAAAATAAAAATTTCAAAGAGGATGTCGGGTGATCTCCAAAATACCTTAGTTAGAGACAACAGTGTTTGAAGCATAGCTACATTATTAGCATTTGGCTCTATAATAGACAATTTCTAAAAAATAAATTCATAATAAGTAGATAATTTATAATAAATAAAGCTAAGTCTTCTTTTCCCCCCTTAAGCAGACTGTAGGAGCTGTAGTGACTTACAATGAGTCTACTACAAATAGGATTTATGTCTATGATATTGATAATGGTAATGTCGACTGTGATGCCTGTCAAATGAATCTTATACATTGGTTTATTTGCCATTTCAGGGGATGGTGAAATGAAGGCTGGAGGATGATGCTCTGTCATATATTATCCTAAACCAATAATGTTTCTTAAATTGAAGTCTTCAGAGCACCTGCATCAAAGTCCCCTGAAGTGCTCTTTTAAAATGGACATTCCCTGGGAGAAAATATTTGCAAATTATATATCTAATAAGGAGTCACTATCCAAAGTGTACAAAGAACTCATACAACTAAGTATCAAAAAACAAACAGGGGCGCCTGGGTGGCTCAGTTGGTAAAGCGTGCAACTTCAGCTCAGGTCATTGCATGTATATGCACTGGGTTATTATTCAGTCATAAAGAAAGAAGGAAATTCTGCCATTTGTGACAACATGGATGGAACTTGAGGGCAATATACTAAATGAAATAAGCCAGACAGACAAGGATAAGCACTGTATGATCTCACTTATATGTGGAATCTTAAAAAAACAAATTTATAGAAATAGAGAACAGGTGGGAGATAGGGGAAAATGTTAAAGGTGGTTAAAAGCTACAAATTTCTAGTTATAAATAGGTCCCAGAGGTGTAATATACAACATGATGACTATAGTTAACAATATTTTATATTTGCAAGTTGCTAAAAGGTAGATCTTAAAAGTTCCTATAAGAAAAATGTAAGGTGATAGATGTTAACTAATTATGGTAATCATATTGTAATATATACATATATCAAATCATTATGTTGTATACTACAAATTAGTACAATGTTATATGTCAATCACAACTCAATGAAACTTAAAAAAAAAATAAAACAGACATTCCTGGTTATCATGGCTGACCTACTAAACCAGCATTTCTGGTGCTGGGACAAGAATATGAATTTTAATTAGACTTCCAAAATGTTCACAGTCATTAGCTAAGACTTTGTCTGGTAAGATCTATACATACTATTCTGTATCAGTCTAAAGATTCACCAGCTAATGTGATGGCTTTGAGAGTGATACCAACTTTCAGGAGAACTTTATTCCCTGCATTCTATATGCCATCCTCAAATCATGGCTACTTAAGTTCAAGTAAAACTTTACAGTCTCATATCAGAAAGTGAAAACTGTAAGTATTTATAATTATTTTTAATATACAGTGCTCTTGCTACTAATTTCTCAGGTCCCTTCCTCCAGCTATCATTAAATCCAATGTCTGAGCCCAATTTTCTTTATAATAAAGGAAGTCTCTCACATGATATAAAAACACTGGGCCATAATCTAAACCTACTTCCTCCTATTCTGACCTCAGAATAAGTACAAACAGCTTCCATGTCTTCAACCTCTGTTTCAGTGTTAGAGTCAGAGTAGCAAATTTTGTTTCATGCCTCTTGAGAAGTCTGAGTAATCATTAATTCATAGTGATTGTGCCAAAATAATTAGATGTTTGAAGGTAATGTGCCTTGTCTTTCTTTCATGTTCTTTACTATAAGCTGGTAAAAAAAATCTATTCAAATTTGTATGAAAGATAACAAGTAAAATAATTTTTTTTTCATAATGTTGCTCTGTGGCCTAAAATATTACATAGAGGTCTTTATCCTATTATCACAGATGAATACAACACTTAACTATCTCCTTCATGGCTGTTAAGGCACAGTAGAGTCAATTCATGCCCAGGGAGCTTTAATCATAGACCATCGTCATGATAAATGGTGAAAAGTCAGTGTGGGCTATCATGTCAACGGCTACTAGGGGAGTTTTTAATGGGAACATTGGCAGCATGCAGTTCATAACTACTTTCAAGGAGCACTTCTGATCCAATGGCTCAATGAGTATTATTATAGTATCTTTACATGTAGTATTTCTAGAGAAATTCCACTTTAAAGGAGGCTGGTTACTGTAGACCATGGATACAACTGAGATTGTTTGAGTGATGCAAATATTGCTAGTGGTTTAAAGCTGGAGGACCATGGGACTACTGACACATTTTATTGAGTCAGCATAGTAATTTAAAATAATCAAAAACTAAAGATTTGAAGACTTCAGAAAGTCCATGCAAATATCCAGATTACCACAGATCCCACTGCTCCACATTCTCTTACACGGAGCTTCTTCATGTAGTTAATATCCATGTAGTCACTAGAGCTTGGGGCCCCTCTTAGAAGTTCTCACTGAAAGGACAGAATCTTAGGACTGGTAGGGACTGAGAGCTCGTCTAGTCCAACAGCTGCATTTAAAGTTGATACAATAAGCACTTGTGATGAGCTCCGGGTATTGTAGGTAAGTGATGAATCACTAAATTCTACACCTAAACCTAACAGTAAACTGTATGTTAGCTAAATGGAATTTAAATAAAATATTGAGAAAGAAAAGAGTTGATACAACAGAAACCAAGAGAGATAACAGGGATGTGTTTTAAGATTCCCATTGGGTAAATCAGTAGAAACTCTTCATGGTGGTATTTGGACTGCTCAGGCACCCAACAATCTGTTGTTATTTGGCACAATAAGGCTTGAGTTGTACTTTTTAATCTTATGCTAAGTCAAACTTGGCCTAAAAGAATAATGATGGTTCAGTTATCAATTCATGAGTTGGTTTCAGTATGAGTCCCTGTTGCTGGGGAATATCAGAAAATTCAATTTTAAAACTTTCTGCTTGATAAATACCACAATATCCAAATACACACAAATATACAAAGACTTTTCATTCACTTTCATCAAGCATTCACACAGAATCTATAAGGATTCTGAAATTTTAAGATACTATTCAGTTCACCATTGTTTCAAAAATAGGCAATATTCCAGGAACATATGGCTATCTTAAAATTAACTCTAGCATTATTTTAAGGCTGAAGGGTAAAATCATGTACACACACATGGACATGGACATGAACATGGACATAATTAAAGGGTTTTCAGGCCATGGAAAACTAAGTGTATGGAAAAATATCAACTTACTCCCTGTCATCATGCTTTTTCAGGGAGGCCTCTGGCCATGAATCAATATATTTGGCACCTATCTGATATACGAGGAAGCTTATCAATACAATATAGTATATGAGCTTAAAACCAGAAAAGAAAAATCAACCTCATTAACACCGAATATAAACACCTTTTAAAAGGGCAACTACTATATTGATTGTACAGACACTTTTCAGTCGCCTATTTGTTATCAACTTTTATATCCTATTTGGAGTCATATTTAAAAGAAAAGGCACTGATGAAGTTATTTTTTTAAGAATATGGTCAAAAAGAAGAGGGGGGCAATTCTTGAAATTACTGTCAAGTATAAACACACTGAAATACCTCATATTCCTGGGAAAACTTCAAGTTGTCATTTGCTTTCAACCTTTCAATGTGATCTGCAAGTTCCAAGATAGGAATTGGAGGATGGCTAGCCATACCTATTAAAAGGAAAGAAGAAACACATTTGAAAACAAATGAAAACGATGCTAACTATTCCAAAATATAGAGAATACTATAGTTAGAAATGGCCTGAAGACATGTGAGTAGTAAAGATGTTTAATGTGAGGAAGCAGGCAGATAGTTTGGTTACTCAAAGCAGGACATGCTCTGGAAGGATGAATTTTGTAGCCAAATGAAAAGTCACCAAGCATGATCCCCAAACTAACACTCCTAGTGTAAAAGAAAGCGTTATTGTGCTATGAATTAATGCAGTTAGCTAGCGGAGAAAACTGACAGTCAGGCTTGATGTCAACTTCTGCTTTGAGTAATGACTGTTATGTCATTTCAAACTCCTTCTCCTGCACTGTATGAAATGGAAATCGTGTGGAATTAAATGGTGTAAAGTGAACTAAGAAAACAGACACTGAGAAAGGCCTAAAAGGGAAAGAGTAGTAGCTTGATAGGAAACATAAAGTGACTTATGCATAATCAAGGAAAACTAACTTGAAGAATGAAGGTTACCAGGGTAACCGGAATCATCTGAACCTGCAAAGGAAATGATGATGTAAATAAAATAAAATAGAACGGATTTGTTAAAAAAAATGAAATGGATAGTCTGATATACTTTTGTAAAGGACTGATAAAAACACTACATGTTTTTACAGGATTCACTATACATTGTGACTTGATTAAGATCGCTTTAATAGTTCACATACCTGAAGGTGATTGACATTCACATGCAAACATGGGCACAAAGAATGGCATGCACCACAGTTCATAGACGATAATCACTGATGACAAAATCAGACAACAAACTGAGTTTCAAAAATGTTTCCACTAGTAGCAGATTGTAGAGGTTGGGGCCGTGGCCTTCACCTGGACATTTATAAATGGCCACACACTAACAGCTTTATGGTATTTGCCCCAGGTCCCCAAGTTTCAACTCCCAGCAAACCTACAATCTACTTCAGGTGTAAACATCTTTGTCCATGAATGGGAAATGAATGCAAGAGAGTGAGCAAATGGTCAAAGGACAAGGAGTGAAAGAGGATGGAAAAAGAAAGAAAGCAGTGACAGGGGCGGCACGTCTTAGTTCCGTCTGCCAGCTGAAGTGAGATTAGTTTCACAGATTCCGTTAAAAATAATCTATCACTAATTTGGTGATTCCTGGGTCTTTCCAATGTTTTCTCGCTTTTCATGTGATTTACATTTTATTTCTTTGTGATGAATTTTTTATAAGTACCATGAGAGAGCATCGCTGACTCATGTCTTATGGATACAAATTCCAGCTGGCTAGAAAAACTTGAACTAGCATGCCCCCAGGGAAGCCTCTGAAACTGAAAAGGAATGGGGGAGGAGCTCAAACTGGAGGCCATGTTGACATTCTGCTGTCCTGAGACTCTCTGGAAGGTGTTAGGCTATGGAATGGTGACCATTAAGTCAACATGACATGTGATTACTTTATGGGCAGTTTAGGAATTGTGCCATTACTGAAAGCCACCCAGTAAGTTCCTGTATCTCAAATGCCAAATTATCAATACTTCTGGTAAGTAAAAAACTATTTTGCTTCTTCTAGACAATTTCATCATTTTTGCACAGTGCTATGATAGGTGGTGTTTTAGCATTTATGGCTTCCAGTCAACTAAAATCTTGGTGGAAGATCCAATAAAAATGAGTTGGCTTAGAAGTAGCAATTCTTTGTTGCTGATATAATTGTGTATTTGGATCAAAATGTTGGAGGCCATTTCTGGAACTTTTCCAAATAGATGGTAGAATTGAACTAATTTACATTTTGTAGAGGGAGGAGATGCGTGACAGTGGTCTAATAATTAAAGTGATCTTATCCAGATGAGGCACCCCCAATGACAAGAATGGAAATGCAAAGGCACAAGAGACTCTAGGCTTATCTGGAAATGGAAATGGAATGATGTGGACATCCATTACAGTGCTTCAACAGAGAAAATAAAGAGACAAAGATGTTTAGACCTTTTCGAGCGAATCGTGGGAGAGAGTTATTATCATATATGGACTGAGTGGTGGTTTGGCTAGAGAGGGAGGACACAGAGCCAATCAGGGAGGCGTAGGGGACTGAATTACTGCTCAAAGCTGCAAAAAGTAAAGCCAGTTGGAGATGGGAAAAGTATTAGTATAACAGCAGTAGAAGACCATAATAATCAACCAAAGATGTGATCAACATATTTACTTTGGAAGCTGGTTATACAGAAATGCAAGTAAGCCTGTACTGACTCATCACCTTCTAAATCAGGACGTATATATAATATACAGATACCTTAGCATTCAAGAACTATCATTTAAGACACATAAGTATGTATTATGTTGCACCAAAATTCTTGACAAGTAAAAACGCCAGAATGGATGTTTCACAGGAAGGGGAGGAGAACGTGTAGGACTCTGATGGTATAGGAGAAGACATCCTAGACTAGAATATGGGTAGGAGTTCTCTTTCTGGTTTTGCCATCTCCTAATAGGGACAAATCACTCATTATCAAGAACCTCATTTTTTTTTATCTGTAAAATAAAACCGCAGAGCTAGGTAAATTCTAGAGTCACTTCCTTCTTTATAACTACCACTTGTACCTCATGTAGATAGGATTTCTAAACATATGGAACAGAGAAGGGTCTCTTCTACACAGTTCACAGGCAAAGGTTCTAAAAGTTCTTGTAACTTCTCTTTGAGATCTAAGGAACATTTACTTCTACAAAACAGAAAATGCATGCAATTGAATTGTCTACTTTTTGAATTATTTAAATTCAATACCATTTTCTTCAGCTAACCAAAAAGTATGATGCTATGTCATGTATTTGAAACAAATAAACAGCATCATAAAAATTATGCTACGTAATAAATCAAGGATGAAATTCCTCTAACATGAAACTCCAGCTCATACCAGGAAAGAATCACCAAGGATCTTGATTCCCTCCCAAACTTTTCCATTGTCCATCATGGAAACAATTTAATATGATATAATCAAGCATGTTAGAGTCTGAATAGATAAGCAGACACCAAGAAAACTGTGATGTTGACCTCACTATAGTATCTTTTCAATCTTTTGTTTGGGCAACATGGGTATTTCTCACAGTCTACAAACCAATATTTGATTAGAAAAGAATTTTTACATTAGCATCATTTGAGGTGCTTTAAAATTCCTTTTTTCCAGGCTACACACCAGACCAATTAAGTCAGAATCTCTGTGGGTGTGAACCAGGTGTTGATCTTTTTAAACCTCTCAAGCCATGGCTCCCAGTCCAATGGAAATTATCTTGTTGGGGGGGGGGGGCGCTGTAACTCCATGTATTCATTTTTTTCCACTCAAAAATTTTATTGGAGTTTACAAGAATGCAATATGCTTTTTTTCAGTAATACCTTGAATTTGCTCTGATTCTCTATTGAGCACGCTTTAATACTTTAGCTATTATTAGTAGCAAAGAACTTGAATTGCAGCTCACAGCTGATAAGGACTTGCCAGGGTCATGACCTTATCAGTTCAAAGCTACAAATGCACAACATAAGTGCACTTTAAAGGCACACGTTGAAACTGAACAGTGTTCTCATTTTGGAGCCATGATATCCACAATATACTCTGTCAGCATGAAAAATGGATGTAGTCACTGAAATTTGCCTTAGGTTGGAGGAAAAGCCATGATGGCTAATTTTTACAAGATACATATTTGTGATAGTAATGTCATGAGGGCTTCCTTATAAGAACTGGAACTTTAAAGCCATGGCATTTTAAGCTGAGAGGTACTTTAGAGATCACTTAAGCCCAGCATTTTCATTTTACACAAGAAGACTCTGAAGTCCAGAAAAGATAAATGACTTCATGCATTAGTCCATCTAGTAAATAAAATCTTAAGTGGTTTTGGCATCTTACTACTGTATTAATTCTGGAATGGCAGTTACAATCTTCTCAAGCACGGCGCAAAGTCTTCAGGGGCTGAAGGGGACAGATTGGTAAGGTAAATGACTGAAGATGACAAGGTAGGGCATAGCAAACACCTTCACAAACAAATGCACTCATACTCATTTCCTTGCAGCAAGCAGCCTTCTATGACTGTCTTTCATTTCCTTACTTTCAAAGGAGGCTCTAGAAAAGAATATTTTTCTATTATATGCAAAATAAAAATATGCATGAGATGAATGGCAACTGACATTCAGTCTCAATGTCAGGGTTATGTTTAGGGCTGGTGTAGATTGTGGAGAACTTGTACAAGGGTCAAACTATTCAGCTCTAGTCGATATCTTCCAGGGAGAATTGCAGAGCCATGAGGTAAGACTTTTCAGGTTTTTAGTAGCAACTGCAAACACAGATTATGATATGTTTTCATTATTGCCTCAAAATTTTGCTGAAACCCAGTGGGAGTCAAAGACAGGACCTCTGCAGGCCACATTTGGCTAACTAAATTGTGACCTCTGTTTTAAAACAGCAAAATGTTCCTTTCTCGTGTAAATTAAAATCCAAGTAGGTTGAGAGTAACATCATGCTTGTATCCACAAGACCATGGGCTAGACATCAGGTGTGTATGGTGGGGTATGACAACGTATACTTCCTGCATGGGTCACCCCTTGGGAGTTCATTTATTTCTTCTTCCTTTCCATATTAATTTTATCAGTTAGGAAAATGACTTCATCAAGGTCATCACTATTAGTAAAACTAAGGCTATGTGGAGGATTTGATCCTAGACCTTGTCACTTCTCATTTAGGACATTTTTCATTATGCCATACTGTCTCTTATACCACTTAACATCCTGAAGGAGTGGTGCCATGTACATAAATATGGGTCTGTGAGAGTGTTTGGGCTATTTATGTCCTGACACAGAGATCTCAAGCATCCTCAGTTTATAGAAAATGTGTCAATAATAGCTTCATTTAAAGATATGCCCCATGGTGGGGAAGAGGTAAAAGGCACTCCTACACACACCTGTATTTTCCAGTCACCTCTTGTCAAAATGTTGTGGGTTTCCATGAGAACCGGAACTAAAAATATACTAACGGTATACATTCAAAATGTTAAAACTGTAGGGGCCCCTGGGTGGCTCAGTCGGTTAAACGTCTGACTCTTGACTCCAGCTTAGGTCATGATCTCATGGTCATGAGTTTGAGTCCCACATGGAACTCTGTGCTAACCGTGTGACTCTGGGATTCTGTCTCTCCCTCTCTGTTCTTCCCTTGCTTGCGCTCTTTCTCTCTGTCTCTCTCTCAAAATAAATAAATACATTTTAAAAAGTGTTAAAAAACTGCAGTAGTATTTAGCAGATTTCTTCAAAAGCTCAATTTACAATGCTTTTGCCTTCTAAAAGTTGTTTTATTTTGCTAAGTAATCTAATCAATAATATCTTCAAATAACTTTATCTAGAGAGAGATGTTACCAAATACTTGCCTTATTTTTAAATTTTTTAAAATCTTGCATTTAATACCAATAGCCATTGTATAATTATTTTGCTAAGTAATGATTTTGAGGTCACTAATAATGGTGAACATCTTTTAGATGATTTTTTTTTTATGTTAGGATATATGTGTGATGATTCAATACTACTCTCTTCATGGTTTTCCTTTCCAAAAAACTGTGATGAAGTGTGGAGAACAATTTGTGGTCATGGAACAGGGAGAAAATAATTTGTTCATCAAATCAGTGATGCATCTGTGTCAAAAATGTAGTTCACTAAGTTAACAGTCACAGGGAGAAAATTAGTTTGTAAAATAATGGTCAGATTTTAACATAATTTATGTACTTTTTAGAGTACTCTGAATGATATACAAATACTCTATGTTTACAATTTGTCTCACAAATGAATAATGAATTAAAGGCAAAAGAGAACACTGATTTATAAGATATAATTGCTATGTGGCAGGACAATAATGAGAATTTGACTTAATCCATGACTAGGATCATCATTAAGGGAAAGGTGTTCCAAGAGTGCTTTTTCAGGTAAGCAGTGGAGAGCATAAATAAAATTCATTTTTACATAGGTTTCTCAAAATGGAGAATTTGAACAAACTGTATTTCTTTATATCAAAAATGTACTATTTCTATTCAATGAACCATAGTTTTTGAGGTATAACATACAAAGAACACACGTGGTGTTCTTAAGCAAGGTCATATATGTAAGTTTCTTATGGTACAAAATATGAAGATAAATATATGTATAAAAATGGATCTTGTTAGCATTGATCCAATTAATAGCACTAATGGATCAGAAGAGATGCCTCAGAAGCTTTTAAAGCCCATTCAGCTGCTGTGCAGACATTTCTGCTGCTGATACTGCTATTTCTGATACGGTAACTTTTTACCAGTTTGGTTTTGTTTTTCACAGCCCATCAATCACCTACCATCCATGTATGCTTTAGGGAAAAACATATTAAGGTCATCCTCAGAATGAAAATGAGGCTCTTATGTTGTACATCTGATCATCAATTTTTAAATTTCTTTTCTTAAAAGGTGCAAGTACACATTCTAGAAGTTTTTGTTGTTGTTTGAAGTTTATTTATTTATTTTTTTTGTGGGGGGGGTTTGCAGAGAGAGGCATGTGAGAAGGAGTACAGATACTGGAAGAATGAAATTCGTAGGAAAAAATGAAGAAAATTTCTGATGGAAACTGACAAATCAATGAAAGGGCACAGGGAGGAAGAATTTTACAGGCACAGGGAAAGGTGGTGGCTGGTATACAATATGAGGCCATTAGCTATGTGTTCTCATACAACTTTTTTTTTTTTTTTGTACTAGAAAGAAGGCTTATTTCTCTGAGATGCTGAAATTCTAAATTTGCTTTGTTGGGGAAAAAGTAGATATATGAACACATATCAGTAGCTTCTTTGGTTTTCTTATTCATCACCATCTTGGGATGATATTATATTTATTTTCATCATTCTGTTCAATGCTGCAGGCTGTGGCTCAAGGGGCTGCTACACTGCAAGTAAAGGCTTTTTTACAATATTTCAGAAAACTCTGTAATTGGCGGTCTCTATGAACATAGTAAATGTGCCTACCCTAGGACCCTGTAATCGCCATTTCCAGGTGTCTAACATTTGGAGGTAGCAACAAAGAGGTGAAAAGATGCGGGCTCAGTACTGCTCACTGCAGTATCATTTGCAAGAGTAAAACATGGAAAATAGCTCCCATTAATAAGGAATGAGCCACTACATTTTGTGTCATCTGTAGAACAGAATAACATCAATACCATTGGCTGCTAAGGAGATAAAATCTAACACACTAACTTGGGAAAAGGTTTATGTTTATACAGTTAAATTTTATTTTTATTTTTAATTTTTTTAACGTTTATTTATTTTTGAGACAGAGAGAGACAGAGCATGAACGAGGGAGGGGCAGAGAGAGAGGGAGACACAGAATCGGAAGCTGACTCCAGGCTCTGAGCCATCAGCCCAGAGCCTGACGCGGGGCTCGAACTCCCGGACGGCGAGATCGTGACCTGAGCTGAAGTCGGACGCTTAACCGACTTAGCCACCCCGGCGCCCCTACAGTTAAATTTTAAACCAGACAATTTTATGTATTTGCACCTTTCTATCTGTCTATATACCTGCTATACAATTTTTATCAATTAAAGAACTGTATATACGTGTAAAAAAGTCTAGAAGGATACTTATGGTGGCTATTTCTAAAGGGCAAATTTGGAGTAGTTATAGGAAATCTTTTACTTATATTTTAAATATGTCCAAAAAAAAAAAAAAAAAGAAAAGAAAACTTAGAAGCATGGGGACATAGAGTAGGTTTTCTTTTCTAAAAGCGCTTTTTCCACCTTTTCCAATTTATGAAAATTTTGAAACATAAAAAATATTTGCTATAATGCACACCTGTGTAGCTACAACCTATCTACAAAATTGTTAGCAAGCTTATTTTCTATTTTAATTTCCCCAATAAACGTGCTGCTTTTGTAATCAAGAAAAAGAATTATTGAGAAGTAAGGGTAATAAGACGACTTGGGAAATTTTGGAGAAAAAAAGGGAACTTTTCCTCCCAACCTAGGCTGACTGGGCACAGTTCAGTTCAATTTTGTTTAACATGTAACTCATCTGTGAATCCATCTTGATGCATACCCAGCTTCTGCCATCCACAAAGATTTATGAGGTTTAATACAGCATTCTTTTAAAATTATCTTTGAGTATTTTCCCCTTCCTCTACAGACCTCAAGGACTTGTAAAACTTGGTTAGCAGTTAGTAACTTTAGCATATTCTTCTACAACATCTCCTCTCTCCTTTACTCATTTTATCCAATTTTCCATTTCAGGTGATAAGTCTAACCTTAGCTAAGTGATACCTTCTTACCCACTGGTACTCTAATTTTGTAGGCTACGGGTGATACAAACATTGTATTTGAAATACATGTTTCATACTTGTTCTGCCTGAGCCAGTACACCAATAACTGATGACTTCTACGTTATTTTAATAGATTGGGTAGTTCAGGTTTTAAATACAACTTATTGTATACTGCCACCTGAACTTTAACACACAGTATTCTGGCGAATAAACACATCATGGAAAATACCTATGAGCAGAGGTACCTGCTCTCAGTCAGGAAGATGTGAGTCTTCCTCACCCTGTTCAAATGCTTGGATATATAGTGTTTCACTAATACAGCAACTATATTGTCATCTGAAATTTGGAAAGTGAACTAAAACCATGTTTTTTCCCCACATCCCACAACCTTGCAAAGATGTTTATACTGAATACAACAGTTTTCTCTGCCTTTACTTTGTGCCTTAGTGGAGACACAGTGGACAGAATTCTGACATTTCTTTTCCTGACCCAGAGATAGGGATGTTTGTGGTACTGAGGTTCAAGGTATATTTCTTTGAAGTACTTACATGTTCAGAATTCTGTATTTATATGAAATTTAGAATGTATTTTCAATACCTTTGGAGTATTGGGTAGAATTGAGGGAAAATGTCTGCCTCCTTATATCCAGGCTCTTCAACAAGAATAAAAACTTAAAAGTAAATAGTTTTCTCATCCCCAAGAATTTTTTGAAAAGAAAGGAGAATTCATAGAATTAGTGAACTGACAGATGTGCTTCCTTTACCTTCTGAAATACCTACTGAATTTCAAATGGAAATGTTTGTTTGGTATTTTATCTTCCTCAACAGATCCATCAGAAGTGGAAGTAAATTTGCTTTCATGAACAGGTTCAGTGCTAGGGCCTCATTATATAAATCACAGGTTTTTTATTTCATTGAAAGTCATTTGTTCGAAGTTAAAATCTGGATGGCTAATCCTCTACTTAGGAATACCATTAATAAGTATTGTCAAATTTTATGTTTGTGGATAAATGATTATATTTCCAAAGGTATGATGTATATAAAAGCACATTTCAGACAGTGAAATGGTTTAAAATCTAAAACTTAAGGAGCGTCATATCATTTGCTGTGTAACCCCTACTATAGGGTCATTTTATTGCATCATCCAGGAGAGCCTTTGGTTATTTGTGAACAAGAGGCAAGGAAAAAGCACAGAAAGGTTTGGTTAACAACCCTGCCTTCTGCTCTAATCCCCTTGGCAAGTAATTAGACAATTTGTAGCCATTGCTTAGAATCTCTACTGATTGAAACAAATGGTCACATTTCTATGAATTCCACATTGACAGCTGGGTCTAGTTTTTTTTTTTTTTCCTTAACTGGTGAAATTTTCAGGACAGCAGGCCATATCAGAGAGCGTCGGAGGGAAATACACTGATTCAACAAGCCAAGCTCATGCAGATTGCTTACCTGAGCTAAAAGGCACAACACAGAGCTTCTTCCTGAGCAGAAGTGCTAGGACCTTAGGACAACTTCTCCTGCTTTATTCTCTTCCTCTACTAAATCTCCTCTCCCTCTTTATTCATCTTGCCCACTTTATTCCATTACCCATTTGATGTAATAAGTCTAACCTCAGTTAAATGATACCTCTTATAAACTCAGGTCCCCACTGTGATTTTGTAAAGCTATTGGTGAGCTAACCAATGTCCCTTCAAATGTAACATTCATTCTCCTTTCCAAGGACTTATATGGAATTTAATAGATTCTTTCCATAAATGGATCTAATATTCACATATATACTGGGGAGATTATATTCTTTACAGACTTTTTTTTGGATTTGACCATATTTGCAAAATTACCTGTAAAAGTGAGAAGTACTTCCAGATGGAGGTCTCTCGGTTGAAGGCATTTCTATTTCCTTGTTTGTAGTTGCCTGTACTCTGCTAATAATCCTGTCTACACAGTTCTCATTCATACTTCCTATTTTTTTTTAACTTTTAATGCTTATTTTTGAGAGAGAGACAAAGTGCAAGCAGGGGAGGGGAAAAGAGAGAGGGAGGCACAGCATCTGAAGCAGGCTCCAGGCTCTGAGCTGTCAGCACAGAGCCCGGCGTGGGACTTGAACCCACGAACTGTAAGACCATGACCTGAGCTGAAGTCGGATGCTTGACTGACTGAGCCACCCAGGCGTCCTTCCTACTTCCTATTTATGCCTGGAATATTCTGTTAGTGCCAGAGTAGATGAAGGATAGCACTCCTATTGTTTTTCTTTTTTCTTTTGGAGCTATCTTTGCCTTTTCACTCATCCTATACTATGCTTCTATCTCTGCCTGAAGACCAAGGTTGATTCCAATACAAATCATACTTTCCATAAAAGCCAGAGGAGATGGGGGCAGGGCTGAGCAGCAAGGTATTAAGTAACAATCATTTTCTCCATTTCCACAACATGCTGCTCTTGCAAAGGAATCATGTAGTGCATCATCTCTGTGGCTTTTAGGTCCTCTATACCCTGGTTTAGTCAAATTGAAAAGTACATGAATTCCTGGGCCCATTATCAAGAAGTTGCCAACAGCCTAAAGAAGTCAGTACACTACTATTTCAAAAAGTGAACCGAGAAGGTTTACTACAAGAAACTCAATATCAAGATGCCTTAATGGGACACCTAGACAGAGACTCAACAGGGAGCATCTAAGGGATTACAATGACCCAAAGGACTCTATGAGTTTATTCAATCATCATTACATATGCATAGTATACATTTATCAGCCTTTAGAAAATACACACAGGAGATTTTTGGCTATATGAACATTTTCTACTGCCTTTTATGCTGATGGAGGTAGATCTTTGCTTTGTAAAAACTGATTTTTAAAAAGTCTAACCTCATTTGAAATAGCATTTTACACACAACCCACATTTATGATGATGGTTTGTATAGCCACTTTGAAAATGCCAGACACTTCTTTCAACTTGTTACTAGTTACCATGATACATTCACAGGTAAAAAAGAAAACATGTCAAATATAATAGACTACATTTTCAATTCAGAGTAAGTCACTGCAGTGTGTAGTTTGATAAATTTGAGGTATATACTACTGTGAGTTAACATGTCCATGTGACACAACATTTGCCAACAACTTGGGGAATGATAACACAACCAAATTTTAATCACACTTCTTAGATCAACTCTTTATTTTCTTAATTGTCCTTGAGCATTATGACTGTGCCACTCAGTTTTAGATCTCTTTATCATTTATTATTTTCCATTCATTTGAGATAAATAAAATTTATTTTAAAGAAAGCAAAATAAAGCTAGTCTTGAATTAACAGTACTGTACAAAATGCCCCTCAGTAGTAAAGATAGGTTTCCTCTTAAGCATTTAATATTTAGAAACAAGTATTCTTATCCTCAGTTACTTTATGTATCTCCCCAGTAAGAAACTCAACTTGGCCAGTGACATTTAGTATAGGTAATATTTTAAAAGAAACTAATTTTTATCTCACTTTGTTTCTTTCCCTCTCACCATCCTCCTTTCTTCACTTTCTTCATATAGACACAAATCAATAGGAAAATACAGAATAAATTTGTTATTTCCCAATAGAATGAATGATGTGACATCCATCCATCAATCCATCCATTCACTTTTATAAGATGAGAAACTGAATTCTTGACAGATAGGTATCATTAAAAATAATAAACTCTTAATCTCCCACAATGGTAGATATTCTTATAAGACTATAATGTTTCCAAAATTTGAAGATGAATTACTTGTTTTCTCTTGTCTATTCCACCTCAGATTTGCAAAACAAACTTTATTTCCTTTCCAGACTTCTGTTTGGTGAATCTCAATAATATTACAATTAAAAAGCAGGATAAGCAAAACTGTTCTAAATAAAGTGACATTCATCTCTGAAAGCAGTTATCAGTCGGCCAAAATGCTTTCAGTAAATACTATCTTATGGACAAGATGAGCCCTGCTTCTTACCTGGTGTTTGAAAATTAAGGCGCCTCAGTTCTACTGGGTCTGTTGGATGGTGTGAAGGGACCTCCTTACTGTTGGGTATGCTGCTCTTTCTAGAGTCAGACTCTGCCCTCTTCCTGTAGGGAGAAAAATTTTTTAAAAATGTAAGAATACAATAAAAAAGCAATTGAAACATTTAAAAAGCTCCCAACTTTCTGTTTTACAACCATCTGTCAGGTCAGTTTTGTGACCCTGTTCAGGTTGCTTTACCTCTCTTGGCCTAGACCATTTCCTCAAGTCTAAAATATTTGCTTAAGTGAATGATCTCAAAGTCCCCCTTCAGCTCTAGAATTGAATTCTTCACTGCCTCTGCCACTAGGCATTAAGGAGGCGTTGGAGAGATATGCTTGAATCCTGATGGCTACAAAGTGGGTCTGCACTGAATTTTCCCATATGACAGACAGATGCAGTAAGTGTGTTCTAAGATTCCAAGCTAGCACCTAGAAGGAGAATTAGCACTACACAAGACCAACATCCCCTTTTTATTTCAAATTAAAAGAAAGAAAAGTAGTGTTGGCTGCTTATGATGTTAAGCTGTGATTAATATTTCATTAATGAAAGTCAATCACAGAAAGTAGGTAATTTCACCTACTGGGTAGTCTCACTCTTCCAATGATCATTCATGGCATATGTGAACCATTAATAATGCCTTGTTATAAGTAATTCTTCACACAATGCATTTCATCTTTGTTTTAATTACTATCTACTAGTTTTATTAAATAACTTTGTTTAGGGTGTGATAATGTAATAGTAACAAATGTCTATGCAAAGAACATCAGG
The DNA here is from genome assembly GCF_007474595.2 of Lynx canadensis. Lineage (NCBI taxonomy): Eukaryota > Metazoa > Chordata > Mammalia > Carnivora > Felidae > Lynx > Lynx canadensis. The sequence continues at coordinate 33,839,694 of NC_044315.2, forward strand.
TTTTTCTTCATAAGATTTCTTATTCATTTTTTTCAAACCTTCCAAAACGCAGAGTGCTGCCTAAGTATTTTCTTTAAGGTTAAATTAGATTTAAAACTCAAGAAATGGAGACCTTTTCAAGCAGTGCTTTATTCTGTATTTATTCAAATACTGACTCCAGCAATCTCCAGGCTACAGTCGTAATCCTTGTGTCCACCCCTGTTTAAAACAAAGACATTCTTTTTTGGGGAAAGGGGCACAGCGGTGCTCAGGAACACTCCCTTGTCTTTCTGATATGACTGTCTCACAGCTCATTAGTGTTGCTGTGGCAATGGGATCCCATTGAGTGCCACCCAGGTCGTTCCATGGTAAGCCAGAGGGCTCCTGTTAAATAGCCTTTCTTTCCATCTCTGCTCATCTGTATAAAATAAAACTAACCAGGGGATGAAGGGAAGATTGATGCAAAAGGAAAGCACACTTGATTTGCTCAAGTGCAATGCCTTCAGCAAAACTGTGTTAATGGAATGAATTTTCTTCGGTGAGTCCTGTTAGACACCTTGCTCTCTCAGAACCTTGGATTAACCTGTCTCAGGATTTCCTGTTTCTACCTGAAGGTGTCAGGTATAGCCTAAGGACAGAATGCATTGCCAAGCTATGCCACGAATCAGAGGTGAGCACTGAATGTCAGGTGTGCCAAAAGTACTGGCGGTTCCAGTTGTATGGAGTGGAAAATGAGAAGCAAAGTAAAAGCAGAGCTGAGGGCTGACAAGAAAGATGTGAGAAGAAAGAGAAAGAGTGGCTCAAAAGACCATGTGAAAGAAGGACATGGTGACCAGTTTCAGAATGGAAAATGCCACTGTGATTAGGCTGTGGCTATATGACTCATAGAGATTCATTTTACCACCAAAGGTATAGAAGCTAAATGGGCTCATGAAATGCCATGGACTGCTAGTCAGTCAGTCCCATGTGTAACAATCATACACTTGGCCTTCTCAATTCAAGGGACCCAGTGGCCCTCCTTAAACTTCTTTTGTTCCAAATGAGCTGGCACAGATGCATCTCTTTACTGATGTGCCAGACATAATGATTAAAACCTGAATTTTTATCCTTTCTCAAAGTGGCCCCACTGTCTTTCTTGCAGGATTATGGGGCCAGATGTAGAAATACCTGGGCAAGGAAACTGGGTCACTCTTGTAGGTACTGTGGAACATGCTCCTTATCTTTTCAGTGAGGCCAAGCTGAGTGACACTGAGACAAAGGGACAGAAGAGAATACTCTCTAAAGAAATTTAGTCTGTTTCTCTGGTGCCAGGAAAGGTGAATGTCACATCTTGTTGCCCAGATGAATCTCAGAAAACCCAAAGCTTGGGACTAAAACTGCCATGTATAGTTGTGACAAAGTTGGGGGGGGGTCCTGACATTTAATAACTAACTTGTCCCTGACTTTATCTGTTCAAATAAATTACTTCCATGATCTCAGACTCAAAAATCCTATAGCCATCTCAGAAAACCAGCTATTTAAATTTCTTTAAATTCACTTAGTTTAGTTCTGGTGATCACAACATGGGTACTGGCTGCCCACACTTTCATCACATTATTTTTAAACACAAATGTGTTAAAATGGTTGTTTTCTAACAGAAAGGATTTCTAAGAAATGTTTGCAAGATGAAGAGTTTGGTCATCATTGGTAATAATGATAAATAGCTTTAAAAATAGAATTTACTGCCATAAAGGATTAACTAGTATATGAGGGTCTAAATCAGGCCCAACAGGAATGTCTGTGGTCATATTTTTCCTGATAGGTTTTCAGAAGTCTCATTATTCACATTTTCATTTTCAACTAGAAAAAAGTGAAGAATAGTGACTACAAGCATATTTGAATTTTGCCTTGCTATTTTATTTTTTCTGTTAAGATTATAAAGTCCTGTTATAAGCTTATTTTCTGCAGAGAGAAATATGTACTACATGCAGGAGGTATATGGGTGAAAAGGAAATGCAAGATCACATGACATTTCAGATATGGTGGAAACAGCATCATGAAAATATGTGGTGGTTTGGGATGGGAACCACATATAACAAAGATGCTACTTTGTGGTCTAAGGGGTTTTTTATCTTCACTTAATCTCACCTTGGTCTAAGGATGAGATATGAATCTACTTACTTAGAACAAAGATATTCGGATATATGGGCAAAGGCTTTTGGAAGAATGATGCATCTATCTGAAATCCCTACTTTGGCTGAAAACAAAACGTATTTTGCATGTGTTTTTGGGTGGATTAATGAAAACCAGTGATATTAAAAATACTTTAAAAAAAAAGATACCCTACAGAAGTATTAAGTTACCTATGAGTAGAAGTGTAATGTAGCTTACTGACCAGTGTTAAGTGATTTTGGGAAAATAATACAGCCATGGTTCTCAAACTTTAGCATGCATCTGAATCCCCTGGAAGGGATTACTAAACTATAGACTGTTGCACTCACACCTAGAGTTTCCGATTCACTAGGTCTGGGGTAGGTAGTCTAAGAATTTGTATTTCTCTCAAGTTTCCAGGTGAAGCTAATGCTTCTGCTGCTGGTCCAGGTAACACTCATTGGGAACTACTGGAATATAGAACTGGGAGGACTAGACAACTGAGATGAGCACTGAGATCCTTTTCTTAGTTTAAGTTTCATCAGAAGTTTCTACCTGTCAATATAGATATGAAGATAGATATACATATAGATATGTTAGAAAAGTAGGTTTGATTGGACCAGTCCTTCAATAATCACACAGATAGCTAGTGCTATTATTATTATTATTATTATTCCTACTACTACTACTATTGCTGCTGCTGCTGTTATTATTTGAGTCTGGAAAGCATGGAAATAATTTGGAATGATGTCAGAATTTTCACAAATGCATGGCCGTCAATATTTACAGGATATTAAAATGCCATTAGTGCTCTTGTATTGGGAGGTGACCTCACATCAAACTTAAAAGCCAATCTTAAGTAAAAACAAACAAAACAAAACAAATGTCTTAATGGAACACCTCACATTTCTTTTCTGTAGACACATTAACACATACAAATGCTCATACAAAATGCAGACTGGTTTCATTACCTTCTAAATTTGGCTTTACATAAAGATAATTTGTTATTTATATTTATATAGACAAACTAATTTATTTCCCTCAGAATCATTTCAGTACCAATATTTTAATATTTTATATATCTAGGCTTTGTCCATCTTCCACCTGCCAGGTGACACCTTTTATATCCAACCTCCACCCTCACCCCCTCAATACTTCCAATGGCTACCAGTGTCTTACTGAGCATTAAATGGGGTTTGTTCTCTATTCCTCACCTGTCAGGTTTACTGCTCCATTTTAATGCAGCAAAAAAAGAAAAAGAAAGGCTCAATGTTAGTTGGCCAATGGTAACAAGAGTAACTATGACAACGAAGATTTAAGAAAAACTGCTTATAAGCAGGGCACATTAACTGACACACATTAGGAAATGACAGTGTATCAAAACATTTAAAGGACTCTAATTATGAGTTGAATGGAGGATATGAGGGTACGTAGCTAAATAAAGCATTTTGTGCACATGTTAATGTCACATTCGCTTATATCCACCAAGGTACAAAATATTGCCACAATTAATTATATCCCAGAAAGTGATGATAGAGATATAATCTGACTTTTATAAAACATGCCATGAGGAAACTACTAATGTACTTAATGGAAATACAACATAATTCCATGTAAGAAATGTGTTCATCTAAAACAAAGTCTTAAGAGGTGTGTTATTTCTTTAATGATATAAGGTATCTGCAAATCCACTGAACTGCACAAAAATGTGCACAATGGTAGAATACACTATGAGGTAATAAAGTGGCAAAAATGATTTCTTCAAACTCCTTTTGACGAGTAAGGTTATTATAAATCTTTTCTCCAATAAAAGATCAAATACATTTTCAGTTTTGGGAAAAGTAATACTCATCATTATAAATCTACAGAGCATGACCCATATATATCACTGGGCTAATCTTGAAAGTATTTTATTACCAGCCATTGACATGACAGATATTTTCCCAGTCAAAGAGGTGCTCCTGTCTGTGAACACATCTAACTCATGCTCATGTGATAATATGTAGATTGTTTAGATAACTATGTTCTTTATGCAGAGAGCATAACTATTACCTGAAAAGAATTAATCTGAACAATCTCAACAGTGAGGCAAATTTCAGAGTTTTTAATGAGTTCTCAAATGCAAAATAGAGAACTGAGTCTACCTGAATGTCAATGAAATATATACCCAAGTTGCTAAAGTATCTAGCTTAGAAATAATCCAGTCTATCTCCTTTCAAAAATACAAAACCCACATTTAAATTTTACAAACACACACATACAAGGTGAATAATGAAAATGATATCAAAAATACTGTTTTTTTTATTCTTAATTTTAAAATGATTTACCTAGTGTTGTGGGTCTTAAAAATCCTATGTATATATGTTTCTAACTTCCTTGTTTTTAATCAAGGAGATCTTTAGTGAATCATCATAGGATAATCTGTTTCTTTGGATGGAAGAGAACTACTTAGTGAATTATCAGTTTTTTATATTAAAATGTTAAATAATCTGATGAACAAATGCATAGCTAGTGTGTGATTCACTCCCTCTTCCACAGAAATGTCAGACTCACCACACACCCTGGTACATATTTGGTGCAAGTATCTAAGTTTGAAGGCTTTGGAAGCTTATAAATTTAAATTATAGGCTGAGGATTTTATTAAAGCTCTTGCCAGGCAAGATGAAGGTGATATTGCATGATGGAGTAAATAAGTGGAGGGGATTGAGTTTGGAATTTGTTTAATGCCATTGATTTGTATAAATTGGATTACTCAATATTCCTCTGTGCCATGCAGTTTACTAGGCATAAGGGCTAAGTGTGAGGAAATGACAGCATCCTTGACCTCTAGTTTAGAGGTGGCAAGAAAGACAAGAAAATGGGAAAATCTAGTAATGTGGTAGGTTCTGTAACATTAGATAAGTGGAAAGTGCTTTAACAGCATAGACAATAGAACCCTAGGGCAGCCTGAACTGGTAGAGAGAATAGAGCAAGAAGGAGGCACCCAGAAAAGCTTTTTGTTTAGGTGGGCATGTTAGTTTACTACTAAAGGATGTTTTAGAGTCAGTCAGGCCAAGAGGAGAGGCTGGGGAGACAGAGGAAAGGTGTTTCAGGTATACGGAAGGATCTACTCAAAGGCCAGAAGGCAGAAACAATTGGACAATCAATTGTCCAGTGTGGTTGGGCATGGCAGCATATATCTCCATAGCATCTGAAAATATCCTGATTTGTATTTCTTTCTTTGATTACATCTTGGAAATATGTAAATTTGATACAAAAAGAGAAGACTAACAAAGCACAGACCACAGAGAGCAATCTTGGATCTACAGGAAAAGCTTGAAAAGCTAAGGCCTGTGTTTTAGTCTCATCTATTCCATGGCCTTCATTCATGAACATCTTCAGGTGAGAATGGAAAAGATTTCCTTGGTCTATAGTATCTATTTAGGTTAGACTATTTCTATTTAAGGATATTAGTTTTGTCTAGATAGTGCCTGAGATCTTTACAAACTCCTAATCCATATTTTCTTTTTTTCCATGGTACATAGTAAATACTCCTCATTCATCTTGAAATGCTTTTCCATAGAGTCAGGTTAACATTTTAAGTATCTTCTATATAAGTAATTCCCGGACTGTTCTAACACTAATAACTAAAAAGCCTTACACATGTAACAAGTGTACAGGGTAGAGTGAGATCTAAGAGTGTTCATTTGCTTTTTCTTTTCTTTTCTTTTTTTGTGGGGTGGATGAATGAAGGGCAACCTGGAGTCATATTAAAAAAAAAAAAACATACACATACTGGAGGCAGAAATAATATAGCAATAGAACTATTAGGTGGTGTTTTAGGTTTTCAGATTATAGAGCATTATTAAAAGGTCCAATTATCTAGTCTACCCACTTACTTTATAAATGAGGAAACTGAGGCCCAGAGTGTTAGCATGACTTTCTATCACAATTAGCTACCTACTCACAGAGCTGGAACTTAAGTTTCCTGATTCCTGATTTTCTGATTAGTGTTTTTTTAAACCTTGATACCATCTTATCTCTGTAATTTACATTTTGAAATATTGCATATATCACATATAGACAACAAAATAAAAAAAATAGGGCAAAATAATCCATAACACTAAAGACCTACCAAATATATTTTAATTTTCTGATGGTTCAGTGGGTATTGTAGGGTCCTTACAAAGCCTCAGTTGATGTTGTTTTGTCATTGATTATCAATGTATTATAGGTTTACAAATTACTAGATTAAAAATAAAGTAAAATAAATACAATGTGAGATAAAATAGTGTAATGGTTCCACATTAATATAATTAATAGGAATAAGTCTCAGTCTTCTCACACAGATCTATAAAATATTCTTCTTTATATGAACAAACCATCCATAGCTATAGACCTACTCTTAAGGCAAGTAGTTTTGTAAGCAAGTGTATGTGATTAGGTGGGATTATCAAGATAATATGAGTTGATAATATTTAATAATAATAATGATAATAATTGTATATTCAATTCTGAGTCATTACCAACAACCTATGTGTAAAATGAAAGGCAGCCAAAAAGAGGGATGAAGTATTTATTATATAATTAACTTTGTTCAGAATCCAAGCTATAAAAGACACTATTCATTGCCTGCAGAAGATTTCCTCTTGAACTGCCTCATGATAATCAAGAAGGACATTGTTGGGTCTACTTGAATTTCAAGTCAGGAATGTTCTTTACTGCTGAAGCAAGCATTTCTATTTCAGAAACGCTTCATGGGCCTTCAGATGGTTAGCTAAATATACTTGGCATTCGAGGATGTATGCATTTCCCAACAATTGCATTAGACAATGCTTACATATGCACACACTAAAATGCAACTCTATTTTAACAGAGTCATAAAATCTTTAAATGTGATGCCTTTTTTTGAAGGATTATAAAAAAATATATAACTGAGTTGAATTTTTCTTCAAGCACATGCACATGCGCAAACAGTTAATTACAGATCTTTAAAAAATTATCAAGGTTATAATCCTATTTCTTCATATTTACATAACTCACAAATGCCCTGCACATTTCTGTTAAGTGACATGATAATGATAGCCAGATATAGCAGAATGAAACACAACTTAAAAAAAATAAGGCAAGCATTTTGTCCATTTTGAATAATCACAAAATGTCATGTGCCATGATCTAGAAATGCAACCATAAACAAGCACTTTCTGATCTGACTCTTACAGTAAGATTTAGCCACCTAAATAAATATCACAGAAAGCAATGATAATTCTACTTTTAATCTTTTATTATTGTATTATCTTCTGGTAATAAGTATAGCACATGAGCAGCAAAGGATACCAGTTCCTGTTTGGACTCACTCAGGATGTTATTGTTCAGGGCATGTGGGTACCTTGTGCTCTCTGTGCTTACTTCTTACACAAGAGAGGCAATTAAATATACACTGATACAATATGGATTGGAATGGAGAGACTGAAACCATTATCTATGAGGAGAGATTGGCCTTCAGTTACCTGTCTTTTAAGCTATTTTATAGCATGGATAACGGAGTGATGGCAATGATCAGGAAACAAAATAATAATGGGTATTTCTTTCTTTCTTTCTAACTCTAAAATAGAATAGGCAATTTAATAGGTTATGGTTATGAATTTGTTTAGTTTTCTTTAGTTTAGTTTTTTTCTTTTCAATGCTCTCTTCACACTGAAATAGAATACAGTCTCATAAGAGAAAGTTGCAAAGGACAAGTGTCTTGAAGGATATTTTTTTGAGTTGAGAAGAGGTTATAAAAAAAAAAAAAGATTATTCCAGGAACATAAGAACATACTTAACAGAAGAATAAAGGTAGAAATAATTAATGTAAACCCAGTGAAGGGAGCCAGATAAATAGGATAAAGATATAATGGAAGTAAGATTATCAGATTAAGTATGTCAGCAAGAATCAAAATGAAGACATTCTCATTTGATTTTGCAAGTCAAGGTTATGAGAGGGGAGAAAGAGAGGGAGAGAGACAGAGGGACTACTTTATAGTACAGGGAAGTGGTCATCTTCACAGGAGAGTTCTTAAAGGTGATACACCACAAAGAAAAATGGGAACATAGATTAAAGTTTCATAAAAATAAAATTTGGATTGGAAAAAAATAAAAAGTGACACAAAGGAAGATAATTTAGAATTTAGTCAGTCTACATGTTTATGAGTTTGCATTATATATGTTAATACTTACAATTTTATTATTTTGGTATTATATATATTTATTAATTTTTTAACATTTATTTATTTTTGATAGAGCACAAGAGGGGGAGGGGCAGAGAGAGGAGGAGACACAGAATCTGAAGCAGGCTCCAGGCTCTGGCTCCCGGCTCCTGGCTCCTGGCTCCCGGCTGTCAGTGCAGAGCCCAATGTTGGGCTGGAACTCACAAACCGCGAGATCATGACCTGAGCCAAGTTGGACGCTTAACCCAAGTTGGAGCCACCCAGGCACCCAGGTATTACATATTTTTTAAGTCTGGAAGGATTTAGGGAAATAATTACTAATGTCCTCTTTGCAACTGACTAGGCAATGACTAGGGGAAAAAAAATCTTGGTTACCGTAATAGAGGCAGAAATAGAATTGAAAAAGAGTGGAAGATCAGAAACTATGGAGTAGATGTGGATTCTTTGCATCCTAATTGTAGTGAAAAGACACTAAATCAGATCAGTACTTGGGAGTAGAAGGACTGAGGTTTTACTTTTAATTTTTTAAAGGAAAATGGTACCTCACATTCCTTATTGGATACAATTGAGAATTAACTATTGGAACAAAGGTTATAGAAAACAGAAGAAAAAAATTCATTCTCTTCCTTATTTTTCCTTGTTTTATCTTTAACTTTTAGCAACTTTCAGGGTTTTGAGAAATAGCTACAGGAAAAAATTTTAGCTCAGGTGCCCATTAGACTTATGAAATGGACATAAATGTGCAAATTTGTAATATTATTTGTAAAACCATGTTGAAATTGAACAATTAATCCACAGGAATCTACCCCCCAAAACAAAAGCACACTGTATACACTGTATGTTAGCCAACTTGACAATACATATATTAAAATAAAAAAAGAAAAAGTAAATTAGAAAAAATAAAATTCATTTGAATCCCAAAGAGCAAAAAAAAAAAAAAAAAGAGCAATTAATCATCTAAAGCAATTAAATACAAGCTTGGAATTATCTGCCTATGAATGTACTCATGTTTCAAAAGCCATACAAAGTGCTCCTAATGCATAAAGTAGCTGAGAAGACTGAGGCTAGGATCCATGAATGCTGGGCAACAAAATCTATATCACACACTGAATGAGATTTTAAAAAGTGCAATCTTTACATTTTGTTCTAATCTAATGAAAGCATTTTGCAGTGATTACGGGCGCTACACTGAAGTATTTCATTAACAGCAACCAGCCACATAATGTCCATAGAAGAATTACCAAGATTGTAATATAAATATTGGGCAAACCTACCTTTTATAAAGAAGGATAGCTATCACAATGCAGATGATAAAGACCACTGCAAGGACTGGACCTACAACCCAGATCAAGCCTTCTTCTTCATCTGTGATTGGCTGTGGATCCAAATCCATTGACACAACGGGGTCAGAGTAGGGACTGGTTGCATACATCTTCTGAGGAAAAACAGAGTCTATGTTACTTATAAACTAATGGCTTTCTAGTGTATATCTTTAGCATTAGAAGAAGCAAGAATTTAGAACTTAGGATTTGATGTTAAGTGTGTGAAATAACATCAGTAAAAGAAGGAGGGAGGGAAAGGGATGAGAGAAGAGGTGGGAGATGAGGAAAGAGGAAAAAGTAAAGAGGTCTTGCAACCTAAATTTCCTTGCAGAGTGAAGTATTTTATAATAAAATCATTTTTGATGGTATAAATTAGTCTGCAGACACATCTTCATTGGGATCTATAGATGGCATATTAAATGATCTTACCAAGTACAAAGTACCAGCAATTAACTGCTCATAAAATGTTCAGTGAGTATTTACATTGTGCCAAGGTGTTATGTGCTGTGTGAAAATCAACAGAAATATTATAGCTCCAGCACCAAAGCATTATCACCCAGTCAAGGAGACCAAATTTAAAAAGTAAACATTTACAAGGAAAATGTCAGTATTTCAGGAAGGAGAAATGGAGACCTGTAGGTCAAAGGGTACAAAACCTCAGTTATAAGAAGTTCTGAGGACCTAATGTACTGTATGGTGACCATAGTTAATAATACAGTATTATGTACTTGGAAGTTGCTGAGAGTAGATCTTAAGTATTCCTCACCACACACACACACACACACACACACACACACACACACACACAGAGTTATGTGAGATGATAGATACGCTGATTATCTTGTTCTTGGCAATCATCCCACAATGTATATGTGTATCAAAACATCATGTTTTACACTTTAAACACATAAAATTATATATTTCAAATTTCCCTCAGTGAAGCTGGGAAAAAATAATACTTGCTGAAGGAATTGATTTTGTTTTCATAACATCCTATTTCGTTCTGTCCCATTTCAAGGCTCTCTTAGTATTCTCTCGACTCTGCCCACATGTAGGGGTCCTAGTTTTTCCTTTTCCAACAGAGACCAATCCATAGCCATCGGCTGACCCCCTTTCCTGCCACTAGACCCTCATCTCTTCTCACTCCAGTACCACCACTGGTCCCGTTATCTCATTTGCTAAATCTAATTGTCATTATTCAGTCCCTTCTAGACATCTTTTCTAGATTTGGCACAGTTGACTGAGCCTTCTTTAAAACTCCCTACACTGGTTCTCCTAATTCTGTACTCAACTGGTCCCATCCTAATCTTGCCAACTGATCATGTCCTGCTGAGCTGACAACCTCTGAATTCATCCTGTGTCAGTATGCTTAAGTTTTATTTTCTACTAGTCTTTCTGTCCCTTATCTGGCAAGGCCATTATTAGCTTTAACTACCAACTTCTATGAAGATTACTACTTGATTAATGTTCCTAAACTCAGAAACTCTGGAAGTCCCAGACCTTCATTTTCAATTATTTTGAGAGATTCCTACATTTACCTGCAAGATATGAATCACATGTGTTATTCCCCTGATTCCTAGATATACCCTCCTTCTAACTTGCTAATTTTTCTCACCCTCTACTTAGGAATGAAAACTACTGATCTTATTTTGCCAATGACCCTCTAGGTTGATCTACCCTCTTTCCAGTCTCATGGGTACTGTTTTTTTTGGGACCTCATTCATGCCTATCCAAACCAGAGCAAGAGTTTCTTCCTTCCTCTAATATTCTCTACTGCTGCTAGAGTTATTATCCTAAACCACAGCTGTTAAACCTTCAGGAGGCTTTCTGGTGATTCCTAAATAAAACCTAGACATCCTAGCATGTATCTTGAGGGCCTCCATGATTTTGTTTTCAACTTCTGTACCACATACAACATTTTCCATCACAGTGAGCTTCTTGCCACTATTCCCCAATGGCTCTATTCTCTCTCTTAACCCTCTCAAAAGTTCCACAACATCTGTCTCCTGAAATCCAACTATTTTCCAAGGCTCCACTTACCTATGGTTTCTAGTGATGCTAACTATCTTTAACTGGAAATAATCAATCATTTCACAAACTATAGGTAAAAACAATTTAAAAAAATTAGGTAGTCCTTTATTTCTTTTATTTGTCCTTTATTCCTTTTTTAATGGTATTCATCAAACTCCATTTTCTGTTTTGTGCATATGCCTTATTTTCTTTAATGAAACTATAAACTCCTGGAAGGTAGGGATTTGTATACCATTTGTGTTTGGATACTTAAAGCAGCTAGCACAAAACTTTGCACTTAGTGAGTTCCTAGCAAATCTTTGTTAAATAAAATAAAATGTTCATCTTTTCAAATGGCTGACATTATCAAGGCATGAGAGAATAGTCTCATTTTTCCATGATTAGGAAGTATATTTAATTTTTTAATCCACATTAAAAATTAATTCAAGGCATATATTCTGAATTGAAGTACAACAAGAGTAGTAGTCAATCTGGAGGGTATATGCCCCACTAAATGCTTGTATATTGTTCTTCTTTCCCATTTTCCTCACCATTCTTAGGAAAGGGATTGACTATATTTTCAGATTTTCTAATGGGTCATAAGATAAAAATTCAGTACATTTCCAACCTTCTCAGAAGCAGCTTAAAAAAAAGATATGTACAGTGTAAGGACTTGGCAAAGATACTAAATATCGAAGAAACATGATTCTTTATATGAGTATAATTGCTTGTTTTGGTTTATACTTTCCCCTTTCAATTTTGTAGGTCACACTCAAACTGTTTGGCAGACAAAAGTAAACAAAACTCTGTGATTTCAAATTCTTTACCAAGAGGCTTTGAGATAATCATCTTGGTCAGCCAAGATACAAATCTAAACAGAGGTTTTCCCAAAGCGCACAGATTTCCAACCCAAATCAGGATACAGAGACATGTGAAAAAGAAAAGGAAGGAGAAGAAAACCATAAAATGATACCAACCTGATGAAAAGCAGCATTTGTTCAATGTGTGGGGGTAATAGCCTTTGGTCATTCTAAACCAGTCCTTTGATATTCTTAATGAGGCAAAAGGAGACTGGGGAAAGCTCATGTTGTAGGGGGTGGTTATTTTCTCTGTAAAAATTATCAGCCCACCCGGGGAGTGGTTAGGTGCTTAACGACAATTAGTCATAAAAATTTGAGGCTTACAAAGTGACTAAATCAGTGCGAACATTACACTAGTTGGATACAAGTCTTATCTACTTAGTAGATGAAGGCCTGAAAACATACACAGCACATAAAGAGCAATGTTGAGAAAGATGATGGAGAAAAGGGGCAATTCATATAATGTATTTGGAAAAAGCCCTAATGAAACAGTGAAATGACATACTAAGGGAAGGGGTAGACTCTTCATTCCTGGTAATGCATTTAAACACTAGAAACACCTCAGAGAATTAAAACCAGAGTCTCTGACAGTGGTGTCATCAGCCTGCAGGGTCTGCTGAGGTTTCTCTTCTTTAGCGAATTCTCTGATCTACCTCAATGGTCTGAATGGGCTTTTCTGAAACATCTTAGAGCTATTTAAAGAAAATTACTTCAAATATCTAAAAGTCATTAAGAACAAGAAAGAAAAAAGATGATTTCCAACATTCTATTCCCTTGATGTTCCGCCTTAAAACCTTCAACTAAAAAGAGAAAGCATATCCGTGCATTAAAATTCCAGGGAGCCCGTCACTTTGTTTTCAAATGACATTCTGTGCACAAAAGTAAACCAGGCAGAAAGGCTGCCTTTGTGTTTTGATTTTCCAAGGGGGAATTCCTTCAGCCATTTGAAGAGAAGCCCCATTGCATGTGCTAACACCTGATGTGCAGAAATCTTTGATATATCTCACGCTTCTCATATATGGGAAGTGACTGGCTCCACTGAGCTACCACGCCTGTCAGTTTTAGGCCCTTGTTAGAAAGACACCATTAGAATATGTATATTAAATGTTAATGTGAACCTGCCACTTCAAAATCCACCCTCCCTTCACATCTACAATTTCTCTTCCTCTCTCTTCTTCTCTCTCCTCTTTTTTTTTTAACATTCACAGCAACTGAAGCATAAAACAACATAAGAGCAAGATGAATTACATAAAAGAAGACAACTCATTATTTAGAGTACCTTAGGAATTGTCTGTTTTATTGAATTATTTTCTAACATTCTTGGCTTTTCCCTGATAAAGTCATTGGTAAATTGCTCTAATTAAAGAAGCTGCCTTGTCTTTTCCTAGACAGACCTTCCCTGTGAATCCAGGGAGAGATTATGGGCTCACTGGCAGTTATAGGAGAATAAAATATAATCACCCTCAATCAATATTGGCATAATATTTCCAATACCTGGAAATATATAGTATGTTTAACTGTGGAACTTGATCATTCCTCTTGCAATCAAATGAACTGAGATGAGGAAGAAGACTTTGAGCAGTTAAGGCTATCACACTCCTAGCTATATGTGTCATCCTCACGGTTTCAAGAACCATGTCCTATCAATTCATTACTTCATATACCCAAAGTCCAGCTAAATTCCATGTCATTAGAGACACAGCCTTGTTTATAACAAAATCCCAAGCAGATTACTCAGCAATGTTTAAAGAGTAGGCAGCCTGTTGCTCCATTTAAGTTAATAATAGCTCATGAGAATTAGGATAGATATATCTACATATCCCCCAAATAGACATATTCTGGTGAAAATATACAAGAGTACTGAAGGAGATGCCAGCACAATTAACTTACAGACTCTGCATGTTCCATCACAGCTAACACAAAGAAGACATATTCTTGACCACTTTGGAGTTGCTTGTTTGTAAATCCACCATAATGTTTGTCATCCCCCAGGGTGAACTCAGTGGGAAGGACATCAAAGTGAGCAGCAATATATGGCTTTAATTCAACTTCTCTCCCATAACGGATGCTTCTGCGTTTCCTAGATATCTCTTTAAGCAGCTTAAGGAAAAAAAGTGGGAAACAGAAAAAGAAATGTAAACAACAATAACCTAAGACTGTTTAATGGGAGAAATTAATTCAGGACTGAGAACAACTCAAATACAATTTGTCCACATTTCATGTACCATGTCAGCATCACTAACTTTCAGCTCTATCTTTCAAATGTTTGTCTTGCTGTTAAAGTAAGGTGTTAGATTGCTATTGCAAAACACGAGCTATACACACAGGAAAATGAGACCTCATATCACTGTCCACCCTAATGGAATCTTCTCAAAGGGCAACAGTGTCTCAGTGAAAAAAAAAAAAAAAAAAAAAAAAAAAAAAAAGCTTGATTCACAAAAGCCTGTGAATACCGGCTTTATTTGTTGTTATTTATTAAACAAATAGTAACCTCAGATAAAGCCATCAAATATGATCAATTTTTGGAGAAGTTAGTACCATTTTAGGTTGTTTTGAGTAATGAGATCATTTATATGATACAAATTCCCTCAAATCAGTAGGAATAGAATCCAATGACCAAGTTTTAACTAACATATTAAATAGACACTGTCACTCATTTAACAATTTTTGGCTTGACGGCTTCTTGAATATGTATTTGGGTTACAATTCCTCACATTTATCATGACATTAACTTTTCTGGGGCTGATAGCTCCCTGGGGAGGTTGAATTATCCCCCTAGGTGATATAGGCAGGGTAGATAAGCATTGTTTAGTGTTACCCTGAAGAAAACAAACACACACATGCACACAAAAATCTTTCATTATCTCTAAAAGAAAAAAAACAAAACAAAAGGAGAAATCATGTTTTGATATTCCTATTTTGCATTCACCCTTTTATTAGCAACTCATGTTAATGATATTTTATGACATTTTTGACAAGTGATGTTGAAGTTAGCTTTGTCTTCTTCCATTGAATATTGGTATTTCACAGGGCTTAATGGGGAAAAATGTTTACAGCAGTCTGCGATGCCTTTTTGGAATGAAACTTGTCTTCAGCTTAATAAATAAAATTAAGATACTAATGTAAACATCACGGCAAAATTATTTGCTACTCTTGTTTTCATAAATGGAAATGGTAAAGAAAAAAAACAAAGTAGTGATATCTGCTTAGCAAAAGGAGACCCTGGCACTTTCAAGGCCAGGCTTCTGTGATAATAATATTTGCAGACTCTACACATGGCAAACATCAAATCCTTATATTAGAAACCCGATGGTTCCCTACGTAAGATTTGTAAGTGTGCTCAGCTGGTCAACATGTAACTTAAACATGTGAACACTCTTGGTTATATAGATAATCGGTGCCAATGTTATTTTTGAATTTAAGTTATTATGCTCTAATTAATTTTCTTTAAATTTGAGTTTATTGATAGTTAAAATTATGTGAAATGTAAGCTCTTTTATAAAAACCACAATGGGGGCGCCTGGGTGGCGCAGTCGGTTAAGCGTCCGACTTCAGCCAGGTCACGATCTCGCGGTCCGTGAGTTCGAGCCCCGCGTCAGGCTCTGGGCTGATGGCTCAGAGTCTGGAGCCTGTTTCAGATTCTGTGTCTCCCTTTCTCTCTGCCCCTCCCCCATTCATGCTCTGTCTCTCTCTGTCCCAAAAATAAATAAACGTTGAAAAAAAATTAAAAAAAAAAATAAAATAAATAAAAACCACAATGGACTGGGCATCACCTGTGGGCAAATGTGGATTATCTGATGATAAATTCAGGTAGGCTGATCAATTATGCAACAATGAAGTAGTAATAAAACAAGGCCAAAACTTAGTACTATCTTTCAATCCTGTGTCAAGTTTAGGTTTACTTATAATAATGCTAATGACAATGATAGCTAATATTTATTAAGCACTTAGTGCCAAGCACTGTTCTCAGAAGCCTAAATATTTATCAGTTAATTTGCTCCTTATAATAAACCTTATAAAGTAGGTTACTATTTTATTCCCATTTTATAAATGAGGTAATTAAGGCATAACAGAAAGTGGCAATATATAATTTGATCAACTGGTGAAATAAAATGAAATTACATGTAAAAGATTTTTTCAACTATATTTTTGTTCACTTAATGGTTGCACAGTATCAAGAAAACACAAATGCAACATTTAAGCTAAATTGATAACCTAAATTGTTTTAACTCAGTCTATTCTTCAATGTATGCAACTTTTGTGAATCTGCTCTCATTAATGCAGATGAATATGTACTTAGATTTCCTTTACCTAGATTCTTTTAACATGTTATTTTTTAAAAATTCTAATGCCAAATATTTAATATTATACTGGAAGAGTCATTATGAAGGTTATTATTGCTATGCAATAAATGATGGACCATTACTTTAAGAAGGACAAATGTACCGGAAATGAGCAGAACAGCTTTTTGAAGTTGGTTAATCAGAAACATTTACCATCAGTTGTTTATGTGACTGTGTCCCCTCTTCCACTTCACTGATCAAACCCTACCTTGATTTTATTCATATTTCAGATATATGAAACTGTCATAATTCATCTGTATCACTGTCATCCCCATGAGTACCTTTTGTTAAGGTTTCTTTAGAAGACTTAGGGAAAGCACTTTAGAATAAAATATTTGGGTTTTTGGTGCTCCTTAGATCCAATGCAGCTATTCATTAAGGTCAAAACTGGAATATCAACTCTGCCCCTGTAGGTTGCTCTAATCTCTGCAGGACGCTTCCTGTGTTATTCTTTAAATTGGTCAAGTGTGCTCAGATGACACCAAAGTTGCCCAGTAGGTTGAAGTTATAACCACAAATGACCACATTATTTAGCAGCAAGCCTTTGAACTACAATGCAATGAAAAAATTATGATATATTATAAATCCTGCCCTGAATAAAATATAACTAATATTTTATGAGTCATTCTGTCCAAAATTCAGTTTGACTATCAACGTCTGCTCTGCCCAGTCTGACCTTGACAACAGAAGTTCCAGTACGTGAATTTATTATGTGGAGATTATCCCCACACAAAGGATAAATGAGCTCAGAAGATAATATTGAGAGTCACTCTGTTTAGGAAGCCTCTTTCCATTTTTTATGGTCCTAGATGTGAGGCATACATGCAGAAATCCCCTTAGGCCACCATTCGATTCAATGATACAGTTTCAATGATTTGAATTATAGGCCTTTCTAAAAAATCACTTGGTCAAATACATTTAAGAGAGGAACACTGCATCGTCAAAGCTGGCAGTACCAAGCTATAGATAAAATTACAACAATGCTTTTATTATCCATGATAGGGGGAAAAATGTCTGTAGGGATCAGAAACTGGATGAGTAAGCATAAAGTGAGGCCATAGCCTACTTTCATTTGTTCCCCTACACAATAGTTACAAAATGTATTGGAGGTAATTCCAGAAGATATATCAAGGGATTCAGTTTTTTATCAGAAATAATTTTCATTTTCCAGTCAATGCATATCTTATTTCTTCCACCATTAATTCTACAATGTGGTCTCAATTATATCAGTAAGAAAAGTGGGAAACAACCCATCCTGACCCCAAAATTTTGAATTAATAAATGTTCTTTATCAAACTATTATACAGATTAATGCACCACAACTTGTGGGATGATTAAAATGACCCTTTGTTATGGGTATCAGCAGCACAGACCCATAGAATTTAATTGCAGGAAAGTTCAATGTCATATAGCTCTATACTTTAATCCATTAGCATTGCTGTGCATTTTGGACGTTAAAACCTGGCTATAAAAAGAGAATCAGCTTCCTATTACTAGCAAATGGTTCTGCTTCTAAGGAAAGCTTATTACTTAAAAGTATTTGACATCATTTTTGGATTGGATCTTAATTCCTTTTTTTTTTAAACAGGAAGAAACATTCATAGATTGTACAAGTTACGTCTGCATTTTAAATCCAATTCCAATTGAATTCAGTAATTTATTAAAAAGCTGATTAAAATAATAAGCAATAATAATAATATAGTAATAACAATCTCAAGATTAACTGATAGTTGCAAGTAGGTGCATGCCTTGTTCAAATGTTTAGAAAAGACCAACTGACATTTTGCATATGCAGATGGAGCAAGACTATTCCTCTAATATAGAAAAACAAATTTGTTCCTTCCTTACCAGCAACAAAAAAATATATAACGTAAATTACTTGACATTATTGAAATGGTATCTCATTTTACACCCCTCCAATGTTTATCTAATCATTAAGCAGTGACATAAAAGCATAGTCCTAACCTTGAACTCATCTCCCGTTCTGAACTTGATCAAATTTAATTCAGATAAATGAAGTCGGTGATGATGAACCATATGTCTAGAGAGGACATATGTCTGCCAAAAGAAGTTAACGGCCTTTATCTGTCAGATCACAGTCTCCTCAGTGCTGACATGTATGAAATAAACACCACTTCCCTGTAATGCAGCTAAGAAATTTCTGCTTTCTCTTGCTCTGTTTGCACTAATTCAAGGTAGAGAAAATACCTGGAAATAACAAGTTTGGCTATAAGATGGGTCTATTGTAAATAAACCCAACAAATTAAAATCTTATATGTTCCCAAGTGGGGCCCTTTTAATTTGCCTTCTGAAGTGATTCAAACCAGCCTCATGTTAAAATAGCAGTCTTTCCTGCATTTGACTGAATTGCAGCCGTTAACGTGCTTGGCCCTCTACGAATATGGCCTAACACTTCTGATCACAGTTTTCCCATCTAAATAAAATAAGGTAATATTAGGTATGTAATAATTTCCAAAAAAACCCAAAAACAAATGTTCTTTTTGCAAAAAGAGTACTAATTAAAATGTACCTACTGTTGTAACATTTCAAAAATTAAAATCATACTATTTAGTGTTTGCTCTGTATTTTTGTTCTATATTTCTTGCTTGGCTCAAAATTTTATGATGTGTTTTGTTTGTCCCTGCAGTTAAATGCATTTTTGATTCTGAAATTCTACAAAATATAGAATAAGGCAAACATGTGCTAACCAGCACAATTCTGTGAGAAACTGGTGAAGAACGCGTAGTAGGTCGAATGTTGAACTCTGGTGCAAATTGCGACTTAGCATTTGTAATAGCTTCAGCTACTACTATACTAATGAAGCAGACCTTGGAATTGATAACGATGATGATTAAGTCTTTGCTGACAATTCACTTCACCTTTTACACCTCGCATCATGTTTTACAAGGGGCAAGGGGCAAAATATTAAAGCCAACAAAGATTAGACAGGTTGTAAGCTTTATTTCAGCTAAATGTCTTTTAATTAAAGCAAAATGTTCTTTCCTGGGATCGCTGGAGGTTATCAGACCCATAGCACTGAACCTTCCAGCCAACCAGCTGACCAGCCAGCCATACAAAAGTCAGCACCTGGATTAGACTTGCTTCCATATAGAGGAAGAGGATGTTTAATAAATTAAATAACTAATGAAGGACACAGCCAACAAACACATAGTTACCTCATCTAATTCCATTTCATCTGGACTCTCCCATGGCTTGATAAATTTCCCACGAGATTTCTTCAAAGGCACAATTATTATGTAGTAACCTCTGCACAAGAATGGGCAGACAAAAATAAGGTTAGTTCAAAGGGAAAAGAAAATGGATATGTCCTTAAATCTTCCATAGACTAGTGACTGAGAATGAAGGGAAATTATGGATATGGAGTGACTTGTCCATCAATGAGAAATAACCACCTGTTTGTTCAATTTTAAAAACAACATGGGTAGACATTTATGCATGACTTCAATGCTCTTGTATGGTACTATCACCATGGTTGACTACTCTTTATTAGGTATCATAAACAGAGCAGAAACAGTTTGTTAGGACCCTGGTGCTGGACACATGAGAGGCTGGTATACTGAAATCCAGCATCACAAGCTGCTGAACCAAGTATTTTCTATGAATCTACAATTTATAAGAGGAATTGTTTTTAAAGAAAATGTATAATAAAAATTACTTTTAGTTCATACAAATGCCTAGATGATGATGACAATGATTTTGTTTATATAACCCTCAAATACTTTTTATTTGGCTGAGGAAAGCCAAAAAAGCATAAAATGCTTAAAAGCATAAAAATGACCCATAATTTCACAACAGTTATATAAGGATGTAATTGTTTTCTACCCATCAAATTGCAAACCTTAAGGTAAATACTGAAGAAATTTGGAGGCATCACTACTCGATGGCCCTCACAACAGATCTCAAAAAAAACATGTACAAGGAAGACAAAAGTAACTGACTACTCACATTAAGAATAGTCAACCAAAATTTAAGTAATATGTAATGGTACCTGTTCACAAATAGATATGGGCTATTTGAAAAGTTGTTTTTTAATTTCCACAAAATGTGTACCTTGCTCTGGTATTCATGGTTAAGTGACTCTGATTATACTGATCTCTGGCAGTAACCATACAAGAACATAGGTATGTAATAATAGCTAACACATCAATTATTTCCTACTACTCAAGTATTTCATCAAATGTATAATCTAGTTTTGACCTCTCAAAAATTGTATAAGGACAGGTAACAAACAAAAAGATAAATCCAGAGAGATTAAATTATGACCCAAGTGAAAACATTAAGGGGATACAAACCTATATATATCTTAACCTTGGCAATAGTCTGGCTCTTTCTTTCATTTACTTTGTGTTATAAAGTACTTTTTAAGGACTCCATTATTTTGTGGAGATTCATTGTGAAAATTAACATGCACACACACTTTTATTTTTTTATTTTAAAAAAGGTATTTATTTTTAGAGAGAAAGAGAGCACACAAACAAGGGAGAGGCTGAGAGAGAGGGAGAAAGAGAATCCTAAGCAGGCTCCACACTGTCAGTGCAGAGCCTGACATGGGGCTCAATCCCACAAACTGTGAGATTATGACCTGAGCCGAAACCGAGAGTTTGATGCTTAACCGACTGAGCCACCCAGGTGCAGCTACACACACACACACTTTTAGAAGAGAAGGCTGCCACACACAGAGAAAGGGACTGCAGGATAGGCACTACCAGCCTTGCATTACATTATATCACAGAGACCAACAGTATGCTCAGGAAGGCCTCTTTCTACTTGTATCAAAACAAAACCTGCAATAAACTCCGTAAAACCCTGTGATAACTCTGTTTCCGTAAACACAGGCTAGGGCTGCACTGTCCAACAGGGTAGCCGCTAGCCCTCTGTGGCTATCGAGTACCTGAAACGTGGCTAATCTGAGCTGAAATGTGTTCAAAGTGTAAAAGACATGGGATTTTGAAGACTTAGTGTGAAAAATAAATGTAAAATATCACAGCAATAAAATTTTAATAGTGACCGTATGTTAAATTATAATATTCTTGACATGTTACGTAAATAAAATATGTTATTAAAATTATTTTTACCCATTTCTTTGTACTTTTTGCTATAGTTGCTAGAAGATTTAAAATTTCAGGTGTGGCTTTCATAATACTGAACGGTGCTATTTTAGAGTGTTTTGGTAAAGAATGTGGCATCTGGAATATCTGGCCCAGAATTTAAGCTCTGTCACTAATTTGCTGTGTGATCTTGAGCTGATCATTTAACATCCCTGAATCTCAATTGTATACTCTGAAAAAGGAGAGCCCAGTATGTGGTATGGCACCAAGCTGATGCAAGCTGCTATTGTTAGTATGGACCATCATGGTGGGAGAGATGCATCTGAACGATGTTATTCAGTGGAACTCAGTGACATTCCCTGAGACGCAAGTTAAAGAACTTGTCATTTTTTTTCTCTCCCTAATCAAGAATTCAGGTCACATCAGACATCTATGGTGCTCTCAGCAACTCATCAGCAGTCTCCCAGAATCACATCACCTAGACAATCATTTTCTTTCCTACCAATAATCGTGATGATCCAGGAGGGGGAGAAGGAAGAGCTGGAGTGTAAGAGAAGCCAGTATCTTATACTTTATGATCCAGAGTAAGCTTCCTCCCCTTCCCATCCTCCCACCACCTGAAGGATTTACCAAACAAGTTCATCATGTTAAATGAGCCTGGAGAAGAATGACAGGGGCTGCAAGTGAGCGTACAAAATCACATTGCAGATGTACTTGATAAACACACTCATCAGAGAACATCTTGCTTTTCAATACCAATTGCACTAAGTCAGGACAGTTTCTCTTCACCTAAAGTAATGATACTACACCTTATCAAAGAGTTCCCATTGTCGCCATTCAGAATCCTAAAAATCAAGGTTAAGATGATGAATTCTATTAATTGTTATCCTGGTTTCATACTTGAATTGCTATTCTTGTACACAAAAATAGAATCCGCTCTTTTCTTCTGCCAGCGTTATCCCAACTATGTGTTTAACTTGGGGCTGGGATAAGAAGTGAACAGCCTCCCCTATAGCAAGTAATTAACAGTGTGGCTGGATATGCATGGACTTTTCTGTCTTCTGATGTCCAAAGCGTTCACCTAGAGCAGTAAAGGTGGAATAAATTGAAATAAATGTGGCCTAGGGAGTTTGGAACTTCATATTATAAGAAAGTCTTGCCTGGGACTAAATCCACACATTTCAGCTGTGTTCTCTGCAACCATGGCTTTGTGAACACCCATATGTCTTTGCCTTGCCTGAAACCTGGTTTTCCCCTGACAATCCTGCTTCCCTCGCAGGCTTCTCATGTGGTGGCCGTTTATTCATGCTCCTCTTCCACCCATGAACCTCAGATGTAGGGCCTAGGGTTTCCCTCCTGGCTCACTGGTGCTTATTACAGGCATTTTCCCCTCCACTCTTTAGCTAAAAAAAAAAAGCAAGTAAAAAGACAAGCGCCTCTTTTTTTTTTTTTTTTTGAAGCTCATATATTTCAGCTACATTATGCTCTTCTCTCACTGATTTTTGCCATTTACAAAACTCTTCGGAATCCCCTTTCTTTCCCCTGTATTTCTTTTTTCTCTGTCCCCCTGACAGCCAGGCTCAATAGTCTTTCTTCTCTCCCATGTTCTGCCATCATTCTGGGTGATTTCAAGCTCCAAAGGGCTGACCCATGCACCACCCAGGGTTCTCAGACTTTTGACTCTTTTTCTCCAGAATCCACATCTTCCACTCTATATTAGCTAAAACCTGCAATTGCTCTTGTCTGTGCCTGAACCCAAGGAGCAGCATACAGCTTGAGAAATAATTCACAGGGAAGAATGATTCCATAAATTCATATTCAGCAAACTCAGGCCTTCAGTGCTGCCTGGCCATTCCACCCAAACCCCTCTAATAGCCTCGTCCTTTTATTTTGTACAAGGTTTTTAAACTTTCTCCCTTGGCCTCAAACCTTTGACATTCTTACCTCCCCACTAGAAGATGGTCTTATATCTAAATAAAGAGAAAATATAAACATTCAGACTAAAATTCTCTCATCTTCCATGTACCGAACTACAAGGCTACCCGCATCTGACCGTAAACCATAATCTGTCCTTTGGACACAGTAGATGGCATAGCTCCATTAAGACCAATCACTTTCTTGATTTGGTTCCCATTTTCCAGTGTCTTAGAAAGTTGACTATATGTTGTACCCCTTCTCTCTCTCGTGTATCAACTTCTCCCTGCCTTTTGGATTCCATTAGCTTCCAACCCTGTATAAATAGCTGCCATTGAAAAAACAAACCAACCACATTCTACTCTCGTCAACTCTCTCGCTGTCCTACCCTCACTGCCCAAACTCTGAGGAGACCTGTGTTCTCCATTACCTTGTCTTCCATTCAGTCTTCAGCCAACTGTATTCTAGCTCCTGCCTCATTAGCCTATCTCATTGTCCATATTGTCCATGTCAGGGTCCTCAGTGACCTTGGTAGAACTGCATCAAAAGGAGAGTTCTTAACTTTTGTCCTAGGCGGTCTCTTAGCAGAATCTGTAAATGTTAACAAGACCCTCCATGAAACCTCAGCCATTTCTCTGTATCCAGCTCTCCTGGTTTTCTGCTTACATCTCTCACCACATTAACCTTATTTCCTCAACAGGATTTATTATCCACTACCCAGCTTATTAAATAATGGAATCCTTCAAGATCTAGTCAAGGATTTCTCTTTACTCCCCTTCTTCTACATGTCTCATTCTAGCTCAGTGCATCAGTTATGACCTAGATGCAAATTATCTGCAGATTCTTCTCTTCATCTCAGAATGCTCCTCTGACTCCACAGGTTTATCCAGTTCCAACTCCATGTCTCCATTTCTATGTCACAAAACTACCTCAAATTTACTGGGGTTAAAACAAAACAAAGAATATATCTCCAAAATAAACCTTCTACCATTGCACCACACACCATTTGCTATAACCCTAGGTGTTATCATTGACAATTTGCTTTAACGCTTTCCCTCTCTCATATTCAATATGCCACCAAGTCCTATTACTTCCATACTCTATCTATAGTACATTCAATTATTCCTATCTCTGCAGCCACCATTCCAGCCTCCTATCATTGTCTCATGCTTGGATTACTATCTTGGTCTCCTGACTTTCTTTCGTCTTTGAATTTAACCCCCTTTAGTCCAGACTCTGAAATTTATACTTTGCAATAGACAACTGATTGTACCACTACTATTTTTAAAACATTCCAATGGATTCTCATTGGAAAGGATAGGATATTCTCATAGGATAAAGGCCACACAGTATTACAAGACTCAGCTGAATCTTGACTAAATACATCTCTCCACACCCTCTGAGTTAAACCCTGATTCAGTTTCTTGAACTTACTCTGGTCTATTCTGTTGTGAAACCCTTGATCATTCTTGATCACTGATCTAGGAAAACAGAATTGCCTAGAACCTTCTGTCACTTACACAAGTCCAAAGTTAACTCCTCTCTTTCTTCAAATAGCAACTTACTTTTTATTTTCTAATAAAAACCTTTTCTGACCTCTCTGATTAGATGATTAGATCAATTACCCTATTGTATTTCTTATACTATTTAAGACATGTATATTAGAAATGTATTGGGGCGCCTGGGTGGCTCTGTTGGTTGGGCATCCAACTTCGGCTCAGGTCATGATCTCACGGTTCGTGGGTTCGAGCCCCGCGTCGGGCTCTGTGTTGACAGCTCAGAGCCTGGAGCCTGCTTCGGATTCTGTGCCTCCCTCTCTCTCTGCCCCCCCCCCCCCCCGTTCATGCTCTGTCTCTCTCTGTCTCAAAATAAATAAAAGTTAAATTTTTTTTAAAAAAAGAAATGTATTGCTAAAGCAAATGTACATGTAACCTCCCTGAAATGTTTTTCATCTTTGCCATTTTATCACTAATTTCTTTTGCCACTGAAAAGTGTAAGTGGGTGGGATAGGTGGCTCTTGGGAACTTATATGTCTCTAAATCAGTCAGTCAAACACATTCAGAGCCCTTCTCTTCCATTAGAACTTCCAACGCTCAGGGCACCTGAGTGCTCAGTTGGTTAAGCCTCTGACTCTGGATCTCAGCTCAGGCCGTGATGGTTTGTAAGATCAAGCCCCATGCCAGGCTCCATGCAGACAGCATAGAGACAGCTTGGGATTCTCTCTTTCCCTCTCTCTCTGTCCCATTCCACTCACATGCTCTCTTTATCTCTCTCTCAAAATAAATAAACTTTAAAAACAAAACAACAAAAAAAGAACTTCCAACTCTCAATCTCAATACATCATTTTTTCCTTTCTCCAAACCAGCAATGACATAGCCAAATGCTGTTTATAGAAAATAGTTCTTACTGCAAAAGTTTTTTTTTTCTTCACCAATGTAGTAGTGATCCTTGTTCTAATCTCATGGGATAATAAGGGGGAAAAAGATGATTCAGATAGGAGAAGTGAAATGGAGAGCTAAGATGTACCCTGCAAATTCAAATCAAGCAAATCATATGATCTGAAAGAACCTGCTTGAAATGGAAAAAAAAAAAATTTGGATATAGATCAGCTTATTATATATGGATAAAATTAAAGTTTATACTATGTTTTGCCAATTTAAGTCAAGCTTGGAGGTGTAAGCTCAAAACACATTTTTTTGGACATAGACTTTAACTATTAAACTAGTAGAAAAATAAATAACTTCAGAATCAATATATCTGCAAATGCCCTGATTACTTATAAAGTAAGCTGTGTTTTCCCAGTATATTAGATTTAATTAGATAAGTTAAATCTAACCTTCAGAATTTTAATTATATTAAGTAAAGTTTTACTAATTTTATTTAATATGTTATCACCAAGGGGCCCAGCTCCATATAATTATTTGGGAACGCAAGCTCTGTTCTTTGTGGCAGTCCCACTTCAAATTCAGCCAGGCTTTTTTTATTAGCAGAATATATTAGCATTCTCAAACTCATTATTTAACTAGGAGGTCAAAATCTGTCTCAGAATTTAATGACGAATGTCATTCCTTAAATAATTATGTGTATATATATATATATATACACATACACACATATGTATGTGTATACGTATATGTATAATTTACCATGGTTATTTGGGCATATATTGTTTAAATCAAATTAATTTACCATAGAAAAACCAAAGCAGGTTCAATGATCTTTCCAGACTCTATGTTTAAATTAAGGTTTTCAATCATTTCAGCTAGTTGTCAGACAAGTTAAAGTTCCTTAATTACCTCAAGTCTCATTTTCCTTTTTTGTAAAATGGTGGAAGATAATGCTGACCTCTGGGAAGCCTCTCCCTTTACCTTTCATCTAAATTGTCATGGCAAACTACTGATTTTATTGTTCCATAACACACATTTCCATTATCTATGACCAGGCACATGTGTCTGGTTCTAAGCTTTGTGTCTGGTTCTAAGCTTTGTGTCTGGTTTGTCCTTGAGTTCTTAATTATTTATCAATTGCCCTAGAGGGAAAAAAATGTCCTGGTCTGACCAATAAATTCTATGTGCATGGTTCAACGTGTGGGCTTGGAGCTAGGCTGCCTGGGTTCAAATCTTTCCTCGCTGTTTATGCTCTTATGTGGCCAGGGCAAGTTAGTAAACCTCATAACTTCCTCAGCTATAAAAAGAGAAGCAGCCTTCTTGTGAAGATTCCACCAGTTAATGTGTGTAGTGCCCTTGCACAGCAACTATCAAGCCCCCTGTCACTTTTATAACTGTTCTTAGTATCAACTTTATGATTGTGGCCAGGGGACTTAGTATCCCTAAGCTTCACTTTACTCACCTGTAAATGAGGATAATACCTACCTCACAGCGTTTTGTGACTTAAAGAAAACATTCAAATGTCTTTGGTAAACTGTAAAGCACTATACACATTTAAGTCTTTACCACTGCAGTTGACAACTGTGTAATAAATTATTTTTCATTAAATATTAAGCAGACTATGATATAAATACATTAAACTAGTAATGGTGTACATGTTTTATGAAGCACCTTTATAAGCCATGCTTCCAAAAATATCTTCTTTAGAAGAAGAAAAAGTAGGCCAACCTGAAAGCCAAATTAGTAAGACCAAAGACATTTAACGTTTCATAAAATGCTCTTATTTGTTTCTGTTTTTCATAAATATAAAATGATTACTATGAAACTAACTTACATTCAGTAACTTCTGGCAGCTTATGTCTTAGTGAAATTTGTATGGTACATTTTCCCTTACCATCCAGAGTACAATTCTTCTCTATAAAGTCAGTGAAGTTCCTTTTGTCACTACAACTTGCTTCAGGAGAATGATGGAGTTGTTAGATTTTTGACTGGCATTCTGCCCCCTAAGCATCTATCCAAGTAGAAGGTTGAAACACCCCAGACTCTTGATATCAGAACCTGCAGGACCTACGGGTCTATTTCATAAGAAATTTAGCCTTTCCCTGAGGGAGCTCCCCACTTCTCCAGGCAAAAACCAAGTAAGAAAGAATGCAGGGGCAATGAGCCACAACTGTGTTATATTTACAAGAGACAGATTTGTTTCTGGGTGGTGAGAAGTTGGGGGTAGGGATCAAGACTTCCAAGTGAGGTTGGCCAGAAATGAGAAAATCATGGTTTCTGTTGATAAAACAGTCTTCCAATCACCAAAACTGCATTTCACCAGAAAACAAATTGGAAGTATTTTTCTAAATAACTTTCACCTAAATGAAAGTTTAGAACCCCAGCCCACAGCTCTGGTATCAATCCTGTTTCCTCTTCTCATATCTCCCATGGCATACTGAACAAAAAGCCACATTCCTTTCTCATTGCATAACTTGCCAACTGCTGCAAGCAGCACAGCATGGCACACAGCTGCCTGTGATAATGGGCTGTGCCACATGAACACTGGACGGGTAACTGTGTTATCCTTTGAAAAAATCCAATGTGTGTAGGTTGTTTAGCGTTGTTTTTTGCTTGTTTGTTTTTCTAACAGGAGATTTACATTTGATTTCTTGTTGTTCTGACACTTTCCCCACGCTTTCCTAGTTTGTCTTTTGCTCTTTTTCCCAGAAAAACTAGAATATATTTCTGGGAATCTTTAATTCATTTCTAGAACACATCCCCACCCCCAAATCATTTTCTTTCTTTTTATGTATCATTGTCTCTTCTCTTTGTTACCAAAGTTTTATCTGTTTTCCCCAGCTCCCATTTCAAATATAGGAGGAGGAAGTATATAAATTAAACAGAGAGAAAAATTGAAGCTAAAGAAAAGCAGTGAAAGATAGACTATATTCTGCAATATTCTCAACTCATTCAGAAATTGGAAAATGAACCAGAGATCTACCATCAAAGGACAAAAATACCATTTCTCAATAACGTCTAACACAATCTTCCAAGCCAATTTGGTAAACAGCCACTAGAGGTTTTTTTTTTTTTTTTTTAAGTCTTGCAAACTAATAACAAATACTACAAATTATACTATACTATTTTCATCTTTCAATTGCTCTTTCCCTGAATAGACAGTTCATGTTTTTGAATGGATCAAATTTATACTCTGTATCTTCCCCCTGTTCTTTCATTGTTTGCAACTATTTTACCTTTTCTAAATCTTTCCCATCCTCCAGGACTCAGATTAAATACCAGGTCCTTCTAGATGTCTCTCCTGATACCCAAGTTGGGCTGGAACTCTGGCAATACTGACTCTATTATATTCACATTATTTTTTAAAAATCTGTTCTGCCATATTATCTCAGTCATGTTTCTGTTTTCCAGACCTGGCACTGGCAATACACTATGTATAGAATACATGTTTGTTGGATGCACATGGAATGTTCTAGTGGATGGGTAAGAGGTGGACAAATGACAAGTGCTTGTCTTTCTCTTGCTTCTGCAGTGTCACATATGCTGTCTTCTGCCTGAAACAGTGTCTCCTCAACCCCACTCCCATGGACCGAATAGGCTCTTGTCATTCTTTAAGCCTCAGTTTCAATGTCACTTTCTCTGGGAACCTTCCCTGAGCTACTAACCTGGGGTTGGGAGCTCCTCCTTTGGCCTCCCTGATCCATCTCATCTTGGTATCCTAAAACTCCACTTTAACTGACTCTACTTGCCCAAATTCCCCAATTAACTATGTTTTGTCAGAGCAGTGAGAAAGTTCGCATTATCTCTCCTAAATCCCTGAAACATTGCCTGGCACTAGGGTGGGAGATTTTTAAAAAATCCATAGATTAAACAAAAATGGATAAACATAATCTCACTTTCATATTCAATTTTGTTGAGATAAAAATTCCACTTATATTCCATTCTCATTTCCAGTTTTCTGAATGATAGAAAAAGAAGGGTGGATGAAAAACAGGAGATCTTATTTCTCAGTGAATTTATTTTAGTCATAATCATTTAGAACATCCACCATCTGGTTGAATCCTTCAATTATTTCACCAAATAAATAAGAACAAAAAGTTTCCTTTGGAAGAATTGGTTTTAGCTAAGTCTAAAGTAGCCAATTATTAGATTTTCCTAAATTTCAACCATGGCTGTACATTAAAAACTTCTTGTTTATAATTGTACTTTTTTTTTTTTAATATATGAAATTTATTGTCAAATTGGTTTCCATACAACACCCAGTGCTCATCCCAAAAGGTGCCCTCCTCAATACCCATCACCCACCCTCCCCTCCCTCCCACCCCCCATCAACCCTCAGTTTGTTCTCAGTTTTTAACAGTCTCTTATGTTTTGGCTCTCTCCCATTCTAACCTCTTTTTTTAATTTTTTTTTCCTTCCCTTCCCCCCATGGGTTTCTGTTAAGTTTCTCAGGATCCACATAAGAGTGAAACCATATGGTATCTGTCTTTCTCTGTATGGCTTATTTCACTTAGCATCACACTCTCCAGTTCCATCCATGTTGCTACAAAAGGCCACATTTCATTCTTTCCCATTGCCACGTAGTATTCCATTGTGCATATAAACCACAATTTCTTTTTTTTTTTTTTTTTTAATTTTTTTTTTCAACTTTTATTTATTTTTGGGACAGAGAGAGACAGAGCATGAATGGGGGAGGGGCAGAGAGAGAGGGAGACACAGAATCAGAAACAGGCTCCAGGCTCTGAGCCATCAGCCCATAGCCCGACGCGGGGCTTGAACTCACGGACCGCGAGATCGTGACCTGGCTGAAGTCGGACGCTTAACCGACTGCGCCACCCAGGCGCCCCTAAACCACAATTTCTTTATCCATTCATCAGTTGATGGACATTTAGGCTCTTTCCATAATTTGGCTATTGTTGAGAGTGCTGCTATAAACATTGGGGTACAAGTGCCCCTATGCATCAGCACTCCTGTATCCCTTGGATAAATTCATAGCAGTGCTATTGCTGGGTCATAGGGTAGGTCTATTTTTAATTTTCTGAGGAACCTCCACACTGCTTTCCAGAGCGGCTGCACCAATTTGCATTCCCACCAACAGTGCAAGAGGGTTCCCGTTTCTCCACATCCTCTCCAGCATCTATAGTCTCCTGATTTGTTCATTTTGGCCACTCTGACTGGCGTGAGGTGATATCTGAGTGTGGTTTTGATTTGTATTTCCCTGCTAAGGAGCGACGTTGAGCATCTTTTCATGTGCCTGTTGGCCATCCGGATGTCTTCTTTAGAGAAGTGTCTTTTCATGTTTTCTGCCCATTTCTTCACTGGGTTATTTGTTTTTCGGGTGTGGAGTTTGGTGAGCTCTTCATAGATTTTGGATACTAGCCCTTTGTCCGATATGTCATTTGCAAGTATCTTTTCCCATTCCGTTGGTTGCCTTTTAGTTTTGTTGGTTGTTTCCTTTGCTGTGCAGAAGCTTTTTATCTTCATAAGGTCCCAGTAATTCACTTTTGCTTTTAATTCCCTTGCCTTTGGGGATGTGTCAAGTAAGAGATTGCTACGGCTGAGGTCAGAGAGGTCTTTTCCTGCTTTCTCCTCTAAGGTTTTGATGGTTTCCTGTCTCACATTCAGGTCCTTTATCCATTTTGAGTTTATTTTTGTGAATGGTGTGAGAAAGTGGTCTAGTTTCAACCTTCTGCATGTTGCTGTCCAGTTCTCCCAGCACCATTTGTTAAAGAGACTGTCTTTTTTCCATTGGATGTTCTTTCCTGCTTTGTCAAAGATGAGTTGGCCATACGTTTGTGGGTCTAGTTCTGGGGTTTCTATTCTATTCCATTGGTCTATGTGTCTGTTTTTGTGCCAATACCATGCTGTCTTGATGATGACAGCTTTGTAGTAGAGGCTAAAGTCTGGGATTGTGATGCCTCCTGCTTTGGTCTTCTTCTTCAAAATTACTTTGGCTATTCGGGGCCTTTGGTGGTTCCATATGAATTTTAGGATTGCTTGTTCTAGTTTCGAGAAGAATGCTGGTGCAATTTTGATTGGGATTGCATTGAATGTGTAGGTAGCTTTGGGTAGTATTGACATTTTGACAATATTTATTCTTCCAATCCATGAGCAGGGAATGTCTTTTTATTTCTTTATATCTTCTTCAATTTCCTTCATAAGCTTTCTATAGTTTTCAGCATACAGATCTTTTACATCTTTGGTTAGATTTATTCCTAGGTATTTTATGCTTCTTGGTGCAATTATGAATGGGATCAGTTTCTTTATTTGTCTTTCTGTTGCTTCATTGTTAGTGTATAAGAATGCAACTGATTTCTGGACATTGATTTTGTATCCTGCAACTTTGCTGAATTCATCTATCAGTTCTAGCAGACTTTTGGTGGAGTCTATCGGATTTTCCATGTATAATATCATGTCATCTGCAAAAAGCGAAAGCTTGACTTCATCTTTGCCAATTTTGATGCTTTGATTTCCTTTTGTTGTCTGATTGCTGATGCTAGAACTTCCAACACTGTGTTACACAACAGCGGTGAGAGTGGACATCCCTGTCGTGTTCCTGATCTCAGGGAAAAAGCTCTCAGTTTTTCCCCGTTGAGGATGATGTTAGCTGTGGGCTTTTCATAAATGGCTTTTATGATCTTTAAGTATGTTCCTTCTATCCCGACTTTCTCAAGGGTTTTTATTAAGAAAGGGTGCTGGATTTTGTCAAAGGCCTTTTCTGCATCGATTGACAGGATCATATGGTTCTTCTCTTTTTTTTTTGTTAATGTGATGTATCACGTTGATTGATTTGCGAATGTTGAACCAGCCCTGCATCCCAGGAATGAATCCCACTTGATCATGGTGAATAATTCTTTTTATATGCCGTTGAATTCGATTTGCTAGTATCTTATTGAGAATTTTTGCATCCATATTCATCAGGGATATTGGCCTGTAGTTCTCTTTTTTTACTGGGTCTCTGTCTGGTTTAGGAATCAAAGTAATACTGGCTTCATAGAATGAGTCTGGAAGTTTTCCTTCCCTTTCTATTTCTTGGAATAGCTTGAGAAGGATAGGTATTATCTCTGCTTTAAACGTCTGGTCGAACTCCACTGGGAAGCCATCTGGTCCTGGACTCTTATTTGTTGGGAGATTTTTGATAACCGATTCAATTTCTTCGCTGGTTATGGGTCTGTTCAAGCTTTCTATTTCCTCCTGATTGAGTTTTGGAAGAGTGTGGGTGTTCAGGAATTTGTCCATTTCTTCCAGGTTGTCCAATTTGTTGGCATATAATTTTTCATAGTATTCCCTGATAATTGTCTGTATCTCTGAGGGATTGGTTGTAATAATTCCATTTTCATTCATGATTTTATCTATTTGGGTCATCTCCCTTTTCTTTTTGAGAAGCCTGGCTAGAGGTTTGTCAATTTTGTTTATTTTTTCAAAACACCAACTCTTGGTTTCATTGATCTGCTCTACAGTTTTTTTAGATTCTATATTGTTTATTTCTGCTCTGATCTTTATTATTTCTCTTCCTCTGCTGGGTTTAGGCTGCCTTTGCTGTTCTGCTTCTATTTCTTTTAGGTGTGCTGTTAGATTTTGTATTTGGGATTTTTCTTGTTTCTTGAGATAGGCCTGGATTGCAATGTATTTTCCTCTCAGGACTGCCTTCGCTGCATCCCAAAGTGTTTGGACTGTTGTATTTTCATTTTCGTTTGTTTCCATATATTTTTTAATTTCTTCTCTAATTGCCTGGTTGACCCACTCATTCGTTAGTAGGGTGTTCTTTAACCTCCATGCTTTTGGAGGTTTTCCAGACGTTTTCCTGGGGTTGATTTCAAGCTTCATAGCATTGTGGTCTGAAAGTATGCATGGTATAATTTCAATTCTTGTAAACTTATGAAGGGCTGTTTTGTGACCCAGTATATGATCTATCTTGGAGAATGTTCCATGTGCACTCGAGAAGAAAGTATATTCTGTTGCTTTGGGATGCAGAGTTCTAAATATATCTGTCAAGTCCATCTGATCCAATGTCTCATTCAGGGCCCTTGTTTCTTTATTGACTGTGTGTCTAGATGATCTATCCATTTCTGTAAGTGGAGTGTTAAAGTCCCATGCAATTACCACATTCTTATCAATAAGGTTGCTTATGTTTGTGAGTAATTGTTTTATATATTTGGGGGCTCCGGTATTCGGCACATAGACATTTATAATTGTTAGCTCTTCCTGATGGATAGACCCTGTAATTATTATATAATGCCCTTCTTCATCTCTTGTTACAGCCTTTAATTTAAAGTCTAGTTTGTCTGATATAAGTATGGCTACTCCAGCTTTTTTTTTGGCTTCCAGTAGCATGATAAATAGTTCTCCATCCCCTCACTCTCAGTCTGAAGGTGTCCTCAGGTCTAAAATGAGTCTCTTGTAGACAGCAAATAGATGGGTCTTGTTTTTTTTATCCATTCTGATACCCTATGTCTTTTGGTTTGCGCATTTAATCCATTTACATTCAGTGTTATAGAAAGATACGGGTTTAGAGTCATTGTGATGTCTGTATGTTTTATGCTTGTAGTCATGTCTCTGGTACTTTGTCTCACAGGATCCCCCTTAGGATCTCTTGTAGGGCTGGTTTAGTGGTGACGAATTCCTTCAGTTTTTGTTTGTTTGGGAAGACCTTTACCTCTCCTTCTATTCTAAATGACAGACTTGTTGGATAAAGGATTCTCGGCTGCATATTTTTCCTGTCTAGCACACTGAAAATCTCGTGCCAATTCTTTCTGGCCTGCCAAGTTTCAAAAGAGAGATCAGTCACAAGTCTTATAGGTCTCCCTTTATATGTGAGGGCACGTTTATCCCTTGCTGCTTTCAGAATTTTCTCTTTATCCTTGTATTTTGCCAGTTTCACTATGATATGTCGTGCAGAAGATCGATTCAAGTTACGTCTGAAGGGAGTTCTCTGTGCCTCTTGGATTTCAATGCCTTTGTCCTTCCCCAGTTCAGGGAAGTTCTCAGCTATGATTTCTTCAAGTACCCCTTCAGCACCTTTCCCTCTCTCTTCCTCCTCTGGGATACCAATTATGCATATATTATTTCTTTTTAGTGTATCACTTAGTTCTCTAATTTTCCCCTCATACTCCTGGATTTTTTTTATCTCTTTTTCTCAGCTTCCTCTTTTTCCATAACTTTATCTTCTAGTTCACCTATTCTCTCCTCTGCCTCTTCAATCCGAGCTGTAGTCATTTCCATTTTGTTTTGCATTTTGTTTAAAGCGCTTTTCAGCTCCTCGTGACTGTTCCTTAGTCCCTTGATCTCTGTAGCAAGAGATTCTCTGCTCTCTTCTATACTGTTTTCAAGCCCAGCGATTAATTTTATGACTGTTATTCTAAATTCACTTTCTGTTATATTATTTAAATCCTTTTTGATCAGCTCATTAGCTGTTGTTATTTCCTGGAGATTCTTCTGAGGGGAATTCTTCCGTTTGGTCATTTTGGATAGTCCCTGGAGTGGTGAGGACCTGCAGGGCACTTCCCCTGTGCTGTGGTGTATAACTGGAGTTGGTGGGCGGGGCCGCAGTCATTCCTGATGTCTGCCCCCAGCCCACTGCTGGGGCCACAGCCAGACTGGTGTGTGCCTTCTCTTCCCCTCTCCTAGGAGTGGGATTCACTGTGGGGTGGCGTGGCCCGTCTGGGCTACTTGCACACTGCCAGGCTTGTGGTGCTGGGGATCTGGCGTATTAGCTGGGGTGGGTAGGCAAGGTGCACGGGGGCACGAGGGGCAGGCTTAGCTCGCTTTTCCTTAGGTGATCCACTTCAGGAGGGGCCCTGTGGCAGCCGGAGGGAGTCAGATCCGCTGCTGGAGGTTTGGCTCCGTAGAAGCACAGAGTTGGGTGTTTGCGCAGAGGGAGCAAGTTCCCTGGCAGGAACTGGTTCCCTTTGGGATTTTGGCTGGGGGATGGTTGAGGGACATGGCGCTGGCGAGCGCCTTTGTTCCCCACCAAACTGAGCTCTGTCGTCCGGGGGGCTCAGCAGCTCTCCCTCCCTTTGTCCTCCAGCCTTCCCGCTTTCTGAGCAGAGCTGTTAACTTATGACCTCCCAGATGCTAAGTCGCGCTTGCTGTCGGAACACACTCTGTCCGTCAGGCCCCTCCGCTTTTGCCAGCCAGACTCGGGGGCTCTGCTTGGCCTGCGAGCCGCCCCTCCGCCCCGGCTCCCTCCCGCCAGTCCGTGGAGCGCGCACCGCCTCGCCGCCCTTCCTACCCTCTTCCGTGGGCCTCTCGTCTGCGCTTGGCTCCGGAGACTCCGTTCTGCTAATCCTCTGGTGGTTTTCTGGATTATTTAGGCAGGTGTAGGTAGAATCTAAGTGATCAGCAGGACGCGCGGTGAGCCCAGCGTCCTCCTACCTCGCCATCTTCTGAGTTCTCCCTATAATTGTACTTTTTAACAGCTGATTTTTTTCAGTTATCTTCTTTAAGTTTTCTGGACCTTTGTAAATTCTTGACAGTATACACTTTCCTGAAAATTCTTTTGCCATGAACTTGCTCTGGCTTGGTTCTCCATTTAACCCTGTAACAAATCCCACTCTGTGTCCTTTACTGGCTCTTTCATCCTGAGACCTTTACTTTATTTAGCTTTTTGCTTCATGTCTTCACCTCAGTGTCTCAGTGATTCCATCTCTTTCCATGAATCCATTGCTGCTCTGTTAACAATTCTCAACTTTCTACCTATAATCATAGCAATTTCTTTAAACCCACATCTCTAACTAGATATTTCACTGATACCTCATGTAAAACATACACAAAATTGAAGTCATCAATTTCTTCCTGATTTTTCATTCTTTCGATGAATGGTGGCATCATCATTCACTTTGTCATCCAAGCTCATCTCTCATCTATGACATTTTCCTTTGATTGATCCCTCATTAAATTGGTTACCAATTCCTACTACACTACTGCTCTCATCTGCCTCTGCATCCTATTTCCCTCATCACCTTCTGATTTCAGAATCTTGTCATTTACTTAGAATCAACCAACTATGCAATGACATCCCAACACTTTTCTCTATGGTGCTCCAATCCTTCCAACATATGCCTTCAGGAGCCACCTTCCCTAAGAACTGTCCCAATTATGTCACCATATTGCTGCTAAATGTGAAGATCCCAATGGCCCATAAACTATGTTATAAATGGCTCTTCTTGACCTTCAAATCGTTTATATTAAGTTTCATCTAAACATGATCATGTGGGATAGAAGCAATGAGAAAGCAAGCAGGCAGCACAATACTCTACCATGTAGCAGGTACTCAATATATATTTCCTAAAATGGAAAAAAAGGAAACTTAAGTATTATATAAAATGGTACATGCCATTCTCCTGCATAAAAAGCTTTAATGAATTCCCACTGTCTATAGGATATAGTCCCAAGTTCTGAGTGTAACTTGACTCTTGTATACTTCTCTCACTTCTCTTCTCTAGACCTTACAAAATAACTTCCTTCCTTCACTAATGAAGGATTTTTTTTTTTTTTGTATGTGCCCTACCTGTCCTTAAAGATTAAATGAGAAACTTCCTTGACCCATTTAATTCTTGGTTAGCTGCTCTTACAATAGAGTATAACTCTATCATTAGCATGTATTATGTCTGTCTGTTTCTGGGTATCCCCCACTCTATGCTAGTTCTTTTTTTTTTTAATTTTTTAATGTTTGCTTACTTTTGAGAGACTCAGCATGAGCAGGGTAGGTGCAGAGAGAGAGGGAGGCACAGAATCAGAAACAGGTTCTGGGATCTGAGCTGTCAGCATGGAGCCCGACGTGGGGCTCGAACCCACTAACCATGAGATCGTGACCTGAGCCCAAGTTGGACACCAACCAACTGAGCCACCAACGCACGTCTATGTTCATTCTTTGAAAACAGAGATCACATCTTCTTTTGTTCTCCAGGGCCAACCTCAATACTCATACTTAATAGATAGCAGTGAAAATATTTTTTTTTTCTTCTATTGGCTACAAGCAGCTAGCTATACTGGTTATAAAATGCACTGGCTACAATCAACTAGCTATATACAACCAGTAAATACCACTTTATTGACTAGATTTATTTTTTCAATTCAGGCCCATTGACCTCTACACTGTGCTCCATCTAAAACAGAAAACTTGCATTTTTTAATTTTGTTTTTCCAATGTCGTTCTGAACATTGACTTTTGAAATATTTCCTTTCAGCACACATCTAAAACAACAGTGTCATATATCAGTGCTATCTCATTTCCCAAAATGTCTTTAAGTTTCATACTCTATTCTAAGACTTCCTCGCTATTATATTTGCCAAATACCAGAGTTATTCAACTATTCACCTTATTCTGTATTCTATGACATAAATTCCTTTTTATAGCAAGGACCATACTCTATTTGTCCATCTCTCCTAAGTTACATCATTCCTGAGACATTAAGAAAAAATGCTCAATGTTAAATTAATGAGAATTTGTGTTACAATGAACATGAGAACATGGTGCAACAAAACTTGAATATAACTGAGATCTTCCACAGAAGGATCTTTTACTCTACCAGCAATAGATTCTATTATAACCTCTATAATACTGAGGTTGAGTTTTCTCACTTCCTTACTTTTCTATCCTTCAGCTCAGCCCTTCAGTCAACTTACTTTATATTCTCATTGGCGGGTACTTCAGGCAGTTGCACAGTGATCATGCCATCTAGATTGGTCTTCCCAATGAAGGCAGGCTTGGTACGAAGTACATCTGGTGCAGTCTTTGCTGTTACCCTGTGTTGCAGCCCACCAGCACTGTTTCCACGATTTGTCAGCACAAATGAATATGACTTCTCAGGCTTTAGGTTGACAATTAACTTCTGTGTAGCTCGGCCATCCACTTCTTCCACCATTTTCCCATCATCATAAAGAATCTAGAGACATACAACCAGTCAGGGAGATTTGCTTCTCAGAGAGACAATGTAGGTTTTTGCAACTAATGTGTACTTGTTTATAGAACACATATATCAGGTCAATTTTAATTTGGGGAAATTCCTAAGCTTGGAAGCGTTCATAAATTCTAGAGGTTGTATCAATCTTTTGGTTCTCACTTCATAATTATATAATGGTTCCAAGTGTATCAAAAATAAACAAAAATGTACAATATTTTCAATATTTGACCTGTTGGTTGCATATAATCTTAATGGAAAATAGGCACATATGCTACAGATATTCAAGGTATTATTCACATCACTCTTTTTTCTAAATATTTCTAGTCCTGTTCCTAAGTATATTTTTGTTTTCAAAAGTGTTTCTCTATTCTCTGCATTTCATAGACTTGTACTTCTTGTTAACATCTCTCAGTAGCTCTCAATTGCAAATTAGAGTTTAAAACTTACAAAGAATTCAGGCCAATAAACAAATTTTTAAAATCCCAGGATACTGCATTATAAAGAGATAGAAACCATGTAAATTTCAGTGTCTGGTAGGAAAACAAAAGCACTAGCTTAGATGTAAAACACTTATCTTGGAACTATAAGATGACTGATAAGTAATGCCACCCCTAGGTGGCTCCTGCTTTATCCTTTGAGTGGAAGCCAAAAATGAGAAAATCAAGTTTGTGTGGCTGAATCAAAGTGGTGTGTATGCTTTCCAAGTAACTTACCCAGATGAACTGCACCCCCCTTTTACAACCATGATATCTTACAAATTAGAAAAAGAACTTACTTTGAAAGGCATGGCAGAATTATAATTTTCTGGAATTTCCCAAGACAACAGCACTGAAGTCTTCATTACTGCTTTGACATGAAAATTTTTTGCAAACACTGCTGGAAAAGGAAAAACAGTGTATTTAAACTACTCCTAAAAACATACGACCTGTCCTTTTCCACCATGGACAATCGGGTTTAAGTTAGATGCTGTCTACTTTGATCAGAGAGACAAGTGTGATTTGCCTACCTGTTTACACTATTCATTTTATTATCCCATTCTCATAAAGATCTCTCTTTTACCTCCAATTCAGTCAACTATATTGTATTTTCCTTACCTGAGAACATTGGGTGCTGTCAGCCAGACTTGCTTGGCATTCTATAACTGAAATCTAAGGCATCCAAAACATGTTAAGTTTTACATACTTTACCTGTTTTGCTTTTGCTGAACCTATTAATATGAAGGGTCCGATCAGTTATTTATAGCTTCAAAATACTGATTTCCAAAGACCGACATTCCTTTAAAGGAGGAAGGCCATAAGCAGACAAATCCTACCTTGATCCACAGGAAGTGTCCTGAACTGGACACTGGGACTATATGGCCCGGGCCCTTTGCTCGTGTGAGCACGTACTTTTACATCATATGTGGTATCTGGTTTTAAGCCACTGAGTGTCACAGTAGTATCAGCTGGAACAATAAGCTGCTCCATTGGAAGAAGTGGGATGTTGATATCCCTATACAGAAGAGTATACTTGGTGATAATGCCATTTCTCTCTGCCAGGACAGGTGGCTGCCAGGATAACTGGACGGACGTTGAAGTGGTGCCTTCTGAGTGGAGGTTTTGAGGAAATCCAGTTGGGACTTCTTCTGGAACAGAAATCTCCTTCACTATTTCTTCCCCAAAGCCCACTTTGTTTCTGGCTGAGAGCTTGAAGATATATGATGCTCCTTTATGGATGTCTGTAGCAGTAAAGTGGTCTTCTTTCTCAGAGAACTCAAGAGTAGTGAGTGGCTCCATATCTTTCCGGCCAAATTTTAGACGGTAGCCCTGAAGAGGTCCAAATGTGTCCACCGGGGGGTGCCACTGAATGAGAGCAGTATTCATTTGAGTGTGGTTAATCACAAGCCGGGGTTTCCCTGGAACTGCAACACATGGGATGGAGTGCTGAGACCAACCAACACAGACGTTCACACTTTAATCACTACTGAATAGGAACACCACTCTATGGGAATCCCCACTTCTTTATTTATATATAAAAAAAAGCCTTGGTCTATATACCTTTGTAGAAATATGCTTCTTTTCATACTTAATTATTAAGGTAGGCTGAAATACCAGAATTTGATAACAGACACAAATAGATTTATTAAAACAATAATTTAAGGGAATTAAAAAAAATTCCCACATTGAAGGTTCATGTCACAGAGAAATGAGGGTGAGTAAAGATTAGCTAATTAGATACATACAGCTAATAAGAATCATGATTATAACATATTTAATTGCTGGGTACCTGTAATGTACCAGGCACTGTGCTAAGATGAAGGATCTCACTTGATTTACATTTTTCATTCCTGACTACACACTCTGATTAGTTATTATCTTAATTTTCTATAATAAGAAAATGACACCCAGAGAGATAGAAAGCTGCATAGTCAGATATGTAATAAATGAGAAAGCTCTAAGACAGCCCTGGGTTCATCTGAATCCATAGCCAAATACTTAATGATACTATTATGTTGCTTATAAGTTTTTTTTTAATAGGTACAAAATCATGTTGCTTTGAGTTATTACGGATATAATTTGTACTTTTTGTCTATACTTTATACCTGTGGAGAAACCATGACTAAGGAATGCTTTTTGACTAGTAGGTTGACTGAAAACAAAACTCCGTTTTTCTTTTCTCTTACAGAGATTATAAATCTGGATTTGCACACCTCCAGCATAGGCTCGGCTGGGCAGTATAAACACAATAAATGTACAGATATCTAAAATAAGCATCGCCTATTTCAATATTCAAGTCTCTATTGATTAAGAAAGACCTAAAATTGTAAATGGAAACACCAAAATAATCTTCTCTGTGAATAAGATCCACGATTCTAAATAATTTTTTGTATAGCCACTAAAAAGTGATGAGCCAGTCTTAGCTATTAAAAAAGACAATGTTATTTCTTCCTCTGGGAGTCACATCCTTTGGCTATAAATTCTGTACTTTCTTGTCCTTATTATGGTATCCCTATCTTATGGCCAACAGGAGTTTGATGCTTTATGTAAGACATCTCAGACTCATTAAGACACAATTATAAATATAGGTGAAAGAAGTGTATTTTCTTCATTTTGGGATTCAGTTTCAGGAGTTTACCCTTGGCTGTTTACCTTTCAATAGAGGCTGGTTCCATCATCATTCAGCATGCCCCCACTGAACATGTATCTCCTAAGCATGGCATTAAATTAGCTCGGTACAATGCTATTCTTTTTTAAAAAAAAAAGGAAAAAAAAAAAAAGCCCAGAAGACATTGCCTTAAAGGAGTTTTGCCATCTGTAATCCTGCTGCTTGAGGCAGTTCCAGGTGGCAGGATGTAAGTGAGGCAAATCTTATGACATTTAGACAAATTTGGCAGTGAGCATGGCACCCAGGAGGGTACTCAACATCACAGCTGTTCTTTGCTTTATGCCTTTACATAGAGGTGTGTTCCTAAAAAGTTGTGTGAGAAACGATTCAGGAGGAGTAAATCAAATCATAGTTTAAATGTTCCATGGGAGATTGCTATATAAAGGGATTGGAGGAGAATCCTTTTGTAATTATGTCTTAATTTATTGGTTTTACAATGTCAGGTCTTCTTTCATGCTGGCTTTTCCTAATGGGAGCCGATCAAACTAACTCTAAAGAGCATTAAGAAACTTTGTTCTTCAGAGAGAAGCAATCTGACATTTTGTAGCCTTTTTGCTTTTCATTTTTCTGTTTCGATCTTTTATGTGACTTGCCGCTCCCCCCCTTAGAATCCCCACTGCAAGGACTGAGGAGGTGAAAATGGCAAAAAACACAAAACCATAAGTCGTCAACCCAGTTCAAGATGGCAGCTCTTCTAAAAGGGTCTGCTGCTGAGAGGTGTTGAAGCTAACAAGTGACATCTCTGTCCACATGATCTTCCCTCTGGACATTCATAGGACTTGCTCTTCTACATCATTTGTATCTCAGCTCAAATAACTTTCCTCTAAGAGACCTTATCCAATCACTCTTTCCATAGGCCCCTAGGGGCTATCCTATCCTTAATGCCTACACACCTTTATTTTTCAGCTTCTCTGAAAATGTCACTTACTGATGTTATATATATATTTATATATCCATTTGTCTATTTATTAATTATCTAGCCCTACTCAGAACATAAGTTTCAAGAGGAAAGAATATTTCTGTTTTGTTGATTGCTGTATCCCCAGTACTGGGGGTAGCACCTGACATCTACTAAGTGCTCAAAAACATATTTGTTGAATAACTGATCGAATAATTTGGGAAAAGTATGTTCTTGCTTTGCTTCTTCTGAACTATATATCAAAAAACACAAAAGTTAACCACAGCCCACTTATTGCTTCTGATAGAATTCAACATACAATTTGGAAAATTAATATTATTGTCACCTGGAAGATGTTCAAGGCACATATATGCACAGATAATGCTTACCTGCCCCAGTGGTGGACACCAGTTTGGGCTTGCTTCGTGCACCATCTCCTTTGGTGGTGTAGGCTGTGACGGTGAGGGAGTAGGAAGTTTCAGGTTGTAGCCCAGAAATAATCATGTCCTAAAATGACACAATGGAATGACACTGATTCAAAATGCTACAAATACCCTGGGGGAAAATCAAAACATCCATCTTCATTCTATGCATGCTTCATTACTCCCTGTAGCCATGCCAAGCACTGGAAGTTTCATGCCTGGAGCTCATGCTATGGATGATCTGTGTTCATGCTGACATTAAAGTG
Organism: Lynx canadensis; assembly: GCF_007474595.2. NCBI lineage: Eukaryota > Metazoa > Chordata > Mammalia > Carnivora > Felidae > Lynx > Lynx canadensis. The sequence goes on from NC_044315.2 coordinate 33,883,531, forward strand.
GGGACTTCAGCCATCCTAAGAGGTAGTTCTGAGAAGTAGTAGTTAAAAACATGAAACCTGGAGCTGGAACTCCTGAATTCTTTAATTTAAACCTGCGTTTCCTTATTTACTAGGTTTGTGATCCAGGGAAAGTGAGTTAACCCCTCTGCACCTCAGTTTCTCTTGTAAAGGTTGGAATAATAGAAGGATTAAAGGAGTTATATCCAGCAAACACTTACGGCTATGTCTGGCTCATAGCAAGCAACCCAGACACCAGCACTCATATTACGCCAGTAGCTCTGTACATGCGTCCTCTATAGCCTGGTCCACAGAGCAGTGATGGTACTGATGCCACTGCAGCCTGTTTTATCACCATTTTGCCAAATGGCTGATCTGTTGGACTTTGATATCTTGACAGCCAGAGAAGTTTCTTAGGACTCAAGTAACATACTGGTTAATGATGTAGATTATGGACTAAAATCATTACCCAATAAGGAGAATTTTCTGGTGATTTGGAGTCGTCCATAAAACCAAAGAACAATACTTTTTCTACCACATCATGAATGTGGGCTCAATTAATTCTGCTTAGAAAATGTAAAATATCACAAACTATTTATTAAAACTCTAGTTTTCTCTAAGTTAGGGCCCCAAACTGTGATGGTTATGACTTAGATCTGTTCTTCCAAACTGGAGATTATATGATTTTTTACATAGAGTGGTTACTAATTTGTTCTGTTATTTTCTCCAGAGCTGCTGCACAAGCACGTGCATGCATATGCACACGCACGCACACACACACACACACAGACACACACAGTAAAAAAACAAAACAAAACAAACAAAAACAAAAACAAAAAACCCTTTCAGATATTCGGGATAGCTTTGCTTTCAAACTGAATATAGTTAGAGTTAAGAAAATGTACAATGCCATTGACTTCCACATCTGAAGACAATACAAGTGAGAGTTCATGGAATGGACTGGATTGTGTACAAGACAAGAGGATTTCTCTGTATAAGGCTGTAAGGGGCATCATAGAACTCAATTGTTGAATCTTATCCCAAATATGACAGTTTTTGACAGTCTTCTTTTCTTGAAATAGTAGGAATGTCATCAGAGTGGAAATTCAAGAATTTCAGATATCATACTGAAGAGCCACTGGAAAAATTATTCTGCCAGATGAATGGGCTAAATTTGGGAGAGAGATTTTATTTTCAGGACCTTGGAATAGTTTCACTAACATTACAGAGACTACAAAAACCATCCGAATCACCCAAGAGTAGCAGTAGATACAATGGGTATTCCAAAAATTATAATGGGAAAACACCAGCATTATTGCTTCCAAGGTCCCTCTCACATGCTATTGGATTTCTGCTGAATGTAGGCAAGGCTAGGGGAAGAACAAAGCAAGGCTTGCCTTTATCACCAAATTTATATGTGGAAGAAATTTATATGCTCTGAGACTTATATATGTCTTTTTCATTTATAAAATTGAGATTAGCCACACATGTCCTTCCTCTCACACAGACTGTTACAGGATAATAAATTGTAATGCAATTTGAAATTGGTCAAACCCTCTGCAGTGGTATAATCACAGCTGGACACACCTCTATCTGCCTGGATCCTATCATTTCTTGCATTACATTTTGTTTTTTGAAACTGTGTGCATACTCGCTCAGGGATTTCCATACCCTCTGTGGGGTGGTGTGGCTGATATCCTGGCCAGTTCCTCATTCTCTTTGTCTCCCCCAACTCATCTCCATTCAACTTCTTGTCCCTGTCCCTTAAAAGTTGGCATTCCCAGATGTTCTGAAACAGTTACTGGCCTGCTGTGTTTCTTTTTAGTCCTAAAAAACACATTTACAAATTTTAAAGAATTTTTTCTATCTATATACTAAATTCATTTTGTCTTGATTTCCCATCAGGGCACCAATGGCATGTACATTTGTAAATATGTGAACATTTTTCCTTGACAATCAATTGTTCCCTCAAGTTCAACTTAACTAAAGCTCAAATGTCATTTCCAGAAACAAACTCCCTTGCTTCTATACTTTAGTGAATGGTAGAGCATATGCCAAACTTATGATTGATCTTGATCTCTTTTTCTTCCTCAAATTCTTATTCAGCAAGTTTTTGTTTTTAAAATGGTGACAAAAACTGTCCCTTTTTTCATTTCTGCTGTCTCGGTTTTGTTGGATTTTTTATAATTTCATGACTGCTTTAGTGAAAGAGTTGTTTTTGTGTCCCTGTTTACTCTCTTCTTTCTCTCTAATCTATCCACTAAGTCATTTTTAAGCTGCAGGTAATAACCCATTTAAGTAGGTCATGAAATCAATGACCAGCATTTTGAAAAGAAATATAATATACTTTAATGAAAAATATTAAATCTTACATATATTTAAATTTAAGGTATCATTTTGTAAGACCTTTATTTTAAACATATGAACGCATTGGTCATGATATTTAATGCATTCTTACTATGGATCACAGTCAAAAAAGTTTGTAAAACACTGTTAGTTCCATTAAAACTAATACCTTGCCCACCATATTAACCAACATTCCCAACAAGAGCCCTGTGTTTTGGCAAAAAATAAAAATAAATAAATAAATAAATAAATAAATAAATAAAATGAAAGAATACCCTTACCAGTTTGTCTCTTGTTTCTATTTTTAATTTTCTATATCTTTCCAGTACTGAAGAGTTAAAAGCCACATCTTTAGCTTGACACTTCAAGTTTTCCCAACATTATATTAAATGTTATTTCTTAGCCATAGTTAGAGCTAATTTACTAGCCTGAATCCCTTCATTCATGTTAAATTGGCAAAGCTCACTATCAATTGACTATATGACATTCTTGACTGTCCCAAGACTGCTTCTCCTGTACTTTAAAAAATATGTTTCTACCTCCAACTCCCCAATACACACACACACACACACACACACACACACACACACACATTTTCCCACTCTTCAATCCTTACTTATCTTTCAAGTTCTCAACTACATTTTAAGACCTCTTCTTGGTCCATGGCCTCCAAACTCACAGCTGTTACTGACACTGTCACTCATTTATTAATTAATTACACATTGCTTGAGGTCATTGCTTTTGTTGTATTTTATGAAACTTTTCTTAACTTTACATACTTCCTAACCACCTACTGTAAGCACTTAGAAGGCAAAGACACATCCTATGACTCCCATGGAAACCTTTACATAATAATAAGCTCTCAATAAATAACATAATCCAGTCATCAAAATATTTTTAAAAATTTCTATCTCAGTGAAATACTTTCTGCTTCTTGGCATGACTCATTCAATTTTACTCAAATTTCTGTGGGTATAACAGAGAGTTGCCATTTCTAAATATAATTAGTACCAGATCTACATTGTTATCCACCTAAAATGTAACCCTGGGGTAGGATAGATGAATGGCCTATATCAAACAGCTTGATATCTCTCATCTGGGATGTCTCCACTTGAAGCATGCCTCCTCTAACTGTGTCAAAAGGCAGAGTTAGTAGCAGCCATAAAAACAACATGAGCTCATGATTTTCTTAGGCAATCAGTAGCAACATGCCAATTTCACAAAATAAAAGCCTAAATAAAAAGGATACCATAGAGTGAAGATAATTTAAAAATAATTTGTTAGTTCATGCATCCAAGCAATCTGTGATGACATATCACACATAAGTGAAAGAGGGGTGTAGAAAAAACAAGCATTTGTAATCTGTTTTTGACAAAGCGTCCAAAAATTACTCACATGTTCAGTAGTATCATCAAATTCCCACTGATTGAGATTAAGAAGGTTGGGGAAGAGGAAAACAAAATAAAAAGAAATGAAGAGAAATTTGCAGACTTAAAAGGCAATGTTGCCCTCCTTAGATTAAAAAAAAAATTGAAAAAATAAGCAATTGGAACAGTGTGTACAACAAAATTCCATAGAGAAAGTATGTATGCTGTCACCCTCACCCCTAATTCAGAGGTCAAAAGTAAATATGTTTTGTATTAATAGCATTAAAATCAGATAATACATATTTTTCAATGTGTGGTTCATTGGAATGAATCAATTAAGGCATAATGTAAAGCTGATGTTTCTAATCATACACTACTTTATCACATTTATTTTGACTTTTTCCTTATGTTATGCAATTAATTTATGTCAGTAATTAGATTAACACCTTTCATAAAATATTGGAATCTTCTAGCCCCAGAGAAGTCTTGCAAGGTGCAATGGAATTTCAATGAATAGTTAGCATACGAGGTAGGCAAAAAAAAAAAAAAAAAAAAAAAACAAAAAAAAAAACAACCCAAAAAAAACCACAACCAAAAACATATATACATAAGCAAAATTAGCACATTAACAAATAAAAGACAAAGTAGAAGAGACGGGAAAAATGTTGACATTTAAGGCATTTTGTATCATATAATTTCATTAACCAAAATGAAAACACTGGCAAAACTACAGGTTTATAATGTAAAAATATCTAGGACATGAAAGAGGCTATCAGAGCATGGTGGCCATATAATTTTTTTCATAATTTCAGACTTACAAAAGAAAACATAGGCAACAATGGCTTTATTAATTTCAGATTGTGAGTACTTTCTGTTTCACAGATAGCACAAAATAAACATTTAGAAAAAGCAAGTCAACAGCCAGAGTCTAAAGGAATATGAATCTAAAATATAAGTTTACAGAAGTAGACTTCAAAACCATGTAACTGGATTTGGAGCTGATTAAGCCACTCATCCAGATCCCATTAGTTAAGTAAGTGTTTTTGTGAATTGATTATATTAAGACATTAGGTCAATGCTTTCCTTATAGCCACAGGGATATGTATTGCTCTCTTGTCTGCACAGAGACAAGAATGCAAAATTTGGCAACCTAACGTAGTATTTCTCAACTTGGCTCACAGTCTACTTCACTTTCACACAAAGGAAGGAATTTTTTATTGAAATAAACTTCAAATTTTCCAAACCCCATCCATTTCCATGCCCAGCGACCAATTTGCTAGATAAGCACAGCAATCTATTCATAACATCCCATCACTCCTGGAGCCAGTATAGGTAAGCTATCTGTGGATTATATGTAAATCCCAGCATAAGTTATTAACTGAAATCTTCCTCTTCTTTTCAGGTAAATATGTAGAATACAGGTGAATGTATTATGGTATCATCCTTTGAAACACTTTAGTTTACGGAAATAAAATGGAAACATTTAGTGCTCTGCTTTAAACAACTGATTACAAAAGCCAGTTGTGACTGCATGATTATAAACCATCACTCTAGGATCAATAGAGTTTCTCACATACTCAACTCTTCTTCATACTTTTCTTAACTTGGCTTAACATAGAGGATTCTCATTTATTTCCTGGGAAACTGTAAATTAATTTTTATGGTCATTATCTTCATTTTCCAGGAAATCAAATGAATTGTGAATACATGGTTTGATTAAGTACTAAATAAAATACTATCTGGATACCTTTCCTCAATTAAGGATGTGTATTCTTCAACAGAAGAAGTCCTACACTTAGAAATTAGATCAAGTAGTTTTAGCATAGCTGCTTACGATTCTTTCTGTTAATTTGATTAAAATCAATTCAATTTTTTTGAAGACAGAAAGGTAAACTCAGATATCAATATAGAGTTGACTATCTTTATTTTAAGAAACCAGTTACATGTTCTTAATTAGGCTTGAGTGTCAGTTTATTATAATTTACTTCCTCACTTGCTGTCAACTCTGAGAAGGTAAATACACATCATGTGCTTTAAAAACTGGAATTTTGTACAGGATTTTTTAAATGTAAAATAAACAAACAAACAAACAAACAGGGCCCATTTCAAGGTATGGACTAAAATAAAAGTATCATAAATAAATAAAAACATAGGTATGTATTTTCAGAGGCTTACCTGTGCATCAGCCAGCATCACATCCTTCAGCATGGGCTGGCCCTTGGGCTCACCATTTTCCATCCTCACATAATGCACCTGGTATCCTCTTATCTGGCCATGCTGTTTATTGGGCACAGGTGAGCGCCATGAGACTTTAACAGATGTTGAGTTGACAGCCTCTACCTCGACTTTGCGAGGAGGACCACTAGGAACTGGAACAACATCATTGGATAAAAGAAAATTATAGGCACTTGTCCCACCCAGTCAGAGTATTTTCTTTACTTAGGTTTTAAAAAAAAAATGGGCAGACACACTATGTTTCCTTTGTGGAATACAAACATTTTCAAGCAATGAAAATGCTCAACCAATCTGCTCTACCTTTTAAGAAAAGATCAAAAAACATGACCGATGCCAAAAAAAAAAAAATGGAAGAAAAAAAGAGTATCAGAGAAATAGAAAAACATGTAAAAAATGTACAAAAGCCAAGGAAGATGCTTTGAGGCTCAAAGCATTAAAGCACAAAGAGGAATAGCATTGAAATAATAACAAAAACTGGTTGTTGATTGTTGTGTGTTTTTTTTAAAGGTTTCTTTTTAGCAGAATAAAAAGATTCTTGATTATATGTGTTTTCTTCTCTTTTTTTTCTCGTATCAAAGGTTTCCAAACAACAGATGCCAAAAATTGAATGTCGAGCATCAGTGTCTCTGAAATATGCAAAACAAAAAGGCAACAAGAAGATAAGAAGACAGTTTTGAAAAGTTTACTTCAAAATGTAAAAGAAGTTATTCAAAAAGGCCACGAAAAGTGCAGAAGACTTTAGACGGAAGTATAGAGAACGGCCTGGATTGCAAGGTCATACCAGCAAACTGTTCTTTTAAAGGGAAGCGAATTATTGTGTGGAGATTGAAAAAAAAAAAAATGCCCAGGCTGCAGCAAAGATAGGTCTTTGGCAAAAACTACGAAGTTATAGCGATGCTGGGTAAAAAAGATGAGCAGAAAAACAAAAAACAAAAACCAAAAAACGGATTACCGTTAGCCTATCAAAAGACAGCAGACCAAGATTGTGTCAGAAGGGTGCAAACTGACGTAGCAGAGGCAACATACCATCTTCATCAGTTCGAATCAACACGGAGAAGCTCTCGGGGCCAGGGCCGACGTCTGTGTGGGCTGTCACAGTGATCCGGTACTCAGTCCATTTTTCCAGCTGTTCCAAAAGGTACTTAGTAGTGTCCGAAGGAATTCCCAAAATCTCGTGAGGTTTGTCATCTTCTCCATCCACGGAGGTGTACTTGATGGAGTATTCAGTAATAATGCCATTCTGTTTTTCCACTGGTGGAGGTTGCCAACTTACCAAAATACTAGTGGAACTTGGGCTGGTGCAACTAATGTCTTGAGGAGGAGCTGACGGCTCTTATTTTGGTAGTGAGTTAAAGGAAGGTTTGAGTGAAAGGGCAGGAGTGGTTGGAAAAAAAAAATGATAAAACAAAAGAAAAGGCAAAAATAAATAAACGAACAATAAGGGCAACAAAATGAAAATAAGGCTTTGAAACTCAAAATAAAAATTTAAGTATATGTACCTTGGCTTAGTAATATGAATAAACCAAAAAATGAATAAATGACCAGAAATAATTGTTAAATAATGGGTGGGGGGAATATGTGAACATGAAACCTTGAGATAATAGAGCCTCAAATAAAATTACCTACCTGTAATTTAAATTCTTCTTCTAAACCAATCCCTCAGTATTTCCCAGCCCTACTGCACAGACTACCCAACTTTAAAAAAGCTGTAAATATGGCAAGATTTATTACATGAGAGTCAGATGATGCTTCACAGATGCCGTTTCAAGCTTTCATTTCTACATTCTAGAATGAGGGTGATTCATGTACAGTATTCATTCGTGAAAGGGTTTTCAAGTGTAAAAAGTTGCAGTAATTGTTGGATGCCCTTCCAGCAATTCCAATTAAAAAATAAATAAATAAATAAAAGCCCAAATATAAAAGTGTTCCCTCTGACTATCTGAAAAACGGAGCCAGCCTGACCAGTTTTAATGAAAGGTGTTAATCTAGCATTGATTGTAGCCCATATACAGTGAGCATGCAGAATCAATAAAGGATGAAAATGCATAGTCCAAGATTTACCTACCCGAGGGTAATGTCAGGCTTGTTGATTCTGACTGTAACTTGTACTTACCCTACGTCAGCTTTCAGCTTTTTAAAAGAATTTATTATAACTCTTCTTGAGACATCATTACTAGTAAAGAATTAGATTCCACCAGCAAATTTTGGTAAAATCAATAATAATCATCTATCCCTTATAAAATGTCAGTAACAAAGCCATTAAAAAGAATTGTTTAAAAAAATCCTGAGAACCATCTGGAAAAGATATGACTTATGTGCAAAATCTCCTTCATTTTGTACATAGTTATTCACACAGAGTTTACATAAGAGTTAAAAGAGAAACTTTCTTATTGTCCATTCTAAAATAAAATGGTCACTTTATGAGCGATTAGTTTCCATCAAACTACCCAAACATATCATTACTTGAAAAAATTTAAAAAGCAATAAGAGCAATGCAAATGTTATCAAAAAATATTTGGAAGTTAATAATATGTAATTCCTTAGAATAAGAGGGATAAAATTTATTTATTTATTTATTTATTTATTTATTTATTTACTTATTATTTATAGGTGAATCAGTAAATCATTTCTAATTTTATGTATTTAAATATGGAGTTTGTTATTTCCTGAGACTTTGTGGGTCTTAATACTGTGTAGTGTCAGGTGTATCTAATTGTTTACAGGGTTATCTGTCTTTTTAAGTTTACATGTCTTGTGATCTTCATCATAGTGAATCAAAATGAAAAGCTCCCTGTACTGATCATAGGAAATTCTCATAAGAAAATCTTGTACATTTGGAGTAAGATTTGCAAAATCATTAGAATATCTATCATTTTTATTGATTCTGGCTACAGGTTCTTATATTTCAAATTATGAAACTATTTCATATGCATTATCAGTATTCATAATAAATTGAGTCATTCATGTAACAGCAAGACTCATTTGTAATTCTTTTTAAAAAGCTGACTTGTTTTTTACTGCATTGCTACCTTCAGACCTCCTATTCCATGAGAATATATTCACCATTATTTGGAACTTTTACTTTAATAAAATAAAGAGTAGTAGATAAGCTTTTGACGTGGTTATAAAATGTCTATTCTAGCTCTGTATATTTAAATATATGTGTATGAATGTATGTATCCATACATACATTTGCAAACCAGGCAAAATACAATATTGAAGCATATCACATTTTTTTGTAATTAAATTCCTGAATTTAAGAATTATGTTCTACAATATTAATTATTAGCCTGCTCGGCATTCAGAATAGAATACAAAACTGCATTAATTTAAATGTTTCAGTTTATAAAAGAAAGGGAATTTTATGGGAATAGGTTATTATCCCTAATGGATTAAGTAACAGAGCCCTAATACTTTTTGTACCAACACTCATGTTTTGAGAAAGAGAGAGAATATATATTTATCTTCAAAAAACCCTGGAAGATTTTAAATTTCTATAAGAAAATGAAATAATAGAAAACTTGCCTATGTGAAAGAAAATTCATTTTTTAGAAAATGTAAATTTCGTCTTTGCTGAAAGGCCTAAAATTTAGGTCAACAGAGCATCCACTTTACAAAATTCAATGTATTGAGATCACACATATCTATTGCATATGTAACTATCAAAAATCACATATAAAATATAAAGTATAAAAAAAAATACCTAAGGAATAACTCCATAAAACTGTTCAAGGTAAATGGTTGTTTAATAGACTAATTATGGAAACTTACTAATAAAGAGCAAACAATTGTATTATTATGAGTAACCAAACTTTCCATCAAAAATAAACTTCCATATTAATACTTTACACAAAGCAATCTTCCCTGGATACAATGAACCCTCATTGTGATAAACATAACTATGCTTTAGGTTACAAGTTCCAAAAAGAAATTGAACCTGAGGAAATAAAATACAATTTAGGATTGCAAATATACTTGTGATTTCCATTGTTCCTAAATTTGTCCAAATACAGATTTTCTATGAATGTTCCAAATTTTCACATGTACTACTTGCGGACTTAATAACAAACTAGTCACAAGAGCTGAGCTTTTCTCTGAGTAGAAACAAATACATGAAATAAAGACCTGTTAGCAAAATTAAAACCTCTGTACTTAAAAAACATACAAATATGGTCTCTGTTGCCTCTTTAGTTTGCTAAGCCCTCTTGTGATTATTTGGCAGTGTTCTCAACCAGAAGTTTGCTTTGTAGCCTTATAAATCATTATACAGGGCCTGGTAAAACTTTCACTCATTTTCCTCATGGAGCTCTCTGAACTTCTCAGACTTCTTTCAGTTTAGGAAGTGGGAGAATGGGATCTGCTATTGGACCAAGTTGGAGACCAACACAGGTCACGGTTGTAATCCTCAAAGTTGGATGCTTACTAGCATAGAAACTACTGACTAGCAAACATATAAATTAGCTGATTTGTTTATTGGTGGGGATAAAAGGCCGCAACACCTGCTAGTGAAAAAAAGGACAGAAAACAAGCAAAGAGAGACACCTACTTGACTGCATGGTTCTGGCTGATATTTCAGCTGTGGAAGCACCCAGGCCTTGAGGAGAGCGTGCAGCCAGACGGAAGTAGTACAAACTGTTTGGTTTCAGTCCTTGCAGTCTGTAAGATGTCCCTGGCTCGATGGTAATTCGTTGCTGTGGATAAGTAACAGAAGAACTGGGTCATTTCCATTAGCATTCATGCAAACATTTTTATCACACTGCCTGGAACCTCAGATTTCTGTTATTGAGGTTAGAAAGGCATCAAAATATCACAAATAGAATCCACAGTGAGTATCTAGGACTCTATCAGGGGAATTATACAATGAAAATATCAGTGTTTTAATGGTGAATTTCTACAACAAATAAGGTAACTGGAATAATGGAAGCCACAGATCTTTCTAATGATGATCCAGTTACCAAGTGCATCAGATAAAAGGAAGGTTGAAAGGCCACTACCCATAAATGGGTTGTATTGAAGGTGCATGTGTTGTTGTGATGTAGCCCACAATAGAAACTGACACCCACCCCTGATGGTAGAGTATGGCCAACATGTGCAATTTCACCTGAAGAGATGTCTAGCTCATCGCCCATGACCTTCTGAATCTAAACAGGAGCAAAGAAAATATGACCAGAAGTAGCATCAGAAACTGGTGTACAGGTTATATGCGGTTGCTACAAAATAGATCTGAAATGGCAAAGTCCTGATGGGATAAAAATGATGTTAGTTACTGAAGAAAGCTGGATAATTTATGTGAAATCATATCATTATTCTATGCTGATTTAAAACAATTTTAAAACTTGTTTTTCTTTGTGGCTATAGAGCACACATAAAAAAGTCAGAAACTTTTCTGCAAATTTTACCATCATAAAGGGCTTTTGAAATAAGGCTTATTTAATTGAATGTTATAATTCTTACTTTTCATGTTTAAAATTTGACTTGCATTTTAGCAAAAATATAGCTATGTATAATCAATCTCATATTGAACATTAGCCTGTAGTAAGCCTTAAAATACACACTGATATGTAATCTAGTATTGGCATAAATAATCTTAAGTCTTTTCATTGAATAGAGTTTGCCGTTCATACAAACAAATCATTCAAGGGGAATTCAAATATAAAACTAGAGAAAACATCCCTAAGGGATTCTGGCTCACAAATAGAAAAGCTTTTAGAAATTGTACGTTTCCCAAATGGTAAGAAAAAAAGGGATTCCCCAAAGAAACAATTGTAGAACAGAGTTGGTGTACCAACATTCAAGCATCTACATCTATAGCATTCTCAAAGGATTTCCACTCTTCTGTGCTGTTATTTTGTTTTCTTTTGTTTTTCAGTTGGGTAGTGGTAAGGATATAAAATAAATTAACATTGAATTGTGTGTCTTAATAAAAGCTGGTCTTTTTATTGCAGTAACATAAATCCTTTAAATTATAGCAGCATTTCAATTATAACCTTTTGAGTGCTTAATTCATATTGGCTTTGTTAGCTAAGTGTAAAAGCATTCCATTTAGAGTTTGGTTTTGGGAATTCTGCTCAGTTCTAAAAGATGTAATAAGATAAAAGTTTATAGGGACATATTAATTTACTATAGCATTCAGAATGATATACCATAAGTTAATTGATAATATTTCACTTAGTATGTATTTAAAAAGGTATTTCTGTTAGGATTTAGGGTTACCTAGCTTTGTGAAGATCTTTTTAAGATAAAGAACGCTAAGCAGTATAGTAAGATGAGTTGTGTGGATTGAGTTGTCACGTGTAGTTTCACTAAGATTTTTGTCCTAATGCTCCTGGATTGGATTTCACAATAACAAAATGTTAGATGTATCTTACTACTGATTTCTATAATTTATACAAAGTGCACTCAAGAGGCAGTATATGCTAATGTTTAAAAAATAGATTCTGGAACCTGACTGCCTAGATTTTCAAATATCAGGTCTGCCATTCAGTAGTGTGAGATTTGGGGGAAAATGTTTAATGTTTCCTGTGCTTCTGTTTTGTTATACATGAAATTGATTAGAAGTAGAGACTGACTCATGGCACCATTGTAAGAATTGAAGGAGTTAATATATGTGAACCCCTTGCTATATCTGTTACCATATGTATTAATTATACTAATTTTCTCCTCTTTTCAGGAACTATCAACAACTTTCAGCCTTCTGCAATCCACAATTATTTTATTTGCATAGCACACTCAAACATTATATGTGCTCACATTAATATCAAATAACTGTTGGCACACAAATAAACATTTGCTATGGGGCCTCTTTCTCTGAAACCAGTTTGGACAAATTCATCCACCTAAAGCCTTGGAGCTCACTTAGTCACATATCTGCAGTGACTTAAGTACTACAAGGCAGAAGAGAAATAAAGGAAGTCCCTGAGTCCCAGGGGCTATATTCTTTTAGATACTTTTAGAAGAAACGTAGAAACCTGAAAATAGGAACAACAGCTGTTTTGTTGTTGTTGTTTGCCTCACTCCATCCTCCCAAAGGCTTGAAATTAATATTCTGTTTTTATCAGGCAAGTTCTTTTTTTGATGAATAAATCTGATCCACCGAAGTTCTCTATCGATATCTGAGCTTTCAGCAGAACGTGAGCAAATACACAAACTAGAGTAGTGCTCCAGTATAGTAAATGGTCAGAAGGTGAGAAGCACAGTCCTACCTCCTCTCCATGCTCCCCATCTTTGTAGACCAGTTCATAGTTGGCAATGGTGTCTGAACGTGGAGGTGTCCAAGACAGCAGAATACTTGTTTCAGACTCAGGTTCTGCTTTGAAGTTTAGTGGTTGCCCTGGTACTAAAAACAGGAAAGCAAAGGACTGAGCTCACCATCACCATGAGTATTCATAAACCCTTCCATTAGTGCATCTGCTTATACCTCTCAAAATATATCCACATGTGTCAGCTTAATGGAGCTAGCTCACGCTGTACTTGTCCTTGAGAAGTATAAAATCTGTTCAAGATATAGTAGAATTATAAAATACAAAATAGAGCAGTCTCTGAATTTGATCTCAAGAATAATAAACTAATTTCATAATATTGTTGTACTAAGCGAGATGATTTATATAATGCACTTGGAATATTGTCTAAATCATAACAAGTGCTGAATACATAAAAACCTTTTCTTATTTAAAATTGAGAACTTATTCTCTAGCACCACATTTAATTTTCAAAATTATTGCCATTAGGTCTATAAAATCCCACCTTCACTCCATTAACAAAACCTATTGGTAACCAGAATCACTTAGTATTTTTTCTTATCAACACACAGTTTGAAAAAGAGGTGAAGTAAGACACAAAATACCCATCACATTCAAATAATTCTAATCCCTAATTGACTTTAAATGAGTTAACATACAAGGCCTAATGTAAACTTAATATTGTCCCTAGTGAGATAGAGTCAAATTACCACACAAATCAAAAAGTTTAGATGTTTATTATCAGAAAAATAGTAATTTAACAGCTGTCATCTGTAATTCTCATATTAGTCATATAACTCATGGAATAGACAATTTGGAAGAACTATGTATCAGATGTAATAAAGAATAGGATTTCTATCTAGCTTAAAACACTTCACCCAAATGTTTTATTAACCCCAACTCCTGGTTAACACCCTGGTAAACACCAAATCCCATTGGTCCTCTATCCCTTGTACACAAGGTTAATGTAGTTCAGCGGCATCACTAGCCCAGCTACCCTTACACTGCTCTTGGACAGTGTCTGCTCTGACTGGTTGTTGGCCATGCCATGCTGGCCACTAAATATTTGAATCATTACCCCTGATACTGTGGCATGTCTCAAAGCACTATAGTTGACCCCAGGTCCATATTTCCAGAAGTAAACATGAGAATTTTGTGTATATTTAATAAAAAAGCAAGAACACTAATACTTTATTCTGGGAGGGAAAGAACCCTAAAGGGTTTTTGGCAAATGGTCATAAGCATTGAAAAACATGAAAAATAATATACTTTGTAACTTCTTAAATAATACTTGAAGCATCATTTTCATAAGTAAGATCTTTGGAAATATAAAATGTATTACTTTTTCTTTTGTAGTCATCTCTCTTGTAGTACGACTAAAAAATTGCCTTTTGTTTAAAAAGAGAAAGTCTAAACAGATCTACCAGAATGGTTTCCAGGAACCCCAATTATTATTTTATTCCTCTGCCTGGTCTGTTAACCTATGAGTGTGTGTGTGTGTGTGTGTGTGTGTGCACATGCGTGTGTACCTGCACGTGCAAGTATACACACTCATGTCTGGACTGATGCATAAAGTGGCCAATAGTGCTTCGTATTACTAAGTGTATTCATAACCTTTTCTCTTTTTTTTGTATCACAGGCCTTGAGATTCTCATTAACTTGATGCCTCCATGAACATACTTTTTAAACAGCGTATCTGTTTTTTTTTCTTCCTTTTTTCTCTTTAAGTACTTGCCCAGTGAGAGACCTTACTTACATAATCACCCAGACTGAGAAACGTAGACAAAAGAAGCTAAAAAAGATCAAGAGCAAGAGAAGGGGGGATAGAGGGAAGTAATAAACAGGAAAATAGCAAAGCAAACAGAGAACACATTAGTTCTAAAAGGGACATACCAAAAGCACTGGCAGGAGCAACAATGGAAGTCAAGAACAATCAGAGAGGGAATTTATGATTGGATTTTAATATTCAGATGATTAAGGAGTTCTTAGCCTAAAAATACACACACAGTGAGAAGTGTGCTCACTTCTTTTTCTCTACGTTTGTTTCCTTTTTTCTTTCTCCCAACTTCTAAAAGTCTGGGAAAGAAGAGCCTTTTGATAACTCCTGACTTACGCCAAACCAGAACCCGGTCTTGTCAAGAATTAAAAACATGGACAGAACTGAAGGCCTGCTCTCAGGATAATAATTGCTTGTTATGTATTTCCTCCCTGCCTAATGCTAATAATGAACTGACATTGATTGAAAACATCTTGGGAATCTAATTAACTTTTTCTTACTTAAACTGTTTATGTTTTTGCTTTTAATTTATCTTGAACAGATTCCCAGTGGGTCTCAATGTTTCATCCTTGTTTAGTAACACAAGCTTCATCTGACCCTCTGATTCTATTAAGACACCTCTCCTAAATGGTGAATTAAATAGGCTCAAAGTTTCAGAGGTATACCGTCCATTCTACTCTTAGATAAAATAAATAATGGTCAGATGACTTCAAATGATATATACAAGGTTCTCTGCTTCTACTTTGTCCTTTTGAAGTAGTCTGGAAGGTAACTTAATTTACTAGATTTTAAACTTATGGTAGAAATACAAATGTCTAGAGGCACCAGGCAAATGAGTACAGAGACCAGGTGGGGCCTGGGGCTGATGGGAGAGTGCCTGTCCCACCTGAAGGAGTTGGTAGTATTCAGCACCAGGAGACTGATGCTTTTGCTCTTTTGTGCACTTGCCTGAACAAAACTGAAGTTGATAACAAATTCTAGGTAAAATCTTCCAATTTTAACCATTTGAAATTAATTGAACCAATTGAAATTAATTGAAAAACACTATAGGGGGGAAATGATACCTACAGGCAAAATCTAGCAAATGGGCCAGTGCTTTAAGAGACCTTTTATTATATCAGGCTCTATGTTCATAAATACCTTTAGGATGTAACTACTCAGACCCCCCTGGGAATTAGAGATTCACCTAAAGAGATTTCTTCCTCAGAGGCATTTAGTCATAGTCGAAACAACAGCAATGAAACTGAGGCATCAAAGTAAAAGAAAACAGGTGTGAAATTAATGGGTTTATTTTTGCATTCCTCAAACATAGTAGTCCTAATGATCATAATATATGTATATAAAGAAGCACTTTAGGTGGGCTCCAAATGGTCTTATTTCTCTGTACTATTTGGAAACACAGAGAGCACTTCATCCTCTGTCAGACAGACCTTTTATGCCAAATGTTGTGAGCAAGGTTCTATTAACATTTATGTTATCTACCTCCTCCTTCCCTTCTCTCTCTCTCTCTCTCTCTCTCTCTCCCCCGAGTCCTGGTCTTGGAGACCAGGTGGGGGCCTGGGGCTGATGGGAGAGTGTCTGGCCCACCTGAAGGAGTTGGTAGTATTCAGCACCAGGAGATTGATGCTTTTGCTGTTTTGTGCACTTGTGGGTCCAGTCTCTCTCTCTCAGACAGAGAGAGAGAGAGAGAAGGAAACATTAAAGACCTTGTTGAAATGTTTGCAAACATTTGTAATGTTTGTTGTAATGTACAATGTAATGTATATTTCCCTCACCAATTGACTAAACAAGATTTTATAGGAAACTCTTGAGATTCTGAAAAACTCTTAGGAAAATAAAAAGATCCTACCCAGAAACTTAAGTGCAATTATGCTACATGAAAAGGGGGGGGTGTGTGATAATACTGACCATAAACCAAATATAGAATTTAGATGTGGAAAGAGGAAATGGAGTTAGAACTTAAATTTTTCCTTAAAATTATATTTAAGAAATCATTGTATTCTGTAAAAGTGGTGTCAACATTTTAATTTTCTTCTTGATTACTTAATGTCCATAAGGAAGTACAAATATGAATTATCAGTTCCCTAAAATAAGATTAGAACCCCATTAATAAATGCAAAGGATTTTAGTATCACCACTATGATGCTTCATTTTAAATATCAGATAGCAACTCAAAGACAGAGAATGGAGAATGAATAAGAAATGAAGGACAAATCTCTATGTCATCTGAAATGCTGATCATATTAGGAAATATGGAAATTTAGGAAATATCTCTAAAAAGAAAAGGGTTAAGCATATATTGAAAGGCTAAACAACAATTTCACTTAACCATATCACAAACATGAAATATCACAGAGACTGGAAAACCTATCATTGCTAAAATACCTAGTATTTTAATAAGGTACACATTTTAAAATGTATCTAGCATTTTAATAAATTATAACAACAATAAAAGCAGCTGCCAGGATTATAGTGGTGGTAAAACAAAACAAACTTTAAAACAAAGAGTCTGGGGGCGCCTGGGTGGCTCAGTCGGTTGAGCGGCCGACTTCGGCTCAGGTCATGATCTCACGGTCTGTGAGTTTGAGCCCCGCGTCAGGCTCTGTGCTGACAGTGCAGAGCCTGGAGCCTGTTTCAGATTCTGTGCCTTCCTCTCTCTGACCCTCCCCTGTTCATGCTCTGTCTCTCCCTGTCTCAAAAATAAATAAAATGTTAAAAAAAAATTAAAAAAAAAACCAGAGTCTGATTTGTAATTGCTAAAAATATATCATTGATAAAATAAGTATTTAATACACAAACACCTGCACAAATCTTATCAATTGTCATTAAACATCAATAATAAAAAGTAAAATTTTATTATAATTGTATTTACGGCAAGAGCTCCTGGACTCCTTTTAGCTCCTTTGCTGAAACTATTTTAAGAAAGCATTTAAATTGGGCTCATAACTTCAGCAATTGGAAATCAGTCTTTTTCTAGTTTGCTTATTCAGGCCTGTTAACATATATTAATGACATGATTTACTAAGTTCTGGAAACCTAAAACATAATGTCTCTAAATGTCATAGTTTTTTAATAACATTTTTACAATGCCCAGAATTTGGAGTAGAATTTGCTTCTTGAAAAAGTTTAAAGTTGTGACTACTCAGTATTTATTTAGTAAATATACATAATTCTTCTCCTTCGAAAGACCTCTACTATTAAGATATACACATATAAATCAGTAGACTTTTCCCAAGAATCAATTAAATGCACAGAAAAATCAGAGGTCAGATGTGTTTTCTAAAAAAAGAAAAAGACATTAAGATTTAACAGATTTAGAAAGCCTACAAGTAGCATGAACATCAGGCAACATTTTGGTGTATTAGGTTTGAGATATAATTTACTACATTCTCTATCACAGTTTTATTTGCACTTCTTTTATGTAGTATAATTACTGTTTGTTCTTGTTATAATTACCTATACAAGAAAACTATATAAAAAGTCATCTTTCCAAAATGTGTATTCTAATAGTGGAAATCTTCTAGCACAACATAAATTCTTCCCTAGACAATGGCCATATACTGCATTCTCCATATTTTCAAGGTTAAATAGTGGCAAGTGACTGTAATGTAAGGAGTTAAAGCTATGAAAAAATTGGAAGATTAATCGGTGTTTCTAGAAAATAATTATTTTAAGCAAAATATTTTCATATTTAAAACCATGTAAAGATGACTTAATATTATCAACTATATGAATATCACTATTAAGGGGAAATATTATTAACTATAAAATAGATTATATTCTGATTTTCTATATTATCAGAAATACATAAATTTATATCAATCCTCTGTTTATATCAATATGTGTAACAATAATCTTAGATGCGATCAAAAGTGATAGATAACTTTCCTCTTAAACTCAGTTTGTTACTAAACACTGTTTCTTCAGAGTCTGATTTTAAACAAAAATAGGATTATTAGTGCCAGGGAATTAAAGATAAGGAAATATAACAAGCATCTTTCAGATATAGTAGACATAGAAGTTTATATATTTGTACATATGAAATTAAAATATACTTGTGGGATTCATACATATAAATCAGTAAATTTTCATAGGTTTGGGAAAGATAAAATTGCAGTGAAAATAATATCCTTAAGTTTTATATAACCTCTCTAAAATAATATTTCATAATAATTTTATGTTTTTGCCCAGCTATGATCCTAAGAAATAGCTAGTCAGCAAGAAAAAAAGGAGCAGCTCAGCATTAGTTATATTAGAACTAACATCACTGTATTTGGCAGGTGTCCACCAACATCAAATGGCCTTTGTTAATTAAACCTAGGGAACAGATCAAATCATTGTGCTATTTTGGAAGGTTTTCTTAGCCTATTGATCTTGGCAGGCACTAGTCATTATGTCATTACATATCTTCTCAATCAATAGGTATGAAAAGTACAACTATTACACAAAGTTCTTGGAAATCATGTAAAAATAGTTAGACATTGGGAACGACTATTCTAATGCATCTGTAACCCATTCATCCAGAGTTCAGAGTCCCTGGATCACAGTAACTCATGTTATATTATGTCCCTTAGGGACATAGAAAACCAAAATATGGTCTATTTAAACATCAGTCTAGATATTTCAGAAAATTGTGACCAAAGTCATTACTATCTGTCTTCTCTGTGTTCTGAATATAAGGATTCTCATGATTCCCAAGGATTCTGATGTTTTGATTGAAATTTAGTTTCAGGAACTATTTGGTATCTTAGATAGCTAAATCTTCCTCATATCAGAAAAAAAAAGTTATAAAACATTATAGATTTCTGCTTAATTGTGGTTAGAAAATTTAGAACCAAATTTAGTGATCAAGTATAATAACCTGTGAAAGGAAGTATTCCTTTCATTACTTTCAGATAAGTTTATTTTTTTAACATCTAAATATTTTTTTACATCTAAATATTTTTACATATAAATAGTTTTGCACTGGGATAATCTAATATTCACCTCAAGTATTTCAGAAGTAAATTACATATAATTCTTAAATAAAGACAGGAGTAAGTGAATATATGTTTCCTGCCTCTATTTATTTACTGAGCACCTGGTTGGCACACACATCTAGCAGGCACTAAAACTATCAAAAAAACAAATTATTATTTTAAAAGTAATAATGCCTTAAAGTAGCTAGGGTGCCTGGATTTAAATTCTGCTTCTCCCCCCAAAAAATAAAAAATAGTAATAAACTCTGCTTTCCCACTTACCAACCTTATGACCCCAAAACAAGTTCCTAAATCTTCGTCAATTCTCAATTCACTTATTGGCAAGTGGGATAATTCCACATCTACCTAATTGGGTAGTAAAATTGATACATTAAGAGTACATAGAAAAGTGCCTGGCATATGTTCACTGTTTTCATTATGAGGATGATTATATATTATTTATTAAGTTATATAATGTTTCTATCCATTACCTAATCTATACCCCTGTTAAGGGTTGAAGTGTATCCCCCCCAAATTCATATGTTGAATTTCTAACCCTCAGAATGTGACCTTATTTGGAAATAAGATTGTTGCAGATGTAATTGTTTAAGGTGAGGTCACTAGGTTGAGCCCTAACCCATCTGACAAGAATCCTTACAAAGGGGAAATCTGGACACAGAGACACACACACAGGGAGAACTTGATGTGACAATGCTGGCAGAGATCAGGTTTATGCCTCTACAAGGCAAGGAGCAGCCAAGATTGTTAGCAAAGCACCAGAAGCTAGGAGAGAGACCTGGAAGCCCCCTCGCAGCTCTCAGAAAGAAACAATTCTATGGACATCTTGATCTCAGACTTTTAGCCTCCAGAACGGAGAGACAGTAAATTCCTGTTGTTTAAGCGACCCAGTCTGTGGTATTTCATTACAGCAGCCCTAGACCAAATACAACCTCTAAACTCCATATGGTGGTTATTATTTTATTTTCTAAAGTTTATTTACTTATTTTGAAAGACAGAGGATGAGCACACAAGGAGGGAAGGGGCAGAGAGAGGGAGACAGAGAGAATCCCAAGCAGGCTCCGTGCTGTCAGGGTAGATAGAGCCTGGTGCAGGGCTCAAATGCACAACTGTGACACCCTGACCTGAGCTGAAATCAAGAGTGGGATGCTTAGCCGACTGAGCCACTTAGGTGCCCCAGGTCAATATTATTTTAGATAAGAAAATACGTTCAGAGAAATGAAGTAACTTGTCCCAGGTTATAGAGCTAAAACTGACAGACTGGCATTCAAACTCTGGTTACATTACTCCAAGACCAGAGATTTTTTTTAAAAATATCACCATTGAAAAATCAGAAAAATTAAAGGTGATGCATGGGTATATGTTCTTCTTGTGTATTTTATCTCTAAATGGCCATGGAGCTGCTAAAATAGTGCAGTAAAAAATAATCTCATAACAGCTGACCAGCTCTAGTTAACAAAAAGAACAAGAATCACAGATTTCTACATATTCCAATGAGAGGAAAAACAATGTGGAAAAAATAATCTAGTGTTTTTGTTTTCTACATATTCCAATGAGAGGAAAAATAATGTGGAAAAAATAATCTAGTGTTTTTCTGTATATTAATATAGTAAATAAATACAAAAGAACTGCAAGAGCCAAGTAGGGAAGACATATGAATGTTTTTAGGTATAACTGTGATAAAGCGTATTATTTTAGTTATATTTCATATTATTAGAGAAAACAATAAATCTATGAACAAACCAGTGAGAACCAAATAACAGAATAAAAATAAAACAAAGCCAGGCAGGCTATAAATATGTTCTGACATCTCTAGTAGCCAGGGAAAATAGGTAAACACATTGAGTCATATGATTCATAAAGCATGAAACATGAAGACAACTCAGTGGTTAAACATAGGTTTATCTAGTTTTGACACCTGAAAAAAAATCATTTCCAAGATTACCAATGAGTTATACCTACAGATTATAGCTACTATCTCCAAAAATATAGTTTCTATGTAGAGTCTCAGAACAAACCAATGGCATGCTGCCAAAACACTCAGATGGACACAAGTTATAAGGCATCAGCGCAATAAGAAGCCAAATTAATAGCTCTCAGATGGTCAAGAATAAACTTTAGAAGACAGCTGTTATGTCATATTCCCAAGCCACGGCAAAATTGATCACTTTGAATCAAAGACCAGAGAGGTTTAATATCTGCTTATGAAAATAAAATCACTGAAAGGGCCGAGTGTTTCTCCACAAAATAGTTTGATGTCTACTCTAATGCCCAATAAAATGAGTCAATGAGGCCCCAAAGTTTGATCTCAGATCTTGATAACTGTCTTTCTCTATCTATGAAGGCATACAAAGAAAAAAAAACCCTTAGGAGATTATTTTTAGTGGGTAGCTTCCTTTCTTATATTTATAAGACATTTAAATGTCCAAGACCCCCTGGCAAATGATTTTATTTTTAACCTTATCTTGAGCCATCCAATCTTTCACAAGTTAAATAATTTTGTAAAAGTATTCCATCAGAGTCACTACTATAAAGCACCACAGTCCTGTTTCCAAAATGCTGCATGGAGGATGCATTCATCTATCTCACGCAGAAAAATCTTCAAGCCGTTTAGGTACAAATTATAAAAAAATAAAATAAAAATATGCTAAATGCATCCCTCTACTTAAAACTTTATTTAGTCTTTCAGGTGTCCATGCCTGTTTCTTTCCAGATGACTTATCTTAACCTCTCATTTAGAAACTCTAAGTCTCAAAAATTAAAATTCACATTCACTTTGTTCTTTCTCTGTTCACCATTCACACATCTTGGCACCAACTCCTCCCCTCCTTCCCTACTCCCCATCCAAACCAGACTTACCTCCTGTCTGAGTGATGACTTGTATGTCACTTGAAAGTGGACCATCTCCAATTGAGGTAAAAGCCAGAACTTTGACAGAATATGTTTTCTGGGGCACTAAGTTGCCAATAGTAGTGATTTGGCTGTCAGCTACATTATGCTTCATCCAGTTGTTGACATGCTGTGTGGGATCCATTGTATAATAAACTCTGTATCCTTGGATCTGTCCATTTGGCTCCTCAGGCTCCTTCCACTGTACCAAAATGGTGGTTGAACTCAACATCCGCGCCTGGACATCCCGTGGGGCACTGGATGGTGCTTGTTCTGAGGTCTGTGTTAGCACAGGCTCACTGGGAGGTCCCCGCCCAATGTTATTAACAGCAACAACCCTGAATTCATAATCCGAGTAGGGACTTAGTCCAGCGACACTGTAGCGTGTGGTCGCCACCCCATCAATTTCTTTGTAAGGTTCCTCAGAATTTTTAGGTTTATGCTGAATGATGTAGTAAGAGACAGGCTCAGGGTTCCCAGAGTCCCACGTCAATGTGATGCTTGTGGCTGTGCTCTCGGTCACTACGGGCGTTCCTGGAGGTTTGGGTAAGGCTTAGGGGGAGAAAAAGGGACAGTAAGTATCCATCATATCTAAGGTGTTAAAAAGATCTATACACTCTACTACTGGAATGACAGAATTATGTATCTACTGAAGAATAAATTAAAACAAAAGATAGTTTTCTACATGTGTAGGACAGATGCATAGGGGACAAATTTTACTAGAAGCACATTACAGCACTGTATTTTGGGGCTTGTATCCACGTCCATCACTTATTAGCTATGTGATCCTGGATGCACTGCATAGCCTCTTCTTTGCTTTAGTTTTCTCATGTGAGAAATAGGAAAAACTGTATCACTGAACTTGTATGGTACAGTTGGTGAACTGTTTCATGGGTTTGCTGGAAAGACTAATGAGCTACTCCAGTAATGCTCTTAGAATGTATCCAGCACCCTCAAAAAACATTAGTTGCAATTATTACTATTATTATAACCATGACCTTGGCCAACTAGCCCCTTGCTTCAAGAAATAAATGATATAACTAAATACCAACATTGAAAAGAACACAATTTGGAATATATTGAAATGGCATTAAATTGTTATGGAAGAATAATATCCATATTGTTTTCCAGTTGTAAGGCATAGATTATTATTTTTTTACATATAGTAATATAACCTAACCAAGAGGTTTTTTTTTTTTTATTTTTTTTCAACGTTTATTTATTTTTGGGACAGAGAGAGACAGAGCATGAACGGGGGAGGGGCAGAGAGAGAGGGAGACACAGAATCAGAAACAGGCTCCAGACTCTGAGCCATCAGCCCAGAGCCTGACGCGGGGCTCGAACCCACGGACCGCGAGATCGTGACCTGGCTGAAGTCGGACGCTTAACTGACTGTGCCACCCAGGCACCCCACCAAGAGTTTTAAGAAAGAATAGTAAATTTAAATTGATTAATTTGAAATTCAGTTTTTTTAGTTAATATTTGAAAATGCTTAACTAAATTACAGTACATTCACAAATAACTTTTTAAAGCAGTTTTGGTCATAATATGTATTCTATACTCAATACCAATAATACCTGAAATTATAGCTACCTGGCAAATATTCACAATTAAATCCATCTTTTAGAGCTCCAATTCTTGACATTTAGCAGAAGAACCTCACTCAAAATGCTACTGATTAACAATACAAACCATCCACACTGGTGACCTCATACTTAAGCATATCACTCTGGAGAATGATTTTGAAAGGTATTTTTAGTAGGGGAGAAAGGACAATCCCATTAGCTAATATTTTGGAAAAAGCTTAGGATATAACACTCAGATGATTAGCCTTTTAGTGCCCTTTTCCCTTGTCAACATAAAGGCAAAAAGTACAATACTCAAGTACAATGGCAGCTTTTTAAGAGTAGTAAACTTGTACTTGAATATTGCTCTATCCTCAATACCTAAGCCCAGCAGTGTTAAGCAAATGAATGCCTAACTGAATGAATGAGTCAGTCACTATCTTCCAGTTGCTCTTTTTGTTTTGATTTACTTTTTGCCTTCAAGATTTACCCTTATGTTTATTTACTTTTGAGGTGTGGAGGGTAAGGAATGGCAAGAGTCAGGAAAACAAAGATAAGAAATTGAACAAGAATTTCGTTTATGTGACTCCTGATTTTAAATTCTTGAAGGTCTTCACTAAACCTTCAAATATTTAGAGCTGAAATAGTTATTATAGGAGAGGTGATTCAATGTTTGCATTTTACTCTAAGAACTCTAGCGTGATAATATTTGGCCAAGGGATTTTACTGAAAATAATAAAAAGATATTTGTTTAAATATTCTGGATGGGAATTTTTCAAAAGAGTAGATGATCCAAATTTTCCCTAGATGTCTTTCTGAATTATTCAGGCAAGTGAAAATATTGCTAATTAAAACTGTGTTTACTGATACTTAGACATTTGTTTGTCACATTTACTGTACACTATAGGTTTTGTGTCTATAATGTATGGAGAAGTGTGAGTATGCTTAGTACAGTTAAGGATAGGCAATACAATGTCACTATTTTTAAATGACTAAATGTTGACACTGATGTGTATCTTTGTTCTCATGGCATTATTGCTTTAATATGGCATTTATTTGATATATATTCTTGGTGAGGGTATGACACCAATTATAACATGTGCGTTACTTTTTTTAGGATCATACTTCCTGGAAAGCAAAGACAATTTGTGTTCATTTTTGCAATAGCTCCAGACTTTTGCAAGAAACCAGGCATCTTCAGTCTCCCCTTTTTTGCAAAAGTGTTGTAGAATTCTACAAACACTGATAAAACCGATTAGTGGCTCACACACTTACTTCTGTTTTCTTTGTTTCAAAAATATTTGTGGAATATAGAACTTTAGTTATATTTAGTGCACTCATTTAAAGGAAATAACATTTCTTGAGCACTTCATGCACAGAAGGTAAGAGATAAATTTAAAATAGAATATAATGCCACTTACATTTTGATTTTTGTGATAGGAACCATCAAAAATTTAAAACATCTATTATTAGACCACATTGATTTAACTATTTATCTTTCTTTTTCTTTTGTCTGCGTGGATTTGAGCATTTATTAATACTTCTTTGGCTTTTTCTATCATGTCACTCTTGAAATTTTTTTTTCATGTTTATTTATTTTTGAGAGACAGAAAGAGACAGAGAATGAGCAGGGGAGGAGCAGAGAGAGAGGGAGACACAGAATCTGAAGCAGGCTCCAGGCTCGGAGCTGTCAGCACAGAGCCCGGCATGGGGCTCGAACCCACAAACCATGAGATCATGACCTGAACCGAAGTCAGTTGCTTAACCAACTGAGCCACCCAGGCGCCCCATCTATCATGTCACTCTTACCAGGATTCTGGATTAATATGAAACCTGTATGCATCAGGTCTATCAAAATGGTTGACTGCATTTAACATTCCTCATTCTGCCTGGCTAGTGCATGGGCCCAGCCTATTGTTAAATATTTTGATGACTATCATTACTTAGGCTGTCAATCCTTTTAATGGAGAATCTGCCTACCTAGCTAGACATGTGTATCCTATATGGTACCATAGATATGATTAGACTTTGGCATCTGAAATACTGAATGATGAATTGATTCCTTTTAGTATTCCAAGGATAGACTTTGTGAAGACATTAGTCAGGTGAGTTGAGTATACCCAGACCCTCAAAGCAAGAACCACTGAGCATACCTTTGACAGTGATCTGTGCTATTGCTTCAATGACACCTAGTGTTGACATGGCAACACAGGTGTAGTTTGCTGACTGTCTTACATCATTCAGTTCCAGTACATTTCTTCCTATTGGCATATCATCTTCAGGTGTCAGATCTTCTGCCCCCAACATCCACTTCACATAAGGCATTGGTGACCCCACGGCCACACAGGTGATATTAACACTTCCACCTGGCATGATTTCATGATTAGTAGGTGGGATAGAGAATCTTGGTGGGACACGGCGAACTGGAACAAAACACAGG